>NC_043960.1:29122270-31669770 GCF_902148855.1 Sphaeramia orbicularis | reverse complement strand
CGCCAAGACAGATCTGCCCCCCCCCGATCACCACCAAAATATAATCAGTTGTTCCTTGTTCCAGTATCAACATTTCCTGAAAATTTCATGAAAATCTGTCCATAACTTTTTGAGTTATCTTGCTAATAAACAAACATGCAAACACACAAAGCAAAGTGATCACAATACCCCCTGGTGGAGATAATTAAAACGGGTTGTAGAAATCCATTTGATTTTTGCCAGAATGAATGTAAAGATAGCTTTGCAGCACCTGGAGGGTTCAAATTCAAACTTTTTGAACTATTAGGGTCCAAATACACAAATAAATGTACCAAAGACTCATAAAAGTGGGTTTAGCAAAATATGACCCCTTTAAAATGTGTTTCTGGATCAACTTTAGAATCAAAACTAATGTGAAGTTGTGCCAATGTATTGGATTGTAAAGATATCAACTGAATATATTCACAGAGAGGGTTCGGGAATGTTTGTGACCACTAGGGGGAGTAGTGAGTCACTCTGCTGGTCTCCCATGGTGAGGAAAAATAACACCACGGGTCCAAAGCATCAGAAAGTTACAAGATGGGATGAGATCCATTAAGAAACAACTTTTAGAATCAAATAAAGTGACAGAATGCTAGAAGCTCTGTTATTGTTTTCACCACTGGGCACTGTGAATGAACTGTAAATGACAAGATTAAAATTTGATGATGATATCGCAGTGCTTCTTCTACACAAGTGACTGTGATTATAAGGCTTATGAAGGTATAAAGTTATTATGAGGTGTTATTATTTTTCCTGTGTTTGTCGTTTGTTGGTTGACATTGCATTGATTGGCTGGTGGTTTTGTTGGTCCTAAATGTGTGGTGTGCAACACAATGTGGAATATCAATACTAAATGTAACCCCTTTAAGGACATGTTGAAATCTGATCTTTCTTCTTGGGGCAGCAGAATTTGGAAATTAATCATTTAATCTGGTCTGAAAACTAATGTTAGTGCAACTTGGCCTGAGATGGGAAGTGCCTTAGTGAGGTGTTGATCCACTATGTGCCTCCTGAACAGCTTCAGCGTTGCTTGACATTGACTCTACAGTTCATTAAATTTGCTACAAGGATGAATACCAGTTTGACAGATATCTTCTTATTTGGTGTATGATGATGACGATAGTAGAGAAGACTTTTTATTTGTCAGAATCTTCCTTACGCATTCAGTTGGGTTGTGATGTGGTGACTGTGAAGGCCTTTACACACACACACACACACACACGCACACACACAGACACACACACAGTATATATAGAGAGACAGAGAGAGGACAAAGAGCATGCTGGACCTCGGAGTTCTGGCCGCTGATGTAGAGCTGAGGTAGTTGTTGGAGAGTCTCTGCTGACACGTCTTTGTCCAGAGTGCCAGTGATGAGTTGTGGGAAGGCGGAGAACATCAGGTTGAAGAAGATAAGATACCACTGGTCAATCATGGCCGAACCAGAGAATCCACAGTAGAACTGATACCAGAAGATGAGCGCTACAAACATCTGCCGGAGCAAAAGAAAACACTGATTAATTCACGAGACAAAACAGAAGACAAGAAAACTCTGAAGGGAAAGAGCTTCACATTTTTATCATTTCATGCATTTGCCAGAGTTCTGGTTTTGAAGCATTCCTTAGTTTTTATTAAGCTTTTCAGTTTGGTTTTAGTTTCATCTGGGTTAGTTTTAGGGTGCTTATGTAGTCATTTATTTCTGGTTCGGAAAATTATATTTAGTTGATCTTAAAACTGTGGGTTAAGTTTGCAGTTTTTTTTTAATCTGGGTGTGGATGCATATATGTATAGTTTTATGTGCATATTTTATTTTGTTAAATGTTAGATCATGTTTAAAACGTCTCAGATATTTCTATGTAATGTTTTAAAATTTTAATGATTCATAATTTATCATTTTATTCCATTTCTAAAGCCAACACCGGTCATCATAGTTTTATATTGTGCACATGCCAGTTCAATATATTTTGTTGTACCAGAAAATGAAATAATGTTTGTATTGTTTTCTCTCTCTTGCAAACAAAAACACTTGCAGTATCTCCACACTATTTCTTAATAAAGCTAGTTGCCTACAGTGACATATACAGTCGAGGAAAAAATTATTAGACCATCAAAAGTAACCAAAAACAATGGTTATGCAATCGAGTACTAACTTCTGTGTGTATCATGTGACTAAAACAGACAGAAAAGAAATCATGGAATGCCTAAAAGCACTGTTTTTGTCAGTACAATGCCATAGCTATTGATGTAACAACTGAAGTGATTTTGGTTTTTATCAAGAAAACATGGAAAATGAATAGATATCAGCTCTGAAATTAAACTCTCATGAGCTATTTTTGTTGTTATCATTATATTTGTCCAAACAAATATACCTTTAGTTGTACCAGTCATTAAAATGAACAAGAAACTGAAGAAAACAAGGGTGGTCTAATAATTTTTTCTGCAACTGTATATTCTAGGTTAGAGTGCCGCTGATCTGAATTTGGTAACACTGGCCTGTACGTAAAATGTTAAAGAAAAAAAGGAGAAATTCACCAAATTTGTGTCACTAATAAAGAACAATCAAGTAAAAAGTGTAGATTGCAGCACATATTAGTTCAAAATGTGAAATTGTATGAATTAACAAGAGACTGAGATTAACACAACATAAATATTTGTCTCTGAGTTCTAGTTCTACTTAAATACAGTTTGAACATAGAAAACCAATAGCAACACAACAAACAGGACTTTTTATATTTTTACATTCATTATTTTCAAAGGATGACACATAATTTCCACTGGAGTCTTGCTTTGATGGATTCCCTGACCCTGGACATCAAAACAGGGGACATCCAATTTCAGCTAATTCTAACTCTGATCTAGATGAAACTTTTCCATGTGCTGGGATTTAGAAACAGTACAGTAAAAAAAAGCTTACAGCATTCTTGTAGAAGAAGTATAGGATCATGTTGGCCAGTCTGGAGTAGCACCAGTGTCCGTGGACCAGCAGGAGCTTCTGGAGATAGCGGAAACGTGGGAGTGCAAAGTCGCTCGCCATCACTGCCTGTAACACGCCACAACGATCCAACATTAAATCTCGGAAGTGTCGACAAACACGTGACCGGGCAGTTATTAGAAATAGCAGTTGGAAAACAGCTCACCTGCCTCTCTCTAATGACTCTTTAGTTGGTCTAATCTTTCCAAAGCAATAACCTTTAAATGGTTCATCCACGCTTTGGGATTCATCGTTGCAGCAGCAGGAAACTGTCGGTCTCATCTATCACCATCTCAAACAAAACGCCGCCTGTGGTCGTCCTGCTTTATAACTTACATTTTAAACAGCCGCTCTAACCCTTTGTGACACATCTTACCTGTCAACATTATCTGTCAACAAGAAAAATAACAACACCTGCCTTGTTGTACAGCAATTTAATTCTGCTGCGCTCTAATAACGGCTCTAAACGACTACATGGGGAGTGTCCTTCTAATAGAGGAAAACTCTGTTAATCATAATGCACACTGTGCTGGCCTGCATGCAGAAATATACGTCTCAGCACTCTACGGAATCCCGAGGAATGACTGCTGTCTCATTAAGACTAAATTTGATTAACAATGATTAATCTAGCGGTCCAGTTAAGGACAGGATATGGAGACTTTAACAGATGTTCTGCACTGCACCGTGCCGGCAAAGCCTCTGCTGGAAGTTAATTGGGAATCTCCATCATTGCTATGCAAGATCACCTTTCTGGAACAACAGCACTCAAGTGAAATAGGCAGGGGGAGGGTTTTTTTCCCCCCACTCGTTCTGAAACGATGCTATCTTTGCTGTGGCACTGGCCATAACCTTCCAGCAGCTAGAGGAGCTGGTGTGGAGGATGTAGAGAATAACGCATCCATAAAGTGTGCTGCTTCTCTGCAGGGCACAGGACAAGCTGCCTGAGTCAGCAACACACACCATCCCATTTAGAGGATGTGAGGAAATGTGGCTCAAACACACACTCAAGACTAATGAAAGACTATTAACTATGGAAATGAATGCCATTGTCTTCCCTGATTCCCTTATCTTGTTCCTATAGTTCCTCTCGCTCTCTTGTTAAAGGAGCTATATGTAGAATGCATACTTTAAAGACACAAAAATGACCTGAATGCATCACTAGATTGTTTAGAATAAGGGATACTGATGTTATGTCAAAGATTTTAGTGCACTGTATTGTTTACCTATGAACTAAACTGTATCATGTATCACTGTGAATGACCCTGTCCACTAGAGGGAGTAGTGAGTCATTCTGCAGGTCTCCCATGAAGCACATGAAGATTATAAGAAAAAGCATTATTTCGACAGACTGTGTGAGTTTGAAGACAGAAACTTGATGACACCATAGTACGTGTATATGTGTGTAAAGAATGGGATTTATACTTACTCAGGGAGTGATACAGTTGGTGGATACATAGCATTAATTCACTGATGGTTTCAGTAGCTGTGTGTTATTGTAAGTAACTTCCCTCTGCTGTTCATAGTTTGGAATATCAATGCTATATATAGTCCCTTTAAAGGGTGAGTTTAATTTTTTTTTAGTTTACACATGAGGTTCTAAGTGTGTTACTGTCAGTAGTTTGCAGTCAGTGTGGGCCAAGTTTGCAAAAGAACACAAAGCTTATAAAGATGCTAAGAAATGTACTGTTGTAGACGAGGGGCTGCAGGTCCACCTCGGCTTTGTTTCAATGCCTGGTGCTCTTGTCTACTTCCCAAAATGGAAAGTGCAAACCATGAGCTACTGTAGTTAATACACTGGTAATAATAGGTACCTCATCCAAAATCTAAACCAACCCTGTGAACTCTCACTAGTGGCTTTTCCATTGGACATCTGTGCAAAATTTTACCGACATTTACTAAGTGTCGATAAAACAAAAGTGTGTAATTTCGATTGTTCCATTAAATCACAAATACGATGATTTGTATATTTATTATCGCAAGATGACACAAGAAGTCATTCCATAAACATGGTGACAAATATAAATATCACACTAATTTACAGATATATTCATTGTTATTATTATATATTAGCCCTCGGTCCCGTACAATTTTAAAAAATGATTCTGTTTCCTGGTGTCCACACATACGAGCCATATTTCTTTTAAAACTCTTCTTTGCTTGTTGTAACATCTGTTTTTTTTTTTTTTTTATTCACGTGACTAGTTGTGGAAAAAGGTCTGTCCATTGCAGTTTTGTGTGATATACCAATTTTGCTATGCCTGAAAATCACCTCTTGCCAGCGCAAAAAAGTTTTAATTGAAAAATGAGAATTTTGGTGAAACTGTCGTTTTTCCATTAGGTAAATTTTTATGCACAAGTTATATTCATGCAATTTGAGGGTCAATGGAAAAGCGACTAATGACCTTATCCCCTTAACATGTAAAGTTGACCGTCCTCCACTCCCATGTCTCCACAGTGCCGTCTTCATCCCTGGTCACAACTCTCCTTACCTGCATCCCCTCCTGTCCCGAGATGCCCACGCCCACGTCAGCCACCTGGATCATGCTGACATCATTCGCGCCGTCACCTGTGGGTAATGTAATAACAGCGAAACTGAGGAGTCTGAGTGGAAAGCATCAGTTACTTTACACAGATGTGAACTATAATGCAGTAATAGTGTCTTACTGTGCTGTATTATTTGACCAATAGTCACAGAGCTGTCACTTTATTCAGCTGTTGCATTAGCTGTGCGTGTTTATTATCCTATTCTGCCCCTCACTAGCTCCACAGTTCACCAGTGCAGTGGTAGCTGCAAGACCTGCTGCAGTGGCTGATGAGCAGTGTTTTTTTTTTTTTTTTTTCTTGTTGTTCATACACTTTAAAAGGACTGTGGATAGATTTTTTTTGTCACTACAGGTGGTGTAGTGGGAGATGAAGTGTTAGTGGGCTGAGAGAATTTTGTTGTTATGAAAGTAAAACGGTGCTGGAGTGTCGATGCTTGACTTGAATAGTGGAGGTAGGTGGTGATTGGCGCTCACACAGAGGTGGCTGACTGTTGTGGTTGGAAAATACTGGTGTATTTGACCAAAATCTATGTAGACGCCAATACTGCAGGACTGTGTTTACAGTACTGGCCTGTGAACAGCTTCAAAATGGTTCTAAGATGTTCAGTGAGGGCTCCGTTGATACTAATACAAGTTAGTCTGTAGCTTTATGAGCAGTTCTGACACTGTGCTTAGGTTTGTCACAGTGAGAACAAAGAAAAAATCTCAATTCAGCAAGATTGTCAGAGAAGAGGCAACCAAGATGAAAAATGAAGGAACCCATATTTTATGATTGTCAGCTGTCATTACACAAATATATTGATTTACAGTTGGCTCCATTTGTAGTCAATGCATCACATGTAGCTACCTATCAGCTCTGAAAGTAGAAGGTAGGATTTATTTACTGATTATGATTTATAATCACAACAGTTCATGTAAAAACTGACAAACGTCACTTGAATATTTATGAAATGTGTACTTTTTTGGCATATTTCAGTGAAGCCCAGTGTTTCACTGACACAAGAGATGGGTCATGAGTTCTGAATATTCATTATGCAAAATATAAAGTGAAAGAGAAACCCACCCGCCTAAAAAATGATTAGTAAACATGACTAATGTCTGCTCTCTTAAATATACATCATCCACTTACTATTTACTCACAAAGTATTAAAGAAAACATAATATAGACCTGAGCTTGTACAGGCATATATGTTGAGCTCACTATTTCAATTTTGATTCAATTTATTTATCTCCTTTTCAGTTTATTTAGTTTTTATTTTTCATGTTTTAATCTGTATTATAGATTATTAAATTATTTCTTTTTTCCATGCAGAGAAAACTACTTGTAGTGTTGCAGTGCTTAAGATGAAAGGTGTTCTGCATGAAATAAGCACAACAAAAATAATAAATCAGCTAAATAATTCAATTTAAAAAAAAAGGGGGGGGGGGGGGGTTTCAGGACTGGATTGGATGTACATCAGTTTCCACTAGGTTTCCAACTCATTTTTAGTAGGAGAAGCATTTTCAGGACTGATGAACCTGTGAATGTCACAGGTGACAATGTTTAGTCTTCATTTGCTATACAGTGCACACTACAAAGGAATTAGGACTGGTTAATTTTGTTTATTATGTTGTTAGACCACTAAATGATTATCATTTACTTGCAGCAAATTGACGATTTCCAAAATCCTAATACATACTTACACTGGTGGATGGAGGATGGTGATTGCCCCCACACGTCACGTACGAGTTATATTTGATTGATTACCAGTGTTTATCCCTCAGTATTTTTGTTTAAAAAGCCCATCTCAATATGACAACAAGATTTGCATTTTTTACCACAAATGTATATCAGTTCCCAATGTACACTACCCGTCAAAAGTTTTAGAACACCCCAATTTTTCCAGTTTTGTATTGAAATTCAAGCAGTTCAAGTCCAATGAACAGCTTGAAATGGTACAAAGGTAAGCGGTGAACTGCCAGAGGTAAAAAAAAAAGAAAAAAAAAAGGTAAGGTTAAACAAAACTGAAAAATTATGTGCATTTCAGAATTATACAAAAAGGCCTTTTTCAGCGAACAAGAAATGGATTAACAACTTAAAGCAGTTCTGCAGCAATGGAGGTTGATCAAGCCTCGAAAGTTGGTGCTACCAGTTCCTACAGGTGTTCCAACGTTTCCGAATTCCTTCCAACCCCCTCTGTCGGCATAAAAGTAGTGTTGGAACACACTTTGGCACCATACCGTTGTGAGCATTATTTGAACAGTATTGTATTGCAGAAAGTACTGTTTTACTATAAAAATGAAGAGGAAAAGGCAATTAACAATAGAAGAGAGACAGACTATCATAAAACTTAAAAATGTAGGTCTGTCCTACAGAGAAATTGCCAAGAAAGTCAAGATGTCAGTAAGTCCAGTTTACTTCACCATCAAAAGGCACTCAGAAAATGGGGGAAATGCTGACAGGAAGAGGTCTGGCAGAGCCAAAGACACAACAGAATCAGAAGACAAGTTTCTGAGAGTCAACAGCTTGAGTGATAGGCGACTCACAGGACAACAGCTTCAAGCACAGCTCAATAGTAGTAAGCAAGTCTGAGTTTCAGCTGTGAAGAGAAGACTTCCAGTTGCAGGTTTGATGGGTTGGGTTGCAGCAAGAAAGCCATTGCTGAAACTGCAGACTAAGAAAAAGAGGCTTGCCTGGGCCATGACACACCTCCAGTGGACTACTGAAGACTGGAAGAAGGTGTTATGGACTGATGAATCCAAATTTGAAATCTTCGGTTTATCCCGCAGGACTCATGTATGCCGTCGAGTAGGTAAAAGGATGGTTCCTCAGTGTGTGACATCAACTGTCAAACATGGAGGAGGAAGTGTGATGGTCTGGAGCTGTTTTGCTGGATCCAGGGTTGGTGACTTGTACAGAGTGAAAGGCACCCTGAACCAAAATGGCTACCACAGCATTCTGCAGCTATGCCATGCAGTACCCTCTGGGATGCGCCTAGTTGGTCAGGGGTTCATCCTACAGCAAGATAATGACCCAAAACATAAGTCCAAGCTATGCCTGAACTACCTTCAGAAAAAAGAACAGGATGGTACGCTTGAAAACATGGAGTGGCCAGCACAGTCTCCAGACTCAAACCCCATCGAGCTGGTTTGGGATGAACTGGACAGAACAGTGAAAGCAAAGCAACCTGCAGGTGCTACACATTTATGGGAACTTCTGCAACAGAGTTAGAAAGAACTTTCTGAAGAATATTTGATTTCCATTGTAGAAAGAATGCCATGAGTGTGTTCAACTGTTATATCTGCTAAAGGTGGCTACTTTGATGAGTCAAAAGTTTAGAATACATTTTGGTTTCTAAATTGATTCCAATGATTTCTTTTTTAACTTCAACTGTTTATTTGTTCTATGCTTTAATTTCAGAGTACACTGAGACATTAAACTGCATCATTTTCAATGAAATTCTGGAAAAATTGGTGTGTTCTAAAACTTTTGACCGGTAGTGTATGTTCTGTTCTCTTTATGACCGTAATGACAAAAAAGTGTAACCAAGTCTGAAAAACATATACTGCTCAACCTGTATTTTTTTTTTTTTATGAGGATACATAACACCTTAAACAGCAAATAAAGATATTTAGGGGACATTAGAGGAAAAGTCAGCAGAATTTATCCTCTGACAATGGAAGCCTGAACTAAATTTTGTTCTAATCTCTCAAGTACATGTTGAGATTTTTCACTGAATCAAACCCTTTGGTGCTAAATGAGACATAAAAAACCCATCAGTAGACTGTAGTCATTCAATGAATTAGATGTTTGTAGTAGAAAGGAATCAAGTTATGGCAGAAATGTTTGCTGTGCTGTTCACTGTTGTGATAAAGCTTCAGCTTCACGTGCTGTCCCCACAGAGATGTAAAATAAAGAGTGTTAGCAGATGCAGCGTTTCTTCCACATTACTACAATGCTGCTAACATAGCAATGACAGAAAAGCGCTTGGCTGGCAAAAACGAGATCCTCCTGAGTGCAGCAGGAACAAATAAATGGTAAACAGGAAAAAGACAGTCATAAGTCACACTGACACGCTCATGTCACCTCCACTACACTACAGCTTCATTAAGCCCAAACGTATAATTATAAAGGTGCCTCAAAATAACATTGTTTGGACTCAGTGGTCACACTGAGGGTGCAGGAGGTGTGTTTGATGAATGTGTGCTGCTTTGTAACCTAAATTTCAAAGTCAACTCATATTGACATCACAGCAGGAGGAACACGCTGTGACTGCGTTTAGAGCTCAAACACCTGGGTTCAGGTCTGTTCAAGAGCAAAAACTGCTACAGGGATATCAGAGTCTGATGCACGGTGGGAGCTCTCTTAATTATGAATATTTAGTGTGCCAAGCCAGCCCAAGTATTTTAGGTTCTGACATTAAAATTATCAGTTGCTCAGATTTGTCATTTTGGCTGAACAGCAAGAACATAGATGGATGCAGTTTACTTATGAAAAAAAACAAACAAAAAACACTCAACTTTGGAAGCAGAATGTTGGGAATGTGAATGTGTTCATGAACGCAAGAATTTCTTGGAGCCCAAACCTAGTCTCATCTTTATAATCAATTTACCAAAACTGATATAAACTCCTCAAATGCCAGTTCAACGCCGCAAACACGTACTTACAAAGCAGCAGTGAAGGTGAGGCCGGGCACTGGTCCAACCAATGGTTTGACAAGCTCATTAATTTTTGTTGGAGCAGCATGTTGCCTAAAATAACACACGTTTGTCTTCTAAGGAAGTTTTTGAGGTGTGTGTAAAGACTTTCAGGTCACCACAAAATAGGTTCTAATGCATTAAAAAGGTTCATTTAACTGAAAAATAATATTTGGTAAAAGGGGTGTAAAATACTGCACCCAAGATACAGTATGAAGTTTGTATTAACTGACTGGTAACAGATCTGTGGTGGGCAGTGGTTGTGTTGGACGCTAGAAAGACTTTGATAAATATGAGAGTCCATATGGGCACAGTCAGGGAACTATGAACATATTGGGTAAAAAAAAAAAAAAACCTTTAAGATAGACTTATTTTGTCATTTGTAGCTGATACATACATGTTTGGGGGTCCTAAAACCAACTTTACTGTTTCTAAATGATGTCTCAAAAAAAAAAAAAAAAGAAAAAAAAAGAGAGAGAGCTGATTGATTTTCATTGTTTTAAAAGACTATATTTGACATCCACATTTACATAACAGAGTACTGGTTTATATCTCAACCTTAATGGTTATAGGTTATAAACATTATTTATACTTATTCACTCTAAGCATGATATTAGGATAATATTAAATAATTTGTACTTAACAGATAAATTTGATTACCAGCCTTGAGGACTTGTCAATTTACCATAACCATAATCACTTTACCCTACATAACCAGACTTCCCTTTATACTGATATCCCCCAATCCTAGATCGATAAATATTTTTTCACCAAAATTGCAGGAGTTGCAGTCAACAATATATCTGATACTATGGTAATGTTAATTTTGGCAACTTCAAATGAAAACAGCAACTTTTGATGTGCTAAATAATTTGCCCATTTTTGACATAGTTTTTGTTACCCTACGCAACTGAGATGTTTTCACAAAGATTTCAGTGAAAATGGCTGAAATTGACAAATGTGTTTGCGTGGCCTCAAAGTACTAGAAATACCCATTCTATCCGTGTATTACACTTATATGCCAGGTAGGCTGACTCATTATCATCTGAACAATTTTTTTTAACTCTACGTAACCACTTGACCATGCCCATATTTTTAAAAATCTTTAATTATGCATTTGGTAGTTTCATGAATTTACAATGTAGTTTTTTAAAACTAGATATTAAATATAGCCACAAATGGCAACGAAAATGTCTAAGCACTATTTATGTAATTGTCATAGAGTATACGTGTGAAAATAAAATGGTATAAAGTTGACCAGTTAAAGTACAGTCCTGAGTGTTTACCACTGAACAATCTGGGAAAGCTTGGTTCATACCATGTAGACACACAAAATACTGGAGGGCCACAAAATTTTGAGAAACAGGATAAATAATGAGTTAACATTTAATTTTAAAGCTTTGAAACAGGGGTTAAATTTGCATTATTGGGTGGCTTGATGCAGATTAGACATTTGATCTCTTTATTATACTTTTATTAATATTAATATTAATACACAACATGAACATTGTTGTAAGTAGGTTTTGGTCAGCTGAGATACAAATCCTGGTACTTTGTTTTCCCAGAGACTATGACCTTCAAACTGCA
Source organism: Sphaeramia orbicularis (assembly GCF_902148855.1). Taxonomy (NCBI): domain Eukaryota; kingdom Metazoa; phylum Chordata; class Actinopteri; order Kurtiformes; family Apogonidae; genus Sphaeramia; species Sphaeramia orbicularis. The sequence continues at coordinate 31,657,974 of NC_043960.1, read as the reverse complement.
CCACTGTGAAGAAATGCTGCAAGCATGAAAACAGTTAAAATCTGTGAGAAAGATTCAATAATAATAATATTGTTAAATACTTGAATGAAATTTGATCAGAATGATGTATTATAGTGAGTACAGTAACACTATGAATGACCCTGAAGACTCAGCATTTGAACTGAAAATCATCAGAAACAAACTCTTCACTGCTATGTGTGGATCTCCTAAGGTGGTAGTACCACACCAATATACACAACAGTTGTCCCTTTAAGCAATAAAGATGCACTGATATGTCGGCTGAACATCCATATCAACCAACTTTTACTGTTATTGGCCAATATTGACTATCAGCATATCATTTCACCTTTGGTAGTGGCAGGTTTTATCTATTGTGTTACATTAAAAAATATTTCATAAATTAACATGATTTATAGAGAAGATGATGAAAACTGAAAGACTTTAAAACACTGACTTTAGCCTCTTTCAATATGATTCCCTGGTACAAAAATAATACGCAAAAATAGACAATCATGTAAGTGTTGGACAAGAATTTTACAATCAGTGCCTCCCTTCCCTATAAACATGATATTATAAATATCTGGACTATTTGGTGACATTTTCTCAGGAAGTGTGTGTACTGTGGTTAAGGCATGTCCTGGCCTGTCTGGATGCTACTGGAATGTACAGCATGGTGATAGAGGGTTCGAGAGTACAGCTCATTGTGTCATCATGTGTAATGACACAAAATATTTACATACAGATTCTCAGCCTGAGGGCTTTAGGTAAAAAAAACAAAACAAAACAAACACATATGCATGGACATTTCCCTGCAAAACAGCCATGGAACTAATCTTATTTCGTGGAGTGCTCATGGTACTAATTGAAACAGAACACAATATCCACGTCACATGGATGTATTTGGGTGGTAGTCAAAGAACATCTGATGTGGATTGAAATCAAAGGGGCTGTATTATCCAATTCTGCATCCACCACTCTCATAAATTACATTCATATGTACCTTGACTGCAAATAAAAATTATGTAATGCCACCTGCATTAACTTTAATTTCCAACCACGTAATCAGTTTCTGTCAGTAGAAATCACAATTTGAGAATAAAACCCCTCCTCCAGCATCTCCCTCCTATTTTCTAAACACAGACAATGTATAAAGATGGACGACATGATGCAATACCTGCTGGATGTTAATGACACCATTATTAAACAGGTGCAGCAAAGTCATCTGAATGTACTGTGGGCAGCATTATACCTGGATAATGGATGATAATGGTTTTGTTGCTTACCTATGGCGAGCGTCATGACCTTCAGTTTGTTCCGCACCAGTTTGACCACCATGCTCTTCTGCAGTGGCGTGGAACGACAGCAGAGCACCGAACGGCAGCTCCGGGCAACAGCCAAGAATTTATCCTCCAAGCTCTTGTCCAGGGCGTAGGCCAAAGTCCGGCCGTCGATGACCAGGCCCAACCGGTGCACCATGAAGGGCACAGAGGATGAGGACGGAGACGAAGAGGGATAGATCTCAAAGGGTGCAAAGTTGGCCGTGAAGGCCTTGGCAGCATGGTCCGCAGAGCTGCAGAGGAATTTAGCCTGGATGTAGTGTAAACTTTCCTCCAGCAACAAAGCACACGCCTCCTGGTTCAGAGACAGGCACAGAACGGCGCAGGTTCAGAACAGGATCGGACCCAAGCCTGACCTGCTTCACATCTGGAAAACAGATGCTTCAGCGGCCCAGAACTAAACACGGTGGATCCTCAAATGACACATCTGAGTCCGTTTTTAATAAACTCATTGTTTTCAGTGAGCATAAATAGTATTTAGTGAATTAATCAATGGAAAATTAATTAATGTGTCGTGGAGTTGTATGATGATATCTGTGTTACTGAGTTACAAAAGACAAATATTCATCCATTCCTCTGAAGCTCAATCTCGCACTCCTTCCAGCAACACTCTTGATCTTTTGGATGTCATCTTACACACAGAAGCAGTTTTGTTGGGTAAGTATTCTTTTTGATATTTCTGACTATATTCACAAAAAATGCTTTCATTTCTTTGTGAAAACTGTTTTCTATTTTCTTAAGTTTTTCACACTGATATTTTATATTGTGTTAGAGCTTTAATTTTTCATGATTAATTTTTTTTATTGCAACATGATGCTTAAATGCAATTTACATTCTAATTTACAGAAAATGTGCCCTATCATGATGTGTGACCTTGTTATGGAATGACCTGTATCAGATTATGTGATTATGGTCATGCGATATAGTCTTAATCTGCAAAAACCATTGGAGTCATATATATTTAAAATGCCAAACATTTGCAGTTTTACTTTGATGTCTCAGTAAAATGAGTCAAACTAAATGCATCACCTTTGGCTAATGAATACTATGTACACATATTCACAAAATAATCTTCATTTTCTTCTATAGGTTAGAATACAAACTAGTCATTCTCATTTATGAAACAGTGGCCGGTGTCGTTCACCTGAGAATCGGCGTTCAGTGTCAGGATTTCCTCTTCAGGCTCCAGCAGCTTACAGGCATACGCGATATTGACAGCTGTCTCCTGTTTGTCCCCCGTCAGCACCCATATCTGCAGGCCTGCCTTCCGCAGAGAGGCTATAGTCTCAGGAACCCCGTCCTGCAGGCGGTCCTCGATGCCAGTCGCTCCTGTGGACGAAGGTGTAAAACTGTGACAAATCATCTGACAACGCTGAGCTGAAGTTTTGGACATGAGACATCTTTTTACCCAAGAGATGGAGGTTGGTCTCCAGCCTCAGGGCTGACTCAAACAGCAGCTCCTCTCTTCCCTGGATGGCTGTCTCAGCCTCTAGGTGGCGCTGAAGCCAGCAGGCATATTCCTCTTTGGTCAGAACCTGATGCATCCACATAAAATATTATAGAACACACAAGCAATTAAGGTCACAGGTTTATATGAACCTTTGTAAATGTAGGTTTCAGTCTCCAATATCTGGGATATCGCCTCTGCTCAACTGTTTATTTTGTTAATCTAATATTTCGGAATATCAGTATAAAGAATTTTCAATTTCAGCTTTTATTTATTTGATCCAATTCTCAGACAGTCTCCACAGACAGTTTACACACACACACACACACACACACACACACACCCTTTTCACAGTCTTAAAAAGCCTGAAAGTTTCTGAAAATGCATGTCATGACTGAAAACTTCAGACTGGATAATTGTGATCACTGGGGGCCAGTTAAGGTGAAGCTGGGGTTTTAGGTTGGCATCATGGGATAATCAGTAATGATATATTTAGGCCTTAATTATAGGTGTAAGATATTAAGTAATACGACCCCATAAGTCCTTATAAAATTCTTATAAAATTCTTATAAAAATTAACTTTATTATGCATTAACAAGACTATACAAGGTTTAATATAACAATATCATTCACATGTTTGTTGTTAGATTATAAGATACACAATACAGACAAAAATAACAGGACACATCACACCTACTCTCCATTCTCATCAATTTGAAATATAATGTTTAGGTTTAAAGGCTGATTTTTCAGCTACTTTTGGTTTAAAATTGTTATTTATGGTTGAAACAAGACAAGTATGTCAGAAATCTAGTGGTAGGTAAAAACAATTAAGTGATAAAAAAAAACTTCATTGAATAAAATGCTGTAAAACCAAACACTGAAGCATTTTGTGAGCAGCAAAGTGGGCAAAATTCTATCTAAAGATTAAATAAAAACATTTCTTGCATTGATATTTATCACAATACTAAAAGATAATACTTATCAGGATTGTTTTGTATCCCAGCCCCCTCTTAACAATGAAATATTGAATTTTAAGTGTCCCAATAGATTTGTTTATAAAGCATATTTACAAAACACTATTGTTTTAGTCGACTTAGTAACATTAATAATAAAACCTCATGAGTTTCTTATAATTGCTAATAAAAGTATTATTGAGTTTAACTGTTCTACCACTGTTAAACCTTAGCTAAGATTAATACATACTTTGATAAGCGTTTACTAGAAATTATCTATACACTTGAACTTTATACAGTTTCTAACAATTAATTGTTAAATTTTTGCTACTAACAATCTAAGAAAATAACAACAATGCCTTGGTAGGATTAAAATATCTTATATTAAGCCTTGCTATTTTAGTGTGAAAAGTGTGTGTGTGTAGAACCACCAACCCTACAATTTGAAGACAACAAACCCTAGTTCTAACTCTTCAGATGTAGCTCAGGTGATAATACGCAACACTTTATTGATTATTCGCAGCTTCCCCATTTGGAAGGAGTACTGTGTGTTGTCAGAGTTAATTAAAGGTGAATAAAACATTTATATATGTGCACACAAAATATTAGGACTATAAAACACAGCTGCCATCAACCAGGCCTTTCATTAGTGATATTTCATCACATTCACAGAACTTCTTTTATAATAAACATTTTACCTCAGTATTGAAAGATACTACTGTCACTACTGTACACTTGTATTATTAATGTGTGATAGTGTATTAATGTATTAAGTATGTAACAGTCTGAGTCTATGTTTTACAGAGAATCCTCTCTCTTTGTGACCACATGTTTCTGACATTTACATGAAAAAAAAAAACTAACATCTGTGTTAAAGTGCGTTTTTGTGAAGTGTCCAGGTTATGAGGGATTTCAGCCAAGGTGTATGTAATCTTCTGACCTCAGCTGCAGTAGAACACACATCTCCGACCGAGGAATATCCATGAGAGAATGTGAGACCTTGAGAAGGTGTTTTATCACATTGGTTTGGTGACAGGCTTTGCACAAACAGGGATATAATGAGGCTGGCTTGTGAGAGCATAAATTAACAGCCTGGGAAAGTGGCACAGATTGCAGCTGAGTCACCAAGAATGTCACTTTGGAAGGGTCGGCCCGCGTTATCATCTGTGCGGCGGCTACAAACACAACGTGCCAAATAGCCACCAAAACACATCATTTGTACCTTCTTTCCTTCTACTGCTGCAGTTTAATGAGACAATGTGCGGCTCTATGTTACCTTTTTTGCGATGCACAGTGTGCGGAGACCGTCTGCAGCGTACAGGTTCAGGTAGTTTTGGGTCCTGTAGACAATCTTTTTTTGCCGTTTCCCTTTGGAGTTACCTTCAAAGAAAAAGAAAAAAAAAAGAGGAGAACTGAGTTTAAATATCCATGTTTTCTGGGATGTTTTAGGATTTTGGCTCCAGATCGCTAAAGGCTTCTTCCAAGAGGCACATGAAAGCCATCTGTCCTCACACCTAAATTAACCATGCATCTCAATATTTTCCACCAAGGCTCCTTATTACTCATCAAGCTGAGTCTACACTATAATTAGAAACATTAAATTACAACATTTGTCCTTTGCAACGTCCCTACAAATGTGCTTTATTTACCTATGATATTAATATCAGTGATTATAACTGTGTCTGGGGGATAAGGATTTGTAATAGACTCTTAAATGTGTGTCCGGTGCAGCCTCTTGGCCATCCTTCTGGCAGAGGGACGGTGCACAAACAGATTGGCTTTATCGGTCTCCTGACACAGATGCACCAGCCAACACTCAAGACTGCCAGCCATGTAATCTCACAAATAACACAACAGCTTGGAAGGCAGCGATACCCATGCACTGCCATGCAAAATTATTTTTATGGAGGGGAACAAGTGGACTCAAAACTCAGCAATCAATGAATTTGTCTTTCATAAGAAAATAAAAGTCAAACTACTGATGTTACAGAAGTTTCAGCTTAGTCACTTTTGATTGTTTACGCCAAACCTTTTCTTTTTATATTTTGGTGAGAAGTGAGGCTTACTGTGGAATTAGTCATTTCTGAAGAAATTTTTTTTTTTTTTTTTTTCAGTTTTTTGACAAACAGCTGTTGGTATATTGCAGCTTTTCACACACACAGATGGGAAAAATCCACTCAAAAGTTGAAGGATCAAATAAATGCAAAAATGTAAGACTGTACACACCCAGAATAAAAAGTTCTACATGCCACTGAGACCTACACTTTTTTAAATGAACATGAAGATGAAGGACTTAATAGTAGCCGAACACCCAGTGTGTAATTTATGCTGTTCAGGTCTCACAATCAAAACAACAAAGAAGTCATTCGACGACAAGAAGCAGTACACGATCATGACATTTTTCATCACCACTGCTGATGGAGACAGGAAAAGTAAATAATCATCATTATAACTCCAAAACAAAGGAAAAAAAATACAAAAGAAAAAGACAGATGACTCCAGTGCTAACTTTAATAACCAAGGAGGAGACTCTTGGATTTACACCAAAGAATTTGTCTGTACAGTCTGTGAACCAGGCAGAACTAAACCCACTGATTATAGGTATGTGTTTAAAGACATGTAACTAGTATGAACAGATGAGTCCACAAACATTTAGCAAAATACCTATGACAGAAGTCCACCTTGCAGAAACATTTTCCAGCTACATTCACTACTAATTATTTACCATAGTTCTGATGGGTAATAGAACCCAGCAACACTAAAATAATATTAAGCAGCTATGTGGGAATTAACAAGAGAACTGAAGGAAGCGTCTCAAAATAATGCAAAACTCACTTTTCCTAATTCCTATTATCGAGTACTTTGTTACTTTTGGGGTAAGTAATGACAATCCTAACTGTTGGTGACTCAGACTGAATTTACGCAATACCTCGTCTGTAATGAATGTTTAGATACATATATTGTGATAACATAATTTTACTTTAATGAAATATCGACACATCAACTTCAGTAAAGTGTATTTGATGGCATTTATAGTAGGGATGTACATGAATAATTAGTCAGGCAGTCAAACAGTATTTTGAGAGATGACATTTTCACCTGAGGTGCGGGTGGAAATTTATGTTTTACTTCATATTCATACTTATCCCTAATTCATGGGTGACCAAATAAAATGGGCCGTTACCTTAAAATTATATTTTTATCTGACTATAAAATTATAAACACTGTTGGAAACATTAGATTCAATGTAAATCCATAAGTCAAAAAAATATACAACATGAGGCTCATTGTTTTGTTTTTTTAGGTATTTTAATGTGGAAATATTACATATTAAGTTTTTAATATGGGTGGAGGACTTTGTGTTTTTTAAAATAACAAACAAGGAGTTCTGAAGTCGAGTGAGCTTTAAAACTAGTTACGTCATGACAAACACTTCAGTCAACAACTTCTAAGGCCCCAGGGTCTATAGTCTACTTCCATGTGCTCTGTTATTAAAGCGACACAGACCAACTCCCTCGTTGTCTGAATGGAGCCATTATGGTGGTCTGTGTTATGACGAGGCCCAACTGTGCTCTGGCTGGTTTCACCCGATGGTGAAACAGTAGTGAGTTGTCTGGGTGAAGACGCACCCGGTCGGCCATTAGAGCTGAAGATCCACACTGAGCTGAGACACATGGTGGAGGAGGAGCTGGAGTGAAGTGTGAAAACTGTCCTGAAGGAGCCTCTCTCCTCTGGTGAGCAGCACTATAGAGTGAATTTTAAGTGAAAAACTTCTGTAAATGACACACAGGTCCAGCTCGGACATTATTGTATAGAGGGCGTTAAAAATGATGAACAGTCAGCAAAGGCCGATGCCTAAATGCATGTTTGTGATGATGGGAAATCAATGCAACATATCACATTGTAATTCAGACTTGGGCCAGGGAAAAGGACAACTGAAAACACAGCGAAACAAGATGGGAGTGCTTTCTTCCAGTGATGTGTTGGATTTAGCAAGTCTTCATTCAGCGTAGGAGGATCATTTAAAGTGTTTTTCTGTGAAGCCGAGCTGCCTTGTTGAGATGAACGACCTGTCTCTAATGAACAGGAGGGAGCCACTAACCAGTCTCTGAAATAAATGGATTACACACACAACATGACAGCGCCCTTTTACTGAAAGCAGTCGAAATGAGTCACTGTAGGGTGTGCATAGGCCTCAATATGTAGCATTCTCACATTAAAGTACCAATAAAACATTAGGCCTCTGTTATGCATTTTGTTGATATGTACAATTACATTATGTCAAAAATTTCAAACAGTGGTCAAATTCAAAGCTATCTGTTACGTAACGGCCAGTTTAATTTTGTTGCCTGTCAAAAGTAACATCTCACGTTAACATTTAATATTCGTGTCCAATTAAATAGAGTCATGTCACATAGAATTTCAAAGTCATCTATTATTAGACTATATAGATTCAGTGACTACTAATGGCATGAATGGTGAAACATGCCATAATAATAATGGTAATTTAGGGTTAACAGAAGGCTTCGTGGACTGTGTGATTTGTGTTTTCCCTAAAATCATATTAATGATCATTTTAATTTGGGTTTCAGTACTGTGAGGTGCAATAACCAACATATTTTGGGCAGAATCTAAATCACACTCATGCCAAACCACTACCCAGTTCATTCAAACTAAATGCCCCAAGCGCAAGTTTTATTTTCAAACTTTGGATGCTTCAGGTGCTTGATGCAATTTTTAAAAATACAAATATGATAATATTAATTATAATTATAAAAAAAAATTAAATATAATTTCTGTGTGGAGTTTGCATGTTCTCCCAGTGTCTGCGTGGGTTCTCTCCGGGTACTCTGGCTTCCTCCCAACATCCAAAGACATGCAATAATAGGTTAATTGGTTAATCTAAATCACCCATAAGTGTGAATGTGAGAGTATTTGTTTATCTCTATATATCAGCCCTGCGATGAACTGGCGACTTGTCCAGGGTGTACCCCGCCTTCACCCCTATGTAGCTGGGATAGGCTCCAAGTGACCCCCGTGACCCTAGTGAGGATAAAGCGGGTTCAGAAAATGAATGAATGAAGGATAATAAAATGGTCCAAGTGGATTCTAAAATTACATTTTAAAAGAAACATTTAGCTAATTTGTCTTGGAGAAGGTTCTCCAGAGTCCACAACTATGTAGCAAAGTGATCCACAATATGTTACAACCCAAACAGCATGTAAACCTGAAAACTCTGTATTCAGTAACACCACAACATTTATTAGAGTGTCCAAACAAAGTGACTGAGATCATAATTACCACCAGAAAAACGGATTGTGTATATCTAGACAGGATCTCAATAGAACTCAGCATATAAAAACGATCAGCGTTACTACACTTCTGTTCAATTTGAAGCTACAGTTGTTGGTGATGATCACTTCTATTTTCAACATCAACTTATTTTAGAGTAGAGCTGAAAAGATTACATTCAACAAAATATATGACAAGTGATTTATATTCTTTATATATAAATAATAATTGCACCATGTTTCTTTTGAAGAACTGCTGCTTTGATTATTTAATATCACATAAAGTTTAATACCTGTGAGATATGTTCTGTTTCGACAGTCACATAATAAAAATAGTCCTTAATTGCTGCCACACAAACAGTGTGTTGTATGGAGCCTTCAGTCTGTGTGCTGAAACAATCCTTGCTAAGTAGCCGTGGACAGATGTCTGGTGACCGTGTACAAAGCATTAGTGAAAAGTGCCTCTGTGGCTCTTTGTGTGCCTGGAATACTAACAACCTGCTACACCTTTGCCATTACGACGGTAAAGAACTTGAAGAGAGCAGAACGAGGTCTTTAATCACACAGGGAAGAAAAAAAAAAACACAGGGAAGCCTGGAAGTTTTTTTTTTCCCAGCAACCAATCAAGGCAGGCTTTGAGTTTAGCAGCAGTGACTTGCTCTAAAAATACGAGTTGTTACATAACATGAGCCTATATTTTTACATCAGTGGAAAGCATGAATGCTTGGGGTGAAGAGGGCGAACCCTTGAGTGTTGTAGAAAGGCAGAGACCACCTCCATGTGCAGGCCCTGCCCTGTGTTTGTCTACACAACTGCACTGTTGATGACAAGTAGCCGCTGGGATTGTTGCAATTACTATACAACTGCCCCATTATGTTTATTGATGTTACTTATTCATCGACACTAATCATGATAAATCACTGTCATTCAGTTGAATAAAGATATGACAAAAATGTCATTTGTCTATCATAGTTTCCACGTTGTTTCCCACTGTCTGACTTCTGCCTGGTCTTCTTTACAGGGGGTATATACAGTGTTGATTTTCCACAAGCTCAACAGCAGGGGAAGTCATGTACCAGAACACACTTAGGACTACTAAAACCACTAACGAACCAGCATTATGTATCCACAGACTGTATCACTCTCTAAAAGTACAAAGCTCACAGTTCACACACATCTGTACTATTGTATTATGGGATCATCCAGTTTCCTTCTTCAAACAAAAACTCAGAGTTGGTTATTTAGGCTGTCGCAGTAAAGTCTGAACCGTGGCACAAAAGAAGGCAAAAATTAGCAAAGATAATAACATCACATAATGACGTTTTACCTTCCTGAGCTTCATAAATCAAAGTCATCTATGTAGAAGAGACGCTGTGATTTCATCAAACTCCATTCTTTTCATTTAGAGCTGTGTCCAGTGATGAAAACAGCAGCAGTGCTTCTAGTTTTTAATCACTGTCACTTTCTTTAACTCTAAAAGTGGTTTCATGGCAGTTCTCAGCCTATCTCGTCACTTTCTGATGCTTTGATTAAAGGCCCTGTGGTGTTAGTTTTCCACACCATTGCAGACCAACAGAGTGACTCACTACTCCTTCTAGTGGTCACATAAATCCACCAGACTGTTGGTGTAAATATATTCAGTTCACATCTTTACAGTACTGCACATTGGCATCTTTGGCAAAACTTCAGGACTCTATTCTACACAATTTAGTCATAGTTGTAGGTAATTTGTTAAAAAGCAGAAATACTACATATAGCTTTAAATGACTCAATAGGTACAACAAGCAATGTTCCCAGTAGACAGCCAAGTTATCAACAAAGTACATGTGTATTTGTACAAACATTACTGCCTCTGAGATAATGTTCAATGTGAATTGCAGTCATTGTGTCATTTGACCACAACCTACTTCTGTTTCCAAGAGCATTTAATAACATAATTTCACAGTATGACAACAATCCAATAGAGATGTATAGGTCAATATTTGGCTCCGCTGATTAGATAAATGACTTTGCTTGTCTTGTTCTACCCCAGTGTGATTTCATGTAAACAAAGCAGCTTAACTGGCAATATCAATAGCAGCAGTTTGATGAACAAAAACCTGCTAATAAAACCAAATGAAGAATTAAGTCTAAGATTGCAAATGCAGCAGTGAGACAGATTTTATAACCAAAGACATGTTCCTCTTCAAACTGGTAGAGACCAGAAAATGCTAATATGCCATGGTAAGTTACAAATGTTTTTCCATAGCTGTTATTCTCCATATTTATGCCAAGTGTTGACAAAAGGCTGTAAATGTCTGCCAAAGTGTCAGAGCACTCAAATACAGTTTTCAAATCAGCTTATTGTTCTTTTATTAAGATAATATTCACCGTCAGTTACAAGTCTTTATGATTTATAAAAAAAAAAGGTATTAGCCATTATTTTAATCCCAAAATTATGATCTATAGTTAGAAAAACAGTGTCAACTGAAAGAGGTTAAGGTTAAAGGCTGAGGTTAACTTGCTTTATTATCCCTGTAGGGAAATTCAGTCTCTGCATTTTACCCATAATACACACACACACACACACACACGCACACACACACACACACACACACACAGTACCTAGCATTAGCATATAGCACACACACACACACACACACACAGTACCTAGCATTAGCATTAGCATATAGCACACACACACACACACACACACACACACACACACATTAGGAGCAGTGAACTAACACTGAAGGCACTCAGGGACCAAGTCTAGATCTTCATCAGCACAGTGGTCAAGGGCACTGACAGGAGAATTAACCTAAATGCACCTGTTTTTAATGGTGAGGAAAACTGGAGCACCGAGAGGAAACCCATGCAGCGCAAAAACAATAGGTTAACTCAACAAAGAAATGCTCCGGTCTGACATAAAATCCAACATGGAATCTTCTTGCTGTGAGGTCTAAGTGGAAACAAATATGCCACTGTGTTTTTAATTGAAATTAAAAATAGGACCAATGGCCCTGCATCTCACTGGCATGTTCTATCAAGGATCAATAATAACTTGAATTCGTGAGGTTGTCAGAGTCCTGAGGTCTTAATGCAGGAGATCAATCTCCCAATGGAGTGGGTGGTACTTTCACTGGAGGATAACTCAACAAATTAAATGAAAGTCCATGTATGACTTCCTGTCAGTGCTCAATAGTGACAATATTGATATCTGTAGCCATTTCCATGTTATAAGCCATCAAAATATAGCTCATTATAAGTAAAGGGAAATATTTAATATTCCAAAAATTCATGAAAAAAATCTAAAATTCTCAAAACTGTGAACGAACTCTGTAGACATTGTCCCAAGGAAGCTTCATAAAAAATGTGAAATGAATCCGACCAGTAGTTCTGGAGAAGAAGCTTGTTAAAATCCAGACATTGGTGGACCCAAATGAAAGTCCATACATGACTTCCTATCAGCGCTCAGTAGTAATATTGATATTTCTAACCATTTTCATGTTATAAGCCATCAAAATATGGCCCATTAGTAAAAGGCAAATTTTAAAAATATAAAAAAATTACAATTTCTCAAAACTCAACACCCTTTGCAGACACTGTCCCAAGGAAGCCTCATATAAAATATGAAATGAGTGCGACCAGTAGTTTAGTCGAGAAGATGTTTGAACAAATTACTAACGAAATTGACAACAACGAAGACAACAAAGATGACACCGGACACAGCGGCTTCACAATAAAACCATGCTCATGTGAAGAGTAAATTACATAATCTGGGGTCACCTGACACAGAGTTACACATTATAAGATACAGCTCTGACATTCATCAGGAATGGAGAAGCCCCACCAGCGGACAAAACAAACTGAGTGTGAGTTCTCACCTGTGTTGGGGGGTTTGATGAGGTCCATGATGACAGAGTCTGCTCCTTTAGTGTAGACAGTGATCTGGTCGGTGAGCGGATGCCGAACCACCACAGACATGCGTTTCCTGGTGGAGTCGAAGCCCAGTGTGTGCAGCAGCTCAAAGCTCAGTTTCCCCAGGTGAGGCAGTTCCACAGTCACCTGGTCCGGAAGCCGTCCCACCAGGGAGCACTTGTACGCTCTTGCGGCGTAGACCAGCGCAGCCTCGTCAGGTGACTCGGCCTCATACCGCAGCTCTCCCTCCGCTACCGCCCAGGCCTTTTCACTGTAACAGGGCGGAACGGGGCTGAAGGTGTGCTCCAGGTTTGGAGGCTTCTCCTCATCCAACTTGGTGAGCGTGCTCTCTGCAGAGGGGGAGGACAGGATGCTGGAGCAGCCCCTGTTGGAGGAGCGGTTAGTGATGAGGCTGGATGAGCTGCTGCTGTTGGAGCCTGAGGTCAGCCTGCTAGGCGTGAAGCGTTTGATGAAGTCCTCGATGGTCTTCACGGGGGACTTCAGCTCAAATCTCATCCTGACCTGGAGGTCAAAAAGCCACAAATAAGACCAGTCAGTCACACACAGATATCCAGTGTTGGGGAGCCACTAGTTACATGTGACAGTATTGCATGTTAGATAATTTTTTCACTCAATTTAGGACATTTGTTAGAATATTATTTCAACTGTAATAAATGACTTTGTTGAGCTGCAATACAGAGTAACAAGTAATCTGTTACATGTCAAATGTAACCTTCCACCTATGCAAACTCCTTCACAAATTGGATACTGATGTGGTGCTTCAGAAAAGAAAGCTATGATGAAAATGCATTTTCTGGCTTTAATCCTTCAGCCAGTCCTTTATCCCAAGGTGGTGCAGTACAAAAGCTGAGAGAGTGACTCACTTGAAGCTCTTCTGGCAGTAGAGCCGCATTTCTCACACATAAACTGTATAAATCATTCAGGTGTTGGGTTAGCCACAAGGGCATCGTAATAAAATGTGAACAATTACACTGGCACACAGGGAAAAAAAAAAGAAATAAAACACGGCACAAAAACAGAAGAGATACTGGATCAAAGCCAGCTTTTCTGTGCGGATTTACATTTCCTTCCATTTTATCAGATAACCCCCAAACAGAAACACAAAGTACAGTAATGTGTCACGGATTTGTGGCCCTGACTGACAGGACGGTGCACCATGCAGCGTGGACAGGAGAGGATATCACCTCTGAACAGGACAACCACACCCAGGCTCACCCAAAACAAAACAAAGCACGGATACACAACAGTGACTGGAGCGAACACATCAAAGATTCGGTCAACAAAACAGTGGAAGCTACGTGCAGATGGGGCTTTATGAGAGTTTTTGGAGGGTTTTTGTGTTTTCTGAGATTCTGTTTTTATTGGAAAGCTTGTCAGAAAAACAGACCACAAATTTTATCCTTTATCTCAAAAGATGGAAACTACTCCTGAGGTGTTCAAAAGAAGGAAAACAATAACCCAGAGCTTGTATAAATGCTTGGAGAGATATCAGTAGAATATTGAACCCACTATTGATTCTACTTATAGTACTCTTCATCTTTGTAAGTATTAATCATGTTTCATAACCAATCCCAGGAAAAAGAAGAAAGTAGCTTACAGACCCAACAGTGAAACAAATTACAACGGAGCAGCGCTGATAAATTATGGCTTTGTCTGCAACACAATGAGAATATGTGCAATAGTCACAAGGCAACAGAATCACAATGAATAAGAAAATCCTTTTATTTACACACACCATCAGACACAGCTTCAGCTTGTTGTCAGCTGCCCTCAGATTAATCCAGTATGCAGGAAATGTGAGGATTGGTTGGATTTTTTGCAGGATATAGTGGTAATAATAGTGTAGTTGACTCTGTATTGTACTACACTGTTGGAAATAAAGTTGTAATAATTTAGTTTTCAGACACACTCCTCTTTTTATTCCTATTTATACATATCAGTAATCATCTTTGACCAGGTGCAATGATTACATACACTTTATTAATCAGGAATATATCACATTGTCACAATCATTTCACGAGGAGAGATCACAATTTTATGGGCAACAGTTTGTATTAAGTATAATAAAACACACCATGTTTAAGGAGTATGTGCATCTCACACCCTTTGATTTATTAGGAAACATTTCTGCATTAAAATATATACAGATGATAGACCTATGTTATTGTGGACTCACATATCAAATACTTCCAATAATGTTCAAATTCAGATGAATCTGTAATTTAATCCTCTGTAATGAATTGTTAGTGTGCTTGTCTATCAATGTGTTGTATTATTCGCTGATGTTATGTGATGGCATTTCATTAGAATATAATGACATAATGGTCATAATACTTTGTGACGCTTGTCTTTAAACCTGTTTGAGTCATATAACATAGAATCTTATTAACTGTAGTGGTAGAAATGACTCCCATGATGCCATGCTGATTCACAACATAATCTACTACTACAGGCTTTTCTCATTTCTTGATTCTAGGCCTCCTCGAGTCCTTGCTCTTCCTATTTGTGACCCAGAAATCAATCTCAGGGTTGCATTTTTATGGATGTTTTAATTCCAAAGGAAGAATGGGGAGGCTGGCTAGAGGAGTTATGACCGAGAGTATCCTCAGCGGAAACCTTCTCAGCAAATGGACCTGCGATGTCTCAAAGAAGTATGTCACACATCTGGACTATACAAACCACAGCAGGAGCACACATTTAAATACTAAAGATTTCCTTCTTCGGAAGTTGTATCAGTAAAACGATCCAAAGATCAAACGAGTGTATTTAATAAAAGAAAAAATAAGTGACATTCCTACATACTTTGACGCATTATGCCATGCTGTGAATTGTTAAAACACAAACTGTTCTGCTCCTCTGACAGATAATATAATAGAGCATTAAAAAGTACCAGATGATGCAGCAGTTCCACACATCATTTCATACCAAAATGACAACTCAGAGGTGACAATGTCTAATTCTGTTAAATGCTTTTTGCCTCAGCTCCTTGCTCCTCTGCTCACATCTCAAGTGGGAGGGATTACAATTTAGGAGATACAGACTGGGAAATTTGTTACCGTTTTGACTGAGGGTTAATAACAGAAGTCACATAAAATACCTAAACAAAGAGAAACAGAATTTTCCTCTATATAATTAGCAATTTTCAAGTGTTAGTCAAGTGCATGAAAACAAACAAGATAAAG
Source organism: Sphaeramia orbicularis (assembly GCF_902148855.1). Taxonomy (NCBI): domain Eukaryota; kingdom Metazoa; phylum Chordata; class Actinopteri; order Kurtiformes; family Apogonidae; genus Sphaeramia; species Sphaeramia orbicularis. The sequence goes on along the minus strand of NC_043960.1, from coordinate 31,641,840 downwards.
GTCTGACGAGGGAGAGAACCTAGTATAAGTTACATTCTCTTGACTCTGGCTGCAGAGTACTCTGTTAATGTAATCCTGTCAGGGCTGTATAACAACCTGCCAGAGGACACACAAAGTGAGACAGCCGTGAGTAATGTCATGTGATGTGAAGACTCACTTAAACGGCTGCAGTTACTGTAAATAACTTGAAATAAAAAAACAGCTTCTATTAAATCTAGCTGCCTTAAATGGGATGAGGTCATTCTTTACAGAGCAGGAGGAGCGTATCCCTCAGAGAGTTTTACCTTCTGCCGTGGCTGGTTGGGGGAGGACACCACCACCGTGTTGCAGATGGTGAGAGCGATGAAGAAATCAATGATGTCTGAGAGGTCAGAGGGCAGCTGGGACATGGGCTGGCTGTGGAAGCGCATGAAGTCCATCTGACTGCTGCATTCATTGACTTTGTCTAGGAGCTGAGGGTCGGGGGTGATATCTTTCTCCTGCAGGACAGAGGAAGGTTTATCAGTGAGGAGCAGATAGCGCGAAGAACGAGGAGAACGAGTGTGGCAGGACAGTGAGGTCCACTGACCATGGGGCTGCTGAAGGCCGTGTGTTTAGACAGGATGCTGGCTCGCTTGGCCTCCGCTCGGCTGCCCGTTCTCCGGTGGGACTTGGTGCTCTGGGAGCGTAGAACCACCCGGGCGCTCTGGTGGCTCGTCACGCTGTCCCGTCTGGGAAGGGTCCCACCATGAGATGTGCACTCCTCTTCCTCAGAGTCCATCTCCTGGTACATAGCAAGTCTTCTGGCTGCATAACACAGACAGTAACAGTAAAACAGTGGCTGACACACTGGAGTTTCCACAGCAACAGAAAACTAAGATTTATGAATGAATAATTAAGAACTAAATCCGGGCCCATAGTGTCAGGTGATTCTTACGTTGCAATATACAAAAATATAAGGTGATGGTGTTTGGAGGTGGTTCATAATGCTTTTATACCTAAATACCCTAAACTGAATGTGCAGTGGTATGAACATATAACCTTGTTCAATACTGGTTGTTGGTTATTACTAGTGCACTATATCATGTATTATACTTATATATCTTTGTGCAGCATTTCAGGCAGCTTGCGTTGTTTTAAATGTGCTATATAAATAAACTTTACCTTGACCAATAGTTTGTTAATCTGAAAACAAAAATTAAATAAAAATGTAAAGATAAATTTTTGTTCTAGACCTTTGAAAAAAAATTACATCTATGTATTTAAACAATGTAAATACATTTAAAAAATGCTTTTTTTCATTTATAGTTTTTAGATTAATCTGGTCATCCTTTTGAAAAAAATATTTTTTCAGTTTCACTTTTGATATTCTAGTGTTGTTTCACTTGCAGAGTTTATGTTATACTTCCAACTCTATCCATTTTAAATAAGAAAAAAGGATTTCACATTTTCTTACATTATTATTTCAACTGACAAAAAGTATTTGAAACTGTAAAAATCAGTTTTTTCTTTACTTTAATACCTATTGAGACATTTGATAAATAATAGATGATTCTTTCTGTTGCAGATTTATTTATGAAGATATATACTTTTTTTTTTTTACATATTTATTCCATTTATTTTAGTTTTTTCCTTTACTGCAGAAAAAATAGCTATGACTGTATGTCTGCAAACATAAAAACATTACATTATGGTATAACATATAAATGATGCACAAGTGAGAAATTACGAAAAGTAATTCTTCTGAAGAATTTGTGAAGAACTCCAAAACTGATGTAATATTTGACAAAAAAGTTAGATTTAATTGACAAAAAATAGTTTTCCATTACTTTTTTCACCAAATTAACACACTATTGGTCCAGATTTGACTCCATCCAGCTGCAATTTCTAAAGAAAACACCTCAAATTCAGAAATTATAAAGGCATAAAGACATTAGAACAAAACAACTTGCCCAGATTTCACCACATTTTCAAACACCATTCACATTCCTTATTCTTAACAATCTTCAAAAACTACAATGAATTGAGTATTTTATGGCCTAAATTTCAGATGATTGGATTTTCAGACTTTTTAAGGCTCTTTGTGGACATGCAGAAACCCTGTAAATGCATCTGCTCAGGGGGTGGAGGGTGCTTTAGTGCCATTTTGTCTCACCATTGGCATCATGCGAGTATTCCACCCCTGCCACCGTGCAGCGACGAAACACCATCTTGTTCTCGGTCAGGGTGCCCGTCTTGTCAGAGAAGATGTACTGCATCTGGCCCAGATCCTCAGTGATATTAAGAGCTCTGCATTGCAGGTGAGAGTCGGTCTCCTCGTCGTACAGATCCATGTCCTGGTGAATGAAGAACACCTGGCAGATCTTGACAATCTCAATCGACACGAAAAGGGAGATGGGTATCAGCACCTGGGAGAAGAGAAACACACAGATCATGTTATTACACCAGAGAACAGACTGTCAGTCAGTTTATTGAAAATACAGATCTGGAAAAAATTAACACACCACTCAAAAGTTCCAGACTTTGAAGCCCTACTGAAAACTTCTGGAAAGTGATCAAGAGGAAGATGGATGGGAATATGTGATCAAACGAAGCTGAGCTGCTGCATTTTTGCTCCAGGAGCAGCGTAAAACAGCCAGAAGCAAAAAAAAAAAAAAAAAAAAAACTGGAGGAGATACACATGAACACTGAGAAATCAGGGTTATCCTCATAATTATTTTTGATGATAATCATCCAGTTATATATAATTAATCTGGTGAAGAAGCTAAAGTACCTTTGAAGGAGAATTTACTTAAACTCCTATTGAAACCTATCAGTGATGTAGCTCTACTGAATTGCTGTGTTGTTGTATTACTAAAATGGGCTGACAGATTGAATAGAATAAAATGATCTGTCTTTGAATTAGAAGCAATAGAAACAGTCATTGGAAACTTTAATGTAAATACACAGTAGTGTTACTGTACATGAGATTGAACTTGTGGTCTTTTTGAACGTCTTGGTCTCATGTGTATGTTCACTTGGTGTTGTCTTCCTCACAGGACAAACAGCACTCATGACTCCAGACCAATCATAACAACTGTAAGGACAGCGCTGCATTCGGGTGCATTTGAAGAGTTATTTATCATCCCAAAAATCTTTCAACCACTTCTTTCAAATCAGTCTGTAATAATTAATTGTATCTAGTCTGGTCTCAGTCTTAACTTGGTTAAGGGGGGGTCTTGACTACAATACTACACACTCAAGGAACTAAAGCTATAGTAAATGTATTTCACTGTGGAATGTTATGTATAATTTTTTCCAGTGCTATACTATAGATGGTCCTGGTGTTTCAGTCAGACTTCCTACAGGTCAAAATCATAAAACTGCATATACAGTAAGACGGTGTAATAAGCAGGACATTTCCAACCAACATTTATGGAGAGCGATTCTGGAGAAATGAGTCATAGCTTTTGGGAGGAACATTCAGCCTGCACACTACGTCTGTGCCTGGATGCCAACAGAGTCATGTGTTTATATGAGAGTATATCAGGCCTGGCAACAGTGGTTGTTGAACTACTGAGCAGGGTATATCCAACCAATCATCACTACTGCACCATCAGACCCAGGACAGGGTGACATTTTATCTGACATTTTTGCATGAAAGCAGAAAGTGGTGATCAATACCTGTCAGCTGGCACTTTTTCAAATTTGGATTCTGTAATATAGAGATTACCCTGCCGCATGAAGCACAGAGATATGTCACTGTACAGTATCAATCCTATCCAGACTAAATGTATAGATAAAGATCTAGAGGTCACACACACTCTGGGGGGCTGGTGATAATGTTATAAAACGGCCAAGATTGTACACAGTGGGATTAAACATTTACAACTCTGAGATGATATATGTTTTATTTGTATGCTTCTGTCACTGTGCTTTGGTTTCTTTATGCATCTCCATGTTGTGTACCTGAAAGACGATGATCATAGTGAGGAAGAGATAAATAGCTGACATGATAGGTGATAAGTCTGTCCCCTCTGGACTGAGAACGTCAAACACAGGCCTCTTATCTCCGTACTGAAACATCCACAGTCCGTGACCTGCAAAAGCAACATCACAAGGTCAACTCATACAAACACCGCAACATAGGATATAAATAACAGCAGGGAACACTCCATCTAAAGTTTTATTTTTACAGTAAATGTAGAGAAATGTAGCTTTCAACTTAAGTCTTTTATTGGACTGCAGGCATTTCCAGTGTTTGCATAACTCTACGTACCAACAGCAGCAAAAAGGCACATGACCAGCAGGATGATGACACACCAGAACACATCTACATTCATCTGTCTCTCCAGTTTACTGCGCTTGTAACGCGGGCCGTTGTTGTTCAGCATGGCTTTGGTCTCGTGACCTGTGAAGACACAGGCAGTTAGTGCAAGTTGGTCAGAGGTCATACATGGAGCGTGTCAGCTGCTTGTTTCGAAGGTTAACCTGCGTAAATAACTATTCCCACAGCCTCCTCTGTGTTGCGGATGGTGCAGCCTCTCAGCAGCAGGTTTTCTTTGTAAAGTGCATCTCTTCTGCCACTTCGGTGAATTCTGTCAGGAGACAAGAGGCATAAAATTTACTGTGAGAAGAAATTGTACAAAATGTTGTGAAGCACTAGAGTCTGACTGATTTATCAGACATTATGTAGCTACAACTGATATGACTAGTTTTCCAATAGAGGTCGACTGGAAGGCTGATATAATAATGACAATCTGACTGGTCCATATGAAGAAGGATGTTGAATGCTGGAATTTTACTTGATTTTTGATCTTTATGGTATTGTTATTTGTGACTGACTAATGATTTTGAATCATAGAAATCTTAAAGGAGTGATATTTTGCTTTTTGAAATTGAATTATGCATTTTAAAACATTTCCCTGTGGTCTACATAAACTGTAGACCACATGCTAATTCATTAATTAAACTCTACAGGTCCATCTTCAATCCTATTTTTGAGTAATAACATGAAAAAAGGTCATTCTGAGCGCTAGCCCTTTAAATGCACATGACCCCACCCCCTTCCATTTGGACATATTTTTAGTATGGACTACAACTGCTGCTGCTGATTCACAATTATGTTGTACTCTGAGAAATGTTCGTCTGAAGTCTTGACCTTATTTGTGCAAATGTCGTGATGTAACTAATTATAAACTGTAATAAATTAAGAAGGAATTGAAACAGGTTGTAGAAATCCACTCAATTTCTGCTGGAATGACTAGAAAGATAGCTTTGCAGCACATGGAGGGTTCAAATTCAAACTTTTTGAACAATTAGGGTCCCCAAATAGACAAATAAATGTACTGAAGACTAATAAAATTGGGTTTAGCAAAATATGACCCCTTTAATTTGACATATGATCTTCTTTTCATGGGAATCAGCCATTGTGCATCTTTAAATAACACATTAATAAAGGCTGATCAAATCTTCCTACTACACTGATATTAAATTGGATGGACCAGAGCTCCTGTGTAATTATTGTATTTTACAAAAAAACATAGAATTACGGAATGTTTTAACAATTAAAGCTACTAGACTTGTAAGTATATTTAAGTCTGTTTAGGATGACTAATTGGAGCCTTTCAATACTAATAGTGTTTGATTAATTCAATTAAAGCTACAGGAGTTTTTGTCTTGATGCCAGTGATGAAACACTGATGATGATTTGCGATGGCATTGAATTACTGTAACTATGAAAACTCCTGGCTGCTACAGACGTTCTACATGCAGCCTTTGCAGAATCAATGCTATAAAACACAACATTAGAGGTCATTTATGTGATTAGGACAGTTCAGTTCATAATGAAACTGTCACAGAAAAATAAAATTGACAGGCCTCCGTAAGCACTGCCGGCTGTCACAGATGTATGCAGACAGAAAAATATGGATGAATGTTTACTTCACCCTTGAGCAGAGTTGTTTTGGGTTTGTTTTTCTCATTACTGTCTAAATACTACAAAATAATCAGCCAAATGATGCAAAAATGTGGAGTTTTCAGTCAAATAGATGACAAAAAATGTGATTCACATTGTAGAAAAGATCTTTTGTCTAGCTCATTGTGCCTACTTTAGCTTTAACCTGCGCCTCCAGTCATTAATCATTTTTAATATATGGTATCTAAATTTGGAGTTCCTCCTGAGGATTAATAGTTAACATGTATAAATTATAAATATTAGCTGTTTAGAATAGGATATGGAATAGAATAGAATCTCCATCTTGAACTTTTAAGAACTGTATCCAACCATTTATCAATATTAGAATTCTTTCACTTTCTAATATTGGTAGAGACCCAAAAAATCCAATTCAGGCTCCATGAGGCACAGTGAAAATGATAAATATGTCTTTATACCAAGCTGTAAAATGCTGATACCGTAGCCAGAACAGAGTATTCCTCTAAAGCAAAAGCCCACAAACGACAACATCAGTTTATTCTGCTGAGCACCTCTATCGATCACGCTCCAAAGCATCATGGTCTTCCCTCACTTCGAGCCCTTATCTCAGCACAAATGCCCTCAGATATAAAAGCACTGACTGTGCTGCTGCTCTGCGAACCCCCCCAGGGTTTTTGGGTCAGTCGGGTCATTCCCTGCTTCATCACTGACCCTCAAATCTCAGTTCTATCTAAAGCTGATGTCACCCAAGGAAGCTGAAACTGGGTTTAAGAAAAACCTTCTCAAGTCAAACTGAGATGTATGTTGAACTGTATTAAATCAGAGGAAAATGGGAAAGCTTTTAATGGCAGCCGTAATCCCATTGCTAAATCAAGGATTACAACAGTTAGTTATGTCGCCTCACAACCTTTAGCTGGGCGCAGTCCTTAATCATCAGCACTGTAGCTTCTCTCAAAGTCACACAACTGTCAGCATGTTTACTAACAGGAATGTTCATCCTTTGGCCTCTGACAGCAGGCGGGCTGACACGTCAACACTATTATAGATTAATAACAGTGTCCCTGAGCCGTGAGCGGCTATAGCGCATATACAGCTTGTCCTAGTTCATAGCTCACGCTGTTCAACAAATTGATAACGCTCTGAGACGGGAAGTGCTTTCTCTTACAGAGGGTAGTGAGATTAGACTTGGTGCCATTGGCTGTAATGTAATAAAACACTGCTGAGACCAGCCCTGGCTGCTCACCTCACCTCCACTGCTCTGCCCTGTGCTCGAGTGTAGCCTGGCAACTGAATACCTGCAGCATCTGGTCTCCTTCTGAGCAAAGAATAACTGTCAGGATCATGTGAGTGCAGGTCAGCCCGGCCGCTTTACTGCAAGCCCGGAGGACATTTCTCATTTCTGCTTTACATAAACTTTAACAGTAACGAAATGAGTGTAGGGACCGACTTGGCATAAACGCAGGGTTCTGGAAACTATGGCTGTAGCTGGGGGCAAATGCAAATATGTTAAACATATTGCAATTAAAGACAAACTGATTACACTGCATGCCATGGAGCATCCCAGTTTTAAAAAGGGGTCGATATATTTAACATCCCATTTTACAAACAGAACAGTAAAAAGGGGAAGCAGCAGATACCAAGATCCTCATATTTAATCCCTTGTATAGAGTCAACTCCAACAATTCTGGATCATACAGTGCAATGTGACTGTAGAGCTGAGTGATATGGCCAAATTAAATCTCTAGTTTTATTTCTACGTCATATATGGTTGTTTTCTGGCTACATGAACTCATGATAAAATATGCTTCAAAAATACTCTTTCTTTACTACAAGTATATACCACATCTGACTGGAAAAACATACTCACAATTAATATTAGACAAGAAGCAAAAACAGGTTACATATTGAATTTTTGTTGCGCAAAAAAGGTCTCAGAGGAACAATCTCAATTTTGCAATTTAGGTGTTTTTCAGGAGGCAAAACCTTGATTTATCATCTTAGCTAGTGACACTATGTCACAAAAGACAACAATGACAGCAATTAGACAATAATGGCTGTGCATCTAGTTATTTTCAGAGGACAGTAAATCTATACTCCTAAGCAAGCTGTACGCCTACTACTCTAAGTTTTATCTGTTATATTGAGAAGATATAATAAAAATGGTTGCTGAAATGTGAGGGGTGTACTCCCTTTTTTGAGATACTGTATATTGTAAAGCATTTCTCTGTAAAACACAACAGGTCTAGTCTGTAACATAGACTTCAGCCACAAATTATGTTAAAGAGGTGGACATGACCCTCAGACTTCACCCTGTGATTAGCGGACTACACTTCTGATGGCTAGAATTAGCTTTTGGCCATTGTGCAATTTTGGCTTTTTGATGTCGGAAGTATATTAGGAGGTGGGAAAGAGTGAGGAGTAAGCTTGCGAAGCTAATGCTAATGTTAACTGCTAACAACGAAGCCAGTCTGACTTGTATCCATCCTCCTGTGTCTTCTTTTTCAAGATACATACAATGCAACGAAACACAAACAGCTGTATGTCATGGGAAAACACATCTGTCATTGGTCATTGATTTAAAATAGGAAATGAGTTGATTGTCATGTTTGGCCATGGAACTGTTCTCAGGGTGCAAAAAGCAGTTGAGGGTAATTCTGGTTATGACGGAGCAAATGCAACCTCAGATGTCCACAGTCAAATGGGGAAAAGCTTGAAACCACAACCCATGAAGGCAAATTGTAATCTTGACTTGGAAAAACTGTTTAAGTCATAATTATAAGTTGGAAACTTCTGGCTTGTCAACAAACCACATATTCACATTATTTCCAGTTTGAAGCTGAAGATTACTCCAAATGTAACTGCATTCATTTACAGTTAAATCAAAATGAAACTTTTAATATGACCAATATACTCTAAATATGTTGGTAGACGGCCATCACAGCCCCACACTGCATAGAACTGAGTAGAAGAGATTAATACTCACATGTAGCCTCGAAATCTGTTCAGGTCATTGTTGGGTTTTTCACATTCAATTATGCTGTTGTATTTTGTGGGGTCGAAGTCACAATCCTGTCAACAGGCAACACACACCTGATTATTACAAGGCATACTACTCCACTATAATGAGCAAACCAGCACCGTTACTATCCTCTTACACCATCCCTTTACAAATGGACTCAATAACAGATAATCAAAGATACTATTTGTTGTTTTCAAGCATTAAATGGTTAGAAAATTAGAATTATCAGCTCATGGCTGCAGTTTACATCCACATCTGTCCGGTCATGTAATACATATGTAGTCAAGTCTAGTCTGGAATTTGGTAAAAGATAATATGTTTGTTTTTCACTGAGATAGATGTTCTCTCTGTGTTGACATTCATCATTCCTCTGAATAATGTCCAGAGAGAAAAATGCTGTCTTTGTTTAGGCCAGAATCTGTTTCAGATATAACCAAATTGTATCCAGATTGATTTTTGAAAGTGTCTGAACAGCAGAAATAAAAACAAAAGTCATATGGTATCTTGAGATCTGAGTTTTTTTTGCAAAAATGGAATGTGATTCCAATTGAATTTCTACAGATCAGACACGTTCACTCCATGCTGCAGAACACTACAGCACTGTAGACACATGCATTCCATGGACAGGTGACAAAACAAACTATTTGGTGATAATTCTCAAATAACAGCACTGGAAAAAACTGTGTCAAAAATGTGATTTGAGAAATAAACCTACATTTCCTTCCTCACATAGCTTTCAGTGTTTTTACAGAACATTATGGCCCAGTCCCAATTCACCCCTTGGCCCTCCCCCTTACCCCTACCCCCCCCATTTTGCGCATTCATGTGAAGGGGTATGGGTGTCCCAATTCTCGATGAGTTGGAGAGGAAAAGGCTAAGGGGGAGGGCTGTTTGGCCCTGGAAATGGAGATTTTTCAGGACCACACTACAAATGGAAGGTATGAGAAATCTCCCATAATTCTGTTCACATCGTCGGCAAGATGGAGGTAAACACAGTAAAAAAGTGCAACAGTGTAATGAAAGAAATCCACAAATGTATGTATTTTCTTTGTAAACAACTTAATCATTTGACCAACCGTTTAATGCCGTTTCAATGTATTATAGACCGCATTTCTGTGGTTTGTGGTTGATAGTCACAAAAAAATGCCCAAAGCCCATGCAACAGAGACAGTTACATCTGCTGATGGCGTGGCGAATTCTTTCGGAAACAAAGCTGTCAAATCTGTTTATAGCAGCAACGATGACTGCTGATGACGAAACAGGTCTCAAAGGTTTGTCCCATTTCATAGGGGAATGTTTTAACCCCTACCCTTTGCAACTCCATTTCAAAGAGTAGTGCCAAGTCCAAGGGCCAAGGGGTAGGGGTAAGGGGGAGGGCCAAGGGGTGAATTGGGATTGGGCCTGTGTCTCTGTGACTGTACATTGTACAGTTGTAGCCAAATGTTATGGGAATGACACAAATGGATTCTTTGCTGAAATATGAATTATTTGTCAATAAAAGTCTTCAGAACGTATATAATACTTCTAACTGTTCATTAGTGTACCTCAGAAACACATGAAAGGCCATAGATTTTACTAAAGCAAAACTAGTGTCATTCCCAAAACTTTTGGCCATGACTGTAGATTATAGAAAGCTGAAGTCACAGACCTTCTGATGTTCACAATGGGACCTAACAGCGGTCAGTTTAGAGGGAAAACATTTTTTTTTTTATCCTATTTGTTTTGTGTGTCAATTTAAAAGATAATTTTACAAGCAAAGAAAGTCACAGTTTGTGACAAAGACCATAAATAAACATGTAGTTTTTTGTTGAACAGTTCAATGGACTGCTTCTTTCATTATATGTGATACACATAACCAACACAAAAATGGCTGCTACTTTGGCAAATTTTACCTCAGTCTTTGATAGAGACTTGTAAAAGTGTTAAAACTGGTAAAAATCACTGAGAGTCCAGTCATGTTGAAGCTGCAGAGATTTCAGTGTGTCTGAATAGATCATTGAAAGAGACACTTCCAATGGCATTGAAGAGACTTTCAAGTGCATAGTCTTAACAATTACCTATACTCAGTGCCAATGAAAACACAACACTTGAAGATTCTTATATTTTTTTAAATCGATGAGGATTTTTACTCCATAAGCTCTTTGGAATTAATCATGGGCCATTTCTATACAGTAAAAATAAAAAATCACATCTAAATTTGTTGACAAAAAATAAGGATAAAGAAAGAAACTCAAGGACCCCCAAAACCAAAAGTCACAAAGCGGTCCCAGAGGTGCTGCAACTCAGTGTAGCGATCCTGCTGTGGCGTGGTCACACGTGCTCATCCAGGGCGAGGTCTGTCTGCAGTTGAGTCAGTTTCTTCATGCCTCTGTTGCATCCCGACTATGGTGGACACATTGCATCCAAAACGGCACGCCACCTGCCCAGCAGAGATTCCTGCCTCCAGGAGCCCCATAGCATGGCATCTTTGGTCACGTGTCAGTCTAGGCACTGCTGAGTTATTGCAAATGATTTTCGTGCTTTTCAGCTTGCCTTTATATACAGAACATGACCACTCCTTAACTGACCACAATTCCTTAAGTTGAGCAGTTCATTGCTGAGCAATGAGAAAAACAAGTCTTATGAATGCAGACAAGTTCATTCAAGCGTGACAATAGCTCAACCCGTCTCAGGTTGTTAAGAAATTGTCTGGGATTATCTTATACAGGTGAAACTTAAACATATTGATGCAGCTCAGGAACAATAAAACACATTCAAGTGTTGCGTTTTCATTGGCACTGAGTATATTTTGAAATAGAAATAGAAGGCTCTGGCACAACTTCATCTACTTCCAAGATGCATGGAGAAGGACAAATACTATGTGTAAGTCAAGAACTCCAGCAGCACCTGCCATGTGGAAGAACTTTATTTCATTCTAGGTACAGACCAAAACTAGTGGCCTTTATCAGTGACCCCGGTGACGCTGAAATGTGTTGATATGAAGTTCTTCTACATGTCAAGTGCTGCTGGAAATCTTGACCTACAGATAGTTTAGACAGTTCAACAGTTTTACCACAAACTGCAACTATCTTGACCTGTTGAATTATCTTTAAAACATCATATATGCAAATGATGCACAATTGAAAGGGGATCAAATAACCAGTTTCTCAAGCAGTTATTGTCTGAAATAAGGCCCCTTTAGGCACAACCAGAAAGGTCAGGACTACAGCTCTATGAAAGATCATCGCATTTTCATTTAATCTTTATTAACATATCAATTCAAATTCTCTTCAGTTTCTACTGGGAAAAGGTATGTTTTGTCAGGTTACCGTGATCTTGATCTTAGACCTTTGTCCAGTTTCTACTCAGTTAATCTTTGAACATTCATGTGAACATTCACTTGCCAAATTTGAGAACATTGTGTCAAGGCATTCCTGAGATATAGCATCCATGAAAATAGGATTGAACAGCAAGTGGAGAACACAAAATAATTACAAAACAACAAAAAATGTACTTTTATGACTTCGGGGGCATCTATCGGCATTCTTAATTAGGCAACAGTATTAGAAGAATAAATGTCCTCAATGAACCACAGACAGAAAAAAGTCTGTTTGTTACTATTGTAATCACTTCACATGTAAGAACCACTCCCTTTATAACCTAAACCAACCATGACAACTCAGACACAGGAAGTGAATAGGAGATGTCTCACCAGGTCAAAGAAGCTGCGGACGACCTGCCTCTGCTTGAGGTTGGTCTCTCCGTCCAGTGTGGCGGTCTCAATGTGGCAGAGGCGGTCGGGGTCACTGGAGGTCAGCAGCAGGACGTCGGCCGGCAGGATCTCATTACATCGCAGTCTGATGAAGTCTCCCACTCGCACCTCCTTCCAGTACTTCTCCACGTAACGTCTCTCCACTCTGCAGCAACAATAAGAGGGTGAACGGTTGGTGTAAGCTGTGACATAAAACATGTGGAGCTATTGTTTTCAGTAAGTGGTGGTTCTATAAACACCAGCTTCAACTTGACGTCCATAAATCTGAACGGACAGCAGATATATGAAGGGAAGGAGTTGTGGTTGGTAAAGCTGGTATGGCACTTAGCTGATAAGTCCTCTAAACATCTTCATCAACATGCCAATTATATATTAAACATTTCTGAGTAGGGGGTTCGTACACATTTTTCAAGGTCAAATTTAAGCACTTTTCGAGGGTCATTTCCATTTTTTTTCCCATTTATCACTGGGGAAAAATACATATCTACAGGAATACATATAGTTATGATAGTTTTTGTCACTTTTTATCACACTTCTATATACATTGTATTATGCTATAAACATTGTATTGTTCTATAAATATCTAAAATTATGTTTCATAAGAGCAAAATGTTTAGAAATTAATGGAGAACACAAAGGTTTATCCAAAAAAAGGGAAGCCACGTGGCGTTCTTCAGGCACACTCACACCGAGACAAAGATTAAGATGAAAATTCATCTGGAGTCAACCTGAGAGCACCTGCTAATGTTCTTTTTTGAAATAAAGTTTTATTTTTCAAAATGTATCACCTCTGTAAGTAACTTTGGCTTTCCATCTAACCTGGCACAGTTAATATTAAAAATAAATAAATAAATAACATCACAGAGTTATATTCAAGCACTTTCAAGTATTTAAACTAAAATTCAAGAACTTTCCGACCTTGAAAACAAAACATTGAAATTCAAGCATTTTCAAGGATTTCAAGCATGAATCCTGTGATCAAAAGAAACATACCCAAATTATCAAATGCATCTAAGTCTACTGAGTAAATCCACACATAATAGTTTGGTACAAAGCATTTCACAAGACAAGTCACTTCCAAAGCTAAAGTAAACAAGCGTGGCAGCTGTCACTCATTAAAAGGGTAACATGTCAATATTAATGGCTTTGATAGAAGTTAAATGAGAACTAAGGGAGAGATAAAAACTGCTGTGTCATAATATGCAGTATTTCTGAGGTAGAGTCTTGTAAAATACTCCAAAGAGCAGACAGTATTCAAATAGACCAGAGCATATGAAGAGTTAAAAAAAACTACATTTCCACAAGGATGTAGGTGTGTTAACCACTTAAAGCCACTCATAACATGATACACTTCATTATGATTCTGACCAAGGATTATAATAATTTCAGTAGTAAGAGAATTCACACTCATGGCTATGAAGACTAAAAAAATGAATGAAACTAATCAAGTGAATAGTTCACAGACATACATTTAGTTCCAGTCTTCATTAAAATGTTAAATCAAATAAGTTTAAGGCTTAAATAGATCAGTTTAACAAAGTTTACAGTACAGTGGTGGAAAAAAGTTTTTGGACACCTCATGCATTTGTGATATATTGCATTAAGAACCACTCTTAAGTCATTGAACTGTCAAATATTGTTCCATTCTCCAAACCCACATGCTCCCTTCTGCACATGCTCTGTTCCATCAAGGTCAAAACTGGATGTTTAGTAAGTTAATGAAACACATACAGGGCGTGACGTACTGAAACTCAAGAAAGAATTTAGTTTTGTTATTTTTTTCTTGCGAACAATAAACAAAACCAAAAATCATTTGCATTTATTTGTGTCTGTCTGATGCAGCCACACCTTTTGAAACACAAAAAATTCCTCACATATTTCATAGTATTTGAGATTATTCAAAATTGTGCATCCGAAAACTTTTTCCCACTACTGAACATCTAAGAACTGAAAACCACATTTTTTATTCTAGTAGCTTTTCATACAAATGACAGTTAGGGCAGACGATTGGGACGAATGCGTCTCAGGAGGCAGACTAGGTCGCTCACAAATCTGAAGGTTGCCAGTTTCAATCCCTAGCTCCTGTCCACATGTTGAAGATTCCTTGGGCAAGACACTGAATCCCAGTTCCATCCCAGAGGCTACACCACTGGTGTGCAAATGAGACACATTGTAAAGCACTTTGAGTAGAAGAAGAAAAGTACTTTATACATGCAAATCCATTTACCATTTACAAATCAGATGTATTATATTTAGAACTCCCTCTGACTAAATGTAAAATCAGTTTTAGAAATTAGACTCTGCTCTTACATATGATAATAAATGTGTACTTATAGGCCAATTAGGCAAACATAAATGGGACAAAAACATACTGTATCACATTGTTATTTAAAGCCAGGGAGTATGGCCAAAAATATTATCATAACAAAAGACTTCTGTATCAGTCACTATAACAACGCTCATATCAAATTGAATTTTTTCAAGTTTAACAGCTGAGTTTTGGTCCTGATGGAAGGTTGACCCGTTCACAACCTCAAAACTATCCTAATGATAAAAGTGTCTGATCAACATCAAAAAATAGAAAAGGTGAATTTAAGAAAAACAACAAATCTTGTAAGTGGATCATCTCTTAGTGTCATAAGACAAAGGAAAGTTTATACTGAAAAACTGGATGATTATCATGATATAAATGATTTCACAGTAATTCTCAGTGACATATTAGAGTCCTGATGCGACTATTATTACAATACATGAATTCAGTTCATGTTTTACATGTAGAGAGTAACTCCAGATAATTTACAATCTAGGGATCATTTTCTTTTTTGACTGTCAGTGAAATGGCATCTCTCTGTTAATGTCATTCAAGAGCATTAATATAAAACACCATTTTTACAGTGTGGCCTGAGGCTAAATGTTTCTGTCCTTACCATCAGACTGGTTTCTAATTACAAATGGGTTCATTTTGCTACTGCATGATGCTGTGCATGTCATTCCTACTCTTGGCTGCTCTGTGCTAATGGTAACCAGGGTTGATTTCTCAACAGCTTCATATTCTTGGTAGGAAATCTGCTGAATAATACATAACTCTAAGCTATAAACAACAGCTAAGAAGTGAAAGGAAAAACACACAATTATTTATTCATACTGACTTCCCCTGACAATCACTCACATCTGAGTAAATAAAAGCATTCCTTTCTTTGAAATCTGACATTAAAATAATCAGACATTTTTACCCTCATTTACTGTTCAGCTCTGACAATAACATAATAAGTGCAGAGGGAGAAAGACGTATGAGGAGGGAAAGTGAAGACTAATGATTTATAACATTTCCTTTGTCTCTTTACATGGAAATGGAGGGCAAAAACAAACTTGACAAGATTAGAGCAAAGCTAATGAATTCACTGCTGATACAGTATGTGCAGTATTCAAGTACAAATGATTCAACCTTATTGTAAGATTATCTGTACAGACGTCATTCAACACCATTTCACTTAGCCCTCGCTCTTCACGTCATGGAGTTCATGAAACTTTCCAAACTCCTCATCATATTCACTTCAAATACTCAAACTATTAAGCCAATACACTTTTCTTAGGACCATAAGAAAACATATGCAATCTTATGTAAATATGCACTGCTTTTACTAAAATAATAACAACAAAAAGACTCCCTAGCACTTAAAGGTTTTTCTTCAGTATCTTCATCTAAAACCCCTGAAAAACTGTCAGGGGTAAAATACAATATAATGAAATAAAAGTAATAATGCAAACCTCCTAGAGGCACTGGGGAGCATGTACCCTGTGAAAAAAAAATCTTTAAGGTCTCAGCTTTAAAATATGGTATTAAGTTGATTTGATTTTGTTGATTTGAAATTGTTCAAAAAAGCTGTTTTTGCCAAGACTTGGTGAACAAATCTCTAAAAACTGAAATCCATGATTTTTCCTAAACTTCTAATAACTTTACTTAATTTTCTTTTCCAGGGCTGCAAAAGAAAGTTTTTCATGGTTGTGGAACCCCTGTATTTACCTTTAGGGTTTGTTGTTTGTTCAATACAAATTTCAATCAAATCCACTGAAAAATAAATAACTGGTGAAAGTTAAAGTATATAAACTGAACTGACGAAACCTCAAAAGATTCACTGCTATTCAAGTATTAGCAACAGAGATTCAGAACTTTGCATGAACTTAATACATTTTTTGTACCATAATTCTATTTATTTTCTTATTTATTTGACAGAAAATCGATACTATGACCATTGAGGACCGGCTGAGTGGATATGAACTGAACCAAAAGCTCAAACACTGCTGAAAGCATGATCAGCAGGTTGAGTCACTCTGAGTGAAAGTAATTCTCATTACAGGAAACTTTCTCATGGTAGTGAATACTGTGAAGAAAGTAACACTGTAAACATGGCTCCTACACATGCAAACAAACCAGCACCGGCGAATGAATACCTCGGATGTGGATCCCTACTCAGAGTGCCATAATGGCTACTCCAGAGGCCTATATGTCCTTTGTGAAACAAGCGCTGGAAATGAGTCGTGTAAAAATTATGTTTATTTAGAAAACATAATGGGAGCCTAGTGCAGCCCGCCCGGATACAAGCTGTTTTATGGGAGTCTTTGTTTCCCCACATTTCTACAACAGAAGCAGCAATAACAAAGTTAAGACGACCTATAAATTCACTACATCCACTTTTATGGAAAAACCCAGATTGAAAAAATAAAGGTTTTCTTTAGACAAAGATACTTTATTAAAATAGACATATCTGAATGTAGAATTAAGTTGTATACTGTATATCACTGAACTAACTTCAATAAAGCCAGCATTCATTCTTTAAATCCAACAGGATCTGATTTCATGTGGACATTTCAGAGACACTGTGATTAAATTAAACTAACTACAATAACACATTTTTAATTAGAGATTTGAAACAACAAATTGTCACTTTTTTCAACAGCAAGTACTTATATATTATGCTCACAGCTATTCAGGGTATCTGCAGGTTTGATGAAGGCAGATGTATGACTTTGAAGAGTAGGATTTTTTCAAGTGTCTTTGGTCAAATGTAAGACTTTACATTCGCAAAAATAAAGTACAACAGGCCTCGTAGTTACTGCCTTGAACCAGTCTTAGTTATGTTGAAATCCAGCTAACATTACATCTCCATTTTTCCATGACTACTGTTTCTACTGACGTTCAAGCAGCTGAAGCTCAAACCTGAACCCCCCCCACACACACACGAATGATTGGAGGCTCCACTCGTTCCCATCTCTGTTATGATAAAAATGCCAAACAGCAATTACATATTTGAGATTTAATTATCAATTTGAAGGCTATTTAAGGACTTAATTTTGTGCAGTGAAATTCAAGACTTTTTTAATGACTTTTTTATGGATCTGTGGATATTCTTGTAGCACAAATACATAACAAATGAGGGCTGAGAGATCTCATATCTTACATTGTGATTGCTCTTAAATTTGTCTATGATCATACTGATGAAAAATAAAATAAATAACAGTGTTTTAGCATAAACGCATTATACTAAACTATGGTATTATTATAACACTGCTGTCACTAGCACAGATCGATAGGTTAGTGAATTTATTTCAGCCCATTTATAGCAATACTTTAGCCTCACTTAGTCACACTTTCGAGTTATGCTAGGGTGTAAAAACATTTTTGATTCAATATAAAACTCTAGTGGGACAAATTAGGCCACCACAGTCTATGTAATTAATAGAAATACTGCAGCAGTATGCACAGGAAAACATGGATTTGTGTTTATTTTATCTAGATTATAGAAGTCAAATTCATTTTAGTTCAGGGGCCACATACGGCACAATCTGACCTCAAACCAGCGATTTAATAGAAAAATTTGGAGTTGTCATTATTTTTCAGTTATCATGCTCTTTGTTTTAGTGCAGAAGAAGTAAAACTTCAGTATGAAAATGTTTGCATTTATAAACTATACTGAATAACTTGAACATCTATGAACAACCTGAAATGTCTTAAGAAAAATAAACGCAACTTTAACAATATTATGCCTCGGTTTATCATTCACATTTGTGCTTTAGAACTTACAGATCACAGTAGAAACAAACAAAAGGCACAAAACATTTAGTTACAGGCATCTGGAACTGAAAAATACAGCATCTAACTTTATGTTCAAAACAACTTGTCAATTTGCAGTTTGCAAATTCATCTCGTGGATTGCATTGAACCCTTAGTAGGGCCGGTTTTTGGCCCGTGGGCCATATGCTTGACACCACTGATCTAGATGTTGTCAAAACTGTAATAATTAGTTTCTAGTCAGACAACAACAAAAAAAAAAAACATCATACAAGGGAAAAAACTGCAAAACTGGAGTTAAACTCATTTAATAAGAGGTGAGAAGGTCATGATTCAGATTGTGGATTCTGACTCTACCCAGATCGCCCGGCCCTACCCACAGCCACATCTTATTTTGGCTTCAGGAGAATCACCCATATGCTACCACAAATAAACACCAAATGTAACAGAAATCCTCAGTGTTGAAGACATGTTATAAATATGTCTGCACAGGGAGTTTACATTGTGTATGTGTGAGTGTAAAGCACATGGTTTTTGTTATCTTTGACTTCACACCTTATTAAACGTGCATAGTGTACATTTACAATGTAACCATGACACATACCAAGACAGAAATACTATAGAGTACTTCATCTTAGACAAAAGGTTTGTTACAGACATTACAGTCACGGATACAGAACTTGACAGTATTTAGAGCCCTCTGTTGTAGACGGAGTTCTAACTACTGTAAAACACTTCATTGTTATATCATTAATTATTCCTCTAGCTACGACATACAACAAACTATAAATGCTACGTTGAAGAGGAAAAACACATCATATTTTGGAAAATAATATCATATTACAGGACTCAAGTTCTTGTGTTGTGAAGATAAAAAAAAAAAAACTTTTTAGAAGGCATGATATTACAAAAGTCATAATATCTAAAAGAAAAGTCACATTTTTAAAAGAAGATATATCTATTTGCTAATTGTTATTAAATTACATGACTATTCTTGCAATTTTGTGACTTTTTTTCTCTAAATATTATTTCATTCTCATAACCCCTTTTTTTAAGTGTTGCACCATTATTCCTCAAACTAACATGCCTTTATTCTTGTCATGTTTTTTCCATTATCCTCCAAATGCTACAACTTATTTCTTGTAATATTTTAAAATTTTTTTTCTTGTAGCATATTATGTTTTTTCTTAAAATATGAGGAATGTCAAATTCTCAAATATCACATTTTCATCCTCAGTTTGACCCTAATTCTCTGTCACAACAACATAAGATCTAAACAAGAACAAAAATACCCTTTTGTACTGCACCAGTTTGCAAAGGTTATGTAAAACGAGGTCAGTGTGATGATAATGAATACTTTCTGCAATTTAACAGCAGTCAAATGTCATTCTTTTGCAACTTGAATGTGAAATTATAATTTTATTCCTTTAAATTCTTTGTGCATGACCTAGAAAAAGTACAGCCCACACACATAACTTATTAATTATCCAGTTATGGAGAAACATATCAGCTCAGATGGAAAACAACAAGATAACTGGTCAGACTGAACGTTCAGTGATCTAGTGGTTTTTGGCAGCACTGTGTAGAGTAGATTAAAAACAGAGGATTTTTGTTAAATTTGTTAGTTTAACTGAGTGGTTTGGCTTGATAAGTGTGCATCTTTGATCTACTTCTTGTAAATGTAGATTCTGGAGCATCAACAGGCATGACACATGAGAAGAAGCACCTGCAGAGCCTGTAAATATTAGTGTCTTTTGATAAAAGTGGAATTCGTGTTCTTTACTCTTACCAAATGAAATGCGCCTAAGTGAAGAACTGCATTTGAGATATAGGTTCAGGCGCAGTTAGAAGCTCTCAGAAAAAGAAAGAGAAAAAAAAAAATGTAGCTGATGAGTGTTTCACCTTGAATAAAATACCCCTCATGTTAATTAAGTTTGCTCTCACCAGGTTCACAGAGGGGATGTTTTGCACAATATCGCCACAGCAGAAGAAAATTCAATTATTTCCAACCCTGACAGAACAACTTCGACTCAAGACTTAGCAAAAACTGTGCAGCCAGTAAACACTGAGCCTTTTGATTACCGTGAACTATGCTCTGTACATGGACGACAGACAGTGCTGCTTTTCATTAGCAAAATACACATGCTCACACACTCAGGAAAATAGGTGCACACACAGTTTTTGTTAGGAGTGAAGAAGGCCTTGAAGGGCAACAGGTTGTCATGAGGTGGATTTGTATCAGGTGATGCCCGGTGATGATTCACACCTCTTTGACAGATGCATTTTTCTGGACTCCACAGGTGACATGAATCCTTGTGTGACAGCCAGGTTTAATCTGAGGCATGCCAGGTTTATTTCCCCATGTTGGAGTCATAAATACTGTTAATGTGACTGAATTTGCATGGACAGGATGTATTTTCTGGCAAGTAACTAACTTCAAGGAATGTGTCTTGAATGTTTTTTTAGTGCAGAACATTGTGCCATAATCAGCTGATGTGAATGAGTGTAAGATGCATTGAGGAAGAACAGCTTGTCCTACCGGTGCACATGGAAAAATACAAGAAAACACACGTTTCCAGTAACAGCTGGACACTACTGGCTGCTAGTAGTCAGATCTTAGGCCTGACTTACCTGCTGTAGACCAGACAGTCCATGTGATTGATTTCTTTATCCGACCTGTGTCTCCTGTAGTCCTCCCAGAGGTCTTTAATAGCAGTGACAGATAAAATAAAAACTACAGGAGCCAGGGCGAGTTCTGGCTGAAACGCGTTGACAACTGGAACAAAGTTTAGCAACGCGATGAAAACAAAGTAAACATTAGCAAAGCGATGAAACTGTTCAAAAAGGTTCTTTGGTAGGAAGGACAGAAGAGTGTATTTGGTCGTCTTAATCTTGTTGTTTGCATAGTGTCGGTTGGGGTTTTCCTCCCCTTTGGCGTTATCATATAATATGTTTGCGTGGACAGTCCTGGTTTTGTTCTCCTTGGTTTTCTTCTTTCTTTGCCTTTTGACTTTTGCTGCTTTGACCATCCCGGCGTCTTCCCCGTCTCGCGCCATAGCTTCTAACTTTCCCAACACTTTTGCTTTTTGTCTCCCCTGCTAACTACTAAATAACTCCCCGCTAACTAGCTAAGTAATCATTCTTTAACCGTGTGGACACTGGTTTCCTCAGGCTTGTCGTTTCTTCACACAAACAGCTCCTTTTCATCCATGTCGACTCCTCTTTTTGCGAGTCAGAGGAAAACTTTGGCTTGTTTAGCTTCTTTTTTCCTACTGCTGGGAAGGATGCTGAGATAGTAGAGAGTCCTAACTCGGACCTCCCCACAAGAAGGCGCCTGATTTACAAACCATACGGATCGGTGTTTGGTTGTAGTTTTGCGCCTGTGTAGTGTTGTAGATCGGTGAATGTACGCAGGCTGAGCACAAACAGAATGCTCGTCAGTGAGTCGAGGGTCGCACTTCTGTGGAAATCTGACCCGCAGGCCCCTCCTCGATTTAACCTGGGTTTTTTTGTGTCTCCAAGTGCCACGCGGTATTATTGGAGTTTATACAATCCCACAGGAAGCAGCCGTGCATCGGGAATTTAACATCTATATACATTTTTATGTAAAGATGAAGCGATTTGACAACAGTCCGAGCGCTTAAATCACGGTGCTTCAATGAAGTGAGGGTGTTAAATGATCTCCTTAATGAAACTACTACCATTTCTACTACTACTACTTTAATAATAATAATAATAATAATAATAATAATAATAATAATAATAATTCAAGACTCAAAGTTTTTTTCACTGATGCACCGGACATGCAGAGAATTGAGATGCTATTTCTCTCTCACCTTGCTATTCAATGCTACGTAATTAAAAAAAAAAAAAAAAAAAAAAAAAAAAAAAAAAAAGATGTAAAAATGGACTGAGAATAAATATAGTGGTATAAAAGATACGCTATAACAGAATATAAAATATGTAAATCAAACCTATTTACAAAAGAGGCGGTAGTGCAATACATTAACAGCAAAGGTGTAATGTATGTATAAGATAAGATAAGATAAGATAAGATAAGATAAGATAAGATAATTGATAGTTATAGCAGCAAGTAATTAGTGAGTTAATGAATACTTTTATTATGCCTCCACTGTAATGACAGTGACACTTGAGAGAAATCAGCCACTAATGTAGAATACCTTAGTCTGGTGACTGATACAACAGTTATTCATTTAATTAAATTTAATTTCCCCTTGGGATAAATAAAGTGAAATCTGTCTGTATTTTAACAGCTTCCTGCACTTGGTATGGAGTTGGTGAAGCTCTAAGAAGGTCATAAGGGATAAACATTCATCAGCTGACCAGATTCACTGACCAGAAACAAAGTTTATACAGAGTCATTATGTCATACAAAGTACCAGAAATAAAACAAAAACAGTAATTTCATCATTTAGGGTTTAGAAATGACCCTGAATTTTCTTGTGATGAATGTGAGCAAAGAAACACAAATGTCACTCAAAGTTGAAGTCATAACCATTTCCCTTTCCAGCTGTTTATTGTGGCAACTATTTATTTCATTATTTATTTCACTTAAATAACCATATAAATTGATCTGAATAACCCAGTATTGTAGTTTTAAGAACACAGAGAACAGCATGTGTCTTAACATCAACACATAACTTAAGCAACAGTTCACGTGTGACTGTAACAAGTGGGAGAAGTTATTTAGACCCGATCCTCATCATATCATAGTTCATTTCTATTGCGTCCCCTATTGATAATAAAAGAAACACATCAAATCACACAAAATCAATCTTTTGCTGTGTCAGTATTTTTCTGATCTTCCACACCGGAGCTGCTTGCGTGGGTGATAACTAGCAACATACTGACCACTGAAAGCAAAGCAACACAGTATTGAGTGATTTATTGAGTCTTGAATGAGTTAAATAACTTTAAGTGACTCAATAAACAAAGATAACATCTATTCTGTGAGTAGGTAGGATCATAACCAGATGTTACCAAACCTTACCACGGCCCCTCTTTGCATTTACTAACTTAAATACTAAATGTATGGGAATGATGTCCAAGAAGACTAAAAGTGGAATTTACACTCTTGTGATACACTGCACAGGTCACCAGATAGAAAAACAGAGCAAGATTTCTGTCTCGGGTGAAGTAAAAATATCAACAGAGCTTTGTTTCAAACAGCATTGTTTTTCAGATTTCTCAAATTCCATCCTGTTAAAACTTCAAAAGTTCATCAAAATTACAATATGTTTTTTAATATGGCATAATGTAGCATTAGTTTAACCTGTGTGGCTAAAAAAAAAAATAAAAAAATTTGCACGATTTCTTTTAAGTTAAAGTCTTTCTCATTAATGATGACTCTAATGAAAATCCTCATTCACATTGTTAATTTACTTTTATCTGTGTGAGGGAATGAGTGGTGATTGTTACAATCAGGTTATTGATAGCACAATTATTTTGTGAGTTAATGAATAGATTTATTCTGTGACCACTGTAATGGCAGTGACATTTGAGAAAAAAAATCAACCACCCCTGGACAATAACTCAGTCTGATGATTGATACACTGATGATTATTTTAGTTGTTTTCAATTTCCCCTTTGGATAAATGAAGGTGATCTGTATCTGTATCTGTGTCTGTATCTGTATCTATATCTGTAACAGTATCTGTAACTGTATCTGTATCTGTATCTGTGTCTGTATCTGTAACAGTATCTGTAACTGTATCTGTATCTGCAACTGTATCTATAACTGTATCTGAATTTGTATCCATAACTGTATCTGTATCTGTATCTGTGTCTCTATCTGTAACTGTGTCTGTATCTGTATCTGTATCTGTGTCTGTAACTGTGTCTGTATCTGTGTCTGTCTGTGTCTGTATCTGTGTCTGTGTCTGTATCTGTATCTGTATCTGTGTCTGTATCTGTAACTGTGTCTGTATCTGTATCTGTGTCTGTATCTGTATCTGTATCTGTAACTATGTCTGTATCTGTATCTGTGTCTGTATCTGTGTCTGTATCTGTGTCTGTGTCTGTATCTGTACCCATATCTGTAACTTTGTCTGTATCTGTATCTGTATCTGTATCTGTATCTGTATCTGTATCTGTGTCTGTATCTGTAACTGTAACTGTGTCTGTATCTGTGTCTGTATCTGTATCTGTATCTGCAACTGTATCTATAACTGTATCTGAATTTATATCCATAACTGTGTCTGTATCTGTATTTGCATCTGTGTCTATATCTGTATCTGTATCTGAATTTGTATCTGTATCTGTGTCTGTATCTGTAACTGTATCTGTGTCTGTATCTGTATCTGTATCTGTATCTTTATCTGTATCTGTGTCTGTATCTGTATCTGTAACAGTATCTGTAACTGTATCTGTGTCTGTGTCTGTATCTGTATCTGAATCTGTATCTGTGTCTGTAACTGTAACTGTGTCTGTATCTGTGTCTGTATCTGTATCTGTGTCTGTATCTGTGTCTGTATCTGTGTCTGTATCTGTATCTGTACCCATATCTGTAACTTTGTCTGTATCTGTATCTGTATCTGTATCTGTGTCTGTGTCTGTAACTGTAACTGTGTCTGTATCTGTGTCTGTATCTGTGTCTGTATCTGCAACTGTATCTATAACTGTATCTGAATTTGTATCCATAACTGTGTCTGTATCTGTATTTGCATCTGTGTCTATATCTGTATCTGTCTCTGAATTTGTATCTGTATCTGTGTCTGTATCTGTAACTGTATCTGTGTCTGTATCTGTATCTGTATCTGTATCTGTATCTTTATCTTTATCTGTATCTGTATCTGTGTCTGTATCTGTATCTGTAACAGTATCTGTAACTGTATCTGTGTCTGTGTCTGTGTCTGTATCTGTATCTGTATCTGTGTCTGTATCTGTATCTGTAACTGTATCTGTAACTGTATCTGTGTCTGTATCTGTATCTGTATCTGTATCTGTGTCTGTATCTGTATCTGTAACTGTATCTGTGTCTGTATCTGTATCTGTATCTGTATCTTTATCTGTATCTGTATCTGTATCTGTGTCTGTATCTGTAACTGTATCTGTAACTGTATCTGTGTCTGTATCTGTATCTGTATCTGTATCTGTGTCTGTATCTGTATCTGTAACAGTATCTGTAACTGTATCTGTGTCTGTGTCTGTGTCTGTATCTGTATCTGTAACTGTATCTGTGTCTGTATCTGTATCTGTATCTGTAACTGTATCTGTATCTGTGTCTGTATCTGTATCTGTATCTGTGTCTGTATCTGTATCTGTATCTGTAACTGTATCTGTAACAGTATCTGTATCTGTGTCTGTATCTGCAACTGTATCTATAACTGTATCTGAATTTGTATCCATAACTGTGTCTGTATCTGTATTTGCATCTGTGTCTATATCTGTATCTGTATCTGAATTTGTATCTGTATCTGTGTCTGTATCTGTAACTGTATCTGCTGTGTCTGTATCTGTATCTGTATCTGTATCTGTATCTTTATCTGTATCTGTATCTGTATCTGTATCTGTGTCTGTATCTGTATCTGTAACAGTATCTGTAACTGTATCTGTGTCTGTGTCTGTGTCTGTATCTGTATCTGTATCTGTATCTGTGTCTGTATCTGTATCTGTAACTGTGTCTGTGTCTGTAACTGTAACTGTGTCTGTATCTGTGTCTGTATCTGTATCTGTGTCTGTATCTGTGTCTGTATCTGTGTCTGTATCTGTATCTGTATCTGTATCTGCAACTGTATCTATAACTGTATCTGAATTTGTATCCATAACTGTGTCTGTATCTGTATTTGCATCTGTGTCTATATCTGTATCTGTATCTGAATTTGTATCTGTGTCTGTATCTGTAACTGTATCTGTGTCTGTATCTGTATCTGTATCTGTATCTGTATCTGTATCTTTATCTGTATCTGTATCTGTGTCTGTATCTGTATCTGTAACAGTATCTGTAACTGTATCTGTGTCTGTGTCTGTGTCTGTATCTGTATCTGTGTCTGTGTCTGTATCTGTATCTGTGTCTGTGTCTGTATCTGTATCTGTATCTGTATCTGTATCTGTATCTGTAACTGTATCTGTGTCTGTATCTGTATCTGTATCTTTATCTGTATCTGTGTCTGTATCTGTAACTGTATCTGTAACTGTATCTGTGTCTGTATCTGTATCTGTATCTTTATCTGTATCTGTATCTGTGTCTGTATCTGTATCTGTAACTGTATCTGTGTCTGTGTCTGTATCTGTATCTGTATCTGTAACTGTATCTGTGTCTGTATCTGTATCTGTATCTGTATCTGTATCTGTGTCTGTATCTGTATCTGTATCTGTAACTGTATCTGTAACAGTATCTGTATCTGTGTCTGTATCTGCAACTGTATCTATAAATGTATCTGAATTTGTATCCATAACTGTGTCTGTATCTGTATTTGCATCTGTGTCTATATCTGTATCTGTATCTGTATCTGTATCTGTATCTGTGTCTGTATCTATATCTGTATCTGTATCTGTATCTGTATCTGTATCTGTGTCTGTATCTGTAACAGTATCTGTATCTGTATCTGTATCTGAATTTGTATCTGTATCTGTGTCTGTATCTGTATCTGCAACTGTATCTATAACTGTATCTGAATTTGTATATGTGTCTGTATCTGTAACTGTGTCTGCATCTGTACCTGTAACTGTATCTGTATTTGTATCTGTATCTGTATTATGCCAGCTTTATATATGTGTTATGGATATGGAGTGGGATTGTTTGTCATATTTTTTTGCAAATGAATTTCCCCTGTAAATAAAAAGTGAAAAAAGTAATAAGTGGTGATGTATTTAACTATAATAATAATAATAATATAAAGCTATGAGCCTTTCAAAACAGTCTCTAAGCAGTGCCTAAACCAGTGCAGGGATATGAAAACTTGTTCAGTCCTGAAAATGTAATTCTTAAAAGTGTCCTATTTTATAATTACATATAAGACTTTCCAAAAGAACACATGTGCTCATGAATTGTGTGATATTGACTAAGCATGAGACACTGAAATATTATTCCAGCCACAGACAAAGTTGCCACTTAGCCAACTGGTTCCTAAAGAGATAAATCAAAGGCCTGTTCCAGGGCAGACCAGAGCAATTTGCTCCAGGAGCATCCAGCTGTTGGGTGAAAAACTAATGGCTGATTGTACACTGTGGCATCTTGGCATGGAGAACAATTCAATTTCCTCATGATGAACGACCAGAGTGAGGTGGATGCGAGACAACAGGCTGCCTGGCCTCAAAAAGCCAGCCACTGCCCTGAGTAAACAATAAGTAAAAAAAACTTAATCAGGCTTTACTTCTAAACTGAGAATAAGGCCAGCCTATATTTGGACTCCTTTGGGGAAAATATGTTTCTATATGTCCAAATATAACAGTGAAGGAAAATCTTGTCATGTGCAGGCCAACGTTACATGCTGTTAAAACTCCTTTGTCATTTTTCTGTGAAGTTTGCAGAACGCCCATCTATCTTACATGTGGGAGTACTGGCAGTTTTTATTTTGTCACTATTGCTGGATTGCATGTTAATGTTTTGTGCCCTGTGCTCCTGGTGTGTGTTTGGCCTTTGGTTTGATAATACCAGTGTGATATAAAAACACTAAATACCATTGTCTGATTGCAAATATAGACACAAAACATTCAGCACATTGTGGTGATAATGCTTATTCCTCAAATGTATTTCAGTCAAAGTGACACCCTGCTTTGTTAATGAATATAAAAAGTCTTCTGGT
Source organism: Sphaeramia orbicularis (assembly GCF_902148855.1). Lineage (NCBI taxonomy): Eukaryota > Metazoa > Chordata > Actinopteri > Kurtiformes > Apogonidae > Sphaeramia > Sphaeramia orbicularis. Next base: position 31,613,340 of record NC_043960.1, on the reverse strand, counting down.
GTCTCCATGGAGACGTGAGCTGAAGTGATGCGAGGCCGACACTCTTCCCTTCCTGTTTTAATTTCCCTTTACTCTCCTTCTGTGCTCATTTTGATTTCATGCTGGTGTCCTTCAGTGAAAAATAGAAACATATCAGAGGTACTCTCCTCCCCAAAAATCACTGGAATGCAGAACTTTATGTAAACTATGGCTGTAGTGTTTTACTTACTCTTTATATTACCAGTAATTGCACACACATGACTCAAGGTCTGCCTGAGCTATGGAAACTTTATTTGTGGAAGAAGTTAAACATGTAAGATTCATGCGTGCTCTTATGTAAAGTTGGTGTTGGTGTCTGTGTACCATTGGCTTAAACATCTAAAGTGGGTGAGGATTTCCACATTTTTCTTGGAATGTATGTGAAATAGTATGTCACCTCCATTTACCTTTATTTATATCTATTATATATACAGCCAAGCCAAATAAAAAAAAGTCATGTCATGTCATGTGGTCTAATGAGTCCAGACTGATCCTGCTCCAGAGTGATGGGTGCCTCAAGGTGAGAGGAGGGGCAGATGAAGGGAGTACCCATCATGCCTAGTGCCTACAGTGACATGATCTGGAGTTGCTTCAGTTGGTCAGATCTAAGCTTATTAATATTACAAGTCCATGAAATGATATAAATAAATGTGACATTGCATGAGCTCATTAAAAGTACACAACACCAAATTCATATCTCGCCTAGGGTGTCAAAATGGCTAGAACCGACTGACTATGATTGTTTGTTTGTTTGATCAGCTCTACATGATGTGAAATTACAGGTCTCCCAAAAAGCACCACAGATAGACTTCAGCTGATTCAGAACTCTGCAGCTAGGTTATTAACCAAAACCAAGAAGAGAGAGCACATTACTCCAGTGTTGGTTTCCCTGCACTGGCTACCGGTAACCTACAGAACTGATTTTAAGATACTACTCCTCACGTATAAAGCTCTAAATGGAACCGGACCAAGTTACATTGCAAACTCACTGATCAATTATGTACAAACTAGAACACTGAGGTCATCAAACGCAGGGTTACTAGCGACTCCCAGAAATATTACAAAGAAAATGGGGGACGCAGCCTTTACTAACTATGCACCAAAGTTATGGAATACAATTCCAAAAGACATTAGAGAAGCCAGTTCACTGAATATATTTAAAACCAAATTAAAAACATTTTTATTCTCATTAGCCTTTGAAAGGAGATAAAAATGGGGTCACAATTCAGGAACCAGGAATGTGCGCTGTTTTTATTTTTATTTTATTTTATTGTATTTCTGTTTTTATTTTTTATTTTATTGTATTTCAAATTTCATCTTATTTCTTGCACTTCAAAAATTCTATGCATAATCAAATATTTTAATGTGCGCTGTTTTTATTTTTATTTTTATTTTATTGTATTTCTCTCAAATTTCATCTTATTTCTTACACTTCAAAAATTCTATGCATAATCAAATATTTTAATGTGCGCTATTTTTATTTTTATTTTAGGGTAGTTCTCTCAAATTTCATTTTATTTCATGATGTATAATCAAATCTTAATGTATTTTAATATTGTATTTTTTCAATCAGTGTGAAGCACTTTGGGCTACAATTTCTGTATGAAAGGTGCTATACAAATAAAGTTTATTATTATTATTATTATTATTATATTAAATTATGATTGCAAATGCAAAAGAAATCAAGTTTCAGGAGTGCTGCCTTGGAGCACTTTTGTGTCCCCACCAATGTCAGAATCAAACCTGCTCCCTTGAAATTGCCCATAGGTGACAGTGATTGGTTGTTTGTCTCTATATGTCAGCCTGTGATGAACTGGTGACATGTCCAGAGTGTACCCCGCCTTTGCCCATAAGTAGCTGGGATAGGCTCCAGCGACCCCCGGCCCCCTAAAGTGATATCCTCAACTTAACTCTTAGATTTTAGTTTAATTTAGTCGCCTTGGGGGTTAAAAATGATATCACTATTTTTCAAACTGTGTAAGTGTACACTGGCCAAAAAAAGTAAGTTTCACTGCATCACCTTTGGTTTTGATTACAGGTTCATAATATTTTTTCCATCCATAGTTCCAAATTAGAGTGTGGACTTTATGGAGGTTAATCCATGTGTGAAAATCATGTCTCATTCTCCCTGAACCATTCTGTCACAAGCCTGATGATCCTGATTAATCCTGGCATCGTCCAATCTTTTTGACATTAGAAATATGAGAAGCTACTTAGAGTTAAATAACCTGTTTCAGCTGAAACATTATTAACCACTGCAGTACTTACCCATGGAAGGAGCTGAACTATAAATCCAGGCAGTTACTTTTTTTTGGTCAGGCTGTTTATTTAACAAATGTCCAAAACTTCAATGTCCGGCTAAAGCTTCCCATTCTGCTCCACTCTAGCAGTGTCTTCAATCACCATTTTTTGCCTTCTTGTTATCAGCTTCATTGAAAACAAATGCACATGGTCTGAGGGGGAGGGTTAAGTGTGGGTTGTACGACAGTGAATATGTACTTTGAAACTGTAGGGGGAGCTTCATAGAGAAAAATAGAGAAAAAAAATTAACAAAGAACCAAAACGGTCTTACAGAGTTCCACTTTAACATCTGGGCCCCTGATTTGAAGTTCTCAAAGGGGTTCTCAGAAGAGATTGACCAATATGAGTTTTTCTAAGGCCGATGGCCGATATCTACAGCTGATTTTTGAGGCCAATATTTAAAGGGGTCATATTTTGCTAAACCCACTTTTATTAGTCTTTGGTACATTTATTTGTGTATTTGGACCCTAACAGTTCAAAAAGTTTGAATTTGAACCCTCCAGGTGCTGCAAAGCTATCTTTATATTCATTTTCGCAAAAATCGAGTGGATTTCAACAACCCATTTTAATTCCTTCTTAATTTGTTATGTCTATAACTAGTTACGTCATGACATTTGCACATATAAGGTCAAGACTTCTGACGAACATTCCTCTGAGTAAGTCATAATTATTTGTCAGCAGCAGTGGTTGTAGTAAAAACTGAAAATATGTCCAAACTTCGAGACGATTACCCAAAATGTTCAGCTGTTGGTTGTATTAATGAACACAAGTGGCTGAACGGGACAGAGAAGCACAGCCAACAACCTGGAGGGGGTGGGGCGTGAAGTGACTCATGTGCCACTTTATGTAGACCACTGGGAAATGTTTTAAAATGTATAGTTCCATTTAAAAAAAATCAAAATATCACTCCTTTAAGGCTGATTTTCTTTTTTTTTTTTTTTGTTTAAAGCACATTGACCGTAAAATACAATTGAAACACTCAGATAACTAGAAGCACTCGGAGAGCGCAGACCTCCGCCAAGGCTGATCAGTGGTCCCCCCCGTGGGCCCCCCCACCCCGATCACCACCAAAATTTAATTATTTCTTCCTTATCCCATTTCCAACAAACCCTGAAAATTTCATCCAAATCTGTCCATAACTTTTTGAGTTATGTTGCACACTAACGGACAAACAAACAAACAAACAAACAAACAAACAAACAAACCCTGGCAAAAACATAACCTCCTTGGCGGAGGTAATAATTAAGATTTTTATGCAGCAATATAAATGAAATTATTAATGCATGTGCACATAGTACTCTTTTAACATTTATTGAACTTTAAGTGTTGCCCTCACAGGTGCCTGATCAAATGTCTTATGACATTTTTACTACTGATCAAATATCAGCTTTAAAAAAAAAAAAAAAATTCCGAAAGCTGATATTGAAAAAAATCAATATATCGGCCAACGGATATATTGGTCTACCTCTAGTTCTTTTGATTTCCCAATTCACAAATCTTACATTTTTATCACTGACTTTGTATATTATTTGTTTGTGAATGAACTTCATAGGTTTGTTTTACGCATTTTAATTGACCTTGACCACAGTGCTGATAAAGATCTGGAGTTGTTCCCTGAGCCCCTTCAATGGCAGCTCACTGCTCCTGATGCGCTAATGCTAATGCTTGGTACTGTGTGTGTGTTAGGATGGGTAAAATTAAAGTAGTAATAATAACAATAATAATGACCTAACCTAAACAAAACTGACATATAGTAGCATAATTACGAAAGTATGTGAAAATCTTACACGACGATCCTTGAAATAAAAGAACTACAAAGTCATGCACTGTGAAAATAAAAGTACAAGTGTTGACAGAAAAAAAATCCAGTTAAAATATTTTAACCTTCAAATTATTGTATGTGACACCATTTAATTATTAATAGTGAAACATCTGTGTTGTCACTGCATTTACTGGTGGAGTTGGAACTACTTCATATCCAGTTTTCTCAACAGGGATACAAGATAAATGTGAAGGTTCTGCACATGATTACTGAGAGAGGAAAAAAGTTCTGGTAGACTCATTTGTATTCAGTTTTTGTCAAAACTTTTTTTTGGCAACATATTGAACAATTTGAATACATTAGAAGCCAAAATGGTTGAAAGCTAGTGAGTGAACCTTTAACAAAGTATTTTACTTTAAAAGCATGTTCCATGTTCATATATGCAAAATATTGAGCTTAAAAGTAACAAAAGCTTTTAGACAACTACTTTATGAAAGTACAATATTTTCCCCCTGGAAAGTAATAGAGTAGAACAAAAGCATATGATGGAAATAATCAAATTTATTCAATAACTCATGAAATTTCAATAACTCATCTATTACCAATACATCATCTGTTAACTTCACTGTTACAGCTGTATTGTCTATATATTGTCTCCTTAACTCCCTGCTGTTCATACTTCTATTCTATTCTATTCTATTCTATTCTATTCTATTCTATTCTATTCTATTCTATTCTATTCTAATTTTTTTGTATCTTTTTTCCCTCTTTTTTTTTTTTGCATTTTTTCCTCTTATGTTCATTTTGTACAGTGGGGCTTTAGAGTTTTATAATTTCAGTTTTCTGCATGCGATGTACACATGGCAAAACTGACATCAAACCTCACTTTGACTACTTTATAATTAGACCGTAAATATTTATACTAGTGCTGGGCAGCAATTAAAATTTTTATTCGCAATTAATCGCGTCGATTTCTGCGATTAATCATGATTAGTCGTATAGTTATGGGGGGGGGGGGGGGGTGCCGGCATCAACAGCATGTATTGCCTTTAAGTGATATTTCAGACTTGAAGTACTCCGGTGATAAAAAAAAATAATTCCACATTGCAGTGCTTACAAACAACTTTGGCCTTCTCAACCCCACCATCTGAAGACATTTAAAATGAAAATGTCTGTGGAGAAGACCGATACTTTTCTCCATGTTTATGTCCCCACCAGTTTATTTCCGGTTGTGAGTGATTGACAGGAGTCTTAAGCCCACTAATAAGTACTAATACTATTAAGCCCAATAATATGTGATGTTCAGTTGTTCAAAGCAAGCAAAGGGGGCCCTCTAATGGTCGGAATAAGTTGCACTAACGTATGTTTTGTCCTTTTGGTGTTCCCGTAGTCAGTTCGGACATAAGAAGGAACTAACAGACACGTTTCTTTCACTCTGTTTGTATGGCCTGAAAAATGTTTGCCTGTGAGTATTTTATGTTCAGTTGTTGTAAGAATGAATAGTATAAAATATCTCTGATGTGAACCTTTGTTGCTGGATAAAAAGACGTTGTAAATCTTAAATTAATCTGTAAATGCTAATCGTTAGTGTGTATGGATTTCCCCATTCAAGTTCGCATCGAGCTAGCGATCTTTTTCCCATTCATTTAAATGTATAATGCCATGTAAATGTACTAAGGCAGTGAACAGAACTGAGACATATTTTGTATGCATGTTGCAGTTTTACAGTGAGCCTCAAGTAAAAGATTTGGAGAGAAATTTTTGGCGTCCGGCCTTTCTTGGGAAACCTGTTGTTTATCTGCTGAGCTACAGGCACACAAGCAGGGGCAGAAAAATATGAGTTATAGTAAAACGGCATTAATGTGAGATAAAAAAAATTGTTGGCGTTATTTAATGAATGCGTTAACGTGGTAATAACGCGTTAACTTGCCCAGCCCTAGTTTATATCACTAATATAAAGATGATACATGCAGCAGTGTTGTGCAGATAAGTCAAGGATTATCACAGTGCCTCAAAACCATCCCTGTACAGCTGAATAATGTCACGTTTGATAGGATTTATTGCATATTTAGCATAACTAGATGTTATACAGGGTGGGGAAGCAAAATTTACAATATTTTGAGGCAGGGATTGAAAGACAGTGTATGACCAATTAGTTTATTGAAAGTCATGAGAATTTATTTGCCTCAAGAAAAGTGACATAATAGAAAATGTTTTATTCTATGTGTCCTCCTTCTTTCTCAATAACTGCCTTCACACGCTTCCTGAAACTTGCGCAAGTGTTCCTCAAATATTCGGGTGACAACTTCTCCCATTCTTCTTTAATAGTATCTTCCAGACTTTCTCGTAATAGTTTTGCTCATAGTCATTCTCTTCTTTACATTATAAACAGTCTTTATGGACACTCCAGCTATTTTTGAAATCTCCTTTGGTGTGACGAGTGCATTCAGCAAATCACACACTCTTTGACGTTTGCTTTCCTGATTACTCATATGGGCAAAAGTTTCTGAAAAGGTATGGATAATAGTGTTAGGTATGATTATGACATCAATATATGTTTGGTTTCAAAACAATTGACGTAGTGCCTGCTGAGAAAAAACAACTAAATGTTCATTGTAAATTTTGCTTCCCCACCCTGTATATTTTGTGTTTTTACATTGATTTGTGTGATATGATGCTATGCTAAAATGACTTATGAACTTTGATGTGACTGGATCTAATAGAAGATCAAACAAGGTCCAAAAATGTAAATACAGCAATTACAGTAAGTCCTGAGTTCATTTGTTGTTCTTTGTGTTTGTCTTCTTCAGTGACTAACTACATGTTCTACTGTTTCCTTTATGCCACAGTATTCACTCAGAACAACCACATCTGCTTCTGCTAGTTTCTCTCGTTTCTCGTTAATGCCATTCCACCTTACTTTCCCTGTCCCATTCCTCCTACCATTTCCTTTTCATTTCTGATTAGATTCTGTTTGCTAATATTTTTTTAAGCATTTTTCACATTTTTGCCTGTTGGTTTATTTCCTCCACCCCTACATGTGCTGGAATCCACACAAATTTCCCAATCCTTTTTCTTGATATTGGTTAACGTACTATCCAAAACATGTTTCTTTTGGTTTTCTCTAAATTCTGATTGGTTTCACTGTTTTGTTTGACATTTTTTCCTTGAATCTGAGATGATTACTACCACCCATGGTCTATTACAGGGTGTTTTTGAGACAATGTTCATCTAAATATCTAGGCTATGTGCTTCCTTGTCATTAAATCACCTCTAAAGCACATTTGCACTCATGCAAAAAAAAAAAAAAAAAAAAAAGTAAACAAAATGCACTTAACAGAGAGGAGGATAACACATCCACAGCTGCACCACAGCCTCTCACAGACAGTAAACAACCTGCCAGAAGAGGGCATGATACTCCAGTCAGTATATACGCTCCCACTGTGTCTGTGTACAAATGCACGTGAGTGGGTGCAGAGATGGGAATTTAAGCAGCCACACTGTAGGTGTTGTCTGACAAATTTAACATCTCCTGTCATTTATTTAACTCAGTTGTTCTCCCCCAAACGACGTTTTATCCAAGGTCAATAAAGTCAGAAGGACACGGTTTGATGATTGTACTGTATATGGACAACGAAACAATGTGAAGAGTGAGCACCATCAGATCATACTGGTTACGTGAACCTGCATCACATACATTTCTATCCACACTGAGCCTTGAAAATGAGGAGTCGTTCACATAAATTATTTGACAGGGAGGGCGGTGAAATCACAGTGTCTATCTATACTGAGAATAGTGTACTCCTGTTGCCTAGAGACAGAGATGTTTGGCACCTCACTTCGTCTGAAGTGATCTGTAGGTGTTAAGAAACCAGAAGGAAGACATCAATGTAAACACAAGGACAGAGGCTCCAACTTCTCTCCGATGTCAAAGATCCACCTCTGTTTCTTGCAGTTGCTTTATTTGAATCAAAAAGAAACAGGAGAAATATGCACTGAATCAGTTCATCACACTTTTCTTTGCAGTGACAAAAACAAAACAAGAGACACACAAATGAAGAGCTGTGAATGAGCATCTACATCGCCTCATTTCAGGATAAATCCAGAGGATGGATATTATCTGTCACACACAGAAGCAATAACTGCCTAGTCCACTGATTTCCAGGTGAACCAGGAGGAATCCTGCTGATTCTATTGAAGCTGCAGATCAATCTGTTGGAATGATGTACAGCGGCTCAAGGCCGTTGTAACAAAGGTAATCAGTTACTGCAGATGGTATGCATGAGGCAGGCAAAAATTCACTTCTACTGCAGTAACAGCAAACAAATGATGGAGATCTCCAACATGTTTGTCTTCCTTATGCAGAGCTGAATGCAGAGTCATTATAGGTCTGGAAAATATTTAGTCTTTCTCTTTGGTTTAGGATTTAACTTTAGCTTTAGTTTGTTTTACAAATGTAGTTGTTTTATATAAATTTCAAAGTTTAGGCTTAGTTTCAGTTTTGTTTTCATTTAGCGTTACTGTCAATTCATAAATCATACAAAAAAGGTAGAATAAGAGAATGCATGACATCAAATGTGATTTACATGTAAATTATGAAAGATCCTATATTTTCTAAAGACATTTTACATCATGGCCTCAAACACCGAGATCATATATGGACAAAATATTCAATAACTTTTTATGCCCTAATTCTGGCCATATGCTTTAAAATTTCAAGTAAAGTGCATGTTTAGATCCTCTCTGTGGAGAGTATCTAGGCCCTGACATTATGCAAAATTAATTCATCATAATTTTCTGTAAATTTGAGTCAACAATTGGCTACAACTTGCTTAGGAGAGGTTACATGTTTTGTGATGGAAGTCATTTGTAACCTACAGTTTCGCTAAAGTCTACTTTTTGAGTTACTGTCACAATCTGAGCGTGTAGAGCAATTCATGTGCAGGGTTGGGTTTTTTGTTGTTATTTCTCCTAAAAATACTTGTCTTTTCAGCCTCTTCTCTGCTCTTCTACAGCAGGAATAATGTACATGATGGTTAACATAAAACAGAGAAGGCTTCTACACAAATTTCCCATAAGCACATGCCCATTTGCTAATTTTACATATTGAACCTTTAAAATGCTGGGTGTTGTATATTTGGCAGGTAAAGACATTCATTGATTACACTCTGGTTGCCAGACTGGTGCTGAAGACTGAAGCTTTGTCTATGAAGTGTTTAGAAAGTCTTACAAGATCTAATTTAGGTAGTGATTAAATCTGGGACAAAGAGACAAAGTCACCTCTTGTCAGGGCATTCATTTGGACAGATAATTCTAATTTTAGTCAAAAAGATAACTGGTGTGGGACCATCTGAGCCACTAAATTTGGACACTTGACAAACATTTGCCCTATTAGCTGAGACAAATAGCATTAAAGAAACCAGGTGGTAGCTGAAGTCACCACTTCCCTCATCCAGCCCATAAATGAAGCTAAAGGTCAGCTTTGCTGCACAAGTAAATACAAAACCATAGACTATGTGCAGGCTGTGCATACCTGTCCTTGATCATCAGCACTGTGAGAGATGTCAGGCAGGTTTCAGATGTCTACGGTATGCAGAAGTTCTGACCTATAACAGTGTTTGGCTTGGGATCAACTGGATTTCAATCTCAATTAGATTTCACTCAGAAACAGCAAATATTAAGAGACATCACAAATGTACAGATGTTGGCACTAAACCTGGTGTGGGTCTCTGATCTAATCACACAGGCTACTGATGAAAAACACTGAAAAAACGAGTACAGCTTTACATCATCATCAGCTGACCTATAGATTTCTACATGTTTAGGGAGTTTAATTTAGGCCAACTCCGACAATCACTTTCACCACAGGGACTCCTTAATCTCTTTCTGCTCCTGTTCTGTCATTTGAGACATTCTCTTATTAGGTCAATAAACTGAATCACATATTCACCTTTTAGGTGTACAGTTTCCATTGTTGCAGATGGATTGAATATTTACAGAGGCTTTATGGAAAGTCTTTTTTTTTTTTTTTTTAAGCACAAAACGGAACATTTCTGCTAGTGAAAAGGGGATAGATCACCATATTGACACCAACACACGCTAGTTGTATATGAACCACTTACTCTGTGTCATAGAGTTTATTGATTTTTATTGATGTGTTTGGACATAACGCTTTTCACAGTTTAAGCCTCTATAATTAGAATAAAGTGAAGTAAAATACTTTCACCAGCACTACTGTGTTATTGCATTAAAATGATCAAGCTGCATTCAAATGTTTTGGATTAAATGACTAGTATGTTCTGAATTGTGTAAAAACACATTAAAATGCTCTAAAAAAACACTATGGATTATCCAGTCAAGGACAAGAAAGCAGATTCCATTTGTATCTATATTATAATGGAGCATTTAGTAGCTAAAGAGTAAGATATTTTTATGAGTAGAAGGAGAATAAACTTGAGTTTTATGTAGAACTGAAATGCACAACTCTCAACAACAGAAGGGAAACGTAACCCAGAACTCCACAACTACTAAAACAATCAGTGAAATAATGCCATAAGTATCCATAGACTGTATCAAGATAGTAGAGTGGAATTATTGAAATATTGGCATGATATCAGAATTGAATATATTAAACTCTCCCTTCATACTTTTAGGAATTTTTAGATGTATTTTGAAGTAGTAATACTACATATTGCCCCTTTAATGTTGGACCTACATGCACAAATAAAGGTGAATGATAATGCCAATAAAATGGGAATACAACATGTAAGTGTAGAGTTTTTAGTTCATTTTCACTCCCTCTTAGAGGCAAAGAGTAAAATAATGCGCATTATTTATAGGGGCTTCCATCATACAGCACACTTCATGCAACATTTCACTTCGAATCAACTTTTTCCACATGCAACCACTTAAAACAAAGTAGTAGTAGTCAAATGGATGCACTAACTATGCATTAAATACAGCTCCAAACTTGGAAATCTTAGGGCTTATGAAGAGACCACATGGAAAACAAAGCAGAAAAAAAACACATTTAAAGCCCTGCTTTTTTCAGCTTCCATGCACGTTTGAAAAAAGAAGCAAAAACTACTCTATGACTAAAGTGGTGATTTAATTCACAAGTGGCGTATTACTATTCTATACTTGCAGTAAATTTAGGAATCAGATGGAATGAGCCAGATTCTACCTCTGTTGAATGGATGTTAAATCTCCATAGTTTTACAAAGCACCTGTTCACCTAATGATGTAACAAAAAATACAGTCTGTAATAAAATTAAATTACACCGTGTTTATTAGAACCAACTGTGAGGTCTACAGCAGGCTGTGTTTCTTACTCTAAGACGTCTCTAAGTCAAACACAGTTTTTTCAGAGTTTACTGTATCATTAGTTTCACGTTCCGATTGAGGCAACACGTACAAACTTCATGCCATATGCAGACCTCTGACAAAAATGCAGATGAGCTGATTTTCTACTCTTTCTTGTACTGTAAAAATGTACAACTCTGCACATGAAGGACTTACAGTATACAGTTAAATCCCCCCTGAGGCAAAGCTGCAGTTTCGGTGTCACCCGGCACACCGGTTTCATTGCCCCAAACTGTGGAGAACTGGATATTATAACTGAATATTTCATGGATCTGCAAATGAATAATAACATTATAAAATGACACCACTGGAACTTGCTGGAATCTGGTGAAACATGTTAACCACTCTGAACATCACACTCACTAACTGATGCTGCTGTTGCGTGTGATTTTGGCTCCTGGTGTCTATTGAGGATAAGGATTATGAGATGGCCCAAGGGTCAGGATTGTCCTCAGTGTGACACTTTGTCCTTAATATCCTTCTTCAATCAGCCATGCTGTAGTATGTGCAGACTCTATATATAACATGACCCAACACAACACAGAGATGCATCAAAACGCTGGGCCAGAGTTAGTTTATCTGTATGATATAATTCCATTTTTACAACCGATACAACCTTTAGAATGCATCAGTTAATGTCTTTAAGCTAAAAAATGCCCAATTTTTATTTATTTTTTTAATTTTTATTTTATTTATTTATTTATTTATTTATTTATTTATTTATTTATTTATTTTACATTTTACCTATGTTTTTGATCCTTTGTGCAGTTCGTCACCAGAATGAAAAGTTGCTATCATACTTTTCTACAAAGCATTAATGAAATTGTAATAAAATATAGGATTTGCTTTACCTTAACAAATACAAAGTACACTAAAACAGTAAAAACAAAAATTGTGATATGATTAGGATATAAATGAATTGAGTGTGGTTAGTTACTGAAGGATCTATTATTTTTTCATTTTTCCTCAGTAGGTTGGAGCTGATACTTTCCCAGCAGAGAGCAATGTTTGCTTCCCAACTCCCATAAATTTTCAGGTTTTGTCAATAAAAGTGCATTAGTTTGGGTTAGGAAAAGCTTGTGGTTTGGTTTCAACTGAGATTCTAATGTAATTGAGATTCTAAATATAATGGCATATTCATAATTATGCATTCATTGATATACTTATAATCAGATATTGTGTAGTTTATATGGAAACACCATCAAGTTCTGCATCAGTAATTCAGCAATAAAACACGTGAAGTTTAACAATCTATTGTTTTCACATTTGGTAAATTATATATTTTGCTAAACAAGTCAACTTTTCTTCCCTGTTCTCTGTTTTGATATAATACCTTTTAAATTTACCCTGAAGTTTAATGAATATCTACATGATCACAAATTAAATAATATAGGAAAATGCATGTTTTTTAAAAAATTTTTATGAAAAATGCAAAATGCAGAGGACAATATTACAGGGATTGATGATAAATCACTTATGAAAGGTTAAAGGTGGAGAAAAATTTATTTGGAACAAAGATAGATTGCAACAAATATATCTGCAGGTTTTTAAGTGTGAACATAATCTTATTTATTCTCTTACTGATATAATGTTGATATGAAGCTTGTTTTTGTTTCAAAAAAGTTGAGGTTTTATATACCTGAGGAATGTAGAAATGCCCAGTTATTGACTATATTTTGTTGGACTTAAAAACATTCTATTCTATTCTATTCTATTCTATTCTATTCTATTCTATTCTATTCTATTCTATTCTGCATTCAGACCTGTGGTTTTCAAAGAAGGATGCACATCTTATCGTGCATAGGTAATGCTGCTAAAATCTATATTATAGCACCACTTCAACACATATCAAATGCTCTTCATGTGCGATTACTGTATTTTGTGGTGGTATGGGAAGTGTTTTATGAAGAAGTGGGAAACACTCTGACGCTGCTACAGTAGAGGAACGACAGATGGGGAGCAGAGCACCAGCGCTGAAGAGATGCTGACTGTGGACAGAATCACACAGATTGAACACTCATAGCCTGCAGACTTTGATTTATTAGTATTGTCACTGTTTCAGTTACAAAGTCTTTGGGTCTTTGCAGTAATGTTACATTTCCAGCATCTGCTCCTCTAATAGCTTCGAGCAGTGTAACACGTGGAGCATGGTTTAATTAATTTATTCTTATATGATTCATCTTCTCTTGTTTATGATATATACAAGTGCAAAACAATGAGGAAATAAAGACATTAAAGTATAAGAGAAGATAATTGTACATGTTGGAAGACAGTAGTTGTGTGTTGGTTCGGTTCTGTATGGGATTGTAATGATTTATGGCCTCAGCAGCTGCTTATAGATGGTAGCCCTGACTTGAGGCATGGATTTTCAAGTCATTACTGACATTCAAAGTGGAAAGCTTCCATCATCTGCAAAGCTCACAGTAAGATTCTGCAGTTTTATGTGAGATTAAACATAATGACACAAATTGCCATTAAGGTCGACTGACACTGAGGCCAATAAGACAGATGACCTGAAAGATAAAGTAATCGTCCAGCATCAAATTAGTCTATGGCGTCTCTATATAACACAGGATACCACAAAGACACAGTTTTGTTTGATTTATGACTAAATTTGGTGTCTTTGTATTTTTTGGTTTGAACGTTCTTGCCCTTGTTGGATCTAAACTCGTCCGTACTGGGTAGAAACAGAAAAAGAACATATTCTCCATGTCCCAGTGAGTCAGCAGTGCAGGAACGGCAAATGATTTGTGAGCAATAACTCTTCATCGGGTCTATGAGGCCAATGCATGGCCTGGAACAAATTGCTGCTAATTTGGAATTAAATATTGATTCCAGTTGGCGAAAACAGGAATTTTTCATGATAGTATCCTTTCAATTCAATCTTATGAGCTGCATGTTTGAGTCATTACATGTTGAAATGAGGTTCACTGGTCAGTGGAGGTGTTTGTTAACTAGATGAGGTCATATGATGTGGAAGTTTCTTTATGAACAACAAAAGGGAAGTACTCACAGAATAAGTATTAAAACCAAGTTAAGTTGTTAATTGGTATAGCATTGTATCGTATTGTATCATATTGCATCTTATCTTCTAGTGTACATTCTTCAAAGGCTTGGCTGAGGAAAAGGAGGGTGTGAGTGCTGGACTGGCCTGATCCAGTCTCATCTTGTCCCATATAGAGACTTTGTGGAGCATCTTGAAAACTAAATGAAAAAACAGAGATCCCCTAATGTACCTTTGCATGCATCCAAACTTATTGTTAGGAAGCATGGGACATCATTTATTGCCATTCCCTTGGAGACATTAGTCTTCAACGATGCTCTTCTAATGCTTTTGGACTGCGTCACCCCCTGTCAGATTAATCTGGACTAGTTCAGCCATCACTGTCCTGCAGCAACTTGATTTTGAATGCTCTCCATTTCTTGTGCTGGGTGGTTTTTTCCATTGGAGTGAAACTTTAGGGCTATTATGTTCCATTCTGTGTAGTTTGGCCAAATCATTACAAATGTATGTATCTCCAGTATTGTGCTACTGCAGCTTGTCTTTGGTCTGATCTGAATCCATGATTTGTTTTAGACTTTTTAGTCAATCAATTATGCAAAGCTAGCTTTGCAAAAAACAAAAGAAGAGAGAAAAATGTTAAAATGAGTGAAATTAACAACATGTCAGTGTCACAAGCACGTGTAGATGATGATCTCATGAAATATTCATTTCCTAAAATAACAGTCTGGAAGTAAACTCTGCATCCGTACACCACCAGTGATATCTCACTCATATGCAAATGCTTTATCAATAGTGACACAGCCAAATGAGAGCTTTGTATAACTTAAAGTAAATGATGAGGCTCAGTTTGATTGAATTACATTTGAGGAAGATTGTTATCTGCTTGACATGAGGTGTCATTTGTGTTAATTTTCACATTTGGCTCAATGTATCCACCACTCAATCACTAATTAAAGGGTCAAACAGTGGCTTCAGAGTCCTGTGTCTCATAATTAAAAGTGACTTACCCTCTGGCACAATGTGCTGATTGTTTATGCAAGATCTTTCTTTGTGTGATTTCCCCGAGCCCCACCAGCTGCACATTTCTGCAGATTGAGCAAAAACGTCTCAGTTTTTGCAGGGGGGAATTCATCAGATCAATTATTGAGTTAATTACTTTGATTTATTTGGGCCTTTGCACAGTGAACTTCTGAGTGCATTATGCATTCAGGAGGCAGTCAGCTAAATCCTTTGATATCCAAATCATGCACGCACAGCAGAGGGTGACTGGTGTTTTCTGAGTGCTATGGATCAACAGTAATAACAAAACACGGGCTTTGTGAATAATTAACCAGTATGGGCTTTTGTGGAAGAAGAAAGAAATGCACTAATATTACTGTTTCTAGTAATTCAGTCTAGACTTTACTTTGGACTTTTCATTCATTATCAATGACCAGAACTTACAACTCTTACAGCTTATCATTCAGGAAACAAAGCTGTTTTTTCTTCTATGTTTTATCTTGACAAATTGTTGCAGCGCTGTGTCTCAATGCACCAATTTAGCCTGCGTCCTCTGAGGTCCATAATGTAAAACGAGGCTGCTCAGTTGTAGCTGAGGGAGATACTAATTTTAAACTCATCTACATCATAATGGCAACATGTTTCTTTAATTAAGCAGACCACTATCCACCCCATGAACTCTCATGAGAACAGCTCATTCAATGAGCTTTCTCATTAAACACCAATCAAACACTGAGTTCTTTGTACACAGGCTTCCAGTTAATGCTGCACCACTTTACATTTGCTAATAAAAGCGTGCCAGTTTGAGTAAAACACCCAGAAGTGATGTCTGACTTTATAAAAGTTAATGTCATGCTGTTAATCCGACGACGCCTCATCGAAGTCTCTGCATGTGATGCTTTCAGTTCAGTTTCTCTCAGGTCATTGTATTGTTTCTAGTCATTTTGTCCTGTTGTAGTAGACACTGTATGCAGGTCATGTGGGGTTTTCCATAGCTTGGATTTCTGTATTTTGGTCATGTTTCAGTGAGTTATCATTTTGGTCTTTCACAGATGATAAAAGGTCACTGAAGCAGGATTGTCCGGTCTGCATGTATTCAGGATTTGGAAAAGGCCAGTGTCAGGTTCTACATGGTTCCTTTGAGTAAGTCCCATGATATGCCGCTTACATAAGACTTTCTGTCCTCAGATAACCCCTGTGACAGATGTGTTCATGTTGGTCTGTAGACACGCCTTGTTTCCTCTCTGTGTATTTTACGATGACCAAGATGTGATGCAGATTGGAGTGTGGTTGGAAAATGTTAAATCTGAATGGCGCTTGTCTCTTTTAGTGCTGTTACTGTGTGATATAGTAGCGTTAGAGTGATCGGATTGGAAGAACCAGTCAGAGGTGCATGGTGTGAAGGCAGGTACGTAAATGCTTGGAGCCCCAGGCTGTAAATTTTAGTCCACAATTTATGGAGTGGAAATGTGGAAACTCCAGTGACTACTATGGTCTAAGAAGACTGACAATGACAATGACAGCTCAGTAGGAAACCTCACTGAAAATCTTATCTTGTAAATGGTCTTACATTTAGCTCTATTCATTTGGATATATTTTATATTGTATTTTATTTGAATGTATTTCCATCAGTCTGTTATTAATATATTCCAACTTTTTATATTTGCCTAATACTGTTGACCTGAAGGTATTTTGTCATTTTAATCAGGGTGTGATTTGTTGAGGGGGATGGGGGTCAACCCCCTCTCTGGTTTTTCCACCCCTACTTCTGCTCAATGAATTTCATCCACGGAGGGGAAAACCAACCAACCAATGTAAATAACAGGCAGGTTGTGACTGAGTTTTCTTACACCTATATCCTACATTACTGGCAATAATGCTCACCTGAACCGAACTATCGGCAGTCTCAGAATTCATGAACATCCCCATGCACTGGAGCGCCGTAAAAGGGGGGTAAACGTGACAAATTCATGGGGCCCAGCATTTGTGGAGGGCCCATAGAACAGTGGAGGGGGTCCAGTGGATACAGGTTAGAAGCTGTGAAATTTTCCTGTAAGATCTGCTGCATAATAAAGGACCAGAACCTGGGAGTTGGACGTTGAAAGTATGTAAAGTTTCACTTTTGTTTCACACCAGTGTTAGTTACGTTAGTTATGGACCGCACCCCCCCACACACATACACACTTGAAACAGGATGTGAATCAAAATCAAATATACTACTAGCATGATGGAGCAAAAAGCTTTGAATCATACAGCAATGATTAACCAGTCAAAACTCAAAGTCACTCAAAGTTGAGGCTGTTCTTACAGTAGAGAATGAACAAAGCGAGGTGAAAAGATCAGCATAACACATATCTTGAAGACAATTTTGTCTTTGTACCAGATGTGGGTTTACCTTGAAGTGTGGCATATTTATTACATAGTAAGACTGTAGTACAGGCTGTAAGGAGACAAGGGTCCCCTTAGTCAAAACAGATCCTAACATGCACAAGAGGCCCTGTTGCCTCTGTAAGGTTAAGCGCAAGAAAACCCCCTGTCCTGGGTCATAACCTGAGTTTTCATACATAAGTGAAGGCAATGGTCTAAGGACTTACCATAAAAGTCAGGGGTACTCAAATCTGGTCCTCGAGGGCCTGTATCCTGCATGTTTTAGATATTTCCCTCTTCCAGCACACCTGCTTCAATTAATGATCAGCTCATCATCAAGCTCTGCAGAAGCCTGCTAACAATGTGATGGCTTCCAGGTGTGACGGAAGAGGAAACATCTAAAACATGCAGGATACCGCCCCTGGAGGACTGGATTTGAACACCCCTGATATAAGGCATGGTAAATACTACAAAAATACATTACTGCAACAGTGACCAACATATCAACATCTTTTTGTGGAATTTTTATTGAAACACTAAATAACATTAACATTCCAAAGTGGCTATTGACACAGTACTGTGACACGAAATATCAGTTTGTCTGTTACCACAGAGCCAATCAGCGCCCTCGTTATATCATGTCTAGACTGGTAACTTACATCCCAAAAAAGTACCAAAGCAATCATATAATGAATAGGTCAACCTGAGTCACAGTGGATATTTAGTTCACTCAGTAATGTATTGGACTGCAATGCAGAATACTTGGGTTCAATTACCAGTCAGAATAGCGTTTCCTTTTTTTTTTTTTTTCACCAAAGATTTTCGAACAGGGGGGATTGGGTTGGGGGTGGGGTGCCAGTGGACAAATCCAACATTGATATAAATCAGCCACTGGGACAACGTTCATAGTGCAGAATGCCACAGGACCACAGCACTGAACTGACACAGAACTGAAGTCACACTGCACACTGCCGCATCTGACGTGGAGCTCCGCCCACCTTCTCCAGGCTCCAGAGCAAAGAACACCATAAAGCAACATATAGAGTATTTAGAACAATATTTCCTATTCTATTCTATATGCTATCACCAATTTGTCATTTCTTCCATTAACTGCCACAGTACTGTGGTAGCAAAATGCACGAAAGAATGCACTGAAGTATACGCCATATATCACCACATTACTGTGGCAACAAGAGGCTAATGAGTTCATCTAACAGTATCCATGATTGGCTCTAGTACAAATGCTAACATTTGATTGGGTCTGTGGCAACAGACAAACCGTTATTTTGTGCCACACTACTGTGGCAGCAGCCTTAACATTTTACGCTATAGGTTTGGATATTATATGGCAGTGTAGCGGAAGCACCTCTGCCTCACAGCAGGAAGATTCTGGGTTCAACTCTCAATCAGACCAGAGCTCTTCTATGTTCTGGTTTCCCTGGTCATGAAAAACAGGTAAAAACTGGTTAATTCTCCTGTTGGTGCTCCTGACCATGGTGTTGATAAGGATCTGGAGTCGGTCCGCAAGCGCCTACAATGCCAGCTCATTTCTCCTTATGGAGTATATGCTAATGCTAGGTACTGTGTGTGTGTGTGTGTGTGTGTGTGTGTGTGTTGTGTGTGTGTGTGTGTTTGTGTGTGTGTGTGTGTGTGTGTGTGTGTGTGTGTGTGTGTGTGTGTGTGTGTGTGTGTGTGCGCGCGTGCGTATATTATGGGCAAAATGCACAGACCAAATTTCCCTAAGGGGATAATAAAGCAAGTTAACCATTAACCTTTAATTAAGCACAGCCTGGGTTTCTGGACAGGAAGTAAGGTCATACTGATGTTGCACTGGGGAGGTGGTGGCTCTGCCTATAGGACCACTAGAGTCACTTGGGGGGGTGCATTTTTCCAGTTCTGGTTTGGTATCTCTTGGGAAAAAAGAGACTGTTAATGAAGTCTGTCTTTTCACCCAACATTTTAAATATCCACGGTTAAAATGTATGAGACCTGGAATGTTCTAGTGGTCCAAGTGAACTGGTCACGGGGAATAACAGCTGTGAGATTTAGGTCATATTGTCACATCCAATGCAGTGTAGGGAGAGTCACTAGGTTATGTGCTGATACTGTATAAAGTTAAGAAATACAGTCAGAAAAAATATGGAAAAAATTATTAGACCACCCATGTTTTCTTCAGTTTCTTGTTCATTTTAATGCCTGGTACAACTAAAGGTACATTTGTTTGGACAAATATAATGAAAACAACAAAAATAGCTCATAAGAGTTTAATTTCAGAGCTGATATCTATCCATTTTCCATGCTTTCTTGATAATAATCAAAATCACTTCAAAATCAAGTTCTCCAAAATCAAGTTCTTACATCAATATGTCATTGTACTGCCAAAAACAGTGCTTTAAGGCTTTCCATGTTTTCTTTTCTGTCTGTTTTAGTCACATGATACACACAGGAGTTAGTATTTAATTACACAACCATTATTTTTGATGACTTTTGATGGTCTAATAATTTCTTCCGCAACTGTAATATACTGTAGTCTGAGTTAACCTAAGATTGTGACAATAATTGCTGTGTCAGTATAGCATATTAAAAAACAATAGTATACAAATTGCTTTGATGGAAAAATCGAAAAATCTAAAAACCAAGGCAAAAAAAAAAAAAAAGAAAAGAAAAGGGGGGTGTAATGCAAAACAGAGTGTAACAGCATTTGGCCAAATAGAAAAAGCTAAAACAAGAAGAGAAAAGATAAGCAGGAGATGTTAAAAAAGGATGAAAGAGATGGGATAAAGAAAGAGCTGCAATAACATTACATCATTACATTAAAAGAAAGGATGAAAAGAATAAGCAACAACAAACACAAAGACAACAAAGGGAGAAAGAAGAGAGATGATCTCACATCACAAAAATAAAACAAATGAAAAAAGGGGAAAGCAGAAGTTAAAACTATAAGAATGCTGAATAAACAATAAAAGATGACTTTGCCAGAGGCAAATAAGAACAATAAAACAACTGAGTTAATGGGTAAAAAGAATAAAAATTATAAAATCACATAACAGCAAGTCTATAAAATAGAATTTTAACCCATAAAGACCCAAACAGCCACTGGTGACCAAAACCATCAACTGATATTAAATGTTTAATACCTGTTCATCCACTAATCCTATCAATACAGGTAAATAATTGATATAAAATGCAGTTCAACATCTTTTCATGGTCATCAGACATGACCTTTTGGACATTCAGAGGCTCCGTAGTGAACATGGAAACACCCTCATCTTCTACAGCATTGATTCACTAGTAAAACCCATGGAGTTGGATCAGTGGATGGATACATTTGTTGTATGTCCAGTTAATGATATATTTTTTTTGATAATGTCACTTTTTCTGCAATTTTCTCTATTTCTGATAGTATAACAATTAACTTGAATCTGAGGTTTTATGAAAATCTTCATGGTCAGTAAATTAAATATGGGGGAAAATACCAGATTTTCACTGAAAAAAACACAAAATACAAAGGATAATATTATAATAAATGGTAATTTAACAAACTTCAGAAAGGTTAAACAGAGAAAATTCATTTGGGAACTGTCACAAAAGTAGTACTGGGCCTTTATGGGTTAAGAAGGGATTTAAAGAAGTCACTGATTCTGTGTGTCTTGTCTCCTTGTTCAAAGACACCGTTCCCTTTGGATCTGAGCCTCGACTTTGGAACCATGGTTCTCACCCAAGACGAGCTGGAATACAGGAGTTTCTAATTCACTTAAACAGCCAGTAGCAAGACCCCGACAAGCTCTGAAAGTGATCAGTAAAGTCTAGAGATCAATTCTAAAATGAACATGGAGGCAACGCAGGAAAAAGCCATGATGTGATGACGTTTGTTAAAACCACTAACAAGCCTGGAAACTCATACATAAATATATATGATTAAAAAAACATATGATCCAAAGCTGAGCCTCCTTCCATGAAAGTCTCAACATAATTAGTGATGTGTAAACTGCATGTTCAGATCTCTGCAAAACGAGCCCTGAGGCCAAGTGGCGGTGCAGGAGCAGGGTGGGCTCGTGAAATCCGGAGAACACGGCATATGCACAGTTATCTCATTAATTTAAAAGGGTTTCTGGGCATCCCGCCAGCCACGATGGAGTTTGCCAAGGTAGTGGAGCATCATAGAGCTAATATTATTTAGAGATATTGCAATGATGTACAGTATGGTTCATTACACGCAGGGTTGAGGGTGACTGTTGTACAGGGATGACTTTGCCTAGTTGGCTGACTTTTCCAGCGCTGACACTGGGTTAACATCCTCTAGTCGTCTGGTATCAGAGGACTGTTTGCATACAGGATGAATAATCTGTGATCCCTGATGTGTCGATGCTGTTTATAGTGAAAGTACAAAGACGTTCAGTGGGAAATCCTCCCTGGAGACCAGGGATTACATAAACAGGGGAAGCCTCATCTAGGCTGATGATGAAGAGGCTGATGCAGATCGCCTCGGGGATCGGCCGTTTCACAACCATCAGAGACAAAAACAAGCTACATCACACCATTTGTCTATCAGCTGTCTATACTGATAAGTCAGAGGGCCTTATTAGTATAAAAAATGAGAGTAATTTACATCACAGCTTGGGTGGTGATAAAGAAGTATTAATAGAATGTATTTATCAATAAGCTATAGCTTGGTATTAAAGGGATTTACAGGGATTTAGGGGATCTCATCACAGAAATAGAATAATGATATTATATTGAAAGCTACTTTACATTACAGCATGGTAAAAATATTTTAAAAATATGGTAATAAAGTAGTGATACCATATAATTACCAAAGTAAGACAACTCATGGAAGTATAAATGTAAAAATATAATTACCACGTTGTAAAACTGAAATTCATCTTCCCGTCTTCAATGTCTCCTTACAAATCCTAAGTGATCATCTTGTGTGTATTCTAAGTCCTTATTGGTTTAGCTTAGCCTATCACTGGTAAATTAAGTAGAAGTAAGTAGTTTTGCATTTTGCTGATTCATGGTTACATACAGAAAATATCACAAGCATTTCCAGGAAACATGTCATCAAACATTATCTCTGCAGCATTTCTTTCAAAGTAAAGGGAACCTTTGGAGGATAAGGGAACATGATAATTCAACTTTATGACATGGTCATTGAAATTTTTAGACCCAAGGACTTTAATTGGTTATTAGTGACAATATTATATGGTTATTACATGGTAATTACATGGTAGTCAGGTGCTGTTGTGTCCTTGGGCAAGACACTTCACCCACCTTAGCTCCAGTGTCACTCATCTTACACATGTCAAAATAAATTCTATACAGCCCTGCTGTTATGACCCTGGGTCATAATTTGTCTATTTATATGTATATGTATGTGTTTTCTGTTTAGTGTGTGTGTTTTCCCCCCGTCCTGTAGGTGTGCTGTGCCCCTTTTGTTTCCGTTTGTTGCAGGTTGCTGATTGGTGGAGCATGATTGCCCGGCCCTTTAAAGATGGCCCTGGAGCTCCCATCCTTGCTCGC
This sequence comes from Sphaeramia orbicularis, assembly GCF_902148855.1. Lineage (NCBI taxonomy): Eukaryota > Metazoa > Chordata > Actinopteri > Kurtiformes > Apogonidae > Sphaeramia > Sphaeramia orbicularis. Next base: position 31,590,007 of record NC_043960.1, on the reverse strand, counting down.
TCTTGCCTCCTGTCAGCTCCCAACCCTGTGTTCGTGTGTGTGACCGTCAGTCTTCGTGCTCGTGGAAAACTCCGATTGTTTGTATTTGTAAATAGTTTTTGTTAAATCGAATCTTTTTCTGGTAGGGGAGGTCGGCTCTTTTGTTTTCCCATTTTCTCCTGTTTTTGGTTAGATAGTTAGGTAAGTTTTCTGTATTTTATTTCTTGCATTTATTTTGGATTAGGAAAGTTAGTTTAAACTCTACAGATATTTTGTTTGTTGTTTTAGCCGCTCCCTCCCCTAACCCTTCCTTAGTTGTTAAAACAAAAGTAGTAATAATAAATATTGTGAATCTTAGTTTTTGACTGACGTGTGTGCTTGGGAGCTGGGAGGGGACAAAAGTTGAGCCTATTATGTTCGCCCTGGTGAACCCCTAGGCCGGGGCGTAACACTGCACAAAATGCAAAAAGTATTATACATATCAAAATAAACTCCGTCCATTTCATAACTGCATTTCAAAACAGTGTTTGACATATCAAAATAAGCTCCGTCCATTTCATAGTCATATTATGCGACTTCACTTCAAACATAAGTAGGCAAAAGAAATTCCAGATCCAAACGGACACTCCAATATATGGAAATAAATCAACCAAAAAAGAAAACAAATATCACACAAATGTACAACAATTTCACTGTGACTCTTCAACAGCACTCAATATCCGAAAAAGAATAGGAAGAAGTCAAGCCCACATTGTCCCACCCCCATTCCACATGAGCTGGGGGGGCCATGGCTGAAAGCGGGTCGTTCAATAACCATAGTGTTGGTGGTTCAATTCCCGCTCTGTCCTAGTCAGTCCGTTGTGTCCTTGGGCAAGACACTTCACCCTCCTTGCCTCCATTGCCATTCACACTGGTGTATGAATACGTATGAATGTTCGGTGGTGGTCGGAGGGGCCATAGGCGCAAATGGGCAGCCACACTTCTGTCAGTCTGCACCAGGGCAGCTGTGGATATGTAGTTTACCACCACCAGAGGGGAAATGTGAGAGCAAATGAATAATGGGTCAATAATGTAAAGCACTTTGAGTGACCAAAAAAGCGCTATAGAAATCTAATCCATTATTTTTATTATTAGCCGGCCAATCAGCCGACAGATACAGTCCATAACAAAGAACAGGTCAATCACTAAATTACAAAAAAAGAGAACAAATGATTACGTACTGTCAACAACCATTACTGTTGTACTCGCGTTCATATTAGAGTCTTGGACATGTCAGAGATTAGCGATAACACTGATTTCATTCCATTACTACATTTTATTCAGTGCAGGACCTTCGTGATAAAAAATGTGACTTACATTGAAACAAGATTTTTTTTTATCACATAAAAACACTAATGCATTGAAATGAGTGTTGTTACTTTTTGACACATTCAAGGCTAATCAGCAGCAACACCCCACATCATCACCATTCATTGATCCAGACTCCTTAAATTGAACATTTGGTAGCTTTGAGCAGAGCTGAAGTGGTTTAAGAGAGTTATGCAGAAATGAGCCGAAAAAGGATTGATATATGATGATTTTATATCAGTTTTTGTGCATGTGATTTTTGGCTCAGGTAGTAAAAAGTAGCAAATTACAGGAAAGCACAAGGATTAAATTGAACATGATACAACATAGGAGTATTTTAAATGTTTTCATCTCTCTGGGGTTTAATTGTCTGTATGCTATGTATTATTGTTAGTTCTATGTTTTACATTGTCCTTGTCACACCTGCTTCGCAAAAAAAAAAAGTTCATGAAAAATATGTTTTAAAAAAAATCACTATTGTTCCTTTATTATTTCTTATGCATGCTTATAAATGATCAACATGATTGCAGCTTTAACCCTGAGGGGTCTGAGCTTATTTTGTCCGTTTTTGAGTATTTTTGATTTTGCATTTATATACTATATAAAGAAATGTTTACTATACCCATGTTTGGTATCTTTTTTTTTCAGCACAACTTCATCTATTTCATCTACCTATTATTTATTTTTTTTTACTTTAACCTACTTTATCAACATAAAAGGCCTAAAAACACACAAAAAAATATAAAATCCAATTTGAGAAATGTATATAATTTATTGCATAAATAACACAAAGATGCTTAACGAACCTTTTCAAAGACTTTAAAAGTGAATATTGGTTCCAAATATTAGGTATATAAAATCAAAATTGCAATAAATTAAAATTATACTCAAATATTTAACATTGAAGCATATCCTTACATAGGTGTTTTCTCCGGTTTTCTTACCCCCCCGTCCTCCCAGTTTCCGTATCCAGTTTAGGTGGGGGTCATTCTCACCCTTACCTGTTATGCTAATGCAGTCTCTGGATCAGAATCCGCAGATTTGGCCAGTTTTTTCCATTTTGAAAAAGGACAAAAATGACAAAGATACGGTCAGAAATATAACGCCTGCCCACCTCATCTTCATACTTTTACCCACGTTTGTTTTCTCCATTTTCAAAACGTCATTTCCCCAGTTGCATTTGCTCTATCACCATGAAATAAAAAGTGGGAGGGTGTTTCAAGTCTGCACCTTCGAATGCAATTGTCCCCAGTGGTATACATGACCGACTTCCGGCACTATGATGTGTTGAATATGTCATGTGATTCAGTCACGGGGCCGTGACTGTGGACCCCTAAGGGTTAATCTAATACTTTTGTTTTTAGGCTGATACTGTACAATCAGTCTGACAGTTTGAACATTTGATATCCTTTGCATGTTCAATTACAAACACAATATGGGTTTTGAATTGGGATTGTAGATGTTCTTAATTTCTTTGTTGTTTCGTTTTGTTATTTAAATACAGCTCATTTCTTTCTGAGTGTTTGGAGGATAGGACAAATGATCACAATCTCTAAAAAGCAGCTCTTATTATACAATATACACTGATTAATTCAATCCATTGCAGTATGTGGGTGTCCATTTGTGGCTGTATGATTCGGTTATTTCAATTCACTTGACTAATTACACTCATTTAACTTCAGTCAAAATTAGGCCTCATGAAAATGTTGAAGAAAAAAAACGTCCTGTACATTTTTGCCGATTGGAATAATACATCATTTAAAGTGGGAGAGAGGTGAAGGCAAGAGGAAAGAAAGAGGCAGCGAAAAACTGTGATTGTGTGCTCGCGAAAGACTGCTGATGGTGCACAGTGAGGTCCAAAAATGTTTCAGTCAGAGATATCTAATCAATTGTAAAGAAGAGAGGAGGAAAATACATCAGAGCAGCAGTGGACCCGAGAGGTGAGGAAGGTGTCAGCTCTTACTTCAACACCAAACCCAACAAAGGTCTCAGATTACAGGAATAATACGAACACTTTAGAACAAGAACACCACCAAATTGAATACATCTACAGTGATCTAGAACTTCCAATTCACTCCGAACAACTGTGTGCTCCATAATGAATGATCATTGTTCATGTTTCAGTGAACTGTGTTTAAGATTCATCAAAAAATAAGCACCACTCCAGTCCACTTCTTAGGATGGGCGCTGACCCCGAACTAATGCTAAGCTTCCAGGAACGCAAAAAGTGCTTCCTCAGCATTTTTCAACTTCACGCTTGAAACATACACAAATGTGAAAACCACTGATATTTTCCTTTTGTGGTCCATCTTATCAAAAACACAAAGTCGGCAAAAAAACAGTTGATTTTTAATTCCACATGTTTACAGGTTCATGGTCACGTATGTGCGTGTGAAACACCCTTGAAATAAACCATTGTATATACTATTGTTTTTTTTTTTTTGCTGTTGATGTAATTTCTTCATTTAGTCTTTAGCTCTTATTGTTTGTTCAACTTATTGCTCTTATCACCACCCTTTCTTGTCATTTTCCTCAGTATACTCAGAAGAATGTTTAAAGGGGTCATATTTTGCTAAACCCACTTTTATTAGTCTTTGGTACATTTATTTGTGTATTTGGATCCTAATAGTTCAAAAAATTTGAATTTGAACCCTCCAGATGCTGCAAAGCTATCTTTATCTTCATTTTGGCAAAAATTAAGTGGATTTCTTCAACCCATTTTAATTCCTGCTTAATTTGTTATGTCTATAACTAGTTATGTCACAACATTTGCACATATAAGGTCAAGACTCCCAACAAACATTTCTCCGAGTACGCCATAATTGTTTGTCGGCATTGTGGCTATCTGATCCGTACCCGGAAACCAGATCGGTATCTCCGCATGCGCAAAATTGTGTCACATCCGTCATTCACCGTTGTCATTTACAGCTGATTCCGCGTACATAACTGTTAATATAATGAAAAAAGATTTAATGGAAAAACACCCCAAAACTGTTAATATAACAATAATATATAAAAATAACATGCCGCCATTGCATGAAATTCCCGGCAGTTTCTGTATGTTCTTCAGGAAAAGCTCAGACTATTCAGTTCAATTCAATTCAATTCATCCATTCATCCATTATCTTCCGCTTCTTCCGGGGCCGGGTCGCGGGGGTAACAGTCTAAGCAGGGATGCCCAGACTTCCCTCTCCATAGGGAATAGACATAGTCTCTCCAATGTGTCCTGGGTCTTCCCCGAGGTCTCCTCCCGGTGGGACATGCCTGGAACACCTCCCCAGGGAGGTGTCCAGGAGGCATCCGAAACAGATGCCCAAGCCACCTCAGCTGGCCCCTTTCGACGCGGAGGAGCAGTGGCTGTACTCCGAGCTCCTCCCGGGTGACTGAGCTCCTCACCCTATCCCTAAGGGTGCGCCCAGCCACCCTGCGGAGGAAACTCATTTCGACCGCTTGTATCCGGGATCTTGTCCTTTCAGTCATGACCCAAAGCTCATGACCATAGGTGAGGGTAGGAACGTAGATTGACTGGTAAATCGAGAGCTTCGCCTCTCGGCTCAGCTCCTTCTTCACCACAACCGACCGGTACAGCGACTGCATCACTGCAGACGCTGCATCGATCCGTCTGTCAATCTCACGCTCCATCCTTCCCTCACTTGTGAACAAGACCCCGAGATACTTGAACTCCTCCACTTGGGGCAAAGACTCTCCACCGACCCGGAGAGGGCAGACCACCTTTTTCCGGTCGAGAACCATGGCCTCGGATTTGGAGGTGCTGATCTTCATCCCGCTCGCTTCACACTCGGCTGCAAACCACCCCAGTGCACGCTGAAGGTCCAGGTTTGATGAGGCCAACAGGACAACGTCATCTGCAAAAAGCAAAGATGAAATCCTGTGGTCCCCAAACCGGACCCCCTCCGGCCCTTGGCTGCGCCTAGAAATTCTGTCCATAAAAATTATGAACAGAACCAGTGACAAAGAGCAGCCCTGCCGGAGTCCAACATGCACCTGGAACAGGTCTGACTTACTGCTGGCAATGCGAACCAGGCTCCTGCTTCGGTCATACAAGGACCAGACTGCCCTTAGCAAAGGGCCACGGACCCTCAATTCAATTCAACTCAATTCAATTTTATTTGTAGAGTCCTATATCACAACAAAGTTGCCTCACAGGGCTTTACAGAATTAGCTGGATATGAAAACAAACAACAGTCAAATAAATGGAAGATGAAGGAAATGGATTAATGTCCCGGGCATCCCCCGTCCTTAGACCCTCCTTCTCAGCAAGGAAAATCTCCAAAAACCCAGTGGGAAAAGAGAAACCTCAGGCAGAACCTCAGTGAAGGAGAGATCCACACCCACACTACAGTCTTCTCCTCCTCCAGGGGGTGGGCTGGACCCAATATCTCATTTTTGATCAGTACTGAGAAGCTGTGTGTGATTTCTTTGCATGCTGATAGAGTAAAAAATTGTTAAAACTCCATAGAAACTGTTTCCTTCGTTGCCTCATACACCAATGTTAAATATAGTCTTTTAAACACTATTAGTTTTGAGCAGGCAAACCTGCAGGACAGCTAAATGATAATGAGCAATTTGCATGAAGTTTCATGGACAACCAAGATCCACTGAAAAAAAAGTAACAGACAAGAAAATGTTCTCAATAATAAATTGATCTTGTTGCTTAAACAATGCTGATTTATACTTTGAAACGAGCTGCTGCTACATAGATGGTGAATTGTGGATCTGTTTTATAGTATACAGGGGAAAAACATAAGACTTAAGACAACAGAGGATTATTATATGGAAGGGGGAGGAAATGACACACATTTTAAATTGTAAAACTATTTATTAGTTGTGTAAAAACTAGAAAATTATATGTTGGTGTAGGGAATCGTTTCCAGCCGTGGGAGCTGGGTCTTCAGCACGGTCTCTGAGCTGAAAGGAGCAGCCGGGTACGGAGTAATAAAGTTAATATAGTGGGTGTACCCACTGGGACTTATACCGACAGAAAATTAAAATAAAAATGATGAACACACATACGCGAACTTACCTGTGTTGGGTTCCTGGTGGAGTGGTCTGTCGGGCAAACAGCCCCCGGGGGTCCGATGGGCTACTTATGTTCCACCCAGGTACAGAGGTGAGTTTCAGTAGGGGTGTTAGGTGTTGGGTTATGTAAATATTTCTGTGTATATATTTGGGTCTGATGTTTTATTGTTGTATAGGTATGTTGTGTTTGTATATAGTGGTATATATAGATTAGATATGGGGTTGGTAAGGTATGGTTCACTGTGTTTTATAGACTTTGTGTGTGAATGGTTCCCCTGTGCAGATAGTACATTTTCCTGCCACTGGAGGCAGCACTGGGTATAAAGCCTCACAGCTGTCTTTGGGTTTTTTGGAGTTGGTTGGTGTATGGATGCCATATGTGTGTATTGGTGAATTACTCTTCAAAAAATTATTGAAAATAAAACCTGACAAAGAAACCCTTTGAAGCGCCTCAGACTCAAGTTACTTTACCACTTTGAAGCCTCGACTGCTCGCTTCTAAAACTGAAATATTGTCAAACTGTTGTGGATAGCGCATGAAAACCAAAACATGTGATAGAATGTAGATGTGTTTCTCTTTGCATGTGGGGTACCAATCTGATTTCCAGGTATGGCTCAGGCAGCCACTATTTATTTATGGAATAAACATTTTACAAAGAATTTAAATAATGATGCAGCATTCCCAGCAGCCTTTACCTATGTCTTAGTCTTAAAGGGGTCATATTTTGCTAAACCCACTTTTATTTGTCTTTGGTACATTTATTTGTGTATTTGGACCCTAATAGTTCAAAAAGTTTGAATTTGAACCCTCCAGGTGCTGCAAAGCTATCTTTATACTCATTTTGATGAATATCAAGTGGATTTCTACAACCTGGTTTAGTTCCTTCTTAATTTGTTTAGTCTATAACCAGTTATGTCATGACATTTGCACATACAAGGTCAAGACTTCCGACGAACATTTCTCCGAGTATGACATAATTGTCAGCAGCAACGGTTGTTGTCCATGCTGAAAATATGTCCAAACTTTGAGCTGATTACCTAAAATGTTCAATTGTTGGTTGAACGGGACAGAGCAGCACGGCCAACAACCTGGAGGGGGTGGGGCATGAAGTATCTCATGTGCATTTAAAGGGCCAGCGCTCAAAACGACCTTTCTGGTGTCATTACTCAGAAATAGGGTTGAAGATGGACCTGTGGAGTTGAATTAATGATGAATTCAGACCCAAGCATAGCATTTACAGTTTATGTAGACCACAGGGAAATGTTTTAAAATGCATAATTCCAAAAAAAAAAAAAAAAGTATCTGTGACAGGTTAAAATGCCTTAGCGAAATGTTCTTCATAGGTCATTTATACATTTATTTGTTCTCAGGTATTATTATAGATTTATATGTATTGTTACTGAAGTACAAAGGTACCGTATAATTACATTTATATTTAATTAATGATGGAAAATATAGGTTTACATAAATTTAATATTACATTTAAAACTGTAGTAATTAAAATCATTACATATTTTGTTTAAAAAGCGAAAGCATTTACAAAAGGTTTTATTTTTAACAAGTGATGTACTATTTCGTTCGATGTTTCATGCCTGATCGATTCATGTTGTCTAGAAGGAAGTTGTTGTGTGCATGTATGCCGTAGAGGTGAGTGTTGTAATGGCGGCTGTTGGATAAACACCGGGCGAGTGAGGAAAACGCAGTGAGTTCGTTGTCATTTCAACACCACATACAGTGCAGCCATCTCCCTTGAACGTCCGAGCGGAGAGCACAACATATCACTCCTTTAAATGAATGGATGAAACCAGATTAGCCTATCATCATAATATACCAAATGAAGTGAATGATCCTACACTTATCTACCTGACATTATGTTCACTCGGGAATACTTAGAACAAGACCAAGCCTCCAACAGAGAAGTGACAAGGACTAATGATGTATTTTGGGAATAAAACAGATTTCAGATGAACAGTATCATCATATTCAGTGTGTGTGATTCCTCGTTGTTTTCCTACCGGGCCTGATCAAGAGAAAGTGAACATCAACATGAAAAAGTAAATTTGCACACATCATTTATCAAGTGGACTCATTTTTTAGCTAAAGATCTCTGTTTTATGGAACTGTTATCCTTTTTAAATACCACTTGTAGAAAAAAAGTTACAACTAATTTTATCTATTGTACTTTTTACACCATAGCCATAGCTTGAATTTGATGCTAAAAATGATATCTGAAAGCTTTGAAAATGTATTCAGTCTGTTGATTATATAGATGATTGTTACATTTCAAGCATTAGATTTTTATTATTTTGTGAATATTATTGATATTTATGAGTTTGAACATTTGTGGGTTGCTTAAAAGGTCCTGTCTACGTGTTACCACAAAATACCAATTTTTAATTTTCAGTTCCGTATAATTCAGATATTTGAGTGAAACTTTCAGACAGTAATGATCTTTTGATACATTTTAGGTGATGCATACACTGGTAAAGTGTCGTCCATGTGTTACTATGGCAGCCTGTCCACGTGTTACTACATTCTCATGTCAATAAAACAGAGACTGTTCAATATTTTACTCCAAAATGTATTTTCAGCATAGTTGAACGTAATATCTAAAGGTTTTGTCCTACTTGATATCAGTTTCTGTTGAGAACCACATGTTTTGAATGTTTGTGTAAAGCTTAAAAAATTGATGTCTGTTTCAAGTCCATGTGTTATTGAGCAGTAATTTGACATTTTTCATCTAAAAATTTTATCTCTTCAAATTTTGTTATATATAATGTTAAAGTGCTTATAAATACCTACTCAAACATGTATAATACATGGATATAAGTTACTTTATTTACATGACAGAGACTGTTGAACACAAAATGTGTCCACGTGTTACCACTTGACCATGAAATTTAACTCCAGAGCTATCAATACAAGCAAAGGCCCACAATCTTAAAAAACCTTTTTGTTTTTAAATACTGTGCCAAATTCAAGAGTTGTATGCCTCATTTCTACAAGTACTGTATTGATAAATGAATGAACATAAGAGGTCCAAGAACTGACCCTTGGAGAACACTCCACTCTATTTTTCAGCACTATGACATGATACAGTCAGAAGTGAGAGTTTACCACAGTTTATTTTCTAAAGAACGTTACTGGAGTTCGAGTCAGTAGCAGTTGTGGTGAAGTCAAAAGGTTAAAATACACTTGGAACACTAGTAAGAACACAAGTGTCTGTATGTGATGTTTAAAACCTTTGAGGACTGTGTAATCAACAAGATCCACTTCCATGTGTCTGATTCATGATACTGAAAATCCTTCTTTAGAAAGTTTGGAGGCACAAAATCAAAGCAGCAGAAAGTTAACGGCATCAGTGAGTGAAATGTTGGAAGTATATGGATGAAGTGTAGGATCACGTACAAATAATCATTAATGGTAATTCCCATTTATGTATGTCATGACCAGGATGTTAATTTGAGAGGGTGAGCTGCTTGGTTTATTGGTTTATTGCATCTCTGTCACTAGATGTTGGGTGGAAACCAGGGAGAATAACTAATGCTAAAACAAAATGAATGAAAGCATCACAGTGTACATCAAAGTAGAGTAAAAAAAACTAAAGTGATAATCTTTTGCCGGAGTTACAAATTATTCAAATTCACTTTTATTAGGTCTATTTATTTTTTAATGAATGTGGCTAATGAAGAGCCTAATGATTACAGAGTAAAATGCCTTTTTTAATTATATTTGAAAGCTGAAACGACATATATTCCAGTTAAATTTCATTTTGGCTCTGTGTTCATTCATGACTGTCTGTATGTGGGTGCAATGCAGTAGAACCATCTGGACAAACTGCAGCCCAGCTGCTGAGCAGCACCAATAAAACTGATGAGTCCAGGTAGTTAGAGCTGGAGCAAACATGTCCCAGTCAGGTGTGTTTGTCTCCACAGTCATATTCCAGGTATGACTGGGGATAATGCCACATTGATTTTACAAATGTAATGTGTAACTCACATTGGGAAGGTTACTCTGGAAATGTAATACAGGTTTCAGTTACACTGTTAAAATGTCAGAAATAATAGAATGACTTTAATTATTTCATCAAAGTAATTTAGCGCCTTACATTTAATTACTAACAGAACACTTTTGCCTGGCAGTAAAATCATTTTAAATCCACAGTAATGTACAATAATGTCAGAGCCTTAATTGACTTCAGGAGAGAAATATTATTGAATTTCCAGCACTGAAATGTCCAATGACATGACCAAATGTTAATATTCTACATGAAAACTTTCATATATTTGGTTGTAATCTCTCTGTAATAAGCAACATTTGGACTAGTGTTGTAATTTCATTACATTTTTTCTTAGTAACTACATCTGAAATCAATTTATATTTTATTTAATTGTTAGTCTGTTTCATGCATGTTACTCTTCAACATTGTAACGACAGAAGAGATCAATTTTTTAAATATATCTTTGCATGACAGAAAGTGGATGATATTAAAGTTTTCCCCTGATCAAACTACAAACACTTTTAAACTAGTCCATGCAGAAAATTAATACGAAAGAATAAGTATTGCACACGTACTTTAATATTCCTTACAGGTCAAGAGGGACATATTAAAACATGCTTTAACATCTGGTTTAAAGTAATTGATATATTCTGTGATCCATTTATGAAACTGGTCTGTTAGACCCTCATTTAGGTGACAGTTCCATCACAAATCTCCTGGCAAGTGTAGCTGGTGTGATGACCCCACACTGAAGAGTCTAAATATACAAAAGTCATGTGGGACCAGAACAAAACCACCAGTCATTCTGCACCATTCACACAAATTCTAACAACTGTGGCATAATTTTAAAGAATATAATAATTCACTACTATTATATTACTACTACTACTACTACTATCACTACTACTATAACTACGACCACCACCACTACTACTACTACCACTACTATTACTACTACTACTACTACTACTGCTACTACTATTACTACTACTACTACCACTACTACTATTACTACTACCACCACCACCACTACTACTACTACTATCACTACTACTATAACTACGACCACCACCACTACTACTACTACCACTACTATTACTACTACTACTACTACTACTGCTACTACTATTACTACTACTACTACCACTACTACTATTACTACTACCACCACCACCACTACTACTACTACTACCACTACTACTATTACTACTACCACCACCACTACTACTACTACCACTACTATTACTACTACTACTACTACTACTACTACTACTATTACTACTACTACTACTAGTACTACTACCACCACTATTACTACTACTACTACTGCTACTACTATTACTACTGCTACTACCACTACTACTATTACTACTACCACCACCACCACCACTACTACTACTACTACTACTACCACTACTACTATTACTACTACCACCACCACTACTACTACAACCACTACTATTACTACTACTACTACTACTACTACTACTACTACTACTACTACTATTACTACTACTACTAGTACTACTACCACTACTACTACTACTATTACTACTACTACTACTACTACTACTATTACTACTACTACTACTACTAGTACTACTTCCACTACTACTACTACTATTACCACTACTACTACTACTACTACCACCACTATCACTACTGCTACTCCTACTATACTACTTATTACTGCTACTACCACTCCTATAAGTAAATATACTGCTGCCCAGACAGAATAACAAAAACAGATTTATATCACATGCAACAATATCGGTGACCTTCTTGAGAAGTGGATGGATATTTAAGACAAAAGCCTGAAAGTTCAACTTTGCCAACAAATGAGCTGTCAGTCAAAGCCAGACACAGCCAACATCAGAGTCTTCTATTTGACCTGAGATCTTGTTAATGGAGGAAAAATGTAAAGCTGGATCGCAAAATCACTTATTAGAGGGTCCAAACCTGAGGGTGAAACCTCCTGGAAAAATAATATTGATTTTTTGATCGCCAGCAGAGTTAATTTTTCATATGTATCCGTTTTGGATTTTGGAGCTGAAGTTCTTGTCCCTTTGTCATATGTTGTAACATTACAGTATCTTCCTATAACACACTTTTGACAGTATAATATACTCCTAATCATTTTTTTTGTGGTCTGACAACGAAATGGCTCCAAACAGAGCATTTTTTAATCATTGTGGACATTGTCTTGTGCAAAAACACCCTACAGTGGATCAGACGTGCAGATATGAAAGCCTACTGGTGATATCAATATCCCACATCTTATACTCACACTCTGTCGGTAATGAGGAGCTTCTTTGAAAGACGTGGAGATCCAATTTGTGTTGGAAACCCCAGCTCCTGGTTATTTGTCCTCCACTCACATAGCAGTCATTGTCTCTCCCGCCTCCAGTTTTAATATCACTCATTTAGATGAATTATCCTGTGTGAATGTACTGATATTCGAACTGTCTGTCTCATTAAAATCTGAAATTTATTATTGCCTCAGTCTAATTATCCTCATAGTTTCCAAAAGAAGCCCAATCAACGCTCTGATTTGTTTCGGTTATTGCTTTTATTGCACACACATGCCCAGAGCTTCATTATCAGAGAATCTGAGGGGAAAAACACAGTCAATTCTTTATTTTTTAATATACAGTATGATGTGCTTACTGTATCACATGGTTAAAATGTTTTCCTCCTGCTTATGTTGCATTTAATATGTTTACAGTCCTGTTAATAGTCTCCCTAATCCCTGATTTGCATGTCATTTAGTGAACAAATCTACAATATCTGACACAATACAGTACCTTTAATGGAAATAATAAATGACTCTCTTTCACCTTCATTTGTCTGACACTTTCTCTGTAAAAGCACTAATTATACAGGCAAATCCTCAGAGCTGCATTTTTACAAGAGGGTTTTACAGTCCTGCGTCCTCAGGGATTTGATCAGACAGGAGGTTTTTTTGTTTGTCAGAATATTGTCATCGTGCATATTTGCTTTTATGTGGTGACTTTACTGCAGTTTCAGTGTTGGTTTTCCTTCTTGTTACATGTATGTTTTGACCTAAAGATTTGTTCTTGTCACTTTACAAAGCCTCGTTAATGATACTCAACATTTTAAAATAGTGCTGTAGATGCTTTTTTGATGATTTTACACAGGGCATCAGGAAAAAAATGGATGCACTTGAGCATCACAACATATTCTTTATTACATTTAATCTAAGACTGAATTAATATATGGCAAAATACTGAATCATAACCCCTGCAACATGATGTTAATTAAATCAGCAGAGAGGGACATGACTGAGAAATGTAATGTTTGTTCATTATGATTACTAGAATAATATGTATTAATGAAACCTTCTTTTCTGCCACTGTTTTTATAAGATATTGCAGTAACACAATGCATGCTCATTCACAGTTTCCAAATTTTTCGTCCAGTGACTACAAAAAAATATTAGTTGTTGCATTTTAAATCCCATTCGATTTCACTATGTTAGTATTTGAGACACTTATGTATATGTTAAGACGTAAGTCATTGTACGGTTGAAACAGACAGTGCAGTGAATTACATATTATGTATGTTTAAAAGTTTAAAGGTACAATGTGTGAAATTTAGTGCCATCTAGTGGTGAAGGTGAAATTGCAGCCTACGTGAATACTTCATTCCCCCAAATATCATGGCCATCACCTCCAATCCACACCAAGGTTATTATTGTTAACGAAAACTAATGAAAACTAACAAAATGACGAAAACCAGAATTGAAAAAAACTGTTTTGTTAACTGAAATAAATAAAAATGATAATTAAAAGAAAAAATGATAATTAACTGAAACTGAATTGTGTGCTTACAAAACTAACTAAAATGTTTAAAATTATAGATAAAATCCCCTCGTTTTCAACTTTGTCGATGTCGGATTTGATATGAAATTGATTTATTTCACTCTAGCAATTTTAGCTAGCGGCACCATACAGCACTTTATGGTCCATCACTTCTCGTCACTTGTGGTTTAGAGTGGGCTTCTCGTCCCCACTCTACCTGGAAACATGGAGACTAAAGTTGGGAGAAAGCAGTATAGTCCTGTATGGGATTTAATTGAATATGACGGTGAGGAAGATAAAAGATGTGAAAAAACTAAAATTAATACTAAAACTAAACTAAAACTAAGCATTTAGAATTTTTTTTTAAATAAAAACTAGGAAACCTGCTCTAAAAATGAATTAAAACTAACTGAATTAGAGGAAAAAACTAAAGTAACTAAAACTAAACAATAATAAAAAAATCCAAAACTATTACAACCTTGATTCACAGTCAAAATATGAGCATTAACACACAATGCCAGCTGCTGTAAAATGAAAACAAAGGTCTGAGCAACAGTGGAGTGCAGCACTGAGCCACTGTAGATATATGGGAACATGGTAGAGTTAGAGGAGGTGACCAGATGCCTTTTTAGCATGTAAACAGCCCATTCTAAGGTAAACACACAACAATCCTTATATTCAGGTTGTTATACACTCACCAGAAAAAATGTTGCTTTTGTGCAACTTTGCAAACAGGTGGTATTGTGGAAAGCTATATCACTACTGTGGGCTTCTTCCAGATTCTCTGGTTTCCCCGTCAACAAAAACAGGTCTGTGTAGGTTAATTTTCCTGTCAGTGCCCTGAACGAAGGTACTGATGAAGATCTGGAGTTCTTTCCCAAGCGCCTTCAACAGCACTGCTCCCAATGTACCAATGCTAATGCTAATGCTAATGCTAGGTGCTGTGTATATGAGGATGGTTAACATGCAGAGATTAAATATATTTTTATGGAGGGATTGAAGAAATGTAAAATGCTAATATTTTGCTGGCAAATGGATTGGCACTTACCTAGAAATTTTAAGACTTGCATGGAAATTACTAGACATGATGATTCAAAGTAAGATTTGTATATTCTCGCATGCACATGCAAAGTTTGCGTTGGAGTACGGACTTTCCTTTAGGTTTGATGATACCATTTCTAAGCTAATGCTAACTATTTTAGCACAGTCTTTTTTCATCAAATTCATTTTTAGTTCACGTACCACATACAGTCCAATTTGAACTCAAGTAGGTCAGACCAGTAAAACCTAAACATAATGATCATTCCACATTTTTCTCTGTTTTACTACAAAAAAGTAAAATGACATTATGACCATATTCACAGTATGAACAACCACAAACAACCTGAAATTCCTTAAGAACAATTTTACACCTCATCTTGTCATTTACACATGTGGATTACAACCCACAGATCACAGTGGACCTACGAAGACACAGAGCATTTAGTAACAGGCAGAATATTGTTGAAATAGCACTTGTTTTAGCCCTATCAGCCTGCCTGCGGGCCGAAAAAATTATATTAATATTCATCTACTATAAAAATATAATAAATCAGGACAATGGATGTTTTTTTCAACTTTTGCTCAAAGTTTAGACCCTAATGTTAATAAAAGTACATCAAAAGTGTATTTTAGTGCAAACTTTAATGTTCAAACATGATTTTTAATCTTTGTGGGGTGAAATATATGCTATTAAAAATCTCCGATACAAACAATTAATTTATGCATATCGTCAATCCAGCCGAAAAAAAAACGGGTGAGGATAAAAAATTCAAATTTCTCTTTAGTTTGTTACAGTTTACTCAGGCATAGTAATAGATACAATATTTTAGACAATGGGAATAGATTCTGTGAGGTCTCTAAATGTCCATGGACACCAAGAATATTCATATGAACCTTGTTATTGTGAAGTAATTCTTCATTTACTTTGGGTATGTCTTTTTAGGAGTTTTTCCCCTGAAAATATGGTCAAGGTTAAACAGGTTAAGGAATTTGAGGGTGTTCATAGGTTATTCACATCTTTTTTGAAAGTCGTGAAATTAAGATTATTTACTTAAAAATCAATGATCAAGTAAATATTCTCACACTATAACAAAACTGTGTCAAAGGTTTTGCTTCCGAGTGTTTTGTTCAAGCTATCACCATTAGAAAAGTACACAAAAAGTGTGTGCAAAGGTGTGTCAGTTACTTTAAAGCCAGTTGTGAACATCTGAAATACATAATATTTTAGAGTCTGGTGTGTTTATACGTACTGAAAGGTGAAGAGTAAATACCATCAGGAACTTGCCTGCAGGTAAGTGAAATACATGGGACCGCTATGTGTACAATGTTCCTGTTTCATTCAATCATTATTTGTCATTACATCCATGAAGTGTTCCAGCGGTGAGATTAATCTCATCTGTCACCAGTACAAAGCCATTTAATCAGAGTGCAGAGGACCAGAGCTCACACAATTCAGATTTTATGGAAATGTAAAAGCGAGAGAGCGAGAGAGAGAGGGAAGGATTTTAAATGTGTTATTTCACATCAGAATAATGAACAGTACATGGTAAAACACATACCTGCTGTTCATTTGTCTGACACATGCACACGCATCAGTAAATCAGCTGTTATTTGAGGACTGAATTATTGCAGCTCCGGCATATCATGCAGCCGAATCGTCAAAGCCCTTCATCCTACGCCACACCAATCACAACATTACCACAGGCAGGGGGATAAGTAACAAACAGGCAGAGTGACACAAATGAGATTAGAATGACTAACGTTTGTCAAAACATAATATGCTGCAGAAAGGATAGAGGGGATAAATGAAGAACGCAGCTGACTAATGAATGATTAAGGTAGTTACAGTTCTCTTGGGTGTTATGAATAATACAGCAGCATCGCTCATTTGAGAGGCGCTCTGCCATGACCCCAGCAGTGCTAAAACACACAGTAAAACAGGGATCATATCTCTGATGGTTATGGTTGTTTGAATCTTATTTCTGCTGACGAGGTCCCTGTAAGAAAATTGCCTCTTCTAGCTTAGCTTATGATAGCTACTGCTGCAGGACATCATTTATGCACTGATTTTATTGTGCTGTTACTTGGATAAAATTGACTACATGATATAAGAGTTGAAAACAAGCAAAATATGTGGGGTAGCAAAATATATTTGAAATGACAGAACCATTTATAGTGAAAAATGTCACTTATAGTCATGTCTAAGTTGTTGAATATATGCGCTTCTATGACATTCATGCTGGAGTCCATTTCAAGAACTGGGTGTAAGCTAAGAACAGTGCCTTTTCTGCTAATATTTCCAGGAACTTTAATTGGCAGGAATTTATTTACCTGGATAAAATAATTCCTGGTAACCTGTGTGGTTTGTGCTTTCACCGCACCTCAAAGTTCTTGGAAACGTATTCAAATCAGGCTCAGTTGTTTCAAGCTGCTGACTCCAAGTCCCACTGAATTTCTTTTGAGCATAATAGGCACATGTTCAATGAGGTCCAGGGTTATTATCCAGAACATATGGACAGAGAGATTATTGCAATGCACTTGTAGGAGCAAGGTGAATATGCTCAAAAGAGCTGAAAAAATGGACCTCATTGCCCCACCACTTCTTGTAGCTTCTCTTTTTTTGCTCCATTTTCCAAATGATCCAAAAACGAATGTCATAAAGGTTGTAGAAACGGAATAAACAAGTTTGCAGCCGCATTCTGGTTATAGCGGGTGAACATAAATGTGGAACACTGCAAATGTGTTCCACAATCAGCGCTCTTCAACACACAACCCCAACCCCAAAGGGAATCTGAAACGTCCTGCCCCCCTACCAGGAACTTTTTCAGTGAAAGTTTGGGGTTGAGGGAGAGTTTTTTTTACCCGGGTCATTTTGGTGTAAACATAGCAAGATTTTTCAGAATCCTGGGTAAAGTTAAAGTTCCTCGTACAGTTCCTGTGGTGGAAAAGGGGATGATAGCTAGATTCTGGGTTAACAGTAGTTGGTGTTGCACATTAAGGACTACTGAGGAGTGAGAATTATGGATTTTTGTGGAAAACTAACCTGTTGTCATTCACAAACAAATTTGCACAGTGTGCTATCAATAATGAAGACAACCAAGAAAGTTGTTACTTTCCTCACACAAAGTTCGCATATGCTCAGAAGCACAGGTAAATCTTGTATGGTAAAGGTTAAAGGTTAAAGCATCTAAACAAAGTCACATAATGCAAATGAAATCTATTACGTTATCATTAGTTAATTTCTGTTTTGAAGATCAAAAGACTACAGTTTTCATGAGTAAACTATTTGCAAATCAACCTGTGAATAATTTGTACATGTAAACCCAGGATGCATTCATTGAACAGTTAAATGCCACATTCACTTTTCAGAACAGTCTGGTTTTTATATGCATCAGTAAGAAAAGGCTTACAGTCATGTACAGGCAGATGGGTATGTTTTGAATTGTGAATGATTTTTTAACAACTGCATCTCCTTCTGAAATGAACTTCTAATCAATAATTGACAGTTACAGTTGGAGTATAAGTTATTGAAGAACAACTTTATATAGAAGGGTTTTCCCTGCTAATGAAAGGTTTAGGCACATTACCAAAAACACTTAGACCAAATGAATGTAGAACCACTGTAGAAAACATCCAAACTAACTTCATGTCTTGTACACATTTACCAGCAAGTACCACAACTGTAAACAAGTCGATTTATTGGATACTGCTATTGAATTAAAAATGCATTATAATGATGAAGTAAATGGATGAGTGTCTGTGGTTTGAGGAGGGTCTGCAGCTCTCATGCTCACCTTATCTCCATGGTACATAGGATGACCAACAGGATAAACAGGTGTGTTGTACATAGCAGTTTTTGAGGTGGGGTCCTGCTCCTGAACTTCTGAAAAGATTATGTACAATTTATGCTAATAATAATAATGGTCCTAAATAATATGAAATCATATATTTTTTGTTGAGAATTGTAAAATTATCTTTCTCAATCCAGGAGCCTAGGTCTCCCACAGCGTTAGTGAAAATGCTGGAACCCAAACAGCACCTAAATTCTGAAATCTGATGAAAACATTGAATGGTAAAAAATAACCTTCAGTGTGAATTGCATTCATACACTTTTATATATAGTTTTGAATCTGTATCTTAGTATTTTTTTTTTTGCAATAAATTCAAATTCAATAAATGCCAATTATTAGTTTATCCTGATTTGTTTATCCTGTGCATATAACTGCATATATAAGTATTGTTCCACTCTCCAAACCCACATTTCCTTCCCTCTCTTTTCCATCAAGGTCAAAACCAGATGTTTCTGCAATATAATGAAACACATCCAGGGCATGACATGTTGAAACTGTCCACAATTTAGTTTTGTTATTTTTTCTTATTAACAATAAAACCAATTTTTAAATACCATTTGCATCTGTTTGTAGACTATCTGACTGATACAGCCACATCTTTTGAAACACAAAAAATATTTTCCCGCAAATATTTCATGATATTTGAGATTATGTAAAATTTTAAAGGCGTCCGAAAAAATTTTTTTCTCCACTACTATATATAATGTGTGCGTAGCATGCACTGGTTATTAATGTAAAACAAGGGTGTTGAAGTATGAAGTGTTACTCTTATGTAAAAGAGAACACATAGTGCGCTAGAAAATGTCAGGCTTCTACACTTGTTGGACATCTTGCAGAACACTGCTACATTATCCATTTTTTTTTGTTTTTTTTTTCTTTATTGCTATGGGATGTTGGGCTTCGTCAGACGGGTGCACTTGGGTGTTGTCAAGCTGTGTGGACTTCTGGCAGGTGGTGTCACTCCTACGCTCTTCAAGTAGCTCAACCAAACAGTGCAGATGGTGTGGTGCGAATACTTGTTGTTTTGAAGAGATTATATATGCTGAAACCCTACAGCCTCGACTCACTTATAGTATGTGACTGCTGAAGGAAAGAACAGAAATAATCACAGGCTATGATATGTGTTTTATATTTACAACACAAATAGGAAATCATAATGTAGTGTGAAAACTAACAAACAGAATAGCCAGGCCTGAAATCACTGAGCAAAACAATGTTGACAACATAGCCATGTAATTAATGTGAAGCTGAAACAGTTGAAAATGATACAGTATGTACATCAAAGTTAAGAAAAAAGAACAAATGCCAGGGCGACAACTTGAAAATGAAAGACAAAAGTTAGAGTGCACTCAGTCTGAAAAACATGCATAATAAGTGTTCAGGGCATTGTGACAGCATTGCTAAAAGTACAATGATGAAATGTAAACTGATCAGATACAGAACTGTACATGCTAGTTATAAAAAGCTGAGTTACAAGAAAAGACTGATACTGTTCTCAGGAAACAATTAGTTTACCTTTGATTAGCTTAGCATATAGATGAGGAAGCAAGAATTTAGCTAGCCTAAACCTGGCTTTAATGAATCTAAGCAGTTTGATTCATTATATATATGTATGTGTGTCAGATCTGTGCATGCTTGTGAGGTTTGTTTTAAAATCTGTTTTACTTGGTGCTGGTTGTTGGCTAACTCCATGTTAAGCTAACAGCGTTGCACACGGTTTTCAATAAAGAACAGCAAAAGAGAAGAATTCAAGAGCTCAGAAGCCAACAAAGATTTTTTTTTTTTTTTTTTTTTTTTTTTTAGAAAAAACTCCTATTTCTCTGTGTAGTATCACATATATCATCAATGTAGGCATCTGAGACAGTTGTTAGCTTAAAAATGGAGTTAGCTAATGTCAACAAACGACTCTCTTCCAGCACAAAATAGACTCAGTTAAATCCAGTAATAATTGTAATGGTTTGGTTCATACATTAACATAAAAATAGACTGTGTAGTATTTAAGGGACAAAAATTTGCTTGTTTTATATTTGGACAGACCCAGGCTAGCTATTCTCCTTCTGCTAAGTGAGTTATCGCCTAGTTTACCTTCTTATTTAACATACAGACATAATAATGGCATCAATCTTTTTACTTAACTCTTGGCAAGAAATCAAACTCCCAAAATGTTATATCTTTTCTTCATGTAATGGCAGTGAATGACAGAAATGACAACTTTATAAAATGCTGGTATCAACTCCATCAACTTTCCTCTTGTTAATAAAAACTGGGTGTTAAAATCAAACTTTTTGACATCCCTAAATGGTTTTCAATCTCTGTAACGTCGGAGGAAGGTCATAACGGTTCCACTGCTCACTTCAAAACAAGTGAACGGTTGGTGGCGTCAAGGCAATTGAAGTCCCCTTTCACTCCGTGTCGTTTCCAGATCATAAAGTCAGAGTTTGGTCCATGCATAAGTGTTCAGATCTGTTCGTTTACATCAATGGATCACTGGGTTTGTCTGTTTGAGTTGTGCATCTGGTAATACGTTGTAATACGATGACCATGTTTCATACTTTATTATGGGTATAGTTGTAACAGCAGATCTACATTGTAAATAATCTGACAGCTCAGATCAAGTGAAGACACTGTTTTCAACCCATGAAATGTCCCAGGTCCTCACTGGAGTAATTTACAAGACAGTCTTTGTAAAATACATGTGTGGATAAATCCTTGTTTGCAGTCCATAATTTTTCATCAGTCTGCACTCATTAAATTAAAAAAGTGTTCTTAAGGATTTTTTTTTAAAGTGTCCTTCATGTTAAAAGTACTCTCATCCAAATGCATGATGAGACAGAACTGGGTTTATAAAACAGCAGTGCATTAGTTAACATAATAAAGCCAGTAGATTAAGTTGAAGAGGGAGAAGGTGCAGGGGAATATTATCCGTGACCATCTGTCGATAGCGTTCACATCGGTCAGGTCTGGGATTTTGATCTTGAGCTGAGATGACCGTCTTCGCAGTCGGGTTCTCTTTAAGTGAGCGTTCCTATCCAGGCTGAGGTGGCCTGATTCGCGCGCCGCACTCGGCTTCCTGTACTGGATGCCCGAGTTGTCAAAGACCATGGAGGAAGAGTTGTGTGTTTCGCTCACGGTGGTTGTGATTTCATTCCCTCCCACCTCGTTGTGGATCTCTAATGTTGTCAGCAAAATGTTCCCCTGGGAGTCGACCTAGGCACAACAGACAAGAACAGTGTTAAAAACGGGCTTCATGTTGAGGCGTCGGTGACTGATGGCACATGTGCGGCGAGCGTCGGCCCCGGGCCTGGCGTCTTGCTGACGGATTACAGCCAGGGAAACAGACAGTAGCCTTCAGAAGCACATTTCCTGTCCCAAACTTAAATCACCCCTCACAAATCTGCTCAAGGTTGGACTGCATGGCTCTAATACTAATGTCATGACGGCTGCTGCTTTCAACACAAAACATAAAAATCAGTCAAACTACATGTCAGAAATATATCAGAAATACATCTCCACTGCATCCCAGAGACAACTTTTATATAAACTAAAACAATACACATGTCCCACCTCGAATTCAATGTACCAAACATCATGAAACATCCTGAAATCTTTGGAAAGGAGGATTGTTTGTTTCTATTTTAAGACTATTTTAAGGTAGAGCGGTAGTTCTTTTCAGGACAACCAGGGACCCATTAAAAGGGAGAAAATCTTCTAAAGGGTGTTAATAATCATACTGTTAGTTAACTCTTCAAGTTCTAAACAGTTGCAGACAACCAAAAGCATCTACTAATGTACAATTTTTAAAAGCTACTGAACCACTAATCCTATTAATACATACAAATACTTGAGGTAAAATACAATGTGTTAGCTTTTCATCATCATCCTCTACCATCTTCATTGATTCATCAGTTAAACCCATGAAGTTTTACAAGTGACAGTGGGTGTAGACACTTGTTTTTATGTTCAGTTAATAATATATTGCTCTGAGCTTTTATGAATATCTACATGATCAGTAAATTAAATATAGTAAAATACCTGATTTTCACTGAGAAATACAAAATTCAGAAGATAATATTACAATAAATGGTAATAAATTACATATATATTGTTGTATTGCATTATACACACATTTGTATAATTAACTGAAAATACCTAGATCTATATTATATTTGCTAATATGAAAATGTGTAAATACATCTTTAAATTTGCACATACTTACTAACGGCAAGTCTACGAAAAGAGCAGCAATTGCATCAAGTCCTTACAACTAACCAAAAGCCTTCACACAATTTTTTGCTATAGTTCTACAGCAGCAAATCTACAAATGCATGTGGGATATTTGTATGTAAATCCACTTTCCAGTATTATACAGAACTGAGAACATAATTATATAATAATGATACAATAAAAGCCGAATATGATTAGTCTATATAAATTCTAAATTCAAAGTCTAATGATGACTTCCAGTACACGCTTGGACTTAAAAATAATGGATTGAGCTCCTTATTCACATCATTACCAGAAAATTCAGAATCATCAGAATAATTAAGCCTTCTAGAACTGAAAATATCTGTCTATGATCATCAGCTGGTGGTTGAATATTAACCCATAAAGACCCAAACACCCACCAGTGACCAAAACCATCTACTGATCTAAACTGTTTAATACCTGTTAATCCACTAATCCTATCAATACATGTAAATAATTGGTGTAAAATGCTATTTGTCATCTTTTCATGGCCATCAGATATGACCCATTTGGACGTTCAGAGGCTCCGTACTGAACGTAGAAACACCGTCATCTTCTACAACATTGATTCAACAGTAAAACCCATGGAGTTTGATCAATGACAGTGGATGGAGACACTTGTTTTATGTTCAGTTAATGATATATTTTACGAAGAAAGTCACTTTTTTCTTCAGTTTTAACCATTTCTTCAGAAGTAACCTTCAGCTTAATTGGCTGATTTTGACTGAAACAAAATGCAAAATATGGATGATTATTTTATAATAAATGGTGACAAATCACTTAAGAAATGTTAAATATAGAGAAAAAATATATTTGAGAACTAGCATAAAAGTATCATTGGGTTAAGCAGCAGGAACAGTTTGTTGGGTCATGAGTAAAGTAAGTGATCAGGATAGTTTGATGAGATGTGCCCCATTATGTCATTTAGAGGCCCATCGCTTACAGAGATGGAAACGATGAACATAGTAATATTGATACAACACAGGTTAACCAATGCTACATAACAGACTTGCATTTACTGTACAAATTATTAGGTGTAAAGGACATTTTCAGGTCAACACTGATTAGATTTGCGATGATGATGATCTTGAGATGCTAGTTTGGGGGGATTAGAAATCCACACACAAACGACAACAGCAGTGGAAGTGAAGTGAAACGAGAAGAAAAGATGCATTGAGGTGTTGGTTGTGTTAGGTGGGAGTGAAATGGCTGGTTTCATTAGTGTCCCTTTTGCTAAATGAGAGGGTAACAAAACTTTGCACGGCAGCAGCAAAGTTTCAGAGGAGGTTCACAGATCTGACACAGCGGGTAGTAACAGACACTCACCCGTCGTGAGTGACGACGACTTTGTACCTGATTGGACGATTTAACAGATGAAGACTTGCAATTGCCTCCCTCCAGTGCAGACTAGCCGGGAGAAAAACAAACACACAGCCCTTTGTCTGAGCTTCAGTCATGCGTTGAATTGGGGGTTCACAAAGGTCTGGAACTATACGGACCATTCAAGTCCAGGGCAAACTTGATTTTACCAACATGCCAAAAGGACAAGCCATAGAAATGATATGGTTACTATTCTCCTGTACACGTGCTTTTAAAATGCACAGTATGTAATTTCTGCACCATTTACTTCTTCGTTAACCTCTTCATTCCCACCAGCGATTTAACATCAAATAACAATACAATAACTTTTGTCAATGTAGGGCTGCCAGACCTTGTGAGAAAGTTTCGATTCCCTGCAGTTGCGTCACCAGGTTTGTTTTACAGCCTTTCCAATCACCAAAATATAACTAGTGAATGAATCACCTAGATAGTGATTGAAGCTAATGGGTCTAGTGTATGTATGCATGTATGTGTATGTATGTTCAGACTGATTTCAGCAGTGTACTGAAAAAGGACCTTTTCTGAAACTAGACGTTATTGCCTTTCAAATGAAGTGTCATTTATTGATTTGGGCCCTAACCCTAACCCTAACCCTTTAGTTATAAGATTTGGAACTCTTTATGATAAATAGGTGAAAATGAACGCACAAATGTATGAAAGTTTTATTCACATTACGTTTGATTATGTATATTTATGCTATACCTTTTAATTTTAAAGTTAGTATGCTCACTGCTAAATTAACAGATGAGTTGACAGACTGATCTTCAAGTTAGCTTTCAACATTATCCATAAGTCTGTATTTAAATATGTCGGTAAATTAGCTGCATTTCCGTGTTGTACAATGTTGTAAAGATAATGAAAAGAAATATGCATAGTGTCCTTAAATACTGCTGTATTCCTAACTAAGCAACTATTTGGTGATTATGTCATAGTTATATATAGTCGCTTAACAACATAAACACAACATAGTAAGATTTGCGTTATAACTGGGACAAGTTTTTACTTCTACATGACGCCACTGACAGGTAACCAAATGAAATGGATCAATACTTTGAATATTACAGATCTGTCTGAATTTGAACATAGTTGGAAAGATTTGCTATAATGTACATACACCGGTAACCCAGGCAACCTAGTCATTTTTAGATACATGAACCTGGAAATGTCATGTTAGAGCTGTAAAAAGTTGACATGTCTTCCAAGACCAGGGTCAGTTGCTTTCTGATATCAGTGTCATGTAATTTCCCAGACTAATCCTCACCTTGGGCCTGTCAAACTTATCCCGATCGTTGTTTGCTTTCTGTGCTTTCTCTGCCAGTTTCTTCTGCATCTGCGGACCTCGTCCAAAGAAGATGTAGTTGACAAAAGCGTACTCGAGCAGAGCCAAGAAGACAAACACGAAGCAGCCCATCAGGTACATGTCTATGGCTTTGACATAGGGGATCTTGGGTAGTGTCTCTCTCAAGTGGGTGTTGATGGTAGTCATGGTCAGCACAGTGGTGATACCTGAAGGCAAAAAACACATCTTTTATTTCAAACCATTACTAAAAATTAAGATTAGTTTGTTCTGATATTTAGTAGTTATTGTGCTACTAGTCTAAATAGAAAAGCCTGTATTGTGATCACTACATTTCCTATAATGCAAACGCACAGTTTCAGACATTCCCTGTAAAACTGTACCTTCAAACTTCACTTAGGATGTTGGATATAATATTTAAGTGAGTCACAAAGGTGCATAATGTTTACCTTTGGACGTGTGGTAAAGCTAGGCTACATAGTTGACAAATAATCATATATACAATATGGACAAAAGTTTTTGGACATTGAAATCATGTGTTTCATTACTAACAGGGGCCTGGACTACAAAACGTCACTGACAAAAGTCCTAATACAGTATAGTAATAATTAATAATTTTGTATTGTGATAATTATTGCAGTAAATGTTTTTACTTCATCTTTAAACTTTGTTTAAAGTCGTCTACAATTAAAAAAGAATTCAGAGCTTTTTACTTAATTTTTGTCTTTTTTTTCTCCTTATTTTATTTTGTTTACATAATACTTAAAAAAAACCTCAATGTTGACCATTTAAATTTGTATTTCTTAATTGTTGTAAATGTTCTAGCTCTAGGCTCCTGAAATATTTGTCATGTTTTTACCATATATTCATATTAATTCACAATCAACCATCTGGTTCATTCAACTGTCACTCAGGAAGAAAAGGTAAACCTAAACTTGAAAGAAAATATTGATTTGTCATTTATTTTTGTGATAATTATTGACAACTGCCTCAAACATTTTTATCATAACTTTTCAAATTAATGGAAATGGTAAGTCCTATGAAGTGTAGGTGTGATGCTTCCTGATGTGTGTGTTAGTTTGAATAAAATAAGATGACTTTGTAAATCTGATAAGGAGAATGACTAGTGTTGAAGCAACTGAGAGTTTGAACCTGACAAGTAAATTGAAAATACTACATTTCCCATAGTGCATATCCATTCTTACATTATTAGTGTTTTCAAATGGCACATAGTTTTTCCACGAAATAACCCTGATGTCACCAGGAATAAAATGAGAGACTACTGTGCTCCTCCTTACTATCATCACCATCATGTCTGAGAGCTGACATCAAGTAACAAATCCAGTTTTATTGTTGTCAGACACCCCATACTGATCCAAGGTCAGTGTGCTGATATCAGTGATGTGTCAACAGTAAAGTGGACAGCAGCTGCTCTGGTGTGAATTCAGATTATTTACTCACAGTCACTCACACCACTCAAGGTCCTGGGTGTATACTGGAGAATAAATAGGTCATACTTCTGCTGACAGGAGAGCGCAGTAAAAGAAACTGTTTCTTTAAACTATCTTTCACTAAAGATCAATTTGCAAAGCTTTGCAAGGGTAGAACTATGCATTATTTGCCCTGACAAAATCTCTAAGATAAGCAGGCGACACTGACATGGAAAAATGATAGTGTGCCTTTGTGTCAAGGTCTAACCATGAGTCATTTTCAGACATTTTCACCAAACTTGACTATAACATTGTCAAGAAATCAGAAACACATAAAAGCTTTCAAGAGTAGATGGAAGTTCTTGGATGCTTCTTCGTGGCAAGTTTGAATTTACTCAGCTTTGCTAAGCAGAAAATGCTCCACAATGTGGTTTACAGCTCTTGTAGCAAACAACGAGTGAACAGACTCAGCATTTACAGCGACTAAATAAACGACAGTGGAGTAATTCTCTCAATAATATGCACCATCGACAATAAATGTGTCTGTGTTGTTTGTGTGTCTCCAGGATGGCTGGACGCTGTGTGCATTTCTGTCGATTCAGGCTTACATAATTAATCCCAAAATGTTGCAACACCGTACAGTACTATGTGCGGGGGTGTCAATAGGACTACAAGTACATGGCTTCGATTTCTGTGTAACAAAGAAAAGTGTTAGAATATGAACTCGCCACGAAACCTAAAAATATTTCCAGGACTGTTCTGTAGAGTAAGAGTCATCTCTGAGGGGATGCACAAGAACAGTATTTTAAGAACATAAAAAAAAAAAAAACTTGTACCTTTGAGAAATGAGACATTTATATTATATTAAAAAAATATTTTGTCAATCAAGTTTTCCATCAGAAAAGTGATCTAAATTCAAGAAAATCTAACTTGTCTTAATAGAACATTCCAGCTAACAGTGAGTTTGTCTTAACCAGTAATATAACAAAATAATTATTTGCATAATGTTGCAGCAGGGAAAGGAAAAACTTCTCAGTTTAAGAATATTAAGTCTAATTTTAAAATAAATATACTATTTTCTTTTGTTCAGACAAGGTATAGTTTTTAGATGTTACCTGTTTATACCTTGTCTGAACAAAAGAAAATAGTATATTTACATAAACAGAAGACAAAATGAACGTCTTTAGCCTTAAGTCTAATTTTAAATTAAAATTGTCAGAAACTATAGTTTTATTCTAATTTCAAAAAATATAACCAATCTAACATTTACCTCATTGATATTTTTTGATCAATAGAAGACAATTTGACTATATTTAAGAATATTTTGATTAGAGTTGAGTATTCAATCAAATCACAATTTCAGTTTCACCCTGTGCAGTTATAAAACCACAGAAAAATGCGATTTTAGTAAATAAACAGTTTATATTTGTACATCCTATTCTCAGTTTTTTTGCCATCTAATTATAATCGAGAGAAATGTATTATGTAAGCAATGCAGAGACTTTTTTTTTTTGCATTTCTTTAAAGGGATTTGTATTTTTTTATGCTAATTTAACTTTGTATGTTTGAGTTGAAATAATACAGATTTATACAATGTTTAGTAATCTTTGCATGCTCTTGGAAAACAAGTATGTCTTATGATACTATTTTTATTTATTATGTGCAAGTGCCATCTGATTATATCATGCACATGATGCATGGAATATGTTGTCAACTGGAAACTAAGGCTACATTCAGACAGCAGGTCTTCATGCACAATTCAGATTTTTTGATGAAATCTGACTTTTTGTGTGCCCGTTCATATTACACATTAAATACGACTTCTATCAGTTTTGAGTATGAACTGAATGCGACCCTGAAGTGACCTGTATGTGCAAAAGAGGTAGAAGAGAAGTAAGTGTGTTTTTCCTGCCGCTTCTACTCCTGGGACGCAGAGTTGTGACGTTTGTCGCATTTCAGTAATGTAAAGGTCAGATAAATGCAACCTGGCTGTTCAAACTGAAGTCACATTGCAAAATATAAGATACATATCAGATTTAGGACCACATATGAAAGTGGTCTGGGTCACATTTGAAAGAAATTGGATTTGTGCTGTTCAAACTGTCTTTAACGGATCAGATACAGGTCACATATGGGCCAAAAAATCGGATTTGGGTCACATTTATCTGCAGTCTGAGTGACTGAGTTACTTTCATTGAGAGCTTTTAAATCCAGACTGAAAGTTCTGGATTTAACATGCATTTGATTTTCATAATCTGCCTGTAAATTTAGTCTTTTTCTTTTATTTGTCTTATGTTGTGTGGATTTTAACTGTGAAATTTTGTAACAGTGTTTTACTTTTGCAGCTGCCTATCTTGGCCAGGATTCCCTTGAAAAAGAGGTTCTTAATCTCAATGGGATTTTCCTGGTTAAATAAAGGTTTAATAAAAAATTAATCAAATATGGCTTCTTTAAAGTAGGAATATTTTTTGCAGTGAATAAGTCAGACCATGCAGCTGCAGTGATATTCCAGCTCTGTACTTTTTTTCCACTGCTCATATTTGAGGCCTGATCGGTATCCCTGCAAATGGAGTTTTTCTCAGGATACTCTCCCACCATAATGGCAGAGACGGTGGAACCCTATAGTAGGTAATCACATAAACAGTGATTGGATTTGGATAGTCAGTAAGTGTAAATGCTTTTAAACTGCATCGATCTCTTAGCGTCTCAGACGGTGGTCTGAAAACTGAAGACATGATACAGCAGATGAACCAGAGGAGTTCCCAGTCTGTCCAATCCCTGAAGACATGTCAGTCTGCCCACTCACATCGCATGTAACATTGAACCCCGGTGTACAATATATATCATATTTAAGATTTATTCAACACTGTCTGAGCCTCTGTCCAGATAGACAAGACAGTAAAAATGTAAATCATGGTCTATAAAATACAAATAAATGTGGACAATAACTTTTCTCCATAAATGGCTATCAACTCCTACCTACTGAAATCGAATTAACCACACATATAAAATGTTTTACAACAAAGGTCAAGGGTTGACTAAAAGCAAACCAGACCTGCAGCCCCTTTACTATAAACACACCATATCTAATTTCAGCAGCATAAGGTTTGTGAGTCAAAAGTAATAATAAAAGACAGTTTGACAACTTTACAACAGCTCTATACTGGATTAACCATGTTGCAAAATGGCATACACATAATAAAAAATATGCAGTGTGGCTAAAATACTGCTGTATTACTTTTACTATTTATAGTTCAGAGACGTTGTAAATTTTACTACTCTATCTGATATTTGAACCAGTGTTTACAGTGTTTGTCCATTAAGGGGATATGACACCAACAACAGTGAACCAATACGGTATTTATTTATTGATTGCAATTTTTGTTTTTGTCTTAAATTGAACATTGTTGGGGATATTTTACATGATGCATGTTCACAACTCAAAAAAATATATGACACAGGTCTAGTCTACAAGTCCTCAACCTTTTCAATCTAAAGAGATGATTTGAAAAGAGAAAAGAACTGTCTGGAGTCACACAAACTATTGAGCCCCTTCTACCTTTTATCTAAATGTGGCTCTGTGGTAGTCTGTTTATGATTACTTTGAATTTGAACTTTGCATTTCTGGTACAGTAATGTTGGGTGCATTTATGAAATTATACAACTCAGAGCTGGACAACATATTGAATTCATTTGATTAATCATGGTTTTCTTTCTGGAAATTGTGAAAAATATTTAAACATCAAAATTGAAGTTGTGACTTGATGAGAGTAGAGGAAACCTGTTTACTTTTTGTAATATATGACTTGTGAATGTATGTATTAAAAACATAACTTTCCATAACATTGCAATAGATAGATAGACAGATAGACAGGTAGATAGATAGATAGATAGATAGATAGATAGATAGATAGATAGATAGATAGATAGATAGATAGATAGATAGATAGATAGATAGATAGATAGATAGATAGATAGATAGATAGATAGATAGATAGATAGATAGATAGATAGATAGATAGATAGATAGATAGATAGATTTGGCCATATTGGTTATATCAGTTGTCCATCCGTCATCCATAAACAATTTTTCAAGAATCTTCTTCTCTGAAACCATCAGTCAGAATGACTTGACATTTGTTGTGGAACATCTTGGAGGGAAGGTCTACCAAGTTTGATCAAAAAATTGGGAAATATTGATTTTTTATTTTTTTAATGAATTTTTGAAATGTTAAAAATCTCCATTGGTTTATAATGGGACAAATTTCAAAGTGCTGTAACTTGAAAACAGTTGAAGATATTGATATAATTACTGTTGGCAATAGATAGGAAGTCACATATAGGCTTTCATTTGGTGCCATGACCTTTGACCTTGAGTGACCTTGAAAGGTCAAACCTAGACCGTATATTTTGGCTATCCAGCTAAAAACATGTACCAGCAAGAAGAAAAGAAACACAAAAAAGTCAGTTAACAAGACGTTTTTCTAAAGTCCAAAATCAAAATTTAAAATTAACAGCATGAGCAAGATGATCTCTAATGGTCAAACGAATGTCAATTAATGTCTTTAAATATGCCGTTGAACAACAGGACCTGTGGTCCTATTTTTAGATATTTGATATTAGATGTAGATTACTTGTTGTATACTTTTAATACTCTTTAAATTTTGGGTGGTGTTTTATATGTATGTTTTTATGATGGTGTTTTATGTATGATTATAGCACTGAGTTTTATTCTGTGTTTTATGCACATTTTTAGTGTGGATGTATGGCTGAAATGTTTTTTTTCTGTAACTTCTGCTGCTGCTGTCTTTGCCAGGATACTCTTGCAAAAGAAAGTTTTATCTGAATGAGTCATTTTTTTCTTTGTTAAATAAAGGTTAATAAAACAAAAATCTGTGTTGGAAAGTTACATATTAAACCTTTAATTGCTCTTTTGTATTGAATGTATTCTATGTGTGTATTTGAATTTATACCTGTTTTGTGGTTTTATAACTGCAAACTGCACATTTTTATTATATGCCTATGTACAATCAGGTCCATAAGTATTTGGACATTTGACAGAAGTCCACGAATCAATCACTTATGGATCAGACTGTGTGTAATTGTAAAGACCTGATAATGAGTAGGGGCTGTGAATAAGAAATAGCCTTGATGCTGAGCATCAGTTTTCATGTTGACTGCGTTGTCATTAAATCCACACTCAAATGTGCCTTTACTGACATAGGCAGTAGCAGAGTGATGATTTCCATTAAGGCAACAAACAACAGAGACGCTATCTGTCTGGGAAGGCCTGGTCACATTTTTTAGCGGTAAACCAAGCCTTGTGGTTGTTTCAGTTTCTTATTATATCACAGAGCAGCAGGCTCAACACCCAGCTGACAGCTGAAAGGAATATCCCAGCCTTTGTGAATTTAATGTAATATTTATCTACTCACATATTATTAAAATGTGGAAAGAGTTCCCCCAGTGTCACACCCCATCTTTCCCCTTTGTATCCATTAGACGAAGACTGGGTTAAACTATGTGAAACCGGTGTCAATTTGATACCCAAGGAGTGATTATAAAAAAAAAAAAAAATCACTTTTAGTTGTCTGAGTACCTAATTTTATGAACAAAAGGAGGCCAAAATGTCAAACACAGAAAAACTATAGAGTCATGTGTTTCTTATCTCAACCTGCCAGTTCCTAAAAGCATAAATAAAATGACACGGTAAAGGTCACATTTTCTGTTCATATCCTCTGCCTGCAAACAATGTCCAGCCCATCTTCTCCTCAGGTCACACTATAGTGAATTACATGAGCTTGACATGATCTCACAATGCTCCGTCTACTGTACGATGTCTCTGAGGGGGCTGGGGGCCATGATTCATAAACATTCAGCCTCAGATAACAATACAGACATGCTTTGTGCTGTGTAACCAGCCATTAAGAGCCACTTTTTCATTCTCGCCTGTCATTTAATTAGTGTTTTAATGGTGTGCAACAACAACACTGAGTACTGACTGAGAGGATGGTGAATCAAGATATGCTCAAAACACAATCTATAAGTCATGTATGAATTGATAAATTAGTCTAATTTGACAAAAAAAACCCTAACCTGAATGTTAACATTAGAGTCAGTGTCAGTGAGTGAATCCAGTAATCTGTTTCAGCCTGCGGGTCTAATCTATAAACCTCAAGAGATGTCTGCTTGAAGGTGAAACGACAGATCTAAGGTCGATGTACTAAAGGGGAACACATCATACAATACCTAATGCAACTCTGGCAGCCGAGGCGTCATAATTTATCCAGAATGACACCCAGGATAGGATGGTGATGAGGATGGAGGGCATGTACGTCTGCAGGATGAAGTATCCGATGTTTCGCTTCAGCTTGAAGCTCAGAGAGAGTCGAGGGTAGGCACCTGCAGGAAACACAGCCACGAAGAAATAGCATGTTTTACTATGACACAGTGATGTCTTACACTTTGTTTTGGTCCCTATGGCGATAGCCTCGTGAAGTGATTTCATCACCATGGAAACAAGGAAGCGTGGGTCAAATTGCAAATCATCTGATGAAATTTAGCCTTGAGATAATCTGTGTGTAGACGGCAAAGCAATGGAGAAGGTTTAAATATGCACAATATTCTTAGACACTAGTGTAATATATGTGCATACGTTGCATTTCCATACGTGACATATGTGTGCATATTAAGTGGAAGCATATACCTTGGAAATGGCTTAAAGGGATCATGTGTTCCCAGGTAAAATTGATCACTGTAAGCCTGCTTTTACCAAACTCACGGTCAGGACCACCACACACTCAGTCTACAGGGTATTTAACATACATGTATATAATGAGAAGCATGTTCTCTAAACCTGCTGTAACCGGAAACATATGAAGTGGAACGTGACATAGCTGCATGTACTGAGTCCACAATCTACTGCTACTGCCTAAGGTGACAGTTTGATCAATATTAAGCTTTTTGTACTGATATCTGTACATTTATTTATTTGTCTGGTGACCAAAAATCTTCATAGCATTAAATTACCTAATTTGTGGTATATAAACACCAAGAACAGGCATGTGTATCTGAAAAACAATAAAAGACTAAGTGTTTCCCAACTTTTAATTGGCAATATGTATTAAAATAATTGAACAGTGTTCACTGGAGAAGTTCATAAATGTTTATGTAAGAGAGGTAACAGATAAAAATGGCATGAAACTTAAAACAGTGTAAAAAAGGTATTAGGATCAAAATGAAGCATAAAACATCATTTTCAAGAAGAAAATAAAGTAAAATATGAATTAAGACACAAAAATTCAAACAACATGAAAATTCTCTAAAGGAAGTAACCACTAACCAACATAACAGACATAACATGATGGAAAAGAGGAGATTTTTTTGGTTGAATCAATAAATTCATGATGTATTTTTGAACATTTGGGTCCCAAAGAGACATAAAATAGTTTTTTTGGGCCTTGAATTGAATTGAAAAAAAAAAAAAAAAACATAAAAAAAAAAAAAAAACAGTGCAGGAAATGGATGATTATTATAACCTTTAGTTTGTCAGTCGGATGTTTTTAACCTACATTCCCTCAGTATAACAATGACAATAACATACAGTAATATTACAGTTGCTTTTTTTCTTTTATCTTGAACTGTTGTGGTGGTTTTTGCAGATACTTTGGTTCCTGTTATATCTGCACATGTATGTTCTTGCATGTTCTCCACTTGTGTGAACAATTCTCCAACTCAAGAACCGCAAGTTGGCTGAATTTTCCCACTCAGCTGCTTGTACTAATGGTTAAACTGATGTTAAATGAACATAACATTGGCCTGACTGTTTGCTCTGCAGCATCCTTGAGCAATTCCTTAAAAGTGCTCTGTCTCAGTATGAGTCATTCAAATACTCAATGAAAACTCTGAGGCTCGCTGCCAGTCCTTCAACCTCAATGGGGTGTCACATGACCGGGCATTAT
Organism: Sphaeramia orbicularis; assembly: GCF_902148855.1. Lineage (NCBI taxonomy): Eukaryota > Metazoa > Chordata > Actinopteri > Kurtiformes > Apogonidae > Sphaeramia > Sphaeramia orbicularis. The sequence goes on along the minus strand of NC_043960.1, from coordinate 31,554,615 downwards.
CAGTCCACTTCACAGGGTCGGCTTCAGCCACAGGAGCTTTCAATGCACAGTTGTTTTCTACTGTTACTCTTAGGTGTTAGACTTTTCAAACAATGGATGCACAGGTATGGTAATAAGAAATGATTGCACATGATATAATTTTTAAATAAGAAACGCACATTTTTTTCTGTGGTACAACCTTCAAATCTCCTGCTGGTACACCTACACCTATTGCCAACCTAAATAAAAACAAATAACCATAAATTATTTTAATACATGCAGATTTTTGTTTTAGGTAAAAACAAAATGCTAACTTTATATCCTAATAGCTCCCATATTGTCTTAAACATAACATACAGTGGTGGAAAAAAGTTTTGGGACACATCATGCATTTGTGATATTTTGCATAAGATCCACTGTTTAGTCACTGAACTCTGCCCAGTATGGTTCTATTCTCCAAACTCACATGATCCCTTCTGAACCTGCACCAAGGTTATAATAGTTTTGGATTTTTCATTATAGTTTAGTTTTATTTAGTTTTGACTTTTTTTTTCTCTAATTCAGTTAGTTTTAATTCATTTTTAGAGGAGGTTTGCTAGTTTTTATTAGTTTTCATTTTTTTCTAAATGCTTAGTTTTAGTTTAGTTTTAGTATTAATTTTAGTTTTGTCGAATCTTTTATCTTTCACGCCGTCATATTCAAATCAATCCTGTACAGGACTCTGCTTTCTCCCAACTTTAGTCTCCATGTATCCAGGTAGAGTGGGGACGAGAAGATGGCTAAACGACAAGTGACGACAAGTGACGGACCGTGAAGTGTCGTATGGTACTGCCAGCTAAAATTGCTAGAGCGAAATAATTCGATTTTGTATCAATCCGACATCGACAAAAACAAAAACAAAGGGAATTTTATCCATAATTTTTATATGTTTTAGTTAGTTTTGTAAGCACACAATACAGTTTCAGTTAGTTATCGCTTTTTTCTTTTAATTACAGTTTTTATTTATTTCAGTTTACGAAAATGTTTTTTCAATTCTAGTTTTCATCATTTTGTTAGTTTTCGTTAACGATAATAACCTTGACCTGCACTGTTTCATAGAAGTCAAAGAATGCCAGAAAGTTAGTTTTGTTGTTTTTTCTTTTTACCAATAAAAAAAAAAAGTAATTTGGATTTGTTTGTGTCTGTCTGACGCAGCCACATGATTTTGAAATGCAAAAAAGATTTTCTGCAAATATTTCATGATAATATTTGAGATTGTGTAAAATCTTAAGGGTGTCTGAAAACTTTTTTCCAATGCTGTATTTTAACCCATAAATACCCAGTGCTACTTTTGTAGAATTTTTCTTACTATTTAATTTTTCTTAAGGGATTTATCACCATTTATTACTATATTACTATATATACTATATATAGTATATATACTATATATACTATATTATCACTGCATTGGCTCCCTGTGTGTTTCAGGATTGATTTTAAAGTCCTTTTAATAGTCTTTAAATGTCTTAATGGTCTTGCGCCTTCTTATCTTTTAGACTTGCTTTTACCCTATGAACCCTCGCGGACCCTGAGGTCCTCTGGCACTGGCCTTTTAACAGTTCCAAAAGCCAACACAAAAACCCATGGCGAGGCAGCTTTTCAGCATTATGCTCCTCGCCTCTGGAACAGCCTGCCAGGGAACCTCAGGGCCGCAGAGAATGTAGAAATTTTTAAAACCAGGCTCAAGACCCACCTTTTTAATTTGGCTTTTAACTGATGCTTCTGTTTTATCTACTCAAAGGTTTAATAGTTATATTTAATACATATATCTTAAGATTCTTTTAACCAGTGCTTCTGTTTTATCATTTTAATGTTTAATATTTTTATTATTTTCATATATGTCTTAAATTTAGCTTCTCTTAATCAATTCTTTTATATCTTTTTATGTTTCTTATTCTCCGGTGTTTCATCAGAGGGAGCCCTCCATGCCGGGGGGCGGCTGCGGACTCCAGGGGCTGTGGCGCTTTCTCTCACTGGGGTCCGCTCCTTTCTGGTGGGTGGGGGTCCCAGTTGGCCCTCTCCCACTAGTTGGGATGCGGGGTTGTGTTGCTGGCGCCTGGTTGCCGGGGTCGGCAGCTGCCTCCTGGTGCAGATGGCTTCCTGAGACAGCGCCTCCTCTTTTACTTTTACATTTTTGTTCTGGTCTACCCGTGCTCAGTCAGTCTTCTTAAGTATGTGTGAGCTTGTGGGTTTACATATATGTGTGTGTGTGTGTGTGTGTGTGTGTGTGTGTGTGTGTGTGTGTGTGTGTGTGTGTGTGTGTGTGTGTGTGTGTGCGGGTGAGTGGGTGGGTGTGGGTGGGGGGCGGTACTGATTTTTAAACTGATATGTAAAGCACTTTGTGCTACAGTTTTTAATGTATGAAAAGTGCTATATAAATAAAGATCATTATTATTATTATTATTACCCTTTGTATTTTTTTTTTCAGTGGAAAAAGCTGTTTTCCTATATTTAATTTACTGAGCATGTAGATGTTCATAAAAGCTCAGATTAAAGTTGAGGGTTATTATATTACAGAGAAAATAGAAGAAAAAGTGACTTCTTCAGCAAAATATATCATTAACTGAACATTAACCATGTGTGTCCATCCACTGTCATTTATTCAACTCCATGGGTTTTATTGGTGAATCAATGCTGTAGAAGATGAAGGTGTTTCCACGGTAACTACAGAGTCTCTGAATGTCCAAATGGGTCATATCTGATGACCATGAGAAGATGACAAACTGCATTTTACACCAATTATGTGTATGTATTGGTAGGTTTAGTGGATCAACAGGTATTAAACATTTTAGATCAATAGATGATTTTGTTCGCTGGTGGATGTTTTCATAAAATAAATAAAAGCATGAAAAACTTAGATGTTAAGAGCTCGTATATTGCCTTATACATAACAGATAACTTATGTGAGATTCATTCCTGATATCAGAGCATCACTGCCATATATTTCCACATGCAAATATTTATAGACTACTATAAAGGCAACAAATATTTTCATGGAAATTCCTTAATATAACCCTAAATAGTATTGGTTATTACTAAAAGCTGAACAGTGATAAAAACATCTGTTTGTGCTCCTTGGACTTCATTTGTATCACTATGTGACCCTGACTGTGATGAGCTCCGACAGTCTCTGGATATCCCCATATCTATCCAGGCCGTTATTAGTTCAGCTGTGGAATAATCACTGTTTTGGTGCCTGTGAATTTTTGTATTATAAGAGAATAATTTATGCTGTTGGCACTGTGCTTCATGAATACATGATGTTAAAGTACAGCCCCCGCTCTTTTATCGAGCTCGAAGAAACAGAGGGGTAATTGCCCTTCTGTTATTGTTCCCAATTCTGGAGTTACACTAAGAGAAGACGGGGCATGATGCAAAATCCTGTAATTAGGGAAGACTAATGTGTACATGTACACTGGTGGGAAAAACACAGGAGATCTACTGACGTTTGTGTGCTTCAAGAGGAACTTAAAGAACATGGAACTGAGCACACCGGAGAGTGCAAAGAGAAAATGGACACTAGCAAAATGTGTTATTATCGATATTATGAACCGACTTACTGACCTACTGTTGACCACCAAATACTAATCCACACTAGAGCGCTCTGGATTTCTTATACTTAGCAGGTGGATTTGTGTCAAATGGTGATGTTTTTATTTGGTGTTCCTCAAAGAATGGTCTTGGGACATTATTTATTTTCATTAGAAATCTATTTCCCATTAGAGCTAGTTTTAGCAACACTTGCATTGTCATTGCAGTTCCTCTCTGTTGTAAATATGTCTGTAGTCTGTAAAGTTTTTATTTCTATTATTACCCCGCCTTCCAAAGGGGAAGCAAGGGGTATTGTCTTTGGGTTCAGTTTTTTGTTTGTTTGTTTGTTTGTTAACACTCTAGCAGCACAACTATTGGTTGAATTCAAACCAAATTTGGTTTATAGATTGCCAGTGACCCAGAATAATTCTCAGTGCATTTTGGGAAAAGTAGGTTAAAGTTCAATTTTTTTTAGGAATTTTTACAATCTTTTTTTCCCCATTTACTTACAATGGGCAGAATTTCACATATCTATAAAAATATCAATTTTATTTCAATTTACTTCAAATTTGGCACATATATAGAGGCAACTGATATGCTGACATCACCACACAAATAGACATGATGACGTCAGCTGGATCGATGCCAAAATAAAATACAATATGTGCAAGGTATGGGGTTTGTTGTGACTGGCACCACTTGTTTTTTTATATTGTTTGTTTGTTTTTTTGCACTATCTTTATGCATGTGAACTTTTTTCTTGCACTTTATTCCGTTGCTGCCTTGACCATTGAATTTCCCCATTGTGGGATCAATAAAGTTTAATCTAATCTAATCTAATCTAATCTAATCTAATCTAATCTAATCTAATCTAATCTAATCTAATCTAAATTAATCTAATCTAATCTAATCTAAATCTAATCTAAATCTAATCTCTTCATTTAAAGCAGATGCTAACCTCTCTGACTGAAGATGTATGTCTGTACTCTCATAAAGACTAGTCTTAAATCCTGATTACTTTGGTAAAAAAAAATTTAGTTGGACCCAAAGAAAGGGGATAATATATATATTTAAAAAAAACTTACAATGTAGTTGTAAATTCTTGAGAATATTAAGTGTTGGTATGTTTTGTTAAAACTGTATAATGACACATCAGAGCCTGAGGCAGCTGTGGCTTTTTAACCGAAAGTGAGCCTAAAATTCTGTTGTATTCTGGACTGTAAACCCATTTGTTGTGTGTTTGTGTGCATAGTGTTATTTTGATTAATATCTCATATTTTCTTTCCTTGTGGGTTTTATCCATTGATCTGTTTTTATCTGTTGCCTTAATTATCTGAATCACTTTTTGACTCATGCCAGCGAAAAGTGCTATTTAAAATACTTGGCTCACTGGCATTCTGCTCTTTATTTACCTGTGGAAAAAACCACATTCCTGGAGACCAGTTTGTAGTCTACGATAGAGAACTGAGGCAGCTCGATGCGTGTCACCCCGGTCACAGCGGTGTCTCCGCCTTTCCAGTAGAACTCGATGTCGTCAGTTGTGTAACCATCTGCAAACAAGCATGCAATGTATGACGCTGGGTGCAAAAACACACAAAGTATGACCATCTCACTTAGTCGCAGGGATAAAATTAATCATATATTTTTATTTGCTTAAGTGAAATCTGGAGGCTTAATAGCTGGAGCAGATTTACAGTAAGTCCTATGAATCACACAGACTCGGCTTTCTGTAAGTGCTGATTGCACGAGGTGTAAATCTTCATGGAGATGTGTGTCACTGTATCCAGACAGACTTACACAACGTGCATGGGATCCATAACAGTTGATGGTTTTATGGAAGCACATGTCATCGAGACTGATGAATCTGGACCAATCATTACTGTGCTCTACTATGGAAGTCACTGTCTGGTTAAAACCTTTCTCATGAGACACGGTGGCTCTAACTGCAGAAGGTGAAGCAAGCAATCTCATTGAGATACGACAGCTTAATAAATCCAGAGCGGTTCAGCAGCCTATGCACTTTCTGTCTCCACGAGATGAGGAGTGTGAGAACTTTTTTATGGGAATCACAGTGCTATTCATATTTTAAGTGATGAAAAAGTGGAGCTGTCCGCTGTATTTCTTTACTAAGCATAAGACATGGGTCTTAAACTTACAGCTCTCAATTTCCAGAGTGCAGTTCTGTTCGTCCAGTGGGTACCTCCTCAGATCCATCATACAGGCCGCTGTTGTTGTGATTCTGAATCACAGGAAAAAACAAAAGCAAATGTCAAATATGTGACATGTTCACTAAGGAGCAGTGCAGAAACAAAATGAAACAAATTACAAATGGAATGACACAAACATCTTGGAAAAACATTCATTATTATATGTCTGAAAGTCAAACTGCCTGCCAATTACTGCTAATGGCACTTCCAGGCTTTGCAGAGCTCCAACAATTTATTGGGAATCCAATTTTGAGCCGCAGTCCAAATAAACATGAGACAAGTTATGAGATATGAACCGAAATGAGACCCACTGCACTAGCATTAAGTTGGAAGAATTGCAGCTTTAATGGATTCAACAAAACAAATAAAACATTTACTCTAAATGCATCTTGGACAGATTGGATAGCTGTGTGATAACGTAAAAGGCAGGAATGAATGCAACCAATAAGCATTAGTGATTGCCAATTGCTCCACTCTGGGAGGGGGCGCTACATCATGAAAATGTGTAAATACATCCGGTTCTTTTTGCTGCATATCTAATCTCTGCTGCTACCAAATGGATCATCTTGTTCACAGAACGAACACGATGAGTGAAGTCACAGTGGAGACGATTAGATCAGATGCATATGCACTAAGAGCATTACATCTGGATTTCATGTGGATATTAGAAACATGAACTGGTGTATCTAAATGGACATTTATGAGCAGCTGATGCTTCATTCTTTCAGCAGAAGCTCATTCTTGTGCTGAAACTCATTTCTTGCTTAATGCAAGTCACAAAAGGAGGAAACACTGTAATAATAGTGAATCAAAAGTTACTATAGTTTTGAAGTTTGATAAGAGTCCTTCCATTTCTTTTATGATTTCAGTTTAGCTCTAGTCATGGCTACATAGTCCATATGTAATTTTACTGTAATACTACATGTACCACATGTTTTATATGTTAAATATTTTGTTTGTTTTTCTCATCAGCTTATATGAATAAAAGTTCTATGCGCAAATTTAATTTTGTTGCAACCTACCTAACTTTTTAAATATCTCAAACATTTAGTTTCTGATGTATTATTTAGAATTCATCACATTTACTGTTAAGTATTCATTTATGTGCAGTTTTCTTTGAAACATTGCCAGTTTTTATTTAATTTTAGTTTTCAGATGCATTTCTTAACTTCACTTATAGTGAAGTTAAAAAAAATATAGGATGAAACAATGCATACCAAATAAAACTGATGAAAATATTGTTAATGAAAGGCCACCGTATTATCCAGTTTTATGTTTGTAAACCAAATGAAGCTCATTTATGGAAAATTAATTAGTTTGTGTTGCATTATTCAATGCAGTTTTGTTTTTGAAACCTCTTATTTTACTTTGTCCCTTAAGAACCTTATGATATTTGGTTGTTTTTGAATATACATGTAGTAGTAGTAATAGTTTTAGTAATAGTAGTAGTAGTTGTAGTAGTAGTAGTGGTGGTGGTGGTGGTGGTGGTAGTAAAAATATTAGTAGTAATAGTAGTGGTAGTGATAGTAGTAGCAGTAGTGGTGGTGGCAGTAGTAAAAATAATAGTAGCAGTAGTAGTGGTGGTGGTAGTAGTAGTAAAAGTATTAGTAGTACTAGCAGTAGTAGTAATAGTAGTGGTGGTAGTGATAGTAGTAGTAGTGGTTGAGGTAGTAGCAGTAAAAGTAGTAGTAGTAGTAGTAGAAGTAGTAGTAGTAATAGTAGTGGTAGTGATAGTAGTAGTAGTAGTAGTGGTGGTGGTAGTAGTAGTAGTAGTAGTAGTTATAGTATTGGTACTAATGCTGAGTAGTTTCAGTAGTTTTGTTTGGTTTTTCATTCAACTTTTAAACTTCCATACCACAGTATAATGTTCAGCGTGCCAGTGTTTGTTCCTTTTTTCATGGCGTCACCACTTGTATTTTTTCATTGCTAATTTTAGTCTTAGTTTGATCAACTATCATGCCCCAGGGCTCGGTGAATGTATGAGTCCCTAAACAACAGCACGTACCTGAGGCCATAGAGAACTGTTCCATCAGGATGGAGTCGGATCATGCGGTTCTTTACAGTGACTCCGTGTACAAAGGACTTCTTATCATTGAGGAAGTATGTATCTGGGACCCAGAGCTGGTCTGCTACTCTGTTGTCCAGTGTCAGGTTGAGAGGGATCCCTGCGTAGGCCAGCCTCTTATCTCTCCAGTACTGCTGGAAGTACATGGTCAATGTGTAGTCCTGCAGGAAGTGAAACAGCACCATCATGTATTTACACTCAGGAATGTTCATGAGCAGCACAGCCACCGGGAAAAAAAAACATTCTTTATTTGTGCAAACTTTGGATGTGTATAATCTGGAGGTGATTGCGAATAGACAAAACTGATGACTTTGTTTTGGTTGTGGATTTAATTTGGATAATGATAAATATGCTGTGAGAAGGACTGAGTGATATCAGCCAAAAAAGTAAATCGCCAATATTTATTGTGTTACAGATGATTCCCAGTTTTAATCTACATCAGGGGTGTCAAACTCATTTTAGTTCTGGGGCCACATATAGACCAGTATGATCTCAAATGGATCGAAACAGTAAAATAACAGTCTAAAAAGTCAAATTACATTATGAAAGTGTTTACGTCTACAAAATATCCTTTAAAAAATATGTATGACATCAACAACTACAAACAACCTGAAGTTTCTTAAGAATAAGAAGTGCAATTTTAACAATATTATACCTCAGTTTATCATTTACACATGTATATTAAAACTTAGAGGTCACGGTGGATCTACAATTGCACAAAACATATAATAACAGGCAAAATGTTGTTAAAATTGCACTTAAGACATTTCAGGTTGTTGCTAATTGTTCAGGTTGTTCACATTTGTGAAAGGATAGTTTGTAAATGTAAACATTTTCATGCACTTGTACTTTCTTTACTCTAAAACAGAGAGAAACATTTTCAAATGTCATTATTTACAGGTTATTACGATAGTATTTTACTGATACATGGGCCTTGATTGTTAATATCTTCAGTGTAATTTTAGCATTTCATAGTTTTGGCCCACGGACCGTATGTTTGACACACCTGATCTACATGAAGTCAAGACAGAACAGGATAAAATAATAGTATTATTTACATGACTGGAGAAACATATCTACACTGAATACAGAAGAATTTTGTGATTTTTTTCTTTCAATTTTCTGAAAATGGAAACTTAATTAATTAAATTTGATACATTGCCCAGAATGAGCTGTGAGTCATTTTTTAATCACATCTTTGCAGACCTTTCCTAAGCCTTAAACCAAACCCTGGCATCCTTCATAGCAAATGCTGCCAAAGCCTAAACCAAAGCAACTTTAATAATGCTGTAATTTGTGAGAGGCTGTTATTATTTTAGGGTAGATTTCATTACATTTTAACCTTGTGCATATTAATATTAGTTGTATAACAGGGCCAAGACTGAAACAATAATTGTTAAGAGTAATTAATTGTTATTAAGGTCTTCTTCAATGTTTCATGCATTATTAGTCTAAATGAATATAAACAAATAAACTTACTGTGACATAAGGTCAGATAGATCCATACATATTTCATATGATAATGTTTGTTTTCAGGCCATTAACAGGAGTATGTATAGAACTGGTAATTCAAACTCTCAACAGCAGGGGGCACTCTAGTACCATAACACACTTAAAACTACCAAAACCACCAAAGATTCAACACTATGTATCTACAGACTGCATCGCTCACTGAATAAAGCATGAAGTTCTTTGTTTACACACATCCATATTACGGTATCATCAAGTTTTCTTCTTTAAACAAAAACTCAAAGCCAGTTACTTTGACAGTCAATCAAAATAACTCCACATCACATGCTCTGCCAGCTGATAGTGTACATAATAGTTCTGTTAGCTTAGCTCTGTTTTTAGACAGAAAACAGCCACAGTAAAACCACAAATCACCTCTGTTTTCTGTACAGTTAATTTTGTCCATAGCTGCACAAAAGATCTGTGTGGAATCCCCCAAACAAGGTCAAAACTGTCATTGTTTAGTCTGAACTGTGGATCAACAAACGGCAACTTAGCAAAAACAATAACATCCAATAAGAACTTTATACCTTTATAAACCTCATAATCCAACTCACACGTGTAGATGAAACACTGTGATTTTAGCATCAAACTGGTGAAAACAACCCGTGCTTCTATCTTTTATCACTTTGTCACTGTTTCTTAGTGGTTCTCATCGCATGCTATTACTTTCTGTCACTCAAAAGCCAACATTATGGCCCAATCCCAATTCACCCCTTGGCCCTCCCCCTTACCCCTCTATTTTACGGGGTAGGGCTGTCCTGCTTCTCGATGTGTCGGAGGAGAAGGTCTAAGGGGGAGAACTATTTGGCCCTCGAAACAGAGAATACAATCAGGAATATAATACAAATGGAGGGGTATGAGAAATTTCCCATAATTCTGTTTGAATCATTTGCAAGATGGAGGTAAACACAGTTAAAAAGTGCAACAGTGTGATGAAAGAAACACACAAATATACACTATATTGCCAAAAGTATTGGCTCCCCCATCCAAATAATCAGAATCAGGTGTTCCAATCACTTCCATGGCCACAGGTGTATAAAATCAAGCACCTAGGCATGCAGACTGCTTTTACAAACATTTGTGAAAGAATGGGTCGCTCTCAGGAGCTCAGTGAATTCCAGCGTGGAACTGTGATAGAATGCCACCTGTGCAACAAATCCAGTCATGAAATTTCCTGGCTCCTAAATATTCCACAGTCAACTGTCAGCTGTATTATAAGAAAGTGGAAGTGTTTGGGAACGACAGCAACTCAGCCACGAAGTGGTAGGCCACGTAAACTGACAGAGCGGGGTCAGTGGATGCTGAGGCGCATAGTGCGAAGAGGTCGCCGACTTTCTGCAGAGTCAATCGCTACAGACCTCCAAACTTCATGTGGCCTTCAGATTAGCTCAAGAACAGTGCATACAGAGCTTCATGGAATGGGTTTCCATGGCCGGGCAGCTGCATCCAAGCCATACATCACCAAGTGCAATGCAAAGCGCCGGATGCAGTGGTATAAAGCACGCCACCACTGGACTCCAGAGCAGTGGAGGCGCCTTCTCTGGAGTGACCAATTGCGCTTCTCCATCTGGCAATCTGATGGACGGGTCTGGGTTTGGCGGTCGCCAGGAGAACGATACTTGTGGGACCGCATTGTGCCAAGTGTAAAGTTTGGTGGAGGGGGGGATTATGGTGTGGGGTTGTTTTTCAGGAGCTGGGCTTGGCCCCTTAGTTCCAGTGAAAGGAACTGTGAATGCTTCAGCATACCAAGACATCTTGGACAATTCCATGCTCCCAACTTCGTGGGAACAGTTTGGAGCTGGCCCCTTCCTCTTCCAACATGACTGTGCACCAGTGCACAAAGCAAGGTCCATAAAGACATGGATGACAGAGTCTGGTGTGGATGAACTGGACTGGCCTGCACAGAGTCCTGACCTCAACCCCATAGAACACCTTTGGGGTGAATTAGAGCGGAGACTGAGAGCCAGGCCTTCTGTCCAACACCAGTGTGTGACCTCACAAATGCGCTTCTGGAAGAATGGTAAAAAATTCCCATGAACACACTCCTAAACCTTGTGGACAGCCTTCCCAGAAGAGTTGAAGCTGTTATAGCTGCAAAGGGTGGACCCACGTCATATTGAACCCCATAGACTAGGAATGGGATGGCACTGAAATTCATATGCGAGTCAAGGCAGGTGAGCAAATACTTTTGGCAATATAGTGTATGTATTTTCTTTGTAAAAAAACTTAATCATTTGATTGTCTGTTTAATGCTGTTTCAATGTGTTATTGACCTCATTTCTGTGGTTTGCGATTGACAGCCGCAAAAAGATGACCAAAGCCCATTGAACAGAGGTGGTGACAGCGGCTGATGGCATGGTGAATTCTGTCACAAACAAAGTTGTCGCATCTGTTAATAGTGGCATCGATGACTGCTGATGATGTAACAGGTCTCGAAGGGTTGTTCCATTTCATAGGCAAATACTTCAACCCCTACCCTTTGCAACTCCGTTTCAAGGGGAAGTGCCAAGTGCAGGGGCCAAAGGGTAGGGGTAAGGGGCAAGGTTAGAATAGTTTTGGATTTTTAATTATAGTTCAGTTTTATTTAGTTTTGACTTTTTTTTCTCTAATTCAGTTAGTTTTAATTAGTTTTTAGAGCAGGTTTGCTAGTTTTTATTAGTTGTCGTTTTTTTCTGAATGCTTCGTTTTAATTTAGTTTAGTTTTAGTATTAGTTTCAGTTTTTTCATATATTTTATCTTCCTCGCCATCCTATTCAAAGAAATAAGTGACGTTACCCTGGACACTTTATTTGGTGGTCAGGTTTGGGCGGCTCTGACTGAGCAGAGACACAAACATATGTATAGTACCATGTATAAATTCCCTATAGCAGGTTGGAGGGGGTAATGTAGGTGGGGGTGTGATCCATACACAACGTCATTTATGTGAAAACGAAACTGAAACTTTCCATACTTTCACTGTTGGCCTTCCGACTTCTATACCTCTATTTTCACATTCTATCCCATATCAACATTGACAAAGATGAAAACTAAGGGAATTTTATGCATAATTTTTATATGTTTTGGTTAGTCTTGTAAGCACATAATACAGTTTCAGTTAGTTATCGTTTTTATCTTTTAATTATAGTTTTTATTTATTTCAGTTAATGAAAATGTTTTTTCAATTCTAGTTTTTGTCATTTTGTTAGTTTTCATTTACGATAACAACCTTGGTAAGGGGGAGGGCCGAGGGGTGAATTGGGATTGGGCCAGTGACTCACTACTCCCTCTAGTGGTCACATACAAGTGACAGGTCACATACAATTTAGCTCATATCGCTACAATCCAATACACTGCCATCTTTGTCATAACTTCACAGCTCTATATCCTAAAAACTCTGTAGGTAATTTTAGGTATTTTTTTAGTATTTGAAAGTAGAATAACTACATATAGCTTCTTGAAGCTGACACCAGACTTTTTATAAAGAGGTTATCAAGTTCAGTCTGCAGCCTAAAGCTGGGAAAGGATTTTATTTTGTAACACAGCTGATATTTATAGAATTGTCAAACAACTGGGCAGATTTCCATCAGTCTGCCCAGGGTGAATATTTCAAGAGCTGTCTGTATGACAAACTCCTCCCAACCATTTAAACCCAGCAAGACAGGAACCAACCTTCAGTCTATAGATTCCATTAATGCAGGCACAGCATCAATACTGTTATAGATAGATAGATAGATAGATAGATAGATAGATAGATAGATAGATAGATAGATAGATAGATAGATAGATAGATAGATAGATAGATAGATAGATAGATAGATAGATAGATAGATAGATAGATGACACCATCCACCACATGTGCTAAGATATGAGTCTGTCAATAATTTAGCGGACATTTATTCCCTCCGAGTTCAAGTGGATCCATCAAACCCATCAAACACAAAAGCTTTTCCTCTCTTTTAATGGAGCTTTTTACTAGCTCACTTGGCTTTGTTCTGCTGACTAATGTTCTCTTAAATAAATAAGCAGGTCACAGGAAATAAACACAAACTTGGCCGACCTGAAAATGCCTACATTTCAATCCGCTGCTGCAATAGCGTATTCATTATAAAGTGTTCAGAAAATGCCTAGATTCGGATGTAAAATCAATATCTCCTGTTTGAACGCTGAGCTAATTGTCACTACAGGCGCGTGTAGGCCCTCCTTTTGGAAACTGCTGACCTGATTTGGTTCTGTTTTTGTTAACTCTTTTGTTATTCTTTGACACATGACATATGGCAAAGAGGCAGCGGCATGAGTTTGTTTTGTGTTCAGTATGAATTACAATACATGAATTGATTGAGTTAATATAATCTATTGATTAAATGATGAATAATTCAATGTGCATGTACAATCACGAGACATGTTCTCTGTTAAAAAGTTACCTCTAGTTATTACGGCTGTGCGTTTGTTACATTTCTCAAAAACCTGCCCCTCAAAATAAGCCAAGAGAGCAAAGTAGGTATATTTTCTGTCACAAGTAGCATTATAAGAGTATGTTTCCAGAAAATCTTTAGCTTTAAGTTTAATTTTGATTCTCTTCAGAGATGTTTTCACCCTCCCAAATCTGCTTCACCCCCCTGTGAAGCGGCGCTGCCCTCATTACGCTTTCTCCCACATGCAGCTGAGGTGTGGGTTGGGTGAATCAGCTTTACACAACAGCTCTTCCACTACACAGAGCTGGAGCCTATCTCCCTACCCCCTCACTCTGTGTCTGGACCACACAGACCACAACTATTTTAGAGCCTCAGATCCCACGTCAGTAATTGTCTCTGGCTGCCTTAAACATCGCTGCAGCATCTCAGAAACAAATCTACAGCTGATGACTCTTGCCGTATAGCACATCGTAGAACACGCCTTTCTATTCCCAGGACATGGTGCAACCTGCAGAGTACCACAGGGCTCTGGTCCAGGCCCCAGAATTTTTAGGCTGACTCTTGTCCAAAGAAATGTACTGGCTACTGAATAACTGGCTCAAGTGCCATATTATGCCACATATTAATTTCCTCATTAAAAATTAGAATTTTGATTTTTAACACAAATAGTGCATCTCATTATCATCTTCCAGTCCGCTAGAGATGTTAAAAACAAGCTTCCATCCTCTATTCCATCAATTTTTATGTAGATGTATTCAAGTATTTTATACATTTTATGGTAAAAACTTTTCAATATCTATGTAATCAATCTAGTTTTTGATCAGTCAGGTAACTTTGTCTTTCTCTCTGTATGATTCTGCAAAAGCTACTGCAGTGATATACAAAATATGTTAGCGTGAATGTAAGGTATGGGCTACAGACAAAAATGTAAAAGAGAACCAATGGTGGGTGCAAAAAATGTGAAAAACACACTAAAAAAATCTCACTAAAGCCAGGGTTTGGTTTTTCTGTTCTGGGTGTCTGTGGAAAAATGGTGGACCATAATGAGGAGGACAATGGATTATTCTAAGGTTATGAAAATACATCATTCTTAACTTTAGGTAATTACACCCAAATCTTGTGCTGAACCTTTAAATGCTGAGGATCCATTATCAGTATCTGCATCTAACGATCTTTAAGTTTTGTTGTTTTTTCTTTTTTTAGCAGTTTACGCTAAATCAACTGATAATAAACTATTTAGAAAATACCTGTAGGTGCTCCTGCTTTGTATTTGGACCCTCTAGAGGTAAAGGGTGGTGCTGTTTGTTGTCAGATACATAGACCACAAGAGACAGAAAGAGGTTTGTTCTCAGCACCAGTGAGTAAATGAGGCCCAGTGGGAGAATGAGACTTGTCATGTCATCCTCAGTTCGGAGAGTTCACACTCTCATACTCAGACATGGTTACTGTGTGCCAGTCAAACATCGTCTACGTCACCCTAACACTAAGATATCTGCTGGGAATACAAGAATAGCACTCAGAGATGCTGCCCCATGGAAGAAAGGGGCTTTTCATCTCTCCGTAAGACAGGTAAGTGTTCCCAGATGAATTCAGAAGTGTACTAGGCCTGTATGGGTTTTATAAACCATGCGTTTAATACATTTAGTCTCTGAAACCTCCCACACAACATTTTACAAGCTTTTCATGAGAGGATTTCACTCCTTCCATCATCATGTAACTTCCATTAACTCACAACACTGTGGTTAAAAGAAAATCTTTTTTTTTTTTTTTTAAATTTAATTATGACTTTTCTTATTCGACCAAATTAATCATGTACACTACCAGTCAAAAGTTTGGACACACCTGGTTTTTCTTTATTTTCATGACTACTTACATTGTAGATTCTGACTGAAGGCATCAAAACTATGAATGAACACATTTTCAGTTATATCGTTTAAAAAAGTGTGGCATAACTCAAAACATGTTTCATATTTTAGATTATTCAGAATAACCACCCTTTGCTTTTTTACTGCTTTGCACATTCTTGGCATTCTCTGGATGAGCTCCATGAGGTAGTCACCTGAAATGTTTTCCAACAGTCTTGAAGGAGTTCCCAGTGATGCTGAGCACTTGTTGGCCATCTGTGGTCCATCTCATGTCATTTAAATGAGAAGGTGTGTCCAAACTTTTGACCGGTAGTGTACATTGACTTCACACAGACCATGGTAGACCACTTGGGAGGACAGATAAATGAATTAAAAAATCTCTAAAATATACACGTATGACAGGTAAAAACAGTTTGATGTCACCTCACTCAGATGCATTAATTGTCTAAAACCTGCTCAACATTAGGGGCAGCAGTTAAAATGTTGGTTTTAGGTGTTGGATGATTAACGCATTTAGTTCACTGTTGTAGACTTTTCAGTTTAATTGAAAACTAGAAAAGCATGTGTAAAACCTCTCTTGGGTCCATAGTAGAGTGGACCACAGTGGACTTGACGGATCAAACTGAGCCTTGGTTTGGTTCTTTCCTATTGTGGCTTTCAGACCAGTAACAGTGCGTTACAGCAGACTGAGGTCAGACCTCCACCCTGCAAAGTCAATTTGATAAAACCCTTAAAAATGTCCAAACTTTTTAATGCATTTTCTGAGAGAGATGACGCTGACGCAATGTCACCTGAAGTTGAAGAGCAGTTTGTAAAATGTCTGATTTGGCTGTGTTCATTTGTTTTCCTCTAGTAAAATGGAAAAGGCTACTTGATGAGTTAAAAAAAAAAAAACAGCAATGTCAGACACACTCCTGTTTACACACCAATCAATGTCAAGTACAGGGATTTGTGTTGGTATCGATACTGAATGTTGTTAGTTGTATCAATAGTGGTCATGAAAGAGCACAAAAGATTAGAGAAAGAAAAAGAAAAAAAGATATGCATAGCAATCCTGTAATGGTCTTATTCTCACTGATTCTGATTTTGTTTACTTTGTTCTCTCGTCACACTATGAATACACAACAATGCAGCCAATTTCTTACGACAATCTCCTGCCCCTGATTTGAATATGAGTTCACCTGGGCAACATCCAGTCACTAGTCGGAACCTGGAAGAACAGTGTCTAATACAACTTACTAAGACATCTTCAACATAACATCCTGATAATGTCCACCTCTGTGTGAAAGGGGCTATAGGAAAGTGCAGACGTTGATTCATGGTTTTAATATGAGAAGAAACATCAAAAACCTTGACCTAAACATACCACAACTCATTTACTACATACTTAAAAAGCTCTTATCCCTTTATCAGGCAAGTGACTATTTTTGGTCATTTCCGCACACATTACAAGTATAACAGTTACAGTGAGGGCAATGAGGCAACAATCTCAGGTCTGATGTGGTCTCTAGGGTCTGTAAGGTCCACCTCTGCATGAACAGTGAGTGTACCTTTGTTAGGTACCACGAAGTAATGGTACTAATGTAAGGAATGATGTTCAAAGGGAGAATGTGGATGTCACTTATGTTGTAATGCTCTGAAAGTGATGTTCTAAAATACATGTTCCTTTCCTTGTACATTACATATGTTTTTCTTGTATTTTTTATATTTGCTTCTTGGATTTTTTTTTGTTATTTATATATTTTTTGCCAGATATGGGCAAGGAACCAAATATGATAACTTCACCGACCTTAATTTTCTACATGACAATACAATTTTTTGAAAAATGTCATCATAGTAATAATATCTTGTTAGGTCCTTCAATAACACACTAATGTTTAAATTTTAAATTTGAGAGTATTTCTATGACTGCCCTATAAAGGGTTAGGCTTCGATTAGTTTCATATGTACTCTGGTGAATGTGTCCCATAAAAACCCTTTAAGTTCCTTTTTTACTTTAAAGATGCACTCTGCTGCTGCTGCACAGTTTTCCTGCAGTGAAGCATTCCCACTGCTGTGTAACACTAAATGCAGTATTAGTTTTGTACAGTATAAAACTCAGCATAAAGCCGTGTATTGAGACCGACACTAATATTTCCAGCCACATTCTCCTTACCTTGTAAGAAGCTGGGGCCTAAGGTGATTTGGTGTGTTATGTGGCTGATGTGTCAGCGGAGCTCTTCAATATAAACCCAGGAGAACATCTGTAGTATGAGATTTTTAAGGGTAATACTGCCTCCAGGCAGAAGGTGGGTAATGTTAAAATGTCAAAACGGATGGGTGTTTTAGCACATGATGGATTCGTCTTCCAGCTGACTCATACTGGGGCAACTGAATAAACGTGAAACAACACTGCTGGGAGGAATATGCATCACTGCTCAAGGTGCTTTATGGCCATGGACAGGTGCCTCTCCGCAAAGTTAAGGGACTGTGGCAGTTTACATCTGAAGAGCTAATTCTTGCATTTCGTTTGTAGCGTTAGTAGTGTAACAGTTGTGTAATGTGGCCATCTGGTTTACTAGGAGGATTAAAAATAACATCACAAATGAAAAATGGCACAGAGCAATCTTAATTTTCAAGCTAAAAATAAAGGTGTGGAGCAAGTAAAGTCAGAAGTATATTAATAATCTCATCTCCTAGACAACAGGCTCTGCAGCTCGCCCACACAGGCTATAATGGGCCGATACCTTATGTGACTTGTGTAGCTGTTTGAAAGCACACTGCCAACACCTTTATGCTCTCCACCTCTCAGAGGAAGAGAAAGCTTCTGTCTGAACATGAACTATGACTGAGAAGCACAGATGTCGTGTAAATAAGGACTCCTCAATCAACCTGTTACTGTAAAACATGCACAGTGTCTTTATAGATCCCATTAACTACTACTGTTTTTAAAAAACGCTAAACTTGCTTAAAATAGGTGCCTGATACAGTGGATGAGTTTGTCATGTTCAACATCATGGGAGGGTGCAGTATATACTGTATATCTGGCCTTGCTTCCACATTATTCCTGCACATCCTGAGCTTCTCTAAAACTACAGGTCTTGTTGGGTGCTCCTGGTCTGGGGTTAGTACCTGACCAAAAACAGCCTAATGAAACGCTACTTTTTCAACCCTATCTATAATGTTTGGGAACATAAAACTGTTAACACTGTTGTATAGATTCCCCTTTTGGTGCTAAAATAGTTCTGACCTGAGGCACAGACTACACAAAACCTCTGGGGGTGTACTGTAGTATCCAGCAGCAGATCCTGGTCCAAGTCCTGCAAATGTATAAGTGATGTCAGACGTCCACTGATTGGATTTATTAGTCTAGCACAGGGGTGTCAAACTCAGATCCTCGAGGGCCGGTATCCTGCATGTTTTATATGTATCCCTCTTCCTACACACTTGATTCAAATGATAAGCCTATCATCAAGCTCTGCAGAAGCCTGATAATGACCGTCAGGTGTGCTGGAAGAGGCAAACATCTAAAACATGCAGGATACCTCAAGGATCTGAGTTTGACACCCCTGGTCTAGCACATCCCACAGATGCACGACTAGGTTGAAATTGGGTTGTTATTCTTCACTGGAACACTTCTGATAAGGTACTAACCACTGCATTCTGGGAAAAGCCAAGAAGACCTGCAGATCTGGAAATGTTCTGACCCGGTCATTTGACCAAAACACTTTCAACAGGTGGTGCTAGGCACAACAAACCCCACCCCTCGCGCTTATTGTAGCTTATTTTGGCATTGATCCAGCTGATGTCATCATGTCTATGCATGTGCTGATGTCAGCATATTAGTTGTCTCTATATATGTGCCAAGTTTGACGTAAACAAAATTGATGCTTTTATAGACATTTGAAATTTCACCCATTATAAGTAAATGTGAGGGAAAAAGATTAAAAAATTCGAACTTTGACCTTGTTTTCCCAAAAGTTTGCCACATCTATAGTGGGTTACTGGCAATCTATAAACCCAATTTGGTCTGAATTCAACCAATAGTTTTGCTGCTAGCCTGTTAACAAACAAACAAACTAACGAACTAACTAACTAACCGAATCAAAAACAATACCCCTTGCCTCCCCTTTGGGGGGGTGGGCTAGTAACTAAACGGTTATATACTGGCTAATATATCCTACCCACTAAAGTATTTTTTTTATATATGTATTATCCCCTTCCTTTGGGTCCGACTACACTTTTTTACCAAAGTAATCAGGATTTAAGACTTATCTTGTAAGTACAGACATACATCTACAGAGAGTTTATCATCTGCTTTAAATGAAGAGATTAGATTAGATTAGACTAGATTAGATTAGATTAGATTAAATTTTATTGATCCCACAATGGGGAAATTCAATTGTTAAGGCAGCAACAGAATAAAGTGCAAGAAAAAAGTTGATATGATTAAAGATAGTGCAAACAAACAAACAAACAATATAAAAAAACAAGTGGTGCCAGGCACAACAAACCCCACCCATTGCACGTATTGTATCTTATTTTGGCATCGATCCAGCTGATGTCATCATGTGTGGTGTTGTGTGGTGATGTCAGCATATCAACTGCCTCTATATACGTGCCAAGTTTGAAGTAAACTGAAACAAAATTGATATTTTTATAGATATGTGAAATTCTGCCCATTATAAGTAAATGGGGAAACAAAAGATTGTAAAAATTCCTAAAAAATTTGAACTTTAACCTACTTTTCCCAAAATGTACTGAGATCTATTCTAGGTCACTGGCAATCTATAAACCAAATCTGGTTTGAATTCAACCAATAGTTTTGCTGCTAGAGTGTTAGCAAACAAACAAACAAACAAACTGAACCAAAAACAATACCCCTTGCCTCCCCTTTGGGGGGGCAGGCTAATAACTAGACGGTCATATGCTGGCTAATATATCCTACCCACTGAAAGATAGCACTGTACATAGATAATCAACATTATTACCAGTTTATCTGTCAGTGATCATAATGTTATGGCTGTAACATGCTAATTAAAATACATCTGCCATTTTAATTTATATCATATGAGTAGAAATGGGAATGTGCTACATAAGAGATTTTTTTTTATCCCTTTAACTTTATTTGTATTCACATTCTTTAACAAGTGGAAGCTGTTTATAAAGTGCAAGTCTAACGGTTTAACAGGGAGTAGACCTCATACTGGATTGGTTTCACATTGCAGAACTATTAAATCTGTTTATTTAAGCCTGTTTCTATTTCCTTCAGGAGTGAATGTTAACAAAGTCATTTACACTCATGTTGAGGGAAATGTGTGTGTAACGGTGATGTATGTGCCGGGTCAAAAGCTCATATTTGTTTGTAAAAGTCAGAGGGGTCAACTTGATCTGGTGCCAGGATTTGCCCCTCTCATTCCTCTTTTCTTTCCACCCTGCCTGTATCAGGGAATGAGAAACTGCAGCATAAAACCACAATCATAAGACTTCCTCTTCAGTCATCTAAACAACGATTTATTTTTAATATTGTACTTTTGCTGCCTTTTTATAGCAGTTTCTCATAAAATACCTTTACCATGATCAGTGATTGTTAAATCAGATGTTAAAGGCATTGTTAGGTGTGTTGATGAAGACACACTGTCCACAGAAAATGCCTGAAATATTGTCACATTTCGAAGTAAGAGAGTACAGTGTTGTGGCTACAGGCCAAGAAACATTGATCATTAATCGACAGTCACAGCAAGGTGTGAAAAGTGCGATTGGACAGCGAATAAATCACACAGACAACTTTTCTGCCTCTCTGCACTACATGTGATAAAAACAGAGGCACACTACTAACAGGAAAGCTTGCTGAAGCATATGAGAAGAGAGAGACCTGCACTGCATTGCAGACCTAATCTGTTTCACACTCCTCCTTCTCTTACAGCACAAGCACCAACAACTTTACTAAATGTACACACTGATCCTTCAACAGATTAAACACACACATTAAAAGGCAACCACCTAAAGATGCTGACGTTTAACCCAAAAGGAGGAAAAATAGTTTGGATAAAAGAGGCCAAAACATGACAAATAAGTCATTTTTCATCGACACAGGATATATTGTGCTATTTAACTTTTTGTAATGTATTTCGACCCTAGATATGAACTGGTACGCCTCAGTTTTAGCTCAGGAGACAGATGTCATTTCACACCAACTGTACAATAGATGACTGACAGTTCTCATCTTCACTCGCACGTCAATATGAATACTTCCGTGATCTGACTGGACACTGGAAACACCACTCATCGAGCTGTCATCACTGTTTGTTTCAGATGTATAAAACCGTCAAAGCATTCCAGCTGTTCTCATATGTCAAATTTCCAGCAAAAATTATTCACTACAGTGCAGTTATAAATCATTTCGAGGTCATAAAATAAGAACTGCAGCAGCAGATGCATTGATTTTAAGGATATCAAAGGGTTGTAAGTCAAGGTGAAATATTCTTCTTAACGCCTGATTCCCTAAAGATGTTTTCCAGACTCGAATCCAAGTGCGAAACTGATAAAGTTTGGCTTCGTGAGGTTACACTTTTAATACTTCATTTTATTAAACTGTTCTGAGAACAACCCAAAGGGCATTAGAAACAAGTTTATGATTGTTCGAGACATGAAAAGGGGCAATACAGAGACCTGAGACTTTTAATGTGTCAGTCTTAGGAACAAAAAATCCTATAGTGATTGATCATGAAAGAAAAAAATACAAAAGGGTGCATATTAATTGAACTTTTTCTATGTATTTTTGCTTCAAGAAGTGCAACACTAACACTGCTGCCCTCTGTTCAACATATTTTAATATATATCTGCTTGTAAAATGTCGGCCCTGAACACAAATTTAAAAACATCATAAATTTTTCTTTTTTTTTTTTTTTTTTTTTTACATAACAAGGTCTTGGTTAACCACATTTTCCTCACCCTTCTCTCCTTCCAACCTCACAGGTGCTAACAAATGGACACCCATTAATCTGAGGCTAGTGGAGGTTCTGTAGTCATCTGTCCAAATGGTGTGAATATGTAGACCATGGATCCAAGGCTCCTACTATCTTATTCAGGAAGTCTTATCCAATGGATTTATCAGACATGTACATGTCATAAGAATGCTGGAAAGGTAATTATTGGTCTATTGAGCGATTACACGAGTAATTATTGTTCATATTTCATTAGCCTAGAACAGGTGTCTCAAACATATGGCAAAACTGAAGCACAAAAATTGCACAAAAGATATTAATAAGCTAGGGAGTCTACATTTTTTTAAATTAATTTTTACTATTCTGCTTCTCTTACCTCTATCTCCACTATTACCATTTTAAACACAGTTTGTTTGTTTTTTTTGCAGTTGTTTTTGTTGCTGTAATTATTTTTGGCTGCTGTAACATGGTCATTTAAAGGTTTATCTTGTCTTGTTGAACTGTGCCTACCTGTTTCAATCCCCTTTAGTTATTTGTCCTGCACATTGAAACATACATCATCTCAATGCAACATCTGCAAATATCTGTAACCTTGTGATATGTGCACATATCCTCAGAAGTGTCAAAAGTATTCCCATTCATTTCTCAGGTAGAAGTATAGATACTAGGGTTTAAACAGACTTCTGTAGAAGTTGAAGTATCAACTCAAGCTTTTTACTCAAGTAAAAGTGTAAAAGTACTGGTTTCAAAACTATAACTATAAAAGTAAATGTAAGGGGAAAAAACGCCATTAGGACAAAAGCTTAGGCTGTGCCACAGGGACCTATAGTGCGCTTCCCACCTCCTCAAAAAACATTTTTCTAAAGGCCATAATGACTATAACGTTAGATTAAATTTTTAAATTAAAAAGTTAATGTTGAAAAATGTGGGCTGCACTAGTCTACCTGTTTCAGCTGCATATATGCCCATTGAAAATGAACACATTTTAGTCCAATGCAAATGTATTAGAGAACCATATATGTGTCCTACTGAGCATTAACATGTGTTTCGTGGAGCAGAAAGTATAATGACTAGTTGAATATAAGTATTGTAAAGGGGATAAAGTCAGGTGCGATGGATTGCGTACAAACCAATAGGGTGTAGGAATGGTATATGTTTATACTCCTCATCCAACCACAGTCAAATTCACTTTATCCAGATGGCGCCATTTATCTGGATAGTTTTTTCAAATTTGAATGACGACAAGCCGGAATGAAATAGGAGTAAGGAGTAGAAAGTACAAATAATTGTGTGAAAATGTAAGAAGTAGAAGTAAAAAGTCAGCTGAAAAATAATTACCCCATTAAAGTATAGATAACCAAAATTTATACTTAAGTAAGGTAACGAAGTACAAATACTTGACACCTCTGCATATCCTTTACATGTTTATATGATATAAACAATATTTGCACATTCTTAATTTTTCACCACTGTGACGATATTTTTTTTTGCACAAATAATATAATTCTATACTGTTGACTACACTCTACCCCTGTGTATACAGTACTCACTTTATTACCCCCATCAGGAGGTGCTGTGATCGCTTTGCTTTGTGTGCGTGTGTGCATGTTTGTTTGTTTGTTTGTTAGCAAGATAACTCAAAAAGTTATGGCGACGGATTTTCATGAAATATTCAGGAATGTTGATACTGGCACAAGGAAGAAATGATTAAATTTTGGTGGTGATCGGGGGGGGGGGGGGGGGGGGGGGGGGGGGGTATGCTTAGGGTTAAGTTTATTCCTTTATTTATTGTAGTTTACTTGTTATATAGTTGTGTGAAGGGAACTCACAGTAGAAGAACTTCATTATTCAGTTTAACCACTGTGTTTCTGCTGTATATATGACAATAAACATCTTGAATCTTTTCTTATTTTATTGTGTCTTACCTTACAAAACACACAACTATTATGCACGGACAGTGTAAGAATCTAGATAAATTCATAGTTCTTAAACACAGATGCGCCTGACTCCAAGAAGAAACATGGCAGCTGTTGTAACTACAGTATTTTTAGCGTCAGTTCTGGACAGCAGGAGAAAGCAGCAGCATTCATCTTTATACACACTCTACAGTCATGAAAAAGCACTGAACTTAATTTTCATTACTTTTCATAAAATATCTAATAACGCCGAGTAACAAAATACAATATTCTCATATGAATTATTGGCCAAGTGTTAAAAACCTACTGTGTTTCACTCTTGGTTACTCTTCCCCTTAGTGTTATTACTGCAGTCTGTGGGAAGGTAACACTATAAACATAGAGTTCATCGACAGCAGGGAGATGCACTGATGGGCTGAATGTGAGAAGAAGCTACAAATGTCAAAGCGCTCTGAAGTGAGAACTGGAAAAGAGAAAGGAAGCAAATAATGCTCAGGAGGGCAGATAAACTATTAAAGTGTGTGGGTGTGTTGGATACTCTGATGAAAGTGCCAGACATGAGAAAAAGAAGTGCTGATGTGAGGTGACTTTTCTTCCTATAGTCCGATATGTTTGAGCAGCCTGGCCGGAGACCATCGATTGTGTTTAACATTCATGGATATCAAGCCTAATAGACAAGCTTCCTGTTTATCATTTCGATCATTAACTGGGAGACTATGTTTTCTAGATATGTCCGACTGCTTGTATCAGAGGAGTAGATGTATCTGGTCTGTTCCAGGGAGCAGACGGTCTGATATGATCACCACTGAGGAGGCAGAGTGCTTTCATACGGCTGCAAACAGACACTTTGTACAAGTTAAAGCATGTATCAAAAGGACTGCAGAATGGTGAAACTAATAATATCATATTAAAGCTAAAAAGATTATTTTGCAAAAACACTACATATGGAGAAACAACACTAATGTCAATTCTACAAGTGAATAAATGAATACACTTATACGCTCTTTCACATGCCAAAAACACTGTCTGCTCTACCCACCTAACTCCTTTTTATAAAATATGAATCTCAATTGCCACTCGCAGTAAGTGTGATGTTGCTCTGTGCGTCTCGCTGAGCCACTGTGGGCTCCCGTGCATTAAAATGCACCACGGGTACATTTCATCACACATACTTGTCAGGACAGCATGTCAGAGGCGATCTCCTCTTTGGTAGCATGTGATCAGGCGTCAGGCTCTGTCAGCATTTTGGGCCAATGATAGATGGCATACAGGCATGAACACAGAGAGCCCACTCCTCTGTGTCACAACCAGTCTGGGTTGGGTTTTGTTGTAATATTTAAAGTAATATGACACGGCGGGTAAAAGTTACTGACCCTGTGTTCTGACAGACAGGAAGCATTCAGGCATCTCTTACAGTCAGTGAACCAAGTAAAACCACATATCTACTCTAGACGGTACAGGGGAGCTGTTTATATGTAACACTAAAGCATTTATTCTTGCTTTTTTTTTTTTTTTTTTTTTTTTTTTACCTCCTGAGACCCAGTAAAGTAAAAGTTGTTTTTTTTTTTTTTAAACATTAAATAAGTGTCTTAATTGGAAACAGCATAATGACAGTTTTTTCAGAAACACTTTTAATTATTTTTTTTTTAATGGAATGCGCCTTTGCAGTGGCCTGTGCTTAGGACAAAAATGTCTTGCTGGGTCTCAAGAGATTCTAACATTAAAATGGGATTGTAAAAATATCTTATTGATTTTAACCCTTTCATTCATAGTGGTCACTACAGTGGACAGCTATTCTACAATGTAATTTAACCTGAAATTCTGTAACAGTACCTGAATAATATCTGCATGAGTGAATATGAAGGCTAGGAAATAAAATGTTAATAATATTTGACCCATAAAGACCCAGCATTTTTTATTGTTTTTTTTTTTTTTTTTTTATGGCAGTTCCGAAATGATTTTTTTCTCTCTACTTAATCTTTCTTAAGTATTTATCACCATTTATTATTATATTATCCTCTGTATTTAGCGTTTTTTCAGTGTAAAGTAGGTATTTCATTATATTTAATCTGTTGATCATGTTGATGTTTATTAAAACTCAGAGTAAATTCAAAGGTTATTGAATCAGAAACAGTAAAAAAACAGGAAAAAAGTGACTTTTTCTGCATATTTATCATTAATTAAGTGTCTCCATCCACTATCATTGATCCAACTCCATGGGTTTTACTGGTGAATCAATGTTGTAGAAGATGACGGTGTTTCCACGGTAACTACGGAGCCTCCGAACGTCCAAATGGGTCATATCTGATGACCATGAAAAGATGAAAAACTGTATTTGACACTAATCATTTACATTTTCATGGAGTTAAAAAAAAAAATATCCAGCTGAGTGGACATTTTTTAACTCCATGAAAAGGTAGGTTCATAAAAAAAAAAAAAAATTGCATTGTTTTTTTCATGCCTAAAGAGGAATAAAATCACTCAAGAAAAAAAAAAAGGTCTAAGGACTAAGGTTCTCATAATTCATGCATGAAAGGGTTAATGAATTAAAATGCACCTACCATGTTGACTTCTGACACCATGTCTATACTTGCAACATCTATACTCATGCCAACAGCAACCGGTGGACCTAAAAAAAAAAACAAAACAAAACACATAATAAAGTTAAGCATGAATTCAGCAGGAGTAGAGAAACATTTCGGGGACTTATTAGGGTGAAACACATCCAAAGAGGAACCACTTTCCTACCTCCAAAGTCTGGCCGAAGTCGGATGTCGTATCCTTTCAACAGTTTGTCCACAGTCTCTTTGACAAATGACATGTTCCCCGGTTCGTTGACGCTGAAAGAGATGAAATAAAAACGCACGGTAACTATTTTACAAAGGTGGCATTTGGGTCCGGGTTTTCAGTCCCAGACTCTCACCTCTGCGCACAACACATCACCGCCACAACCAGCGGCAGTGAAAGGATGTCCAACAGCCCTGTGTTCATCCCTTTGGTGGGCTCTGGATGGATGCAGACCACTGCGCAACAAATGACCCAATGAAGACGCACGGCCGTCCGCTACAGCAGGTGAGACTCCGTGCACATAGTGCGTTCCCGTGGCGCAGCAGCAGCAGCAGCAGCAGCAGCCTGTGCTCACATGCTTCATGAGGCAGGGCTGCGTTTTACTTGGATGTCAGATGCGCTGCTCGTCGCCGCCCGTGGAAACCCCACGCCGGCCGCTCCGCATCTCCATCCTTCTCACACACTCTGCACTTTGTCTTATCATATCCATGTACAAGCCAGTGTGTCTGTGTGAGGAAAACTGAGCCACAGGTCTGGGGATGTCAGGTGGGAGCGCATGCGTAAAGTGGGCTACATCCAGGCGTCCAGGTTCCAAGTAAAAATACCCCAGGGAGTCTGTTCCAGAAAACTCTGAGTTTAGGAAAGAAATACTTATTCGTGTGTCCTCTGCATCTCAGTGGAAGTGTCAGTCTGTAAATCCTGTCATGAGGAAGGGGCCCAGTCTGGTCCAGATACAGGGGCGTGAAATGGGGTGGGTCAGGGTAACACCAAACACCCCAGTAAGACCATTAGCCCCTTTTCCACTAATAATTTAACCCTTTCATGCATGAATTATGAGAACCTCAATCAAAATTTTTTTCCTGAGTGTTTTTATTCCTCTTTAGACATGAAAAAAAGAATGCAATTGAAATTTTTTTTATGAACCAATTTTTCATGCAGTTCCGAAAATGTCCATTCAGCTGGACACCAGGCGTTTAATTTTGGAAGCAAAGAAACATATATTTACTGACATATTGTGTGAAAACTATGAAATAAAACCATTTTTACTGCTGCTAATCTGTTGTTTTCTCACATTTTAACATACTCTAATACAGTGTTTCTCAAAGTGTGGGGCGGGCCCCCCAAGGGGGTCGCGAAGGCGTGCCGGGGAGGGCATGGGATCTCTCCTAAGTGGTTGTTTTTTTTTTCTCCTTCAGGTTAGAGCATGTAGCAGGTGGAACTAATGTTTTAGTGTTGGAGCACCCTGGACTTATTTTAGGGATGTACAACAAACAAATCTACTGCCATGGTGATCTGTCACTAGACTAGACAAAAAGTTTAGGTTTGGAGAATGGACAAGGATTGGACTGGAAAAGAAAAATGTGGAATGTTTCTGGTTTTGCACAGTTTGTACAGTTTGCACTTTAATGTTCTGAGATGTGCAATGGAAACGGGCTCATTGCAGCCACTGATATTGTTAAAATGTTCATCTTTATTACCAAAATTTGTTTGTTGTTCTAAAAAAAGTAACTTTATTATCATAGTTGTAAGATAATTGCCATTTCCAATTTTTATTTGGAAAAATATTGTCTCGGAGCAGTCTGGTTGCGTTTATTTGTATTGTTCAAGCAGAAATCTAAGTTATTTTTAATTTGAACAACAAATTATTCAAGGAAAAGCAAAAAGTATTGTTACAATATTGACGTTTCTTTCAATGTTGCTGGGATTGGGGGGGGCCTGGAGATTTTTCATCCTCCAAAGGGGGGCCCAACAGAGAACCGCTGCTCTAATACTAGTCATTAATCACTTCATGGAGATATTATGCAAAATAATAATAATTAAAAAAAACTTTTAATTGCAGTTTAATAACAATAACAACCAAATAATTTACACTCAAACATGTTACTGCAGATCAGGTTTATCTAGAACAGCAATTTTACAGTAATGGTCTGAATTACAGTGTTTAGGATGATGCATAAGTGTCCGCTGTTTTGGCTGATATGGAACTAAAACAGCAAAATACATGAATATATAAGAGAACAGCTGTAGAATAACTGTCCACTGTAGTGACCACTATGCATGAAAGGGTTAAACACCAGCAATGTATTTATCTGGGTAAAGAATTCCTGTTAATCTGTGTGGTTTAGTGAGGCTGCATTTAGTGAACATATGTCACAGTGGGGGGCATACTCATACAGAACAACAAGGTATTGTCACTTACTGTATATTGAAAACAACAACCAAAAGACAAAAAAAAAAAAAACACCCTTTAAACCTGTCATTGGTTAAAATGCCTATTTTGTCGTCCAACATAATCACTCTACAAGCACTGCATTCTGTCTTCAAGGAACTAACAGAAGAGTAACTCAACAAATGGAATGGAAATCATTCTCAAACTGACTATTACATTTCCATGTACTTTTATTGTCAGGAATTTATTTACCTGATTAAAAGAATTCCTGGTAATCTGTGTGGTTTGTGTTTCCTGGAAATGTATTCAAATCAGGTTTGGCTGTTTAAAGTCACTGTCAAAGTCCTACTGAATTTCTTTTTAGTGTATTCGGTAAATATGTTCAATGGGGTCCGGGCTTATTATCCAAAGTGTATTTGGATGGATAGACAGATTATTGCAATGCACTAGTGAGACAAATACAGTCTTTTGAGTGTATTCGGCAAATGTACATCGTCATCTTTCCGCATGTCATAAGATAACATAAGATTTTATAGATCCTCCATGGGGAAATTTAACAGTTTACAGCAGCAATATGCAACACACCAGTGCAAAATAAAGGCAGGTAGAAAGACATGTTCTTAAAAGTATACATCATCTGTTTTCCGAATGATCAAAACACAAACGAAGTGAAGGTTGAAGAAATGGAATAAACATGTTTGCAGAAGCTCACTCTACAGGAACTTTTTTCATAGAACGTTAATGATCGAGGGCAGAGTTTTTTACCTGGGTAATTTTGGTGGAAGTGTGCCGAGGTACAGTTCCTGTGGTGGAAAAGGGGCTATAGATTATGTCCTAATGAGAGACCGGGTTATTGGGCGCTTTTAAGATTGTCTTTTGTCTCTTAATTCTTTCTTCTTTTCCCCCATGCCCTGCCCAGTGTTGATAAATGAAGTGACAAAAATAGGCCAGTCCTTTTTTTCCCACTCGCTCTACAGTCACATTTCACATTTAAAGAAGTTCTGTACATGAGCTGCAATAGGGGGATGAAGTCCCACCTCCTCCAGTTTGATCAATTACAGTCAATAGTGACAGACTCATATTGTTTTTTTTGATCCACTGGAGTTATGTCGTCACTTGGCATATCTTATGTAGTTTGTCAGTATAAATAATTTTACTAGTCAATAAAGTTGCAGTTTGTTGTAAAACTGTAGTGGAACGCATACATCACTTTAACTGCATCTGTACACAGTTAATTCAGAAATGCTGAACATGTCTCTGCAGCTTCAACATGTCCAGACTTAGAGGGGAATTTTACTGCTTTTAATACATTTTGAAGATAAAGGTTGAGCATGTCAAGGTAATGGTCATATTGGTGTTGGCGATGTGTGTCACATGCAACAAGAGCAAGCTGTTTTACACAAAAGTAGTCATTAAATAACTGATTTTACCTCAAACTGCAACTGTCTTGACTTGCAAAATGATATTTTAAAAAGATTACGTCATATGTGTAAATGATGGCGCAAATTAAATGGGATCAAAACATTATTTTTCCGTCACCATTGACCACAATTCTTTTTTTTTTTTCCCAATATAAGGTCCTATGGGGTAGAACATCACCTTTCTGGCCATATAATTATTGTATTTTTATCTATATGTTACTAAAGCTAGAGAAGTAGAGAGAGATGGTGAAAGGAAATAATACAGTAGCATAAAGAGAAATGCTAATATCTAAATAGTATTTTCTGAAAGCAAGGAACAACTTATAAAGGAGTTTGTCATGGACCACCAAAAACTCGCTGGCTAAAGTCAATCCATGCCTTTCCATTTGGGCTATGGGTAGTTTTTGGTCTGGTATGGCTGTTGCTGTGTGGTGGTTGATGTCTAAACAATCCAAAGATATTGATCTGTGCTTGTGTTACTGGTCCCTGTATGCTTTAGCAACTATCGTTGTCATTAACTGTCAGGTTTAATACTGACAATACTATTAATTTTTTTTTTTTTTTTTTCTCAGGCTTAAAGGAGCCCAGATGGATCAGACAAGTTGAAGTCTGCCCCATACTGAAGAATACAGGGTGGGGAAGCAAAATTTACAATGAACATCTAGTTGTTTTTTCTCAGCAGGCACTACGTCAATTGTTTTGAAACCAAACATATATTGATGTCATAATCCTACCTAACACTATTATCCATACCTTTTCAGAAACTTTTGCCCATATGAGTAATCAGGAAAGCAAACGTCAAAGAGTGTGTGATTTGCTGAATGCACTCGTCACACCAAAGGAGATTTCAAAAATAGTTGGAGTGTCCATAAAGACTGTTTATAATGTAAAGAAGAGAATGACTATGAGCAAAACTATTACGAGAAAGTCTGGAAGATACTATTAAAGAAGAATGGGAGAAGTTGTCACCCGAATATTTGAGGAACACTTGCGCAAGTTTCAGGAAGTGTGTGAAGGCAGTTATTGAGAAAGAAGGAGGACACATAGAATAAAAACATTTTCTATTATGTACATTTTCTTGTGGCAAATAAATTCTCATGACTTTCAATAAACTAATTGGTCATACACTGTCTTTCAATCCCTGCCTCAAAATATTGTAAATTTTACTTCCCCACCCTGTAACCCACATATTTTAATGTAATAGTTTAATGTAATGTTATGATAAATATTTAATTATTCTCCCATTAATTATCCTGTTTTCAGCTTGAAAAAAAAAAAACACATGCCCTTCTGGTACATTTTCCTCATTTTTTCCGTAAAGTAGTTTTTTCCGTATATATCTCCCATTTTAACACAGTTTTAGAAGAAATTCAGTAGATATGAGAACAAATCTGAGCAACATTCTTACCTTGTATCATAGATGGCATACAACTTTTTGTTCCCATCAACAGCATTCCTGTAAAAAGAAAAAAATAAAAGATTGCCTTAAAACAGAATCCACTCTGAATTTTCCACCATCCTGCTCATTCTGTGAGTTTAAATCCATAGAAGTGCTATAAACAACTCCTTACTTTCTGCTTTGAATTCTGGATGAGATTCATCTCCATAACTTAGACTGAAGTGAGCTGACCCTGATTGTTTTTTGCAGAATGATGAAATATGTTTTGTTTGTGCTGCTGGCAGATGTGTGAAATATTGTCTCCGCCTGCAATCTGGACCATTAACCAAAAACTCAGGACTGTGATTTTGCAGGTTTGTGTCCCATTTAAGTCGGGCCCACAACAGAGTACACCATCAACCCATCTGAAATGTAGGGAAAGTGGATTTTCTAAAAGGTAAACACAGGAAAAGCTCAGTTTACCAACATTTTGGCAATTAAACATATATTTTAAGAAGCAAATTAAACACTAGAACACCTCTATTACTCAGTGTTTATTTGGTTTGATCCTGTTTCATTTCTTTTTTTGGTGGTATTTCTCTACAGTAGATTGATGATAAAAAATATCATACTGTGAAAATACACTGGCAATGAAAGTAAAAGTCCTGCATTTAAAACCTTTAACCTTTTATCCCTATAGGCCCTCTACTTGAAAATTCTAATGAAATGAGTATATCTCTGCAAGCACAAGGTCTATTTGAATAGTTTATGTGCCATAGTAAAGGGAACACCTGTGAGATTTGTTAAGATGTGTAAATATCAGTATATGTGTTACTGGTGAAAACTAAATAAATATGGTACACAGCACAAATGTACGGAAGCCAAGAACGGCTGTGGATTTACATATTATTTTATGGTCGTTATAACAAAGATCGTTTTCTCGTGATAACAAATTAATTTGTTTCATGACTTTGTAATAGAGACCCATACACAGACCTCAGATGCGAGCAGGTACCGCATCCTCCACATCGCAGCCTTCAAGAGCTGCTGCTGACATGTGCTGAACAGAGCAGAACACACATTCAACGACATCTTACTGGTAAGTTACAGTAACTACGAGAAAACAATCTTTGTTATCTTGAGATAATGAATTAATTTATTTTGTTATCTCGGCAAAATGAACTTTGTTATCTTGAGATAATGAATTTATTCATTTCATTTTATTTATATCTTGAGATAACAAAGTTCGTTTTGATCTTTGTTATAACGACCATAAAATAATATGTAAATCCTCGGGCGGTCTCAGCTTCTATACAAATTTCAGGTTTTCACAAAAAAAAAAAAAAAACACTTTCAGAATGAATGGCCCTTTGGAATGATGCAGCTGCAGATCTAAACCTCTCAAAATATGTTTATATTATTAGGAAATTGTACTGGAAATGGTCCCTGACAGTGTTTTACTGTTAAATAAGATACTCTGGTTTACTTTACTGATTAATTACTATGTTACTAATGTATACTGTAAGTAATTTACACGGCAGTAATGCATTATATTCTGTATCATATTAAGATGTTTGTAGCATCTCTGAAAAGTCACTTCATCACTTAACAAATCCAGTATGGTTTTTAAGAGGTTTTGTAACCTAAGAAGAACATATTCCCCACATTCCCCCACAGCTGCATTAAACCTGGACTACCTGAGTGTGCCCAGTGGCTAAGGCCTTACCACAGCAACCAGGGTTCAATTCCCACCACAGATCCCTTGCTGCATGATGCTACCCCTCCTCTCTCTATTGTCAGTAATAAAGTGACCCACCGGCCCACCAAAGGGTCCAATCCAGCCTGTGGGATGAATTTGTGAAATGCAAAAATTACACAGAAGATATTAACAGTCAAGGATGTTAAAATCATTGTAGTTCAGGGGCTACATACAGACCAATATGATCTGAAGTGGATCAGACCAGTTAAATTATAACATAATTATCTAGAAATAATGACAGTTCCAAAGTTTCCTCTTTGTTCTAGTGGAAAAAAAGTTAAATTTCATGAAAATGTTTACATTTACAAACTATCCTTTGTAACAAACAAAAAATGCAAATAGCTTGAAAAAATATGAACAACCTGAAAAGAGTGATTTTAACAATATTCTGCCTGTTCCTAAATGTTTTGTGTATTTGTAGATCCACTGGGATCTGTAGGTTGTAATGCACATGTGTAAATGATAAACTGAGGCATAATATTGTTAAAATTGCAATTATTTTTCTTAAGCGATCTCAGGTTGTTCATGTTCAGATTTTTAAGGGAACTTTGTAGATCTATGTAAACACTTTCATAATGAAATTTGACCTTTTTCACTGGTTTTTACTGGTCCAGCCCTCTTCAGATCATATTAGGCTGAATGTGGCCCCTGAACTAAAATGAGTTTGACACCCCTGGCCTAGAAGATGGGAGAAGCAGATTGTGACCAAAGGGTTTGATTCCCCAGACCAAAAGAGAAATTGTTGGCTGATGTGCCCTTGAGCAATGCACTTAACCCTCCATCTGCTCCCAGGTGCCTGACATGGCAGCCCACTGGTCCCAGTCTGCAGTATCCGCTACTTCCACTTAAGGCAAAAATGCAGAAAAATATGATATAATAGTACAGTTGGCAGCCCTAACAAATGTGCAAAACTCGAGCCATTTTTGCTATGTACTATGACCAAACTAGCCATCATACAGTATTTACAGTACTAAGAAAAACACATGTAAAGTGAAAGGAACATGTATTTTAGAACATTAGAACATCACTTTTCTACCATTAGACCAACATAAGTGCTGATCCAGTTCTATCTACATCCATATTATCCCTCTGAACATCATTCCTTACATTAGTACCATTACTTCATGGTACCTAACAAAGCAGGTACACTCACTGTTCTTGCAGAGGTGGACCTTACATACCCTGTAGACCACATTGGAACTGAGATTATTGACTCACTGTCCTCACTGGAACTGTTGTCATCACTGTCTTTTAATGCATGCAGAAATGACCAAAAATAGTCACTTTCCCAATAAAGGGTTAAAATAAGAAATTTACTCTTAAAACAAGATAAGTTATCGAACACTTCTAAATCAAAGGTTTTTGGTTTTGTTTTTTGTTTTTTATCTTGGTAAGACCATTATCTACTGCTGCTGTATAATAGATCAGTGTAAAAACAGTGGCCTCTACAATCTACACTCTCAAAAACAGAGGTACCAGCTTGTACTTAAAAGGGTACAAATGCTTGTCACTGGGGGTGTACTTTTTTGAGAGACATTTCTGTACCCCTTTGAAATGGTCCATTTTTGTACCTTAAGTACTTTACATAGAAAGAAAACTCTCATATAGTTGATAATGCCATGATGTTTAAAGTTTGAACCGGTGGCCTAATTGAGAAAAAAAACAAAAACAAAACGGCATAGGCAAGCTACGACATCAAGACATGGAGGTGTGAATGAAAACTTGATAAAACAGAGATTATGGCGATAATCAGAGGTTCTAATAAACTAAATAAATTATTAGGCTATTATCGTAGAGCTAATTGGGCTATTAAATTAAAACACAAATTATTATTAAATATAATATAGAGTAATTACAGTACACTGTAAGCCCGGACTTTGTATTCACTAAAATGCTTTAATTACAATGTACTTAAATGATTTAAGTTTTATGACATTACTATAAAATGTTAAGTATATTCTACTAATTTGGAGATGTAGTCAAAAGTACAAAAACAGTTTAAGTTGAATGGATTTAAATCACCAAGTTTTAGTCATGACCACTTTTTTTTACTGTAAATCTTTATGCCTTGCCAAATTAAAAGCACTTCCTGTACTGGTAAATTATATTAAACTAACTCCCTGCCTAATTTCCATCCATGCTACAATATATTAAGTTTAATAATTATGCAAAGCAATTTATATTGCAGAATATTTTAATTTAAATCAACTTGGGATTGAGTCCAATGACCTAATGATTTTAATTTATAGATTATACAAAGCAACTGACATTGGAACAAATTTTAAGTTAAATTAACTTGGCCTTTATTGTGTTGGACTTAAATAGCAATTCCCTTCAAATCAAGCATTTAGGTTTAATACACTCAAGTTTTCATTACTCATTACTTAAATTTTTTAAGGCAACGAGTTTAGAGTTACATTACTTAAGAATTTCAATGTAATCAGTTTCAACTATTTGTTTGAGTTAAATTAACTTATTGGGGTTTACAGTGTATGATATATAATAAATAATGTGTGAAGCCTAATGTTTGAACTATAATTAGGCCTATGCTGTTCAGTTCTCCTAGCCTATAGCCTATTCTCATGGTCTACACACATTTTTTAAAGCTGCAGGGTACCTTATAGTACAGATTTGTACTTTACATAACTTTGGACCCTTTTTCATAGTCTAAAGGTGCAATTCTGACCTCCTAAAGACCAATATTGTACTTTTGAGAGAACAGTCTTAAAAAATGTACTTATAGGTACATAAATGTTCTGATCTCTTTTTGAGAGTGTAGTGGAAGTAGAAATACTCAAGTAAAGTACCTCTAATCTGCTGGTACTTGAGTGGAAGTGCTTATTTCCTCTGAACCACAGCTCCAGTCTGGGATACTGCGCACTGTGGTTTGTGTAGATGTGCAGATCCCTCTCATGGTTGTCTGTATAACTACTATAGGACACTTTCTCCTTCCAGTCCTCCTTGTGTGCCATCCCCTCCCCTCTCTTCTCCTCTTTCCCTATCTCTCTACCCCTTTGGCCATCCGTATTTGTGTGTTTGTGTCTTGGTGGCACTGCATTCTCCACTAAAGTCTATTTGCATTGTACTTTGCCTTCGGATGCTGTATCGGATTTTCCTCCTTATTATTATTTTTGGCAAAGCTCGCCGTGCGCTCCCGGCTCCTCGGAGACCAAACCAAAGGATGGTCAGTCAGCACAAGTGTCGGGAAGCCTGTCTTTTTTCGCTGCCAACCTTTTAATCGCTCTGGGGGTTGAAATAAACCTCGCTGACGGTGAAATTAGTCCACATCTTCCACCCCCCCACCATCCCCTCCTCCCTCTCCTCATCCTCATCCTCATCTTCATCCTTCCACTCCTCTATTTCCAATATGCAAATATCAGAAGGAGGTGCCGTCTGTAGGAATTGATGCCAAACACTAAACAGTGCAATCTGCGTGTGAGATTTCCACGGAGAAGTTTGACTGCGCATCGCCGTGTGTGGTAAGCTTTGGTAACTGCGGCTCAGCGCCTGTGCAGCAGCGGAGTGTTGTTATAGGCCAGTCCAGGATGAGAGGTGGTGGGACGTGTGGGCACTGGAGGAGGAAGAGGAGTAAGGCTACAGTATAGAGAGGTCTGCTGCTGGAGAAGGAGCCGCACCGGGGGGGGACTGTAGACTTAGACACGCCGCTGAGAGTGGGGATGAAACCCGGAGGAAGCCAGGTATTCACACCGTGCGTCCTGCACTGATGGGGGGATGATGCGTGCGTCGTGATGCGGTAACGCTCAGGGGATGATTTTTTTTTTTTTTTTTTTTTTTTTTTTAATGTGTTATATATTTATTTATTGTACTGTATTGGGAGAGTCCAGCTGCGGTTGTACTGCTGAGGGATCGGCTCACAGATGAAGGCAGGTATAGATGCATGTCTTAAGTTTAATAGCGGATGTGGAGTGATGGGGGATGCAGCGCGTGCAGCCTCCTGCGTCCTGTCAGAAGTCATCAACTTATAGAAACCCACATCCATTTAGTGCAAATAAAGAGGGGCTCCCGCAGTTTGTTGGAAAGGGCCGATCAGGGGGGAGTGTAACAGAGAAAGGACACAGTAAAGATCCGAACAAGGAGCATTTAAAGGCTTGAGACGTTTAGATTGTCCTTCTAAGATGATGGGAACAGTGGAGTTATGTGGGTACATGTAGACCACTGCATTGGATAGTCTCATGTAAAGATTAGATACATACTAAATAATCGATTAATCAGTTTTTAATCCTTTTTTTTTTGTAAAAAGTCGCCTAAATATGAACATGTTCTGGCTTCTTTATTCCACCCTGACAGGCTGATCAACATCTTTCATCATTTTCTGACTTTCATAGACCATTAACTAATCACTTAATGGAGTAATTTATTAAAGGATTAATTATTGATAATGAAAAATAATCCATAGTTGCAGCCTTACACTAATACTGTCTTTACACCATTGTGCATTTGTGTCTGTGATAGTGGTAGTAACACTTTTTTTTTTTTAACTTGATGATACATATAGTCTGTGCAGAGTACTATCTATTAATTAAAGTAAAAGACTTTTAAGATTATATTCATGTACCTGTTTATTGGTGACAAATATATGTGGTTTGGTATTCTAAAACTGTTGGGGTATTGGATCCGGATAAATTCCACAATAAGTACAATGTGTTTTCTTAAATAGTGCATTATTTATTTCCATTATATGTGAAAAAAACAACAACAACAAACAGAGCTTTGTTGCAGTTGTAACACTGAGAATGTTTCAGGAATGGACGATGGAATGTGCTACAGCTTTGCAATGAGACGTCTGTGGGTCTGTGTGTTGCTTGCGAGCATCACCTGCCGTCTGAGGTGAGGAACTGACTCATTTAACTTTGTCAGGACACATTTTAGACTGGGGAGGGGGAGAAAAATACAAGTGACTGAACTGCAAATGATTTGTTTGAGTGAATGACTTTGAAGAATTTATGTCCTTGTCTCTTGTGCAGCCTCACCCAGGATGTAGCTGGAACTCCCAAAGAGGCTGAATTAAATGACAACATTACCATATTCACACGCATTCTGGACGGACTGCTGGATGGTTATGATAACAGGCTCCGCCCCGGATTGGGAGGTATGCCCAGTGAATATATAAAACTCCACACCTCTGCCATTTCAGTAATTAGTACAGTCACTCATATACGAGGTGAGAACTGATTATGCCATCATAAAAATGCCCCAGTGTTGTGTTTTCTAATGCACAAAGCCCCATACTTTTATAGAGATGAAAGAGAGAAGTGTTGGTTTGTATTGATAGCTCTGCATGACAGATTACAGCCCTTCTGTCCACACACAGAATAATGCTCTGCCCTCTGCTCATTCATTCGGAGAGAGAAAAGGTGTCGTTATTTATACAGGCTTCACGCAGCCTTCGAGACGCAGGCATGTTCAGACCTCGTAAAGATGATTTCGTGTTAGTACGAACACACATCTGCTGGGATGACCTTGAGGAAGCTGTTGTTCCTCTTCATCCAACAGCCGCTCCATTGTTCTCAGTCGGCAAAAGCAGCAAAAACTTTCCAACTCTCATCATACAACAAAAATGTTTAAGCTCAAAACTACTTTATTTAGTTAAACTTTGATGTTTGTTATTTTAAGGTTGGCATCTACTGTTGACTCTCTGCAGATGTTTGTCCTTTGGGGGGTTGAGCTGCTTTCAGGTGCTGGACGTGAGGAGCGTGCCAGCGAATGTAAAACAGATTTACAGTGACTTCCTCAAAATAACTGCCAATGTATGCTTTAGGTCATAAATAACTCTGCTGACTCAAGGCGGAGGCTTAATATAAAATGAAAAGAAAAAAACCCATGCAAACTTCAAATACAGTATGTGCTGCATGATGTAAAATAAAAGCTCCTCTGTGAATTTACTGGAAACGTGGAGAGTCTCTTTCAGACGTTTTAACACATGCACGAGGGCTTTAATAAATTATACTCTAACACAGATGTTTCATCAGGACAAATACTGGTAGTTACTGCTCCTTTCCAACTTCTGAAATGCTTAAAGAGGTGTAGATTCTCTTGGGTACGAGTGTTTTTTCTTCATATGCTCCTTAATGATTCATTGTCTTCATGATAAGCACACTTTAAACTCTTATAAATCTAAATGGAAAGCACTTCTACTATATATGAGACATTAAACTGATAAACAAGCTTTTTTCACTCTTGGAAATGACTGAAGTGAATGTGGTTTAGTATTTCATGTCTTAGAACAATAGTCTGCAGCCTGTATATCCACAATTATGGCATTTTCCAGACATTTTAAACATATCTAATAAGCCACTTAACTATATAATACATTTATTTGTGCATCAGAGCACAGAGACTATAACTGAATACTAAGGTCACAGCTCATTTAACTTGTTTTAATGTCACTGGATCTGTAAAAGCCACATAACACCTTTAGATACAGTTGCGGAAAAATATATTAGACCATCAAAAGTCATCAAAAATAATGGTTATGCAATCAAGTACTAACTCCTGTGTGTATCATGTGACTAAATCAGACAGAAAAGAAAACATGGAATGCCTAAAAGCACTGTTTTTGTCAGTACATTGCCATAGCTATTGATTTAAGAACTGAAGTGGTTTTGGTTATTATCAAGAAAACATGGAAAATGACTAGATATTAGCTCTGAAATTAAACTTTCATGAGCTAATTTTGTTGTTGTTATTATATTTGTCCAAACAAATGTACCTTTAATTGTACCAGGCATTAAAATGAACAAGAAATTGAAGAAAACAAGGGTGGTCTAATCATTTTTTCCATGAGTATATATAGAAATGTCTAATTAAAACAAGAAAATACTGTGACCGCTCAGAACTTTCTTCCTGTTTTTACAGAAAAGGTGACAGAAATTAAAACCAACATCTTCGTCACCAGCTTTGGTCCAGTGTCAGACACAGAAATGGTAAGAACTATATTGTTTTTTTGTTTTTTTTTCGACACTTCTTGAATTGTTTGGTTTAGATGCTGCATAAAACGTCAATAAAAGCAGAATGCAAGAAATAGGAAATCTCAAAGATCAGAGGCATCCAATATAGATTTTTGGCCTCGTCCCTTGTGCACAGAGGTTTTAGAATCTTTGATTGCATTATGTTCTGCAGATGATGAGATATTCAAAGTTTTAACAATTTTCTGTTAAGTAACATTATTCTGAAATTCTACTGCAGTTTTTCACTTATTGGTGAAACTCTACACATTTTTACTTCTACCTCTCTAAGATGCTCTTTCTATACTCAGTCATCACCATTGCTGCCATCAAAATGACCTTATTTCTTTCTTAAAATGTTTTCAGTTTAAATGTTGAATATGTTTTTTGTCTTCTGTTGTGAATATAACATGGGTTTATGAGTTCTGTATATCATTACATTGTGTTTTTACATAGTGTCTCAGCTTTTTTTGGAGGTGGTGTTGTGCCTACCTCCATATTATTACATTACTAAAATAATTTATAAGTCATTTTTTTCAGATTTTTCAGGAAACATAAATAGTATTTGAGTATTTGGTTATTTAGATTTGATCATTTTCATTTACTAAATTATTGTTTTGATATAACACGGTTTTGAGAAGTCTTTAGTTTGATTTAGTAACACAGTTTCCGTACTTTACAAGATTAAATTCATTCTAGATTTGGCTCTGGCAGTGTGAATATTCATTAAGTTTCTGACATAAAAATGAATGTACAGTCATAAATGTCTTTCTGCAGGAGTACACCATTGACGTGTTCTTCCGTCAGAGCTGGAAGGACGAGAGGCTTTGCTTTAAAGGTCCGATGGAGATGCTCCACCTGAATAATCTCCTGGCCAGTAACATTTGGACCCCCGACACCTTCTTTCTTAATGGGAAGAAATCCATCGCGCATAATATGACTACACCTAACAAGCTACTGAGGCTGAAAGATGACGGGACTCTGCTCTACACCATGAGGTAATCTCTCCCAAGGCCGACCCCTCATTCTACCTCAGATTCCCTTTTTCCACTCAGTCTTGCAACTAAAACACTGAATCATGACAGGACTATGTGCTTTACAAATGCGGTTTAATCCAATTAGAAGTGGAGATATGACTAAAACATCCATCAGCCGGTATTTCTGTTTTTTTCCCTAATGGTTTTCAAGACCTGTGCTGCAGTAAAACAGCCCACATGCACATGTTGTCCTCGGACAGTGTAGGCTAGGTCAGACCAGCAGGGTTTGCTTTGACCCAGTACCGACACAAAGGGTTTGAGAAAACTGAGGGTTTGTGTGTTTTATGTTGAGATGCTTCACCATTAACCATGTCTCCACAATGCAGACACCTCTGCTTTACTCTGGAGGAGCATGACCTTTTGTGGTTATTACTGCTCCAACACTCAATCACAGTCCCTGTTTAATGTATCGTAACAATAGCTCAAATGGGGTTCAGTCACAGCAGCTGCTATGGACACGAGGAAAAAACAGCTTTACAAGTGTGTAGTTTCGATGACAAATGCACTGCATATCAGCATTTAACATATCTGATGAAGTTTGTTTACTGCAGCTGCTTATTTGAACTTACAATACACTTTCTTTTTTTTCTGGAAAATGAGTCATATTGTTACAGAAAAGTCATCTCATTTTAAGAATTTATACAAACTTGTCTAAATAATTTATTCCAGTTAACATTATACTATATTTAATAAGTAACAAAATGGTTTTGCTGCATATCCCAGCAGATGAATGAGGTTGTCTGATTTCCAGAGTGAGATAAATTTTACAACTTATAAGTTTAAGAATTTCAATCTCATGGAGCTAATTTTCTGCTTAAAGTTTGCGAACGAACAAAACATGTTTACAAGACTTTGCTCTAAACTAACAAACACATAATCCCTCTACCACGTTTCTTACAAACATCCTTCCACAACAGCAGATGGCGCTATGAGTCAACTGAAAATAGCTGATGTTGGTTGAATTCTGCCTACATAAGGTTGGCTAAATCATGCACTCACTTTTAACCCATAAAGACCCAGTGCTACTTTTGTGACTGTTCCCAAAAGATTTCTTTCTGTAGATTTAACCTTTAAGTGATTTTTCATCATTTATTATAACATTGTTCTCTGCATTTTGCATTATATCATTGAAAATCATTTAGTTTCTGATATTTAATTTACTGATCATGTAGGTGTTCATAAAAACTCAGAGTAAATTCAAAGGTTATTAAATCAGAAACACAGAAAAGTGAAGAAAAAGTGATTTTTCAGCTCAGACATCATTAACTGAACATAAACCCAGTGTCTCCATCCACTGTCGTTGATCCAACTCCATGGGTTTTACTGGGGAATCAAGGTTGTAGAAGATGACGGTGTTTCCATGGTAACTACGGAGCCTCTGAGTGTCCAAAGGGGTCATATCTAATGATCATGAAAAGATGAATAACTTTATTTTACATCAGTTATTTGCATGCATTGATAGGATTAGTGGATCAGAAGTTATTGAACCTTTTAGATCAGTAGATGCTTTGGGTCTTTATGGATTCAATTTAATGACATGATATTTTATGAAATGATGTCTCTTGGAATTTATGAAATTGTTTTGCTCTTATTACTCATTACCAAAGCTGATTCTATTGAGGATGCATTATTTAGAAGAGCTGATTTGACCTTTTGTGTTTTTTAATAGGATGTATGAAATTCACATTGTTAAGCTAGTTGATTCCTAGCGCCTCCTGCTGTTGTGGAGAATGAAATCAGTCTGACAAAATTCATGTGATAGCTGATATCAGAAGGATATATTTTTGTACCTGTAAAAACACAATGTAGGTATTTCTCAGACATGATGTTTTATGAGTATAT
The DNA here is from genome assembly GCF_902148855.1 of Sphaeramia orbicularis. Taxonomy (NCBI): domain Eukaryota; kingdom Metazoa; phylum Chordata; class Actinopteri; order Kurtiformes; family Apogonidae; genus Sphaeramia; species Sphaeramia orbicularis. Next base: position 31,510,825 of record NC_043960.1, on the reverse strand, counting down.
TTATTGTGCTGTTTTGTATTCACAAACCAGACTGTGCATTACTGAAAAGCAGAACATTATTTGTCAGAAACAAACATCATACTTTCCTAAATAACTACTCCAGTGATGCTTTTAACAAACTCAATTTGCCTCAGTTTTGCCATTTGTTGCTATTTTTCACTGGCTGCTAATATTTTCAACACATGTACTAACCCCTTTTTCAATGTTTTTTGCTCAATGCCATTTTGTTTATATGTGGGTGCTTCTATGAAACTGGGTTCATTTCAGTATCTGGCACTTTACCAGCTTTTTAGACCCAATAATAAAAGAGAAATTTAGACATATTTCCCCTCAGGATGTACCTAATGATGACCTCAGATAAATGCAAAAATTATCCTCTTGCTCTGAGCCATCCCAAAATTAATGAATTTTTAATAAAATATTGGGGCCAAAAATAGGACCAAAATTGGGACAGGAAAAGCTACCCATAGGTGTCAGTGCATTTGATCTGGAAAACATGGCTGTGAATGGTCTTATATAGCGCTATAAATAAAGGCACTGTGTTAAATTTGATGATCCTAGTGGTTTTTCTAATCCAGACATGTGGGTTTTTCATGAATTGGCAGTGTCATTCCAGGTTTGGTGTGTAATCCATCGTGTCCACTTGCGTTACATGTGGAATCTGCCCATTTAAACACAAATAAACAAAAAATCATGAAGGATTTTGCAGCAGGGGTCATTTTTGTCAAATATTCTGCCTTGCATAATTAGCTTGATTCCAAAAATGTAACTGTGAGAGAATATAAAAGATATCTGAAAAAATAGTACTGCATAATTTTCATATCCTTTTGACTGTGTTACATGTGGATTCTTGTATAAAAATAATATAAAAATGTGTTTTATCTGACAAATAGTTTCTCTTCTATCTCAGTCAACATTTATTTTTAAAATAGACCTAAAGTGCTTCCAAACTTGCTTTATAACATTAGTCTACATCTGGTCTCAATGTTTAGCCCCTCTGTCCTGTTTTTAGGGACCAGTTTTATAGAAACACCCATTTAATAATACTTGTGTTTATTTCTGTTTACTTCTATTTGTACAGTGTACAACACAGTCTATATTGTAATGCAGAGAAAAGATAACCTAGATTGTAAGCTCATTTGCATCCCAACAGCACTTTCATTTCAGTGCTGTGTCATCATCTTATCAGGACAATAAATCTTCCAAATCAAATATTAACCAAGGATGTTGGAGGAAATGGAGCTGGGTGTCTGTCAAAAATGACTATTGATCATTACAAATGGTTACAAATCTACAGTACATTTGATAACACTAAAAGCCATTAAAATGGGTTCACAATGCCCTGTTAATGTGCTCGGGGAACAAAAGTTATTAGAGAAACATTTTATGCATGCATTACTCTGCTACACTGGGTGTTCACAGAGTCTGTAGCAGCTACTGTTTCATGAAAATATGTCTCAGTGGAAATGCAGTTTCGATCCAACCCCTTTTTTACCCACATATATACTGTATATGTTCATAGTCTCTTACATGATCCACCAGATACCATAGTAAATTGCTACTAATCTAAAGTAATAACCTTTATCTGTGTGAAATAACAACAATAGCAGCCTTTTTCTTCAGTTGGTAATTTATCTCCCAGGCTGCACCTGTCCTTATTGGTTAATATGATTTATTAAAGAGCAGGTACACTTACATTTACCTGCACTAATTAGTGCCATTCAGTACTACCTGTTTACTGGAAAATCCCCTTGTGGATATTAGCTGTCCTCATCAAAAACACACAGGAGCTCTGCAAAAGTCAGAAAATGGCTTAACCACTAAAAAAATTTAGTTTTTACTGAAAATATATGAAAATGTTCTGATTTTTGCTTGATTTTTGGGTCTGCATGAAATAAGGTTGTTCTCCTACATCTGGAGAGTATAATTTGTAGTTTTTGGTATCTGTAGCACCACAATACTTCACTTATAACAGCGTGTTGTGACACATTTTTTGCCTTAAAAAATTGCAGCCTCTATAATTTGGGCACTTGGTTCAGGGTAAAGTGAAGCTAATGCAGAAGGCCTGAATGTCAACTTTGCACTTGGCTATGATAATAGCACCCCTTTATAGAAGCTGAGAGAACCTTCCAGACAGACAAATGAACAAAAGTAGATGATTATTGTCCCTTGTGGTTTCACCAAATAAAGATATTTTTAACTGATCTGCAGAACATATGAAATTAAGCTCAGTCTAAAAATATCAGAACTTTGCAGAACAGTCCACAAGGGGGAGATGTCTGACCTAACAGACTGAAAATAAAAAAGGCTGATTACACAGTATATTATGGTGCTCTTTAATATGTCACATTCGGCGTAGTTCTATGAATTCCAGACTTATCTGTGGTCCTATATTTATATCTGCAATCTGTTGTATGTTTATATAAGAGCATATTTTCACTCAAAGAGCTGAGGCAGCAGATGGTCGTTGATGCGCTGAAATCCCACTTCTATGGTCATTTTAAATCTAATGTATGCATTGTATTAGTGTAATACAGTACAACATATTATCATTGGGGGAAGACATAACAATGGCACTAACACAGTGTGGGAGCAATATCGTATTATCAGCAAAAAATGCTTAATGCGTCAAAAGTAAATCTTGCCCCATGATTATGAAAAGCAGTCTTTCTCAGAGTGATATGTCTTAGAACGTGGATATCATTATATATGCATTACATTTCTGTGCTCTAATGATCGTGGTCATTATCTAGATTAGATTAGATTCAGCTTTATAGTCACTGCACAAGAACTCCATAGGAAATACAGTTTACAATCCAGTCTGAAATACTGTAAATAGTAAAAATGTACAAAATTAGTGCTAATATTTGACAAGTTTTAGCAAAAAGAAGGTAGAGTTCTACTAATTAGGAGGTATTCTTGGAAGGATACTGGGTCTTAAATAAGAATGTGCATGGGAGAATCAACCTGAAAACCCCAATATGTTGCAGAGAAAAAGGCAAAGGGAATTTGGTTTGCAGTGTGGGACGACCACAGCTGTTTCTGCAGACAGGCCGGTTCTACAGACTGGAAGGACAGTCCTAGTTTGGAGGAAGGAGGAGGGAAAATGTATAGAAATATAAAATGTTGAACAATTTAAGGCTTTAGCTGTGTTGAATTATTTGCAGTTTTATTTTTGCACAACCATGCTCAGGCACTAAAATACTTTGTTGTGCTAGACCTACACTGGTTTTATGCAGTAAAATAAACCTCAAGGACATGTATGACACATAATATTTTCTGGAAAACCACTTCTGTTCCAACTACATCCACAGAGTAAGTGACATTTGAAAAGCATAAAGAATAAAGTGGAGGGTCTTAAAGGGTACTACAACTGAATAGGTACATATTTAATATGTGATGTAGTTGTTTATGTGTAAGTACTAGCCCTGCAGTGAACTGGTGACATGTCCAGGTTGTACCCCGACTTTGTCCAGTGGTAGTGGGGATCAGCTCCAGCAACCCCAAGACCCTCTCAAAGATTAAATGAATGAATGAATATAACTATAGATATAGCAACATGATGTATTTATAGCAAGACTTAACATTTATTTCATTTTCATATGGATTTGTTTTAAGAGTCCAGTCTGTGGGTGTTCAAAGAGAAGAGAATAGAATCTATATTATAAAAGCCAAGTGGCCTCTGTGTGTGTGTGTGTGTGTGTGTGTGTGTATGTTTGTCTGGGGATTCACACAAAATCCAGAAAGAGCTGACTACTGCAATGTGGCATATTTATGTATTTTTGGTCAAGTAACAGACTAGTGAAAACGGCAAGTTGATAGAACCAATATTTTGGGAGATATTAGTAATTTTGGAATACAATAACCTTACAATCACATTGCTATACCCAGAACACTTTGGCGGTGAGTACTGGACAAATGTGGTACAGCATGCACGAATACACAACAGCATACAAACTACCACATCTAGAACTGTGGATACTCACAGGTCAACGAGCTAGTAGAGTAGAATAGAATAGAATAGAATAGAATAGAATAGAATAGAATAGAATAGAATAGAATAGGCTTTATTGTCATTGCAAAACACAGTTAGGACAGTGCAATGAGATTTTGTTTTCAGCTCTGCAAATTGGCCAAGATAAAAACAGTTACACAATCTACAAATCTAAGGGTAACAAATGTACAGTATGGATAGAAATATGAATTATAAATATAAATATAACTAAGTAAAAAAATGTGGCTATGAGTATTAATATGTGCAATGTAGTGCAAATACTGTGTTGTCTATAAAGTTGGAATAATTTTGTTTTCAGACACATTCCTCTTATTATTCCTATTTTTACACAATAGTAATCACCTTTGACCAGGTAAAAGGATAAATCTCTGTTTCACTTTATTATCAAGAATAAATCACAGTCATAATCATTTCATGAGGAGAAGGAAAAATGTTTTATCCAACTTTATGGGCATCAGTGTAGTATTTAATATAAATACATTATATACATAACTGCATGGGTATAGCATCCAGTAATAACTGATGAATAACTGCTGTGATGTAATATATACAGTGCTTTGATTTCCACAAACTATTTTTACATGTCTGTTTTTTTTTGTTTTGTTTTTTTACCTTTGTCTTCTTCCCATTGGACATTGTATGTTTTTATGCTTGTGATTTTACCTGCCCTGACCACAGCTCTGCCTATTCTACATGTGACCAGCAGAGGGCAGCATTAGATAAGGCTATGAGCTTTATTGTGTAGATGGGACTGCTCACACACCAGAGCAACAAGAAGAGCTCTTTTACAAAGTGTTATGTTCCCAATAAAGGAAACCAGGTTTTATCTCATCACTACATGCTGGTGGCAGCCTTATGCCATAGACCATCGTCAGCTCCTCTAATCCTCCTTCTCACTTCTGCACATTCAATTACATCATTTTTTCCTCAGTAGGTATTACCACGGGTCCCTCTTGTGGCTCGGTTTCTTATTGCTCATTGTTGGGAAAATTCCTATTTAGCCCACTTTCAACTATCGTAGACACACAAACGAAGGCAAACTCATTGCTTAGTGGCTCCTTACAGTAATAAGAACAAGCAAATTGAAACAAATTACTCATAACACAGACTTGCACTCATTTCACTGCAGATGAAGATAATGAAGAAGATGATGATGATGGTACCTCATCTCACACAGTCTGCTAATATTGTGACTTTGAATGTGTGATTTTCAGACTGACTATATCAGCAGAATGTCCCATGCAACTGGAGGATTTCCCAATGGACGCCCATGCCTGTCCCCTTAAATTTGGAAGTTGTGAGTAAACACATACACACGTTGTAAAGCAGTGATTTATAAAGTATAAAGTTAGGGGTTCGTATCTACAGTCTAAATACTTGTATAAGACAAGGTCCCTGATGAGAAAAATAGTATTTATGCAGTTTATCTCCTGCCAAAAATGTATACATCGAACAAATACACAACATATATCTAAAGTGTAGTAGTGTGTTTTACAAGGAATTTTGGCAGAATCATGTTAATATTGGCACAAACTTCCCACTGTGTTAGTGCTTACAGTTTTTTTTTTGTTGTTGTTGTCTTGTTGTCAAATGTCTAGATGAATTTTCCCTCAAACAACAGGAACAACAGTGTTCCTGATGAATACTGGATCCAAGTTTAAGTTCAATCTTGCCGAGGATTTAATGGTGTTACATTATATTTAGATGTGTTTTATCTCATTAAAATGAGGATGCATCAACAGCACATTTTATTTCAGAGCTGTTGTAGGTTAAAATGTGCCTCTTTTAATTTTTGTTACACAAAATAAAAGTTACATATTGCACCACCTGCTGTTGTAGAGGATAAGGTTTTTGGGATATTTGCAGAAAAATCATCACAATTAAAAACTTGAAACTTGAAAGATGGTGAAAGGCTGTATACAATACATAAGAATTGTTGTATTACACTCCTGAAACTGTTACAGATATGTTGTGTATTGTTTTATGTGCATACATTTTATATTTGCGAAAATCACAGTTTTTGTTATTGCATTGTAGTGTTTGTTTGTTAAGTTTTTGCAGGAAATTAACCTCATAAATACCACTTTACTGCATTAGGAGATGTTTAACTGATGTCCAGGTTGTGGTCTTATAGGGATACAACAACATTTGAAGGTATTGGCACTATTAAATCTGCATGTTTGATGTCTTTTCACCGATGGCACTGGCAGATGTTTATCTGTTGTGCTCTCATAAAGGCTATTTGATACATTTATATACACTGTTCCCCATAAAGTTGTAATAAAACATTTTGATATCTTCTCATGAAATGATGGTGACACGGATTTATTCTTGATAAAGTGCAAGTGGGACTCAGTATGTGATCATTGCACCTGGAGAAAGGTGATTACAGATGTGTATAAATAGAAATAAAAAGAGGAATGTGTCTGAAAACAAAATTTTTCCAACTTTATGGGCAACAGTGTAATTGAGCACGATCGCTCAAGATAATACTATATAATGAAGGCCTGGAATAGATTGAAACAGTTAAGTTAGCTCAGTATATATTTGTCATTTAGATTTCATTGTTTTCCTTGCAACAAAAGTTGAGCTAAATAATACAAGTTGACCAAACAAATAGAAAATAACATTAATGTAGAAAGATAGTCATTGTACACCACCAGTCAAAAGTCTGGACACACCTTCTCATTTCAATGACATGAGATGGACCGCAGATGGCCAACAAGTGCTCAGCATCACTGGGAACTCCTTCAAGACTGTTGGAAAACATTTCAGGTTCATCGAGATAATGTCAAGAATGTGCAAAGCAGTAATCAAAGCAAAGGGTGGTTATTTTGAAGAATCTAAAATATAAAACATGTTTTGAGTTATGTCACACTTTTTTTAACTACATAATTCCATATGTGTTCCTTGATAGTTTTGATGCCTTTAGTGAGAATCTACAATGTAAACAGACATGAAGATAAAGAAAAAACAGGTGTGTCCAAACTTTTGACTGGTAGTGTACATATCAGTATCAGATTACAATTTCACGATCTGTGCGTCCCTAATCATTAACATTATTTTTCCCTGCATTATTAAATGCGACATTGTATTCAAATGTGATGTGTTTGTTATTTATAGGAGGACATTACCGCCATACTATTCATGGTCTTAGTTTCAGTGTCTTCATCCATGCAGAGGTTTAAGGGTGAATGTACTCTGGAAAAAATGCCCCTCTAAAAACACTTAAAAAAAAAAAAATTATCTTGGTATAATTTCTTGAAATAGGATTTTCAAGATCTATTGTCTAAAAAAAGGTCTTATATCTCACTCAAAAGTTACTCTTTAGGTGATTATGTCTTATTTGAAGTATGATGAGATATTTTGACAAGAAATGAGAAAAATACACTTGGTAAGATTTAGATTTTTTCCAGTGTATTCGGTGAGTTCGACAGTCCTTGTCCCTCAGGTGCAGAGCTATTGTTGTGTCAGTGCAGGAGATAACCATGTAGACTGTGACACACTGCTCCTGATTAAGCAATTAATCATCATGTCAGCGCTGTTCTCCTGCACCCTTGACTGCCTCTGTTACATAAAATCGACACACACACACACACACACACACACACACACACACCACATATTCACATAAACATCAAGGTAACCTTTAAAAGTCCCATGCTACACCTTCCACATGCACCGCTAGCCGTACATATGCTCCATGCCCCGCCCCCTCCCATCACCTCTAAGCTAGTTACTCAGCCTCAAACGACTCCAGTGGTACAAAAATATCTGGGGAGTTCCTGTCGTGCAAGTTTAAGATTAGCATTTGAGGTCCTCCCTGCAAGTGACGTGTGAAGGGCTTTCTTAGGCTTCAGCGCTCTGAGGAGGTATTCCTAAAGCTGGGTGTTATAACGTTCAGCCACGCCCACACCTGCTTTGGACACCTTGACTCCCACAAAACTCTAACTTGTGTCTGGATGAAGTCCATAAAACCAAAATAATCCTTTAAATTATTATGCTTAAAATATGCAGCATTAGAGTCGAATTTAGTATTGTAATATCTAAGAAACAACAGAATCCACACTGTCAATATCAGTGTTTGAGATACAATAATGCGGCTTTCTTTCATGTATTTCCAGGTGTCTTTTCATGCAAGAATCTTCTGTTAACTGTTAAAGCACATTATCTATTGTGACAGAGGTGAGAATTACAGGGAAATCGAGGTGTATAACTTAGGAACGTGCTCCGTTGTTACTGTAAAATCACTCTAAACCTGTAATGTGACAGCCCATGTGAGGCACTGAGCCGTAAAAGTTACAGTGGTGCAGTATATCTTGTTTGCTCCGACTCCATTAACCCTACCTAATCCTTTGACCTAATGGACAGCACTCACCCACCAGCTCAAGGCTTTCAGAGCTACAGTAGACCTGTCCTTTGCTGTTGTGTTAATCACTTCTCATGGACTCAACTCTACAATCGGTCTCATTTTCAGCCTCAGGATTCATTTACTGTAGCTTCTGGAAACACAGCAACAGTGTTTACTTATCACAATATACAGTAGCAGGAAAAATTATTAGACCACCCCTTGTTTTTTTCAACTTCTTGGTAATTTTAATGCCTGATACAACTAAAGGTACATTTGTTTGGACAAATACTGTATAATGATAACAACAAAAATAGCTCATAAGAGTTTAATTTCAGAGCTGATATCTAGCCATTTTCCATGTTTTCTTGATAATAACCAAAATCACTTCAGTTCTTACATCAGTATCTATGGCATTGTACTGACAAAAACGGTGCTTTTAGGCATTCCATGTTTTCTTTTCTTTTCTGTCTGATTTAGTCACATACACAGGAGTTAGTACTTGATTGCATAACCATTGTTTTTGGTGACTTTTGATGGTCTAATAATTTTTTCCGTGACTGTAATGTGCATTATTCAATGAACAAATCCTAAGAGTTTGTCAGTGAATTTGTCATAAAATGATAACATAATTCTACACCACCACCATGGGTTATTACAGTTATGGAAAACTAAGACCAAACCTAAAACACCAAAAAAACAAAAAAAAAGTCATCTTCTCAAACAAATTATAACAAAAACATCAGTGAACAATGTAACAAATAAAACAAAGTGGAATTTGTTTAGTAAAATCAGCTTCATTTTTAATTCCCACATAGATTTCCACTGCTTTCCCACTTTGGTTCCTGTTATACAATAAACAACTTTTAATAACCAGTAGTTAATAAACCATATCTGGTGTTCTGCATTATTTCACTGAGCTACTACCAATCACTTTCCTGATAACATCCAAGAACCTAAAAGCGTATGAAAACAAGACAAAAACTGATCAGTTCCACAGAATAAAACTCCTTTTTTCAGTGACTGTATACCGTAGTACATATCCTATCGACTGAGTCTGAAGACATTTAACAAACAGTACAACAGTGTTTTATGTGTCACGTGCCTGTATAAACTGTACTGGTATTAAAATAGCCCAGCTATTCGTGGCCAGGCTTTGGTCTGAGTGATGCTTTTGTTCACTACAGAGCCATTAGCTTTGTAATTAGCAGACAGGAAATGTCACATATGATAAAGTGTCATCTCTCCTTTGTGACCGGACCTATTTTGTCATGTTTTTAACTTCTCCAATGTCATTTTTACACCCTTTTTCTTCATGCTAATTTTGGCCCCTTTCACACTTTCTTTTTATATATATTTAATATCCATTATCATAAATTTAATTTTCGTTGGTGTGTTTTGTTTTGTTTTGCTAAGGATATCACTAGCATGTGTGTCCTTGAAATATTAAGCTAAAGCCTGAAGATGGTTAGCATAGCATGAAACTATGAAACTAGAGACCTGTTTTTTCTTCTCTTTCCTGGTTATAGCTTCATGTTTTCAGTCAGATATCACCAAGTCTTTGCAAGAAGATTCATCGAGTGCATTTTTCAAGGCTTAAATGTCTAAAACAACAATGCACAAATCCAAAAAACCCCATCAAACTAGGTTGCAAATGAAGACAGCTAGATACTGCAGGTTGTAGTAAACATATCTGTGTGATTGTTTATCCCATGTTGTGGTGAGTACATTTAGGTCATCATAATAAAACGCCAAATCTCTTCTGAATTCTCATTTTGTAGAATAATAGCTTATGCATTATAAAAGAAATAGATGAACCTCATTTGACCCAAAATGCAAATCCACAGATAAAATAAGATTCCATCCTTTTCATGCCTTCTGTTGACTCAAAAACTCTTAGACTTAAGCGTAGCGTACTATTTTTAGATAATATCCTGGTGCTTATTAAAGTGACTCTGTGCTGGAATCGCGTAGATACTGTGTTGTTGTTTATAGGCTTGTTTAAAGGTTTGCATTTTTTGGTGACTTGAATGATGAGAACATTTCCAGACACAGGTAATATCCCATCATCTCCAACAGATGGAAAAAGGGCAGCTTTAATGGACAACATTTATAGAGGTGACTGGAAAAAACGGTCATAAATCCTTAAGTTCTAACAGTCACTGTGTCATTAGTAAAGGACATTTTTACTGTTTCATATTTTTTCTTTATCGGAAAAAACAAGGTTCGGATCATTTGTACTTTTTTTTTTTTTTTACCCATATTTACTTGCATATTTTTGTGACTTAATGCGATTCGGTACAGACATTTGTATTTTTACAGTCATACTTAAATGTACGTTTTCATCTATATGTGTCAACAAAAGTATGCACATGATATTACATAACTTATAGTGACATAACAATAAAAATGACATCCAGATCTCTTTCTCTACACAAATAAACAAGCTAGAAAGCATTTTACATTTCTACATTTTACATCTTATGTGTTTGCAATTTTATTTTAACTAATGAATGCTTTTATGTACATTTTTTTAAGCAAGAAAACGAGCCAGAGGTGGAAGTAGTCAAACAACGTCCAAATATGAACCATTCTGTCGAGTGGATGCACAGAAATGACTGTTTTTGAAAATACAAAGAATATAAATATGCAATTTTAGGGAAAAAAGTCTAAATGACATAAAATCAGGGCGCTTCATTGTTTTACCTGCTCATCTAATAGGCACAGTGTTACACACCAACAAACAGGACAGATCTGAGGAATTTACACACATCAGTGACCCAGTTTAACCCAGTTTAACACAATCAGTTTAATGTGGATTTATTTTGTCAGTATTTGGGCGGAGAACATCAACACAGACAGCGGTCTTCATGTGGTGGTCTTCGTGGTATATATATATACATATATATATATATATATATATATATATATATATATATATATATATATATATATATATAATTTGCGTCAGAGGTTAACTGTGCTAAATCATTACATTACATACTTTAATAAGATGAAGTTTAAAACAAATGGCCAAAGTGCTGGTTGGCTGACGTTTTCAGTGTATATGATAACGTGTTATCAATCGTACTTGTCCATATGCACATTCTATATTTCATATTAAATTAAAATTGTATTTTTATTTTATATATTTTATGTATATTTTCTGTGCTAGCACAGTTTACACAGGGGTGCTTGTTGTAATTTAATTTTGTGGTGAGTGCACCTGTACATCCACATGTGACTAATGAAAATCTTGAATCTTTAATCTTATAACACATATATTTTGGTTTATGTATATTTATACAATAGATCGATACATCCTCCACTGGAAAGAACCTGAAAAGTGAATGTATTGTAATGTACAGACAGTGTTTTGAAGTAGATCTAGTAGCTCTGACACAAACATTCCTTTGTCGTTAAACCCATTCTCTCATTAATTCTCACAATTTCACATTTTGACCCAAGACTGTGTCTTAGAAACTACAGCCAACCGACATTTTTGGCTTAATTTGTCTTTTTCACCACTTTTATTTTGGAGGTATTTTTTTTTACTTGTAGACCAGTGTGATTACTCAGTTATATCATGCTATGACATCATTTGATGACATAAATTATATTTTTAACATGCGTTATTAATTCTAATGATAAACAATACAGGCACATCTTTGTTTAAAATACAGCAGTTTAAGAGAAAAAAATATTTAGGCAGAAAAAAAAGTCTCACAAATTTGACTAAATTATTCCTCTAGTACGTTAATTGAAGTGATTCAGGATTTAATAGGTTACTTGTAAAGCGATAAATGACGTTGCACAGGTGTTATTCTGGATCTTTTCACCGATCTCAGCTGTAGATGAAGACCCTGTAAGAACCATAAAGACCTGAGCTGATGTTTTCCTGAACGCCTGCTTATGTTACGCTGCTCTACAAAAACATGTGAGACAATGCGGAGTGTCTTTGAGATGATAATCCACAGACTGGTTGACTGGGGTCACTCTAAATTGCAGTGGAGTCTTCTAACACCACAGTCGCTGGATTAATGCAGCGCTGTTTGATTGGACACCGCGCTGCAGTACGATTGAGACACACACAGATTTAGTGCATCTACAGTGTGTAACGACTAGCTGTTTTTGCATGTGTTTCATAGGTGTTTGTTGTTAATGTGCACCGATAAAGAAAAGTGTTCAAACCTCGTATTGACTATAAGACCTGTGACTAAAACACTGCAGCTCCAAAACCAAATGATCAAATCCCCCCAGTCCCACCCTCCTGAAGTTAAACTATAATCTTTCAAAGCCACTTCTCCAACGGTGTTAACATTTACACAACATCATACTGTACTGTTAGCAACATCTGTGTATTGTGATACACTCAAACTGATTACATCAGATCCAAACAAGAGCTCTTAACAGTGACACCAAGTTAATCTCTGTGTAATGAAGCAAAGTGGGTGAAAGGTCAAATGTTGTGTCACAGCCACACCACATTATTTATCCATAGCATCTAAGTTTACTTCCTGATTTATCGGAATTCCCAAAGACTCATGAGAAAATCTCACTGCAGTTGTAAATATGGAAAATCCTAAATATCCAGTGTAAAGATTGAAAGGGCGAGTGTCCCATTCCCTCCTGGTGTTTTATTAATCGGAACATTTTCCCTGTCCAGCTGTCGCATCGAGAGACGCCTCCCGACATTGCAATCAAAATGTGTTTTATTTAGAAGTAACACGTCTGACATGTCTGTGTCAGCCTCACGTCATTAAACATGCCGCTCAGGGTTTACTATTTACACGTAGATGAGCAGAGATTAAGTTAATAAAGATGGTGAAGTTGTGTGATGTGGAAGGAGGAGGAGGACGACAGACGGATGGGTTTGTCCTGTGTGTGAATCTGCATCATCACATTTCAGAGGAGGATGAACCTGCACCTGAAATCTAACGTGACCAAAAACATAACTCTTACATAATTGCAGTCACGTAACATGTCATTTATCAAACTCACCTTTTCTTTTTAAAAACAAAAAGCTATGAGGGAAAATGAATGTAATGCACAACATTATGCACTAACACACAGCTACATGTCCTAAGGGAGGTGGTTTTATGCTATTTGTACTTTCTGCTAATGCCCTTCAGTGTCTTAACTTTCATTTATATTTAGTCTTTCAGTTTGGTTTTACAAGTGCACATATTTTAGCTTCAGATTCATTTTTATTAAAAGGAAGTGACCAGTTTTAGTTCAGTTCTATCCTGTTTTAGTGTTTGATCGAGTAAAAAATTAATTTATTGAAGTATTAAATCATCAGCTATGTTGTACAAAACCTATTGACCCTGCAATTATACTTAATTTTTTACCGCTAGTTGTAATTTTACCTTGAGGTTTCATTAACTATAATAACCCTGCTGTGCTTGAATTAAATGGTTGCTGTAATGATGTATTTTTCTTCCCACATCTTTGTACACTGACGCTAGTAAAAATGGCACAAAATACTTTCACCTCTTCTCCTGAAATAATCATGACTATATGATTTATTCTAAACAGTGTAACTAGGACTCAGTATGAAATCATTGCACATGGTCAAAGGTGATAACCGATATGTATAAATAGGAATAAAAGGAGGAATGTGTCTGAAAACAACATTATACACATATATAGGTAACAGTGTATGGGTTGAAGTGTCTTTGAAAATAGGCTGGAATGTGTGAAATAATGCAGGAAATGATTTAAAGGCATGTAAATCAGCAGATGACACTTATAGTCGCGGAAAAAATTATTAGACCACCCTTGTTTTCTTCAGTTTCTTGTTTATTTTAATGCCTGGTACAACTAAAGGTACATTTGTTTGGACAAATATAATGATAACAACAAAAATGGCTCATAGTAGTTTAATTTCAGAGCTGATATCTAGCCATTTTCCATGTTTTCTTGATAATAACCAAAACCACTTCAGTTCTTACATCAGTATCTATGACATTGTACTGACAAAAACAGTGCTTTTAGGCATTCCATGTTTTCTTTTCTGTCTGTTTTAGTCACATGATACACACAGGAGTTAGTACTTGATTGCATAACCATTATTTTTGGTGACTTTTGATGGTCTAATAATTTTTTCCGTGACTGTAATGTACATTATTCAATGAACAAATCCTAAGAGTTTGTCAGTGAATTTGTCATAAAATGATAACATAATTCTACACCACCACCATGGGTTATTATAGTTTTGGAAAACTAAGAGCAAACCTAAAAACTTGCAGCAAAAAAAGTCATCTTCTCAAACAAATTATTACAAAAACATCAGTGAACAATGTAACAAATAAAACAAAGTGAAATTTGTTTAGTAAAATCAGTTTCATTTTTAATTCCCACATAGATTTCCACTGCTTTCCCACTTTGGTTCCTGTTGTACAATAAACAACCTTTAATAACCAATAGTTAATAAACCATATCTGATGTTCTGCATTATTTCACTGAGCTACTACTAATCAAGACTTTCCTGATAACATCCAAGAACCTAAAAGCATATGAAAACAAGACAGAAACTGATCAGTTCCACAAAATAAAAATAAGTAAAACTAAACTGATAAAAAAAAAAAAAAAAGAACTGAAAGGCAACTGCTGCTATTTAAGTCAATTTTTCCAGGTTATATTAATAATCAAGTGAATATCCTTCAGTGTAAAATAATGTACATGTGCACATTCCATTGAGACAGATTTTGTGAGGGTAATTCCACCTTTAAATGTGTCACAGTCTGTTCCTATAGGTGTCCTGACATTTGTTAATACCTCACAAATCCTCTGTATGTGAGAAAAGTGGTGTAAGAACAGACTGTGGTATTTGGACAAAGAGGATGTAGGATATCGCTTCCTGGAGGTGAAAAGAATTAACACAGGACCACTGACCTTTTCTGTGGCGTTTCCTACACTTTTTTTTTTTTTTACTCCATCAGTATTATATTATGGGATTAAAAGCTGAAGAAACAGACGTATTCTTAGAGTTCTGAGCTGTAATATAATTCAAGTGTTCAATCATTATTCATTATGTCAAATGGATTAATGTGTGATTAATGCATATCTAGTCCAATTTTCTGTCTTTATTATGCGTTTCTATCAGGTTCTGTTATTAATAATGTACAAAGTGCCTATTTTCTGTTTTGCCTCTGCCTTTCCATCGCCTTCTATTTCTTTTCTGTCATTCTTACTCTCTGTTACACCCACTTAGTTTGGCCCTAAACAGTCATGTCCATTGAGATGAATGATTCTGTATTGATCTGCCTGCCCGTGATACATTTACTGATGCAAACAGATGGATTTAGATTAAAAACAAGTCGCATTTGTTGCAGTTCTGCTGAAGTATGTGCGATTTTCTAACGGAGGCATAAATCAGGTGTGTGTTTTTTTTTCTCTTAGATGCATATCCGGTGTCGGAGGTGGTCTACACGTGGACAAAGGGGGCGGCCAAGTCTGTGGTGGTGGCGGAGGACGGGTCCCGGCTCAATCAGTACCATCTGATCGGTCAGACCGCGGGCACCGAGGACATCTACACCAGCCGAGGTACAGTTCAATAAGTCCAGGCCGGAGAGCAAACCCACTGGAGAATCTAACCAACTACTGTACTGCAGCTGCACTGGAGTATTTACATTCACTGCCTCTTCACTACATCTCAGAGGCAAATATTGTTCTTTTCTCTGCACAGTTTTAGACAACAGTTTTAGTCATTAGTCACTTTTCAGTTTACAATTTTCCATACAGTTAATTTCCAGAAACTTAGTCCCTTAGACCCTCAAAGACCTGGAACTATTTTTGTGCTGATTTCCAAATACATTTTTCTCAACCTTTGTGATTTATCACTATTTTTTTTTTTTTTTACAATATTGTCCCCTGCATTTTATATTTTTCAGTAAAGATCAGGTATTTTCCTATATCTAACTGACTGATCATGTAGACTTTCATAAAAGAAACAGAGAAAACTGAAGAAAAAGTGACTATTTCAGCAAATATATCATTAAATGAACATAAAAGCTAGTGTCTACAACTACTGTCATTGTCAAACTACAACCCATAAAGACCCAAACATCCACTGGTGACCAAAACCATCTACTGACATAAAATATTTAATATCTGTTGATCCACTATTCCTGTTAATACATGTAAATAATTGGTGTAAAATGCAGTTTGTCGTCTTTTCATGGTCATCAGATATGACCCATTTGGACGTTCAGAGGCTCCGTAGTGAATGTGGAAACATTGATTCACCAGTTAAACCCATAGAGTTTGATCAATGACAGTGGATGGAAATACTTGTTTTATGTTCAGTTATATATGGATTTGCTGAAAAAGTCACTTTTTCCTCAGTTTTCGCTGTTTGGTATAATATCCTTTGAATTTACTGTGCGTTTTCATGAACATCTACTTGATCAGCTAATAAAATACGGGGAAAAATCCATGATTTACATGGATTACATGGAAAAACGCAAAATTCAGAGGATGATATTACAATAAAGGGTGATAAATGGCTTAAGAAAGGTTAATGAGATAGAAAAATTCATTCATTCGTTCATTCATTCATTCAACTGCCAGAAAAGTAGCACTGGATTGTTATACAGGGTGGGGAAGCAAAATTTACAATATTTTGAGGCAGGGATTGAAAGACAGTGTATGACCAATTAGTTTATTGAAAGTCATGAGAATTTATTTGCCACAAGAAAACTGACATAATAGAAAATGTTTTTATTCTATGTGTCCTCCTTCTTTCTCAATAACTGCCTTCACACGCTTCCTGAAACTTGTGCAAGTGTTCCTCAAATATTCGGGTGACAACTTCTCCCATTCTTCTTTAATAGTACCTTCCAGACTTTCTCGTAATAGTTTTGCTCATAGTCATTCTCTTCTTTACATTATAAACAGTCTTTATGGACACTCCAGCTATTTTTGAAATCTCCTTTGGTGTGACGAGTGCATTCAGCAAATCACACACTCTGACGTTTGCTTTCCTGATTACTCATATGGGCAAAAGTTTCTGAAAAGGTATGGATAATCGTGTTAGGTATGATTATGACATCAATATATGTTTGGTTTCAAAACAATTGACGTAGTGCCTGCTGAGAAAAAACAACTAAATGTTCATTGTAAATTTTGCTTCCCCACCCTGTAGGTTAATTGGTGAATCAGTATTGCAGAAGATGACTGTGTTTCCATGTTCATTACAGAGCCTCTGAACGTCCAAATATATCATATCTGTCATTAACTGTAACTGTAATTTACCTGAATTATTTACAAGTATTGATAAGATTAGTGGATCACAAAATATTAAACATTTTAGATCAGAAGTAGAAGTGATCACTGGTTAAACCACCCGACAGTTCAAATGTACCCAGCCTTAAATACTCAATATGTAGGTGTTAGTTACTCGTTACTGCCTATGTCGATAGTGTAGGAGCAGCATAGAGGCAGTGAACAACACAGAAGTAAACATAAGGATTTGTGTGAAAAACAACGAATTTCAGCTACATTGAATACAACATAATGGATGCAAACATGGATGAAGAAAACGTTAGCGTAGAAATAGAGTAAGCTATCGTCAGCAAACCAGCTCCAAGTATAACCTCCATTCCTGCATGAATCTTACACATTGAACCTTTAATGATCATTAGTTTCAGTGAGTTGATTTCTTTATTTTAACCCAAGTTAGAATAGTTCAATGGCTTTTGCATTTTAGGCTCAGTTAACTTTGCACATGCAGTCAGTAGAATTATTATTTTAATTTCATACTTGACGACATTTCAGAGCCTGTACTATTTCACTTTCACAGTACATGAGTAAACAATTTTAATCAGTATTTAGGCTTTTACCAATCTTTTTAAAAAAATCTAAATCTGTACCTTTACTAACAGTTTTTCCACCTCTGACTGTGACAGTAATCATAAAGAATATGATAGATCGGTAGAAACAAAGAAAATCATTGTGTCAGTATATTGTCTATGCAACACACATGAAATTAACCCTCTGCTGTTAACCCATCATTAGCTGAAACATGCATGAACACACACTGCACACTGGGAGCAGTGGACTGCCATGTCAGATGCCCAGAGCACAAATGGGGGGTTAAGTGCCTTGCTCAAGGGTACATTAGCTGACAATTTCTCTGCTGGACCAGGGAACTGAACGAGGGACCATTTGGTCACAAGCAGTAAAATGATTCCAAAAACATCATGTGCAAGTAAAACACTGACAGACTATGTTTGCTCGTACATTTGAGAATACTACTACTACTACTACTACTACTACTAATGATAATAATAATAATAATAATAATGCTAATAATACTACGACTACTACTACTACTACAAATAATAATAATAATAATAATAATCATAATAATAATAATAATAATAGTACTACTTATACTACTACTACTACTACTACTACTAATAACCGTTGTCTTTCGCCAGTGCTACAGAACTCTTCTCCTTCATGGCGTTTGTACACCACTGTATTTCATTTTAATACTACTCAATCATTTCCTCTGTTACTACACCAGTCATACAGTAGTTTCAGTGAGAACCAGAAGTTAAGCTCCTGCTTCCTCTCTATTATTCAGCTCTATGTTATTACAGTGTGTGCCATCCAAAGATGTTGTGAGAAGAAAATGTTTTCAAATCAAGCTGGATAGAGACAATGAATGAATCACAAGGATTTGAGAATGCCTCCCACACATAGCCAGCTGTCTCTGGGGCAGCCTAGAGAGGAGAAGAGGGGGGGCAAAAAAAATCACTTATCCGTGGTCTGAGCCATTGGGTCTGTAGGGTTAATCCGTATGCAGGCCCATCAGTTGTGCTTTTACTGAGTGACGTCACTGCTCTGGGATTGGCTACAGCGGCTGAGACACGTGGGGACCGAGCAGCATCTGCTTAATTCTGTTATGTAAAGAAGTATGATAATACATTTCTGCTGCTTGGTGGTAGTGAGTTTATGGCAGGATAGGCGTTCCTATATCTGTAATGTATACAGGGATCGTTGCTTTATCCTGTATCGGCCAGGAAAAGACTGGATAATGTACTGGAACTACATATTTACCATTAAGTATGCAATGGTGCTTTTTAAGCTCAATCAGCTGCAGCAAATCCAATCATAGCGCTGGTGAAAGACCCTGCTCTCAAGCTGTGCTACTCCCACCAGAAACAAGAGCCATGAATTGGCAAGAATCTGGTAATACAAGGGGTTATGTTGTACACTGTTGCCCACAAAGTTGGACTAAAATATTTGTATCTCTTCTCATAAAATGACTGTTACAATGTGATTAATTCTTGATGAGATGAAGTGTAACTGGGACTCAGTATGTAATCATTGTACCCAATCAAAGGTGATTATTGATGTGTATAAATGAGAATAAAAAGAGGAATATGTTTGAAAACCTTATTCCAACTTTATGGGCAATAATAATAATAATAATAATAATAATAATGATGATGATGATAATAACAATAATAATAATAATAATAATAATAATAATAATGGATTAGATTTACATACTCAAAGCATGTACAGAGGATCCATTACTCATTCGCTCTCTGGTGGTGGTAAACTACATGTGTATCCACAGCTGCCCTGGGGCAGACTGACGGAAGCGTGGCTGCCAATCCGTGCCTACGGCCCCCCCGACCACGCTGAACATTCATATGCATTTATACACCAGTGTGAGTAGCAGCACTGGAGGCAAGGAGGGTGAAGTGTCTTGCCCATGGACACAACAGCACATGACAGAGCGGGATTCGAACCGCCAACCCTTCGTTTATTGGATGACCCACTCTACCATCTGAGCCACGGCCGCCCTGTATTAATATACAGTGTATTAATATGAATTTTTTTTTAGACTATGGTCCGCCTGTTTTACCACAATAAAATATGTTATTAACCACCCAGGTAAATGTAAATAATGAAAGAAAACATGAAGTAGGCCTGTATAAAGTTAGGTTTCAAGAACTTGTAATAATATTACATGTTGAAACAATGTGTCAAAACCAAATTGTGTTACATTTTTACACAGTGAATGTTTCAGAAATATTAACATAAAATGTGTAAATATTTATATATTGTTGAATATTAGCACAGTAAGTGGTGTACACATTGTGTTAAAAACGTACCCCTCCAACACAGTTTTATGCAATATAAAGTAATGAAATGCTGTGTACAATATGTGTAAGTCAAACTCTACACATAATGTGAGTGAAAAAGAAAGGAGCATTAACATGGAGGCTAAGCAATATAACCTACTGTTAGGAAAGAATGTATATTTCACATCCCTAATCTACATGTACGCCATATTTCCAATAATTTCACAGATTTACTCTCAGTCAGACGGTCCTTTCACACAGAGAACTGAAGACATTATATCTTGAGCCTTAAAGTCACCAGATTCCATGACAAAAACACATACAGCATACACTTTACCATAGAAGCACTACTAATGCACCCAAGTTTTTACAACGTTCCAGTGTTAGTGGAGGGATTATATGCACCACGGGTCCACCATTTCTGACCCACCCCAAAAGATCTTGAACACAAAACTAATGTTTAAGAGGTCAATTCCATTATCCATACTATGCAGTTGATGGTCATTCCATGTTTTCAGCCAATATTTTTTGATGTGTTAAAATTCCTAATTATAACAGCTCAGTATGTATTTTCTGCTGTTGTCTATCTTTCAAGCAAAGAAAATCAAAATATGTCAGTTGCTTTGCATAGCAGATCCACCACTTCCATAAGTTACCTGTCACAACTAGAAGCACTCGGAGAGCGCAGACCTCCGCCAAGGCTGATCAGTGCCCCCCCCCCGTGGGCCCCCCCACCCCCGATCACCACCAAAATTTAATCATTTCTTCCTTATCCCATTTCCAACAAACCCTGAAAATTTCATCCAAATCTGTCCATAAATTTTTGAGTTATGTTGCACACTAACGGACAGACAAACAAACAAACAAACAAACAAACAAACAAACAGACAGACAAA
The DNA here is from genome assembly GCF_902148855.1 of Sphaeramia orbicularis. NCBI lineage: Eukaryota > Metazoa > Chordata > Actinopteri > Kurtiformes > Apogonidae > Sphaeramia > Sphaeramia orbicularis. The sequence continues at coordinate 31,489,459 of NC_043960.1, read as the reverse complement.
CAAACAAACCCTGGCAAAAACATAACCTCCTTGGTGGAGGTAATAAAAGCCCCAAACATGTTCAGTATGTGACTGAGCTGAAATTCACTCATTTCACATTATGTTTAGTGATATACTGTATATTCACATTATATCGTTTCACTGTAGTGAAACAGCCATAATAATGGTAAACATTAACATATGTAAAAGGGGATATGACACTATTGAGAGGTGACCAATTAAAATAAACCACTACAGTGAATAAATCATCTGTTGAAATGTAAACATTGTTGGAAATATTAGATATAAGTTCACAAGTCATGAAACAATAGGATGTAGATATAGTTTTTTGGGGGGGGGTATTTTAGTGTGGAGGTGCTACATACTGTGAGTGTAATTGTAATTTTAGGACGACTTTTATAGGATATAGAATGTAAAATATGTCATTAAAAAAAAAACACTTGTTAAATGGTTTAATACGATTATAACAAACTGTCATAAATAAGTGCAAACAAGCTATTACATAAAAATCAATATATTGTTTTTGATCGTCACTACCAGGAAACATATCATATATATCCTCATACATTTTCTTACACCTGTATCTGGTGCAATCAACAAGTACAGATTAACACACCGGTGGCTGTTGTTACATCCCACTCAGTCCAGTCCATGATGGAGGACACACAGAGCCTGCATGGCCTTAATTAGCATTGCTAATCTGAGGTACAAACCCTCTTTAACAAGCCAAGAATAGCTCAGCAGCAACTGTGCTCACACTGGTTATACATGACCTTTGACCCCGCAGGTTAAGCTGATGAGGATAAAAACACAGACACAGGAATTGATTTGAAATGACGGGTGAACTTTGTCATTTCATATCACACACATCAGCTCAAAACAGAAAAAGGAGCAACAGATGGTTTAGGTTGAACTGTGCGTGTCCAGTCTTTACTCACCAGTTGACCAACATAGCAGCGTTGTTCTCTGCTATAAAAGGCAGCTCCCCACAGACACTCCAAAAACCAAACAGTAAAATCCACCACATCCGCATTTTCACGCCTTGGAGATTTCCATCCATATCTGTGAGTCCAGCAGGCGGTCAGATGTGAGCGGGGTCCGGCCGGCTGCTGGATGGTGGTCCTTGGAGCGCAGGCGGCACAGGTGCCCGTTGCATTAAGGACATGATGCTTGTACTTGCATCGCAGTGACCAGCCAAACTTTGTTGCCTCCAGTCCGTCTCAGCCCCCCTCTACCTCAGTCATCTGTGCACCTGCTTGTAATCACCGCTGATCCAGGTCTGTTTTAGTGTTCCAGCTCAGGCTAAAGGATGTATGTCCCTCAATCAAGCGCGGCCTGGCCTGAACAGAATGGGATGGACTCGCACATACACAGTCACACACATAGAAAGAGAGAGAGAGAGAGAGAGAGAGGGAGAGAGACACAGGCAGAGCGAGAGAGTTATACAGGATGCAGATTGTGACAAGGGATTAGTGAGACTGAAAAATCCGATTTTGCCAGGAGAAAGCAGCAGTCATCTGTGGATTTTCTATAGTTTATCAGACTCCATGGCTCGACAGGATTTTTGAGAAAAAAAAAATCCTTCAAATGCAATCTTCAGTTGGTTAACAGGATATGATGATTTCCCCACCAACCTGTTTTTCAATACATATTGTTATTCGCAGGAGGAGTGTGTCAGGATGGTTGTCAGGTGCAGTTTGTGTGTACGACTCCAAATGAAAGGCACTGAAACTGCACCACACCTGCAGACATGAGCAAATAAAAGCAACACACAACACTTAATATGAATCTCTAATGAGCAGAATTGAATACAGTAGAATACAATAGAGTATCGCTAATATCATTGTAACAAGTACAATGAAATTAAAAGTGCTGTCCAATCTGTGCATCATATAAAATCTATAAGAACACAAATAAAAGTAGCTAGATCAACATTTTTTGTTTTAAAGGTTCCAGTAGGTGACCAAGTATTAGAAATAGTACAAAAATGTAATAACCAAAGATCTATTTTTATTATTTCATCAAAAGAGGCTGATGAAATTTATAAGATTAGATCAAATTAGATGTTTAGATTTACTAGAACTTTAAACTTTATCGATCCAACAACAGGGAAATTCACTGGTCAAGGCAGGATCAGTATAATGTGCATGCATAAAGATACTCCAAAAAATAGGACCAGTGGCCTCGTAGCTCACCGGCACTTCCTATCTGTTATAATGGGGAAATTTTTCAAAGTCGCACAAAATCCATAATCAGATCCAGATCCAAATAATTTCACTAACTTTTGTTGACATCGTCATAAAGAAGCTTTATACCAAGTTTGAAGTCAATCGGAATTGTAGTTTTGGAGAAGAAGACGATTGAAATTTTTGTAACGGACGACAGACGACGACAGACGACGACAGACAATGACGACAGACGACAACGATGCCGGTGGCCATGTGACGACAATAGTTTACAGCCTATCGACCGGTAAGCTAAAAACAAACTGACAATACACAAAAAAAATGTGTTACTTATCTTAGAGATGTTTTAAAGTAGTGTCTCTCCAATCTTTTTACTGGAGATCCTCTTGTTAAAAAAAAGCATTTTGAGTTATAAGGCCTTGTATATAAAAAATCATGGGAAGATGATTGTTTTTTACTGCCTTAAGATATTATCGTAAGTCGGTGCAACAGACATTTTGACGTTATATACTGTATGGGTGATAAATTCCAATAAGGATTTTTAAAATAATAATAATGAAATAATATATTTTTTATGCTTGTGATTTAAAATATGTTCTTAAATACTTCTGATGAAATAGACTAAATAAATATCTTAAGGTGGAGGTTACAGACTATCTCTGGTTTTATTTCCTTGTTTTTATATCTTTTCTAGTGCTGAAAATGTGCAATCCAGTGGAATATTACCAACAAACCCAACTTAGTATGGCATCACCATGGCCCCATGCCATCCAGCAAATGGCCTTAAATCACTACTTTCATCCAATATCGAGTTGAAAAAGAAAAACATCAATAAAAAACAATTTGTCCTTGTTCTTGTAAAATATCTATCAGTACAGACAGCCACTTTGCTATGTCAACACGCAGCACTTTATACTTATGTAACTGATGTGAACTCTGTCCTCACCGTCGAGTGCCTCTTATTCCTTATGCACAACTTTTATTATGCTTTTATATAAATGTCCTCTAAATTGTCCTGTCTGGATGTGATAGGATGTACTTTTTATGCTGTATTCTGCATTACTAAAAATCGGATTTTCGAGCATAAAAAGTACACAATAAAGTGTTTCTTCTTAATTAAAGTCAAACCCTACACTTGATGGTGTTTGATCTTGTGGGTTTGCTTGAAATCTGCCAAAATAAGGTATACTCACATAATGAAAAGATGCACAAAAAAAGAAAACCAGACTAAAAGTTAAATGTGGCATATAAGCTTTTTATCAAGGACATGTATGAAAACACTTAGTGATTAGCAATACTTTGATTAGTTACTTTAATCACATGTTCATCACATTATTATAGAAGACATTTTTTTTTTTTTTTTTTTTTTACCAATAACTGTAACATAGTATAGTTATATTTGTTTTTTTATTTATGTAACACTTGTGCATATAGGAGTTTAAGAAAATCTCACTACATTTGACTGTTGTGATTAACTTTTATCATACTGTATCGATTCTCAATAGCAGTTTGTTTTTTATACACTGTTGCCCATAAAACTGGAATAAAAGAGTATTACCCTTTGTTATGAGATGACTGTGACAATGCGATTTATTCTCAATAAATTAAGTGTAACTGGGACTCAGTATGTAATCATTGCACCAGGTCAAGGGTGATTACTGGTGTCTATAAATAGGAATAAAAAGAAGAATGTGTCTTAAATATTAGATGGTATAGAGACTCTGATAAATGCAAATGCAGATACTACTATTCTCTCTGAATTAAAAAGGTATAATTTAACTGCAGATATTATGTGTGTGGTGGTGTATTCTTTTTTTGTGATTTACTTTTCAATTTAAAAGTTTTAACAACACTAACAATAAAAACACAAAGAACACAAACCGTCATCTCATTAAGAACTAAAGTCAAAACTAAGGAAAATAGGCACATACCACATTTGACAGATGAGAGAAAAAAGTGAGGGTTACAATACATACACATACATAAACAAATAAAAAAAAAAAACAAAGGAAAAATACATTATTGTTTTTTCAACATTTCAGCAATATCTACCTCAAAATTTGACCATTTAGCTACAGTTGGGGGCATTGCTCAGTTAAGTCTGGCTGTTGAGTACTCTAAATTACCCATGTGTTGTAATAGGGTTAATGTCTTCTTTTAAACCATAACTCTAAGATTATTTTTTTCACAGCTGTAAATCCACAAAAAAAGAATTCTCCGACAAATTTGTTTAAAGTTCAAAGCAGTATCATCATTCTAAAGACACAGACCTGGGTCTGGGATTGTTGTAAACATGATTATTTTACTCATAACATTGCAAACATAAGTCCATAAAGCAGTGGTTTCGGCTCATGACGCCACTTTAACATTACAAATTTCTGGCGGCCCCAGACATTCAAAACAGAGACATTTTTTTTGCTACAATTAATTTGTTTTTGATCATGTAATAGTTTGCTGTAGTATGTTGCAAATAAACATTAATTTTAGATGACATTTAGTCTATATAATGTATATTATTATGGACGGAGGCAGAAAAGCCAGGTTGAGATTACTGCACACTGAGAATTTTTTTGGTCAGGATATGTACAGTCAGTCCAGCTTGTATTTACAAGGCTGCAAATTAATACTGAACAAACAAGAACTCAAACTATGAATTATGAAAGAGCTGCAGCATCTGAAACTGACCACAATGAACATTTGAAAGATAAACAGTACCACAGTGCTTCAGCTTCATCTTCAGAGTTTGTCATGTCTTGTGTGTATTGGGATTGTCTCTGTCAACTCACCATATATTTTTTTCTTAGTAAGTTTTTATTTTTATTTTTTATCAATTACTAGAAATTTCAAGTGACCCCATTTGAATTCCAAGCGACCCCACGTGGGGTCCCAACCCCAAGGTTGAAAACCACTGCCATAAAGTCTTTACTCTAGTACATTGTAAGGTGGTGTATTCTTTATGCTATGACCATTTTCTTGTAATTAGAATTGGACTTTTAAAATACAATATAGTGCTACTATTATGTTTACAGTATCACACTATATCATGTGTCATATGTATCATATGTCCAGATTCTTCAATATACACCTACAGTTACATGTAACTAATACCTCCCCGACACTGTTCAACACTTCAGGCACATCTAGTGACAAAACTCAATTGTTTTTTAATATATTAGTGTATTTTATTGAACTATATACTCATGATATGGAGACAGTTTTTGAGAACAGAGGTTTAGACTTTCTGGAATATGGAACCTTTGAGTAACCTTTACATTGTCTTTGTTGTTTTTTGTAGGGCAGTACACGGTGATGATGGCTCACTTTTACCTGAAGAGGAAGATTGGCTACTTTGTCATCCAGACCTACATGCCCTGCTTCATGACCGTCATCCTGTCCCAGGTTTCTTTTTGGCTCAATCGAGAGTCTGTGCCAGCGCGTACTGTTTTTGGTGAGTCTGGAGCATATATGACCACCTACCTGAAATGTCTACCTTCAAAATTACCTTATTTTGTCTTTTTAAACATTTCATAGGTTTTCTATGTTCAGTTATGGATAGAATATGGGTTTATGAGAATTGCAAATCATTGCATTGTGTTGTTATTTACATTTTACTCCATTTTGTCACCTTCCTAAAATATGTGCAGAAGTCATTTTTTCAGATTGTTCAGAAACACAAAAAATGTCACCAGAAATTGAGCATTTGATGATTTAACCAAAAAACCCATTTATTTGTGGAAGGTGATGATATTAGACATATTAGCTGGTGAAATAAGGTTCACCAATGTTACATGTTATTGGCACAAATTCATATTACCTGCTAAATTAGTGAAACCATTTTATCTGACATCATCTGATGAATAAGTGTTTCTAGAAACTGAAATGACATAGACATAATGCATTATACGGACCCTCTAATGCATACATGTATGGGCTGCTGCTGCTGCTGCACGATCTGCCCATAATGCTCTGAAATGTGCCCTGGTTTTACAATGACTTAATCTGTTGGAATAAAAACAGAACAGTAAGTATGGTTGGTAAAACTGACCCACTTTTCTTCCCTGCTAGGTGTGACTACAGTGCTGACCATGACCACTCTGAGTATCAGTGCTCGAAACTCGTTGCCTAAAGTGGCGTACGCTACGGCCATGGACTGGTTCATCGCTGTGTGTTATGCTTTTGTCTTCTCTGCCCTCATTGAATTCGCCACAGTGAACTACTTCACCAAGAGGAGCTGGGCCTGGGATGGAAAAAAGGCAATGGAGGCCCAGCAGCCCAAGGTGTGTACTGCATGTGTGTGTCATTATGGAACGTAAGCATTTCAATGAATACTAAAATGCTTACCGTGTTCTGTGAATGAATCAAAGGGAAAAAATACAAGTTTAACTAAACATATTACTGTATATCTTTGCAGATCAAATCACCTGACATTTTTACCTCCGCCACGGAGGTTATGTTTTTGCCAGGGTTTGTTTGTCTGTTTGTTTGTTTGTTTGTTTGTCTGTCCGTTAGTGTGCAACATAACTCAAAAAGTTATGGACAGATTTTGATGAAATTTTCAGGGTTTGTTGGAAATGGGATAAGGAAGAAATGATTAAATTTTGGTGGTGATCGGGGGTGGGGGGGCCCACGGGGGGGCCCATTTCCAACAAACCCTGAAAATTTCATCAAAATCTGTCCATAACTTTTTGAGTTATGTTGCACACTAACGGACAGACAAACAAACAGACAGACAGACAAACAAACAAACCCTGGCAAAAACATAACCTTCTTGGCGTGGGGGGGCCCACGGGGGGGGCCACTGATCAGCCTTGGCGGAGGTCTGCGCTCTCCGAGTGCTTTTCTAGTCAGTTCTACCTTTATATGTTCAAATTTGCCACCAATGGTTTATTTTTTCAATTTCCATTGGTTGGTTGTGGTTTTTATTCTAATAAATAGCATCTGTTTTCAATTCAGTGAAAAAGTTATTATCAGGTCATAGAGGTGAAGTTGTGCTAAAAAATACCAGACATGGGTATGGTAAACTTTTTCAAAGTGGTATACAAATGCAAAGTCAGAAGTATTCATAAATGGCCAAAATAGGCTCAGACCCCTGAGGCTTAATGGCCTCTAGATGCTGACTGCAAAAAAACCTGGCTCCAACTTGTTCCCATTTACTCACTAGTCAATTTAGTGTTAATCACTTTATTCAGACCTTCTAATAAGTGTACTGGTGGTCCTCATGTCATGTTTGTGCTCCATTAATAAGATTTTAGGACCAATAGACAGCTCTGGTGTCTACTGTTGACTGGCAACTCACTCATCTACTTGACATTTGTAGATTCTGTTTATTGAATGAAACTTTTTTCACTACTATACACCTGTTGTTCACATGCAGTCTCAGACTCATCAAAAATATGAAGATTCACATCTTTTTACCATTATGTTGCTCTGTGTTTACTTTGTTTTTAACCAGTGGTGGAAGAAGTATCCTTTATTTAAGTAGAAGTGCCAAAACATCATGTGAAGCGTCGTTACATTTTTTGAGTTGCAGGAGGTTTTAGTTTGAATTACTTGAGTGGGGGAGATAAAATGTTAAATCTGAAGCATGATCATGCATATGGTAAAACAACTGCCAAATTATGTGTAGTGATAATGGTTCACAATGGTATTAAATTATATGAATTCTTTTTTGTTGGACTGAAACTAATAATTTATCATTATACTTGTTACACTGTTGTTGTTTATACATGATATTATTTTATTCCAAATGTTGTTGAGGGTATTAAAACAAATAGCTATTTTCATCATTAAACTGGCATTCAGTAAGAGACAAAAAAAATACCATCACTTCATAACAATAGCTTCTCAACTTTAACTTAACTTTAGCAACTTTAGCTAATGTTAGCATTAACTTTGTATTACATTATGTTGTTTAGTCTGTTAGAGCTAGCCTGCTTGTTCATCATACAACGTTGTCATTTCTGTTATGAAACATAATAGCATATGTTAGAAGTTAGCAAATAGTCCTGCAGTACTTACTTTATAGCATAAGTGTGGATAAGAAGTTAGGTTTAGGTTTTGCCAATCAGATGTTTCATAAAATGTAGCATTACTTAATTACAACCTAGCTTGTTAGCATAACTTACCTAAATTAGCTGATATTAGCATCCATTTGATATTGCATTATGCTAGCCAGGTAATAGTGTTTTAGGAGTTTTTTGCATTGTGTAAAGTTGGCACCTACTGCTGCCAATAAAACAGAAATGTCAGTATATGATAATGTAGACTTACAGAAGTGACCTGATGGTGTAGTCGTGGATAAGAGGTTAAAGTCAGGTCATGGAAATATTCCATAAAATGTATTATTGTCGGCATATTGTTGAGAATTTGTCAACCTTTAACTTCACAGTTAAATGATGATTGACAAACAAAGGTGAACTGTTGGACACTTAAAAAGAGCAACATGTGCATGACAGTCCTAATTCACTGTGACTGTTTAATAGAGTAGAGGTATTACACATGTCACACACTTAACTTATGTCTGTTGTTGCATTGTTAGATGTCAAATGCAAACAGACAATGTCTATTTCAATACTGTTTTTTTTGTACCAGTCAATGTCACAGCAACTTCTTGAGGACACATTGTGTGTTTATTTAACAATAGGAAACATAAACATGCTACAATTTCTTTTCTTTTCTGTTCTTTTCTTGGCGCTTTCTTTGAAGACCAGTAGTAGAGGGAAGTGGGTACAGGATGAAGAAGAGTGAAACTATTAATATCAGTGAGAGATAAAGTAAGATCTAAAAGTTAAAAAAATTGGCAATCGATGCAGTCCAAGTTAGACTTGTGGGTGTAATGTGTCGATGCCAATTCACTGTTGAAGGACATCGATTCCCACTTTCAGCCTTTACTGGGCAGTGATTATTATTCCCCTGGTTCTACAGTACTCTGTAAATGCTCAGCATCTTGTGTTCATACATTAGTGCAGACTCAATTCATGCATTTCTTTTTCCCCTCACAGAAGAAGGACCCTTTGGCTCTGTCGAAAAAGCCAAACAACACCTGTTCAACCGGTGTCAATTACACAGCCAACCTCACAAAGGATGCATCCATTTCCACTATTTCAAACAGCACCGCTGTGCAGCTCAAGCCCACTGAAACAAAGGCTCCAGATCCCAAAAAGACTTACAACAGCGTGAGCAAGATCGATAAGATGTCCAGGATAGTGTTCCCGGTGCTGTTTGGGACCTTCAACCTGGTGTACTGGGCCACGTATCTCAACAGGGAACCAGTGATTAAAGGAGTCGTGTGAGGCTCGCTCATCCTCCCAACAACACCTTCAAGATTTGATAACTGGAACGCAATCAATTCAATGCCAAGCACTTAGTCCTTGTATCATAGATGTGTTTTTTTTAGGTATTACTTTATTGGATTACATTGCATGTCTGTCGCTTCAGGAAACTGTTGCCATGTTTGCCTTGAGTTTGTACATATACTATCAATAGGGCTGGGCAATAAAATGCTATGATGAACATTTTTATTTCAGATGATGCTGATAATAACATGAACATTTATTTCCTTTAATGGCAGATTTTTGGGCCTGAATGAAAGGAACTGCTAGGGATTTGTGGTTTTACGCTGTTCTTTATAACAAAACATGACAAACACTAAAGACAGCAAAACATTTTGAGAGGTAAAACCTTTATGATAAAATATTTGTTCGTAAAAATATGCATGAAGAAAATTAAGCAGAACACTGAAACTTTTTGTGTGTTAGCTGACAATATAAACAAAATTAACAAGTATATTATAAAGAAAATTACTACATTTTAATTTAATTTAGCAGTATTTATCATTGTCACTTTATTGCCCAGCTTTTACTACTATACTCTTTGACTTCAGATAGTTTTACTCATCTCAAATACCATCCTAGTTTTTGTCAAACTCTGACATTTTAACATTTTGGCATTTGGCATTTATATTTTCTCCTTGAGTTTACAGTAGATTGTGTTGAACAGTACAGCGAGGCCAAATGCTATGCAAAACACGTTGACTGTGTTAATACTCACAACCGGCTTTTATCTTTCTAAGTCTTACTTTGTACAAATGGACTGGGGGTCCAGGTTGGGCCCGGGCACGTGGAACTTTGCTTCCTTGTGAAAAGCAGACGAATAGCCATGTTAACTAAATGTGTTGCCTTCCGAGTGTGATAACTCATTAAGAATGCACTGAAATCTCCAGCAATTACTTTTTCAGAAGCCATTTTTTCAGCTTACACGAATATATTTTCTTTTTTAATTCATTTTTGGATGTTTTTTCCCTAAGTATGGGATGGCTACTTTTCCATGATTCTTAATTTCTGTTGGTGTAGCGATTATACAGGGACGGATTTCAAGCTAAAGTGACAATGACAGCTTCTGTTACCAGGTCACCATGTTAAGAATTGTGTATGTATGTAGTTATGGTAGTTTAAGAAACGTGTATATAAGCCCCGCTTTTAGAAAAGCACCACAAAGCCAGTAAGGTTAGCTTCCATGTTACGCATATGCAGCAACACAGTGTTATTCTAGTCTAGTGCTTCTTTGACTGGATATTGAGAAATGAGCAGAATAGCTTGAGCTTTAGCAATTTTCACAGAATATATTACGCTTTTTCTATTTCTTTTTTTTCTTCCAGTTTATTGTTTTTCATAAGTTTATTGATTCTATAAACTTATGAATTCTATATTGATGATAACTTGTTATTCTTGATACATTGAGTGCTTTGAGCAGGGACACTTTTTGTCTTAATTTCAAGTACCTGCTGTAGTTTAAGAGACTGATTTAAGATTATCAGGTTATCAGGCTCATCAGCAGACAAAAAGTCACAGTGATGTGTTGTATTTATGTTAAATTATGCCGCATTTTCATATTTCAGGCAAATCATAAGATGAAAAATGTATTGGTTTTAACACATTTGTACCCTCATAGCTGTCTGTTAGCTTAGCTTAGCATAAAGACTACAGACAGCGGGAAGTAACTAGTCTGACTTTAGTAAGAATTCATGAATATATTTAAATGAACCTTTAAAGCTGAATTAACTCTACTAATCCTCAACTGCAGCAGTGACTTTCTAGAGTGTCTTACCAGGCAACCTGATGAAAAAAAACATCCAGGAAGTCACTGCATCTGGACAAAATATTCCCTCTTATTAACTATTTATAAAACAACAAGCAGTACATACAATACAATACTTACAATAATACAATACAATACAGTAATACAATAATTTCCAAATATGAAATCAGTATTTCTCCAAGATTTTGAATTATGCACATTGTAATACAGTAGCAGCATAATGTGTCAGCATTTTAGATCTATTCATTCTAAGTGACCAATATTCAGATGTGTAAATACCTGAAATCCAAAGGTGGTTCAGTCCAAAGTGATGCATACAGAAATGTGGAATTTTCATTGAACCTGAGATTGGAGAAATAATTAGTGGTACTATTTACCCCTCACAGTTAATCTTTCTAGAAATAACAATTTAGGAGTAATTTCAGCATTTTCTGTTCAACCACAGAAGTACATGATAGTCAAATAATTGTTGATGTGATGAAAGTTTATGAGTGGATGGGTTGCAGAAGGTCACTCAAAATTTATGTTGTGCACTTAAATGTTGACGTTGAGGAGGATAAATAATTTTATGCAGATTTGTCTGAAACGGACACCTGATTTCAACCCAAACATGATAGTGGTTACTGTTCATTCATACAACAACCTACAAGTAAACAAGCATCTGGAACATTTGGGAAAAATCTAGAACCAAGCTGATGGGCTCTAATACTGAAGTTTATTCTTTATTGGACTTGATGTTCATATTTCTAAGTAAATTTGACCAATTAAGCCAATTATGAACATGCAATAAAAAGCAGATGGTGCAAATTTGGATTTTTAGTGTTTCTTAACATGCTCAAATACTAAAAATTCTGAAATGCTGGAGAATTTTTGATTTCAGACTTGGAATTTTCTGATTTAGTCAAGATGTGATGTTTCAGTAGGACACAAAAAGGTTTTGTCCAGTGTTATTTAAGCTAACTTTTCTCTGCTTGCAGTCATTTAATATTTAACAGAGAGATAGTGTTAGTGTTATTAATCAAAACAAATTTTACAAAAAATACTTGTTTGAAGGTACAATATGTAAAATTTGGTGTGTCCATTTGCTTACGTGAAGTTTGTGTTGGAGTCATGTGACATTCGCCGACTCTATGTTGTAGCGAACGATAGCTTATGTAGTATTGAAACTGGAGGAGCAGAAGAGAAATATTACATTTTTTTTCTAAAAAAAAAAATTAAGCTAATTTGAAGGAAAGAGATGTATTTGCTTAAACCTGACAGGTAGTGTCCTCAGAGTGCTGCAGTGAAGGCTTTTGTAGACATGGCTGTAATAAATAAGGCAAGACAATTATCACATTCTATTTATGATCTTTATTAGAAGCAGATGTGATACTTTACTAAAATGTTTCCTTATTGTTCCACATTACATGACACTACTGTCAATCATGTTTTAGCGCTTGATCAAAAGTTATTAGACAAAGTATTGAATCTTTTGATAGAAAGGATGTTCCTATTGACCTTCTCTAATACAAAATACATATAATATGCACAGATTGAAGCAAAGTTATTGAGGGTCTTGCATAAATGTCAGCTTTTGTCCACGTCTGGGAGAGTTGAGGAAATCTGTTATTTTTAAAGTACATTATGATCTGCTCAAATTTTACATATTGCATATTGTACCTTTAAATGTACTGTACAACTACATATATATATACTACTGTTTCAAGTTCATTTAACAGTATTTAGAGTTTTCTTAGAAGTTTAGAAATCAACATTTAACTAATAATTTTAAATGAAACTGTACTATTCATGTGACTTTATGTCTTCTGTGCAGCCTGTCACTATTTACTGTTTATGAAGCACATCAGTTGTATTGTATTATTACATTTAAGTCACTTTTAGGTACAGGCTGTTCTTTAAATGCAAATATCTGAAGCAATAAATAATGCTCATATAAATAATGACTTCTGTTTATGGTAGTATGTCGTCATTTTACCTTCATATTGTTGATGTCTTTTTATTCAGTTAATCTTTTGGCAATAGTCTTTTTATTTCTATATACAATGCTCTTCTCTGATTCATTTTAGCTGTGTCCTCTACTCTTTAGAAACACAGATCTCTTGTATTTATTAATTCCTTTTTTTTCTTTCAAAGACCGGTGTAAAGGTCCAGGCCGCTATTGAAATATTAAGGTTTTTTTTGCAGAGTCCTAATAAAGCTTCACTGAGTTCATCTGTCTACTGTAAAAAAAAAAAAAAAAAGACTCTATTAAGAAGACTTCAGGATCAGCACCTAATAAATTCTAAAAAGGGAATAAATTCTAACACTCTGTCCTTCATCAATACATAAGTTGATGTTAATTCATATTTGTGTACACTTTGGTAAGCTTAAATGCTGTGTAACCATGTGCTCAGGATAGCTTGTTACAATATTTAGTGCAAGTAAGATAGTTGTCGGTAACGGATCAAAGAAAAAGTCATGCAAAGTTCACATAGTTATCTATAATTTATTTTTTAAAAAATTGTATAAGGTACCTTAAAATAGGTATAAATAGCTTTAGTTTTTGTCATTTTCTATTATCCAGTTCCAAGTAAAACCATAAAAAAAATTTAAAACACTAATTTCATGGTAAGTGATCAAATGCCTAAAATCTCCAGGCTCCAAACTTTACATACAATAAAGACTACTTTTTGGAAAAGGTAGCATAAAAATCGCACCGCAGTATGATGAATACACATAATAAAAAGTAAAATATGGAAAAAAAAGAAGTTCATATATTACTTTTCTCAAATATTTACAACAAAAATTTTTCAAAACCAAAAACCGATCAAAAAAGTAAACAGAATTCGCTAAAAAAAAAAAAAAAAACGAGCTATAATAGGGCATAGGGGGAGAATTAAAATTTTTTAGCATACATGTATACTTCCCCTTGACCAGGCCCATCAGTGAAATGGGAAAAGCCTTTATCGAAGCTGTGCTTTGTCAGTCAGATGTGACATTTAGGACATGTGATAAATGTCACATCGTGTTTGACAGCGATCAGGGATTTTCATATTTCATGAACAGTATGAATGTTCAGTACATATTTAGATACTTTATGCAGTCGACGTGATAAAACGCAGGCTTAATCTTGCTTGATGGAACAACGGTCTGCACGTGCTGTCACTCCTTTGATTATACACATGCACATCCTCTACAGTTGGTGGACTGTTAAATCCATCTTGGGGGTCTCTGTGGCGGTAACATCTGGCTCACATCTGTTTGTCAAGGATTTAGCTCCATTTAAGTTGCTTTTTCCATTCAGCAGGCCCATACTCTACATCAAATTAAGCTGTCACTGATGCCACCAAATGACATCAATCAGTGTATGGCTTGAGAAGCAGAGATGGGTTACAGTTCACGCTGGTGCCCTCTGTCAGCCACCACTGTTTTATACAATTCAATTTAACATTTAGTTTTATTTAGAAAACACAATATCTCAAATGGGACTCTCCTCTAAGTGTTTTAGAATCTGCACAAAATATAACACCCTCTGAGCAAAAACTCCACCAAAAAAAAAAAAAAAGAAAGAAAAACACTTCAACAGGAAAAAAAAAAAAAATGCAGTTCTTTTCCTATTTACACAAACAATTTACACACAACCTACTAATTTAACCCATAAAGACCAAGGCAGCAGTTTTGCAGCAGTTCCCAAATGAATTTTTCTGTCTTTTTAACCTTTCATAAGTGATTTATCACCATTTATTGTAATATTATCTTCTTTATTTTGCTTTTTTTTTTTTCAGCGTAAAATCTGGTATTTTCCAATACTTAATTTTCTGATCATGCAGATGTTCATTAAAACTCTGATTAAAGTTAAAGGTTATAATAACAAAAACATAGAAAAACTGAAGAAAAATGTACTTTTTCTGCAAATCCATCATTAACTGAACACAAAAACATGTATATCCATCCGCTGTCATTGATCCAACTCCATGGGTTTTACTGGTGAGTCAATGTTGTAGAAGATAATGGTGTTTCCACGGTAACTACAGAGCCTCTGAACGTCCAAATGGGTCATATGTGATGACGATGAAAAGACAATAAACTGTATTTTACAACAGTTATTTATAGGATTAGTGGATCAATAGTTATTAAACATTTTACATCAGTAAATGGTTTTGGTTTTCCAGGGGCTGTTTGGGTTTTATGGGTTAATCCTAAGAAACACAGGAATAGAATTTATTTTCAAGGGCGTTGGATGGTAAAAATTAAAAATAAAAAACAAATCCAAACACAGATTCTTATAGCATATAATATTTAATTTATATATGGTTTACATAAGGTGACATATGGAAGATCTATGTGTTTATAGAAGAAAATGACTAAAAATGACAACTCTACAGACTCTTAGTAAATGGATTCTTTACTGTACTGAACCTTCAGAAAGCATTTTACATGATGAATACACAAATGTATAAAATATACAGAGGATCATAGTCTTTTTCTGCAAATAAATGCTCTAAATGACAGGTTTTTGTTTGTAATTTAGGAAGAATTATGTCAATAGACTCTCAAGAAAAATATTTCATTTTACTCAAACTCTTACACACACATATGGACAAAAACAATTAGGATACCTCACACTTAAAGTTTGTAAGACTTCCCATTGTTATTGATTGAAACATTATCGTGATGAGGATGTTTTTACCATTTGCTGTCAATGATAGATGTCAAATCAATATTTCTTCTAAAGGCTCATTTTTCTTCCTGAGTAAAGGCTGAAGAATCCAGATGTTTTCCAATATTTTTAAAATGAGTATTTATGATCAGAATGTGACAAATATTTCAGAAATCCTAAGGGAGGAGAAATATTAACAGTGAGTAGGAACAAGTAAAAATAAGCATTTTAGGTGACAGTGTATGCCAAATCAACTGACAAAATAAAAATACCTATTGGATTGATGTCTATGTCTTTATTACACTGAACAAAAATATAAATGCACGACTTTTGTTTTTGCTCCCATTTTTCATGAGCTGAACGTAAAGATCTAAAACTTTTTCTGTGTACACACAAGGTTTATTTCTCTCACATATTGCTCACAAATCTGTCTAAATTTGTGTTAGTGAACACTTCTCCTTTGTCCTTTGCTGAGATAATCCATCCACCTCACAGGTGTGGCATATCAAGATGCTGATTAGACAGCATGATTTTTGCACAGGTGTGCCTTAGGCTGGCCACAATAAAAAGCCACTCTAAAATGTGCAGTTTTATCACACAGCACAATACCACAGATGTCACAAGTTTTGAGGGAATATGCAATTGGCATGCTGACTTCAGGAATCTCCACCAGAGCTTTTGCCTGTGAATTGAATGTTCATTTCTCTGCCATAAGCCATCTCCAAAGGTGTTTCAGAGAATTCATGAAGAAGACTGTGTGAGGAAAATGGTGGTCACACCAAATACTGACTGGTTTTCTGACCCCCCTGGACCACCCAATACAGTAAAACTGCACATTTTAGAGTGGCCTTTTATTGTGGCCAGCCTAAGTCACACCTGTGCAATAATCCTGCTGTCTAATCAGCATCTTGATATGCCACACCTGTGAGGTGGATGGATTATCTCAGCAAAGGACAAAGGAGAAGTGTTCACTAACACAGATTTAGACAAATTTATGAACAATATTTGAGAGAAATAGGCCTTTTGTGTACATAGAAAAAGTTTTAGATCTTTGCGTTCAGCTCATGAAAAATGGGAGCAAAAACAAAAGTGGGGCATTTATATTTTTGTTCAGTGTATTAACAATGAAACAGCTGAATTCAGTGTGCCCCATTACTTTTGTCCATATACTGTATATTTCTGCTACTTTCTTCTTTGTATTTGGAAAAAAAATGTCTCATACATCAGTCCACAAAAATCACGCCAGAATAAAGACTCACCTCGAGCTCTAGGTTTCAAAGAACACACTAAAGGAGGAGATCACTATCTGAGAAAGAAAGGGCAGGTTTGCAGCGAGAGTCCATGGAAAGTCGTTTATCTGCGGATTCTCATGAACCAGTTGTGTAGCCCTGGCTGACCCAGAAGTGTTCTGGGTCAAACTACAGTCAAAGAACAGATGCTGATCATTTGTCTTCAATAGATCATTTATAATTTATGTAACAGGTTAATGTACGGCCATGAAAATTCTTTTCAAGATGACATAAGCTGAATCCAAAAGAGGAGCGACATGTCACACACAACATATGTTCACATTACGTTCTGACATTAGCTGACTCTATTTGTATGCTAACAGTAGCTGCTGTTGGAGATTTCCATGGAGAAGCAGAGGTGAGGCATGAGGAAGAAGCAAACAGAGCCTTCTACACTCAAAAAAATAATTAAGCCAAAAATGTTGACTTTATGTATTTCAATTACATGTAAATTTTCCATGTAATTTTATTACATAGGTTTAATGTAAAGAGTTGCATTTAATACAATGTTTTCTCTATCATATTGAGTCAATATGAATAAATTAAATACCTTCAGTCCGATTTGCTTTAGTTAATGCAAACTTTTACATAAACTGTGTTTGACTGTGACGCTCAGTGTGATCTAGTTAACAAAGTTTACTTTATTTGTTTAGATTCACTTTATACTAAGCATATTCACATTATGTTTGACTTTTTCAGATAAATAAACTTTAAATTTCATATATTTCAGTTACATTTTACTGTAAAATATTACTTCATGTTTATTAGAGCCAAGAATAATTTTTTTGAGTGTACGTAGAAATCAGAAATCAGTACAAAGGCTGGTATCACTGACATATCAATGAAAATTATTATCTTAGATGTAAGGAGTTAAGCAACATCAACCCAGAACAAAACACAACCTTTACATGAGCACACAACTGAATGTTAAATCTTAAGGGAGATACGAGATACTTAGATCAGCTGACAACTGTGATAAATTCATTACTGTTTGTCAAAGATGACATGAGATGAGATAAAATAAAGCAGTTCTGAATGAAATGGATAATAGTAAATGAGTAAAAAATATATATATATATAAGTGAAAGAGCAAGATATGAACAATATTGATAATAATAATAATAATAATAACAAATGTACATCTTAAATATTGAACCTTTAACAGAGACAGAAATAAGATACATAGATAAACATCTGACAACTGCGATAACTTCATTACAGTTTCTCAATATATACTATGAAAGCAGATAAGATAAGATAAGATAAGATAAGATAAGATAAGATAAGATAAGATAAGATAAGATGAAATAATAACAAAGCAGCTCTCAATAAAAGCAATAATCATAATAAATTCAAACAAAAAATAAGTAGAGAGCAGTATATCAACAGTACTGACAATACAAACATGAAACCCATTACACCACACATGCATCAGTTTTTCAGGGAAAGGAATTACATCAGATTTTTTTCCACCTGTGATTTGAAACAACTCTATCCTGTCTAAATTCACACACTGTTCAAGTACGTAGTGTAAGCAGTACACTAATGGTATCGACTCCATTTTCTATTCCTGCTTCACATATAATAATGGAAACATGCTCATTCAAGTGATGAATCATCATTTGTATTTTCAATGAGCTTCAGCGTTGTACATGTAATGAATGATACCTGTGGGAGAAGATGATGAATAGATTTAAGTAGTGCATCAGAGCCTGCTGAATGCCAGCAGGATAAAAGTTAAGGGAAAAAAAACCAAAACTGTGCGTCTCTACTGTATGGAGGTGTGTCTAACATAAGGCTGTGTTCATTACGGTTCTATCTATGATACGTCTGTAAAAGTGCTGAGTCAGGAGGGACCTGAGGACACTGGCTGTACCTTATGTTCAGACAAATACTGCAGCTCCTTTATCAGGCCGCCTGTACATGCACCGCAGCTCACTGATGCAGTTTGATTTCTGGACTGCTGAGCAAGCACTCTCAGGTGGGACTACACCGTACCTCGCCTCTACAGTGGCAAAAAAATACCAAACCTTCCTGTTGATCATATCATTGATTTAAGGATGACTTATGTATTCATACCTTACACACACTGCAGATACCTACATGTATTTACAGCTGCAGAAAAAAGTATTTGTATTGTTGCTGTGATGCAGATCCTAAATTAACCCATAAAGCCCCAGTATGACTTTTATGACTTTTATTAAGTTTATACTTCTTCCTACTCCTTTTCGACCATGCAAAAGTCAGACTTGTATGTACCTGAAGATAGATTCTGTTCATTTAAATGTTATTTTGTTTTTGTCTTAATTTGCTTTGTTTTGTTTTATTTTGTTTCTTTGCATGTTCTCAATAAATAGATAGATAGATAGATAGATAGATAGATAGATAGATAGATAGATAGATAGATAGATAGATAGATAGATAGATAGATAGATAGATAGATAGATAGATAGATAGATAGATAGATAGATAGATAGATAGATAGATAGATAGATAGATAGATAGATAGATAGATAGATAGATGGCAGTTCCTAAGGTATTTTATTTCCATTTATTATAATATCCTCCTGAGATCCTGAGAGCTTTTTTTAAATAATTGTTTTGATTGGAAACTGCATAATGCAACCATTTTCTCAGATACATTTTTTTGAATTATTTCTTTTTATTTATTTATTTTTAATGGAATGTCCTTTGCAATGGACAGCATTTTTTTTTAAGTAAAACTGTGAAACTTTTGTCTCCTACAGAGGACAAAAATGCATTGCTGAGTCTGAGGAGGAAATTATTCTCTGCATTTTGCATTTTTTCAGTGAAAATCAGGCATTTTTCTATTTTTAATTTGTTGATCATGTACATGTTCATAAAAGCTCAGAATAAAGTTGAGGGATGTTATATCAGAAACAGTGTGTGTCCATTTACTGTCGTTTATCAGACTCCATGGGTTTTACTGGTGAACCAATGTTGTAGAAGATGACGGTGTTTCCATGTTCACTACGGAGCCTCTGAACGTCCAAATGGGTCATATCTGATGACCATGAAAAGATTAATAACTGTATTTTACACCAATTATTTACATGTATTGATAGAATTAGTGGATCAGAAGTTATAAAGCATTTTACATCAGCAGATGACTTTGGTTGCCAGTAGCCGTTTGGGTCTGTATGGGTTAAGTGGAGATTGTTCATTTTTTAATATAGCCCCTACAATAAGTAGAAATTAGTGACATTAAGCATAAAGTAATTAAACTCATTTTCCACTCTCAGATATGTACATTATTTTATTGATGCTACTATTGACAAGTTTCTGCAGTCAATACTCCAAACAAAACAAAAATGATCCAAAAATAACTAGAATGTCATTAAATTAATAACAATGTTGCAGAATTGGGGCGTTGAAACTGGTCCATGATCATAGATAAACCAGGTAACATATGTACATTCACACAGAGTTGAACAACATGTCATTACAAAAACAGTGACATTTTCAGGCAAATTCACAACAATAGTCTAAAAGGGGTTAACGTTACATGCTAATTAGTTGTAAGTGGAGGTGACCGTGAAAGCTTTTTATCTCAATGTATAATTTATAACCACAGTTACAACAAGTATAAGCACGACACAAATTTGAAAGTAAATATGTGAACAGATAAAAAAAAATTAAAAATCAAGACAAGCATCACATCAGGGGGTTGAAGTATACAAGTGTATTTTTAAAAAAAAAAACCAGTCCCATAAAGTTTAACCCTTAACCCTTTATCAGGCAAGTGACTATTTTTGGTAATTTCAGCAAACATTAAATTTGGGGCTAATCCCATGCTTCAGTGAGGTCAAGAAGGTTGTTGGTTTTAAAGACACTATACAGTGATTCAGAGAGATTTTATAGACATTTTGAAGCTGTAACTAATGAAATGGACTGATTTTGGTCAGTTTATGACCTTATAACAGTTGTTTTATTGCATGTTTACTTTTTAGTAAGTGCTGCTCTAATGGTTTATGGCAAGAGGAGGGAGGCTGTTGCCATGCCAACCAACAAAGAGGTAGACAATGAGGTCCAGTAACATACGAAGGTTGAAATTTTGAATTTCAGAGTATTTCAGTGAGTGCACGTAAAGGGTTAAAGACCTAGAACTGTTTTTGTGGCGACTTCCAGATTATTATTTTTTCTCTACATCTAAGCTTTCTAAAGTGATGTATCACTGTTTATTATTTTATCCTCTGCATTTTCCTACATCCTCCTAAGAACCACTAAGTAAAGGTTTTGGCTTTTTCACATTACATTATTACCTTGGTTGGAAACAGTACGACAGTTTTTTTTTTTTTTTTTTTTGGAAAGCTGTGAAACTCTTGTCCACTACAGGGGACAAAAATAAATTGCTGTGTCTCAGAAGGATCTTTAATTTACTAACCAAGTAGATTTTCATTAAAGCTCAAAGGTATTTCAAAGGTAATCAGAGGTCATCTTTAACCTTTAATCTTTATAGTATCAGAATGAAGAAAACTGAAGAAACAAGTGTCTACAACTGCTGTCATTCGTCAAACTACATGGATTTTACTGGTGAATCAATGTATGCATCATCATCATCATCATCACCATCATCATCATCAATGAAGATGACAGTGTTTCCATATTCACTAAAGAGTCTCTGAGAGTATGTGATGCTGAGGAAAAGCTGTGAACTGCATTTATCCTGAATAATCAAAAGTATTGATACGTGTAATGGATCAAAAGTTACTAAAAATTGTAGATCTACAATTCTTTTTTAAAAAAAATTTAGGAAGAAGTAAGTTTAATACCAACTCCTATCATATTTAAGGTTAACCTGGTCTTATGTTGGATAAAAAACACTATTTATTTCAACAGAGTCACATATTCTATGAATTCCCCAAACTGTCACCTAAGATCAGTTAGGTCCATGTATAGAGGTCGAATAAAAGTATTTTCCTTGCAAAGCTGTCCTTTTATTCTATTTTACTTGACAATTTGCTAAATTCTGACTTTGTGTGAGTGACCTTTAATCTAATGAACTACATATTGTGTTCATGTCCCTGTTGGTGAAGATGGTACATCTACGAAGACTCTAACAACTTATAGATGTACCGCTGTGCTGTACAGACCTGGAGCCTCTGATGCACAGTTCACAAAGACCCACACAAAGGTCATCTGGAGAGTGTTATAAGTTCAGACTATTACCTCTAACTGTGTGACTTTTACATGAAAACAAACCATGAGTGAAATACTAGGTGGTGAGTTGTGCTCCGATGTTATGAAGTCTTACATAAATGCAACTCCTACAAGAGTTCATGGCCAGGGCTGTTGACGAGAAAATACACTTTGCACACACAACACAACACAAGGCAAGGCAATTTTATTTGTAGTAGCACTTTTCATACACAGGGTAACTCAAAGTGCTTTACAAAGGCATAAAAAAATCACAGAAGAAGAAAAAAGAAAAACAAGACATTGAAATTACATTAAAATTAAAAAAGGGAAAAAAGACATTAAAATCATTAGAGATAAAACCTGATTTTAAAATGCATTCACAAAATAAAAGAAAGACATTAATTACACTAAAATCATACGTTAAAATTAATATTAAAATTAAAATAGAGTAAAGCAAGACATTAAAATCAATAAAGTGCATTTAAAACACAAGATTGAAAAGAGTTTACTCGCACATGAAAAGAGGAAGGTTTTTAACCTGGATTTAAAAATGTTTACATTTGGGGCTGATTTCAGTTCCGTTGGCAGCTTGTTCCAGTTGTGTGGACCATAAGAGCTAAAAGTTTGAACTCTGGACTGGACTATGTGACCTGAGTCAGTGGACCTCAGAGCCTCACTGGGCTTATATTCTATTAACATGTCATTCATGTATTCTGGACCTAAACCATTCAGTGACTCACAGACCAGTGGCAGAACTTTAAAATCTATGGTCACAGCCATGACAAGAATGGAGACACGCTGTGTAAAGTTAACAAATGTGATTTATTATAAGCAAATGATTTGAATGATACAAAACAAGTGATTTAAATAATACAATAACGAAGACAAAAGTGTGGGGTGTGAGTATCAGTAAGTATGTGGTGCATGTTGTGAGTCTGAAAACAATGTGTATGTGTGTAAAAGTGTTGGAACACATTAACAAAAAGAAGAACTCATACAAAGCACATCACCAGACAGGCACGTCTGCAGCGAAGGAGAGAGAGAATGTTAAAATAGCCACAGAGTTATCAGCCCAGGGGTCACCAGTGACTATGACTGCTATCCCAACCCTCAGTGGAGCTAACCCCCTTTACAACAGGGGTCTGTAGCTGACTGGGAACCAGTGTAAAGACTTTAGAGCTGGACTAATATGCTCTGATTTTTTAGCTCTGGTCCAAACTGGAGCTGCAGCATTCTGAATGAGCTGCAGCTGTTTAATGCTTTTTTGGGGGAGTCCAGTCAGAAGACCCTTACAGTAGTCGAGTCCACTGATGAAAGCATGAATTAGCTTCTCTTCATTTGTTTGGGACATAAAACCTTTAATTACCTCCGCCAAGGAGGTTATGTTTTTGCCAGGGTTTGTTTGTTTGTCTGTTTGTCTGTCCGTTAGTGTGCAACATAACTCAAAAAGTTATGGACAGATTTTGATGAAATTTTCAGGGTTTGTTGGAAATGGGATAAGGAAGAAATGATTCAATTTTGGTGGTGATCGGGGGTGGGGGGGGGCCCACGGGGGGGGCGCAGACCAGAAAATTTCATCAAAATCTGTCCATAACTTTTTGAGTTATGTTGCACACTAACGGACAGACAAACAGACAGACAGACAGACAAACAAACCCTGGCAAAAACATAACCTCCTTGGCGTGGGGGGGCCCACGGGGGGGGCCACTGATCAGCCTTGGCGGAGGTCTGCGCTCTCCGAGTGCTTCTAGTTTGTCTGTTTGTTTGTTTGTTTGTTTGTTTGTTTGTTTGTTTGTCTGTCCGTTAGTGTGCAACATAACTCAAAAAGTTATGGACAGATTTTGATGACATTTTCAGGGTTTGTTGGAAATGGGATAAGGAAGAAATGATTACATTTTGGTGGTGATTGGGGGTGGGGGGGCCCACGGGGGGGGGGGGCACTGATCAGCCTTGGCGGAGGTCTGCGCTCTCCGAGTGCTTCTAGTTCTAGATATGTTCTTTAGCTGGTAGAAGACTGTTTTGGTGATTGATAGTGTATAACACAACACAACACAACACAACACAACACCAACAGCGCTTACACATAACATGCATCAGCTCTGCCCTGCAGCAGAATCCATACAAACATTCACCTGACCTGATACACACACATATGTGTTGCCATTGGCTACAGGTTTTCACCATTTTCACAGTAAAAAAATCATCATTGTCAAGGTTTTATTTTGTAACTAGAAAAGCACTCAGAGAGCGCAGACCTCCGCCAAGGCAGATCAGCCACCCCCCCCCATGACCATTAAAATTTTATCATTTGTTCCTTGTGCCAGTATCACCATTTCCTGAAAAGTTTGAGTTTTCTTGATAACAGATAAACAAACAGACAAACAAACAGACAAAACCCGATGAAAACATAACCTCCGCCGTTCCTTGGCGATGATGTACAGTATTCAAGTACTTAAAGCAAGACAACTTGCTAAAGAGCTCAGTATGTGGAAAATAGACTTGTATACACTGATCATCCACAACATTATGACACTAACAGGTGAAGTGGTATTAATGTTGATTTTGGGTTGGGTATATCAAGTTTGCATTAAGTCCTTGAAGTTGATGGGTTAAAAAGATCCAGACTTTGATTTGTATGGAGTCTGTATTTTAACCAAGTTTAACCCTTTATCAGGCAAGTGACTATTTTTGGTAATTTCAGCAAACATTAAATTTGGGGCCAATCCCAAGCCTCAGTGAGGTCAAGAAGGTTGCTGGTTTTTAAGACACTATACAGTGATTCAGAGAGATTTTATAGACATTTTGAAGCTGTAAATAGTAAATTGGACTGATTTTGGTCAGTTTATGACCTTATAACAGTTGTTTTATTGCATGTGTTTACTTTTTAGTAAGTGCTGCTCTAATGGTTTATGGCAAGAGGAGGGAGACTGTTGCCACGCCAACCAACAAAGAGGTAGATAATGAAGTCCACAACATACAAAGGTTGAAATTTTGAATTTCAGAGTATTTCAATGAGTGCAATATAAAGGGTAAACCATAATGAGGAGCTGTTGTGTTGTGTTGGAGTTTTGTGCCTGGCGTTGGCTGTATGTTGAGATTATCTAACTCCATTATTAAGATAAAAGCTGTGCCATCTATAACAGCCACTTCACAGTGAGTTCTGTGTAGATGGCTTGGGTTGATTTTCTGCACAAATCCTTATGCTCTCTCCTGCGTTCTTCTGTAATAGCTCGGAGATGCATAACGCACCATTATCAAGTACATGTAACACCGACTTCAACACAGACTTCACTAAAGCACAGTGTGTACAGATATTCCCTGTTGAACTTTTAACACTTTTTATGACTGAATCCCCACCACCATAAAGCAGATAAAAATAGTAGAAGTCCTTTCTGAGCTACTGTAGAAAAACAGTGGCACAACATGATGGACTCTTTGAAAGGCAAACATTGTCCTCGTTCATGTATTCAGAGGTAACAAGAGATGAAGCGCCACACCAATATTTTGTTGTATTCATATTTTTTTCAGAAAAAGTGGATTATGGTTTTTGTTAGGTTCTAAAAGGCAGTTTTAGTGATTTTAGTTAGAAAACAGAATGCTAAAATGTTAAGAATGTTTAGATTCTAATTCACTATTTATATAGATTTTTATATGAATACCAAATTTCTTATTTTTCCTTTATGTTTCAGTCTCACTTGTGTTTTTTTTCTACCTGTCTTTCTCTTGCACTGGTGTGTTGTACGTTGTTGCTGTCAGCTGCGAAATTTCCCCATGGTGGGATCAGTAAAATCTTATCTTATCTTATCTTATCTTATCTTATCTTATCTTATCTTATCTTATCTTATCTTATCTTATCTTATCTTATCTTATCTTGTCTTATCTTATCTTATCTTATCTTCACCCTCTGCACTGAACAGTAAACTCACGGCTACATTGTTCATTGTGGCTCTGACGACAGAAAGATTAACGAAACAAAACATGACAAAAACAAACCTGTTCCTCTGTAAAGTATATATCATACCTGCAACACTCACCATATCTATATGAAACCAATTTATCATGCTTGCTATGTTTCTTTTTTTCTTTTTTTTGACTCTGGTTTTGGTCTTGCATGTCTTTTATCTGGTTAAAGATCAAAACAGCAAATGTTTAATAACTTTTCAACCATTAATCTTATTAGTATATTGAAATAATTCAGGTAAAAGGCAGTTTCTAAGCTTTAAATCTTCATCATATATGAGCCAATCGGTCACTCAGAGACTCTTTGGTGAACACAAAAACACTGTCATCCCCTGCAACACTGATTCACCAGTAAAAAAAAAAAAAAATTATGTAATATGACATATGACAATAGATGCTTCTTTTATCTTCAGTTAATGATATATTTGGCAGAAAAGTACTTTTTCTATACTTTTTTCTCTTTCGATATATCTTTTAAATTTACTCTGAGCTTTACTGAACATCTACATGATCAGTCCATTAAACATTTAAGATTTAACATTCCTTTTATTGTGATAGTGCTTCTTGTGTAAAAAAAAAAAAAAAAAATGCACAATATAGGAAAATAGCTGATGTAAAATGTAGAATTTACAAGATAGTATTATATTAAATGGTGATAATCATTTTCATTTGGAAGTCACCACAAAAATAGTCCAAAGTATTTAGGGGTTAAAGAATTCTTCTTATTGTTATTATTAGTAAGAAGAATACTCTTTCCTTGTCACCTGCATTAAAGCTAATGTTGTATTTTAAGAAGGTGTCTTTAAGTTATGCATTTGAGTTATAAAATCTGTAATTTTCAATAGTAAACTTGTCTATTTATTTCAGATAAAAGTCATGAAGGACTGTCCAACAAACAGACTCATACATGCTACATGTTTGTATTTTTTGTGTGTTGTTGTCTTATATCCTTTAATTTGTAAAGCACTTTGTGAGTTTTTCTCTGTGATAAGTGCCATATAAATACATTTTACTTACTTACTTACATAATGTGTGTAACAGTGTTAATATTATAAGCAGAAAAAAATGCTTTATTCTGTCAACTATGTCAGGTAAAAAAAAAGAGGATGTCCTAAATATATTAAATAGATGCTTGTTTTGTCCATTTCTATGCAGTTGTATGAGTGCCTCTGTTGGTGTGGTTGCTTGCCAACTCCTGTTTTCCCATTGTGTGCAGTTCTGTTTTTAACCAGCAGAGGACGACAGTAGTCAGCTCCAACAGCTCCACTGCAGACAGGATCGATTTTAATCGGATCAGACTGTCTGTTAAACATCACATAGTTGAATAAACCAGTTACCTGTAGACATGCAAGTCTCTTGATGCTACTGTGGCTGAACCCTCAAACTGCTGCTGATCAGACAAAAGCAAAAAGTACCAGGGATTAAAAAGAAAGCTGGATATTGTATTTAATTATCAGGGTTTAATGGTGCTTTACATTTGTTTCCTGCTTACTGAATTAGACAGAAAATATTTTTATACCAGTCTTTTATGTGAATCTCATTAAAGATTGATTGTTGTTTGGTTTCACGTGTGTTTTGTAGAATCACAGCAGCATATTTCTTTAACAATCTGTCACATGCTGGTATCTTGTAGTGATCAGGGGGTCATTTACCTCAGCAGTTAATTTGTGCTCTTACAGACTCCTCTTGTCAGTGGGAGAATGGAAGATGCCGACAGAGTGAGAAAAAATGACTGTTGTCTTTTCAGGTCTGGGCTCTGAAACGCTCATCTGGGCTCCATTCCCCAGAGTCCAGCGTTCATGTGAGACGATAGCCATGGAGGATCACATTATTCTCTGAACAGCACCTCTGACTGACCCTTTATTGGAACTGCTCAGATTTATTTCTTGTCATCTGCAGGATTTACTGCATTTAGCACTTTTCTCTGGAGTATATCTCCTATCGCAGCACAACTTAAAGGGGCAACAACATTAAGCTTAAGTTTATAGAAGATACTGTCATTGTACATTTCTGCAAGCCAAGTCTAATAGTTGCATATCATCTAAGTGTGATTTCTACTCAGTAATTTGCGCCCTTTCTTCAATAGCTCTTAGTTTTAGGTTCTGTTGAGCTTATAAAGATTTGTTTGGTGTAAATGTTAGAAAATGCAGTGTGAGTTTTATCACGTCTATTGTACTTTTTCTGTATTAACCCAGGCTGTAAGTTCCTAATATATGAAAATTTAATCATTACATACACTGTGACCACAGTTTCTATCTAAATTTTGCAACATTATGGATCCTATAGTGAGAATAATTGAATTTATGAGACATATGATGGGTGGCCATGGCTCAGGTGGTAGAGCAGGTCGTCCAATAACCGAAGGGTTGGTGGTTCAAATCCTGCTCCATCCTAGTCAGTCCATTGTGTCCTTGGGCAAGACACTTCACCCTCCTTGCCTCCAGTGCCACTCATACTGATGTATGTATGCGTATGAATGTTTGGTGGTGGTCGGAGGGGCTGTAGGTGTGAATTGGCAGCCATGCCCCTGTCAGTCTGCCCCAGGGCAGCTGTGGCTACAGGTGTAGTTTACTACCACCAGAGGGAGAATGTGAGAGTGAATGAATAATGGATCAATAATATAAAGCGCATTGAGTGTCTAGAAAAGTGCTATATAAAATCCAATCCATTATAATTATTATTAGTAGTAGTAGTATATGAGGGCTGTAAAACTCTATAATATACATAACTGGTAAAGTACTTTTAGATTAGAATTACTGACATTGTACAGTGATACAATGGTTTGCAGAAATATGGCTGTATTTAAGGACTGACTGTACAGACCTGTGACCCTCTGACTCACACTCACAAAAAAAAAAAAAAAAAAAAAAAAAACTTTGACAATGAATAGTACTCTGCTATATGCATCCTTGGTTTATTAAGATACGCAGTTGCACATTATATTCTGTACAGAGGACTGGTTTATTGTTACCACTCACTGTAAAGTCCTTTGTTCCTTATTTCTATGGGTCTGAATGGTGCTTTAGAATAACCCTGATGATCTCACTAGGGTTATAACAGCTTGGACTCGGATACATTTTTCAGCAGACAGTCCTGACCTCTACATGTGGAGTTCACATTTATGAGACAAAGACAGATGCATTATGGGAAATATAAAGTTCAGTATTTTTTTTTAGGACCCTCTGAGACTTCACCATTTTATAATTTTATATTGCTGCCTTGGTTCTGTAAAAGGACTCTCAATGACCCTGCAGAAAAAGGGGACTCCATGTTTTCATGACAATGAACAGTGTTTGTCTGCATTTGCATCTTGCAGTACTTTGATATGCAGGCTTTCAAATTTATATCAAGGAACTAGAAAGAGTGGCAAAGAGGAACAGGTGCATCACCAAAAGATACATTAAAATCAATTTGTATTAGGACGAACTTAATGAAAACAGTGATTTATATCATTAACCCTTTCATGCATAGTGGTCACTACAGTGGACAGTTATTCTCCAGCTGTTCTCTTGTATATTCATGTATTTTATTGTTTTAGTTCCATATCAGCCAAAACAATGGACACTAATGCATCATCCCAAACACTGATATTCAGACCATTACTGTAACTTTGCTGTTCTAGATAAACCTGATCTGCACTAACATGTTTGAGTGTAAATCAGTTGCTTGTTATTGTTATTAAACTGCAAATAAAAGTTTTTTTTTTTTATTATCATTATTATTATTTTGCATAATATCCCCATGAAGTGAGTAATGACTAGTATTAGAGTATGTTAAAATGTGACAAAACCGCAGATTGGCACCATTAAAAATGTTTATATTTCATAGTTTTCACACAATATATCAGTAAATACATGTTTCTTTGCTTCAAAAATTAAACACATGAGGTTAAGCTGAGTAGATATTTTTGGAACTCCATGGAAAAATAGGTTCATAAAAAATTTTTCAATCGCATTGTCGGTTTTTTTCATGTCTAAAGAGGAATAAAAACACTCAGGAAAAAAAAAAATTGATTAAGGTTCTCATAATTCTTGCATGAAAGGGTTAATTAACGTTTATTTCACTATATATTTTCAATGAATCCACTGTCTTTCAGTATAAATGTATAATATATTAATAAGGTTTTCCAGTTATGATTCAGTTTAGGAAAATGTCCAGATGAAGTGAGTAACATTTATGTTATGGATGATTGTTATGTATTTCTATGGAGAAAAGAGAAAAGCATCTGTAAGTCTTGTAATGATGCCATTGTTATAAAAGGGGTGAGATGTTTTCTTTTTTTTTTTTTTTGTACTTTTGTCAGAGATTGAATGTGCGTAATTGGTTTTGCAAAAAAAAAAAAAAAAAAAAAAAGATGAATGTGGATATTTGACACTAAAATGAACCAAATGAACCATTCTCACGTTATGCTAATCAGGTTGTATGTGGATTAATATATGTTCTTTTTAAATCTTTCTTACAGTTATTAGTTTTATCTCTATTTTGCGCATTTTTGGCACATGCGCGAGTTGCTTAAAGCGACAGAAAGTGAAGTCAAACAGATTCTATGCAAATTGCAAGGTGGTCTTTCAGAAAGTGGAGTGACGTCGACTTACCCACAGAGGAGTTTTGGATGAATTGGGGGCTTTCAGAGGACGCGTTCAGACTGTGCGCACCTGCGTAACACCAGCAGTGTCCGCAACCGAGGATCCAACTGCACCAACTCTCACACGGATCTGCTCTCCTGTCCTTTTCTAAGCGGGATTTGAAAACGACTGTGGTGAACGATGACTGTATTTCCTGCTGGATTACAAACTATGAAGTATTTTGTCTCCGTTTTCCCCTCGGAGCAGCTGTGACCATCGTGTCCAGTGTCCGCAGACGCCGATACGCACCGTGCGCACACAACCACACTCTACTTGTTGTCATCCTGCAACAAAACATGTCATCCAAACTCCTGTCTTATGTCCTGCTTCTGTCAGTCCTTCATACCTGGTGAGTTGCATGTTTGAGTTTATAACAGCTCTGCAAAGTGGCTGGAATTGAGTCATGTTCAATCTGATGGTTGAGATAAACTTTGCTGTCTGTGGGAACATTTCTCTGTTGTTTTCTGGTGGAAACTTTCCCTCTCTATACTCTCTCTACATTAGGTTTTAACTGTGCCATTAGATCTGCTGTTTCCAATTCCATCCACCCTCTTTTATTTCTTTTTTTCTTTTTCTTTTGCAGCTCTCTAACAATGGAGTACGAAGAGGAGTATGAGGATGTAACTGTGAACCAAATGCTGGCTCCAAAATCTCAACAAACAGACGCCACGGAAATACTCAACAATCTACTGAAGGAGTATGATAAGACACTGCGTCCTGATATTGGAGGTAACTTTCAGATTCATGCACCTTACAGATGATAATAAACAAAGAATAAGCAATAAAACACTTCACTGATCGCCTGCAGATGTAGCTGGTGTTGTAATCTGATAATCAGACAAATGTGAAGTAATTAAAGTAATGATAAAGTCTCATTACACTAGAACAGGTGTGTATAACCTCCATTATATGTTTTTATAATACGTTAAACCTTAAACCCTTTCATGCATTAATTGTGAGAACCTTAGTCAAGATTTTTTTCTTCAGTGTTTTTATTCCTCCTTAGGTATGAAAAAAACAATGCAATCAAGTTTTTTTTTTTTTTTTCTGTGGAGTTACAAAAATATGCATGCATTTAATTTTTGAAGTAAAGAAACGTGTTTTAAACCCAGTATCAGACAGGGATATGAAAACAATGAAATGAAAACATGTTTAATGCTGCTAATCTGATGTATTCTCACATTTTAACATATTCTAATGCTATTAATTCGTCACTTCATCGAGATAATGTGCAAAAAAAAACTTGTCTAACAAATAATTGATTTACACTTAAACATGTTACTGCAGATCAGGTTTATCAAGAACAGCAAAGTTACAGTAATGGTATGAATGTCAGGATATGAGATGGTGCGTAAGTGTCCACTGTGTTGGCTTATATGGAACTAAAACCACTAAACCCATTAATATACAAGAGAACAGCTGGAGAAGAACTGTCCACTGGAGTGACTTATGCATGAAAGGGTTAAAGAGTTCTTGGCCGAAAGATATGAACTATTTTCAAAAGCCTAACATTGCAATTACCTTCATGAAAACAAACAAAATTTAAGGTTTTCTTTTTCATTTCAAATGTTTGCACTAGTAGAATTTTCAAATTATGAAGAGCAATAAATACAGTGCAATAACAAAACAAAATGAAACCAAAAAAAAAATTAAACAAAACTGAATAAATATATTAGCACAAAAACACTGCTCTGAAGATTCAGTTCCATCGCATATGTCCTGCACTGGGATCGTCACTTGATTCCTCAGTTTTTGTATTTATTTGTATTTATTTATTTAGTTACAGGACAGTGTGTATTGGCATTAGTTACAAAGAACAAGATGCATACACCAGATATAGCAGAGAAGCTAATTTCCATCTGTTGTCCTGGACAAACGACTAACACAACAAATATCACTTAGATTACAAAGTCATAATATACTGGAAGGAAACTGTTAAACATGGCAGATGTAGAAAAGTCTGCTCAGATTGAATGGCTTCAATAAAACAAATGCAATAATTAATTAGAAATAAAAACCTGTGTTTGTTTTTCGAATCCTACGCAGCCATTTATTTAAAGGGGAATTTCTAATTTGTAGTTCAGGAGTTTATTAAAGAAGAAAAATACTCAAAATACAATCCTTATAATGGTAACTGTATATTATCCTGTACAATGAATATGTTTACATGCGCTCTAATATTACACTATTATTCTGAATTTGACAGGAGTTGTGAAAACAGCACATTCCTCTTGGATATTCCAAAGTAGGATTTTCCCACATGGAGCATTTCCCAATTCAAATGTGGATATGCTGATATTATTTCAGTTTTATGACTATGCTTTGGATGTATTTTCTGAAAATGAATCTAATTTGCTGGTTTTATGGCCTGTTTATTATGCACAGCTGAAGTGAAACGAAGATCCTCTCTGGTTGAGATGGAGGCTCCAGAGAAAAGACCACATTTCTGGTCATGAGGAGAAACACCTAATTTTAAATATGATGGTAGAGGAGATTAATAGGTTTATAGATATGAGAAAATAGTGAAAGGTCGACCTTTTTCGTTAAGGTGTTCGATGGAACTAAACAGGGAGGCAGAAAGTGGAATATCTGTTACCTGAAGAAGAGTTATTTTGAACGGCATGGCTACATGTTAACAGGAATTGTAAAAATTAGGGGATTATTTTTTAGAAACAGAGAAGAATGGAATCTTCCAGTGCAGGTAAAGTTCCCCTGCTGCTGTACTTAAAGGGATAATCAGCATCTGAAACCTGGAAGATGCAACTATTTCCACATCAGCTGCTCTACTTTTCTAACCTGTTGCTGCGTTTACTGCAGATAAAGTAATTAATCAATGGTGACACTTTTGATACCTGTTTTATATTCATTCCCGCTGACAACCTGAGTGTTTGTCTACAGGCGAGAACAGCCACTGTCAACTTTACAATTACCTAACATCAGCTGGTAGCATTTTCCACAGTGTGAGGCTGGTGACGTTAATGATGTGGCCTCTGAAACATTTGTTTTGTACCTGTTACTGAGGCTGTGGGTGATGAAGAAGCTCCTGACGTCTCTCATGTCCGGTGTTGCGCAAGTTACTTCCAAACTGTAATACATTACAGATTACTTGTTACTGTTATTTAACCCATAAAGACCCAAATATACACCAATGACCAAAAGTATCTACGGATGTAAAATGTTTACACCTTTAGAGCCACTAATCCTATCAGTACATATAAATAATTATTGTAAAATACAGTTTGTCATCTTTTCATGGTCATCAGGTATGACCCATTTGGACGTTAGGAGGCTTCGTAGTGAACGTAGAAACACCGTCATCTTCTACAACACTGATTCACTAGTAAAACTCATGGAGTTTGAGAAATGACAGTGGATGAACCAGTGGCGATTTCTCATAGACTGCAAGGGAAGCCCGGCTTCCTCTAAAATTACTAAAATTAAATGGTTAAATATGTACAGTTGTGTTGACATTTTATTGACTACAAATGTGTTAGAACATGTTCATCTCAAAGACAAGTTTGTTCAGAATCATCTTTATCACAAATCAACAGACGCGATGTTGTTACTTCTCATA
The DNA here is from genome assembly GCF_902148855.1 of Sphaeramia orbicularis. NCBI lineage: Eukaryota > Metazoa > Chordata > Actinopteri > Kurtiformes > Apogonidae > Sphaeramia > Sphaeramia orbicularis. Next base: position 31,454,930 of record NC_043960.1, on the reverse strand, counting down.
CATTCCCGTTGTGCTGTTTTCTCATTGAAGCCCATAGACGCCGGGCATCTATGGACTTCGTGCTCCGTGACTGTTGGTTGGGGAGCCGGGGGGGGGGGGGGGGGGTAGTAGCATAGCAGTTGGACATTGTCGCTTTACTCTTCCTCTTACTCCATACTCACCCATAGGTGATAGTATGGATCCAAGTTAATGACCACCTTCCACGACTCGCCTCAGAGAATCTCCGGGCGGCCAGTTTGAGGCTGGGGGTACCTCCAGCGGATGGGTTTTCCCCACCCTTCCTCCACGTCTTTTCCGCGCCAGAGCCGTCGCGAGCCAGATCAAGATGCCGTCTTCCCCAGGGGTTCGCAAGATAGAGCCAGTTGCGCTTCCGCATACTCCTGGTTCTGGTCTGAAAAATCAATCTCATCCACTATTAATCGATTACGCAAAATTAAAACGAAATCGATCTAGGATCGATTAAATCGATTTTTTTACCCAGCCCTAATGGAGAGGATTATGTTAAGATAAATAGTGATAAATCACTTAAGAAAGGTTAAATAGAGAGAACATTTAATTTGGGAATCAACACAAAAGTAGCACTGGGTCTTTATGGGTTAAAAGTAATTCCTTACCTTACAATATTACTGTCTCAGAATTGTAATGCATGACTCCTGTATTACTTTTGAGTTCCATACAGATTCTTGTCATAAATGGCGCGTACGCAGTAGAACCCAATCCTCCCCCAAAACCACAGAGAGGAGAGCCTTGGGATGCATAAATTTGTGCCCCGAAGTACATGTGGACGAATATAGCTCAGTAAGTAAGGCTACAGTCTATGATGTTTGAATCCCAGCAGGAACGCTTGCATTTTTTTCAACATTTTCCATGTTCAAACAGAGGGCGCAAAGCCGAGGATGCTGGTGGATAAATCTGAAATCGATAAAGAATTTTAACTAGTCATAGACACATTAGCTTACCTTGTCATTGCTGATCACAGGGATCATGCTAACTAGCTTCTGTAAAGCAGGTTTGGGTTAGTGATGAGCATACGTCCATGTGGCCAATGTACTTTCTTCTGCCGCCTTCACCCATTGGCTGAACACCAACAGGAAATAGAACTTTACAGATGCATTTTTGATTCCTTAAGATCTCATGGTCTTGCTGTTTTTGTTTTTTTGTTTTTTTTTTTTTCATTTGAATAATTTAAATGTAGGCAAAAAGTATGTTGTAATGCAAGCGCTGAAAATGTGCCGAGTAAAATATTACTAAAAATTGATTAGTAATGCCTTACACCACTGCATTACAGCAGAAAGTAATCCATTACTATAATGCATTACTTTTTTAATGCGTTATTCTCAACACTGCTCATGACATCTCATTATTTGTTGGTGGCAAAACATAGAGGAGAGTGGTTGTTACTGTTACTCTTGTTCTATGAGTAGGGCTGGGTGATACAATAACGATATATATTGCAAGATAACTTTCCCTCAGTAGAAGTATGAAACATGCTTGATAAAATTTCAGCAAAATTAATTCGTCCATGTTTTGACAGACATAAGAAGAGTCAATCATAATTAAGTTGCAACGCACTGAACCAATCACGCTAGAGCCACAAGTTAGGTTGACGCACACAGTACAGGTATAACAGCAGCTGCAGCACATATGCTAATGTTTGGGCTGTAGGAAAAAATATAGAGAAAATATGACTGAGTACTCAGGGGACTGGGTTACTGAAAAGTAGGGTGCAAACCGTTTCAGTTCCGGCATACAACAGAGGCATAGAAGCCGGGAAGTCAGTAGTCAAAGCATGTTAGTGTTTAATTTTTGGGTTATGCCTGTTACAGTAGTTATGGCAGTTACGGATTGTACCCCCATGTATATTGAGGACTTGCAGCTGACGTCACTGATCATGTGATTGTGGTTTACACCGCCATATTGGTAGGCACGCTATCTGGATCCAGAAAGTCACAACTGTTGCTTTATATTGTGTTTTTCTTTGGACTCGTGTTTCGTTATTTGTGAGTATGTCTGCCTATGATAAAGGAACCATAGATGAGTTTCAATGTTTACTAACAACAGTGATGCACGCGTAACTCAGAGGCAAACACAGGAGTACCAGCTACCAGCCAGCTCACATCAGCCGTACACCTCCAGGCTCTCCCCTGGAACTGGTGAACGAGCTGATATATTAGCTCTAAAACGGTCCATTAACTGTCTCTGTCCAAAAGCCGATCCCATCTTCTCTTTCACGGCCGCATAATTTGACTGGACCGCATGGGGAAGGCTGTCCCATAGTAGAAAAGCAGACTTGCACAGACTGGTGGGGAGTATTGTCACCAGCTCCCCACTGAACTCACCAGTGTCACCCACCGTAGCTCCGACTGCCACTTCCATCTGCCTCACCCAGCTGAGGAAACTCAAAGGGAGCAGGTAGATCCACAATCACTCTGTCTCTATAGGGTGATAGGTCAGGGGAAGCCCTCCTGGTAGGTTTAAAGGGGTCTTCATCACCGTACCACATGATGACAATTCTTTTATTCCACACCGCTAAGCGCAAATGGCATGCAGGCTAACTATACTGAGAAGCTACGCTAACCATGGTAATAACTATGAACAGCGGTCAGCAGAACAGAACCACCACTGCCACCAGAGGAAGCCAGCGGTCTGTATGCCGAACTGATACTTGGTGAAAGCTAAGGAATAAACGGCACACAGGAGTTTAGCAGGTCCATCCTTTAACACGTTGTACGATCCAAGGAAAGCTTGCCTACCAATATGGCGTCGTAAACAGCAAACCACGTGATCATGTGACGTATGAGCAAAACCTCAAAACCCCCAGTATTATTTCATGAAGATGGTCTGTTTTGTTTGTGTTCTCTTTTAAAACTTGAAAGCTTTTGCCTGCTGGTCAGACTTTTAGTTTAGTTTTAAGTATATGTACCTGTTTTATTTATCTGAAACAGTTTTATAATCATCTTCAGCACATCTGTCATGTTCAACCTCTGACAGAAAATAAGCCATATTTAAATAAAAAATAACCTTCTGATGTCTTCACAACTAACTTAGAAGTAACGGAAAATTTAAGCTTGAGAAAAATAGTGATTTGATTTATATCGTGATACATATCGATATCGTCTGATATGAAAAAAATTATCATATGTTTTTTTTTCCATATCACCCAGTCCTATCTATGAGTATGTGCACAGTTACCAATTCACAAAGCTACACTTATAACCACAAGGGGCCTTTTGTATTATATATGGCTGCAATTATTCTTAAAATGGTTGTGGATCACAGCTGTAGTGTTTTGAAAGTGGGGTTATGACATGCTATAACACTGTTTTGACACTTCATTAAATTCTTCAAACACAGTCAAACGTTCTTCTCATTACCTTTGTGCTTATTTGCTTGAACCAAATAGAAAATTACCATTTCATTCTATTTGTTGCCAATTTACTGACCCACAGTAATAAAACTCAGAGCCATAACTCTTCCAGATGACCTCATGAATATAAATTACATTTATAGGTTTGACTGAGGGACAGAGATACAAAGAGTTGTGCATTTGACAGACCCTGGGCCCGCTTGTATTTTTTGATGATAATATGTTGAGCTGCCACCGAGTTCTGTTACTGAGCCTCTGCTTCTGTGACATCGTTTGGAGAATTGAAAATTGGCCTCAGGATCGACAAATAAAATGACTGTCATGTCCCACAGGCATCTGACGGAACAAAGAGGTTTAGTATAAAATATTTCCATAGTTAAAGATAAAATGTAGAGTTTATTGGGCTACAAATACTAATAGGTTTTGTTGAACTCAAACACTTATACGGTGCATTGTATCACTGCACTGAGAAACAAAATAGAGGTGAAATAAACATGGGCATGTCAAATCTGGAGCATAACACCATCCAGGAGGCTGTGGGGCAAACGTGAGCCCCTCTAACCCTGGTTTCCTCTGTGAAGCGATCACGGGTCAGGCATCACTACATCACACAGGAGTCAATACAGACCAGCCTCATTACATCCTGTCCAGCTTTAGACATTTTCCAGCTCTGTCTGTGCTGTATATGTTTCATGTATATGTTAAGATATTTTTATAGACACATTGTGAGGACAGAGGTATGAAGAACTGGACTCTGACATACAGGTTTCATCCAAATATATCATGAGTTTTCAGTGATTGGACAGAAGAAAATGCAAAGTTATGTTTCCTTCCATGACTAGTCAGCCAGTATTCATCCGCATCATATTTATCATCATTGGTTAAAACTCTGCCCTCCAGTTGGATAGGGTTTCATACATATAAGACTGTACTATCTGAGCTGACAGACATGAGAGGCACCATATATTTATCATAGATCTGAAGCTGCATGTATAGTCTTAGCACAAATGTAGGTTTTGCAACTTTGCTGATTCATTCTCTTCAGATGTTTTCCCCCATGTGTTTCTGAGGTACATTTCAGAACAATTACAAGCATGTTTAAAGACTTTTATAGGCAAATATATCATATTTATTCAAAGAATTTGTTTCACTGCCATAACCTTTGGCCCCAACTGTAACTTTTATCTCCTGAACAAACTGCTGTTCTGTTCTTCTCTGCCTTTTGGTAAATCTGTTTCCATTGCTCAGTTGGTTAATAATTCCACTTTTACTCACCAACTTTTCCATGTTTCTGAATCCAGAATCGAGCATAAAGATTTTAGCACAAAAAAATAACCCAAGTGCTCTGTATACACTGTTTCTCATGAAGATGGAATAATGTTTTTTTTTTTTTTGGTATATTCCTCTTTTTATTCTTATTAGTACACATCAGTAATCACCTTTGACCTGGTGCAATAATTACAGTTCCACTTTATCTATCAAGAAAACTCACATTGTCACAGTCATTTCATGAAAAGAGGTAATAATATATGTTTTTTTCCACTTTATGGGCAACAGTGTAGAAATCAGTGCACAAGATATCATGAATGATGGCAAACAAAACAAGTGGTGCCAGGCACAACAAACCCCGCCCCTTGCTCATATTGTAGCTTATTGTGGCATCAATCCAGCTGATGTCATCATGTCTATGTGTGTGCTGATGTCAGCATATCAGTTGCCTCTATATATGTGCCAAGTTTGAAGTTTTTGATGTTTTTATAGACATTTGAAATTCCACCCATTATAAGAAAAAGGGGATAAAAAAAAAGATTTTAAAAATGCATAAAAAGTTATAACTTTGATATACTTTTTCCAAAATGTAACCACATCTATTCTGGGTCACTGGCAATCTATAAACCCAATTTGATGTGAATACAACCAATAGTTTTGCTGCTACAGGCATTTGAAATTTCGCCCATTATAAGTAAATAGGAAAAAAACATTTAAAAAAAATTCTAAAAAATTTAAACTTAGACCTACTTTTTCCAAAATGTAATGACATCCATTCTGAGTCCCTGCCAATCTATAAACCCAATTTGGTATGAATTCAAACAATAGTTTTTTTCTGCTAGAGTGTAATTTCTGCAAACAAAGAAACAAAACATACCAAAAACAATACCCCTTGCCTCCCCTTTGGGGGGCGGGGTAATAAAACAGACTCCAACACAAACCTCACATAAGCACATCAGTATCCATGGGTCTTACAGAGTAAACCTTAACTTTATTCAACAATAAATGTTGTGTCATGTTGTGTATGTCTCCTCGTTCACCTGTCAGTCACTGAATGTACAACAATAGAAACTAAGTTTGGAGCAATAAACATAGTGACCTTTTCACTAAGCATCAGGGACAGTCGTATTATCACTCTTTTCTGTTCTGTATTTTCCACACGCAGTCATTCACACTCGTTATTCTAGGGTCTATCACCGATCCATATTCCTCCCTTGTTGTTGTGCCAAAGCTTATTAAATTAACTTATTATTATTTCAAAGAAGCCTGATAAATAGGACAGGGACAATTAGCCTTTTTTTTTAAACATCCCCTGGCTACACAAAGTCATTTGTTGTGATGTTGGCCCCTTTGATGGCAGATGGTGCACTAAAGTATTTTAACCTTGTTGTCTGGAGCACTCATGAATGTGACTATTTGAAGCTTATGATGGTCGGTACTCAGAAAACTAGGGGCATTTCCTCCACATGGTCTGAATCATAAGTGAAACTGGTGCCAGTGATGTTAATTGACAGTCCACTGAGTCCTGAGTCCACTGTCTGTTTATGTCTGAATCTAGTAGCTTTTAAAGTTTCAAGACACACTAAGATATAGGGGATCTAATTGTAGAAATTGAATATAGCAGGCTATTTGTGCATAAGATAAGATAAGATAAGATAAGATAAGATAAGATAAGATAAGATAAGATAAGATAAGATAAGATAGCCTTTACTGTTATTGTATAGTCACCTATACAACAAAATTGGAATAGAAACTACTTAAAAGTGCAAGAATAAAAACATGTACCAAATACAAGATACAGATAAATAAATAAAAAGGGAAACATGACATGTTGTTATACAGACTTATCAAATTACAAGCTGATTGTACAGGAATAATTGAATGTATTGCACACAATAATATTGCATATTTTTGTTAAAGGTGCATAAAAGTTAGTGGTTGAAGTTGGAGTTGAGTTTCCTGCTTGCCAATTGATAAAAAGTGTTTTTTAGTTCAGTTTTTTCTGATTTTAAGGCTCCAGTATCTTCATCCATAAAGAATAACACTGAACAGGTGGTCTCCAGGATGGACCCATTGATTTTCTCTTATATTTACATGAACCAAGCCCGGATTAACCATATGGGCAATTGGGCAATCGCCCAGGGGCCCGCGACCTCTGAAGGGCCCTGGGTAGCTTGGGCATAACGAAAATATCTGGTTATCTTTTGCTTATAAATGAAACTGTCCGCTGCCCGGAGCCATTGCACTGCACAGAAACCCTGCTCCTGCTGTCTGTGACCGTGAGCTGAGACCCTCTCCTCATTGGTCAGTCCAAAAAGCGAATCAGCGATGACGCAAATCAACGTGCGTGCACTGAGCGGGATGTGAGACGTCAAGAACTACGCGACAAACGCGACGTACGCGAATCAAAACATTGCAAACATGGAGAAGCAGCTAAGTGGGAACACCAAACGAAAATTAAAAAAGGAGAGGGACATTAAAAACGGTTTTAAAGACGGTTTTCCAGATGTTTATAGTATTTAGTTTATATAGTATTTAGTGTTAAAATGTTTAACCCTTGCCTTGACATGCCTTGAATTGTGATGTGTTTTCTGTTGAAAAGTTAAACTGGGACCAAAATGTTTATTTTAGCAGATTATACTGCATTATAATTATTTTTTCCTTGTGGTGGCTCCATGAAAATGTTGAGATATGTTTATTGTTGAGAGAAAGCAGATTTCAAGATGTTTACATTGCACTTACTTTAACTCTCTTGTTGAATTCTGAGGTGACAAGGGGATTTCTGTTTAAAATTCATATCTGATTCTATCAGATTATGTTTGTGTTTTGTCTGTGGGCTTTTTCTGACGATTCAGTACATTTGTGTTGGCAAAAAGTGTTCTTAAATAAATACTGGATACTTTGGAAATGGTTTCTTATTTATTTTTTTGTGAAAATGGAGGACACTTCCCTCTCTTTCTAATGTAGTGGATCAATTTTAGATTATACTGATGCTAATGTGTTTTGTTTTCATATCATCATATGCAAGTGAGTGGCCTTGACAAGAGGCTATAGTGGTGCACTTGTAGTTCTATGAACATTTACACATTTGTACATCAAAATGCATGTGATGATAGTTAGATATTGAAGTATGGGGTATATTTACATATATTCCTGGAATTTATTCTGTATTTTGCCAGATTATAGGGATCCTGGGGTTGTGATGATGGGGCCCTTGAATATTGTTGCCCAGGGTACAATGAAGTGTTAATCTGGCCCTGACATGAACTCAAGGCAAAACATGATTCAGCAACTGTTTTCTTTACAAAGACTCTGTACATACATATTCATAACATGTACTCTATATTGTAACAAGCAAACAGGTAGCATTTTTGTCTATGTTGTGCACCAGATGTCTCCAGAGGAAAAAGATCCATTTAGCCAATTTAGCATTTTTCACAGATCACAGCAAAATCTAAACAAATTGAATTAATTTGACATATTGTACTGTGCTGTGTAGAATGAACATCAGAGGAAGTGAACACTATTGAGAACAAATTTGTTCCAGAAACGTAGCCTGGGAGACCACAGCGGCGGAAGGCTGGAGAACCTGGAGCTCCAACACCTGGAGCTCCACTTCCGGAGAAGCGTCACCCTAACCCTAAGCCTAAGCCTAGCCATAAACCTAAGCCTAACAGTGAACCTAACCTAACCCTAAAACTAACCCTAATCCTAACCCTAACCATAAACCTAACCCTAAACCTAAGCCTAAACCTAACCCTAAATCTAAGCCTAACCCTAACGCTAAGCCTAACCCTAAACCTAAGACTAAGCCTAACCCTAAGTAGAGGTCCTGTGTTGTGAACAGAGGTGGAGGTGTGGAGCCAGGCTGCAGTCTTCCAGGCTGTGCTACCTGGAGGTCAACAGCTGAAGGCAGTTCCTCCCAAAATCATCATGGGCATAGCAAGGTGATTGTATGGCTATTGTATTCCAAAATTACTAATATCTCCCAAAATATTGGTCCTTTCAACTTACCGTTTTCACTAGTCGCTTCCTTGACCAAAAATATATAAGTACGCCAAACTGCAGCAGTCAGCTTTTTCTGGATTTTGTGTGATGCCTGAGACAAACACACACACAGAATCCACTTCCCTTTTATAATATAGATACTATATTGTACTGTACTATACTATACTATACTATACTATACTATACTATACTATACTATACTATACTATAATAAAAATAAGTATCACATTATGGGGCGATGATTACAAATGTTGTCTTACCTTTACTGTTTTCTGATCATAACTAAGTTTTATATGAATGAAACATCTGCTATCAGCTAATACACAGTTTTGTGTTACATTGAAATCATTCTGAGTGAAGATAAAATAGTCCAGGGTTTAACAGGATTTAAAGCCGCAATTTATGTAGTTTGACAGTCATGGCCAACGGTGTGAAATGCTGCCCTCTTTGGTGACATCAGAAGGTAATATTTGCTTTCATAAAACTGCAGTATATGATCGCTTTTGGATGTCCTTGGGCAAAAATTACCTTTCATCATATTATAATTCAGCTGGTCTGAGATGAGACAAGAATTCAACCCACCTCTGTGGATCCGTCACGGGTTGAATACATGATTGACTGTTGTAATGATTTTGTCAGACATCACCAAAGATGCTGCCTGTTCTACTCCATAGCTCAACACAGAAGGTGTTTTGTCTCCAAAGTAGGGCTTTTAAGTCCTGATTTCAGCTCTGGCAGCTTTAGATTTACAAATAATTTCTTTAAAGAGTTGGAAGTTGAAAACCATTCACACATATATATGAATAATATAAAGAAAATACAATGAATGTTCATTCACAGTTCTGTTGCAGACTTTAAGTAAATCTAGTGGGATTTTTCCTGTGTTGTGCATAATGTCAAGAAAAAAACAGAAGAGGGCTGACACATGACTGGGTTTTGAATGTGACATGGCAGAGCAGAATAAGGAAAACAAGTGGGGGAAAAGCACAAAAGAAGAAACAAAACAGCCAAACAGTGCTATTTCTCTGAACGTGCCTGTTGTTCTTACTATCACCTACAGAAGACACCATGTAGATCATAAACAATGCAGCTTGGATCGTAAGACTCTATTAAAGCAGACGACTTTGTAATTGATTATTTATGTTCCAGTCGTGAGAGAAAACAAAGGGAACCTTATTAGAGACAAGAGGCTCAATTAGTCAAAATCAGGTGAGAAGTCTGAGGAAAGTAAAACAGAGCAAATGAAGTTATTTCCTTCAAAGTGTCAGATCTGTCTGCCAGCAGAGGCATCAGAAGTGTTGAAATAAATGGGACAGAGCTCAGAATAGTAAAAACAATCCCAGCTATGTGCATTTATTCCTTCGCATGTTCATTAAAGAGCAGGAGCTTTGGTGTCGTGCTACTTACTCCGTGACATATGATCGGCCGTGGTACAGTTAGCCGGAGGGAGGTGATCTGTTCTACTTTTTGAATATTTCAGAGCCCTTGGCATTTCTTCTAGTAATGAGCCTGGACAGTGAGAGGAGAAGCTGAAGTCTTTCAGACATCAGTCATTACAGAGTATGCAGACGCTAACCACGAATAGGCTACGACTCTCCTGCATGTGATTATGTTATGGGGACTTCCTGCAAGAATGTGTGATTAATGACTAGACGAAAATGTTCAGCAGTGCTCCAGTGATGGAAAGAAGACATGAGTCAAGACTTACTTTGAGATTATAGACAGTAATAAAAGCTTTAAGCTATTCATTAGGATGTAAAATAACTGTACTTCAATTAGTTATTCACAACAGACAGATTTACCAGATTTGGTTTCAGGTAGAAGACTCAATGTGCAAATCACATCACTTTAACCTCCTAGGACCCACTGTCCACATTTGTGGACAAGAGTTTCACAACTTTACACAAAAAAAAGAAAAGAAAAGAAAACTGTCCACCACAAAGGACATTCCATAAAAATTTTAAAAACTGCATCTGAAAAAACTGTTGCATCATGATGTTTCCAATATAGGCACTTATTTAATAAAAAAAAAAAAACCAGAAAAGCTTGTACTTTGCTGAGATGTCCTGGGTCTTAGGAGGTTAAGTCATTTCCTCCAGATTCCATTAATCAAGAACTTAAGTTAAAAGCAGTGTGTGGTCTGAACACAAGCACATTCATATTTTTTATGCTTGTTTTTATTGTTGTTTTTATGCTGTTATGGTGAAATTAATGTGTATTATGGTAACTATACTGTCAAATATTGGTGTTTGGTTCATTTTATTTAACTAACAAACAGCACTTTACTTCATACTAATTTCAGTAAAAGATATTCACAAAATGAGATCCAGCTCTGTATAAACCTCAAGAAATCATTAGATTGACTATCTATGCACTATATGGACAAATATATTGGGACACATTGAATTTAGGTGTTTCATTGCTAACGAGACTAGGCTGTAAATGTGATCAACAAATGTGTTAATATAAATGTACATTGCGATACAAATCATTACAATAAACTTTATTGTTTCACTTTTTTAGTCATTGTATACATGTTGCGCCTCTACATTTGTGAAATATTTGTCACTTTCTGACTATAAATAATCATCTGGTTTTTTGAACTCTCACAAAGTTAGTCTTTATATGTAAAAGATTTATTGATTTAACATTTACCATCATAACTCTTGACAAAAACTGACATCAAAATCCTTATCGTGGTAATAAATACTTCAAATCAACGGGAAAGGGACATCGGACATGCTGTCAGTTTGATGTGTCCCAGTGTTCTTGTCCATATAGTGTATGTATGAGTTTCACTAAAATGAAACATTTGTCTCTATGAATCTACTACCATCATTTCTCTCAAATCACAAACAAAAATACTGTCATTCAGAGCATTTATTTGCAGAAAATAACAACTGGTCAAAAACAAAAAAGTGCAATATTTTCACACCCTGTATAATGTGAAGAAAACAAGTTGATATTCATTCAACACAATGTTCAAACTCACAAAGAGTTCAAGGAGGTTTTTCATACACAAAGACTGATGTCTGAACATGCTAATTCTTTTCTGACTGTGAAATATGACTTGTCTGTCACTTTTTTATTACGATTCACAACAGCTGATGCTTTTTCCTGTGAAGGCTGTGACTGTGCTGTGATTGGCATAGCAGATGAAAATGGAAAGACAAGACATGCAACAAGTGGCCACCACCCTTCCAATTATAGTCCACTTGACCTAAGAAAACCAAACTCTTGATACACAATAAAAAAAAAAAAGGTGCATTTTTATATGTTGTAAGTGACCATGAGATCAAATGTGACTATAAATTCTGAACATGTCACTAATAACTGAGGAGTAGTGGAGAAATCACAGTTTGGTGGAACGACCAACCCTAACTTCATGCATATTAGCATGCTCTCTCTACTCCTGGATGAAAAAATGCAAGGTATTCAACTTTGTTTAATGACTTAAGACACTCCATCGTTCTTTGATTGCATTCCAACAAAAGCATCAAAAGACATGAAGTTACAGCAATGAGTCCAAGTAGCTGATGAAAGAAGAAACCATTATCAGTACTGCAAGAATGAATAAATCAAGCAGATGCAGTAACTGTGATGCCACACCTATGTTTGTGGATGGCGATGTTGAAGCCTTGCATTTGCATTTTCATCCATCATCCTCTTGGATTTATTGTAAAATCAATATGTCCACAGACTGCAGGTGGAAATTAGCAATTCTGTTATAAACTGGTACAACAGCTTTCCTTCTTTTGAGGTCAGTGCATATTTGTATGCTGTCCCTGCGCATGTGTGTGTGTGTATATATATATATATATATATATATATATATATATATATATAAATATATATATATATATATATATATATATATATATATATATATATATATATGTATAAAGAATTAACTTTTTTAAGTTCCATAGCCTGCAAGTTTCCCAAAAAAGGATCAACCTCTGATGGGTTATATAGTTATATAGGGATTGACTCATGTTTGGAACCATCCTTGAGTGGTCATTTGAGGAACTGCATGTTTTTTCCAATTGATTCGGTTTTTCAGCCTTGAAATGGCCACTTTGTCAGCACCAAAAGTCCAGTGTTATAGTTGTTATTGTTGTCACACTGTATATCATTTACAGTTGCGCTCATAAGTTTATATACTCTAGCAGAATGTGTGATTCTTTGGCCATTTTTCAGAGAATATGAATGATAATACAAAAACTTTTCTTTCACTCATGGCTAGTGGTTGGGTGAAATGCATTTGCTCTTTTTAAATCACACTGACAACAGAAACTATCCAAAGACCCTGATCAAAAGTTTACATATCCTAGTTCTTAATCCTCTGTATTGGCCCCTTTAACATCAATGACAGCTCGAAGTCTTTTGTGGTAGTTGTGGGTGAGGCTCTTTATTTTCTCAGGTGGTAAAGCTTCCCATTCTTCTTGGCAAAACACTTTCAGTTCCTTTAAGATTTTGGGTTTTCTTGCATGAACTGCATGTTTGAGACCTCCCCAAGTGCGTAATGTCAGTTTTTCTATTAAATCACAAATGCGATAATTTGTTTATTTATTTTCGTGAGATGACACGAGAAGTCATTCTATAAACATGGCAACAAACGTAAATATGGTGTTGATTTACAGATATATTCATTATTATTATATATTACCCTTCTATCTCGTACTAAATTAAAAAATGATTGGGTTTACTGGTGTGTCCACATGTACTGTGACATGTTTCTTCTTCTTCTTCGCTTGTTGTAACGTCTGTCAACATCCGTTTTTTTAATTCACCTGACTCTAGTTGTAAAAAAAGGTCTTTCTATTGCAGTTTTCTAAATACCATTTACGCCTCTTGCCAGCGCAAAAACTTTTAATCGAAAAATCAGACTTTTGGCAAAATTGTCGTTTTTCCATTAGGTAAATTTTTATGTACAAGTTATATTTGCACAATTTGAGGGTCAATGGAAAAGCGACCTCTGACTGGATTTCAAAGAGGAAAGTTAAACCTGTTTGTCTTGCACTGACCGGCTATGAGCGATACAAAGATCTGACAACACCTACTGCCAGATACTGCTTTTAATGACTGGTGATGAGGGATTATTGAAAATCAAAGATGGATTATCGTCTGGACTAGAAACTGCATTCAGGAGAGGCTGTAGTGGGATGATCCAAACCCACTCAGGAAAACTCACGGGCCATCAAAGGTCAAAAGAATTGATCAGTGGAAGTCTAATGAACTAACTAAGAACAGAGAGAGGTAGCCTTGGTAAGGACACAAACTGTGAGTCTGCCATGAATCTTTGTTATTTGTTAAAACAGCTCACACAAAAAAGGATAAAAAATAAGGAGGCATGTGGATAACTTTACAAAAGACTCTAACTCAGTGCCTTGTCAGTTCCGTTTTTTGCTCAAACTTCATTTCTCTGAATACAGATGACAGGCTAATATGACCAGACAAGGGCGTTTCTAATTGTATTTTACTCTAAAAGGCAAACAGCCAGCCACGTGTTTTTGTTTGCGGTGAATATCACTGTCAAACAGAGAGACAAGGCTACGATCTGCTCTGGGTCCTCACTAGCAGCTAATACGCATCCATTCATCAGACGGGACCAGGCTCCGGTGCAAAACCTGGAAACAGATTAACTAATGTCTCTGTGGGCCTGTTCATCATCCTCTGCCCACCATAGTGACAAATAAATCTCACAAGAGGTTATGGCTTCGCTTTCCCTCTCAGTGAATGATTTTATAAATGTCTCCAAGTACTTGTTTACCATCACGTAGCAGATTATACCACAGAGACTTCACTTCCCGTTATTATCTACAAGTCATGTTAAAAACTACATATTTTCAGGATATCTGATATTACAGCGCTAGCTATTTGACCATTCTAAATGTACTGAAAAATAACATATATACAACACCTGCTAATTAATTTCTACTTTTATGCTATCTATTTCCCTAAAGTTAATGAGCTTTCTCCATTTAGTGACTAGTCAAAGTCTAACTGCTGCTAAGTGGCACTGTAGGCAGGTGCAGAATTATAGCCTGCAACACAATTAGACCTGTATAATGAAGGAAGTAATGTAATGCAGTTTCATCACTAAAGGTGCACATCTCCAAAGGGACATAATTAACAACTAAACTACCTATTGTCTTTAGGCTTTTTACAGCCCACACCTTGGGCTCTATTTTTGTCGCAGCACAAAGCCGACCGCTGCAACATGCTGATGCTTTCTTCACCGTGAAATATGCTTTGTTTGTCAGTTTGTTGGGGTTTTTTTATGCTGAGGCTCAAGCACTTAGATTGTTTATGAGATTTTCGTTGCAACGAAGGCTTGGTCTGTGACTTAACTGTGATTGGTGAAGAAAGATGAAAATGGGAAGACAAGAAATGAATCTGAAAAGATAATAGGCGGTCACCACCCTTCCAATTAAATTCCACTTCACCTGAGGCTTTTAGGAAAGTACACACTTCATATACGGTATAAAAAAATGTCAGGTGCATTTATGTAAGCTCTCAGCAACCGTGAGATCAAATGCTACGTTAAACTGTGGATGTGCTGCCTGGTTTTTCTCTGTAATTCTCTGGTGTAAAGATTTGACCTTTTCATGCCTGAGAATCAGAAACACAATTCATATTTTTATAATATGTCCTGAACTGTGTGTTTATTCAAGTATCACACAAGAAAACCCTTATGGAAATGGAAATTATTTTTGTTTTTAATCACTTGAGGTGTTTTTTGCCTTATTTGAAATATAACATATCAGCTGATTCCCCACAACTTCTTAGATGTTACCATAAATAGTAAAATCATAATAGCAGCAACAGGATGTCTTGTGGAATAACTGGGAATGTCTGAAGCTAATGGCTAATGTGTATATTTGATCCAGGTAGTGTAGGGTTCACTTCACAGTACTGTTTAGATGTTGCATATCCTTTGTTTTTCTTTAGATGGGTGTGATTCTGACATGTTCTTATTAGATTTAAAGGAGAAAATTAAAACACATTGATTTCATTGATGCAATGTCATTATGTCATAGGGCTGTACGATATTGGAAAAAAACTGACATTGCGATTTTTTTTAACCCTGCGATATATATATTCCAATATGAAAAAATACTCAGGAGGCAATATGTGTAGTGCCGACGTAAATGGTCAAACAAATTAGATGTGTTTCCTCTCGTTGTGGCGACAGGTGCAAGGAATTGTCAGCACAGAACATGTGTTTCAGTATCATCCTTCTTGTAGCCGAAATAATTCCAGATACCTAACGTTGCTTTTCTTTTTGGCACCAAGTCTTCATTTACACTGATTTTCTCTGGTTCGTTGCTCATTTTTCAATATTGTTACCTCCAAGCTGATTAAGAATGAATGTGATTGGTGGATCGCTGTCACATACCCTTGAAATTAGATGAGAACACATTGAGTTCATTTGCCTCCTACATTGCAGGACCGACAATGTGACTATTGTGCACACATACATCGCGATGTCGATGCTCAAACGATATATTGTACAGCTCTATTATGTCATTACTACCAATTTCTGGAAGAATACTCAAAACTAACATTACTCTACTATTCCCTATTTTCTCTCATCTTCTCAGAAAAAATATTAAGATCTGTTATGGTTCTGTGTTTTTTTCAAATTTTCTCCATGTTTTTGTTATTCAAGGTATATTTCAATTAAAGACCTGTCTGATTATTGCCTTTAGTAACTTCCTCTAACTCGTCTCAAAGTTTTCACACTGACAATCCAAACCATAGTTCAGTTTGATCTGGACTGAGACCACCTGTTTTATTCAGTTCAGACCATGATTCAGGGAAGGTTTCGCTCCAATAGTTTTAGTTCGAGACCAAAGTGAGAAGTCTGGAAGTGTAGAACAGGCGTCTGCAACCCCTACTTAAAAGCCATTTTGGTCTGAAAGAAAAAAAAAAAAAAGTGTTTGCCTTAAGCTCCAGAAAGTATTTAAATACATGAACTATGTGACATATGAGGAACTCATTAGTCAATGACAATTCTAAAGTTATGGAATTGAAAATTACAAGAATACAATGATGCCAAAAGGTCAAGAAACAAGAAATTATCCCAAAGAAAAATATTTATCATTTATATTGTGTTGTTGAGTAGGTATTTATCTGAAAATAGACTATAAGAAAACAAGTTTATTAAAAAAAAATCTATTTTACTGTAATCTTAATATGAAGATAGAAGATATTCATAATGTTCAGTTTTGTCATAATCCAATGATGCACATCCACCACTTCCTTATTTCTTTACACTGTGGGAAATTCAAGCTACTTCTTGTGCTCAGTGTTATTTTTACCTTTGATCACATACACATTACCCGTCAAAAGTTTTAGAACACCCCAATTTTTCCAGTTTTGTATTGAAATTCAAGCAGTCCAAGTCCAATGAACAGCTTGAAATGGTACAAAGGTAAACGGTGAACTGCCAGAGGTAAAAAAATAAAATAAAAAAAAAAAAAGGTAAGGTTAAAAAAACCTGAAAAATAATGTACATTTCAGAATTATACAAAAAGGCGAACAACAAATGGGTTAACAACTTAAAGCAGTTCTGCAGCAATAGAGGTTGATAAAGCCTTGAAAGTTGGTGCTACCAATTCCTACAGGTGTCCCAACATTTGTGAATTCTTTCCAACCCCTTCTGTCTGCATAAAAGTAGTGTTGGAACACACTTTGGTACCATACCGTTGTGAGCATTATTTGAGCAGTATTGTACTGCAGAAAGTAGTGTGTTACTATAAAAATGACAAGGAAAAGGCAATTAACGATAGAAGAGAGACAGAGCTTCAGAACACTTAAAAATGTAGGTCTGTCCTACAGAGAAATTGCCAAGAAAGTCAAAGTGTCAGTAAGTCCAGTTTCCTTCACCATCCAAAGGCACTCAGAAACTGGGGGAAATGCTGACAGGAAGAGGTCTGGCAGAGTCAAAGACACAACACAATCAGAAGACAAGTTTCTGAGAGTCAACAGCTGGAGTGAGAGGAGACTCACAGGACAACAGCTTCAAGCACAGCTCAATAGTGGTGGTGGTAAGCAAGTCTGAGTTTCAACTGTGAAGAGAAGACTTCCAGTTGCAGGTTTGATGGGTTGAGTTGCAGCAAGAAAGCCATTGCTGAGACTTCAGAATAAGAAGAAGAGGCTTGGCTGGGCCATGAAACAGCACCAGTGGACAACTGAAGACTGGAAGAAGGTGTTATGGACTGATCAAACCTGCAACTGGAAGTCTTCTCTTCACAGTTGAAACTGAGACTTGCTTAGACGCGTCGGACACGCACCGGACACAGAACATCCATCATAGTAGGATACTGTTTACATAGCCTTTTTACTGTATGTTCCAGTTGTACATATATTAATACAAAGAGTGAGAAATGGATATGTGTTGTTCATGTATTTCAGGAGAAAAGTCTGAATATTGTAGAAGCTCTAAGGGATCGTCTGGACAGAGAAAAGGATAAAAGACCATGAAAGCCTCTAGGATATTCTGAAGATGTGTAATATAAAACACATGATTATTTAAGAAAATATCCAGACAGTCAAACCAAGGGAGTCAAACATGTACTAAATCCAAATGGAGCTCACATCAAATACTGACTTTACCTGCAGAACCTATTTAGTTCTGATTGTGTGTGTGTGTGTGTGTGTATTAATAATGTGTACATGTTTCGTGCATATTTCTTTTTAAAACTAAAGACGCACGGCCATTACCACCCTGCAAAATCAACAAACCTAAAAGCTCTGCCTAAGACTTTTGCACAGTGCTGTAAATCTATAATTTATACACACTTGACATGTAGGACACAGTGTATAAACACAATGGATCCAACATTTGACTGATATGATTGAAGCCTTTTGAAGTTCCCATTTTCAGTGTTGATCTTTATTAGTTAAATCATCTGTTGTGTTGAGCTCCAGTCTGTCTCCTTATGGCTGAAGTTTGGAAGAGAAAATGTGGTGAGGGGAGAGGAGATGAAGGAGACGGAGGACCACTGTGTTCAGGGCCAACCAGCAACGTTGATTGTCTCCAATTAATTTCTTGTCTTGACGGCTGCTCCGTCGGTCAAATCGCAGCCTCTTGCAGGAGCTGACATTATTACCTGACAGAACGCAGTGAGTTGTTAACTCAGTGGTAGGTCTGTGCCTGGGGAGTCTGAGGCATATGGCATGAAACAGGCTCTGATTTCTGTGAGACAAAATTGTACAAGTGAGTAAGTCAGTTATCATAAGAGAATGTGAAATTGATTTAGTCAAATATTACATTCAGACCTCAGATGCTATTTTCTTTATTTTATTTTCAGTGGATGATGTAGTGGATCTGTGCAGTTTGCTCACCAGGTGTTGTGTAGTTATGAATATGCGTCTCCTGAAAAGCTGCCTCAGCAGGGACTCTCCAGAAGTGTTCTCAAGTGTACCATCTGTTAGCACGCGAACTGAACGCCACAACGGAGAGTGACAGGTGGAAAAATTCTCGCTGTGGACTTAATTGGCCGAGACACAAAGACTCCAAAGACAGGTAATGTAAAATGATGGAGAAGCTCTTTGCTATGCAAATGTGAATGCTCGCGGCAGCAGTATGTCACAGCTGTCACTTAGCCAGTTTAAATGTTGAGGCTGTAAATGACACTATACGCTGAGCGTGAAATCAGAGAACAGTGGAGATGGAGACAGCCAGGGGTGTTCCACCACCACAAGGGGAGCTGGGTGTCATGGCAGGAGGAGTTATGTTATAGACGACAGAACTGGACAGTGTTGGTACTATTTGTTGTGTATTTGGTTAGAATGTGCATGTCATCACCCAGTAAGTATTCTAGACCTTTCACCTCAGTGTTCCCGCACCTTTTCATTCATTCATTCATTCATTCATCCATTCATTCATTCATCCATTCATTTTCCAAACTGCTTAATCCTAAAAAGAGTCTTGGAATCAATCGTAGCTATCACTGGGTAAAGGTGGGCTACACCCAGGATGTGTTACCAGTTCATTACAGAGCTAGCACTTTTTCAGTGGAGATCAGGGAACAATGTTATAGTCAAATACTAGTGGAGTATTTTGCTAATTATAAAAAAATAAAATTCTTAGGTTCTGCTGTGACAAGTGTAAATATATTCTGGTTTCTGTCCTCCACTATAAAAGTAAATGGACATTTGAAGATGACATCTTTACTTTAGGAAACAACGATCATCATTTTCATCATTTCCTTATTTTTTATGTATATGTACACAATCCATTTATTAATTGAGAAAATAAACAACGGACTCATCAACAGTGAAAATAATTGTCAACTGCAGTTCTGTAATGAAACATTTGGATTAATTTAAGAGGCTGATGTAAGTATCTTAATGTGCACAAAATGGCAGATGCAAACACAAACTGCCACAACTTTGGTAGCTCCTCCTCAAATGTACACTTTGTGCTGCTGTTTCCAAAGAACCACCAAGACCTTACTGCTTTCTGGCTTTTTGGGATTTATTAAATGATGTTTCCCTCAGATAATCTAGAAAACAGTGGAAGTAGATCAGGTAGGATACCCCAGCGTTGTATCCTGGTCCAATCAGGCCGAAGCACTGCAGGTTTATCAGTTAATTGCGTTCATCTTGCGTCCCAGGTGTAATTGAGTTCATGATTAGTAGGTTGGAGTGGAGACCAGCAGGGCTCAGTGGAGATTAAAAAAAGAAACACACTGGAGAAGGTGGTAGCTTCTCTTGGTAAAACCCCTCTCTGTTGTTACTCGTGGACTTTGCTTTACAGTCTGAGGATGAAATGAAGTGCACACTAAAAACAGATAAATTCTATATTAGAGTGTAGTCCACAGGCTGGTCTCCAGATACCTGAACACATGCACTGACCACTGACACTGTAAAGGTATGGTGTGATGTTATTCATTTGATCCTTGTTAACACTTATGCATCCCTCTAACTGACTACCCTCTGAGGACCCTCAGACCAAACTGCACATGCACAAAAACTACTCTGAAGTCATCATACATCTATATATTTTTCTGCATAAATCAACCAAAACCACTTAAGTTTTGCTCAAAACTACCAAAAGGTCAATCATTTCCAGAATTTTAACACTTCAAGTGCATGATTGTTTTGAATACATGATGTCACTGGAAATCCTTGGTTTTTTTTTGTCTTTTTTAAATTTATGGCAAAAAGTAGCAACATTTAAATCAATGAAATGTTTGTTGCCATGAGTGTCCTGCACTGCACAAAATCTGCTAATACAATGAACTCAGTGTTATTGTTAATCTGTGACATGTTTAAGGCTCTCGTATAAAACAATGTCACATCTTTCCACCATGTATAATATGAACAATCTCATATTTTATGTTAGTTTTTTAATAAAACAAATTCCATCACAAATTCAAACTGGCATATAAAGGGTTAAAATCCTAATGCTTATTGGACTTTTGGTAGTGTTGGGCAGAGCTGAAGTGGTTTTGGTTGATTTATGCAGAAAAATATATAGATGGATGATGATGTCAAAAAAGAAACATTCTTGCAGAAGTTCATGCCATAAATTGTAACATAGTCTCAAAAATTAAAAAAATGTACAATAATAGTCTGAGGGGTCCCTATTAATATATGATCGTCATCCAGACTGCTGATCTGACTTTGTTTTGCCTCTCTTTACAGAACCAGGGATATTATGAAGAGACTGACTGACAGTGTGTTTTTTAATAGATGATATAATAATGATGATTTCGAGCAGAAAAAAATCATATAAACTGGTCAATATTATCCTGCTGCAACCCTAAAACATATTGAAAACATATTATTAATGTCCAAAACTGACTTCTTCAAGTTTGTTAAAACAAAGTGGCTATTGCGACAGTACTGTGGGACTACTTTCTCATTTGTCTATTACCACAGAGCCAATCAGCTTGCTCTTTATATCATGTGTATATTGTTAACCTGTAAGCTGTCCCTCTGTGGCACAGTACTGTGGCAATAAGCACTGCACATGTCCTGTGCCTATCCGGTAACTGGAAAAGGTTAGGGTACCAGGTACTGAAAGCTGGTGTGTGCACCTATTCACACTTCAGTTTCAACATGCAGGTAAACAACATGAAACATGGCAAATGTTTTGCCTCATTAGGAATTTGCCCAGGTTTTGATGAAAATCAATCAGTCTCTGGGACAACATTCAGAGTGCAGAATTCAGATCTGATTGGCTCTGTGACAATAGACAAACCAATATTTTATGCCATAGTACTGTGGCAGTAGCCACTGCCTTATTAAAAACATTGTGACTCTTGATCTGAAAAATAAATCCAAGAATTAAACAATAATTAACCGATTTCAGCCAATAATTGGCCAAACTGGTTGATAGTAAGTACTGATTGTTATTTTGCTTTGTTTTTTTTTTTACAGTTAAACCAACCGTCATAGATGTTGACATCTTTGTGAACAGCATCGGACCGGTTTCATCAATAAATATGGTAAGTTTGCACCTTTTATCTTTTCTTTTTGTCTGTTTGTGACCATGCTTAACACTTGCAATCATGCTAAGTGATGTCACAAAAGGGTTCACATAAAAATCAGACTAACCCCGGATGGTCAGTTGTAACCATGGACAGAGTGAGATAAGTAGCGTATTTCTCACAATGCGAAAAAGGATTTTCAAGAAAGTAATAAAAAGGCCTCGCTTTTGTTTTGTTTTGTTTTGTTTTGTTTTTTTTTGGGGGGGGGGGGCATTATTATTATATTTGCCTGAAAATAAAATTAACAAACAAATTTTGCACTACAAAATTATTCCTATTTTAAGGAAATATGTCTAACTTTTCCTTAATTAGATATTTCAGCTTATGGAGCTGTATTTACTAGTAACATGTTACAACAATGGTTTACATGAAATTCTTATTTTAAGAATGCCCAACTTCTGAATTTAAGAAATGTATGAAATGACACTAAATTTTAAATTCATCTGTTTTGATTCACTGACTGAGTGCTGCCAAAATTCAGCTGCAACTGTTTCATGAAAATGATAAAAATGAAAATGCTTCTGGTGCCTTGATTTACAACACAGTCACTTATTTTTACTGTACTTTTCAAAGAAATGCTGTCTTGTTCAAAGGAGTTTTTGCTAGTTATTTTTCTCAGAGAGATTTAGTTCAATTAAATTCTTAAAATCTGCTCAGGAAAGGAAATATTTGGTTTAAAAAATAATATGTCCTGTTGTAAGTTTTTTTTTACTGCTTGAAAAGTTGAGTATATTGTAGAAGTAAGTAAAAACAGAATATTTATTTTAAGTAAACATTTTTTGCATATCAGTATTTATTTGATTATAATAAGCAAAATGTCTATACATTTTGAACTGTTTTTCTAGTTTCAAGTCTCAAAGTGATATGATTTATTTGCTAGTTTTAAAAATTCTAGCCAAGCAAATTTTACTTAATCCAACGGCATATTTTTTGATCAAAACAAGAGAATTTGATTAAATATAAGAAGATTAGGCTTATTTCTCATCGGGTTATTTTTGTATTAGTACACTAGAACCTGAACAGATAAGAGAAATTTAAAAATCTAACAAGGCTAAAAGCAACACAGCTGTAGCAGCCAATGTCTGGAAGGAAAGCTGGCAGTGAATACCCCCACTTTGAATATTGAGTATTTTTATAACTCTACAGTACTGACAGTGTGTGGTCCAAAAAACTAATGTGTTCTTAGATGTATTCTCCGGGTGTGTAACACAATACTAGTGGGAAAATCCACATCAAATCCCCAGATTTTAGAAAATGTTCTTAAAAATTTGAGACATACTTTCATAAAATTATTTTACAGTCCCAGTTGACATCACATAAAACACCAGATTTAAACTGTCATTTGTTTTTGAGATATTGGAACTTGAGATGCAGAAAAAGAAGGTAACTATGGAAGTATTCATTATAGATGGATGACATTTTCAGGAGTTATTCTTAAATACAAGATGCCTTTAACAAGACAAGATTCACAGCTGCATATTTGCCAAATTACAGCTTATAGAAAAAAAAAAAAAATTGTGTTTCAGAGCAATTTGTATCTTGACATTGACGCATTTCAGATATTTCACATTTTGGTGTTTATTTCTCATGTTGTTGTTCTGTTTTGGTGACTAAGGTGAAATTAAATTGTCTGGTTTTGAGGCATTAAAAATAAGAAATGTACAACAAGGCCTACCATATAAACAATTATGTAATTATGTCATTTATTTTATTTAACCAGGTAGTCCCTTAGGATCAAAATCTCTTTTTAAGGGATATCACTGAAAATATAACGTCAGCATGAATATATGCAGGAAATATCATCATGGTATCGTCAAATTAAATTATATTTATTAAGGTATCAACTCATTAATCATAACTAATTATTTGTTATTTCTTGTGCCTATCCTGAAGATTATGGAGGCCCCGCTCACATCAACTGGCAGCATTCATTAATAAAGATATAAGGCTGAATTTTTCTACGGTGTTTACAGGGACTTATTACATTACTTTCTGAAACCTCCAGTGATTTCACATAGACTGACCCCAGACTCATTCTTTTAGTTCAGTCTTGAAACTGTTAAACTGTTTGGGAGCAGGTGAAGAACAAACAAATAAATACAATATACACTAGTATGTAGGGTTTTAATATCAGTTACTAAGAAGTCAAGGCTTTGGAGTATGAATCACATTTTTTTTTTTTTAGGTTCTATTTTATGTGTATACAGTCTTTGTAACTACTGTGTTCTGCAGAGACCTCATCAAAGTTTCCTTGATTGGACCCTGTCAAATAAATTTAACTGAATTTTATGTTTTTAACCCATAAAAACCCAGTGCTACTTCTGTGGCAGTTCCCAAATGAATTTTTACCCACCACCCGAAGGGGAGGCAAAGGGTATTGTTTTTGGTTTGATTTATTTGTTTGTTTGTTTAGATAGATAGATAGATAGATAGATAGATAGATAGATAGATAGATAGATAGATAGATAGATAGATAGATAGATAGATAGATAGATAGATAGATAGATAGATAGATAGATAGATAGATAGATAGATAGATAGATAGATAGATAGATAGATAGATAGATAGATAAGCTTTATGACAGACTCATGGTCCACATTAAAAAGCAAACAGGTAAATACAAACACAATAAAAAAAATATTAAAAAAAAACTCTATACTTTCAAGAGGTTGTCATACCAGTGTTTCCAGAACAGAGATGTGTAACATACAGCACTATATGCAAGATTAGTCAGCAATAAAATTATAGTATTTTCTGAATGATTCAGGCGACTCAGAAATTTAAACATCAGATTTCTCAACACAGCACGCAATGAATTTTCTTTGTTTCTTTGTTTGGTTGTTAACACTTCAGCAGCAAAACTATTGGTTGAATTTATACCAAATTGGGTTTATAGATTGCCAGTGACCCAGAATAGATGTGGTTACATTTTAGGAAAAGTACGTCAAAGTTAAAATTTTTTATGAATTTTTTAAAATCTTTTTTTTTCCCTCCCATTTACTTATAATGGGTGAAATTTCAAATGTCTATAAAAACATCAATTTCATTTCAATTTACTTCAAACTTGGCACATATATAGAGGCAATTGATATGCTGAAATCAGCACATGCATAGACATGATGACATCAACTGGATCGATGCCAAAATAAGCTACAATATGTGTGAGGGGCTGGGTTTGTTGTGCCTGGCACCACTTGTTCTCTCTGTTTAACCTTTCTTAGGTAATTTATCACTATTTATCATAATATGCTCCTCTGTATTTTGCATTTTTTTCCCGCCAAAATCTGATATTTCCCTATGTTTAATTTACTGATCTGATTTACTGACTTTTTCCAGCAATTCTATCATTAACTGAACATAAACCTAGTGTGTCCATCCACTGTCATTGATCCAACTCCATGGGTTTTACTGGTGAAGCAATTTTATAGAAGATGACGGTGTTTCCACATTCACTACGGAACCTCTAAACCTCCAAATGGGTCATATCTGATAACCATGAAAAGATAACAAACTGTCTTTTACACCAATTATTTACATGTATTGATAGGATTAGTGGATAAACAGGTATTAAACAGTTTATATCAGTAGATGGTTCTGTTTGTTTGGGTCTTTATGGGTTAATCTGCACAATGAGGTCAATAGAATCTGCACTTCTAATCTAACGGTCAGTAGGTGGTGCTCTCATCCATTCTGGTTCATTGTCTTGTATTGAATCATGTCCACAGCAGGTTGACTGACTATGCTGATTTACCTTGCATGGTAAAAACTGAACCACAGCTGTCACACCGAAAACCCAGGGTCAAACCTAAAGTCACTTCACTAACTCTTTAATTCTGCTTCTTTGTGCAGACCCCTGTGCTTTTGGAGAGGTCTTTTAATGGTCAAACTGAATCTCTGACAAATGTGACAGTTGTGTGTTTGTTTCTGACCTTTAAGAGGAAGTTCACGGTCACAGTAAATCTTTTTCTTAGTGAGTTTTTTTTTTTTTTTTTTTCTTTACTTGTCGCTTTGTTTGTGGTGATATAGAAGAACACTCCTAGGTGTTGTCCATGCACCACGACATCCCTGAAACTGACAATTATTGAGTTGGTTTTCTCTGCATACTCCACATTCCCCAAAGACACAGTCACTGTAAATACAAATACAGAGACATGTTTCCTTATGCATTAGTCTGTCAAATGTGTGACTTTACTTTTTAAGACCACACCTTACAGGATTTATGAACCTATATACTTCTTAATGTGGCTGAGGGGAGGAAAGGAAGGAGAGTAGACCAGAGGAGGGTTTCTAAAACTTTGAGTGGTCTGCATGGGAGGATTGGTCAAGTAAAAAAGATTAATGGGCTTTTGAACAGGATGCAGAGTATCGACAGGCTTATTCCAGAGGGCATCAGATTTAAACAAGACTGGGGGAATTGAAGAAGTGTTTTATTAGAGATGGCATCTGTTGATAATCTGGTATGAGGTTTTGTGTTTAATGACTTTTCCAAAAATGATCTATTTTTAGCTGCAGTAATAAATATGCATTGTGTGATGTGTAAGCGATCATTTCAGCCAATGCAACTCAGTGCATCATTTTATAGGCTGCTATACCACACAGTTTCATGGGTGACTGAACTATGTTTGGTGTAGGTTGGGTTTAATGCAGGTGTAGGTTGTTCCAGCCTAATATTAACTACATAACTAACAGTTTGAGGTCAGACTATGCACACCTCACACTGATACTGTTTATTCAGCTAAAATAAGTGAAAACACCTGGGAGAAACTCTTTGGTCATTTCTGCCACCTGAATAGTTTTTTTCCACAATGTTTTCAAGCTGTTTCAAAGTGACCTTAAAAAGATTTTTTGCAGTGTTGTTGACAAACGTCAGTATGAGTCACAGGAAGCAGTTTGTTGGAATAAGCCAACCTCCCTGTTCTTAATGAAACACAACCTCTGAGCTACAACTACATGATGGAAATGACAGGTTTTAATGAGTATTTGGATCATGCAGCAAGTCGAGCCTTTTTGGCTTATTTGTTTCTTGGCTTTAGATGTTTTAATGCCAGAGGAAATGTTCCACCAAAACAAGTTACCCTCGGCACTTGTTACTTCATCCTGTAGTACCGCAGAAGACCACTCATACGTACATATAAGAAGAGTTTTCCACTTGATACACCGTTAAAATGAAATAGGACAGCTGCATGAGCATCTGACGATCAGTAATAAAAGGTTTTGTCAGAATTAATGTATTAATCTTTAGAATTAACTTGAAATATTTAACACATCTGCAAGATTAAAAGATTCAAAGCATTTATTGTCATATAGATGGTGAAGAATTATGTTCCCTGTACAATGAAATTCTTGCTGTACTGCCATATATACACTACATATACAGTATATATATATATATATATATATATATATATATATATATATATATATATATATATACACACACACACACACACACACACACACACACGAAAATAGGACCAATGGCCCAGCATCTCACCTGCATGCTCTATAAAAAATCAAAAACAACTTGAATTTGCGAGGCTGTCAGGTTCTGCTGCTATGTTACAGTCCTGTGGTCTGGATGCAGGACATCAATATCCCAATAGAAGTGGGTGGTACTTTCACTTGAAGATAATTTAACAAATTAAATGAAAGTCCATATACGACTTCCTATCAGTGATCAATAGTAACTATATTTACATCTGTTACCATTTCAATTTTATAAGCCATCAAAAATGTCCTATCATAAGCAAAGGCCAATTTTTAATATTTCAAAAATTTGTCAAAAATTCTAAAAACTAAATTTCTCAAAATCGTAAACAAACTTTGTAGGCACTGTCCCAGGGAAATACATTAAAAAAATTTTGAAATAAATCTGACCAAATTGCTGACGAAGACAACACCAGACACAGTGTCTTCACAATAGCTCATGGCCTATCAGCCAGTGTTAATTTTGTTGACGAATAATTTTTGTCATAGTTATCATCAACGACATATTTTTTCTGATGAAAACGAGAAGATAACTGAATAAAAAGTAATTCACAAGAGCAAAAAGACTGACTAAAGGTAATGACACTTTCATCAAAAAATAAAAACTAGACGAATAGGTTGGCCAGAGACGAGATCCAGTCAGAAGAAAGAGGGAGAGGGAGGAGCTAAAACAACATCCACTCGATAGGAGGAAGAGGCGGGATAACTTGAGAACAAGACCCAGTTGGAAGGCGGAGGAGGCTGCATGAATTGAGAAGAGCTCCAATCAGAACTCAACTTCATGAGCGACATGGAAGTCGCTTAGATTTGTTTTGATCTAATCTGGCAGAGTGTGTTGACAGTAAAGCTGCACATGGGAACTGAAAAATGGTGTCGCTTGGGAGACAGCGAAGAGTAGATATAGGGAAACATTTCACTTTTGCTATTAACGTCAACAAGACGCATTGTAAACTCTGTAGAGTCATTATTACCAGTGTTATTCAGTGGTATTTACTGCTGTTGTTGTCAAGGCTTAGAAATGGGTTTTCAATTCTATTCCAGTTTTCTTGATACCGAGTTCAAATTCCTGGTGGCATTTTATGTGACATCCTATGAAATGTTTTGACACATTTAGCCGTTGAAGTAGTTTAAGGTGAGCACTATTTATAGTTTAATTGGTTTATTATATACCAGTGACGCTGCTGCTTTTACAATCGTCCATTTGTGCTGTTTGTTCTGATGAATGCATATCTGGTGAAAATAGGACTCTACTTCTCACTGTTTTTCTATTGTAATTGAGATGCCCTTTAATGAAACCTCTGGTAAATAAAGAGACATTTGTGTTTGAAAGAACATCAGTGAAATGTGTGTGTACTGCACATTCAAACCTTATTGCCATTCTATAATACTTAGAAGTTTCATCTAACCTAAGCCAAATGGTGACTTCAGATACCCTTTATATCATTACAGAAGAATTTAGTCGACTAAATTTGAATGACATTTAGTTGACTCAAACTAGACTAAAATTAAAATAGTTTGGATGACTAGATTATGACTAAAACTAAACAATACTTTTATCTGAAGACTGACCAAAACTAAACTAAAAACTGTTGTCAAAATTAACACTGCTATCAGTCTGTGAGCTAATAAACAAGTATATATAGATAAAAGATTTTTAAAAAAAATAGAGGAAGATAGAAATTGTGCAAAAATAACCAGTGCAAATGTAAATGGTGTAATTCTGTCTGTGAGTAAAAAATGTAAAGAGTTAGTACAGTACAAATGGAACACAAGTACCCCTTTTATCATTAGTGCTATTTCAATTACATTTCCTTGTAGCTCAGTGAAGGTTTTTCCCCATTACATAGATGCTGTGGTCAGAAAAAAAACAAAAGACAAGTAAAAAACCTGTCACTGCCTCACACAGAAGCATGATCATATACAGAGACATATGCCAAAGCAGGTCAGTATGACGGGGACGTTGGGACTAAATCATGAACAGACTGATCTCAGTAACTGACTGAATATAAAGGAGGACTACAATGGACTGAAAAAGACTGATCAATGTGAACACTCAGGCTTTTTCATATTTTGCTTGACTATTCAGACTTTTCATATGACATCATGTACTTGTAGTGACACCCACTTGGAAAAAACAAGGCTTTCTTTCACTTTCTTTGCTGAAATGCCTAATGGTTGTTTTTCAGTCAAATGCGATAAGTGATGAGGAGGCGAGCTGGGATTATGCTTCTACTGAGTCCTGTTTAAGAAAGAAAACTCACACATATTTATTTATACTTCTCATAACTCTACCATTTAAGTGACTACAGACCACACCAGTCCCTTGTTCACAGCAGCAGAAACTGTTGACCTGACACTGCAAACAGATTAGATTAAAGTCATGAGGTACTGTTAACTTCCATCCATCCTTCCATTTTGTGAACCACTTAGTCCTCATGAGGGTCGTTGGGACGCTGGAGCTTATCCTGGCAGGGTGCATGTGTTAACGTAACCAGAACGAAACAGAATAGTGACATGAATCAGGCAAGATTGGATCAACATTACCCTTAATAATCAGGGATTTCTCATTGTTCACCTCCCAAGCTGCAGCAATAACTTAGGGATATGCAAAGAATAGAACTGAACTATTTTTACTTTCATCCTGCAGCAGTTTTAGAGGGGTTTTCCTGCACAGTTAGCCTGTACATACAGCTCTGACAGGAACGTCACCATTTTACCGATTAAATACTGTGGTGAGTGCTATATATGGACGAAAGCCTATTACATTTCTTTGTTTGAATTCTTTTGAGAGGTTATAAAAGTACTTGTATCTGGAGACAGATGTTAAATTGAGGTTTGTGCTCTGTGTAAATATTGCCACTGTATTAAAGGAGTGATGTTTAGCTTTTTAAATAGAATTATGCATTTTGAAACATTTCCCTGTGGTCTACATAAACTGTAAATGCTATGCTTGGGTCTGAATTCTTCATTAATTCAACTCCACAGGTCCATCTTCAACCCTATTTCTGAGTAATGACACCAGAAAGGTTGTTTTGAGTGCTGGCCCTTTAAATGCACATGAGACACTTCATGTGCTGCTCTGTCCCGTTCAACCAACAACTGAACATTTTAGGTAATCGGTTCGAAGTTTGGACATATTTTCAGTATGGACTACAACTGCTGCTGCTGACAAACAATTATGTCATACTCGGAGAAGTGTTCATTTGAAGTCTTGACCTTAAATGTGCAAATACAATTGGAGTATTCATCGATCTCAAAAAAGCATTTGATACAATTGACCATAAAATATTATTCAAAAAAATAGAAAAATATGCGATAAGGGGTAGATTGGGTAAGGAGTTATTTGAAAGAGCGGCAACAGTTTGTAAAATTGGGTAATTGCTGTTCTGGATGTCTAGATGTTGTTTGTGGTGTCCCACAGGGGTCAGTATTGGGCCCTAAATTGTTTATTTTGTATATAAATGACGTGTAAAGTGTCTAAATGCTTAAAACTGGTTAATTTTGCTGATGACACAAATATTTTTAGTTCAGGAGAAAACATAGGACAAGTGGAAGTAGTTATAAATGAGGAACTGAAAAACTTAAAGACATGGTTTGATTTGAATAAATTCTCATTAAATGTAGTGAACACAAAGGTGAGAATAGAATTAGATGGGATTGAAATTGAAAGGGTACATGAAAATACATTTCTGGGGGTTATAGTAGATGACAGGCTGAACTGGAAATCACATATTAAACATGTACAGTCCAGAGTTTCCAAAAATATTGCAATCATATACAAGGCAAAGCAATTATTGGATAAAAGTTCTCTTCGCACACTTTACTGTTCACTGGTCTTGCCATATTTACATTACTGTGCTGAGGTTGGGGGAAATACTTATAAAATGACATTACAATCACTTACCATCCTGCAGAAAAGAGCAAGAAGGACTGTTCACAAGGCTCAGTACTTGGAACATACAAATCCACTTTTTAGGCAATCAAAACTACTGAAAGTCACGGACATCGTATCTTACCAAACAGCAATTATCATGTACAAGGCAAAAAACAGACAATTACCCGAAAATATCAAAAAAATTTTTAGAAATCGGGAGGGAGGTTATCAATTAAGAGGGGAACATAACTTCAAAATCAAAAACAGGACAACAACCTTAAAACGTTTTTGTTTATCAATTTCTGGTGTTAAGCTATGGAACAATCTAAGTGAGGAACTCAAGCAAAGTCCAAATATTAACCAGTTTACGAAAATGTACAAAAATATTTTGTTTAGCAGTTATAATTGATAATTTTCATTACTGACTATTTTCCTTTACTTATTGATATGGCATAGGGATTAGAGGCAGAGAAGCCTATGGGAATGTATATGTGTATGTATGGAACAGTGTATATATGAATTTGTACATGTATATGTAAGTGTATGCACATGGGTATGTATATGTGCATATATGCATATATGTGTATGTATGCATTTGTATATATATGTGTGTGTGTGTGTGTGTGTGTGTGTGTGTGTGTGTGTGTGTGTGTGTGTGTGTATGATATATGTGGATGTGTATATGTATGCATGTGTACATGTATGTATGTATGTATGTATGTATGTATGTATGTATATATGTACATATTGTTGGTTTAGACAAAGGGGTGAGAGCTAATAAGCTAGGCCTCTTCTCACTCCTTTTTGAATATGACTTTTTTTCTTTTTCTTTTCGCATGCATCATTATTTTATGTTTCCTTGAATTTTCATTTCTATATTATGTTGTGCAAAGAAGTCAGATAGTAGTAATCAGGAAGCTTGTATCATATCCATATTTGAAATAAATCAATTTAAAGAAAAAATGTCATGACATAACTAGTTATAAAACATAACAAATTAACCAGGAATTAAAACAGGTTGTAGAAGTCCACTCAATTTTTGCCAAAATGAATTTAAAGATAGCTTTGCAGCACCTGGAGGGTTCAAATTCAAACTTTTTCAACTATCAGGGTCCAAATACACAAATGAATGTACCACAGACTAATAAAAGTGGATTTAGTAAAATATGACCCCTGTAATAAAGCCCATGTCTCTGTGTTCAGTGTTGATCATCATGTTATGTAGGTTTTTGCCCTTCAGTACTCTGTCTGGTCATGTGTCTAAAACTATGAATCGTGGACCTTTTTGACATTCAATTGCCATTTGAACATGGGTCTCATTTATTGTTGCTAATTATCATTTATATTAATGCATATAGGAAGTGACTGCCTTCGCACCTGATGTCTAATTTTAATGACATTCATGGTTTTGGAATTCTAATGGGGCTTTAACATACCGGCCTGGGTTTTTTTCTTCTATCTGTGCAAATGAGAAACATGCCTATCAAGCTGACATTCGATTTTTATGGCCTTTATAGGTTTATTATATATATTTTTAGTTCATTGGAGATAATCTGTCAAAAGATGGTATTAAACTGAGTGAGTATCTGATTTTCAGTATACCACCTTTTTGTTTATCCTACATTATATTTACATTTAATTTCCAATTGCACAAGTTTCTGTTGTAAGAAAAAGAAATGCAATAAAAGCAGTTGCTGCAAATATATGCAGTTTTCCATCCTTCCTGATAATAAGCTTTTTTATTAGATTTATGATGATATGTAATATTAAGTGGCATTTTGTATCATATCACATTTACTTTACAGTATGTGTTGTTTTGCTTGTAATTATACTGCAATGTAGTTTAAAGTGTTTTGACTTTCCAAGAAGAGAAGAGCTAATTCTTTCACTTCAGTTCATCTCAACCCTTAAAGACCCAGAACGATTTTTGTGACAACCTCTGAATTAATTTTTCTCTACATCCAACCTTCCCAAAGTGACGTTTTGCCATTTGTTTTAATATATTCATCTGCATTTTGCTTCTTCTTGTTCTTTTTTTTATAATTAATTCACTGATCATGTAAATGTTCATAAAAGCAAAATTCTAAGATAATTGCATGAAAACAGAGAAAACTGAAGAAAAAGTGACTTACAGCAGGAAAATACATCTGTAACTTGATATAAAACAAGTGCCAACAAGAACTCTATGGGTTTTCTTGGTGAATCAATTTAGCAGAATATGATGGTGTTTACATGTTCACTAGAGAGCCTCTGAACATCCAAATGGGTCATATCTGATGCCACAAAAAAGCTGAAAAACTGCATTTTGCCTGAAATATTAACATGTATTAGCAGGATGAGTGGTTAAAATGTTATTAAGTTACTTTAGGTCCATCTGTCTTTTGGATGCCGGTGGTTTTTTGTGTATTTTTGCATATATATAATGACTAGTTGAGTTTTTATGTATTTTAAACCACAAAAACCCAAAGAAGGAGGAATAAAAATGTCAAAGCAAAAACATATAAATAAATAAAATTAGTTTGTTTTCCTCGTCTTCTATGTTAGGTCATTTCACAGCCAGGAGGCCTGAATGCCTTAGTGTTTCTTGGGGATTGACTTAGAGCAGGGGTGTCAAACTCATTTTAGTTCAGGGGCCACATTCAGTTAAATTTGATCTGAAGTGGGCCGAACCAGTAAAATAATAACATGATAATATATAAATAATGTCATCTCCAAACTTTTCTCTGTGTTTTAGAGCAAAAAAAAAAAAGTACATTATGAAAAGGTTTACATCTACAAGCTATCCTTTCAAAAGATGTGAATAACATGAACAAACTGAAAAAATAAGTGTAATTTTAACAAATTCAGCCTCGGTTTATCATTTACACATGTACATTATAACTTAAGGACCACAGTGGCTCTACAAACACACAAAACATTTAGGAACACGCAGAATATTGTTAATATTGTACTTACTTCTCTTAAGACATTTCAGGTTGTTCATATTTGTTCAGGTTATGCGCAATTTTTGCAAAATTATATTTTGTTTTAGTGTAAATACATGAAAATATTTAAATTTACGAAGAGAAAAATTTGGAGTTTCATTATTTATAGGTTATTATGATTGTATTTTACTGGTCCTGCCCACTTGAGATTGAATTAGTCTGAATGTGGAACCTGAATTAAAAGGATTGTTAATAGCATTTCATAAATTCATCCCAAGGGCTGGACTGGACACTTTGGTGGGCCGAATTTGGCCCCCAGGCCACATGTTTGACACTTGTGACTTAGAGGATGTGAGGCTACATTCAGGTTAGTAGGATGTCAAGAGTTCACTTATGTCCTCAGGAGATGGAGGCTTCAATGGGGTTGTAAGCCTTAAAAGTCACCATTAAAATTATAAAATCCACTTCAAAAATCACCAGAGTTTATGCGTAGGTCTTGTTGAGGTAGGCTGGTGTAAAGAGGACTGCAGTAATCCAAACAGGATGAAATTAAAGCATGGTAAGTTCTGACTTGGGTAAAGCACGCTTGGATGATTCATTAGGCTGATTGAAGAAGAGATAGTTAATGCAGACGTTTCTGCAAAAGTGAGTCATGTCTAATGAGAAGTAGCAGAGCAGTGAGGAAATATCAGGATGAGATGAGTTCAACCCATGATAATCTCAGATTTATGTCAGTTTAGTCGTAGAAAGATTCATGCAGATACTGCTCAAGTTGAAATCTCCTACCCCCCCAATTCAATATGTGGGAGCTTTTCCCATGCCCCTTACTAAATGATCAGGTTATTGATTAACTGATTTATCACCATTTATTGTAATATTATCTTCTGTATTTTGTGTTTTTTTACAGTGAAATCAGGTATTTTCCCACATTTAATCTACTAATCATGTAGATGCTCATAAAAGGTCAGACTAAAGTTGAGGGTTATTATATTAAAAACAGAGAAAACAGAAAAAAAGTGACTTTTTCAGCAAAATCTATCATTAACTGAACATAAACCAAGTATCTCTATCCTCTGTCATTGATCCGACTCCATGGGTTTTACTGGTGAATCAATTTTGTAGAAAATGACTGTGTTTCCACATTCACAACAGAGCCTCTGAACGTCCAAATGGGTCATATCTAATGACCATGAAAAGTTTAATAACTGCATTTTATACCAATTATTTACATGGATTAGTGGAGCAACAGGGATTAAACAGTTCATATCAGTAGATGATTTTAGTAGATGGTGGATGTTTGGGGCTTTATGGGTTAATGATGGAACTAAAACGCACAGATCACCTCAATGACAGAGTTACTGAAGTTTTCCTGTGCAAAGGAAGGTTGGATTTTGTATATAAATAATGAGCATCTCTGGTGAGTAGGCTATGATGTTTTTTTTTTTAATTTTGTATGTTTACCTCCGCCAAGGTGGTTATGTTTTTGTCGGCATTGGTTTGTCTGTCTGTGTGCATGATAACTCAAAAAGTTATGGATGGATTTGGATGAAAATTTCAGGAAATGTTCATACTGGCACAAGGAACAAATTATTAAATTTTGTTGGTGATCGGGGGTGGGGGGCACTCATCTGCCTTGGCGGAGGTCTGCGCTCTACGAGTGCTTTTCTAGAAAAGACAGCACAGACCTCCACCAAGGCAATCAATGCCCCTCACCCCACCCCCGATCACCAACAAAATTTAATCATTTGTTTCTTGTGCCAGTAGCAACATTTCCTGAAATTTTCATCCAAATCCACGGCACTGATCTGCCTTGGCGGAGGTCTGCGCTCTCCGAATGCTTCTAGTTTTGTCATGTTATTAGATAAATATTGATTGTGAACTGCTCCAGATTATATACATGGCACAGCTGCAGTTTTAGTGTAGAGCTTTGTCTTAACTGGGTTTCTAGCTTTAGTAATAATGGTATTCACACTCAACATGACACATGTCTCTCTCTCTCTGCAATGCCTTGTTATTTTATATTTTTTGTATATTATTGATGGTTTCTATAATTGTGTCGTCATAGTGGTGGTATATAGAGGTGTTTTCAGTTGAGTAAGTCCCCACTGAAGATCCAGGTATCAAATACACAGCCTGCCACTGTGTGAAATACATGACCCACCAGTGATTATCAATACCAGCTTACATTAGGTTCAAGACACTTTTACTTCTCTGTGGAGCGAAAACCACCACAACATCCATCTATCTTTACCACAGCCTTATTCACGTTTATGAGCTTCCTTATTCATGAACAACGAGACAAAAAATCTCAATCAAAGCTCCTGTGGACCCGTAGTGGGGGATGAATTACCAAGCCTGGTCCATTCAGCAAACTCTCTTTGTCTCAAGAGCACTCACCCACCCTCACATTCTTTTTCCTTCAATTATCCAGTCACTACTGTAAAAGACACGTTTGGAGTTTTACAGGACAAGACAAAAGCTTCAATCTGCAGAGCTATAATTACCACTACTTCATCATTTGCATGAAATTTCAATGTATTCAAGGGCTAAAGAACTCAAACAAAACACGCCTCAGTAAAAGCAATTTAATTAAATAAACCCAACCCTCAAAGAAGACACTGTGGCTTTAGTAATACAGCAGCAATATTTACATACTGTTAAATCTACCTATTGTTTTTTCTTTTTCTCTTCATTAAGTGCAGTAGCATTAAAAAGCAGGGCATAAATGATCCATCCTAGAGAAACAATAAGCCAAGCTGTGTTTTAATAAGCAATAAAGTACATGTAAAGATGAGGGAGGGCACCCTCTTTGTAATTATAAGAAGTTGCTATTTTTATACTTGCAGGTCAGGCAGTGTCCTTGGCAACCTCATGTTATCCAGGAATCCCTGCCAAAACAATAGCCGGTGCCAGTGGGGTCCCTGATGCGGCCCACTCACAGACTATAATACACTTGATACTCAGAAAAATACAGTATTCATGCCAGTTCATTCCCCACTGCATAAGCGAGCTGCTGCCAGCACCTCTGCTACATCCTACGTGCTGTGATTTTCTTTTGCTCCGAGCACAATATTAATTTGTAATGATCCTGAAATT
This sequence comes from Sphaeramia orbicularis, assembly GCF_902148855.1. NCBI lineage: Eukaryota > Metazoa > Chordata > Actinopteri > Kurtiformes > Apogonidae > Sphaeramia > Sphaeramia orbicularis. Next base: position 31,417,393 of record NC_043960.1, on the reverse strand, counting down.
TGGCACCTACTGTAATTGTTTGACTCATACCTGCTGTGAAGGCGGCTTTCATAATTTTCCACTCATATCATAAAAATCTTAGAACAGGTTGGTTAGCTGGTTCAAATTAGTTACAGGATGACTCATACAAAAAGAAAGTGATGTTTTCACTTAATAAGGCTGAGTGGTGCATCTCATTTTTTCATTTTTCTGGGTGGAGGATTTGTGTAATGAAGTCATCAGCATGAGGATGGTATAATGAGGCTCTTGGTAACGCCACAAACAGAACAGATCTCAGTGGAATATTAATATGCTGCCGGTGTGCTTCAATCACCACGTAATGAACTAACAAAAATATCTTTCCTATTTTACCCCTTTTCCTAAGTTTCATGATACCCGTGTGACCAACTCTGAGCCTTAGTGTCTTTGACAGTGTTGCAGATGGGCAGTTTAGTCTGACTGTTTTATAAAGCATGAGGAAAACTGCAACTGATCTGTAAAACCACACACAGCTACAATACTGTATATCTTTCAGTTCTGCCTTTTATTAACACTTCAAGGCCTAGAACCATTTCTGTGGCAACTCCCAAATGAAATTTTCTCTGTGATTTGTCATCATTCATTATAATATTATTGTCTGAATTTTGCATTTTTCTGTGAAAATCTGATATTTTGCCATTTATTTATTTTCCAACACAGAGATAACTGTAGCAAAATGGATTTTTCCTGCAAAATACATCATTCACTGAATTTAAAAAACAAGTGCATACAACCAGTGTCAAACTACATGGGTTTTACTTGTGAATGATTGTTGCAGAAAAATACAGTGTTTTCATATTGACTACGGAGCTTCTAAACTTCCATATAAGGCGCTTCTGATGATGCTGAATAGCTGAGAAGCTGCATTTTCTCTGAATTATTTAAATGTATTGATAGGATTAATGCATTAAAAGTTACTGAAAATTTTAGATCAGTAGATTCTTTTTGTTGCAAGTGGCTGGTTTGGTCTTTGAGGGTTAAAGTTTAGTAACTAGTGGAGGCAATTACCTGTTAGAGTGCAGCTTAAAGGGTGATAGTTTATGTTTCATGTAAAGCATGAAGAAATATGAGAAATCTTAAAATCAAATGAAGATAATTGTATATATTTGATTACATTTTGTTAAATATGATAATTGTTTTGCAATGTGGACATTTAAAGCTCAGTGACAACCTGGAATTAAATGTTCCCCATCTTTACAAATGTTAGCAAATGTTAAGCTGGGTAATAAAGCTGGGTAGGTCAGGGTAAGTAGTGACCTTGAATCTTTTATACAGTCGCGGAAAAATTATTAGACTACCCTTGTTTTCTTAAATTTTCTTGTTCATTTTAATGCCCGGTACAACTAAAGGTACATTTGATTGAACAAATATAATGATAACAACAAAAATAGCTCATAGGAATTTAATTTCAGAGCTGATATCTAGACACTTTCCATGTTTTCTTGATCATAACCAAAATCACTTCAGTTCTTACGTCCATAGCTATGGCATTGTACTGACAAAAACAGTGCGTTTAGGCATTCAATGTTTTCTTTTCTGTCTGTTTTAGTCACATGATACACACAAGAGTTAGTACGTGATTGCATAACCACTGTTTTTGATGACTTTTGATGGTCTAATAATTTTTTCCGCGACTGTATTTCTAAAGCAACCTGTCCAACAGTGTAGACTATTTTTTGCAATTCTATGCAATAACCACACAATAAACAGTACAGTAAACCATCCAGTAAACCTGTGGCATGATCAGCATGTGCTCAGTTGTAAATAGTGTACATAGCTTTCTTGATTTGTGTTTTGTCTTGATCTTGCACTTCTTTTGCTCTTGTGTGCTTTTGTACTTTGCTGTAATTTCCCCTTGTGGGACGAATAAAGGCTTATCTTATCTTATCTTATCTTATCTTATCTTATCTTATCTTATCTTATCTTATCTTATCTTATCTTAGACCAAGTACAAAGATTCCTTAGACCCATTTCTTTAAATGTGACAAAGCAATACTACAACTTTTAGATGTAAAAGAAGGAAAATCAAGATAAAAGCTAAACCAACATGTTTTTGCGGCTGAAACCCACATTCAGGTACAAGTTCAGAATGGCCAGCTGATAGATATCACCATCAAATACATCTTATCCTATTATCATGCTTAAATAAGGGACAGAAACATGAAAAAAATAGAAAAACTGAAAGAGAACAGGATACCACATTCACTCATTTGTAGTTGATGCAGTTGTGGCTCTGAAATCGAACTTTAATTTGACTGTGATGGCATATTATGAAATGCTAGCTGATGTTCTTGTAAGCTGGTCTTCCACTTTAAACTTTAGACGCCAGAAAAAATTAGATACCTGTGGTTTTCTGAATCCTTTTAATAACTTTGATGTTATTTGTTAGAAAAAATCCTCATAATGTACAAGTTACACCTGATGGGAGTTTGATCAAACCAAGTGGACTGTGAAACATAAATAATACACCGATAGTCCTTGATTTTCCACATGACGTATGCGGAGCATGCTGTGAAGTACATGCATCCATCTGCTACCTGTACTTGTGTCATTGTGTCAGACATGGGATCCACCCGGTGGGAAATGTAGAGTTTCCAGTTGACCTGATGTGGAAGTGTGAGACAGAGGGACAGAACTAGAGCACCCAATTTGTATTTCACCAAAGAGTGAAAGAGCTGAAGGAGCATTTTTACCTCATGAAAAATTAAAATAAAAGACTAGCTTTTGAAATCCTTGCCTTGGTTGTGAATTATACACTTTATTACCTTAAAGCAGAAACTTCCTATCCTAACTTATTGTAGGGGTACACTTGAGGAAAAAAACTCCTTTAAATGACCTTTATGTGCATTTAATGAGAGCACAAGAAAAGCCTTCTGGGCAGGAAGGAACATGACAAGATGTCTCTAAGCTCAGGACACATACACTTTGTACTGTATTCCTTTTTGCTGCATAATCATAACGGGCCAGCTTCACACTGCAGAACGGTGTGCTTTGCCCCAGTTTATTTACTCATTTTTCATTCAAATGTTACTTTGACTCAGCACATATATTAAGGTGAAGGCCTCATTTTCAATATACCTGAAATAAGCAATCACAATAAAACATACAGTAAAGTGCTAAAAACTAAGGCCCAATCAGTAAAATAAATTATGTTAGGAATAATTGCAGACATGAAAATAAAAAAAGAAACAAGTCACCTTAAACATGTTCAGGCAGAACTCCATATTAAAAAACACAGTAGAAACTATGATTTAGCAACTCATTTGAGCCAGAATTTAATTGACAAAAGCACAAAGAAATAACTGTCATTGTTTTATGACCAACTTGTGTCTTGCTGTGGCACCACGTCTATGGAATGACCTGCCTCTACACCTACGGTCCATGGACTCTGTAGAGAGCTTTAAGAAACACCTCAAAACCCTCCTGTTCAAAAAGGCTTTTTAGTCTCCCACCTGACCCAGGACCACCACAGACTGATTACACTCTATGTATTCATCATAACGTACTCCATGTGTCATCCCCCCCCCCAGTCTCTCTATATCTCTATTGCTCTCTCTTTTCTCCTCCTTTACTCTCTCTCTCTCTCTTTAACCCCAACTGGTCAAGGCAGACACCCATCCTTCAGGAGTCTGGGTCTGCTCGAGGTTTCTGCCCGTTAAAGGGAAGTTTTTCCTCGCCACTGTCACCAATCACAAGTGTTTGCTCCTGAAGGATTCTGTTGGGTCTCTGTAAACTTAATTTGATTCTGATTTGAATTGATAAAGCACTTTGTGACTCTGTCTGTGAAAAGTGCTCTATAAATAAAATTTACTTTACTTTACTTACTTTACTAACTTCAATGTATATTGTTAAAACATACAAAATGTGATGCTTGCAACACACGCAAAAAAACTTTGGGACAAAAAAAAAAAGCCTTGACAGTTTATAGAATAATGATCAGGTTTACGGGTTCCAGATGGCTGACATTAAAGGAGCATCAACCAAACACTTAAACCCTACATGGGTATTCTGTATGTTTCTCTACTTTTTTCCACATATTAACAGTTTTTTAGGTCACTGAAGTTCTTGTAACATGGAAGACATTGAAACCTTTGGTCATGTGTGTCCGTGTGGACAAGGAAAACAATGGCATCATACCCTGAATCACACTTGTCTTTTGTTGCTTTGTGTAAAGAAAATGCCCCTGAAGCATCAAATATAGGTCATAGAGGCGTATAAGACAATGTTTTACCTGAAATAGGTTGACGTATTCATGGACACGTGGGAGATTAAATCTATAACAAAAAAAAAAAAAATCAATAAGTACACTGACAGCCCACACCAACATCTGGTATTTAAAGTTTATAACTTCACTTATTGTTGCTGTTCAACCTCAAGTCTGTACATCAGCTGCATCTAGTTTTATCCACAGTGACGTTAAACACAAACTATGGTTTGGCTACACATTTCAGCAGGTTGTAGTCATTTTGTGTTGTAGAGATATTTTGCAAATAAATACAGGATGCAGCATGGCTCAACATTTTGAGCCAAACACCACAAGTGAATTGTCAGTCAGTTCAAGAACAGCATTTGTTATTGTAAAGTAGTTTAGGGTTCTTGACTGTCTTGTGTCCATGTTCGAGTCCTGGTGAACATTTCTGGAAGAGGAGAGCAGATAGCCGACCAGCTGCCATGGACTGTTGAAGAGCTTGTCTGTCTTGTAAAACAGCAATAATCAGTGAAAATTCCACAAAAGTGCAACAATTATTGTCTTCAGTTCCCAAATGATTAAAAAGGAAAGCAATGTACCCAATTGAGAAATGTACATTTGGCAAAACTTTTACAATTAAGCTGGTCGGTGAAACGTCACACATTTTTCTTTTTACAATTTTAGTTAAAGATTAAAACAAATTGACCAATGACAGGTTTTAGTTTTTATTACAGAAAATGTCCCAACTTCCCTGGAAATGAGGATTGTAACATAAGGTAGGATCTAAAAATTGAAATGCCATAAGGGTGGAAATGAGACCAATTTAACTAAAGTTTTTCAAAGTTTAAACAACTGAAATTTAGTTTTCTCCATCTGATAATAATATAACAGCAACATAATACAATAATTGAATAGTATTTTATAAGAGCCCGTATTAAAAGAAGAAGCAATGTGAGTAGGTAAATGACCAGTGAGGGCCCTATGCAAATATAAAACTGCCCCACATTTTACAGATGTAGGGCCATCGCCTTCACATGTTGATCATTGTGTTCATCATCACTAATAAATCTTAGTGCAGAGACACAAACTGTGCCCAATGGGTGAAGTTGCACCTGAATCATGTTTATCACTTTAATCCAGAGAAGTTACCACAATAAGTGTCCCCCTATCATGCATGGGAGGATATTTTATTACCACAAAAATCCCACTTTCCCAAGGTACATAGACACAACTCCATATTTGGTTATAGATGATGAGAATCAGTGTTCATGCTTCTAGAAAAAACCTGGATGTATTTATCTGCACTAAGAACTACTTTATGATTATCGAGTACATTTTGTAAGTCAGCAAAGTAGCGCTGAAAAGACTTAACAGTTGAATGTACAGTGGCTATTTAATAGGATTGTGTCATCTGCATAAAAATGTAATTACACTAATAAATAAAGTCTATATTAAATAATAGCAACATTTTTTGTGTAACAAAGTGCTTTACATCCCAAAATCAAAATAATCCAGTAAAATACAACACATGGTCATTTTAAAAATGTCTTTCATAAAATAAAGCAATAAATAAATAAATAAAAATAACTAAAAGGTCCAGTATTTGATAGGGGTGGGGTGTTATTTCAGGAAAATTTTCAGATTCAACTTTAGCCCATATTTTCTAATGCTCCCATGTCCTGGGAATACAAAAATGTGAAATTAATTAAAATCAAGCCCCAACCCCCCTACCCCGAAAATTACTTTTTCAACCCTGAAAACGTGGAGTTTTTGGCATCTTTCAAATCTTCCTCACTTTTGTTAAAGTACAATGTAGCAATATGCTCATGGGCCCTTAAATGTTTTTTTGTGAGACATGTCATGTCTTCAGAGTGCTTTGCACTACAAAAGGTGTAGTGTCAAGGTCAAATTATAGGTCAAAGGTCACCCAAATGGACAAAAATGCATATTTGATGGAATTAAGCTGTTAATGTGGGTTCTTCAAAATGTCTGGCTCAGGTTCTGTTCTCATAATACATCTATTGACCACAAACAACTTCCATTCAATAAGACATTAAACAGAACTATGTACACAATGTATTATCTATATAGACATGTCAAAAATAACAAATGGTAGTTTCACATGGCTTTGCAATTTACATGAATATGTCCCGGGGTGACACGGTGGTGCAGTGGATAGCACTCGTACCTCACAGCAAGAAGGTCCTGGGTTCGATTCCAACACCAGTCGATGGGGGTGGGACCCTTCTGTGTGAAGTTTGCATGTTCTCTCTGTGTACTCCGGCTTCCTCCCACCATCCAAAGACATGCACTGATAGGTTAATCAGTTAATCTAATATAGTCTCTATATGTCAGCCCTGCAAATGAACTGGCGACTTGTCCAGGGTGTACCCCGCCTTCGCTGGGATAGGCTCCAAGCGACCCCCGTGACCCTAGTGAAGATAAAGCGGGTTCAGAAAATGAATGAATGAATGAAGTGTTCGTGATTCCCGCCAAAATGTGTGCTAGTGTTTCCTGCCACACTAATGGCGGCAAATTCAAATGGAACGTACATGTCGCAAAATTTTGTCCCTTATGTGACTTTGAAAGGGCCAAAGGCCTTGGGGGATCCCACCAGGAAACCAGAGGGAAGAGAACTTAAGACATATTTGATAAAATGTCAGAATGTATGAATTTTTGAAAAAACTAGGCATTTTGGTGACCTTTAACCTACAACATGACCTTGATGTTAGACTTTTCATTGTACAAAGTACTCTTACGATACCATATGGCACTTACAAGATCATTAAATGGCTCATCATGAACATATTTATACATTGCACTGAACAAAAGAGTGGAGAAGCTGTGAAAGTTGTGAAAAATATGGATTTTCAGAGTTAAAAAAGTAACTTTTGGGTGTGTGTGTTCAGGGGGGGTGGGGGGGGTTTGGATGAAAATTTCAAAAAAATTACACAGTAGTGCTTAGAACATCTTATTGTATCAGAAAATCAGGGCTAATGTGGTATTTGATATTAACACCCCCCCTAATATTTGAGCCCAAGTGAGACACCTTTCACAATTTGCACAAACCCTGATTTAACATTTCCATTAGCTTTCCACTGATATTCATCCATTTAGCGATTTTATATTTTGTGCAGTTACCAGAGCTGAACCACTGAAAGGGTAGTGAACAGTGTAATTTTACACCAGTTTGACACTGAAGTGTATTTGAGTAGAAATACAAATTGGAAGATTTGGCTATTTCTTGTGTGAACAAAAATGGAAAGTTTTTACTTTTAATTGTGGTGAAACAACTAAAAGTACATGGTAATGGAGGAGTGAGTGGAGAGAAAAAGATTCAGTTTTTAAAATAGAGTAAATAGAGTGAATTCTTGTTTAGAGAAGACAAGGCTGGGAAGCTGAAAAATAGAGTTTTATGAAGGTTTTTGAGTCACGAAGATGTCAGGAAGAAAACACTCACTGTGCAGAACTGTCAGGGTTAAAAGACTAGTTTCTAGTTTTCTTCATAAAAGAATTTCATAAAAACATAATTCTCTGCACAAAATAAAACATAAGGTTTAGAATTAGATCTCCATCATGTGCATTTACAGCAGGTGATTATTAGCCATTGTGTGGACCAAAGTTTATCCTAAATATCAGAAGTCTGAAAAAGCAACTCACTAATGTCTGATTTGCATAAGGGGACTGAGAGGTCAGGAGAATGTGCCTCCACTGGCTGTTCACAGAAAGAAGAAGCAGCTCCACTGCTCAGAGCAGTCGTGTCATGGTAGGTGGTTTGTACCAGACCGCTGCAAATGTTCAGCTGTTTATTCCATCTTAAACTATCAGTCAGCTCAGGCACTCTCTTATTTGTATTCTGGTCATTTTAACTGTAGCACAATGATTCCTCTCATATTAGAGTTGACATTAAGCCATGGGTAGATTCTCAATAATGACTAATATTCCCATTTGTCCACATGATTTAAAAATTGATGGGAAAATATTCCATTATGAAAGTAAATGTGTTCAGCATAACCTAACGTCACATCTTCTGTACAGCAACAGAATTATGAATGATGAAATGATGAAATTTAAAATGCCCTGAGGATTACATATTCCACTCTCACCACACATATTTATTAATTTAAGAGGAAATTCACACTGAATGAAGAGGGCAGAGTAAGCAAGTGTTTTACATTAACACTAATCACATGTTGGAGCCACAACCCGACTGACAGCATATGAATGCAGAGTTCCACTAAGACAAGAATAGAAGGCAAACTCCCATTTTATTGATGTAATTTTCTACCACCCATCAAAAATTAGTAGTCAGACCCAGAAGTATTTGGACACTGACACAAATCATTTTCTGTATACCACCAAGATGTGACCGAAGTGTGGACTTTCAGCTTTAATTCTAAAAACATTGCATTTTAAACATAGTTGGATGCTTCTTTGGGTTGGGTACCTGGCACTTTGCCAGCTTTTTAGGCCCAAAAATAAAGAGAAGTTTAGACATATTTCCCCCCAGGATGTACCTAATGATGACCTCAGATAAATGCAATGCCATCCCAAAATGAATGAATTTTTAATAAAATATCGGGGCCAAAAATAGGACCAAAATTGGGACATGAAAAGCTACCTAGGTGTCAGTGCATTTGATCTGGAAAACATGGATTGAAATGGTCTTATATACCACCATAAATAAAGACACTGTTACATTTGATGATCCTAGTGGATTTTCTAATCCAGACATGTGGGTTTTTCATGAATCGGCAGTCTCATTCCAGGTTTCATGTGTAACCCATCGTGTCCGCTTATGTTACATGTGGAAACTGCCCAGTTAAATACATGTAAATCATGAGTGACTTTGCAATAGCAGTCATTTTTGTGAAACACTCTGCCTTGCATAACTACTTTGATTCCCAAAATGTACCTGTGAGAGAATAATAATAAAAGATATTCGAAAAAATAGTAGTGCGTAATTTTCATGTCCTTTTTACTGTGATACATGCAGATTTTTGTATAAAAATAATATAGAAAATATATAAAAATTGGTTTTATCTGAAAAATAGTTTCTTTTTAATCTCAGTAAATATTTATTTTTAAAATAGACCCAAAGTGCTTCCAAACTTGCTTCATAACATTAGTCTACATCTGGTTTGAATTTTTAGCCCCTCTGTCCTGTTTTTAGGGACCAGTTTTATAGAAGCACCCAGTTGCTCCATTTTCAGAGGCTCAAAAGTAACTGCACAAACTAGGATTGATATAATTATGAGGACTGTTTTAATGCTAAGACGAAAATCCTTCGCAGTCAATGACTGCCCGGTGTGTGGTACCCATGAGCACCACCAAACGCTGAGTCCTCCTGGAGATGCCTCTGCAGGCCTTTACTACAGCTTCCTTCTGTTGCTGCTTCTCTGTGGGTCTTTGTGCCCTCAGTTTAGTCTTCAGTAACTGAAAAAGGTTCAGATCAGGTGAATGACTCAGCCACTGAAGAGCATTCCATTATTTTATTTCACCTCCCTGGGTTGTTGTTGCAGTTTGTTGGTTGGTGGTCATCATCCTTCTGCAATGTGAAGCACCATCCTATTCCATTTTCATCATTTATCTGAATCTGAATGTGAATCTGTGTACTTCAGAATACATCCTGTTCCTTCTATCAGCATCACAATAAACAGCAGTGACTCAGTTCCACTGGCAGCCATACATGTTTGTGACATAACACCAACTCTACCATATTGGACACATGACGTGGTCTGATCTTGATCATCAGTCATTCCTTTCCTTCTCCAGACTTTTCTCTGACCATCATTCTGGTACAGGTTTCATTTGTCCAGAGACTCTTTCTGTTTGTCAGTTTGTCCAATTACTTTTGATCCTCTGAAAAAGGAGAGACTGCAAATGTTTGTTAAACCGCCTGAATTAAAACTGAAAGTCCACACTACAGTCACACCTTGACTGCTTCATTACATCCACTGTAGTGATGTACAGAAGCAAATACTTACCATCCTCTAGACAGCTTCTATACAATAGTCCTAGGATTTATACAGAACTGGGTACACTGTTCTCTTATTATTCCTCCTTGGTCTTGAAATAATCTTCAGAATATTTTTGCCTCCTTGGGTGAATTGGGTACCATATTCACATTACCTAACACTGTGACCATCATGTCATGTCATGTCATGTCATGTCAGAATAGAATAGAATAGAATAGAATAGAATAGAATAGAATAGAATAGAATAGAATAGAATAGAATAGCCTTTCTTGTCATTGTGTCGTCATATCTTGGTCCACATGACAACACAGAAACAAAAAAACTGGTACTAAAATGCTCAGATAAACCATTGTTTCTTTTGGACTTTAAACTGTAGACACTGTGGATAATATTGGATATGGATTTAATCCGTTCAGGTGAGCAGCAGTGACAGGTTCAGTTATAACCTTCAGTTAGCTTCAGTGTTGGTTCAGGTAGTTGGAGTGTATTCTTTACATTGTGCTTATATTATGTTTATGTTTATGTTTATGTTTACGCATTTGGCAGACGCTTTTTTCCAAAGCGACTTACAGGGGAAAACCAATTAAATCACTCAATCAATCAAATTTTATTTATATAGCGCCAGATCACAAAAAAGTTATCTCTTGACATTTTATATATAGAGTTGGTCAAAACCAGACTCTAAGTCAATTTACAGAAACCCAACAGAATCCTCCAGGAGCAAACACTTGTGACTGGTGACAGTGGCGAGGAAAAACTTCCCTTTAACAGGCAGAAACCTCGAGCAGACCCAGACTCCTGGAGGATGGCCGTCTGCCTTGACCAGTTGGGGTTAAAGAGAGAGAGTAGAGAAGGGGAAAAAGAGAGAGCGATAGAGATAGAGACTGGGGGAGAGGGGGAGGGGGGGGGGGAGAGGGGGAGGGGGGTGTTATTACCATAACACCGGTCCAACTCCTGCACATCCACACACTGATCACCTCCATCTCAACCTCTTTATGACTCTGTGGTCATTTTTAGAATAATGCAGCTGATGGAGTAGGACTCAGAACAGGGGTAGAGTTAACCTCTAAGTGTTGAGAGGCTAAATCTGGGTGTAGTTGCAGAATCCATGTTCCAGCATCTCAGAGCTGCTCACTGTTTAATGATTTTCAAACCAATGTCATATACATACTGATTTTATCAATCATTCAGAGTTGGCTGGTTGGTAAAAAACAAACAAACAAACAGAAAACACATTGTTCTATGGTGCAACTAACTCAAAACTCATTTATTTTCATTTATACATGATTGAAGTTTTTGTTCTAAAATGTATTCATCGGCGACATGGTAGTGCAGTGGTTAGCACTCGTGCCTCACAGCAAGAAGGTCCTGGGTTCAATTCCAACATCAGTCGACGGGGGGTGAGACCTTTCTGTGTGGAGTTTGCATATTCTCCCCATGTCTGCGTGGGTTTTCTCCGGGTACTCCGGCTTCCTCCCACCATCCAAAGACATGCACTGATAGGTTAATTGGTTAATCTAAATTGCCCATAGGTGTGAATGTGAGAGTGATTGTTTGTCTCTGTATGTCAGCCCTGCGATGAACTGGCGACTTGTCCAGGGTGTACCCCGCCTTCGCCCCTTTGTAGCTGGGATAGGCTCCAAGTGACCCCCGTGACCCTAGTGAGGATAAAGCGGGTTCAGAAAATGAATGAATGTATTCATCACTGGTTTAGCTTCATTTGTATTTAGTGGCGGTGTCAGTGCATTTGGTACTCAGGCCTTCAGTTACTCGACTTAATCCACCTCTTAATACCACCTCTATGACATCACAGTTATAGAAATCATCAATACTATACACAAAAAAGAACCAAAATAACAAGGTGTGGCATTACCTAGAGATTGGGGGTGAATACCAATATTACTAAAACAAGAAACCCTGGTAGGACAACTCCAAACCTCTACACTACAGTGGCTTTTTATGTCCAAAATCCATCCTCCTTTCTTTGCACAGGAAAACTTCAGTGACTGTGTCATAGAGGTGATTTGTGCATTTCAGTTCCATGGATGCAAGGTTGAGCGTCTCCTCTGTCCAGTCACATTCCTGACATAAGTTTTTATTCTCTAGAGGACAGAGAATGTCCGCTCAACCAACTAGCTTGGATCAGGGTGGGCTGACCTCTCCTCACGATGTCCAGCTTTTCTGGAAAAGTCTGCCTTGAAAATATTTTAGTTTTTTAAGTATATCTGAGACCAGATCATTTTCCTCTCCTCCGTCAGCCTTTGTGGGCGTAAAAAATTCAACCTTAAATGTATTAATTATTCAGTTCAATTCAAATGAGCTTTACTGGCATGAATCAAAAAGAATATTGCCAAAGCTATATCAAATAATAGTTTTGCTCTTACCATCCAATCAGAGGAAGGATAAATGCTGACGACACTGGGGGCCAGCAAGCTGGTCCTGTGAGGTGAAACTGAAATCTGATTGGCATGGGTGTCGTTAGACCTGGGCATTCGGGGCTTAAGCCCTGGATGATTTGACAGTAGCCCTTGATCTCTGAGCATACTGTTTAGTTTAAAAAAAAAAAAAAAAAGCATGAGTAAATACATGCCCCCTTCATCATTGGTGCCTGCAGTCGTACATCCATACGGCCTGTGCATACTGAGTGAAACTTGAGAGAGAGAGCGAGAGAGAGAGCGAGAGAGAAAGCCTCCGATCATGCATCTTACAAACCACTCACCCAGGGCAGATTAAATTAACCCTGGCAACACATAGAGACTGAAATCTGATTGGACAAAATATCTTACATCCACATACATATACTGAAAGCAGTGTAGCCAGTTGAAACACTAAGAAATAAAGAGAATAGTCTGTTGGGAAAAAATGTGTTCAATTTCATGGAACAAATATTAGAAAATTAGTTTATAAATGTAGGTCAGTGTTTCTGATAGTGTTTAGGCCAGCAGAGAAGGCCTTACTGGTCCTGATGACCCACCACTGCTTATATTGCAATATTTGCTTTTGGTCCCAGACTTGAATATGTTTTGAGCTCTTTAACATTTTACTGACGTTAAAGGTCTGAATCCTGGTTCTGTAAATCTTCATTAGACCATTTGACTGTTGACTCAAAAGTCAATTAATGATTTTTTTTCTCCCCTCCGTGGATTGTGGACATTATTGACAGATGCTGTTTCAGTATGTTTTATAGTACCTGTCTCAAAGGATAATTACTTTGGATGTTTGGATGACTTATTAAGTTGCATCCATTTCTACTGTATACAGTGTCTTTGATTTTACTGCGTTGTACCTCTTGCTCTGTAGCCTTAATATAGAAACTCCTCTGAGGCAGATGAGGTGAAAGACCCATTTTCTTCACAACGATGCATGCTGTAGTGGCTGAAAGCAGCTGCCAGCCCCGCGGAGGGGAAATGAGATCAATACTCTTTCAGCATAGTTAAAATTACCTTCTAATATGAGATGATATAAGACATTACAGCGCTGGAAATTTTTTGTGAGATTTGCCTCTTGGCCTCTATGTGCAACTCACTATTTCCAGATGTGATTTCTCCAGCTCATATCCTTTTTTTCATGTGATTTGGAGTACTTTTTCTTCCACTGGTCATTAAATCCTAGATAATGTTGAGTTTTTTCAAATCCCACAAGTGCCACACAGTTAAAGGTCATGAGCACCCAGTGGTTTTCTTGATTATAGACTTGATTCTAATTGGTGAGCTCTTCAAAGTGGTGCAAAGACTGGATATAAGGTCAAATGCTTTCAGGTACTGGCAGCAGAATGAAAAGGTGTGGGCTGCTGCAGGAGGGCAGACTATTATTAATTTCATTGCATTGTACTTTAGCTGCTGTTGCCACAGAGGAGCCAGCTGCTGTTGTTGCTGTGGAGATATTTGGCTTATTCTTCCACATCTGTGTGGTTTATTGAGGTTTTTTAGCTACGGTAATGTCAAGACAATCGTTCACAACCTGTTTAGTCAGGCTCATTTGCAAGTACATATCTATAAACTACAATTTTTACTAGATTATGGCTTATATTCTGTGTGGGTGGCAGTAAACAGTCACAGTGTCAGTATCCTGGATAGTGTCAGGTTTTTGGAGCATCCCATTTTTGTGTGTCCACATGTAAACACAGATTCAGACATTTCAGTGTCCTGGCTAAGGATACTGAGCTGATACTTTGTGGGATATTGTTTCATGTATACACCTTATCCTGGTTATAGTTGTGGATAAATACAAACATGAAAAAAACATCTTACTACAAGAGCAACAGATACAGAGTTTTGTCTTTCAGAAATAAAAACATAAATAAAGATACTTGTCAAATCACATGGGAAAAGTCTGTAGTAAAACAACAGAACATCAGCTTTCCCGATATGAAAAATGCAACAAGTGTCAGGTCACAGTGGAAAACACTCCAGAAACATCATTATATGGATTAACATTAAAACAAGTCACTGAACATCATCATGACCACTCTGCCATCAGTCATGGCTGCAAATCTTCATCCTCTTCCTCATCCTCTTCCATAAAAAAACATGTTTACCTGTTGGTCTGGTCTCCCATTGCTGAAAGTAGATGAACACCTGTGAGACAACTCCGGAACACTTAGTAGTGCTTCATCTGTCATATACCCGGTGGCCTTGTTTTCTACAGCCACAGTACCTTTAAACTTAGATTAAATGAGCCTGTTATGTGATAAACGTGACAGGCACAAACAGCAGTGACAATGAATAACCAGGATCCTACTATTTATCATGTAGACAGGTATATGACAATAAAGATTTATCTGTATGTCATGTAGAGACCATATCATGAATATGATCAAAAAAAGAACACACTTTAAAATCAGGATACTACTGTCCATTTAAAGAGGCGGTGTTTTTCTAAATTTGTAGTAGACCTTATAAGGGGGTGAAAGAAGCAGGCTTTATCTTACAGTTAACTACATCTACCTACCTAACCTTTTCTAAGTTATTTATTTATTTGTTTGTTTGTTTGTTTGTTTAATTATTTGTTTGTTTATCATTTTATTCTCTGTATTTTGCATTTTTCTGTGAAAATCATGTATTTACAATAGTGCTGTCAAACAATTAATATTTTTAATCCAATTAATCACAGGTTTGCTGTTGATTAACCCTTTCATGCATGAATTATGAGAACCTTTATCACGATTTTTTTCCTGAGTGTTTTTATCCCTCTTTAGGCATAAAAATAATAATTCTATTGATTTTTGTTAGCCTATTTTTATGGAGTTACAAAAATGTCCACTCAGCTAAACACCATGCATTTAGTTTTAGAACCAAAGAAACATGTATTTACTGATAAACTGTGTGAAAACTATGAAATAAAAACATTTTTAATGCTGCCAATCTGATGTTTTCTCACATTTTAACATAATTGCATGGAGATAATATGCACAAAAAAAAAACCCTGTTAATTACAGTCTAATAACAATTAGCAGTTTTTTTACTCTCAAACATCTTACTGCAGATCAGGTTTATCTAGACCAGCAAAGTTACAGTAATGGTATGAATTGCAGTGTATGGGATGATGCATAAGCGTCCACTGTGTTGGCTGATATGGAACTAAAACAACAAAATCCATGAATACACAAGAGAATACTTTTGAACAGCTGTCCACTGTAGTGACCAGTGTGCATGAAAGGGTTAATTTCAGTTAATCACGATTAAATATCATTCATTTTTAATCTATATTAATCGTGTTTAATTTAGCATGAGCAAACAGACTCAAGAAAGAAGGGAATATAAATGCACTTAACGTATTTGTCACAAGCTGGGTGACATGTTAGCCGAAGTGCTAGCAGAATCCCAGACTAACGCATGCTTCTTGTTAATGTGGTATTTTAGGCTGGAAGTGCTTCGATGAAAAGAAAACTCCTTCCTGCAGAGTGTGGACAATACTTTATGTTGGTCTATTGTTATGTCTTTTTTTTTTTTTTTTGTCCTCATATTTCCATCCAGACGGCCAATGTGCTCTTTAGTGTCTTCCATCTTTATGAGTTGGTTTTGCTGTCTGTCACTACCGGATTAACTGCCCATTTGCGCATATGCGACGGTAACTCTACTTGGACAAACTGCCCGAAATGCATTGGCAGAGACGTACAGAGTCATTCTGCACTGCAGATGGTTTCATTGCATTAAATTTTTAATCAGATTAATCATGATGTTGGATTAATCTGTGTTAATTCATTAATTTTGACAGCCCTAATTTTCATATATGTATTTTAATGATCACATAAATGTTCATGAACGTTCAGGAGGAAATTCAAATGTTATTATATCAAAACAGAGAAAACTGAAGAAAAAGTGATGTTTTCAGCAAAATATCTCATTAACTACGCATGAAAACAATTGACTACAACCACTGTCATTTTTCAGACTACATAGGTGTTACTGGTGAATCAGTCCTGTAAAAGATGTTTCCATGTTCACTACAAAGCCTGTGAATGTCCAAAAGGGTCATATTTAATGAGGATGAAAAGCTCAGAAACTGCATTTTACCTGAATTATTTACATGTATTGATAGGACTAATGGTTCAACAGTAATTAAACATTTAAGGACAGTAGATGCTTTTAGTTGCCATTGACTGTTTAGGTCTTTTAGGGATAAATGTGATGCTATGCACCTTGGTTTCAAATTCATCTGGTCCAGTTGGTTCCCAAAATAGCTTTGGTACTACACCTAAACCATATAATAGTAGGGAACATTGAGTTATATCAAATTAGTAGAGCAACATTTTGCTACACTATGTCATATATATTGTGCCATTAATGTATTGAGGCAGAAATGAATTATTCAGTACAAATCTTTCATTCAGCTTCACCGTTCACAAAAGAATCATTAACACTGGATGTGATTTCATTTTCAGATGGACTGATGGAGTATTAACTGCCTGTTGTGCTCTCCAGTCAATTAGTACTCCATGAGGGTGAACACCAACCAGGCACAAAGTATCCAGCTGTTTGTAGGTCACGGTCATGTGTGTGAATATATGTCCTTAAAAATGGTGTGACCATAAGGGCTTGACTTTACACTGTGTTTATTCACACCCTAAGGTGATAACACTATCACGAGTGCCAGGACCTGTCACATCTGAAGGTATAACACTTATGTAGGATGTTTTAGTCAGCACCTATTTACTATAAGAAATCACAGTAGCCTATGTGTGCTTGGTTTCAAGTCATAAGAACTTTCCAGTGTATTGTCCAATATTAGAATCTAGTATAATTAGTATATGGAGTAGGGGTGTAACAGTACAGAAACATTTCGATTTAGTACGTTTTCGGTACAGGAGTCTTCGGTTCGATACATGTTTGCTATGTTTTCAGTACAGTGAAGGAGACCTGTAAAGGGGGGGGTGCGCTCCATAACAACCAAAAACCGAAAGTGAAACTTAACACGCTTCATACATCCAACCTAGCTTCTGTGTCTCTGTTATACTCTCTGTTGTCATGTTTACCCCTCTTATCAGCTCCCCAGCCTTAGAATAAAGTGGGTTTTTTTTGCAGCAGCACTGAGAATTCAGCAGTGGTGCAGCACCGCTGCAGAATGTATACAGGGGAAACCCTGCACATGGGTTCTGCTTGCGGCCACCCTGTTCCCCCAGTGTTTGCACTCTTCACATTGGCTACATGTATTTGTTCAATACACCTTCATATTGTATTTAAAGTTGCGGGAGACTTTTGTGACCAATTTTTCATCAAATCTGTAAAACCTCAGTCACAGACTAAGTATCACACGAATCTGTAAGTCTTTCTGTGATTGCTCACCTGAATCTCTTGCATTACGGTGAACAATTTCGAAGTGCCATCCACCATAAACAAAACCCTGTGTTTACATTCAGAGCCAGGAGGTAACTCAGGGATCTTCAGAATTTTTTTGTTGCAACGTGCATTGTGGGAAACAGAGGTTCTTGCAGCTGAAGATGCCCAAGTTACCTCCTGGCTCTGAATGTAAACACAGGGTTTTGTTTATGGTGGATGACACTTCGAAATTGTTCACCGTAATGCAAGAGATTCAGGTGAGTAATCACAGAAAGACTTACAGATTTGTGATACTTAGGCTATGACTGAGGTTTTACAGATTTGATGAAAAATCGGTCACGAAAGTCTCCCGCACCTTTAAGGCCTTGACCCGAAATGGTTCAGTACAAACAAGTGCACCGTTACACCCCTAATACGGAGTCTAGATATAAAAACATTCTCTAGAGGGATGTGGTGTCCATCTGGAGCCCTATATATATCTTCCCCCTCCTCTGACAGAATGTTGACAGAAATTGGTCATTACACTTGTAAATCATCTGTTATTATATCATTAAATAACTTACTAAGCACCAGAGTTTAGTTTTTCTTATGTTAAGTTTTGATATCAACAAAAAGCTGTCTGTGTCATTCAGGTATGTTACTTGTTGCAATATGGCAACTTTGGCACTTAAAGGGTTAAAGGTTCACTGTGCGATGTTTAGCTGTGATGTTGCAGAATTAACTGAATATTCATCATCAAACCCACCCATATGACTGCAAATCATTAATTGACTTTTGAGTCATCCAGAACCAGCACTTGGTTTTCTATTTAGTCATGTTGTGAGTTTTCGCATAAAGTTTGTCTACGAGGTTGTGTTGTTAATGTTTCATCTTCACTCTACTCTGTCCATCTTCAGACTGAACTCATGAGTTGTCTTCATGCATATATTGGTGTAGTTAAAAGCTTACATAATTGTACCAGATCATGAAGGTTAATTTACAATTTAATGCTATGTGAGGACAAAGTCAGACTGATTCGTTTGTTTCTAAATTAATTATGATGATTGATTGTTATGAAATATCATTACAATGTGTAGTCTGCAGAGAATGAGCGATTAGATTCAGTACATCAGTTCATCTGAGGTAAAAGTAGCTTCTACAATTCATTTAAGTGGCGAATGACATTGTCCTTTTTGTTTCAGCTCTGCTCTCCTGCCTTAGCAAACTCTTAATTTGTTTATGTTTGTGTGCTCGTCCATTTTGGTCCAATCTGGACAGTGATAGGGTTACATTCCATCGCCACATGTTTCCAACCTCTCGTATTTCCATTGCACTCACCTTTCCTATGTCTTCTCAATCCTCTTTGCTGAGCACTCAAGTAACAAAAAGTAAGCGAGTTGGATGGATTGTCCTTGAACGGAGTAAAGCAGAATGTTTCTGCTCACAGTTTAAGTGAGTGGAGAGTACCACACACTGCGGTGGATGTCTCGGGTGCTGTTTTAGGTTTTTAGGATGGTTTTTATGTTTGCAAATACTGATTAAGACCTCCAAAGGCAAATTCACATCTGCAACTTTTATTTAGGTGCTTGGTTCAAATATAGAACGATGAAATAAAAAAAAGAGTTAACGGCCTGATTGAAAGTATCACAGGTGCAGTAAGCACAGTCCATCATGTGTATTATATTCCTGTATCTTCAATGGAAAATGAAATAAAGTTTGCTGTGGCAGAAGCTCACTCACTGTTGCAACACATCCTTGAAAGAGTGTGTTTTCAGAACAAGACCCAGATCAGTGTAAGGAGTGAGGTGTGGTACAGTGAACATGCCAAATAATGAATGATGAAACACAGTGACTGAAACAGAATGACTTTTCACTAAAAAACAAAATCAATAATTCTGAACAGCATGTGGCTTTGCTCCCTTTTCTGTTTTTGTCAAGGGAAACAAGAGTGGTGTTTAGTTTGCAATAAAGTAAAATGAAATGCTTTGTTTATCCACTTACATACATTATGTTATATTTTTTTCTTTCAGGAATACCAGATTGACATCATCTTTGCTCAGACGTGGACAGACAGTCGACTAAGATACAACAGCACAATGAAAATACTGACTCTGAACAGCAATATGGTTGGTCTGATTTGGCTGCCTGATACAATCTTCAGGAACTCCAAGACTGCCGAGTCCCACTGGATTACGATGCCCAATCAGCTCCTGAGGATATGGAATGATGGGAAGATACTTTATACTTTAAGGTCAGTGTGCTACTTCTTACAGCGAGCCAACAGTGTAACAGTAATTACCATCTTCTAACCTCAAAAATCATTTTTCATTTAGTCTGAGATGACTGATGGTGGTTTATGCACAAAACGCTTCATTCATATCCGCGAAAAAATTCAAAGAAGTCATCTCAAGAGGTCAATAAATAAATAAATAATTAGATAATATATTGACTACTAAGAGACACATAGTGCAGAGGAGTTGAGAATATGGTTTAGTGAGGTATAGTGATATGAGGAGCTAAAAAATTTTCATTAGCAGTGATGTGTCACAAGGTCAGGTGACTGAGTTTTTTCTTCTAAGATAACCTTGGAGTTGATTTTTAATACTTGTACGCATCATAAAATATCAGAATATTATGAAACTAGAAATGAACTGGCTGCAAAACTCTTGGTTGCAACAATACAGTATTTAAAATGACATTTTAGCTGATGCAAATGTTTATTTCTTTTCTGTTTCTTTATTTAGTTTATGTGGTTATTTATGCCAGTTTTATTTCAGATGTGCAAGACAGGGATCAGTGCCATTGCTTGTATGCTGTTTAATGATTATTTTACATATTATTTTGCATGACTGTGTTGGGTATGTTGGTTTTTTTAGAAGAAAGAATTCTTTTTGTTTTTTCAAGGACACATGCACAAACAGGACCAATATACTGTATTTGCACTTCACTTCATGAGTATAAGGGGATGTCAGAGGGACTGGACTGCCACATGGTTAGGTGTCCTGACCACTTGAGGGTTTGATGCCCTGCTCAAGGGCACCTTCCAGTCCACATGCAGTAACTTGTTGGGGATGGGGCCGGTGACCCTGAGGTTTCCAAGCCAATTCCCTACCTATTGAGCCTCCAGGTTTTTGAAAGTATTTATTACTGATTACTTTTTAATTTAAGTAAATTTCATTGCATTTTCATTTCAAATCTTTCTGCAATGGCAACAAAGCTATTCTATTCTATTCTATTCTATTCTATTCTATTCTATTCTATTCTATAATAATAATAATAATAATAATAATAATAATGGATTAGTTTTATATAGCACTTTTCTATGAATGCAGACTCAAAGCGTGTACAGTGGATCCATTATTCATTCACTCACACATTCTCCCTTTGGTGGTGGTAAACTACATATGTATCCACAGCTGCCCAAGGGCAGACTGACGGAAGCGTGG
Source organism: Sphaeramia orbicularis (assembly GCF_902148855.1). Lineage (NCBI taxonomy): Eukaryota > Metazoa > Chordata > Actinopteri > Kurtiformes > Apogonidae > Sphaeramia > Sphaeramia orbicularis. Next base: position 31,396,005 of record NC_043960.1, on the reverse strand, counting down.
CTGTCAATTCACGCCTACTTCCCCTCCAATCACCATCGAACATTCATATGCATTCGTACAGCAGTGTGAGTAGCAGCACTGGAGGCAAGGAGGGTGAAGTGTCTTGCCCAAGGACACGACAGCATATGACTAGGACAGAGCTGCCAACCCTTCGGTTATTGACCCGCTCTACCTCCTGAGCTATGGCCGCCCATCTACCCATCTAGCTGTGGATTTATACCCCTGTTTCATGTCCTTTGTTGCATGGTGTCCACATCATGAACAGTTAAACAACTATTTAATAGCGTTTTTAAAAATGGAAACAATTTTTTTTTCCTATTTAAGCACAATTTTGAAACGATCTGATAATAGTTTTTAATGTTCATGCATGTAACAGATGAAGGGATACAAGACAGGGGCAGAACCTGTGCTGGAACTTCAAAATACATATTTCATTGTCCATATTGTGTAGTTTGAAGACATCATAATCACTGTGTTAACTGCTCAGGCTGACAGCTTCAGAAATCAATAAGGCCTATCAGTCAACACATTGGTTTACATTGTGGCAGACCGTAGCTGTCTTACCCAATAAAAAATTCATGCAAACCAATTTGTGATTCAAACATTCCCAAAAAGAGCAGTTTGAAAGCAATTAGCTGCTGTCATTACCACTTGTATGTGCAAATTGCCTGCTTGGGCTTTAAGACCAATTTACTAAAGCAGCCACCCTCATGCCCCAAAGCACTCTTTGTAATTGGTGCACTCAATATTAATATAAGACACTTCTCCAGTAATAAGCATCTTTTTATGTATTCTGTTTTTGTCCAAGATTTCAGTACACTTTAACTGATATTGTTTAGAAAGACATTTTTAAAATATGCATGTGTACTATTCATCTGCTTCCTGCTGTTTTACTTTTGTTTGTTGTCACTTCAGCTTGCAAAATATCAGTTTAGTCCTAGGGAAATGTAACAATTCACAGATGGCTAAAGTACATTTAGACAATCACAATGAAATATCATCACTGTATAAGCAAGTCAAGTTCCAAACAAATCCAAGGCAGCATCCTCCATCATGGAGTTGTGTTGATATTGACTATTCAGGAGCGTGCAAACTTTGAGGAGTAATATCCGCTGATGGCATGAGCAAGACAATGAAATGTCATTTGGTGTTAATTGTGCATTGGCTTGGCCGGAGTAAACAGAGATGACATTTTGTGATAGCCATGCCTCTTCCACATGCATGCTATTGTCCCAATTCCATGCTTTAATGAGGACGAAAGATCATTCCAAAGCTACTGTGCAGAGGTTTTTTTTATTTCCCTAGCTTTCTGCACCACTCTCCTTTTGGTTTCTCTTTCATCCGTGTCCATTTGATTTGTGCTGTTTTCACATTTTCTTTTCTTTAGTCCTCCACTCATCTCCCAACATTATCCTGCTTACATGCTTTCTTTTGTTCATCTTCAGTCTCTGCTTTTTCCTCGTCTGTTTTATCATGTTTATAGGGGTCAGGGCACTCTTCACAGTGCCTGCAGCCTCTTTTCCCGTCAAGATAAGGGATGCTACTTTCTTGCTTTAACTGGTTTATAATTGAAGGTCAGCAACAGATGGGCTGCATAATAACATCACCAGACAGCTGGCCTTTAGCTACAGTAGGCCTACTGTACATCTCTAGCAGCTATTCAAATCATTTCAGTTTTTTTTTCATATAGGACAGATCCTAATACATGATTATCTCAAGGAACTTTGCAAATTTAGGTCAAAGCCTTAAAAAGTCTGTGGAGAGAAAAACTCAAACAAAACCTATAAGAGCAAGATGAAAAGCTTCCTCTATGGAAGAAAAAACCTCTGACAGAATGAGACAGGTAGGTGGCCATGTGCCTCGACCAGTTGGGGTGAATGGAAAGAGAGGAGAGAAAAGAGAAACATGGATAAAGAGCAACTAACAACACAAACACTGGACAACACAGGCAGACACTGGGCAGGTTGGAGTCCAGTAATGGTACATCATGTAGAGACAGCAGTAGAAAGGAGGAGGGAAAAAGAAAAAGAAAAACAGCAGAAGAGGGAAATAAAAGTTAGTGACGTATGATGGTGATATGAATATAGTGGTAGAGAAAGGTTTTTGGACGCCCCATATATATGTGATATATTGCATTAAGAATCAGTCTGAATTCTTTGAACTCTGCCATGTATTGCTCCATTCTCCATCATGCTTCCTTCTGCACATGCTTAGCTCTGTTGAGGTCTAAACTGGATGTTTCAGCAAAATGATGAAACACATCTAGGGCATGACATGTTAAAACTGATATTTTCTCATGTTAACGATAAACAATTTTTATAGATAGATAGATAGATAGATAGATAGATAGATAGATAGATAGATAGATAGATAGATAGATAGATAGATAGATAGATAGATAGATAGATAGATAGATAGATAGATAGATAGATTTGTAATTGTTTATGTTTGTTTGATGCAGCCACACCTTTTGAAACACAAAAAAAAATCACAAATATTTCAATTCAATTCAGTTCAATTCAATGCAATACAATACTTCATTGCACAAGAAGATTGAAGTTTAAGCATCTTCAGACAGACGTACCAATGCAATGCAAAAGTAAAAGTAAAGTGCAACTTCATAGTGCAAAAAAAAAAAAAAAAAAAATAGCATCAAACATAGGACTATGAATGTAACGGTTCAAAAGTTCAGATGAAGTTCCAGTGAAAGTCCAAGTGGTTGCATGGGATTGGGGGGGGGCAGTTCACAGATATGTAGTTATGTGGGAGATGTGATGGGGGGGATTGGTTGGGGGGCGTAAAGTGTTCATTCAACAGCCTCACTGCATGGGGGTACAGGCTGTGCCTCAGCCTACTGGTTCTGGCCCAGATGGATATGTTTCATGATAATATTTAAGACTGTAAAATTTTAAGCGTCCAAAATCTTTTTTCCGCTATTGTAAATACATGAGGAGGGAGAGTGAGGTTTGGTGCATCACTGATCCCCTCCAGCCTCACTGTGCATCAGATCTAAGGGATGGTTCAGGGTCATATGAACCAACCCTAAATAATCACTTAGCCAAAAATCGATTCTCGTCTGTTTCATTAAAGTAGAGCATGTGTGCCTCCTAAACTGAAATCTGGTTCCATATGACAGGACTTAGATAACTGACAGCCCTACCTCCAAGTCTACTGTTGTCTGTACTTTGTACTGCTTAGATTTTCAGAAGAGGCTCATTACTTTTTCAAACTAAACAGATGTGACAGTACATAAAATGCATCGCTTCAGAGGGAAAATCAGTGTGGAGGAGTGAAGGAGCACAGGCTGGGACCAGGGTCAGTACCAGAGTCCTGCACAGGGTCAGTACCAGAATCCTACACAGGGTCAGCACCAGAGTCTTGCACAGGGTCAGCACCAGAGTCCTGAATGGGTCCACTTTTTCCAAACTTTTCCACCTGTACCCACAAAGCTGAGTACCGTGACCCGACGCATCATTAAAGGCATTGTCTACACAGTAAGTCACTTCTGAGGGCTAAAATGCATAGCATCAATAAATCGCTATATGTGCTGCTCAATGACAACTTTAACCAGATATAAACAGAAGTGACGTTCACTTCAAAATAAAACAAACCGGCTGTGGACCAACCACAGTGAAATTAGATGATCATTATCATTAAATGTCCTTAAAATTATTTTCATCCATGAATCTTTTTTAATTTTTTCACTTCTTTGCCTGCTACCTGTCACATTTCGTTTAATTTTACCCGTGCCTGTACCCGTAAAAGTTCTTATATGATTATATGATTCTCTATATGATTTTACCTGGTTAAATACATATTGTTTCATTCATGGCATACTTCATACTTTTTAGTTTTGTACTTTATTACAATTGAGAAGTTGTACTTTTTAACTTTTACTTAAGTAAAGGAGCTAAATCAGTACTTCTACTTTTACGAGAGTATTTTTTTTACCCAAGTAGCTGTACTTCTACCTAAGTACAGAATGTGAGTACTTTTTTCACCTCTGGATGCAGTGAATGATAATTAGATACTCCTGGGTTGAGCTTCTACAGAATCCTGTTGGAGAAAGGAAGCTCAGACTCACAAAAACTCATAATATTGCCAGAAAATTACATGAAACCATTATGTAAGTAGTTAGAAATTTCTATCCATGTTGTCACGAAGTTTTTGTCTGAACTGGGATGAAAATGTCAGTTGGCAGTCTGGAGGAAACTAGACTCCCTTTGTACTGTAGTAGACAGACTTTATAACTGTATTAAATCACATATTGTATGAGATATCCCTTACTATTACGGTAGTTTTAAGTATTTATTAAGGTTTATTGTTGTCCTTCATCTTTATAACAAAGAATGGAGGTGTGAAGGACAGAATTCTGAAAGGAGTGTTGGGGGCTTTTGCGTTCTGCAGGTTAAAGTGTCTTTACAGCATTAGTTGACTTCAGATGTCCTTGAGGGGAATTCAAGAAGCAATTAATAGAAAAAGAGAAAGAAGCGGTAAAGCCCCCCTGCCCTTGAAGGACGGACACACACACACACACACACACACACACACACACACACACAGACTTTACTGTGGTGATTTAGAGGTGTCTTGCTGCAAAAACACACAGCTATCTCACCCTAACTTATGGTGGAGCTTAAAAGTGTGTTCTTTAGTGTGGGTAATTTATGAGTTAGTTAAAGCTGCAACATTAATGTTTATTGCACCCTTTTTTAGTCATGAAGGAAGTAGAACAAGTAACTTATGATAATGATGCTTTTAAAAGAAGTTCTTTTGGTATCATGTTTGTTACACATTAAGGTTGGTGTAAAGTCACTTAAGTAAATTATTTGTAAGTTTATTAAGCATCTGATGAAAGAGTTTGTGAAAACTGTTGAAAACCTCTGAAATGCATGGTACTGAATAGCAGAGTTAGACCTCATAAAGTCTTTATCGTCCATTTGAACTGGCTCAGTGTGACTGTAACCGTATAAGCATTAGCAGGCATTCTCAGATCTGATGGTGTCTAAGTTATGCTGGTTTGTAAAATGAATTTATTAGATGAAATGGCTGCTGTGGTATTTACCAGAGTGATCCAAATAGGACTTTCAGCAGCTAAGTGATGGCAAACAGTGAGAGTTTTGCTGTATACTATGTCTAAAAAATGTTTTACCCCTGCCTTCAGGTTGTCATCAGACAGTCCTTTCCAACATTTAACTGCAGCTGTTACAGTGATCTCTACAATGTCACCGACTCCAGGCAAACAGAAATTGTTGGTCTAACTTTGCCTTTGGTTCGAGTCAGGTGGCTTTGCAGTTAGCGATGTAACAGCTTCAGTCTAAAGCTGTCTTACGGCAACGAGAAGTTATGAAAATATTTATATCATAGTGTACATATAAATGGATACTGCTTTTTTTGACTATACTGCTTTTCTACGTTACTGGTAGTCGAAGTACTTCACAGAGTGCATTATTCACCCATTCACACACCAGGGCCACTGCCTCTGGCACCAACTCAGGATTCAGTGTCTTGCTCAAGGATACTTTGACACGAACCTGGGATTGAACCATTTCCTGTTTTGCTATGCTTCTTGAGCTTATATACTGCTTATTTTTTCATGATTTTGAGACTTAATTTTAAACACTATACATTTTTAACAGGTGTTACTAACACATATCTCTGTGATGAGGCAAACTCAGTACATTAAAGTCATTACTGCTTTTACAAACTTTAACACTTTCAGTGCCATGGGCCGATTAAATCGGCTCTACGAAAACAACCTGTAAAGTGCCACGGGCCGATCAGATCGGCTTTGGAGAACACGCCACATTTGTGTACAAACAAACCATCCACCCCCATTTCTTTCTCACATTTCGATGACGTTCTTTCTGTGTCCCCCTTTTGAGACCAAGCAGACGGGAATTTGAGGTCACGCGACCGAATAATATTTTTATATCTTTTTAATGTTTCTTATTCTCCGGTGTTTCATCAGAGGGAGCCCTCCATGCCGGGGGGCGGCTGTGGACTCCGGGGGCTGTGGCGTCGCCTTCTCTCACTGGGATCCGCTCCTTTCTGGTGGGTGGGGGTCCCAGTTGGCCCTCTCCCACTAGTTGGGATGCGGGGCTGTGTTGCTGGTGCCTGGTGCCGGGGTCGGCGGCTGCCTCCTGGTGCGGATGGCTCCCTGAGACAGCGCCTCCTAAACTGATGTTTTACTTTTACTTGTACATTTTTGTTCTGGTCTACCTGTGCTCAGTCAGTCTTCTTAAGTATGTGTGAGCTTGTGGGTTTGCATGTATATGTGGGTTTGCATGTATATGTGTGTGCGGGTGAGTGGGTGGGTGTGGGTGGGGGGCGGTACTGATTTTTAAACTGATATGTAAAGCACTTTGTGCTACAGTTTTTAATGTATGAAAAGTGCTATATAAATAAAGATTATTATTATTATTATTATTATTATTATTATTATTATTATTATTATTATCATAAATTATGCAAATTACGATCAATAATGAATCGGCTGCGTCCGGTGCGTTTTCGATCTAATCAGCAATCGGTCGGATGTTACCGAGCGGTTTCCTGCAGGATTCTTCAAATATTATGAAAACGACGCGAAATACTGAAAAACGGCCAAATTCTGTGGCACTTTTAAGGCTTATTATCCCCTTAACTGTCTGGCACTTAAAGAGTTAAACTAAAGCTGGAGAGTTTTAGTGTAAAGTCTGTAAAAGCAGTAATGACATTAGAGAACCCTTTAGCACATTCAGTGGCAGCCTACTGCTCTATGCGTGTTTACTTGGATGGCTTAAATGCAGAGGTTGAACTTCCTGTTGGGGAAATTGAAAATGAACCTAAAAATAAATAAATTAAATAAATCATAATGATTAAAAAATTCATACATCTGACAGTTGTTTTCATTGCAGGCTAACTATCAATGCAGAATGCCAGCTGCAGCTCCACAACTTTCCAATGGATGAGCACTCCTGTCCTCTTATCTTTTCCAGCTGTGAGTATACATTTCTCAATATAATGCTGTCTGTTTTTTGCTTTACTAGATTTACTTTATGTTCTTTGCAGTGTGTAAACTATATATCTGGTGTCCTTTGTTTTTGTGCCAAATTGTTTTTCTTTCCATACAGTCAGTTTCAAACTGAACACTAATGTTTATGAGGGACTTATTCCTTATAAAGCACAGACCAGTGATGTAAAGTTTGTACTCCTACACTGTAGTAGTTACAGGTACAGGATGATGAGGATGATGATGGTGATGGCAGAGCAGAGGAACACTTAAGTACAAAAACATGTTATTGCATCTGTGGTCATATGAAAGGTTTGGTGCAAACCTCAAGGCCAACTAACTTAGTTTGTTTGAAAGAAAGTTTGGAAAAGTGAAATGTAGCTCAACTGTAATGAAAATGAGGAGATAATCAAGTTATTTATGTCATATGTTAAACTATACTGTCTGCATTGTACATACTGTAGATATTCTTTATATTTGTTTATTTTTCACAGTGTATCTAATGAAATTAAATCAAACAGTGCTTCAGTATGTCTAGGTATAGGAAATATAGATTTACTTGCTTTCCTAATGGAATTGATTGTATCATATCTCATATACTGTATCATATGATGTGATATGATATGATATATGGTATCATTCAGATTCAGACTACTTTATTAATCCCTGAAGGGCAATTCAGTTCACAGTTACCCTGCCTTATTGAACACCCAAACAATTAAGGAACAAACAAACAAATGCAAAACATTCATAGCAGCATATATCATATCATATCATATCATATATAGCATAGCATAGCATGTCACGTCACGTCATGTCACGTCACGTCATGTCACGTCATATCATATATATTATAGCATATCATATCATATCATATCATGTCATGTCATGTCATGTCGTATCATATCATATCATATCATATCATATCATATCATATCATATCATATCATATCATTTGTACCATGACTATGTTTCATTGGTCCAAACTGTGTAGATCTGCAAGCCATCCTATGCCAGCAGCTGTTACATCCTCAGCCTCTCACACTTACTTGAAAGTACAGTAGTTATGGCAACACCTGAAAAATCATAGAGGTAGATGAGTAGAAAACTGAAGCTTAAGAGCTAAGAGGTGCACTTAACCACGAAAATAGTAGCTACGACTGTGCATCTGGAATAACATATTTCATAATAGTTTTGAACTAAATTTGAGAATAATAACATAAAGGATGTTACATAAGGGTGTTTAACATTACATTAAGTGGCTGTTTTCATAATCTTGCACTGAATCAGAATCACAATTTAGTGAAATTTTCATCAACAAATGTAGAGACAAAAATGTAAAGGGGGTACAATTTGGGACTTATGTCTTTGGGTTGTAAGGAGGATCGATACACACAATTGGATCTACTCTGCATACAACCCGTGACATACACAATAACAGATGGATAGATTTCTGTAGATACAGTTGAATAAATATCAGACTATTCAAATTAACTAGAATAATTCAGGAAACTAAAATGTAGGAATTATATTGAAAATGCAATAAGTATTTAAATTAGGTACAAAATGATACCTTTCATTACAGCTTTTAGGCTAATTTCTGTGTCAGTCTTTAGAAAACTACTCAGAGTCTATAACACAACAAGTGGTGACAATATGAGGGATGGATGTTGGGTTATGGAGGTAGTTGATGTGTCATCTGCTGTGCATTCATCACAGACTATCAGAGAGCTCTATTATAGAGATTACAGAGTGATTTAATGTGCCCCTTGTGCAGCCCATTAGAGCTCCAAACATGCTCCTGCGCTGACCAGTGTGTCGACCTGTCCTGCTGTGATCCATTTAACTCATTTCCATATTGAAGGAATCACCTGAATTTCTCAGGGTTTCCATGGCGATGTATCTGTGTTACTGATTAAGGCAGATTATCTTGATATCTTGATTATATTGACAGCCTTCAGACCTCTGGGCACTTCACTAACCAGCTGAGTAAAATGTTAATATGCAGCATAAATGAACAGAGCAGTGTCTATACTCTGGACATGTGGCTAAATTATCTAATGGTGAAACTGGTCACTATATTCCTAACAGGAATAAAATCAATCATGCGCCTTTGCACTTAATGAATGTAAGATTAAAGACCACATGTGCCGTATTGTTTTTGGGAAATTTGTTGTTAAAAAATTCTGGTGCTTTACATTAATATCACTGACTTCAAATTTCAGATTTTTTTTTTTTTTTTTTTTTTTTCAGATTAAATTTAAGGTCTTTATCCAGTCAAGTCCATATTTTGTACATGCATTCTTTAATCTGTCCTCCAATGAAAATTGTGACACACATAAACCTTGCACCTTGATTCTGACACATTAATTCATTCAATTAGTTGTGTGAATTTGCAATATGAGACGTAATGAATTCATCAAGCAGTGAGGATGATTTTTTTTTTTTTTTTTTTTGTGCTCTTACTTCTCTCTCACTTTACAGAAGGAAGCTTCACCTTTCTCGTGGTCTTTTAGGACTTTAGGTCTTTTCAATTGCTGCATAAAAAGTTGGAGTGTTTTTATTATCTTACAGTATTGTGACGACTGAATTTGATGGCTATTGCTGTAAGTCCTGCAGTTTCTTGCAAAGGATGAATAAAGCATCCATCCATCCATCCATCTAAAATTCAGATGTATGCACTGGTATTTAAGAGTGAAAATATATTAATGTGAAAGTAGTACATATACACTGCTGTAAATTGGCAAAAGAGTCTGCTTTAGACCAGCTCTAAATGTAAAGTGTCATAAGATATCTTTTGTTATGATAGGATGCTATATAAATGAATTTGATTTATATACAATGTAGGGATGTAAATAATTAATCGACTATCAATTAATTGTCGATAAGAATTTGCTTGATTAAATTATTAATTGTCAGTTAATTGCCCTTTTCCATGGCAGGATTTGTGGTGTCGACAGTAGGGGGCACCACTGCCCAAACTAGGCTTCATTGCTGAAGTTGAATAACAGGGGAAGTCACCCTGTCCACACCTGTCCGAAGGCTGCAGGTTTGTCTGCGCTGCGATGCCGCGGCTGGGATAGCCGTTCATTGAACCAGATCATGGTGTTGATGAGTTGCAATCACTTTATCTCCACTGAAATCTCGCTCCATCATGTCGATGATGCAAAGTCGGAAATGCCCATTTCTTCTAAACTGCCCCTCTTCAGATCCATTTATTTTATTGAATTTCTCTGCAGAATTTATTTAGCTCTACTACATAAATGCCATCGCCTGAACTGTATCCCTAAGGGTACATTAAATCAATCATTAAGGAATATGACATGCTTTTTTCATAAAGTATATAAACAATATTTAGCTTTTATTCTTATAGACCCTATCGAAAGAGAGAAATTCAGTTTGCATGTTCTGTCTGATGTCTGATGTCATGTTGTGTCTGCGTGGGTTCTCTCCAGGTACTCCAGCTTCCTCCCACCGTCCAAAGACATGCACTGATAGGTTAATCGGTTAATCTAAATTGCCCATGGATGTGAATGTGAGAGTGATTGGTTGTTTGTCTCTATATGTCAGCCCTACAATGAACTTGAATGAGTTGTCCAGGGTGTACCCCGCCTTCACCCATAAGTAGCGAACCTAGTGAGGATAAAGCAGCTTCAGAAGATGAATGAATGAATGAATGATTCAAGTACACTTCATAAACATCTGAGAGCTATACTAAAATGGTCACAAAGACTTTTTAGATCAGGACTATTATTTGTTATTCATACTAATACGCCTGCATCTGTGATTCTATTAATTTTCTTTTAACATGGAATTTTTTTTAATAATTAGATGATAAGGTAATAATAATGTTAGCATCAATTTTATTCAAATTGTCATCAGCAAATTCAACAACATCTTTGAACAGCATGTGCCCAAGTACCTCAGTTTGTGAACTGTAGTTTCCACTGAATAACACTGTATGTGAATATAGCACTAAATTACAGTGTTTAAACAGGTCTTTGTATGTGAAGTACGCTGTCTTCAGCCTACAATAGACCATCTACACTCTCTGCTGTCCTGCATTTGGTACCATGGCGACATGAAAGAGAATATCTGCTCCCTCATTATCACCATTCATTGGAATATTACTATCTGAGCAGTTGAAAGTAGGTTAGGTTAGGTTCTTTAACTGTGCAGTTCTCTGTTTTAATAAATTATTGAATCTTCCCTGTTTTCTTTACCTTTCCTAAAACTCTGTTGTGTTACACTCCCAATGGTTAAACATAGTCAAGATAAATCTGTAACTAAGACTGGACATTTATGCCCCTAACAGCCACCACGTCAAATTTACCTTGACAGAAATGTATCGATTTGTGTGTGATCTCAAAGATATGTCTAGTCAGTTATAACAGTTTATGGTGGATGAAGAGACAGATTTATAAATGAAGCCAAAATACAGGCATTTTCTTCTAATACTCATTTTAACTGTCATTTTAGAATGGTTTGTACTGATATCTGTACTGAAAGTGTTAATAAGTGTTTGCCATCATCACATCATGAAAGAAAAACCTCTGAGCTGCAACTACATCTGAAAATGGCAACCTCTGACAAAAGAATTATTCATTTTAATACCAGTGGGTTTTCTCATGCACATGCTCCACCAAAACAACTCTTGCGTCAGTACTATTTTGCAAATGCACTGTTGCTCCATCCCATGCTCAGCACCACCCTATAGACAACTTTTACCCCTGTCCCAGAACCATAGAGGATGCCAGATCTGTCTACAGCATTGACACACTGTTAACAGAGTGTGAGGATGGACCTGGATTTGTGAGACTAGTTTCAACATAGTCTTTGTTAACAGTTTTCAAGCAAAGTCCTTTTTTTTTGGGACTTTGTAACTCTCAGTAAGATTAAACTAATGATACGAGGCTCATAATATGGTGTTTTATTGCATAATCAGACCTTTTCATTTCCAGGTTTTTGCAGAGAGATGCTGTACTCAATTTCCTCCAGCTGTAAATTAATGGGTACATTTTTGTGCTGAAAATGCCAAATTTAGACAATTTTCTTCTTTTCTTATTAATGCCCACATTACTAATGCAGCCAGTGTAGCTTCACGACAATAGACTTTCACAGAAAATCGATAGGGATGACAAATGTAATATGTGTGTGTCAGCTAATCAGAGTTGGATTTACACATTTGCTGGCTTGCAGTTTTGCACCAGAGCATACAAATAGCATACAAGGAAAAATCAATTGAAAAAGAGAAAAAAGTAACCACTTTTCCACTCGACTGTAAAGCAACAAAATCAAAAAAGATGTTTGGATCTCGAGTAAGGAACATGACACTTTTCATATGAGAATACTCGTTCTCACTGACAGCACTGGTATCAGGATTCACACCAATAATCCACAGCTGAGGGGAACAATCTGAGGCAGGTGAGCGAACAGACGCTGAGCTACAAGTATGTGAGTCAGGCACAGTGACGGACTGAGGAAAAGGTCAGTTACAAAACTCCACCACAACTATCCCCAGGATTATAGACAAAAATATGAGTATTCAATGCTTCAGTACGGTTTTAATGATGACCAACAATCATTGTCTTTCTAAATTCTGTGTGTTAGATATGTGCCACACACACACACACACACAAACATATATATATATATATATATATATATATATATATATATATATATATATATATATATATGTATTTCAACATAATTGGTCTCTACTGTGGCATATTAGGGTCAGTTTAGGTACAAAATATTACAAGCTAGGGATTATGGGGGTAGTATTAAAAAAAGTCTGAGAAAAAAAAAATATTATTTGACACTTCTAAGATTTCTAAGAAAAATGTTGGAAAATAACCTTAAATATTTTTGTTATCACAACTGTAGGACTTTATAATATCAGATTTAGCTTGTTTTTTGTTTTTTCCCTCATTGCTGTGAGTTTTTCCACATGAATTTTCTTTCTTAGAAAATGAGTTTTTTGCCCAATAAATGAATGACTGTAATCTTATGTTAAATCAACAAACAGCCCCCTGCACTAGCCCAGATTAGTTAGACTGATGATGTGATGAAAACCCAGACTGCATCAGGAACAGTTTATAACTGGTGGATCTGGACCAGAAATGATTATCAGAAGAATGAGTTGAATGAGGCCAGTCATTGTTCCCTGGTAGAAATTCTGATTTTTTTTTTTTTTTCTTTTTTTAAATGACACTATCTAGCTAACAATTTCAAGGTATAAATGCAAAGTGTTTGTTAGTGTTTGTGTAAGAGTTGCTCTCTCTCATTTCCTCCCACCATCCAAAGACATTTACTTGAACAGGTTAACTCACCAATCTAAATCATCTGTAGGTGTGAATGTGAGACTTAACGGTTATTTGTCTCTATAAAGTGGCTGAAAAAAGTTTTTGGACACCCTTAAAATTGTACACAATCTTAAATCTTATTAAATATATGTGGGGAAATAATCTGTGTTTCAACAGACAAACAAACAAAAGCAAATGATTTTTTCCTTTAATGTCCCCAAGAAAAAATAACAAAACTGGATTCTGAACAGTTTCAATATGTCATGCCATGGATGTGTTCCATTATCTTACTGAAACATCCAGTTTTGACCTCGACAGAACATGTGCAGGAGGGAGCATGTGGGTTTGGAGAACGGAACAGTAGCCGGCAGAGTTCAATGACTTAAAAGTGATCCTTAATGTAATATGTCACAAATGCATGGAGTGTCCAAAAACTTTTTTCCACCAAAGTATCTTTCTTTGCTCAAGGCTTCAAGAATTCAAGGATCAGCCCTGTCAAGAATTAATCAGTTTGGAAATTGAATGAATGAATATAGTCAGTGTTGTCCCAAATGCCAGAATCTTTTTAAGAAAATGTGTGGTCTTTTTTTTTTTTTTTTTTTTTAACCTTAGAGCAATTTAAGTTTAAGAAAGAAGGAAAGCCATTTTAAGGTGTAAATAAACTTCTATTGTATAAGTGACCTTGAGTAAAAATGACTGGGATTTTCAGACTTCATGAAGTCAGTCACACTGGATCCAAATGTTGGTAGGAATTAGCTCTTTCATTTTTTTCCACACACCCCAAATAACAGTATAATAACACCGAGTTAACTGTCATCATAAAACCTATGAATAAAGATTTAGTAGGCCTAATACAAAACCGATTTAACAACACATTGAATACTTAACAATATTAATTCATCAAGCTTAATTATCCTGTGTAAGATAACAATACTACACTAATATACATCATGTACTCTAATACATCAATTTATGAATTACAAGATGCTTTCATGAAGTAAACAAATCCACAAATGGAAATGGATGTTTTCAAGAGCATTTGCATTCCAGTGTTTCCATTCATAAAAGTTTACTGAGTTTAGCAGCTATTCTCAGAAGCGAGCTCTTATTTTCCAAACATTTTGCATTAGAGTATCACTGAATCTTTAATGGCATCATTAATAGCAAATGAAAGAAGTGTGGCAAATGCTAATGGAATTCATTCATCAAGCATGTTTGAAAACAATTAGCAGTTTGGGTATCTTCCCTCGCAGTTAATGTTTTTGTTAATTGAAAGCCTATTACATCAAATTGCTATCAGGGAGGATCATAATTTTTGCTAGCTTTCCGACTTAAAATAATTATGTGAGTGTTGGGGACCAAAAAGATTCAGGCTAGTGTGACAGTGAAGTAGAAAAGGAAACATTAGGCCTTCATTAACCTCACATGATCGATTGTAAAAGCACTCCCAGGCTCCATGTGCATCATGTGAAGGTCAGGCCCAACATCAAGATGGATTCAGTACATTATTGAACCAAAGCTTTCATTTAATCTAGTTTCCTTCTGCCTCTGTCTTCATCCCAGACTGTCTTTTCATTAGGCAGCCTCCAGCGCAAGACAAATGTTGCTCTGGGTGGCTCTAGGTCTGTCTGCACATGGTATCCATCATTAGGAAGTGCCATGATCCGCCAGGGGTCACACACACACATGCTCTGTATAATTGCAGATGGATATCCACGAGACGAGATGATTTACAAGTGGAGAAAGAACTCTGTGGAGGCGGCTGACCAAAAATCCTGGCGGCTCTACCAGTTTGATTTTATGGGCCTGAGAAACACCACCGATGTAATAAAGACCACAGCAGGTAGGATCTGTCCCTGGTACCACAAAGTATCTGCGAGCAAGAGGTTGATGATATTTACTATGTTGTTAGCACACGAAGACATTTACTTTGTAGAAGTAGTAGCTGATTCTCCTCTATTACACGCACTGCAATAATATCCCTTTGCATATGGACTCTACACATGCCTCATATACTGTATTAGGGTGAGGTCAAGGACGTCACAGATGGACAACCCACTACTTTTTGATTCATAACTTTTGAACCAGACAAGTTTAAGACAAATATTACACATAACTGGAAAGGTCTAAATGCCATCTTAAATATACTCAAAGGGCAAAATTTAGTTTCAAATATTTTTAAATGAAAAATATCAAAAACTACTGCATCACAGATGGACAAAAAAATTAATGTCTATTTTTTGCAAGAATTACAAAGTTCTCAAAAGTGAAGTTCCTATGACATTTTCATCCTAAAATGTATTCAGTGTATACCTTAAACCCTCTATTTTACAACCTAATGATTGGTTAGAGGAAAAAAATTTTTTTATCATACCTAAATAGCAAGAGTTTTGACAAATGTCAGTATCACAGATTTACAAAGCCAAAAATGTCATGGATGGACAACAGATGTAAATATCAAATTAAGCATTTTCTATTTCAATTATCAATATCATATACATTATTTTTTACAATATTTACAAGATACAAATAATCTTAACATTATATTCAAATATATTTTGCATAGATATATGCATTTATTAATTTTAAACACTGTGTGTTTAGAATATGACATAAATAATATAATAGTCAAATATCAGTGTATTTGGAATTAATTCAGTTTATTTATGAGAGTTTAGAAAATGAACCCAGAGTGACGGCTGAAAACTTTGTCACTTTCCAAACATTCACACTCATAAAAGTCCGCAAACAAATTTTTCACAATTTTTTTCTCATTTGAAAATAAATTTTCCTGAAAATATAAGGAATAACATTTTTTTGACCAGATGTTAACCTTCCCTTGACTTTGCCCTTTAGGCATCTACTTTCCAGCATGAATTAAAACTTCAGCCACTCGCAACTTCCAGTTCCTTGTAAAAGTTGTTCAAATGTCTCTGGGTAAGGCAGTGACTTTTGAATTTTACTGACTATATGTACCAAAACAGAAAAAAATGCTGCCTAATTCAACACGAATCCTTGATTTTTTTTAATCCACTAATAATAACCTGTTGTCAGGTGCATCCTATAACAGTTGCAGTTTGTGCAGTCTGTATAGAGCTGAGTCACCCAAAGACATAACATAAATATTTATGTGTAATCAAACGCAACTTAACCTGTGGAGCAGACCCTACTTCACACAAACTAAAAATAACAGTATTCAGTTCTTAAATATTTTGGCCTGACTTATGAATATTGCATGTAGGTGGATGTGTCTGTAAACATATACAGACCAGCCAAAAAGAAAGGCCACATGCAGTGTTTCATCACAGCTTTGATCACAGGAAACATTCACAATATTTGTCACATTTTTTTTCCATCCACAGTTACATTAATATCTGATTGACTGATGATGGGAGTGTTGGACTGCTCTGTAAAGTCTTCTCTATCACATCCAACACATTCTTAATGGGGTTCAGGTCTGGACAGGAGTTGTGGTCCATCCATAGATGAAAATGACGTCACATGCTCCTGAACTTATTTCTTAAGCCAGATGAACCTGTTGAGTCATACCATTGTATCAGTAGTTGTTTAAGAAATTTAAGAAAGTCATTCACTGCATCAGCTAGGGTTAAATAACCTGCTGCAGTTGAAATATGTTGATCATCTTACTTATTATCTGATGGAACGCTCTTACCTATTTGTCTAGTTAAATCTAGATTTTATTTTTTTAATATGTCCCCTTCGTCTACTGTACAAACACGCTCTCTAATCTTAGTAGCCAAGTTATGCTGACAGGTTCTAATCAACTAACTTCTAAAAATCTAGGCAAGTGAGCTTTCATAGTCCACACAGTTAATATTTAACTAAAGGATCAACAGTACACTTCTTATAGAATATATCTGTAAGTTGACAGTTGACAGTGGAGTCACAATTTTTTTTTTTTTTTTTTTTAGCCAGCTTCTTGAGCAATGGTGCCAAACATTTGGCCAATGGGCCAAAACTGGCCTACCAAAGGGTACAATCTGGCCCACAGGGTGAATTCGCAAAGTCCAAAAATTACCCTGAAGGTATCAATAGTGCATCGTAATGTGGCAGATGACCCTACCAGTTTCACTTATGGCTGTAACTTGTTGAAATCCTGTGTCAACTGGGACAACTCCAACAAGTCCACTGCACTGCAGCTGAACACAATCTGAAGGTGTTTTAGATCTGATATCATGACTTTACAGTGGCAGCAAAACACTTTACACAAAGGTCTGCAGGTTAAAGTGAATGAACTGAACACTTTTCATGTAGATGGAACCACTGTACATAGACTTAAAGAAGGTAGCATAGCCACATTGACACTAATGACTCATGATGCAGAGAAGTCAAACCTTGACACCCTGAGTGAAAGGAAATGATCCTCCTATCTGCACAAAGATACAATAGTGCAAAAGAGTTTTGGACACCCCATGTATTGGTGATATTTTGCATTAAGAATCGCTCTTAAGTTATTGATCTCTGCCAAGTATTGTTCTATTATCCAAATCCACATGCTCCCTTCTGCACATGCTCTGTTCCATCAAGGTCAAAACTGGAGGTTTTGATAATGAAACACTGTCAAGAATGAATGAATTTATTTATTTATTTATTTAGCAATAAAACAATAATAATGTACAATGGTGTATTAGGGCCACATAAGAAAACGAAAGCACCTGTCACTACCAGAATAAAGTCATAAACTATCGAGATAAAACCTGTTATTTTATGGGAATAAAGACAAATACAAAATGAGTTGTAATTTTACGAGAAAGTTGTAATATTATCAGAATAATGTCATCATATTTCGAGAATAAAGCCATAATATTACAAGAATAACGTCCTAATTTAAAAACAGACGGGAAAAATATCATAATTTATGAGAATAAAGTCGTACCCATTTGTCGCATAGTGGAGAACTTGGAACATTTTGTGAGGTTATACTTTCATTTAGGGTTTATGCACAGCCAAATACTGAGCCTATTAGTCTACCGTCAACACATTATCATTAATCTAAGGACATAAAAGTGAGTTTGCACATGTTTGGGTTTGTTTGATCATAAGAACTGAATAGATTTGGAGCAAACGGCCTCTGTTGTGGAGGTGGAACTGACTGGAAGTAGTCGGCTGTGGGGCTATTGGTGGTTACACCTTGAGAGCTATACAGAGAGGGTTTGTTTCTATTCAGTTTCATTTTCTAAATTATGCCTTTTTGTTGCACTACTGCAAATTTATTTTCAAAATATTGTGACTTTAATGTCATAAAAGTATGACATCATTTTCTTTTTTTTTTAAACTATGACTTTATTCTTGGAGTGACAAGTGTTTTTATTTTTCCTATGCGGCCCTAATACGCTGTCGTAACAATGAATAACAAGAAAAGAAATAATCATTTGCATTTGTTTGTGTCCGTCTGCTGCAGCCACACCTTTTGAAATGCAACAGATTTTATTTCATGATGACTGAAATTGTGTAAAATTTTAAGGATGTCCAAAAACTTCTTTCCACTACAAGAAGCACCACTTCTTATTTAACTCAACAGGAAGGATGAGAAAAGTTGTCTTGTATAAACTTCTGCATTACTTCCTTATTACTAAACTTTAAAGCTAATGTTCAAGTATGAAAACTGAGAACTGGATGTCTTGCTACTGACTGAGTATTGGAACAGTTCAACTTACAGGTTCATCAATACTGCTAAGCTGGACTACACATAGTTACTTTTATATTGGCTATAACCAAGCTCCTTGGTTTTAACTCATAGGCGACTACGTGGTGATGACGGTGTACTTCGACCTAAGCAGAAGAATGGGCTACTTCACCATCCAGACATACATCCCATGCATCCTCACTGTGGTCCTCTCCTGGGTTTCCTTCTGGATAAAAAAAGATGCCACTCCAGCGCGAACCGCTTTAGGTACCGCGTACAAGTACACACTGTAAGGTTTATGCCTTATAGACTGTTGTCTGTTTCAGTTAAAGACAATCAGAGAAAATATTGATGTTTATCATCTTTATGTTCTACTCTTGAGTTTTGCATTTTCATCTCATTTTGCTTCTTTTGAGCATGCATTGCTTGCTTTTGTTTATACTGCATGGATTTTCATCACTTAACTTGAATAATTCTGTGTTTTTTTTCCTATTACGCTATGTTTTTCTTCTTGTATGCTTGTACTCTTGCCTTGCCTTAATGTACATTGTGCAGTGCTTTGGAACATCTCACTGAAGGTAAATGATTTTACACTTTTTTCCTCTTCTTTCCATTTATATTTCATACACAATCCATACATTTGAGTGATGTTTGTGTTTGCACAAACAACCACAGTAAATTTAGACCAGTTTACAGACATCTTAGAACACTCTGATGACTCGCCATCAGTAATTTAAATCATTTAATGCAATGATCTTGTGTGTTTTAGTAGGTATAATATAAGTGAAAATTACTGTCTGACGTGTATTGTAGTCAGTCACATTTTCAGCTGCTGAATAACTGGTATGAACACGTACTTTTCAGTCACTCTTAATGGAAACATAATATGTCTGGTGTCTTCCTACATCTGACCCAGTGTCAGTAAAGCCTTACATCAGCGACTTCAAGTTATGTCCTACAGCAGTGTGTTCAATAATTTATATTCAAAACTGAAAAGAAAAAAAAAATACAAAAGAAGGAAATGAATGACCCCTATTAATCCTCCATCTTTGCTTGAAAGTATCTTCAGTGCAAAGAGTAAAGATAATGAATGGATCTTAGATGTCAGCCGATTGTGAATGGAAAAGAAGGTTAGCGAAGGCATTGTGGGAGTACAAGATAAAACCCTTAAGTTGCAATCCTGACCTTCATAAAGGTTTTAGGTGAGTCAGACTGTCGCAGCAAACCTTTCCACTGTGGTTTGAGCCTTAATAACGAGTACTTATAGCATCAAGTGGGTTCAGAAACATTTTTATCAACTACATTACCTGCTCATGTGATCACATTTCAGTATAATTCAAATTTTTCAGAAATGCTGCGACGTACGTATGCAATGTGTCAACCTTAATGGTTGACACATTGCATACAGCATCTCACAGGTTCCTCCAGATTGAGCTGTCAGAGAAGATAAATGCTTCTGAGTATTTTCCATTGTTAAAACCTGCTGTACTTTCTATTGTTCTGAGCAAAAAACTCTCAAATCTGTGCCACAGCATCGGCAGAAAGCAGGTAAGGGTAATCACTGTGGCAAGCACAGGCTAAAGGAAAAGTGTGAGATGTCCGCCTAAAATAGATGGGGGCCAGCTTGTTACCATGGGAACCTCGGTGAAACAGTCGCAGATGTTTTTTTTTTTTTTTTCTTATAGGCATCTCTATAATGCTCATGAAGGAGAGATCTATCTCTCCTCCATGGCAGCGATGAGAGAATGAAATCATCCAGAGATGCTGGGGGAGTGAATGTGTGTTAGAGCAAGAGGTCTTTCTCATTTTCTGTCAATCTGAGTGATTCACGTGTTATCAGTTTGCCACATCAACAACATCTGCTGCTCAGTCAAAGGACGGATTTTAACTCAGCAGCTTAGCAGCAGTCTGAAGATAATTATTATAGAAATGTAGGGAACTCTGGAGTCTGTTTTGTGGTGGAACAGTGAACTTCACTCCTACATTAACTGTCTCATTTGCCTTCACTCATGATAACATGTACATTGATATCTGTGTAGAAGACTCTCAAAAACACAGTTATCCTTAAATCTTGAGATCCTCTTTTCTACTCCTCTACAGCAGCAACAGTGTGCTACTGTTACTTTAGAAATGAAATTAGCTAATAGATGGTATTCACTTGACGTCACCAGAGCCATTTAAAGAGATTTGCGACGTGCTTTGATGTCGCCACTCCGGTGATGACATGGTTCATGTAAGCCTGAATAATTCCAAACGAACCAAGTGCTGTTTGAAAAAAGCACGAGTCCATAGAAAAGGCAAGCACAGTCAACTATGCATCTGTTTGCCCCTCAACATGGTGGAGACTGACCTAGTGCCCTGGATGTGTGACATCAGTGACTACCATCTATACTGATAAATGATCAGCTCCCAGCACAACATAGACTCCAAGGCAAGCTTCACATAAGCATAATTGTGTGGCATAGTGATTAGTAATTCCATTTCACAGTTAGCGAGTTTCTCCCACTGTGACAAACTGGTGTATGAAGTTAATTCTGTCAGTGTCCTTAACTCTAGATCTAATGTTATCTTGTTATCTCAATATGCTAAGTGCTAATGCTAGGTGCTGTGTGTGTATTAAGTTTGGTTAAAAGAGACTGAATTCCCCTACAGGGATAATAAAGTCAATCAACCTTAATGTTCATTTTACATATTTTACACCTACAGGAGTTATTTGCAGGGTTTTTTGCTTTAGAACATGAAAAAAAAGTTCTAATGCTGAAGATGTCAGTGTAGGCTCCTATACTGAGATATCAATAACAGTTAGAATCCTTACAAAGCAGTTGTCGGCCTATCTTGTACCAGTTCTACAATAGTGGGGGGAAAAAAGTTTTGGACACCCCATGCATTTGTGATATATTGCATTAAGAATCAGCATTGAACTCTGCTGAATATTGTTCCACTTTCCAAACCCACATGCTCTTCTACTGTTAAACTCCTTGACATGTACAAAATGGTGGACTCAAAAGCACGACTCTCCAAAAACTGAAGATTTTAACAAAAGTATTTTAATGTTGAAAAACTGATTTAATAAAAGGCGCTCTCAAGGAGGATATATAAAACTACTAAAAAATATCTATGATAAACATAAACCCTTACAGAAAAAACTGACGCAAAAACTGACAAACATGGAAAAAACCTGGTTGGCCCCTTGACGTGAACCCACTGACAGATTCAGACGAACTGGCACAAGACAAAGGAAGACAGGACTATGTATACATGAGGTAGGGGAACACAGGTGACACCACTCAGGGTGGGGCTAACAATCACACTGGCGGGAAAACACACAAAGGGAGGAAGTCTGGGTCTGAAACAAGAGGGAAGAGATGTGTACAAAATAATAGTGATGGGACTTTTGGCTCTTTGAAAGAAGCCGTTCAATCAGGAGCTGCTCACTGAAAAGAGCCGTTCAAAAAACTGGCTCTTTTGTGTTTTTTGCATTATTTTGAAACACCAATGTTTTAATGACTAAATAGGCTTCATGGGATGATTGCAGGGCCAGATTAACACTTCATTGTACCCTGGGCAACAATATTCAAGGGCCCTATCATCACAACCCCAGGATCCCTATAATCTGGCAAAATACAGAATAAATTCCAGGAATATATGTAAATATACCCCATACTTCAATATCTAACTATCATCAAATGCATTTTGATGTACAAATGTGTAAATGCTCGTAGAACTACAAGTGCACCACTATAGCCTCTTGTCAAGGCCACTCACTTGCATATGATGATATGAAAACAAAACACATTAGCATCAGTATAATCTAAAATTGATCCACTACATTAGAAAGAGAGGGAAGTGTCCTCCATTTTCACAAAAAATAAATAAGAAACCATTTCCAAAGTATCCAGTATATATTTAAGAACACTTTTTGCCAACACAAATGTATTGAATCATCAGAAAAAGCCCACAGACAAAACACAAACATAATCTGATAGACTCAGATATGAATTTTAACTCTTTCCCCGCCAGAGCATTTTCCAGTGAGTTGGTAGCCAGCGCCAGCCTTTTTGGTCATTTTCACTAATCTTTGGAGGCTCACTGAAAATGTTGTGTTAGGAGTATGTGAACACTGAATACATCAAAAGAAAGAACAGAACTTCAACTTTTAAACACAAAAAACGATTTTATTCTATCTTCATTCGTTCGTGAGATATGAATATTTGAATATTGGTCATTTTCAGGAAAAAAATGAATTTAGAGCAAAAAACTGAGAAAATTGAATTTTTTCAAAGACATTGATTTTCAAGATAAAACTGATTTCCTATTTACATTTTTGACTCTTTCTTCTTTACCAACCGTAACACTGTATTCAAAATCACAAAATAAAATAATTATAACAACAATAATAATAACAAACAGCTCTAAGATATTCCATCATTCCGCAAAATGTTAGTGGAATCCACACCAAACTTTAGACCAAACATCTTCTAAAGCACCAGGTTCCTTCTAAACTTTACACTTTGACATACATCAGTTATAAGTAACAACATATTAGTTTAGCTTTTTGATATAAACACTTCAATATTCCTCATTTTCAAGAAAAAAAGAAACAAATTCACTAAATACTGCAGATTTCTGGCCTTTCTTTGGCTGCACCACATCCTCCTGTTGGACCACCTGCTGTGTTTGATCTGTAAATAATTATATGGACATGTAGTTATTTATCTTTGGATGAATATATGTATTTATTTATTTATTTCATACAAAAGCTAAATCCAACAGTGTCTTACCTCTGTCCCTGCTGACATTCTACAGCTGAATCTGTTCTGTGTCCACAGTCTGAATCTGAACTCACTCTAACAGATGAACACTAGCTGTCCTTTGTCTTGTCCCACGTCTGGTTGTCTGTCTTCTCCTTGAATGTCCCCTAGAAATGTCTCTTTTCTCTTCCTCCTGTCTGTCATTTTCTCCGTGTCGCTCCGTGAACCCCCCCCATCTCCGTGTCGGACCTGAGCCGCTCCGTGTTTCCCGTGTTCCGTGTCCGTCTCCCTCACCTTCTATTTCTCCGTTCCTGTCTCTAAATGGTTCTTCTGTAGCTCCATCACATATTGAACTGTCAGACTCTGTCTCCATAATCATCTTTAAGGCTTTTGAAACTGCGCGCGGTTCCTGCACAGTCTGCACTTCCTCATTCAGTGACTGCCGCTGGATGCGTTGCCATGGGATACGGAGACTCCAGTGCAAAAGCGTTTAACCCGGTCCTTCATTTTTCCGAAAAAACTACTTAACTGTTTATTTTTGGACTAAGGAAAGTATTTCACATGATCCGCAACACCTCCAACTATAGCATGAAAGTGAAAACACGGACTGACGGAAAATCTCGTCATTGGCGAAGAAAGAGTTAAACAGAAATCCACTTGTCACCTCAGAATTCAACAAGAGAGTTAAATAAGTGCAATGTAAACATCGTTTTGATTCGCGTACGTATGTCGCATAGTTCTTGACGTCTCACATCCCGCTCAGTGCACGCACGTTGATTTGCGTCACAGCTGATTTGCTTTTTGGACTGACCAATGAGGAGAGGGTCTCAGCTCACGGTCACAGACAGGAGGAGCAGGGTTTCTGTGCAGTGCAATAGCTCCGGACAGCGGACAGTTTCATTTATAAGCAAAAGATAACCAGATATTTTCGTTATGCCCGAGCTACCCAGGGCCCTTCAGACATCGCGGGCCCCTGGGCAATTGCCCAGTTGCCCATATGGTTAATCCGGGCTTGGATGATTGACATTACATTTTAAAGGTGTTTAATTGGCGCAGCAGTAAATATTATCTCACCATAAAAAAGAATAGTTAGTTAAAATGTGTGGGCTAAATACATGACATGAGAGGTGACATTAGGCAAATGCTGGAATTTGACAAAAAACATCTTCAAATGGTGGTGCAAATTATTCGTTGACCCAGACTTGAAAGATATACTTTTTTTTGCAAATATGGCAAGTTGCATGCCCATCTTTTCTTTCTGAAAAGTGCATCCAAATACTACTCCTTTTTCTTTGGCTCATTACTCATAGATGGTCACTCACTCACTCTCAAACTTTTCTCTGGTTTCGACCAGTCTTCCAGCTCCGCCTCCTCAAGTATGCTCACCTCACGCTTCAAACTGTTGTTTTTTTGCTAACTTCTTGCCATGAGACATGCGCAGTGTGCAAGCACTTTTTTTTCTGCTCGAACATTCTCCTCCTGCCCAATGCCTCCCCAGTGACGCTAAATTGACAGGCAATCAGGCACTCCCTCCTTACAAAAATAAATAAATAAATAAATAAAAAATGAATGTCTCTTTACAAAGACTCGGTTCCCATCGTTCATTTCAAAGAGCCGTTCAAAAGATTTGATTCGTTCATGAATGTCACATCACTACAAAATAAAGCAAGAAGTGCAAGACAGGATCAAATATGAACAACTCTAACTTAACATAAAGTGATTAATCAAACAAGGACAAGACACTAACAACCTAAGACAAGACATGAAACTCTAAACATTAACATGACTAACACCTCTGACGAGACATGACAGTGACATGCTCTGTTCTGTTGAGGTCAAAACTGGATGTTTCAGCAAAATGATGAAACACATCCAGGGCCTGACATGTTGAAATTGTCAACAAATTAGATTTGGTAATTTTCTCTTAACATTAAACAAACAAAAAAAATTGCATTTGTTTGTGTCTGTTTAATGCAGACACACTTTTTGAAACACAAACAGATTTTTTTGCAAATATTGCTGGTGCCGTAAAACTTTTTTCCATTATATACTACTTTTTAACACTAGAGACAATAGTGAACAAGAAAAGCACTCAGATAACTCAGATCTCTGCCAAGACAGATCTGCCCCCCCCCAATCACCACCAAAATTAAATCATTTCTTCCTTGTGCCAGTATCAACATTTCCTGAAAATTTCATGAAAATCCGTCCATAACTTTTTGAGTTATCTTGCTAACAAACAAACCAACAAACAAGCACGCACACAAAGCAAAGCGATCACAATACCTCCTGGTGGAGGTAATCACTGTCAATGCTGCCTTCAGTCAAACATGAGCAGAAAAAGTTGAACTGGTGTCTATTAAAGGTAACACTATAGATGCTTTAGTTGAAGACACTTTACTGTAAATTATTTTCTGTTGTCATATTAGGTGGGTTTCTCCACCACCCCACCCCTTCAGGAGACTAATCGGTCCATTTTTCCTTCCAATGGGAGACATAGAAATGGACCAATTTTCCATAGGCCACATATCTTCTGAAGATTATGACAATAAAATAACATCTCCCGGACATATACAGTATATCAATAGAAAAAATTATTTTGTTTGAGAATTTGTCTCAGCTACAAACTCTTGTGGGATCTTGCACAAATCTGGTCTTATACGTCCATGGTTAGTGCTATAGTGGATTAGCAGGAGTGAAGCTCTTACTCTGGTGTGATTAGATGTTTCACTACATGGATATGATTAGTTCATTTGCAACTACTACACTGAAATATGTGCTAATACCACTACCACACTGATATGTTAAACAGGATTAGCATCACATGTTAACACACTGTATCTTAATGGACCAAAAATATGGGGAAAATTTCAGGAGGAAGGGGTTTCAATGGCTTTTTGCTGGTGTCAAATATATTGCATAATATAATAGGCTGCATATGGAAAAGCTTCAACTATTTAATTATATTTGAATTTAATAAATATGTTGCCCCTCACCCCTACAGTTATTTTGTTTTTGTTTTAATTACAAATAAAACCTATAACAATTTAAATATTCAACTTAACACACAGTAACAGCCACACACCTCTACACACGAACACGTGAACATTTATGTAATTTTCTTTTTTTGTATAAATATGATCTAAAAAAAAGTGACACTTTTATTAAACATTACATTCCACAGCTGTTTTTGCTCTACAAATACCTGGAATATTTTACTATGTGTACATAAAAATGAATAACTGTAAAACAACAAACAAAAAAACGTGTTTTTAGCTGAAATACACCCACCAGTAGCATCAGTGTGACATTTGAAGGTGTTCAAGGATAAGTTCAGTTGTACAGCTATACTATGAGTATTTTTTATTTAGTGTTCATGATGCCCATCATGTAATTGAACCTCAGGAAACATGTCCAAATCAAACTGGATCTTTGCAAATTCCATCACTGCCTTTAGGCTAAGATGCCTCTGTGTTTCTGTCCTGCAGGTATAACCACGGTGCTGACTATGACCACTCTCAGCACAGTGGCCAGGACTTCGTTACCCAGAGTGTCCTATGTCACGGCCATGGACCTTTTCGTCACTGTCTGCTTCCTGTTTGTCTTTGCTGCTCTGATGGAATACGCAACATTGAATTACTACTCACACAGCACTCGAAGGCCCAGCTGCATGGAAACGAAAAGATCAGTAAGTTAGCCTCAACGTTGTTTTTGATAAAAATATTCTTGTTGCAATGATCCTGAAAGCTACCTACTTCTGAATTTATAGAGAAACAAGAAAATGTAAATTAAGGTGATGCCCTTTTGTTCTGGATTACTGTCACTTGTCACAAAAGCAGCTTCTCTGTGACAGTGATTTGGTTTTGGATGTTAGAGAGCCTTTCAGGGTTGAAATGATGTGCACTTTTTAAGCTCTTCTTATAAGCTTGTTACTATTTTAAGGGCCACTGCTTCAATCTGAAAGAGACAGATGCACCTTCTCTAGCCTGTCAACAACTGAAAGAAGGGAGTGCATTGTCAAGTCAGGGCTTATACATAAAAAGGATCTGGTCTGTTATGTTAGACAAAATGTACAACTAACACAGCATTAATGCACAAGAGAATAAAGTGTGGCATGGAAAATACTAGTTTATATTGTTTTAGTATGTATTTTAATTGCTCTACAGGTGACTTAGAAAGCAAACCTCCTGCATCAGCTGCATAAAGATTTTAATTCACAACAATTTCCTTTTATGCATGCTCTTATTATGAGCATGCATACAACCTTTTAAGGACTAAACTTATGTGGCATTAGATCTTGATGCCCTACATATATGTGGTGATTTAGTCAGATTAGATGAGTTTTGACTAAAAATTGTGTTGTCATGATAAAAAAAAAGGTCTTTTGGAATTTGGGGGATTTGTCCTGACCTTAATCTTTGACCAAGAGTGGTCAAAGTGTAATCATCTGCAGCCTCTGTTTCAAGGAACCCATACATACGATTTTTTTTTTTCCAGTACTGAAGAAAAAAAAATTGATAGTAGGTGCTTCCGTAGGTCAACAAACACAAAATGTAAATGTGCATAAATTAATCAGGTGCTCATGAAGGACAGGGATGGAATGCATGAAAGGCAAAAGATTGAAAAGGACTGTTGCAGAAAATCAGTTATAAATGTTCCAAAAATAAGTAGTGCAAAAACAAAACAGCCAGAGACAACTCAAAAAGGCACAAAAATAAAAGTCCATTATTATAGGGACACTCTTACACATACACAGTCTTTGTCAAGGACTTTTTCCAAAACTGTACATTCTAATCTGCTAATGGACAAACATCACAGAGAGACAATGGCAGAAAAAAAACATGCTGTGAAACATTTACTTAAGCAGCAAAAGATAATAGGTTCCAGACATACATAAGAATCAGCAGGGGTAAAAACTACACACATATTTATCCTGCTTGTCTTCAGTGTGCAGGATCATTATGTGCATGTCTAAGTCAAACCACATCAAAATAAAAAATACTAAAACTTAAAGCTGGAGACAGAAAAGATGCCAGAATGTAATAACAAACACCTTCCTAGTGCAGCTTTCTCCTCTCTCCAAATCAAAGGACTGAACATGAATATAGATGAACCTGAAAGTGTTTCGAGCCAATGTGGGAAAAACAAAACACTTTACCAAGCTTCTGTGTCAAACTAGCAACGAGAGCAGTAGAGACATGTCTGACTGAACCCGATCACTGATCAGTAATTACATCTGTCAATCATATATTTAACCTTCTACATGTGATTAACCAAAGTCTGCATTAGAGGGCAGATTTTCTTCAGGCTGACTTCAGTTCACAGAAGAGGATGGTAAAACTACTGTTTCCTGTCAGAACACTTGAGTTACAATATGTGACATCAAATCCCTATGATGCACTGCAGCTTTAATGCTTTGTTGCATGAGCAGCAGCTTCATTTGTACATGTACTGTCTGTGAAATGATGTAAACAACATAAATTATTCTTTCAGTACAAGCTAACACTCTACTTCCAGTAGAATTGGCAATTACTCTGAATGTACAGTACATGGCTGCACTTAAGTTCACAGTGGCCTTTGTGAAGCAGTTGTCATGGAATGTGTTTACAGGCACACTACTATCCCTGTTATAAGGCATGTCCTTGTTTTGGTGACATTCAGGATGTGGCTTTACATGGCATACAAAGAAGTCTGGATACTCACATTCATACTTACATACAAGATAAATACTCATTTAACCATTAATTCGTACTGGTGCTGTTTGCTCCAGCACCTGTCATGTTCACAGCCTAGTGTGTTCATTTAATCTGACATTAAATTAGAACTTCAACAGGTGAACATGTTCTCCTCTTACACTGTAATGATTTAGGATGACAAGGATGATGAAGATCTGCAGTGGTGACTGATAGCAAAGGGTCGTCATGATGGAGCTCAATGACGGGTTTTGATGTTAATCCACACAATAATGTTTCTGTGGTGTTTTCCACTGTGACCTGACTTGTTGCAGTATTTGTTTTGGGAAAGCCGACGTACTGTTGGTTGAAATGTTCGGTTTTCCGATGCCTTTTACATTTAATCTGACAAGTATTTACTTTTTTTTTCATCACTTACGCTCCTGTAGTGAAATGCTTTCGCTGCTGCCGCCATGTTTGTATTTGTTACATCACTTTATGACTGTGCAACAACAACTGTCAGTCACTGGGCTGAGACATATACATGTAACAGTGCATGACATGTTATACTGCCTGGATGCTATGGGAGTACTCCAGGTACTCCAGGGTTTCTCAAAACTATAATAAGGTAATATCTGTGGTTCTGAAATCGGGATATGGTATCTATGTGCAAACACAAAGACAGGATACTCCAAAAACCCAATAGTAACTCGAATACTGATGTGCATGTAAACACTGCAAACACAAAACATGCATTTTGTGTACATGTCAGGTTTCCTAAAAGTACTATCTATTGCAGCAGCAAAGCTACTAATCTGTATAGAAATAGAAGAATAACATAATGATGGGTCATCTCAAATCATTACTGTGAAACATGGTGTATTAGTGTGTTCCTGTCTCTTCATCTTTTCAGAACTACTCTGTCCTGGATGTGAGACCTCCTCACACTGTCATCGCTTTAAACAACTCCATGTACTGGCAGGACTTTGAGGACGCTTGTGTCTACGAGTGTCTTGATGGAAAAGACTGCCAGAGCTTCTTCTGCTGCTACGAAGAATGTAAAGGAGGCGCTTGGAGAAAAGGACGGGTCCACATAGATCTACTTGAACTGGATGCTTACTCCCGTGTCTTTTTTCCCACCTCATTTTTGCTGTTTAACATTGTCTACTGGGTGGGATATCTCTACCTTTAGCACAATTCAGGAGTTTGCAAAAGGAGGACAGCACAGTTCAACACAAAACATTTGAGAGCATTGAAAGGCAACCAAATAAAGTCTTTCCTGTGAAGCTGATACCTGGAGATAAAAACAGAGAACAGGCCTGTGCCTCACAGAGACTGCTGCCTCTGTGACTTCAGGTATGAAAAAACCAACAATATTTACCGACTCCCTTCATATGCTGGTCACAGAGGAAAGGAAGGATGGACTGTCTGTCACACAATGACAACATGAACACAAAGAAGGGAATGTGCTTTGCACTGCTACACAAACTTCTCAGTCAGGAAGATGACTTGTATTGTAGTAGTGAATGTACCGACACATTATTATCCAGCCATCAGTCAAACCCAGTTGATGAAAATCCAAGGACATTCAAACCATTCATAGTGCCTTCCACTGGAGGGGTAGATACAATCTGCTACAATAATCAGGGAATAATGATTTATTAAAAAAAAAAAAAAAAGATGAGCCTGGCTTTGACTGATTATGGCTGTTCTCATTCAGAGCTGTGAGTTACATTTATGAAACAGCCATTAGTTGGAACAACATGAAGACTCCACTTCTTATCTTGATGATACTGACTTTCAGCGTTTTATATTGACTTATTACTCCTGCTTGCAACTCCATTTTGTCTCCTTAAGAGTATCCCTGTGCCCCTGACAGCTTTATTAGCATATTGTAATTTATTCATATTTGTTTCCATACATGACAGCAATAGAGTGCTGCAGGGAGGACATATATTTTTAGACTAACCTGGAAGTTAGCATCTTAACAAAAAGCCACTGGGAGTTTTCCACTGTAAACATACATTTATGATACCTTTTCAGCAATATAAGGTTGACAAACCACCTAAATAATTTTTTAAAGGTTCAATTTGGAAGATTTTCATGGGCTTGTGTAACCATGAATTTTAGTAAAGGAGTTCTTTTTTTTTTTCTCGGAATTGAGTGCGCTAAATTCACTTCTAAGCTAACAATCTCCTTAGTTGCCTTGATCTATGATAACAGCTTATGGAATGAAGACTGTTCTGCTCCTCTACAGCAGCAACAATAAATGCTGTTGGGTTAGAAATGTACTTGCCTTAAGTCAGGGGTGTCCAAATCCATGCGTTGAGGAGCGGTATTCTGCATGTTTTAGATTTTTCCTTCTTCCAGCACACCTGGAAGCCATTACATCATTATCAGGCTTCTTCAGAGCTTGATGATGAGCTGATCATGAATTGAACCAGGTGTGCTGGAAGAGGGAAATATGTCAAACATGCAGGATACCGGCCCTCGAGGACCGGGTTTAGACACCTCTGCCTTAAGTTAACAAAAATCAAAAACCAACTGGCTCCCAGTCGTAAACACAAAATGCAAGTGAGCACACAAGTACACATCCTACATGTTAACCCATGAAGACCCAAACAGTCACTGGCAACCAAAACAAACTCCTGAGGTAAACTGTTTAATACCCGTTGATCCACTTATTCTGTCAATACATGTAAATAACCGATGTAAAATGCAGTTTGTCGTCTTTTCACGGTCATCAGACATGACCCATTTGAACGTTCAGAGGCTCCGTAGTTACCATAGAAACACCCTCATCTTCTACAACATTGATTCACCAGTAAAACCCATGGAGTTTAATAAATGACAGTGGATGGACACACTGGGTTTATGTTCAGTTAATGATAGATTTTACTGAAAAAGTCACTATTTCTTAAGTTTTCGCTGTTTTGATATTATAACCTTTGAATTTACTCTGAGTTTAAATGAACATCTACATGATCAGTGAATTAACATAGGCAAATACATGATTTACACTGAAACAAAAATCAAACTCAAGAGGATAATATTACAATAAATGGTGATAAATCACTTAAGAAAGGTTAAATATAGAGAAAAATGTATTTGGAATCTGCCACATAAGTATCACTGGGTCTTTATGGGTTAAATTCCAAGCCCAAAGGTAAAATGCCAATGCTAATGCCACTGTCACCAAACCACACTTTGGTAGCATGACTTCAGTGTCATTGATGCAGTTCTCACATCTTGTGCTTTGGTTCACACTTTTGCAAAAACACTGTTGCGTGACCTGACCTAGCATTGTTTATAAGAGCAAAACACAACAAAGCTACAGTGGTGGATTATTTCATCCATGTGCATATCATTCCCAACCCTTCTGACCACACCCATTTATGAGAAAGGAAGTGACCTTATTTCAGGCATGTAACCCAAAACCTTTTCAAATATCTATGTAATGGTAATTCATGCCAACTCATTTCCAGGTTTTATGTCTCATTTCTGCAGCACTCTATGATTGTTCTATGGTTGATATGGGTTGCATATAGCATCAGTGTTTCTCACTTCACACAGGAAGTCCAATGTTGTGAGAGGTTCTAAATCAACTTAATCTAACCACTGAAAGTCCACCAAGCAGACCTGAAAACACCCATTATGTCTAACAGACTGCACTATCACACATGCAGACCCCTTGAGTTGAAACACCCTGGGGATGAAGGCAGCCATGTGTAAAATTTAAATGTTTTCTTCAGTTTCAGCATAGTGTTACATACTTTTGCAACTGGTATTGGTGTTAGACAGCAGCCACTTCTCGCTACACACAAGATAAAGCAAACTGGACTGTGTTATTTATTTTATTCAATTATTTATTTATTATGTGTAGCTGTTAAACTAACAACAACCCTCCTGTTCTTTTCCTAACACAGTTGATGAACATGATCCACAAATTTAATATAGTGGTTATCATTTGTACATTACTTTGGGCACAAATATGATAATCCCACTCATTAGGATGACGCATTTGTTTGGCCGTTGACTCTTGTTTGCATGTAATAGATGATTAAGCATTACCCTCAAGAAGCTGTAATGCAGTTGGAGATAGAATTGTAGTTTTAATAAGGACTGTTTGTATCATAATTTGATTTCCTTATGTTTAGACTCGGCATTAGCAACCGTTGAATTGCCTTAGTGTAGCCCGCCCAGAGCTGAGATGAAGACCAGAAACACATATTTACCTCTGATAATAACCTCAGCATGGTGAAGACCTCACTTCAGCAAAGGCTACTTATTTGCCTTGGGCAGTATACATAAGTGGAACTTTTTATATCCCTTACTAAGCTGTTTTCTTTTTATTATATTTGCAATGTATGTGCCAAATATTTCACATATGTGCCCAGTTTTCTGTTACGTTTTCAGGCAACTTCTACTGTAAAATGGTTACGATTGTGTGTTATGATTCTTCACATGCGGTACAGTATTGTTGTAGTCAAGACCATGTCAAAAGAGACCAAGTAATGACCAAAACCAGTGTATTAAGACCTAGAAAACATGAAGACCAGACCAGATACACTGCAAGGGCATTATGGCAACAATAGTATAGACAACAATATGAGTGATTTAGTGTGATTTAGTGTTTATTTTCTTAATACTGAATAACAGTCATCATATCAGAGTTATGTGCAGTATTTCTACACTCCCATTTGCATTTACAACAAAGAATTCTCATGTTATGTCAAAGCAGAGAATTTATTCACAGATACTGGCCAACATGTCCCATTGAAAATATATGTGACCTCTAGAGGGAGTCGTGAGTGATTCTGCCTCTCCAATGGCCATGAAAACTAGCCCCAAGGATAAATTGAGGATCAGAACCAGTAAAAAAACACATCAGCGTGTCAAGGAGACCACAAAGTCAAAACTAATCTTTGTGCAGCTACTGACAACACAAACAGCAGGAAAAAGTGGAGGTGAGTTGTAGTTTTGCTGTGGCTGTTTTCTATCCAAAAACAGAGCTAAACTAACAGAGCTATAATGAAAACTATCTACCACCATTTTGTTTTATTTTTTTTTAGCTGTGAGTGACTTCCACCTGCAGTTTGAAATTTCAATACTACATATAACCCTTTTGAGATGATTTAATCATTGATTAGATGTATATTTACATATGAAGTATCTAATATGAGATTCAGTGTGTTTTTAAACTCTGTTGAAAATAACACTCAAGTATGTCATTGCCCACATCAGGGAGTTGTACCACAATGTGTAGTTTTCACTGATGTAGTGTATACACAATAGCTTTATGTAGCTAGGCTATCTCACACTCATATGTCATCACACTTTCTCACTGGCTCAATCTCCCAAAAACTAAATCAAGTAGGCTGTGCATTGAACAAGGCACCAAATAGTTGGCAAAGTAAATATATCTAGATGTCTACCATGAATAGCTATGTTTGCTTTGAGTGATGAGATTAGAGATTTTAAAGATTTTTGGTATATTCAACACATTCAATAGTTTGACAAGGCCCTAAATGTCTCAGTGACTGTTACCTTTATAGAAGTCAGACCCTGTGTTTCTTTCTTCTAGCTGCAGATCAAATCACTGTGGTATAGATGGCAAATTTTATTACAGAACATTTGAATAATGTCTCCTCCAGACAGACAAAGCATCCTTTCCACAAATTTCCAATGTAAAATAAGTTGGGTTTTTTTGTTTGTTTGTTTGTTTGTTTTTAAGAGGACATTTTACATCAAATCACAGTAATGATGTTAAGTAAATAAGACAATGTTCTGGCAGTGATGTCCCTGCAGTTGTGGTCTGGACTGGTCTTGAAGAGTCCTCTTTGAAATAAGGTGTAATAAATATATCAAGTAGAAGAGTGATTTCAAGCACTGCAACACTACAGTACAGTATAACGTGTGTGTTGGTGTGTATGTGTAGACCCCAAATGTTGGAAAAAGCTGTATAGTTTATATAATGCTGGTTATTGAGTACTGCAGTATTTAGCGAGTGCTGGGTTAATGCTGCGTTCACATTGTGGCAGTACGTCGTCAAAAATGTATGGTCTTTGTTACCAGTAGAAGAAACAGTAAATGCCTACTGTGCCTGCAGATAAACATGAATGAGAATGGATGCATCCACAAACATGGGTCCACCTGCTCGCTGCATGGCCACATCAGTAACAAAGCACTGACAGCTGTTCTACAGGCTGAAATTTTGTCTGTTTTGTTGGCAATGTAGCCATCTATTCTAGTAATCATGTGTGATAGTAAACACAAATTTTCTCTGCCACGTGGCATTTTGTTGGCCACAATGTGAATGCAAAACCATTGTTTTATTGTGTAGCATATTTGGTGATAAGTGCTTGCTTGTTGTTTGTCCATTTTTCTGTGCAGCCCAAATATTACAGTGTTCTTACTCCCTTCTGCCAACAGATGAAGGGGGTGCAATAAGGTATTCAGAGAGGTGCTATACTTTACAATAACTCTTGCATTTCCATGTTGGGATAAAAAAAAAAAAAAAAAGTTGTTAATGTCACGCATACAAACCTTTGGCCTCTTTGCAGACTTTATTCTTTCAGGATGCACAATTTGTAAGTTTGTATTCTGCCAAATGGGCCGTGACTGTTACGATTGTTCTGTCCAATAACTCATTCTTGTGTCACTCTCTATTATCAGGCAATAGTATCTAAAACACAAAGCATCCACAGATATGAGACAGCTTTTGCATCATTAAATCAGTATTTTTCTTTGAGTTACACGTAAATGATGAGGTCAAGAGTTATTGTGAACATGGCTCAAGATGGTTCCTGGAAGTTTATGATCTAATCACAGGCACTGCAGGTTGTGGTTGTATACTAAGGGTTGACAGATATGTTGGGTTTTTTTCCAGAAATATAACATATTAATTGCCATAAATCACAGACACAGATATTTGGATCTGATATACATTTGCAAACTAAAAACAAACCGCAGACTTTGTTGAAATGCCTTTGTGCTGACTTTAATGATTGAAGTCAATAATATTTCAGCCACATATTGTTCGTTTTCCCATTGAACTTAAGGCATCATAAACATGTACAATAAAATAAATCTGTTTTGTTTTCTCATTTCATTATTGATTGGCTATTACTTGTGACCTGTACGTTGTGACCAGAGACAGACTGGGGATAAAAACAATAAGCATTCATCAATGTAGAAATTCTTGGCCAATAACAATGGTTTAAATAACAATTTGATATCTATATTTATTTTGTTTTCATGTTGTTTTTCTAAAATGTCTAGCATGCTAACCATGAGCATGCTAACCACTAGCATGCTAACTGCTAGTGTACTAGTGGCTAGCAGGCTAATGCAGTTTACATCTGTGAACTTGACTTAAATTGATGATTATTTTGTGTCCACTCTTTTTTGCCATCAGTGATACACATAGTTGACATCACTTCCTTAGTAGCATATTGAACTCAGCACTACTAAACCTGATCTGAATGGACAATAGGACGCTGAGGCTTGGCTGGTGCAGATAAACATCAGCCAATGACATCCATGAATATCATGTTATTTGGAAATACCAGTAGATATCGTCTATAATACTGATGTTTGGCCAACTGATTGGTGCATCCCTGGGATATTAAGACTCTAATTGTGAAAAAACTGATTATCAGATCCAATAATCAGCTAAGCCTATTAATTGGTATTGTACTTAAATTATTCACATATGGCAAAGATCCAGTTTTAACTGGAACATTTTTAATGTTGTATTTGCACGTGTAGCTTAGCAAACCTTGAACATTTTTTTAATCATCTCCTGTGGTTTTTAGTCATCCTCTTGCTCAAGTGATGTGCTGTGACATCACTGCTGAGTGTAGATTAAAGTGCGAGAGAACACTTATAAACCACACTTGCCAAGACTAATAAGTTTGGTTCAGAGTTGAAACTGTCTGCCAGAGGAAATCCCTTCTACATAAAAAAGGTGCTTTGTGTACACTTCAGGGGGATCTTTTTGTGGAAGTGGCATGTAAAATTGATCATTTTGGTGTCCTACCCTGAAAAACATTATCTATAAATGAGATGTTTACATTAACATTGGGGATTGGTCACCTCCACAGTCAACCATGTTCCTGCAGGATCTCAAAATGAGTTTCTCTTCCTTTTCTTCAGCTTCAGTTGAATTTATTTATACAGTAAAAGACATTTCATCCAAAATGCAGCCCAGAGCAACATCAATAGAACACACACATGAAATACACTGTATAAAAAGGCACAACAGGGGAATAAAATAGAAAAATAAATAAATGAGAATTGATAAATACAAGCTCATCAAAGTTAAAAATGAGTAAAACAAGTCTAACAAATGAAAAAGTATCTTAATCAAAAGCCAGGCTTCAGAGATACAGTATGTCTTGAGGTTTCTTTTAATAATCTCCACAGAAGTGACTTCCCTCAGATCCCCAGGCAGAGACTAGGCGACAGAGCCTAAAAGCTGACTCCCCATATGTTTTAGTTAAAATTCTAGGAGGCCAGCAGTAGAGGATCTGAGGGATCTTATAACATGTCTAAAAGATACTGATACGAGGCCATTCAATGATTTTAAAACTACAAAAAGGATCTTGCAGTGAGTTTAAAATAGGAATTTCACAGCAACCATCACTGTGTTTGAGTGTGGACCAGTTAATATCCCCTTAACTACAGACCCAGAACAAACACTGGTACTAATGAGAGGCTCTTGCATTATTTTGTGTTTGTAGTGTCCATTGTTGACTCTCCAAGCCACTTGAAAAGGGGAGGGTGAGGTGAGGGGTGTGTTTGGTGTTTGGAAAATGCCACCTCGCTACCAGATGCCAGTGATTCCTCCTCAGTGCACCTTTAAATAGTCGACTAGCATGTAAGCCCTACTTCAGTCCAAAGATTCATGACAAAACAACACTGGGTGAGGATGTTTAAGCCTGTAGTGTTATAGATTTTGTATTTCTCTCAACTTTAATCTGTTGTAACTCGCCAAAATTGTTGCATTTTCATTGTATGTGTGGTTATCATGTAATGCCAACTCTTATATACAGGGCAGCTCTAGGAATACAGAAGAGAAATTTATATGTTGTTTTATCAATGCAAGAGATACAGCTGCAGCCGAGTGACTCTGCAATGTCCTCATTCATGTTTTAAGATCGTTGTTGCCAAACTCTATACAACCTTGTCTTGTTGTGTTGATTTAGATGTTTGAGCACTGATGATTGGCTTTTGCAAGTGACTACAAGTTTTCAGCTCATGTCTTCATGAATCTTTGGATTGAACTGGGTCTAACAAACTTAAGGGATTTACATTTTGTGATTCCAATGAGGCCTAAAATTTCCTGGCATGATGGTAGATTTGAACAAACTTACTTGAACATGATACAACACTTTTTAATTGGCTGCTGAATTAGTTTTAAAAAGTTCTCCTCCCTCCCTGTTGTATTTGACATTGCATCATATTTTTCCAACTGGACAGTCCACACTCACTGTCATCTCTCCAGACACTGGGAAAGCAGAGAGGGTAAACACTGGGATGGAGTAAGGCAGGGATTTGATCCCAGGCCAGCATGAGCATGTGTGAGGCTCCAGACTGAACTACTGAACCAGCTCTATGCAGCACGTCATCTGTGCTGAGGATCAGCAGGACTTATGCAGATGGGGCATCTGAGGGACTGAGCCAG
This sequence comes from Sphaeramia orbicularis, assembly GCF_902148855.1. NCBI lineage: Eukaryota > Metazoa > Chordata > Actinopteri > Kurtiformes > Apogonidae > Sphaeramia > Sphaeramia orbicularis. The sequence goes on along the minus strand of NC_043960.1, from coordinate 31,356,945 downwards.
TGACAGACATTTAGAAATGAAATATGTCTGACTGTCACTAGTCTGCTATGTAAACCCCTGCAAAAAGCTGTGTGTTTTTGTGATTGGAACGGTTAGTTACTTAAACTGCCAGAATTTAAGAGCATTAGTTAAGTTTCAGTGACACAAAGTACAACAAACACAACCCAAACATTGTATTGTGTCAAGTATTGTGGTGAACAAGCCAAAGAGATTTTTGTTTATTCTCAATACTTGGAAATCATTCTGTTTATTAGGCAGAGTTTCAGTTTCCATGTTTTCAGTGCAGTGCTGTGAAGTTTGTTTTTTGGATGTTATTGGACACTGAGTGAAAAAGAAAAAAAAAATGCCTAAAAGTGTTTTATGATGGACATGTCATTTGCAAGGTTATCCACTCTTGTGTTATTTGTGGTAGAAATCTCACTACGAACTGCAAAGTGTGCTGAAAATTATCTGGAGGAGTATCTCTATCGCTATGAAAGTGGATTTCTACCACAAGCTTTCATTCTGTGAGGTTTGCTACCTACAGTGTTTCAACAGTGGTGAATCATATTTTTGTTGACATGTATTAGCTCCTATCTAATCGTACTGCCTGTACGCAGAATACTGTACACTTTTTCTGCTTTGTGTTGACATATTTGTGGCTTCAGTGTGACATAATCATCTCATTACTCAGTGGTACCTTCAGTGAAAGTGTTGAGATTACAGCGTGGTGTCCTGTGAGTGGGGTTGTTTTGATAATATTGCTCGTTGGCTCCAACATTGTTCATCCATTTCTGATACCCATGCTATTTTCATACCTATGGTTCTTTTTATATCTAAAATGTGCATTACTACTAAGGATAATAAATTATAGAATAAAGTTTTTATCATAAATATCTACCAGTAAAATCCATTATGCCTTATGTGTTTTGTTTAAATGCATTAACTGACAAAACAGATTTATTGTACATCTCTGACCACCTTCTGAGTGTACGTTCAATGATATTATTGCCTCAGATGTTTGTATATAACTGGGGTTTTTTCCACAATAATTTGCAAATAATTAATACACATACTGACAAGCACAATGGGAGCTATTGAAGCTACTACATTTGTAAAATGTTTAAATCAGCAACAGACAAAAGATCCAGTCCCAGGAGAAGTTCTAACCTCAGCTGCAGGCAATTTCAGTTTTCCTGTGTAATTGTGAAAGTAAAAATGTCTCTGCCAACCTAAATGTCTGATCGCATCAGCGCAAAGTCCAACTTGCCAACAATTTGAAGAACTGCTCTTGGTTACAGCTGAAATATTTGATTAACGTGGTGCCCATACAGGTCACTTGATGGAAGTCAGCTGGACCAAAACGCTGAAATCAAATATAACATACATCTAAGGAACAAGGAGACATTGTGCAGAAGTTCTTCTCATGGCTCTAATAGTGTTCCTCTTACAAAAAACATGTCTCAGGAGGAAAAAACAGTCTTTTTCACTAGAGCAAATAGGACATGTTTCTGTCTTCAGATTCAATTGTACATGTCTGAAATCCAATAAGGCTTTTTAAACTGAAGGCTAACAGAATTGTGTGTCCCTTTGAGACAGTTTGGTTTTTCATCCACCAAAAATGATCCACGGAAATAAAATATAAACCTGATTATCAAAACTTAAGATGTTATCCTGATTTTGCTCTACTGTCTACAGAACCAAAACCCAAGATAAAAACATTAAAGTACTGGATATTTCAGAATATTACATTATGTGGAAGTTTTCATACGATGAATGTAAGAGTTCACCCTTGGTGAAACCTTTCCCTAAAGTGGCTCTTGTTCAGTCTTTGAACAATGAGAACAAGTGAAAGCCAAAGCTGTGTGCATATTAATAAACATTAGTATACTTATGACATGTATACATGTGTGAAGTGTTTTCATCCACATGTTAACTCCCCTGAGGTCCCTGAAAACTCAGAGGTAGATAGAGGAAAACTGTTTTCATGCTTGCACAAGTGCAGAGGGCGATAGAGTTTTAGTGTCCTGAACATCAGTGGCATGTGTACGACCTTCGTTTATCCTAACCCTGACTCAGACTCAGCGTTACTGTCTTTCAATCACAGACATGATCAGAACAAAACACCATTCCCCAGGTCTCAGCAGCACAAATGAACAGGATAAAAAAATAGACAATGGGCCAATAATAGATAAAATAGGTAAAAACAATCAAATACAATAAAAACTACTATAGACTACTAACATAAATATAAAATATTGCACAATATGCATTAGCAGTGACAGGTGGCGGTGCATGTACAGCAGCAACATGGGTAAGATGAAGTGGTAAAAGTGACTGTGGCTAGCAGTGTCATGATCTATTTAAAGTGCAAGGTGGACAGTATATGGGGCAGTATATTGGGGAGGGGCAGTTCAGCAGTCTGACTGCATCTGGGTAGAAGCTGTTTTTCAGTCTGGAAGTTTTTGATCAGACGCTGTGCGGCCTCCTGCTGGAGGCCAGGGGGGTGAACAGTTCGTGTGCAGGGTGGGTGGGGTCATGGAGGATGCAGGTGGCTCTCTCCCTGCATCTGGTGGTGTAGATGGCCCTGATGGGTGGTAAGCTGCACCCGATGGTCCTCTGTGCAGACTTTACCACCCACTGCCCCCCCACACACACACACACATACACACACACACACAGTGCAGCCACACAGTGAGGCAGGAGGTCACCAGTCCCCACCACACAGCTGTAGAAGGTCCTGAGGATGTCACCATCTTGCTCTCACTACCACTGAGAGCCACAGATGCCACTGCTCTGCTGCGCAATGCCATTTTTAGAGTGTTAACCATATTTACATCTACAGATTCCTGTAGATGAAAACTTCTGAAAACCTGATGTGTAGGATGTTATTTTTGAAAATGGAGGTGGTGAACTATCGGTTTCTATAAATACTCACCTACATGTACACATGGCCTCAGTCATTTAATGGGTGCCAATGATTAATGTCTGCTAACATTAGCATTTTACCCAACTAATGTTAGTTCCAACAACATCTACCAAACCAGACAGATATGATTTTCCCTAATTTAGGATAATGCTATTAGGTGTTTCACATCTTCAAACCTTGTGTTTCATTTGTCAGTAGTCAGATCCTGGTACAAATCATAGTATTTCACATGTATTCATACAGTCTGTACTACTACACAGATACCATTACATGCCAGCGCAGTCTGTAGTATTTATTACACACAGGCTAGTAGAGATCAGATGGGCTGGCTACCAAGGTAAGCACCCAACTGGTAAGAATGTATTAAAGAAGCAATATGTATTCACATCCTGATCAGTGGATTTCTAAAGATACTTCATATAGTTTATGTATGTAACAATATGCACCACACTAGTAAAGATTCTAAGTGTATTTGGAACACTGTATGGGAATTCCAATGGACTGATGAGGTTGATTAGACAGATAGCTCAGGTAACTGCCAGTGCAGCCACACTGAATGGGTTTCCAGGTCCTTTCATAGATCCACTCAGGAACTCCTGTGGCTGTGGAGTCATTAAAGGTCTGTCTCTGCCGAGCACATACCCACTATGATAAACCAAAACAAAAGTAGCCTTTCATTCATAGATCAGTATTGTGTCACTTTACTGCAAATTGTCAGTTGCTATAGTAAGTTTTGTTCCAGAAACAATGAAGTGTACCAATAGATTTGTACTTTTATAGCAGTTTGTAATGGAACTTTTCCAGAGGTAGTGTATGCAAATAATTCACAGTGACTTCTGCTCAAATCATAGCCCTAATGTGCTCAGCAACTTTTTAATGATCTCTGTGAATTAAGTTGTGACATCCTCTTGGTAACATTTTCATATCCATTAATCTCCATACATCAGTTCTAGTTTTCCCAAAGCGCCACTTACACAGAGTTCTGTTAAACGCTGAACAAGAGGTTGGCGAGGTCAGCACCAGTCAAGACAATGGTGTTCATGTCGGGGAAGAAGTAAATGTGTAATGAACGGTTTAGACAAAGGAATGGTTATCAGGCACAAATCCATCAAATATCTAGTTACAAATTACTTTCTGCTAAAATAAAAATAAATACAACTCACTAGTATTTAATGAAAATATGAGTAACTTGTATTTTGGAATTAGAAAAACACACTGTAATCAATGCCAGTTAATTAATGTCTTCTATCCTGTCCATATCAATGCAGATATTTTTCTAAAGTCTCACTGTTTTTAAAAAAATTCTTCCAATATGACAAAATACAAAATATTTTGGTCCACACGACAATTCAACCAACAACTAAGAAAGTAGTACAAACACTCAGAAACAGTGTTGTTTGTGTTGGACTCAAAACTATAGGAACTGTATAAAACTGAGCAAAGCAAACACCGAGGCTTTAATCTGTTGTGAAGATGAACAAGTTAAGTTCTAAACTTAGGTTAAGTTAAGTGTTCCGGGTTGTCAAAGTGTATTTTTTACATGATGTGGATTTGTCCATAATGTTGGACTGGACTGTCTCCCAGAGGTATCTGTGCTGACCTCCATCTACATCAGGTCATACACTGATTTGCACAGTGGTGGAAAAAGTTTTTGTTCACCTCATGCATTTGTGATATATTGCTTTAAGAATTACTCTTAACTCGTTGAACTCTGCCAAGTATTGTTCCATTCTCCAAACCCACATGCTCCCTTCTGCACATGCTCTGTTCCATCGAGGTCAAAGCTGGATGTTTCAACAAATGAGTGAAACACAGGGCATGACATGTTGAAACTGTTAAGAATTTAATTTTGTTATTTTTTTCTTTCGAACAATAAACATGAAATCATTTGCATTTGTTTATGTCTCTCTGACGCAGCCACACATTTTGAAACACAAAACAGGTTTTTCTGCAAATATTTCATTATAACATTTGAGATTGTGTAAAATGTTACACAAATCAAAAACACATGATGATAATAGACAAAACAGGGTGTGATGCCATCAGATACACACATACACTCACAGCCTGATTTACTAAAGGTTTGGCGTGTAAAAACGTGCACAAACTTGACTACGCACGCAAAAACACGTTGAATCTTATCTACTACCAGGGCACACTGAGGTTTGCGCCTCTCAAATGGGCAAAACAGCTCACGCAACCCACTTAGCGTGTTTGCCCTGATGAATATGCAATACGGGCGTTTCTGCCAGAACGTGCAAAATTATTGGGAGGAGTAAATGCAAATATTTATTTAGTGCGTGCAATGTGATTTACCAAACCTGAAACTGATTGTGGTGGCTGATTTTGCATCCTTATTTACTGCGTCTGAAAGGCAGGTTTTAACTGACACAGCTTCACGCAAATCTGGCTGCGGTTGTTATAGCGAGGAGGCGCATAGACACAACCAAAGGCAACACAGAAAACCAATCTGTTCTTTTCACATCAACATTTTTGGAATGACTTGAGAAAAAAATAATAATTTGAGAAATTTGGCCTCGCACTTTATGGGCCTGCCTCCCATGCCCGGTTCCACCAGTGGTACATCACCATTAGACCATGACTTGACGCCTGAGAGATGTCTCTTTCTCTCTCTCTCTCTCTCCCTCTCTGCAAGGGAGATTGAACGGGACAGGTTCTAGCACTGCACAACACACGCACACACATACACACCCACACACTCATGCACACACACACAAACAGTGCTGTCCACAGGATTATGACTGGACTCCTGAACTGGGTATATAAGTGGATGTTTTTTTTGTTTGTTTTGTTTTGTTTTTTAATCATGCTCATGGACTTAAAAGTTTTCATTCACCATACATTCACCATACAAAGCGACATAAAGAGAGAAGGTATTTATTTCACTAATAACACACTTCACCGCTGATAAACAGCAACAAAGAAATACCTATTTACCCCTCTGTGTGTAAAAAGAACAACTTCATATTTATGAGTGCTGGCATATCCCAGAGCAGTTTTTACAGCGCACTGTTTCCATGACGACAACCAGTACCGCACGCAAAATCCTCATTTAAATAAGGCGGTCTCCTAGACTTTGCGCTAGGGCTGTGCAATTAATCGAAATTCAATTACGATTTCGATTATTACACGCAACGATTACAAAAATTATGTAATCGAGAAAAAACGATTATTAATTTTGAGTTGTTTTAATTCACGCGCACGCAAGCTCCCATGAGCTGCTCTGCCCCGCCCCCTCTAAGCTACTGCTGCCAGCTAGCCGGCAGGTCCACCCCAAGAGGAAAGTTGGACCTAGCGGTCTGGAAAAACGGCAGGAGAATCACAGCAGAAGTGCTTGGTAAACAAAAAAGGCAAGTCAAATTCAATTGTATGGAATCACTTTGGGTTTGATGAAGAAGACGAAGAGCAAAAACACACCACGTGCAAAAAGTGTTTCGTAGTTGTGTCCGCACCGACCGGTAACACAACAAACCTTTTTAACCATCTAAAGTTTAACCACCGCCACCTTTATCATAATCTTTATCTTATGAAAAACTAAAACCCATAAAAACAACTTCGTCCGCAATGCAATCTTCAGTCTCCGAATCTCTTTACGCTGCAACTCCCGTATTAACCTAACCCTAACCCGTATAACCCTAATGTGCGTATTCTTCAGGGTGTCCCATAAGTCTCCATACATAGGAAAAATAAACGTTTCTTGACATAAACCATTTTTATTTATATATGCTCTATATGACTGCCGTTTTGTCGAGAACACATTTCAATGCGTGTCCTCCACTGCTGAAGAACTATAAAGAAGAAATATAAAGGAATACATGTTGGAACCATATGTATTATGTCTCCTATGTATGGAGACTTATGGGACACCCTGGAGATGGCTGACGTATACAGAAGGCCTGAACTGAAACCTCACAGCACGCCACTGAATTTACTATGTTTCATACTACATTGAACATACTTGAATTTATAATTTGCACTTTACGTGAGTTTTTTTTTTTTTATTGCTACAGTTCTATGGCAAGTCTATAGCAGTTTAATTACAGTGCACTATTTGTTTACAAAAGGAAACATACTTGAATTTACAGTACACTTATTTGATTTCAAAGATTTTTTTGTTTCGTACAAAAGTGAAAATACTTTGTTTTAGTGGTTAAAAGCTTTATTTATGTTTAAAGAGTATATTTTACGTTGTTTTGCAAGAAAAAAATAAACAACTTTAAGGTTAACAAATAATCGTTTTTAATAATCGTGATTTCAATTATTGCTAAAATAATCGGGATTTTTTTTTTTTCTATAATCGAGCAGCCCTACTTTGCGCCTGTTGTCATTTGCGCAGGACAATCTTAGTTGATCACCCCTGACACGTAAATCAATGGCACGTGCATATTTTAGCGCAAGCAAGTACATTTGCGCCCATTATTTGCGATCTTAGTAAATCCGGCCCTTTAAAGTATTCCATTGTATGAGTAATTTTCTTTACGAGCCTTGGCTGGTGAGTATTTTAGTCTTAAAATACGAGTGGAAATCAACAGTATACGAATGAGCGTCATACTAGCTGCTATGCTACTTAGCACTGAGCCTCTGCAAGCTCAGTTCATGTGTTCGTCTCATCGAGGGTGATCATAAGAGAAAACGTAGTTGTGTTTTCTCTCATGATCTCACGCAAGACAAAATGCCAGAAATCCTCTTTCGGAACAGTATTTCTCCACCTCCCAGCTCCACCATCTTCCTCCATAGATTGTCTCATCTTTAAGGTAAATAAGTTCATAATAACAGTTTATTTCTTTTGCATTCTCTGTCATTATGCTTTTATAATTGTTATTTTCTTTCTGACTGTTTTTGAGTTGTTTTTTCAGTTTTAAAAACCTTTAATAAAGGACTTTTGGGTGGTTTTGGGTGGCTGGAATGGATTAATTATATTTGAATTCATTTTACTGGGAAAATTGATTTGTAAGATGAATAAATTGTAAAACAAGCTCAGTCATGGAACAAATTAAACTCATACTGCAAGGTTCTACTGTAATGTGATCAGGTTATATATTATACAGTGTATCAGGATAATATCTTTTAATAACATTAAAGATATGAAAAATTAAAAAAATATTAACATAAATAGCTTCTTGTCGGGTTTACAAGAATATCACCATAGAGCTAAATCACATAACTCAGTGTTTCTCAAACTGTGGAGGCATGCCAAGGGAGGCATGGGTGTTTTTTTTCTCTTCAGGTCAGAACATGTTGCAGGTGGAACTAATGTTTATGCGCTGGAGCATCCTGGACTCATGTTAGGGACGTACAACAAACAAATCTACTGCCATGGTGATCTGTCACTAGACTAGACAAAGACTTTAGGTTTAGAGAATGGACAAGGATTGGACTGGAAAAGAAACGTGTTATGTTTCTGTTTTTGCACAGTTTGGACAGTTTGCAGTTTATTGTTCTGAGATGTTTAATGGAAACAGGCTCATTGCAGCCACTGATATTGTTAAAATGTTCATCTTTGTAACCAAAATTTGTTTGTTGTTCTAAAAAAAAGTAACTTTATTGTCATAGTTGTAAGTTTATTTATTTTTTATTTAATGTTTATTTTTTAGAGACATTGCATACAACATTGCCACCAAACAGAAATATGATGCATATGAGACATCTAGCTTCAGCTGTTTAGCAGTCTTTGTCCCTGATAATTGTGATAATTGTACATTTCCTATTTTTTTTTGGAAAAATATTATCTCAGGGAGCAGTCTTGTTGAGTTTATTTGTATTATTCAAGCAAAAATCTAAGTTATTTTAATTTTGCACAACAAATTATTCAAGGAAAAGCAAAACGTTTTGGTACAATATTGATGTTTCTTTCAATAAAAGTTAAAAATTGCATCACTTTTGCAGTGTTGTTGGGGTTGAGAGGGGCCTGGAGATTTTCTCCAAATGGCAGCCCGACAGAAAAAGATTGAGAACCACTGACGTTACTGAACATATGTAAAATAATGCTGACTAATGATGATTATTATTTGTTATTTCAATGGTTCTCATTTTGGGGTAATTATACATTGATGAAAACATACATGTAAATATTCCTTTTTGTTCCCATACTCCCTTACAAACTGAACCTTTAACAGTGTGAAAGGATAAATAGTTTCTGAAACTGTAACTGTTCTATGTAGACATAAAGGCAGAATATAATGAGAATATAATCCCAGCTAAACCATGTAACTGATATATCTGTAAAATAATGCTAAATGATGATGATAATTATGTGTTATTACAATATAAATGACACCATCCTCCTACTGTTAAATCTTCCAAACTTTAAAGTCATGTTAAGAAAGTACGTGTAGATTCTTATCTGCAGATACATGCAGTCTGTATATTTGTCCCCGTTCCAGTATTTCTGTCGGTCCTTTCTGTCAAACAAGCTTCCAGCCCGATCCTCAGCTGCTGCATTAAGGAGTGAGGAGGCGTTGCTGTTCTCTGGAGTGACTTCACATCGTATCCTTGGGCCCAGTCGGCTGGGAGCAGGTGTGGAGGAGGAGGGAAAGGCTGGAGGATGTAGACGTTCAGCCGCTGGAATAATCCCCTTCTTCCCAGTGCTGCTTTCTCACAGTCGATCTAATCACCCCACATTAGACTGGAGATGTGTGAACGGAAGCTCCCAGAAAACACAGTTCTCAGAAACCACAGAGCATGGTAATATTTCACGTGTAAACCCAGTATTTAGAATGTTTACTACTGTGTAATGCTTTGAACCAGTAACAGGTTTTATTTGTGATTCTCTAAACTGTAATTTTCTGCCAGATTAAAGTGGAGGAAACACAGCCTGACACTCTGTCCCACTGAGATGTCACATCATCAGGAGACATCTCTGCCCTCTCAGCAGGGTCCAAACTGCTCTGAGTTCTCCAAAATCAAAGAATAGTGTGAAAACTCCTTTTACATCTACATAAAACAGTTCTTCACATTTTTTTTTTTATCTGTGTGCAGACAAGAAGCTATTGATCCTTTTACACTAAGATACTAACTATGGAATGAAATGGAATATTCGCATGTTTATTTTCATCAATGTGTAATTACCCCAAAATGAGAATTATTGTTTTTGCTCCAGAGAAGAATGTGACTTGCATTACATTAACTAAAAATGAGTAATGTGTTGTTAAAAATTAGTAATTCTGACAACTAATATGTACGTCATAGACAGTGCTGTACATGCTTTTAAAAGGCTCCAGTTTTTCACTCCAGAGGGATTTTTTTTTTTTTCTTTCTTTTTTTTTTAAGGGTAATGGTCACATTTTCAACAATAGCTTAGAATGTACTTCTTCCTCACTATTTACTTATTTCTTGATTTTGTTTTACAGATGGTGCTATCCAGCATTAAGGTGCATTACCATCACATGCTATGTTTGAGTTAAAGCTGTAGAAGCCAAAATCAAGGGAGAAAAAACGCAGATCAAAACCCTAAGGTTTTACCCATACAGAGATCTAAGTATTGTATTGTTGTCATATCCCATCTGCACCTTATCCATACAGTTAGATGTTTTCATCCTCTTTGGACAGACCAGTCTTTTTTTTATATTTATGGCACAACTTTGTCATTATTGTCATATATTAGATTCAGTGGCGGCTGCCTGTCTTTCAGACAGGGGAAGCTCATTGTCGGTTTACATTAAAAAAAATTGTCAAGTTATTTAAACATAAATTCGGCCCTCCGTTCCTTTTTAAGAAAGTGGTCAGTGATCTTATCGTACCAAGTAGGTGTCTTTTCCAGGGACTTGACTGGTGTCCTCTCTATGTCCAGCAGAGCTAGGCTGCTTAGACAGCCTTGGCCCATTGTGTTGCGAGTGTAAGACTTCAGCCTTTTTAAACAAGAGATGCTCCTTTCACTCCGACCTAGCCGACAGTATGATTGATTTAACTATCTACAAAATGATATTAAACTCGAACAAGAAATTAGTAAATTATGTAACTGAAACAAGAAAACACTGAAATTATGTTAAGTTGAAACAAGGAAGTACAATGAGTGTGTTTTATTTACAGTGCAAGAAATGAACGAGTAATTTCGTAGTGGTTTCTCTGGATTTCACAGCAGAATGCGCGACAGTATTAAACTGAACTGTGTCAGTGAAGGAGTAGATCTAAAAATAGCTGTCAATCAAATGGGATTCAGCCTTTTGACTGATCATCCAATCAGCACGTGGGATTCTGGCATCCAGCCCGGCCAAGCTCCGCCCACAGCTCCATTCACCCCCAGCGTCCGGGGGCGGGACAACATCGTGGCATTTATCCAATTACCGTCCAGTTTTGAGGCAATGAAAAAAACTGTTCCACTCAGTCCCATTGAAGCCCATAGACGCCCGGGGTCTACAGACAAATGCACTGAGCAGAGATCGAATGAGAAAACAGCGCAACGGGAATGGATGAGAAGTGAACAACATCGAATCCGTTGATTTGTGATAAAGCTGATTCTGAACGAACTCATCTTTGAGATGAACGTGTTCTAACACATTTGTAGTCAATAAAATGTCAACACAACCATTTAACCATTTAATTTTCAAAATTTTAGGGGAAGCCAGGCTTCCCTTGCAGTCTATGAGAAATCACCACTTACTAGATTTTACACTATACTAGTGGCATTGTACCCGTGGTGCCATTGTAAGATAGCATGATCAGCAGAGCCGTCGGGATGACGTAGGCAAGGTAGGCAGCTGCCTAGGGCCTCCTTGCTGAAGAGGGCCCCTGATGGCCGCATGGTCATTTATCTGTACAACTTATTAAAAACCATCCATTGTAAACAAACCACCACAGTGAGGCAGCACTAACCCTCTCCTGTACTGTTTTGTGACTGGGGCCCCCCAGACTAGAGGGATTCCCCCTATGCAATGACAAACGCTATGAGGGTCAGTGACACCCCCCACTTGCCGTCAGTGGAGGAACAAACGGTCTGTCCACACTGAGCACGGCGGCGCGAGCATTTAAAAATAATATCAATGATGAAGCTCCTACCCTTCAGGGTTTGCAAAAAGACAAAAACCGAAAGAAGAAGAGGAAAAACGCCAACGACACAGCGGTAAGTATTAAGTAAACCACTGTTTTCTCCAAATAGGCTACAACTGTGTGATATGTTTGAAAGTGTGCGAACAAAAGCCCTCACATCAGTGACCAAACACACAGATAGATGTTAGCATGAGAGGGGGAGGATTCAGTTCAAGAACTAATCATATACACACAACACAACTGTGTTCTGTTGGAAGAATTTAAGGAGAGAAGAAACACAACTTCTCCATCGCCCTTTTCTACTGTTGTACAGCGTTCCAAAACTTCTTTACAGCTAAATAATTTGGATGTGGAGGACCGAAGTACGACAGCATTAACAGTATTTAGTCATGAAAAGCCAAAGCTAAGCCTACTGAAGTGTTTTCACTTACTCTGGACGGTTGTCTGCTCCTGCTGCGGTCACCAACACAACTTTATTCCAAACTAAATCGTCTGCTCCTATGAATCCCATCCAGTTTGGCCAAATAATCCATCCAGTTCAATGGACATTTTCGGTTAGCTAGCAATTTCCATTGGTGATCTGTCCATCCCATTAGGAGAAAAATGTCCCTTTTCCATTGCGTTTGTCCGTCTCATCAGTACATCTGTTCCTCCTGTGTCAGCTGGTTTAGGCACAGAAGAGGACTAAAGTAGGCCTGCAACACAAGTTTGTATTTTCAAGCCAACATTTGTTCAGTCCCTCACATCAGCTCTGTGCCCTCACTGCGGAACTGAGTTCTGTTCACGTTCAAGGAGGCACAAGTAAACTATACATGAGGCGTTCAGGGACAATTAGAATAATTAGGAAATTACAACACTTTTCAAAATCGTCAAATATTCAGAATATTCAAATACAACATCAAAAAAATGAATGGCGGTGTCTGTGAACCATGTCTGTGAACCATGTAATCACAATCCTACATTTTAAACTCTGTAATTATCTATATTTCCCACACTTGCCCATCAGCACATCACAACACTTTGCACCATGTGCTCAGGTAGTTTTGCCGATGAGGTCTGACGTTACATTTTGGTGCATTATGGGAAGTGAAGTTCATCTCCTGCAAAGTTACTATCAAATCCTCCACACTTTAATCATATACTTCTAGAATAAGGACAAAAGTAAGTCTACTCACCAAATGTCTTTTTTTTTTTTTTCTTTTCTAGGCGCTTTGCTTAAATTTCTGTCAGCGCCAACTGATAGTGACAATTTGTGTCAGTCCCATCAACAACACCTAATTGGAGACACTGTGTCCTTTACTACACTCTGGTGGATACTCTGTGTTGTGTAATACAGAGTAATTCATGACTCATTAAATGCACCAGAAAACAGGAAATCGCATCTGGATTTTATTTTTCTTCTTCGGTGATTTGACCACCACATCTTCGCGTATTAGGGGCCTCACTTTACTTTCTTGCCTAGGGCCCCCAGATATCTTGAAATGGCCCTGATGATAAGTAGAAGTTCTCTGCCAACACTATCCATTTGTAAAGTACCATTTAATCATGCATTGTGCAGGTAATAATTTGAGGCAACATGTGAGGCATGAAGGGAAGAGCATGTATTTGTTTGGCCTGTCAAGCATGATTAAATTCATACAGCGGTAGTGAACTGCAGCCTTCACATTGTAGCATCGTCTGGTAAGAGTAGAAATTTCATGAACGGCAGCATAACCACCAGTGTTGGGCAAATTACTTCTAAAAAGAAATTAGTTATAGTTAGTAATGACTTGTCCAAAAAAGTAATTGAATTAGTAACGGAATGACTGCTTCATAACTGTAATTAGTTACCAGGGAAAGTAATTATTGTGTGACTTTTTTGAAAAACCTTCAAATATGTAAAAGCAAACAGATTTTTGAGCGTGTTTCACGGCCCGTTGCATCGAGTAGAACAGCAGACAGGTACTGAATACCATAACTGTGGTGAGACTGGGGTCCACCAGGGCCTGGCTGGGGTCCACCAGGGCCCAGGTTTTCCACCACATGAATGCATATGTGCATTTATAGGAAGAAGATGCTCCTCCAGGTAATCCCACATATCCACTTTTTTCAGTCACTCCTCCTTGATACAGCAGTAAATGTCATCAGTCCAGTCAGTTAGACTGTCACTGATAACTCCTCCCCTAAATTAGCTGCGCACGTAGCTACATTCAAGTGAATGTGGTGTGCTGCGGACAACTCAAACTCGCAGATGTCATAGTCGTTCAGGTGAAGGCAGCGTGGACAATTCAGACTCTTGTGGTGCACAGGTGAAGCATGAAGGCAGTGTGGGCAATCTGAATATAAGAACGGCACGTAAACGAACGGCTCGCAATGAATCAGTTATCGTTCACTGAAAAGAGCCGTTCAAAAGTGTCGACTTGTCCGCGAACGTCACATCTCTTGTGCCTGGCTGAGCGAGCCAGGACGGATAAAGTCGCCCAGAATACCTGACAACATTTGAACACAGACATAAAACTGTGCGTAGTAGATAGTTGGGTAATGTTTCTATTCATTTGGCGAGTTTGGCAGTGATCGGGCCTGTGAAGGCTGAGGAAGACCCATACAAACGCCCTCCTGTGCTGCAACATCGGGACACGTGACACGCGTCGGACAGGCACCAGACACAGAACGTCCATTATACACAGAACATCCATTATAGTAGGATTATATTGTTTCTTTTTACTTTATTTTCTTAGATTTCTTTGGTTGTATAAAAATGCCTTTAAATTGCCCCTTGAGTACAAGTAAAGTTTTTTAATTGTATTGAATGAATGGTAACGCTGTCACAGAAATACATCAAAAACAAAGAAGAAGATAAGCAGCATGTGCTTAGACAAATACAAGAAGAAGAAGACGTGTGGTGGTGTGGGTTAAGGGAGGTGTGGGGCAATGGTGTCATCTTTTCAGAAACGATGACATATGTGTCATAAACGTAGAAATACAACGGTGGTGTTTTGAGATGTGTTCACTCCCGGACCTAGTTTCAAAAATGAGCATATTCAGGCTCCCAGAACACTAAAGCACTCATACGATAAGAAAAAAACAAAAAAAAACTTTGGCAGATATTCCTGACCTCATCTCCATGGTGACAGCCCATAAATATAAACACAGATGACTAGACATCTTGTCATACCATTATGAAGGACTGAAGCCACTTTTCATCCAAGTCTACATCTAACTGAGTCTGATCAGCTGTCAGTCACATATTTATTTCTCTTACCTGTCTGAACACACCTGTGACCAGCTCAAGTCTGCATCATGGGGTAGATTTCCTACAGCCTGAAAACACAGATCAGCAGTAGACGTTGAAGTCTCATGTTCCCTCAGACCTCTTCATTTCCATAACGCTGAAAGGTAATTATGGAATTTCACCCAATGACATAAAAAGCTATCAGGCGCTGCCGTTTAGGTATCCTCTTTAGGGACAAACTAAATATTAGCTCTGACAAGGCAATTTTTGTGTTTTTAACAATCAGTGTAGGACAAGGTGAGACTCTGTAATTTCACCAGTAGATGCCACTAAATATTCCACACTGAAACTATAAACGTGTAAGATTTGTGTGTGTTTGTGACATTAATATCAGAGTCTTTTGCCTGTGTTTTAAAAGCAAACGCCTCAAAGTTTGGTCAAAGCAGCTGATGAAAGTTGAACCTTGAATCACAACACTCACACCCAGAGTCTGTTTCATCATGCACACAACGCTTAGATAAGAAATCCAATTAAGCCGATGCTACGCAGTCTTATTTCCTATTTCTGCAATCATCCCGTACATGTCTATAAACAATACGCCATTGAAACTGTAATGCATTTTTGTCATAGATATGCAAATGCAGTATTATTAAAGGGTGGAGTGGTAACAAGGGGAGAGATTGATCAACTGTGATCACAACTGGAGTTCAAACAGGAACAGACACCGCAGATTTCACTCTATGAAACCTCTTGAAAAGGTTTTAGAAGAAAATAATAGGGCTTTGATGACGCCTGTAGGAATGGTTTGTACTGTGACAGATAATTAACACATGTAAGTCCAACACAGAAAATAGAGGACAGTGAGGTCACATCTGTGCCCTAGACTCTTCAAGTTGGGATTTACAAAGTGATCAAACGCATTATTTCTTTGTCTCGCGTATCAATGAAAGCTGCCTCTTCAGCATCTGGGTACCTGCAGCGTCCTGACCCTCAGTCACTACATGATGTGCTCATTCACTGCACCCAGAAGTTGCTAAGTTTTTAACAAATCACTGCTCCTGCAATGGAAGTTTTGACATTATTATGTCCTAATGGACATTGTGGACAGCATTAGTGACAGGAATGTCATTATAGGAGGAAGTTCCAGACAGAAAACAATATACAAATGACAAATATTCAACTTTTATTTCTTTAAATTCATTTTTTCAAAGGTTCAACATGTAAGAATCCATAACTACTTTTTTGTATATTATAAATCAAGTGGCCTAAGAGGACAGGAGACTTCTTCATCTACTCCAACTGTGATGCCCAGATTTGTGTCCTATCACAGGTGTTTTAAGACAGACAGGAGAGTTAACAGTCTGACATACTGCAATTATACTTCTTATGTAAATACAGTAGAACCTTGCAGTATGAGTTTAACTCGTTCCATGGCCGAGCTCATTTTGCATTTTACTTGTTTTACAAAAAAATTTTTGCTATTGAAATTTGTTTGAATTGGTTTTGTTTTCTTATAACCTGTTTCATTTGTAAAGACTAAGTAGGATTATTTTGTTTTGTTGCATATTCAAGCTAAACTAAACTAATCCAGACTAAAATAAAATAAAATAAAATAAAGTAAAAAACTAAACTAAAATTAATTGAAATATAGTCAATCCATTCCAGCCCCCCAAAACCACCCAAAAACCACCCAATATAATAATGATCATATATTTACCTCTGCCAAGGAGGTTATGTTTTTACCAGCATTGGTTTTTCTGTCTGTCTGTCTGTCTGTCTGTCTGTCTGTCTGTCTGTCTGTCTGTCTGTCTGTCTGTGTGCAAGACAACTCAAAAAGTTATGGACGGATTTGGATGAAAATTTCTGGAAATGTTGATACTGGCACAAGGAACAAATGATTAAATTTTGGTGGCAAGCGGGGTGGGGGGGGTGGGGGGGGGCACTGATCTGCCTTGGTGGAGGTCTGTGCTCTCTAGTGCTTTTCTAGTTTATTTATTTCTTTTATTTATTTAACCAGGTAAATTAGTTGAGGACTGATTCATATGTAATCTACATCATAATCCACTACATATGTGCAAAATATAGACCAATATATATATATACAATATATAATCTGCTACAATTTATACAACCTTCCTTATAATTTATACTATATATGATCTCAATTATGTTCTTATATAACCTATAAACTGTATTACTTTATATAAATATAATATATAAAATATATAGTATTTACATGTATTCCACTCCATATTAGCTAAGCTATACTACATTCTATCCCACCTTAAATGTGCTGCCCCAATATTCACCAGTATCATTAGAGTTAACGTCCACACTCTTTCATAAACATCTTCACCAAAAGTTTTTTGTAAATTTGAAAAAAAAAAAAAAAAAGTATTAATGTTTATACATTATTTCAACTCCTTCTCCAAACCCTTCCACAAATGTATTCCACATATTGTTATGTGAAGAACTCTAAAATGAAAAATCCAAGTTCTCGATCAAATACAATCAAATCTAAAGACCAAAAGCTCCAAAAGAACACAAGTGTAAGTATTGTAATCCTGCTGATGACCACTGAGAGGGGCTCCAAAAAACCACTGACTCCTATGGACTTCTCTCTAAAAATACAGTCAGTGATTTTTTTCTAGGACTCATATTGATCGCATCTGTTTTATTTGGACCTCATTCTAAGGGATCTGTTGGCACATCTTTAAAATTTTCCTCCATTAATCAGATCTCAGGACAAATAAAAGGCTGTTACATCTGCTGTGTTGAACTTTGATTACAGATCAGTTTAATAGCTCACACAATAACTGAGTCATGAGTTCCACTAACCAGACTATACAATTACTTTGTTACCAAATGATGGATGAAATTTACCATTTAATAACACTGAAAACTAGTGCTTAGTATTTGCTCACACCTGACCCCTCAGGCTCTGCCCATTTTTGTCCGAATTTGGTCACATCTGGCACCGAAAAGCTAACATGGTTACAGCCAAATCCCAAACTACTGGTATCAGAAGGGCATTTCACAAACCAGTGGGCGATGTCCCAGTTCCAATCTATAGGTCCACACTATTATTACAGATGTACATTCAACTACATGTCATACATTCCCATACATTCCTATGGAAATCCATTTTTGCCATATGACAATTATCAAAATAATCAATCAAAATAATGATAAAGTATATAAAAATGTTAATCTAATATCACAGCATAAGGTCATTTTCAGTTTGACTCATAGAGCTGTTTTGATTTTCTACTTCTCATCACAGTGGTAGAACTATGATTCCACATATTTCCTGCATCAAACTACTTTGATATAAACATTAACTTTAGCCTCAGAGTTAACATTAATCATATTAATTGATTTTGTTTTTTCTCTTTAGTAATGCTTGTCAATGGACAGAAAGTCTTTTAACAGTGGATGTGGAGAAATGGATGTTTGGTCAATTAGATCTGAAAGATTGGTATTTACGTGATTAAAAAGCAAATTAAAAAGCAATTGTCTACAATGTGAAAAAAAAAAAAAGCCAAATAACCCAATATATATTGGATGCTTGTAACAGAGCCTATATTGACTTTTTGAGATAACTCATTGTATCTGCTTAACAAAGTGTAAAGATTTATGGTGATAGATAATGGGTTCATCAAACACTTTTGGAGACAGACTGAGATAATAAGCTAAATGTAATTCACCTACTGAAATGTAATTGAACTGAACATAAAGCAGTGAGGCTTTAAGAGCTGAATGCCAGCAATCTACTGTTCTCAGAAGCATTTTGGAACAAATCCACAAAAAAAATCCGACTTCAATGGGGTTTGTCAATGAGATTGAATGCCTTTTCACAGCAACCAGCAGGATTACACCCTCCCATCACGATAGCAAAGCTGTGCAGAGCGTGGGACTGTTGCGCAGTAGTAATCATCTTGTTTCTTTTCACAAATGTCCGCCAGGAATGTTGAAAACCATCTGTAACTAAAGCAACACAGACATTAATTTACGCAGTGGTAGTGTCGATCTTCAGTCAGCCACGAGAACCTTGACACAAACACACCAAGACACTGGATGGATGACTAAGTTTATCTCTAAAACTGTGTTCAATGTGCCATTTAATGCCACCATGAGAAAAGAATGTGAGCAATCTGTGTGCCCTGTGTGTTTAAGCCAAAAATCACTGACTTAAGTGACTTAAGCCTTGAGTTTGAGTATTATTTCACAGCCAGACATTAAGATTTCTTATTTCTTTCCTGCCGATGAATGTTGAATCTTAACATTGGGTAAAAGGGCAATCATGTCTAGGAAATATGCTGGACATGCTCAAGACAATTCATATTTATGTGTTGACATATGCAGCAGAGCAGTCATGCCTGAAACAGTTGAATGATTCTGGTTTTATGCGCTTTAACAATCATGGAAGCGTGTCATTATAAATGTTTCATATAATCTCACTGATGTAAAGACATATTTCTCCATATGCCCTGTTTTTAATACACACACATATTGAACTTTAAGATTTATTGTGTTTCAGTGGTTACAGTTACCAACCTTTAATCCTCACTAGATGATGGTTGTCTCTAAAATGGCATTTTATAATACACTGTGTTTTTTACTTCTCAGATTCATTAAGAACAGACCTTTCATTAGGTCAGTGCTCAATATTAGAGTGATCAAAGAAAGAAATGTTTATTTGGGTCTGTATCACATTACTTTGTCTTGTAACAGAAAACTCAGTTTTTTTTTTTCTCAAAAGACTTTAAAGTGAATCCTCTTAAGCTCCTTCACTCCCCTTCTTAATTACAGAGGGTAGAACACATTTAATCCCTTCTTGATGAATAAGAGCATTAGTTGGATAGAAGAGACTCCTTAAAGGAAATCGAATGAATTTTCATTGAACCGATGTAATTAATTAGTTTATATGGTCAGAGGAATAAAAGCGCTCCTCTAAACTGCAGTTCAGCGTGTCAAACAATAGACACACTGCTGCTTCACCTGTTTGCATGGCAGCTCTGATTTGGTGAATATATACTACATGTATGTTATCTTATCATATATACATCAGAGGTGATTGCTTTGAGACAGCAAGGGAAGCTGAACTTCCCCTAACATTTCAGGAAATTAATGGGTAGAATTGCTCTGTTGAATTTACAATAAAGATATGAATTACATTTACATTAAAACTGCACAAGCTATGGCTGTGTCGTTCTGGTCAGCTTTGCTTTCTGACGCAAATTCCCCGATACATCCTCGTATCAGTAGCCTACCGTTGAATTCCCCATCGAGCATCAGTGGGTTGTGTATGAGGCAGCACTGAGCTGTTGTTTGCAGGGAAGCGTGGTGGTCACTGAATAAATGCATAAAATCACCCCACTCAAAACCCTCCCACGGACGTTCAGTGTCTCTGGGGGTGAATGGGTCAGTAGGCGGGCCAAGACGCTGGACTCTGGATGTTGGATTGGATAAACTGTTTGAAAGAGTAGGTATTGGTCCAAAAGGTTGAACCCGTTTTGACTGACAGCGATGATGAAACACACCGACATTGAAGCAGGTTGGAGCTCAGTCTCATGTGGATATCAGCAGAAGAGAGGTCGTTTGACAAAGTGCCGTGACTACATCAGCTGAAGAGAAAGGGGGTCAAGTCATACACCTGCAGGTGTGTGTTACTGTAGTTTTATGGTATAGATCTGGGATCACCAACCTTAATTTAGCAACATTTATTTACATAGCTAATTTTCATACATACACATATTTTGTATGATACTTTTGTAAGATTGTGTTTTTTATTTATTATTTTATTTATTTATATTTCTTTGTTTTAACATTTACAATACTTAAAAAGTGTTAATATGAAACTATTATTTTACTTTTATTAAGAAAATCAAAAGTAGAAAAAAAAACAAATACAAGCATTTGCATGCTGTATTCCTAAATATTTTAACACTGTCAAAAATTATGAAATGGAATGATCCCGCATATTTTTATAGAACTGTGTTGGTGATGAAGCATGAAGATGAAGCATGATAGCCTCAATTAAGCATCCCCTTTATTTTTAACTGCTTGCTATAATATGACAAGTTTTATGATGGAGCATAAGATGAGCTTCCCCTGTTTTAAAGACCAGCATGCACATCAACCACAGACTGTATAGAAGAAGCTGACAGAAGAACCATGACGTCACCTGTTATTTTGATGTCAGTAGGTTCTGGTTTGGCTGTCATCATATTGGATATTTGGCGCTGGAACTGATCATATTTGGACAAAAGGGGTGGAGCTGTAAGAGCACAAGGGAGGTTTCTGCTTGGACTCTTCATTAACGTGGATGCTTCAGTTTGTCAGAGCAGGAATGGGAAACCTTTGTGATTACTGACAGTGATTCTGCCAATTAGTGTCTCTTACACTCTTTTTCCAAAAAGCAACAGATATTTGGTGAAGCTGGTTTCAGTTATGTCGCCTGCGTTCCAATTATGTGCAGAGCCCAGAACAACTGTCACAGTGTAATCAGTAACACCTATGTTTTTTTTGTTGCAACAGCTCTACTGTGTAAAACTCCAACCAATCATGTCGGTTATGTGCATCAGTGACATTACACTGTCTGCTCCACCTGTCTCATTGTTGTTAAGTTGTCTGGATTTGATGAACCCTGTCATTTGGGAACCTGATCAGTTTGAGTCAGATAGCAAATCAGTGCTGAAGACAGACAACATGAACTGAGCTGCTTCAAATATAGCGGAGGTGAATTATGACATACACAGGGTAAGGTATGATTTTTTCCACAAATGGAGGAAAATTTTTGCCCTTTAATGTATGAAGCCATGAGACCATCAGATCCTGAGTACAAGCCTTCAGTATTTGCCAGTGGGACAGACTGTTGTCTTGAGCACAAGTTGTTTATTCAGGCCAACATGTGCCAAAGTGCAGAAACTGTCCATCCAACAACAGCAAGCACGGTTTAGACCCGGATCTGAAGCCCCTCTGTTCACATGCCCTTCTGTTCAAACTACTAATCAAGCATTTTTGAGGTAGCTTTAGGTTTAAGGGTTGATTTCTCCTTAAACTAATGTTTGTCTTTCCATATTAACCCATAAAGACCCAGTGGTACTTCTGTGGCAGCTCCTAAATGAATTTCTCTCTCTATTTAATGTTTCTTAAGTGCTTTATCCCCATTTATTATAATATTATCTTCTGTACTTTTGCATTTTTTCAGTGTAAATCAGGTATTTTCCTGTATGTAATTTACTGATCATGTAGATGTTCATTAAAGGTCAGAGTAAATTCAAAGGTTATTATATCAAAGCAGAGACAACTGTAGAAAAAGTGACTTTTCCAGCAAAAATATCTTTAACTGAACATAAACCCAGTGTGTCCATCCGCTGTCATTGATCAAACTCCATGGATTGTACTGGTGAATCAGTGTTGTAGAAGATGACTGTGTTTCCATAGTAACTACGGAGCCTCTGAACATCCAAATGGGTCATGTCTGATGACCACGAAAAGATGACAAACTGCATTTTACCTGAAATATTTCAACATATTGATAGGTTTAGTGGTTCAGAAGTTATTCAACATTTTTGATCAGTAGATGATTTTGGTCACCAGTAGTCTTTTGGGTCTTTATGGGTTAAAACTGCTGCAAATAACTGGGCTCATATGTGTGTATGTGGAAGAGAAAGGCATTATATTATTATATCATGATGATGTTGCAGGTTTCAATGATCAACTCGAACTTCTACCTCTCTATTAAATAATGCTGAATGGTCAAACAGCAGTGAAAGTTCCTCCCTTACTGCAGTTCTCTGTTTTATTAATAAAACCTGGTCTTGCTCGGAGTCGTCGCTTTCTGAAACAAGACTTGAATATTCAGTGCACTGTCTTTGGAGAAACACCTGGGTCAGTGACCACAATAAAAATGCTCAGTGATTTGTTTGTGGGACATATTTTACTGAATGCATGGCCAAACCTAACACCAGATAAGCGGCTCACAGCACTGCTGGATTAGCTCCAGCTCCAACAAAATGTCAGCAGTTATGCAAAGGAGCAAAGCAAACAAGGCAAAAGCTGGTCAGTAGGAGCCATCTTGATTTGTTTTTTACAGGCTTGAGTGCAGAGAGACCCTGACACTGTGCAAGGGAGCTGGATGAGCGTGTCTAAGATAACGATTAAAAAAGTTCACACAAACCTAACTCTTTTAGTCCAGAGTTTTAGACTTTTCATTTTGATCTGAATAAAAGTTTCAGGTATGTTACCTTTACTTTGTCCAACAAGGATTAGGGAAGCCTTATCTGAGAAACAGAGGTAATCTGGCCCTAATCAAACTGAAATTATTTTCATAGAGGGAAAAAAAACATTTTGGGCTGGTTTGGAATTTGGTACCAATTACATGGAGTTAAAGAGTGTTATTGTTTATTATTAAAAGAGAAAAAACTGAGAAAGGTCAAATGAGGCACTGTAACAAACAGTGAGAGGAGTGATTCAGTCTTCAAAAGAAATACGGTCTGACTAGTAAATGTTAACAAAGTCAAATCAATGAAACAAACACAAAGATGATTATACTTTTCCTGAGAGGATGAGAGACAGGGTGTTCTATTGAGTGCCGTGTTTGAAGTTGGTGATGTTGTTATTAGTGACATGATAATCTTGTTGCATAGGTTGAAGTTTGGTAGAAAGTTAGCTCAGTGTCAGGTGTAAACATAAGTTGTACTTTTAATTTGGCAGGCAGGGAGATCAAATGAGAAAGAATCACAGCAGGATAGCCATTGCTCTGCCAATGGCTCTCACTCAGGGTGCAACTTTACAAATTACAAAAATACAGAAAAAATAAACAAAAAGTCCAATAAGCATTGCCATACACATATTAAGTCAAAACTAGTACTAACACAATAACCCCGCTGAATTTTTGAGCATAAAAATAACACATTTACAACATAGTACCCACTACCCATAATGCACTGCGGCAAACATGCCACAATATGAAGGCGTTCACGCATTTTTCTCAATTCAAAAGGCTTACCACTGAATCCACAAAACTGTCATCAAACACATGCCCATTTACAATCAATAGCCCTGTTTTCAAAAACATATTTCCCTGGTGTTTAATATTATTCCTAGTAAGCACTAACACATGTCTGGTAGCATCAACAGGTAGGGTGGACTTAAGACCTAAGACCAAATAATCCCTCAGTCATTTTCAGTGGAAAACAGTGATATATTACTCAACTTGGACTCTATTACAGCATTTGTGATGACATTAAATGCTGTAGTACAGTGATTTTACAAAGCTTGATACTTACTTTGCAGGGGAGAAACCATGATCATGTAGGTGCTTCAACCAGGGCGAAGCTCGGCCGTTGTACTCTGGATGTGCTGAGCCCTGTGAATTCCCCAAATGTGGAAATGTTGGCTGTGTTATTTCTGGTGGTGGGGGCCTGTGGTCACATTCTGCCCTGATCTATGTATACTGTGACAAAATTCATCCTTTCCTTTTTCGTAGTCCTCATGGGGGTCACAGGGGGGTACCAGAGCCCATCCTGGCACCAACAGGTGAAGGTGTGGTTCACTCTGGACACATTAGCAATTCATTGCAGAGATAGGCTACAGCTACGTTCAGACTGCAGGCAAATGTGGCCCAAATGAGATATTGTTGTCCATATGTGACCAGTATCCGATCTGTTAAAGACAGTTTGAACAGCACAAATTCAATTTTTTCAAATCCTGCCCAGGCCACTTTCATATGTGGTCCTAAACCTGATATGTATCTGATATTTTGCAATGTGACTTCAGTCTGAACAGCCAGGTCACATTTATCTGACTTTTACATCACTGAAATGTGACAAACATCACAATTCTGCGCCCCAGGAGGAGAAGTGGCGGGAAACATATATTTACTTCTGTAAACACAGTGCGTGCCTGCGTGGTCACGTATTACGTCAGGACCTCTTTTGTGCATGCGGTGTAATGCTTTCAGCACAGACCCAGAACCCAAATGCAGAACGCAGAGACGGATGTAAAAGTTTACAGGGTTTATTGAATACAATTAGTATGATAATGATAAAGAACAGGATCTTGAGGACAGCGGGCAAGGAAGTCCTCGTCTGAACCGTCCACCGGGTTTCGGACACGAACCCACGGTTCGGCACCGGGTTTACTGCCGGATCGCCGACTAGGGGAAAGCAGAGGGAGGTCAGGGACGGAAACAGGTCATGCACAGGAAGGCAATCAGACAGGCGACAGGACATAGGGAAAAGGCAAAACTCACGTACTGAATAATCAGGCGAAGGCGTCAAAAAACCAGGAAGGCAGATAGAGGCTGACAACAACCGACAGGGAGCAGGCAAAAGACAGGCAAAACGGATGACAAAAAACAGGTCGAACACGGTAAGGCAAACGAACAAACAGGATCAGAACGCTGGTAAGTAATCTACAAGAGAGAACAAACTGGCGTCTGATCAGGGGAAAAGGCAGGGTATAAATACACAAAAGGGAGGGAAGACAACGAGACACAGGTGGAACAAATTAGGGCGGAGTCAGGAAATCAGGGTAAGGGTGAACACCAAACAGGAAGGGAAGTAAAGACAGCAGACAAGACACATGAGGAAAACTTAACAAAATAAAACAGGAAATGACAGACAAACATAGAAGACAGACAACCCCAGACTAACGTCCGGTAACCGGCTTCACATGCGGGTCACTTCAGGGTCACATTCAGTTCATACTCCAAACTGATAGAAGTTGTGTTTAATGTGTAATATGAACAAGTACACAAAAAAATCATATTTCACCAAAAATTCCAAATTGTGCATTAAGACCTACTGTCTGAACGTAGGCTATGTGGCCCACATCTGACATTTTTGCTTATATGTACCCAATATCTGATTATTTATAACAGTCTGAACAGCATTTTATCTGACTTTTACGTCACTGAAATGTAACAGACATCACAATTCTGCCCCTGGAGGAGGCGGGACCTGGACAGATCCATATTTACTTCCATAAACACAGTGTGCTTCATGTGACATTATGTCGTATTCTGAGCATACAGGTCGCTTCAGGACTGTGGAATGTTCATACGAGTCTGATGGCAATGTGAACAACCATGCAAAAACATCAGATTTCAGCAAAAAATCTGAATTGAGCAATAAGACCTGCAGAGCGAATGTAGTCATATACAGATGACCAACTGTTCACTCTCACCCCTACAGGTGATGTACAGTGACCAATGAAACTAAGAGTATGCCTTTTGGTCTGCACTGGAATTGAGTCCATGAAATTTTTGCTTTAAGGCAACAGTACTAACCACAGCACCACCATGCCACTCCTGTGACAAAGTAAAAAGAGTTATGCTATACGTTTTTGTTGAAGTGATGGAAATAATGGGCAAGTCTTTAAACCTGTACCAAATGCAGCAGTTTTTAAGCACACAGTATTAGAATGACTCCATTTGGTGCAGATAAACCACAATTAGCATTTGAGCCCCCAGTAAGGAATTACTCAAACTCTTGGAATGCATTAAATACATTAATGATGTATAACAATATAGAGTTGAGGGTGAAACCATTTTAATTAATTGGCTGCTAATTAATGCTGTGAACTGGAGCACAGCTCTGTAATGCGACACGGACAACACAAACAGATTAACAACTGTAACACCCTGGGAGTTCCACGGTTAAAGCTGTACTGCTCTTCTGGGTGCAGTGTTTTAAAGTGAAGCATTAGATGTACAGTTTACATACATCGATCTGTGCAGTCAGATTTTAGCTGGTTCAGAGGCCGACTCAATAAAGGCAACAACAGCACAAAAGTCAGATTTACTCTGTCGCTGACAATAAACTGAGCATGTGAAAGGACCTCACGCTCCTGCAGCCACAGAGAAAACACTGTCAAGTGAATTAAATGGAGAAATTCACTTACAGCACTGTACCGCCACTGTCACTGTTTATTTCTGTTGAGTTCCTGCTGAGTTCCAACGTTTTCCACCAGGGTGGTCCACAGTGATTAAAAAATGCATCGACCAAAGAAGATGGAGACCTCCAGAGGTTTAAAGACACATATCAAACATTATTTTCATAAAGCAAGAAAAATACACACCAAAGACCTCAAAGATAAATGAGCTGTCTATGAAAAAATATATAGCAAATTGGCATAACATCTATATTTATAAACTGGTAAAGAACACAAAAAACCATGAATGAAACATTTACATTACATACATGCATGTCATAAAATTACATCACAGCAATATCTACATTTGCTGAGTGTAATTTATGTTACTGTCTCATAACCAGTGGTACAGCTTGCCATTAGGCAAGGCAGGCAGCTGCTTGGGGCCCCTAAGCCAGCAGGGGCCCCCAAAGGACCAACAGACTCGACACAAATAGTCTAAAGAATAAGTTCACTACACAGCGGCAGTGAGAAGGTGCAGTAACAACTAGCTGCCTCAAATTCTCTGAAGGGGCCCCCTGAGTCCAAATTGCCCCTCCCCCACCTGTATGTATGTCTATATATTTATTTATTTATTTTTTGCTTGGGGCCCCAGGGGACCCTTTCTGCACCACTGCTCATAACCAACTGGAACTGAAAATTAGGATGAATTTCCAAAAAGAATTTTTCCACTTTTTTCTTTTACTTTTTGACCTTCAAGCCAAGTGTACATGTAAATGAAAACCCCACCAACAAAAATGTGTTCATGTTGAGATGATGTTAGTGCTTATTTTGAAACGCTTCAGAAAAGCCACTTAAAACTGAAGAAATTTAAATGCTACTTGTTTCATAAGAATACTGTACATTTACTAACAAAAATGGCCTTTCAAGCAATGAATGGGATGTTATAATCTTAACATCTGATTATTGAAATGCTGTGGTAAAAGGGCAAGACAGAATTTGTCAGTGTAGGCAAGCGTATTTAGACAAATAAAAATCAGGGAAAAAATATAAACTTTATATTTTAAGCAACCTTTGAGTATATATTTCTCATTTTTTAGGTGTGCTTGAATGCATCATGACCTCCCTGTCAGCTGGTGACTGTATGTGACTGACAGAATGCTGGGAAATAAGACTTGAATTTGGGGAAATTTATTCACATATTACAATGTCATTTTTGTCATTTCATTCAACCATAACTATCACTCCTTAGGCAACTCAAAGGGCAAGATTTTTCACATGGAAAACAAAAGGTTTCCAAATATAAATAATGGCAATCAGACAAAAGCAGATGATATCAACAAACATCACAAACTTTATTGTCAATGTCAGTTTCTGAGCAAATATCCTGTTCAGGTCGCTGGGCTGTTCAATAAATACTGGTAACAGAGTCACCTGGACAAGGTAAGAGGAGGTTGTCCATCCCATATGAGCATTTACATGATTACATCTCTACATTTAAATACGGTTAACTGAATTAAATCAATGAGTTTACGTGAGATCACTATGTACACAGTACAGGAAATAACATACCATGCATAAGTAATCTCTTGTATCATAATTAATTTATTCTTTTTTTATTTAAATGTTCAATTAGATTTGCCCATGTGCTACATAAAGTTTGTGTAGGAGTGTTATATGTTGTTTATTTGTTGATGTTAACTAACCACATCTCTAAGTTAACAATTACTGTGGTTACCTCAATGGGCTGAAATGGGCTTGAGTTCCAAAAACTACAGTCCCTTCAATGGCATTTTGAGGTGGTCACAAAAGTTAGTCATTCTCCACTGATCCCCATCTTACACGAGTACACAAAGTTTTTTTTCCATTTCTAGTAAATTTCCTCATCCATGACAACTGTTTGAGATTGAATTATGTATGGAGGTGAAGTCTCACCACTGTTTCTTGCTATTGACATCATTCATGTTTTATTCTACATTTAGGTCCTATGGGGATCATTGGAAGGGGCGGGACTTAGGCTCTCTATCAGGGCAATGGCTGTGCATAATTATGGGCGTGGCTGCGTTGAGTGACAGATATGTTGTGGGCTTTGATCGACAGCTAGCCTAACATGTTGATATTTTAAACCTTCTGTTAATTGAATAAAATATATTTTTCCATGACAGACAGATTTACTGCAGCTGTGTTTAAAAATGTAGACAAAGACTATTTGAGGAGTCTGTCATGAAATCATTACAATACCCTAAGCATAACTTAGCTACATTCACTAGCTGAGCTATATTCATAGACTCAGTACTATATTATATGGTTGGTAAGACACTCTGCTAATTAGGGCAGCTAATGCTAATAAGACTTGCAAAGTAACAATACTATATTACAATAGTGTAAGTGTTTTGTTCCTCGTCAGTGGCAGTAGTGTGCAGCACTAACCAAAATGAGCTTAGAAATACAGTTAGCTAACAAATGAGCCAAATGAGCCCAGAACAAAACAAACTCCAACATGAATTTCATGTGAGCACAGAAGCAAACCAAACAAGTGTGTTTGTTATTTTAGATTCAGCTACAGGGCATCTGACAAAAATTATATGACATTATAAAATCCCTTTCACTGGGTTTTAATGGTTCCTTTAACATTTTAACAGAAGTTAGGTAACCTGTGGGAGGCTAATTTGTCTAAAACAAATACATCAACAGCCTAAATGTCTCTAATTACAAATCAGTGTCAGACATGCCTAGAGGTTTTACTGCTGTTGTAAATGGACCACATGGATGTACACAATGATGAAAAGTCGGACATTAGGTTACACTTGTGATCATTTTTGCTGCATATACACATTGAAGCAGTAGCACCATGTACAGGACAAAGAAGAGGGCACTTTTTGTTTTATTCAATAAAGACACATTTCCTTCCCTTGGATTTGTTGAGGACAAAATGTTCAAGTTTTGAAAGAACTGGTAAAACTCAACAGTGCGACAAGGGACCAAGAACAGGCACACAACCATCACACTCTTATTGTCAGGTATTCCAGTTGCAGCCCTGTAATTTAGTTCCCTGCTGGTCTGCACTTTAGTCAAACGCACTTTAGTTTGAAATAATGTGACTGCTGTGCTTTCCATTGTGCCTGTAATCTGACGTGTCAGTCAGGTTACTTCTTAGCAGACGGTGAAGGAGCGGTCGGATGCACTCACACATACACACAGTCTCTTTGGCGCTGCACAGTAGCTGTGGGTTACATGTTCCATCCGAGTCCAATGTGGGTGGCCAGCAGGTAACACATGCCTATCATACAGGTCATGATCATCATGGGGAATCCTAGCCTGTGAGAGGAGGACAGAAGGCAAATGTTCATTGATCTTTTATTTTAGTGACAGATTTGTAAATCAGTGCTGATGAATTTAATGTCTATTCATATTATCCATTGCACAAGAACCAGTAACTATGAATAATGCATTTAAAAGCTCAAATAGTCTCTTTATGAGCCAGCATTTATGAAACCTTTCATTTATCACCATATTTAGTCAACAACCATTTTTTCAGTGATTTACAAATGTCGGCCTCATCAATACTTGGAGTTTAATGCAACAGCAGTGCCATAAAATACATAGAACTTTATGCAAGTTAAACAGGAAAAATAAGGAAAATCAATAAGTAATCAGTTAATATACAATTATTTGCTGAAAGTATTGGTTCTTTAACATTTCAGAAAAACTATGTAATGATGTTTAACATCTTATCAATCCATAGACTGGCAAATTGCAATACCAAATAAAAAGATCCATGAGCCACAAAATGATTGTATGAGTGACAGTTTGAGGAGTTGTGACCAGTGAGGTCTATGTACAACAGGCCAACCGTCTGTTATGGAACAAACACACATGCATCTTTACACTTCTTCTTTAAAATTTCAACCAAAAGTAAAAGTTCAACACATCAGCAGTTTCTCACATCACAGCTAAGAAATCCACTCCACAGAGCCACAAGGTTAACCAAGTGAACTGACACGATTAGTTCACAGTCACACATGTGATCGAAGATTCAGAACCCACTGAGACCACTGTCTGCAGATAAAATATTTTTTTCAGTCTAACAACTTTTGAATTACTGATCCTACCTATATGTTTTAAAAGTCAGAAAAAGTGGAGTTTCTTATTTTTTCCATAGGACTCAAATTTGTCTTATTTGGACATCCAGGGGCTCTGTTGTGATGTGTTTAAATCCTAACATGGCACATCATTGATTAATCATAATCAATTATTTTGAGTCGATAAATGGCTGAATGTTTGGCTTGAAAATCAATACCATCTTTGATCAGCTTTATCAGTTATGGAAAAACGAACTTCCTAAAGGTTCCGTCTGAGTTACACAGCAAAACACTGCATTTTTACAGCAGATTTTTCTTTATTTCTAGTAAATACATGCAATCTCAGAAAATGCAAAAGTAAAACTATGGCTTTAGTCGAGCCACATGAAGCCTGAGGTTCCCTTGAATGAAATGTTTAACACCTGCTGACTGATTCTAAAGGTTACAGAAAAATAAAAAAGGACATGTGCTACTAAAATTGTTGTTGCCATGGTTAGTCACAATAGTTTTGATTGTACACATATTACATGCTAACTTAACAACTTGACATGCAACATGCCAAATGTGAGCAGCAGATGTACACTACCAGTTGAATGATAATGTTGTAAACACATTATCACTACCAAGATAAAAACATAACTGAGCCATATGAAGTGTGTCTGAGGCTAAATCTGTGATGACAGCACTGATTTATTAGTTTATTCCAAAACCAGACACGTAATACTGTCCCAGAAGCTCAGATTAATGAAAGGTAAATCTGACAGCCTGACAACCCCTAAAATGACCCCCTTCCACTTTACAGTCTTGTTTATTCTCTACAATAGAGTTCATGCCCTGTCCCCTGATAAAGCATGTGTTCTGTTGTTCTGATATAATGGATACACTACTGTGTATACACAGCTTTCCTGGTGAATGAGTGACATTTTACTGGTCTTTTATGTTTCTGTCAGTTGTCCGGAGTGTTACTTACAGCACAGAGTACCTTCTGCAGTCAAGAAATGTGGAACTGCAAACCCATTTGTCCCTATTTGTCTGCATGAGACAAATGGAGCCACAGCCTGAAGCCACTTGGTCTTTATGCTGTTCATGAATAAATGTTTGATGAGGCTGTGGGGGCTTCAGTTAATACCACAGCTATAACTATTTAGCATCCATCCTTATTACAGTCCAAATGGTCAATGCAAAAGCACACGCTGCACCATAAAACTCAGTATGAGCAGTATAAGTACCTGATATGACTATTTACTGTATGATTAGCAACCTGGCATATTTTCTCTACATGTTCAAAAGGCAGAGTATGATAATTACTCTGGCTTTAAGAACAAAGGGTCATTATTGTTTTTTCAGTTCTTTTTGTGGATAACCTGCTAACCTTAAGAACAAACATTGAATCCTGAAGCAATTAGTTGTATGCACAAAGCTGCCTTTAATGAATGACTCTTTTTTTATACTACTGTCTTATTCAGAGCAGTTTTCTGTCAGGTCAATACTGTGAATCAGAGGAAAAGTACAGTGATGTGGGAAATACAAGGTCAACAAAGAAAACTTGAACACTTTTTATGTTTGTCCTTATTATAGCCATACACACACGCACACACACACATGTTTAGATATACGGTAATATTTTAGGGGGTTTGCAAAGGTTCAGTGAGGTCTTTCTTCTGTGTAAAGTCTTTTGTGCTATTTCCATCTGTCAAAAGTGACCATATTATGGACCTTGGTGGGTATTTCTCTTTTTCAGAAACTGCTAGAGCCCTATTGCACCTGGCGTGATTCAGTGTCGTGGCCTTCAGGTGAAGGTTTGTCCTTCTGCTAAGTCATTACATGGCCACTCAGAGGAATAGACAAAGATGAACCCAAGAAAATAAAAATGGTCCAACTTAGAAAGCGTCGGCTGGGACTTACTCACAGGGGATCGGTGTTCGTGTCCTGTTTCCAAATTAAGGTAAATGCTTTGTTTGTTGTTGTGATATTTGTAAAGGTTCTTATTACCATCCTTACTGCTATCTAAGTTTTTTGCACGTAAACCTGACCAAACCTTAGCCATGACAAGTGATGCAGTACCGTGGTACCTTAACTTATGCGTTCACCAACTTCAAAGTTTTCCGAGATACGAGCCGTCACTCAGTCGATTTTTTGCTTTGCGTTAAGAGCCAAAATCCGAGTTACGAGTGAGCTTCAGATACACTGCCGCTAGTTGGTGCTGCAAACGCCACAACATCCACCCAACATCGCGTGTCTCACTCATTCGCTTTGCTGTGGAAGCGACTCGGTTGTGTTGTGCTTACGTCTTGTGCTTTTTGTGCAGTTATTTTGCCAAATTTCTTTTTTCTAACCCTGGCTCTGGAGAAAGTGAGTGCAAAGGACAATGCTGAGAAGAAGAAGTGGATGATGTCCATGGAATTAAAGCATGAAATCATAGAAAAACCTGAGTGAGGCTTGTGTGTAGTTGACTTGGCGAGGCGGTACAGATGTGGTACTTCTATGATATGTACCAAAGCTACAGCACCAGCCAAGGGCATTGAAACAATTTCTAAGCTGCAGACTTCTGTCCATGAAAAGATGAAGAAGCTTCTGTTGGTGTGGTTGACAGGAGATACTGTGACGAAGGGTATCATCTACGAGAAAGCAAGAGCCATTTAGGCTGATTTGCTGTAGCAGACCCCAGGCACTTCAACAGACAAGGCATCGGAAGTGTAGTTCAAAGACAGTCAGGGCTGGTTTGCACCGAAAAAGCGCAAAACGAAACAAACTCCTCCAATCTCCTCTGCCTATTTCTTCCACCCTCTACCTCCACCAGTATTTTCCATTAGTCACAATCCTTATTTTCAATCACATTCCAACTCTCTGAGCATTGTATTAATGCATAATGTATAATAAATTGTGATTTATGTTTTGGACATCTTGGATTTGTAGTCAGACATCTTTTCTCAGCCACTATAGTGGTCATGAAGAAAAATAGCATATGACAGAAAAGGAAAAGTAACATCTACAAGAGTAACTAATCTGTAACCTACCACATCTCAGACTCAAAACTAAACACCGCACTGCAACTAAGTCCAAAGGTGGGCAGCTGTGACAGATCTGCTGTGAGGAAACTGTGATATAACCTGGCATTTGCAAAGGTCAGACCCATTCTCTTTTTGGTGACTAAAATTCAGTTTGTTTAATGATGATCATCCCTCCAAAAAATAGCAGTTTCTATGTGGAACTATATTAATCAGACCACAAGCTAGACTGCCCTCCCATTCTTCATTACTCCAATTTTAACACTGATTGTCCTTACATGACTGAAGTGCTGCACATGGTTGGATGTCTACCATGTCCTATATGGACACACGGTTACTCTGGAGGCTAGAGATAAATTTGCTGCCAGACCAAAACAGAAAAGAAGCTGCATGTATATTTATGTGATTCTTTTTTAAAGCAGGAAAGAAGTAATTAAAACAATAGTAATTCCACTACAATATTAAGAGAAGTCATATCGTTAAAACACCATTAAGAGCAGATGTTGCTTACAAAGAGATGGGACTCAGTGATGGACCCACTAAATAAGTCATGACCACATAAAGCAGAACATGACCATAAACCTTCTGCTGCTGTATGTCACATTCATGCTGCTACACATCAGTATGTATTAACAGTGATAATCTGTATATTGAGATTAATAGTGAAATTATAACAGCAAGTTACTGTTAATGCACAGCCAATTATTATGATTATGACGCATGATGACAATAAGGGAAGGTAATGAGCTGTGTGTGTGGTCTTTGGCCAGAATCACACAGAAACACAGCTTTATATTTCAGTTTGCCTCCAGTTGGGGGTCTTTTGTTTTAGCAGGAAACACTCTACTCACACAATAGGTGGATGTGTATATATATTGATGAAATAACTTGTTTGTAATCAAGTCAGAGAGAACCACACATAAAATTAGTGCAATGGACAAATCCTACAGCCACAGACTGTAGGATAGACTAAATTATTATTATCATTATTATTTTTTAATTCAGTTAGCACTGTTGGTGCACATAATTGTGATTGATTTGAGCTTCGCCATATGGACTTACTGTTTAATGAAATCAGTGTGTATCTTGTATGGAAGATAATTTCTCTTTTTTGTAAATCTGATTCTAGGTTAATATTGAAAGCACTGAAAGGAAAGTAACCTAGTTTAAAGTGAACATAATAGTGGAAAAAAAGGTGTGAATTACTGCACTGTAACCTGTGACTCAATAAAAATCTTTTGTTGTTAGAAAAAAAAACATAAAAACAAAGACTGTCCTGTTTTTTGACAGTCACTCAAAATGACATTATGTATGATTGTCTTCATGCGCTGTAACAGCTGATAGTTTACATTATAGCTCTGGCAACAGAAAAAACTGTAAAACCACAAGTCACTGATAATTTCCATACACTTTACATTGTCAGTAGCTGCAAGTAAAGATCCATCTTGACTTCTGCAAACAAAATCAAGCCAAACTCCCCCTCTTCAAAAAAAAAAAATGCTGTGATTTCAGCATCAAACTCCTTTCTTTTCATTTAGAACTGTGTCCAATTGTGAAAACAACAGTGCTTGTAGCTTTTATCCCTTTGTCACTGTCTTTGAATCAAAGTTGTTTCTTAATGGTTCTCATCCCATCTCATCACTTTCCAAAGCTACGGTCGAAGGCCTCCTGCTGTTAGTTTTCCTCACCATGGGAGACCAGAGTGACTCGCTACTCTCTCTAGTGGTCACATAGATCCCCTGGACTGTCAGTGTAAATGTATTCAGTTCATATCTCTACAATCCAATACACTAGCATCTACACCCTCATGGTAATTTTAAGTCATTTTAATACTTGAAAGTAGAAATACTATATGTAAGACAGCAAACCATTCATCCAGCTATTCATAAAAGCATACAAAACAGATATGAAAAGAAACATCATATCACAACTGTACAAAAGTCTCCATTACTTTAACAATCACACAACAAGATACATAAAAGATAAATGGGAGAAAGAGGGAGGCCTAATAATAACGGACGAAGAGTGGCAAAACATCTGCCGATTTCAATGGAAGAGTACAAAATCTCACTTATGGAAAGAATTCTGTTGGAAAAGGGTAAGTCATTTCTTTGTTACCCCTAGTCATAAGTCACACTATACAAATGAGATTCACAATGCTGGAGGAATTGTGGCTGCCACACTGCACATCATTTCCACATATTCTGGAAATGTCCAAAAATTAACAGTTATTGGAAAGAAATACATAAAGCCATAGAAATTATTCTTAATGCCCATCTACCCTTTGATTTCACAATCATATATTTGGGATACATTTCTCCAGAGGTCAAAAACATAAATAGATACTTATTCAGCATATTACTAGCTGCAGGGAAAAAAAGCAATAACTAAACAATGGACGACACAAGAGGAACTGATGATAAATAACTGGATAGATGTAACCATGGGAATTTATAAGATGGAAAGAATAACCTCAACTGTAAATTTGAAGATGGATTCTTTTGTGCAACACTTGGAAGGATGGGTGAGATATGTGAGGCCTTTAAGACCTGATTTTGCTGAGATGACTGCATGTATATGGACCCAAAATCCTCTAACTGAAGGAAATATGTTTGGGTTTTTTTATTATTTATTTTTTATTTATACATTGATTCTTTACTCTGAAGTCCTGTACACCAAGACAATAATGAGCTGCCGTAAATGTTTTTGTTTTTTATGCCTACTCTCTGGATGTATATAGTTTGTGTATCTGTCTTATTCAATGTTTGTAAAATTCTAAATTCTTTCAATAAAAAGAGAATTTTAAAAAAAGAAGAAAAAAAAAAGAAATACTATATGTAGCCCCTTTACATTTTTATGATACAGTAAATTAGGCAGTTTTTCTCCTTCACAGATGGTAGTCACAAAGTTTTAGTTAATGTTCTCAGTAACTTTGGTCCCACCTCAAAGCCCTGGTGTAAGCAACTCTTGGTTCTAACCAGTATGTAAGGGTTTGTTGCGAGAACTACGTCTTTGAGAGTCAAAACACAAATAACTGGTCTGAGATAAGGCACCATCTGTGGACCAGACCCAGAATAATTAAAGAACCAGAGCTAATGTGGTAGCATAGGCTCCTCAGTGACCTGCCAATCTTTTTATTAGACTCCATAAATGCTCAAGTGCCTTTGGCCCACTTCTACCTGTATTCTCCTGCCTGTTTCTTATGTCCTCAGCCTGCTCATTTCCTGGTTCATCAGCTTCACCAATCCAACATCCCGGTTCCAACCCTGTGAGCCTGTAACATCATCTACATCATACTTCCTGCCTCATCAGCCTGCCGCCCTCCATCCTCCATGTCTCTAGGACCAGCCAGCCCTCTTTGTCCTCTCTCTAAGGTCCTTCAACTGTCTGCCCTGCCAGACTTTTTGCTCTCTGCTCTAGATGCCCTGGCTCCTTGATTTCCTCCCAGTTTACTTCAAAATTTGTTTTAGAATCTTGTTTTGTTTCCTCCGTCAGTCCATACAAAAGCACATTATACTTAGTGATCTGTATAAACATTATTTCCATCATTTGAAAAGCTTTTAATGTCTATTTTGTTTCTATTCCTAAAAGTTACAACAATTACCTGCTTTTGGTCGGAACCTATTCTTTCTGTCTTGGCATATATATGGTCCTCTGAATCAGAAGGCATTGCAAAGCCCTATTTTAAGATAAGCTTTAAGAGGACACTTTCTATTGCATCTTTTGGCCCACAGAATTATATCTATATATATCTGCATGTATTCATGACTGACTGCATGTCTATAAATGTGTGTCAATGTATTACACTTCATTGCTACAACTATTACTTCACTCTGATAAAGAAAAAAAGATGCCTGTTTCCATTTAAAATGCATGTGGAAATGTCAAATTAGTACTTGAACTGAGGACTAATGAAGCTGGTCAAGCACTTAAGCTCATTAATGATGATTTCAATGCAGTGTGGTGGTGTATGTAATATGTGACCGAGTCAGAATTCTTAGCAGCAAGTTGAACTGAATTACAAAGGTCAGAATAATTATCACATATTTGTACGTCTGAGGTTTGAGTGGGGGAAACACCAACAAAAAAGAAAATAATGTCAGTTGGTCAAAGCAAACCTTTGCTGTGATTTCTCTCTTACCTGTCCTGGCATCTGTTCCAGCTGCTGATTATCAGATGTTTTTTTTTTTTTTTCAGCAGACTAGAGAGTGTTGCAGCAGAACAGAAAACTTCAGACGACTACACCTCAGTGCTCAGCCTCAGGCTAAAGAATCAATGCCAAACTCTGGAAAAATGCCGGATAGTAATGCCGCATTTGGCAGTGTATCAGATCAGTTCACTAGTTTATATATTGATCTGTTGTGAGAGAATACAGCTCACCCGATACAGGGATGCTTAGCTTATGATCCAGACTGTGTATGTATAAATATATCATATGAAAAAAGGGAACTCTCCCAGTCAAGTCCTTTAAAGCAACCTGCTATGACTGTATCTAGTATTTGAAATACTGCCTGGAATCTGTAGGATTTGATTAAAAGTCATTCTGTTTCATAATTGGTTTATAAACTACCTTAATAATTAGAAGGTAAGTTGTTTTTGCTAATAGCTATCAATGCATATTTATGTTAAGAAAGGTGCACCCCAAGGCTCTATTCTAGGACCACTGTTATTCACAATTCCCAAGAGATTTGTAAAAAAATACAAATCATCTTTATCCAGAGGATGCTGTTATGCAACAACACCTCTGTTTGCAAGGTGGGTAAAAACTTCAAATCAAAATACATTCTGTTGTTTGGAAAGCAGATCAATAATTCCACTGAATGAATATTACAGCTCATAGTGGGTCTGCTTCAGAATGAGTAACTTTATATAAATCCTTTGGTTTCTGAATTGGTGACAGGCTTGTATTCAATTGGTACATATATATTGATGAAAATTTGTACTTTCTGGACAAATAAAGCATGTTATTACACAGAATTACTGAAAACAAATTTTTCAGTCAACCAAATCAACCTCTGAAAAAAAAAATCCATTTTAGTTGAATTTACTGAATAATCTATGAACTATTAGAGTCAAACAAGCTCCGGTCACCTCTACACAGGTAAATCCTTTATTTTTCTGCTGAGTAATAACAATTTCCCCCATGACAGGCACAGCATGAAGGGACAGAGGGCAGATGCAAACATTGCCACAACGAAGCGCAGAGAGGAACAAGGTTCACCTTGTCAAAAAGTTGCCATCGTACCTTGTGATCTTGCACATTGATTTAATTGCATATGATGGAAGCTCTTTGAAAAGTCCTGATGCAATCTCAAAGCCTCTCTTTAGATAAACCCCTGTGACTGGGGAGGCTGTATGCTTGAAAGAAAACAGTGCTGCTCCCTATGACAATGCTTGACCTGCTCAATTCAATAAGTAGTATGACTTGCAAAAAGCACAACTGTATGTTGAACAGCAATGCAGAAAATCTTATTTCTGTTCCTGCTATCCCATATAAATCTACAGATATATTTTCTCTTTTTGTGTAGGCTTTTGTCTCTGACTGCTCTACATGAGAGGTTTCCTGCAAATGAATGTAGCACACCTGCACCATTGTCTGTAGCTTAGAATAATAATTATACCACATAATGCAAGACGAACACAGAACAAAGAAGGCAGAACAAGATGTGGAGACACTGAATAATGGTCTCCTTTCTGTAAATCAGCTTGCATTGGTTGATATGAGGTTTGGAACTTGTTTTACTGTCAGTCGTCTAATAAGATTCAATTGCAGAGCAGAAGCTGCACCATTCATTCAAAATCAAAAGCTGAAAAGTAGTTTAGGGCCCATAATGTTTGACCAGAAGCTTGTAATCATTTGTTTCATTACTGCCTGATCAATTTTTCAAGGCTGCAGCAAGTCATGCCAAGAAAATAACCCCAACTAACAGTGCTTTTGATTTGTCCAGTGTGTTTGTTTAATACACCATGACCTTTTTTCACTTTTACTTGAATAAAGAAGTTGAATTAGTATTTATACTCATACAAGTCTTTGTCTACATACTTCTGGGTGAGTGTGTACTTCTACCACCTCTGACAGTTTAATGACCCTTTAATATTGACAGAGAATGTTTGACAAAAAAAATTACAAATATTTAACTGTTTTACAAAGATGAATGAGAAATGTGAAATAAGAAATAGGCTCCTGACCAGATGAAGGTCTCTAACTAAAATCAAATTCTGTTTTTATTATTTTAATCTGTTCCTGAAAATATAAAACTATAGATGCTACAGATTGATAAAGCATGGTTTAGTTTTAATTTATTTGATTTAGTTCATAGTATTTCTATTTTTACTAAGAAACATACATGAACTGCACATAAATACAAACAACAGCCTAATTTCACACATGATCCATGATGAAGATTCAGTAAAATGTAAGTGCATGGCCAGAAGGGTACATTGTAATAAATATTTTGAAGATCCCCAAAATTTCATTAATCATGATTTGATGTTGTTTAGTTTACATAGTACAGTTGAACTTGTTTTAGGGGCATACAATTAACAAATCCACTGCCATGGTGATCTCTCATTTAAGTCAACAAAGGTTATAGTTTTGGACAAAGTATTTTACTGGGTTGAAAAGAAAAATATGCACAGCTTTTGCAGTTTGGACAGTTTTCACTTTATTGTTCTGAGAATACGTGCAATGCAAAACGGGCTCATTGCAACCTCTAATACTGTTAAAATATTCATCTGTTACCAAAAATATGTTGTTCTAAAAATAAATATAACTTTATCGTTACAGTTATAAAAACGTAATAGGATATTTCAAATTTTTACTTGGAAAAGTATTGTCTCAGGGAGCAGTCTAGTTAAATTTATTTGTATTGTTCCAGCAAAACATTAAGTTGTTTTTAATTTGCACATTAAATTATTCAAAGAAAAGCAAAAAGAATTGCGATAATATTGATGGGTTTTTCAAGAAAATTTATTTATTTTAAATATTGTTACAATTTTGCTGGAGTTGAGGGGGTCACTTGGAAAATTTTTCTTTCTCGAAATGGGAATAGTTTAGGAACCACTGATTTAAAGGAAAAGTAAAATATAACAAAAAAAGTGGTGCCAGACACAACAAACCCTGCCCCTCACACATATTGTAGCTTATTTTGGCATTGATCCAGCTGATGTCATCATGTCTATGCATGTGCTGATGTCAGCATATCAGTTGCCTCTGTATATGTGCCAAGTTTGAAGTAAATTGGAGGAAAATTGATGTTTTTGCAGACATTTGAAATTTCACCTATTATAAGTAAATGGGAGTAGAAAAACTAATTCAAAAATTTGAACTTTGACCAACTTTTCCCAAAATATAACTACATCTATTCTGGGTTGCTGGCAATCTATAAACCCAATTTGGTATTAATTCAACCAACAGTTTTGCTGCTACAGACGTTTGAAATTTCATCCATTATAAGTAAATGAGAAAAAAAAAAAGATTTTAAAAAAATTCATAAAAAATGTAAACTTTGACCTACATTTCCCAAAATGCAATGAGATCTGTTCTGGGTCACTGGCAATCTATAAACCCAATTTGGTATGAATTCAACCAATAGTTTTGCTTCTGGAGTGTTAACAAACAAACAAAGAAACAAACAAACCGAACCAAAAACAATACCCCTTGCCTCCCCTTTGGGGGGTGGGGTAATAAACAATGACTGAACTATAATGAAGTGGTCCCATTCTGTA
This sequence comes from Sphaeramia orbicularis, assembly GCF_902148855.1. Lineage (NCBI taxonomy): Eukaryota > Metazoa > Chordata > Actinopteri > Kurtiformes > Apogonidae > Sphaeramia > Sphaeramia orbicularis. The sequence continues at coordinate 31,315,119 of NC_043960.1, read as the reverse complement.
AACTACTTTGTAACTGAAGTCATAAAACTTATGTCAGGTGTAGCTGGTGTTTTTGCTGTGGTCCTCAGGAAAATGTTCTGAGCAGAGAAGAAGACACATGAAGGAAACCACAGGGACCAGAGACACTGACAGCTGAACTCTTCACAGCCACTCATTCCCCTTTGTGATGGACTATCAAAAAGGCATACACACACTCCTTCCAGGCTCATCTGGGCCGTGGACTTAAGCAGCTGATACAGCACCAGTCAGTGCCAGATGCCTGGAGCTGCTCACAGACGTCGTTCCCACTTACCTGGCTCTGAGAGCAGCTGTGACCCCTACCACAGACATCCAATTACAGACAGAGCATCAGCCCAGAGTAATACTTCTACCCAGTAACTGTAAACACAGCTCCAGTGCCAACAAGGTGAAGGTCCACAGGTTCAACATTCTTATCCACTTCAATAAACTCTTGAGCACAAGCCTTTCCAACACACTCAATAATTTCTTAGTATATACAGAACTGTGCAAAAGTCTCAGGTTACTATTAAGTTTGTTGTTTTAGCAAAGCTCTAATGGCCACTCTCAGTTTCTGTATTAAGATACAACAAGGATATACAGGAAATATACACAACATTAAAAACAAATGTCTCAGGAAAGTGTTCAGTGTGACCTTCCTTTCCGCCTCACATGTCTGTAACCCTTATGTTCAGACAATCTAAGATTTACTGCTTTTATTTTCTACTGTTTTACACCTGGTCTCATTCAACACATTGCAGATGTCTCTTATTGTTTGGTCTACTTTTTGTTATGGGTCAATACTGACCTACACCTGTAGAAGTCTTTTCATTTTGATTGTCTGTGTGTCTTTAATAATGTGCACATATTTTTTCATATTTTCTTTTTATATCTGAAGAAAAGAGACGCTGAAAAAACAAGGAAACAGGTAAAGGTGACATGAGGCTTTTGCACAGTATTGTGACATAACTGATTTGAGGTGCTATTGTACTGAAAACACATTCCTCACTGCTAATCAATGTTACTTTAAATGCCACCAGTAATTTCAGCTGCCTCTAAATGCTAACACATAAGCTCAGTGTTGTACAGTAAAGTAATAATGATATTCAAGGTAGTGGATGGAAAAATGCAATGCCAAATTAATGCTCTCATTAGCTAATATAGTTATTAATGTTTTACTTAGATATGGTCATTAACTGACAGTAAACTTCATGAAGCACTGGTAAGTAGGATTACATTCGTTTTGTTGCATATTTGAAATAAATTGAACTGGACTGAAATATTCTTAACCATGATGTCTGTCAAGTGTCCATTATCCCTGTCAATCAACACAGTGCACATCAAAACCTCTACAAGCTCTAAAATATTAATAAGGGAGCAATTATTTACAAAAATACACTCATTATATGGTCTAAATAAAAATAAATAAGACCAGAATGACTCTTGAAAACAATACATAAATAAGATATCTAAAGAGAATTTATTTTTGCAATCGCTGTGTCTTCAATTTTCAATTACTTGCTGCAGAGTTAAAAGGAAATCAAAACTTCCAATGTACTTCTATTCTCTAAATTCTGCTTCATTTAAAGTCCACCTACAAAGTCGACTCACAATTTCAAGATTAAATAACCTCACAGTCTCATCTCTCATCTCATCCCACTTGTACTAAATAAAGTATAATTCATGCAATCACTATTTCCAAGTGGTTACATATTCAGCCTAATCAGTCTCATATGCAGCATCACTGTCTACATCCACTTCACTAATAAAGAAATAGTAATATATAGCCAAATATTACATGCAATTATATATATAATAAAAGCTAGAAGCACTGTTTTTCTTTTCTCCACTGGACACAGCTCTTACTGAAAAGAATGGAGTTTGATGCTGAAATCACAGAGTTTCTTCTACACAGGTGAGTTTGATTATTTGTCTTATGAAGATATAAGGTTATTAACTTTACTAAGCTCATCATTTGTTGATCCACGGTTCAGACTAAACTGTGACAGTTCTGACTTTGGTTTTCCAAATAATTCCATACAGATCTTTAGTGCCGTTATTGACTACACAAACCAGACAGAAAAGAGAGGTGATTTGTAGTTTTACTGTGGCTGTTTTCCATCTAAAACCAGAGCTAAACTAACAGAACTATAATGTAAACTATCAGCTGATGCTGCATGTGAAGATTATGTGATGCAGTGTTATTCTGACCAACTGTTAAAAGAATCGGCTCTAAGAAAACTTGATGATACCATAATACAGATGTACAGTATGTGAACCATTAGCTTTATACTTTATTCAGTGAATGATACAGTCTGTGGATACATAGTGTTGATTCACTGGTGGTGTTGGTGGTATTAAGTGTGTACTGGTACATGACTTACACTGCGTGGTGAGAGTTTGGCATATCAGTGCAGCATATAAACACATTAACGGGTGTTAATGGCCAGCAAGAAGCACCAACAAAAAGAAAGGGTGAAAACTGCAATCAGAACCATTGAAGCCTGGTTGTAATTTTTGCTTTATAGGAGTGCTATTTTGCTTTTTTAAACAGAATTATGCATTTTAAAACATTACCCTGTGGTCTATATGTTTATGTGTTTATGTTTATGTTTACGCATTTGGCAGACGCTTTTTTCCAAAGCGACTTACAGGGGAAAACCAATTAAATCACTCAATAAATATAAATATAAATATATATATAAACTGTAAATGCTATGCTTGGGTCTGAATTCTTCATTAATTCAATTCCACAGGTCCATCTTCAACCCTATTTCTGAGTAATGACACCAGAAAGGTCGTTTTGAGCGCTGGCCCTTTAAATGCAAATGAGTCACTTCACACTCCACCCCCTCTAGGTTGTTGCCTGTGCTGCTCTGTTCCATTCAACCACTTGTGTTCGTTAATACAACCAAAAACTGAAATCGGGTCAAAGTTTGGACATAATTTCCAGTATGGACTACAACCGCTGCTGTTGACAAACAATTATGTCGTACTCTGAGAAATGTTCGTCTGAAGTCTTGACCTTATATGTGCAAATGTCATGACGTAACTAGTTATGGACGCAACAAATAAAGAAGGATTGAAACGGGTTGTAGAAATCCACTCGATTTTTGCCAAAATGAATATAAAGATAGCTTTGCTGCACTTGGAGGGTTCAAATTCAAACTTTTTGACCTATTAGGGTCCCAGTATACAAATAAATGAACCAAAGACTGATAAAAGTGGGTTTAGCAAAATATGACCCCTTTAAGACTAAGACATACGTAAAGGCTGCTGGGAGTGCTGCATCAATTTTTAAATTGTTTGTAAAATGTTTATTCCATAAATAAATATGCCAGCATTGACAATTCTTGCTCAGTCCCTGAAGTAGGACTGTGATGAACAGGACTGTGACATTTGAAAGGATATGAATTTAATACAGCGCTTTGGGCTTTTCTTGTAAATGTTCTGAGGCAACTTGATACACAATGCTGGCACTCTGTGGTAACATACGATAGACATTAATATCTAAGTGGCCTCTGAGGCAGGGTAGCCTATACAGGATTCAGACAAATGTACGAGGCAGACATTCACCCACAAAGCAATGTTCTTTTGAAAATGTCCATGTGACATGTATTGGTGTTTACTGTGGTGTTAAGGAGAGAGTGTTTACCTGAAGAACTCCACAAAGGAGAAGCCGTAACCGTGTTGCTCAGCGATTCCTGCACATACAACGTTGGCTGAAGCTCCTATCAATGTGCCATTTCCTTAACAGACAAAAAATACATATCAATGGAAGCTGAAGCTTAGATTCTTCCCTGGTAGTAGTTCTCAGAAAAGAAAAATGTTTAATACAATATCAATATAATACCAGTTTGGAGAGCACAAAGTCAGCATATGACAATTCCTTCCATCCAGCGGTATCTCACTCAAGTTTGAGTTTAATATCACAATAATCACATAATTCACTGTGTGAAGAGCATGGGCTAATACACGATTATTTGATGTAGTGAGTATTTTAATTTATATATTTCTTAATATATGATCACAGTCATTATTGCATTTAATCATACAGCTTTGTTGATTTCTTGATTTTCACGTTCTATGGCCTGTTATTTTCTGTATAACATGGCCAAAAGTTTTGTCTCAGCATAAATATGATTTATCCACCTTATAAAATGCCTGTACTTGTTGTTCAGCGTACCTCTGAAACACACAGGAAAAAAACAAAATACGTGTCACTGAAAAAATGTTTGGGTAAGACTATATACGTAGTCAGTTCCAGCCACAGAATCTAAGTTTTAGCAAAAGCAATAAAACATTTTCAATCAGTCATTCAACCAAAGATTTGACTTTTTTGTATTATTGATTTCTTAAGCAAATAGACATGTAATAAACAGGATAACAGGAAAATACACCCCGTTCCTGGTGATTTAACCCTACATTATCCTGCAGGGTATAATTTTTTAATACTGACTGGTTCACTGTGTGTTATCTTGAAGTTATAAATGAAACATTTTAGTTTTCTGTGAGTACATTTGGGAGCTAAGTCAGAAATGCACATTGAATGTCATTTGGTGATTTATTTGATTTCTTTAGTTTGGCTGAGACATGAGTGTTGGCAGGGAGAGGAATGTACTGTTGTCCAATGAGACAGACAGTGGTGTCACTTGGAACTGATCAATCTGTTACAACCTGAAGTGGTTTATTGGCAGTACGAGGCCAAACATTACGATAATAAACATCTCCATTAATTAAATAGAAGGGCACTCTACTTTTGTCAAGGCTCCACCTGGACTTGTATTTCTGTAGAACAAGGACCCATGTGGACTTGGATGAAGACACCAGCCTTGGTTTGTAAAGCCACTCCTAACTCAACTAACTGTTAATTCTAAATTTATATGAATATTTATATAAATACCAAATTTCTTATTTTTCTCTTCATATTGTATTTTTCACTCCTTTGTTGTTTTTCTAACTGGCTTTCTCTAAATAAAGTCTTATCTTACCATCCCTTATCTTATCTTATCTTAGAACCTCCAGAGCTGTAGAAATGAAAGAGTGAAAACTTGATGAGATTAACCCCTCATTATACACCTCAGCTCCACCCTTCTGTCTAAATTTGAGCACTTCTGTTTCCAAAAACCAAGCTGGAGCCAACACTCCAAACTTGAGGCTTCAAAACAGCTACAGGATAACATCATGGAGGTTTCATCCACTATTAATTTAACCAAACCCCTATAAAAAAATTTTAAAAAAAAAATGTTTAAAGAATCCACCTATTTAACTCATAGTTTCATGTAGTTTTTATGGAATCCTGCTGACTACTAAAATAAACCACACCAAAAACAGGCCCTCCTTTATTAAAGTAATAATTGTGTCCTTCTCACATTTCTCAGTATTTTGATGGAATATAAAGTTTTATTGTTTTTAATCTACAGCAGGCAGCCTTTTGACAGTTCTGGTGCGTATCCCTTCTGCCGTTCGATACTGCTCACATCTCAAAAGGTGTCAGTGTGGGGACAGAGCTAGGCAGTGGCAACATCATCCTGCCAATCGATAAGGACCTGTCACAGCGCAGTTGATTAAACTGAAATACTATGACAGCTCTCTCACCTCTCTCTCCATGTCCTTCCCACACAAACAGAGACACAGTCTGTGTAAAGGCCTGTCTGTTGGACTGTTGAAGGGCCTGAATAAGACACTTAAAGAGCCTTGGACCCCATTCTCAAAAAGCACATCTGACCCCCCAGGGAGCGTCCCAGATGCACACAGTGTGGCTGTCACCTGGAGCAGATGATGTGTACTTCTGACAGAGGCCATCTAAAAAGATCCACACCTTTCAGGAATAAACTGTGACATCCCTGGTGTCTGTTAGGAACTCTAAAGGCTTCTTCTGGAGAAAAGAAAACCCCATAACCTGTTTTCACCACATGAATGGAGTGTGAAGGTGGAGGCTTTACTAGTGATATGACTCACCCCCCAGACACGCTCCCATCGCCAGGGCAAAGATGAGAGGTTTCACCGGTAGATTTACATCTGCATCCTGACTCAGGTTGATGAGAACTGGGATCTGGGAACACAGAGAACAAGAGTGATGATGTTAAAAAACAGAGCTCTCAGTGCAACTTTCTATTTTTTTATTCAAATGTCAAAGAATTCTTAGTTTAGGTTCCATCCTAATATAGTGCAAATTTTCAAAAAATGCATCTAACTTTGCAAGTTAAATTTATTTTTTATTTTGTACAATAAGAGATTAACTGAGCTGCTGATTGAGGAGCTGATACAGACATAAGAGGTATTTTAATGAAAAAAAAAAGAAAAAGAAAAAAAAAATTGGCTCAAGTTGGCTTTAGCTTTTTCCTCCTGAACCAAATCATGGGTTTAGATCATCTAACATTGTGTCAAAATCCTTCTGTTCACTAAATCTATTTCTATTGCCTTTATTCACATTTACATTTTACTGACATACAAACTTTATCTCAAAAGGAAAAACCTTGGTTTTATTTGTTTTAATGGCTGCAGCATTTGTTTTTCATTTATCATTCAGTTTTTTATTTCTTTTAAGGTTTTTCTCATCAGTGTTTCTTTTCATCTTAACTTGATTTTTTTTAATGAAATCTGGAAAATTTTTGGAGTGAAAATAGCCTAGATGGAAAAGTATCTACTGTGGACATGCTTTTATTTTCTATGATGTTTAAAGTACAAATAAAGGAATATACATACTTATAAATAGCAATCAATAGCATAGTTTATCTAGTATTATCAGTTTTGTGTAAAATATTGCAGGTATATGCAGCACAGACTGAAAAAGTTTGTTTTTCTCTGAATTTGGTAAGATTTGGCCTTTTCTGTCGTTGGAATAAGAATACTGTTGTTGCTATTTAGGTCTTTATAAACATTGAAAATTGTACTAAAATAAATTTTCGAGATGTTTTATATTCAATTTTAATTGTATTTTCTCATTTCAGCAGTTCTCCCCACAGGAGCTTCATACGTGCTGTATATATCTTTTAATGTGCTTTATATACAACATGCAGTGGCTGCTGATCTAGACCAGATCCCCCCATGATCTTTCTGAGCTTGAGTTTCCTGTGCAGCTTAGCAGAGAATATTTTCCTCACTTCCTGCTGTTATAACCAAATGCTGCAGGACTGAGTAATGTGCATGCTACTTTTACAAACTTTATCAGCAAAGGATATGTACACTGGATACAGCCTCAAAATTAAGTCAAAGTAAACCCTCACTGAGCATATAAAAGCTATGAACAAAGAACAAATACTGTATCCAAATGACTTGTATTTGCTTTGCTGCAATCTTTCAGTCTGCTGTGACAAACAGGACATGCTTTCTTTCTAGCTGTGGGCCGAATTGAAAATCGATGCGGTTTGATGTCCCTTTTTAGGCAGAACGGCACTTGCATGGGCCTGAAAATGTGGAAAACCTATCAGAGAAAAGCACATCTTGAAACCCCCTGGATACGCTGGCGGGAGGCCTGACTAGTCAAGAATCTGAGGGTTTGATTCAACAAGCAACATCTCATTTTGTCAGTAGGAAAAAGTCTTTTCCTTTTCTCACTGTCATTTTAATTAAGCTGACTGGCGCCCCTCGGAAACATTTATATCTCTGCCAATCTATTAATTTCCAGCAAAACAGACAGCTGACAACAGAAGTGGTGAGCAGGCAGCTGCTTTGATATCTGCAACAAAATTAATTGTAAAATATTGTATCCACGGTAGATATTGAAAGATGAGATATTCTTTTGCAACCAGCATACTGTAATGAAAATTACATTTGCCAATGATCTTATGTTTTAATTATAAATCAGACTTTCTCACTGACTTCAAAGCTGCTTCTTCTGAGAGTTTCCTCTGTTCCAATCTTAACATTTTTATTCTGACATCTATTTGTGAAAAATGAAGTGACCTTGTCAAAACTCTTCACAGTCAGGGAAACACAAGTCTAGGAGAACTGAATCATTTTTCATTGCTTTCACACCACATTCATTCAGTGGCCACATTTTCCACGAGGTACAAGCTCTTTCCTCTTTCATTTTCCACATACAGAACATTTCGAGATTCTTCAAACCTTCCAAATACTGACACACTATTCAAATATGTAGAAAATCTTAGCAGCAATTTTCAATAATATGAAATGTTTTGTAAAAAATTATTTCTATTTTTGTGTTTCTTGCTGAAAGCCTACACTGGTGTGTGTTTTTTTTTTTTTTTTTTTTTAACATGTGTTATTGAATGAAATGGAATTATTTTGTTGGGAAATTCAGATCAAGCAAGGCTGGTATTTAGAAAGAAGAGGGCACAAGAGAAAGGTTATGTATTTGTGGCAATAAAACTACTATATGTAAAGCTAAAAGAAGAAAAAATGGGATATTTAAGCAGATTTCTGCAGTTTTAACTGAAACAATGATACATCCTTGAAAAAATATATTTAAGTAAAAAATTGCTCATATAATGAAAAGTTGAGGTTGTCATTCTATATTGTTTCTTTTTATTAGATGCATACACATTTACTTTTTCATTCAGTTTCAGTTGTATCTTCAGATTGAGTCGATTGTTACGACTACATTCATTTTAGAGTAGATTTTAGTTTGTGAAGATGGGTATGCAGTAACGAATTTGTGCTTAGAGTTTTGGGAATTGAAGCATACATTTCAAATGTATCTTATCAGTTGCGTAAATGGTTAAGTTAATTGATGATGCATGGTTTATCAGACTGCTTTGTGAAAAGGTGTACTAAGTGTATTATCACAGATGTAGCCAAATGAGACAACCGTTATCTCATAAACAGAGGAAATGCCATTATTAGTCCCTCATCAGGGATATTCCATTTCTTCACTCAGGAACAGAGGTGTCAGAGTGAGCGGGCTGCCATGTGGTTAGGCATCCCCCAAGCAGTTGGGGGGGGGTTCTTGCTTGAGGGCACCTTGGCAATGCCCTAGCAGTGAACTGGCATCTCTCCAGTTCATATCTATTTAAACCTAAGTGTGAATGCACTACACTAAGTACTACAATCAGTTCCTGTTCAACTCTTTATTGTTTTTTAAGGTTTACTCTTTAAAACCGGATGTGTCATCGCTGACAGACCCTGGGCATATGCAGTTCAGATGGCTATAACTCTTTCACTGTTTGTGCAATTAGAAAAATTCCAACAGTTTCTGAAACCTGAGATGTTGCGCTTTATAGGCTTTATTAGGTCATTATGGTAATTTCACTCATGCCTGTATTAGAAGCTGGAGAAGAAGCCAGTTCAGCAATATTATAACATGCAGTAAACTGTAAATGATTGCTAGATTTTGAAAGATCTGGGGGAAAAAGTGCTCTGGAAAAATTGGCAAACGGACTTAGTCACAACATATTTTCTAACCTTTTTACCATTAAAATAAGAAAAAAAAAGTTCAGGCAGACCATTTTAAGCTTACGGTTTAATGGGTTAATGCAATGTAAGGTTTTGGTAGTAGGGTTAGATAATTAGAATTTAGTGTAACAATGCTTTCTAACAGCTGTAATAAAACAATTTAGTTTGAGTACTGAGTGCATCATGTTGATGGTTTCACTTCTTTAGTATACTGACCTATGTTTGTAGGCAATTTGAAAAAAGTAAAATTCAACCTGAATATTTTTGCTTTATCCTTTTTACATTGAGTCTTTTCTGACAACCCCAATCCCCTGACTCCAACCCTTCCTTTATCTTGGGTATAGGTTTACACAAAATAACTATGTACATTATCAGGTGTCAATTAAAAGGCAACATCTTCTAGTGTCTGTATTTATCATGTGACTAAAACACAATCTAAACTACATACCTTTAAATATAGCTCAAATCTAATTGAACTCTGAGACTAAATGGGGTGGCTGGTGATCTGGTGGATGTTAAGAGTTATTAAAAGTGGTGTCAGGATGAAGGCACGTCAACACAAGTTATACCCACTGTACAAATAGTATAAAACATAACATATTTTCATGTTGACAGGTTTGTTGGATTATTTTCAGAGACACATAATAGATGGAGATCCTCAGTTCATGCTAGTCTGTCTGTCTGAGTATGAATTAAGAGAATATAACATAAAGAATATTGCTGAAGCCTCTCACCATGGTGGCAGTGAAGGGGATGTTGTCAATAAGAGATGAAGCCAGAGCAGAAACCCACATCACCAAGATAATGGCTATGGCTAAACGCTGGTCTTCTGGCACAGCCTGAGAGAGGAGATAATAGAAGTGTTAGATAACTGCTGCTTTCATTGCCACTCACATGCACACACCCCCTTCAGCCCTACACTGATTTGTATCAAACACACCAATTACGTTCATTCCTTGGCGGGGAGACTCTCACTGGGAAGTGAGGATGAAGTTGTTTGAGTGTGTGACCACAGGTGGCGTTGTGTCTAAGCTTTATTTCTACTGTGCACAAAGTGTAGCCAATTCTTGTTGTGTCAAGCATGATGATGTCTGAGGCCCACTGTTATTCTTTCGGTATGCATGGCCAGGTTAAACGAGACGACAAAGCCCCTTCCACCTGTCCTCAGAGAAAGGTTGCTCCCAGCAGGCCGTCCATTGTTTGGGGACACTGAGCAGGTCAGAAACCATGAATAGCGCACTACCTGTCAAGTCTGATTATGAGACGTATAAAGGCACAGGGTCTAGACAAAAGCTGACGTACCTATTACTGTTGCAATTCTCCACTGAGAAACGCTTCGCTTGCATGATACACACAGGCAAGAATATGGGAGAAAATTACCTCAGACCCCTTCAACCACCGACAAGAGTCAGATGTAAACACAATAATTGAATTCAGAGCTGTGGACAATACAGGCTCAATATGCATGAAATCCAATATCATGTCACCTGTGCCGAATTATCATCTGTGCCGGTGGAATGGTGCCCTGAGAGGTGATATTTAACCCTCAAGGTACTGGACTGGAAACTGTTCTGAATTTACCTCAGCCTAACTGAGTCCTTGTCATTCGATTCATGTCACTTTCACATTCATGTGAAAATTTGTGTTTCGTTTACACAACTGGATGGAAAAAAGCACTGGATGCAACAATATTGTCTTTGCCATGGACTGTACAGTATATAAGAAATGGATGAAGTGTCATGGTGTCACCCATGGGTCTTCGAAGCCACTAGTTTGCATTTTGTGTGTCTGCATGTTAGCAGACGTGACTATATTTGAACCAAAGGGGCAGAGCTGTAGCAGCACAAGGGGTGAGAGTCATGTTGTGTAAGAGTCCGCTAACTAGGTGAGCTAATGCTACATGCTAGCTCACTGACTCAGTAAAACAGTATTCTTCATCAGGCTCTGTATAACAAAATCATTTTACAGTCTTCTTAGTGTAACTCAGGGGTTCTCAAACTTTTTCTGTCAAGCCCCCCTTTAGAGGAAGAAAGATTTCTTGGCCCCCAACGACAATGTAACAATGGTTCAAGTATAACTTTTATTGAAAGAAAAGTCAGTGTTATAACCATTATTTTTGCTTTTCTTTGAATAATTTGTTGTGCAAATTAAAAACAACTTAGTTTATTGCTTGAATAATAGAAATAAACTCAACCAAACTTCATGAGACGATATTTTTCCAAATAAAAATGAATAAAATTTTGTTACCAAAAATGAACAAATTTTTGGTAACAAAGATGAATATTTTAACAGTATCACTGGTTACAATGAGTCAGCTTTACATTGCACACATTCTGCAACAATAAACAATAAAGTGCAAACTGTACAAGCAGTGCAAAAACAGAACCGTCACACATTTTTCTTTTCGTCCCAATAAAATACTTGTCTGTTCCCCAAACAAACACTCTGGCTAGTGAATAAGACATCACCATGGCAGTGGATTTGTTTGCTGAACATCCCTAAGATGTTCATTAGTTCCATCTGCTACATGTTTTGACCTGAAGAAAAAAATACACCCAGGAGTGATCTCCCCCAGCCAGCGTCCACGCCTCCCCTGGGGGGCCCACCCCACAGTTTGAGAAACCCATCAGTCACAGCTGGGCAGATGAGTGAGCTGTCGTACAGACCCGTCAATCAGTGCAGACATTAAATCATTCTATTCAACAGATCTAATAACAAGAAAAATGTATACATGAACCTTTATTCAAGGGTACAAATAAAACTAATAAAACCAGAATGACTCCTGAAAAAAAATGTGTTTTTAGACAGAATTTCAATGCAAGTCCATGGGTGGCCTTCAACAGTGTTACAACTTTAAGATACCCATGGTCCTTGGTCCTGGAAGATGTGTTGGTGAGACATTTATGTGGAGAAGCAAGTCATTGTATTGAAATGTCTAAAGCCTCATACACAAAAAAGACACTGGCAACACTGTTCCATTTCAGAGTGTATCTGTAGGAGTGAGGACGACAATGAAAAGTTTCCTTCATTTCAATAACGGTTTTACTATTGAAAAACATGCTCCATCAATGGTTGAATTTTATGATAAAGGCAGTGTTGCCAAGACAAAACAATTTTTAGAAAGATAAGCATTCATAGTTCATTCATTCATTCATTCATTGCAAAAAATGTTTAGCGACAAATTGACATAAGATGAAAACTTCTGCATTGCTGTCATTATTTAGATGGAATAATACAGTAAGTGGAAAATGAACACATAAGAATAACATTGTTGTGATGTTATTATTGCCTTAAGTGAATAGAAAATTGTGAGAAACATTTGAACATTTTTCCACTTTTTTCTCTGTAAGGAAATTCAATGGGTAAAGTGGAGAATCCAAAGAAAAAAACTCACTTTTATAAGCAGGGCAGTCTGTTCTCCAATATAGTCGATTAGCTGTAGTTGGGCTAAAGCCTGAAAAATGAAGAAGGGAAGATTAATCCTGGGATTAAACCAAGGAAACAAAAGCAGTTTGATTTTCTTTTTTTTTTTTTAATCTAGGGACAATTAAAAAAGACAAGGAAACCATCTATCTTTGTTTTAACTATTGACATGAGTAAAACAAAAGGTAACATTCATCTGCAATAGATGGTTCCTTATGGGAGCTGCTTTACAACAGTGACTGTGAAAGATCTGATACATTCAACAAACAGTTTTCTATCAAACATCAATACAAAAGGCTCAGAGGCAGGACACAACAACGCAACCATTGTGCTGACATGATGTTTTCTTTCTTCTTTTTGGCAGAAAGCTCATGGGTAAACAAATGGATAATTACTTTTCAGACTTTAAACTCACTGACTGAAAGACTGAATTTGTGTCATGGCACAGTATCCTGTCAATCCATCTGAAGACAGATCCACTGCTTTTCTATAACTTGTAAAGACATTTGTCCCATGGGAGCCTGGCATTCATACAAATCTCTAACTACTCTGAAAAACAGACAGTCCAAAGCAAAAGTCTATAGTCAGTTCATAACCCAAAATATAAATAGGCTAATCCTCAAATACTAAAATAATAATAATAATTGAGTACCTCCATTAAAACAAAAAGGCCGGCAAAGAACAGTAATGTGGCCCACTCCACCCGATGCAAGATGATCTCGAAGTCCTGGATGTCAGCCAGAACCAGGAGCCACAGTGCACCCAGGATAGCAATCCAACCTGAGAGAGAGAAACACCAGAAACACCAGCTGACATCTGTCTCCCTTTATGGCCACAAAACACTTCCACACATAGAAACACTTCCTTCAGTCATTTATGAGGATAAAGGTATGCAGCACATGGGCATAATTAAGGGACTTTTCACAAAGAAAAAAAAACAAAAAACAAAAAAAACTGAGGAATTAATTCAAAAAGAAAAAAGAACAACTTCTTTAAAGTAAAACACAACTACCTACTAGGTCCACTCCCCTTCAGTTACAGAAAGTAAAAGTTCAACATTCATAATTCTTATTTGTGCATAACCCCCGGAATAATGTCAGAAAAAGATGGAATTTATGAATAAACCAAAGTGATTGTTCTGCCTTTCCAGGGCTTATGTAGCATTTATTAACTAAAAGTTAGTAATTATTATCAGCAAAATGTACTTAAGAACAAAAACTAGCATTCATTGTGCACTAAATGCAGATTCTTTTAATTTCTTCTTCAGACATCATTTGATTTACCAGCTTTAGAGGCAAAGTAACCAAAATAAATTGCAGTCAAAACCTGGTGTTTACTTGGTTATATTCACAATTTCTGTGAACATTTCATCTAATATTTCACAATATTACGAAGTCTTCACGATAAATAATTTAGAAAAAAGAGTACTATATAAAGTAGACAGAGAAAAGTACAATTAAAAAAAACACAAGATGACCCCAAACCATGTTAAGTTAAAAAAGTTAATTCATTTACTTTATGTATGTGTTTTCAGTTTTCATTCATTCATATATAGACATACCAGAATCACTCAGAGGGAGGGAGTGCAGTCCTTAGATATGTACCACCACCACATTTAGAATATTCAGGGAAATGAATGTAACTCACGAATGTATGTGTCAAATCATTCTGGTCTAAATAAAAAGGAATCTAGGCCTGGAAAAGTTTAAAAAAAAAAAAAAAAAGAAAAAAAAAAAGTATAAAAATATACTGTATTCATTTGCAGTGTTGTTACTTTTCTACATGACCCCAATACAATGTAATGAAAAGATTAAGTCCTACTTGTTGGAAATTATGAATACAGTACAGTGATCGATCTGCCTTTGTAGGGTTTATGAAGCATTTATTATCACAAAAAACGCAATTTCAACACGTTCTAGTCTGGAGGACAAAAGTTGGCACCAGCTTGCCGATATTTGCCATTAGAGACTGTTTTTGAAAGAGCGAAGAGTGTGCAACCACTTGGAGAAAATTTGATTAAACAGGTGAGCATCAGTAATTGCCTTGGCCGAGGCCTTTGGGGAAATAATTTCCCAACTGATGGGAATTAGTGAAGAAAGAAGAGCAATGGAAGGACACAAAAAGAGAATGATAGATGAAGAATGGAGGCAGGAGATGGGTGAGAAGGAAAACAGACTCAAAGCACTGTTGTAGCTGTGTAGCATGTTTGCATTTGTAGAAACCTGCTGAGCTGTTCCTGTTCATCTTGGCTAGAGTCCTGCACAGATCTGGCACTTTACAGCAGACATTGACTGATTAATCAGTCAGATCCTGCTGCGCCACAGTTTAAAAATGACAACAGGACAAAGGTAAAGCACCTGAAAAAAAGGTAACAACAAATCTGACTGTCAAAAATCAGAGTAAAAATCTATTCCATACCTCCATCATTGACCTCTTGCCTCATTAGTATATATTTTCTATTTGTCTTCTTTTTTTAAACAAGTACAGATTGTTAAAAAAAAGTGTGTCCAAGTTTGTTTTTAAAGCTTTGATAGAATTACAATTACAAATAGATTTAGAATTAAGAATCTTTATTTGTCAGTATATATTGTACTTGCAGACATGTAAACACAGAAGCTTTTAACCCATCAATAAATGAACATGCAGGAACACACTACACACTGCAGATTCAGAGCAGTGGGCTGCCATGCCAGGCAAACAGGGCTTTAAGTGCCTTGCTCAACGGCATACCATCCAACATTTTCCGGGGTCTGGGAAATCGAACCTATGACCCTTCAATCACAAGCTGGTTCTCCCACATTCCATTTAAAGTTACCCTATATTTTCCACTCCAGGATTTTTACATTGTTCTGAACATACTGCCCATTCTGCATGGCTGTCCACAGTCCAAACCCCCTGGAGGAACTAAAGATTACAGGGGTATGTGGGCTTTGTCTACTCTGTATTTGGGAGGTTTTCAACATTAGATTCATTAGATAAATTTATTCATTCATCTTTTGAACCCGCTTTATCCTCACTAGGGTCGCAGGGGGCGCTGGGGCCTATCCAGCTACTTATGGGCGAAGGCGAGGTACATTCTGGACGAGTCGCCAGTTCATTGCAGGAGTGACATATAGAGACGAACAACCCATCACTCTCACATTCACACCTACGGGCAATTTAGATTAACCAGTTAACCTATCAGTGCATGTCTTTGGATGGTGGGAGGAACCAGGAGAACCCGAAGAGAACCTACACAAACATGGGGAGAACATGCAAACTCCACACAGGAAGGAAAGGTGACAGTGTTATCCACTGCACCACCATGTCACTCTCTTTAGATAAATTATACTTGAAAATGTTATGCCAAAATATTTCAATAAAAAAGCTGGAGGGGTCTTGTTAGTGGAACCTATTACTTATAACTACAACTGAGCTGTGTATCAGGAAAAATGTGTTTTATTAGGTGAACTGAAACTCATACAGAGCTGTCAATCAAATCCTGACACAACAGACATAGAAGCTTCTTTTCGACCTGAAATCTGATTAATAGAGGAAACCTTTAAAGTTGGAGCAGCAGATCACTTATTATCAATGTTGTATAGTAACAAAGTAATAATATTTCATTATGGTACTCAAGTATGTTTTGGGAGAATTTGTACTGTATTAAGTATTTTTTATTTTGTTTACTTTCACTTCTACTTCACTACATTTCCTAATTCAATTGCATACTTCTGCTCCGGCACATTTTTAATGTATAGTATCGTTACTCGTGGAAAAAAATTAATTAAAGGAAATTTTGTGTTTTCACTGCTGAGATTATTGGTGACTGCAACAAAGTCAGGACGCTAATATGTCACTGGGTCTAATCGCGTAGCGTGCAAATGCAAACGACAGTCCATACTCAACCTGTTGTAATCTGATGATGTGAGGGACAGCTGAATAAAGCTGTGCCAAAAAACAAGTTGGTATTATGTAAATTGTTTAGACTTTGGATTTCTTGTTTACAAAGTGGAATGTCAGCTGCATGTTTTGAGGCGCCACATAAGCTTCATAGTTCTTGTTTTGTTTTTTTCAAAATTCTGACATTTCTAATACCAGCAGTAGCCTACTCCTGTTTAGGCTTTTGAATCCTAAACTTTAGAATATACCAAATTCTGACTGCTTTTGGTTGTTATTAACATTTACTTGTAATTTTACTTTCATTACTTGAGTACATTTAATTGTAGATTACTTGATATACTTAAATACAGTAAATACTAGATACCTAAAGACTTTAACTTGAGTAGCATATCAGTTGGTGACTTGAACTTCTACCAAAGTAATTTTTTGGTAGGGTACCTGTACTTTTACTCAAGTGTGACTTTCCAGTACTTTATACAATGCTGCTTATTAGAGACTAAAATGACTCCTGACTGAGTATTTTTTAGTGAGAAGCTCAGTGTAAGTCTATGAGGTTTTTGAACCAAACTCTGTAGCTGTCAGCAGTACTACAACTTCAAGATACTTTCACATTGGCTTCATTTTGGGAAGAAAGTACTATCTCTCTCCTATCTTGATATCATTTTTTCATGATAAGTTGTCATCAGAGGTGACTGGTGGAGTAGTTACTAAAGAAGTTGGGTGGGGTTGATCTATGAGTCGCTGGGGGCATGGGAGGGGTCTCGGCTTTTCTCACACAGAAGTAGGGCTCTAAAGAAACAAATGTTGGGAATCCAGAAAAATGATCCTCAAAGCATTAGCATGTCCCCTCAAAATCTCATGCACATAAAATAAATCTTTGAAAATAGTTCATCATATGCTTCTAAGAGCAAAGTCAACTCTGCTTGTGCCATTAAAACAGGAAAAAACTCCCATCAACCTTTGCAAAGTCCTACAACTCACTGAAGCCCCAGAGGACAAATAGTATATAAGGAGTCCTCTGATTTGCTACATCAGTGTCACTACATTGATATTCCCTGAGAGCAAGCAGTGCACAACAAACCTGAAGAGCTTTCCAATTAAAAAGAGCTTTTTGTCAAGTCTGAGCAGTTTAAGATAGACTCATCTATCATATACAAGACAACAGTGTCTGAGACAGGAAATGTGCTGTGAAGAATATCTGAGAGCAGCTGTCGGTAAATACACATACTGTAGAACAAAGTAAATAAACACCAGACCAAAGCCGCAAGATAAACAGATGCTCCGGCACGTTCTCTTGAACACATGCTAACACCACAAGATTGTTTATGCTTTCATGTGAATTCAGAGTCATTTAGATCAATAAGGTTGGATTTCTAGAACGAGAGGGAACAATACGGTTTATTTTTGGGGCATTTTCACCGTTATGTGATTGACTCAATAGAGACAGACAGGAAATGTGTGTGTGTGTGTATGTGTGTGGGGGGGTGAATCGACAAATCATAATTGAACCTCGGATGCTACAATAAGGCTTTGGAGGAAGTGAAATACTAAAAGACCTTTGACCTTTGACTTTCAATCAAAAAGATATATTTAAATGATTTTTCTATATAAAATAATGCCTTGTAAACACTAGTGGTGACATTTTGTAAAACATATTTTTCTGTATATTTGAGCGTCTTATCCACATGTAAACACCATTTTAGAGAAGAATTGGAAAAATGATGGCATCTCACCCCATTTTGTACATATCTGTTACTGCTTATATGACAAATCTGTGCCTGAAACATCAAATCCAGGTGTGTGAATCAGTGTGTGACCTGCAGTAGATTGAGGTCAGCACAAATACCTTCAGGAGACGGAGCAGCCCAGTGTTATGGACAAATCCACATAATGTAAAGAATATACTTCAACAACCTGAACCAACACTTGAGGTAATATTAGTTAATAAAAGTCTCTGCATCTGCTACATTCAATATTATCCAGTGTCATCCATGTTATGGATTAAAGTCAAAGGACATAAACTTGGCATCAGGGTCTATGCACCTTACATTTTTTATTCTTAACTTACATTAACTCCTTACTCTTTTTTTTTTTTTTAAGTGTTTTTTATTCGAGTCTTTTCTCATCATTTCTGATTCTTCTCATCTCCAAAAGCATTTTGTCAACATGGTTATACTTATTTTAATATCAATTACAAAATCACCATCAACTATTTAATTATTAATTTAATAATAATAAATGATTAAACGAAGGTACAGTACTCAAGATGTAAGAAGTGCAGTGCAATACAAATTAAATAAGGAGTTCAATCATAGGTGTATGAAAAGAGAAATGTTTTTAATTGTATTGACAATGATCCACATTTGGGGTTGTTTCATGTTGCAGCATAACAGATACATAATGCTTGTCCTTTATTATTGTCCTTGTAAATATATGCATTAGTTTTCTACTAAATACTGTGTGTCAATGTGTTATTGAACCACTGAACTGCGGGCAGGACCGTCTTTGCTCAAATCATGTTGTACCATTCATGATCGTATTGATCGGTAAAGGGACTCTCGCCAGAGGAAATTAGGACCAAGGATGGATCCTGGACTTTAGGAAAACAGAAACCTTATCAAAAGTGCAGCTTCTGAATGAGAAAAGCATCATTTGGAGACAAAGTGATGACGAACTTCACCCTACAGCAGTGTCTAAAGATGAACCATAGTTACAACAACCCCCTCCTCTTTAAAAACTAATAGATATTTTATAATAGCCCACCTCAAGCAACTGTAAACACTTCTGCAAAAGACTCTCTACTTCAAAATGAGCATAAATTGTCCAGTGTTGATGGAAATATGGCTGATAACACTTACTGACAACATTCACATTTTATGTGCTTTTATAGATATTCACAGAGTTGTATTGTTCTATGTATTTCCATTTTGTTAGGTTATAACATGTTATTACATGTAATTACATTTCCTAATCTAATTTAGCATTAACTTATTATTATTATTATTTTTTATTATTATTATTATTATTATTATTATTATTATTATTATTATTATTATTAGTGGTAGTAGTAGTAGTAGTAGTAGTAATGCCAGGTTTTCTTGTTTGTATTTATATCTAGAAAATCTCACCAATGATAAACTCTAAAATAAAGACTTTTTTTTTCTTTTTCATGTATTTCTCTTCCCACTGGGGACTTCTTTCAAAGAAAGTCTGGGGTTGAGGGAAAGATTTTTATGTGGGTAATTTTGGTGGAAATGCACAAAGGTTTTTCAAAATTAAAGAAAAAAATTAAGCAGATGATGGATGTTTGGGTCTTTGAGGGTTAAAATCTTTTAGAAGTGTCCGATAGGACCAGCTCCTTAAGCTTCAGGTTATTTTTTAAGTCAGTCTGAGCAGAGGGGACAGCAGATATAAAGGTATTGTCCCCCAGTTCAGTACAGACCTTTAGAACAGACAAAATGAACCCTGAGACTGAAGACTGTAACTACCTGTACATTTCGACTGTAGTACTTTTGAAGATATGATGGAAGCAGACCTGGTGTACTTTAACCTCCTAAGACCCAGCTATGGGTTTTCTGTCCACATTTGTGGACAACAGTTTCAAAACTTATACAAAAAAAAAAGAAAGAAAACTGTCCACCACAAAGGACATTCCATAAAAATTTTAAAAACTGCATCTCAAAAAACTGTTACATCATGATGTTTCCAATATAGGCACTTATTTAATAAAAAAACAAAAAAAGCTTGGCATTTCCTGGGTCTCAGGAGGTTAATGCAGTAGATGAGAACATGCCTGTGTGTGGACAAAGCAGACATAAACTTCTGACACAAGCTTCTCTGAGCCCTACTGCTTTCTAAATGAGCATTTTGCATTTGGGTGCTTCTATGAAACTGGGTTCATTTTGGTATCTGGCACTTTATCAACTTTTTAGTCCCAAAAATAAAAGAAAAATGTAGACATATTTCCTTCAGGATGTACCTAATGATGACCTCAGATAAATAAAATAAATTATACTCTTGCTGTGAGCCATCCCAAAATTAATGAATTTTTAATAAAATATTGGGGCCAAAAATAGGACCAAAATTGGGACATGAAAAGCTACCTAGGTATCAGTGCATTTGATCTGGAAAACATGGTTTGAAATGGTCTTATATACCGCTATAAATAAAGACACTGTGTTACATTTGATGATCCTAGTGGTTTTTCTAATCCAGACATGCGAGTTTTTCATGAATCGGCAGTTTCATTCCAAGTTTCACGTGTAACCCATCGTGTCCACTCACGTTACATACAGAACCTGCCCATTTAAACACAAATAAATTGTGAGTGATTTTGCAACAGCGGCCATTTTTGTGAAACACTGCCATGTATAATTAGTTCAATTCCCAAAATGTACCAGTGAGAGAGTAAAAAAATATTCCAAAAAATAGTATCGTGTAATTTTTATGTCTTTTTTACTCTGTTACACACATATTTTTGAATAGAACATTATATAAAAAAATATATAAAAGTCTGTTTAATCTGAAAAATAGTTTCTCTTTTATCTCAGTAAATATTCATTTTTAAAATAGACCCACAGTGCTTCCAAACTTTCTTCATAACATTAGCCTACATCTGGTTTGAATTTTTAGCCCCCATGTCCTGTTTTAGGGACCAGTTTCATAGAAGCACCTGTTTAGTTTATGTAAAAAAAAAAACCCACATGCTTATAATATATGTATTGGGACATATTCTATGCCTTTGTCAGCTTCTGCATGGGGATGACTAAAGTTTCCTCAAACCACAACTGTACCTCCAATAACCATTAGAGGGTTCAAATGATCAGGCAGTAATCAGACTCAAATTAAATCTTACCGCGTGAAGTTAATGAAATTTTAATGGGGCTCAATTTTTTAAACACGTGTGAGTGAATAGTTGGGGTTTGCTGCTATAGTCAACCCTGACTGAGACCTGCACGCATTAATGAGAGTCATGTTTGGACAGACGCCTATCTCCCCACGGGGACAGAAAACACACTGCTGTGGGGTCATTCCCATTTAATAAATGTCACTGTGAGGTAGCCTGAGCAGTGCCTGTAATTAACTGAGCATGTGTGGTGACTGAGTGGCCTCGGCAGTGAGAGGAGATACAACGACATCTGTATGAAGAAGGCCATCTTCATTTAGGGACAGTGTTAGCGTTAATGAGATACTATTAAGGTCATCCACTCAGTACACATGACATGCAAACACTGTCAGACGCATCAAAAAGACAAGATGTCACCTTCTCCTTATACCTCATGTCCATAGTTGCTAACACGGCGTAAATATAAAAGCAACGCAGATCCATCAGCTGACGGACAAGCAGAGATATTATAGTTCATTAATAGAAATATTTATTTAGTCTCACAGTTTGGGTGTTGATTGTAGCATAGTTTTAGTTTTTGAGTTTAGAAGTGATGAGTAGGATCAGTGCATAAAAAAAACTAGAATTAGAAGAAATAATGACATCAAGTATAATTTAGAAAACCAGTATTTACTCAAGGTGCTGGAGTCAAATGAAAATTAAAAAACAAACAAACTCATATTTGTGTATATTTCTTATCTGGTATTTTGTATTTTATTTTTTGCAAGATATCCTGACTTGCATTAGAATATATTTTATTTTATCTTAGCTCTGTTTAATTTTGTTCATCTTGCTGCGTTCGTCATAGTGTATTACACATCATCTTATTGCAAACTATGTTTATTCTTATTTCTGCCAACAAATTTATCCCTTTTATCACAGGAAGTTTTAGTGTCAGTCCTCATTTTGTTAAGTGTAAGAACCCTGCTAATAATATTTAATCATATTTGTACCGGTGAACAGTAGGACTCCCACTAAAACCACTTCACCATCCACTGTAAAGGTTTTACTCACAAGTAGCGCAAATCATAGCCATTTTTGTTTGTTTGTTTCACTTTGAAAGAAAAATCCTCTTTACTACTCATCTTATTTACTAGGTTTTGATGACTTTTACTTATCCTAAAATTAGTATTAATATTATAGTATATTATAGTATTACCTCCAGGTTCATCATCACCAAGTGAAGTAAATACCTAATTATAACAGACAATGACCAATGTTGGAATGGGTCTCTATGCTTTTACTCAATTTCTGTACAGTCACGGGGCAAAAATTCCCTATTTACCTTTCAGAAGACTGTAATTCAAGTGGACATGAGACTTCGGTATCTATTCCTTCCCTGTGTTTTCTGACTGGGCAGATTTTCTACAATTTTGTTGAATCACAGGTGTTCCCAGATATGTAGGAGGGTTAAATACCTGACTGACAGCTGTATTTACCAATCACTGATCAGATTCCATTAGCTTCAACCTGGACGTAACTATGTCTTCAACACAGCAGCACGAGAAAGAGCCTTCACTTTTGCATCTATCTTTAGATTTTTGATGAGGAGTGAGAAGAATGAATTTCAGGAGGAGTTTTGTTTTGGTCTTTTTTTATTGTTTCTTTGGTTTTCATCTCCTGTAGCTGTACAAATCTGAGGTACTTGGATCTTACTTGAGTATGTCCATTTTATACTTCATACTTTATCTCATAGTTTATGCTTCTACTCTATTATATCTCTAAAGCAAATGTTGCACATTATAGTTCACCACAAACATCTGACAGGTTTAGTTCATTTTCAGATACAGTTGTTCATCTCCTTCCTGTTCAATGAAAACCACATTTCTCCAAACGTGTTGTTTCGTTCCAGTAAACTGAAGGATGAAGTATTTCTTTATGGTTTAAAAAAAACATAAACACTCCTTCTCCAATATGGTCCTTCTCCTCCTTCTTCAGAAAATAAACTCTTAACACACTCTTGAATTCAGTGCAAAATGCCTTGCCGATAACTTCACATAAAGCTGATGTAGAGATACGTGACTCTTAGAGAACAGTGCATTGCTTTAGATTAAAATGGCAAGTAGAAAAGCACTCAGAGAGCGCAGACCTCCACCAAGGCAGATCAGTCGTCCCACCCCCCCCCCAATCACCACCAAAATTTTATCATTTGTTCCTTGTGCCAGTATCATAACTTCCTGAAAATTTCATCAAAATCTGTCCATAACTTTTGAGTTATCTTGCTAACAGACAGACAAACAAACAAACAAACAAACAAATAAACAAACAAACAAACCCTGATGAAAACATAACCTCTGCTGTCCTTGGTGGAGGTAATAATATATAACATAGTACAAAAAATGAGGACAACTTTAAATTGTAAGATGCAGTATAACGCAGCAGTAAAACTAGAAAAGCACTTGGACAGCGCAGACCTCCACCAAGGCAGATCAGCGCCCCCCCCCACCCCGATCACCACCAAAATGTAATCATTTGTTCCTTGTGCCAGTATCAACGTTTCCTGAAAATTTCATCATAATCCGTCCCTAACTTTTTGAGTTATCTTGCTAATAGACAAACAAACAGACAGACAGACATACCCCTATGAAAACATATCCTCCACAGTTCCTTGGCGGAGGTAATAAATATGTCATAATTAATAGTAAAACACTGACCATTTTATCGCACAATGAACACTTTTACTTGTCACACTGTAAGTACATGTTGTTGGGAATGCTTTGATACTTGTACTTAATTACAGTTTTGAATGCATTATTTTAGATCTAATTTAGTATTTCCAGTGTCATAATAACACTTTTATTTAAATAAAGGATCTGAATACTTCTTCCACCATTTTTTATGTAGTGTCAGGATTCTGTTATAGTTGGACCTTTTATGTGATTTATGTTAAAATCATTTTGTAATTTGTGCTTTGTTTTGTCTCTGTGTGACTTGGACAGTTTTTAAAGAAATATGATTCAAAACAAAGCATTTCCTCAAAGTTATTTTTGTTTATCTGAATAATATTCATGGTAGAAATTGCAGTACATGACCAGATGGGATGTGGGGGTCTAAATGCAGCCCAGCTCCCATGTAATTTGTTGGTTGAATTTGCTCGTCAGCCCATTATTTGTCCTCATTTCAGATGCAAGGTCAGAGGAAACTGCGGTTTATAATTACATGATGGAAACTATAACCATGCTGCAGTCTCTGTAAAAACAATACAATAATGAGACAGCGCTGCACTTACCCAGATCAAGATGAATGCTAGGAACGAAGGAGTTCAGGAAGAACATGAAGATCACCACAGAAAGGACAGATATGCACTTCACCAGGAGAACCTTGTCAGTTATTTTATGCTGCAAAAGAGAAAAAAATACACATTTTTTCTGAATGGAGGAAAAAACGATTTTTATCACACGATTGACAGTATTTGTCTTAAGTGAACTTTCAAAGACTCGGCCAACTTCATTATTGAGATAACATCACTGCACCACAGTCACAGTGGCTGAGAAATTTGTCTGAGGTGAAGTATGAAAGCCTACCTTCTTTTGCAATTCTTGAATGTTTTGCTCCCAGTTCTTATCCTCTTGAGATATTTGTCTGTCAGACAAGGACAAGGACTTAATAAACAGGAAACATCCACATTAAGTTCCACACTAATCACTGTCTTTAAAATATAATCTTGAAGCAGCTGCATAAATATGTGAAAAGGTAACACTTAGAATTAGAGTTCATTAATTAACAATGGTGCATTAATGCAGAAATAACAAAACTAATGTGTCTATTGATCCTTTACCAGTGGTGTTTATGTTAACTAATGTACAGGGTGTCCCATAACTCTCCATACATAGGAGACATAATACATTCCATGGTTCTAACATGTATTTCTTTATATTTCTTCTTTATAGTTCTTCAGCAGTGGAGGACACACATTGAAATGTGTTCCCGACAAAATGGCAGTCATATAGAGCATATTATATAAATAAAAATGGTTTATGTCAAGAAACGTTTATTTTTCCTATGTATGGAGACTTATGGGACACCCTGTATATGTTATTGCATTAATTAACAGCTGTTTCAATAATAAGCATAAATAACACAGTTTTGCGTTTTCAACCCTTTAGACAGTGACATGAGAGTAGAGTGTTTTTAACATTTTCCCTCTGGAAGGTGGTTTCACTTTTCTGCGTTTTCAACCCCCAAAAATGCTGTTGCTATCTAAACGAAAAGCACATCTGATAAAATATTTTGTCGTTTTCACCCGAGCACGTTTTGTCGTGTAAACTGGGCCTCAGTGTCTCAACACAGACACTAGAAAAATGGTTTCACTTTCCAAAAACCACATGAAATGACATCTATATTTGGAGTTTTGACTTGGACCAAGAGGAGAGAGTTGCTGAATGTTGTATTCTGGTGTTTTTCAGCCTTATATCAGCTCCTGCAGCTGTAACATCTATTACTGCATTAGTTAAGAGTTTAATGATGCTTATTGATCTCTGTTTGTCTTTCAATAACTTCATTGTAACGATACAGTTGACATGAACACATTAGGGAATTATTTCTTCACACTAGCTGTTAAATAACCGTTGGTAGTGCCAATTACTTTAGTAACTTATGCTGATTAATTTTAGTGTAGAGTATTATTTGTATATACATATGTTGTGTTGTTTTATGTTTACTGGATTGTCTTAGGGTTACAAAACTGACTTCATAGATTTTGGGTTATAATTCCCTTCTAGAACCCTGGGCAAGAAGCCAAAACAGAAATTACTTGACTTTCTATCCTGAATAATTTGTCCTACAACGATTCACACAATATACACTGATATGTTTTTATCTTACACAGAAGCGGCAGGGAATGTGAATTGCATTATGAAAGGCCAAACAGAAAATATGTTTCCGTGTGAAGTGATAAAAGTGTTCTTTACATTGACTGATATTTTCCTGTGTTCAGTGCCTTTTTTCTAACCTTTGGAAGGTTTTCATCATCTTGCGGAGCAGACTTTCCAGGTTGAGGACTTTTTGCATCAGGAGGCATTTCACAGCTGTCTCCTCTCGGCTGGCGGGGTTAATGCGCTGAGCCGTCTGCCTCCACACCAGGATCTCATGCTTGAGTTCTGGAGGAACAGGACAAATATACCAGAAGAGAGGGAAACCTGTTCACTGTATGTTCAACACATGATCTACACAACCAATTTAACCCTGTGTTTATGAATGTAGCATGGGGTTCTTAGCTCTGCTTTTAGACATAAAACAGCCACAGTAAAACCACAGATCACCCTCATTTTCTGTGCAGTTTGTGTTGTCAGTATAGCTGCACTAAAGATCTATTTGGAATCATCCAAACAAGGTCAGAACTGTCACAGTTCAGTCTGAACTGTGGATAAACAAACAGTAAACTTGGCAAGTATGAGAACATAACATTGTTAGTTTATACCTTCATGACCTCAATGATAAAACTCACCCATGTTGAAGAAACATCGCCATTTCAGTTTCAAACTCATACTCTTTTCTATCTACATTTCACATTTTTGCCACTGTCTTTGACTCTGAAAGTTGGTTCTTATTCTCCACCCAACCTTGGTGTTATTTTTCCTCAACAGTGGAGATCAGCAGAGTGACTCACTACTCCCCCTAGTGGTCAAATATCACAGCGACATGTGGCTGTGGATAAATTCTCCTCATATCTCTGTAATAAAAATACGACATCTTATATACTTTTATTTTTTGATCTGTTTAAGTAGAAATACTGCATATAGCTCAGTTAAAAGCCTGTGGGAGTTGTGATGTAAATTCTGATGATAAAATCTTTAATCCACGCTCACTAAAGCCTAGATATTGATAAAACAAAAAATACAAGATCCTTCAGAGATAAATGGCGTTCATATAATCTGGCCACTGGGCTGGATCGTGGCGAACAGCTCTGACATCTGGGGCTAACTCAGAGGATATTAAGTTGTTTGCAGTCAATATGTTGTGAGCCCACACACAGGGACTAATGCAGCCAGGCGATGGGTCCATTGACCGTCTCAGAAACCACCAGTGTGAAGGCAGAGAACCAGCCAGAGGGGGCTGGACGCCTGTGTAGATATCAGTAGGAGCCATCCTTTTCCAAGAAGGTTGCTAGGTGACCTTAATAGGATGTAACTGGTAAAGGAAAAAAAAACATTCCTGTGAGCAAATCTGTGCAATTAAAGTCGCGGCAGGGGCCTTGAGCTGATAGAGCTGCATGGGCTCCTCGGTGGGTCAGGTTTGTGGGAGAAGAGGAAACTCCACAGGGTGAGATTTACAGATGAGCTATCAGGCCGGCATTGAACAGTCGGTGTGATGATCAGCGGTGCCTTCCCTCAACTGCCTGGAGCTCAGTGTGGACATGCGACTCCTAACATTCGGTCTTCCTCGCTTTGTAAACTGGTACGCGTGTGGTGAGGACTGCACAGCCTGGTGGTCTCTGCTTTAATGATCCCCTGCTGCTGAGCTCTCAGAGGGGGGACACTGTTGTATTGTACGTAAACACTGATAAGAGGTGAATGTGTTTCGGGATGAACTGTAAATAATTTCCCACAAATAACCTCGTTTTCCATATTTATCTCCATTATCTACATCTCAGGGGTCTTATGTGCATCAGCGGAGTTGCACTAAATTGATTCTAGGATTAAAGACACTGTTACTATCAGACCCAAACAGACCACAGGATTTTTATTCTTCTAATAACACACTAGAAGACTCTGAAAAGATTGAATGACTACAATATATCACAAAAATAACGTATCATAAGCCAGAGGTTTTTTTTTTTTTTTTTAACAGACTGGGGTTAGCGAGGAAGAGTTTATTGTATTCATTTGAAATCTGGAGTCTCCAGCAAAGAAAGTGAAAACTACTTGCGATACGACTAGATATTTACATGACAAGGGGATGTCACAACTGTTTACATAAGCAAAGCTGACTGCCAGGGTGGAAAAATGATGCTAACAGTACCAAAACCTGCAGTTCCTCAAACTACCACTTGAGGCTGGATCTAAAAGCGAGTCCATCATCACTGATCTCCATGTTAAAACTATAGAGCTGAAATAAATATGTTCGCAGCCTACAGTATTCAAAGATTTTAGTCATGTGACCATACAGAGCACCTAGCAGAGCCTCTGAAAAAAAAAATTAAAGCAAAGATATGTGATAAGTTCTGGACACGTGATGGATATACAGCTCTCACAGCAGTCACTAAAAACAGCAAAACTGTGTTAATGCATAATTCATCTTTAATGCTGCTGCCAAGATGAAACTGAACAAAGTACAAACATATGTATTTTACATTTGGGTGGATTGTTGCTGCTGTTATTTGGTATTTGGTACTCTTCATTGCCAGAGTTAAGGTTGATAGCAATAGGTCATTAATTTTAGCTGCTATAGTAGTAATGGTTAGTTTAACACAATATCCTACAACATAAATCTAGACATGTTTACAGTGGCAAATCAATATTTAACTAAATAAACTCAATTAATAATTGGTGGTAAGTGGATGAAAGCCTGTTTTGTTATCCAGGTTGGCATTACTATGAGTATGTGATGCCATGTGATAACTCTGAATAGACTAAATTATTAATATATAACTAGTTTCCCCTTTCATCACATGTGTTTATGAAGAAAGTATTGTTTTGTTTTTTTTACTCATTGCTGAGTTAAAGTGAGTGATATTTATGATATTGCACTTCAGACAGAAAAGAGTGAACTAGATGAAATTACTAATAACTAATTTCCCATTTCATCATATGTTTATGACACCTGTACCTGTAGCTTAAATTTATATATTAGCATCTCCTAACCTATAATGTTGCTACACTAGCTAATGTTAGCATTCATTTAGTATTGTATCATATGGTAAGTGTAGTAGAATGGTAAAGACAGTGTATGTGTTAGCATTCTGTAGCTGAAATTAAAAGGTGTGGTCATCATAACAGCAAGACAGTAAAATTATATATTCCAGGCTTCAGCAGTCCACAAAATGCCAACTAGTAATGGCCGCTGTCTAATTGTTTTATATAGTGTATGTTTTTAAGTCAGTCTTTACAACCGTCATTACCTCTCTACAGACAGATCACAAATCAAACTGGTTTCTATTGCTTTGTCTCTGCTTAAACATCAAATCTGACATCAGGTCTTAAGTTCTAACAAGAGTTTCACTACCACCTTACACCAAACTGTCAACACAACTGGGTTTCACCTCAACTTTAGCACAACTCTCATTATCATGATTTACTCCAACACTGGAAGCAACAGTGAAATCAGTTCAGTCATTTGGTTGATAATGATTGACAACTTTTTTTTTTCTCTTGCATTGATAATTAACAGTGAAACACATAAAATGGAATGATGAAGAGTACAATTAGCTGAATCACTTGCATTATGTGTGTATATATATATATATATATATTTATTTATTTATTTTATTTTATTTTATTTTTTTAAATCTTTTGACAGAACAGTTTGGCCAAGTTGGGCATTGTGCTGATTTCAGGCTGTTATCTGGAGGGGTGGAGTCATTTGTCACTGCCAGCCCGTGAAAGCCAACAGCTGAACATCAGAGGAAAGGGCTTTTTCCCGGATGAGCCATGTGGTGTCTGGGACACTGGGTGAATCACCAGACTCTCATGGGAGTAGACTGAGTTAAAGAGGCAAAAGGTAAAAACGTTCAGCCCACTAAATGAGCCTGAACTCAGGTGAGAACTACTTCCCAGAGATCACTGCAACCCAGAAATATTACATCAGTGATGACAGGGCCATCCGATGAGTGCAGTATAAATCGGAAAGCTATAAATTATCTGTGATGGTTAAAAAAAACATCCTTCACCTCAGAGTATATATCATATATAGGAGTTAGAGGATTAAAGGTCATAACACTGAGATAATTACATTTCCGTGAGGTCGTTTGATGGAATGAGAAGGATCGTAACTAAAGTGTATGATAGTAAATAATAATAAAATGGCCTATGTTGACTTACTCAACATAACATTGATACTCACCAACTATTTCAATGGACTCTTTGTTATAGAGTTTTTTGTTCCAGTAGAGCATCCGCAAGAAAGGAAATGAGGTCAAAAGTACGAGGCATATTCCAAGGAACATGTAGCCTGTGAAACTGGCAAAATCAATCCCCTGTAAGACACACAATGAGAATCTGTTAGAAAACATTGGCCTCAGGACTGATCTATCACAAGAAAAATATTAAATTAACAAAAGCTAATTTTAAGAAAAGTAGAAGTTTCCTTCCTTTATGCAACCAGAACAGTGGGGTCTGCATTTGCATTTATTACAGTTCCTTCAACACCCAGGCTTTAAATACAACACAAAATGAACCACTGTCTGACAAAAAGTGCATTTAACTTACTGATTAATTAAGTGTTTTTTAGAACTGACATAGTATCACGAAATATAATACTGTGATACTGAAGCACATACATCTAACACCCCTAAAAGTATTTAGAAATTAAACATTAGAGACATAGCAGGTGCATTTAACACCAATATGTATTATATCACTCTAATGCATCAGAAGATTTACATAATTAATATAAAATAACTGATAATTTGGTTATTTCACACCAATGGGCATGAAATATGTAGGTGAGGGTTTTTCAGACAGTACTGTTACATCGTCCTTCCTACATGAGAAGAAAACAACAGCCTATGGACAGGATTATCCTCAAAACATAGAGCATCAGATAGTAGAAAACTGTACTGGAAGTGGTCTAATTGGACTCCTTATATTACGTCATCTTCATAACCCCTCAATTAAAAATTTGATTTTAATCTCATTTTGGTTTGTGACTTATTCATTCTGTCTACACATTTCATCTTCTTGCACAGGCTGATGAATTAAACTACACAAGCACTAATGCAGTGACAAAACTGGTTAATAGTGACCCCTACAGGATTTACCATTTAAAGATACAAATCTAGGGAGGAGGGGTGAAAAAATAAAGCTGCTGCAGGATAAACCAACACATGAATAGAGACAGACATCAGAAAATGTAATATCTGAGTTTAATTAAGATACTTTAGATACTACATGACCTGAAATATCTGACATTTGGTACAAGCATCTAATAAAATGTAATGCTTGTCTTCTACAAATAAGACAAGACATGAGTAATTCACTCCTCTCCATCTCCACTGAAATGCAAAATCATAAACATCACTCTCTTTAACTCAGTCAGAAAAACATTACTTTCTTGCTGCCATCTGCCATGAAAAAAAACAGATGAAGAACAAACTTCTCAGATCAGTCTGCATGCCCGTTCCTTATTCATTATTATTTCCATTACTTATTTCTCTAGTTTTGTTGTCATCATAAAAATATGCCAGAAAGAAAGTAAGGCAGCTTACTTGCAAATAGTTGATTTGCCAAAAAAATCTGAGCCAATCCATGACGCTTCAAGATGCATAGGCAACAGCGTCTTTTTTTAATCTACTTTACTTCTCCATCTGTCTTTACTCTTACTGTATAGTCTAATTAATATGAATAGTGACTGATATACTGCATGTACTTACTGTGTAAAAAGTGTTTCTTGAAAAGCTGTTCTATGCCAAAGAATACACTGATAGGATTTCACAGTTCACTATGAAATGTACCTGGTATCCTGTATCCCACAATGTATTACAGTCATCATATTCCTCTTTGGTTTAATGGCAGGTGGCAATTAATGTTTCATGTGCATTACCACCACCTGCTCTACTAGACTGTGGCCTGGACTGGGGTTTCCGATTTTCCTTGAATATTGATTGAAAGCTCAGGAAATGTGTGTATGCTGCAGGGGAGATGGCCAACTATAAGTATATACAACTATATACAAAAAATTACATAATAATGAAACTGTTTACTGTGATACATTTTTATACAAATGTTGATTTGCTGTTTAAAAAAAGTGCACTCTTGTGGTTTGACTTGTTGAAATGAGCAAACAGACCATCCTCCAGGTCTGTGAGGTGAGGCTAATGCAGAAGTATCAGAAGTAGAAGTCTGCAGTCAGATGAATATCCACTGAGGTCTGGCTCCAAATGAGAGCCAATCTCCACAGACAGCCATGTTTAAAAAGCCAATTTACAACTGAAATAAACATGTTTCAACAAATACATACACAACGGACCTGATCTAAAGGTTTCTTTATATCATACAGTTTAATTTGTTCTCTATGTTGCTATATACCTGCATCTCTACTGCATCTCTATCCATGTGTTGTGAACATCTGGACAGGCTTTAATGTGTCAGCATAAAACCTTCTGTTTAGTAAAATACAGTTTATCCAAGTCAAACAAATCTCTGTAACATATGTCCTGTTGTTGCTGTAATGATATTTTAAACCAATTTAGTAGCAAGACATATAACTGACCACAAAGAATCTAAGTTTATGTGTTTTGCTGTTGAAATGTGTCTCTGCTGCCAACACTGTGACCCTGGTGTGGTCATATTTTAGAGCCAAAGTCAAGGTCTCTTCTGATTGTTTGGAGGAGATTCATTTGGCATGGACAGTCAGAAGAGTTGCGCAATGAAATGATACCAAAAGGCAGAGATTTGTATGCGCCATGCTACCCACTCTGTGACAAATCAAATACAAGGACACTGGGATGAGGGTCAGAATCACCTTAACACACACTTCACAGCTGGGCTGTTCTTTCTATCTCTGGATTTCTCTCGAAAATCCCCTCGACACAAACAAACAAGCATGCAAACAAGCAAACAGGCAGGGAGCCCATGCATGCACACACAAGCTGTGCTTATCAGAGGCCAGACCTGACTGAATGAGCGCACCACTGTGTCCCTGTGGTTCCGTCACCTGGGAAACAGAGCCAAGACAAACTGGACGACGGGCCACGGGAGCCTTGTGTGGTCGGAGCTACTGTACGCTGAAGGAGACATTCTGCTGCACTACAAGGCCAAAATCAATGTCACACACAGATAAGTGATGCCTCAGGAAGAAACTGGAAAAATGTTAGGTCTACTGGAGATGCAGCATCACACCTCTCTGATTAGAAGAATGATTAAGAAAAGAACTGAAATTCATTGTTTTTAAACCAACACTGACCACTCAGTCAAAGACTGCTGTTGTCCAGGTGAGATGACCGTTCACCTTTTCCTCAAAGCATGAAACAAATACAGTTTGGAACATTTTCAGAGATGGAGACCTCATGCAAAGTCTTTGTGGAAGCCTCTTCACTTTCTTTGATAACACAGAAGATGTCATCAGGTCTAAGTGTTTAGAGTCCAATGTGTGTGATATTTAGGGGGATTTAAGATAATCTAATTACAGAAATGGAATATAACATGTTTTCATTAGTGTATAATCACATGACACTAGCTATTACTGTGTTTTTCAATTATATACAGTGAGAGTGGATCCTCTACAACAGTCTGCCATGTTGAGCAGTGATTTTTCAACAGCTACAGACTTCTTTTCACATTTTTTCTTAAGGGTGTAACCCAATGTTAAGGTTCTTATCTTCACTGACTGAAAGTGGAACAGAATTATCGTCCTCTTAACTAAAAAGCCCAGAATGGAAGAAGCAAACACTGACTCCAACAAGGAACATCATTTTTTGAAGGGTGAGGTAATTTCACTAGAAGTCAAAAATTCACACACGCTGAGTCTTAAAAGTCAATGTAATGTTTGATTGCTTGAATTACGTGATTACCCATCATGCCTAGTGTCTACATTACAAGCCTGTTGGGGCAGTGGTATGATCTGGGGTTACTTCAGTTGGTAAGGTAAAGGTTCAGCAATGGTAAGTGCCCAAACATTGCACAAAGCTTATCAAAAAATGCCATAGTGAATAAGGGCTGTAATCAATGCTAAAGGAGATCCGATAAAATGTGACAGTGTTGGACTTTTGTTTTGGCTGGGCTGTGTACATATTACTTTGAATGTGATCCACTCTCATGCTGGTGGGCGACAGACTTATGATCTAACCAACACTTCAACCAAGCATGATGTATGTCATACATCACTGGAATTGATGGGCTACATGGTTCCTCATGTTATTGCATCAGGGGTGACACTTGTCTCCTCCACTAGTTTAATCAGTGTGTAGTCCTCAAGAAAGGGTTCGTCTATGATTCTTGTACAATCCATCTTGTGGCCATGAACACTAGAGACACGAACAGAAGCTCCTCTCAGGGACAGGTGAGTATATTGCAGAAGAGGGACCCAAAAGAGATTAAACGTGCAAAAAACGTATTCCATGAGGAGCTATGCTGTTTCTAATGACCTCCACTTTTAATAGCAGTGACCAGAATGATTTGTGCACTTAAAATAAGAATGTGGAGGTACATTTAAAGAGCCAACTATTACAAATTCATGACCATAACCTGTTGGAGCAACAGTGTGTAAAATTGATCAGGTGCCTTGAAATGGGAAGGACTTACAGTTTCTTTTCGTACTGTTGTGGCATTTGTCATTTCCGTGATTTATGATAGCAGCAGAAAAAATATAAATTGCTTTCACTGCTACTAGATCTCCATTCATCACTCGTACATCAACATAAATAACAGTCAGGACTTAATTTGTCTAAATATAGTAACGTCGATGCAGTACTAAACAGATACTAATACATGTACAACCCAGCAAACACAGATAATTAAAATAACAGCTCAAACTTAAAATACTTATGCAAAATATCCATTGTATATACTATTTTAGGCTATAATATGAATACAAAGACCTCACTGACAGTAAATTCTCATCTTAAAGGACATAGAAGTGAATGAGAGTCGCTGCAGTCAAATATAGTAAACAATGAGAATCAGAATAACTTTCACATTACAAGGACAAAGGCTTTTTATCTGGTGTTGATATAAGTGTATTGTTTAATGATGCTTTAAAGTGGTCCTGCAGCTCCTATGTGTCAGTGTAAAGTTGCTAAGAATAATAACCATCAGCTAAACAAACTGGTGCCTGATATGGCGAGCCCACTGCTCCCAGTATGCATGCATGATCTAGTGATGGGTTAAAGCACAGGTGTCAAACATGCAGCCCGGGGGCCAAAACCGGCCCGCCAAAGGGTCCAATCTGGCCCCTAGGATGAATTTGTGAAATACAAAAATTACATTGAAGATATTAATAATCAAGGATGTGAAAATCATTTTTGGTCAGTTCAGTCTAAAGTGGATCAGACTAGTAAGATATTATCATAATAACCTATAAATTATGAACACTGCAAAACGGTTTAAGTATATAAAACGAGACATTCCAAAAAAAGTTACATTTACACATTTACAGACTATCCTTTTATATAAAATATAAATATCCTGAACAAATATGAACAATCTGAAATGTCTTAAGAGAAGTATGTGGAATTTCATACAATATTCTGCCTGTTACAAAATCTTTAAATTGTGATGCACATGTATAAATTATCAACTTAGGTGTAATATTGTTAACATTGCACTTTTTGTCTTAAGAATTTTCAGGTTGTTCATTTTTACCTCCGCCAAGGAGGTTATGTTTTTGCCAGGGTTTGTTTGTCTGTCTGTCTGTCTGTCTGTTTGTTTGTCTGTCCGTTAGTGTGCAACATAACTCAAAAAGTTATGGACAGATTTTGATGAAATTTTCAGGGCTTGTTGGAAATGGGATAAGGAAGAAATGATTAAATTTTGGTGGTGATCGGGGGTGGGGGGCCCACGGGGGGGGCCACTGATCAGCCTTGGCGGAGGTCTGCGCTCTCCGAGTGCTTCTAGTTGTTCATGTTATGTTCAATTACAGTTCGTAGATGTAAACATTCTCATCATGGAATTTTACTTTTTTCACTCAAAAACATAGAGAAAACTTTGGAGTTGACATTATTTATAAGTTATTATCCTTTTATTTATATAATTTTACTGGTCCGGCCCACTTTAGATCATATTAGGCTGTATGTGGCCCCTGAACTGAAATGAGTTTGATACCCCCGGGTTAAAGGCAGAGGACAAATTTTGGTGTGGTGTATGTTTACGTGTAGGAACCTACTGACAAAAAAAAGATTTTTCATTCTACATTTCTCGATGTGCATTCATTATTCCCATAGCGGTGATGCTGCGTTCATAATTGTTCAAACCTCTAGTCAACCCAGGAGAATTTCTGACAACCACACTCCCAGAACTGTTTATCTAGTCAGAGTAGGTAATAAGGAGGGTCACACCTGGTTGTTTCCTGTCAGTGATATTGGCTTCGTAAAATATTAGTTTTTCTACCATGAAATCCTTCACTACCTGGAGGGCAAAGAAACTAATCAATACAGTCAAAATTACTGATGAGAAAAAGGCTTGATAATTCATCTTTTGATCATGATGCTGAGCTTAATGTTTCCTCATTTCAGAACCATCAGATTCAACTTCTACTACTGCCTCATATTTACTATAACTATCACTCACAAGTGATATTTATGTGAACAAAACTATAACTGCAAATTATGCATGTAAAACTACAAAGAAGTACAGTAACCTCTCTCCCATTTTCTGTTTCCAGTATTTTGTTTGACTGTAAACACACAACTATTGAATATGTTTGTTCCAAAATGAAGCACATGGATATTTCTTCTTGGTGATG
Source organism: Sphaeramia orbicularis (assembly GCF_902148855.1). NCBI lineage: Eukaryota > Metazoa > Chordata > Actinopteri > Kurtiformes > Apogonidae > Sphaeramia > Sphaeramia orbicularis. The sequence goes on along the minus strand of NC_043960.1, from coordinate 31,278,020 downwards.
ATCTCTATAAATTAACAAAAATGCTGTTACACATCTGCTGTAATACATCTGTCATCTTAAACTCACCATCTTTTTTTTGTTTGTTTGTTTGTTTTTTGGGATGTGTAGCTCTCCATGCAGATTCAGGCTTTTCCTTAACCTCATCAAAGTGCTTTTATGGTAAACTTTAACACATTACAGTCTGGACATGAAGCCAAACCTCTGGATCCATTACCCCACCAACCTGCTACCCCTGACTCCACTGGTGCTGTATGTAAGGAGTTGGTTTTTGACATATACAGACAGGGGCGCCACTACCAATAGTGGGCCCCATGAAAGGTAAACATTGGGGGCCTTTCACAAAATTCAGTATCTTGTCAATCTGTCGGAGCGGGGGGGGTGGGGGGTGTTCCATGACAGTAACGTAACTTACGCTGGCCTGAAACATGAAACTTAACGTGCTTTCAACATTCTATGCTTCTATTATACAGCAGATCTTACACGAAACTTTCACAACTTCTAACCTGTATCCACTGGACCCCCTCCACTGCTCTATGGGCCCCCCACAAATGCTCGGCCCCATGAATTTGTCATGTTTACCCCCCTTTACGGCACTCCAGTATACAGATGACAAACTTCTTTAAAGGTACTTTATCAAAACATAGACATGTTTATCATAATTCCCTTTATATTCTTTTTTTTTTTGTTATCTGGGAGCATCACTCTGAATTGAAATCTTTTTACAGATCTCTAACAGACTTTATGCATCTCTACTACTGTTGGCCATCTTGGCTTGATGATGTAAACCAACCAAAAAATACACTGTTGCCCATAAAGTTGGAGTAAAATTGGAGTTAAATTAGCTGTCCATGTAAGGTTAAGATTAAACTCACTCTATTATCCTTGTAGGGAAATTCAGTTTCTGGATTTTACCCACTGTAGTACGCACAGTACCTACACTCAAAAAAATTATTCTTGGCTCTAATAAACATGAAGTAATATTTTAAAGTAAAATGTAACTGAAAAATATGAAATTTAAAGTTTATTTATTCGAAAAAGTCAAACATAATGTGAATATGCTTAGTATAAAGTGAATCTAAACAAATAAAATAAACTTTATTTACTAGATCACATAAAAAGGCTGAGTGTCACAGTCAAACACAGTTCATGTAAAAGTTTGCATTAACTAAAGCAAATCTGACTGAAGGTATTTAATTTATTCATATTGACTCAATATGATAGAAAAAACATTGTAATAAATGCAACTCTTTACATTAAACTTATGTAATAAAATTACATGGAAAATTTACATGTAATTGAAATACATAAAGTCAACATTTTTGGCTTAATAACTTTTTTGAGTGTAGCATTAGCATTAGCAATTAGCTTAGCACATAGCACATTAGGAGCAGTGAGCTGTTACTGAAGGTTTTCAGGGATGAGGAGAGAACAGGCAAACTCAAAACAGAAAGGTTCCAAAGAGTTAAAAGATCAATACTCAAAAAATAAAAACTGGCCAAGTCACAGTCAAAGATCTCAGATTCTGGAATGACGGCTAGAAGAAATCTACTCTGCACTTAATTCTTATCTTTATAACTGATTGAATGAAAGTCTTCTCTCCTGTCAAAAAAAATGGTTCTTGTTTTTCTACCCAAAAGTAAATGAAAAGAACAAAGCAACTTTCTAGCAAAACCTGCTAAATTTTCATTCTAGTGGCAAATTAATTTTATTCCTTAGAAATTTGGTTGTAAAACAAATACCAAAGAAAAAAGTGACATCTACAGTTTGACAGATGTCTGATCTGAATCTGTTTCAGAATGAAGTCATGTCAGTGTCAGTGCTGAACCATCTGTATATACCCTTCATCGTATTTTTAACTGTACTACTGGTCTGATTCATGTGTCAAATTAAAGTGAATCGATCTGTTATATTAGTGCGACTTCATTCAGAGAACGGTGAAAGGGCCTACTTCTCTGCGTAGGTCCTGATTTGACACGATGATAACATTTGGTGGATCTCCGACAGCTGTGGCAGCCCCTCCAATGTTGGTGAAGATTACTTCTGCAATCAGGACATGTCTGGGGTCTAGATTAAGCACCTCACACAACCTGCAAAATCAGATAGAGACACAAAAGCCCTTTAGCCCAGATTAGATCACAACAGGTGGGAGAAATAAATATATGCATGGAAAAAAGGATATTAGATGACAAAGATTGGTCCTTTAACATCAGTGCTGCAAATCAGTGCACACTTTACTGTATTTACTTGTATTGGAGTATTTCCACAGTGTGGTATTAGTAATGCCAACAAAGACCTTAATGAAAAGAAAAGACGCAGGAGTGGGCGGTACACACGCCTAATTTGTAAACACTATACAACAGTAAATTGTAGCTCTCTACATTAGTTCTATTTTTAGGTCACAGATTTCCATTCTAAAATAAACAGTACTGTAAATTTAGCATTTTTTCAAGTGGAGATGAAGAATAAGTCCTTTAAAAATATCTTACAGGGTCCTGACATAGGAACCAATAAGAAAAGTTAAAATATTGATTAAATTACCGATTTTAAGACATAGAAATATATGTTCTTTCCTATTTCCTTTGTCTGAAAACATAAATTTGTGTCTCTTGTGTCTCAATATGTTTAGAGCGATGTAGAAGCAAGGATACTTTATAAGAAAAGGAATATTTTTATTTATCATGAAGCTGTAACACTGGTTTATGTTCTAACACATTTTTATACAACTGGCAAGTTTTATTTATTTATTTATTGAGGAAGGTACAGTCTGATCTAGACTTTGAGCACTGATTGTCCATAACTCATCACATCAGCAATGGTAGAACTGGTCACACAGGGAAGCCACCTGACTGGTTTCACAACACATTTACTGGGAGCAGTTTTCAGAAAGAAATGCAGTAAATTAATCGAAAAAGGCCCAATGGAATTATCACAGCTTATTAGAAATCAAGCAATAGTTAAGGCCCTTATAAGTTTGTATGAGTATTAACAATAGGATCATATACAGGTTTATTTATAAGTTAGAAGACATACATTAGTACTCCTAAAAGATATAAAAACACTCAAAAGTGTTCTATTTACAATTGATATTCACTACTATCAAACTCATTCCGTAAAGTGTGAAGATGATTGTTATAAACATCTGTATTATACTAGTGTATTGTCAAGTATTTCCTTCAGTCACAAGATCTGTCAAAATTACACTGTCTTATAATATCCACATACTACAATAGACCATAGTTTACATTAGTGTTACATTACTGTTAGATTAACTCTGCTAACAGACACAATAAAACTAAAACTACTCAGCTCCATTTTCTATGTGGTTGGTTTTTCCTCTTATGAATCATCCAAACAAGGTCAGAATTGTCATAGTTTAGTGTGGGACTGTGGATCAAAAAAGGTGAACTTTGCAAAGATAATAACATAACCTACAGTATTTAGAGTTTGCACCTTCATGAGAATTATAAACAAAGTCACCTCGGATTTTTTGATTCACTTCACTCAACTCATTACATGTACTGGAAATTCAGGGATTTGTGATGCTGTTTCTCTCTCACCTTGCATTTTAAATTCAATGCAATTTAAAAAAGTAAAACAGTATAGAATAGAAAAAATAGAAGAAGTGATAAAGTGGTATAAAACCTAAACTATGACAGAAAATAAAAGATCTAAATTTTTATTTATTTATTTTGAATATCAATATTTAAAACCAAACACAACAAGGAAAAACATTTTAAATAAGAAAAAAACATGTTCAAAAGGGAGCAAGATGAAGTTCAACTTATATACTCCCACCCCCTTACCCCATCTTTTTCTACTGACCATAAAGTCCCATGTCAGCTCCCCAAAGTAACTTAACAAATCTTACACATCAAAATAAATTCTGACCAAGCCTGCACAAAATGCAAAAGTGCTGTATGTATGCATATCAAAAATAAACTCTTTCCATTTCATTACAGTATAACACATGAAAAATAAACTCTGTGAACCTATTCACAGTAACAGCAGTAGTGCAATACAGTCACGGTGATGAAAGGTGAGGAGGTGTCTGATGGACCAACAGCAGATATGACAATAGTGCAATGTGTAATAAAGTGCAGAAGGCAGCAGCATATGTGTTAAATATTACAGACTGTCAGTCTGCTGAGTCTTTGTGTGCAAAAACAGTTGAGGTTGAGTCCTTGTGTAAATGTGGAGGTAGGTAAAAAAAAAAAAAAAAGGTGAAATTTCAATGTACCTTATAGTGACTGGAGTGAAAAGCATCATTGTGGTCACATTGTCCAGAAAGGCAGAGAGTATGGCAGCAATGAGACACAGGATGATGATCATGGGCCACACTCTTCCTCTGGATAAGTGGTAAGCCTGCAGAGAAAAGCAGTAGGATGGTGAGACACTGAGATATTAAATGTAACACAATCGAGGCACTTCTGATATGTTTCATACTTTCAAGCTGTAAAAATTGACCCTATAATTTTAAAGTAGTCTATGAATTATACAATATGAGGTGGCTGACCTGGAAAATCAGCCTCCAAATGCACCCATTGAATGTGGAATTACCCCCAGGTCTACTTCTGAAGCTGGGAGTCTAAATACTTACTTATACCAGGGATAAGCCCAGGAGAGTGGCTCAGCATTGCCACTTTTTGTATGTAACACTACAATATGTCGGGTTTCTAAGCTCTTCTCTGAGAAGCTATTTTAATTTGGAGTGTCTGCCCTTGTCCAACTCACATTTAAAATTCATGAGCCTGCATGATCCCTATGTACCCAGGTCTGAGTGGCCCTGTGGCTGAAGGACAAAGGTATTCACGCACCTTCACCATTTCTACACAATATTCAGAAGGAAACATGAGTGCATCCGAGCTGTTTTTCTGATGCCAGAAAACCCTGAACATGTACAAAGAAGATGATGGCATGTTTTACCGTAGAGTATCTCTTATGACTCACTGTGTCATCCTCTGTTAATTGTTGTATAGATGTAAAAGCACAATTAGACTGTAGTATAAAATTTAATGCATTATGCAAGATAACTTTTATCATTATTACTGCTGTATTTGACATGGACCGTCCTCATTAATCATCAGAAATATAAGAAACATTTCACAGGATTGTACTGACCTACTTTCCTGAACTTTCCCTTATAATAAAATGAATATGTCATTCTTGTCATCTGATTATAGCGGTGTATTTTGGGTAGAATGTAAAGATAGGCATCAATAGTTGTAAGGTCATCTTAAACTACAAAGTTTTCTCAATTTTTGATAATGCCAGATAGGTCAAAATAAACATTATGTTTTTTCCGTGTCATCAGAAGGTCTGTAAAGCTAATTTCAAAAATAGATCAAACACTGTCATCTCTGAGACAAGAGCAACTATTTTCATAGACCTAAATATTAAACAGCATGTCACTCAGTGTAAACACCCAAATGACAAAGAAATCTGTAATATCTACAATCACCAAAGCAGAAATTGTGCACTTTTTTAAAAACTGATTTGTAATTTGTTATTTAGAAAATTCACCTTAACAGCGCAATAATCAAAGAAGCCAGTTTCGGAAAAAATAGCGACCAACACCATCTGTAAGAAAAAGACCATATTACCAAAGAAAATTGAATAACCCTGCACAGTATAAGAACAATAGTCACAAACAGTAGTTACAGACAACAAAAATAATCATTTAAGATGCTTAAAGGGGAAAAATGGAATTAGGAGTAGTCAGTAAAAAAGATTTTTATGCAAGTTTCCTGATTATATTATGACTCTTATCCTAAAAAAGTGACATAACGACAGTCAAAGCTGCCCACTTTGACAACACTGATATGAACACAATGCAGCACACACACACACACACACACACACACACACACACACACACACACATCCATGGGCTTTATATTAAACTGTATCGCCTGTAAGTTTTAGAATCTTTTTGGAAAGTTATTCTGCTGTATTATAGAAAGAAATAAAAACGTCAGTGGCAGCTGTTGACAGTGGAAGATGTCCAAATGATGCTACCATCTGTGGTTCAGCATCAGCAGGAAAATCAGGTATCTCCAACATCGTTACATTATTTTTGTTTGTATGAACTCAATAACATGTTTCAGATGTGACCATTTAAGATGTTAACACAAGTTAATCTAAAGTGTTTTTTCTCTTCATATCACTTCAGTGGTGCTCATCTGATGTAAACACATCTTATTTCCCCACTTGAAGAGAACATTTATGTTACCACGGAGACAACATTTACATTGTCAGTATTCATTTGCATCCACAGCGACAGATGTTCTTGCTTTTAGACAGTATGTTAATGAACATGTCAAGGACATTCTCAAGATGCCTACCATGCCAAACAGAAGAGCCAGTGTCTCATAATCGATCCACTCCACTACAGTAACCAAACTGGGCCGCTGTGGGAAAAACAAAAATAAATACCTATACACAATGTACATACAGTTTGTTTTTTCTTCAATCCAACATGCATTTACAGTATCTCTAAACAAAGGTTTTATTCCATAACAGACATTTTCACTTAAATAAACAAATTACAGAGGAATAGGTCCACTGTGACATTCCACTATGATGTTTCACAGAGATGATGTGCAGTTATTATTAATGTAGGATACATGTGCTATTCTTCCACAAGTACAATCCTTGAAGCATTTTAAAGTTTATGGGTATTTTGTTTTGTTCAGGTTTTTTTTTTTTTTTTAAGCTCAATAAGTATATTTTTCCATGTAGCTGAGTGCTTCTAAGTCACAGACCATTTTAAAGAACATACCAAAATCTTATTGGCCCCTACCACTAAACTCACCTTTGAAAAAAATACTTTGCATACATTTTTAAAAATCATTTTACATAAATAAAAAATAACAAACATTTGACAGAAGACATAAGACTAAGACATATTCACATAATAATATTCTGAATATATAGACTTTTTTCTTTTTTACTGGAGTGCACAGCAATGAAGAAAAGAAGAAAATCAACTTACGTCACCAATGATAGCGAGTGCAGCTAAGGCTGCCAAAGAGCCCAACATGGCAGCAAGAGTCCGATGCACAATCTAAAGAGAAAAACGGATCACATTATTGTCTGGATTCAGTATTTTTTACAGTGTTCATTCAAAAGATTTAATTTTATTCTTCATTTTAATGCAGGTCTATCCTCTCACTGAAAGTATGTCTCATATTTGCTGTTGTGACCTCATGAGGCAGATTTCATATAATACCAGTATATCCCACTGTTTTATTTCAACCTCTCAATTTTAATTATTAAATATTAAACATTTAAAATTCATGTGTGCTAACAGATGCTTGTTTTTTATTGGGAGCAGATACTTTATTGACATTAGCTAACTCCCTTACTAAGCTAACAGCCGCCTCGGTTGTTTCCATTCATGATAGCAGCCTGTAACTGATTTCTACGTAGAGGACTCAGGCCAGTTGTACAGTGAAAACCTTGATGCTCAGTCCTGAGTACTTTAATGTGTCTTCTCTGATTCTCTGCAAACAGTGGCTTAGAATTTGAATAACATCAACAAACAACAGGTTCCCAGCACAACACAGACTGCAACACAAACTTCATGTTAGCACAAACTAATGTTATACATTGAAACTTATCTAATATAAACTGAAATTCTCAATTATCCAACAATTTTTGAGTAGAAAATAACATGAAGCATTAAGTCAAGTGATTCTATATTGTCTATCATTATCAAATGACAGAAACGTGTCATCCTCCATCACCACAGGCCTCCTCACACTCATGTATCCAACACATCATTTAAACATGAGGCCTTTGTAAATATGGGAGTGCAATCACAATGGAAAGGTGCTCTTTTGACTGTCATACTACTGCAGTAAATTGAAAGAAATTAGGCCACCTTCTACTACTGGAGTGGCTCCTGATGACAGATTGTAAAAGTGATTAAATCATGACAGTTTTGACTTCGAAATTAAAACCTATCCACTCCAATATTTGTCAACCATTACAAAAATAAGTTATTGATGATACCAGTCCACTATAAGAAGAACAGTGTCCTGAATGTATATGGATAAGAGGACTTAAGATGCATTTCTAGCATTCATAAAAATCTACATTCATTCAACTAAACAACAAGGATCACACATAAAGATGAATATATTCTCAAAGGAAAATCTTGTAATATGTTTAGATTGTTATCGACTAATTCAATATGGGAAAAATACATTTTGTTGCTAATTCACTTGTCAGTTTATAAAGACGACTATGTATGACAAGAGCAGCAATAACTGTCTTTAAAGCCTATTCACCTATCTGAACTGCTCAGCACTAAACTGGGTCTTGTCATTCAAGGTGAGGAACACATCAGACACTGCAGACTCTCAAACATTTGTTTGTCTGCCTGCATCTGTTCACATACAGGATGAAAGAGAACAAAAGCATCCATTTTCTCTGCCTCTGTCTTTGTCATTTACAAAAAGAAAACCTTAGTCATAGTCTCTGCCTTTGCTCCTCTGAAGGACACGTCTCTAAAGTGCCCATTAAAAATAAGAAAACTGGTGTCCAATTACCAACACTTTGAGAGATCCTTTCATGTGACCATCGATGTAGCCTATCCAGTACCTTAAATGTGAGTGAAAGTGTGTATTTGTTAAAAGGCATGTGCCACGTTCATGTCAGAATAAAGATTAATGGTGAAAAACAAATTGTCTCTGCAATAGAGTCACAAATGGAGACCTGACAGCTGAAGTAAGATGACATCCTGCTGATGTGTGAATGGCCATGCGCTGTATGCTCTTCTACTTTAGAGACAATCCCCACACTTTCAATTACAGCCTGTGTGAGTGGACCTGTCACTTACAGATATGACACGTGAGTGTGTGTGGACTTAAATGCACTGTCATGTCTCACGCCCTGCTGTTGACTTTTACATCGAAGTATTGGCCTCGACAGCACAGCTTAGTGAGTTCACACCATGTCGAGCTCAGGGAGATTAGCCTGTCTAATTAAAACCAAGCACTGACTGGAAACAAATGAAAATCACACATATTATAACAAGGAAACTAACATCAAAGGAAGCCCATGTAAAGTGCAAAGCTATTAATTTAAGCGATGCAAGTAAATAATAGCTTTTAATCTGTAATATTAATTAATATTTCACACTTAAGAGTCATTATTTGTACATCATTAGCATATATCATCGCTGCATATCGTTGCATACAATTAATGACTTGATAAAGTCATAAATACATGATTAGAAAATTAGCATTGAAATGACATAGTTACAGCCTTTTATAATTAACAATCTCAGCCAATATTAACATTTACTTGCAACAATACCACTTTCTGCCACTAGGGGGCTCTCAATCTAAACAGTCATATAAGAACATAGACTGTATGATATAGACTGAGGACCCATTGGTTTGTGAACTGCTGATGAAGCCAGTAGTTTGCATATTGGCCGTCACCTGTTTGCTTTTTGGAGCTGGAAGTGATCATATTTGGGTTACTGCTAAATGCTGAATGCTAGTCTCCTGACCTAGTAGAATGGTAAACTTCATCAAGCTCTGTGTAACAAGGTCTTAGAGTTAACAAATAAAACAAATCAGACTGGAGTGAGTCCTGGAAAAAAAGATAAGTAGTATTTTTAGGGAGATTTCAATGTACGAAACAATGGCTTTTTGGATCCCAGTGTCTGTCAGTGGTATCACAATTTTACTATACTTCTGCATTGGCCTTTTGGTGCGGAGGTACTTGCCCTTTGCACAAGACTGAGCAGTAGATGATGTGAAGAAACAAAAATTGTTTACAGATGTTTTATATTATTTAGAAATGACCCAAAATTTTCATTGGAGTGTTCAGAATAACCAGCTCTGAAGTTATACCAAAAATGCCAATGTATTGGATTGTAGAGATATGAATATATTCACACTAATGGTCCAGGGAAAATATGTGGCCACTAGAGGGACTAGTGAGTCACTCCACTGGTCTCTCATGGCAAATAAAACAAAGAGCCACCATGGGGTCTTTGATCAAAGCATCAGAACGAAATAAGATGGGATGTAAACCACGAAGAAACAACTTTTAAACATAAAGACAGTGACAAAGTGATAAAAGCTAGAGGCAGTACTGTTGTTTTCACCACTGGACACAGCTCTAAATGAAAAGAATGGAGTTTGATGATGAAATCACAGTGTTTCTTCGACATGGATGAGTTTGATTATGAGGCTTATGAAGGTATGAAGTTATTATATTGATACTTTGCCTGTTTGTTGATCCATGCTTCAAATTAAACTGTGACAGTTTTGACCTGGTTTGGACGATTCAAAACAGATCTTTGGTGCAGTTATTGACAACACAAGCTAAGGAAAATGACATGTAACTTGTGGTTTTACTGTGGCTGTAATGTAAACTATAAGCTGATGCAGCACATGAAGATTATATGACACAGTGTTATTTTGACCAACTTGTAAAATAACCAGCTGTGAGTTTATGTTTGAAGAAGAAAACTTGAGACCATAATACAGATGTATGTAAATAAGTATGACTTTTATGCTTCATTCAGTGAGTGATCCAGTCTGTGGATAGTTGATGATGCCGTTGGTAACGATGTGAAACCTAACAGATCATTTCAGTTTTTAGTTTCATGTGGAAATGTTGCATATTATATCTTTAAGCACAGCACATCCAACCAGTGCTTTCCTATCGATAATATACTGTTTTCTCCATTAAATTTGAATTGCAGTCTTTTATGATGGACAAAACATCTATCTGTTTTCCTTTCAGAGTCTCCCAAGTATGCCTCAGAAATTATCTCATTATCTAATTCTCTAAAATGAAACCCATTGTTTCAAAAATGGTTTTCCAGTAGTAAATTTACCCCTATCATTGTGTTGGAATGAAAGGCCTGGCAGGTAGAAGAGGAGCAGGGCTTAGTGAGAGGTCAGCTGTTTCAACAACGCACATGTGCAGAGAAACAACACTAACACCAGAGTAGGGACAATATCAGTCTATATCAGTGGACACACACCCTTTGCCCATTTTCTGTGATGCCGAACACGAAAATGATTTATCATCCAGTGAAGAGCAGTTAGCATTTACCTCAAAGATGATGAGAACATAGACTCCGGCCAGGATGATGCCGGCGATGGCCACCTGTGTCTCCACACTGACGTAGAGAGACTGGTGGGTCATGGATAAAGGCACCACCTCATTATCCTGCAGGAAGGCCTGGATGGTGATGATGATGGGGTCACTGTGGGGTAAAAGACACAACACAGCAACAGCAGTGATGTGAATGTTTAGTTTTCTCTGCATTTGAACCATTTTTCATTTAAAGAAGTTAACATTAAGCAGCAATAACCTTGGGATGTTTACGAAAATGGCTGATACCAGAGGATTTGACGGGTATTAATTAGGTAACCATGCATTTATCCCACATCACATGTTTACATACCTTTTACTTGGTAACAGGCTGTCTCTGTGGTGGACTATAATACCATTGTCATAAATTCCAAACCATGAACTGAAGCCATCCAAAACTCTAATGCATGTATTTAGTGCTTAAAATACCTGCTGAGCATCTCAAAGGTTTTTGTCAGCAGGATCTGGTCGCTCCGTTCTCCGTGTAGAGGAATGGTCCAGTTATGAATCACCTGTTCCCAAAGAGCAGATAATGAGTTAGTACCTCACAAGTCAACATCTAACTCAGTGTTTCTCAGTCCAATTAGGTTCATACTGCCTACTAGAACTTATACAAATGTCCTTTTCTTATTTGTCAGACAGATGGAAGAAAGAAAAAAAGAGTTAATTCTTTCACCTTGACATGGAGGCCATAGAAATCAGAAAGCGGGCCCCAAGGACCATGAACAGGGATGAGGGATCCTACACCTTATCCCACACCTGGGATGCTGTCCTCTGTGGGATGTCAGGCAGTAGGGGGCATAATCGCCCCCTGTTGCCTGGCAAACCAGGATAAAACAGCTGACAATGACACATCACAGGAACAACAAGTAAGCCTTCTGAGGAAGGCTACAGGTTGTAGCCAAAACATGTCAAGGTAAAAGAATGAACTCTTTTTTCCATCTGTCTGACTAATAAGAAAAGGAAATCTGTATCGGTGTTTCTCAAACTGTGGTGCAGGCCCCTAAGGGGAGGTGTGGAGGTTTATTGGGGGGTGCACAAGATCACTCCTGGGTGTTTTTTTTTTTTTTCTTTCTTCAGGTCAGAACATGTAACAGGCGGAACTAATGTTTTGGGGTTGGAGGGCCCTGAACTAATTTTAGGGACATACAATAAACAGATCCACTCCCATGGTAAACAGTGATTTATCGCCTGACTAGATGAATAGATTATGTTTGGAGAATGAAGAACTGAATGGTGAAAAGAAAAACGTCCAATATTTTCCATTTTTGCACAGTTTGCACTTTATTGTTCTGAGATGTGTGACGTAAACAGGCTCATTACAGCCACTGATACTGTTAAAATATTCATCTTTGTTACCAGAAATGTGTTCGTTGTTATTAAACAAATGTGATTTTATTGTTTCAGTTATAAGATATTTGCACATTTCCTATTTTCCTATCGAAAAATATTGTCTCAGGGAGCAGTCTTTTTGACTTTATTTGTATTGGTCAAGTAAAAATGTAGTTTAGTTTAGTTTAGTTTACTAGTTTATTATGTCATGGCCAATCCCAATTAATTTACTGTATCAATAACAGTAAAAAGGGCATCTTTGGCCAACATGGCTAGTATCCTGCTGTAGTCCCCGGCCTGTTGACAATAGGCACCCTAAAAAAACAATATATTACAGCACATTAATTAAAAAGGGAGCGTTTTAGTCAGCTATGAGACAAGATAAATTAATAAAGATAAGACAGAACAGTTAAACATCAGTACAATCATACAGAGACAACACATATAATCAAAACATACAAAAGCAGCACATACAGTATAATCACACACAATACATCAGCATATAATCACATTCAGTGATGCAGACAGACATCACGTATGGACAGACAGTATCCATGATCATGACACAAATAACGCACAGCCATATGTTAGTGTGTGGAGGTATAATTGCCGGCAAACCATGTTTTTAACTTGGATGTAAAAGTGGAGCATGTATGTATATCTGTGAGTGGGAAGTGAGTTCCAATTTTGTGTTGCTTTAACAGAAAATGATAACTGACCGAATGTGCTTTTTCTGAATGGGGCCGATAAGTCACCATGTGTGGTGCTTCTGCTTCCAGTCTAAGTTGTTTTTAAATTGCACAAGAAATTATTCAAAGAAAAACAAAAAGAATGATGATGATATTGATATTTCTTCCAGTAAAAATTATACTTGAACTATCATTACAATTTTGTCAGGGTTGAGGGGAGGGAATGGAAATTATTCTTCCTTCAAAGGGGGACACAAAACATTTGAGAACCACTGATCTAACTGTTCCTGTAAAGAAGAGAAGAGTGTTACGTTAGAGGCTCTCACTTGTTGAGTCCGTCTCCTGCGCTGGCCCGGCTGTTCGGTCTGCTCCACCTGGATCAGGATGTACTCTTGATTTGTGAGGTCGAACATCCCCCCTGTGAATGGCCCCCCCACCTGTAGCTTCAGCAAGGCATTGTCACGAAAATCTGTCAAGTTCATTGCTGCACAACGCAGACCGTCAAGAGAAAATGTGGATATGTAGAATTTTTCGAGTTTGTTTTTATCTATTTAAAAAATTTTTAACCATGAAATCCATTATTTCAAGGAGTCCTGGTTGAAATGGCACCAATTTAACACATAAAATACTAAAAATATGAGACAGACAGTAACAGAGAACTAAATAAAAGGAGAGAGGCATTCCTCTTATGTAAAGCAGCAACATGTTTCTTTCATAACAGCGCATAAAATACCTTAGAAAGTGTTGAAACAAAAGTGGTTCAAGTAGTGTTTTGTAATTCAATCCATGCCAGTGGTGTAAGATGATTAAATGTTCTGTTAGAACATGTAATCTCACATTACAGTGTTCAAATTGTAATAAGGAAAACAGGATCGTCCCTTTTTGCATATGATGCCAAGATTGAATTCCATAATGAAATATAAACATTACAGATTCATTTCTCTATCAGAACTGCTGCCACTCCTTCGTATCTATTTCCTCCTGCAACATTCAGTTATTCCAAAACCCAATGAAGAGTCTGTTGGATAAATACACTTGGAACACTTGGACGTTTACATATATTTCCTCTTGACTGTGTTACTTTGACTGTATTATTAAAGGCCTCTTGTTCACTGTTATACGTTTAATTACAGGAAATAACAAAAAAAACACAGATAGGATACAAAAACTCTCTGTTGATGACACCGCCAGCATCCTCCAGGGGTTGTCTCGGTCTGGATACATGCTGAAAAACAGCTGAAAGTAGAGTAAACACAATATGTCAACATTTATGCAGAAAAAAACTGTGAAAAGTAATACATGACAAGAAAAAAATATATAGGTAAAGACTGAGGAGGTTACTCTAAAGTATAAAATATAAAGTATACAGGGGTTGGACAAAATAATGGAAACACCTTCACCTCAAGATGATAATGCCCCAATCCATACAGCTAGAATTGTTAAAGAATGGCATGAGGAACATTCTAATGAAGTTGAGCATCTCGTATGGCCGGCACAGTCCCCAGACCTCAACATTATTGAGCATTTATGGTCAGTTTTAGAGATTCAAGTAAGACGTCGATTTCCACCGCCATCGTCTCTAAAAGAGTTGGAGGGTATTCTAACTGAAGAATGGCTTAAACTTCCTTTGGAAACAATTCACAAGTTGTATGAATCAATACCTCGGAGAATTGAGGCTGTAATTGCCGCAAAAGGCGGACCTACACCATATTAAATTATATTTTGTTGATTTTTTAAGGTGTTTCCATTATTTTGTCCAACCCCTGTAGTATAAGTGCATAAAAACCCAATATTACTTATATATTATCTTATTTAGCTGATTATTTAGCCTATTCACATGTACATGATGAGTGTACATATGTACTAGTGTTACAGTTGTTAAAGTTTGGACAGAAATACTAAAAACACTTGATGTTGATAAGAAAATAGACGTTGACTTTGTGTGGATTTAGGACAACGCCGGAATCAGGAGGTAATCACCCTAGTTTAGCATCAAGAAAGAAAGCAAGGAGATACAACTGGTTTGTCTGGAAGTTTGTGAGTGTGAGAAATCACTAAATACACTGTTGTCACACCTGCCTTTTGCATACAAACAAAGTAATGTGTTAACTGTTGTGGGTCACAGAAGAAGTGGTCAGGGTAGCTGAAGTTTAACCACTTTCAGTTTTTACACTAAACTTGTATCTAGATGGGGGTAAAAATGTGGTAAACTCTTATTTGTTGCATGAAGATAATGATCATATTAGAGAGTATTCTTACCAATTCTCCTGTCAGTGGTTGTAATGTTATGGCTTATTGGAGTAAACTATGCCTATGTGTTAACCCTGTATCAGCCAAGTGACAATTTTTGGTAATGTCTGCAAACATTAAATAAAGGTTTCAATCCCATGCCTCAGTGAGGTCAAGAAGCATGTCGGTTTTTATAACACTATACAGTAATTCAGACAGATTTTATAGAAAATTTGAAGTTGTTAGCAGTGAATATGAGGGATTTTTGTCACTTTATGACCTTATAACAGTTGTTTTATTGCATGTGTTTACTTTTTAGCAAGTGCTGCACAGATGTTGTATGGCAAGAGGAGGGAGACTGTTGTCAGGGTAACCGATGACAAAGTAGATGACAATGTCCATTAACACACCAAGGTTGAAATTTGGAATTTCAGAGTATTTCAATGAGTGCCCTATAAAGGGTTAATGAGTGTATGAAGTAGATCCACTTACACTGCAGAGTACTACAATTGTAAATATGCTGGCAATTTTGGAGACTTTGAAGCAGCATCTGAAAAGACAAAAAAGAGTCACTATTAGAAGGATGATCCTACCACTATAGTGTTGTGTGGACCAGTACTTCAAAACCAACAGGGCAATATACAGTAAGAAGGTCTTCTTTAACATACAGGGGTCACAAGCAAAAAGTGGTATATACAACATTCCACTTTGTTGAGATCTTCCACTGGCAACAGATAATATTGCCCTTCTTGGATGAAAAAAAGAGCCCCACCTCATACTACTGGTGAGTTTGAAGTTGAGGTTGAGGTGGTCTAGGGTGTCATTCTTGTCCGAGGAGCTGGAACGTGACAGAGACAGGTTGGTGACCTCACTGCCCAGACGATACCTCTTCTCCAGGTCCAGGGAGCTGCTGTCCCAGGGCTCGTCCCCGCCCACAAAGCTGGGGTCATGTAGAGTCAAGTAGGTTATACTAGGACAAAAAAATAAATCATACAAAACAGAGAAAAAACAATCATGTTAAGTCCTCTGGCATGGGCCATATAGTGTCACTGACGAATAAGACACCAGATGTGCATGTGAGCCTAAATGAAAAATGCACCTAATACTAAACATGTTGTACATCATTGTCAATTGAAACAAAGGATTGTAAAATGATTAAATTACACTGCAGTCCTTTTGACTCATGACTAACATGAGATGAAAACAGATAATCCCTTTTGCTCTAATGAAACATGATATCCCTGGTGGTTAGTACCAGGTAGCCAAAGTTTAATAGAGTTTAAGGAACTGAAATGGCAACATTAGAAGTCAAATACATGCACGTTTTTGCATGCATTACTCACCTGTCATCTTGAGAGAATCTCAGTAGAGGCGACCTCTCTGTTATGTTGGCTGAATTTGTTTTTCCTCTGAGAATATTAACCACACTGAAGTTGTGCCTGAGAGAAATTCAACAGAGATACCAATCAACAAACTCAAACTTGTGCATTTCAGAAGCTAAAAAAACTTGTGAATTTTGAGATAAAGACACTGTCAGCTGTCAGGTCACAGCCATCAGTCTTGTTATAGCATTTTGCCAGCCCAGTTGTAACCTACAGGTGACTCTAAGTGGGTGAGCAGCTGGTGATTTGACACCTTAGGAAATCATTAAAGTGACTTTTGTCACCTTGCTGCTGCATTGTATTCCTGAGGGCCGCCACCCTCAGGAGAGTCACAGCTGGGTCTCACATGAATGATCACATTCACATGCAGACGCTCAAACAAAGTCTGTTAAAGCTGCTACTGCTGGGGGTTTTAGTATTGAAATCATATAAAATACAGTAGCAGTAACACAATGCACTTAACTTCTCTGGGGTCAGTATAGAAAGGGCACATAAAATGATTTGTCAAATTAAATTGACTAGGTTCATACATAACATGTGGTCTGTTCAGAGGCTTGTCTGAAGTTTGTGTTTGAATCTGTGTTGAGTGTCACAGAGGAGTCACTGGTTTGATTCCCCAGACCAGTAGAGAAAATACTGGCTGATGTGCCTTTGAGCAAGATACTTCACCCACCGCCATTTTTTAATCATCCTGATAAACTAGATCCCCTCTCTACGACCCTAATATCTAGGGTCAACAGCATATGAAACACACCCTACACAGACCACTCCCCCTTGGTCATTAGCATATAATACACACCCTACACAGACCACTCCCCCTTGGTCATTAGCATATAAAACACACCCTACACAGACCACTCCCCCATGGTCATTAGCATATGAAACACACCCTACACAGACCACTCCCCCTTGGTCATTAGCATATGAAACACACCCAACACAGACCACTCCCTCTTAGTTATTAGCATATGAAACACACCCTACACAGACCACTCCCACATGGTCATTAGCATATGAAACACACCCTACACAGACCACTCCCCCTTGGTCATTAGCATATGAAACACACCCTACACAGACCACTCCCCCTCGGTCATTAGCATAGAAAACACACCCTACACAGACCACTCCCCCTCGGTCATTAGCATAGAAAACACACCCTACACAGACCACTCCCCCTTTCTACCAGCTGGTTCTGTGTAAAGTTGACTGAACCACGAATCATAACACAACTACTGAACCATTATTCCCTCATACAAAATAAAATCACAATGCACTACACTGAAAATGTGCAAACAAGTTTTCAGTGTCAGCAACAGAATTTTAATTAAATCTCCAGTCTCCTGTTCTTTTAATCCATTACATCATTATTATCTTATTTGTCAAGAATAATATGCACCAACTTTTTCATTACTTTATTATATTACTTTATTACTTTTGGGAACATGGTGAAGCATAAATAAAGATGATCCTTACACTAAAAAAGAGGTGGCAAACCAGCTCTAAGGGGTAGAAAGTAAATGGTAAAATGGGAATGAAGTCATATAATAATAATAATAATAATAATAATAATAATAATAATAATAATAATAATAATAATAATAATAATAAACATTCGCTACAGTGATTTTGCAAATGCCCACCTTTGGATGCGTCTGAGAGATCAGTGGTCACACAATATTCAACTTCGGCCTTTTATGCCTTTACACACATAAATCCCTCCAGATTCTTTAATGTTCCAAACCATCCCAACTCATTTATATTTTTTTTTGCTGTAAAATCCCAATTCACTGTCTTCTCTGCAATTACTCTGACAACAGTAGAGACGTCAGCAGTGTAGTTACATAACAGAAGACCGACGAACAGATCCAAAACTGTTGGAAATCTTTCTTAAAATTAGAGGTCCCCCTGGGATAATCTCCTAATCTTGAAGGGTTTTTATCCTCTGCCTGTCAAAAGGGTTGAACACTTTAACACAATCTGTCCTCTTTCTTACCACTGAGTGCTTTCTTATTTAGCTTTAATTCTGTATTTTTTATGTCTTTGTCATTTTATTGTTGTAGTAAACATAAAATCACATCAGATATTGCTGTGTAGAAGAGATAATCCAGTAATTCATCACTTGTGTTGTTCTTATTATCATATATGTGTGGCATACAGAGTGCAGACAGTTGGATGCTTTAAATCTATGGATGTGACAAGGGTGTTGGATAAAGGAGTAGATAACATTAGTGCAGTCTGCTGCATTAATCCTCTTCAATACTCTTATACAACTATAAAGAGATTTACTGGATGTCTACAAATGTTTTCTCCCCTCTTCCTTCCTCTCCACTACTCTGATCCTGTCCCTGAGATGTGACTTGGCAGGGGTATTGTACCGACACATAACCTACTGAGTCTAGACAGAAAAACTATAGCTGGAATTACACCGCAGACTTTCTAGGACATCTACAGTACATTTGTAATTACACTAATAGAAAGCAGATCATATATTACAATCCATGCTCATTCCATTAAATCATTTTATCCTGACTCATAATACCTCATAATATATTTAGATTAATAAAACTCAAAAGGGGGCAGCATTTTACCAGGAGGTTGTGGTGTAAGTATCGATTGTCAAACTGCTAAAGACATTATGTGTAGGTTCAGGTAATGAAATGAATAAACCACTTTCACTTGACCTGAAAATTATCACTAAATTCCATGCCTTTATCACAGCTGTATTTGACTTTTTCAGAAGTATTGTTTGTGGCACATAATCCAAAATCTCTAAATAAACTGCTGCTCATGCTTATCTTTTAGAACAGGGGTGCCAAAGTCATTTTAGTTCAGAGGCCACATTCAGCCCATTATGATGTCAAGTGGGCCAGACCAGTCAAACCGTAACATAATAACCGGTAAATAATGTCATCTCCAAACTTTACTCTTTGTTTTAGAGTGGAAAAGATTAACATTACATGAAGAAAATGTTTACATCTACAAACTCTCTTTTTAAAAAAATGTGAATAACATGAACTATGAGTGCAATTTCAACCATATTATGTCCGAGCATGTACCTTCCATTCACACATGTGCATTAAACCTCACAGATTATAGTGGATCTAAAAAGGCACCAAATATTTAGTAACAGGTTAAATATTGTTAAAATTCCACTTATTTTTCAACTTAAATTCTTCAACATATTTCAGGTTGTACACGATTGTTCACGTTATTCCCTTTTACATGTACAAACTTACATGTAGTTTGTACATGTAAATATTTTCATGTAATTATACTTTTGTTACACTAAAACAAGACCAAAATTTGGAGTTGTCATTATTTATTGGTTTTGTTATTATTTTACCGGTCTGGCCCATTTGAGATCGAACTGGACTGTAACTAAAATGACTTAGACGTCCTAATTTTTGCATTTCACAAATTCATCCCTCAGGCCAGATTGGACCCTCTGGCAGGCCGGTTTTAGCCATGTTTGACCCCCCTGCTTTAGAGCGCCCACTGACTTCCTGTCCCAAACACAACACAAGTGGGCAGACCACAACAAATGTCTCAATGTCGCACAGTCCCAAGAGACAGGAAAAATAAACAAAAACTGGAACCCAAACCAACTTTTATCAGGATAGCTGTAGCTATCTGTCATTGTCTTATATTGATGCAAAACAAGTGGCAAGGACCTCTCTTCCAAAATGAAGCCAATGCTGTATCTTAAAGTATCATAAAGTTGTGGTACCACAGACAGCCACTGGAGTTGGATCCAGAAGATCCTGGCTCCCATAGATTTACATAGGACTTCTCTCTAAAAATGATAAGCAGCTCAATCTATCTGGTACTTCTGACCACACCGTTGGTCCAACTTTTACATTTTTCATCTATTACTAACATTTCAGGTCCAACTGAAGCTTTGATTGACAGGTCTGTATGACGTCTCCCTTGCATGCTAATATTAAGTGCTAATACTAATGCTAGGTACTGTGTGTGAATTAGGACGGGAACAATAACCTCACCGGTGATCCTACTTTACATTTTTCATCCATTAGTAACATTTCAGGTCTAAATTAAGCTTTGTTTGCCATATGAATATATATCAATATCAATATTAAAGTGATATCTCAACCTCTTAGTCACTAAGTTTAATTGGAAAAATAAGTTCTAATCTTTAAATCTCTGAACTACCATACACCATAACCCCTTCAAAAACCCACATACAGTTACATAGAAAGTTAACAAAGACTTGTTTTCACCTTGTAAATACATAGTCATTATTTCTAACTACAGGGGCATAAAAGAAATTCATACACATTCTGCACTTCTTCAGTCACTTCATAATAATCCAGAGGAACTGAAGTGTGAACCGCCAATTCTCCATTATCGAATGTGTAAATCTAGTAATGTTCTTGAGCCTCCCAAATTAACTTCTCTATCGGTCACAGCAGTTGTTACGTTGTTTTTGTGTTCAACCTGCAGATATTTATTATTTCCTGTAACACAAAATGTCAAATACCTAACCTGATCTATCTCATGAGTATCAGCTGTAGTATACTCATCATGTGCAACACTGACTTTGTGCATGAAGCAAAAGGAAAAAAAGAGTTTAATCCCAATAACGTCACAACCACAGGCTTGAGATTAGCACCCCTCTGAGTGACTGAGACACACACACACACACGTACTCTGAAGTCTGTGTGTGAACATTCATAATCACAAGCAAAATCCTTGTGATGTCCACATATGTTCGTACATATCCTATAAGATTTACCCAACAGAGTATGTGAAACGTGATCTACACATTCCTCAGACTCTTGGTATGTCTTTATTCCTGAAAGTCCAATCAGATGGGAAAATGTATCTCTTTCTAAACTAAAGCAGCCCTGTAGTGTATACCACCTCCTAATTAAATACTCCTTAATGACAGTTAAAGAAAAACATTGCATCTGTGGGCTATGCTGAGGATCTTTTTTATACCTTCTTTAAATGAGCACATAATCTGGAGTTATCTTACAAACACAAATATGCAGTACGCAATGAAGGATGCACTATACTCTTAGATACAGCATGTGTAGAAGGAAAAATGCAGTGGTAAACAGGCACCTGATGTCAGCTGATGTGTCTCAAACCACACATGAACAACAAAGCTGCAGCCAAGGCTACGTCACAAACACAGCACGAGAAAGCAGACCTCAACAAATGAATACTGTTCTTGTAAGTTTTTTTTCCAAATGTCATGCAGTTCCAAGAAACAGGAAAAAATATTTCAAAATGGAGCCTATAAACCACTTTTATCAGGATAGTTGTGGCTATATGCTGTCGTCTTCTATTGATACAAAACAAGTGGCAAGGACCTCAGCTCCAAAATGAAGCCAGTGCAGAAGTATCTGAAAGTAGTGATACCACTTACAGCCACTGGGGTGGAATCCAAAAGGTCCTGGCTCCCATAGACTTACATTGGACTTCTCTCTAAAAATAATAAACAGATAATGCTATCCAGGACTTCTGACCACACCGTTGGTCCAACTTTACATTTTTCATCCATTAAAAACATTTCAGGTCAAATTGAAGCTTTGATTGACAGGTCTGTATGACAGCTCCCTTGCATGCTGTAGGGATAATACTAAGTGCTGATGGTAATGCTAATGCTAGCTACTGTTTGTTTGTATTAGGATGGGGATAATAAAGGGATTTAGCCTTTTAACCTTTTAAAGGAAGTGGACAAGCCCAGTGTAATATTACCAAATTTCCAGCCTACCATTTGGAAGTATTGCAAGATGAACATCACCATATTGCTGTTTTTGGAGCAAGAAGCAATCATAGCTTGCAAATACAGTGGAGCAGAAGAAGAGCAAGAGTGAAACCAAACTAATGCTAGCAGTTACCCACTGGGCTACTGCTGTCTAGGAGATATTATATTAAATGCAGCCTAATAATTTTAGCTTCTTGCTACTGTCCATCAGCCTAATGTATAAATGTCAATCAATCAATCAATCAAATTTTATTTATATTGCACCAAATCATAAAAAAAGTTATGTCATGACACTTGACATGTCGAGTTGGTCGAAACCAGACTCTATATGAGGAAATTAGTGTGTTTGTTTTATTTCCACTGTTATGGTGTACCTTTTGCACTTGTCCTGTAGAGGTCACATTTATTTATTAATTTATTTATTTACTTATTTACTTACTTACTTACTTACTTACTTACTTACTTACTTACTACCTGTCCATCCACTCTAAATTTGGAATTTCAGAGTTTCTGGTTACTGAATAAAACATTTTTCTTGCAAGTCTAATATAGTTGTGATAGCATTTTTTCAGTATAATTTTACATATATTTCACTTATAATTATATCTCAGAGTTACACAACACATTTACAGTACATATATTAACATAAATTGATTCAATAAGTAATGTTTCCTGTCACTCAAAGTCCAAAAGGCAGATTAACAATGAAGGATTCTTAATTGATTTGATAATGATTCATACAACAAAGACTATTAAACTTATTAGAGACTCTAAATAAAACAAATAACACAAGAATCCTGGAGAAAAAAATAATTATTAGAATGAATGAAACTGTCTTCAAGCTCCGCCCCCTTTGAGGAGGTGTAGATAAATAACCAAACAAGTCCAGAGAGCTAGAAAATACAAGCTCTAAACTCAGGATCTGAAGTAGGAACTAAGAGATTGAGACACATATTCAGGTTAACTCGACCAACCAAAGCCTCCACAGAAGCTGACCCACTCTGAAACAGAAACACTTAGAGCAGACATACCCATCCTCCTGTCGAACAGGGACAAAGCCCTCGGTTTGGATGACACACTGTCCTGAGGGCAGGACTGCAGACTGCTGCAGCTTCTGAGTATCCCTCCTCTCTGAGATGCCCTGCAGGAGACGCAGTTCGCCGAAGTTCCCTGCGACAGACTCAGGTGTCCTGAGGCTGCTCCGACCCTGATGACCCGGAGCTGACGTCTGGGACATCTCAATCTCCAAGTTACTTTTGTTCTCTAGGTACATGGTGCGATCACTGGAGGGAAGAAGGAGGCAGAGTTAAGTCACAGAGGAAATGATTTTAGTCAGTTCAAGAGTGACTTCAGTCGCCAAGTCACCTGCACCATACAGTCAGTTTTACTTTTATTATATTTTTTCTTCTTATGTACTTAAGAATATGACTATGACCTCTTGACTTCACGTCTATAAAAGTGCTTGTGGGTGTACAAGAAGAACCTCTACCTATGACCACCATGGTGTCACATCTTTTAAAGTTCTTGTGGGTGTACCAGAGGAACACAGCTCATTGTTCTTTACATCATGAACTTTCCTCTCATCCTTGTTCAGCTAAATGGAACAAGGATGTCTGTTATACAGGACGCCTCTTCTCAGCTCTTTTTTCGTTGGAATAACATCAACGAAACATTCAACATCAACATAGCACTGGTCAAAATGGATCATAGCCCCATGATGGTCAACATGTCCAGGGTGTACCCCACCTTTGCCCTGGGGGCAGTGATAGGCTCTATCATCTCCACAACCCTATCAAGGATTATAAGTGGTTCAGAAAATGAATGAATGAGAAATGGATCATAATGGTTCTATGAACTACATGAAGCATAAGAGGTCAGTGGATGAGGTCATCTTGCAGCAGACATGTGGTTCTCATCAACACAAAGGCGGCATGAATTCGATGGGATTACAGCTCACATGAAAGGCCAGAGGAACTCATGTGTGACGCTGGAGCTCTGTACAATAATTCCACTTTGCAGAGTAACACTACAGTCCTGTCAAGGAGCAGGAATGGGTCAAAGATCTGAGCTAAGAACAATTTAGAGCAATGAAATCTTTTCTCAAGGCAAAAAGGAACAATGAGAACTTATTTAATAAAGGATGTGAAGAGAAAACAGTTGTATTTTTTACTTATTTTGTCTTGTTTAAACTCCAAAAACCAATGAATACTTGCTTGTAGAGTTGTAATGGTCCTGCTTGAGTGGTCTTGAGTATAATATTATGCATGATTATGTAGGAATACGTTTTTTGTTGTTTTTTTTAAGATATTTTGCACATAAGGCCAATAATAATCATAACATAATGAGATAGCATAATGCACATAATGTCCATAACATTCTGTATTTTCTCCTTTTCATTTCTTATTTACAAGCACAAAAAGCCACTCTTACATAGGAAACAACACACATCTAATTCTAAAACTCCTATGCATTTCCGAAGCTTCATTTATTTCCATTACGCTTCACTTAATATCCTCATCCAATGTTTGTGATGTGTCTTATCAGAGAGAAGAATGACTGGTTTTGTTTGACATCCTGCCTGTGGGCTGTGTGTGATGGCCAAGACTATCTGCTTTCTTTAGATTTTCACCCTCATTCACAGCCATCACAGTTAAAGAAAAACGACTTTCAACAAGTGCATAAAGAAAATAACAGATAAAGAATGACTATACCTGAAAGCACCAGTGTGTCAGGTGTTTGCTTTGTATGAGAAAATACATCACATAATTAAAAAAAAAAAAAAAAAACAGTGTCGAAGGCAGAGTGGATGGGGTATTTTAAGTAAATCACATTATATTCAGTGGAATGAGAGGGATTTTTACAAAGCTGAGCATGAGTTTGGCATTGTACGGCAGCATTAGGACT
Organism: Sphaeramia orbicularis; assembly: GCF_902148855.1. Taxonomy (NCBI): domain Eukaryota; kingdom Metazoa; phylum Chordata; class Actinopteri; order Kurtiformes; family Apogonidae; genus Sphaeramia; species Sphaeramia orbicularis. The sequence goes on along the minus strand of NC_043960.1, from coordinate 31,252,623 downwards.
TAACCCCCTAAAACAAAGCCCACTAGTGTAATGCAATGGCGGTAAATCCACTCTGCACACAAAGGAGATGAAGAAGTAAAAAATTAAATACAACTGCAAAGTGAAAACACTTACCTTTAGAGATGTTTTTATATGAAGTCAGTAATGATGATGATGATGAAATGATAAAGATGAGGATGTTGAATATAAAGTTTGTGATGCAAAATTAACATCCAACAACTCGCTTTAACAGTGAAAAAAATGTATTTCCTGTTCAAAAAAAAAGGTAGAGGTGCTGCAGATACTGGGCCTGTTTCTCTTGTTTGCTCTGTTTTTCTTGGTGTTATTGGAGCACAGTGATGGAACTATAGAAGAGGAGAGGCTGAGGTGATTCTTCTCTTCCCCTGTGCTCCTCAGCAAAGGAGGGAGAAGTTGCTGAGCAGTTTGGGTCTGGAGGAGCTGCTGAGGGGAGGGAGTGGCACAATCTGCACTAATAACAGCTAACAGAAAGCTTTTCCACTCAGTCCCACAGTCAAACCTCCACCCTCCCTCTACAACAATGGTTCTTCTGCTTCATGACAGTTTATCAACAAAATGTAGTGACTTTGTGGTAATAGTAGCACAGGTTGCATTGTTTTCAGTTGTTTAATATACTATAATAATAATATAATAATTGTTATTTATTAGATATTAGAACAATAAGTGCAACAACTAATAAACCAAACAGTAATGAACAAATCATAGATAAACTGGGATGGAACTATCACAAAAGAAACAATATATGCAAATACATTTTAATGGAAATTATAATGGAAATAATGACTTGGACAATAAATGAAAGAAAATTAAACAAAAAAAAAATAAAAATCTGTAAAGTCAACATCCAATCCCAATGCAAAAAGAAGGGCAAAAAGAAAAAATCGCATTGTAAAATTGTGAAAGTGGTTACCCATTCATCCAGTTAAAGTTTTTTTGTCCGCTTTCAGAAAGTGCAGCATTTCTGTTTTTTTAAATGTTCACTACAACGAACATTTGTAAGAAAATAAATCAAAATGTATCTGAAAATTGCGGCGTCATGCTGTTTTCACTTATGACACTTTTTTAATGCAAAAAAGCAGAAACTTGTACTTTCCTAGGTCTCGGAAGGATACAGGTTACAGATTACCAGTTACCATGATTAAAATATTGGTAATGTAACTCTCATTTGTGCTTTTCCTGCACAAATGGCAACTTGCAAAACTTTTGTTATGTTGTGTTGTTGCACATATTTTATGTGCATTTGTGAAGTTACTGTTGGAATTCTTGGTGGTTCTTCTCGGTTCAACTGGACTATTTTAGCTCTATTGAAAACGTTTCATCTCTCATCCAAGACTTCTTCAGTTCAGTTCAGTCTCTTCGATGAGAGATGAAACGTTTTAAAAAGAGCTAAACCAGCCCAGTTGAATCGAGAAGAACTACCAAGAAGAACAATGACAAATGAGAACCTACACAGACATTTAGTGTTGGAATCTATTTGGTCCTGGAACTCACTCATTTGTTGATGCTACCTAAGCTAATGCTAATTCCTCATTTCTAAGCTAATGGCACTTGTACAGATTGTTTGCTGCAAAGAAGCGAAAGTAAAGAACTTGGGAATTGAACTTAAGGATTTTCAAGAAAAATGGCCCGTATTATCTCAGAAATATGAGTGTTGAGACTGTAATCATGGATGCAGTCATTTGAGACAGTCATTAGCTTAGTACTGGTGGCTAAGTGGCTGATGCTAACAAACAACCGGGCCCCTGAAAAACTTAAACATAACATGGTTTTTCTATTACACAAAAATATTTTATTTCAAACTGAACCTTGATTACAATGGACACAACTGATGGTCATCAATTTACAAAACAATTTTATGAGCCAAGAAAGTTTCAGCTTGTGGTAAAGTAAAAGAAAAATAGGGTTTTGTGTGACAAAGTTCAATGGACGGCATCTCTGGTTGCATGTAATAAGCATCACAAATGGCAAAACAGCTGTTAACTCTGTCACATCGTTCTTAAAGAAGCAGGTGAAAAAGTAACAAGAAGCAAATAACTACAATGCTGAGGTAGCTAAAATGTTTTCAGCAACTCAGAAAAAAATTGTGAGGAAAGTCAGTGACAATGTCAATACAAGGTCATGCTGTAGTCACTACTTTCAGGTGTGTCATTATTTTTATGCAATTTCAGCAGTTTTACCACAATCTGCACCTTTTTTGACTTGTATAATTATCCTTTAAACTGTCAAACATCATACGTGTTAATGACGGCATAATTCATGAACAAAAAACTGAAAGAGCAACATTCACTAAGTAAGTTGTGCAAATATACAACTGTCAGAAACAAGTCAGAGGCACTGACTAAAATAAAGTCCTCTCTTACCTACTGGGATTCCATCATTGTAGGTACTAAAGGTCTTTCGCCTACACAGAGTCTTTGTCAGGGCGTTGAGGACGTGTCCCTGTAGGTAACAAAGAACTTTTATTTCTGTATCAGAATGACTGACTGGTTTCAGGCTGTTTCGTCTTTTGTACTGCTTACCTTTGGAATATTGATTATAGATTCTATACAACAGTCTTTTTTGCTCTGTTTTTCGTCCATCCTGCACTTGTCTGTGCATCGAACACATCTACTTTATGTACATCTACATTTTGTGTTTGTCACGAGAGGCCCTTTAGGCAGTAAATCATACTTGTTTTCACATGTAACATCATACTCTCATACATGCACAATCATGCTCTATCACACACTCCTATACTCTCACACACACACACACACACACACACACACACTATTATACTTTCACACACTAGCTAATATACTCTTATAAATGCACAATCATACTCTCTTTTATTTACTATTATCGTCATACCACATTATATCACATCATACTACAGAATGATAGGATGTGTGAATGACTAGAGTTGTTTGTGTGTGAGTTTGATTGAAATGGAAGTGGGTTTGATTTAGATGGAAATAAAACTAAATTCTCTCTTCCTGATTGGCTCAGCAATAGCACTTTATTTACACACAGCAACCGCAGCGAACACACACAGCTAACACTGAACACAACTAACACTACTAGCCACCAGCAAAACATGGTGCAACAAGCCAACCTCTAAGGACGATGGGAAATGTAGTCAATTGTGTTTATTATACATACTGTTAAATTAGTTTTGTTAATATTACAGTTCCAGGTTACCTGTGGTATCAGTGGGGTACAATAGCTGCAGATGTGACAAGTTTGTAAATTCCTGGTAAAACTCCCATAGCTTCTGTGCTGGTAGGCCGTGTTGCACAGCTTTCTCATGTTTCGATTAAGCTAGCGGTTCTTAATAACAGCAGCAGTGCTAAGAAGCATGATAAGATTGTGATGTAGCTGTTCCCTTTGAGCAAATATAATCTTCTCTACAGTTAAATTGCCTCAAAACGATTCCCTGTTGGTTAACTTGGTAAATTTAAAATGTATCATAGGCTACCACAGGCATCCAGCACCTGTGATGTTAACAGTTGTAGCACTGAGTTTCTCATCTCAACCTTTTTAGAGCTATGTTTGTCCTGCTTCAGTTCATTCTGTTTCATCTTGTTTAGACATGGACCAGGAGCTGGAGTCCTTTCTCATCTCCAGAAATGTTGGTGAAGACATAAGCAGGATGAAAATGGACGGGGTTGTTTATCTGTTTCACATAGAGACATGCACACACACATGCACACACCACCACCACCACCACCACTTTTCAGTAGGCCAACTTTTTGGTAGATGTCTATGCACAGTTTAATGATGGATGGCCAAATTAAATTCTAAACATAGGCTATGAGTTAAAACACTATCTAACCCAGTAGCATTTGTTAATCATGTTAAAACATGTACATTTTTGTTAGATTTGTTAGTTTTTCAATGTGCTGCTATCTAGGAAATACCATATGTGACAAAATAGCGGTGGACCGCTGGAGAGCCAATGAGCAAAAATACCTGCAGATCACCGGCTTGGCCTCCAGTGGACCACTGGCGGACCACCAGCCTCTTGTTATCAGTGCCTTTGCTGATTGGAGGGGGGTTTAGGTCAATAAGTTTGTTTGTTTGTTTGTTTGTTTGTTTGTAATTGCAGATTGACAGAGCTTTCTTAAATATTATGACAGATGAAGAGATGGCCAAATACATCCCTTCTTCTGGCAGACAAGAACATAAAAACGTTTGTCACTATGAGAATAAAGCCGTAATATTTCGAGAATAATATAATATAATGACAATAAAGTCATAGTTTAAAAAACTCAATATTTAATGAAAATAATGTCGTACTTTCATGAGATTAAAGTCGTAATATTTCGAGAATAAAGACATAATATTACGAGAATATAAACAGGTGGTATCATAATAATAATAAAGTCATAAAGTCGTATCCACTCATTGCATAATGGAGAACTTGGAACATTTTGTAAGGTTATACTTTCATTTGGGGTTCGTCTGGTCCAACAGAAGTGAAAGTTGCTGCTTGTAACCGGAAACTGTCAAATTTATTTTTCAGAATATTGAAACCAAGCATGATTTACTGTCTAAGGGGCCTCTCATAGTTTTGGTCCCAGTGAAGCACCGACTATTAATTCGTTCCTTGGCTCAACAAATTATTTGTTTTGAAGCAGTGGGACTTTGGCTCTTTATTACTTCTATATTGCAATGTAATTATGTGTAATAGACTAAAGTGTGGCAGTAAAATTTACTTTCATCATTAGATCAAGTTTTATTATATTATTACTACTCTCTTTTTCAGTAATTTGTGACATCATTTGGTACTGATGTTTTTTTTTTGCCACATTTTCTTAAGAGGTGACATGTAAATCACTGAGGATAATTTGTTTTAACAGGGTGAGTCAACTCCACAGATTTAAGGTGTAGAGAGGTCAGACAGATCAGAAACCCCAAAATCCCAGGCTGAATTTTAAGTGAAGAATGTTCAGTGTTGCATAAGCCACCCAGTTTCAGTTGAATCTTGTTTATTTCTTTTTGCCCTTCATGGAACGGACAATAAAATGAACCTCATAGTGGTATGTGTTTTCTAGGTTTAAAGACTGTTATTTATAAGCAGATAATCACATAATATTACAGTTTGCATGTGTGTGTGTGTGTGTGTGTGTGTGGGGGGGGGGGGGGGGGGGGGGGGGGTTCCTAAAGACAGACAATCTTTGGGAAATAGAGGAGTTGGGAAGCAGGTTCAGCCAGATTTAGCAAAAAAGGTCAAGGGATCAGAAGGGAATGATTAAACCAACTTGCAAAAATCCCTAATTAAACTTGCAGCCAAGATGCATAGGTTAAATAAGGTTAATACGATATAAGGTTTCAAAATTTGAGAAAGTTACTCATCAACTACTAACTAACATCAAATGGTGAACAGATTGTAACCAGCAACATAGAGTTAAACTCTAAAACCTCATCACATTTAAGTAATTTTAAGTGATAACCTTTATTCATCTGAAGCATTTGCACCATAAATGTTTAATTTCCTTGAATTCGTCGTATAGGTAAATCACCAGTCTTCAATGTCAGCAAAACTGAAAATGCCATCCCTAATTACAGTGTGTGGTGTTGCAAAAAAAAAAAAAAAAAAGGTAATTTCAAGGTAAATTTGGGGAATCAGGGGAGGTGCTGTTGATTTATTACATTTCATTTAATCTATTAATACATTTCCCTTTGACCCAACACAGCTGAGCAGATTAGAATTTTAACATCCTTCCATCCATGAGTAAAAGCAAGTGAACCAGACTAACAGGACCAAAGTAATTAGAAAGTCCCACCACGAAAACCTTCTGCTATGAAAATTATCTGTCTGCTGAGGTGAATCAAATCAGCAACCCAAACTCTCAACTCTCTTTCCTGAAGGGATCTTTACAGGGGTGTGATCACTCTATGCGGAATTCCAGCATCTTCTTTCTTTCTTAGAAATCGGCAAAGACAAAGTTGCCCATTGAGCGGAGTCACCTGGTCCGGACCGAGCGTTGCCTGTGACACCAGACGATGAAAGCCACGCTCAGAAGACGACCAGGGGGAAGACTGCACTCTGGTCTTGTGGGCTGATGTAAGATAGAATAGCAGGAACAGAGCATCACATGGACAAGAATGAGTGCAGGGTTATTGTCACTACTACTCTGAGCGGTGGATGAATGAGTTACTCACAGCAAACTCACAGTTCACAGAAACAAAGTCATGTGATGTACAGTGACATAGGAGAGGGATCTGTCAGAAGTCTGCGGCCAATCCAGAGGAATCATGTAATACCACTAATAGCAAATGGATACAAAAAAATTAACTTTTCTTTAGAAATTCTAAGATTGAATGTTTTTTATTATGGTTTAATGGCTGACACACAGTTTATTGTAACCTGCTACTTGGGTAAAACAGTTTTGGATGTGTAAATTCATCTGCTTCAGCTTTTTTTTTTTTCAAATTGCATATGCTATAAATCCATTCCTGCAGAGCTATATACATGTTTGTGTATTTAGAGCTTTATATATGTATATCTTTTTTCTTTCTGTTGTATTGGTAATTTCTTTTCTGCTACTTTTTATTATACTTGAATGGAGTGACTGTAACACCCAATAATTTTCCCCCTTGGATTAAGGAAGTATTCTGATTCTGATGTGCAAAATCTTCTGCTAACAGCAACAGAATATTAATAAAAGCATTGTTTGATAAATCCCTTATTGTTCTCCGCCATATTAAAAAGTTCAAAGGTTATTTTCATCTTGGCAGCTCGTATCAAAATTTTTTAGCAGTTCTCCAGTGGAAAATACAACGTGAGGGGGCGTTCATGTGCAGTTTTAGAGTTTGCAACTATTTACAATAATTTCCATAGCACATGAAGTATGGATTTTTTTTAATTTTTTTTTTTTTTGGGCCCTCTACTGGCAGTCGTCTTAAAAACCATTGGTTTGTCTTGGTCACTGCTGAGGTTCATGAATATTTTCTCACTGACAGAATAAACTACAGGCCTATGTAAAGATCCATAGATTTGTTCACAATTTTATTCTGTAAATCAGCAGTTTCATTGTCTCTTCTCATGGATTTACACCTCCTCAACTCCTTGATTATCCATTGTGATCTGAAAATCACTCCCCTGTGCGCTTTTTGGGGGAAAAAAAAACAGATAAACTCCACTTTACCTGACAATGTAATGTACATTTTTAGACTATTAGAGGTTCAGCAGTTATTTTACAGTAAAGATTAGATTAGATTAGATTAGATTAGATTAGATTAGATTAGATTAGATTAGATTAGATTAGATTAGATCAGTGGTTCTTAACCTGGGTTCGATCGAACCCTAGGGGTTCGGTGAGTCAGTCTCAGGGGTTCGGCGGAGGTCAAGACACACACTCGACTCATTAGTCGGGTGTGTGTGTCGGGCTAGGTCTGTGTATGTAAACAAACGGCTTCGGAGACTCTTTCTCTGATTGACATCCAATATACGCGGTGTATTGTTGTTTCTTATAACACTACAACACATCCGGAAGTGTTTATAATCTCTTCGACTCGTCTGACGATGAATTATTTTCCACATCGTTGTTATGACTTTTGCTACTTCCTGTTAACCACGGAGGCAGCCATGTGTGGCGTTTGTTTACATTTTCAGTCACCGCACTGGTCAGTTACAATCATGTGACAACCGACGCACCGTCGCGGATGGAGAAAGAGAGTGGCACTTGCCAAGGTGAAGCCACGCATTTCTGAACTGGTCTGTCAAAGGCAACAGCAGAAGTCACACTGATTTGCAGTAAATATTCATTATTATTGTAGCCTGATGGAAATTAGGTGATGGGTGTGTGTTAAAATGTTAAAATGATAAATAGCATAAATACAATAAGTTCATTATTGGAATACATAAGGTTAAAAATTAAAACCATTTCAGTGTGGTAGTATTACAAAAGGTCATGTCTTTGTGAAAAGGTATGGAATTTGTTGTGAGTTCATGTACTGTATTGGTTTTGTTCTTTGAACACAGTGATGTTAATGCACAGTTCATTTTGTGCACCAGTAAAACATATACCTGTGTCTTGAATTTGAAAAAAATAAAATTATATTTTTTAATAAAGAAGGGTTCGGTGAATGCACATATGAAACTGGTGGGGTTCAGTACCGCCAACAAGGTTAAGAACCACTGGATTAGATTATTGATTATTGATCCCGCAATGGGGAAATTCAATGGTCAATGCAGCAACAGAATAAAGTGCTCGAAAAAAAGAAAGGAAAATATGGCATATAGAGCAGGTCTGCTGTGTGTATGTACAGGTGCTTAATCCAGTCACAGCTCAACCTGTACAATGTGGTGATGTCACAAACTACAGATTTTACTATCTATTTTGGTGGTGTTTAGACACCTTTGTGTTATAAAAACTGATAACGGTTGTAGGTATCAATTTTGCAGGTGTATCTTGTATCATTGAGAACTGTGAGATAATGTTGTTTTGGCCACAGGGGATTTTTTACATTTCAGTGCCATGAGTGGCATTGGCATCAACTCTGAGAACTGGTCTGTTTTCCAGTTGATGACAATGACATGCATCAAAGGTCACCTGGATCAAACCAAGGACTTAACCTTCATGTTTGGTGCCATTTTACAACTTGGCCATGGACCACACCATATAAAGAGGTGCTGTACAGTCCTCTGAAGTCTTCAGAAGCTGATATATCCTCACAAACACATTTCTGTGAGGATTACTGTGTGTAGAGGGTCAATAGTTTAAGGTTCCTTACCAGGTCTTGATAAGTAAGTAATCCATGGAGACATGAAGTGTTTATGTGTCTTCATGAGTTTCATTATAAGGAGTATGAAAACAGCATATTTAGTTTTTTTCTGGGCAGCTTCATTTGATTTGTAGATCCATACCTGATATGCAGGCTGCAACACATTCAAGAAAAGGTGTCCTGTGATGCACCATTAATGCTGAAAACTGCATTGAGATTTTGGAAGAACATTTGCTGGCTTCAAGAAGAATCCCATGAATATTTCAACAAGACAATGTAAAACCACAGTGTGCAGCTGTTATTCTTATTTGCAGGATGTACTCTGCTTAGATAAGGGGGAGTTTCTCAGTGCCTGGTGGACTCTGTTAGGGCTTTCACACCAGAAAAAAATGGTTCGGAACCTGAAAAGTCGGTTCTCAGCTGAAACCAAAAACAAATGATTCTCCTTTGTGAACTGTGACATCATCAGTGGGTGTGTCATGTTCTAGGTTACGAAGACAAGTAGAGGAAGACAATGGAGACAATTGGTGTGAACGCCGGCTGATTCACCCAGAAGCACCAGGGGTCTGAGACAAATTGTGTCTGTACGAAAGCATTATGTTACTACTTTGATGTGAAATAACAACTGTACTAAAAAATGGCAATATTTTCTTGGGTTTTATCCTCATCTCCATTGATGAAGACCTTGTGTTTTTCTGTAACATTTTTCTCCAAGTCTGATAATGACATAAAAATACAACATTAACCTGCAGGAATAAAGCTGAAAAGTAAGTCCTGCAGAGAGATGGAGCCAGGAGGGGAGAGCTGCTGGTTGGTGCAACGATACTAAGGGGCCGCTGCACTTTTAAGCCGGTACACTTTATCTTTATCTGATGCTAATGAGCTGAAGCACATTTAAACAAACATTCACAGGGGTAGCTATGGATAAATAAATAAGATATAAGATATTTAACATAAATGCAGGGTTACAACAAGGGTGTGAGATCATAGCACAGGTCTGTTGATTTACAGCTTTTCACAATTGACACATTTTTCCAAAGCTGCACCCCTTTTCTCAAAACTAAACACAAAACCCAGAATTCAAACTACATTCATAAAATCCATCTCTCTTCTTGCAAAAGCAAACAGTTGCCTCAAAACCGTTTTACTTGCACTCAAAAGTAAACACTGCTTTCAGGTCACACACACAACCAGGCAACATGTAAACACTACAGAGCAGTCACTACACACTACACAGCCAAATGGAAAAGACTGCATCCAGCACATGCACAACATAATGTTTACTACATATTGTAATTGTAAATGTATTTAGCATTTCTTAAAAAACCGAAGAAAACTGTAAAAGAAAAGCACATTACTATAAAACACTCAAAAAACTTATACATCTTCAAATCAAACTGATGACAGATTCCTTCTGCCTCAGCATCATGTTTTTGAGGACTTCATCCATATCACAGCCAATATTGTCCCTTTCTAAGCCATGGGGTAAAAACCCTCTGGTGTCAGATCCAGCCTTAACGACACTCCACACTTACGTCACCACAGACCATCTCCATTGCTTCAAACAGATTTTCCCTGCTATATGGGTTCAGTCATAGACCTTCCACTGCCGTGCACAGAAACATTCTCTTACTGGGTTCAGGAAAAGGCTGTGTGGAGGAAGGCAAACATTTATGAAACTCTGATTGATAATGAACCACTCCTGTATCTGGGCATTGTCCCAAACCACAACATAGACAGAATCCTCTGCCTCGTAGTAGATTGATTATGTTCATTTTGTCATTTTCTTATATTAGAATAGCAATTCATCTTTGCGTCAAAGTTAGCACAGGTGATCTAGATGAAACATGTCAGTAAGGTGAAACACTCACCCTTTTCTAATTTGAATTGCTAATTTAAAATCCTCTGCCTCTCAGGTTGTTTCCATCCATCCATTCCATCTTGTTGGTGTGTGGTGCTCTCTGAACTGGCTTATATCATGTGTAGTTGGTTTGATCACATCATTTGAACTAAGTGTGTTCAGTTTTGAGTGGTTGTGTCTACTTGTTGACAACTGTGCTGTATCTGTGTTTAATGTTTGCCTCCTGTGTTCACCATTTTGCAGGTCATGTGCACCACAGTGAGAATGTGTGTAGAGTTGTGCAAAAAGTGTGCTACAGGTGTGAAAGTATGAGAATCAGCTTAAGGTTGTGCCAAAAGACTGATTCAAAAACTACAGGGTGTCCCATAAGTCTCCATACATAGGAGACATACTATATTCCATACATATATGGTTCTAACATGTATTTCTTTATATTTCTTCTTTATAGTTCTTCAGCAGTGGAGGACACGCATTGAAATGTGTTCCCAACAAAATGGCAGTCATATAGAACATATTATATAAATAAAAATGGTTTATGTCAAGAAACGTTTATTTTTCCTATGTATGGAGACTTATGGGACACCCTGTATATTTAGGCCAATGAGAATTTGGTTCAGAGAATGGGCTTTAGTGTTTTAGCAACTGAGAAAAACCGTATGAAACTCTGGTTGATATTGAACCGCTCCTGAATCTGGACATTGTCCCAAACCACAACATAGACAGAACCCTCTGCCTCTGTGGTTGTTTCCATCTGTTGTTGGCTCTCTGAACTGGCTTGTATCATGTGTAGTTGGTTTGATCACATCATTTGAACTAAGTGTGTTCAGGTTTGAGTGGTTGTGTCTACGTGTTGACAACTGTGCTGTATTTGTGTTTAACGTTTGACTCCTGTTTTCACCATTTTGTAGCTCATGTGCATCACAGTGAGAAATGTGTTTTAAAGAGTGAGAATGTGTGTAGAGTTGTGCAAAAAGTGTGTTACAGGTGTGAAAACTGTGTCTTTTTACCTCCGCCAGAAGGTATTGGGATCACTTTGCTTTGTGTGTTTGCGTGCATGTTTGCGTACGTGTTTGTTTGTTAGCAAGCTAACTCAAAAAGTTATGGACAGATTTTCATGAAATTTTCAGGAAATGTTGATATGGGCACAAGGAAGAAATTATTAAATTTTGGTGGCGATCGGGGGGGTGGCGGCACACACATATCTGTCTTGGTGGAGGTCTGCGCTTTCCTAGTGGTTTTCTTGTTTTTGTTTTTGTTTTACTTGTCTTGTCCAGCATCATAACAGCAGGATGGTGGTCTGGCTGCCTTTTTGTGCTGAACAAATGTGCTTTGCCAAGGGAAACTGTATAAAGTATGGGGGGGTAGCCATGGCCCAGAGGGCTGGAGAATCGGCTTGTGACCAAAGGGTTGTAAGTTTGATTCCACGGACTGGCAGAAAAAGTTGTTGGCTGATGTGCCCTTGAGCAAGATACTTAACCTCCCCAGGCGCCTGCCATGGCAAACCCACTGCTCCTAGTTTGCAGTGTGTGGTGTGTTCCTGCATGTTCTAGAGGTGGGTTAAAAGCAGAGGCTGAATTTCAGTGTGTGCTGCATGTACTATATACTGACGATAAAGGATCTTAATATGAGGCTCCCCTTGAAATTCTACTGTCTTTATTTTGAGAATTGTGTCTAAGTATGAAAATCAGCTTAAGGTTGTACCAAAAGAGTGACTGATTTGATAAATGAGTTTGTGCAACTGAGTAGTTGTGTCAGAGAATGGGGTTCAGTGTTTTAGCTTCAGAAAACTGTAAAGGAGGATATAATCTAGATTCACACTATGTAGAGCTGTTTAATAATATGATATTAGGGGCTGATGATGGTGCTCGGTCTGCGATGATTTCACCATATAGTCGGACAGAAACAGAACAGAGTCAGAGTAGGAGTCCGCTGTGTGCGTCTGCTGCAGCATGTGACTGCATGTGGGAGGTAGACCACAGAGCATGATGGTCCTGTGCCTGCAACTCCCAAGAAACCTCTCCAAGTCTTTCTATTCATCTTGCCCTGTTGCTTCTCTGCGCTGTAAGTAACTAACTACCGTCTACTGTTTCTAAATAAACCTGTCTGTCATGTCTGCTGTCTCGGTGTCAGACCGTTGTCTCAGTCCTCAGACAGACTGAGGAAGACTCCAGTCCCTCAGGGCATACGGCGTTTCAACAGCTCCCCGGTGATGAGGAGAAACTGACTTTCAGGCCTGGTTTTATTTTTGGATTTGTCTTCTGATGCGGTGGGGCAGTAGATAGCACTCGAGCCCCACAGCAAGAAGGTCCTGGGTTCGATTCCAACACCAGTCGACGGGGGTTGGAACCTTCTGTGTGGAGTTTGCATGTTCTCCCCGTGTCTGCGTGGGTTCTCTCCGGGTTTTCCAGCTTCCTCCCACCATCCAAAGACATGCACTGACAGGTTAATTGGTTAATCTAAATTGCCCATAGGTGTGAATGTGAGTGTGATTGTTTGTCTCTATATGTTCAGCCCTGTTAAATGTCCAGGGTGTACCCCGCCTTCACCCATAAGTGGCTGGGATAGGCTCCAAGTGACCCCTGTGACCTTAGTGAGGATAAAGCAGGTTCAGATAATGAATGAATGAATTGTCTTCTGGAGGCTGTTTGTTTAAATATGTATCCATCTACCTAGTACTAGTTTTCAAATGGCTCATGTGTCCACTTCCATGAAAGAATAACTTTAAATTAAGGAGGGATATTATTTACTGTTCATTTTTACAACTGACGCTCAGGTTTAGTTACGATGTGTTGATAAAAATGCATTGAAGCCTCTGAAGCCCAGTTGACCCCGGTACCTGAGGCAGCCACAGTTCCATCTGTGTTACCATGGTAACACTGCACGACGCTTGTAGTAATATACACATTCTACACAGAACCAGAACCAGAAGAATATCAGCTAAAAACTTAACAAAACTGATTGCCAGACAACAAAACACAACCCAAACAAGAATTTAAATTAGGAAATATCTAAAACAGTCTAACAGTCAGAGACCAGCATATGTCCTAAATAATTAATAAAACGAAAGACGAATTAGAACACTAAGTAGATCCAACAGTACTATATACAGTAATATATCTCTACTAATAAAACTCACTCAACAAGACAAAGAAGAGCAAAATTAAAGGTCACATTATGAAGCTAAGATCACATATTTTGTTTTTAACCTTTGCTTCTTTCAGATCATAACTTGGTTTTATATGAATGAAGCTTCTGCTAACAGCTAATAATAATTGTTTTGTGTTACAATGAAATGATTCCCACTGGGAACATACAGCCCACGGTTTAACAGGTTTTGAACCCTGAGAGAATCACTCCAAAGTGCAGACAAACTTCACTACAGTGCACAGAACTCCTGGTCAAAGTAGTTCAGTGAACCGTGTAAAACGAGTATTAATTCCTGAGAAGGTAAAGAATTAGGAGAGTGAGTTTAGAGGGGGGCAGAGAGAAAACACACTGATTAAGTCTTAAACCTCATAGGAGACGGTTTATTCATGATTATTTGTTGTCTTAAGCTGTCACTCAGTTTGTTTTGAGCTGGAATGTGTTCGAGACATGAAACTTGGACCAGTATCTGTAAGTGAACTGCCAAGGAGTCCAACTGGACAAACTGTGGTTCTGTCATCAAGGTCCAATAACACAGTCCAGAAGAACCACACAACACACACTGTTTGTGCTAACTTTTTTGATGCAGAATGTATCACCAAAGTCGGCAAATAGATCTAAAGGTTCACTGTGTACGATTTATAGGGATTTATTTGCAAAAATGGAGTATTGATTTTTTTTTTTTTTTGGAATGAATAAATGAATCATGTATTTTCCACTAAGTTCCAGAAAAGTATTTTGTGTGTGTGTGTGTGTGTGTGTGTGTGTGTGTCCACCGTCAGCAAAGATTGCTCAAAACTAAACACTTCACTACAGATCATTTCCTATTTCAGTGTCACATGAGTCTCCATCTATTTTAGAGACTAGTGTCACGTGATTTTTGCATTACCAAACTCACTTTAGTAAATATTGGACTTGTTGTTCACAAACATCTATGTCTACACGCTTAAATGCTTTGAGCTGCTGTATGTGATCGGTTCATTAGATATCTGAGTTAGTGTGTAGTTGAACAGATATACCTAATAAAGTGGCCAGTGAGTGCAGAAATACATAGATTTACATTATAAAAATAGTTTTCTCAATACGTCTCCAAAAAGTGAAATGACCATAAAATTCCCGGTCACTGGTAAAGGTTTGGAGGTAATGTGCTGCCCAGTTTACATAACTGACTATATGACAGATGAAGGCGCAGCTCATTCCTCCTCTCCAGTCTGCACTGAGAAGCACCTGACTCCCAGCAGCATAATGTACTATGTGATTATTACTGAGAAACAGCACTAAGTCTGTGAAGAATGCAAATGATTTTTAAGCCCAATCAAGCTCTCATAAAATGGAGGGTTTTTTTTCTTCTTCCTATTTTGAATAACACAGAAGTATGCATGATAGTGTAGTGAGTGAACACACAAGAACACTCTAGAACGGGGGGGGGCAATTAATTTTCTCTTGGGGCCACATGAGAAACTTTGACAGTTGTTAAGGGCCAGACCAATACACCATATATATCTGTATAAAAATAATAAATGAAACAATACAATGAAAATGTGGAGCACAGAATACAACAATTGAATGAATATTCACAGAAATATTTTTGAAAATGTACAAAACCAGCTCCACATTAACTTAACATGAAAAACTAGAAAAGCACTGGAGAGCACAGACCTCTGCCAAGGCAGATCAGCCCCCCCGCCCAATCATCACCAAAATTGAATCATTTGTTCCTTGTGCCAGTATCAACTTTTCCTGAAAATAATATGAAAATCCATCCATAACATTTTGAGTTATCTTGCTAACGGACAAACTGACTGACAGACAGACACCCTGATGAAAACAGAACCTCCGTCCGTACACTTGGCGGAGGTAACAATAAATGCATCCAGCTTTGTTTGTTAGCATATCCGAGTTCTTTTTCTTTTCTTCACCTCTGTCTTCAGTTAAGAAACAGTTTGAAGTCTATGTATTGTTAACCCTTTATCAGGCAAGTGACTGTTTTTGGTAATTTCCACAAACATTACAAGACAGTGACAGCATCAGTTCCAGTGAGGATAGTGAGTCAACAATCTCAGGTCCAATGTGGTCTACAGGGTCTGTAAGGTCCACCTCTGCATGAACAGTGAGTGTACCTGCTTTATTAGGTACTATGAAGTAATGGTACTAATGTAAGGAATGATGTTCAAAGGGAGAATGTGGATGTGGACAGGGGTCTGGATCAGCACTTATGTTGGTCTAATGTTCTAAAAGTCATGTTCTTTTCACCTTACATGTGTTTTTCTTAATTTTTTTATATATACTTCTTAGATTTTTTTTTGCCACTTACGGGTAAGGAACCAAATACGGTAACTTCAATGAGCTTGATTTTTTTACATGAAATTTCACGAAAGTAATAAATTCTTGTTTTTCCTGCAATAACACACTATGGTTAAAATTTAGAATTTCAGAGTATTTCTACAAGTGCCCTACAGAGGGTTAAAAACCCTGCATTCTTTTTTTTTTATTATTGGAAAGTGGGTTCAGATCAACATATGTCTGTCACTGCAGACAAGAAATATAAACATACACACATACATGTGCCAAGACATGAACCAAGACATAAATCACAGAGATAACAACAAATAAATAAATAAATAAATAACAACAGATACACACACGTACTCACACATACACATGCATAAGTGCATCATTACAATGTACAATTGGCAGACATGAATCATAACTAAACCAATAAAAGATAAAAGAACTAGAAGCACTCGGAGAGCGCAGACCTCCGCCAAGGCTGATCAGTGGCCCCCCCCGTGGGCCCCCCCACCCCTGATCACCACCAAAATTTAATCATTTCTTCCTTATCCCATTTCCAACAAACCCTGAAAATTTCATCCAAATCTGTCCATAACTTTTTGAGTTATGTTGCACACTAACGATCAGTGGCCCTCCCTCGTGGGCCCCCCCACCCCCGATCACCACCAAAATTTAATCATTTCTTCCTCATCCCATTTCCAACAAACCCTGAAAATTTCATCCAAATCTGTCCATAACTTTTTGAGTTATGTTGCACACTAACGGACAGACAAACAAACAGACAGACAAACAAACAAACAAACAAACCCTGGCAAAAACATAACCTCCTTGGCGGAGGTAAAAATAACACAGAACACCTGCATATGTTATAGCCCCTGAACCCTAACCAACTCCATCCCACAGATCTTTCTCTAAATTTCACGACATGCTGGATATTTCAAATAAATACATAAAAATAAAAAATAATAATAAAGAGTTAAATCATAGCTTGAGCTACATTGAGTGCCTCCTTCCTAGTAAACTCTGCATTCTGAATCAGTCTTTCTTCTTTGGCGTTGGCTGACATATTCATGGGCTGAAACTAACCAACAAACCAATCAGTGCATAAGCCTAAGTACGGAGAGTATGTGTGAAAAAAGGTTAATTTTAACAAATCCTTCAAAATGCAAAAGCAGTGCCATTGTATTTGTTGCATCTATTATGATGATATATATTTGCAGTGACTTTTAATTTGCCAGTGAGCTCATGTGGGCCAGTCAGGATCAGCTATCAGGCCCAGGTCTGCTCTAGAGCATTTACTACAGTCAAAGACACCATGAGGAATGTGTGTGAGGAGGGGTGGGGGTCTCAGACAGGAGACCGGCCCCTTAGATCTCTGTATCACCCTTTTTCCCAGCACGTGAAAGAGCTGCAACCCCTCATGATGCTCAAGTGCTGATGACAACAGCAAAGACAGGTAATTATGGGAGATTTCTTTAATCCCCCAGAGCCACATTAGGACAACACTCCTCAACTCCTCCCACCACAACCTTTGTTCCATTATAATAAAAAGGACTCTTAAAAGGAGGGAAAAAAGAAAATCTGATTTCATTTGGGCTAAAGCGCCATCTGAGAGAAAATGAACCTCTGACCCAGTTTGGAAATTTCAATACAGTGGTTTCATTAGGGAAGCGGCCTCTCACTTCTGTCCAAAAGCATTGTGTTATACATAAATAATGACCTTAATCCACACGCCGATGTCTGATAAAGACTTACAGAGGGAAAAAAACAGGAAATGCATGTCATTTTATAAATTACTACAATCATGTCTTGTATCAATTTGTGCAGCATTGTTTTTCTAAAACCTCCCAGGTTCAGCCAAATACTAAATCAGAATTTTAACATGGAAAAAAAAGGACTGCTGACTTATCATGGTTGTTTTCCTCTGTAGCCACTCAACTTGTATTTTCCATCCACATCTGTCAGTCTCATGTAATAAACAAGACTTTGAAGGAAGTCAGTAATAGGAGTATTATGTGTATAAAAGAAAAAAAACTAGTAGCGGGTGCTTTTTTGAACTGGGTCAAAAACACAAAATGTAGAAATAGAATCAGGACAGAGGTAGAGTGCATGAAAAACCATAATAATCAGTGTTTAGAAAATAAGCATAAAGATAATTGCAGTTAAAACAGTGAGAAAATTCACATTAGAAGTGCTCATTTCTACTATAGAATAGAATAGAATAGAATAGAATAGAATAGAATAGAATAGAATAGAATAGAATAGAATAGGCGACCGTTGAACCCCAAACTCTAATCCACGTGGATGTTTGGGTCAGTGTCAGTTAAGAGGTGCTTTATCCCACATGTTTGGGATTGACCTAAACTGAAAACTGACTCAGAGACGGTGAAAAACTGTGCACTTCCAACAATAGAGTCTAAGAAAAGTATGTTGGGGAAAAAACTTGGTACATGCATGATATTAGACCACACACCTGACTGGACCTACGCTGCCTTTGACATACTTAGAGTGGAATTTAATACCCCCATTAAAAGTCTAAATCCACCCATTGTATGTTTCTGGAAACTACTACGAAGTCAGAAAGTGCTGAATGTGTGACCCGAGTAGTTCAGGGACATCCGGATAACTGAGAATCACAAAACACACAACAATACAAGGCTCTGAAAGGGTTAATTTGAGTTTTTCTTCTGGTTTTAGTGCTTAATAACACACCCTCTTAAAATCAATATCCATTTACATGTGCTCTGTATTTAGAATATTTTCATTGCTTTTTCAGGCCATTATACAGCCTTTTCCTTTTGTTGTTTTGCTTTTTTTTAATCTTTTAAATCTACCAGTTTACTGATAAAAACATCAGTTCTAAGGCCTGTGTTGTTTGGTCACTCTGGTGTTCATTATACATGATTTCAGATTTAGACCAACAAATAAATGGAGGCCATGGTTTTATTGAGGTTTGATCATTTCCCCCTGTGTCCGGTGGTTCAGAACAGAGTGATAAAAGGCTTCAAGGCAGTTTAGCAGAATCTGACGTGAAGACCAGTGCACTGAACATGTGAAGTGAGCTGGGTTTTCACCTATTAAATGCAGATTTTTTTTACATCATTGCCAGCTATGGTGCATGTTTCGACTGACTGTATATGTATTTTCTGTGTTTCCAAATGCTTTTATTATTGTAAAACTGTGATTATGTGACTGTATCGCTGTTGTCTTGTCTCTGTCCGTCGTCCGTCCGTCCGTCCACCTGTAAACAACTTTTCAAGAATCATCTTCTACAAACATTTGATTACAAAAAAAAAAAGAATCATCTTCTCTGAAACCATTGGCCAGAATCAATTGAAATAATTGGGAATATGAAAGAATTGGGAAATGTTGATTTTTTAAATTTTTTTTTATGAATTTTTGAATTGTTAAAAATCCCCATTGGTTTATAATGAGACGAATATCAAAGTGCTATAACTTGAAAACAGTTGAAGATATTGATATAATTACTATTGGCAATAGATAGGCAGTCCCAAATGGGCTTTCGTTTAGTGTCATGACCTTTGACCTTGAGTGACCTAGAAAGGTCAAATGAATGTCAGTTAATGTCTTTAAATCTGCAGTTGGACTATAGGACCCTTAGTCCTATTTTTTCCGTATGTAACAACTTATGGTATGAATTTCTGCCATAATGTTTCTTTTTAAATCTAATGTCAGTTACTCTTATGTACTCGTATTAGGCTATGTTCAGACTGCAGGCAAATGTGGCCCATATCCGATTTTTTTGCCCATATGTGACCTGTATCTGATTTGTTAAAGATAGTTTGAACAGCACAAATCCGATTTTTTCAAATCCGACCTAGGCCACTTTCATATGTGGTCCTAAATCCGATACATATAATATTTTGCAATGCGACTTCAGTCTGAACGGCCAGGTCACATTTATCCGACCTTTGGAGAGGAAAACATATTTACTTCCATAAAAACAGTGTGTGCCTGCGTGGTCATGTATTACGTCAGGACCTCTTTTGTGCATATGGGTCACTTCAGGGTCACATTCAGTTCATACTCAAAACTGATAGAAGTCGCATTTAATGTCCAATATGAACGAGCACACAAAATCAGATTTCACCAAAAAATTCGAATTGCATTAAGACCTGCTGTCTGAACGTAACCTTAAACACTTATTGCATCCTCTGGGGACCCTGAAGCCAAAAATGTACATGCAAAAAAATTCTGATGAATTCATGATATATCAATTTTTCTGCAGCTGTGTTCAAAACGACTGAAAGTTCAATCACTTTCAGGATTTTAATTCTTTAAATGCCAGCTTGTATGCATGATGCCACTTGTTTTATTACAAACGACATAAAATATTTTTTCCAAAAAACACCTTATGGAAGGATGTTGCATTGTTTTATATCAGAGTCTTGTCAAAATCATGTGAAAGATTAACAATAACACTGATTTCATTGTAGTAATAGTTTTTGTTCGGTGCAGATGTTCATGACAAAAAAAAAAAAATCCTCTGACTTACACCGAAACAAGTTTTTAATTTCACATAAAAATTATAACGCAATGAAATCAATGTTATCTTAATTTTTTTTTTTTTTTTTTCATAAATACCAACAGTGACATCATGTATCCTAACTAGTAGTTAAAGTCTTAAAATCCTGAAAATTATTGAACATTTAATAGTTTTAAGCACGAGGTTCGAGGGTCCCCAGAGGGCAGTAAATCAGAGGGATGCATGATGACTAAACCATTCATTTAACCCGTCGTTTTTCTGTATTGTTACTAGTTTCTTCACATTGTCTTCAGTTGCGTCTGATAAACTGTGAGACTGTATCAAGGAAATAAACCAGTAACACAAAACCTCTGGCCTTGGTTATTGTCAGTGCAGACATAAAAACACTCCATTCTCAATGAAAGACTCACAGACTTCATTTTCCAAAAACCATCACACAGACGGTTTCAGTCAGTTTCACTTGAATTTATTAACAGAAATGTATTAACATTTAATATGCAGGAATGAGACCTTCTGTGTATACATGGCACAATCATATTATATACATTCTTTAAGGAGACAGTGCACAAACATGGTGGGGGAGAGGGGTAAATACAGGAATCTTAAAATGACCCTTCAGTGGGCTCCGACTGACGAGAGCCGAGTGAGAAACACTGACTTCTGTTTTAAGTTAAAAAGGCTTTTCTTTTTAATAAAGAAACATGGCTATTACCAAGAAACAAAAAAGTAATACTACCAATTTGTCGCACATCAATTTCTATGTACAAACTAGGGACAGGTAATTCACACAAACCAGAGGGAGAGATCTACCACAGTGCTAGGCTGGAGCCTTTTTTTCTCTGTAACGGTAATAATATACACAATTCCCATGTAACACAACAATCACATGTGCAGCCTTATGTCCTCAAAGAAACTATGTCGGAGCAAACCTCTGTTTGTTCTCTCTTTAGCTTATAATGCTTTTAAAGCTCATTGCACATTTTTCCCCCACAGACGTTCGTGTCTTAGCAGATGCCACAATGAATGAGTGTATTAATAGGAGGCATCTGAAGTAGTCTGTGCTCACCCGGACCCTCAGAGGGTCCGTGGTTCAGTGTCCTGTAAGGTAGTCCTGGGTGGAGTCTGAGGCAAACGAGTCGGCGTCCTCGTTGTCGGAGTCTTCGCTACTGTCGTCAGCGGCGGGTTCTCCGGACAGGGCGATGCGGGCGTAGTCGTCAGTGTCGATAGACTTGCAGAAGTGGATGGCGTATTTCAGTTTCTCTTCCAGCACTTGTTTACACGAGTACCTCGGCAGCTTCAGCAGGAAGAAACATGTGTAGGACTCAGGGAGGAAGTGGTCTGGAGGGTTGTACTTATCCAGGACCTGCAGACACAGAGCAGGGTTTAGGACGCAGAAACAGGGCATTGTGTATATAAACAACTAGGTTTAACTGTCAGAGACATACAGACAGTTTTGAGATGTCTTACTCTTTGGTATCTTTTGCATCTATTTTTGTTTTTCTAACCTAACCTTTAGGTTTTAGATAAAGATTCAGTTCCTATTGGTTTTGTCTGCAAACTGATGAATTTACCAGACTTACAAAAATATATATATTGCTACAAATTTGTTGTTTTCACCCTTAAAACAGCAAGAAGATTTTTTTTTGTTTTGTTTTTTTTTTTAAATACAGAAATCTGTTAGATGTTCTACAGCTATTTTATCCAAGGGATTTTTCTGGTGGAAATACAAGGTTATTATAACGTATTTAACATTTAATCAATGTGATTAAACACAAATTCAATCTGTGCAACAAAACTTATTCAACTTACTAAACTACCACACAAATAAAGAGATACGCCATGTACAAATATGCAACACAATCCCAATTAATGCG
The DNA here is from genome assembly GCF_902148855.1 of Sphaeramia orbicularis. Taxonomy (NCBI): domain Eukaryota; kingdom Metazoa; phylum Chordata; class Actinopteri; order Kurtiformes; family Apogonidae; genus Sphaeramia; species Sphaeramia orbicularis. The sequence goes on along the minus strand of NC_043960.1, from coordinate 31,230,215 downwards.
GTTTCCAGTAAGTCAATGATCTGAATCATCTGTCAGGAGATGCTTCAGTAGGTTCAGATTTATTTATTTTTTTTAACCTCATTGAATGAAATCTTAGCAGACATTCACTACAGCAAAGATCTGTAAAAGACGGTTCAGTCCAACTCCTGACTCTAGAGTGTCTAAAACGTTCTATTGTTTTTGTAAAATTGATAAAGTAACGCAATGAATAATACTGTGATTCTGAAGCCTTGTGAAGTCATAACCATTTTTTTTCCAGTAGGAATCGTGCCAATGTAAAAGAAAACAGTTGATTAGCTGATAGCAAAAGTTTCATTCATATAAAAGCAAGTTATGATCAGAAAACTGCAAAGGTAAGACAAAACTCGTAATCACCTCTTCATAATGCAACATTTATTTTCGCTCTTTGTCTTTTTCAGTGAGTTTTATTAGTAGAGAAATAATACTTGCACTGCTGGATCTGCTTTGTGTTAGCTTAGCAGTGCAAAGTTTGCCTCTTTTTGTTTTTTTGTTTTATCAAATCATTCACTGGTCTCAGACTCAGATTATTTTAGACATTTGCCCATTTAAGTAGATATTGATGTGTCTTGTTCAGTTTTGTGAAAAATGGTTTTGTTGAGCTTTTAGCTGATGTTCTTCTGGTCATGTGGATGTACAGGATGTGTATATTGCTACAAGTGTCATGTAGCATTACCACCACAACACAGGCGGAACAGGTTTCAAGAGGAAAACTTGTCTACTCACCTGCACAACAAAATCGCGGCCTCTGAAGTCAGCGATGGTACGAGGCAGGCGTGTGCGACCCCAGACGAACCTTAAAAACAGAGACCTCTCCGTGTTGGAGAAAGACTCCATGACTTCCCAGAACCACTGGATGAGCGGTGCCGTTGGTTCCACCCCTTTGTAAGTGGCCACCGACTTGAGCAGGTGAAGGGGGATGTCTGGGCTTCCACACACCTGAGCACAGAGCACAATTAGACTGTCAGGTCAGCCAGTAATCAAAGGAGTGAAGCTGCTCCTCATAAAAAGCATCAACTCACCATTGTTTCCAGCTCGTAACCAGTAAAAAGTGACAGCAAGGGAACAGGAACGACTCGAGCCATGCCCTCACGCACTGCAGCCACCTGCTCGTCAAACTCGTGCAGCCTGTGGGGTTGAAAAATAAAAGAAACAGGTCAACAAAATAAAACAAACACACACACACAGGTGGCAGGTGTATCTATGGTGGGTGCAGGTTGTGCTGTCACCTGTAGTTAATTGCGAGGCGGACATATTCTGCGCGGTTCTCCAGTGTGATGTGGGAGTATTTGGAGCTGAGCTGGATGTCTTGACCGCTGGCGTTGGGCACCGTGAAGGGCAGCGTCATGGCCTCGAACTCCTCCGCTGTGGCCTCGTTGTCCCGGATGTACATCAACCCAGGAATGAAATCCTTATCAACCTACAAATTGACAATCACATCATGTTTAACACAACTATTAGATGCAGTCTGTAAACTCTAGTCAAAGGTAAAGGTTCATACCGTCTTCCAAATATGACTATTGTAGGTAATTCATTTATCAGACAGGGGTAGTTGTTTGTTTACCTGCTTTACTAGTTTCGGCTACTTCCTGCAGCCTTCATCAGAAGTGTCACATGATGTTGCTGTGACATGACTTATAGGCTGCTCAGGAGGATTGGAAGGAGCTGAAACTAGTAAACTACTCCTGTCTGATAAATGAATGACCTACAATACTGGACAGCGATGTTTGGAAATTCTTCTTCTGAGATAATGTGCTGAATCGTACATACTTTGATCAGATGAATTGGAAAACAAGTGACAAAACTCCTGGTTAAGGTTTTCAAGATATATGATAATTACACTTACGAGGGCCGTTCAATAAGTTCATGGCCTCACCCAGAAATACTGGTTGTTATAATACAGGATGTTACATTCTTTCGTGATGGGATAGTGATGCTTGAACATCGACGGACCAAGTGCATTGCTGTAAATGGAGATTATGTTGAAAAATAAAATATAAATTATCAGTCTGTGTTGTTCTGTTCTGGGTGAGGCCATGAACTTATTGAACGGCCCTCGTATACATCAGTTTAAGTACAGTTATGCAGCAGATCTATAAATCGTACCCTAGAAGGATTCAGAAAAAGTGAACATGTTCTAATGTGCAGACAGTGTTTTCAGGCAGACCTGAAGTAGAACTACAATTTCACATTTTGACCAAATACTGTATCATAAAAAACCTTAAGCCAAGCACCACCTTTGACTTGTACTTCTCTTTATCAGTAACCCAAATATGGTACATTCTCACTACTTTCATTCTGGACGAATTTTACTTGCAGCACAGTGTAGTTTTTCAATTTTTAAAGGCTGATATAATCAGGGTAGTTTGGAGCAGGAAGAAGGTGACGTACCCTATCCACACCCACAAAAAAAAACTACAAAACTATACTGGTGATAATGAACATCTGGGACACCATCAAACACAGCATCACTCTTGAGCTAAACATCTAAGTAAAACTAACAAATACGTAAACAAGGAGACCACTTAGATGGGACTGATTTCTATATTTTGATCATTTTTATATATATTTTCCCTGAAAGTGAGTAATTCTACATACGATTCCTGATATTTGCCATCTCCAATTGGTGTTAAGAGTTGAATGTGCTAGAATGTGCTAAAATGTGCTAAACTGAGCATTTTAATTCAGAAAGGGTGAAATATTTGTTGATTCTTGTTAGTGTAACATCTAAACCACGACTAAAGCAGATATGTCTATTTGGAAACAATATGTTTTACTCAATAAACAGAAGGTCTGAAGTTTGGATCAGCAGGTGAGTCAGCGGTCTACCAAGTTATTTTTTGAATGAAAGTCAGTGGTTGTCAGAGGTTTTCCAGTTCTTCTGTATTAGCTTCAGTTTCAACCCACTCTTTGGAGCACGTCCACATCCCTGTGGACACAACACTGTTCCCTTGGGCTCCACAGCAGCATATTCTGTTGCGAGTCTTGTGCTAATTTCCCATCTAACCTTTTTACTATCTCAAGGGCAAAACCACACAACAAGAGCAGCTTTGTTATTTTATTTCCACTCCAGTATTCTCCCGGATGGCTCAGGAGCTCATGATCAGAGCATGAGGGCAGGAGTGGACTCACGCCGTCTCAAAAGGTTGAGGCTCATAACCTCCTTCAACTAAAATTAAGTAGATGTGACGAGGTACGGCATGGGCTCATACTACATTCCATACTACACGAGGAGGGGGTTTCTGAGAAATGGGTTTAAGATGTAATCTGAGAAGGAATGTGAAAGTTGGGCTTTTTTCCCTTTCCTTTTATATGTTGAATAATACAGTTTGTGCATGTTAGAAACATTATATAATATCAGACTTAAAGATTTCCAGTCATGTAAACTTATGTAACATTAACAAAATCTCACAAAACAATCAACTAATTAATGTTTATTCGATTAAATTAGATTTTTCACATGTCACATTGTCTTTTTTTAATCTTTCATCAGTTTATTTTGCACAGGTAAGACACTAAAACACTCTTAAAGTTGTTCTTTGTGAATTATTGTTCATCTGTTCTCAGTGAATACATTTTTCAAGATGGTATGCTCTCTGTATTTAATTTTCACTGAAAAAAAAAATCTACAAATGTTTGCTGGAATCCATGCCAAATATGAATGTTTATTTAACATCTGGAGAAGATGACGTGGAGGTCAGAGCATCAGCACCATGATGAGTCATTTATACCAGTATGTTGTGACATACTGCCTTAATCTAAAAAAAAATGACATGATTTTGTTGAGGCTTTTATATTACACAGTTCCTTCTCTTACCTTCTTGTCCTTGAAAAAAACATCCCAATTTACTAAAAAAACAAAAAAACTTCACACCTCTGCACATCAGAATAGACCTTGTTAAGAGATGTATTAAAAACTGTATAACTTCTTGTATTGACTATTTTATGCTACAGAACACCCACTAATTATATCATGTTACTGTTTATCATCTACAGAGCACACCATGTAAATTTTAAGTCAATCAGATGATGTTTGCATAGGCTGACCAGTAGGTGGAGTTCTGACTCAACATGTATGACGTATATTTATCGAACATGAGGAATTTGAGGATAACGTTCATCTGAGTTACAACATGATGTCATAGGTATGAATGCTTCAATTCATAGGTGTGAATGCTCGATGCTGTACACATTTAAGTTGATGTATGCAGTGTATTAGGTGAAAAGGATAGGCAAAAAAATAAGCTTTTGCTTCTAGCCTGTTCCTTTTTTCTTTTTTATATTTTTTACGATTAATGTACTAAGTACAATTATTGACGTAAAACCAAAAATAAATTAATTCATTCATTCACAGGTACAGGGAAAAACACACAGATTTGATCATTCCAACTATCTTCAGATGAGTCTCTAGAGTTTATTCACATGCAATGAGTGGAAATTGTGCAATCCCCCTTGGATTCAGTGCATGGCTCAAAGAGGTCTGGACACTTGGTACATCTAGAGGCTTAATATTTAGAAATTTTGTAGGTTCTGGTATTGATCCATCTTGCCACACTGATCCCTGAGCCATAAAATATAGTGGCAAGTTTGTTTCCACTTCTGACACATGTACAAAGCTGCATGAATTTTGGTGCATGTCTGACTGTTGAAAAATGTGACTGAATAGAGAGAATAATAATAATGGTTGCAGATACAAGAAGAACAGTCTTTCTTCTGGCCTTCAGTACAGACAAATGTCAAATTACTGCAGTGATAATTCATAACACATAAGATATAGAACATTAAAATAATGTATAACACCAGACTAAAAGAACCCCCACTTGCTCCTTAATAGGCAGTGCATGAAATGTAAGTTATATCTTTGCACTCGATCATCAACTGCACTGAGCTCAGGGGAACAGGTCTCTGTATGTAGATCTGTATACGTACCTCACTGAGGTCAGCGATGGTCAGGTTCATGCCTGCCAGCTGTTTCCAGACCGGCTCTGCCAGGTTCAGACTAAGAGGGCTTCCAGTACGGATTGCAATGCCCAGGAGCACCCCTGCAGACACAGCGAAGCAAACAGCATTACCCACATGAACAATCCACCACAACTGTGTGGAGTCAAATGTTGGCGAAAAAAAACAAGAAACAACCATATTAAATGAATGGGGGCTCTACAGGTTAGACCAGGTGTTTTATCAGGGAAAATGCATGTGAAGCATTTGCACATTTGAAAATAAACATGCATTATTTTTATTTTTTGTTTAGCTGGGATTAACACCACAGAGGACCTGACTCAGAGATTAACTGGATTATACCTAGGAAGCGGAACATGCTCATGTGAAGAGGCGACTTGGCTGCAGGGTTGAGCAGGAAACAGTCCCTGTTGGCGCCCGATTCATCACGCCCATTAGGGGTGACGATGAGCAGCGGAGTCAGCGCGTTCTGCAGCTCCTCGCACATTTCGGCGATGGATTCACTGTAGCCTCCACCGCAGTCATCCACAGATTCCCCTGAGAAAAAAAAAAGAATGGTTCATAAAACTCATTACTTTTGGGGCCGCATGCAAAGACATTCAGTCTCGATTCTGCATACTAGATATACTAGAGATGTAATGACTTCTATGACCTTTTTAATACCTCTAACAGGGAAAATATCATTACTGCAGCAAAACAAACAAAAAAGAAACCAATGGTATATTCTGCAGTTACTCATAAGATCCAAACATAAGTGGCCTTGGTCCTTCCGTTTTGTTACTTCCAAATCATTTTTTACAATTGCTTCTCAATTCGTCTCCACAATGTCCACCTCATTGAATATGAGAAGACACTGTTAAATTATTACACATTTCCAACATTTACACAAAGGTGATGTCCACAGTGTTAGTCCGGAACAAGACAAAGTGATAGAGTGAAAAAGATGGTAAAGAAGGTATGCATCGCAGGTGTTCAATCGATCGTTTCTGTGCAGATGGAGGCATTAAAAAAGTGAACCCTCCATTATTTTGCAAATTTGCATGGTTAGTGATACCCCAAATACAACTTCTAATTTCTCTCAGTATAGCACAGTCTCCTCACAGCAAGAAGATCCTGGTTTCTCTGGGTTCTCTGGCTTCCTCCTACTGTCCAAAGACCTGCATCTTCATTAACTGGTCAATCTAAACGACCTGTAGGTGTGAATATGAGAGTGCTGGTTGTTTGTCACTATATGTCGGCTTTGTGATGAACTGGCAACATGCCCGAGGTGTACCCCACCTTTGCCTAATGGTAGCTGGGATAAGCTCCAGCCTCCCTGCGACTCCTGAGAAGATTAAGCATTTCAGAAAATGAATGAGTGAGTGAATGAATGTTCATTAATTACAGTGTTTGTCACTTCCTGATAAAGAGCAAGACACTGCTCATCAGGGAGACAAAAGAACGGGAACCATTTAACCGGAACATTCCTATTTTATTGGGCAAGGAAAATATCCTCATGTTAGCATACCCCACCTATCTGCTGCCCAGGAGTGGTTTGGATGTATCCTTGCAAGGAGGGGCCCCAGGTTATGGTGAACAGGTTGTATGAAAAGGACCAATCAAGCAAAAAGTGCTTGGCAGGTTGACCAAAAAATAGGACCAATGGCCCTGTAGCTTACCGGCCAAATTAAAAGCTTTGCGAAATGTATCCAGATGCCATTTATTATCACCCAGTTATGTGTATTTATTATATTACAGAAATAGCCCATGTTTTGGTCATATTCCAATCAGATCTGTAAAAAATTCACATTCCAACTTGATATCATTGATACTTACTGATTTATTGTATCGATCCACTTCCTATCTCTTATAATGGGGAAATTTTTCAAAGTCGCACCAAATCCAGAATCAGATCCGGATCAAAATAATTTCAATACCTTGTGTTGACATCATCATAAAGAAGCTGTATACCAAGTTTGAAGTCAATCAGAACTGGAGTTTCGGAGAAGAAGACGATTGAAATTTTTCCCCATAAGAGCCCATGTTAAATTTTCCGTAAATTCCCAGATCCAGAAGAAGATCCTGATCAGCATGTGGCCATTATGTTTTGGTCATTTCCCCATCAGGGCTGCACTGTAGAAATTTCAAGTTGATATCATTTATATTTACTGAGTTATTGCATGGATCCACTTCCTATCTCTTATAATGAGGAAATTTTTCAAAGTCGCACCAAATCCCGAATCAGATACAGATCCAAATAACAGGGCTCGTGACTGCAACTGAATTACGGTCGCATGCGCCTGAGAATTTCGGTAGTGCGACTGTTTTTGAGATTACGATCGCACGGTGCGCCAATAAAAAAATGAGCGAAAATTAATACGTGCGCCTAGAATAATGGCTGCAGAAGTAACTCGTCAGCTGAAAATAAACAAGCTCCACGCCCCGCTGACTGAAGCGGAAAATCTAGTCCCCGCCCCCTCGCGTGCGCAAGCGGCATAAACAAAGGGATCAAATAACTCCACCGACGTTTGAAACAATCTCCTGACTTCAGGCGTGGTGTAGACCACAGTGACAAAGGGGCACCAGGTCAAGGAGACTTGACTTCAGGCGTGGTGTAGACCACAGTGACTAAGGGGCACCAGGTCAAGGAGACTTGACTTCAGGCGTGGTGTAGACCACAGTGACTAGGGTACGTTTACACGGCAACACTCCGCAAAGATTTTTCCTTTGCGTTATAAAATCATTCCGCGTTAAGACGACGCCGCTATGATAACGATCTGCGTTAACATGAGTCCGCAAGGACGGCTGAATACGCTGTAGTGGCCATGCCAGACCAGTAGCTGGCGATGTAGAGCTGTAGTGAAACAGTGGTGGTAAAACAGGCGCCTGCGCACAAACAATTTCCGGTTTAGACAGCCTTTAAATGAGGAGAAGAAGAGGAGGAGGCGGACAACACTATTTACAAACAACAATGGCGAGTGGTCGTACAAAGACGCAGGACTTCTTTGTCTGGACAGACGAGCTGAGCACAGTTAGCAGCACGTATGTTGTTCTGAAACCGGCCATTGTTGTTGTGGTTGTTCCTTCTTTTTCTGAAGCTTTATTGTGTCATAGAGGCTGGCAAACCAGCTTGGAGGCGCATTACCGCCACCAACTGGCCCAGAGTGGGTTAACTGGTGGTTCTTGGCTGCGCGCGCATGCGGTGACGTCATATTTTACCCCGGAACGCTCCAACTCGCGTTAACACGGAGCTGAAATGCGGAGCGTATCGATAACGTTCCACCCTGGACCCTGGTATCAAAAGTTTCCGGATTCAGGCACTCTAGGCACCGTTTCCATGTTAACAGAAGGCTAATCCGCGATGAAATCTTCCCGGAGTCGACTGAAGCCGACGCCGTGTAAACGGCCCCTAAGGGCCTTTAGGCCATGAAATAAAAAAGTTGGTTGTTGCAAATAATGGTGTGATTCGTCTTTCTTCTCCAAAGAACCAACTAAAGTATATACCACACATTGACAATTGTTTTGCACCTGTGTCAATGTAAGCCTTTTCTTTCATACTCTATTCAAATACTTTATTCTAGGTTGTTAACATTGCTTAAATACATATAGGAATATTACTTGGTATGGCCAAGAGTTTTGTTTGTTCTCCAATTTTTTTATATAATAGTGGTGCACCTAGATTTTAGCCTGTGCTCCTAACTTTTTAGGGTTAGGAGCACAGTGCTCCTAGGTCAAAAAGTTAATTTTGAGCCCTGAAATAATTTCATTAACTTTGTTGACATCATCATAAAGAAGCTGTATACCATGTTTGAAGTCAATCGGAATTGTAGTTTCGGAGAAGAAGACGATTGAAAGTTTTGTAACGGACGACAGACGACGACAGACGACGACAGACGACGACAGACGACGACAGACGACGCCGGATGCCACATGACAACAATAGCTTTCGGCCTGTCGGCCGGTAAGCTAAGAACAGGGTTTAAATGAATCAGAGAATTTGATATTACTAGCCAGACACAAATGCATAATAGAGGTGGTTCACATTTTGATGCCCAGTAAAGCCCACTGTTTAACATTATATCACAAGAGTTAAGGCATTCTAATGACTGAGCCCTGAAGAGGATTACTCTTATGTTGAAGGTCTCTCACTCCTAGTGGCTCCACTATCAGAAGGAGAACCTTTCTTTAAACATATTTCTGGATCTATTAAAAAAAAACAAAAAAAAAACAATTCACCAGATTAACATTTCTAAAATGTGCTTCTCTTCATTGTTAAAATGTTGGTCACAGCCACACAGGGCAATATCCCACCACTTATCAAGTGAAATGGATGCCCAATGAACATAGAAACAAAAAAGTATAAAAATCTGAAAGGCGAAAAAGAAAGGGAAGGACAAATAAAAATTTTAATACATTTTTAACAGTGAATGTCACTATCTGTGAGCAGATCTTATGAAAACCTACCCACAAATTTGACTTTCCAGACCCGGTGAGGAAGCAGCAGACTGTCTGGGCTAAACGAACTCATTTTGGCACACATCTGACCAAACACAGACTTGGTTCCATCAGGACCTGCCAGGCCCCCTTTGCTACGGGAACGCTTCACCTGCAGGTTACAGAGGAGGAAAAAAACACAAGAGAGAGTATGGTTTGATTTGTTTCTCTTCTGTGGTTAATAACTTCCTGCTTGATAGGTAGGTTGTCCTGATGAGCATGAATTTCTGAATATGACAGCTCTTTGCACCCCAGACATAACTGGTGCAACAGGCCCGGTGGGAGTGGGTAGGGGGGGTAGAGGCAGTGGCCCGAATGAAGACTCAGTGTGGAGTAAAGTCTAAAGCTCTGACCAGGAACTCCCACAGACAGGCTGGAGCACAGATCACACACACATCACAGAAAAATCCCCTTATGAAAGACATCACATGTAATGCTCAGGAGCCTGTCTGGAACTCAGCCTCACATGGAGAGTGAGAGTGAGAGGGGGAGGAGAGACTTAAAGAAAGCAATGAGGATGGGAATCACAGAATAACTCACAATACTACCCACATTAGCAATGGTATCATGATACAGTGATTGTGTGATACTTGATTCACTGCGAAACAATTATCTATCATACATCACACTGCATTGATTAAAAGGTATTCAATGTAACATTGATAATATGGAAGTTCTCACTCTACTGACATTTGTGATTTCATGCTGTTGTCACTTTTTACAGAGAAACATGTTTGAATAACAGACAGAAAAGCCTTCTTATACATTACAATGTGACTGTGATGATGACCTTTGTTTGACCTTTTGGATATGAAACTAATTCACTTCATTATTTTATTCTGTTATATGTGTGTGACCATTTGTCATAATTAGTGTATGAATCATGATTTATGGGCAAAAATAGGCTTTGTTATTGTCACAATGACCTTTGAGCATCAGAATTTAATTAGCTCATCCTTGAGTCCAAATGAGATTCCTTTAAGATGATCTTGACATATCACATTCACAAGTGTGAGGTTGATCCTTATTTTGAATAAGTTGCATTATGCATTGGTGTGAATTGTGGCATTTTTTCTTAATTGGTCTATGACTTCTTGACTTTTAGCCAACAATGTGCTTTGTTAGGCCAAAATCTAATCAATTCACCCTCAACTTCAAGTGAACATTCATGCCAAATTTGAGAAAATTCTGTCATGTTGTTCCTTAACAGTCACCTTCATGAGAGTCAGAGAAACCTGAAAACCGTTTGAACACTATGTCACGATTCCTCAAACCTCCAGAACAAGAATGACCATAAAAATATATATGTACAGAAGAAATTAGGCTCAATATGTGCCACAGAAGTCAAAAAGGTATAGTACACCTAACTATGAATCAAAACCCCTGAAAGGAGTTTAACAGCCAGCAAAAATAAGCCATTAATGATTCAGTGTAACATCTTTGAAAACTGAAGATGACATTCAGTTGTGTTTGTTTGGTACCTGTATCCTGTTCAGCTCCACCACTGGTCCGTGCTGTCGATCCCTCACCATCGTGGCCTGAACCACCTTCCTGAACGCTGCCTCCTGTTCGCAGACAAAAAGACAAGCGTCATAATGTAGGTGCGATGGTCGCTGTGCACTGCTGCGTCTGGGGTCAAGTTCCATGCTGTCTCACCTTGCCCTGGGAGATTAGGATGCCTCTGAGCGTGTCGAAGCCCACTGAGGGCCCGTGGCCGGTCTGACCCAGTCGACCCTCCAGATCAAACATGGGGATACAGGGGCAGAAGAGCTCCGAGATGTGGTGAAGCAGCAGCAGCCTGTTCCTCAAGGCCATGATGGGGATCTCCTGCAGGTGGTTGTACTCCATGGGTACCTTTAACACAACACAGACACGCAAAGTGGTGAAGGAGAGAATCCCCCCTGTCATTAACAGCTAAAGCCTTACTGCCATCTGCTGGAAGATAAGAACATTTTAATATAGAGAAAAACAGTCGAGGTTCAAAATCACACACACTTTGGCTAAATCCATTCAGACAAGAGGAGTTTTAAAATTTTCATCATTTTCAGTTTTATTTTATCTTTCATTTTGTCTTTTGTATTGTTTCGTTCTAGATAGCACATATGTATTTATATTTTCACAAGGAATAGACTAGTTATACAGAGGTATAGTATAGAGCTAATTTGTTTTAGCCATGTTAACTTGTTGCTTTTATTTACCTGTTGTTGTTTATTCCAAGTAGTGTTAGTTCAGCCTTAATTTTTGCAACTACAATTACCTTTCAACTCAAAATCAGTTTTTCACAATTCTGGACATTTCATATTTATGTATAAAGTTGGCCCTTTTAATTCAGTTCAGCCCATCTACTCAGAATAGTGTGGAGAAAATTTAATTTAAGTTTTTATTGTCAGAGGGTCAAATGTTCATAGACACCAGGTTTACTTTATCTGTGATTGGGCTGGAAGCTTCCAGAAATTAAATGGATGGTTTTAGGAATTTAAGGTTGGTGTTGTCATGAATAATAATTATGGGTGTCAGCTGGGGCCTACTCATTGGGCCCATACACACAGATACTTATGTAAATACACATGTCTAGTTCAACATAGGACCACACAGCCACTGAAATGATCTGGAGGGAGATGAGCGTCCCAGAGGTGAGTGACTTTTTGTACAATAGATTCAAATGCATCTCAGGACAACAGCATCTGAACTGGTAAAAATGTTGGAAGTAAAGTATCTTCCCCCACATTATTAAGAGGCATTGATATTCCCGATCAACTAAAACTCTAAGCTCAGTGCCAAAATGTTGAAAGTATGGCTGAAAGCCAAAATACTACATATTTTGAAGTGGCTATCACAAAACCTGACCTTAATCCAAAAGAGCATTTGTGGGTTGAAATAAAAAAAATCCAGTTTGTTCAAGGAGGCCAAGAAACCTGATTTAGTATCACAAGTTCTGCAGGAACAATGGACCAAAATTCCTGCAGGGTTTTGTGCCAAGTAGGATTGGGCAAAATTGAAAGTAACACAATTCTTCTACAGCATGATGTAACATGTTTGTTATATACACTGAAATGGTTTCTGCAGTCATTGCCTAAGAATGAGGCTTTACATAAATGTATTATTTCAACACGTTTTAATAAAACAAGTGCTGTTTTTTTTGTTAATGTGAGGGTTTGTTGATATTTCAAAAAGCATACACTTTCAATTCCAAAAACTATTTCTGGATCATATTCTGTCTTGGATTCAGCCAGAAAGAAAAAAGGATTGATCTTCCACAACAGAGCAAGAATACAAAAAAAAATGTTTTGGCCACATCAGGAAATGGAAAGAGTGGGGAAGGTTACCCCATGAATTTGATTGAACTTATCAAATGCCTGAACTGAACAGAGGAAATTTATATGTTGAAATTTTCATGAGTGTTGAAAAACCTCATCTGAATGCTTTTAGACATAGCGTGTACAAACATTTGACCTCAAAGGTCTACCTACAAACACTGTAAAAGCTCCGTTCAGAGCAGGTGTTGTACCTGTGCAGGTAGTTTCCCGGCGTTGGTGGGTTTGCTGGTAGACCAGGCGAGGGTGTGAGCAGATCCACAGGCCACCCTGTTGATTTTCTTGCCCTGTAGTGCAGCCACCAGTCGGGGCCTCTGGATGGCATTTGTGGTCCCATCTCCAAGTTGGCCCTCATCGTTGTCTCCCCATGTGTAAACTTCTCCTGAGCCAAACACAACAGCAAAGCTTTGCATGAAGCCTGAATCCAAGTGGACTTAGCTGAACTGTGACTGGACTCAGTGACAACAGCTAGAGAGAGTTTATACTCTAACTGATGTAAAAGAAAAACAACTTACGAACAAAAGGAGGATGACTGACAACAGTGAATGTAGCTGTAAATGCTTCTTCTTACCATCCTCTGTGCAGCACACACAGTGCAGCGACCCTGTGGCGATGGCAATGACCTTCTTGCCTTGAAGCCCCTGGACCTGTCGCGGTCTTCGAACGTGGTCATCAGAGCCGTGGCCCAGCCGATGGTAGTCCCCTTTCCCCCTTGTGATGACACAAAACATACTCATACCTTACTCGAATCCTCATCTCTAAAAGTTGACTGCACTCAAAGCCATGAGAGAACCTGTACTGTGTACTGATCTAGAACATACCATGTGTACACAGCACCAGACTTTGTAAGAGCCACAGAAAACTGTGATCCACACTCCACTTTGACCACTCCGAGGCCAGTGAGCGAATCAATCTGAAAACAAAACAAAACAAACCTGACTGTACAAATGCCCATTGTTCTCTTATTTGAGTAAGTGGGAAACAATCAATACACTGGTTTGCAAACAATCACTTTAAATGACTGAGACAATCTATCCTTATGATATATGACATGGTACAAATGCCTCCTTCAAAACACATGATGCCCTTTAGTCCTCTTTGGTCAAATAGTCCTCTTTTATGTATTCATCATTATCATCCACTGATTTATACTTTTTTTTATGAAACTATTCTACAACACTTACCTCCGTAACCAAACTAGTTATTGAGGCCAAAATCTATGGCCAAAATCAATAATGTCATTGTTCCAGTTTGCTGTTGCTAATTACAATTTGTTGGGGGAAAAAGTATTCTACTTCTGTTTGATTAATTGTCATTCTTCTCTTTGTTTGATTTATTTCCCAGCTCATTCCTTTCCTCCCTCAGGTGTTTTCTGTCAGGCTGTCACTGTACCAAATACTTAATTGTTAATTATTCTTAATGTCTCAGCTGATATAATAAATAAGTGCATAATATAGTCTGACCTGGTTAAACACATTAACAAATAAACAATCATTCGATGCCATTTCATTGAAAACGATGTAAACTGCCAAATTGTGCAAAAAAAAATAAAACAGAGGACTCTTTCGCTTTACTTGTACTTTTAAGATACAGGATTATATGGTGCCTTGGCTGACCTTAACGTGCACACAGCTGAGTACCTTGTCTTACCTTCATGGGTATTTTGCAGCCGTCACTGCCTCCCCGGCCCAATTTACCGTAGTCCCCATCTCCCCAGGACCAGACCATGTCATCATCTGTTAGACACAATGTTTGGGCGTCCCCACTGCCACAGGCTACATCAATGACCCTGTGACCCTGTAGAGCATCCACCTACAGAACAAAAACACACACACACACAAAGGACAGTTTTAGATCACTATGAGTGGGAAACATTGCCAGAGTAAGGAATGAAGGAATTGACTATAAGAACATGAATCATGCAAAAGGGATTATTATTCAATATATTGATACTTTAAGTAATGTGATATATGGAGGACTTTAAAGTTTAATTTTAAGCTGTCAGTGTAAAAAATACTCCACATGCATGCAGCCTGGTGACTGTAATAAAGAAGGAATAGAATTCAAGTGAATAAATTAATTAAGTTACTTGTTTTTATTATGTTTATTAATGTTGATGCATAAATCTGACTAAATGAATACAAATGAAACTCTAGGATGGATAGCTGGACTTGGCCAATTATGTATAAAAACAGAAACGTACAATAGGATGAACATGAACTCGGATATTAAATCGTTTTTCTGTGGGAGTAAATTAATACTAGTTTGATACGTATTGTTTTTCTGCAGCAGGACGTAGACAGTCTGGTGACAGATAGCGGTGCTGTAATCTACCCTGCAATGTGACCCTTAAAGCTGAAAGTCTGAACCAAGTTTAAGTTTTTTCTTCTTATGTTTTTTTCCCCTTATTGAGTTCAATCTGATAGGTATCGAGACTATCTCTTTTGTTCAGCCCAAACACCAGCAGCTGGTCTGTGCTGGAATTGAACCCCGGGCCTTTTTTTCGTGCTGTGAGGCGAAAGTGCTAACCACTACACTATTATTGATAGTGTTTATATCAATACTTTCTTACAGTACCCAATACGGGTGTGTTTTAACACCTGTTTCAAGTTGTGTGAGATGTGAGTATTGACTAACCAGCTTAGGTTTGAGCTGGTCTTCACTGTCTCCATGGCCCAGTCGTCCATAGCGACCCTTGCCCCAGGTGAAGAGTTCTCCACTGGCAGTAATGCAGGCACTGTGAGCCCCTCCGGCAGCGATATCCACGACTTCCACACCCCTCAGCGACTCAATTACACGAGGACGATCACATGGGCTGAAGTCAGGAGGCATCACAGTTACTACTGAAGCCACAAGCCATTACACTGTCCTCATTCTTAATTGTTACTATAACATGGGAATTTTGGGCCAATATGAGCTATGAACAGGATAGTGAATATATGATTTTCTGACCTTCTGTTCCCGTGGCCTAGTTTTCCATCTTCAGCCTCTCCCCATGAATACACTTCCCCCTCGGAGGACAGTGCCAAGCAGTGCTTTCCTCCAGAGTTCACAGCCACTTTCCTGATAAAGACATGTTGGATGGACTCCAGCAGAGTTGGGGTGGATACAGACTCCGTGCCACCG
Organism: Sphaeramia orbicularis; assembly: GCF_902148855.1. NCBI lineage: Eukaryota > Metazoa > Chordata > Actinopteri > Kurtiformes > Apogonidae > Sphaeramia > Sphaeramia orbicularis. The sequence continues at coordinate 31,214,325 of NC_043960.1, read as the reverse complement.
ATGCCCAGTCTCCCACCAGCTCCATATCCTGTTGCATATAGCTGCAAACCAAGATTTTAAAAAACCCATAGTTTCATACTTTACTACATACTGTTCAATTATTTCTAAATAGTAGAGCAGCCAGAAAGAAAGGTGAAGTTTATTGACAAACCTTTCCATCAGCAGTGACAGCAAACAGAGTCTGCTCTCCTCCGATAAGCTGGACCGGACGCAAGGTGGCCAGAGCTTCAGTAGGTGTTGGCACTTTGACCTTTGCCCCCTCGATGCCCCCCAGCTGACCTCTGTGATTGTGACCCCAGCCGTAGATGGTGCCACTGCCTCCCGCAGAGAGGGTCCAGTCATCCGGTCGTCGGTTCATCCACTGTACGAGCTGCTCATCATGCTCACGCTTGAACAGGTCATGACTCTCATGGAGGCCGTTCATGCTCTCGTGATCAGCCATAAGCTCACGGATTTTCTTTGTGACCTTCAAAGGGATAAGAACGACGAAAATATGGATTAACAATAGGTCAAAGAAGAAAAATCAAGGCTGACACAGCACGTCTTGGCACACACACCTCATCCAGGAAAGGTCTTGGTAGTGAGGTTCTCTTGTCTAGAGCCACAGCCACCCTGGAGGCTGTGCAGTATCGACGAAACCACGCCCACTTATGGGTCTCAGCACAGCAGGGTAACGTGTCAAGCTCAAGATCACAGGCAAGAGCAACTAACACCTAAATGAAATACAACCATTATCAGTGACAAAAAACAGAATCTAATACTGCACCACATATTCATAGTTGGCACCAGCTGTAAGTAAGTACGTAATTATAACTTTACCTTAAAAAATGGACTATGCAGCAGTTGCTTCCCTCCCCTCACAATGGGGTCCTCATACTCATATTGTCTTTGTAGAGCCTCTGGTAGCCCCTTCACTAGAGCGGCAAGCGCACTGCCAGTGAAACTCTGTCATGAAAAACAATAATAATTGGGAAAAAAAAATAACAGAATAGTTTTTGTAATGCCTTCAGTTTACTACAGGTTTATGCAGGTTTCAAAAAATGAAATTTAAGGGTTTGAAATGTCTTTTTATGACCTTTATGAATGTAGTTAACACCTACTTCAGGTCAAACTTCAATGTGAGCAAAAAGAAGGTCTCTCTTAATGAAACCTATCAATCCATCTCACGTAATATAAGACATCTTGTGGTTTCCATATTTGAAGGTTTTATAAATGTCAGAATCAGGAGACATGGTTTGAAACAGGTCATGTATGCATGCTTTTCTTTTACACGACAGATGTTTAGGTACTGTTGATATAGTTCTAAATGATGTTCTGAGGTTGTTTACTGGATGCATTTAATGTAACTTTAAAACAAACATTAACTTCACAATCTAATCAGTTTTAAAGATCTGTAAAAATGGCATTTAAGACATTTCAATGCATTCAGATTATTAAATTTGTGAACCAAACCTGTACAAAGAGGAGCCTTTGTGCAACGTGAATGTCTCTGTTTCTGCCATTTTTACAAACTACTACTAACAAAACTATTACAAAAAGCATAACAACTGAAGCTACAGGGATGGAAAGAATGTAAAAACAAAAATGTATCTGCTTGTACAACACGTGAACAAGACACTAATGACAATGAAATGCCGATTCTTTTGAGTTACATTTGTGTGAAGCAAGCTGGTTATAATACAGCTGTACTCACCACAGAACGAGCCTCTCCTTCACTGTCACCAAGCAGCCTGTTGATGTTGATGGACTGACCATATTCTGTGGTTAGGAGCTTTCGTAACCTCTGTAGAGCCCACATTCTGTGTCCAGCAGCTGGATGACATAAAATATAGTTAAACCATTAAGAAATACAAACTGAACAATATATATCACCTATATTCAAATGAATAGAATTTTAATAAAGTGTTATTGTGATAAGTCTAATTTTCATACCAAGTGCACTTAGCTGAGCACAAGCTGCGAGAGAAGCTGCTAGACGGGGAACAATGCTCCTGTTAGAGGCAAAGTTGAGCCTGAAGTCCAGGAGGCAGGTAACTAAGTCCATGGAGGGGCAGGACAAGATGCAGCGATCAGACAGTAAGTCTTTGGGACCTGAAAAAGACATCAGAGAGAGACTTGGTGTGTTTACTGTAATGATACCAACACCAAAAAATTTGTCTGTCACATGGAATATGAGTATTTTCAGTTTCAATATGGAGACAAATCTTGTTTCTGTACTTTGTCATATTAATTCAATGCAGCTCACCAGCAGCAGGCATGATGGGATACACAGTGAATCGCCAGCCCCAGCCGTTTACTGAGCCGTCACTGGTGAATTTCCATTTGAGCTCATCTCCGGGGATTCTTAATTCACTGGACCAGTCAGACCACTCCCGACCTGAAGTGCATACAACCTTACATTCACTTCTGAAGGTTTGTATTTGATGGGCTGTAACTTTAAGGTCTTCCATTTCTTACCTGATCTAACGGAGACAATCCTATTGGCTCCATCCATGATTGTTAGTGGGTCGTGGCGTCTCTCAGTGGAACACTGACGATCAAACTCTATCCTTAAACCTTCAGCACCTGCAAAGACAAAATAAAACCTTCTAGTTACAGAAATAGTCAAAATGGGCTGTAATTCAGTCTAAATACAAAGAGGAAGTTCAGGATTTACATATTTTCTCTGCTTACCTGGGATCTTGACAGTGCCACTAGTGGATGTGTCATCTGTGTATGGATGGCTGCTCTCTACAACAACTGGCTGGGAGGACAAACGACCACTCTGTGAGTCTGTGGCGACATCTTCTAACTCGGTGACGCACAACTCCAGCAGCATGTCCGCAACCTGAACAAGATGACATATGTTAAAAGCTGAGTTCCTAAAAGGCAGCAATAGATGCACATGTAATCAAAAACAAAGTAAGTACCTGTGGATAAGCTGTACCCATTCCGGACAGTACAGCAGACAGCACCTCCTTGCCTTTCTCCCCTGAACGACATGACACTGCCAGTTTGAGCAGGTCCACCATTACTCGTGTGTCATCGGGCACAAGCAGACTCGTGAACTCATCCAGGTACTGAGGCTCAGGACCGACCACTTTGTTCTGGCTCTCAGAGTCCTGAAAACAGAACATGGAAAAGGCTCAGTGTGGTACATGCTAAAGCACTGAATGGTTCATTATTATTATCATTTACGGGACTAACCTCTTTGGTTTTAGTCATGGTCTCAGCAATGATGCTGGCTGCACCGGGGTCATCGGTGACAGGAATGAAAGGACGTGAAGAGGGGCCAGATGGAGTCACAGCTGATGACGGGGTTACAGCATCCTCAGAAGAAGGAACCTGCTCACACACAAACACTAGTCAGGATCATGTTCGTACAGCTGAACATCTTCAAACTGGCACATTTGTCTGACATTAATTAATACCCATTAAGAAACTTGTATGAGACATTTTCACATTTCCATCTTTCATTATTACAGTAATAAGTGATGTTTATTGGTTTTATCGCAAGTTTTGTGGATTTATTTTTGCAACTAGTATATCAAATAAATTTGCAGTGATGGCCTTAGTATTTGGGACATAAGATAAGACAAGATATTCCTTTATTAGTCCCACACGAGGAAATTCCAAATTTACAGCAGCAAGAGTGGAGTACAACAAAGCACACAAGCAAAAAAGAGCAAAATAAAAAATAAAGACGATTAAAAAAAAAAAAAAAAAACTATAAATACTATTTACAGCTGTGCACATGTTCTCATGAAATATAAATTTGCATCAATGAGTCAAGTGTGATGATCAATTATGTAACATCAGTCACTGAGGGTCTAACAATCAAAGCAATACAAATAGAAGTACACTGATGACTTGACATAACGTGGAACCATAGGAGGTGGTCTTACCACCACTGCTGGTGAAAATTTTTACAGATGAGGTAATTACTCATTCATATTATGCCATTTAATTTTAATTAAAAAGTAGCACATGACATACTTTTAAATACTAACATTAAATGGATGAACTAATCTAAAGGAAAGTAAAGGTAATACTCAACTATATACATTAACATGGTGGTTTACACATCAGTCTGAGTGACTGCGAAATATATCAATAAATCAATTCTGCAGATAATTAGAAACACAAAGTGAGCCCAAAATACTGATACATAATGAAATAATCCTGTGAGACTGTATATTTTACTTATGAGTCTCTTATCAGTCTTTTCTCCAGTTTCCCTGGAAAAGTCACTGAATGAGACAAAACTCTTAATTCGAACATTCTTGGAAAATTCTAAGTAATATATGGACACAAGTCAATAAAATATACAACATAGGCAAAGTTGCTGAAAGAAATTTTACCGCTGTAATGTAGGGTTGAGGATAAATACTGTATGACTTACACAGTAAAAATAATGCAATATCTTTTTTAAGTGCTTTTTATGAATTTATTTTAGTGCCTAAATTCAGATGAGAAAGGCTTTAGAGGTGCACAATTATTTATTTCCAGTTAAAAGTTTGCAGTTTTCCTGTGAAGTCAGCGAACATTATATTAGCCAGTAGGAAAATGGAGAAAGAAGTGGAAAAAGTGGTTAGAATTAATTATGATCAGAGCCCTGTGAGAGTATCTGGAGTTTCCAACTTGGTCACAAATATATTTTGCTGATGGCTGCATCTAGACACCTGGTCATTAAGAGAGTAAAAATTACATTCCACAGTCCAGTATTTCATACTGGGTCCACACAGAGTGGAATGAGGACAAAGGTTACTGACATTAATTAAGACAGAGCTGTTTCTGAGTCAGATCTGTGATACATATAGTTTTTGTCTATATTACGTTACATACCTCTGTCTTCTTGTCCTGCCAGGGATTAGGGCTGACTCGCTCTTCAGCTTCAGGAGGGATGGGCGGAGCCTCTTCATCACTCACACTGGATGAGGAAGAGGAGTCTGATGGGGGAATGGGTGAGCTGGAAGGACATTCTGCTGGCAGAATCATGCTGGCTGGCATCAGAGCACCAACCACTGCATCCCTGGGGAACACACAACACGTCCTGTCAACAGTAATACCCACTAATGACATTTACCTGTACCAGTCAGCAGATTAAATTATTTAGAGGTCACACTCTTATCTCCTCCTGTTTTATGGTGCAGCGGGACACTCATCTGTTTGTTAATGCAGCAATTAGCATTTGAACTGGTGATAAACATACAACATGGTGAGTGCTGAGTCTCTACTAGGGTTTCCACTAGGGATTCTGATGTCTGGAAAGATTTTTTTTTTTACCAGATAAACCTGAAACTACACAGCAGCATTTCAATAACAGTGTACATTTTATCTAGCATTCACTTTGAAGTTATTTTTAAGATCCTGGTTTGTAGTGATTATTTTACAAACTGCTTGGCCCTGCCCAAGAATTTGCAACTGGCCATTGCTCTGTTCATATCCACTTATGTTCTCACTACAGTTGAGGCATGATGAAAAAGGACTAATAATGCAAAAAATGAAAAACAATCAGTTTAAAACAGAGTTGGCAAAGAACAGGAGAGTTTGATTTGAAGGGACATGTTAACTGACAGTTTTGTTATACAAAGATTCAGCTTAAGATTTACTGAAGCAGATACAAACCAAAAAGACTGAAAAATCAGTTACATATTTGTGCCTAAATTAAAACATTCCAACGATGCTCCACATTGTGATTGCCTTTAGCGACTCACTTGCACCGGGCATCAGTCATTATGTTTACATGCACATTAATATTCCATTTTTGGTTCTTATTCTGACACTGCTATAACATCCCCAGTAGGCTGTTTAGATGACCAATTAAACAGAATATTTCACTAATATTCTTGTTAAATGCAGTCATCCATACCCTGGTTACAAACAGTGTTTTTTGTCCCCTAAAGGCAGCCTCCCTCTTTCATTTTTTCAACCTCTTTCTAAAAGGAATGAAAAAGGACAGAAAGGTCTGTGTTGTGCAAATCCAAAACACTTGCTATCTGAGTCTTTCATAATGTTAAAATGTAGGTCAGTTTCTACTTCCACCCAGAAATGCGGACTTTTGGGGAGAAAATATACCAGGAAGGAACTTTGCAACACACACAGCCTCCTGTTTAAAGTCATCAGGAGACAAACTGTAGTACAAACACCGGCTAAGACACATGTTCTGAATGTGCTGTATTCCTTCCCCCAAAAAACATGTTTTAAGAAGACAAATCTCCGTTTGGGAAATTACTTAATTCAGAATAGGATGCTTATATGACCAATGTTAATTTTGGATTATTGTTATCTTCAGAATGATACGAGTGGCTACTGATTCATTTATCATTTCATGACTAAAATGAGCAGTGACATTTTAAGCTCAAGTTTTCAAGTTACCATGTTTTTATAGAACTAAAAGAAGGTCATTACTGGCTGATGGAAACCTTGGTCTCTACCCGGCAAAGGTTAGAACATTAATGATCACTCTGTTTGGCATGAATTTCAATTTTTTTTGTGTTATATCTTTATAATGTTTTCCCAAATATTTGGCTGACTTATTCTTTGCAGCTACTTTACACATAAACAGATGTGAGTACCTACCTGATGTGCATCTTACCCTGCTGGTCAACGTACCTTGCATACATGATCTGCAGAGCTGACAGCACATGTGACAGGGCCTGCTGTTTGGCCAAGTTTCCATCCAGACTGAGGAGAATTTTGGCAAGCGAGGGTCGATTAGGCTTTGCGCTGTTCTGCCCACTCATCTTATTGCTTACTGCAGAAGAGTCACTGTCTGACTGCACACCTATAGAAAATAACACCAACAAGGAGGCACCTTGTCAATGATACTGTTATTAAGAGCCAAACCTGCAGACATGCAGACCCAAAGATGTATCCATGGTCTTGTCTGCCATCTACAGGGAGGAAAAGTAAATGATTTTGCAACTTGTAAAATGGTTTTCTCTGTGTTTTATGGGAATTAAAACATATAAATGGAGTTCCAAAAGATAAAAGTATTCATCTCTTCTATTAGGTAAAAAACAAAAAAAACTATGTATTCTTAGGCTGTAAGCAAAGAGTTACCCAGATACGATGCTCCCAGGGAGTCCCTTGCTGTCTGAAAAAGGACAGGTTCATGAACTGAAGGTGTGGTCACATCAACCGTGGTCCATGCCACACTGTGGGAGGAGCCACAGGCCACTCGAGTGATTTTCTGCCCCTCCAGACCCTGAACCAGAGTGGGCTTCCTGTTAACTGTGGTTGTGCCATTCCCCTGCTGCCCGTGGTCATTGTCACCCCACGCATAGACCTGAAACAGCAACACACACCATTTTAGCCACATCTTTTGCCTATAATTCAAGAAAACTGAATAATTAAAAAGATATCACACAGGTTGTCTTGTTCTTCTAGAGTTGTTGTTACAACACTCCAGACACCAATGATGTATTTATTTGTATGTTTTTGTGTGAGTGTCATTTATTTTATTGTGTTACAAATCCCACTTTTTATTGAAATTTGTCGGTAGGATGACTCTGTGGCTTGTCCCACAAGGCACAGACGAAGGCAATAAACTACCAATAAAGAAAACACATAAAAATGCAGGAGAGTGAACAGGACACAGAACAGATTGTCCTCACAGTGTTGTTTTGTGTGTATTTATGATGTTTTGTCTTTTGTCAATTGTCATTCTTGTCACCTGCCTAAGGACTACAGATGGAAATTAGCACTGTTGTTACAATCTGGCATATTTACAGCTGCAAATGCTGTAGATGTTCATTAATATGCACTGTCATTAATATACATTAATATACACTCATTAATATACACTAATGTGGGGAAAAAAAGATCAATTATAAAAAGGAGAAATAGCTGAAAAGTGTTTTTATTCATCTTCTATAATATAAATAATTAGCTTTAACAGAGTAATAAGTAAATTTCAGGCCTTTCCCGTTGGTCATTTTACAGAATTTATATAAAACATGAATATAAAATTATCAATATCAGGGTGTTAGATTTTGGTCCTATCACTCAGCTATGTGCAATTTGTTTTGGGAGAAATCATAATTCAAGATGAAGTAAGGTGAATAAAAGTCAGAGGTTCCTGGGAAACTAGAGTGTGCCAACACATGAGCTCTTACTAATGTAGAACTAAGCACATCTGGAGCAGTACAATAGTGGTAAATGAGTGCTCTGGTGTATTAAGGTCAGTGCAAACCTGTCCTGTGTCTGTGACTGCCAGACAGTGCAACGCTCCAACGGCAACATGGACAATCTTTTTGCCTCTTAGGCCCTCCACCATCTGGGGCTTCCGCACATGGACATCAGTTCCATGTCCCAATCGGAAATAGTCGCCTTTGCCCCTGTTTACACACAGAAAGTCTCAGAAGGTCCAAATGACTGCTCTATTTTAATTCACCGTATCATTTGTCACACTTACCATGTCCACACCACTCCAGATTTGGTGAGAGCCAGTGAAAACTGAGCCCCACACTCAATCTGACAGACACCCTGGCCATTGAGTCTCTCTATGTTCTGTGGGATGTTGCAGCCTTCACTGCCTCCGCGGCCAAGCTTACCAAAATCCCCATCACCCCAGGAAAACACCAACCCTAAACAATGCAAAAAAAAAAATCTGAGTGCATATAGATCCCTGAAGAAGGCTAAATACAAATGTTTTATATCAACAGTATTTGTCATGTACTTTACATGTAGGACCAAAACAAATACCTTCATCTGTGAGAGCTAGTGTTTGAGCATCCCTGCTCCCACAAGCCACCTGGATAACACGATGTCCCAGAAGCACTTTCACCTGGATGACAAAGACAGCAAAGCCGACTTGGGTTTAACAACTGAAAATTACAATATTAGGACTTGGTATCAAAGTATCAATCCAATTCAATAGTTATGTCCTCTGTCAATCTTTATTTTAGGGGGAATTTAATTTTTACAACCGCAAATTAAGACCCCATGTCTGTTTAGTAGTTCTCCATGTATAAAGGTAAAACTACACCCATACATACATCCATTCATTAAGTAATCAAGAAAGAAGTAATGACCTACCAGTTTAGGCCTAAGCTGAGTAGTGTTGTCACCATGTCCGAGGCGGCCATATTCCCCCAAACCCCAGCTGTACAGCTCCCCACTGGAGGTAATGGCTGCACTATGAGAGCTGCCACAGGCAATGTCACGGATACGTTTTGTCTTCAGGGCCTCAATTAGGCGAGGCTTGTCACAGTTCCTGAAGGAAAATAATTAATAAATAATTAATTAAAGATAGCTGCATTTTAACAGGAATAACTTAAAAACTTTACATAGATATCTTTTAAATTCATACATTCTGCTAAAGTGTCCCAGTTTGCCATCGTCTCCTTCACCCCAAGAAAAGACCTTCCCATCCACAGTCAAGGCCATCGCATGGCGTCCTCCAGAATGCACAGCGACTTTCTTCACCACATAGTTACTGAGGGCAGTGATCTGACGGGGAATGGGGATGGTCCCACTAGACAAGCCCAGACCTAACCTGCCATTTGTGGCTTCCCCACATGCGTAAATCTTCCCCTCAACAGTTACTGCAACAACAGAAAATTAGTTATACATATGCTATACAGTACATGTATCTTAAATACATTAACTCTGGAGATGTTGCTCACCTGCAAAGAGGCTTTTGGAACCACCAGCCACTTGCACTACATTAAGTGCAGAGAGAGTTTCAGAGAAGGAAGGCACCTTGATCTGAAAACACAAACAAAACTGATTAGAAAATGTACCACGGAGATCATGTAAAGACTTTAAACTGGATTAAATAATACATCCTCTTTCTGTTACATTTAGCTGGTTCGTTGACTGCTATTTTCATTTCTAATACTAATTTCTATTACTGTAAATAACAGTGTTACTATCATAAGTGTTTCTCTGTGATCTTTAATTTAAATACAAATAATCCTTTAATTTTACTTCTTATTTCATTTGACTTTAGAACAGACAGCACCTTAGACCCCTTGAGTCCTCCCAGCTGGTCCTTGTCATTCAGACCCCAGACGAACACTTTGGTCCTGATGGTGGCTGCAGACTCCAATCCCGATGACTTTTTCCGAGTGAGACTATTGTCCAAACAGAGAGACAGTCAGAATGAGACAGTGGTTATTGGATTAAAAAAAATGGGTAAACAAACAACAAGACATGTCTCACATATTCCTGTGCTTATTAATTTTTTACCTCCCAGTGGCAGTTTTATCATCATCTTCTTCTTCATTGTCAGATGCCAGGAAAGGAACTGTGGCCAGGTCTTCATCCTCTGCTCTTATACGGCCCACAATTCCAAGACCGTGAATCTTGCAGTCTATACCAGAGCTACGGCACTGCTTGATTGCGATCTCAATATATCTGTGATACTGAAGAAAAGGCATGAAGCAAATTACAAAACTTGACATTTACGGAAACACTGTTTTTGCTCAAACAATGATCAAGTCCATTTCAGCTGACCTCAGTGCAGTCACTAAGGAGAAGCACAGTAGTGTCTGTGGGATTGATGTTGATTGTCTTCAGTTCAATCAAGTTGTTCAAAGAGCTTCCACCTGTATACAAATCATTAAATAATGTGACTTATGCTGGTGAAAACAGAATTATATGTCAAGCAATAATTGCCGGCTCACAATTTTAAGCCCAACAAGGAATAAAAACAGCATAAACTCACCTGACACCACCACTAGTGAGGGCATATAGCTGCTGTCTGCAGGGTCCACAATCATCTTCAGCCTGTGCACAAGAACATCTGGGAAAAGCTCAAGACGAATCCAGTGCTGCAGAAAAGAGAACAAAAAGATGGCAAAGGAGGTCAGCGGTGCCTAACACTTGGGGAAAGTGAAACAAATTTGACCATCATACTAACTGTTAGGAGTATACAATTCAATCTCCTACCTTTCCCTGTGAACCAGACGACTGCCAGCACTGATCGCTGCAGTCAATGAGGCGTGAGGCCTGGTTAACTGATGATGAGACATTGAGACTCTTGACAGCGCGAGACCAATCATCGATCAGCATTCCACGCTGGCTGCTGTGGTGCTTTTTAAGCTGTTTTCCTGAGCGACCGCAGAACGCTGGAGACTGACCTAATTGTAGAGAGGATGAACAACAAGTTTAGATGATCGCACACACAAACACTGTGTTTACCTGAATGAGTGTGCTACAAACCAGGCTCATTGATTCTGCCGAAGGAATGTCTGGTGTTATGTTTGCGGGTCTTGAAACAGTTTTCACAGAAGTCGAAATCATCGCAATTTCTGCATTTAAACCTAGGGCCGTTTATAGGGAACATCTGGCAGCCATCACACCTGCACACAACACAAGCAGAGTGTGCAATTTAAATACATGTTGGGTAAAAATAGTTGAAGATGATGCCACAGAAATTCTGGACATATATCCCAACCTGACTCCAGGGTGGACACTGGGCACCAGTTCCATCTCAGACAACAAGCCAGTCCAGTGAGACTGCTGCGGGAAGTCTACAATCACATCCTTTCCATTGGCACTGAAAGCTAAAATAAATAATTTGACTCCATTAGTAAAGAAAATCACAGATCCAGGTTAAGAAGCACTATTTGTCCAGTGTTTGCTTTAAATGCATGCTTTTACTGTCAACATAGAACTGTATGATAATGTGCTAAATGGTTGAACATTTTAATAAAAACATTCTGGAAAAAAAAATAATAATGATATAGTTTCTCAAAAGAATGATACACTAATTTACTACTTTAGGATGTTAATTATAATTTTTCAGAAAATGAAGAAATTGTTTGAAGAAAGTAACTAAATGTTTTGAGACACAAAGTCAGTATTTTGACAAAGCTTATTATATTGCAAAAGTACCTAATAATTTTGACATTATTTTTTTATTATTTAAAATATTCACTTTGATTAGGTTCTTGATGATGGTGGTAATGGGAGTCTTTATAATCTCACTTCTTTTAAAGATCTCAAAAAAGCGCTTACCTTTTACAACTCCTACACTCCTGTGGGTTACTGAACCCCACTTGTACTTTGGTGTGGTGACTGTGGGTTTTACTCTCACTTTGTCCCCAATCTTTATGTGCGAAGGAGAACTTTGCGGTGGGAATCCTGGAAAATTTTAATAAGAAAGGGTAAGAATGAAGAGAAAGCCCTCAAACTGCAAGTACTGTTTTACTGCACTGTACATACTGTGTTTTCACTTCTTTTCTATATATGATCTACACAGTCTTGATATACATATTCTTTACTGTTTTTATATCGATGTACACATTCTTGAGTGTTTCTTTTTTTGTTTTGTTTTTTATCTAGTCGAGAGCTACCTATAAGCAAAATGTCGTTATGTGCACCTAATGACAATAAATATTCTTGAATCTTGAAAAGCAATGTTTATGATTACTGACACAATATCAATAACAAGTTGAGTATTTACCAAGCAGCTCGATGTGGATGTAGCGGACCCAGTACGTTCCTCCCTTCTGCTGCCAGTCACACTGTACATTCAAGTCATGAAGTCCATCTCTGTCCAGCTTAATCACTTTACCGACATCTCCGTCATACACTTCCTCATACGTTCTACAACACTTCACCATCATCCCAACCTGCAAAACAAGTCAGTGATCTGTTAGATTCACTGTAAGTCACACCCTGTGGTCTCAGTCCTTTACAGCTCTTACCTGGATGTTCTCTCTAACGTAGACGGCATAATCATCATTGCTTTGAAAGTCAGACCTCTTCTTAAATGTCTGGCTTTCAGTCACCACTGCCCCTGGAGGCTAGTAGAACAGACAAGCCATATTAGATATTGAGTTGTTAGTAATTATTGCACCACACAAAATTTGTCACACCAAGGGAGCAGTGACACGGTCTATTATTAAGTGAAATATCTAAAGAATAAGAGTAAACAGTGTACCACAGGGAAGGTAGGCTCTGCCTCCTCCAGCTCCTCCAGCACCTCTTCATCTGAGTATTCATCAGACACGGTATCAGCGTCCGACAGCTCAGTGACATGAATGTCTGGGTGGTCCAGCAGCCAGCTCACCAAAGCCTCGACACCTGAAGAACACATTCAGTTATACACTCAAAAGAATATCCCCACCTGCTGTAACAAATACAGGCAAACATCAAGCAGTGAAAGTTACATAGTTTTAGATAAAGTAACAATTTATTTGAAAGGATAAAAATGAAACAAGCAGGTTTTATGCCATATGACATTATACCTGGTACACCAGAGGCACTGCCTGTAGTTCCAGACAATGACTTCAGGGCAAATTCAATGTTTTTCCGCGGGAAACCCATCTCCATGAGCTGGAGCACAATGGGTAAGGGAGGTACAGGAGAGGTTTTCTGTTTCTTCTGTTTGGGTGGTCTGATGTGCTGGATGGTGACAGGTGTGGTGGCCTCACTGGAGCTGCTTTCTTCAAAAAGAGGGGAGGACGGGTGTGTGGATTCCACAGCCAGGTACTGACACACTGCCAGAGCTGCTGCCTACACACACACAAAAATACAGAGGAAAAAATACAGAGATGAGGTCATATCAAATACCAACCAGTTATTCTTAATTTATTCACATCACGACCGGCATTGCTCAGTTAAAGAAGGCCTGTGGACTCACCTCCATCTCTTGTCTGTCAAAAATGGCTTTGATGGGTGAAGGTTGAGTGGCAGCAGACAGCAGCTGCTGAAGGAGGATCAGTGGAGGAAGAGGGCCCTCAGGAGACAAGTCGCCCACATCAGGAGATGACACCACTGGATCCTCTGCAAAAATGTTTGTTACACAATCAGCAAATCAAAGCAATTTAGCTTACATCCACCCACATTAAATCTCGTGAAAACCTCTGCATTGCGCCAGGTAAGCAGACCGTTTAATCAGATGCTGTAACGATAGTCTTCCTACACAAAGGCTGCTGAGCTGTATCAGACAATCTGCACTAACTGTATGAACACACCTCATTATGACCAAACATCCAGCCAGTTCACTCTGAGGGTACTGAGGTTTCTAAACAAAGGCCAAGTTTATCAGAAAGATAGGAGATGTACTGCTCTAGAACTAATAATGACTTGGTATAAAAATGTCTTAACATTGATAAAGGTATTCCTCGATGTCCAAAAAATGCTTCCAGGTTTTTCTTAATCAATGAAAAAAAAAAAAGAAAACACCAAACCTCTAAGTAATGTTGTGGAAAAAACTCTGTTCATTTGTCATCAGAAATAAAAAAAATGGTCTTTAGACGATCAGTATCTTTCTGTGTATTTTAATTGAAGCTTCAAGGTACAGGCCGTACAGAGGCAAAGCTGTCTGCATGAGTGTACAAAGAATACAGCCTGTCATCATCTCTTATATGAAACTAATAAAAAAAAAAAATCATGTTCTCTCATTGTTACAATATCTCATGTGAGCTAGAATGGAATGTCTGGGAGTACGGGAAGAGATCACTTCTGTGAGAAAGCACCTCTTTTCGAAAACAGGTGTCCATGTGTGAGTTCAAACAATCTTATATGTAATATAGAATATGTGTAAAATTACAATTACAGTAATTAATTACTGTCATACATCTTGGATGCCATTTTGAAGTGATTAATGTACATGTAGTCATTTTTATTTAAACACATTTAATTTGTTTGACAGAAGCCAATTTATTTTCACAGTTATTCTGAACAAAGCCATGGTCGGACCCTGCAGTCTATTTAATTATTTACACACGTGCGCACACTTGCTTTTATAAGCTATGACTGAAATTTATAAGGCATTTTTTGAGGTAGTTTTCACTGAAGCGTCAAAACCTCAGAAATGATATTCTGGACACCTGTATGAAAATATCAGTCCTGAATTAACCAAACACAAGTAGGTCTGTTCACACCTGGCATTAAAAGAGCTTTGCCAGATGTTTTCTGAATGATTATTTCTGATTGGATTTCATTTTCCTGCTTGATATGCAAATGAGGCTGTTCATGTATAACAAAAAAGGGTATGCCTCATTTCAAGTTGGACAGGCTGGATTTGTAATATTTCTCTGTACATCCAATTGACTGTGCAGTTCAAAGGCTACTGGTGACAGCTTTTAAGGTTGAGTGTTTTCTGCCTAATACTCACTGCATAAGCTGACAGCACAAAATCAGTCAATACACCTTAAATACTAATTGATATCACTTTTACCATTCCATTAGTTTTCATTGGCTATCTTACATGATGCTGTAATGTTGACTGAAGAATCAAGTGCTTACAACATGTTCATGATTGTGCACTGGATTATGCAACTAGTGGATAGTGTACATTTTCCTGGGTGAAGTCTTACCACTGGGATTTGGTCCAATGTCTACAACAGCCTGCTGTGAGAGGATCTGTCTGAGTTTGTCCTGGTGAGAGAGCAGAGCCCGACCTGCTTTTAAAATGTACAGCCTCAGCTGCTGGCACCGCAGCAAATGGATGTCCACCTGGTCAGCTGGGAACACAAGCAGTCTGATTAAATCCCCTGGACCAGACCTATCATTTATCCTCAGAACAAAGTCGTGCACACTGTCAGTGCACTTAAGCAGACATTAGGATGATTCCTAACAGCCAAGTGCATTTTATTAGGCATGAAGAGAGATGGTGACTGCTGTGCTGACTGTTTATTCTGCTTGTGTGTGTGTTTGGTTGAGTGAATTAATACTAGAGTGGCTGCCATTTTAAAATTTTCACTATTCATACTGGTACCCATTGAAGTGTAAATATGGTTTCAGTTCATTATGAAACTGTTAATAAATCTGTGGTCTCAAGGTAAACAAACTGGAAATGTGTTCATACAATGTTAGACACAACATTTTAAATTTCCAGTTTGTTTACCTTGAGGCCATTATTGGACATTTGGATACCCTAA
This sequence comes from Sphaeramia orbicularis, assembly GCF_902148855.1. Taxonomy (NCBI): domain Eukaryota; kingdom Metazoa; phylum Chordata; class Actinopteri; order Kurtiformes; family Apogonidae; genus Sphaeramia; species Sphaeramia orbicularis. The sequence continues at coordinate 31,198,501 of NC_043960.1, read as the reverse complement.
GCATCTTCATCTTTCTTATGCAATGCAGTCAGTCCCATAAGAGTATCACAGTTCAGTATCCAGCTCTGATAAAAAAGTGATCCTGTTTATGAGTTACATATTGTATTCACTATATTGTATACGGTATTGTGTTGAAGCTTTCAGTAATTTGTGTACCTGTAAGCCCTCGACTTAAGGACTTCTTCATGCGTTGTTTTTCAAGCTTGCTTCCGGCAAGGCTGACCAGCTGAGCCCAAACTGCTAACATGGGCTCAGTGAAGGGCAGGTTCTGCACACTGAAGGACACTGCTGGCAGCTGAATTAACAAACAAAAAAAACAATAATACCATCAGTGCTGAAAAGATTTATTTGTAAGATATGTGCGTCTAAAAACTTTTATACCGGTTTCAGATGATTAAGCAAGCAAACTCTACATGTCCTCATCTCATGAAACTGGACAGTGATGCGGCCTTTAGGGGTGATGCGTGTGACTGTTCCCTCTCCATACTCCTCATGAACGACCTGACCTCCTAACCTGAGGCGCCCATCAATCCCTCCAATGACGGCAAGTACAGCCATCAGACTGCCCACTCTGGGGCCTTCAGATTCAGGAAAATACTCCTCCAGAAAACACTGGAACACAGAAAGGCACAATCACAATCAGCATGATAACAGAAAGACACATACACAATTACTGCAGCCAAGATGGAAATAGCCCTTACTGCCTCAGACTGGCAGCCTGCCATCACATCTCCAATGGCACTCAGCTGAGTGTTGATGTAGTCATTTATAAGGCTGTTCCATTGGTTTAGAGAATGCAAAGTGCGTAAGACAGCTACAATCTCTTCAGCGAGTGTGCTGCTGTGTGTGGCTGTAAGAGATGCCTGAGGGCGGGACTTCCTCCTTCGCAGAGAGCCCTCTGTTGAGAGAGAAGTCATTTATAAGTCCATATTACAGAGAAGGTATTCATTTACCACCTTAAATCAGAGTGCAGTCATAACTTTACCTCTGAGAAGTGGCAAATCTGAGGAGCAGGTGCTCAGTAGGCTCCCTAAGAAGCTAAACAACTTTTCCACCAGAAACTTCATGTCCTGAGAGCGCTCCATCTTATCCCATGAGGGTAGGACTGCCTGAAGGAGACGTAGTGCCAGAATCTGGACAAATAGGAGATGTGCAAAGTAAGACAACAGTACCACAAGTTCTCTATGATACTACAATAAAAAAAATTAACTCTATAATCATCATGTGAGATCTCCAAAAATACATGTTTATCTTAAGGTCTACTATAAGTCTATAGACTTATTAAACACTTCAAAACATATTACACATTTTTGGAACAATTGTTTATGTTATGAAATACCCCTTAATACAGAACTTGTAATAAGGTTTGCGTGGGTGCAATTCCAATCTGAGAGCTTTTTAAAACACTTTCTAACACAACAAATGTAAAATACTATTAACATTTCAGCTAGTAAAAAAGGAAAATCTGAGTTTGCCATTGACTTTTTGTTATTCTGTCTTTCCATGCGATGGTGACGCCTTTATACCCAATTCTCTCTATTTGTGAATCTCCTTGCACAATATTCATTACAGTAAGCTTCAGTTTTGCTATACTTGACTTAAATCTGCTGTTCCCAACCAGATATCACACATCACATTGATGTGCTCCAGTGTATTCTGACCAGGCTGCAGTTTGCATTAACTCTTTCAGTACCATGGGCCGATTAAATCGGCTTTACGAATACAACCTTTAAAGTGCCACGGGCCGATCAGATCGGCTTTGGAGAACACGCCATATTTGTGTACAAACAAACCATCCACCCCCATTTCTTTCTCACATTTCGATGACGTTCTTTCTGTGTCCCCCTTTTCAGACCAATCAGATGGGAATTTGAGGTCACGCGACCAAATAATATTTTTATATCTTTTTAATGTTTCTTATTCTCCGGTGTTTCATCAGAGGGAGCCCTCCATGCCGGGGGGCGGCTGTGGACTCCGGGGGCTGTGGCGCCTTCTCTCACTGGGGTCCGCTCCTTTCTGGTGGGTGGGGGTCCCAGTTGGCCCTCTCCCACTAGTTGGGATGCGGGGCTGTGTTGCTGGTGCCTATTCGCCGTGGTAGGCGGCTGCCTCCTGGTGCGGATGGCTCCCTGAGACAGCGCCTCCTAAATTGATGTTTTACTTTTACTTGTACATTTTTGTTCTGGTCTACCCGTGCTCAGTCATGATGAAGTGATTTTTCAACTGATATGTAAAGCACTTTGTGCTACAGTTTTTAATGTATGAAAAGTGCTATATAAATAAAGATTATTATTATCATTATTATTATTATTATTATTATTATAAATTATGCAAATTATGATCAATAATGAATCGGCTGCGTCCGGTGCGTTTTGAATCTAATCAGCAATCGGTCGGATGTTACCGAGCGGTTTCCTGCAGGATTCTTCAAATATTATAAAAACGACGCGGAATACTGAAAAACGGCCAAATTCTGTGGCACTTTTAAGGCTTATTAGCCCCTTAACTGTCTGGCACCGAAAGAGTTAATGTTTATTAGATATGTGATGGTTTTGTTTTGTATTTTAGCTTCAATGTCATCAACCTTTTTATGAAATTTAATGATTTTCAAAGCCCTGAAAGTCAAAGTCCTACAAATGTTAAGAATTTAAGGACATGAGGAAAACCTGTTTAACATTTAGTTTTTAAAGCTTCTGTGACCAAGATTTGTTTTTACAAGGTTCTTTCACATAAAAAAATTCCTGAGAAACTGCATTATTTACAAAGTGTGGAAAATGCCATTAAAACAACATACCTGTCTTTGCAGAGTAATTGCATTAAATGACTGGTGCCCTTCAACAATTCGGATGAGGAGGCTAATCCATGCAGAGGTGCTGAGTGTGCTACACATCTGAGGCATGAGAGCGATGCTACGTATAAAGCCCAGCGTACACCAGCTCCTGTGCTGCTCCCGAGAGACGAGTCTGTGAGAGTGACATCCTGCCATCCAAGATAGGGCATGTTACAATCAAATTCTACCCATTATCCTGTTATACTCTCACAAACAAGATCTGTATAATTCAATGAATAATTTAAAAATAAGTGTTTTTATCTACCTGATTTGTCATTAGCTCCACTTTCCACGAGCATCCTCAGAAGCCCACACAGGGTCCGTGTCGCATCTGTCTGTAAAACCTCAGCGTAGATCCCAGCTGTCAGCGATAGTGTCTTCAGCAGGTTCACTGTACTAGTCAGCATCATAGCGGTTGGATGACTGCTCTTTTCAATCAGCTCACCTTCTGAAACAAAAACAAAATGGTGTACATCACTGAAGATCACTTTTAACTTAGAACTGTGCTGAATTTATTGCCATAATACAGTGAACTGACCTGTGTCATCCTCTGTGTCTGAGTCCTCCGTGGGAGGCTGGGCAGCTGGTGGTGGTTCTGCAAGTTTAAGGTCATACTTGCCCTCTTTACCCATTCTGTAGGAATTGGTACTGCTGGTATCCCACTGTACCCTGATCCAACCATCTTCCCCCAGTTCTCCAATGACCCTGCCAAGACCTGGTGCAGGACCATCCTGGACAAAATATTAACAGGATCACATAGTTGAGGATTACAACCCACCAATACATCACCTAATGTTTTAACAGTTTACAAGGTTTCTGTACCTGATCTCCCCATTTCCAGTCAACCCCCCTCATCACCCTGGTTCCTATTTTCATCATTGCAGCCAGCTCTGGGCCAGATGCAGGAAGAGGGGCAGGGGCAGCCTCCTTTCTGGACTCTTCCAGTACTGTGGCTGAACCTCCATGTGCACATAGGCTCAGGTCCTCTTCAGTGCTGTCTGTGCTCGGTCCTGGATACAACAGTAGAAGTGAAATCAAACACCTTCACTGATAAGCATGCAGCAGGTTTCTCTATTCTGCCTGGTCAACTGTTGGATACTTGACTGAGCAGGTCTCACCTATGAGCCTGAGGATACTCTGTGTGAGGGCCAGTACACCAGAATTCAGTAGGAGACTGAGGCTGTTTGCCCCGTGTTTGAGGGACAGCATGTGGATCATTGCCAGAAGGAAGCGAGCTTGTGGAATGGTGCCAAGGCTTGGTCCTGCTGGGTTCTCATTGGTGATGGTCTGCAAAGGAACAGGCTGCACACCTGGCATATGACAAATATATCAACAGATTAGTTCATTCGTTTGCATTTACTTTGTTTATATGTAGACTGGTTGTAAGTATGGTGGTTTGTATGCATTTACTTCTTTATCTCTTATTCTTCATCTACTTACTCTTAGGTAATACTGTATGTAGTCTTGTCATAAGACTTTTTATTAATGGCTTAAATACTGAGGCCTGAACTGCTTCATGGATTTGAAAAACCCTTACATCCCTATTATGCCAATATGAAGCCACTTACCGAGCTCCTTGAAGCGGGCGCTGGCTTCAAGCAGGATGTTGCGAACGTTCTGGATTGCCCAGGAATACAACTTGCCAAACGTCACCTCCAAAAGCATGCGGTTGAAGGGAGGGATCAGATCCACATCCTTCAGGCAGTCAGACAGGGGCTCCCTGTGAAGGAGAAACATGAGGAGGCTCAGGACAACATGGGCTTAAAAAAAGTTTCTTCTCTTCACACACTCACTGCATCACATAAACTGTTACAATTATGCCCAGTACTTTTAATTTACAAAATTATGGGAAATTTTATTTTTTAACATAGAGTACATTCTATAAATTAACATACCCAATGTTGGTCCCTTCTGGTATGACTCTTTGCCAGCCACAGAGCATGGCATATTGCACAGAAGGCAGCAGGAAGCTTTTGGAGGCCAACTTCAGCATTGTGTCGATCCCCTCTAGCCTCACCTCTGCCCTCTCCAGCTATTGCAAAATAAGGTGAACATTCTTTAGGTTTCTTTTTACAGAGACTCACAGAAAAATTTATTATATAATTTTGACTGATCCTCAACTAATTTTAATTACACTTCTTACTAAATGAAGCTAGTGATGACTTCATGCTTTACAATCACCTGTTTAAGAAGACACTTCCTCATCTTCTCCACATCCAGTGGTTCTTCTTTCAGTGCAAACTCCACAATGGTGGCCATGAGGCTCGACTGAGAAAAGGCACCCTGGACACTGTGTTTAAGCCACCTGTACTTCTGGACACTGGTCACAGTGTTGAGGAGGGGCTGCCACTTGTCCTGCTGTAAAGGAATGAAACCACAGGAATTTCCAACTGTGCAAAAAGTCATTGCTATGATGCCTTCACTGCACTTGAAAATTAACTGATTACTATGCTGACCTCAGCAGATTCCAATGCAACTGATACACTGTACTAAAAACTGTTCCTTTCATCCCTGTTATATTACCTTGGATGGCTTGGTAGTAGGTGACTTCCTATCAGCAGGTGGGGCACTAATGTTGACGTTAAGCTCCTCTTCATTGGTCCCTTCATTCTCCAGCTTTGGCTCTTCAATGTCAGCAGACTCTGACTTCTTAGGCACTAAAGACAGGAGTATATTTCATTTAGAAAACTGGTAATATACAAACAAAACACAAAGAGTCTCCATGCTGTGAGTTTCAGTAGATACCAGACTCCTAAAACCCCACCTCTTTTTTTCCTGCGATCCCTGATGAGTTTTTGGGTGATCCGTCTCCAGCGTGGCTGAGAGCTCAACAGCTTCAGTTTAGACACTATGGACAGGTCGTTGCTTACAGCAGGACGCAGCTCATTAAAAAGGAAGCGAAGACGCTCAATAACAGGGGCACACACCTCCTTATAGGAGCGACCTTGTTCTTGATGGGTCTAAAACAAGTAGGACAAAACTATAATGTCAATGAAAGCCCACTAACTTCTTCTATATCAACATTTTTCCCATGATGCCTACTTATTGCAGTGTACATGGTATAAGCTGAAATCTTACCTTAATTAAAGAACATTTTGCCTGGTAGACCATGCGGCACACGTCAATCACAGATTTGGGGAGGGACCTCTGTTTCCCCTGGTCCACACCCAAGGCACATTGACTGACAAGTGAGAGAGCGACATGACCTGTGACAAAGAAACCAGAGTTCAGCCTAAACAGCTCTACAAACACAGATCAGATCATTTATCTGTTTTTCCAAGAAACTGTGCAAGTGCATGAATGACCAATTAAAAACAGATTTTTTTTATATTTTCAGTATTATAAAAATACATATTCTAATTCACATACAGGTCTACTAAGACAATCAGTAATATATATATATATATATATATATATATATAGATAGATAGATAGATAGATAGATATAGATATATATAGATAGATAGATATAGCTATAGATATATAGTATAATCAGCTGATATCAAACTCCTCTTGAAGTTTGATACTGCCAGAAAGTAACCATCTTTGATGTCATTAGAAACTGAATACGAGCAGAACAAAAAACCATACTGAAAGCAATAAATGACTTCATAAATAAGCAAATCAATGTGATCATTGGACATTAAACTCAACAACATTAACAGCAAACATGGAACTGAATGTCAAATTAATGGTAAAGAAAACCTGGCTGAGAGAGTTTTTAGTTTTGGGGGGAATATTTTCTCTGAGTTAGTAATTCCAGTAGCTAGTGAACACTATCAGAGCCAAAATTTCTTAATTTGGATAGTTTGTAAAATGTTCTAATGGCAAAAATTAATCAGCCAATAACTCAGCTACTCTCTAATTAATAATACTTAAGATGGCATTCTGTTTAAATCCAAGAAATCCCATGAATAGCAAAAATGTAGTAGCAGGAAGTATGTGCATTTTCTATAATCTTTTAGACAAATGAGTACAGACTGAGTTGTGACAAGTCTCAAACCGTGAAACTGCAAGCTATGGTTAAACGGTAAAGTGTGGTTGGTGGTGCTCCATGATCAGCTCGCTCTTGTCGCCTTATTTACATAATTTAATTCATAGTTTCTCTTGATTAATATCAACATGTCAGTAACATTCAAATTTCATGCATAAAGCTCTCACACAACATGCTTGCTTGACCAGATAATTGAGAACTACAAGCCTTGAACACACAACACCCCTCTCAATTGTCTGAAGGGGTGAATTGGACCCAAAATTAGCCCAATTATCCTCTAGTGTGGGTTCTACAATAATAACAATGGGGGAACAATCCATTTCAAAGATGAAGTGGGCCAAATGTAGCTTTTAATTCCTCCTCGTACAGCCCTTCTAGGACTGGTTGCTACGTTACCAAGGTCTTGATGTTTGAGCAGGCAGCAGAGCAGCAGGCGGCCAACTTCCTCCACTGGGTGCTCTGGGGGGAAGGTGATGGGTGTAATAAGATGGTACTGCTTACAGCAACGCTCTATTTGGCAGAGGAAGTCCTATAATGGAACAAACACAAACAAAACATGAACGCATTAGTTCATGTATTAGTCATTAGGGCTGAAATTAACTTTTGGGTTTATTTGTATAGGGCTGGAAAAATGAATTACACCCAATTCACATAAACACTATCACATAAAATGAAGCACTCAATCTGTTTTTAGAGGTCACTTGTGCCATTATTAGACTTTTCAACTTGCTCTCTTTTCTAAATTGAAATATATCTGAGTACTGTGTTTTTATAGAAAGATTAGAATATATTTATAGCAAAACCATATCCATTTGGTCATGCTTGTACCTTCACAGAGTGGTCCTGAGTGTTGTTGTCAGCGATTGCCTGCAGGAAGGGCTGTGCGTGGTCACTGAGTGTTATTCTCCGAGCATATAATTTGGCTTTGTCTGGGGTAGTTGTCCCGAGGGAGCTGCAGTGGTCTTCATCTTTCTCCTCATTGTAGTTGTAGTGGATCTGACTGGTCTGCAGGCCTCCAGAGAATATAGACGACTGAAGCCAGGCTGTGAAAGGAGATTTTTTTATTTTATTTTTTTTTATTTTAATTGCAACTATTGGAAAAAATGTCAAATGAAAAGCTTTCGAAAGACTGCACATAGATTTGGTTTTGGATATTGAACCCACTGGCACATTCGATTTCCATGGGGGACAGAGGGGTGCTCTTGGCCAGATAGGAGGCGTGAAGACCCAGTAACAGACCCAGGTTCCTCTCTGTGTCGATGAGCGGGGAGGAAAGACTGCTGAGATCTGGGGTTGTGACTGTCTCCTGATTAGGCTGCAAATGACAAAATATCAAAATATTTACTATAAATAAAACCGATCTCAGAGGAGGAATTAATTTGTACATAGGTATAATTGGTACCTCCATGTACTGGCCAACGCAAAAGGCCTGCATGGACTCTCTGGTGTCCTCAAACTGCAGTGCAGCTTCCAAAGCAACTACTGGGTCCTCTCCTGCAAACTGGGCTGTAAAAGAAGACACTGTGTTACAGCACAAGAACTGAAAAAAGTATCATCTGACCTCTAACAATATTTCAATCAAAATTCTTAGAAGTGTTGCTAACTGACAAATCACATTGTCATTGTATATGACCACACATGATAAACATATCACGAAAGACTGTAAGCAGTCAATAAATAAATCATTTCATATACAGGTGCCATGTATTCACGCCATTTTGCCAAACAGATAAAACCCCAGGAAGCCATCAGAAACTCTCAGATTAATAGGTGGCAATATGATAGTGACTGTGACAAAACTTTATTTCAAATCATCTCAATATTATATACTATTATCACATATATATGAAGCTATATTGCAAATTTTCCTGAGACTTAAGACTTCTTTTAAGATAAGCTTTATACAGATGGATTAAGAAGTGGTGTAAATCAAGTTCTAACAATGCTTTCAGACAGTGATCAACCTAGAGTTTACTTTTCTCTTTTAAGGCTAATGAAACCACAACCAAAGATTAGGAACAGACTTTACAAATATGCTTGTTCCCAATGCAATCTGGTTATTAAATGGCCACAGAGGACACTTCTTCTAACTTTTTTGGGGGTTTTCTATGCATTTACTCTATATATTTAGAGTTATATCTCCTCACAATTGCATTTTTTTTTTAACTTGTCTTGTCCAGCATCCTAACAGCAGAATGGTAGTCTGGCTGCCTTTTGATGCTGAACAAATTTGCTTTGCCAAGGGTAACTTCATAAAGTATATGAAGCTCCCCTTGATATTCTACTGTGTTTATTATGAGTTTTGTTGAACCACATTTTGATGTCGGACCTGACATGGGGGGGGGGGGGGGGGGGGGGGGGGGGGGGCAAGAAAGAAGAAGGTGGTGAAGACCCTCTCAAGAAAGTATCAACAACACAAACAGTAACAACCATGGTGATAATTATAATGCGAACAATAACTACAACCAGAACTGAGTAAACTGGGCAGAAGAGAAAGAAAAAAAAAAACACAAAACAAACAAAACTACAAAAAAACAAATACATACGACCTATTAAATGATGAAAATAAGAAAAGAAAGCATGAACAGAATATCATACACCACATTCGCCCAAATAATACCAGTAACAAATCCACACAACATCAGTTGTTCACATTAATCTGCTGTGACAGAGTGAACAAGGCAAAGAGAGTGAGGTGAAGAACACAGACATGCAACCACACCCCCTCCAAAGATCAGGAGCCGACAAAGAGGGACCAAGGCCCAGCCAACCAGCAGACACTTAATCTTTTACTCAAACTGGCCATATAGTAAAGATGGAACTGAACTGAGGTGAATAAATCATTTTACTCCAAACTGCATTTTACATAAAATATTCATTCTCAAAAATGCACTTAGTCCTTACCGAGGATACTGTTTCCAGTTAGTGACTGAGATTGAGCCTGGAAGTCCTTGATGTCATAGACTTTTCCATCAATAACAGTCCAAAAACCACCATCTTTATTATGATTCTCCAGGTCAGCCTTGCGGATAAGAGACACCTCTTCATTGTTCTTAGAGCTTTGGCCAGTAAAGAATGATCCTGCCAGAGCAGTATTAAGAATGAGTTACATCTGGAACCATAAGCTTTAAAGTTTGTCATTTGAATGAATATGAATAAAATATTGCCTATATTCATTTAATATGACACAGAATCGATAGAATACCCATAATGCCTGGCCAGGCCAGATCCTCATTATCATCCCTCTCATGTCCAGGAGCCAGATGATTGAAACGGTCAAGGTGCTCCAGGAGTCCAGCGAGTAGAGGAATAGAACCAGTCTCCTGCATCAGCCCTGCATCAATGGTGAGGAGGAGGACGATGGACACCACCAGCTCAGGCAGGAGAACGCCTATCAAGAAGAATCAAAAAATATAAGTAAAATTAGTTTAACATTTTTCTCAAGTTTTTTATTTTGTTTTGACTTTTTATTTTCAATTTCATTTTAGTGTTAATTAGTTCATTTTCTTTTAAAGTGGATTTGCACTTAACTTTTTATTTTTTGAAAATGTTCAGGCTATGGAGGTTTGTTTGCTATGTCATTTTTGCATATTTTATAAGGCAAAACTAAAGAATATTTTTTCATTTTTTGTTTTATTTTAGTTTTGTAAATACACAGTACAATTAGTGTAATATATTTCTTTAGGAAAACCTTGTTATTACACACAAATGTTTTTTTCACCCGGAGTTTTTTTCATTTTGTTGGTCCTCATTAAAGGTAATATCATCGGCATAAAAACACTCCATACTTTGAATGAAGAACATACCAGTTAAATCTCCTTCAATAACACGAGACACTTCAGCGAAGTGGCGGCGACCAGTGGAGGCTATGCTTGTAGCCACTGGAAGAATGTCTCCAATGTGAGTACACAGCAGAGCGATGTACTTTTTTAACAAAGAACCAACTCCAAGAAGCTCCGGATCTAAAAAAAAAAAAGTAAAATAAATGAGGGTTCAAACAAATCCTGTCTGAAATTTTCAAATATGACAAATGTTTGGCATCTCCATGGTTCTTCAAAATACGTCACTCACTGTATCCGTTGACATTCTCTGTGCCATTAACCCCCAGGTAAAGCTTGCTAACCAGCAGCCTCTGGAAACGTAATAACAGGTCCAGAGATGCAGAGCGCTCCTTGCTCACATGTTCCGCCTCTAAGTAGTTGGAAATACGTCGGGCAACATCCTTCAGTCTTGCAATTGTCTGAGAGGCGATGTTCCTGCAGAAATCAATCATATTAATCTGCTCTCTATCAAAAATTATAGCTCCTATTGCAGTGTTAATGTACAATCTAAGATGCATCGGGCAAAGTCCAAATACCTCAACAACTGCTGTACAAGCTGCACCAGAGGTAGACTTTGTTTCCCGGCAGACTCATAGATGCCTGTGTTGATCAGGTCTTTGTCCAACACAGTGCGACAACGGTGCATAGTGGAGGCATTGGCCTCTTGCTCATCAATCTCCTTTTCTTTCTGAGCTTCCTTTTTGGCTTCAATATCCTGTCAGAAAAGAGATATTGTTTGATGATGAAATTAAAATTGTTAACGTATCATGTTCTGTATCTGCTGTAGATCTATAAAACATAATTTCTGAAACTGTTAAAATTTGTGAAACAGTCCTTTGCACAATGTGTTTTATGACATGTAAGTGTACACGCCACACTAACCTGTATCTCAGCAGTGATCGCTGCATTCAGTGCAGATTCCAAACCTCCATCAGCCATCAAGCTGCTGACCAACAGGTCAATCATAAAGCGACGCCCTGGGCTAACACTCATCTCATTTCCAGATGCTGGGGAAAAATTATGACCAGTTATTTCCCTTATGTCTGAAAAGATTTAAATCTGCCTTCATTAGTGACAAAAGTCCATTTTTAAAGGACTTGTAACTGGTTATAGTTCTAGAGGGTTTCAGATCTGGACTCACCAGCGTTGGGCAGCAGTGACGATAACGCCCTCGCCCTTTCTTCAGCTGTGGGCAGCAGCACTGACCAGCCGCTCTGGAGGACAGCTTGGGCAGCAGCTTGTACTGTGTTGAGCACTCCTGCATTACTAGCGAGCACAACCACTGTTTGTTTAAGGTTGTTGAGTAGAACACTGCCAAGTCCTAGCCCAAGTTCCTCCGGATCCACCTGGTTACTGATGGCTGCATGGAGCTGGAGAAACAGGTGAGGTTTTAGATATACCGTATATTCTTAATAGGATCAGCATTACATGCAGTCTACCGGTGCTTTGACAAGCAACGGCAGTGACATTAGTGTAAAGGGGGACAACCTCCACCAAAAACAACATCTCCCCTGACACTGCAAACCTAAGTGTTTCATTAAAGAAATACAAAATATCCCAGAGTTTTTACTTCTTATTCTGGAATGATGAGGATGGGTGGTATGGACTAAGTTAGAAATATATCCAGCAAGTCACAGAACCAGCGAAGTGTGGTAATGTGTCCAAGTGTGTATAAAACTTGTATTCCTGAGAAAACAAGCCATGATGGGTGAAGTACAGTATAAACACCCACTATTTATATTGGACTTGATGGGTCCCAAGACTATTAAGAAAAATGTAATTATAACCTCAGATGCCACTTTGAGAGGTTGCTGCCTACCTGTAGCCTGAGCAGATTGAGTGTAGCGACCACCATACACTCCTTCTCCTGTGACGGGGGCCAGTCTGAGCTGCCGTCCATGCCCTCACTGACCTGGCGCAGGAGCAGATCCAGCTGCTCAAACGTCATGGGACACACGTCCACCACAAAGGGTACACGCTGCCCCACGGACCACTCTGAGCATGAGGACCACGCGAAGCTCTGAAAAACACAAATAGCATATAATTATTACAAATGTTTATTTTGAATAATGAACATAGCAGTAACGTCAGTTGTGTACATTACCTGTCCTGGGCCACAGGAGATCCCCACTATGTGTTTGGAGTTGAGCCCTGGCAGGGCCTTAGGCTGCTTCTTGTTTGAAAAGAGTGTGTCAAAGTGTTGGAGTTTATCATTGCTGCCCCAACTGTGCACCTCTCCATCATCAGTCAATGCAAGGCAGTGCGTAGAACCCACAGCGACATCCACAACTTTCTTTCCTAATTATAAAGACAATACACATGGTTTTGTACTCTTAGAATGGACTGCACATATCAATTTAAACTAAAACTCTCACAAAAATAGGTTTATATGAGCGAGCAAACAGTGTGGGTGTTTAAGATTTCCGTACGACAGGATCATATTTACTGTTTAGAGTTAAAACTGGACTGATGTGTGAAGATATTTATATTTAGTTATTTGTAATCTAAGGTAGTCATAAAGTTTGATGCAATATAATAGATTAAGGTTTACAAAAATACCTTTGTTGGTTAAACTTGACTGCCTCCACACACCTCAGAATGATATTATTTAGATTATTATTATTATCATTATTATTATTAAGATTATTTGTGTTGTGTTACTCAACCCTTTAGCATAATTGAAGAATATAATTTAAACAGAAAGACTGACATGTTTTAATAGTGTATTTTCTTATTTTTATTGAGGCTTTTATTATGTTTTTTCTTACCCTGCAGACTGTCGAGTAACTTGGGGTAGCGTACATGCTCATCAGTCCCATGGCCGAGGCGCTGGTTGTCTCCCTTTCCCCAGGTGTACACTTGACCATCTTTGGTAAGAGACACTGAAAACTGGCTGCCACAGCAAACCTTCACTATGTCAAGGTCCTGCAGTTTCTCCACCAGTTTGGGAGTCTTGCAACCATCACTGCCTCCTCGGCCCAGTTTACCATAGTCTCCGTCTCCCCAGGACCAAACCTGACCTGTAATAACACAAGAATGTAATTCAAAGCATTGTACTGATGCAGATATTTTAAATGGCCAGAATTCATTCCAAAAATGATTCTGTTCTCACCATTCTCTGTAACGGCAAGAGTCTGTGCATCACCACTTCCACACGCCACATCCACCACCTTCAGTCCTTTCAGTGCCGTCACTAGCATGGGTGTAGTCTGGTCTTCACTGGAACCTACAACACATACTCATTGTCATTCACAGAAGAGACAAAGACTATTATATTTTGGCCATAATATAAAGTTCAAGCTCAGTCAGTGTTCTTGTAGGGCTCACCGTGGCCCAGACGACCATAGTTCCCTCTGCCCCAGGTGTAGAGCTCGCCGTCAGCTGTAATTGCAGCGCTGTATGTGCTCCCACAGGCAATGTGCACCACATGCTTCCCTGCCTGTTTCCCATTAAAGGCTGCAATCATTGTAGGTTCTTCTAAATACCTGTAATAAAGTGGCAAAGAATTATTAAACACTTAAGCAGTCCTTAAGAAATTGCTTGACAATCATAATAAAACACTACTTTGAGACCAAGTACTTCTGGAGAATTTCAGTGAGAACTAAATGCTTTCAAGGACTTTTTCTACTTGCATGTCTATTGCAAGTTGAGGGGTGTTGGTACCAAAATTTACCAAATAATTTGAATTATTTTGCTTTGACAAGTTAAAAAAACATTGTATTTGTTTTACGTACGGTCAGTGCTTTAGTGTTGATTAATTTCTCACTATTTTGTTTGGTTTTTTAGGGTTGATTTTTTTTTTTTAATCTAAACAAAAGAAAGAAAATAAGATCCTTAAAACAACATTTCTAATAACTGACTGTCCCCAGTCCCCACAGCGTGATCACAACTTTTGGACAGATTACAAGTGCCGTTAGGGATTTAAGAATAAATCATTTTGCCAAAGAACTTGTGTTTCAGTTACTGTGACACAATCTGTCTTTCAGCAGGATTAGTTGTAAACCACTGTCCAGACGTTCATGAAACTTGGCAAAAGAGTAGGACATGGGCTGAGGACAAACCTGTTAAATTTGGGAGCAGAATCATAGATTGCATTGTGGGTTGTGAATTTTCACTTTTTCTAATATAACAAGGTGGGCTGTTAAATTGAATTAAAGAACTGTGGGGGCTCTAGTTTATTAATTGGGATCTTTACGTTTGGATGACTTTATCCCTCCTTAGGAGTAGGATTAAAGCTGTGTAACCCAGGTTTGTTGTTGCTTACGTGGTGTCTCCGTGTCCGAGACGGCCCCCATCACCACAGCCCCAGGAGAAAACCTCCCCGTTGGATGACAAGGCCAGGTAATGCTGCCCATCAGGATGAGCTGCAAGCTTCACAATCTTTCTGGAGCTCAGACCATGGATTAACATTGGAGCCTGTAACAACATTATTCATGGACTTAATCTGCAGCTGACATGGAGAATCAAAACATAATAGTGAATTTAATTTTTAGAAAAACACTCATTTAACTGCACTTACCAGGGTTGTGCTCTTGTAGTTTTGGGTATAGACACCACCACTGCTTGACAGAATGAGAAAGCCCTTTTCTGAGCAGACGATTTGTGTGACTCCAAGGCTAGAAAGGGCCTTACACTGAATGGGTCCATTAACATTAGCATAAAGCTTCCACCCCAACAAGCCCCAGGCAATCACCTCCTGCAAGGTGCCCTTGAACAAAGACACAGAGAGGAAGACACAGTGTTGAACATTTGCCAGTTTGGCTGCAGCTTCTACTTTAACAAAACTATATCTGTAAAAATGACCATGCATACACTTTATGTCACCATTCAACATTTTAATAACTGCATTTAAAGCTTTTGAAACAAAGTACTGTTCCCAACAATGAAAATAAAAAACATCCTATCTAATGTTTATGCAAAGTCACATTAGTATCATTTTATACGAGGTGTTTTATCTGTGCTTTTTGTTAATTATCACATTTCAAGGAAAGGGCACACAGTATTCTTCACAGTGCCTGATGGACAGTGCAACATCTGATCTAAACAGAACAATCCCTTACAGACTGGTAGCTGATAAGAAATGTCACCTTGTGTGATGTCGGGGAGTTACAGTGTGGAGGGCTACAAGGAGAAGCCAAGCGGTCCAGGTGGGCCATGATAACAACAGCTGTTTGCCGAAGGTCAATGGCCAAGTCATTGTCCTGAGGCAAGGTCAGGTAGCGCAGGAAGCTCTCGTTTGGACTCAGGGGGGCTGTGAGGATCTGAAAAAGACAGTAATCACACGAAGAGTACTGATCAGTTAAAATCAAAACCAGCAATAGGACTGAAAGGTGTTCCAGAGCAATTTCAATGAGCTTGAGCTATATGTATAGTTTTTACACTGTGCTTTGACATATTTCCAGGTACAACAGAAGTCCCTTCCCTACACTGCTAAAAACAATGTCCTAGACGAAACACTGCATTACCATGGAATCACAGACACAGTGGCAGACATGTGACAGATGGACGGGCTGTGAAGTCTAGGCCTTTGTGCGCATTTACCCATAAGACAATCCAGTGGGAATTGGAACCAGTGACCCACAGTGAAAAAGCGTATGCAAAACATTCCAGACAGTTAAGCAAGCAGTACTTAATGTATCATCCAAAATATCTAGTTCATTTCATCACTTGTGACACAAACGATATTTTTTACACCAGTGGGTTTTCTCCTACATCCACTAGTGGCTCTTGTCCAACGTCTCCTGCTACAGACCTCATATACTATCGAGCATTTTGCATCAAATATCAAAGGGGAATAGAACAGTGTGTCATACAGTCATGCACAAAAATTATGTCTAAAAACTGCTTTCACTTTTTCATACGTCAGTTGACTTGTTTAATCTTTGCAGATCATGGTGAAAAAGCAGACAACCAACAGGCTGGAGGAAGCTCTTAGTTCCTGAGACTAAAAGTTCTAAATACTCTTGGTCAAAATAAGGCTATTCTTTTGTTTTGCTACACTAATACCGTTGTTCCCTGTGTTGTATTCAACTCAACTGAGGGACAAAGATGCTTTTCAGTAGATGTAATGTTCACCTCAGCTTCCTCTTCAGGAATGGGTTCCTCTTTGCTACTGTGGATGTTCTGAAAGCGCTGCAGAAGGGGCAGCAATGGAGCGCTGGTTCCCTGCGTGGACCTCTCATTGTCCATCTCTCTGGTACCGCTTTCCCACAGGCGCAGCAGCAACAGAACGGCAGACAACAGCTGACTGGAAAGATACAAAGACAGGACGGAATGTGAGCAGCGATGAGGCAAGACATTTCATCTGCAGCTGGATATCAGCTAAAACAAACAAACAAGTATCAGAAGTATATATGATTACCTGAGTGTGCCTCTCTGTACAGCCAACTCCAAAAGGATGGCCAGAGCGAGATGCTGGTCCTGGAGGGGAATGTTCCCTTTTGTACTGGCACTTCCATGCACATCACTGGTCACACAAAAGATTAAAAAAACAGATTATCAACTGCACACGTTACAATACACAAAAGCAGCAGCTGACTAACAAATAATCACCTGAGGAACTTGGTGGCCCGCTCAACAACCTCCAGCCACACAGATGACACAGTTCCCTCATCAAACAGTGTGGCTTCTGGTAAAGCACGGAGAGCATCCAGAGACTCCTGGAGAAGTTCACTGCAAAGATCTGCATCGTCTCCTGCAGGCAAACATGTTTGATGAATAAGTGGAATATAGGAAGGTTACCTAAAGCAGTAAATCAAAGAAGAAGAATTAAACAGCATGATGTTGCACAACACTTCTTAAAAGAAAAAAAAAAGACAAAAACACTTTAGGATTTTGTTTTGACAGTAGCAAAAACTATATTGCAAATTACCGGCAAGCAACTTTTTTGTAACGTAGGGCCGAACATGATTTTAGTGGCAGATACCAAAAGTTAATACATCTTTCTTTCAGTGTTGACAGACTGTTACTCGTAATGTGTAAGCAGCCACATTGTGTTGTGGGCAGGGCACTACTTTGAGAACTGGGTGAGGTTAATATTCAGGCATAACCTTGGCCTTATTATGTCAGTTCATCCACTGCATTGGATAAGGTCTATTACGTCATACTAAATTATTTTACACCATGTAGATCATTTACCCTGGGGCGTGAAAAAGATTTAGTGCTTTTCATGTGAAAAAAAAATGAAGTTTCTTGTTTACAGGCCAGTTGTGATTTGGCGAATATAGTGGTGACACTAAACTGTCACAGCGACAGGATGAAATGCCTGCAATTTCTGTCTATGGCAGCAGACAGTGAGAAACAGCTGCATCAGAGTTAAAGTGGAGCATTTTTATTAAGGTTGTGCATAAAACGCTTAGTCTATTTGTCAAAGCAGTAAGCATAGTCGTCATCTTTTTTCATTCATTTGGGATGGGTGGAGATTTATGTTTTACTTTACCAAGATACTGAATTAATGTTTACAGCACCATTTTTACTGCACCTTTGCTTTAGTGTTTGTGTGTAGCAAGCAAGAAACTAGAGCAGATATAGTCAATAAAATACAGCATGGTATAGATAGTGTTAATTATAAATTAAAATGGTAAACATATGGTTCGGCCATTCCCTGGCTGATCAGTTTTTTTAATTATCTTGATTTGGTAACACAACTGATCGACCAAGCAACCTAAAAACAGCTTGATTATTTTTATATTAATTTATAGTTTTAAAATCACACTGATAATGATAAAAATTCTGAATATTAGGTCAGACACATAATTAGCCCATGCTTAAAATGCTTCTGAATATGATAACCCTATCAGATGTGTTCAGTGTGTGTGCTCATTCAGCAGGGGAAAGAACACACTGATACACTTCTATTGTTTTCACAGTGTATTCCAGGAATACAGCTACACTGTATATGAGAGGCTTAACTGTGTGCACTGATCATGTTACAGGAAGACTACAGAAGAGAGGATGGCTCTTTGTTCCCACCCAGTCCCTATGGACAAGCAGCTCTCATCACACAACTAAATCAGCACCTCTCCTTTCACAACTAAACAAACACAAGCACTTCCAAAGCTGGTAACACAACCACTGTGTAAACGATACAGGAAGCAAGTTTATTTTAAAATGCATAAATGATTATACAGCCCCCCTTTTTGTTTGAAAAGCAAAGGTTAGAGTCTAAAATCTTTACATGACTGCAATTAGTCCTGGTGTTGTAGCAGACACATTAAACAGTTTGCTGTTATTTATTTGTTTTTTTATTTATTTATTTTGTTGCAGAGAAACACAGACGCCTTCATTATAATAATAATAAAAAACCAGAACAACTGTATTGTTTCTGAGTCATGAAGCCTTTCAGGAGACTAACTTTGAATGGGCACAAATTTATGCTCAAACCTTTTATATCAACAGATAAACATGACTAATGTAAGAAAACAAGGCCAAACATGGTGAATATGGATGTCCAGCTGATATGTCTTTAGGACTGAGATTAATAATAATTATTAATTAAACAAACAAGCGAATATGTGTCAGGTTTTTAGAGAGAATCCCAGGCCTCTCCAGTGTCAGGTGTTTTTGTGAGCTAGGTAGCTGCTAACAGTCACCCTTTACTTTACTAGGTATTCAAGAGTGGCACTCTGGAATACAGCTATTAGAAAGAGAGTTATCCAAAATTTAAATGGGTATACATTTAAAAAGTTGGATTACCACCTGCCAATAATGGAGACTTGGCTATTTCAGTGTCTGTGCTATCCAGTCTCAAATGGTCAGTTTTCATGTGGAATACATTATCGACCAGTAGGAGACCAAAATGTCTCTGTGGTACTATTTCGCAATGCCGTCTGCACTACTTCACGTACATAGCTATGCAACAGAGTGTTTTCAAACAACATTGCAACATGTGCTGGACTGTTTACTATGCACTTCCAGTGACATTGCACAATAACTCCATCAACAGCTGTTACGTGAAACTCTCCAACTATGACTGCTGTCATCGGAGCCAGTATCCTGGGCAACTCTTACCTGACCTCCATGCCCGACGCAGGAAGGCAAACGCAAAAGACAGCGCTGCCCTGGAGCCCACTCTGGCTAAACCTTCAACACCTTTACTGGCTGGGCGAGGACTGGAAGAACAAAACCAAAAAAATAAAGCATATGAGCTTTATTAAGAGGCCCAAATAATGAAAATTCAATGTGCACTCATGCTTCAAGCTTAATGTTTCCATTGTGCCAGCCCCTTGTCACTCTCTGCTTCATATCTGTACCTCTTATTGTCAGCAGCAGGCAGTGGTGGGCTGGGGGGCGTCTTCCAGCGGACCTTGTACTTCTCCTCCATCATGCTGTGGCTCAGAGAGATGAGGTAGCGCTCTAGTATGACCAGGCGCTGGCGCAGACGCTGGGCAGATAAAGTGCTTTTGGCCATCTGAGCTGAAAGCTTCTGCTGGTCGTCAACAAGAACCATCAGACAGTCCTTCAGCTCGTTGTCATCTGTAAACATAGGTAATAAGCAATGAAAATATCATCATTACAAAGCTATTTACAACTAACCGTACTGGCCACTTTATACCCAGTGTGCTTTGTTAATAGTCATTACATTCATTTGGAAATGTAGACCCACTTCACAGCCCACTGCACTGAGGGCAGACCTTAATGATGCTCCTGATGTGAACACAGAATAATAATAATGACCAATGGCAGGTGTTTGCTAGTGGCTTTTTTACACTGTCTTAATATTTTTCTGACTTCCTATCTGATTCTAATGCTTTCACAATCAAAGTTACTGAGTTCAGTGTTTTCTTCCACATGGTGCAGTGGCAAACAAATAAATGATTTTCAACAGGCTTTAAAAAAACAGAGTATCAGAGTGTATACACAACATTTATCTTATTAGATTTTTAATGATTTCAGATTTTTACTGACATGCAAAAACCCTGTTACTACAATTGTGGTTTTGGCTTTGCTCAAGAAAACAGACACACACACACAAACACACACACACAACAGTCAATGTTTCCCCTCTGACCATAATCAGAACCTCTCTTTTTTCCTGATCTGCTTCGATATTATATCTGTAGAGCAGTGCTGCAGGGAAGACAAGATGGGCTAAAATAGCAGGTCTAAAATCCACTTAAGCTTTATGTAAGCCAGACTGGCCGGAGGTTGTATGCATCCCAGCTGTGCATGGCTGTCAGAACAAATATGTAGCTCAGGCAGACAAAGTCTCTTACTATGTATTATACATTACCTACAGCTAAATATTAACTTTTGCTGCAGAGACAATAAATGGAGAGTTTCCTCAGCTCTATAAAAGCTGTAGCACAGACGAGAAAACACAACCCACTGATAAGTAACAGAGCAAAACTGTCATGTGTCTGACTGTGCACCATTCTGATTTCCAAACAATAGGTTGGGCTCTAACTGCTGAGATCAACATGTTCCAGATATCGGACCACTCAATGGAAAAGCAGGAAGTATGCTGTTTGAACTTTAAGCATCAATGACAGAGCGCTCACTCGTCCATGCAGCGATCCAGTTACACTCACTGTACAATCAGACCAGTGTGATTTCCTGGCTCAGTCAATAAAAAACAAAGACCAAAGCAGCCAAGGGGCTATGCATAAAACCTACACATGTAGTAGACACTTCTCCCCACCTGACCCCCCCACCAAATCCTTATCTCCCACTACCATAACACGGTCCCACCCAGCCCTGCTAGTAAACACAACTTGGGATGAGTGAGAGCTGCTGTCCCGTGCTGGACTAAATTATGACACCTACCAAGATTACACTCCAGAGTGGTAAAAATAACCGCTCAGACCGGCTGGCTGCAACTTGCCATTTCACAAGTTTCCACAACTCACGTGCCAGCAAAACATTCGAGCATGAGAAGGGTCTGACACACTTTAAATTGATAAACAGGGGGTTGAGCTGTGTCAGTATCAGAATACGGTCAGTATAACCATATCCATTCGACATTTCAGTGTTGTGAAACCATCTGCCATCAGCATGGTATAAATAATTATTGTACTAGGAACCAGACAGGTTTAAAACAAGAGTCACAACATGAGAAAAAGTCTTTATATCAATAATTTTATGAAACAAACCAAATTACATAGATGCGATTGTATAGAAAAATGGCTTTTCAGTCAGTAACAAATTTTTATTTTAAGGAGTAAATGACAGAAAAGATTTCTAACAGTGTGCTTTGCAAAGCAAAGCATTTGTGTAAAATATAGGATTACAGCAGAGTCATTGCATCATTAATATATCATTTCCTCAGCACTCAAACATCTAACAATGAAAAATAATGTCAAAATAATGATGGATTGTAACATTTCTGTGAGGTTTTATACAGCTGATTTGGGTCCAGTATCCTGCATATTTTAGATGTATCCCTCTTTCAGCACACCTGATTTAAACGATAAGCCTATCCTCAAGCTCTGCAGAAGCCTGATAATGACCGTCAGGTGTGTTGGAAGAGGGAAACATCTAAAACATGCAGGATACTGGCCCTCGAGGACCAGGATTGGACACCCCTGGTCTATTATGATGATTCGGCATAACAATTGCAGGAGGTTAAGCTATTACAATAAAACTGGTATGTAATACTTGGTGATAAGCCTACAGTGTATCTTCTGCTGTAGTTTCTGTTGTAAGTTGAAACACTTTTTTAAGGGAAAAAATACCAGGATGCTGAAAAACAAAACTAGTAAAATGTAACAGACAAGTTAAACCACACTGTGGTAAAGAGGATTGTATTTTTTAAGTTACGAAATTGCTTGGAGTGTATAAGCAAGACATGAATAATACATCTACATATTTGTACTATAAAGTGCAATGTAATTACATATTTGATAAAATAAATTTCATAAAAATGGTGCTACGAAACTTATCATTCAGGACCTGGTATCAAAATGCTTTGAACAATAAGGACACCATCATAGCAGGCCACATAAAATGAGACACTTTAAGTCCCTTTAAAGTCAGGTGATCATCTCACCTGGCTGCCGGCCCCAGTCCCAAGTTTCAATGATAGAGTGATGAACTGATGTTGACATCTCCTCCTCCTCCTTCTTCTCTTTGTCATTGGGCTCATCCTTCTTTTGAGTCCCAAAGCAATCAGTGCAATCTTCTGAAAAGAGCACCAAGAAATTCCAACATTAATCTTTACTTTATTCAGAAAGGTGATGTGTCACACATATAGCTGACACAGAGTGAGAGCGATGAGAAACATATACCACGTTATCGGAAGACATGTTATGTCAATCTGTCACAAATACGTGGAAAATCAATGTCACGGTGTTATACCTGGGTGAGCGGATTCCTCTCCATTGAATGTTATCTCTTCATCTTTTACCATTTCATTCCACATCTCGCTCAGTCCCTCTGGAGAGAATGCCCGCTGCCAAAAGAAGAAAACATATTTTTACTAAAAATTTCCAGGACTTCTCCAGGACTTTACTTACCTTGAGGTGGAGAGCAACAAATCTAACTGAATGACACTTTGTGTGTTATTTATGATATATGACATATAATCTAGCACTTCAATATTTTGTACATATATATGATAACAGTTACCATCAAAAATTAAGTGAAACATAACATTTTTCCTGAAGGAAGTCCTCCAAACCCCCACCCCTGTGCCCTACCCACAAGCTTAGAGAAAACACTGGGACCCAGACAGCACCTAAGCCCTCAAAAAATCTTAAGGAAAACCCTGCCTTTGAGGCAAATTTTCATTAGCACACATTCTCTGAAATGCCTGTGTATGCAGAAAAAAATGTCAGAATTAACCACAGTGTGTAAGTCCTTCAAAATGTTGAGATTTTTCACTAAATATTCCATATCCTGGGTACTAGTATTTCTCAAACTCTGCCTTATAATTATGTAAGTGAATCCAGACGTAGATCTGCATTTTCTTGGCACTGTGTAAATTTTAATTTCTAAGTTCACAACTTAGACATGTGGAGAAAAATGTGCAGTCTTTAAGACAATAATAAGCAAGATGAGCCAAGACTGTTATCACAAAAATAGAGGGTATCCCTAAAGTCTGAACACCTAGGAAAGCTCATTAACTATTTTTTTATTTCAAGTTGACAGAGGGAAATCATATTGAAGATGTTACTTGTTAATATTCCAAATTAAAAATAAAATATTGATGAAAATGTTATTTCTTAAAAATATGAATTTTGCCTTTAGGGACACCCTGCATTATAAGATTACAATATAGTTTCTACATATGCTGTAAAATCTACATTATAACAAGCCTGATTATACACCACTGATGCATAGTTTTCAACTAAAAATTAGCACTCATAAAAACTTTGCTTTTAAGGATTTGATCATCCACTTTTAAAAAGAATCAAATACATCTCCACTAACAGATAAGACACACAGTAGTGAAGTTGAATGGTGTTCTGTACTTTCCAGGCAGCTTTAACAATGGGAAAACCTGACACACTACCCCAACTTTATTCTTCATTTAAGCCAATTTTCAAGATAAGTGAGACTCCAGACAGGCTGCAGATTGGAGACAGACGGCTCATTGCACTGGTTATTTTATAGTATGAGACAGTCAGCTCAGTGCCAGTGCAGGTTTTTTTGTAGAGAGGAGCATATAAAAAGTACAGAACATCCACTAGCTTTCATCCACAAATCTCAAAGTTAATTTTTTTTTCTCCATTAATTCAATGTGTAGCCATAGGTTCTCTCTCTTATCACAAGACCACCACAAGAAAA
This sequence comes from Sphaeramia orbicularis, assembly GCF_902148855.1. Classification (NCBI taxonomy): domain Eukaryota; kingdom Metazoa; phylum Chordata; class Actinopteri; order Kurtiformes; family Apogonidae; genus Sphaeramia; species Sphaeramia orbicularis. The sequence goes on along the minus strand of NC_043960.1, from coordinate 31,174,134 downwards.
ACAATAATTACTCAGAATAAGGATGTCTGATACAGCTGGCATGTTCATTGCTGTACATACTCTACGTTAATGCTATGTTATAACTACGTGATTGTGCAAGTGACCATTTCTACCAAAACAAGGATGTGATCACTTGATGTATGTGTGTGTGTGTATAAATATATACATCAAATGCTTACACTTTAGATGGCTGAATAAAAATTTGAGGTTAAGAGGAAAATAGACACTATATGTGAAATGAATAGTCCACATGGTGCATTCACAACACATAGTAATACAAGATACTAAATATGACAACAACCTCATTTGACAGTTTCATATGCAAGAGCCAATAAAATGTATTTATGTCCCTCTAGTCTTAGACATTTTAATAAGATTCCCTTTATCACTTGTATACACTAACCTGTAAGTCTATCTTCAGCCATTTGTCATGAAATCTCAGCTGAGCATCGAGGGTAAAAGATGGGGACGGCATCTTCCCCTCTCCTCTCCTGACTGCACAGGCAGCCAACCTACAAGACAAAGATAATGTTGAAAGCTGTGTTACCAATAACATGTTAACAAATCCACAATAATCTGCTGATTATGACCCCAGTACTTATTGGTTGACATATAGTGTATATAGCAAACATTAAATACTTGCTGTTTGACATACATTATATGTAAATTACACACTTTAGTGAAGCTTCTGCTCCACATTATACCAATAGTGGGAAGTTGGTCAACATAACCAGGTTCCCACTCCAGAATCCATTTAATTTTGCTAAAATGCAGCTATGTTATCAGTCTTAGAAACTGAAACTACACTATCAAACCTCATAAGAGTGACTTTGTTGACTTTCACAAATAAGAATATTTTAGCTGCATTAACTACCGTTAACAGAGACAAAATAGAGGCCCATTACTAAACTTGAAAACATCATACTGTATCGCTGTGAAATTCAATGATAAATTAGTGGTAGGAGTGTCTCTTTAACCCACGGATTAAAACTATATAGCTACTAGCGTTACATTAAAATTATAATGCTCTAAATATTTAAATACATTAGTCAGGAGCTAACGTCACCCTAAATGCTTCATTGTCAGCTAGGTCAGTGTTAAGAATTAACGCGGTGTGTGTAGTTTATATATTAAAAAGTAATGCAGCGAAACAGTTATAACTTACCTTTGCTTAATTAATGTAACAACACACAAGGTTCAAGGCCAGAGATTAATCCATACCGTTACATGAGACGTCAGATCAAACTGGAATATCATAGCAGTAAATGCTACCAAGGGCACGTTCTCTAATAACTGTGGTACCGTTGTTGTAACTGGGTTGTGACATTTTAACAGTGGCACTACTTGAGGGAGTAGCTCGTACACTGACACAGCATCAGTTCGCTCATAATGCAATCCTAATGCTAGGTAACATTCATATTAGCATGGGTGCTACTGCTAACCACTTAGCCTGCTAATACTAACATAACGTTAGCTTGCCTGCTAAAGCTAAACCATCCAGGCAGCGATGAACAAGCCTCCATGACATGACACTGAACCTAATCAGATGCAACGCTGCAAAGACCACACAAACGTAGCCAGGAACATGTCAAACTTAACAACAAATTTCTACATTACCTGCGGTCTCTTCTTACGCTATTCTCGTCCCCTCAGCTGCTTTGCTGCATTAACAAGCTGTTCATAATGGACTTGATTGACAGGTCGTGGACGGGGGCACGAGGCATGGAAACAAATTACGTAGTCGTAAGTGAAGACTCAGTGCGATTCATCTTTATCAGCACAGCCCGGTAGAGCGGGGTTCACAGAGAGAGCTTCTTCGTTGGCTACACATTAAGCTCCACCCGCTCCAACTGATGTATACAATAAAGTACGCGCCTCATCCGTGTTTGAGGCGGGACATAAAAGGGGCAGGGTGCGGGTGAATGGAACCAACATGTCCACTAGATGGCGGTAAATCTCAGGGAAAGGGTGGGAGGATTATTTCAGGGTTATCAATTCAGATGTTATAACAATATAATATATTTTCTCTATTACTTATAGATTGGACCATTTACTTATTGAACATAGGCTAGAGAAGATTTGCAGAAAAATTCTAATTGTATCTCTTTATGTGCTTTCGTGTTCCATAACTTTATCTATTACACTGGGTTACAAAAAAATGTTTTTTTGCAAGTTGTCTAGGTTTTTTCAATTGAATTAGGACCATTTTGCACCGCTAAATCCAAAAATGACATCTGTTTTTCTCAATCAGGTCAGGTTTTTTTTTTTTGCTAATTTGATTTTGAAAAATTTGATCTTCTCACAAAATTGATTACATTTTTGTGACTTTATCAGTTGATTTTTTTTTTTTTCTCACCCAAAATAGGTTTTAAGAGAAAAAAAAAAAATCGTTTTCTAACAGGATTCCTGTTAGGTACAATGGTGTATTCACCGCAGATGTGGCAGAATACGTCAGGCTTATTTTTGCAAGATCTTCTAGTCGAAGCCATTTCATTCACCTGTAATATTAAAAAAAAACATTAATCATAAATTGGCAAAAGTAAAATCTTCAGAACTCGTTTATTGCAAGAAATATGAAAGAATTTTGTATCATATGATGTGAAAATGCCCATAATGTAAGCAAAAATGTTAAAAAGCCAATATGTAGCATAGTTCAGAAAGTTGACCTGATTGAGCAAAATTAATGTGATTTTTGGATTCAGCACACCAAAATTATCCTAAATCAGCTCAAAAAACTTAAACAATAAATTTGTTGTCGACCAGTGTTATCATCATCAGATCAGAAGTGAAAATTTGTTGCTGTTGAGTGACTCTATCTTTAGACCACTATCTGAACATGCTACATGTAAGATGATGCATGTTTTCAACAGCAAGCTAGACAGATATCCTAGAGAGTATGATTAAGACAGATTTGACAACTTAACATTTAAAGCAACAGTCTATTTCAGTTTTTAGTTGCAGGTGGATGAATACTCTGAGAAGGACATGGGATCAGTACAGATCAGTAGAGTACAGATTGGGTTACATTTCACCTGACAAACCAAATGAATGGCTGTAACATTTACTTCAAGGTTGAGAGACTGAAACAAACATTCTGACACATTCAGAGGCAGAGCAGAGTCTTATTTAACTGACCTTGAACATTTGGTGTCTTGCATAAACATTCAACTGGTATTTAAGATGGTGTCTTAAACAGTCTTTTTTTTTTTTTTTTTTTTGTTTTAGACATAAACCCAAATTAATAATTCCTTCTTCTTGTGTAAGATTAAAAAATAGTCTACTTTTTCAGATAAACAGCTTCATACTTAACTCATATTTACACTTTGCTCATATAAGTTAAATGATAATATTAAATTGTTGCATGTTTACAATGACAATGGTCGTGTGGCATGAGTAAAAAAGTGAAGACCGGGAGAAGGCCAACAACGCCACCTAGGGATCATCTCTAGAAAAACCGTCTCAAGCACCTTCAATATTAAGCAGTAAGTGGAGTGGGAGAATGAAGAGCCACTAATGGTCAAATAAAAATGACCATAAAAAGAAGGGAAATAAAGCTATCCTTTTTACAGTTTATAGTTTAGGAAGGTTTTAATCCAAAGTCTAAAACCTACTGTTGTTAATGCAACTCACTCTAAACCAAACTGAGAAAACTGAACCAAGCTGGGACCACTTGCAGTAATATATGACAGCAAGAGGGGACTGCAGTATCCCACTCATAAAAAAGTGTCTATATTTCTGTTAAAGCTGCATTAGAATGCAACTCCATTCCCGCAAGTCATAAACTCGTACAGTTTACTGAAAGTTCATTTAACTAAATGGTCGATTAATACCTAGTCCTGTTAGCACTAAAACTCCATTACACTTCTTTTTTTTTTTTTTGTGATGAACTTGTTGCTAACTTGCTTTCATCAGTAATGCATGTCTTGGTTGAACATTACTTTTATTTTGTCAGACAGATTTATATTTTGCATGTTTGTTCAGTCTATACTTCTGCTTTCCATATGTCAAACAATGCAGCAAAACGTTTAATTCATATATAAATTAATTGAAATATTTCTCATTTTGTTGTCCTTCGTGCACTGTATTGTATGCAACTTTACTGTGAGTTTTCAACTAGTACTTGATAATGCTGGATAAGGATATCCTTAATAATGTGCTTTTATTTACAGTATTAAGTATTCTACTTTCCTTTTGTTATCTCTTCTTTTTTGAAAATGACCTTTCATATGACTTTTTTGCAACACTTTATTCATTATCTGTCATCTTTCATTTCTTTGGTGATGATATTGAATGACTTGAACATTCATTGATACAAACACATCAGAGGGAAAATTTTACCAGTTAACAACTTACATAGACACACAGATGTCAAAGGTTACAAATGTTGGAAACCACTAGTGTAATCTTGTGCTTTGTATTATTTTCATAAGGCTGTTATTACCATTGTTTAACATTTTCATCTGGAAAGTTACCAGTGACTAAAGCTGTTGTTTAGTTGAATGTGGAAATATAAAGATGCATAAAATGGAAATGCTCAAATAAAGTAGAATACAAGTAAGGCATATCTCATAATTACAAGCAGTCAGTAGTGATGCTGCTAACATGAAACATAACGTGCTGCACGCTTTTAATACCCCTTGGCCAATTATAGTGTAAGATTCTGTTGAAAGTTACTGTCCTATAATTTAGATTAGATTGTCTTTGAGTAAAACTTATTACATACATACTAATATTTGAAATTGTGAATGATGATTCTGGGCATAGAAATGTGACTGGCCATTGGGAGGCCATTGCATTCCAAATTACTAATATCTCCCAAAATATTGGTCCTATCAATTTGCCATTTTCACTAGTCTCTTACTTGTCCAAAAAAACATAAGTATGCCCAACTGCAGTAGTCAGCTCTTTCCGGATTTTGTGTGATGCCCGAGACAAACATGAGTCCACTTCCCTTTTATAATATAGGATTCTTGTTGAACTGTTTCCTTTGATGGTAAGTACAGAATTATTTCTAAGAAAACATAATTCAGATCTCTGTAAGAAAAAAAAAAAAAAAGCTCCATGAACATTTTCCAAGAATTAATCCATTGATTTAATAATCTGGAAATCTCTGGAATAACAGATGAATAATGGTATTGCCACAGAGAGGGGGCATCAAGAGCAAACACGACAGATCAAAAAACATTTCAAGTGGCTTATGTAAAGTAAATTATGTCTTTACACCACAGGTTACACAGAAGCAAGATAATTATTCCCTTCAAAAAACAGGATTGATAGGTCAGAATCAGGTTTTTAACAAGTGTGATTCACTACTTTCAGAAAAGGTGCCAATCAAATTTAGATTTGAAGTTATTCATGTTTATTGTTTACTTTTTTTAAGAAAAGAAGTAGTACAGGCATGGAGACTGCCGCCATTGCCGAATCCGCTGAAGTGAGTGGCGTTGCCCCTGGTGACGCGTCTCTACATGATTAAGTCCCGCCCAGGTCTCTGATTTTTGGCCTGTGATTGGCTGTTACAAGTTTCTTCGTGTGTTTGACAGGCTGGCCTAGATGTCTGTTAGTTAGCTAGGTATATTTAGCTGATTGCATTATCGGATCAGATTTAACCTGCAGTCCAGCAATATCGAGGAAAGTGCATATACTTCATGCCATTTCCACGCGAACCGTAGCTGACAGTAGTTAGGTAATAGTGACGCAAACAGAAACGGCGGGGTGTTATTTCAACGGATCCTTGTTTTCTGAAAGAAAAGCAAATAGACTATTTTTGAAATGTCTTCAGACGAAGACAGGGCCAAGGAAATATTGAAGGGCTTCAAGCTGTATCCTTTTGCTGAAGATTTGCTTTGTTGACATGCTGCCGCTTTAGATAAGCTAAATGTCGTCCCTGTGTTGCATTTTGTTAGTAAACTTAGCAGGGTGGTAGTAGTTAAATCTGGATGTCATAATCGACTCTAATGGTACATTAGGGTTAGCTGCTGTGCTTAGCCTCTCTGCTTAGCCTGCCAGTCTATTTATGTTTCATTAGCTTCCCTTGTGAGTTTTATATACACAGTTGAGCTGAATGTAAAAAGTTTCCGTAGTTATAGTACAAGAAGCTAGTTATCTCCCATCCGAAAGACGGGCTGCTAGCTTAAATGCGTGGCCTCGCTCTGTGGCTAACGGTGGTTGGAGCGATAAGCGGAGGATGCTAGCGTAATAAGGCTGAAGCAGGTGAATGCCTGATGCTAGTCGAACAAACTTCAAGTCAGTGTTGCCGTGCATTTGGTCAAAATTTAACAACACGAATGTTGCCAGCGGTAAGTAGTGAAATAGTTGTTTTGTGCTCCTGTATGTTCTCCATAATGCTGCGTTAACCTATGTACACAGACGTCAAACACAGGTGCGTCCTCTTGCTGCGTGCAAGATCAAAGTGTTGGCTATATTTAGATGTTCCTACTCCAAAAAGTACATTTTGAAACACTTTCAGACATGTTCCACACATAAAGTTTTGAGGAAATATTTGTGAGCATAATGTTACTGTCAAAGTTAAGTCTTTACGTATATGCTCAATTATTTTAGCCTTCTACCTTAATTTGTTTGGGAGCATATTTAGGTCATTAGCTTACCAGACTAGCTCTGCTCTGTCATTTTTGTTTAACCTCTCCCTTTAATTTTTAATTTTTATTTTTTTGTTATTCCATGACATGCTTTTCCTGTGACTGGTCTCACTCATGCTGCATTTCAGTCATGCTGAAGTGCGTCGTGCTAAACGTCTGTTAGTTCTGTATATTTACCTTTGTTTACCATTTTCCTCTGGTGTTGCACTTCTAAAAGTCTTTATTTCATTAGTCCAAAAAGAAGTGTAGATGAATTGTGCATATTTGGGTTTACTTTACTCTTTGAAGTAAATGTGTGCTTTCCAGCTAAAGCAACTGCTCAGATCCAACTCCAGCTATTTTTGGATGCACTTTTCCTCTAGGTTTAGAGATGTTGCGGTATTACTTTTTTTTTTTTGCTATGAACATTTTAATTTTAGTAACTGATCTGCTGGGCTTTTTCATAGTTTTTACCTATCTTGTCAGTAGGCTACAGAAGTGGAATCTTCACTGTGTGCATGATTGGTTGCTTGAGTTGTGGTCACAGTTGTCTTGAAAGATCAGAGTGTGTGTCTATGTGTGTTAAAGTCTATCCAGACAGACAGAATTTAGACAAAGATTCAAAACCATTAACAAAGTTTTGGGTTTTGATTTTACAGTTTGTTTGGTAACATTTATCAGTGAATATTGTCAACTTTTTAAAATGTCTGTTTTCCTTTATAAAGCTGTTTTTGCTTCCTTGGCTTTTGATCTCAGTAGACTGTTAGTTTGTGGTACATGATAGTGCGCGTGAGTAAGCAGCCAACATGTTAATTTAATGCTTCCCATACAATCTGTGCCTGTATCTGACCTTGTACGGCTGAATTAGCCCCACTAATGAACTCAGGAATAAGCACTTCAGGATTTATGCTTGATACACCTACCTTAACTATACCGCAATACTTTCTTGCAGTCAGTGTAAATTTGACTGTTTAACCTTAAATATCCTTGAAGCAGTCATGGTTTAACCCTCTGATAAACCCTGTCGTAAGAAGTGTCCTAAAGGGGAGTATCTTTGTTGCTGCAAAGGTCAGGCCTCTTGCTGTAGTGTGGTAATGCTTAAATCCATGCTTTAGGGATTTGCTACCTTCTGTCTAGTTAAAGGCAACACAGAAAGTCAAAGGGACATCATTTCCTGACTTCACATAAGGAACACGATTGCTTTACTATCTGTTATCACTCACACACTAGCTCATACATTAGCTCCTATTCGTCTGAGATCTGTCATATCCCAAGATTATCTCAGCTATTTGTGAGCTAGATCACCAACAGAAGCTTTAAGTCTATGATCTGTATTAGCTTTCTTTAGAGACAAAGCAGTCCTTTCAAAGTTTAGTAGGGAAAAGGCCAAAGATGCTCTATGGCTGTGTCATGTGAAATTAATTATAGCAGAAGTGATGTTTGTCCTGATTTGAGCAGTCTTGTAAATGAAAACAGGAAGAATTAAGTTAGATGGAGGGGAGTTTGTGGAAAGGTGTTACACAAGGCTCTGTCCTGGTTAGTAGAGACATATGCTCTACACTGATTTTTTTTTTTTTTTTTTCAGTTCTGATAAGTCTACTGATTCCCAGGTTGTGGATATGAACTAATATTAAGTACTGATCTCATACCCCTGTTGATCCCAGTGGAAGATACAGGGATCATTATCTATGTCAAAAGCAATGTCAGGCTTGGCTTTAAATACAAAACCTTTTGTAGTACTTATAGACTTTTTTTGTATAAATCAACCTGTGCATTAGAACCTGGATATCAGTATTGGATCGGATGACATCCTCCCTTTTGATAATTATTGTACATTCATGTCTTCTGCTGTTTCTTTAAATGCAACTGATCACCTCAGTTATACAATGGACTCTTTTAACAGTGATTAAAGATGCCTTGCTGCTCATCTCTGTCTCAAAGGATGGAAATATTTGTCGCAGCCGTCTTTAAAAGTGAGGAGGAGTGACTCAACTCTGATCATGAATATGACAGATTTTGTCTTTTGTTTATGGAGTTTTACAGAGGATGAGAAGATATTTGTGTCAAAAGGGACTCAGAAGTTTCCCATGTCTCTGTCCTTATTTCCTTAAAACCATTTGCTAGAAAATAGCGCTGGGCAATAGAGCTAAGGAGAGTTTCTCCCAGTGTTATTGATGACTCATACATTTTAATCAGTTGTATGGACATGATTTTTTTTTTTTTACACATGCTAGCAGTCCATTTCTCAGAATTTGCAAGTGATGACAAAACATTAAAACCCCATAGAGAAATAAGAGAAGCCAAAATGTCTTATATGATAAAGATAACTCGTATAGATTTTTAAATAAAAATATTTTAAGGGATCAGGGGAAATCAAGCTGCAACATTTTTATAGTTAAATCATCTTTTATAAATAGTTTGATGTAACTTTTTGTACAGTTGGTTGGATAGTCATCTGCAGTTTCTTTAAACAAAAAAAAAACAAAACGGCTCTTTATTTCAAGTCCTATCATCACAATGCTGAATAACTTTGTCATATATCACAGATTTTTATCATATTGTGCAGGATTGGTACTTTTCCAAACTTAACTTGGTGCTGTGGTCTGTTTCACATCAGACTGTGCAAAACCAAACTGTTTCCATGTAAGGTAATGTGACTTCCTTTCTTTGGTATTAGCTCTGTAGAAAGAAATGTGACTATAATGACATGCAAAAAAAGGTTATTTTTAATAGGCTACTTATTGGATTTCAGGTGATGCGGTTATTGCAGATGTTCATATTGTGATGATGGAAATGTGTCAGTGTCAGTAACTTATGCCAATAATTTATACTTGCATATCCAATTTGATTATCAGTGTTATACATGGAGCCAGATATTTGAATAGCAGAAATGAGCATTCTCTTCCATTTTCTTCCATATATTTTGCATCAGACCTGCTGAGTAGGTGAAACCCTGCAGTTGTACTGTGGCTGGGTGTGGGTTTGTTTTACTCTGATCATGTTGTAGTTCAGGAAGCGGGCAATACTTTGAAACATTAACATGCCTTTAAAAATAAATACAGACTAAATGGTGACTGCAGCTTGTCACCTGGGGCTCATTAACGTGTGTGTGTGTGTGTGTGTCCTGTCAGGTTTGTGTAAGTCCCCTTGGGTTTTATTCACACACAGACATACACTGCAACAGGCCATGGGGATGCTGTGGAATATGTTCTTTGTGCATTGTATGTTGTTGGTTAAGTGCTTTACTGTACAAGTATTTTGTTTTATTTAATTTCTGGGGGAAGCTGAAGGGATAAGGCATGATTACTGTGGCCATACACTAATTAACTTGCCTTTCTTTTATTTCTAGTGTCACAAATTATGTAGAAGTTGCATATTCTTAACAGTGTTTAGCATGCTATTTGACCTGGTGGAAAACATAAATGACCAAGACATAACGCAGCCATGCCTGGATTATTCTGGAAGGTGATGAGGATGTCGGTTTGATGCTGGAGATTGGATTTAGTTAGACTTGAGAGGATTAGAGAAACCATTCAAGTCAGCATTGTTTGCTAGAAAGACAGAGGCAGGAGTGGGGGATGGTGGAGGGGCTGAAGACAGGCCCTTGCACAAAAAGGGGCTTTAAAAGCTAATTCTGCATTGATGATATTGGTCCTGTTGCCTCTACAGGGTACAGTCAATACTTGAAGGTAATGGAATTTGATAATTTTTTCTGTTGTAGTTTTTGTTGTTGTTGTTGTTGTTGTTATTATTATTATTATTATTATTATTATTATTATTATTATTATTATTATTATTATTATTATTATTATTATTATTATTATTAGTTATATAGGTATACAGATAGTCAAATAGAAAAATCGAATACCAAATAGCCAAAGATAATTAATAATAGAGGATAATTAAATGATGATAGGTAACAATAACCAAAATAAAAACTAAAATAACAATGAATGATAATAAAGTATTGCATAAGAGCACTGGATTAACTTAACTAGTATAACTAACCAACACCAGAATTAGCACAATAATAACTAAATGATGAAAAAATGAAAATTAATTTGTTAATGGAGACTAACAGGTGCTAATCTAGGAGTAACTAATTAATAATAATAAAGAAGGACACAAGAGTAGCTATGTAATGATGAATAATTGATTAATGACAAAAATGAGGAAAAAAAACTAAAAAAAAAAATTGTATACATAAATAAGTATCAGCTGTCAGTATCAGTTGTTCCCTGATTCTAAGCTTCGATTTCATTCACTAAGCTAAAGTAATTTAATTAATTTCAACATTGACTGACCACCACAGTTTTAAAGATTTGAGATTGAAATAAAAACACATGTTGAACAGAGTACTTTTTTCTCTAGATAAGGTAGCAGATGTAGTTTTATTTCGCCTGTAAACATGCCACTGGTAAAGACATTGGTCATCTCATTTTTAACTTGTACAAAATTCCACTTGCAAGAGTTTTGCAGGTATTATTTATGATCGTCAAACTTATTAATAGACCATATGAATAGTGCATGAGTACTTCAGGACTCAGGAGCAAGTTTCTGGTAAAAGGAAAGTTGTGTCCTCAGAACTGAACAGTACTGTGGGTTATGCAAGCGGCAGAGACCTCCAAACCCTTGAGCCTGAGTGTTTGGACGCAGTGGCATTATGGGTGTGAGGGGTGAAGAGCTTCACAGATGGCATGGTGTCAAGTGTGTGTGACACTAAGTAGTATCTGAGTGTGACAGGTTGCTAAGTGGAGAACTTGCTAGAACAATGAGGTGTGCGATAACTGTTCTCTACTGGTGTCAATGAGTTTATTACCCAAACATTACATGTGGCCACTTCCTAACAAACCACACATTACATAAAAACACAGCATTATATAATAACACTCACTCTTTGTAGTGATAAATTGATGACTGAGTTGCATCTCTAGCAGCTGCTTTTTAACTGAACTGGAATTTTTTTTGGGGGGGGGAGTACTGAAGAAACATCACTGAACTAGTAAACTCTGCTAGAAGTAAAAACATAAATGAGTTTCTCCAGGTCAACCTTAGACATGAAGTCCTGGAGTTTGACTATTTTTGTAAGATAAACATGATAAAAATCTGATCTTGTCACTGCTTTCATGTGGCTACTTAGACTAGGATCAGTGTCAACTACAACAACAGTCTAGTTTAATATTTGAGAAGATTTAACTGTTAGAAATGTATGTGATTCATCAAAAGAGACATTAGTAACATATTACATAATGAAGGGAAAATGTGATAAATTTTGACATTACATAATGCAGTGTTTTTATATAATGTGTGATGTTCCCCTGCTGTTACAATCACAGCACCCATTTTCCATTGGCATGAAGTAGACAACTTAGAGCCAATCCTGTGAAAGACGTCAGTATGAAGTGTCATATTTTCTGTTCTGGGCTGAAATGAAATTTTGCAATAAAGGCAAATCCATCAAGGTTGTAGTAATTTTCAAGAGTCTGTGTGTAGCTTGAGTGTTGAATTTAGTGTATGCTGGTACATGGCTTTATCCCCAGATATTTTTAAAAATTAAAAATTCTTTGGACAAATGCTCGTGAGCATGGGAAGCTGTTGCCTGCTGTTTGAGAACTATTTCCAGTACCTATGATTGATCCTGTTGATTATGATGATCAGGTTCAGATGACAAACATTCTATACTCTGTGAAGTGTCATTTAGAGCTGCAACGGATTAATCGACTAGGTGCTTGAAGTTGATGCAAAAAGTCCCGATTCAATTAATCGACTTTAATTGATTGGAGATATTCTATTGCAGTTTTCCTGAATTGAAGCTTCTTTGTGCATCACAATAAGCGCCTGTGTGAAACGCAACAGTGGAACCAATGTTTAACAGCAGAGAAATGAAGGAAACAAAGCTTTGATTCAGGAGAATTGTGGCTGAATGATTTTTTTGGATCACTTCGAGTCGATTAATCGGTTGCAGCTCTAGTGTTATTATTATGATACCTATGAGTCAGCTGTCTTTTACCCCAGTATTATTAACTTTTCTCCTTTTTTGTTTTGACATACAGTATTTGTATGAACTAGTAGTGCCTTGTCAGCTTTGTTTGCAATACTGGCCTTGAGGTAAATTAAGCAGCAGATCAGATTTGTTGCTTTTGAAAAGATAGTGCCTCTTCTGAAGTAATTTTTGTAAGGGCCCCTTTACACAGCACGGAGATCGTTGGGTGACCGTTGAGTGATCAAAAATTGGCCCGATTTCTCAACAATCTCCTAAGCCTCGAAAAAGCTGTTTCTGTGCAAATGTTTGGGAGATCCTTGTGGACTCGTTGTGCCCTTGGCCCCCTACTTTAAACTGTCTGATCAGTTGGATCAGGCGGGGGGAGGGGTCATCGAGATAGCCATACCCATTGCCTCATTGATCTCTCAATCATCTCTACCTTCGGGGTGGAAAAATTTAGCATTCATTGAAAGACTGCTGAGAGATCATTGGGAGATCGATAAGATTGCTGAGGGCTCCTTGAGCGTTTGTTGAGAAATCGCTTCCTTTGGTGATCGTTGAGAGATTGTTTTGGACCGAGTCAAAACTTTGAGGAGACTGTGGTGACCTTGGAGATCACTGAAAGATCATTGAGAGATCTTGGTGATCGCTGGGTGCTCATTGAAACATCGTTGAGAGATCTGGCCATTTTTTTCATCGTTCAACGATCACTGAAGGGGGTTTAATGTGGTGAAGCAATGCTGGGTAATGCTTATTCTTTTTGAATGACAGAGAAAGAGTCTATGTTTCAGCACCAGGAACTGTCCACCGAACAGTCAGCCTTGGTTTTTATTTTATGCCACTGTTAAGATTAGTCACAATAACTGACACTAATGTTATTGTTACAGAAAATTAATTTTATGTCTTGGGCACTTTTAACTCTAAGATATTTAATCCACACTGTCATCTTCAGATAGAGATAAATTAACACAAGCTGTAAAACAGAACAGGCAGTTAATACATTCTACAGCAAAGAACTCTGAAAGAATTGCAATTAAGGCTTTGTTTGTTAGAATTCATTACTTACTATGTTAACAAATGATCCATCTGCTAATTCTGTACTATCCTACTGTTCTGTGTTGTTAAATTGTTGTGTATGTGCATCAGTCAGGTCAAGCAGAGGATGTTGGAGTGACTTGCATCATGACTGCTTTCACACTGGTGAATCATAATACTAACCAAAAAAAAAAAAGCCTGCTGTAAAATTTATGACCTGTTTAAGTTTCTGACGAATATGGAGAGTGTTTTATTATTTGAATTTGAGCAGTTAATAGGTGTCCCTGGTCTAGATGTTATGTCCTTGTTATTGTGGCTTTACTGAGTCTTTTATTTATGTCTCACTCTATGGCATCAAACATTTCAATCTGAAGTAGAGATCAGAGATAGGCCAAAAGGACATTTTACACACTATCAGTATCAGCAGAACATGGCTCTGAAAGTTAATGATTGATATCAGGCTTCTTCACTTGAATTACTAATGTCAAGGAAAAATGTTTTTTGCAGCTAGTTTGATGCTCAGTGATCAAGATTCATATGTATGCATCCTTTAGTTTTTTTTAATCTTTCTTAATAAGACTTTGGTGTTATGTAATCAGTTTCCTCCCTCCATCCAAAGACATGCACTGAAAGGTTAATCGGTCAACCTAAAATTACCCATAGGTAGCTGGGATAGGTCCCAGCATCCCCCACAACCCTAGTGAGGATAAAGCGGGTTCAGAAAATGAATGAGTTCTTATCAGTTTCTGATGAAGTCAAAATGTGATTTTTTTTTTTTTTTTTTTTTTTTTTTTAACTTTAGAATTTCAAAAGATAAATGAATAAAAACCAAAATATTAAAAATAAGTTAAAAAAAAAAAAAAAAAAAAAAAAAGAAAAGTGGAAGGCAGCAATGGGAAATTAGTACGTGGAGTGATGTTTTCTTTCTAACACAATTATTTGCTTGTAAAGATAAAATCATTGGTTATACAAGAATAACTCAGATGTACTTTAGAGTGAGGTGACGCTCAGGCTGATGGAAAAAGAAAATCACGCTTTCTTAGAATCCTATTTGGCTACACTCATCTTTCATATTAATGTCATTATTTTCATGGGCAGTATATTAATGTGATTTCTTTTTTTCACCCTCCATTAGTCAGACCTAATTTTCTTTCTTGTCTTGTTAACAGTTGGAACAACTGAGTAGATTAATGCTCCACCATCGCCTCTTACTTGTCCCTGATGGTTCTCCACTTCAAGCGTGTGTTTATTCTATTTATATTTTGTGCATGTTCTCCACTGTCAGCCTTCATCTGTCTAAAAGCATTACCTTTTTGTGTTTTCTGCTGGAACCATAAAAAGGCAGCTTTACAATTGGATGTGATAAGACAGAGTGATTTTAGTTTTAACGCCTATGTCATCGGGTTAGTTGTATTGAATACTGTGCAGCTTGGCAAAAAGTTACAGAATGGGACAGAATGTCACATATCATCTGCTGTGTAAGATGAATTTTGTATGCAGCTCTGTTAGTTGAAGTTATTGCTGCTTAACTATTTTGTGTCAGAAATTGGATGAATCTTCGAGATGCAGAGACAGGTAAAGTGCTGTGGCAGGGAACTGAAGACCTGTCAGTGCCAGGAGTAGAGCATGAAGGTATGCATATCAAACACAGCAATTTTGTGGGCTTAATGTATGATGGGTTTAAAATAAACGTAATGTATTCATCACACATAAAAATGACTTAAAGGTAGTTCCGATTTTGAAGGAAAGTTTATATTTTCTGGATATTTCAGAGAAAATGGTGCATTACTGTATTGCACTACTGTTATTGTAAATAGGTTTTATTCATATATTTTATATTCCATTATAGTTTATCTTTTATACCACTTTGTTTATTGTATATCCGATATAGAGTTTCGAGGATATAATGGTTTTACCCCAAACGCCGCCAGATATCCTTCGTGTGAACACAATGACTAGGACAGAGTTGGTTGATTTCTTCTCCCTTGATAACCAACATAGGGGACCCCTGGTGGAAGAACCTTATCGATTTCAGTTTCTCTTTGAGTATTAGAACTCATCCAAATGGGGGCACTTTAGCTCAACATCAGTTTTTTGGACATAAAGCAAGCAATAATAGGCCGATTTAGATAAAATTTGGTTGGTATTGATTATCTTACAAATGTCTACTTTCTGGCTGCCATCCAGAGTTCATATGGTGTCATGTTCATTCACTAGGTAGAGTTTTGTAGGGGAAAATGGGTACTCTGCCCATTATTCTGCCACTATCGGGTTGATGTAGCTCAAATTGAGTTCATATTGATTGTCTAACAATAATCATGGACAGATTTAAGCAGAGGATTGGGGGGATTTCAGGGATATACCCTTGCTGTCTGCCCCCGACAGTGTAAGCCTCATTATTCTATTTTTATCTAATTGCATGGCATTTAATTGCAAGGTGAGAGAGAAATGATATCTCAGTTCTCTGCATGTCCTGTGCATCTAGTGAATTGACACCAAAAACAATCTTTGCATCTAATGATTTCACGTACTGTGTAATATCCAGGTGAAACAGATATCCGACAGAAACACTTCCTGTAACCAGCTGTGAACACATTTCATGTTTGTTTTTGTCTGTCCCTCCAGCTCGGGTCCCTAAGAAGATCCTGAAATGTAAAGCAGTGTCCAGAGAACTCAACTTTTCCTCCTCAGAGAAACTGGAGAAGTTCAGACTGGAACAGAAGGTTTTCTTTAAAGGACAGTGTCTAGAAGGTAATCCAACAAAACAATGAACCACATGTGCAAAAACTACTTTACCAGTCAGTCAGTGAGTAAAGGACCTTGTCTTGTGGGTTCAGACGTCCCGATGCAAATGGAAAATAACTGTCCAGCAATATTATTCTGTCTCATAGTATAGTATAATACAATGCACAAGTTAAACTAAGTATGAATGTATTTTGCTATTAGACAATAGTGCACATGAGCATACATTGTTTTATTTGGTATTCTGTTTGTAGTTTGAAGCACAATTCAGGATAAGAAGCTCTGGAACTTTACAACTGCAATTTTATGAAAACCTGCCAGTTCAGACCAGAACAAGAGAGAGATGATGTATTGTTTCCATAACAACAACTCTCTGTACTCCTGTTCTCACGGCTGGCTTTCCAGGCTGTTTTGTGGTTAGATTTTGGCCAAAAATAAAATCCTGATTTTTTTTTTTTTTTTTTTTTTTTTTTTTTTTTTTTTTTTTTTTTTTTTTTTTTTTTTTTTTCCTCCCCCTGTAAAAACTCAATTTTCGATTCAGGCTGGTGGTGGCGTTTTAGCCAGCATGTTGCTTTTGTGTGCAGCCCACAATGCAACACATTGCTCCCACTCTGGCGTGTGATGATGTTTGAGGTGCTGAAATAAGTTGGTTTTGCTGCTGTCTTTGACTGATACCGCCTTCAGGCTGCGTTTGCAGCAAGGAATGGTTTGATCTTCATTGGAAACTTCAAAACCATACCAATTCCACACAACTGACTCGCTCATGCTATTTTTAGCCACAAACTTCTCACTCTCTTTCTCTCTTTAGCAAATAGCATGTTTGTACTGGTGTGTGGAAACCAAAGACTGTGGAGACCACTCCCACAGTTAGGAGGAGGAGCCTATGGTAGCCCAGAGGTCCGTGGCCTGGAGACACAAGAGAGATGAAATTTGATTTGACGATTACCCTTTTTTAATCATCGTCCTAATTTAATAATCCAATTTTGATTTAAAGGAGTGATATTTTGCTTCTTAAATTAAATCATGCATTTTAAAACTTTGCCCTGTGGTCTACATAAACTGTAAATGCTATCCTTGGGTCCAAATTCTTCATTAATTCAACTCCACAGGTCCATCTTCAACCCAATTGCTGAGTAATGACAGGAGAGGTCGTTTTGAGCACTGGCCCTTTAAATGCAAATGAGCCAGTTCACAGCTCACTCCCTCCAGGTTGTTCCTTCCGCTCTGTCCTATTTAGCCACTTGTGTTCATTAATACAACCAGCAACTGAACATTTTAGGTAATCGGCTCAAAGTTTGGACATATTTTCAGTGTGGACTACAACTGCTGCTGCTGACAAACAATTGTGGCGCACTCGTTGGAAGTCTTGGCCTTATCTGTGCAAATGCCATGATGTAACAAATTAAAAAGGAATTAAAACAGGTTGGAGAAATCCACTCAACCTTTGCCAAAATGAATATAAGGATAGCTTTGCAGCACCTGGAGGGTTCAAATTCAAACTTTTTGAACTGTTAGGGTCCAAATACACAAATAAATGTACCAAAGATTAATAAAAGTGGGTTTAGCAAAATATGACCCCTTTAAAATCGATTAATTGTGCAGCCCTAATTTCTAGTGTCTTATTGATCATGAATTACTTGCTCCAGCTGCATTTCTGCCATGGATGATAAGGTGAGAACATGAAAAGGGAACAAGATTTCTCTCATCTATTTATGGAGCAGGTCCAGAGCTTTAAAAAAAAAAAAAAGAACACTAGCAGAGAAGACGGAAACCATCAAGACTGCACTCTTCTAGAACAGCTTTGGGGTAACAGGTGAACTACAGTCCACATATACTGACTGAGAAAAACATACTAAATCAGAAGCAGTATTCAGTTATTGGCTTATCTGCATCTTTCTTAAACAGTTTGATCTCACTGTGGTTTGACAGATTTTCATCACTATTGCCTCTTGTTGACTGAATTACTTACTGTTTTGTTTTTTTACATTTATTTTATTTATCAGTTTTTTTTAGTTATTAACTGATTTGTTGCTCATTTAAAATTTGATAACTACAGTACATTATCAATATTTGTTGTATGACTAAAACACCATTTGAATTGAGAAGTGACTCACTACAAGCTTATCTATAGATTATCCTGTTTTAGAACTAGGACTGGAAAAATTTAGAACAGCAATGAGAAAAAAATGTTTTTTATTAAAGTTTTAAAGAAATAATCACCTCCAGAACTATTTAACTGGACTGGGTTTAACTTAACTTATCTTTGTCAATGATGCTTTGTGGGGAAAAACACAAATGAATCCATAGTTTTAAATGAACCTTCAACCTGACAGTGTAAAGTGTATCTGCTGAGAAATTTCTCAGGCACTTAAAGAACTGGTGTTTGATGCCTGGTCCCTAAAAGAGATTATAAGATTTAGTCCTGAGTTATTTTAAAACCCTGTTGGATCTTCTGCCACACCACAGCTGAGAACAGAAACCACAGATGTGATGAGCTGTCACAGTACGACAACAGACAGTACAAGCTCAGTTAGCAGCGATCATTTGTAAACAGTTGTTAGTGTTGTCAGTCCCCGTTACTGTGTGTTTGCAGTGTTGCCCCTGAGGAGCTGGTTTACAGGGCTGAGGCACTCCAGGGGACAGCACCCTGTCAGCGCAGACATATGTTTATACTGCAGGTTTCCACCACAGAGGAAAAATGTCTCTTAAACACTGCTTCGATCACAGTACAGAAGCACATGGTATTTGAGTGATATAGTCATCATATTAATGGTGATATTATTATTATTATTATTATTATTATTATTATTTTTATCATCAACATATCACCCACCCTCCCTTACACACATACACACCCTCACCTACACTGAACTGCTCCAGTGTGCAATATTCACTATGGAAAATATCAGAGAACCATAGTTTTTTATACTCAACACGTGTTTATAAAGATATTTATTCTATCGTGTATGTGTGTGTGTATGTATGTATGTATGTATGTGTGTGTGTATATATGTGTGTGTGTGTGTATGTGTATATATATATATATATATATATATATATATATATATATATATATATATATATATATATATATATATATATATATATATATATATATATATATATATATATATATATATAAAATTAGTGCCTGTTTTATTGCTACTGCATCAAAATTTTATTTTTAATGTAAAATCTTGAATGACAAATAAAGTCTGTCTATGTCTAATAATAATTGGCAATACTGAGCTTCCTGTGTGTCTCTTTGTCCAGAATGGTTCTTTGAGTTTGGCTTTGTTATTCCCAACTCCACCAACACATGGCAGTCCCTGATAGAAGCCGCTCCAGAGTCCCAGATGATGCCAGCCAATGTTTTAACGTGAGTCTGCACTCAGATGGTTCAATCTGCCCTCTCTTCTGTATATACTATATGAGGGTTTGGGTTATGTCATCTGTACCACAAATGCATTGTGTGTTTCCATATATGTATATCTAATTGTATTTTTGGTAAACTAACCTTTGTAAATTGTCATTTAATAACACTTTAGTACTAATAGAAGCTCCAGTGCTGTGTAATAGATAGTTCTTTCGCCTGCTGAATTAGACTTTTGGAGCTTCTGTTTATTGAAGAATGTTTTTTTTTGTCCTGACAAGCAGCTCTACTGTAGTTTTGGCTGAGAGGTTACATTAGCAAGACATGCTAAGTTGTAATTAAGACTGCTGTTAATTACAATACCTGGACTACAAGGATGATTTGGTTACAGTAACTAATGTTGGCATGAGTTCAATGAATTCTGATTTTACTACATTTAGTGTGTTTTTGTTTTTAATAGAGTTATCATTATTCATGTTGTTGTTGTGTTAAAGTTTAGCAACCAGCTGGAATTATATAACTGCATTTAAAACAACCATGTCTGGTTCCCACCAGTTTGGATGGTGTTGTCAGTAAGTTAGCATTAGACAAGCAAGCCATTTAGAGGTGAAGCCAAAACACCCAGAGCCTATCTTGAAAGCCTTGTCTCTAAGCAGAAAAGAGAGCAATAAGGTTGTCACATCCATATTTGCTCTGACCCATAATGCCTTAATGAAGCCTTTCAACTCTAGTCATGTGACTTCTATACACTGTTTCCCATAAAGTTGGAATAAAATATTTTACCTTTTCTCATGAAATGATTGTGATAATGTGATGTGATAGATAAGGTGTAACTGGGACCCAGTATGTGATTATTGTACCTTGTCAAAGGTGATTACTAAAGTGTGTAAATAAGAAGAAAAAAAGGAATGTGTCTAAAAACAAAATTATTCCAACTTTATGGGCAACAGTGAATAAAATAAAACCTTACATAAGGAGCTTTGAAATTTTAACTCGGCCATAGACATATCTAATTTTTATTTTACCTTTTTGAAAAATCTTACATAATATGCATTTTAATTTCTAACAATCATCAACTCAAAATTATAAGTTCATAACATATTAGAGTTGTGTTGCCATCATGTTCAGCTATTAGTAGTCATATCGGCAGTGATAATGTTGATGTTTTCAGTAAGATTTGACATCTAAGTTGAAGCTGACATGTTGTTTTTGTCTTCCAGTGGAAATGTGATAATAGAGACCAAGTTCTATGATGATGATCTCCATGTCAGCACCTCCAGGGTACGACTTTTCTACGTCTGACCTCTGACCTGTTTCTCTACCTTCCTAAATGCTGACGTCCTGCCAAGGTCTACAAGTTACCAATTTTAGATACAGTTGTCATCAGGATTCGGCTCATCTCTGACAGTCAGTGGCGTGAGCTTTGTATTGGGTGGTTTTTCTTCAATTTGTGTCGACCTGAAAATATCTAGACCTTGGGAGGAAAAGGGAAGAGGAGGAAAGAGAAGAGCTCGACTTTGTTATCTCTTTTCCAAGATAATCTCTCTGCATTACCCCCAACAGACTGTTCTACTGTAAATACATATCTCAAGTCAGCCAGAGAGTCGCTCTGTAAATGACATAATGTGTGCTTTTTTTAAACTTCTGTCTCTCACTCTGAGGTTGTATTGACTCAGGAACAGAACTCCATAACCTTCTGTCATCCTCCTCCTGCTGTCTGTACATGAAACACTGCTCTCTGTTTAGTGTCGTTTAGGCACATCGATGTCGAGGGAAGACTCAGCTCATCGTCATAGAATATTAAAGTTTGCTTTTAGCTGAGTTCCATTCCAGAAGCTACATCCTGTCAAATTCACTTTTTCTGACCAATCAGTGGTCAGTGACAGCATTTCTGTTACTTCTCTATAGCAAGCAAACTGTTATGAATAACAGATCATTGCTATGTTGCATATACACAGTTCCAACTATAGAATCTAATGAATTAGGTTTTAGCAGAAAAATAACTTTGAAATTGCTATTTATTTGTCAATTTACCATTTTTACTACTATCACTGATCACACCTCGTCCGGTTCAACAGGAACTGTCTGAACCGATCATTGTTATAAGTTGAAACTGCTCATGATGCTATTGTGAATCTTCTGTCTCATTTGCAGAAGCTTCAGTTCTCTAAACACACCTCTGTTGTAGCTTCTGAAATGGGACATAGCTTCTAGCAACTAACCAGTTCCTCCTTTCTGATATCATGTACTAGCAGAGCAGTGATTAATATGAAGGCGTTTTCACACCTACAGTACTGTACAAAAGTTTTAGGCGGCCTTTTAGATTTGTTATTTTTGCAGCGTTGAAATGATCATGCATATTTATTTCTCAGTCTCTGTTCTTCAGATACAAGAAAATACAGGAAATATGTGCACAGCCTTAAAAGACACACAAAAAAATGGAGCTAAATACTGTAGGTTGTAAAGGTTAAAGTCAGTATTTAGTGTGACCCCTGACCCCATGACAAGACGCAGCAAAGAAGCAGCTGGAATAATAAAAAAAAAAATCATACTTTACTCTAGTATGTACAGCAGTAATATCAAAGTCAGTGAAGAAAACAGCTTCTAGAAATCAAAGTGGTCATATCTAGTGTGACCTTCCTTTTACGCTTAACATATCTTTAAGCCTTTTGTTCAGACAATATGAAATTTTTGGCATTCACTTTCTAATTTTTTTTATTCCAGGTTTTATTCAACACATGCCAGATGTTGCTAACTGTTTTTGCTGCTTCTTGTCAGGGGTCACACACTAAATACTGACTTTAACCTTTACAACCCACTTAGTTCTGTTTTGTGTGTATCTTTTAAGGCTGTGCACATACTTCCTGTATTTTCTTGTTGTATCTGAGGAAAAGAGACTGAGAAATAAATATGCCCGTTCAGTTCAACGCAGCAAAAGCAACAAATCTAAAGGCCGCCTAAAACTTTTGCACAGTACTGTATTCTTGGGTTACTTTTGCCTGAATCGGCTGAGTCTGTAATGTTTTCCCTTTTCATACTAAAGAATTGAAACAAACCAAAGTAAATCACTGTAAACCATGTGAGAATGTTAACTCCACTCACTGATCAGATGTCTCTGGGTTGGGAACAACAAAGTAAAAACAAGTAGAGGGTCTGGTTTTGTGAATTATTTCATACATCAACTTTGGCATCATAGTGGACTGGTCAGCAATTGCCTGTGAACATACACAAAGTAGATGTCTCAAAACATTTTACCTCTCTAGATCATAAACCTGTCTGTAATTGGCCACTTTTTCACAGCACTTCTGTTACAGGAATATTTTGCCTTTATTCCAGAATGTCTGTGTAAACGAAATGGTGGGATCATTTGGTTCCCCCCTCTGTCACAGCTCTGTAACACCTCTGGAGGTAGTAACAGAGCCATGATAAAGGTGGAGTCATAATTCCAGAGCGCATGTAAAAGGAACACCTCTCATTCCACATCCGAGGTGTGATATTTTGATTTTGTATTGCGTGTGTGACCCCCATGTCTGGGGGGGATTTAAAATTGAGCGCGGGCCGTGTACAGTAAACAAACATATCAACGCGACCGGAAAGATGTGGAACTGGGGAGACGCAGAGATCCATGAGCTGTTGCCACTTCGGGCGGAGGATTTTATCCATGCTGACATTTGTGGAACAGTAAAAGATGGACCAACGCTGGAGAGGTTAGCAACATCGCTATGCTCATCGTATTTTTCCGACGCGCAAGTTATATGTCACATTATACACTGCGCTGCGTCACCACCCCTTTGATTCCAGAACGCAGGTCCGCTGTGTAAAAGTCCAGCCTGTCTCACCTCTGTTACTCCTTTGGCTTGGCTGTGGAAATCAGTCACTGGTGGGGAAAAAAGGTGGGATCACCATCTCACCTTTTTTCTGGAATCTCTGTGTAAAAGTGGCTTTAGTTTGAGGTATGTAAATAGTATTCAGAAAACCTACAGCTTCCTTTTTGGCTCTTGTATTTACACGCCAGTCTTGCCCAGTCCACTATGGAGTACACATAGAAGCATTGAATCCACCAATACAACGTCTACATACTGTATGTGTGAGTGTGTAATACACTTCTGTTACAACAACACAAGTCAGCCCCCATAATCCAAAGCACAACTGGCTACAGGAGCTGTTTCGATAACACCTGCAGAGGTAGTTGTCAGGTCAAGTTCACGCCACACACCAAACCCTGCAGAGTTGGAGTCAAAGTTTCCTGTAGACCACTTGGAAGAGGTGGTCTACATATGGCTTCAAATGAACTCCAGAACAGTTCATTTGTGGTTAAAACTTGATCTTGGGTTAATTAAAACAGACTCCAAATGTAAATGTGCATTTAGTGTAGTGTGTGCTGGAGGTCCATCTTACTGTAGTCCACTACCAGAACAGCTGATTGTTACATTCCTGTAAATTCTGCACTAAAAACTGAGAAGATGATGATCCAGGAGCAGTCCATTCATACAGTCATTCCTGTGCTTGTACATGATTTTCAGTGGTGTGAATTGTAACTAAACCTTTAACTAAATCCTAAATGGATGCAGATGGATGCATCATGTATTCTAAGTAGTTAAACTGTCAACAGTTTTATCCCAACTAGCCCCAGATGTTAACAGCTGTGTAACTGTTTTGTACATCTGAGCTAGAATTTTAACTTTGACTTCCCATCCAATTCACTGTGGTCATGTCTTTGTTTTTTCTTAGCTGCTAACTGAGCTGTGTAAAATAGACTTATGTTTTAATATCACAGGAGTTGTGAATTAAAGGTATCAGATGTTGTAATAACTTGATGTGTGTGGACTTATTTGTGCTGCTTTAAAATAAGGATTTCTACAGTCTATATATCTATAAACTGTGACATTGTTAACTCCTGAAAACAAAGCAACACATCTTATTATGTAAAGGGAAAAAGACAATTTTCCAAAGAGGTTACCATTGGGAAACACAAGGGGGCTCTGTTGCATCATATTTCATTAGACCAGTAGTACTACAAAAAGAGTCCTCCAAAACATGATTTTGATTTTGTTGTAACAATAGTGTGAATTTAACTACCAAGATGCAGCAGTGAAGTATTTATCATAGGTTTGATGCACTTGGCTGTTTTTTGTTTTTGTTTTTTTATATATAGCTTTATATTTATTCGTCTCTGATATTATGGAGTGTATTGTACTTGTACTCCACTACATTTGCCCTTTCAGATAATTACTCCTCTTGTATACAATGCATACATATGATGATTCTATAGAACATGATGCATTACTGTAAAGTGTATAGCAGCATTAAAAAAATGTTCAAGCTCAACAGAAAGATATGTAGCATGAGAAACAAAGGTCATCCTTTAGTAGTTCCACAACAAGGAAATTTGCGGTATTTCAGCAATATAGCTCCTTAAAATAAAGATTAAAGTAAGAAATATGAAAATTATTTTCGTTTTTTAAAGTACAGAAAATACATATTGAAGTGCAAGGTATTGAGTATTACAAGTCTTGCACCTTGCTGAGGGCCATATACTCTACAATAATAATTAATGTACATAAGAGAATAAAGGGAAAAAGCTCAGATGTGAGCAGGACATGGTACCACTGCTGCCACTCCAGTGGCACCATCTTAAGAACTGGAGCAATACAACACAATGTAGGAATAATATGATTCCAAAAACATAGAATATGTGCATAGTCTATACAATTGTATTACTTCTTACTGTTATTACTATCTTTATATTTTTTGTCTTTTGCACTATGTTTATGCGTGCTCATTTTTTATGCACTTTATTCTGTTCCTGCCTTGACCAGTGAATTTCCCAGTTGTGGGATCCACAGTCTCATCTATTCTATAAACTGACAGGGATCATTCAACTGCACAGTGAGCACTTCTACTCGGATGAAGAATGTTTTTGTGGGATTTTTCCACAGTGCATTAACACCATTTGTTATTATTGGTTTATCACTGCTCAAAGGTGAGATGAATTTATGTCATCAAATTCTGGATCTACCACTGTTTCTTCGTGTTGTTTGGTATAGTTGTGAATCTCTTGTGCCTTATTGTCCATTCCTTCCAGCGATTTATTTACTTTGTTCATTTGTCCTTCATTTTAATGTTAGTTTCTTTGTGATTTTAAACCACTCTCTGTTCTGTTCTGTTCAGAAAATCTTTAAGTTAAGAAAAGGACATTATAATTTAAGAGGGATGTTTGTGTTTGAAAAGTGTAAAGTAAGAACAAACGTTAAATATCACAGTGTTTCAGTTATTGGTGTCAAGCTATGGAACGAATTGAAGGATGAAGTGAAATTGTGTAGCTCACTGTTGAGTTTCAAAAAGAATTTAATTGGTCAAATTATGAAGGGCTATGAGAGTAATATGTTTACAAAATAACTTATTACACTGAATGTAGTATAATTTAAGTTTAAGTATTTTTCTGTTGCAACTTAAGGTGTGGACATGGACTAAGGGTGTAAATAGGAGAAGCAGAAATAAGCCTCCGGCTTCAGCTTCTTCCTTTTTCAGTTACAAAATGTGTTAATTTTATGCTTGTTTGTTTCTTTTTTAATATGTAGGTGTTTTGTTTTGTTGTCTTTTTTATATGTGTGTGTTTTGTATCTTGTATTTAACTGAAATAAACATTCATTCATTCATTCATTCATTCATTCTCTGTGCTCCAGAAAGTAATACAAATAAAACAATTACTGCTACTATTACTGTTACTACTGTCACAACTGATATCTATTGTATTGTATTGTATTGTATTGTATTGTATTGTATTGTATTGTATTTTAAGGTGTTGTGTATCGATTATTCCCTAAAAGCTTAATTTATTGCCATTAGCAATGAAAACATGAACACCGACTGTAGAACTACATGTCCCAGTAGCCTTTGCGGTCCACGAGGAAGTGGATTGTCTCGACCTTGGAGTTTGACGTGCAGCAGCATGGCGAGCAAGGAGCCGAACGTGAGTATTTAAGATACTTAATCATATTATATATTTATCTCTTTGCGGTTATGGATGTGACCGGAGGTGCTGCGTTATTTATTGTACGCCCACATAATAAAATAGTAGTCCGATAAAGAGTTAGACCTTCTAACCTGCTGTTAAAGAAAACGTTGGTGAGTGTTAGCTAGGTCAGTTAGCATGTCATTATGTGATAGCGCTGCTAGTTCGTGCATTGCTGAATTTTGTTAACAGCTGGTGATATTAGTAAAGTTCCTAATCTTAGACCCAGCTGAATGACGCTTGGGTTTATTAACACTTCATTGCATAGTATTGTTACGTACAGAGACATGGACTCGGCCTAGTTCATTCACTTTGCAGTGTTACAGCACAGCTCCATTGCATGTTTAGTCCAGGTGTATTCGGGCTAAAGGTGAATGGACACAGGCAAGAAGAGGCAGAGGCAGTTTTATACTGGTGCAGTGAAGTTATCACTGAACTGAAGCTTGTATTAGACTCTAGCTAGCTAAAAATACGTGTTAAAACAAACTCGTTGAAATTTTAACAATTTAATTACACAATATCACAGTTACTGAAATCATTGTTATCGAAACACTAACATGAACTCGGCTTCATGACAGACATGATGAGAAGCATACACTTGATGTCAGATGTTTACATACACCTTGGCTGAATGCAATCAAGCGTCAAATTCTGAATATTTCATATGAGTTCATCCACTTCAATCTGATGTTGCGAAATTTCAGAGTAGTACAGAGAATTTTTAAGCCAAGTTTTAAATAAATGTATCACAGTCTTCCAAATGAAGTGTGCTTGTAAACAACCTTCTGGAGATTGTGGTCATGATTTTTGATCTAGGTGGGTGAATGGTAGATACTGGTTGTCGGTAGAAGTGTATCTGTGACTGTATTTTATGGTGAAGTCCATAGAGAAAATGAGAGACGTCCTCAGTTCTGATTTCTGTTAACGAGTTTTCTAGACATTTGAATGTACTGTGTTCGTCAGTCCATCTGTGCTCAAATATAACCTCCACAGGATCAGACCACTGTTTAATCCAGACCCAGACAAGAACAGATTTTGGTGCAACAGGTTCAACAGTGTTTGGACTGGTAAAGCTGTTGGAGGAGCTGCTCCTTAAAATATCTCCCAACCACAGTACAGAGGGAGCTGTACGGTGGAAACTGAAAAGCTGCTCCCCATGGAGGCACCTACTGCTCCAAAACAGAATAGCAGAAAAAAGTCAGAAGACTCTGGTTCTGATCTTACCTTGTAGCGGAATGTTTTCCGTTCTTTTGAGATTATCACAGAAATGCTGGCCCATAATGATCAACATTTTTTAAGGAGGAAGAAGCATAAGGTTGATAACAATAATACCAGCATCCCAACTGTGAAACTTGGTTGAGGAGCACATTGTGAGGTTGTTTGAAACTAAAGTTTCAACACAAATAGATCTTTGAGCATGACAGTTATCCTAAGAAAACAGATAAGTTTTTAAAAACATGGCTTAAGACCAGCAAGCATATTATTTGTAGTGACAATAATAGAGCTCTCACCTTAATCCAAAAGAAAAAAAAAGAAGTTCTGTAAGCAAAAGATATGCTTTTTTTTTTTTTTTTTAAAGGGAAATTTCATCTACTTTAATTATGAAATTTCATATAATAAATATAAAAAGTAGCTGGATTAACTGAACTAGCATACAGAGTATTTATTGAACTGAAACATGAAACCACCAAACATCAACTGTAGTTTGTACTTTTTCATTTTTTCCTAAACTCACTGAAGAATATGGAGATGGATTTAGTTTGAAAGTATTTATCTGTCAAGAAGAATTTGTCAAAAGCTAATTGTTTGAACAACTGTTTAATCACAGATAATTTGAACTTTTACTACTAAACAAATTAGTACATTTTGTTCATTTATTTGTTTTACAAATTTAATACAATAATGTTCAGTTTACAGAGACTATATAAGTTATAAATGTTTAAGTAATTATGACTACTATCATATTTTCTGGTAATTAGCCTAATTATTTAATCAATCAGATATCTTGAACTTTTCTTAGACACGTTCCATTAAATAATGTCTGTATTAATACTGTATATATTATTTATGGATGTTAAAGATAATCTTATTTACTCTCTCTCATGCAAAATGCAGCGCTTCATCCAGCACTTAAGGGATGTGGCTAGTCGGATGTCTGGATCTGGCGGCCGAGGGGCAGGATTAGGAATGAAGCTGCTCATTGGGGCTGGAGCTTTGGCATATGGCATTAAAGAAGCCACCTACACAGGTGAACACACGCCAGTACACCACATTCACACAAAGTGGCAGATGGTTAGTAGCACTGATGGTCCACAAAAACTACCAGAACAGTTGGATTAGACTGTACTAGGATGAAGCCACAGACAGAATTCACCTTTTATTGCAAGAGTTGTGATTTGAGTCATAGTTTCCTTTTATGAGAAGGATACAAACTTGCTTCAAATAAGTATCCTTTTAAAATGATCAAAAGGTTCTGTACAGTGTTATAGTAATATAGTGTATAGTCAGGATGAGTCCCCTAGTTTTTAAATAGTGAAATGTGGATTCTGTCATTTTTTAATTTACTGTCACCTCATGACTCGTCACAGGACCAACACTGCAGCTTCAACAACCATAACGTTTCACTTTTCCACAGCTGTAAGAAATACCATCAGGTCATCTCTTTTAATATTCAATCTCTCTCGGACAGAAAGGAGAAGGTGGTAGAATCCCAAAATGCTGGTGTTAATTTTTTTCCTGACTTCTGCCTCTTGCAGCTTTAACATGTTGACCCTCATTTAGTGCACTGCAAAGGCACAGAAAAAACAATATATGGACGACTTCTTAACAACAAATAAGGAAGATGTCATTTTGATATTTTCATTATCCTGAAATTACGTGTTGGCACACAAGACAAGTATATTTAAAAGACTCAAATAAACTGCCTTTTTTGTGTCATATTTTCATTTCAGCACATTTCTTTAAATTAGGGAATTATGTTGAATACTGTTCAAAGCTGGTTTACACCTAAATATCACCACATAATAAGTAGACAGATAGCCTACTTGAAGCTTAGAAGATCAGTAGTGCATGTTTGTTTGTTTTTTTATTGAACCCAAATCACTTGTAATCTCATAGTTTAAATTCTGATTTGGGCCAAAATGGTATACATGTATGATTTTGTTTCTAGTGTGGCCTTAGTCTGAAG
Organism: Sphaeramia orbicularis; assembly: GCF_902148855.1. Classification (NCBI taxonomy): domain Eukaryota; kingdom Metazoa; phylum Chordata; class Actinopteri; order Kurtiformes; family Apogonidae; genus Sphaeramia; species Sphaeramia orbicularis. The sequence continues at coordinate 31,144,224 of NC_043960.1, read as the reverse complement.
TCAGACAACTTTACATCACTTTACACTGATGATGCGGCCACAAGATTTGTTTCTGTCACTTCATCCTCATGTCCATTGTCATCTGCTCACTAATAGGCTGTTTTTAGGAATAAAATAAAATACCAACATCATAGTCAGTCAGGGGTAGAGTAGTAACTGTTTTAAACTGGTTCTTTGGTTGAATTTCAAACATGTCTTTGTAACATGTGTATGTACCCAGCACTGCCCAGTTATTGTACTGAGTAAATAGGCTCCTGGTAGTGAGAGAAGCTCCATTATTACTGAATCATGATGAAGAACTATGTGACCCCCAGTGGCTTGAAAGAGAACAATATGGTTAATTTTTAAAGGCTTTTAAAATGTAGTTACATTTTTCTAAATAAAACATATTGTAATTATTTCTGAAATGTTTTGTTTCATGTTCAGTCTCCCAGAATGCTGAAAATTTTCTGTTTTTAAAAAAATCACCAATCTATCCATACTGTATTTGTAATACTTAAGTATATGCTTTCCTTTATGTTTGCCGACATAAATTGGTCCTTGGATTAAAAAACAAGAACATAGCATATCTTAAAGTACTGTTTTTTTGTTTGTTTGTTTGTTTGTTTGTTTGTTTTATTTCCTCTTTTCTTTATTTATTTTACATATTTTTAAATTGAATCCTATTAAAAGTTTCCCTTAACTATTGGGTTATGCAATTCCTAAAACATGTTTGATGATGTATTTTGGGTGTATTATTGGTAATAATGTAAGGAAAAAAACACAGATATTTGTTTAAAATACTATTAGGAGCCTGTAAAAAGGCTATTACCAAAAAATGGTGCAGAGTAGAACCACCTACAACTAACGGCTGGATACAGACTGAATGGAATATTTGAGATGGAGATTCTGACCCATAGACTGAGGACTCAAGAAGACCAGTGTCATGATAAATGGAAGAAATGGACAATTTTCAATTCAATGGCACACCACTAAAAGCAGTTGTTAGTCACAAGGTTTATTATGGTCAAGGTATCCCAAATGTCCCCTATGTTTGTTTTATTTTGTAATGTATAGAAAACAAACAATAAAAATAAAGTTAAAAAAAAAAGTTGCCATTAACAGAAATTTCCCAGAAAAGCAGTATTTAAGGTATGTTGAGTTATTCTTTGTGCTTATTATGTGTGTGTGTGTGTGTGTGTGTGTGCGCGCGCGCAGTGGAGGGAGGCCACAGAGCCATCATCTTCAGCAGGATTGGAGGGATGCAAATGGACACAGTTCTTGCCGAGGGGCTGCATTTTAGGTAGGATTCATCTGCTTTCAGTCTCTACATGTACAGTTCTCACTGGTGTGTCACAGTTCTATTTGTTCTCATGGCTTTAAATGTCATTTGTTTTTTAGGATCCCATGGTTCCAGTATCCGATCATCTATGACATTAGAGCTAAGCCAAGGAAGATCTCCTCTTTGACTGGCAGTAAAGGTATGAAAAGCAAACGGAATTGTCAGTAATTGTCATCAACTCGTGTTGTTTATACGTCTTAAAATAGTTTCAGTGATGATTTGGTTTATGTCGACATTATTAGACATCAGCATTGACCACCATCTAGTTAATTAAACGTTCAGTCAGAATTACAAATATGTTAATACTTATTGTTTCTGTAGCAGCTGTTAAACATTTTAGCTTGTTTTTTTTTTTATCATGATGTTGAATACATATAAAGCAGAGGAGGTGTTATTCAAGCAATTTGCAACAATCAGGTTTCAAGAATATAAAATGGACGGAAATGATTTCTGAAAGACTGAACTGAATGCTTATTAGTTTGAATCCTAAATGTTGTTCTGGGTAGCTACAGATTTAACATCCTGGGACTCTTAAGTTTTTCTCAACGTCTTCAAACAATTCTGACCTTTTGTTGACGTCACATTCTTTGAAAGTGCAGCTGAAGCTCAGCAAAGACAGAGCAGCTAAATCAGGACGCTTTTTTTTTTTGCAACATTGCAAAAAAAGTGTCATTTATTTCAAGCAACAACATCTGTGTCACCAGATCATAACAGAATTAGCTGTAGTGGCCAGGTTTGTGCACACAAATGAGGAATTTCACTGCAGTTTATGTTTAGCTCTGACGTACTACAGAGTAAATGTATAAAAAAAAATGCATAGTGAAGAAAAACTTTTTTTTTCACAATACTGTACAAATGGTGTAAAGACAAAATAGTATTAAGACAATATTCTAGCATAAAAAACAGAAGTGCACATGCTGGATAAGTGGAAATATACATGAGGTAGATGGCGTCCCTGTTAGTTTCATTCAACAGAGCAACTGCCTGGATAAAGAAACTGTCCTTGTATCTGTTGGTTTTGGTGTAAAGCCTCCTGTAACGCTGTATATCTTGCTATGTTAAAGTGCATTATGAGGCTGCAGTTGATTTTTGATATCCCCACAAAACACATTTCTAAATTTGTCGTATAGAACATTTTTACACTCCAATATTAATGACTGTGAAGCACACCAGGTGCCTACAACAGCAGGATAAATTCAGCTGTGCTAATCAGGCAACCGTCATGTGACCAATTAGAGCTGCCATAATAAAAATAGAGCCTGCAGTATTCTGTTGTCAGCTTCTACTTCTTTCATGTCTGATACGGTTCTTGAACTGTTATTGTGTGTATGTGTGTAGATTTGCAGATGGTGAACATAGCAGTGCGTGTGTTGTCCAGACCCATGGCCTCGAACCTCCCGTTCATGTACCAGCAGCTCGGGAAAGACTACGACGAGAGAGTTCTGCCTTCCATCGTCAACGAGGTCCTCAAGTCGGTGGTGGCAAAGTTCAACGCCTCTCAGCTCATCACGCAGAGAGCACAGGTACTGATCCCAGTCCAGGATTTAGATGACCACTACCTCCTGAAGGCTGTGTAGTGTCAGTATAACACAGCTAACATAATAAAACTGCAGATACGAGTTGGTTCTCCACATGTTTGATGGTTGTTCATTGTTGTCCAGGTGTCTCTGCTGGTGCGAAGAGAGCTGTTTGAGAGAGCTAAAGACTTCAACATCATACTCGATGACGTGGCCATCACCGAGCTGAGCTTCAGCAGTCAGTACACAGCTGCCGTTGAGGCCAAGCAAGTCGGTAAGGCTCCGTTTAGTAACACAAGTATTCTAAAACTCTGTGGATTAATGAGTAAAAGCAAGGTCTGTTGATGAGTTAAACGTTAAAGGTGCTGGAGACTTTTGTGACCAATATTTCATCAAATCTGTAAAACCTCAGTCATAGCCTAAGTATCACAAATGTGTAAGTCTTTCTGTCATTACTCACCTGAATCTCTTGCATTATGGTGAACAATTTTGAAGTGCCATCCACTATAAACAAATTGTGTGTTTACAAACCGACCTGGACGTCACTCAGGCATCTTCAGAATTTTGTGCATTGTGGGAAATGGAGGTTCGCGCAGCCACCTGACATCGGCAGCGCGACCATATGGTATTATATGGATGAAACAAACACGTGGAAATGCGGAAACAGCTGGAGGAATATACATAGAAGGAAGGGACTTCCTGCCGTTTCCGATCATGTCTGTTCCAGCTCCCGCTGTAAGGCGGCTGTGTGAGCCTTCGCTTCGCACAATGCACAAATCCCACAAAATTCCGAAGATGCCCGAGTTACCTCCTGGCTCGTTTGTAAACACATGGTTTGTTTATGGTGGATGGCACTTCGAAATTGTTCACCATAATGCAAGAGATTCAGGTGAGTAATCACAGAAAGACTTACAGATTCCTGATAGTTAGGCTATGACTGAGGTTTTACAGATCTGATGAAAAATGGGTCACGAAAGTCTCCAGCACCTTGAACATATCAAAGTTTTCTCTGATTAATCATTTATTTTCTTCTGAGACTAGAGCTTTTAATTATATTTAAAGGTAAAATTATAGAAATGAGAATCAACAGAAAATTCTATTTAAAATCAAATACTATAGGTTAATAGCTGCTGTAATTGTGTGAATTTTTCATAATTTTCAAATTATCACAAATTGTCCATTTTGGCAGCATTAATTCAGACATAATTGTTTAGTTAAAAAAAAATGCAGTACTGTGCAAAAAGTCTAGGCCAACATTAAGTTTGTTACAATCCAGATATGTGTAAAACAGCTTCTATTAACCAAAGTGCTGTTATTTAGTGTGACCTTTTCTACTTAACATGTGTTAAACCCTTTTGTTCAGACGATATGAGATTTATTGCAATAATTACCCCGCCCCCTGAAGGGAGAGGCAAGGGGTATTGTTTTTGGTTAGGTTCGTTTATTAACACTTTAGCAGCAAAACTATTGGATCAATTCATACCAAATTGGGTTTATAGATTACCAGTAACCCAGAATAGATGTTATAATATTTTAGAAAAGGTAGGTCAAAGTTAAAATTTTCTATGATTTTTTTGTTTTTTTTAAATCTTCCCATTTACGTATAAAGGGCAACGTATGTGCGAGGGGTGGGGTTTGTTGTGCCTGGCAACACTTGTTTTCTGATGTTTTATTCCTGGTTTCATTCAACACGTCAGATTTTTCCAGCTGTTTGTGCTGCTTCTTGTCATGGGGTCACACTAAATAGTCACTTTAACCTTTAGAACTCATTTACTTCAGGGTTTTTTTTATGTCTTTTAAGGCTGTGAACACATTTCTCATGTTTTCATGTATGTGATTGAGAAATAAATATGTATGCTTGTTTCAACCCTATAAAAATAATAAAGCTAAAGGTGGACTAACACTTATGCACAATACTGTAACTCTTCAGTCTGTTTCCATCTGAGTGAAATGCATAAGAATAATATGAAATGTGAAGTAATTTTCCTATTAAGATAGAAGAATAAGTAAATATCAGAGAAGTCATGATAAGAGGCTTCAGAGATAGAAGATGTAACTAGATGAAAAAGATGTAGAAGACAAAACTGATGTAAAAGGTGCACCAAGATGAAAACAAATAAAAACCCAAAACGATGTAAAAGATGCAACATGATGAAATTATGTAATGGACAAAAATGGTGTTAAGGATGTAACAAGACAAAAATCACAAAAAACATAAAATTCCTAACTTTTTTTTTTTGTTGTTGTAAATTTGGTTCCCATGTAGGAACTGTATTTATGCATTCTGTCTTGGGTTGAAGTTAAATGATATTTAATTAGCTAAAATATTTAAAAATGATAAATAAATACAAATGATCAGAATTTTTTGACATAGTTTGAACTTTTGACGTAAATGCCAACGTCCGCAGACAGAAAACATGTCAACCTCATACATGTTTATGTCCATCTCAGATAGTCTTGTGTTTCTGCTGAGAGTTTTATCATGTATTTAATTGTATGCATTTGTGTTTGTGTAGCCCAGCAAGAGGCCCAAAGAGCCCAGTTCTACGTGGAGAAAGCCAAACAGGATCAGAGACAGAAGATCATCCAAGCTGAGGGAGAGGCTGAGGCTGCCAGAATGGTAACAGACTCCCCTTTAGTGTCACAGTTTATTCACACACACAACCGCAGAGCAGGAATTTACACAAGGAGCGCCAGTACACCTTATAAGACCAGATGACTGGGGTTAAAACCATTGACTTTTGGAGGGAAGTCGTTTTAGTGCCACCACCTAGTGGCTGATGATGATATTACACCATAGTGCCGCATCGACCTCAACCTCCCACTGTGGAGGTCGAGGTCGATGATGATGATGATGTGGTTGGAATAAAATAGTCTGCAAGTTTTTTTCCTCTTATGTAATTTAGGTTGTTTTAATAGGGTTTTAAACACATTTGTGCTCCAGTCTCAGGGCATGAGGATATGAGGAAATTTGCTCATCTGTTTTAATGTTGCCTTTTGAGTTTTTGCAGCATAGTGGTTGTTGACAGGCAGTAATACTGGTAACGTGGGTAACAGGGGTTCCTATGCAGTACGATAAAGGTTGAAATTGGATTATTTCCCATGTCTGGATAAGCATGATAAAATTAAAGTGTCTCCAGACTGTTGTTCCAGTATAGCTTCCTAAAATGTTTTGAATTTTATAAAAATAAATTCATCATACTAGTAGAATGTAGTCAAAACATTTGTGGACTGAATGCATATTTGTGTTCATAAGGGGTAAATGCGAGTTTTCCGAGAGCTGGTGTGAATATGAATATGTGAATGGGAATATAATGCAGAGTTTGTGCAAAATTTTTCAGCATCTCCAATTTGGAAGGGTCCTTTTGCTTTTTTTTTTTTTTTTTTTTTAAATCTATTCACTCTTACACGTAATTTGAATATTAATGTTTGAGATGGTGACAGAAATGTTGTTTGAAGACTTCCACCAGGCTAGTGTCTTCATTCAACACAACGATATTAAACTGGTCACAGTCATTATCTGCTGCTTTCTGATTTCTGGACATCAGAACCATTATGTTAATCATGTCAAATAAATGCAACTTTGTGTGTTTGGTTTAGTTGGGCCAAGCAGTGACAAAGAACCCTGGCTACCTCAAACTGAGGCGAATCCGAGCTGCACAGAATATTGCAAAGACGGTCAGTGACTCTTTATCCTCAGTAATTTTTTTAATCAGCGTTGGTAATGATGATGATGATAATGATGATGATGATGATGGCTCTTATGTGGTTTTTCTGTTTCCAGGTGGCAACATCTCAGAACAAGGTGTATCTTAACGCTGATAGTTTGGTCCTGAATCTACAAGACCAGACATTCTTTAACAAGTATGTTCACACACAAACACACACACAGTTCTGAAAACAATGAGAAGTACATTATGAGATAATAAAATACGTGCATATTTTATTCAATTCAATTCAATTTTATTTGTATAGCCCAATATCACAACAAGGTTATCTCAAAGGGCTTTACAGAGTCAGTTGGGTGTAAACATCAACAGTCAAATAATCAGCAAGAAAATGAGTAATGTCCAGGGCATCCCCCGACCTTAGACCCTCCTTCTCGGCAAGGAAAAACTCAAAACCCAGTGGGAAAAGGGAGAAACCTCGGGGAGAACCACAGTGAAGGAGAGATCCACTCCCATGGACAGACAGGCTATATATGCACCAGGACTGATGGACGTCCATTTGCAGATGTAGTTCCAGTCTGCAAGGATGCAGTAGGGTGGATACATGACGGGTCCATCCCGCTGGATGAGACAGGCAGGAGCGAGGAGGCCCATCCACAGTGGTGAGGCCGAGGACGTCATCCAGACAGGTGGGGGAGGGGGTCAGGACACAGGTCAGGGCAGGACACAGATGGGTAACTGCAGATCCTGTCGTCATTGGCTCCCAAGCGGCTACAGCTGAAAAAGTAGCCACTCCCCCGGAGGGGAGTGGGGAAAGGGGACACCGGGTGAATAGTAAAGCACAGACTAAGTTGGCTAAATATTAGAAAACATAGATACAGACAGAAGTGGTACGTAGAACCAGAAACAGGTGATAGGACTCAGTGCCTGTACTTCCCCCAGCATTATTGCTCCTAGGGCAGCTTAGACTGAACTGTGGGTTCAGTCTGGTTTTAACTAGCCTGACCATAAGCTTTTTCAAACAGGAACGTTTTCAGCCTGACCTTAAATGTAGAGACTGTGTCGGCCTCTTTAATGTTAGCAGGAAGCTGATTCCATAAAACAGGAGCTTGGTAACTAAAGGCTCTAGCTCCTACTGTACTTTTACAGACCCTGGGAACTACCAGTAGACCTGCATTCTGAGAGCGAAGGGTTCTGTTGGGATGGTACGGCACCAGAGCATCTCTGAGATAAGAGGGGCCCATACCATTAATGGTCTTATATGTAAGAAGGAGGATTTTATCATCCCTGAGCTTATGAGGCACGAGAAATGGCACAGTTTTGACACATGGCAACGAAGACCTGATACCAAACCTGTGTATTTTAGGCTTAATGTGCTCGGATGTTTGTACCTAATTAGTTTTAAAGCAGGTCTTCAAACTGGGGCAGAAAGAACCAACACTGGCTAAAAAAGAGTGACCAAGTCTGTTCTAAACCTACTTGAGTCCTGTTACAGCTGCACTAAAAGCAACATTTTTCACATAAATTCAACACTAATATTATACTCATGTAATGATTAAGGACGTGTAAGAAAGCAGTTCTGTCTTTATTTATTCATGACTCTGCTAAACTATAGTGCGTCAATAAAAATGTTCAGATATTTCAGTAGTAGATAACTCAGTTTTTCTATTATTGTCATTATTTTATTTTATTATTAATTTTATACCCCAGTTGGTTTTGCAGCAGCTGTATTAATAACACATAATCACATAATCTCAAACACATCAATAATCAATACACCAGAGAGACAAGTAAAGTTCAATGTGTAATAAAATACCAAATGTGGCCCTTGTACACCATTGTACCTTTCAGAAATAACAAAAAAAGTGTGGTTTTTGGACAGCTGTGACGTGAATAAAACACAACACTTTGCAAAGTGTATTTTTATATTTAAATAGACAAATCATTCGTGAAATCCAGTTGTTAAATTTCTAACAACAGGTTTAGACTTTGGGATTTAATGCAACAAATAATAAGCATTTCAGCATTTATAAACCTTGATTTATTGATTTATGACACTCTAAAGTCAAAGTGTCATTTCTGCTCGAAAAGCATATCATTGTGAGAACATCTGTTTCTGTGTACATATCATGTGATCCTCTGCATCCCACACATTTACAAAATTCCACTGTTTTACCAAAGTGATATTTTTTACGTTGGAGCGTCTCTGCTTGAACACTCATCACAGGTTAAGGTGGAGATGATTTCTTCAGCTGTGAAAGTTAATGAAATGCTCTGACATCTAGTCCAAAAACGTAGCACTGCGAGATTTTTTTCATCCTGTCTAAAGTGTTTGGTTGCTCTAAGTCATGCTTGATAAATAGCTACAGTGTGACACTGATTGATGCTTCATAAAATATGTGTTCTGTTTTATTTTCTCAGCTTATCCGTGGCCCAAAAGAAGTGATGAAGATTATATGAAGAGTAGAGCTTTATCTGTCAACTTCATCTGAACAGTCTGTCTCAGTTTCACTTACGTCAGGAAGAATCAACTCACACGACTCTGGACACGTGTGAATGTGGATGTCAAGCTGGATTTACTTTTGTTTTTGTGTTATGTTTTTTTTTGCCTTTGCATATACTTGATAATAGCATGAATGATCCCATAATGCCAATGTAAATTAATATAGTGAAATGAATCAGTCGTCATTTCAACCTCTATAATAAACACTTGGCCATATAGCCAAAGATTCGCAGCTAAAATTTGGATCTTGTGACTATAAATTAATGCAACATTATGTCAAAATAAGGAATAAGTGTTCAATTTGAGCAGCGGAAAGATCTTTGGTCCAAAATGTCAAACAAAGCATGAGATGTCAGACAGATTTCATTGCGTCCTTCATCAGGCTGCTCATTTGTTCCCCACTCTGCTATTCCTGCTCTGCATTGCCCTTGTGCAAGGTGCATCATGGGAGAGTTTGTCAGGGCTCCAACCTTCCAGTCGGGTGGAGGTGGAGTCACAGATGGTCTGCAGTGTGTGCGGAGTCGTGTGATGAACATATGAATACAGCCATTCCACCAATGTTGACAGATCGAGTTGATTCAGACTAATTTATCTATTAAACTCTTATTTGTAATTAATTTTGTTGTGTTGTTAATATATTATCACAGTATATTTTCTGAGACTATACACATTCATTAGCATCAAATGAAAATGTGAATACTATGTGATTCACTTTCAGTCATTCACATAAGGAGGTGTTGAGTCAGACTGCATATGTCTCCTTAGTAATAGACACTGTCAGTTCCTTTATCCATATGTTGATGGAGAACATGTCAGAACTGTCCAGAAGAATGTGATTAATCAATGATGCATACAGGAGTGATGCAGTTTTATATAGTTTTGTATTAAATATAAGAATATATGAATGGAGGACAAAACCTCAGGCAATGGGGGTGAAAACTTTGACTAGTGAGTTTCTGTACAGCACTGACCCGCAGTTATTTAAAATAGTGTTAATAGGACAAAAATTAAGCATTTTATCTTCTGTTAAGCTTTAAAGACCCAGTAATATTTTTGTGGCAACATCCAAATATATTTGTCTACATTTATCACTATTATAATATCCTCATTTTGCATTTTTCAGTGAAAATCGGGTGTTTTCCTATATTTGATTTGCTGATTTTGTAGATGTTCATAAAAGCTCAAAATAGATTCATAGGTTATTTAAAAAAAAAAAACCTGAAGACTTTAAGTAAAATATATCACTAACTGAATGTAAAAACAAGTGTCAACAACCACTGTCATATCCTGAGACCCAGCAATGCATTTTTGTTAAGCGGACAAGAGTTTCACAGCTATATTTTTAAAAAAAAACCTGTCCACTGCAAAGGAGTTTCATGTTGACTACTAAGACTGAACATCCAAAACACATATCTGATACCACTGTAAAGCTGAGGAACTGCATTTTACCTATATTGTTTAAATGTATTGATAGGATTAGTGGTTCAAAGTTATTAATCATTTTATATCAGTAGATGCTTTTGGCTGCAGATGACTATTTAGGTCTTTTTTGGTTAAAGCCAGGGCAGGGTGATACAATTAAAATCAGTTATACATTGTTGTATTTTGGCTGAATGCCAATATGATATGCACCAATCAGCCAAAACACTATGATCACTGACAGATGAAGTGGAAATAATGGTCATTATTTCACTGCTAAGACACCTTTCAGACAGTGGGATCATCTATTAGGCATCAAGTGAACATTTAGTCCTTTAAGTTCATTTGTTGGAAGTTCATTGTTGTTAGAAGAATGAGTAACATGAGGATCTGAGTAACTTTGACAAGCACTGTCAACGGCCAAATGTAAGTCTAATCAAACATCTGTGAATTAGATGGACAAACAAATCCAGTTCATGTAGGACTCATGTAGAGGACATAAAGGATCTGCTGCTAATGTTTCAGTTCCAAATACCACAGTATACGTCCACAGGTCTTGTCAAGTCCACGTCTCAGCTCAGACCTGTTTATATTATACAGGAGGTAATATTGTTTGGTTCCACAGGTGATTGATTGGGTTGAAATTAGATATTCATTCATTGGACCATAAACCACTACAGACCAGGTACCATTGTAAATGATGATCAATATTATTACCACTTCACCAATCAATGGTCATAATGTTATGGACAGTCAGTGTATGTGGCCTTATGTTTTCTCTGAGGTTGGTAAAAAAAAAAAAAATATATCAGTTTTTAATCAAAGCCATGTACATTAGCTTAAAGAAAATGGTTTTGTTAAAACAATGCAATTAGGAACAAACTGCAATGGTTATGAGAATGTATTTGAAATTGTATGAAAGCTACATACACATAATTATATTTACACAAGTAATCTCATAACAAGTGCTTAAAAAATTATGTGACAATTTATACTTCATGTCGCTGACCGTCATTTACTACATTTTATATGGAACCAGCCACAGTACACTGAGTTTAATGGTGATAAACATAACACAATACAACGTAACAAAACATAACATAACATAACATGCTGGGGAAAAGGTTAAAGAACTGAACTGACATTCTCAAAACTACTAAATTGTTATTCGGTAGGACATTGAAGATCTGTGCTTTTAAAATATGCTGATGGAAAAATACTGTGGAAGAGGAGCAAAAGTAACAAGCTCAAATACCGACAAATGCAGAAAATAGACTCATTTATTAATAAGAAACTGTAACACTGACACAATGATACTTTAATGAGTCTAAATCTACTTATATTTCTTTTCTATTACAAGGCAAAACATAAGGTGACAAATATAAAATAAATATTTAGGAAATTGGGTACTGCAAAACAGGTAATATAAAGGAAATGACTCTTTTAGGACAGCACTCACACTTCAGCTGCCTTATAAATGAAACAAAAGCCTGATGGACTGGATTGATGAAAATGATGTGAATCATATGTGGTGGCCTTCACAGGCTCCTGATCTCAACCAGTTCAACGCCTATAGGAGTATCTGTCACCGTGGTGACGTGTCAGACAGCAAACTGTGTGATCACAGGAACAGCTGAACTCGGTTTCTAAGTGGAGCAGGATTTTACAAACACCGGATGATCCAACTAACTGAGAATAAACTCTCCCTCTGCAGGTTTAGGCTTAAGGACCTGTTGCTTTGACAACAGCTCAGGATAAATGTAGAAAAAGGATAATCTTCAGTGACTGAGCAGTGACGTACATTTACACACCGTGACTGTGACACATTATTAATTCAGAATTATTATTAGTTTATAATGGATGCACAGAGCATACACAGGCCCTTTAAAATGAATAAGTCACTCAATATGCTAATGACTATATATTATCTTCCTTAACACCTTACCTTCACAGAACCATAGAATATAACTGGTGCTTGTTACCACTTTCAACGTAGCTCTGTTACAGTGGTCCAGGATTTTCACTTTCAGGTCTTTGCATTGTAAGTTCTTCAGTATTATTCTTTCCTCATGTTGATTCCTGTGGTATGAGTTTTCCTCTGGCGCCCTCCTCAGGAAAATGATTATGTTTGCTACTGTTGAGGTTGAAGAACATTCATTATATGGACAAAAGTACTGAGACACATTGAGGTCAGGTGTTTCATTGTCAACAGGGAACCGGGTTAGAAAATGATTATGTAAAATATCTTAATATGGTTCTATATTGTGATGAATATCATTGGAAATAAATTTTAAAAAGATATATGTATTTCATTTTAGTTAATCTGAATCAGCTTTATTGGGCATGTTTTTGCACATAAACAAGGAATTTGACTCATCTTAGCTCTCACTTACTTATAGAATGAATATAAGTACAAAAACACAGAATACATGTAGAAAATGTGTGGTAACATATTTTTTTCACTAAACCACAAATACTGTGAGACTAAATACTCAATAGACAATAGTGTGAGTATTAAAACCAATAGTACAGTATACATGAGGTATAACATTTTGTTTCCACTGTCGCCACTGTATTTTTACTTAATTTGACCTAACACTGCTTTTTAAAAAAATTTTTTTTTTAAATTAATCATTATAATCGTTTTAAATGTTCTACCTCTAGGTTTCTGAAACATTTGTCCTGTTTTTATCAAAAATACTCACTTTAAACTACAAATAATCATCTAGTTTCTTCAACTTTCTAAAACCAGTGTTTATCAAAGGTCCCACAATGTGTAATGCCATTCCAGTAAAAAAAAAGAAAGTATTAAATAGTAGTATTATATAGTATTATTAGTACTATAAGTATTCATTCATTCATTCATTTTCTGAACCCGCTTTATCCTCACTAGGGTCACGGGGGTCACTTGGAGCCTATCCCAGCTACATAGGGGCAAAGGCAGGGTACACCTTGGACAAGTCGCCAGTTCATCACAGGGCACTATAAGTATTGTATACGTATTACATATTATTTGCGTATCATTACATTATTTTCCAAAACCCACTTTATTTAAAGTGGTTCAGTACCAGTGAGCACATCTAGTGTGATGCCAAAGCTTATTTTCCTGGCAGTTATATTTTGTTTGGTTTTATTGCTTTGTAAACCATTGCTTTTATTCAATTCACTTTATATAACATAATATAACTTTACTATAATCACCCACTGTAGATCATAAGCAGTTGTATATATTACACTGTATTATATTTGGTAGCAGAGTAGGTAAACCCAGGTGTCAGATAAGTGTAATGAAGTAAAATGTCTTATATTTACTGTTGGAGTAAAGTGGTGTGCAAATAACACATAAAATGAAATGTCAAGGAAGAAAGGGTGTGCTAATGCTTTTTGTAGTATATCTAATATCACTTTGTTTTTGTTTTCTCCTTTCTTTCCCATTAATCTTGTGATCAGTGCTCAGATTTATCCGGTGTCATTGTTATAACTGGATACAGAGTCATCAACCTATCTGTGCCTCCAGCAGCTCCAACAGTAACATGCTGCAACAACACTGATACTTCAGTATTAATAGTCTAATAGCATTGCATGTGATATTATATCAGTCAGAAGGATCAAACCAGTATGAACTTTTCTTCTAAAGTTCGACTTTTACTTGTAGTGGATTTTTTTAAATCCCACTTTTGTCAATAATGTATAGATATACATCTGTTAAATTTGTGGTTACAATCCAGACAAGTTGGCCAGATAGTGAGATTCCACAACCTAACCATCAAACCCAGCACAGATTCTCTTCTTCAAGCCCAAAAGACATGATGATGCCACAGACCGACATAATAGGCATGAATCCCCACTCACCTACACAAAGTGGTGTGCAGGCCGCTGCAGGTTCCTTAGGTGGACTTCTCAAGAATTTGACGGACATGTTCAAACAGGCTACCAGCGTCGCTAACACCTCCTCTATACATCTCTGAGTCACTCACTGAGCCTCAACCATTCAGTCAAAACAACCATGTTCAGTTATGTTCCTAGGGTTATAGTAATGTAGGCTAAATGTTACAAAAAATAAGGTGATCTTATATTAAGGTATAGGTAAAGGCTCTCCTTTCTGATAAATAACATGCACATTCATAGCATATTGGCTCTTTTTTAGTGAGAAAGTGCTGACTGCAGTTACACTTTGTTGTTTGATGGTCGATGTTGGCTGTAACTCTATTTCTAAGCTAACGACCATGATAACAGCCTATAAACTGATTTCCATGAGGAGGCACCTCTACAGCACTAGCAGAAGGTACACTAACTACTTCACCTTAGAAATGAAATCAGATAACAAATTTTTTATGGCTATCTTATATGAAGTTTGTGTTGGAATCTGTGTTGTGTTAATTGGTTGTTTATTGGTATTAACTGACTCCATTTCAAAGCAGTGACCAGTACTGACGAAAGAGGATTAAGGCCACTGGAAAAAAGGATAAAAAATGAAGGTCCCATATATTTTTATTATTATTATTATTATTATTATTATTATTATTATTATTATGAGAATAAAGTCAGGATTCTGACTTTAATCTCAGAATGCTGACTTTAATTTCAGACTTCTGACTTTAATCTAGGAATTCACACTTTTTTCTCAGAATTCTGACTTTAATTTTGGAATTCTGACTTTTTTCTCAGAATTCTGACTTTTTTCTCAGAATAATAATAATGAAAACATATTGGACCTTAATTTTTTATTTTTCATGTTTTTTTCAGAGTGGCCCTAAGTATTGCACATGTGCTGAGACAGTAATTAGCTTAAATGGAATTGAAAGTGAAATTGGTTAAGTATTTTGTGTGTGCGTACATGAAGTTTGTATTGAAGTCTGTGTTGTACTGTTGTCTGTTTAAGTTAGCTAATGGTAACACACTATGGTTGTGCAGCATCTTTCAAAAAAAACTCATACATGTTAAGTTTGTGTTGGAGTTTTGCCGTTAGCCAAATGTTTGTTGAAGTTAGCAAACAATAAACACTGTTGGTAAACATACCAAGACAGCCAGGATCTTAGAAAGTGAGTTGACTTATTTGTGTGTGCTTATGTGACACTTGTGTTAAGGTCTGTATCGTTCTATTAGCTGGTTGTTTGTTGAAAGTAGCCAACAGTAAGGGTTGCAAACTATATTCAAATACTCATAAGCTTAGAAATACAATTCACTAACTGATTTGCATGAAGTTTATGTTGGAGTATGTGTTGTGCTGTTAGCCAGTTGTTCATGGAAAGCACACAATCAAGCCAAGAATCTGACATATTGACCTTTTATCAGTACTTAATTGGAAATAAAATAATTAAAGGTAAGTATGGTCCATAATTCTGGAGCAACAAATAAAACTTTCTAATAGTAGTGTCCAAATTTTTCTAAGACATAATAGGCTAACTTTTCCATTCAGAAGTGAGGTTTTGTTCTTGACTAAGACACTTGGTCATGCAGTGTGAGACATTAATGCAGTTCTTCCTAAGGACTGATAAACAACTAGTTAATGGTGTGCATGCATACCTGAATGTAAAATGTAAGTGACAGTTTGACCTGATCAGAGCCCTGGAATAGCCTCGCTAAAGTTAGATACTGAACGGAGCATGTGTCTACCAAATTAAATATTAATCCAACCAGTAGCTGGTTAAACATTTCTCAACAAGCATTTCAAAACCCAAAACCCAGGTGTTTGAATGTAAGTTCCACATCTTTGTCATAAAATACACAACATGCAGCCTGAAGGTTCTGAACAATAGCCAAGAAAAGTGTCAACAAAGTGAGAAGCCCTGAAGTCATAAATGAATCATCTGCTGCTTTCAGAGGCAGAAGAAGTAGGCAGGTCTAAAACATGGAAATGTTGTCAGCAAAATCTATTTCAGATACAAAAAATCAAAGTAAAACGGTCACTGTCAGAGATTCACTTGTATATATGCTATTTCTGAATCTGATAATATTGTATATGTTGCATTTCACTGCTATTACGGTTGAGCCATGTATCTATATACAGTTTTTAAGAGCTTAGAAAGTCATCAGCTTGATGGCAGTGCATTATCCTGATAATCTAAGAGGGGTTTTAACAAGTTTATGTAGAAGAAAGAGAAGAATATGGCAAACAGCCCAGAAGCTAGCACTTACCATCACATTAGGAGATAGATGGTTTCCCTGGACATAGAGATGAAAACTGTAATATTAAAACATTCACATAAATGTAGTAGAGTGAAAAATATGATATTATAATAAATATTTACTTCCTACCACAGATGAAACATGAATCGTTTTCATTTTTAATAATATTGTCACAGGTGTCAGATGTCTTCTATGTCCACATTATATTTGCCTGATTAGTTTGTCATTATCATAACATAATCTTGAAAAACAGAAGTTGCCGTAATCATAAATATCTTAAATTTAACAGTGAAAGTATAAGTTTTTAAAATAAGGTTTTCTGATGGATTTTGGTGCTGGAATCATTTTGTTAACATCCACCTAGTGCTTGTGTGCTGCGTTTCCATGTATTTTTCTATAGTGTTTGTTTTTGGCTGTGGTACCAAACCTGTACACAGACTTGGCAGCCTCACTGTTATGACATGACTCAGTGATGCTTTGATCACATAACCTGCCTCTGAAATAGTTGCAGAACATGTTCTCCAAATTCACAAGTTTATACAGGTTTATGTGCAATGATAAACATTATCGTCGTCTATTGACAGTGTCAGAAGGGATCATTTAAAAATGTATTTCAGTGCAGATTACAGATTACATGCCATTAAGTTTCATTTTTTTATATATTCTATTGTATTAATCAAACTGTCTTACATTTTTATTGCATTTAACAGGATGAATTAATGTGGTATGCTGCTTCCTAAAGTGGACTAAACCCCGGAGTCACTCTGAATGTATAATATGCAATTTCCTTTCATTTTTCACAGTGTCAAGTTAGAGAAAAAAACAGCGAACACAGACTAAAATAAAGCTGTGAATTTACAGAGCATCTTGTTCACCTCTAAAATGGATTTTGTTTCAGCTAATCCTCTTCAAATAAAAATGGCAGTAGAAATCACATCAGAGAAAAAGACAGAACATAAATAACAATACAGTCAATATATTGTTTAGTTGAACATGCAACTTCCTACTGTAACTTCATCCTCTGTGTCGTGTGTGGACATGTAGGACAGAGCATGTGCATAGTCCACTGTGGTGCAGATACACTTGTTTTCTGTTATAACTCATGGGCTACAGAGAGAATTTTAGATACCTTTAAGTAATAGAGTTAATAATATAGGATTTACAGTGATCTGTGAAGAATGTAACTTTATTCTGATGAGTATCTATTTAATGCATATCTGTGACTATTAGTTGCACAAACAACTATAGACAGTTTATAGGTATTTTACATGAGTCCGTACATTGTCTTTACAGCTTATCAGAGGCAAATATTGCACTTTTTACTACATTTATGCAACAGCTGTCAGATTTTGATTCTGCACAGATCACATCTGAGACGTGTATTTGCAAGTAATAATTATATTGATGTTTATTGTGATAGTGTGGATTTTCTTGTTGTTCACATTGTTTCTTTCAGGCCCATTTGCCTTTATGAGACACAGACACACTGTATTAATGACAGGAAATGGAGCTGAGAGAAAGGCTGAAAGACATGCAATGAAGTTCCTCCTCATGAGGCTTAAACAGATGACATTGCAGTTGCGTGGGGCGTGTTGTTAGGCGATGGTCACTCCTGGCATACAGATGTTGAGATTTCACATTTACCTACTTGCATCATGCATTCTAAAATAGGTAAAGGAAGCAAGATCAGAGAAGTTACAGTTTTTCTCTGGTTTTAGTTCCCCTTGTGTCATTTAAGAATCAAAATATGTCTGTTAGTGTTGGAAAAAGCTGTAAATTAGTTTGTTCTTTGTCACGCAGCTGCTGCCTCCGTTCAGCTAAGCAGTCCAGTTCCATGCTAAGCCACAGATCCAGGCTGGGTGTTCTTTGCAGCCTCTCTGCAGCATTATACTTGCCCTCCCCTTCCTCCGCCATTTCAAACAGCTGCCTGCAGTCTGCTCTGTGATGGAGGAAGAGGGAGATGAGCTTTGTTTACAGGGCAGCAGAGGAGAGGAGGGGGAGTGTAACAGAATCAAGTGGAAGGGCAGAAAAATAAGCAGTAACACATCGACTGTCCTCCAGATCAACCCAAACTAACAATCAACTACCAAATGGTTTTATACGCAGCCATGTTTCTGTTCAGAGCAGACATTTGCTGCATTCCCCTTGCTCCATTTAAACAAGCAACAAACAAGAAGGCAAAAAGATAAAAGACAAATTTACAGAATACCTCAGAGCAAAATCCTCACTACATCAAAACATTTTCTGTTTTTCATTGTGACTGTTGCTTCCTTATTATTCGTTCCTAATTTCATCTGAAAATTAAAAGATCCGCCACAAATCATCCAGTAAATGTTTCACAAATACGTCTTACAGGAATGTGTTTGTAGCTACACAGTGAAAAGGTAAAGGGGTGGTACTGCCTGTAATGTAAAATGATCACTACCTCTGCAGCTTTGCATCATCCAATATACTGTGCATGGAGAGCCTATCTCTTCACACACACAAAGCATTGGTATCCAAACCGGTAACTGCACCATATGATGGATCTACACACACATACACATTTCCAGCATCAGATGGCATACAAAGGTGAAGGTCTCTAAAAGGACAAACACCGCTCCTAATGAAAGATTATGTTGTAGACCTTTTTAACTGCAGAGATTTTGACTTATTTAGGAAAAAAAAAAAAAACACACAGGTGTAATTGGTACTCTCAAAATGGCTGCATCCCAAGCCTAATAATTCTGTATGCTGGTTCACTGGAGAGGCCACCTGAGCTAACAAAACAGAACAGTGGCATCATTAATGTTGTCAGTAACACCAATGTTCCATGAAAGACCATTCCCTGCCTTCAACTACACGTATACCATACTAGTCAGTTCGCCAGAAAAAGATTTAGGTCTGGAAATCTCAGTATATAGTATGTCAAATGGAGTATGCCAAAAATACTGGTCACTTTTTGCAGTTTATAATCCTGCATGTTCATCTGGCTATTCTTACCCACAATCCTCCACACAGTAAATGATATGCCATAATAATTTATCTGCAGCTGCCCTTAAAATCACATATGTTTTTGTTTTTTACTTCAAATATTCATTGAATATTACAGATGTAACAAGAAGGTCAAAGTTCAAGGCACAATGTAATATGTCCCAATTGCAGGCAACTCTACATGCAGCTGCAGTGCCTACTAGAGGTAAAAATTTGATGGAATGCAGGCTTAAAGGTTCAATATGTAAGATTTGCATGTTTTGTGTCCTTACTGTGGAGCATGTGTTGGAGTGTTTTGTGTTGGGGGTTGACTAGCTGATTACATTTCCAATTTCAGGATCAATTATGTTTACAGGAAAAACACCCAGCTCCTGTATGTAGAAATGAGTGTGCATGGTGTTATTATGGAAGAAAGCATCCTGAAATGCATGAAATGTGTCACACCCTGGCTCTCACAGCCATGACAAGAATGGAAGTATATCGTGTAAAGCAGGGGTGCCCAATTCTGGTCCTTGAGAGCTACTATCCTGCATGTGTTAGATGTATCCTTCTTCTAACACACCTGATTCAAATGATAAGCCTATCATCAAGCTCTGCAGAAGCCTGATAATGACCGTCAGGTGTGTTGGAAGAGGAAAACATCTAAAACATGCAGAATAGTAGCTCTTGAGGACCAGGATTGGGCACCCCTGGTGTAAAGAGTTAACAAAAGGGATTTATTATAACAAATGATTTAAATGAGCAGGGTAACAAAGACAAAAGTATGGAGTGTGAGTATCAGCATGTAAGTATGTGGTGCATGTTGTGGGTGTGAGGTGTATGTGTGTGAAAGTGTTGGAATGCATTCAATTAACAAAAGGGGAACTTAAAGAGAGTCACTGGGCTGGTGTGTCTGCAGGGAGGGAGAGAGATCCACTGCTATATAGGCTGGTGGCACCAGGCCCAGGTGACACCAATGACCGTGATGGGAACTCTAACCTAACCAGAGCGCCAGAGCAACTTCCCTGACAACCCCCCCACCCCCCTTCAGAATGCGGTCCCAGTAGGATCCCCGGAAAAATAGACAATACATACTGTACGTTAAAAGATGTGACCTTGCTGTACCCATTTGACGACCCACAGCCCTCCAACTCTACCAACCTCTGCAACCAGGTACCTTCAAAATGAAGCGTTTAAGATGGAGGACAGAGCAGAAGATGGAGACAAAGATAGGTCAACACATATCAAACAGGACTTAACCCACTGGGGCTCGAGACAAAGCGTCTGCAATAACATTTTCTTTGCCCTTAACATGTCTAATGTCCAGGGTGTAAGACTGCAGAAATGAAGCCCACTGCATCAGACACTGGTTTGGACAATGGAGTGAACTTAAGAAGGTCAATGGGTTGTGACTGGTATAAACAACCAGAGGGCCAGAACCAATGTAGACCTTAAACTGTGTGTTAGTCAACAAAAACTTGTTCTTACATATCTTGCATATTTTAGTGTTCTTATCCAGTTTATCTCAGATGCTTTGACAGCTGATTTGTGTATGTTTCCCAATGTGCATTTTCATCACGTTGTGGACAGGGAGCTGAGCCAAAAAGTGAAGCTTTCACTTTACCAGTTCATCTACATTCCTGCCCTTATCCCTGGACTCGAGCTGTGAGTAGTGACTGAAAGAACAAAATTGTGGACAAAAACTGTGGAAATGGGTTTCCTCCAGAGGGTACGTGGGTTCTCCCTTTGAGAGCAGATCTGCTGTTCCCCCACATTGAAAGAGCTGAGGTGGTTCAAGCAGTTGGCCATGATGCCTCCTGGATGCCTCCCTGGTGAGGTGTTTAGGGCTTGTTCAACCAGGAGGAGACCCCAGGGGAAGTTACAGGATATGCTGGAGGGAGTATATCTCTCAGCTGTCATGGGAACGATTCAGTGTCCCCCCCAGGAGGAGCTGAAGCAGGTGGCTGAGGAGGGGGAAGGATGGGCAACTCTGGGATGGATGGATGGATGGATGGATGGATGGATGGATGGATGGATGGATGGATGGATGGATGGATGGACTATTTAAAAGAAATGCACAAGAAACTTACTGCAGAATTTTATACAAGTATTAAATCCATTTGAAACATTTTGGAGGTTGAATATGAATTCTCTCCAGTTTACTTCCAGACCCTCAGGCCTTTGGATAGAAGTCTGCTGATGGAATTTGATTAGATATTTTGCAAGCCTCAAGTTAAAATGTGTCCAGACAGGTGAGATCTGCAGGAAAAGTTAAGAACAGCTAGAAGATGATTTCCATGTGTTTTGGAGACGTCCAGCCATTCAAAGCGATGCCTGACATTTTTGACAGAAATGACTTTGTATCAAATTTCTCAACAATCTGTTTGGATAATGTACCATTTCATTTCTCGATGAAAGATTACCATCTATATCATCAACACCCAGCAAGAACACTGGCTGATAAATTCATGCAGTGCATCTTTTGTGGCTTCATGAGATAATTAGTGACTGTATGAACTGGCATGTATTTCCAATAGTATAACATTTGTATGGCTGTATAGGTAACTATCTGCATTTAATCATACAGAGGTCACACCTTTTTCTACACTGATGGAAAATAAATACATATCATTGCTGCTTTGACACTGAACTTCTATAGTGGTGTAAAGCTTTAATGCACAATTGTAAACTATAACATCCTCAGAAATGCAGTACACACTAAAGCTTGGAGTGATATATATGATATTGCTCTCTCAGTAAAATAAGAAGGTTGAGGCCTTAGATGAGGAGTAGGAGCTATTTCAAAAGTTCCACAAAAAACATGTTGAACTGCACATAAGAGCACTGTGATTCTATGAAGCATACTGAGCAGTTTCCCTGTTATATGATTATGTTCGGTTTTCAATATTTATCTGAAGATACACATCAAGAGAAGTGTTTGTTTGCCTCCTTGAGAGTTTGAAGTTTGCATTAAAGGCGGAAACCTGGGAGGACAGTTTTTGTTTTTTTTTTATCATTTCTTTAAAATTTCATGAAAGAAACAAAGCAAAAACAGATATGACAAAAGAAGAAAACGAAGCCAGCAGGTATTTACACAAGAGATGCAGTTATTTGGTTACAGTTTGTTACAGTGTCAACATGTGCCAACAGTTACAGACATACCATACCAAACCATCAGATTCTTGTCTAAGTTAAGTTGTCCCCTCTGGAAATATACTCCAAACCTGTCCCATTGTTCCTCATCCATCTCATTTTACAGTTCAATGTTCTTAGCATCTTTTCACATGACACAGTTTACATCATTCCTTCCACTGACATTTTCAGTGAAGGAGTTTGAGGCTCTCTCCACCATTTTCGCTACAGCTTATAAGTCTGTAAATGCTCATTTATTTGACTGCATTTTTGTCCCTAAGGTGACATGATAATAATCTTGGTGACCTGGGCAGCTCACAATCTTACCATTTACACATTTACTCTTAAACACTGCTAAAAACCATCTCTATTCCTGTTAACCATTTAACTATCTTTAATCAAACCCACTTTATGAATTGATAATATCTATTTTATAATGAATAAAACTGTTTGCCTTTTCTGACATCCTGTCCAGTTGTGAAAACTTTAATCTTATTGACATCATCAGCTCATGTGACTAGAGCCAGAATTACTATGACTGAAGCCAGTCAATGCTGCCTAAGCAGGTATAATGTGGATACAAGGCCGGGTCAAGCAGCTGAGTATTTGATCTGTGCTTTGGTGAGAGGAGGGTTTAAAGGCAGCTTAAAGGTGTGATAGGTCACACTAAGAGAAGTGTTCTCCCTTTAAGACTCACCAGTAGATCAACCTAAAGCCCACTGCACGGCCTATACACCAACAAAAATACCTCCAGTGGAATGCTCACCCAACTTTTTCCACATTTACATTAGCTAACAGGACTCCTGGGATTTATTAATTTCTTTTTACACTGTATCTTAGAGTAGTATGGTCTTCTACATATTCTATCGTACTATCATAGATGTATTAAAGAAAACTAACAGTACATCAATCATTAATGGTGTTTAAATGAGTATAAATGTCCACTTCCAGTCCCCTGCTGCCCTCTGCTGTCCACTTGTCACAACATGATGCAGTTAAAACTAGAAGGGCACTGATAGAGTGTGTTTTTGTGTAAAATTACCAACACCACACAGTGGAAATAATACAATAGAAGTAAAGGTTTTGCATTAAATCCATACTTAAGTAAAGTATTATCAACAACTAAGGGTACTAAGGATATGATAGTTCATAGGTGTTATTGTGCAGTAAATTGGTCCCTGACAGTGTTTTACTTATATTTGTGGTGTTTTAGATTCATGTCACTGCTGCTTTGAACTACTGTGTATACTGTTTGTGGTTTAATTTACAGAAATGCATCATATTCCATAAGATCATGCTGTGTTTGTAGCACCGCTGTCCTTTGAGAAGCACTATCTACAAAGAAGTCAGCTTTTAATGAGCTCAGAAAACCAGACCTGTTTTCAGCTTTATGAGGGTTTTTAAAGACTTTATTTAGCTAAAGTGGGACGACTGTTTATAACTGAACAACAAGAGGAAAAAAACAACTGTAACATGAAAATCCATATGACAACCAACCATGTAACCACCTCAATCAGACAGGACTGCTCTGATCTGATTTTCAGTCAGAATAAATGGGGTGGTTAATTATAACTCACTAATTAATCTGATCAATGAGAAAACATTAACCATGTAAACACATGATCTGTTCAATTCTTTCTGCTGAACATGGAGGTAACATTAGGTCATATTTCAAGTTTTTGAGACTGACAGAAACAACAAAAAACATAACCAGTCTGCTGCTGACAAGTTTTTAGTTGGATATTTGGACTTGGAAGATTGTTTAAAGTCTTTATAGTCAAAAGCTTTGTAATAATGAGAAAAACTAATAATTTTTTTTCACAGAATATTTTCAGGTCCATCTCAATCATGTTAGTAATTCAGAAGCTTGAAAAAAATCTTCTGCCATTTTGTTTCTGGCCAAAGAGGCAAAAGTACTCTGCATAAGTAAAAAAAATAATTAGATTCTGATAAAATTGTCTGAGCACATAAACATTCATCTTATTAGATCAGTGTCCATGTAAAGCCTTCAACCGAAGAAATGTTGTCCATGTTGCCACAGCCAATACAGTCCAATAATAAGGCAATAATAAGTACAATATTAGCCTCTGAGATGTAGTGGAGTCTGAGCATAAAGCTGCATAAATGAATATACTCAAAATACTCAAGTACATGCTCATCAAATTTATTCTTAGGTTTTTAGTTACATTCCATTGACCTTGGTCAAAACCCCACAAGTCTATTATTCAGTGAAAGACCATGACTTACGATTAGAAAAAGTGAAAGCAAAGGCTCTACAGTTTCCATGTTCTTACTTATACTAGTTATCATGTGACCAAAGACTAAACCACCAATACATCAGTTCTACTTACATAAAACCAGCAGAGAATTAAAACAGCTATAAGAAAAGAAGAATAAATCAGACTTCAATCAAATAAGACAACAGTGACAGTGAAACCAAAATAAGAAGAAGAAAAAAAAAAAAAGAAAATAAGACTGAGACAGTGGATTTTTATATATGAACTAATGTTTACCTGCTGGTTAAAACTGCATTTTCAACAGAAACAAAAACAAGTGGATTTACACAAGCCAAGTGCATTCATATCAAACCAATGAAATATGTGACATGTCATTTTGATAGTCACTTGGTGATTGGATTTATATTTTACTGGTATAAGCAATAATTATGCCATCAATATCAACCAATTTTCTGTCTTAAAAATCTTTATGTGAACACATTGCTTTGCCCCCTGACATTGTCTACACTCCTGCACAGAGTTGGATTTGTCTTCATTTGCTTGAAGGTTGAATGTCTGTCTGATTAAAGCCTTAAAACACACAGTACATAATCACTAAATTGACTTATACTGTACGATTAGCGAAAACACTAGGTATAAAGTACCCATCCTACATTACCAAAAGGGAAAAGGGAGTCATTTCACCAGACCCCAAATGGCCCAGGGTTCCATTTAAGCCCTGTATTATTCTGTGTCAGCTGGTTTGTGGTAATTCATTTGGAAATGTGCATTAACCAACGTAATCATTAGAAATATCGAAAGGTCTGCAGTGTCTTGACGATGAGCTCCAAAGTAATTAGGCGGTAGAATGTAACTACATTGTACTTTTACTCAAGTAGTATATGTACTTTACTTGGATATATCCTTTTGATGCAGGTTTATACTTCTACTCCACTACATCACAGGGGTAAACACTACACTTTTAACTCCTCTATATTTGTCTAACAACATAAATTAATTTTCAGATGCAGTTTTTCATTCCTTTCCTGTCCAGTGAAAACCACGTTTCTCCAGTTGTGTTGTGGTGATGAATATTAATGATAAATTGAGGAATGCAGTATTAATTTATTAGTTTAAACTCCTTCTACTTAAGCTAAATAAACTCCTCTTTACAGGAGAAAGCACTGTCACAACATTGAAAACAAGCCTGTTTCTGAGCTCATCAAATGTTGACTTTTTAGAGGTATGTGACTCTCATGGAACAACAATATTACAAACATACATTAATCTTATGGTATATGATGCTCTTTGTTAAAGTACTGAATAGTGTATAAAGTAGTTCTTATCAGCTCAGTCTTACACATCTACAGCACTAAAGTACAATAAAATACAACATATGCAAGAATGCAGCAGTGAAATGAATCCAAAAGCAGTATATTTAACAGTAAAACACAGGCAGGAATCATTTTACAGCACAATGAACACTTCATACATACTTTACTTAACTGAATTGTCCTGAAGAATACTGAATAATACTTAAATAACTTTATTTAAATTAGGTATTGAATGCATAACTTTTAAGTACAGTAACTTCCAGATTGTATTAGTTTTACATTTAACAATGTTAAAATTATTTTAATCAAAAAACATTTAGGATATTCCACTTGTAACAACAAATAAAGCATCTACAGTCAATAAAATTACTACTTGTTATTGAGAAACATAACATTTTGTGTTAATACTTAATATAATAATATAATGTAATTTATATGATTTTTCCCTCCAGACTTGTGTGGGTTTCTCTGAGTGAGTCCGTTCTGTGTGTGGATTCACTCCTGTTGTTACCTGCAGCCCAAGCCCACCTTCATAATCCTGCTTTGCGTGATTGACAGCTGTGTCAACCAATCAACGGGCGCAAAGCGTCAGCTTTATGTTCACTCCAGTTCACTAACCAATCAGCGACGGCCTCACCATTCTCGACGCCATACGGACTCCTCCGGCCGCCATGATGGTGAGGGACAAATAACCGCAGCGCTACCTTCAGTGTTTTAGACTTCACTGGACTTAAATGACGATTTGTCGAAGTAACACGTCCTAAACAGGTTTTCTAGCAGTTTCAGGGTATAAGAGGGGAAGTGTTGTTGATTATTTCCCCTTTTGGACGTCGAAAGAAACAGTAAATCTATACATCCAACAATGGACTCACATATACACACACGCCTACTGGGTTTACTAGTGTTCCGGGGACATTGCATTGATTGACATTCATTTTCTAGAGACTCAGTCGATCCACAGATATCTAAAATTAACCATAAAATAAATATTTGTCCTTAATTTCGTGGAATCACATCGTGAAATGTGGATTTTATTCCCAAAAGAGAACAAAGTCCCCAGAAGTGTTCGTGTGAGCGGATTTGCGTTCCCATAATGTACCTGATGCACAGACACACACTGAGCTCTGCCTCCCCCTCCCTTCCCTGTCTCCTCCACTTTTCTCAGTTCCTTCCCTTCCTCTCCTTACTCCCCCTCCTCCTCGTCCTCCTCTCTCTCCCTCTCTCCTTCTTTCTCATTCTATCCCAGTGTCCTCTCAAAAAACACCAGCAGTCAAAGACCAGACAAACAATTACCTATAATAACGAGGGCAATTGAGAAAATAACAAGTGTAAGACATGTTAGACTAGCAGGTCCAGGGTCAGACTGGGCTTGACATTGTTTTATTTCTGCATTTGAGATTTAAGACCAGCATTTTAAATGCAAGGTACAAACACAGGCCCGTAGCTGCTCTGTGTGCTTTGTTTGTGTATGTTCACTCATTTAAAAACAGTATTGAGTTTATTTTATGTCTGTATCCTACCACACATAAGTTACAGTAGTTTATGATAATATTTATTTTGAATAAAATCATTCATATAGGCCCGTGTAGGCAGATTTTCCTGTCACTTGACCATGAAAGTAGATAGTAAAGACCTATGTGAGAAGAAAAAAGATTAAATTAAATTATAAAAAAGTGTGATCTATCGTTGCAGCTAATAAATTATGTCTACTAATTGCACATGAGTACAGCTCTTCACACTCAAATGCAGACATGATTCTTACATTTTGAAGTTGCTTAATGAGTAACTTCTTTTTTTGCAGTTTTGTAGTTGGACTCGGAACATCTATGAATGAAAAATCCTACAAACAAGTAAATATTCATAGATTATGGGTTTCTAAGTGAGAAGTAGATATTTTATAAGCATAGAATGAAACTGTCAGTCAAAGAACATTATTTCTACATCTTATTCCATGTCTGTTTAGTTTCTTAAAATGTAATGTTATTGAAGTAACCCTAGTAAAAGCAGTTAATCTATACCAGAAGTTGTAGCAGTGGGTACAAGTTGCAGGTATGTCTGTCTGTACTGTAATGAGCAGTAGTTTCTTTGCAGATGAAGAAACAAGTATAGTTTTCTACTAATCTGGAGATCATTGTGTAACATTATGTTGATGGTGAAATTACAGTGTGAGCTTCAGGACCGCACAACTTCTTAGAGGATTAAAACCTTAACATGGACAGTCAGTGCGTGTGTGTGAGCAGCGCGGACTAGACGTGAGGTTTACTCTTCGTGCGTGTCTGTACGTGCGTGTGCGTGTCACGAGGCGCGAGGGCGACAAATTAACAATAAAAATGACCAATAAAAAAGGACGAGTCCCCACAAGTGAGCGTGGAAGTGGATTTATGTCCTCGTAGTGTCAGAAATACAAGGCTACACACACCGTGCACACACAAAAGGGAGGGTTGTCTATTGTTTGCCTCTGGCCAATTGCAGGCTGAATATTTTCAAAGCCCACCGACCAATCAGCGCTCACTTTCAGACCCCTAGCTCCGCCCATTACTCTATAAAGGCGGGAGCCCCGGCTGGTGGACACGCCGCTGGCAGGACAACGACTTTTTTTTCTCAGACGAAGAAATACAAGGCTACGGTCTTTTTCCAGATCTTTTAATAATCCTGACTGGATATTATATCGTTTTCGGCGTCTAATATGGCGGACAGTAAAGTGGAAAGCAGCGGAGAACTGAGCGCCAAGGTGAGAGGAAAACAAGGAGAAATAAAGATGCAATGATTTTTTTTTTTTTTTCGTAACTCATGCCTTATTACTAATTTCCTATTTTAAGCACAGCGTCGACATCAAAGAAGAATGGCTACATTAAATGATTTGCTGTATTCCATGTCTGTAGATGGTACATGTAGAGATTTGTGACGCTGTTTTTACGCACTTAAAGTGTCTATGGGTGAAAAGCAGCTGTGTGAATGGATGAGGCTGATTCCGTTTTTTTTTTTGTTTTTTTTTTTTTCTTGTTTTTTGTTTTTTTTTAATTTCTTCCCTCTTGTCTGCCCATCAGTTCCCATCGTGGATCAGTTTATTCCGCCTCCTGCTTTAATCTACCAAACAAGATATGAGGAGATGATAACATGCCTGTCATTTACAACTAGATTTACGGGCTCCGCTGTCTCCATCCGTGGTTGCTCTCTTTCCCAGACGTGCCAAATTTGTCGCCAAACTAACAGCAATAATCTCCGGTGGAACAGTTACCCTACTTTCAAACGCCTAAAGACACTTTGGAGCGATTTTAATCCAAGAAGAAATGATTTTGACAGATATTCATATATAACTTAAGCGCTACCGCCCACCGCTCAGTGTTTCCATGCAAGGCTGTGGGAGTAACAACGAACCTTATGTGGGCTAATGAAAAGAACAGCTTGTTTAAACTATTGCTCCCTTCCTCATTTTTATTTATTAGGCTTTTCACAAAGAGGTGCGTTTGTGCGCGTGTTTATAGCCTGTGCATTCATGCGGACGTGCATATTTACGCAGAATACGAGTTGCATGTTCAAGTGGCATTCAGAGGAGTTATGTGTATTAGTGGGCTACTAATGCGTACTATAGCTGCATGGATAATAAACAGCTTAGCCCAGGCAGGCGGTAACTTCAGTCGGTGACGTGACTGAACAATAATCTAGTTTATTCATCTCGAGCTCGTCGTCAATGGTCCTTTATTATTTGTTGTTGTTGTTTTTTTTATTAGTAGCCTATTTTTTCTAACAACGGATAACCTCCTGCGCATCACTCATCGCCTGCGTGTTTTGCTTTCTTTATTAAAATGGATTTTCTCAACTCCTTCGTCCGCTTTACTCTTGTACCTGGTGCTCGCTCTGAGTGAGATGAGCCTATTAAGTATCGCGAGCTCCTTGAGTTTTTCTTAATCCGTCTTCATTAAAACCAGGTTCGTCTCCTTGAAATAAATGCAACCTGGAACCGAGTGTTTACTACCTATAGGAAGTGCATATTCTCCACTTCAACCTCAAAGCCCGTGCCCCCCCCCCCCCCAAACCCCCCCCTCCTCTCCTTTCTCTCTCTCTCTCTCTCTCTCTCCTTTCGGCTGGTGCGCGAGGTAGTCGTGCCCGTCTGCGCGCGCCATTGACTGTAACCGCAGGAGGGCGCGAGGGAAACGGGCTGTTTGCAAAAAAAAAAAAAAAAAAAATCGTCCGTGAGGATGTCACACAGAGGATGATCAGATCCGCACAGTCACACAAGACACACAATCTGTGGTTTTTGTCGTGCGATAGATGTACTTGGTGCTGAACGGAAATTTTTAAAAAGACAGAGACACAGGAAGCATGTCTTAAACCAATCAGATACCAGCTTTTAATATGCATCTGTGACATTGTTTCTACATAACAACTTACTCATGGAACGGTTCCACCTTGAAAAATAAAGTGCAAGACACATGGACACACTTAATCATGACATCTGGAAAATAAGCAATCACACAACATATTAGCCTATAGTGCATAACAAAATGAATAAGTAATACAGTCTGGACAGGGTTAAAACACAATTGCACAATATTAAAGTAGGCCATAAAGCAATACTGCATAGAGTCAATTTAAACTCAGGTGTTTTGGCAGAATTTATGATATAAAACTGAAGGAACACAAAACCTCAGCTGAGATTTGTCAATACTCTGCAAAGCAAAGATACCATATCAGCCTGAACACTCACTGGTTCTTTTACTGGGGGTTGCCTTTTATTAGTGAAACTGGAACTATGTGTCGACTTCAATGTAAAGTGTAAAATAATCCATGGGAAAAGTGTTTCCTTTTATACTTTCAGCATATGAGCGCTGATGATGTTAGGTTTCCACAATAAATAAGTTGTGATTTCACAGAATCTATTGTTTTGGATTTGTTATGCAGAAACATCAGCTTTTTAGCAGAGGGAAGTGACGACAGCTGACAGTGACAAACTCTGCACATTATTCCTCAGAGTGAAGGAAGAGAAAGAAACACGTTTTTAATTGACTATAGTCCAATGTAGAAACTGTTTAGAAAGAGCTAACATGAACCAGACGGGTAGCTCAGACTTGGTTTATATGAGGAGCTTTGTCAGTAGAAAATGTTTATATGCCCTGGCACCTGCTCCGATTAGCTGACGGAGTAATCAGTCACGGTGCTGCTGGGAGTTGTAGTCTTTGGGCGGGTGTGTCTGTAGTTTCTCTACCAGGCTCCACTCAGAACAAACTGCAGCAGTGACAGACGGTGTCAGGTTTCAGCCAGCCAGTAGGAGGTGGGCGGGACTTCCAAAGAGCTGACTAATAGGAGGTCTGAGCATCAAAGCACCACCTGTCGGTAAAAGGCAGCTGAGTGTCATGGAGGGAAGGTGGATGGAGGGAAAACAACTTGTGAAGTTTTCCGCAAGATGCAAAACCTGCAAACCATCAGACCGCCTGCATAGCTGACAGGATGTAGAACAGATACAGCACTATGGTTTGTCCTTATTTGTCATCAAACTGCATAGCAACTACTCCCGTCAACGACCAACCTGTACAGAAACTTTGATATTGCCTGTATGTGTTCATACAGTTTGGTCACTGAGTGAAACAAAAAAGCAAAGACAAGTTTACTTTCTTGAACCAGATGCATCACATTTAGTTGTTGGGTTTTGTTTTTCACTCTTGACACGCAGCATCCATCAGAGTTGACATGTTGTATGTGGGCGTCTAAGAATATCTGTTCTTTCAGGAGCTGAAGGAGAAGAAACAGGCGGAGGACACAGAGAATGGAGATGCTGCTGCTAATGGCAAAACTGTAAGACCAGCACCTGAGGTTCCTCTTTCAGTTTGCAGAGAATGAATGAATTTAAACTCTGTGCTGGTGATCAACATATCTGTGAACTCTTCCCAGGACGAGGAGAATGGGGAGCAGGAGAATGAGGTAGAAGATGATGAAGATGATGTGGGAGAGGATGATGAAGAAGATGGAGAGGGTAGGTGTTTTGTACCATGCTGAAAATATATTGATATAAGAGGCAGAGGAGTGCTTTATTTAACCACAGCATCCATGAATTGAAATGTTTCATGAAAATTATTTAGAACCAAAGTACAGTTGTGCCTTCGAGGGGGTGTTAATGTGGAAAATGTAGCTAACAGATCCATTTGCAGTTTATTCCAGTAATGGTTGTGTAATATGATGGGAAACATCTATCATTTTATGTTATGTTCTACTGTATATTTCTTTCTTTCTTTTTTTTTTTTTTTGGATGACATGAATGCAGATAAGAATTTTACTTGATGGCACCACAAACAAAACAGAATAGTTTAATTCTGGAGCAGCTGAGAGAAAAAAAGATGTAGTTTGGTTATGAAAAGTTTGATACTGGACTTTACAAACAGAAATGTTTAAGAAATTACACCATACCACAAAATAATTGAAAAATAAATACAAATAAAAAAATCAAATCATGTTTAACCTCTGTTACTAACTATAAGAATCATGCCAGTAAGAATGTCAGTGTCATTTTATCTGCATATAATTCATTATGTAATAAATATAAGGCCACTTTAAATCAAATATTTTTTAAATTGAATTTGTTTCCTGGATGTGAAATAGCCTGTATCTAGTTAAGAGGTTTCTGTGACATCCCACAGCCCTAATCACTATGTTTACAGAGTGCTCTTGAGTTTTTAATGATGTGCTACAGAGTAAACCTGTCAGAAAGAGGATTCAGAAAATTTCCATTCAGGAACTTCCATCACAGCTCTACAGAGAAAAACATTTTTTATCTTCAACTGAAACACAGCTGTGTGCTGAAACCTACAGAAACCGGATGCGTGTATAATACAGCAACTGAAGAGGGGAATTTCACTGTTTCACTTCCATCTGCGTGACATTAAGTCTACAGCCAACACAAGGGTTGGACTGCCCTCTGGTGGCCAAACTATGGAACTGTAGAATGTAATCTACATAGAGTCAAATCCTTGAACAAACAAGTTGATCTCAATGTCATCAGCTGTACCAGCCTTTATGGGGATGTAATATTATTAATATTTTAAAAGGATCAGATATTTATACAAGACAAAGCACTAGTCAGTACTAGCTGTGATGTTAAAAAAATAAAATTAATGCAGTGTTTCCTCCATTAAAACATGAGAATTTAAGATGATATTAAGGTCTTTATTTATTGTGTACCCAGTGTAGTCTGTCACACATACTGTGGTAAGTTCTGCTCCTAGATGTATTACAGTGTCATTGTCTGTCATTTCTGTAACCTTGTGTTCAGCGATATTTATCATGAGGTCAACTTGATCCAATAATAAGTGTGTAAAAGCCACATTCAATAGAGCTGAAAAGAGCTGCGTCGCTCTAACAAACCACAATCGTCTGTGTGTATTCAGGTGATGAAGAGGATGATGAAGATGACCTAGATGGACCAACAGGGAAGAGAGCAGCAGAGGACGATGATGATGATGAGGTGAGGAAAAATATAAAAGGTGCATGCTTTCACTTTCAGAGAGAGCAGCAACCGACAAAGATGATGTTCAGCAAACAGGAACCTCCCACGACAGAAATAAAGCTTCACCAAAGACTGAAGAGCCAAAAACTACATGAGCTGCAAACCTGCACAGCTCACAGCGAATACTTTATACCGTTTGTAAGTAGTTCAGTGTCAGAGGACAGGACGGACTCCTTAGTTTCAAGGATTCAGGTCAAGTAATGCTGAAAATAAACTCAGAATACACACAATATTAAGAAATATTCCAATAACTAGAGGATAAATGTACCCACACATCAATGAATAATAGTGGTGTGTTAGCTAGATAATATAATGTATGACTAAATATTTACTGCCCTATGAGGATGATGCAGGTCAGTAAAAGTCTGTAAAAATCAATCTAATTAAGTTTTCATTAAATTTGAGGGTTAAGGTTAGGTTTAAGGTTAGGTTTAAGGTTAAATGTAATTGTAACTGTCCAGGAAATTAATGTAATATCCCCTAAACACATAGAGCATGTGTGTGTGTTCACATAGACAAGCTTCAGTAAACATGATGTACCCTTTATGTAACTTGTCTCCAGAAGGGGGCAAGTAGTATAAATAGTTTTGGGGCATCCCACAGCTGAGTGGGAATCCAAGGTTAGTCTTCTTTGCTCGTTTTCAGTCTGGGAATGTGGATTACATGGCTTATCATAGTAAGTTAGTTTAAAGCTACAATAGGTGACTTATTTGCAGTGAAATATCTGGAAATGAGAAAGATTATGTCCTAACAACTTTTGAATTCAGAGATATTTGTAGAGATAGTCTGTCATGTTCCTTTCATGGACATTACTTCTTATATTAAAGTGAAATGACATAATGTGAATATTCATCACTTTAATACTTTGCCTTTTCGTGATTTCTGCCTTTGTCACTTTAGATAGAATTTTATTAGAAACAGAGGTGAAAACAACTCCCATGATCCCTTGCTCCTTAGCAGCATCATGTACCACTGCATCATCATTAGTGGTGGGTTTGATTGACACTAGCTGAGGCATATGTGTGATATTTATTTATTTATTTATGATATTTAAGGTCATCACCATGATCATGCAAAGAGAGTGACTGATAATGAGATAATGATAATGAGATAATGCCTTGAGGTGCACTGCCTCTAGTGGCCAGTAGAGGGCTTTAAAGTATCATCAGTTCACATAAGATTCATGAAATATAATCCAACTTGTCTGCAAACTTCAGAATAAAGTTTTCATTCACACTGTGTAAAAACATTAAAACAACAAATAAACAGTACAATGCATAAGATTATTGAGACGATGAAACATTAGTATTTAGCCTCATGGAAACACCTACTCTAACAGTAACAGCTGTTACTAAAAGATGTAAATTTTTAATAATTTCTCTGGAAATAATTGAATTTGGCACCATGGCAGAGACAAATGAGAGTTAATTAAACAGACTTTAGATATAGAAAACATGAGCAGTGTTTTATTTCTAGGTGAGTTTAGAATAAAATATAAATAATAGTGAATATGGAGTGAAAAATAGTCCCTTAGGCCTCAGTATTTCTACAACGCCTCCCTTTTATCAACCTCATTCTCTTTGTTGTAAATGTATTATATGTTACTTTTCCATTATTGTTTTCATTATCCCCCCGCTCTTCTCTCTCTTTCCAGGATGAAGTTGAAACCAAGAAACAGAAAACCGATAAGTAGAGTCCACTCAGTCTGGAGGACACCATCGAGAGACAGCCAGTTTTCTAGCAAACCTTCAACACCTCAGTCCTCCCTTCTTAACAAGAATACTTTTAAACAGAGAATTTGTTTGTATTTTATTTACATTTTATATTTTTGTAAATATTGTAAGGAGGTCGGCCATTTTGCAACAGTGATCTTTCTGTATCAAGTGGTGCTTTGAAGACTTTTAGATCCAGACTCGTCCTCGTCATCGTCAGCCATCCACGTTCAGTGTGAATCAACCAGAAGCATCGCGCTCATTCCTGACACACATACACACACCACAGCATGTCCAACAGACACACACACACACACACGCACACACCCTGGTTTTTGTATTACATCATAGAGTCAAAAGGGACAAGCTGTGTCGACCTGTAGTCACATGGGGGTGTTACAGTGTTTTCCCAGAGTGCTAAGTGTGTATTGTGGTAGTTTGTATGAGATTCTAAGGCTGTAGTTTCTGCTGTCTGTCTGTCTTTCTGTCTGTCATGGCCTGGTTTCCATGTTTTTACATCTGTGCTGTTTTGTTGAACAATAAACAGTCATTTGATTTTGTGTGTTTGTTGTTGGTCTATTTCTCAGCTCGATCTCAGCCACATATTCACAAATTCAACTAATTATAATAAATGACAAACAGGAAGAAAACTCCAAGGCTGTCTCTTTAAGAATTAAAATGTCTTTATTCTTTCTTCATAAGAATGAAGGCATTTTAATGCTTACAGAAAGTGCCTTGGAGTTTTCTTCCTGTTTGTCATCTAGTTTATGAATCCCTTTTTCCAAAGAGCACTTCAAACAAAGTCTTTTTTAGGTCCTTGAAGTATTCCTTCCCATGATTTTTAAAAATTTTTTTAATGATAAATATTATTATAAATAAGCTTCTAGTTTGTGTGCTTAGTAGCCATTCTTTAGCAACCCAAAAATTGGAAGCACTGTATTCTGCATTTCAATAATACTATGGTAGTAGATTGTTAATTAAGAAGTAAACAGTAATACCATGTAGTTAACACAATTATAATCATGTAATAGAGATGGGAATTCAATTTAAAAAAAAACTGTATTTGTCCTTAGGGGTAATTTAAAGGCACATATGAGCAACATGATTACACAACACTTTTATACAACCAAAGAAATTTAAGAAAATTAAGGTATAAAGAAAAATATATAATAAATAATATGATCCGATGTATAATAAATAACGTGAATGTTTGGATAAAATGTAGACAGGGTAAAACAATGAGACATGTATTTAAGATTAAAAAGGCTAAAACTATTGTGTAATATTTTGGGAACAATATAGTAACCTAGCAACAATAAAACAACTGTATCAAAAAACATCACCATGCTAATATGGTGATAGTAAAGGTTCAATCTGTTTGATTCATACATGCAAGGATACTGTTTTCCTGCATAATTTCATGGTAACATTTGACTAAACTGACCTTCAAGAGGCACAATAATCACCTAGAAACACCTGTATTTAAAAACCATACCTATTATTAAATATGTTCCCCTTTTATTACCATTTGTTTTAGTCCCATTACTTTGAATAATTACATGGTCTTACATACTTTCTTTGTCGTGTATAGAACTTACCACATTATTATCGTTTAATTACCAAGTTATGATGTAAAGCTGCCTAACCTTTTACTGTTGACAGTTTGTCATCCAGTTTTTCAGGTCGCACCTGCTGGGGATGACAAGCTCAACAATATTTGCTTATAACTGGCAGTGAACCTGAAGCATGTTTCCTGTTTCTGTCAGCGTTCACTTTCACTGTAATAACACAATAAGTGGCTGATGTCGCAGCTGCTAAGTTGTCTGTAGGTAGGCATCAGCTTCAAGAGGCAAATTTGACAAAAACTGACATGATCCAAATTTATGAATCAGATTAAAACATCTGCCGA
Source organism: Sphaeramia orbicularis (assembly GCF_902148855.1). Classification (NCBI taxonomy): domain Eukaryota; kingdom Metazoa; phylum Chordata; class Actinopteri; order Kurtiformes; family Apogonidae; genus Sphaeramia; species Sphaeramia orbicularis. The sequence continues at coordinate 31,106,914 of NC_043960.1, read as the reverse complement.
CCCACATATCTGGAGTTCTGTGGCGTGTTAATGATTTCAGCTGAAATCTCTGGGTCCAAGTCAAATTAATGTACGGTAAAAACATCTATTATTCTTACTCTTATTTACCTTTATTTAATCCAGTGTTACTTTTGTGGCAGTTCCCAAATTAATTTTTTTCTATATTTAACCTTTAAGTGATTTATCACCATTTATTATAATACTATCCTCTTTAGTTTGAGTTTTTTTCAGTGTAAATCATGTATTATCCTAGATTTAATTCACTGATCATGTAAATGTTCATTAAAGCTCTGAGTAAATTCCAAGGTTATTATATCAAAACAGAGAAAACTGAAGAAATAGTGACTTTTCAGTAAAATATATCAGTAACTTAACATAAACCAAGTGTTTCCATCCACTGTCATTGATCCAACTCCATGGGTTATACTGGTGAATCAATGTTGTAGAAGATGACAGTGTTTCCACGTTCACTGAGGAGCCTCTGAACGTCCAAATGGGTCATATCTTATGACCATGAAAAGATGACAAACTGTATTTTACACCAGTTATTTACATGGACTGATAGGATTAATGGATCAACAGGTTTTAAACAGTTTAGATCAGTAGGTGGTTTTAGTCGCCAGTGGATGTTTGGGTCTTTAAGGGTTAACCAGGGGGGAAAAATCCCATTGAAATTAAGAACCTCTTACAATGGAGTTCTGACCAAGATAGGTAATGAATACAAAACACAGATAAAGGATTACAACATTAAAACGCAAATAACTGACACATCTGACAATAAATAGTTGATACAAATACCATTTATGAGCAGATTAAGAAAAACAAGTGCAAGTTATGGAGTCAGCCTCAAGACCTCTCAGTTTGGACTTAAAAGCATTCAATAAAAATGATGACCTATGAGTGTTTTTGAGCTATGAAATAGATAAAGGTGCAGAACGCAATGTAATGTTTTTAATCCGAACACTGATGCCAGCAAAATTAAGTAGGACTAAAATATTTAATTAACTTTAACACTAAATGTAAAGCATATAAAATATTTATAATAGTTTCAGTGTTCGCTGACTCTATAGTCAATATACAAATATATACACTCAGTCTGTGATAAACTTTCCCTTGCCAAAAGCTACATCTACATTTGGTTACAAACACATAGATGTCTGCATAGTGTAGGGCAGGTGACTGATTTAATTTTTAACCCTCAAAGATCTAAACAGCTACTGGTAACAAACAGCATCTACTGATCTCAAATGTTTAAGAACTTTGTAACCATTAATCCTCTTAATACATGTAAATAATTCAGTTTAAATACAGTCGGAGTTTCAAAGGCTCTGTAGTGAATGTGGAAACACTACTATATTGTGCAACTCTGATTCATCAGTAAAACCCATGTAGTTTGACAAATGGCCATCGTTGCGGAAATTAATTACTTACTTAATTACATCTTTTGCTGAGAAAACTGGTTTTTTTTATTTTTTCTGTTCTGGTATAACCTTTGACTTTACTCTTTTATGAACATCGACATGGTCAGTAAATTAAATACAGGAAAAAAGCTTGATCCCCACTGAATAATGCGAAATGCAGAGGATGATATTATAGTAAATGATTATAAATCACTTAGGAGAGGTTAAATGTAGAAAAAAAATAATAATTTGAAGGTCAACACAAAAATAGTTCTAGGTCTTTAAGGGATACAACATCCTCTTATGAGACGAACACATCCTGTTCAGGCTTGTTGAACAGCAGGCAGACTTCTATAATTGTGTGAGCTTTAGTGATATTTTTTTTTTTTATCACTTGTGAACACTCATGGCTTCTCTTTCGCACTTCATTTACACCTAGACACTTCTATGTGTTATCAACACTGAAACAAACTGCTATTACTTCACAGATAAGATATATTTTATTTGTATAGAGGTAACTGCTCATGAGCATTTTGCTGGGACTGTGATTTTGAGAACACTTTAGGACCCAAGTTTTCTTGTAATAAAATACACTCATCTCAGCCAATTCTTAATCACTTCATGAACTACCTTTGCACATACCTCTGTAATCTTCTTTCTGTTAGCTCTAGTAGTTTCCATCTACGTTCCTCCAAGTGGTTGCTCTTTATTGTTCCCAGAGTTCTGACAGACTTTGGAAAAACAGCATTTCCCTACCGTGCACCATGGTCGTGGAATCATCTTCAAAAAACTGTACAACTACATACATTCATTTCTGTTAATGATTTTAAAAGTATCATGGAGAATGCAGTAAAGGAGGAATGTCACTGTTTTTTTTATGCTATTATGGTTGAATAGTTGTTGTGTTTTATTGTTCATTGTGTATCATGTATGTGTTTTATATTGTTTGGACTTTGTATGGCTGCTACCTTGGCCAGGTCTCCTTTGCAAAAGAGATTCCTAATCTCAATGGGACTTCCTGGTTAAATAAAGGTAAAATGAAAATTTAAAAAAATTAGGCAGGACAAATCAATTTCTATTTTTAAATCCTCTTAAAACATCATTTTCTCTGTGGCTTTAAACTCAGTGTGAGGGGTTGGCTTTTATTGTTTTCATGTATAATTATTTTTATCGTTTTTATTCCTTCTTTTATGTTTTGTTTGTTTTTATGTCTATGTACAGCACCTTGGCCAACTGTGTTGTTTTTAAAGTGCTTTATAAAAAAAGTTGACTTGGCTTGACTTAATACTATCTTTATTCAGATTTATGCCTTTGTCATTTCAGTCACACATTTAAGACAGTTCTGTTCGACAGTCAGAGAATCCATCTGCAGCTGCAATGACAAACTGAAAGGCCACATATTGACCAACAGTGCATCACACAAGAGATTAGCAATATGGCAGTGAATCACTTAGGGGTGTAAGAAAATACTAACATATCTGAGTATCATGACAATATGTGTTGTGATACTGAATCAATTCTCAAAAACACTGTGTTGATTTTTAATGAACAGTTAACATACAAAGGTTGGTGGCAAATAGTGGTTCATTTTCTGTATAAATTAATGTAGATCCCATCTTTGTGATTTTATAAAAAAAAAAAAAAAAAAAAAAAAAAAGTACAAGGTTTTTTTTATACTGTGAAAATTTTACTAAAATTGAATTTTAAAAAACCACCATGTATAACTCTGCTTCCAGGATCACAGCATATCTTGATGTATTTCTCTGAATCAACACCCCTGTTATCACCAGATTCATGCAAATGTTTGATCTCCAGGGAATCCCATGTTGACAGAGGCTGCTTCAGTCTCAGGTCTGTCAGGTCATGTGGGGATCCGGCTGCGGAGGTATTCCAACACAGCGTCCGTCCCTTTGGCCACGATGGCAGCTCTGGGTGTTCGAAACGGGTTCCCCTCCAGACTGAGACACCTGAGCGACAACAAGGCATCACACTGTTACAGCACATGGACAGTGACTGGAAAACAGCTGATACTCCAAACATAAAGGCAAAGTAAGGAACGGTTTCCTTAAAGCAATATTGACTTATCCTTCTAATTCAATATTGACTTATCCTTCTAATTCATCACTTCTGACCTACAGCGAGTGGGTTGTGGTTTATTTACCTCAGTGATTCTCAAACTTTTTCTAACCGGCCCCCTTTTGGTGGAAGAAAAATTTCTGGGGTCCCCCCTCAACAAAATCATAACAATGGTTTAAGCAGAACTTTTATTGTAAGAAACATAAATATTGTAACCTTTTTTTTTTCTTTTCATGAAATAATTTGTTGTGTAAATTAAAAACAACTTATACATATCAAACTGATACTTGGTAACAAAGTTGAATATTTTAACAGTATCAGTGGCTGCAATGACCTGCTTCACATTGTACATGTTCTCAGAGCAATAAGGTGCAAACTATACAAACTGTGCAAAAATGGAAACAAAATGAGTTTGGGGTGGTCTGACACCAAAACATTAGTTCCATCTCATCTTCTACATGATCTCACCAGAAGAGAAGAAAGGAAAAAAAAAGCAAAAAAAAACCCCCAATAAAAACAAAAACAGAATCAAGATCATACCACCCCCCTGGAAAAGTCATGCTAGGTATAATGTGTGTATTGTGGGTAAAATGCAGAGACAGAATCCCCCTACGAGGATAATAAAGTGAGTTAACTTAACCTTTAGTCACTAAATGTTATATGTGCAGTAAAAGCTATGTTCCTGATGTAACACCTAAAGTATTCCTTACTATAAACTTAGTGGAATAATTCCAAATACTTAGCTTTTTGTGTTTTTGTTCGTAATAGATAATTGGGAAATGAAAACAAAGACAGGCAGCCAGGTAAGGGATAACACATCAGAATGTAACATGTTCAGTGAGCGACAGCCTGTTACATAAGTGCAGGAGGTGTGTTTGTGTTTTCTTACCTGAGGGTGGTGCACAGGCCCAGCTCAGGAGGGATGTTCAGCAGGTCGTTGTTCGATAGGTCCAGTGTTGACAAATTAACTAACTTTATAAGACGACCAGGGTCAACCCCGCCCACCTGATTGTTACCAAGCAACACTGTTTCCAGAGAAACGACCTCATAGAGGATGTCAGGGAAGGTCTTGAACCTGAGATGTGTAAGACAAGATGTTTTTAATGTATGAGTGGTGAGAATTATTACATTTTATTGTTACTTCTGCTACATTTTTCTAAATTTATTTTGTTAATTTAAGCATGAAACATCTTCTCTTACGTTGTTCATACACATTCATTTCACACCTGTGTTTTCTAATATTTGAATATGTATCATGCTTTCATACTCATTCATTCAGTCATTTCCATTCATGTCATTTTATCTCAGGTGTGCTATTATTCCTTTCTTACTGTATTTATTATTTAACTTCATTTCATTGGTTCCATTATGTTCTCATTGTATCTTATTTTGTTCTTGCAAGTCTTTCATTTATTCTAATTTATACATTATATCATTGTGTGATGGCATTCTTCATTAATATTTATCAATTGTTCATATTTGTTAGTTCTAACTCATGTTTTTATGTTATATTGTTTTATTTTGTGTTTTGTTTATTGTTTTATCAGATTATAGTCTTATTTGAACAAATTAGTTTAAGAGCAAATTATATCTCACACTTGTGCTTAAATTAAACATGTGGGCTAAAAAATTACTATTCGGTTAAGGTTCTAAAACCCCACGATAATGTGAACTAACTGAAGTACAGACAGACCTGTTGTAGTTAAGGATGATGGAGCGTAGTTTAGTCAAGTTCCTCATTTCAGATGGTAAATCACTCAGCTGATTATTTCTGAAAAAGGAACATGCACATGACTGTTACTAAAGGCTCTAAAGCAATAATTTGCTCTTCTCAGTAGCAGTAAAAGACAAACAGAGTCATAGTCTGTGTACCTGAAGTCAATGTGCATCAGCTGCAGTAACTTGCAGACGTCAGGAGAACAGCAGGTCAGTCTGTTAAAGCCCAGATTTATATCTGATACTGAAGAGTGGAACTCCATCAATCTGCACACAGGACACACATAGTTCATATGTCGACTTCTACTGTATGTACCATGTGAATCAGTGTGAAATGCATGTGTGTCATATGTACCTGGGAGGGATGTTGGACAGCCGGTTCTTACTGAAGTTAACATTACTAATAGCTTGATCTGCAGCAGCATCAAACACTTCATCTGGAACCTGATCTGCCTGTTTCTCACTGAACACAAAGACAAGCTCAATTAAGGAAAAAAAAAAAACTGCATAGTGTGTTAACAAAACTAAATACAATAAACCAAAATTACAGAGAAAATGTCTATAGCAGTGGTATCAAACATATGACCCACAGGCTACAACCGGCTCGCAAAAATTCTAATCTGGCCTATGAGATGAATTTGAAGTGTAAAAATTACACCGAGGACGTTAATGGTCAAGGGTGTTAAACTCATTTTAGCTCAGGGGCCACATTCAGCCCAATGTGAAGTGGGTCAGACAAGTAAAACAATAGTATAATAACCTATGAATGATGAAAACTCCAACATTTGAACAATATTATGCCTGTTAGTAAATGTTTTGTGCCTTTGTGGATCCACTGCGAAATGATAAATGATCATTTGAAGCATAGTACTGTTAAAATTGCATTTATTTTTCTTAGGACATTTGAGGTGCTTCATGGTTGCTCACGCTATTCAAATTTCTTGTGTTTGCAAATATAAAGAAAGAAAGAAAGAAAGACAGATACATAGATAGATAGATACACAGACAGACAGACAGACAGATAGATAGATAGATAGCTTTATTTGTCCTTTCTCCCCTTCAGAATTATTTATAAGACCGCCCTCATCACCTTCAAGTGCCTCCATAATAACACCCCCGACTACTTCAAAGACCTCCTCACCCCTCACCCCTTCACCTGTAGTCTCTGGCCTCACAGCACCAACCCCCCCCCCCCCCCCAGAACTAAACTTCAGACCATGGGTGACCAGGACTTCTCCTCTGCCACCCCCCATTTCTGGAACTCCCTCCCGGACCACTTAAGAAGTCCTCAGTCACTGGACTCCTTCAAAAAGGGGCTAAAAACATTCCTGTTTAGACAGGCTTTTTATGGACCACCTTGATGCTCTGTTTTATTCGCCTAGTCTTTTATTCCTGATACAGTATTTTTATTTTTTATTTTTATTCTTTAATTTTTTATTGGACTGTATTTTCTCTGTAGCACTTTGAGATTCTGCTGAATGAAAAGTGCTTTATAAATGCAATTTATTATTATTACTATAATTATAATTATTATTATTTCTCACATGGTATTTACAGAAATACGCAGCCTGAAACGAAATACTGTTTCTCACTAGTATATATAATCTATATAACAGTAACAAAGATAAAATTTTGGAGTTGTCATGTAAGTTAATGTGTTATTATTTTACTGGTCCAGCCCACTTGAGATCAAATTGGGCTCTACGTGGCCCTTGAACTAACATAAGTTTTACACCACTGGTGGAGAGTTTTTGGATTTATTTCACATATAAACCTGGTGTTTTGGGTGGATGTGACATCTATCTCCCTTCAAAAGCAGAATTACACACATTTTGCAATTTAAGCTGAATGTTAAGATTGATTTGTACCTATATTCAGATCTAATACACTGTTCTTGAATTTTTCTGGTTTAAGACACAAACACTGAAACAGCTAAAACAATATTTATAGTGATCTTTTGTTATATTTTGTTTTAAATGTTTTTGACTTTCCATAACATAATCATTGTCCTGATCTTATCCAGTCTCCTCCTTGACCAAACACACTTATTCTAAAAACAACTGATTTGTTAAAGAGTTGTTAAAGAGTTGTTAAAGAGCGACAACATACGTACAGCTCTTACCTGAACTGCAGTAATTTAAGGGTTTTAATGTTATGAATGTTGACTCTGGCCTGACTTGGAAGTGTCATGGCAGTAGGTCCTTCATCTGGACCGTCTGGCTCTTCTACAAACAATACACAAGAGCAACTCTGTCACAGTTGAAACACTGGAACTGTTCATTTGGTTAACAATACACAAAATGTCACTGCTAAATATACAGTTTTGTACAGAAATTCAACAGAACACCCCTTAAACAAGACCTTTTGACATTCTGTTCTTAGTTTATTATTCATTTACAGCCTGTTTTTTTTACTGCAGAAGTTCTGAATCTCAATGTTACTTCTTTTTTGGAAAAAAGGGCTTTGCTGTTATTCTTTTAAAAATATATGATATTCATTATGTAAGATTTTTCACATTTGTGCACAAAAAAAACCCTGATTGCTACAACACTCATTTATGGCAAATGTTACACAATAGTCTAATAATTAATCCAAAGCTAAAATAGAATCTTACTGTAAAATATATATTCTATGATATTTTACATAACATCACTTTCTATTTTGCTATTCTAACCCATATAATTAAATGAGAATGTTCAGTTAATTGAGGAACATAACTCATTTCTCAGTGGTGCATTTGGCGACACCTTGTGGTGACCAGTGGTAACAGCAACAAAAAACAACAGTTCAGACTCCAGAGCTGCCTTGTACCACACACAGGATACTAATCTACACAGTATTTAGACAGATTCGATTTGTTGCTGATGAAATCTGAAGTCCACCTATTATCTTATTCTGAAGTGCCAGCCATAACTTCTTCCCTTCATCAGCAATAACACAATTCCCAGCTATAACCTCTCTAAAATACATGCCAAACTGACATTATGTGAAGTTTGTCTTCACATCATAAAGTTCTATGTGCTATGAGACTAAAGCATCATGTGGACTTCAGTCACATTGCACATTGCCATTCCTTGAACTCACCACTGACAGATGCTCTGCATATTATACAATAGGTTTTAATCCTGCTCTTGACAAATACCTATAAAACAAGTGCCACTTATCAAAACTAAGCATAAAAACAGAAAAAAAAACAAATAAATAAAGCTAAACTAAAGTAGAAAAGAAAAAGTCCAAATTAAAGGAACAAATAAAACTAGTCAAAAATCTAAGTATTATATGGTTGGTTCACAGATGGCTTTTCTGTGAGAAATGAGTCATTCTACGTGGATGAGGGGTTACCTAGTCTCTTACAGCATAATGGAAAATTTACATTAAAAAAAGAGCAAAAACATAGTTTTGTTCCTGTACAGCATAATTACATTACGTTTCCTTCTTTGACCGCCTGCTGCTCGTCTCATACAGCTGTTGAAGACTTTTTTTTCTCCTACAGCTGTTAATCTTGTAACTACAGGTCTGATTTCCCCTCAGCATGTACCTCCCTCTCAGTGCCATCTGCTGATTTAAGACTGGGAGAACAGCTGTTTCTCTTGTTGCTGTCACCACTGGTGTTTACATCAATGTAAGCAGAACAATTGAATGCTGAAGTTGCTGTAGTTTGTTATTTGGCCTCGTCGGAGCAGATGGGAAATCGTTTCAGTCACATCTGCAGAAAAATCCAGGCTGATGTTGGCATGTAGAGATGCCCTTATCAGAGAGAAGGGGTGTTTGGATTAATCAGATAAGGCACATATTATTTTTTGCTTGTAAATGTTTTAATAATGATGTGAGTGATTAGTAGCGGTTCCTCTTTCTTCTGCTGCCATCACAGACACATTGTTTTCACCATCTATCATTCATTTATGTAAACATGCATATTTACCCAGAGCGGGTGATGGTAAATACCACGTTACAACACGGTGCTCACCATCTGCTCTCGCATTTTTGGTAAATAAAATTCTCTCAGTTACCACAAAAGTGAACTGTACCTTTAATTCTTCCTCTTAAATATTTCAGAAGCTCATTGGTTCCTTTCTGTGGTGGGACGACAGGAGAGTAGTTAGAATTTTAATATGAAGGTTTGTAACAGTGAAGTGTTTTACATGACAGTGTTAAGGGACCCATCCACCCCCAAAGAAACTGAAAACTAAATATTTTATGTTAGTGATTTACCTGATTTATGGGCACTGCTTTCATTAGAGCTCAGGCTCTACTGCAGTTTGCAGTCATTTACAGTCACACAAGTGTTTCAGCATTTACACAGATCAGCCATAACATTACAACCACTGACAGGAGAAGTAATAATATTGATTATTTCATTACAACCTTGCACTGGGTTGGATGTATTAGGCAGCAAGTGAACATTTAGCCCTCAAAGCTGATGTGTTAGAAGCAGCAAAATGAGCAGCATATGGAACTGAGTGACTGTGACCAGGTCCATATTGTAACAGTGATGAGTGGATCAGAGCATCACCACAACTGCAGGTCTGGTAGCTTGTTCCTGGTCTGCAGTGGTTAGTACTGACCACAAATGGACTAAGGAAGGACAGCCCAATCTCAGGACCATTGATCATCAGTGGGAGGTGTTAAACAAATAAATCTGATCCATGGAGGTCCACCTCTACTTCCAGGACTTCAGGGAGCTGTCGCTAACGCCTTGGTCCAGATACCACAGCACACCTTCAGAGGTCTGGTGGAGTCTAGGCCTCAGATCAGAGCTGGTTTTGTGGAAAAAGCAGAGCCTACACAATATTAGACAGGCGGTAATAATGTTCTACTCCTATAGATGCTCAGTTGGTTGAGATCCAGTTCTTGTTCTTTAGATACTTTTGGCAGGTGCTAAACACTTTACATTAGGAATGAACAAGATCGGAGATGTTCTGAACCAGTGATTTGACAATCACATTATCTCCCTCATTAAAGTTGCTCAGATTCCTACTGTTGCTCATTTCACTGTTTCCAACACACCAACATCAAGGTCTATGTGTTCACTTGTTACCTCATATATCCCACCAAATGACAAATCCCACTGTAATAAGATAATCAACTTTAACACCACTTTGCCTACCAGTGGTCATAATGTTATGGCTGATCAGTGTAAATATAGTATGTATGTAAGAGTAATAACATGAGAATAATAAGATAGAATTAGAGGTAATGGGTTTATTTTAAAGCAATAAAAAACTCGGAGTGTATGTACAGTTCATATTTCTTACCACATCATTAGTCAGTTGCTTGAAAAGAAATGCACAATTCAAGGATGTTAATCATTGCTCCTTTATAGAAAGTGAATGATGTGGAGTATGCAGCGCATTCAGACAGACAACTCACTAGACATGAGACCATACAGGTTTTCATCGGTGTCATTTGATGTAATTCAGACATTTTTATTTTAGTAAAGTTTTTGAACCAAATTATATATCTTTTCATCCTCATCTGAATCATGTTTCCATACCAACAGCTCATATGTGGGATTGATTGGATGTACAGAATGAAGGCCACTACAGTGTGTGTGTGTGTGTGTGTGTGTGTGTGTGTGTGTGAGAGAGAGAGAGAGCCCACTCACAGTGGGGTCAAACATGTTTGCCAGAGCCCATTCACAAATTATTAGACCCTACCCCTTCAGGCTGAAAACTTGGGTTAGGGTTGAGGTTGTGGTTAATGTTGAGGTACGACTCCATGAAATTAATATAAGTTCATATGATGTTCACACGAGTTAAGTAAACAAGAATGAGTGTCTGTTTCACTGTGTGTGTACGCCCTAAACACACAAAGCAGAGAACCAGGCGAAGTGGTAAACATGACTCATACTGGCAGCAAGTTGTTATGACCAATAAAGTCCAATAAAATCCCCCCCAATAACGCAACTCACCCAACCTGAATCTGGCAGTGTTTGCCTAATAAACTCTATTATCTACATCCAAATGGTCAGTAAATACTTCTTTAAAAGAGCAAAGTTATTCTTATTTTCATTTGCTTAAACAGACAGATCTATATCTATCACTACACTGAGATTATGAAAATCCAATTTCATGTTAATATATTGAAATTTAACTAATGAACTTTCATTTTCAGGTGTCAGTTATTACAAATACACTCCTCAAAGTTATAGCAAAAACCTACTAATATACTATATACTATGATTAGTGCTGTCAAGCGATTGCCATTTTTAACCAGATTAATCACATGGTTGCTGTGGATTAATTTACTGTATCTTAATCATGATTAAATAACATTCATTTTTAATCTATATTAATCGCATTTCATTTTACATGAACAAACAGTCTCAAGAAAGAAGGGAATACATATGCACTTAACGTGTTTGTTGCAAGCTGGGTGACGCATTAGCTGAAGTGCTAGCAGAATCCCAGACTAATGTACAGGGTGGGGAAGCAAAATTTACAATATTTTGAGGCAGGGATTGAAAGACAGTGTATGACCAATTAGTTTATTGAAAGTCATGAGAATTTATTTGCCACAAGAAAATTTACATCATAGAAAATGTTTTTATTCTATGTGTCCTCCTTTCTCAATAACTGCCTTCACATGCTTCCTAAAACTTGTGCAAGTGTTCCTCAAATATTGGGGTGACAACTTCTCCCATTCTTCTTTAATAGTATCTTCCAGACTTTCTCAGTAATAGTTTTGCTCATAGTCATTCTCTTCTTTACATTATAAACAGTCTTTATGGACACTCCAACTATTTTTGAAATCTCCTTTGGTGTGACGAGTGCTTTCAGCAAATCACACACACTTTGACGTTTGCTTTCCTGATTACTCATATGGGCAAAAGTTTCTGAAAAGGTATGGATAATAGTGTTAGGTATGATTATGACATCAATATATGTTTGGTTTCAAAACAATTGACGTAGTGCCTGCTGAGAAAAAACTAAATGTTCATTGTAAATTTTGCTTCCCCACCCTGTATGTTTTGTGTTAATGTGGTATTTTAAGATGGAAGTGCTTCGCTGAAAAGAAAACTCCTTCCTGCAGAGTTTGCATAATACTTTATGTTGGTCAACTGTTCCATCTTGGGTTTTTTTGTACTCATATGCACATCCAGAGGGCCAACGTGCTGTTTAGCATCTTCCATTTTTATGGGTTGGTTCTGCTGCCAGTCGCTACCGGATCAACTGCCCATTTGTGCATGCGCAACGCTATCTCTACTTGGAAAAACTGCCCAAAATGCGTTACCGGAGACAGTGACAGTCATTCTGGGTTAACTGCTTTAAAATTTTTAATCAGATTAATCATAATGATGGATTAATCTGTGTTAACGCGTTAATTTTGACAGCCCTAATTATGATAAATATTGATATTGATCAAAATGGGAAAAAATAATGTTCCATGTTGCTCAGCTCTAGCTGTAGGAGGACAGACTGTGACCCCTCATGGCTCTCAGAAAAAAACTACCTTCTCCCTTCATCCTCCACTGTGGTTTGTGTTTCACTCACAGTGAGCAGGTCTCTCCTGATTCCTCTCATGGGGTTTCCCTCCAACAGTAACATCTTCAGATTGGGCAGCAGGCCGAGTGATGCAGGGAGACTGATGGAGAAACAACACATTCACAAATAAAAAAAAAGCTCAGCTTGGTTTAGTACATACACAACTTGGCCAGTGTTCATCTGACATTAAGGCGGAGGCTGCATTGCAGTTGTTTTGCATTCCACAAGACAAGCAGTTTGATATTCTTAATCTTAAAATTCACCTCTGACTCTAAGATTTGTGCAGAAACACTAGTTCCGTTTCTAGAGGAAAGTTGCTCCACTTATAATTTTATCAGTTTCTCAAAAGAAGCAAAGGATGGGTATGAAAATGTAACTAGAACTTAATTAATTATTCTTGTGCCACCAGATGAAGTTGAATATCAAACACTTTGTGCTGGTTCTTGCTGTTGACTGATTTATATAGAGTAAAATTACATAACATTTAGTAAAAAACATTTGACAGCTACAACCATGAAAGCCAGGACAAAAACACCCAGTTATTTCAAGAAATATTGATTTCTTGGATTTTCTTGGATTTCTTTTCTTCCTCTTTTCTTTGTATCACTTGCTCACTCTGTTATTGATTAGATGTTGTTTTCTATAAATAAACTACATTCTCTTAATGACAAACATTTTATCTGGAATTTGGAAGGAATGGTGTTGATGATTTCTACAGTAAATACAGATATTCATTTTACAGGACAGTACAGTAAAACCAGCTGATAAGGACTGCAGGATGCGTGTGACTTACGTGGTGATGTCATTATTAGTGAGGTCGAGGCGTGTGAGCGTACTCAATAAGGTGATCTGTTCAGGAAGGCTTTTGATCTTGTTGTCTCGAAGTTCTAGAAGAGAAATGGCCGTGAGGCTTGACAGCTGCTCCGCCTCTAACTGCTCAATCTGGTTATTTCCTACATACAACTCCTACAGACACACAAACACACAATGTCTCATTTTCATGGAATAAATATTCAGAACATAGTATTCTCTTAAATGCCTCTTGACTGCTTGCAAAGAAAACAATGTCATTCTTATTTAGTTATGTCACAACAGTGAAATTTTATCTGATAATTAATTGTCATATAAATAACTGTGATTAACAAGGTAATTGTCATTTTCTATTACTTTTGTGGCACTAAACATATTGTAATTATAGTATACGTTTATTTACACAAGTATAGTTGAACAAGAAGAGCCATTTATTGACTTACAACATTGGGACACAAATAAAAAATGCAGTTTTGTTTGCCTTCTTAGCTTTGTAAACAAATATCGTACTGGACAAATTTGATATGAATGACGTAAACATACAAATCCTTCTCAATTACACAAAAAGATTGTTATTTAAAATTATGTTGAAAGTGGGAGGGAAATATAACATTTCAGATGGCTTAAACCAGCTGTGTTTATACAAGTGATTGGAAAAAATGATCATGATTTTATAGAATAATTGTGGTTCCTCTTCTTACACCCTTTTAACTCTAATAATTAGTTTCTGCTTGGATGCTGACTGTATTGTTTAATTCATAACATAAATGCACTAAAGAGTTGTCATCCTAATTAAGACCATAAATAATTCAGTAACTGCTGAGTTGTGTAATTACCTTGAGGGAGGGTGCAGGTAGCTGTGGGAGGAGGCGGAGCTTGTTGTGTCTGAGATACAGCTGCTCCAAAGCGAGCATCTCTGATAGGCTGACAGGAATGTCTGTCAGCTGGTTGTTGCTGCAGTCCAACAGCTTAACATCTGTAAGAAGCCAAAGAGCTGCATTTCTCAACTACTCTCATACAATGCTTAATGTCACATAAACAATCTAAAAATGACTCAAACTGTAATTCAATAAAAATGAGATGATTTTTGATCCATAGTCTGAAGAGACCTTGCAATACTTTATTATTAGTAAATTATATGATGCCAAACAGGAAGAAAACTCCAAGCCACTCTCATTCCTCGCATTAAAATTCCTTTATTCTCATGGCATGGTCATGTGTAGACCTTAAAAAAAATACTTCAACACATTTCAGCTTCAAGCCTTCATCAGGAAGTCAAACAAAAATTTCCTGTTTGTTATCTACTTTATGAATCCCTTTTCCAAACCTCAAACTCTTTATTTGGGTCCTAGAAGCTTTCCTTCCCATGATTTTTTTTTTTTTTTTTTTTTTTTAACTATAAGATATGTTGGAGGAAGTAAATTAAGCCCTGTCTCATTGTGGTAGCAGTCTTAACTATGTTATGAACTATGCTTTATTGCTCAAACGGCCAATGTAAAGGAGTAAGAAAGCCACAATAGGTGTTTGTTTGTGTTTTTAGGAGTATTATTTTTTTTACCCTGCTTTTGTTTTTATGTTCTCTTCATTTATCCTTCTTGTTGAATTCATTTGTGGCAGATTAAAAAAAATCTAAATACTACTGATGTATTGTATACGCTACTGATTGAACTAACATGGAGACAAATGTACATGAGGATCTGGGTGGCTTACCACCTCAGAGGAAACATTTTCAACAGCAACCCTGTAATTTGTGTAAGAAAGCAGCCTTACTGTGAGAGCAGCAGAGTTGGAGTAAACAAGAAAGAACCAAAATGGAAAATGAATATGCTTTTTGTTAGAATACTACAGAAAATTACAAAACCTACTAGAGGATACGCCAGTTTTTGCTGACATTCTCTATAAAGCTGAGGTACACAATGACTTCAGCCACTGTTAGAGAAAAAAACAAAACAATAAGTGAGAGAATGAACAGTGTAAAGCAGCTGCTCTTACTTTTGAGCTGAGCCAGGCTGTCAGGAAGGGAGCTGAGTTTGTTGTGGTTCAGGTTCAGTTTCTGCAAACAGCTGAGGTGGCCCAGAGTGGAGGGCAGGGCTGTCAGATGGTTGTTGGATACGTCCTTAAACCAGTCAAAGCAGACAGTACAAAGAGATGGAATATAGTGTCAACAAATGTGAATTGTGTTAAACTGTATCTGGTGTTCCTTAAATCTATGTTGTAATTCAGTGTGGTCTTCTTGTACTGCTGGGGTTTTAGTTGGAAGGTTAAAGCTATTTCCACTGTGTGTCTGTGTTACTAACCAGCTCTGTAAGGTTCTCCAGTTGTCCCAGTTCCTCTGGCAGACTTTCCATCTGGTTCTGCTGAAGTGTGAGGCTGCGGAGGTTCTTCAAAGTGCACACTTCCACTGGCACAGATGTTAGCTGGTTATGACTGGCCACAGAGATGAAGAAATATACAGTACAGTCAAATTTTTTTTTAATAAGATTCTTATGATTTTTAAAAAGTATTTTTTTCCTCAATGGTTTGTTCCATTCAGGAGTCAAATGATCCTCCTGTTATGTACAATTACACTCATTTTCATGACGAATTAAATCATAAGAACATGATTTTCTTTGTGTTGAAAATACAGCATTGTTCATCAAAATCAGTTAAAAATAGGTGCTGGACCTGTTAGAGTTCTGTTAGATGCTGGGTTTTGCCTCATTTATCTACATGGTTAGAGCAGGGTGTCCAATCTTTTTTCATGTTAATCTAGAGTAAGTGCATGTGATGTGTTTGTATACCTTAGTCTCAGTTGCTGAAGCTCGAGCAGTTCTCCCAGGGCACCTGGTAAACTCTTCAGCTGGTTGTCATGAAGCTGCCAGAGGGAATTAAAAAGTGACAACAAACATTAAAATATCTTCCTCACTTTAATAAGTAAAACTGCCTAAAACCCAGGTGTCAAACATGCAGCCCGGGGGCCAAATCCGGCTCGCCAAAGAGTCCAGTCTGGCCCTTGGGATGAATTTGTGAAATGCAAAAATTACACTAAGATGTTAACAATCCTTTTAGTTCAGGTTCCACATTCAGACCAATTCAATTTCAAGTGGGTCAAACTAGTAAAATACTATCATAATAATCTATAAATATTCACAACTCCAAATTTTTCTGTTTGTAAATGTGAATATTTTCATGTATTTACACTAAAACAAAGTATAATTTCACAAAAAATGTGAATAACCTGAACAAATATGAACAACCTAAAATGTTTTAAGAGAAGTAAGGACAATTTTAACAATATTCTGCTTGATATTAAATGTTTTGTGTATTTGTAGATCCACTGTGATAATGAACATGTGTAAATGATAAACTGAAGCAGAATATTGTGAGAATTACACTTATTTTTTCAGTTTGTTCACGTAGTTCAAATCTTTTGAAAGGACAGTTTGTAGCTGTAAACCTTTTCAAAAGGTAATTTTACTTTTTCCACTCGAAAACAGAAAAGTTTGGAGTTAACATTATTTATATATTATTATGTTATTATTTCACTGGTTCAGCCCACTTCAGATCAAATTTAGCTGAATGTGGCCCCTGGAGTAAAATGAGTTTGACATCCTTGGCCTAAAAGGAAATACATATGGTATACAAATACTGAAATACTAAAAAGCCATGTTAATTCTTTTTCTTTCCATGTTCGTCTCAAAGTGTTGGTAAATAAACAAGTAGAACATACAGTATATCGTAGTTAATGAGGCTGAACTTGGATTACAGGAATTTCACATAACTTTTTTCAAAAAAATCATGTTACTTTATAACAGTTCTCAAAGCTGTGCTTCTTAAATGAGGTTAGCTAAACAATGTTCACGCTGAATATTTTCATTCCTTACTAACAGAGTGACTAGATCAGGGGTCAGCAACCCTGGTCCTAGAGAGCCACTATCCTGCATGTTTTAGATGTTTCCCTCTTCCAGCACACCTGATGGTCATTATCAGGCTTCTGCAGAGCTTGAGGATAGGCTTATCATTTGAATCAGGTGTGTTGGAAGAGGGATACATCTAAAACATGCAGGATAGCGGCTCTCTAGGACCAGGGTTGCTGACCCCTGGACTAGATTGATCGTCGTAAATGCTGCTTACTTTAGTTTACAAAGACCTTAAATGTAAACACACTAGATGCTAATAATTCTGTGAGCAGTCAAAATTGTAATTTGGATCAAAATATTAATGTTTTTGGCATAGAGTCTGTGTCCAAACATGACCTTTTTCATTAGCCAAAGAGGTTTGGCCTTAAAGATATCAGATCTCGTGTGTGCAATACATGTAGTATTTGTGTTAGTGAGTGGATAAAATACAGCACACGGCATCATGTTACTTACATCGAGTGTTGTGAGTGCAGGCAGCAGTCTAATGTCATCAGAAAGATGTGTAAGCTGATTGGATGAGAGCAGCAGTTTGGTGAGGTCAGTCTGTTCCCACCACCTATCTGATGCTCCAAAGGACACATTCTGCTGTGCCTCCTCTGGTGTGTCGATGTTCAGACGATACACGTTCTGAGGGACTGGATCACATCACAATGCAATTACAAAGAAATAGGAAAAAAGGAGAAAATTAAATTATGTGTAACAGATGAATTGACGATACTAAAACTTTACTGCGCATGTGCAGCTTTTCCTTATCACAAATGGTACTCATGACTAACTTTAACAGGGCTGAGCAAGACATTTTGCAGCTGAATTCCTCACTGTATAATATGTGAGAATATATCAGCATTTCACCAAAATAGTTCACAACTCCAATGTAGTGAAATGCAATCAGTACT
Organism: Sphaeramia orbicularis; assembly: GCF_902148855.1. Classification (NCBI taxonomy): domain Eukaryota; kingdom Metazoa; phylum Chordata; class Actinopteri; order Kurtiformes; family Apogonidae; genus Sphaeramia; species Sphaeramia orbicularis. Next base: position 31,088,633 of record NC_043960.1, on the reverse strand, counting down.
ATCTGCGTATTTCTGTCTCTTATGTAATACAACCACTATTTTCTGCTGAAATAAGTTTCATTACCAAGTATTGTTGGTAACAATGGTAATAATGAGAAGCAGGGTTTCTTCATAGCAGTAAAGAAAATAATACTGATAGCTTTGTAAATACACTCTTACTGCACACTACGATAAATCAGTCATTTTCAAAGTTGTGATGGATGAATGGCAGGTTGTTTCTTTACCGGGGTTTAAAATCAATTAAACTGCGTTACTCTGGAGGCTTAGTGAATAAGTTACAGAATATAATGAATAAATAAGTGAAATAATGTGCTGACAGGCCGTGTTTTATTTTCATTATCTGTACTGGTGTGTTAGTGTAGTTGCTAATGACTAGCCTGTGTTAGCCTACCCTCTGTCAGCCCGCGGCCGGACAGGTTGAGCTGGCCGCTCTTCCTGGCTGCGTTTATCAGACCATTCGGAACAACCGGTTCTGTCTTCTCCGTCCTGAAGCCGGCCAGAGAGTCCACCTTAGCCGTTTTTTTAAACCGGGACATTGTCAACCCTGTGATCTGTTTACCTCCACACCCAAACTGTCGGCATGCTGCCCGCCCACAGCCATACAAAAACAACTTCCGCTTAAGAGCCTTCAAAATAAGAGCATCATTTCACACTTCAAACGGACGATCTGACTTTATTCACGCTCACTTTGTTTTATTCTGAAGAGCAGACAAGCACACAGGAAGTAGAATAAATAAATAAATAAATAAATAAATAAATAAAAAAATTATTAATACAAATAAAAAAAAAATAATAATGATAATACAAATTAATTAATTAATTAATTAATACAACAACAACAATAATAATAATAATAATAATAGATAAATAAATTAATAAATAAATTAATAATCCAGTCTAGACAAGTCAAGCGATGTCAGGTAACTGTTTCAACTGGCTCAACTGGTGATGGATGACTAGACCTTTTTATGATAACATATTCCCCTATACCGACATGGAAATAGGCAAAAGGCCAGTTGAAGACCTCACACACCCTTGGCCTCCAGCCTTTTACTCATTTGTGGTGCAATAAATGAATGTTCAGGAGATAAAGTGACCTGCTCAGAACATGTATGCAGTCTAAATAAAGACACTTTTGTCTCATATCTCAGCTTGAATGTCTGATGGTATAACTTATAAAAATCCAGTCCTTCCATATACTGCCATATGATGACACTTTCAGACTTTGTGAATTTCTTCTTCCTGTGTACATGGAATGTGATGTGGAATAAAACTGCTGATGAGTATTACAGTAGATAACACACACCCAGATTGCAGTGACAGCCTCGATTGTAAATTCTGCCAGACTTTGACCACAGGTAGAGTAACTTGTGTACATGGGTTTCCATCGTATTTCAGTTGAGTTGAAGGTCTGACTGTGTTTTCAGGGCTGGATTTGACTCCATTATATTCAGAATGACTCTGTCTGTGATTGTGTTGTGTCTGCTGATGTTTGCCACTAGCTGCTCAGCAAACAGAGGTATGTAAGCTTTCCTTTTGTGTATCCCTGTGTCATTTTGTTCTGGATTTTGGTAAGAAACAATAGTAACATTACTCTGTGAACCTCACTTGAAACACAACATTTGTTATAGTTGTTGTTTGTTATAGTGTTACTCTTAATAACCGAACGTATGCTGTTTTTAATCCAATATACCAAATTGTCATAAATACATATGATGCTTTTATTTACTTATTTATATTTCATTGTACTTGTCCTGATGCCATGAGTGCAATCCCGTGCTTGAGGTTTAGTTCAAATTAAGATCTATATAAGAAAAGTGGGTTCTTTGTTCACAACATGGTAAATATGCAAACACACATGTTACAGACAAAGCAACAAACAAGTTTTTGTTTTTTTTTTAACCATCAGTACATCATTTCCACTTTACTTGCTATGTAACTGAGGAGCAAAGTGCAGCAATTATAGCTCTTATCAGCAATCCGATCTCCAGTCTCCTCTGTTGTTGGACTTTAATGACCTGGTTGTAAATGTGCTTGCCAAAAGGTTTAACTTCAGCAAACTGCAATGTGTGTTTATGTTTTTCTCACATAACTGAGTGGTAAATCCATTTATACATTCAGTTGTCAGGGAATTCTTGTAAATTGTAAATATGAGGGATAAATGTAGTTTTAGGGTTAAATTTAGGTTAGTGTATGGGTTGGAGTTAGATTAAGGTTATGGTAAATCTCTCTTCATTACACTGTGCCTGTTGTGTGCATGTTCAGGTATGCAGACTGGTGTTCGAGTGACAGTAGGATCTCAGTCAGTGACTCTTCAGCCGTGGTTGGTGGGTCTGACGGCGGTAGTTGGCTTTCTCTTCATCGTCTTCATCGTCCTGATAGCCCACAGACTGCTCAGGAAGGACAAGTCAGAAATACACACATATAGATGAACTATTTGCTAACTGTCAACTTATTTTCCTGTATCACTGTCAAGCTTATCATCTATAGACCTGTGTTATGTATGGAGGTGCACCAGCTTTTCTTACTGTTCACATTTTATACATTAAATATCTTCATTGTTTTCCTCCAATCTCTGCTAGATGTTCAGTATTTTCTACTGGACACATAATGCATACAATGTTTCGGTCATAAGGACATAAAAGAGAACCCAGAGCTCCAGTCCTCCTTAATATCACCTCAGATACTTGAAGAACAATCTATTTTAACACAACCTTAGCATAAAGTAGCCTAACAAAATTCATCAGCTTAATAAATGCCTGTCTGTGATATGAAATGTATGTAACGTTAAGAGGTTTTATGGTGGATTTAAAGAACTGGTAACAACTTAAAACAGTTTTGTTAACTTTAGGACATCATGACAATGTTCTCATAATCAGTAAATGTACATTGTCTGACATGTTGAGCTTTGATTGACAGGTTTGTCAGCTTTTTTCAATAAAATATATTTTATTGACAGACAGCTTGACAATACTTAATATATTACACAATACTTTAAATTGACTTTGTTTCACAATACTTGTTGAATTTGACCATTTTCCAGTGTCAGTAGGCTATCATTTAGCATTAACTCCCCTCTGACACCTGGACACCTGCAGACTCGTCCTTTTGACCAAATATGGTCACTACACAACAACATTGCAATGGCCAAATCAAAAATGTCTGGCTTGAAAAGTTAATAAATCAAGGTGAAGTCACAGTTCCACTAATTATTTGCAGTCTATAGTTTTTAGATAAGAAGTCCTTTAAACACCTTCATTAATCACCTGTTCATGCAAATAATTGTAATGTTATTATAATAAAATATAAAGCTTTATAAACAACTAGAAAGCTTTTATTAATGTTCTTAAGCTGTCTATAAACTGTTAGCAAGTGATTAAAATGTCTTGTCGAACAATAAATATTTTTATGATACTATTATTTACACTTACAATCTTATAAAATGCATGATAATATTAATACAAATCATATGATTCTGTATAAGTTGTATATTGATTCAACAAGGAACTTATTGCAAGTGCTTTATGTACAGTGTTTCCCTGAATAGCAATAAATGAAGTTTCTAAAGCTCTTAAATGACTCCTTTCACAGTTTTATTGTGAATTATCATTATTATGACTAATATATTTTTAACACCAAGCAGGATTATAATGTTGTAAATAACCTCACCATGGCAACAACTGAGTGACAAATGCTCTCTAGAGTTTAGTTTATGATTTGTACACATGATGTATTATACATATGTATTATAAAAGGACTTTAGTGTCGGTTGTCACATATATTCATAGCTCGTGTATACCGTGCCAAAAGTAAACTAACCTGTGTGCACGTTGTTTACTTGTGTTGCAGGGAACAGAAGGAGGAGAATAAAGAGAACTGGGCTTACAACAACAAGGCTCTAGAGACTGAAGGCGATGACATCAAACAAACTGTTTTGTAGCAACCCAGCTGAAGAATAAAATCTAATTAAAGCCATCCTCAAAAGGTCCATCTGTGAACTTTTCATTTGGACAAAGCTGCTTTAAAGTGACTGAAACAACAGCAATTTTTTTTTATCATTCCAAGAGGCTTTTGTTATGAAAGGTTTGTTATATGTAACTCAGCAAACCTTTTACAATGTCTGCTGTGCTTATGGGATTAAACGTTAACTGACCTGAGCTGTGTTTATTTGCTCCTCTATCTTTGTCAGAATTGAAACTTTTTATTTAGGGGGATCTATGTGCAGAAATGAAATATAGTATATAAAAACAGCTGAAAATAAAAAGGATTGGGTTTTTCTTTCTTCATGTAAACAGTATATCATGTTCTAGCTGGCCTTTAATGCTTTATATATTTAGATTCTACAACTGGAAAGGGAGGGTGATGCAAAAGGTTTTCAGATGGTTGTAATCTGCAGATTCACCAGTAGATGCCGCTAAATCCTCCTGTACGTTCAAGAATCAGTGCCTACCACCTGCATCTGATAATCATCAAACCTACAGGATTATTATCAAATTATTATGAATTTGTCAGAGTTTCCAAAGGGTCAGAATCAGCCAGGTTACATTATACCTTTGATATATCTGTAAATCCACAAAAAACAAACTGAGCTGTGTTTATGGGTTGTGGGTGACGAAGGTTGTAAGAGACTAATTACACATCAAATGTGGGGTATTCATGCCCTGATTTGGAAATTACAGGGTCATACAATGTGGGATATTGGTGATAAAAGAACTACTTGTTGAGAAAAGAATATTCCATGTACATTTGGACTGAATATCACAAAAGAATTTCTGTGATGGAGAAAGGTCTGGCTGTGCCTATTACCCTTCTGAATCAGGTAGGAAATCTCTCTGGCTGTTATTTCTTTAATCACAATCGTGCCACAGTGTGGGTGGCATCAATCAAAAGATACAAAAATTGTGCTTTTGCAAAAACTCTCACAGAATGTGTTTTGGTAAGACTTGGTGAACGCAGGCGTTAGAACCTCTGCAAAAGAAAAACCTCAAACAACCAAACAGGCCTGCGTATTGTGTGTTTCTGCATGTATTTGCTCACTGTTATTGTTTGTGGCACTGAGGAGTAAAAATGGTGACATGCAGAGAGCAGAGAACAGAGAGAATGGCAAGTGACAACAGAAAATAACCTATTCATGACTGAAGGTTTGGTAACATCAGCTTTTTATCTGCACCATGTGTGATGTATCAATTTCAGGCTTTCAGAGAAATAACACAAGAGGTCAGGTAGAGGTAGTGGTGGGTTTGGGGAAGCTGCTGCCTAGGGAATGGTTGTCTAGTTGGTTATAAATTAGACTGTAAATGTAACATAATAAAAGAAACATGTCACATTTCTGTAATTAAAAATCTAAAAAAACTTATGGTATTTTGTAGACATACTGTATGTGTTCACATAGTAACAAAAGTTTCCAGCGTTTGAATTGATCATCAAATGCCTTTTACTGTTACTTGCAGCTCAATAGAATGGAATTTCTAAATGTGAATACATGATTTAACAAATATGAGTAGAAGTTTCATACATACCATTTACTATTATGACTTTTAATATTATTTTAATTGAAATATTGCTATTGGCAGGAGTTAAATTTATGAAAATGTAATTGCAATAAGTTCAACTTAGTGAGAAAAAAGTGTTTGTGATTATGTTACATCTGCTTATATTATTTTCAGTAAAAAGCATTTTGTACAATATGATACTCATTCTTTTACCCTGAAGAAATCCCTGCTTTTGGCAATTTGTTAGCAAGTTTGAGTGCAACAGTGGGTGGGATGTCAAACAAGGCGCTGTCTCTAGATCTAAATAGATCTCTTTTTCTTGGTCATATAAACTGAAATTGTGACTGTTGTGTTTGATTGGTTCTGGTTTTGTTCTGAGACACCATATCTGGCTTCAACTCATCCAAGACCATGAGGCAGGTGGTCATTTCAGTCATAGCAATGCAACACCATTTTCTCTCTTGCATTACTTTGATGAAATTACTAAAATACTTAAACTTATATTACATGTTTAACAGGGTATCTGGCAGTCTGTAATCTATTACATTTTTAACTATTCCAACACTGCTACTCTCACTTTTGGTTAACTTTATAGTAGTAGTAGTAGTAGTAGTAGTAGTAGTAGTAGTAGTAGCTCCCAGTACCTTTGGATCCTGATTTCAATTGCATTAACTAATGTAAACACAACATGGCATCACAACACTGAAAGAAAAATTAAATGTTTTTGTTTTTGTATCACAAAATGACATATTTACTTTCCTCTCAGTAATTCAGCAGTTCCTGTAAACCCAAAAACACGAAGTGTGTAATGGCAGTGACAGTAACAGGACTGGATAACGGCTGGTCTTTGACAGAAGCAGGACAAAAGTATTTGAAGCCACAGTGGGAGAGGGGGGTTTTCTGCTCTGTCATTCAGTAAGTGTGAGGTCTTTTCAAGGAGGCTACATAATGAAGTGAGTGTGTGTTCACATGCACATATGTCTGCATATGCATATGTGTTTTCTGTCCTGTAATTTTCTCTCACTACCTCCTCTTGCTGTCCTGGTTCAACACTGTGATTAGAGAGCGTAGAGCTGCAGTGTTTAAGCCAGACTGGACACATGTTTACACCTTTGGGGGAGGTTAATTGGCTAATTAGCTGAGGGGGCGGGGGTTTTGAGTTGATTGATTGGACTATTACAAGATTGTGTTTAAGTTTAAATGCATGTGTGTGGTCGGTGGTGGGTAGTTTCACATTGCTTAGTCCTCCACAGTGTCTCCTCTCATATCTCTGCCTTGCCTCACTGATAGTCACTAAAGTGCAGATTTAATGTGAAAATCCACTAGAAAGAACAATGAGTAGCAATGCTGCCATAAATAATGGTGCCAGTTTAAGGCCAGCCTAAAACAGCAGTGTGACATTTGGTGGAGGAGTCCTGACCTTCTCCACAGTGGGCTGTGGTTGGTCTGATCCAGAGACCTCAAGCCCTCAGCTGTAAGGCTCTTTCTCAGTGGGCTGACATAGACACTAACCTGACCACACTGTCACCACACCCTGAAAACCAGCTGCTCCTACAGTGGTTCTCAGTTAAGGGTGCCGGCTCTGCAGGACCATGCCTGCAAATATAGGAAAACTGCAGAGTAATTATCACAGGTGTCTTTTTCAAGGCACAGCAGCCGCAGAGAGAATTTTCACAGGCCTTTCCCGCAGACAACTGGTAATGTACAGGGCTGGAAAATTCAACCAAAACCTGCAGCTCCTTCAATGGCCGCTTAGAACTGCTCCAACATGAAGCCCCTCTAGAGCCCTGCTTTAAAATGCTGAACTTTGTGAGAGAAATAAACATGTTTACAGCTTGATACAAAACTTAGTTTTGGTCTCAAAAGCTTATTTCCTCAAGAATGACAACTGTGTGAAATTTTTATCTAACTCACCCAACCTTTAGTTTGCACTAAGCCTTAAAGTTTTGCACAGTAAAGGGCATGGTTGTATTTATGTGAGTGCTGGAGCTTTTGTTTAATCAGTAATTTTGACAATGACAGCATTGCTATAGATTTGGTAGAAAGGTTCCACTAAGAAGCCTTTCAATGATCTTGGAAATAAATCTTCTTTAAATCCACTAGTACTTAGCTACTATACCCAGCCAGCTATCTTAACTTAGCTAATCTGTGTTATATTATGCTCTATTAGTTAGCGTGCTATTTAGCTACCTGCATGCTTATTAGTGTGTTTATACATTATGTGAAGTGAACATCACTGTACTATGCACAACTGCATGTGTTAACATTAAGCAATTTCATATAGCAATGTGGTTAGTGTTTTTAGTTTTTCAGTTTAAGTGGTAGCATTGGCTTGAGTTTCACCTCTTATGGTCTGCATGTTAAATTGTGACATTTACTCTTTCTGCTGTGTCCCTGAGTCCATAAACACATCCAGTTGTCCTTCTACCACTTCCTATGGGATGATATTGAGTTATATGTTATATGTTGGTTATAGGTGGAGAATGTCCCTCATGGACATGTAACCTTGTTCATTAATGACCACCATACAATTATGATCAGGCCATACCTGTGATGATAATATGTTTATAAAAAATAAGCATTGTTTATACCATTTTTATTGTCCATTAAGAGTCTTAACTTCGCAGTGCGTTATGTAGGGACATCCAGAGTGTAATTTAGAATTCAACAGCCTTTTTGTTACTTGCAAACTATTTCCCAATGAAGCCAAATGTGCAAATCACCTCCACATGCAAAACAAGAAACCAAAAATCTAAATTTGCATGATTATCTGTAATGTTGTAAAACCTCAAAATTTTAATTTCATGTACTGTATCTTTGAAGTATTCTCAGCAGTAACACAAAGGATTCTGGCCCAAACCCATGCAGAACCCTTTTTTTTAAGAGTGTGTCAGCAAGATGCAGAGAGAGCAAGAGAGAGAGAGAGAGAGACAAAGAGAGAAAGGTCAATGTCATTATGTTAAAACAGGCACTGAGTCACAGTGGACAGACACACAGACACACCATGCTAAAATGTTATTTTAAACCTTATTTGTGTCATTTTTACCGTATAAAGTCCTGAAAAATAGATTATATCGTCTGTGTGACATCTGGGAAGAAAGACTGTGCATGTGTGTGTTTGCATATGTTCTTGTGTGTGTCTACTAGTTTCTAATCCTCCTCTTCGGCGTGACAGCCCACTCAGTGGAATCAGAGAAACTCAGAGATGAAGCCTCATCAAATAGGGGATGGCTTTTTGGTTGGCTGGTTTCTCAAATGAGGCAGAGGGGCTGGACCGTGACACAACAACTTGATGGGACTGCACTTACTACGAGTCCACTGTGTAAGAAAGCAGCTGAGTGTGGACAGGTACTGAGAGGAACTGAACACCAGTGGGATCTATGAGTGTAATGAGAGCTTCAGGGCAGACCTACAGTAAATACACAGATGAACAGACAAAACCTAATTAACAGAAGTTCAATGTATGTGTTCAATAATATGACTTTTGGCTTGATTTAAAGTACAACCTCTGCAGCATCATACTTCCAGGTGAGGTTCACTGAACTTTTGATGCAGAAATTCTTCAGCAAGTGATTCATTGCAGAAGATTTATCTGAGGGGGACACTGGAAAGCTGAAGCTGGATCATGAGTTGGACTGTGACATGCCTTTACCTGGTGTTTTGAAGAAGGACGCAGTGGACAGGCAGCGCTGGATCTGACAGGATGGTTGTTTAATTGGTCAAGTGAGTTTGTTTTTTTTTTTTTTTTACTTACTACATGTGTTCCTTCAGAGTGAAAGTATTGTGTGAAAGCTAGAATGAGCTTTAAAACTCATCCCAAAGTTCATTTCTGTGTCTGTTTTTCAGTCACTAAAAGTGTGAAATAATGAAGTCAAACACATTGTTACTGTGCTGGTGGATTCTTCAGCTATCCGTACTTGATTGGAGTATTTAAAATTTTTGTTTTACTTCCTATGTTTTAAGAAATGTCTGCACTTCCCACTCTAGGGCCATTGCTTTTCTTTTAATGCCTTGAAAGTTGATTTTCAATTTTTGTCAGAACAAGGTTCTCTATTTAATGTGAGTTTGAGAGCAGGAGAACTGATATCAGCATAAATGTTGTGAAGTTGAGTTAACTTTGCACAGATACAGCTGACAGACTGTAGAAATACTTTTTACTTATACTCTTTGAGGAAATTTTACTGATGATACTTTTGTACTTTTGAGTAAAGAAGTTGAATCATTACCTCTACATTTAGTAGAATACTCTTAATAATTTAGAGTATTTTTTTTTATACAGGTATCTGTACTTCAACTTGAATGATGAACAAATGCACTTTTGCCATCATATACAACCTTATAAGACAGTTATTAACAGTATTGTATGTTAATAAACCTATATGACAAGGGTATAAGGCAGTGTTTTTCAACCTTGGGGTCAGGACCCCATGTGGTGTCATCTGGAATTCAAATGGGGTCACCTGAATTTTCTAGTAATTGATAAAATAATTGATAAAAAAAAAAAAAAAAGAAAAAAAAAACAAACTTACTAATGAAAAATATACGGTGAGCTGAGAGAGACAATCACAATCCATAAAAGACATGACAAACTCTGAAGCTGAAAGTGAAGCACTGTGGTACTGTTTATCTTTCAAATGTTCATTGTGGTCGGTTTAAGATGCTGCAGCTCTTTCATAATTCATAGTTTGAGTTCTTGTTTTTACAGTATTAATTTGCAGCCTTGAAAATACAAGCTGGACTGACTGTACATATCCTGACCAAGGAAAAAAAATTCTCACTTTGTACAGTAATTTCAACCTGGCTTTTCTGCCTCTGTCCATAATAGCATACATTATATAGACTAAATGTCATCTAAAATTAATGTTTATTTGCAATGTAGTGTAACAAACTATTACATGATCAAAAACAAATTAATTTTAGGGGAAAAAAAATCTCTGTTTTGAAATGTGTGAAGTTCAAATGAGGTCACAAGCCAAAAAAGGTTGGGAACCATTGGTATAACAGGTAACTCAATAAATGAATTCATATAATATTCATGAACAATTATCTTAAATTCAAGGCCTTTATGAACATTCTCAAACAGTCTATGAACTGTTAGTAAGTTCATTAAATGACTTATGATTTAACAACATGTTTACGGTGCTATTACTGACACTTGTGACGTTTGTAAAATGCATAATTAATTCACTACGCTCTGATAATGATGCATAAGGGCTTCATTACCTTTTAGTTAATTCATGCATTTCAAGGAACTTACAAAGCACTATCTGTTTATCATTTCATTTATAAGGATATTTCTGCCTAACTTACCTATATATTTATGTGCCCAGTTTCACAATTTCACTGTCATATTTCTTCATGGTCACTGTTGTTTTACTTTTTTTTTTTTCTTTCAAATCTATAACATTCCTTAGGCCTAAAGCAGATTTAGAGTCAAGTATTAGGACTTGTCAGCATGAACAGTAAAATATAAGTATCGTTTTAGTTTTGCTCAGCGTACATTAATAATTTTTAAAGTGATAGACAATAAAATCCATCTTGAAAGCTTTATTCCCAGAGGTTTCTGCTCTCAACTGTTTCTCTATATGAGTGACACAGCCTTCATCATCGAAGCTGCCACATGGGAAATTTGAAAGTATTGTATCACAGGCTTAAAATTATGGTATGTTGATGAAAATGATTGTCATAACACGAGAACAGATAGGCGTAAATGTGTAATTTCAGAAATCACATATTTCACAACTTTTTGACAAAGCTTACAAATCTAACCACGTATTTATATGATGTGTGGACGGCAGTCAGCAAAGCCAGATGGGAAATGTCAAACTTTATATGTGATTGTTTGAAAAGGCATATGAGAAGCACAGACACAGGATCCATATTTTACTACCTTGTGGGGAAAATTAATTGAAATGAGAGTTTAGAGAGTCACAGGGATCCCAATTCTCAGACATTTTCACCTTTATACGCAAAAGACAATTTTTTATGTCTCCTCAGGATCCAAACTTATAAAATATGTCATGATTTGGCAAAGATGCACATTTTTATTCACCGTTATACTTTGTCTGAAAATCTCTTTTTATATTATTTTTTGTCATGTTGTCTTTGAAAAAAAAAGTCTCTTACATCATTTTTATGCCTTTTACATCTTGTTAACTAGTTACATCTTCCATATTATTTCTGTCTTGTTACATATTTTTTATCACAATGCATCTTTTACACCATTTTAATCTTTGCATGTTGTGTCCATGTTGTTACATCATTTATATCTTACTATGTCTTTTACAGCTGAGGCTAAGCTACTTTTCACACAGCTTTATAAACTCTTCCAGGGAACACTCTTGTGTTTAATTAGGAAAATGGATACCCATATCACATTATTCCTACATATTTTCCTCTTCCAATTAACGATCCAATAAAAGCAGCTCAGTTTCTGGTTCCTGACTGTATAGTTTAGAAAACAAAGGTCTAGACTAAATGCATTTTCTATTACAAAAAGGAACAAAATAACCAAATTGTTACACATCATTGGATTTTCAGGCATAGACTGACAGCAAACACTCCCCCTCACATGGAAGTTAGGGTGGAAACTGTACATTTTTCTCATTTTCCAGAAACAAATTCAACCTTAATAGGTGTTGTTGTGTTTATTCACTACTCAAAATGTAAACCCATTTGTATGAAGCAAAATAAACATTAAAATCTATTTTTCTTTTTTTTTCATGCATTAGAACACAGGTGTCAAACATGCGGCCCGGGGGCCAAATCTGGCCCACCAAAGGGTCCAGTCCGGCCCCTAGGATGAATTTGTGAAATGCAAAAATTACACTAAGATGTCAACAATCATTTTAGTTCAGGTTCCATATTCAGACAAATTCAATCTCATAATAACCTATAAATAATCACAACTCCAAATTTTTCTCTGTGTAAATATAAATGTTTTCATGTGTTTAAACTAAAACAAAGTATAATTTCATAAAAAATCTGAATAACCTGAACAAATATGAACAACCTGAAATGTCTTAAGAAAAGTGCAATTTTAATAATATTCCACCTGTTACTAAATATTTTGTGTATTTGTAGATCCACTGTGATCTGTAAGTTATAATGCACATGTGGAAATGATAAAGTAAAGCATAATAGTGTTAAAATTACATTTTTTTTTTTCAGTTTGTTCATGTTATTCACATTGTTTGAAAGGAAAGTTTGTAGATGTAAACATTTTCATAATGTAAATTTACTTTTTTCACTGTAAAACAGAGAAAAGTTTGGAGTTGACATTATTTATATATTATTATGTTATTATTTTACTGGTTCGGCCCACTTCAGATCAAATTTAGCTGAATGTGGCCCCTGAACTAAAATGAGTTTGACACCCCTGCATTAGAATCTCATGTTACTTGTTGCCTGACTTAATTTTTTTGTGATATCTTTTTGTAGGCGCCAAATTCACAACAGGGAACTAAAGGGACAAAAACCCACCCATATAGGAAAAGACTGGGGAAAAAAAAGACTGACAAAAGCAACAAAACTACATCATCTGATCCAAAATCCCTCAAGTCTCTTGGATTTACCAAAGATGGATGCTTGACATTTTGACAGATCCCCTCTGTTGTCATGGCAATGTCAGCTGCATCAGGAGGCTGTGGTGAAGCCGATAGTTCGGTGAAGTGGCAACTGTGTTATGATGTTACTGCCAAGACCTGGTGGATGGTGAGTTCAGATCCTCTTGTTTTCATCTCTGGTAAATACCTCTAGGTTGTTGTAAGAAAGACAGGAGAAAAAAGTGATGTTCGGGTGTTTACACTAAATGGTTTCCTTTTGTAGGCTATAATAGAGGATGTCAACAAGCTGCAATGTTGTGTAGCTTTCAGTGGCTTTAAGATCATTTCATTTGATTGCTGGTTATTTTCTCCACATGCTCTAAAATGTTACAGAAATTGCTTGAGTGTGCAGGTTTGTGACACAGCTCAGATTCAGCCTGAACTAATGTGACAACTCAACATGGACTAGTTTTTGTTTTGTATCTACCCGTACTGAAAGTGCTTTGGGATAATAGCATAGTTCTCTTTAACTGAAACTCACACAATCCTTTAAATTCCTCTTCAAAGAACAAGTCTGAATTTGTATTTTTCTTCCAAGAGTGACAGAAACAATAAAATTATCTGTATGTTGTAATGACAAATGAAAGGGAAACAACCACAAGAAATTCAATCCAATGCAGAGGTAACATAAAGTGTATTACCACCAACAGCTACTAGTTGCAGACTATTTTTTTTTTGTGTGTGTTTGTTCTGCATCTTATATCCAGAGATTATATATGGGTGCTTCAATGAAGTTGGGTTCATTCCGGTACCTTGCAGTTTGCCAACTTTTTAGACCCAATAATAATAGAGAAACTTAGACATATTTCCCCCCAGGATGTACCTATTGACAACCTCAGATAAATGAAAAAAAAAAAGATTATACTCTTGCTCTGAGCCATCCCATAATTAATGAATTTTTAATAAAATACAGGGGCCAAAAATAGGACCAAAATTGGGACAGGAAAAGCTACCTAGGTGTTAGTGCATTTGATCTGGAAAACATGGTGTGAAATGATCTTATATAGCGCTATAAATAAAGACATTGTTAAAATCTGTCGATCCTGGTGGTTTTTCTAATCTAGACATGTGGGTTTTTCATGAATCAGCAGTCTCATTCCAGGTTTCGTGTGTAACCCATTGTGTCCACTCGTGTTACATGCTGAACCTGCCCATTTAAACACAAATAAATTGTGAGCGGTTACTTTTGTGACACACTCTGCCTTGTATAATTAGTTCAATTCCAAAAATGTACCTGTGAGAGAATAAAAAGATATTAAAAAAATAGTAGCGTGTAATTTTTGTGTTCATTTACCATGTTACATGCAGATTTTTGTATAAAAATAATATTAAAAAAATATAAAAATGTGTTTTATCTGGAAAAAAGTTTCTCTTTTATCTCAGTAAAAAATTATTTTTTAAATAGACCCAACATGCTTCCAATCTTGCTTCATAACATTAGTCTACATCTGGTTTGAATTTTTGGCCTCCATGTCCTGTTTTTAGGGACCAGTTTCATTTAAGCACCCATATGAAAGATGGACAATGCAAAGCCATTTTATCCTTCTGTGTAAAAATGACACCAATATTCAGACACTAGAGCTAGAACATTACTTGTATGACACACTTTAGAGTTGTTGCATGTTTATGGAAACACAGAAATATTCTTTTCAAGGAGGTGGTTCAAGGGCCAAAGGAGTGAGGGGTGAATAAAACCTGGTCCTTTGCTGCTGTGGTGTTTTTGTTGTTTTTTTTTTTTCTTTTCAGATCTCTTGGCTGTCTTAATGAAGGCCCATGTGGTCTCACTACCTGCAATACTAAGCATAAAGTAGGGTTCATGGTGTACCGACTCCAGACTGCAAAGCTAACCTTACATCTTATGGTTTGGAGTTTGCATCTTTGCACATTATGAATGCAGCATGTGTTAATTCTCTGTTGGCTTATATAATATAAAACTTGTGATGTCGTGATGTGGATTCAGATCAGCAGTGATATACCTGCCTAAACCTCTGGCTCTATTAGCCAATAACAGCATTTCCTCCTTGATGTATTTATGTTTCAGGACTATTAGTCATTAGCAGAGGGCTGTAAGATTCAGGGGTGTGTGAAGATAAAATTAAAAATAATAGCTGGAGGCCACACTGGTTAAAAAAAAAAAAAAAGTCTACATGGAAACAAAGGTGTTGAAATATTGCAGGTGTGTGTCCTCTTTGCTAAGATGGTTTTGAATTTGCATTAAAATATTCTTAATTTCTGGGAAGACATCAATTTAGTAGAGTGTTTGCTCAGAGCAAGTAGGCGTCATGCCAGTTCATCAGATTTAGATTTAGTATGTAAGGAAGATCAGTGGCTAATGGCCAGAGATGCTCCAGGCCATGCAGAGCTTTCAACTTCATCAATCAGCGAAATCTAAAATGTGTTAACTCAAACTTAAAAATGAATCTAGGTCAAACTTGGGTCATTTGAGGTTAGAACTCAAGCAGACAAAAAGTATGTTAATCTTGGAGTGCAATCATTAATCCAAATGCATATGCATATTTTTCCGCATGTTCTTCACTGTCTGGTATTACTTGGGTCTCGGCCTTGTATGTGCTGTGTGTAATAACACTGAGGAAACACGACTTCACGAGATTCTTCCTCTTGTGGATCTGTAAAAGTAGATCTGCAGATTTAATTGGGGCTGGATGAGCTCAGCCGTCTGACAGTCCTCACTTAATCCTCTCAGCATCCTCTGGTTCTGGCCAGGGGGCTGTGCTTTACACGCTGAAGAAAAAAGTGTTGAATCAGGGCACAAATTAAAAGGAAAAAATGCATCTGAGAGAGGATGTAGACAGCATTGACAAAAGACCCATCTCTTATAAGTGCTTTTTGGTATGTCATTTTGTCAATTCTAAAGCTAGATGCACCAAAATGTAATTACTTTTAGATACTAGGTCAGTCAATATGCTACTAGCAAATGTTATAAAGATTGATGCAGTTGTTTGTGAGTTATACTGGTCACAAACACAGTTCATGTACAGTTCAGGTCTCAGGGCTAATGGCTAATAAAGATAGGAGTTAGCACAAGAATCTCCATGTTACAGTCACAATACAGATGCACACTGTTGAATTGACTGTGATTTTAATGCATTTTCCAGATGAATATAAGTTAAAATGTGTCTGTATGAGAGGATGGGGTCGAAACTCACACTGTGGAGAGATGATGCATGTTCAGTGGTTCATTCCCTGGAGGAGACAGTGAGTCCTGGGTGATACTGACTCACAATGCCACAGATTCAGGCTCAGAGAGTTTAAGACTAATGCTAGACCACAAACCAGCGTAAAAGACATCATATAAGTATTTAGATATTTAGACATTTAACAGGAAACTTTTAGAATATCAGTGTAGCATGTTTTTTTTTTGTTTTTTTGTTTTTTTTTAACATTATAAGACATGTTTATTGTATTAACAGTTGAAAGTGGTGTCATTTTGTTAATTTTTATACTAGATGTAGTAAAAATAGAGATTGTAGATTGTACAGACCCCTTAGATCATAAGTAAAACATAAGATAGCCTAACATAGCCTAAAACACTAAAACAAATATATACTTATGCAAGAATGCTTGTAAAACTCTCTGATTTACAGTAGAATAGAATAGAATAGAATAGAATAGAATAGAATAGAATAGAATAGAATAGAATAGAATACAATAGAATAGAACAGAATCATCCCCATGAGGGAAATTCAACATGTACAGCTGATCATACTAAACACACAATCACAACATAACAATATAAGTATGTACAGGCATATATATAAATATAAATGTTACATAGTACTTTAAAAATGTACCACAGAAGTAAAGGTAACAAAAATAAGAAGAAAAAAGAAGAGCTTGAAATTGAGCAATATAAAATAAAATAGACTAATTATTGCACACAGTCCAGTCCTGTTGTGGGGGATATCAGGGGTTGTTAAAATATCTGAAGGCTGTAAAACCTCATCAACAAATTGATCATGTTAACACAGCATGTATATGAATTTTTCCCATTTCAGTAAGTGCCATCATCAAATGACAAAATCTCAAAAATGTACTGTCTCTGAGGAGCATCGAGTTATGGATGGAACTTGTGTAAAATTGTCAAGTCAATATGCTGTAGATTTAGAGTCACAGACATGGACAGACAGACAGACAGACCAGACTTCAATACCCTCATGAGGATGATGATAATGGTTTCCAGATATTCACTCAGTCAATACATGTACCGAGTTTCATAAAGACTGATGTATCCATTGACTGAGTCTTCTCACACACAAATAGTCGGACACAAGTGAAAACAATCCCCCATTTGCTTTTGGTACACAGGGTAAAAATAATCACTAGAAATCGCACTATCAGGACAGAGACTGAGCCTATTTTAAGGCCACATTGAGTAACCTGTTATTTATATGTCTGGTCAATGGTCAAGTTAATCTCTACGTTCAATTCAAATGAACTTATAGTCTTCGACCATAGAAATATTTAACCTGCCGTCAACAGCAGGCGGGGAAAATCAAATCAATTCATCAATAAATAATCAAGATGCTGACTTCTCCCTGCAGAGGCTGCTCTTTGAAATTTATGTCCAGCATTTCTGCATTCAGTCAGTCCGCTGAAGACAGTTTTAGCTGGTCCGTACTGCTGGCTCCAAGGATGAAAAGTAGTGCTTTTATTGTAGATTCTAGTAAGATTCACCAATTAACTTGCAATTAATATGAAAAACATTTGACATTTTGTGTTCTTTAACCATCTGATACTGATAAAAAGACACAACTGTATTTCCTAAAATTATTCCTGCAACAATTATGATATAATTTTGTAAATGAGTACATTTGTATGATCATTTTCAACCCATAAAGACCCAAACATAAACTGTCGACCAAAACCATCTACTGATCTAAATTGTTTAATACCTGTTGATCCATTAATCCTATCAATACATGTAAATAACTGATGTAAAATGCAGTTTGCCATCTTTTCATGGTCATCAGATATGACCCATTTGGATGTTCAAAGGCTCTGTAGTGAACGTGGAAACACTGTCATCTTCTACAACACTGATTCACCAGTAAAACCCATGAAATTTGATCAATAACAAAGGATGGAAACACTGGGTTTATGTTCAATTAATGATATACTATACTGAAAAAGTCACTTTTTCTTCAGTTTTCTCTGTTTGACATAATTATCAACTTTAATCTGATCTTTTATAAACATCTAGATTATCACTGAATTAAATATAGGAAAATACAGTTGAGGAAAAAATTATTAGACCATCCTTGTTTTCTTCAATTTCTTGTTCATTTTAATGCCTGGTACAACTAAAGGTACATTTGTTTGGACAAATATAATGATAACAACAAAAATAGCTCATAAGAGTTTAATTTTAGAGCTGATATCAATCCATTTTCCATGTTTTCTTGATAATAACCAAAATCACCTCAGTTCTTACATCAATAACTACAGCATTGTACTGACAAAAACAGTGCTTTCAGGCATTCCATGTTTTCTTTTCTGTCTGTTTTAGTCACATGATACACACAGGAGTTAGTACTTGATAGCATAATTATTGTTTTTGATTACTTTTGATGGTCTAATAATTTTTTCCACAACTGTACATGATTTCAACTAAAAAAAAACACAAAATACAGAGGATAGTATTATTATAAATTGTGATAAATAACTTAAGAAAAGTCAAATATAGAGACAAAACCATTTTGGAAGTGCTAAAAAAGTAGCACAGGGTCTTATAGGTTAAGAACATTGTACCATTTAGGAGAAGCTGTGGTTCAGTGATTGTTTTCCTTGTATGTGAATATGAATGCTTGTGTTTGTAAATGGATGAATGTGACAGAAGGTAAAGCCAGGTAGCCTACAATAATATAATAAGTGCAAGTGCATTTTAACATTTACCATTATTATTACTATATGTGGCACATTTACATGACTGATGCTGATTGATAAGGTAACTGTCGGGCTGTAGTTGTGCAAAAAATAACCCTTGAGGGATAAACTGCCACCATGGGCAATTTTCTTGTCTCCACACAGCTGTCAATTCACAGCAGCCTGAAGTGGATGTGAATTTAACCTGCTGGATGACATTTATGCACATTTTCATATTCTGCCCCCTCCTTGATAAATGGGGGAGTTTCAGGTGCTGTGTTTATGTGATTTTTTTGTCTTATCATCACTGGTAAAACATCTCATCCTGCTGCAGTAGAGATGAAACATTTGCTAGTTTTGTGTTTCGCCACAGGTGCAACAGGATCTGAGACAAGTGCCTGAGACCTGGAAAGTGACATATTGGTGACTAACTGCTCATCCCTGCAAGGTGGATGACAAGGCAAACTTCTCCTACAGATAGATCCAAGCGGAAACAACCTGTTCTCTGCAAATCAGACTCAAAACTGATACTTCTGCCACAAGGCTGAAAAATATTTAAGTTAACAAGGAACAGTACATAGCAGAAGTACAGTAAAAAAGTATTGTATTACAAGTGGATGTGTGGTGAATAGTGAAAGGCTGCCCTCTAGCAGCCGGAAGAACAGAAAACACAAGTACACACAAATATACACACAGTCGGTGGATTCCTGTGAATGCAGCTCACTATAGTTAAAGTCAGTGGACCTTTTAAGACCAATCTGAAACATGTCTATTTCTGTGGACTAAAAAAGGTTGAATTCAATAGTCTGAGTCAAACAGTTTAGAGGCCATCTGTAGTTCCATGCATTTCCATTTCCATGCTCTGTAGCATTCTTGAAGCAAATACAGCGTGGTTGTTTCGTACAATTGCCTCCATTGCCCAAAAAGTACAGGCTGTGCAAACCCAGATCAACACTCTAAAAGCCTCCCATGAACTGTGAGCCTCGGGCCATCTCACCTCTGCAGACAATAATATCAGCACTTCAAACCTCTGTCGAATAAGTCCAACTGAAAAGTCAAGTTGGTAACAGTACTTTTTTCAACTTTACATGTGCCAAACTCAAACTTTAATGCCACATCTCTATGAGGTAAAACACAAAAACACAAAACAAGATATGCTCAGATTAAAAAAAAAAACAAAAACCTTAAAAAAAAACATCAGATATGCTTACTGTATTGAATGCACATCCTTAATATATACATAACATTTACATGTCAGAATGAACAAATTACAACTTATGAGTATAGAAAGAAAGTATAGAAAATTGAAAGTGGATTCAATATTCTAATATAACTCTTGGCCTGAAAACTAATAAGCATTTGTAATAGCACTCACATTCATCTTACATCACATCAAATCAAGTTCAAACTGTTCCTGTTGATGAAGTATATTTTGTGAAACACTTACTGAAGCCATAATTTACTTTAACTTTATTCAGATAAACTCAGACAGGTTCAGCTCTAATGCACTCTCTTATTCTTTAGGGTGCAATGAGACATTTACATAATCTGAAATACTTCAACTACTAGTAATGTTTACATTTCAGTTACATGTTAAACTTCCAAATTATCTTATTTCTTAAAGAAACTAACTTTAGTTTGAAGAGCATCATACACAGTGTGAACATATGCGGGTGTACAACTGTTCACATCTGGGGACAACACTGACAGCCTTGTCACTTTAAGGTTTTAAGGGTTCAGTTAAGGGTTGGTCCTGGAGGTTTTCTTAGGTTTTGTCTCTGTATAGTATTTTTAAAGCCTTGACCTGAATTTGTGAAGTGCATTTAGATAATCACATATTATGACTAACACTATTTAAATAAACCTGAACTGAACTAAACTGAAAATTTAGACTTGTTGTAGATAGGGTCACTTTCCAGAAAACGAATTTCATACCCCCCAAATACATGGATTCACAGCATATTATCATTTAACTTTCACTGAAGAAATTATGATGTCATATTCCAAATAAGCATGTAGTCTTAAAACTGAAGAACTCGATTTATAGACCTTTGAAAACTCACCTCTTTTAGGTCCACCCTCTCTCTCAACCAACTATCACACTCTTGTTTTTCTTCTCTCCTTAAAACAAATCCCTTTTTTTGTGGTCTGTCCTCCTGTTTGCTACAATTGCACTTCACCCAGTTTTTCTTGCACTTGATAATGTTTTGCTTATTGTACTTAACCACTGATGCTTGATTTCATCCTCTCTTTTGTAAATCCCTTTGGATAAAAGCGTCTGCTAAATGCAATGTAATGTAATGTAATGTAGACCAAAGCATTTCTGTGACACACGTATTAAACCTTTTTTCAGATCCTGTATATTGCATAGATTACACATTACAATGGCCAATGATATTTCAGTTATTTATTCAACCTTACAGCATATGGCTGTGTATGTGACTGAGGGAGTGTATTTGAGAGGGATAGAAGGATAGAGAACCAGAGATAGAGTGTGTGACTGTGTGTGAACTTCCAGGCCTCCAGGGGAAGTCACTATGCGGACTGAAGAAGGCTGAGTCAGCAGCAGCCCCTCTTTTGTTCTAGGACACACACACACACACACACACACACACACTCACATACACACACATACACAGCTATCTCTGCCTGCCGATCATGATGTCTGGTTTTTGCAGTCATCAGTCCGTTAGATGTAACGACCAGAGCAGGTACAAAGACTGAGGAGGAGGCAGCTGGGCACGATGGAGCTAAAAAAGTACAGCATCTCCTTTTACTTTACACAACACTGTGGTTTATCCAGCATGCATTTTGAAACTCCAACAGTCCAAATTTACGTCGATCTATTTACCTGCTCAAAAATGTAAGACAAATGTAAGAATTAGATAAGAGTGGACTATTAATGCTTGCTCAAAAATTACTGATAACTGAGCAGCTATGATCAATATTACAGCCATAAGTAATAATAAAGGTTTCTGCCTGTTAAAAGGAAGTTTTTCCTCGCCACTGTCACCAGTCACAAGTGTTTGCTCCTGGAGGATTCTGTTGGGTTTCTGTAAATTGGTTTGAGTGTCTGGTTCCAACTGGCTCCATATGTAAAGTGTCATGAAATGACTTTTGTTATGATTTGGTGCTATATAAAGAAAATTTGAATTAATTTGATTTGATTAAAGGTAGCTAACATTATAGCTCTGTTAGCTTAGCTTTGTTTTTAGACAGAAAACCGCTTGCAGATGATACATATTTCCTCAGTTTGTCTCTCTTTGCAGCTGTTCATCTGTCCTTGTGTCTTTAGCATGACAGACTAAGAATCAAGGAAAAAACCCACCTACTTAAGTAAATTAAGTACAACTGTATGAATGCTTTAAGGCATAATACTGAAAATGTTTTCAGACTCAGACATGGACAGGAAGCAGGTGTCCAGATGCTTGCTTGTGTGCAAAGGTTAACCAACATGGCCGATGATGATGTGGACACCACACAGACAGTCTCAGGCACAGACAGAGGATCATGTTGACAGACAGTATAAAAGGCCAATCTGCTCCACCTCTGACTCATGTGAGCTCTAATGCTCAAACTATTCAGATGGACTGAAACCATTTAGTATCCAAGTGTATCCAATTTTGACACTGCCTTTTGAAAGAGCTGTATCCCCCACTCAGGTCCTCCTGTATTGATGTCTACCTAAATTAAAGCTTATTTCAGACTACTGCAGTCCTCTAACCCAGTTGTCTAAGCACTTCAAGATGTTAAGGATATTTCAGTTACTTTATCCACTAGAGGAGCATTGTGGGTGTTTAGGATTTTTCCCTTAGCCTGGAATAACCTTCCACTTGGAGTAGTTTGTCACAACAGTGTTTGTTTCAAGGATGTAAGTGCCTAGTGGTGTGCATCTTGAAACAAAGAAAATCTATGTAGGTAACCTTCACGACAGGATAGTATGGCAAAGGACCAAGGAAACTCTGTGCTCATTCATTCATTCATTTTCTGAACTGCTCAATCCTTGAGGGTCGGGAGGGGGCACTGGAGCCTATCCCAGCTACCATCGAGCGAAGGTGGGGTACACCCTGGATGTGTTGACACGTCATCACAGGGCTGATATATACAGACGAAAAACCATTCACTCTCATATTCATACCTATGGGCAATTATTATAATGGGTTATATGCAGTATTAATATTTACAGCTATCAATAGCATTGGAATTGCATACAAGAATGTGCTCAAAACCACCAGTGAATTCATGCTATGTCTCCACAGGCTGTATCACTGAATAAAGTATAAAGCTCATTGTTCATACACATCTGTAATATGGCAACCGGTTTTCTTCTTCCTATGAGAACTCAGTCAAAATAACACTGCGGTCTTCATGTACTGCACCGATAGTTTACATTATAACTCTGTAAGCTTAACTCTGTTTTTAGACAGAAAACTGCCAAAATAAAACCAAAAATAACCTCCATTTTCTATGCAGGTTATGTTATCAATAGCTGCACTACAGATCTCCTTGGAATCATCCAAACAAGGTCAGAACTGTCACAGTTTAGTCTGAACGGTGGCTCAATGAACTTAACAAAGATAATACCATACTGTAACCGTAAATGTATACCTTCATCATCTTTATAATCAGTCACCTGTGCAGAAGAAACAGTGCAATATCAACATCAAACGGCTTCTTTTTTTTTAATGCGTCCAGTGGTGAAAACAACAATAATGCTTCTATTATTTATCATAGTTACTTCTTTGACTTTGAAAGTTGTTTCTTACCATTTTTCAAGTCACTACTCCCTCTAGTGGTCACATATTTTCCTACCAACACATCGGCCTATAGCTAAAATTCAGTTAATTTTTCTGCAATACAACACATAGACATCTTTAACATATGAAGAACTCTTTATTCTTATCACTTTAATGCTACTTTTAGGTCATTATTTAATCTTCTAAACTATAAGTACTCCTTATAACTCTTTTAAGTAGAAATTTGTCATGTGTGATATGTATAGATCTATACTTTGATATCTAATGTAACACTATTTGTTTTGAGACATTTTAATAGCAGGAATATTCATATTCGTAAGTGTTCTCACTTGAACAAAAAAGTAATGCATTGAACAGTTTACTTAGAATAATGTTTTTAAAAAGTTTTTTGATGGAGAAGAATCTGGGCTCAGCTCTTGATGGTTTACAGTCCAGTCAGTCCCAAGTCTCTGCACTCCTGTAATTCAATAAAAAACTTAAATAAATAAATAAATAAATAAATCCGGGCCCTTCCCCAATTTTATGGATCTGTAATAAAGAAATCCTGACCAGTACATTAAAGATTTCTCACCAAGACTGCTGTTTTCACCTACAGGGTATTCAGCCAAAATGCAAAGATCCTTTTTATGGCTTTGTTACATCTAAACATGATTTTTGTAATGTTTTATTGTCAGATCTGCTGCATATAACCTCTAAATAGTTTAAGATGCTGCAGCTAGAATTCTAACTAAAAGAAGAAAGCGTTATTTTGCATTTATCTTAAGTCTCTTCATTGGCTCTCTTTTAATATCAGATCAGACTTTAAATAAATTATGATGTCTGTCATCCTCTCTCTGTCTGTCCTTATGTTTTATTATCATCTCTTTTTACTCTGGATGCTTAGCGCTGAACGGTGCAGTCAAACTCTCCTCATCTCTCTCTTTGTGTCTTGTGTTGTCTCTTCCATCTCCCTCAGACAAATGACAAATTAAAGGAAAAATATGAAGTGATTGGTCTCTTGTAGGTTGACAGGTCCTCCATCCATAGGACATGAGGGGTCACGAGATCTGGACCCAGTTGAACAGCTGTTCCATTGACATATGGTGACCCAAGACCTTACTCAACATCTTTATACTGGGTTTTCTTTTAATTTGTCACCCATCTGTGTATGTACTTTCTTCATTGCTGTGCAGTGAGTCATGTTTTCTTTGTATCCTTTAGTCCATCTCTTCATGACAGAGATGTGTGACTCAGGTCCTATCCTTTGGGGATGTCTTTATTAACATAGCAGGATTCATGTTCTTTATAAAATGATCTGAAATATTGGGTTTAATATCACTTGATGTAAAACTGTAGGAATGAAAGATGAGAAATGGCACTTGAGTGTATTTTGTTCAAATTTTTGTTTGTATTGCAGTTGAGGACCACAGATGACTCCAAAATAATCTTTCATGAGTCCCATTATGGAAATATAATCGATACTGAATTCCAATATATGGAATATATGCACAAATGAGTATCCATATTACACACTGTTGCCAATAAATTTGGGATAAAATATTTTACCTTCACATGAAAAGACTGTGACTATTTGATTTATTTGGGATAGATAAAAGTGTAACTGGGACTCATTAATCATTACAACTGGTAAAACAGGATTACTGATGTGTACAAATCGGAAACAAAAAGCAATGTGCCTGAAAAATAAAATATAATAAATGAAATAAAATCATTTCAATTTTATGGGCAACAGTGTAAATGAATTCTAACAGTTTTGTATACTGACATGTCTATTTCATACAAAATACAGTATTGTTTAGGAATAATCTGAACAACAATGAATCTGAGAATCCTCAAGAAAAATAAGTTAATTTGAACAATATTATGCCTAAGTTTATCATTTAACACATGTGCATTAGAACTCACAGATTGTAGTGGATCTACGAAGCCACAGAACATTAAGTAACACCCATAATATTGTTACAATTACACTTGTTTTTCTTGAGAACTTTCGGGTTGTTCATATTTGTTCAGGTTAGTTTGTATGGAAACATTTTCATACTGTAATTTACATTTTTTGCACTGAAACAAAGAGGAAAAATTTGGAGTTGTGTTTACTTATAGGTTTTTATGCTGTTATTTTACTGGTCTGGCCTGCTGGAAATCATATGTATGTGGCCCCTGAACACCCTTGACTGTTTCTATCTTTAGTGTAATTTTTGTGCTTTGCAAATTCATGATGTGGGCTGGATTGAACCCTTTGGTGGTATTGACTGGTTTTGGCCTGTGGGCCGAATGTTTGACTCTCTGCTCGAGAGAATGATTTGCCAGAATTCCATTAGTCTACAAGTAAAATGCCTCCAGAATAAAAGTAGTCAAACTTTACCATGTTTTAGTCACGAATAAAGAAAAAAATTAACTCAAAAATGTTGGTTGGCTGTGGTTTCCAAGATACAGTCTTCAGTCAAAATGTGAAACTCTGAAGGTACTCAATTCTACCTTTAAATGTTCACATTTACAACCTATGTTTTACTTTTTCAAATTCCAAAACAGTTCATTGAGTATGTTTATGGGTTTTATTGTAATAAATAGTACATGTTTTTGGCATTATTCACATTTGATGATTTTTTTTTTCTTTGATTTTTATGTATTTTTGGGTTCAAGTAAAAAAAAAATAGATCATATAGACTAAGTGACATTATGTTGAAAAAAGATACCAAACATAGGTATAGTAAACATTTTTTGTGTGGTATAAGAGGGCTGTTGTTAACTTCATTCGAAATAGAGGTTTGAAGCTCACCACCAGGTTTTGTTTGCCACTGATAGACCATTTTTGATTTTTTTTTTTGTTTTGTTTTTGTTTTGAAGATTTTTATGTATTTTTGGGTCCATTATATTACTAAAGTAGGTTAAACTAAAAAAAAAATCAAAAAAATCATATTTTATCGTAATTATATCATTATATTGTTATCATCATCGGGGCACATCAATATAGTGATATTTTATTGCATGACATCCATAATTGACGTTCTGCATATTTATATTAGACTTGGGGGATAGTGTGGGTAAGAAAACTGCAGAGTAAAACTGATTAAACAAAGTTAAGTAGAGGAGAAACAGACTAAGGAGCAAAAGAAAATAAAGTGAAGGTTTAATAAGGCTTAATTAATGATTTTTTTCCTTGATTTTTATGTATTTTTGGGTTGAAGTAAGAAAAAAAAATATTATTAGATCATATAGGCTAGGTGACATTGTGTTGAAAAAAGATACCAAACATAGGTATAGTAAACATTTTTTATGTGGTATAAGAAGGCTGCTGTTAACTTCATTTGAAAGAGAGGTTTGAAGCTCACCACCAGGTTTTGTTTGCCACTGATAGACCATTTTTAAATTTTTTTGGTTAAGATTTTTTATGTATTTTTGGGTCCATTATATAAATAAAGTAGGTTAAAGTAAAAAAAAAATTTAAAAAAATCCTATTTTATCATAATTATCATATCATTATATTGTTATCATCAAGCAGGTGAAGTTATGCTGGGGAAAAAAAACATACAACAAACATGTAGGGCCTATTGAAAACATTTTTTATATGGTGTAGGAAGGCAAAATGGCCACAGTAGACTCAGACCTCCAAGGGTTCATTTATGTACGATTTAACACATTTAAACTCTGGGGCACATCAATATAGTGATATTTTATTGCATGACATCCATAATTGATGTTCTGCATATTTATATTAGACTTGGGGGATAGTGTGGGTAAGAAAACTGCGGAGTAAAACTGATTAAACAAAGTTAAGTAGAGGAGAAACAGACTAAGGAGCAAAAGAAAATAAAGTGAAGGTTTAATAAGGCTTAATTAACGATTTTTTTCTTTGATTTTTGTGTATTTTTGGGTTGAAGTAAGAAAAAAAAAAATATTAGATCATATAGGCTAGGTGACATTATGTTGAAAAAAGATACCAAACATAGGTATAGTAAACATTTTTTGTGTGGTATAAGAAGGCTGCTGTTAACTTCGTTTGAAAGGGAGGTTTGAAGCTCACCACCAGGTTTTGTTTGCCACTGATAGACCATTTTTAAATTATTTATTTATTTATTTTTTGGTGAAGATTTTTTATGTATTTTTGGGCCCATTATATTAATAAAGTAGGTTAAACTAAAAAAAAAAATAAAAAAAAATCATATTTTATCGTAATTATCATATCATCATCATGCAGGTGAAGTTATGCTGGGAAAAAAAAACATACAACAAACATGTAGGGCCTATTGGAAAACATTTTTTATATGGTGTGGGAAGGCAAAATGGCCACAATAAACTCAGACCTCCAAGGGTTCCAGTATGTACATCAATATAGTGATATTTTATTGAATGACATCCATAATTGATGTTCTGCATATTTATATTAGATTTGGGGGATAGTGTGGGTAAGAACGCTGCAGAGTAAAACTGATTAAATAAAGTTAAGTAGAGGAGAAACAGACTAAGGAGCAAAAGAAAATAAATTGAAGGTTTAATAAGGCTTAATTAATGTTTTTTTTTTCTTTGATTTTTATGTATTTTTGGGTTGAAGTAAGAAAAAAAAATTATTAGATCATATAGGCTAGGTGACATTATGTTGAAAAAAGATACCACACATAGGTATAGTAAACATTTTTTATGTGGTATAAGAAGGCTGCTGTTAACTTCATTTGAAAGGGAGGTTTGAAGCTCACCACCAGGTTTTGTTTGCCACTGATAGACCATTTTTGATTTTTTTTTTTTTTTTTTTTAAGATTTTTATGTATTTTTGGGTCCATTATGTTAATAAAGTAGGTTCAAGTAAAAATAATTATCATATTTTATCATAATTATCATATTATATAGTTATCATCATCATGCAGGTGAAGTTATGCTGGGGGAAAAAAAACCATACAACAAACATGTAGGGCCTATTGAAAACATTTTTTATATGGTGTAGGAAGGCAAAATGGCCACAGTAGACTCAGACCTCCAAGGGTTCCAGTATGTACATCAATATAGTGATATTTTATTGAATGACATCCATAACTGACGTTCTGCATATTTATATTAGACTTGGGTCATAGTGTGGGTAAGAAAACTGCAGAGTAAAACTGATTAAACAAAGTTAAGTAGAGGAGAAACAGACTAAGGAGCAAAAGAAAATAAAGTGCAGGTTTAATAGTGAGGGGTAAAACGGACTGGACATGAATGAGGACACGGAGTGGAGGGAGCAGGTTAACAGAGGTAGTAGGTGAATAGCAGTGTTCTGTTCTGCCGCAGCCTACCGGGCGGGGGAGGGTGGGGGGTTCTGCCGTGGAGCCAGAGGCTTGACGCGGGACGTTTCTGGTCTCGAGCACCGCGGATTTACTCCAGCTGGCACGCGCACCATGATAGAAATGAATATGGAATGATAACGACCGACAGCTCAAGATGGGCAGGCTTTAAGATCAGCTTTAACTTCCCCCGGTGGCGGCTCAGCTTCGAAATGGTATGACAAAAACCTGTTCCGGTACTATTCTGTAGTAGTGTTCCTTCCTATTGGTGTGCTGTCTGTCCGTGTTTTCCAAAAAAGACGCAATGCGAGGAGTTGGATGAACATTAGCTACGCAGATAGAGCAAAGGGCAGCCGTAGTTGCATCCATTTCTCAAACTGTCAGGAAGCCTCTTGTCTGTTTTTTCTTCCCGTCATGCAGTTTGTTTGTAGCTGCGTCCCAACATTATAGTCCAGTATGTGACGTTTGAGTGTTTGTAGCCAGTTGTAATTCACAAATCTGGCAAATAACGTAAAACTCATATGTAGGAAATATAGTCAGCTCATACAGAATGCATTAGGATTAATCCCTAGTTCTTGGGATTCATTGTTAAATTCGGCGCAAACATAACAAACCATACATCACATCCTTGGATGAAATCATAACTTTTATAATTTGTTCACCCGGCATCTTCCGCCGAATGTAGGGCGGAAGCTGGCGGCGTGAAATCATTAAAGAAACTGTAAATGTTTAATGTAAGACACTGTTTAGGAGTCAGATGTCAGCCGAATTATCTGAAATTGCACAATTCAGAAAATACTGCTATGTCGTTCTTTAAAACACACGTATGACTGTGATTAAAGTCTTCGGAGTTAAACTGTGACAGTTGTGGATGAAGTTTGGAGTTGTGAGGCTCCAGGTTCTACACAGCCCGTGAACGTGTCCTCAGTCCCTCTTGGTGGCGCGTGAGTGCCCGGACTACACGCCCCGGTGTGTGTGTTACCGCGTGCGTTCGTGTGGGTGAAAGTTGTGAAGTTGCGGGTTCGTGGGGAAACGGGCCCCGTGATCGGTTCGTCACACGGGACGGCGGAAGGCCAAGTTGAAGTTGAAGCCTCCTTCTCCCGGTTGTGTATGTGTTTGTGTCCGTGTGTGCGTGTCCGTGTCTGTATGTGTGTGTGTTAGTCAGCAGAAAATGGCCGCAGTTGAAGCCAGCGGGCTGAGTTAGAATGACAGGCCGACAGAGGGCCTCCTATCCCGGCGTGCAGTTGGAGCAGAGAGCCGCTCATGTAAACACAGGAGGCGCAGTCCCATTTGGAAACACTCACCGGAAGACTGGAGGTTAAATTGGGAAATGACGGGCCACAGCTCACATGCCACAATGAAAAAGAAGGCAGTCAGAAAAATGAAAAAATAAAAAAATAGGAAAAAGAGGGCAGTCAGATGGTGTTTCTCCATCACCATCACTCACACCAAATGACCTTACTGGATGTGTAGACTGTAGATCACTGCTTAACTATGTGACTAAACACTGAACTATAACACTCAACTATCCAGTGCTTTTAGTTTGTATTTGTCCACTAATAATAAACTTGTTTTTCAAAAGTAAGAATAGTCAAACATGTTATTAATGAAAGATGACCATGATAAAAACTATTTTTGTCACCACATATTATCATTTGCACTTTTTGCAGTGAAAATCAAATATTTTCCTTAGTTTAATTTACTGACCATGCAGATGTTCAGAAAAGTTCAATGAATTTAAAGGTTATTGTATCAAAACGGAGAAAACTGAACTAAACATGACATTTTCAGCAAAATATAGGCCTATCATTAATTCTGCATAAAAACAAATGTCTACAACCATTGTCATTTGCCAGACTACAGGGGTTTAATTGGTGAATCAATGCTGCAGAAGATAATGGAGTTTTCATGTTCACTACAGAATCTATGGATGCATCCAAAAAACATATCTGATGCAATTGAAAAGCTGAGAAACTGCATTTTACCTGAATTATTTCACTGTATTGATAGGATTAATGGTTTAAAAGTTATTTAACATTTTCGTTCAGCAGATACTTTTGGGTCTTTGAGGGTACAGTGTTATTATACCCATTTAGGTAAAGTTTGTTGTTACTGAACTTTCTGACTGGTGCAGGTGAATTGTAGTATTTTTATTGTTTTGCTATCTTGAAAATTATTATTATGATTTAACTTTTACTTAACCAGGAAGAAATGACTTGTTGGGATCAAAAATGTCTTTTGCAAGAGTGTCCTAGAGAAGACAGCAGCAGCAGAAGTTACAGAAAATATAAATTTAAGCCATATACGGACACTAATAATGTAAATAAAACTCAGTGCTGCAACCGTACACAAAACACTGTACGAAAAGCCATTGATATGATCATAATATTTGATACTAAATGACTAGGGTTATGGTGATATGTGCTAATAACAGACCAGGCTGTTTGTATAGATGTTGAATTTAGGACAAAATCTGTTAATTTAACAGGCTCCTTCAGATGTTTTGACCAACAGACTGTGCTGTCAATTCAACTTTAGACTATACTTCTGTCATCTTTTTGCACTATTTACCTGTGTGTGTGTGTCTGAATGTATTGTTATTATTGTTGTTAAGATGGTAAAGCAAAAGACACTGACAATTCATTTCAGTTCAGGAGACAATGGAATAACTTTTACTTAAACATTATGTTATACAACAACAGCAACAGTACTACTAGTACTAATAATAAGCAAACTGATTGTTAAATACTTGTGTCATAGCTAGTGCTGGATATCACATTTTAATACTTTACAGTACAGACCAGATTTGTCTGACCAGTGTTAGTACTTTTAAATATGTTTATTAAGTATTTTGACAGAAAAAGTTGTAACGAATAGGGTTATAAAACTGCTTTGAATACAAAATACACATAAACTAGAAAAAAAAGATTAAAGATTTATACCTGGATGTCATTTTCTTTTTTGTTAACATAGGATATTGGTGCAGGAAATAGTACTGAAGCCAAGCAATCACTACTGGTAATGATATTGAGCATTTTTGAGTGATTTCCAGCTGTAGTCTTTATGTAAACATAGTTAAAATTTTAATAGATATAGTGAACAGAATTTTGGCATACACTGCAGTCACTGTTTAGTTTCTTCCTAAAAATATACAAATAATTTATTAATTGAAACATCTGTATTCACTTAGACACCACTGTAGCTGCATTCCTAATGTTGGATTGTTATTTATTTATACATACCCCTGTCACATCCCTTCATGTATCCTCAAACTGAGTATTTAAAGCATGTAGACGAGGGGTGTCAAACATACGGCCTGTGGGACAAAACCGGCCCATCAAAGGGTCTGATCTGGCTCACAGGATAAATTTGCAAATGTCATTTTAGTTAAAGGGCTACATACACCCCAGTGGGATGTCAAGTGGGTTTGACCAGTAAAGATACACTGTTGCCCATAAAGTTGAAGTAATTTTTCTTTCAGATATATTTCTCTTTTTATTCCTATTTATACACATCAGTAATCACCTTTAACCAGATGCAATGATTACATGAATCCCAATTACATTTTATTTATCAAGAGTAAATTAGCACAGTCATTTCATGGGAAAAGGAAATAAAAATTTTATTCCACCTTTATTCCCAACGGTGTGCTAGCATACAAACCTATAAATAATAACAACTACAAATTTTCTCCTTGGTTTAGTGTTTAATAAATAACATTCATGAAATTATGAAAATGTAGTTTTTATTTTAATATGTAGCATACTTTTCCAATATGGTTTTGATAGTCTTGATAATTTATAATGAGTTTAAAAATTTTTTTTTAACATATTTTGGGCCTATTATGTCAATAAAGTAGGTTAAAGCAATAAATAATTTTGAGGTCATATCGGTGAAGTTATGCTGAAAAATTTTATCTCAAGCACAGTGGACAAGAAAAATAATAGAATAATATCATATACATTTTTCTCTGTTTTGGTGTAAAAAAGTGAAATTACATTACGAAAATATTTATATTTACAATAGTGCTGTCAAGCGATTAAAATTTTTGATCAGATTAATCACAGGGTTGCTATGGATTAATTTCAAATGAATCATGATTAAATATTAATTTTTAATCTATATCGCATTTACTTTTGCATAAGAAAACAGACTCAAGAGAGAAGGGAATATATGTGCACTTAATGTATTTGTTGCAAGCTGGGCGACACATTAGGCGGAGTGCTAGCAGAATCCCAGACTAATGTATGTTTCACGTTAATGTGGTATTATAAGGTTGAAGTGCTTTGTTTGGTGAAAAGAAAACTCCTTTCTGCAGAGTTTGCAAAATACTTTATGTTGGTCCACTGTTCCATCTTGGTTTTTTTGTACTCATATTTCCATCCAGAGGGCCAACGTGCTCTTTGGCGTCTTCCATCTTTATGGGTTGGTTTTGCTGCCTGTCACTACAGGATCAACTGCCCATTTGCGCATGTGCAACGGTAACTCTACTTGGACAAACTGCCCCAAATGCATTGCCAGAGACGTTCAGAATCATTCTGTGCTGCAGATGGTTTCATTGCGTTAAAATTTTTAATCAGATTAATCATGATGATGGGTTAATCCGTGTTAACACATTAATTTTGACAGCCCTAATTTACAAACTGTCCCTTCGGAACAAACAAATGTGAATAGTCTGAAAAAATAAGTGCAGTTTTAACAATATTATGTCTGGTACTAAATGTTTTATGCATTTGTAGAACCACTGTAATCTGTAAATTATAATGCACATGTGTAAATGATAAACTGAGACATAATATTGATAAAAAGTTGCACTTATTTTTGTGGTTGTACACGGTTGTTCAGGTTTTTCACATTATCATTATGTTATTGTACCTTTTTCACTAAAACAAAGCAACAAATGTGGAGCTGACATCATTAACCCTTTCATGCATAGTGGTCGCTACAGTGGACAGTTATTCTACAGCTGTTCTGTCGTATATTCATGGATTTTGTTGTTTTAGTTGCATTTCAGCACACAGTGGATGCTTATGCACCATCCCATACACTGCAATTCATACCATTACTGTCTTTTTTCATATTATCTGCATGAAGTTAGAAATAACTAGTATTAGAGTATGTTAAAATGTGAGAAAAGATCAGATTAGCTGCATGAAAAATGTTTTTATTTCATCGTTTTCGCACTGTATCTCATCTTCTGATAATGGGTTTTAAATACATGTTTTTATTTTCTTCAAAAATTAAATGCTTGGTGTCCAGCTGAGTGGACATTTTTGTTACTCCGTGAAAAATAAGTTCATAAAAAAATTTCATTTGCATTGTTTTTTTCATGCCTAAAGAGGAATAAAAACACTCAGGAAAAAAAATCTCAACTATAGTTCTCATAATTCATGCATGAAAGGGTTAACACAGGGGCGTCAAACTCATTTTAGTTCAGGGGCCACATTAAGCCAAATTTGATCTAAAGTGGGCCGGACCAGTAAAATAATAACATAATAATATATAAATAATGTCAAGTCCAAACTTTCCTTACATGATGAAAAAGTTTACATCTACAAACTGCCCTTTAAAACAATGTGAATAACATGAACAACCTAAAATTTGTTAAGAAAAATAAGTGCAATTTTAACAATATTCTGCATCAGTTTATCATTGACGTCATGTTCATAACAACTTACAGATCACAGGGGATCTACAAATACACTAAATATTCAGCAACAGGCAGAATATTATTAAAATTACGCTTACATTTCCTAAGACATTTCAGGTTTTTCATATTTGTTCAGGATATTTATGTTTTCTGTGAAATTATAGTTTGTTTTAGTGTAAATACATCAAAATATTTACATTTACAAAAAGAAAAAAATGGAGTTTTAAGAATTTATAGGTTATTATGATATTCTTCCCGGTCTGTATGTGGAACCTAAACCAAAATTTTCTGTAATCATGTTAAGTGTAATTTTTGCATTTTACAAATTCATCCCGTGGGCCAGATTGGAACCTTTGGCGGGCTGTATTTGGCCCCCGGGCCGCATGTTTGACACCCCTGTGTTAACAGGTTATTATGCTATTATTTTACTTCCAGTCATATTAGTATGTGGCCCCTGAACTAAAATGACTTTGACACTGCTGTTATAGACAGTAAACTGTGTCCTCTGGTGTTCTGCAGTGCATGGATCTGACACAGTTTTATGACTTGGTGCAAATGGCGAACAGGGTTTAACTAAGGTATTGCATGGGTGGATGCATATGGAGCTGATGCATGTACAGACGGAGTTCTTTGCTTGTAAGGCGGTGGTAAAGGCTGTGTTGCAGGCTGTGTTGCGGTGAGTGTTGGCCTAAAATGATCTTTATGTGAAGTGCAGTCAGTGCTGCTGGGCTGTACAGTAGAGCAGCTGCTGCGGCTTTAAGCCCGTTGTTTGGGATGGGCTGATTTCATAACGTCATTTCACTTCTCTTTCTTTTATTCTTCGCCCCCACATCTCCTTCCTTTTCTTACTCCGCTCTGTTCCGTTACACCTCTGGCCATATTATCCTAAGAATGATTATTCCGAACTTCTGTCTTTTCTCCCTGCGGGGCATTTTTCCTGGGCTTCAACTTTTCTGGCGTGTCATCATTTCTGGAGTTAACGCGGCGGAGTCATCCGAGGCGATCCGAGGAGTTCTCTGCTCTCTGGATTCCTGAAAACCCGGTTAAACAGCTCAGGAAATGCAGTGTTTTCTTTAACCCGGAGATAGTGCTGCTGCTGCTGCTCAACTGAATCAGCGGGAAAAAACGCATGGAGAAATGCGCCCCGGGCAAATGACGACGCTGTGGAAATGAAAACTTTTAGGCCAGGGATGGTTCTACTGAGGCAAAACCTGCTTTGACTGGACTCTTTTTTTTTCTTTTTTTTTTTTAATCAATATGATGTTTTCTCCTCTCTCGTTGTCTCAGGTACAAGCTGCACTACTTCTCTTTGGTGTCACCTTTATACTCTATAGCAGGGGTGTCAAACTCATTTTAGTTCAGGGGCCACATTCAGCCCAAAGTGATCTCAAGTGGGCCAGACCAGTAAAACAACAGCATAATAACTTGTAAATAATGATGTTATGACCCTTACGACTCCAAATCTTTTCTCTTTGTTTTAGTACGATCAAAATTAAATTATGAAAATATGTACATTTCCAAACTATCCAAACAAAAATGATGTGAATAATCTGAAAAAAAAAAGAGATTTCTTGAGAAAAATAAGTGCAATTTTAACAGTATTACACCTCAGCTTACCATTTATACATGCATGTTATGGATTGGATCTACAAAGGCACAAAAAAATTTAATAACAGGAAGAATAATGTTAAAATTTTACTTACAAAATTTCAGGTTTTTCACATTGTATTGTTCAAGGATAGTCTGTAAACCTGCTTTGACTGGACTCTCTTTTTTTTTTTTTTTATCAATATGATGTTTTCTCCTCTCTCTTTGTCTCAGGTACAAGCTGCACTACTTCTCTTTGGTGTCACCTTTATACTCTGTAGCAGGGGTGTCAAACTCATTTTAGTTCAGGGGCCACATTCAGCCCAAAGTGATCTCAAGTGGGCCAGACCAGTAAAACAACAGCATAATAACTTGTAAATAATGACGACTCCAAATTTTTTCTTTTTGTTTTAGTACGATCAAAATTGACCCTTTCATGCATAGGTCACTCCAGTGGACAGTTCTTCTCCAGCTGTTCTCTTGTATATTCATGGGTTTTGTTGTTTTAGTTCCATATCAGCCAACACAGTGGACACTGATGCACCATGCCATACACTGACATTCAGACCATTACTGTAACTTTGCTGTTCTTGATAAACCTGATCTGCAGTAACATGTTTGAGTGTAAATCCGTTGGTATTTGTTAGACAAGAAGGTTTTTTTTTTTGCATATTATCTCCATGAAGTGAGTAATTACTAGCATTAGAATATGTTGAAATGTAAGAAGACATCAGATTAGCAGCATTAAAAATGTTTTTGTTTCATTGTTTTCATATCACTTTCTGATATTGGGGTTTAAACACGTTTCTTTACTTCAAAAATTAAATACATGGATATTTTTGTAACTCCATAGGAAAAAAACAACTCGATTGCATTGTTTTTTTTCATGCCTAAGGAGGAATAAAAACACTGAAGAAAAAAATCTAGACTGAGGTGCATGAAAGGGTTAAATTATGAAAATATGTACATTTACAAGCTATCCAAACAAAAATGATGTGAATAACCTGGAGAAAAAAAAAAGGTTTCTTGAGAAAAATAAGTGCAATTTTAACAGTATTACACCTCAGCTTACCATTTATACATGCATGTTATGGATTGGATCCACAAAGGCACAAAATATTTAATAACAGGAAGAATAATGTTGAAATTTTACTTACAAAATTTCAGGTTTTTCACACTGTATTGTTCAAGGATAGTCTGTAAACCTGCTTTGACTGGACTCTCTTTTTTTTTTATCAATATGATGTTTTCTCCTCTCTCGTTGTCTCAGGTACAAGCTGCACTACTTCTCTTTGGTGTCACCTTTATACTCTATATCAGGGGTGTCAAACTCATTTTAGTTCAGGGGCCACATTCAGCCCAAATTGATCTCAAGTGGGCCAGACCAGTAAAACAACAGCATAATAACTTGTAAATAATGACGACTCCAAATTTTTCTCTTTGTTTCAGTACGATCAAAATTAAATTATGAAAATATGTACATTTACAAACTATCCAAACAAAACTGATGTGAATAACCTGGAAAAAATAGAGATTTCTTGAGAAAAATAAGTGCAATTTTAACAATATTACACCTCAACTTACCATTTATACATCCATATTATGGATTGGATCTACAAAGGCACAAAATATTTAATAACAGGAAGAATAATGTTAAAATTTTACTTACAAAATTTCAGGTTTTTCACATTTTATTGTTCAAGGATAGTCTGTAAATGTTAATATTTTCATAATTTAATGTAAGTTTTTACACTAAAACAAAGAGAGTTGTCATTATTTATAGGTGTAATGTATATTATGTTTTTCACAATAAACTAAGAAAATTTGGAGTCATTATTTATAGGTTATTATGCTATTATTTTATTTAAGATCACATTGTCCTGTATGTGGAACCAGAATTAAAACGAGTTCGACATCCTTGATTGTTAATATCCTAAGTGTAGTTTTTGCAAATTCATCCCGCGGACCAGACTGGAACCTTTGGCCCCCGGGCCGCATGTTTGACACCCCTGGTCTATATCCTATATGACAATGAAGCTGTAGTTAACTCATTATCCACAGCACTCCAGTGATTTAATAATGCACTGTGTTT
The DNA here is from genome assembly GCF_902148855.1 of Sphaeramia orbicularis. NCBI lineage: Eukaryota > Metazoa > Chordata > Actinopteri > Kurtiformes > Apogonidae > Sphaeramia > Sphaeramia orbicularis. The sequence continues at coordinate 31,050,313 of NC_043960.1, read as the reverse complement.
CTGAGACTTAATGAGAAATGTGGCCTTGCAACAGCTCCAACAATCCAACAATAGAACAGCACAGACACTGATAGGAATCACAGATGAATACCTGTGGAAGGTGAATAGAGGTGAAGTGGACTGTACCAGGCATGTTGTAGTTATTGGCTTATGTTTGACAGCAGCACAATGCCTTATTTTATGCACAGTATGTCATTCAGTTTGTTTTCATACTGTAAATATGTAGCTTATATATATGTGTGTGTGCATACTCTGTTACTAGTCCTTATGTTGCAGGGTTAGATTAAGGTTATAGTGAGGAGAAGTTGGGAGTAAATGACAAAATAAATAAAGGCATACATTGATGTTAGGTTTGAAAATAGGATTGTTTAATTGGAATAAAAGCTTGAATTCAGAGGAAAGTGAAGTGGACTGTATCAGGCCTGGTTTACTTATTGGCTTATGTTTAAGAGCAGCACAGTGCCTTATTTTCTGCACAGTATGTCGTTTTGTTTTCATACTGTACCATGTGTGTATATATGTGTATATTCACAGTGTTCTTTACGTTATAGGGGTTAGATTTATTTTAAGGTGGGGTGAGGTTGGTGACTAATGCCACATAATAGTAAGTAAAGGTGCAGTTTAACAACGCTGCACACTTCGTACTTACTCCTAGTGCAGGTTTCTGTTGTGATAGTGATCCTTTACTATGTCTAGTGCACTGGCAATGACTGAGGAGGGATTATTTTATGTATAGTCTGTTGTTTGTTCTGTTTTATTTTTCTATGGCGCTAGCTACGATTGTTATACACCCATGCTTACTTCAGAACTGTGTAAAGACCATTCAGCACTGCACTTGTATTATACTGAAAAAACTTTAATAAAAAGATCTTGAGTAAGTAAAGGTAATAGTAAGTAAAGGCATACTCTAATATTCATCTTGAAAAAGAAAATTGTCCATCTGGGTGAAAAAAGCTTGAATTCAAATTGTAAGATTGTCAGTTTTTCAGTTTGGTTTTTGACTTCAGTTTAGGTTTACACAAGTAGTTTTATTTTTATTTTGAAGAACTGAGTAGGTTTTAGTGTTAGTATGAGTTTACAGGTCAGTCTTTATTTCTAGAAGTGGTATATAGCATGAGCTTAATGTATTTGAATAGAAATATGATTTATGACCCTATTATTGTACACCTTCAGTCATCTATATTTTAGATGGTTTTTTTTGTTAGGATAAAGTAGGAAAGCCAAGCAAATCTGATTTTACGTGGATATGACTTTTGCTCTGTTCATTGTGTTTTTCTATTACCATATTAATCCTACTTTGATTCTGTTTCCAGACTGGGCACTTGGTAAGTGACTAAATGCCATCATTTCATTTTAATGATTTTTTTCCTGTTTTAGTCAAGGTAATTTATTTGTACATGTGAAAAAATATTCTGAAATTTTGCATATAAAAATAAACTAGTTGGGTAAACTGAACTAACAGAGGGAAATATCGTGAAATGAAATGGTCGTGATTATGAAAACTTATCCTGAATGCAGCCAAAGTGTATGTAAACTTATGAACTCAGCTATGGGAGTTGTATTTTTCCGCTGTACAAGTACCTTGCTCCTGAGTACTAGGCTGCATGTCTGACCATAAGGTAACTTTAAACTTATTCCAACACTCTAGACTTGGTCTTATGATATGTAATGCTACATGTTTTATGTGCAGGTCTATTAGCAGATGGGTGGTTAATCCCCAAATTTGCCAGGAAGTGAACAGTTGTTGTCTTATGTGAGATCTATGAGCAGTGCAGGGAGTTCAATGTGAGGATCAGTTTTTCCATCTAGTTGTTGATAGTCAGTGTCATTAAAAACCCATAACTCATAAGCTGGAAACATGTACTGTACATATGTGCTGTGTGTAACAATTTAATCTGAGGCCTAAAAATAGAATCTAAACAATGAGACTTTAAACTCTGCTACCATTACAGCTTACATTAGTGGTACTGCTGAATTAACACTACAGCATGTCCATTCAGAACTACTATTTGCTTGGTTTTTTCAATTCGCATTTCTTTTGCTGCAGTGTTCATCTGTATTAGTGTGTAGCAATACTCGTGCTAAAGCAGCCTTATCAATTTGGCAAAGCAGGAAACAGCCACAGATCCAAAATATCAGTTTTAGTGCAAGTTGAAGCTGCAGTACTGACACATTTTATGGCCCTTTGTCAAAACCTTGGTTTAGGACCCTATGTTTATAATGTGCTCACACTGTGCATTGATAGTGTATATTACAGTGTATATTATAATATATAACTATGTGTATAATAGAACAACCATTAACTTAGTGGAAAAGCTGCCGTTTACCGTATGATTTGTTGTGTGGAATGGATTTACTTGGAGCCTGGAAGCAGAGTTTAGACAAAGCACAGAGAGCAGGAGGTGGAGAGAGGCTGCCCCAGCAGAGGTTTTTTTTCAGTCCAGGGAAATGGATTAATCCAGCCATGACCACTGGTACTGCAGATAAGATTAAATATATATATACTGTATTTAGGAATATACTGGGAGAAGTTGTATTATATACCTGTGTCCCCTAAACATAGAGTCAACACCCATTTATGTTGTGGCATCAAATTGCAAAGTAAAATTTGTAAATGGTGAAATGAACATGTCAAATGTCAAAATATAAGAGAAAAAGAAAGTCAGTCATGTTGGTTTGGGTACATTTGACATAACTAGTTAACATTACATGTCAGTGTTAGAGGCGATTACTGATGTTATCTAATTGTCTATTTTATCTGTCTGTTATGGAGATGGTATCAGCTGACATTAAACAGGCAGATTTATGTGACCAGTAGAGGCAGTAGTGAGTCACTCTTACAAGTACGCATGGTCACGGGATCTTTGATCAAAGTGTCAGAAAGTGACAAGATAGAATGAGAACCACAACAACTTCTAGAGTTAAAGAAAGTGACAAAGTGATTAAAGCTAGAATCACTATTGTTTTCACCACTGGACACAGCTCTAAATGAAAAGAATGAAGTTTGATGCTGAAATTGCAGCTTTTCTTCTACATGGATGACTTTGATTATGAGGCTTATGAGGTTTAAATCCCTGAGACCCAGGAAATGTCAGCAAAGTACAAGCTTTTTTTGTTTTTTATTAAATAAGTGCCTATATTGGAAACATCATGATGCAACAGTTTTTTCAGATGTAGTTTTTAAAAAATTTTATGGAATGTCCTTTGTGGTGGACAATTTCCTTTTCTTTTTTTTGTATAAAGTTGTGAAACTCTTGTCCACAAATGTGGGCAGAAAACCCATAGCTGGGTCTTAGGAGGATAAAGTTATTATTTATGGGATGTTATTAGCTTTGCTATGTTGGCCATATGTTGAGCTACAGTTCAGACTGAACTGTGACACTTCTGATCTTGTTTTGATGTTCAGCTATTGGCAACATAAAGTGTACAGAAAACAGGTGATTTGTGGTTTTACTGTGGTTGTTTTCTGTCTAAACCAGAGCTAAGCTAACAGAGCTATTATGTAAACTATCAGTAGACATGCAGATTATAAGACTGTTATTTTGACCATCTGTCAAAGAAACTGATTGAGTTTTTGTTTGAAGGAGAAAACTTGATGACACCAAAATACAGAGGTGTGTAAACATTATCCTATGTCCTTTAGCTTTATATTTTATTTAGTGGGTGATATAGTTGGTGGATACATGGCGTTGGTTCATTGGTGTTTTTTTGTCATCATAAGTGGGTTCTGGTATGCAACTTTCCCTTGATGTAGAGATTGAAATATTAGTATTACTAATACTGTTGTTGTAGAATTTGATAAATATGGTATCCCAATAATACCTGAAAGCTGAAGAAAAAAGGTCCATTAGCTAAACTATGGAATATTAAATGGCCAAGCATTTTAATACTCTTGGTGTGCTGACAGGTGTACTACTGTGCACTTCATGGAAAATAATGTATATGAACTGTAATGTTTTAAATAACATTTCTGGCTATTTTATTATAGATTTTAACAGCATACGTTTTTCATACAATGACTCAAATTGAGAGTTTGAGGTGCAGTGAATGCATCCTTGTTCTTGTCTGTCAAAATTTGACTCAGACTGCAACAAGATAGAAGCAGCTCATCTTTAAATATATAGTAGAGACTCTTGTCATAGTTTTTACTGTCTCACTAGTTTAGTATATGTTACCTGCCAGTGTGCTGAACAAGCCTCTGAAATGCAAGTGTCCACACCAGAAAACCTACTCATTTATTGTGCATTGTGGGTGTCTTTATTTCTTCTGTGTGGCAGGATGTCAGTCAGTCCATATCAAGTAAAAACATCCAAAATGTGTCATTGTTATTGACATAAATTATATAAATATTGCCCAACCATACCCAGATATATTAGACCTGCAGAACATCATTAGTTTGTTGACTCTAAAATGCAGAACTCAGATCTCATTACCAGCAGTTGGGTCTGTTCCATATTCATCCACCTGTGGAATCCATCTAAAATGGATATAATGCAAACTGCATGATACCAAACATGCAAAAAGAGAAAGAAACTGTTCAACAAAACAGTCTATCACAAGTGCATCTGATTGTTGATCAGACTTTAATGCCACCATTAAAACAGAGTAAGTAAATACAGAAGAAGATATTTACATGACTGCATGGAGCTACCCAGGTGTATTTGCTGGACCACTTTGTCTGCACCAAGAGATATGAGTAAAGTCTTGTACCTGTTGATTTAAGATCTCCTCTCAGGTCCTGAAAAGGGGTGATTTCGCTAAGTTAGGCGAGGGCTGAAGGCCTGAGTTCAGAGCACCATCTGTCATCATTGTCAACTGCCGCAAGTGTGATTACTCTGTAGCTGATTGATTCTACTATATAAATTAATTGCTTGGTTCATGATAGATTGGCTAAATTTATGTTTCAGTGGCTATACTTTGAGTATATTGGTTTTGCTGCCGCACTGACCAGGGGACGTTTTGTTAAACCAATAAAAGAGAGGAGTAATGATTCATATTTTATATACTGGACATTATTGAGTATCTGTGTTGCAAGTTTTAAAGCAGTACTGCAAACTTAAGCATGTTTTTGAGCTTTAAAGTAAATAGGATGAACATAATCTGATCAAACACATCAGTGCTGGAATATTTTATTGTTGGAAATGGCTCAAAATGGCTCAAAAAGACTAAGGGCATGCAAAATACTAATAATTCAAGTGAAATATAATAAGGTAAGGCACATTATAGGTCATAAATGGGTGAATTGATGATGCTCAGGACCATCCACTATTGTCCACTTCAGGGGAAGAGGAAACTTTTTGCCTTTTCACCTTAGGATACTGTTTCATTCTCCATTTTTCTCTGGCCTGGATATGTCACTGACCAACTCCTGTCTCAAACATTTGTAGGTAGCCCATGTGTCCGATGACTGACTCCTGGTTGATGACCTTTGACAGGGTCCACAATTAAAGACCTACTGTTTGCCTAGTTGGTCTCTGTCCTTTGCTGTTTGTTTGTTGACTGGCAGTTGGAAAAAGTTGGTTAGCTTGTTACTATAGCATTAACTTTAACAGGAGCAGCTGCACTTAGGAGAGAAAATTGTCCTCATTAAATCCCCAGCAAAACTCCAAGAAACAGTACTCAAACCCACTGCTGCCATTGTCATTTATTTATCCACCCAACCCCAAATTTACCCACATCTGGTACTTAGTGGATGTTAATTTTGTTCCTTGACCTTTGACCCCATCACCATGGATGTGATTTGGTTTGGTCTGATGTTGATATTTTCTAATATGTCTTTGTTTCTAGTTTGTGTGGAGAGAAAACCAGTATGCAGAGGAAAAGGTACATTTTAAGATCTAGCTCTGGTGTTTTGTAGTAAATTATCTACACACATGAGAAGATACTGATAGAAGCCTCAACTGAACACTTTCCTATAGCTGTCTAAAGTAGTGCTGATACAACATGTACTGTATTTCATGCTGTCTCTGCTTTAATTCAGAAGTGCTCCATTGGTGATGCACAGGATGACTTGTATTATAAAGCAACCACAAAAAAACTAATGTAAGTCACAAAGAAGTTACAGAGGTTAAAGATGATAGCCACTGATCATTAAAAAAGGCACAAGTGTTTGTTAAATGAACAATGAGTTAAATAAGGAGGGGGAGTGGCCGATGGTGAGCAGGGCACTTGATATGTTTTGCTCATATCATTGTGTTGTTTTTATTTCTGCATCTGATATAGTACAATATAATAATAGCAGGTGAGACACATGCTTAACTTAAACATTTATTCATTATGCCTGTGTTGTCTTTTTGCTTTAGTGAATCTGTTCTGTGTTCTGTGTCAGATCTATCACATTCAAAACAAGATTATATATCAGTTGTTTGGCACCTTGCCTTCAAAATAATCTGCATTTGATGAATTAATTTCAATCAACTATTAATTTAGACAAAATAGATGCTAATAGTTAGCGATAGAGAGATTACTTAATTCATTTGGACATTTTTTTATATTAGCTTTAACACTGTATTTATGCAGAACAGAAAGCAAATTTTACATAAATCCCTAAAAATGAAAACATTGTACACTGTATCTATCAGCGCCTCAGATGGACAGAAGCATCCATTTCAGCCAGCCAAACTTGTAACATGTTTAATTGTACCTACTCACCAGTGACTTAAGGACATTTTGATCATGTTCTGAAGCTTTGTTGTGCAGAATATACAGTATCTCCACATAAATAAGGACAAAGATATGTTTTCCAGCTGCAAGTACAGGTGGATTTAATCAGATGTGTCCACAACTAGGAAAATTTCAAATTATTATTATTATTATTTTGCTGCTACTGTTAAATATGTGTCTGTATGTATTAACTGAATGATATATTTTTCTCTTTGTGTTTTTTCTGTATTGCAGGATGAGTTCCATCCATTCATTGAGGCTCTGCTGCCCCAGGTCCGTGCCTTCGCCTACACATGGTTCAACCTCCAGGCCAGGAAAAGGAAGTACTTCAAAAAGCATGAGAAAAGGATGACGAAAGAAGAAGAAAGAGCTGTCAAAGATGAACTGCTTGGGGAGAAGGCAGAGGTGGGAGATATAAGTAGAATTGGAATATACTTTATAGCATTAAAGACATAAAAACTCATGTTAATTGTAAACATATACTGTACATGTGTTTGCAAATGAAGGGTGTGGGCCAGTACAGTACTATCCTATACAGTACACGATTAGGTCTGCACAGTTTGACACTGTCGGGATGTTTTGACTCTCATCTGTTCTTCTGTATTTACCTAAAACTTCATTAGGAAGCTGGAGATGAACAGACTTTTAATCACGTGGTTGCTTAGACAATAACCTCCATCGTTAGTGTCATTGTTCATAAACTCGCATATGTACAATGAGGGTTACTGGAGATGTTGAGGTAGACCTGCCAGATGAAGGATCTGGATCAGATACAGGGTTTGTTGAAGCGCTGTTGATGATATCCTCATTTGGCAGTGTCATGTTAACATCTGGCACACAGTGTGAATATGCTGATATTTGATACATGTAAAATTTGAAGGATTTAAGCTCTGAAACTCAAAACCAGTTGTTGATGGTGGTATCATTAAGCTATGAAACATTTTGATTACATTTGCTACATTATAGTATGCTATCTGGAAACATTTGCTGTTTAATTTTGTCTAAAATTGATTCCAGTGTTTTGGTGATTCACAAAATTCTTTAGTTTGCTCAAACATTTGATGACTGGTGGACAAAACACATCATCAGCTCCACAACACTGTTTTTCCAACAATTTCCCCCTTGCATAGACACAACTGTCTTGGATTTGTTTCTGTTCATGCAGGTTTACACACTGACTCCTAAAATGTCGCCTATATCTAGTTCTTTCGTCATCAGTTATCTATATCATGTGTGTCATAATACTGGAAGGTCTCAGAGGTGTGTGTGTGTGTATCTGCACAGTTTTGAGAAATTGAGACATTTTTACCTGGCCAATTTGCTACCTACAGTTGAGGAATAGCCCCATCTCCAAATTAAATATCTGGTTGATAGGACCAGTATTTTGGGAGACATTAGTCATTTTGGAATACAAAAACCTTACAATCACATTGCTCATTTGATGGGAAGTGCAGTACCATGCTGCATGAAATTAAGTTAAAAATGGGAGGGACACTTTTACTAACTTCAGTCCCTAGATATCAGTATTAATATGACCCATGGTTTCCCATGGGTCACCGTGCTAGTTTAAGCATATTTGCAGTTGTAGTGACATGTCCAGATGCAGGCAATTAAAGCTCGTCTCCGTTAGCTTGTCTTCAATATTCTCTTATTGTTGTTGTTGCTGATGTGATTACTGACCCCTGACCTTGGTCATGTCATCATACTGTCTGTAATGACTGATGCTTTATTCCCTGTTCCAGCATGTGCGTTTAGTGTGTTTATTAAACCTGAAATGAGTGAAACCCAGGGTTTTCATTTTCACTAAGTGGGTTAATTTCTTGGGGCAGATTTCTCTTTGAATCTAACCTGCTCTGTGGCAGGTTTTCTTCAACAGACCTTGAGTTTCTGTGAGTCTCCTCCCACCTGCTTTCTAAAGGAGCTTTGGTCACTAGGTTTAAAAGTGGGCTGATGGAAAATGGTAAATGGTGTCATGATCAGAATGCGCAAGCAGTTACGCAAATTACTGACCGTGTGTCATCAGAATTACATATTAAGTCTTATTATATGTTCCAGTTATTCATTTGATCTAGTACATTACACTTGATAGATTTACAGTCAGTGCTGAATTCATTTGGGCAGACATCAGCTGATCAGGACAGGGGACCTGCATGGAAACCTTTGATGAATACAGTGTCACTGTTAAATCTGTTTAAATAATACAATAAAAGAACACTATGTTTTCAGCTGACATAGACATCTGATTAATTATTCACCTCCATCATGATGTGGAGAGTTGCAGTCACAGAAAATCAACTTGTGTTGGTTCTTGTCAGATTATAAAATGAATAGTAACACATTATGGGAATATGTGGAAAGAATGAATTAATGACCAGTGTTCAATAACTTATACTGATATATAAAATGCAGATTTTTTTAAAAGCTAGACTAAGCTTTATTTTTTTAAAAGCTGCTCAGTTTTTATAAATTTTTTTAGACATGTAGACATGGCAGCTTTGCCTTTTGTGTATCCTTTGCCATGGTGGGCTGGTCTCTTAGTTTCTTTGATAAATGTTTTTGTCATTCACCACGCACATGCTGAATTCAGGGTTAACATACTCTGGGTTGACTGAACTGACTCTGATTTACTGAAAACTCTTGAGTTTCACTTCTTAGGGTTAAGTAACTCTGAGTTCAGGGTTCAGTGGAATGGTGTGGAGTTAAATGTTTTCCCTATGTGCTTGTATGGGTTCTCTGTGGGTACTTCGACTTCCTCCCACTGTCCAGAGACATGCACATGAGGTCAACTGGTCAATCTAAATCACCTGTGGGTGTGAATGTGAGAGTGAATGGTGGTTTATCTGTATATGTCAGCCCTGTGTTGACCTGGTAACACATCCAGGGTGGATTCTGCACCTCTGCGACCCTCTGGAGAATTAAGTTGTTTGGACAACTATTGAATGAGTTCAGGGTTAGATGACTCAGAGTTAGTTAAACCTGCTTTGCTCTCTCTATGAGTGGACCTACCAGCAGGATCTGTGGCGTTGCTAATATTTATTAATGTGTAACTTTTCTAACTGCATGGGGAAAACTTGAAGGCAGCATATATTGTAAATGGACCTTTAGTGAAGCAGAAAACATTGTTGACAAGATTTTTTTTTCATCCTGTATATTTTACTTATTGTCAACCTTTTTGTGGAAAATCTGTTAAGCAGAAATTGTTATTCAGCACAAGATATTTTTGCCATCTATTATAACTTTTTTAAACATTCTCTGTGCTTTTTCCTCTTTTTTTTTCTTCTAAGGTAAAACAGAAGTGGGCCAGCCGTCTTTTAGCCAAGCTAAGAAAGGACATTCGACCTGAATGCAGAGAAGACTTTGTTTTGTCAATCACTGGGAAGAAAGCAGCATGTTGTGTCCTGTCAAACCCTGACCAGAAAGGCAAAATGAGACGCATAGACTGTCTCAGACAAGCTGACAAGGTAAATGAAACTCAAAATGAGCTGAAAGTACATTTCATTTACTCTTCTATTATTTATTATTATTTATCATTTTATTCCTAATATTATTATTATTATTATTATTATTATTATTATTATTATTATGACGTGTGTTGCTGACCTCTTGGCCAGGGCCCTTTCTTGATCACAATGGGTCTTTACCATATTAATATACTGTACTTTCCAGACTATAAGCCGCACTTGACTATAAGCTGCCCGTCTCCAACGTCTCACCATCGGTTCATTGATGCCAAGCTTACATGCAGCAGCTCTATTTCCTTCTTCGTCAGCCGGATTGATCATTAGCCCAGAAAACATAAATTAGCCGCATTATTTTAGAGCTGCGGGTTCACAGTGTGTGGAAAAAAAGTAGCGGCTTATAGACCGGAAATTATGGTAGGTTTAATAAATAGCAAAAATTCTATTCTGCCACTGTATTAATCAGATCTTAATGCATCTTGATGAATTCAGGTTGATTTATTTTGATTCCACCAGTACAACAGTGGTGTAACACTAACCTTGGGCTGCTCAGTTTTTTCACTTTCACTCATGCTGTTCTTTGGATATGTACAGTTATTGATCACATTGCTCCACAGTAAAAGCCTTCCAGACGTACAGAAGCATGGCCTCTCCATTTCTAGTCATCTGCCACTGTAATACATTCTCAGGAAATGTTGAACTCACCTGACAGTAGTGTAACCATAGTCGTCAAAGTAGAAGTAAAAGCATCTGTGTGCATTTGTGTCACCAGATGATTTTGAAAGGCAGAGTGGGGAGAAAGCAGCACTTGAATGTTGTACTGATAAAATTTCCGTCTGTCACAAAGTTTTTTACCACACATTTTTCAGTGAACTGCAGTTTTTGTTTCCACTGGGTAATATAATAGCTGCTCTGGTTGAAAAGTAGAAGCGTAAAGAAGCTATGAGTACACGAAACATTACTAGTGGGTGTGGCCTCTTCAGTGTTGATGTTCTTTAATTATCAGGACAATTGACATCAGCAGTGAAAAGTTCTTTTACTACTTATTTGACATACTTGGGCCTTTATATTTGTGCTATTTTATCCCTCTACTCCACTGTATATCAGATGGAAATCTTGTACTTTTTCCCCACTGGATTTATCTGACACTGCAATAGTTATTTTCTTAAACATATATACTTATGTTTGTTGCTGGGAAAATGAAGTTAAATGCTAAGCATTTTTTCATCAGAAAAGCAATCTATATTTAACTTTGTCTTAATAAGATCTGATTATGAGATAGATTTAATCATCTAAATCTCAGTCTAAAATAAACATTTGCATAATATCCCAGCATTTTCCCTTTTCATTGACATTCATTTTTGAAATAAATGCATCAATCAATCTTTCAGTTGTAAAAGTGTGTTCGCTTGCTCAGCATCTCAACTGAATAAATCCATTTTAATTCTTAATATTAATTATTCCCTCTTAATATTAATTTTAAGTGGATCATAAATAATGGTGTTTTTATTTCCTGTGATTAGCATAGCTTGCTTATTCTTTTTTTGGTGTAAGGGCTGTTGTGTTTTTGTGGGAAGACTTTAATTTTAGTTTTGAGAAATCTCTGCAGATAAAATATGGTTATCCCACTCACTGACGTTTTGGTCATTACCTATCACTTTGGTTTTATTTAAGAATATTAGGCTTCTCTCTTGTAGTGATGTTTCTTACATGACTACTTTTACTTTTTCTATTTCAAAGTACATCTTGCCAATAATAATTTTGTACTTTAATAACATTTTGGGACTTACTTGTGGCGTATTTGTACATTATGGTATCATTCATTCATTTTCTGTAGCTGCTTATTCCTCTGGAGGCTCACAGGACACTGTAGTGTTCTACTTTTATTCTACTAGGATCTCAGTAGTTCTTCCATCTGTGGTTGACGTCATAAATGCACCTTCAGACTGCTGGGTTGTAAACTGTTATAAGTGAAATGAAAAGAACAGAAAGTAAGTAAATCCCTTTTCTGAAGGAGAGAGAGATGAAGTTAAATCACCAGCACCCCTTTGTGAGAAAAGCGTTTCATTTTGCAAAATATTACATACAGTAAAATCTGCTTAGTAGCGCTGAAGTTATACAGAACCACTATACAGGCAAAATGTCCCCTTTGTTCGTTATTACAGTACACTATTATGTTATTGTTATTAGTTACAGAAGTGGTATCAGTATTATTTCTTTTCATTTTCTATACTGATGAAGGCCATACAGATCCACAGAATCAACACATTCTACAGAATTCTGACGATGTGGCTCTAAATCTCTGTTATGTAACTCAAACAACCTTGAGCTTCGCCAACACAGTGTGAACAAAGTGGCCAAGTGGAGTGATAATAATTCTCTTGAGATTAAGACAAAGAAAACAGAAGATATTGTATTTGGTTCAGAGTCTGACTCTCATGAAGCTCCTATTGTTATTCACAATGAACAAATCAAACCTATATTGTGTATTGACCATCTGTTATTCTGGAAAAATCACACTGAATCTGTGTGCAAAAAGAGAAAACAAATGCATTTTTTCTCCTCTGCCTTATGTCTTTTGGGATGAGCAAATTCATTTTATGTTTGTTTTGTAATTTTTGCTGTTTTACAGTGTTAACAGTGTTGAAAGTGTTTACCCACTACCTCAGACTGTAGGCCAACCCCAAAGATCTCCAACCAAAACCATGTCAGAAACAGTGAATGTGACTCATTGTTAATGGACCATTGACACGTGCAAATCCCCCAAATTAAGTGTAGAGCTTATTCCCAGATCAAATCTATTTGCAGTGTAACTGTGATAAATTTATGTAAAGTATATTTGATTTCTGTTTAATTTCCTTTTTCTTACAATTTACTGAGCCTGTCTATCTTGAGAAAAATAAGCGAACCATGTGCACTTTAGCTCTTTTGGTTTACACAATGGACTGTCAGATTCATGACTTCTGCCTGAAGAGTTGAAGTCTTTGCCCAAAGATTTGTAACTTTGGTACCGTTAAGATGATATTTACAGAGCTTTGCTTTTTGCTTTGTGTTTTGATCTTGGAAGTTTGACTTTAAGTTACAGATCTGTAGGCATGAAGTCTAACCCTCAAAGCCCTAAACAGCCATTAGTAACCAAAAGCATCTACTGATTTCATGATCACCATTGAACCACTGATTCACCAGTAAAACCTGTGTAGTTTGACAAATGACAGTGGTTGTAGGCACTAATTTTTATATTCAGTTAATGATATATTTCACTGAAAAAGACCACTTTTTCTCCTGTTTTGTCTGTTTTGATATAATAACCTTTGAATTTACTCTAAGCTTTAAGGAACATCTGCATGATCACTCAGTAATGAATATAGGAAAATAAATAATTTAGAGGATAATATTATAATGATTGGTGATAAATCATGTAGGAAAGGTTAAATATAGAGAAACATATATTTGGAAGTTGTCATTAAAATAGTTGTAAGTTTTTAAGGGTCAAATCAAAAGTACAGATTTGTGACTAAGAGTAAGCTCTTTTTAGCCACCTTGTATATCATTATGTGAAGTAATTTATTCTGCAGATTAAATTACATATTTGTCAGTTTAAGAGTGTACCAAATTGCTGATTTTGCCATTCATGAAGTTGACCCTGTCATGGATGTTTTGATGGCCTCCTTCTCTTGCAAGGAAACCATTATAGATATTATATTAAGAACTGAGCAACCATCAAAAGAACATTTAGAATGAACTCCAGATTTTTTATCTGCTTCATTTGTCATATTATGAACCGGAATCAGGACATATCTGGATTTGAAGCTACTTGTCAGATAGTTGTCCAATTATTTTGAGTCTCTGAACATGGAAGAACTATGATTAAAATGGTTATAATTCCTGAACAGTTAATGTAGTATTTTTGTGAAACATCTTGAATTAAAGCTAAAAGTGCACTATTCAATCACATCTACTATAGTGACGTACAAAGGCAAAATTACAAGGTTTGTGTCATTGTCCACATACAGTAGATATGAATCTGATTGTATTTTATTCACTCATCTCGCTGTAAAATAATGAGTGACTATAGTAGGGCTGCATGATTTTGAAAAAAACTGACACTGCTATTTTTTTTAACCCTGCAATATATATTGTGATATGAAAAAATACTCAGGAGGATATAATAGCTGTGTGGTGCTGACATAAATGGTCAAACTAATTTGTTGTGTTACCTCCCATTGTGGCAACAGGTGCAAGGCACTATCGACACAGAACATGAGTTTCAGTATCATCCTTCTTGTAGCCGAAATAATTCCAGATAACTGACATTGCTTTTCTTTCTGGCCTTAATAAGTCTTCATTTACAGTGATTTTCTCTTGTTCGTTGCTCATTCTTGAATATTGTTACCAGTGACTCGCTCCAAATTCATTAAGAACAATTGTGATTGGTGGATCGCTGCTTGCAGTGTGTGTCACGTACCCTTGAAATTAGATGAGAACACGTTGAGTTCATTTGCCTCCTACATTGCAGGACCTGCGATGTGACTATTGCACGCACATACTTTGCGATGTCGATGCTCAAATGATATATAGTGCAACTCTAGACTATAGCTACCGAATGAAAGTACTTGCGCAAAGTATTTTCCTTTGAAATGTTGTGAAAGATGAAAATATATCCTTCTCAGTGAAACAGCATCATACACTCTCAGACTGATGACACTGACACAGTTCTGCATCAGTTTGGTGACTTGTTAACCATTACTAAACATGTGTCCTGTGTTTTCAAGGTGTGGAGGTTGGACCTGGTTATGGTGATCCTGTTTAAAGGAATCCCCTTGGAAAGCACAGACGGAGAGCGGCTGGTGAAGGGAGGCCAGTGCTCTAATCCAGTCCTTTGTGTGCAGCCTCGACACATCTCTGTCTCTGTCAAAGAGCTGGACCTCTACCTCGCTTACTATGTGCAAGAGAGAGGTACGTCTCAACACCCACTTTGTGTTTTCCCTCATGTCATCATTAAAGGCTTTCACACCACAGAATCTGGACCAAGGTTTATGTTTTTGTTATACTGTATTCATTTGATCCAATTAGTTCTGGTTTCACATTGCGATTTTGCGAGCGCACAAACTGCCTCTGGTTACAGGCAGATTGAGCTTTGTGTGCTGTGTGTATTCATCCAATTGAGCAGTTAAAAGATATATCCACACACCAAATAGTTTCCATTTAAGGCTGTTATTTACTGTGTACAGTTCCAAGCACAAGGCTCTTCCTTAGACTTCTGATAAGTGAAGAGCTGCCATCTTAAATGTACAATGTGTAACATTCACAAACTCCTTTTCATTAAGTCTTACATGAACTGTTTTCAGCATCTCATCACTTGCAGTTGTGTCTGTGTGTAGTTATATATTTTTTGAACTTTTACTTTTTGTAGGTAGTAGTTACTGTTGCTGTTGTAGAGGAGCTGCAGAAGATGCTGTCATGGGTGTCTGAATCTGAGACAGTCAGGGAAGGTGCTAAATTTAAGGTACATTATGATCCATTAATGAATCAAAAATAAAGAAGCAACCAATGGGCCTAATGCAAGAAACCATATGCAAACAATTTTGTCTTATTTTTATTTGTATTTTACATATTCTCTTATTGACTCGTCCAGGGTGTACCTGCCTTCGCCCATAGGTAGCTAGGGCAGGCTCCAGCACCCCCCTGCCTGTGACCTTAGTGAGGATAAAGCGGGTTCAGAAGATGAATGAATGAATGAATGAATTAATTAATATTCTCTTATTTTGGAAGTACCCGTAGATTTGTAGGATTCACCAGTGTTCTCTTATTTTTGCTCTTACTCCAGGGAAGAAAAAATTATACGAGTGGTCAAGTGCACTCTTGCCAAGATAAAAGAAAAAACATCACAGCCCAGGAAGTGTTTGTTCAGTGCACAGAAACACATAATACATTCTAATTCTGATTATTTTATGTTTAGAGGAAATTGTATTATTAATTATTAAATTTGTGGCTGAGAAATATCTTATTTGTCAATTGAATTGTAGTTGCTGTCAAGTGGAGCATCTGAGTGGACATCTTCATATAAAAACGAAAATACATAATTAAACAGAAGGACATCTTTGGGTTACAATGTAACTTAATATTTTTCACCTTAGGTTGTTATCCCTCTGATTTGTTTGGTGCATCGTGAGTTGATCTGTCTTATTTTTTCTCTTAATGAAATAAATGTAAGAGAAATTTAAGAAAATGTTGCTGAATGAATTCCGGCACTTGTAAATTTCTTCAGATTGTCACACATTGCATATTTTAATATCGATAGTCAATTATGAAAAACCACATAACATATTACCTGTTGCTGATTGACTTATCTTATCTCTTCAGTAGTAACAAAATTAGGGCTGTCAAAATTAAGGCATTAACATGGATTAATCTATCATCATGATTAATCTGATAAAAAAAATTTAATACAATTAACTCATCTTGCAGTGCAGAATGACTCTTAACATCTCTGCCAACGCATTTGGGGCAGTTTGTCCAAGTAGAGTTGGCGTTGTGCATACACAAATGGGCACTCAATCCGGTAGTGACAGGCAGCAGAAACAACCCATAAAGATGGAAGACACTGAACAGCACATTGGCCCTCTGGATGGAAATATGAGGACAAAAAAACAAGACAGAACAGTTGTTTCAAGTTGTTTTGCTGAAACCGTTGAAGGTGTTTAATAAACGTGTTAAGTGTATATATATGTATATATATTCCCTTTTTTCTTGAGTCTGTTTGCTCATGCAAAATGAAACACAATTAATATAGATTAAAAATGAATGATATTTAATTGTGATTAATTGAAATGAATCCACAGCAATCTTGTGATTAATTTGATGAAAAATTTTTATCGTTTGACAGCACTAAATGAAATATATGTTTGTAATTATATACAAAAAACCAAATAGTATTTCCTCAAATAAAACATGTGAGTCAATTACAACTGGGTGTCTAATAATAGCTGCTGTCAAGCTCAACACAAACAAGATAGTTCTCAATTACAGACCAGTAAAAAAAATAATATGGATAAAGTTCTGGTGCCTGTCATGCAATGTACTGCCAAGATTAATTTAATACATTCAGCAATATAATTCAGCTGTTTCAGCACTTAGGATCTCAGTCACTGCAGGTGTGTGTCTTTTCAGCAAAAGAGTCATTAAAAAAGTCATTTATAGAACTGTGCAATTGTGAAAGGAAGGCAAGATTTACACAATAAAAGCTGAGTTAAGCTATAAATGATTTCTATCTATTGAAACACTAGAGGGAAAGTAGTGTTATGTTTATAGAGAAGCACAGTGCAGTACCTTGAATATTGCAAACATGAGCAGATCAGAAGAAGGTTTTGTACTAAATAGAACCACCACAAGGCCTGTCTCTCTGGTACCTTCTGCAGCAGAGGTAAATAAAGACCCTGGTCCTTTTCGAGGAAATACAATAGATAAATGCATATATTTGCAAGGTATATAAAGAACAGTATCTAGACTTTGTGAAGTACAGTGAGATAATTGTGTATGATTGGTGCTATATAAATAAAGGGAATTGAATTGAATATAAGAAAAATCATCATATGTTGTAAAAGACATGTATGCACCATACTGGACTAAATTGCTCATATTTGGTTTATAGTAGTGGTGTCTATTTGCGATTGTAGGGGTAGATGAAGTAACGCCATAGATTGAATGTTAAAAACAACAAAACTGCAGCATTGTTTTTGGTTATATGATACAGATTATCAAATCCCAAGAATGGGTTAATATCAAAATCCCCTTTAGACACTAAAGTACCCAGTGTATATGTCTATAAAAGTTAATGTTTTTGGAGCCTCTCTCTCTACTTGGATGTTTTACTACCTCAATCCCCATATGCCTAAGAATCATATCTTAGCACTCTGTGCCTCCAGAAAACAAATATTTCACAAATATATTCTCCAGGAGAAATGTCTGTTTGCTGAACTGCAGTGATTTGTCAGCTCCGCTATGGAAGAGCAGTGATGTGACTGGCTTGAGAGAAAACTTATTAATCACCACTACAACCAATTTATATTCCACTTCACCAGCCCCTTTTCACTTTGAGCAGCTGCACCTACGTGGACCAAAATAGCAAGTGAGCTCGGAAACACCCACACACTCCGGGTACACAAGACCAACCACTTTCAGAGACTGCATGGTTCAAATAGAGCCCTAATGCAGATATATGGTAAATTAGGCCACCTACGCACAAATACAGTATGCGTGTGTCTGTCAATAGTATATTGATGTGGGTTCCTGTGTTATTTTTAGCTTTCTGTGACTATCTCTGAGGCCAGGATAACAGTGACAGAAGACCTAGATCTGATTTTCTAACCAGGCTAACTGTGAGGAGGCCAAGACACTTGACTTTATAGCAAGTAGAGAGTCAAATTAAATGCTTTTATTGTCCCTTGCATACAACAAAAAACCTTATATGATAAAAAAAAGTTTAAGTATAAAAAAAGGTAATAATGTTAATAATAAGAAAATGTCAGATCAAGTGGAAGATATGCAGCTTTCAGCAACAGCACTGGGGTCATGTTAACCAAACTGTAACAATACCATCTTGTACAACAGCATCATTACTATAGCAGTGAAAACTGCAGTGGAAGGTACACAGTAATGAATAGTACCGTTGTCAAGTTTACTAATATGTATAGCCACAGTGCAGTCGTAACACTGTGTAGTGTGTGATGTGACTGGGTGAGTGTGGGGTTGTGATGGGGTAGTCCTTATCAGCAGTGCAGAGTGTGTCTTTGTGAAGGGGACAGACGGCTGAAGGTGTAACTGAGGCCACTGTTTTGGGAAAGGAAGAATACTTTAGTCCAATGGTCCCCAACCTTTTTTGGCTTCTTTGGCTCGTGACCCATTTTAATGTCACAAATTTCTGGCCACTCTAGACATTCAAAATGGACACTTTTTTTGGCTAAAATTAATTTGTTTTTGATCCTATAATAGTTTGCTATACCATGTTTCAAATAAACGTTAATTATAGACAAGGTTTAGTCTATATAATGTATATTATTATGGACGGAGGCAGAAAAGCCAGGTGTAGATTATTACACAAAGTGAGAATTTTATTTATTTTTATTGATATGTACAGTCAGTCCAGCTTGGATTTACAAGGCTGACAATTAATACTGAATGAACAATAACTCAAAGAATGAATTATGAAAGAGCTGCAGCATCTGAAACCGACCACAGTGAACATTTGAAAGATAAACAGTACCACAGTGCTTCAGTTTCCGCTTCAGAGTTTGTCATGTCTCTTATGTATTGGGATTGTCTCTGTCAACTCACTCATATTTTTTACTGGTACATTTTTTTTTTTTTTATGAATTACTACAAATTGCAGGCGACCCCATTTGAATTTCAGGAGACCCCCCGTGGGGTCCTGACCCCAAGGTTGAAAACCACTGCTTTAGTCAGTTTGTGTGTCAGTGCAGCACCTGCTTGATGGAAAAGGCTTAATCACACAGTGTCCAAAGAGCGTTGTGTCGGTCTGTCGTTATTCAATTAGAAATGAAATCGAAATTATTATAGTATTACAGTGTTATCTCAAAAATAAGCTTCCCTCCATTATACTATATTTCCAACTATAACCTTCTATCAGGGGTGTTCCAGGTTATATCAGCATGGATCTTCTGCATGAGTTATAGAGATTGTGTTGTTTTACATCATCCTGCTCCTGGCTCTTAACTTCACAATAAGCTCAAAGAACATTTTTGTGCTAATGTCAATGATACAGTAGTGTTGTGTGTTCTCATATACATCTCTGCTGAGTCAGGGTTCCCACGCATCCTGGAAAACCTGGAAAATGATCAACCAATTTTTCAGTCATGTAAAACATATGGAAAATGAGAAAAAAGGTCAAATGTCCTTGAAACTGTTAAGTTATCCTGGAATATTATTTATCCTCCCCCTGCCTTGTGACCTTTTGTGCCTAAACTGAGATGAAACAATTGTTTTTCAGTGATTTATTGAAAATATGAAAATATTTTTAGAGGAAGTGCAGGAGAGAAAGTAAGAGAGAAGAGAAAGTTGAGATGGGAATTGCCCAGCTGAACATTGTAACTCATGTTTGTCATGCTAATGAGGTGCTACACTGTAATCTGTGGTTGTGTTTTTGTTGTTCTATGATACATTTGTCATAATTATTTTTCATAGATAAATTACAGCCATAGACTGCACATCAAATGTCTGAGTAATAAACATAGAAACAATCTGGGTAAATGCAAGTTACAACTGTAGAAAAGAGCGCTTCCAAAGAATGAGGAGGACAGGGGAATGTATTAGTGTATGATGTGATAACTTGTCTCTGTAGCGGCTGAAAATGTCCTGGAAGAGACCTGGAAAATTATTTCAGGGAAAGAGTGGGAACCCTGTGAGTGGATCAGTGATGTCAGGTTAGTGAGCAGTCGACAAAGTATTAAAAAAACAAACAAATGTAGAACAGACTGAAACAGTTGACCAAACACATCTTGATATTTAATACTGTAGAGAACAATATAATGTAATAGTCTTTATTTCTGCATATGGGATGATCAGACAATAAATGTATTACCAATTAACCAAACAGTAGTGAACACTGTTTACAGACAAACATTTTACAGGCAAATATACAAAAATCTGTAGCATCAACACCCTATCTCGATAAAAGTAAAATAAAATAAAAGGAGACAATGGCATATCATAAAAGTAATGAAAGTGTTAACCCATTACAGCGAAAAAAGCAATAAAAGGTAAAAGGGACCTAAAAACAATAAAGGCAATGGAATGTACAAGCAGTAAGACAGAGGTAACTAAAAAAATGGTAAGATAAATTTGATAAATAGATAAAATAAAAGGAGTGCAAAATGCTGAAGCCAAATAAAAACAAAACTAAAAAGGGATATGAATGCTAAAATCACATAAACATGAGCCTATAAAAGAGTGTTTTAAGCTTTATTTAAAAGAGGTCACTGAGTCTGCACGTCTTATCTCCTCAGGCAGGTCATTCCACAGTCGGTGGGACTCATAGTCGATTAAGAAGGTCCCACACAAGGATCTGAGATTACGAGGTGGCTCATAGGGGGTCAGTAGCTCTGGTTTTGTTCCGAGGAGCCAGACCCAGATACGCATTACATGAAGAGAGCAGTGGTAAAATCTTAAAATTAATTCTAAACTGAACAGGGAGCCAGTGTGGGATGCAAACAAAGGGGTGATGTGATGTCATCCGTTAAAACCAATAAGAAACAAACATAGGTTGAAAACACCAGTCCAGACTGGAGAAACACAATATCACATGCTAACACACAAATATTTCTCCAATTCGGTCATTTTCCATCTTTTTGCCAAGTCTCAACAGAAAACTGTGAGACAAAAGTTAGATTTAGTGAATTTGGAAAGTGCTCAAATCCTGTGTTAAAGGGGTCATATTTTGCTAAACCCACTTTTATTAGTCTTTGGTACACTTATTTGTGTATTAAAGGACCTTAACAGTTCAAAACATTTGAATTTGAACCCTCCAGGTGCTGCAAAGCTATCTTTATATTAATTTTGGCAAAAATCAACTGGATTTCTACAACCCGTTTTAATAACTACCACTACGACATTTGCACATATAAGGTCAAGACTTCCGACAAACATTTCTCCAAGTATGCCATAATTGTTTGTCAGCAGCAGCAGTTGTAGTCCGTACTGAAAATATGTTCAAACTTCGAGCAGATGAGCTAAAATGTTCAGTTGTTGGTTGAACAGGACAGAGCGGCACAGCCAACAACCTGGTGGGGCATGAAGTGGCTCATGTGCATTTAAAGGCCCAGCGTTCAAAACAACCTTTCTGGTGTCATTACTCAGAAATAGGGTTGAAGATGGACCTGTGGAGTTTAATTAATGAAGAATTCAGACCCAAGCATAGTATTACAGTTTATGTAGACCACAGGGAAATGTTTTAAAATGCATAATTCCATTAAAAAAAAGCAAAATATCACTCCTTTAAAGAAGACTCCTATTTTTTATTGTTAACTTGTTAAGTTATTGCTCACAGCCAGATACAACTGTTTTCATCTTCATCAGAGAATCAGTAGGGTTGACCCATTCACTCGTTCACCTTGAATACTTGTATCCAGTTCATCTGAAACCATATATGCAGAGAATTTTTCCAAGAAGCCGCTGTTTGTCATTATGAATACTGATGGAGGATACGTGAAACTTTCAGTTTTGATCTAATTTGCAAATTAAATCAAAGTCAGCGTGACTCAGAGAGAAGTCGTCTGAGAACTTCTAAAAAATTAAGTGCTCTTTTCTTTTGTTTGGTCCAAACTATTTTATGTTAAATGCTATTAGGAGCTGAGTCCAAAAACAGCTGGAAGAGAACACTGTGTTCACATCTGTTTTTTATATTGTGGCTTTAGGAGCTGTAGAAGGATTGAGTAACACACTGAGGCAGCAGCACAGTGTGATGGAGCAGCAAACAAAATGTGCACAGTGTTAAATAAAATATCACTGACTAGAGAATAAATAGGATCAACAGCTGACCAGGGGGCAACAGCAGCAGAGTTCTGACAGAAGTGGTTCTGACTGGCAGTGGTTTGACAGGCAGATCTTTGACTGAAAAACTGTGGTTGGAGAAGGAGCTGTAACTGCAGCACTCACAGCTTCCACTTCCAAGTTATTGATTTGTTAACGACACAGTTTCATTTTATAGTTTTTACATCTTAACAAGTCATATACAGTACTTTGCAGAAGTCTTAGGACACTTCTAGCTTTGTTGTTTTTTCATCGTTGAAATGAGCACACATACTTATTTCTCTCTCTCTTTGCTGCAGATACAACAAGAAAATACTGGAAATATTTGCACAGCCTTAAAAAACATTAAAAAAAACAAAACCTGAACTAAATGTGTTCAGTTAGAAACATCTGACGTGTTGAATGAAACCTGGTATAAAACATCAGAAAATGAGTGACATAAATCTGAAAATTGTCGGAAAAAAATTGTTAAAGTGCAACGTGAGGTTGCACTAAATACTACCTTTTTGGTTTATAGAAGTTGTTTTTTTTCACCTGACACTTTAGTTTTTACTGCTATACATACTTCATTTATATCCAGATTTAATCTTAATACAGAGACTGAGAAATGCATATGTGTGGTCATTATAACTTTACTAAACCAACAAACCTATTGTTGGCCTAGGACATTAGCACAGGACTGTTTATTATGGATATGTTGATCCATTAGAGACACAGATATGTATAATATATGAACAGAAATATTTGGGACACATTATACATACATACTTTTCATTCAGATTGATCTGAAATATTATTGTAATATAAATGTTCATGTTGGGCGACACGGTGGGGCAGTAGATAGCACTCGTGCATCACAGCAAGAAGGTCCTGGGTTCAATTCCAACACCAGTCGATGGGGGTGGGACCTTTCTGTGTAGAGTTTGCATGTTCTCCCTGTGTCTGCGTGGGTTCTCTCTGGGTACTCCAGCTTCCTCCTACCATCCAAAGACATGCACTGATAGGTTAATATGTTAATCTAAATTGCCCATAGGTAAGAGTGGTTGTTTGTTTCTGTATGTCAGCCCTGTGATGAACTGGCGACTCGTCCAGGGTGTACCCCACCTTCGCCCATAAGTAGCTGGGATAGGCTCCAGCGACCCTAGTGAGGATAAAGCGGGTTAGGATGATGAATGAATGTTCATGTCAGTCGTAAATAATTATCACAGTAAATAACAAATCAATATTTTAAGTTTAATGGCTGATTTTCTCTTTGACAGTTGAGGAAAATAGATGGTTAATTATGTTTTTAAATTATTATTTATGGTCAGAACATGACAAATATTTCAAAAATCTAGAGCTAGAACAAAAAGAAATTTTAACATTGAGTAAAATTTTGTGAAAACAAACTCTGAAGCATTTTGGAATTGTATAGGTGACAGTGTAAAGAAAATTAACCCCAAAGATGAAATGAAAATGTGGATTGCAATGACATTTAGATTTGATTAGACTTTATTGATCCCACAACGGGGAAATAAACTGGTGAAGGCAGCAGCAGATTAAAGTGCAAGAAAAAAATGTGCATGCATAAAGACACTGCAAAAGACAAATAATATGCATAATAATAAGGATAATAATAGTAGTAAGTGATAAAATTTTAAATGTAATATACATATTACATATTAAGGTATCAACAACATATTAATTTATTGCAAAATATAAAATTAAGACGGTTGTCATTATTGTTTCTCGCCCAGTCCTGTTATTAATGAAACATCTGAATTAAATATGTCCAAATACTTATATTATATCTTGATGCATTGTCAAGAATCTGATACATTAAAGAAGCACATAAAGTAACTACTAAATACAATACACTTCACCACTATTTCATTGTGGTATGATTCAACACAATTTGAACACAATGCAGTTTGATGTTGTGTGAATTCTGTGCATTTCTGTCAAATTTTTAATTTGATTTCTCTAGGTCTGTTGAAGTAACTTTTTACTTGGCACGTATGTTCCTTTAAAACCGTATCTCAGCTCTGTTTGGATCAGAGAGAACACTTGGCCCTGTCACAAACTATTTCCACAAAAAGTCTCTGACAAAAGATAAAATGAACCACAGCTTGGCCCTCACCTTCAAAGACATCTTCTTTCCTTTTTTGTCTCCAGTTACATGTTCATAACGCGCTTCAGCCTCAGTAGCAGCGTAAAGATTCGTTTTCTGGAGTGAGATGTGGCTTTGAGGCTCGGTGAGAATAGTTCCCAGCGGCAGAGATGACAGATGTGCTGGAAAAACTGTTTGGAGAGGAGGATCAATCTGCCAGTAAATATTAAGCTCCTGGACACAAATGATCCTAGTTTTAATGAATAAAGACGTTAGAGTTCCACTAGTAATTATGTCATTAAAACGGTATTAAACAGTGACAAAGATGTGTTAGAGTCAGTGCAACTTAAACCATTAGGTTGAAGTCTGTTTATTACTTCAGGAATTTTGGGGCCTATTAGAAATTTTGCAAATACTCAACATTGTAACACTAATAATATCGTTTCTACCATTTATAGTACTGTCCTGCCAACAGTAGGTTTATTGGTTTAGTATAATTATAATGACCATACACATGATTTGTCTGTATTTAGAGCCAATCTGGATATATGTGAAGTATGTACAGCAGTAAAAACCAAAGTTTCATGGAAAAACAGCTTCTATGAACCAAAGTGTTAGTATTTAGTGTGACCTCCCTTTGAACTTAACATTTCTTTTACCCTTTTGTTTAGACAACATGAGATTTATTGCATTAATTTTCTGTTTTATACCCGGTTCCATTTAACATGTCAGATGTTTCTAACTGTTTGTGCTGCTTCTTATCATGGGGTCAGGGGTCACACTAAATACTGACTTTAACCTTTAGAACCCATTTAGTTCAGTTTTTTGTTTGTCTTAAAAGGTTGTGAACATATTTCCTGTATTTTCTTGTTATATGTGAAGGAAAGAGAAATAAATATGTATGGTCATTTCAACCCTGCAAAACAACCAAACTGAAGGTGTCCTAAGACTTTTGCACAAGACTGTATACTTTAACCTCCTAAGACCCAGCGGTGGGTTTTCTGTCCACGTTTGAGGACAAGAGTGTCACAGCTTTAAAAAAAAACAAAAAAAACTGTCCACCGCAAAGGACATTCCATAAGAACTTTAAAAATGCATCTGAAAAAACTGTTGCATCATAATGTTTCCAATATAGGCAATTATTTAATTAAAAAAAGTCAAAACTTGTCCTTTCCTGGGTCTCAGGAGGTTAAGGTAATGTTGTAACTCTTTGTGTTTTAACACTTTTCAACCAAACACCTCAGATCTGTTTTAATATTAACCACCACTTATATATTTATAACTAGACAGTCATTTTATTTTAATGTCATTTGGATTCAAGTCAGTGGCATATACTGTATAGTAGTAACTGATTGCAAAAGCTTTCAGAAATAAACAGAAGTAAGACTGGCATATTCTGAATACAGCCAGACCTTTCAATTGACCAGTCTTTAGATGACTTTCAGTAAGTGTTGTTCTCTGAAGTAATTAACTTTATTTCTTCTGATACAAATATTTGGCAGAAACATAATGCAGATACATTTTGTTTTGTAGATTGTGATCAGATGATGCTGTAGCAGGACTAGTTTCACATGATGCTTTGTGATTGCTCTCCTGTTTCTACTTTGGGCTTAGCATCACTTGACAGTTATCCCTTTTCCGCTGAGGCAGTATGGGTTGTGGACCTCCAAGGGTCCCTCCTTTCAGATCCACTGCATTATTCAACCTCCATGAATTGATTGAAGGTTCTCTCTTGTTCTACTATTAGTTGGATGTTTATCCTGTAGGTTTTGTTCCAGATCCAAAACATCTTTTCTCTTGTTTTATTTTTATCTCAAGTTGTTCAAAAGGACCTTGCATTGTTTTTTTTCATCTGGCAAAGCACCTCGCTGCTGTGAGTACTGCTACACAATCACAAATTCTTCTCCCTGAAGATAAACCTGACAAACTTTCAGAAATTACCTTAACCTTTGGTAAGTTAGAAAAAAAACTGGCAATGCAAAGAAAAATTTTGCTGATTAAATGAGAAAAGCAGTAGCCCCGGCTCCAACTCAAAAGATGCAATGTGATTGTTTCTGTATTAAAGAGTGGACTCTACCTCTGTCTGTTCTGTAATGCAGTAATGGAAACCAGTATACAAAATGCTCCTCTCATTACAGTTTGAATATTGTATCTGCAGGGTTTCCTGTTGTCAGCTTGGTTTGAAGTTAGACTTTGTACTTGTTTTACACATTGGATTCTTGTTTGTTGGACTTACATGATTAAAAAAACTTGTGATTTATCAACTTTTGTTAAACTTGGGAACCTAATATCTGCAACTTATGAGCTTGACGTATTATGTCCTGTAAGTATTTTAACAGCTGTTCCTAGATTGAGATTTAGGACAATCATATTTGCATGTAATCAAACACATAATCAATGATTTTTTTCTGAATATCATACCAGAGTTAACAGGACTTTATAGTTTTCATGTTTCACATTTTCATAAGATTAAAAAAATAAAATAAATAAAAACTAATCTTCATTATACTGTGCTATTGAAAATAAAACCTTTTCACCAGTTTTCACCATGTATCCATTGTTACTATTAGTGGCTGAACATGCCATGTTGAAATTCAGATTTTCTGCCATGAACATGGTCCTAGCTCCTTCCTGTACTGGTATAAACTGGCATACACCATTTAATTGGCAGGACTGATTCTGGAAGTTGTCATAAAACTTGATACTTCAGTATCAGACTGAATTCCTAATTGCCAAAAACACCAGTGTTTGAAACCAAGCTCTGTTGATACTATATATGCCTTAATCATTTCAACGCTGCACCACCTGCTACTGCACAGACTTTGTCACCCCCCCCACCCCACCCCTCCTCCTCCTTGGCTAAATGGCTGCTGCGTCTGTGTGGTTAGTTATCTGCCAAAGCTGCAGAAGGACTGAAGGACGGCCAAATCCACCAGACAGTCTGATACTGGGTTTATGTCATTTATATTCATTCACCTCACAGTTTGATTCAGCTAAGATTCCTTTTTTTATGTCTATGTATTTTATCCCCATTTGTATTCATGAATGTAGCTTCTTTTTCAATACAAGCAATAAAAGCAGGTAAATTTGATCTCTGTTTTATTTAGAAAGGACTTCTTAAAAACAGTCCACCTGAAGCACATGTGATCTGGTTAATTGTGCTGCTCTATTTGATGTGAGTTTGGAGGATGACAGGAAAGGGATCTGAATTTTTTGCTTGTATAACTACAGTGGTGGAAAAAAAGTTGTTTAACATCACACACATTTGTTATATATTGTATTAAAAATCACTCTTAAGTCATTGAACTCTATCAAGTATTGTTCCATTCTTCAAACCCACATGCTCCCTTCTGCACATGCTCTGTTCCATCAAGGTCAAAACTGAACATTTCAGCAAAATAATGAAACACATCCAGGGCATGACGTGTTGAAATTGTCAAGAATTTAGTTTTCTTTTCTTGTTAACAATTTTTGGTACTTGTTTGTGTTTGTCTGACAAAGCCACACCTTTTAAAATTCAAAAACGATGTTCCCGCAAATATTTCATGATAATATTTGAGATGTAAAATTTCAAGGGTTTTAAATAATGTTTTTCCACTGCTATATAAGCTCTTGGCTAAAGTGTTGACAGTTGCACTTTTTTTTTACTGCAGTGTGCTGCTATGAGTTACTGTAATGTGTAGGGCACCAGAAAGAATAACTGCATCCTTGTTGTAGTCATGGGGTTCTTAATTCACTAAACTAAACTTCTATACTACAGCACTAGTAGTTAACTGGTTACTTAATTGGTCAGATCTGACTGGATGTTGATTGCATGTTGAAGTACTTGGATGCTAAACTGGAAGCTTTTGACACTATTTGACTGGGTTTCTAAGCTAAAGGGTGCCTAGTTCTCCACACTGTTGCCGCTGTAATGAACAGAAGAAAGGCATAGAAGAACTCAGGATCATCATGAATATAGGGAACAGAGACTGTTGTTCAAAGTTCCATATGTACGTTTAAATGCATTCAAACCACTCTGATCACAGTCCATTCACATTCATCAGTCATTCAGACAAACATATTGCTCTTCCCAGTTTGACCAACCAGGCTGAAAACCAGGGTTGACAATGCATTTTTAGTTACTGCCCCTAGGCTTTGGGACCGCCACTGCAGATTTTCTCTTTCCCATCAGGAACTGTTTTATCGGTGACAGTGGAATAAGTGAAGTATGTGTAAGGCATCTTGTGGGTTTTGGCATGTTGGGGTTAAGGCAAGCATCTTGAGTTGTTATACTGGGGTCTGAGTTATGATGCTCACTGCTGTCCATCATGACAGGAGGGCCGTTGTTCTTTTGTGAGAGGAGAAAATAACACTTGTGTACAAAATATAAATACAATAGCATGAAGAAGGTAGGATGTTCTAGACCAGGGGTGTCAACTCATTTAGTTCAGGGGCTACATACAGCACAATTTGATCTCAAGTGGGCCGGATCAGTAAAACTATAGCATAATAACCTTTAAATAATAACAACCCCAAATTTTTCTCTTTGTTTAGTGCAAAAAATGTTATAATTATTTCCGATTAGATTGTGAAAGTGTTATTATGAGAACAACCTGAAAAATAAGTGCATTTTAATAATTATGCCTCAGCTTATTATTTACATATGCACTTTACGATTTACAGCTGGTAGTATAAAGGCACAAAGCTTTAGTGACAGGTGTCTGGAACTGAGATATATATGATTTAACTTCATGATCAAAACACCTTGACCACACCAAGGTTATAATCGTTAACGAAAAACTAGCAAAGGACAAAACTAGAATTGAAAAAACATTTTTTTTAACTGAAATAAATAAAGCTATAATTAAAAGAAAAAAAACGATAACTAACTGAAACTGTATTGTGTTCTTACAAAACTAACTAAACGGATAAAACTTATGGATAAATTCGATTTGTTTTTGTCTTGTCAATGTCGGATTAATATGAAATCGATTTATTTCGCTTGAGCAATTTTAGCTTGCGGCACCATACAACACTTCACAGTCCGTCACTTCTCGTCACTTGTCGTTTAGAGTCGTCTTCTCATTCCCATTCTACCTGGAACATGGAGACTAAAGTTGGGAGAAAGCAGCAGAGTCCTGTACAGGATTTATTTGAATACGACAGCGAAGATATGAAAAAAATGAACTAAAACTAAGCATTTAGAGGAAAACAAAAACAAATTAAAAACTAGCAACCTGCTCTAAAAACAAATTAAAACTAACTGAATTAGAGAAAAAAAAAGTTAAAACTAAATAAACTAAACTATGATGAAAAATCCAAACTATTATAACCTTGGTCAAGACTCAGTGACACCCGTGACTATTAATGTCTTCTGTATAGTTTTGTACTTTGCAAGTCATCCCATGGGTTGGATTGGACCCTCTGATGGCCCATTTTTGGGGTGTGGGCCATATGTTTGACACCCCTGTTTTAGAGTATTGTATGTACTATATGTTTATCTATGTTAACTCACTTATTATGTGTTTGTGTTGCTTCACCAGTATTAAAAACGTACAAGACGAACTGGCTATCACTGGCTGCACAGTCAGTCCTATGTGTGTTATTTAAAAGTAAATCTCTGTGTTTCTGTTTCTTTCTGTTCAGAGGCAGAGCAGAGCAGCAGTCCCAGCCGTACAGGAGTGGGTTCTGATCAGGAGGACAGTCGAACTGCCACCATGGGTAAAGAAACACATTAAAAACACTGCTTTGGTCTTTTTCTGTTTTTATGTTGTTAGGGTTACATTAGGAAACACTTTTGTCGTGTTTCACAGATGGCCCAGAGTTCCAGGAGAGTTTTGTGACATCAGGAGTTTTCAGTGTCACTGAGCTGGTCCAGGTCTCAAGAAGTAAGTCTGGTCTCCCTTTAACCCCTTTACCCTGTTTCATTTTAGCCTAGACACTGAACAGGTGTCAAGATGCTCCCAGTTAGAGCCTGGACTCATGCTGTTGCAAATTTTCAGATCAGCATCTCATTGGTTACGGCTATGAAAAGACATTCCTGGTCTTTTCTCTTGTATTTTCTTGACAACTTTAGCCTCCGTGAGGGTCATCTATGTCTAATGCTCCATTAACATAATAATGAGTGGAAGGTATTGATGAATTATTCCTTAACCTCCAGAAAGAGTAAAAAACATGTTTGTAATTGCCATTTAGATGATGATATACCTGTAAATATACTATTTACACGTTCAGTTGATGCACACTGGGTCCTTTCGGTTTTTTTTATTTCACAGTTATCAAATTTAAAAAAAAATCAACCTCTCACTTTATCACATTCTCACTCCAATGCCCAAATTTTCATCATGTTTTCTTTGTGTCAGATTTAAGGTAATCTGATCATAGAAATATTCATAGTGTTCTTATATTGAGGGAGTGAGTCCCCTCCACTCAGACCAGACTTCTTTTTTAATATTTTAGAGCAGGTGGCATCCAATGTACATACTACGTGAGAGTTAAATATCCCCTTGACTAAAAAAGCACTGAAGGGACAATCTAAGAATGGATTTAAGGATGGGTTTCTTTTTGTGTGTGTGTTTTTTTAGAGGTAGGAGATGATGAGGCGAGCGGTATTAAATATACACACGTAACCAAGTCCTGCATAGCCAGACCCATCTCTACTACAACACTGTCTTTTCAAAGTAGTGCCAGAAGAGAAGTTGTTTTGGGGGAACATATGCATGTGGGGAAGTGTCCCGTGGTGTGAAAATTATTAAATCCCAACATAAAAAAAATATGTGTATATTTGGTCTAACGTTGCCCTTTTCATGATTGCACTGGAAGTGAAAGGAAAGACAATGACCATCCTGCTACTGCTCTACAGAAATATTCACCCTTATTCCTGTAGAATATTTCCGTAGAGCCAGCCTACACTCAGTTTTGATTGTGGTTCAATTATCTAATTTTTTCACATTAGTCCAAAAGCATCCAGAAATTGTTTTACCAAAAAAGGCTCAATTAAATTTCTGGAGAAATGTATTGCATTAGCCAGACAATGAGGCAGCTCAGTGATTATGCACTACAGAATGTACTCTGGCACAGTCATGAAACACAAATCCTTTCAGCCTCATAGAAAAGTGTGATAAACAGGCTGATTACAGGATAACTGTTGATCATGATATTTCATGTATGTTGCAGCATCTTAAGCCTATGCCCTGAATATCTGCAGGTCCAATCAAAAGTCTGATCCTGTAGTGCACACTTTTCCAATATTCGTAACTGAAATTGAGCGTTAACTCATGAAGGGTGCATCAAGAGGACAATAAAATGATCCGCTTGTGATGATTCAACACTTGTATTGTGAGTTTTCAAAATTAACAGAATAATAAAATGCATTAAATTCACAGTGCATGGTTTCTCTGTGTAACTTTTTTAAGAAACAATGGATTTAATAAAACATTTGAAGAATATGAACTAGGTGTACAGATGCAAAGTCCTACATGATATGAACATGCAGAATAAGCAGAAGAAAATGGTGTTAAATGCTTGAGGCTGAACCCTTGAAAGCAGATTGTTTTGTAGCCATGAAATTAATGAACCATCAGAATGGTTAAAAATCCTGTAGATGTAAAGAGGTGTGACATTACCAATTGGTTTAAATTGGAGACAGTGTGAAGTCTGCAGTTGTAGCTTACATCTCTGTCTTTTCCACTTGGAGGACGGGACTTTCCAAATTAGCAGTTGACAGTCTTTCACACTCTGGAAAGTCACTTCACTACATGGGACCAGACATTAGTTGGAAGAAAATGCCAACCACATGTTCACTTATTTCTTACCTTAGAATCTACAAAATGTTATAATTCACTCTGCCAAGTAACTTGAGCTACATGTGAAGTTTTGTTTGATAACAGTTACTGTATTTTCACTTGGGAGCTATAGGGTCCAATAAAGCAGCAGAGACCATGATGACTCCAAGAAAATATCGACCCAGTGTTTTAAGAGAGAAGTTGACATTTTTTGAATTGCAGTCAATTGGAGCCAGGATTTTTCAGAGCTGGTATTTAGCAGCTGTCAGTGACAATTACACTTAAAGATACTAATGAACTGGCTTCTCTGCTCTGTGATCTGGTGGGTCTGCACTGAAATGCAACTGGTACTTTAGCTGTAATTGTACTTTCATGGGTGTTTGACAGCAATGATATTTAAAGCCCATTTGCATTGCACGAGACTTGAGGTCTGGGCCCAGGCCAGATGGTTTAAGATAGAAGTAAGGTAAAATAGTGCATAAGGAGGAACTGAGTGTGGGAAATCAACCTGATGTGAGGACCGTCACAAAAAAGTAGCAACACCGGAAAATCTAATAGGATGTAGTTTATTTTGTCCATGTAAATGTCTGAATCGTTGAAATATTTATATTGAGCTATATTTCCTGTGTTTGTGTAGCCTCCAGTGGTCCAGAGTTGGTCCCAGTTTCTCTATGGGTGGAGCTACAAGGTCACCTGTGCCTACGACCATCAACCAGTCTGTCAACCAGCCGGTTCAGTCTGAGACGATCACCTGGCCAGCACCTCATCCAGCGGGTAATTCACATTGACCAACCTGCACACACAAACACACATACTTGTTACTCAGAAGGCATCGAACATATGGCCTGTGGACCAAACCAGCCCTCTAAAGGGTTCAAGTCTGGCCCATGGGATGAATTTGCAAAGTGCAAAAATACACATATGACATTTACAGTCAGGATGTCACTGAGTCTTGACAAGTTTTTTTGATCATAAAGTTAAATGTTGTAATTTTTCAGCCCCAGATGACTGTTACTACCATGTTTTGTACCTTTGTAGGTCCACTGCAATCTTCAAGTTGTAATGTACATATGTAAATGATAAGATGAGGCATAATATTATTGAAATTTCACTTATTTTTCACATTTTTTGCGGAAAGGGTAGTTTGTAAAACGTAAACATTATCATAATTGGCACTAAAACAAAGAGAAAAAATTGGACTTGTCATTATTTATAGATGTTGTGTTATTATTTAAGCTGGACCGGACCGCTTAAGATCAATTGGGCTGTTTGTGGCCCCAGGACTAAAATGAGTTTGACATCCATGATTTAACTAATAATACCAAGGCTATATCAGAAGAGATTAGTTAAATCTGTGGTCAATCAAAAAATGGAAACTGCTTCAATGAAAAGTATGTGACAGGGCAACACAAATACTGCAATATTTATTTCCTGCAATATATTTTGCAATGTGAAAAAATACAGGAATTATCAAGCAGATCAACTGAATTGCTCTACTAAGAAATAATTCATTTCTCCACAATTAAAATACCAATTTTAAATGGGAGTGCAATAACAAAAAGATCCTTTCACTTGTCATACAGAGCTTTGTGGTGTTAGTTGAAATTTTCCAAACCCTTAGCCATGTTGTTTTGTGTTATTGTAACAATTACCAGGGACCGTTGACAAAATAGTTTTTTTAGACATTGCCAGTATTGTAGCCAAAATAATTCCATTAGATATTTTCCTTTTCTTTTATAACCATATCCTCCTTTTCTGAGTTTGTCACATGTGTTGGTCAGAGCCTTGGTTGCTGGATAAACACATGAGGACTGACTGTGATTGGTGGTTCACAGCCTGCATGTCATTCACTCTTAAATCAGAGTAAATCGTGTTATATCAGACAGACTTTTCTTGTATATTAGTGATGATTTTTTTTTTTATATCAGACAGCAAAACAGCGAGTCATGTTTGAGTTAATTTGCTGTACTTGAAATTGGGTATTCTGTGACGTGATGGGCTGTGCATCTGCACATTCCAAGGTTGATTCTGAACACGACATATTGTGCATCTCTAATTTGTAGGTGTTTATTCTTCCAGTTTGCTTCCCTGTTTCTCTAAAGACCAAAACGGTATTAGGAAAGCATCACAAATTGCACAGGGCCTTAATATAGTGGAATATGTAATTTGGATATGTGATCCACTGTGACTGCAAAGCTAAGGTAACGTTACAAAGTCAGAGTGGCTGTAGTTTTTAGAGGCAGTTTGTCCTCTCATTCTCTCTGCTGCAGTCCATCAGACTGAAGTGATGAATGGTTATCTGTTGTATGTATCCATGCTGAGACTCCAGTCCCTGCAGGACGTGGTGGCTATAAAAAAGACCAAGGCCTGCTCCGTCCTGTTGTTCCCATGGTTCCTGATTCAGTTCAGAAAAAAAATGATTAGTCAATGGTGACAGACATCATCCCATTCTAATAGTTCTATAATTCACCTATATGATGTTTATCAGTTTAAAAGGTAAATTTCCAAGGCAAGAAAGTCGGAGTTGTGTGGTAAAAACTGTTGTAGTATCAGACTGTGAAAATATGGTAAATAGAAAGAGGGTAATCCACAGCTTCACCTGACATCACAGAAGTGTCCTCCTAACATAACTGTCCCTCTGCATGATCTGGTCTGAGTCACTGAATGTGTGTATATACGCTTCAACGTGACCAGACTTGTTTATTGATTTTCCCCTCTTTAATATTTTTCACATCCCCTCTGTAACAGCTGTTTCTGTTGTGGCATGTAGCCGGTGACATAAGAGTTTAGTCTGCTGAACTGTTTCACATTACAAACTAGATGTTACTTTATTATCTTCACCACAGACTGTGGTTTTTAAATTGTAAAATTATCTTTTAAATTAACGAACATCATATCTATATGTATGTAAGAATGGCATTTATCAAACAGGAAAAAAAAATACAATCTCTTCTCACTGATCTCCATCCATCCGTCCGTCCAGAACATTATTGTGATTAATCTATGGAGTTAAGTCTCATGGGATGTAGCAGACACGATGGGACTTTTGCGTCTCTTTGCTAATGGATGTCTGGACTAATGGGACTGACTGGAAACCAGTTGGATTTAATAAACTGAGTTACTGAGGATGGTTTGGTTCAGCGGGTCATGCTCTAATCCCTGGTTGACAGATCTCTAGTTCAAGATCCTGAATTTCAAATGGATCATTAAAACACTTTAGATAAAGTGTTGTGCAATGCAGGACACAACACAGAATAGAGAGAAGACACGCAAGCATTAAATTAAACAAAAACTGAATCAATTTCATCACTTAATTCATTCACATATTACTGAACCTTCTACTTTACAGTACATTAAAACATTCAGCACCACTCGAGTAGCATGTTCTCACTGATGTCCTGGTTAATCTGCTTATAGTTGTGGGTGTGTTAAATTAACTGCTTAGGTTGGACATGATGCACTATGCTAGAAGCTTCTTTAGTATTAGTTGATTTATCATTTTAAATTAAGTTTTTCACATTTTGTCCAAAATAGCATCTAAGGCAGTACATAAAGTGTTTTGCAACGTTTTTGTTGTATTAGCAGTTCTTTAACTCTTTTTTTCAACTATGCACTTTGGAGAAATGCCAAAAACAATTTAAAAGAAGTCGCACTAAAAGTTTAATTGCAGCCTTAGCATAAAGTTCACTTTACAGCCTAATTACTCACCTATTAAATGTAGCTTATAATACTGTTTTCTGCATTCAGTCATTTGTCTGTTCGAAAAATCAGTGGTCAAACTAAAATTTATGCTTTTGGCTGTTATGTTATGCTGAATAGTGAGTTCAAACAAGGATTAAATTGGTGTGTCTTATTTTTTTGTGTTTTCTTTTTTTGTATCTTTGCACGATGACACCATGACAAAAGATCCAATCATAAAAGTGTTTGTGTGTCTCTGTATTTGTGCAGAAGTAAGCGACATAAGTCTGGTTCAATGGAGGAGGAGGCTGACAGTCCTGGAGGGGAGTATTACCATTCACCGTCCTCTCCTGCCAGCAGCTCCAGAAACTGGACGGATGATATGGAAGGAGTATAAAGCAAAAAAACAAAAGCAACAGTAATAATACCCCTGAAAAATCCCTGTCCTGTAATACTTGAACGTTAACATCGTGAGCATCCACACAGAGTATTTGTGTAAACACTATGTGCTCCAATGCAGTAAGAAGACTAGTTGAATAATGATTTGTTTTCGGACCTAACTGTGCAAAATTTAAGTGAGCATATGTTTTGTTTTGTTTTTTTTTTTACCTTCAATCCCACAAAGCTCACACTGTAGAAAAGACCAAAGAGGGGTTGCTAAACAGCTTCCATTTTACAAAAAGAAATCTGTTCCACAAAAGTTCTCTGCTTTACTCAAAACATTCTCAAAAACATTATTCACAATGACAATATGATCCACAAAAAAACCTCCAGTTCCAGTTAGCTGCTGCTAAAGCACTAAATTTCTGATTGTTTTTTTTGGTCACTGCAGCTGTTTTCTTACTCTTACTCTTAATGTTCTTATTAACCACAAACCAAAGAATGAATAAGAATAAGATCAATATAAGGGAAACAACAAATCAGTGACTTGTGTTAAAGATGAAACTCAGTAAATTCACATGTTTTCAGACTGGCTGTCATTAATTTATCCCAATGATATCAACAATATTCATGTTTTTACATTTTTCTTGTTTTCTTGTTTATAATGCTAGTTCTTGGTGTGGGTGGCTCCCTATCCTACCTCACTTACAAATCTAAAATACGTAAATTAAAAGTGCATTTAGTACATATCTAAGTCAAGTGCTGCTATATTTCAATAGCCTTCAGTGCAACAACAATAAAATCAGAAATAGACTTTCACTGACAGCACATGTGCTCCTGTGACAATGGGAGATGACACCATGAGATGATCCTTCTCCACTGGCTTTGGTCCATGTACGGCTTTACACAGTAACACCAATAATCTATTTCAGCATGAGAACTCAGCAGGCCAGAGCAGCCTGTTGTTGAATTTACAGAACCTTTGCAAAAAATATTTCAGTACCGGTTACAAGTGTGTATGAGATGACAGGAGGTATAGTTGTCAGTCAGACTGTGTCGTGTCACTGTCTGAGGCTATGGTAGACACTTAATTGGAGAGAATGTGGAGAGTGACTTGAGTACAGATGGGTCCGTTCACTGAACAATCTGACATTATAGAATCTACAGTGCTGTGCGAAGTCTAAGGCCACCATTAGGTTTGTCATGTTAGTAAAGTTATAACAACTACACATATGCATTTCAAAGTCTCTGTATCAATATATGTACAACCCCAAACAGGAAATATGTAAAAGCATTGATAAGGAATTTGTTTTAGAAAAAAATATAGATGGGTCCATATATAATTGAGAGACTTTTTGAGTTACCTTTACAAGCAGTGGCGATTCTCAGTGACTGCACGGGAAGCCCGGCTTCCCCTAAAATTACGAAAATTAAATGGTAAATATGTACGGTTGTGTTGACATTTCATTGACCACAAATGTGTTAGAACACGTTCATTCTCAAAGATGAGTTTCGTTCAGAATCAGCTTTATCACAAATCAGTAGACTCGATGTTGTTCACTTTCTCATACATTCCCGTAGCGCTGTTTCTCACAACGCTCTCTGCTCAGTGCATTTGTCCATAGACCCCCGGGCGGTCTATGGGCTTCAATGGGACTGAGTGTAACAGTTTTTTTCATTGCGTCAAAACTGGACGGTAATTGGATAAATGCCACGATGTTGTCCCGCCCCCGGACGCCAGGCGTCTCTGAGGGTGAATGGAGCTGTGGGCGGAGCTCGGCGGGCTGGATGTCAGAATCCCACGTGCTGATTGGAGGATCAGTCAAAAGGCTGAATCCCGTTTGATTGACAGCTATTTTCAGATCTACTTCTTCACTGACAGTTCAGTTTATACCGTCGCACATTCTGCTGTGAAATCAAGAGAAACCACTACGAAATTACTCGTTCGTTTCTTGCACTGTAAATAAAACACTCATTGTACTTCCTTGTTTCAATTTAACATAATTTCAGCGTTTTCTTGTTTCAGTTACATAATTGAATCATTTCTTGTTCGAGTTTAATATCGTTTTGTAGATAGTTAAATCAATCAAACTGTCGGCTAGGTCGGAGTGAAAGGAGCATCTCTTGTTTAAAAAGGCTGAAGTCTTACACCCACAACACAATGGGTCAAGGCAATCTAAGCAGCCTAGCTCTGCTGGACATTCAGAGGACACTGGTCCAGTCCCTGGAAAAGACGCTACTGGTACGATAAGGTTACTGAGCATTTTCTTAAAAAGGAACGGAGGGCCGAATTTATGTTTAAATAACTTGACAATTTTTTGTTGATGTAAGCCGACAATGAGCTTCCCCTGTCTGAAAGACAAGCAGCCGCCACTGTTTACAAGGTAACATAATTGACAGGTATAGTTGATATTTTTGCTGTTTTCAGGCCTAACATCAACATAACCATAACACCACATGGCATTTTTACAGAAAGATTCTTCTAAATATCATATATACAATTGAAAATTGAAAGTTATGTATCAAGATATTGTAACATTCTGACATAATAGTGCAATAAATACACACTTGACTCACACATTACTTTATATGAAATATCTAAGAAAGAGGAGAAAGAACATATGTTGGAGTCTTGCCAGTATTTTCTTCAGGAGGACATGACATCATGTGGAGCAGGTCATGTGATTTGATGTTTTTGTAATGGGTCACTTAGTTGTAAGTTGTAGTTGTATGTAAGTCCCCCAATTATATATATTAACCCAGATAGTATAGAAGTTATGAGAGTTCAACAGAGAACTCAACAGAGTAAAGAAGAAAGAAGACTTTTTAAGAATATATTTAAAAAAACTTTCACAGTTGACCCAAGAGTACTCAAGATAATACTACTATTACTACTATACTACTATACTACTACTACTCTATTACTACTAATACTAATAAATTTTATTTGCTTTTCATCTGTGATAAACAGATTTCAAAGTGCTACAAGTCAAGATGGAAAAACCAATAAAAGCATAAGACACAATTAAAACAATAAAAACACAATTAAAAGCAGAAAAATTAAAACAGTCCATATGATGCTCCAAACCCAAATGAAGGTCACACTAAATACTTACTTTTGCCTGCAGCATTCATTTAGTAGAGATTTATTTTGTGTGTTTGTTTTAATACTGCGCACATATTTCCTGCATTTTTATATTGTAACTTAATAAAGATATGAGTTATAAGAAATAAAGATGATCAGTATAACCCTGAAAAAACAATAAAACTCAAGGCTGCTTAAGACTTTTGCACACTTACTATAGGTCTGTACTGGTGGCTCCATATTGACTCTACACTCAAGCATAGAAGTAAAGTTGACAAATAAACTGTTGAGTCTGACAAATAAATGTCTCATTACACCTGTCTGGCTGGTGCTGTCCATGGTACTGAAAGGCTAATTTCCTTCAGGTTTGTTTAAATAGCATTTAGTCTTTAATTATGATGTTTATGGTTGCATTCAGGGTGTCCACATATCCTTAAAAACACTTTAAAAGCCTTAAATGTGATAGTGATAAATTAAGGTCTTAATTAATAGATAGATAGATAGATAGATAGATAGATAGATAGATAGATAGATAGATAGATAGATAGATAGATAGATAGATAGATAGATAGATAGATAGATAGATAGATAGATAGATAGATAGATAGATAGTAGATTGTATAGCATGTTATCATAACAGAAGTGGAAATGAGTGGAGTCACCAACAGTCATTCATGGGTGGAGGACTTCAAGTATTAGCTTTAGCATCTGAAAGTCACTAGCACAAACATTAGTCATGTTTGGCATGAAGTAGAAATGGAACTTTAGCTGGACTGAAACATGTCTAAGATGGTTCTAGGCTGAGGATGCTCTGCCGAGACTTACAGTCTGCACCACACACAGGTCACTCTGTACCTAGGAATGGTGGTGGCTAAGAAACTTATTCTCCAAACCTGAAAATCTACCACTCCACCCACCTTTGCTCATTGGCTCAGCTACATGTTATTGGTTATTCAAATGGAAAGACTGTGCCTGTACAAACCCAACGAAAAGAACAGATTTGAGAGAATTTGGGGCCCTTCTTAGCTCAGGTCAGGTGTGATGCCTGATTCAACTTTCACATGGTACTTGCTTTACGTTCACTACTGCAACTATATTATTTCTGTAAGTCTATTCATGTAGTTTATAACTGTCTGGCAGCTCTATGTTAGTCTTTTCTTTGTGTGGCATGTTTTGTACAGTTTTGTAAAGTTAAAAACTGTAAATAAAGTATTAAAAAGACTGGTTCAAGGCAATAATATGAGGCCCATTGTACTGTATTTTTGCAAATGTAAGGTCTTAAGTTTGGCCAAAGATGCCTTGAAAAATGTCTTAGGACGAGACATGAAGGTGAAATACCTCAGTATTTGACGTCTAAAACAGATTAGTGGTTAAGTTCAAATTTGAGTTCTTTTATTAAAGTTTATAATTACTCTAAAAATGTTACTTTAGGCTTCATAATCTATGTAGACCACTGCGGTTTGTGATTTATTTCCATACATACAAATGATTCAAAACATCACCCTCTCTGATTTTTCACCAATCACACCTGACATTAATAACACTTTTTATAGCACCTTCTGTACACAGACCTCCTACCCAAGCATCCCTCAGGATACCATCTGTGGTTTTTGTTGCACTGGGAAGCTTTTCTTCATGTTATCAGCATTCAATAGAAACATAAAAAGCCAGTGAAGTATGTACACACATCTGTAATTATGTGAGTAGACATTGTAGATGTTTC
This sequence comes from Sphaeramia orbicularis, assembly GCF_902148855.1. NCBI lineage: Eukaryota > Metazoa > Chordata > Actinopteri > Kurtiformes > Apogonidae > Sphaeramia > Sphaeramia orbicularis. Next base: position 31,008,927 of record NC_043960.1, on the reverse strand, counting down.
CAGTATTAGCATTGATAATATTTATATAGTTTCTGTCTTACTGTTTAAAAGGTACCACAACTGACTCTGGTTTTATTATATTCTGGTTAAGATTAAAAGTCAAATAAGATCTAGATCACTACAGTGGCTGAATAGATGTTGTCATGGACATTTATTTGTGACAAATGATAGGGTACATTTGAGTTACCAGTAATATTGTAAACTGAGGGGAAGGGAAAAAGTTGAGCAATAACGTGGTCACTTTGTTGAATTCTGTGCATTTTTTAGTTTCCAACTCTACCCTCTTGCAAAAGCCACAGTATTAGTGCACTTTTCTCTTACTTTTCAATACCAAAAAAATATAGCTGCGCACGGATAATATTCAGTTTTCAGACTTATTTTATTTAGTTCAGGAACATTTGGTCTTTAAACCTACAAGTTAATAAGTGAGAGGGGTCTATTTTGTGTCTGTGTTGTAGGTTTGTCTCCTCCAGTGAAGAAGGCAGAGATGGACAGCCAATCTCCCCAGGAAGACTCACCGAGGCTGGGCTCCTTCCCAGCACCACCGGCCAGTTATAGCTGTACACAGCGGTCAGTAGTACACACACAACTATATATACTACACAATGAGGCTATAAAAACACTAGTATTTTTAACTTTTATTTTCAGTTCAAATAGTTTGTTAAAGCATATTTACTAGTTTTTGCATTTTTTTGATAATGCTTAATTTTACTTGTTTTTTAGCCATTTCAGCATTAGTTTTAGACTTGTGACATGAGGTATTTGATATTCAACAATAACAGTTCATTAAATATGGATATGGACATGAATATATATGTGCAAATGCTATGCGAGCTGCCACCTTAAAAAACATTGAACTTTGCGAAGTTGAATTTATTTGGACCAGTGTTCTCAACAGAGGAGGTACCTCTGAAAGCTGAGAAGGAGGCGCTGGGACCGAAATGTATAGTCTGTACAAGTATCAATATCAAGCTGCATGTTATGTCAATGGCGAATCACCCCCCCCCCCCCCCCCCCCCCCCCCCCCCCCCCCCCCCACCCCCCCCCCCCCCCACATACAAGCGCGAGGGGGACACTACCTATTCAACATATGAGCTCAGACACACTCCCCCTGCTTGACAACATGTTATGGACTGCTAACCCCCCCCCACCACACACACACCCCCACACAGACACACTCCTCGACAACGTACCCCCCCCCCCGAAAAAAAATTGCGACAGGGAGGGGCAGGAGGGTCATGATAATGTAAAGGGGCGTTTGCTCAAAAAAAGGTTGAGAAACATTGATTTAGATGATAAAATTAAGACAATCTTACCTGTATTGCGAATTTTAGTTATATTGTTAAACATACAATGCAGTTTCAGTCAGTTGTTATTTTTTGTTGAGAGAAAATTAAATGTATTTGCTTCATTCTTGTAGTTTACCTCAACAATGAGAACCTTGACGCATGTGCAGACATTTGGTCTGTTTCACAGAGAACCAACTGGATACTTAACATGCAGAACTGTTTCATCTCTGTTTGTCCAGGTCTGTCTCGGAGTCCCCACCCGTCTTCATCTCTTCATTTCCCTTCCTCCTCATATTTCCTCATGGAGCCATTCGTTATCCTCCTGGCCCAAGACCCCCTAAAAGACCTGGTCTCATTGGCCTGTGACCCTGCCAATCAAACTTCCAGCTCAGTGAGTACAAACACAAGAGTACACCTTCAGTTAGAATATTACAATTTGAATAGATGATAATTGTCATGTATCGTCATATATAGTCATGTAAATAATTGTGATTAGCGATCTTATTGTCTGTTAACTTCATGCCATGAATGTGGTGTAAGTTTAATTATGTACAAATACCTGATGAGGACATTTATAAGTATAGAATTTCGATAAATATAAATCAATTACATCTCTTTTTGGTTTTGTTAATAAAAAAAATGTACATACAGTATACAATAACATGACTTAAATATTCAGTCCATAAATGAAATAGAATCACCAGGTAATCAAGGTACAAAATCAAAATAAACCACCGTATCATGTATTCTATTGAACTCACAGCAAAAGAAGAATTAGGTGCAACGAGCTCCAGTCATCAAGTATCGACATTGTAGAAACAATCAGAAAACATGCTGTTTCTGTTATTTTCACCCAGCTGTTTTTATACAAGTGAAAGAGATGATTACCATAACTGTGTAAAATAATCATGATAATTTCAAATGTCATTGTATGAACTATGATAATAACTTAATTATTGTGACAGGCCTACTGTGAGTTGACTAACTGCTGAGATATGCTAGGATTTACCCCACACATAACAACACAACATCACACAATAGAGACACCACCTCTGATAGTGTCTCTTTCTAATTGTCTGATATAAATCAAAACCATTATCATGTTCTTTCAGTTCTGGACTCTGTTGCTCTGTGAAAATATAAAATGTGAATACCGAAGTTCATATCTAAACATATGAGAGAAGAACTAATTCAGTTTAATATTAAGTTTACCTACATCTATTACCCAATGAAAACAGTAACTTGCTGTTTGTGTGCAATCTTCACACTTATTCAAATGTTACACACCATAAACTCATCATTTGCATAAAATCTTTACAGTACCCTTTGTATTGTGAGTATTTGTAATTATATTACTATGTGAAGCTGCGGTATTCCAACATCAGGAATTCTGTATTATAGCTCTTCACACAAAGAAGGAAAAAAAAAACACCTGTCATTTAAATGCAAATTTGTTAGAATAACCCAAATAATTATATGCCAAAAAAAATGTGAGAAACAGAAGACATGCATATAGATAAACAACTGGTGAAGGTGGAGGACATACAGCAGTGGAAAAAAGTTTTGACACATTTAAAACTACACAATCTCAAATATTATCATAATGTATTTGCAGAAAAATATGTTTTGTGTTTCACATGGGTGGCTGCATCAGACAGACACAAACAGATGCAAATGATTATATTTTATTTACTGTTAACAAGAAAAAGAAAAAAAAAATCCTCTAGTTTAGTTAGTATGTCCTTGATATGTTTCATTAATTTGCTAAAATATTCAGTTTTGACCCTGATAGGACAAAGCATGTGCAGAAGGGAGCATATGGGTTTGGAGAATGAAACAATACTTGACAGAGTTCAGTGACTTAAGAGTGATTCTTAATGCAATATATCACAACTGTGTAGGGTGTCCAAAAACGTTTTTCCACCACTGTATTATGAAAGAAATAAAAAATGCAATCAATAAATGGTCTAAAATTGATGACTCGTTGACACTGAGGGCTGAAAAATAAAACTATGAGAGATCTTCATGAAGTAATCAATACATAAACACAAATCAGGACAGTTTCAGGACATGTAATAGCTTTAACCATCATGAAGTTAAAGTCTGTTATGTAACCATATTGTTTTGATGTAGTGCTGTTATGAGCTCCAGAGTGCTTTTCTACATCTGTTTACATCCTGTGAACCCATACTGATGGCATGTTTCATTTCATTTCATTATTCATTCATTCCAATCTAAATGACTGGAAAGGAGCAGGATGAAGAAAAACTTATAATACCTGCCCCTTTCTTGAAACATCTGCTTACATCACATAGGTTGCCGTTACAGTTATTACAGTAAACAGTTTACATGATAGTCAATGCAAATAAAACAAATCCAACATCCATAAGTTAAGTTATTTCATTACATGCTTTTATAAAGCTTCTCTATTCTTTCCTTATACAACCTCTTAAACTGAAAAATATTTGTACAGCTCTTCTCTTCTATTTCCAAAGAATTCCACATTCTGACACATGTTCACAATGGTTTGCACTCAAGCGTGGAATGATAATTACTGATCATTAATAAGGGTTGTTACCTTGGTTTTTATAGCCACTGGTCACTGTATGTAATTCACAAACAACGGCAACATACTGTCTTAACCCATAAAGACCCAGTGTTACTTTTGCGGCAGTTCCCAAATGATTTTTTTCTCTTTTTTTTAACTTTTCTTAAGTAATGTATCACCATTTATTCTAATATTATGCTCAGTATTTTGCATTCTTCAGTGAAAATCAGGTTTTTTCCTATATTTAATTCACTGGTCATGTACATGTTCATACAAGCTCAAACTAAAGTTGAGGGTTATTATATCAAAAACGAAAGAAAAAGTGACTTTTTCAGTAAAATATATAATTAATAGAACATAAAAACAAGTGTATCCATCCACTGTCATTGATCCATCTCCATGGGTTTTACTAGTGAATCAATGTTGTAGAAGGTGACGGTGTTTCCACGTTCACTACGGAGCCGCTGAACATCCAAATGGGTCATATCTGATGACCATGAAAAGATGACAAACTGCATTTCACACCAATTATTTACATGGATTGATAGGATTAGTGGATCAACAGGTAGTTGACTTTTTATATCAGTAATTGATTTTGGTCGCCAGTGGATGTTTGGGTCTTTATGGGTTATTTTTACTTTTGAGGCATGACTGGATTTTGTAGAAGCTGAGTACAGATAAAAAGCCATGTAGCCATGATACAGTTTGGAAGGAGATCAAGTAAAATCAATAAATGTTGTTGTAGACATTCTGGAGAATGTATACAAAAATTTTACTGTTTCAAAATTGTGCATTTATAATGCCATTGAGTATATTACTGAGGTCAAAATAAATATCTAATCAGGGTTTCAATGAGCCCCATTTAGGGACAGACCTCATAAAACTCAGAATGCCCCCCATATAATATTAATAAGAGAAGATGTTACTGATGTGCACCATGTTTTATGAGCATTTTATGAGACATGCTGAACCCTTGACCGACCACTTAATTGAGCTCAGAATAAACAGATTCAGTACCAAACACATCTGACTTGTTCTCCTGGAGGTTTTAGTTTTATTACTTAAGTTACTCCTGCTCTTTCATTTAGTATGTCCTGGTTTCTCTCCAGATGTCAGTTATCCTGAACTGACGTAGGTTTATTGGACATTAGTGTAGTGGTCTCTGTTTTCCATAAAATTAATGATATTGTAGTTAAATGAATTAAAATCATATTTGTTTAGGCGTGTGTCTTACATTTAGCTTCGCCAGCTCATTGGCTAATTTTACATACAGTAAATTAGATCGTTTCATGTCGTCGAGTCAAAGTCCCTCTGAATTTCCTCCTCCACAAATTCACTCAAAAGAGCCTGGACCTTGTTGTCCATCCACTTGTCGTAGCTTCTCTTTTGGTCCATTTTCTGAATTATCAAAAGACGAAGCTTGTGGAAATGAAAGAAAACAAAGTTTGCTGTCCCGCACAGTGGCTTAGTGGCAGGTGAATGGAATGCAGAACACTGCAAGTGTACTCCACCAATCAGCATTCTCCATCACACAGCCCTACCCCTCAAGAATTCCGGGTAATCTGAAAAGTACTACCTCCCTATCAGGAACTTCTTCAGGGAAAGTTTAGGGGTGAGGGAAAGATTTTTACCCGGGTAATTTAGATGGAAACACACCGGGGTTTTTCAAAGTTCCAGATAATGCTCAAAGTTCCTGCAAAAGTTCCTGTAGTGGAAAAGGACCGAAAGTGAATATTTTTGAGTGTGTATAATTGCGATGCAGCTAGTAGTCTGTCTACTACAAAAATTTGATTCAAACTTTTGCAGTATTTATTATGTAAATTACACATCATAGCTTTAATCTACATACATTTTTGATTGAAACTGGAATTGTCTTGAAAAAGGTAAAATATGTCAAGAAGATGCCTTTTATTTGCTGCCACATATGTTTTGGTTCTGCCTATAACAATAATTAATGGAGGGTCTGAAAAATGTTGTCATTCAAGTGGGAAATGATGAATGAATACACAATAAGTACACTGTCCTATGTTATTGCTCTAAGTCTTTTTCATCGATTTGCTGTTTTTTGTAACATACACATGCTTAACCTTCAATAAATTAACATGGAGACTTCACTTTGTATCAGCCCATCACCATAATTATCGTTTCTGGTGATGTTTTTGTTCGCTGTATTCTTTATACTCTTGAGATTGTGCTTCAGTTTAATGACTTTATGTTAATAGAGTTTATCTGACAAATACCAAAGAGCTCTCCCTTGTGGAGAATCTACAGGCTGCTAAAAGTGAATCAATTAGTGAGAGACTCCCTTTTGATGAAAATCCTTACGATATCTATTGTATCATAAGATTGAACTTCAATGAACAGTCTTTTTCTGTACCTAATGTTTTGTCGTCTTCTTCTCTGATTTATCAAGCTGAATGGCAGCAACCAGGTGAAAGTGCCCAGTCATTACATCTCCTCTCAGATGCTGGTGCCCCCAGGTCCACCTCCCTCCCTGGCTCCTCCATCCTCCCTTCCGAGGCCGACACTACCTGCAGATTCCAAGGTCACAACCACCTCGTCTGATGGGGAACAAACTCTCCCACATCACCCAGTAAGTCGTCTAAACGCTAAAAAAAATTCACAAAGACACAAAAATATTCAGTTGAAATGGATGTACCGGTGTAAAAACTGTTACTTCAGATCAGCAATCCTAAACTAACATGACCTCAGGCTGGACGGAGACTCTATTCCACTTTCCCTGAGTCTTCTTTATCAGTTCTAGTCCTATAAGCGCATTACTGAGGGAAGAACAGTAGATAGTCTGGTGGAAAAGCTTGTATAATATATAATTTTCAAACTGCTGACAGAGTTACAGTCATCATTATACAGTATATAATAAGATGCTGAATGTCTGTAACTCAGATGTTGTGTTATCATTAAAGGACAGAATCTAGAAAGAGCAGAAAAGACATCAACACCAAGGGCCAGATGTTTGGTTTACTGCATAAAGAGAGGAACTGCTTTCTGTTGACTTACTGTTGATGGACAGTGAACCCTCAGTCTGGATCCATTTTGATTTAGTTTTCAATTTGCGTTTATATGTTAACAAAACTGAAATAAAATCAATAATGGAATGTGAGCACTCAACATAATGCTTGTCTAGCCGGTCAGTTTGGGAATATTGCCTGTAGGACACGTGGAGGATACGACCCATATGAACATTGAATCTGTTCCTCCCTCTTACCTCAAACACCGTCTTCCCAGCTTTTCATTATAAATGGTAGATGTGTATGACTGAAAGCAGTTTTGGGGGTTTTCCTGTTAGTGTTTCATCAGTACGTCACAGAGACATGCAACGGAACAGGATAATTGTTTTCCTTTACGTTGTCAAAACCAACATTAACCCATAAAGACCCATGTTACTTTTGTGGCAGTTCCAAAATATTTTGTTCTTTTGGATTTTTTTCTTTCCTTTTCTTTTTTTATTTAAGTTTTCTAAGTGATTTATCACAATTTATTGTGACATAATCCTCTGTATTTAATGTTTTTTCAGTGAACATCAGGTATTTTCCTATATTTAATTTGTGGATCATGTAATGTTCATAACAGCTCAGATTATAGTTAGGGTTATTATGTAAGAGAAAACTGAAGAATGACTTTTTCCGGCAAAATCTCAGTAACTGAACATAAACCCAGTGTGTCCCTTGTCATCGATCCAATTCCATGTAGTTACGGTGAATCAGGTGTTGTAGAAGAGACGGTGGTTTCCACATTCACTACAGTCTCTGAACATCCAAATGGATCCTGTCTGATGCCCATGAAAAGATGAATACTGCATTTTACTTCAATTATTGACATGGGATTGATAGGATTAGTGTTCAGAAGTTATTAAAACATTTTAGATCATTAGATGGTTTTGATTGTACAGGTGGCTGCTTGTGTCTTGATGGGGTAAATATAGTGAATGAGCCCACAAAATTCCTGATTGTGCCTAACGCCCAGTCAAATGGACAGTAAAGAGAAGAAATACTAAAGATTGTCCCCCCCCTGTATCATTATGTGAGGACCATGTTTGCAGAGAAAGGAAAGAATGGGTGACTCCTTCACTCCTGGTAAACAACAGATGGTGTAATCCCAAAAGCAACGCAGATGAATCTGGAACAGGTATGAAGTTGGAGCCTGACTTGGGAATAGGCATCAGGATTGGAAATAGGCAAGCTTATGTCAGGTACAGGAGTAGATCACTGAGGGTCTGGTAACTGGGGAACACTAGGGACAGCCCGTCTCACACCTTTACAAACTAGACTTGAGTTGAAGAAAAATCCACAAAACCTGGTTCAAAGTTTGCTGTGATGAGTGTAGCTTTATTTAGTGTTCCAAAGCACGGTGAGATTACAGATGCAGACAGAGTCTGTTTCGGTAGTCTGACCCCGAATCTATGTTTTCAGATGGTATTTATACAGTTACTTCAAAGCAGTCAACAGAAAACAAAAGACAAAGTAATCAAAAAAGGGGGCTGTACTTCAGGAAGGAGCCAAGGCAATTTACAGTCAAGGGAAAGGGAAGGGGGGTTCACACAAGGGGAAGGAGGGTAAGTCTGTCAGACCTGGTGGAGGCATCTTAACATATAATCAAACATCACTGGTTAATGCTGAACAGGTTAACTCAGCAGGAACATGAAACAAAAGGGTGCCTTCTGTGTTCTCAAATCACAAATTTTCCTTCCTCACTTGAAATTTAGCGAATCCTGTGGACTGAAAGGAACAAGCAAGACTTCTTGAGGAAACTTCGATTTTTTTTAATGTGTGCAACAAATTATGTCTAATGTAGCTTCTATGAGTCTGTGAACTAGAGGCAGTGATGTCCACATATTTTGGGGGGGCTGGTTCTGTTCTGAGGATTTTGTCTGGAGCCGTTTCAGGCTGGTTGTGGAGAGGAGGATGCTGCACAAACGTTTACCATCAGAGAGATTTTCTCTCATTCTGTCTATGACCTGCTCGTCAAAGAGGCACGACTGCTATCAATAACAGACTTTCCTCTGCTTCACTGTGACAAACAACACTACAGGAGGCCAATCAAAACAATCGATCTTTTACTGATAGTCCTGCATAGCTAGGTCTCTCCATACTTTTTACAGTATGACTGATCCCATTCTCATTCTGAAAACAGGGGAAAAACTTGTTGCATGGTTTGTATTTATTAAACCATCATGGAGAAATAAAAGTCAAGCATTCTTCACTGGTACATTGCAAAGAGTGCTGGGAGTAATTAATTTGGATGTGGGAGGCATTAAAGTTGTTAAATCCACAGAATATAAACACCATAAAGATTTAAACATGTCTTACTGCTTGATCCTGCACCAACAGTTTGCCACAGAAGTGTTTCATGTAACAAGACAGACTTTGAAAAAAAAGTGAGTTAGACTTGCTGAAAATCAAAATTACCATTACCATTGACTGATAAAAATGAATGTGGGAAATATTACTTGATGTTCTTTTTTTTGATCCTCAGTATTTTATGTTTCTCTCTCTGGGTAATTTGGCTGTTTTTCTATGTTTTAGCTCCATTGTGTGATAGACAGAACTTTTGATCAGATTTCATTTTGTTGAAATTATTCACTTATCTTTATGTAGAAACCATGATGCTGATGTTGTAATCCTAAATCCCTTCAGCATACTCAGCCCCTGGGACCCCCCCTGCCAATCGCTCCTCCTTTGTTGGTGTCACCCCTCGGGACCCTGGTGGAATCTACCAAGCCCAGGTTAGTGACGTTTACTTTACATTATCAGACTCAATACGATGATGGATTCAGCTCATACTTATAATCCGCTTGACCAGAGGGATGGGATCAGTTCTGATCAGTGCATCCATGCAGATTTACTGATGTGTGAGTTTTACAATCAGGAAAAAACACATTTGAATCTTGCAGTTTTGTTTCAAACCATTTGTGGATGATAACAAAAAGTTAGAAGTTATTTTTTTCTGTTCATAGTGACCCGTGGTATAATAATAATAATAATAATAATAATAATAATAATAATAATAATAATAATAATAGCTCATAATAAGAATGTTTTGTGTTGTATGGAGTACATAAATTGTACAAGATAAGAGGAAATGTGATACCTAGCAATGACATCCAGTCGGACAACTTTGTGTTTTCATTATTCACTGATTTCAGTCTTCAGTTTCAGCCTTTAATACCCTTGAGTCAGGTTTTCAAGTTTTGGGGAGGTGTTCTAAGGACCCAGAATTAACCATGATAAAACTGGCGTAGTCCTAATGACCCCAGTCGTTTCAGGTGACATTTCAGACAGTCTAAACTGACTTTCAATACGTGCTTCACCTTTAAAATAATAAACTTACTGCTCCTTAGTAACAAATCTTGCAGAAACAAATCATAAATTGAAATTATTGTAGCAGTGTTGCTCCATCTAATGAATGGCACATTTTATCATTTGTAGCACAGCATTTGACAGACCCTCTGGCTATGGGTCGAGAACCCCCAGGAGCCCCCAGACCCCACTTTGCGAGCACTGCTTTAAAGTTGTAGAAGCCAGGCCACCAGTAAATCCTTTTAGTGGCTCAGTAGGGCTGTGGACAGGCTGTATTTAGAAACCGTGTTCACAGTGTGTGTTGATAAGCAGCAGAGCGGGCCCTGTGTGTTACACAGCAGTGTGTGTGTTGCATTGTGGCTGCTGCATTGCAGTGCCTTTGCTCCAGAAACTGAACTGCTCAGCTAATACTGCTGAGCCAGGAATCCCCCACCTTGTCTATGCCTCTGTCTCTCTTTGTCTCAAATTTTTCACAGCTACGTAATGGTGAGATACATCCTACCCAGGTTTAATGACACGTTTTCGGCTTATTTTCATTAATTTAATTACAGATACATTTAATATATTAATAAAGTGTACTGTTGAGCTGGACTTTGTCGCTGTAATTGTATGAGGGATGTTTTTTTAATGAAAATCAAAAACAAAAAACAAGCACTTTGGCGTTGTTAAACCAGATCACAGTCCTGCAGTGTTTCCTCATGCATGTGTCAGATGCCTCGCTGAAAACTGGCAAAAATAAAAAAATGCTTCCTGTGCCCATGTCACAGCTTACATCCATCCTTAATCTAACAAGACACTAAATCCCTTATGCTCACATCACTAGTGTAGAGACATCGTATTGAATTTCTGATAAGTTGTAGTGCAATGATGCAAATAGTATCTGCAGACAGAAACTTACTTGCATTATTCATCTGCATTGCTCTCATGTTTTGAAATGCAGGGAAGTAAAGCTTTGGCATTTTGTATTTATTAAAAAATGCTATTAGGTAACTACATACTGTAATATAATTCAGTCATATCTAGTATGACTGTACATTTCTATTATATCACATCTGGTGTTCTCATCAAATTACCTCTGGAATTCTGATTGTTAAGGAATTGGTGGGAATATCTCTTTTTTTGTAAGGGATTGTTTCTATCCTTTGTTAGAGGAGATAAAGGAAACATTATAGCACCTGTCCTAAGCATTTGAAGAACCTGACCAACTCTTCTATATTAATGGGTCAGTTCACTCAGATATGAACTAAACTAAAAAGACTATTTGTCTCATAACGGCAAAATACAGGCTTCTCTTACAGTCATGAGAAAATGAAAGTACATCCTTGTTAAATTCTACAGTAATATATATCAGGACATGATTAAAAAAAGAGATAATAATCTGATCTTTACCCAGTTTTAGAATTTAATTCTCTTCTCAAGCATAAAACAACACAACAGATTCCACAATATCACTATTTATTTAACACAAATGAAGCCAAAATGGAGATGTGAAGAAGTATCTGTTAAAGTAACTAAACCCCATGGTTTAGTAGCTTGTAGAACCACCTTTAGTAGCAATAACTTGGAGTGATATTTTTTCTGTACCACCACACATTGCTGTGTGTTCTTCAGGTCCGCCACAACATCTCAGTCAGGCTGAGGCCTGGTCTTTGACTGGGCCTTTACAACACCTGGGTTCTTTTCTTTTTCACTGTTCTGTTATAGGTTTGTTTGTCTGCTTGAGGTCATTGTCTGATGCTTGACCCAACTTCAACCAGGCTTTAGTTGTCACACAGATGGACTCATATTTGACTCTAGAATATTCTGGTGTACAGAGGAGTTTGTGGTCGACTCAATGACTGCAGGGTACCTGGATCCTGAGGCTGCAAAACAAGCCCAAATCATCACCCCTCCACCACTGTGGCTGATAGGGTGAGGCGTTGTGTCCATAACATGTGGTTTTGTTTTTCACCAAATTATGTATTATGAGCAAACAGGTTCACTGTAGGAGCCTGGGTAGCTCAAATCGTAGAACATCAGACTTTTAATCTGAGAGTCCAGGGTTCAAGTCCCTGTTCAGGCAAACTCAGAAGATTTTGGGTTTACTGTTTAATTCTCCAGACCAGCAGAGAATTTACTGGCTGATGTGCCCTTAAGTAAGGAATTTGACCCCTGGGCACCTGACATGACAGCCCACTGCTCCTAATCTGTAGTGTGTGGTGTTCCTGCATGTTTCAGGAGGACTTTCGGTGCATGTTACATGTCTGTAAAATATACTTAAGGAAGTATTAAGATAAATATTCTTCTTCGTTGGTGTTGTGGGTCCATAGGACATTATTCCACAAGTCTTGTGGTTTATTCTCATACAAATTTACAAACCTAAGATGAGCTGCCATGTTCTTTTTAGAAAGAAGAGGCTTTCATCTGGCAAATCATCCAGTTAGAATTTGCTGCCATGTCCACTCATGAGAAGTCTGGCGGTTGTCTTGAATTTTCTCCACTTGTGTGAAAATCTTTCTCACTGTTGAAATGTTTGGAAATGGCCTTAGAACCATTCAGCACAGATCAGAATTGATGGATATTATGTTAACACAGGTATGAATGCTCCAAACCAGCACAATTACTAAACATTCTGCTTTATAGAGGTGGTCACATTTGCTGGTAATCGATAAAATCCAAGGCATTTGGTTGACACAACCTTTCCCTCTTAATTCCTGTGGAAGCATAAAGGGTGTGCACTGCTTCTCCATTTTGGCTTATATATAAATATTCATCTGATGGAATCTGTTGTATGTTATTTTAGGTTAGATTTAAATCATTTTAGAAGATAAGGAGATGATTCATTATGATGGGACATAAACCCATAGAATTCAAACGGGGTGCACTTTCTTTTTCTCATGACTGAATGTATTTATGTGTATGCAGTAAGCGATATTGTGGTGTGAGGTGACTCAAGTGAGGTATATTTTAACCATTTTTTTCTCTGTCTTTCAGTCTTGGTATCTCGGCAATTGAGTGAAAAGTGGAAGAATTGCCAGGTCGGTACTGTCCCGGAGGCAGCGAAGCAGTGTTGTTAAAACATTGCCTGAAGAAAAATATATTCAGCTTTGTAGAAGAATAATATGGACATACATATATATAAATATAAAGTGAAATGTCTAATGTTTATATATGTGTATGTGCCATGAAGAGACAGCCTGGATGGAAACAGATGCTGAGATAGATGCTGCTCTTACTCAGCCATTGGCAGCCCCAGAATGAATGAATTTGCTATGACACTAAATGGCTCTTCTCTGGCCACTGATGTGAGTTTTCAAGTGGAAATTATGGATTGATGCAGATGTCTGGTTGGTCCAGATGAACTGCGGATCAGAACAAGGCCTCAACCCAGCAGGTCCTACGAATCCTGTAATCCATGTGTGCTCCCTGGATGAGGCCTGTTCCCTTGGGATGGATGTTTGCCTTTACCCCTGCACCCGAGTCTCTACACTAAGTCTAAGTATAAGGCCTCCTCCTCCCTGGGATGGATATAGTCCTTATCCCCTCCTTCCCTTCAACACCCAGAATGCCCCTCTCCGCTGCAGGTGCTGCTTATCATATATGCAAATAAGCCTCCCTTTTTCTGAACCAACTAGAAAGAGATCCTGTTGTTAATATGTAATGTTTCTTTGCACTTTTTAATATGTTATTAATACGCCTGAAGAAAACGAAGAGTTGAAACAGTGCGTTTGTTTTTCCTCTTCCCACCAAAAGACAGAGGCTTTGTCTTTTTTATTGACAATCATTAGCCTAAATCCATTAAGTTGCTTTGAGAGGCTCATGTTTTTAACACTGTCTGATTGTGCTTTTTTATTTTTTCCATAAAACATGAATAATAGTGGAATATATGAACTATATTCATGCCTCTTCTAACACAACACACAATGCTACACTTGGTCAGAGTTGCTGTTAGAGTTCCTGGTGACTGATAAGGGCTCAGGGCTGTTTCAGTCGAATATGTTGCTGTTCCCTTTCCGTCAGATGCTGATCGTCTTGTCATGACAGTATGGAGCATCATTTGGAGAAGCATTTACCTGCTGCACGAATATGGTTCGGAGCTTCAGAAAGCATCTGTTAAAATCAGGACTATGTGGCAGCGCAGTCGACGTTTAACTGATATCAAACTGTAGCATTGTGTGGTTTGTAGAAGGTGAATAAGGTTCCTACATTTCCACACTCATCCCTGCTCTTTGAGGAGGTGTTGTGTAGATTTGTGTGTTTGCGTCTAAAACACCACAGTGATGGCGTTTTGATGTAGGTAGAAGAAAGACATGCATTGCACTATTATTAAGACAAAATTCCTTTCTGAGCAACCCTTGGCGCGATGATACAGCAGACTGAAGTGTGTTTTTGGGTGAAGCTGTTTGACAGAAGGTCATGTGAAACTGACCCGAAATGAGCACAAAAGAGTTTCTTGTTCAGATCTACAATGCGTGGTGGTCTGGCAGGCGTCCCGTTGGTCATTGCCGTCTGGTGTTGATCAGGGACGGTCGGGCTGAGCTGGAGATAGATGGATGGGCAGGTTATGCACAGGGATATGGTTGGTTTTAGTTGATGGTTTTAGCACTGAAAACGAGCAACGAATTGAGGTAATGTGTTATGAGCTTGCTTGTTGACAAGATCCGCATTGTGGCAGTGCTTTAGTGGGGCAAAGCAATATTCTGTTCAGACTGGCTTTTAACAGCTTTATTTAGTCAATTCTTTTTTTTTTTCAACAATATTTTTAAAGGCATCTTTAAAAGGATTAAAATCTTACAGAATTCGTTTTAACTTTGAGTAGGATCATTTTATATATATCGCAAGGTTAGTGACTAATAGAATCCAACCATTAATCACTGTCTGTGGTTATGGCAACATCTTGAAACCATGTGTTCATTAGGGCAAGATGTCAGTTCAGCAACACTCAGTCTGTATTTGTGTAGTTGTCAAAGCTCTGAATGCAGAAGGAGAAAAAAAAATTGAGATCATAGAACAGATCATTATTGATATTTGTATGTAAAATTAAATGCAAAAATCTGTTGCAGCAGTAGCAAAACATGTGCACCCTGGCCTTTTGATATTTCAAACACCATCTTTATGGAGATGGAAAGACTGAATATGAAAGAGATTTTTATAGGGACTAATATTTTATAACCAGTGCCATGTTTTAATCTCTTACAGCTTTGCGACTATAAACGTCCTATTGAAGTTTGTTGCCTGAGATTGTAGAATTACAAAGGAATAATTTTTCAGTGTGAAGGTGAAATCAGACTGAAAGCTAAATGAATTTGCACTATTCTTTCATTGTACAAATGTGTTTCTCATTTCACCCCAAAAAGACAACTTTGTATTGACTATTTCAAGGAGAGAAGTTAATTATTTGTCACTAGGTGGCACTACATTAAAGCAAATTACTCACCAGGCTTTAAGCCAGAATACTTCTTCAAGTGTCTACATTTACGCACTCATGAACCTGTGCAGCTCCTTTCACGCAAGAAACACATGAAATATGTTACTTATTCATTTTGTTTTATACATTTTGCTCATTGGAGTGCGTCAAATTGTGATATTAATTCCTCATAGTGTTTGTAATCATTGTTTTTAGGAGTTTGACATTGGACTGTAAAGAGTCCAGTTAGCTATGCATTGACCATATGCATATTGAAGAGCAGCTGTATGTGTTTTTCTCTCAAAGTTTATAATTTTGAATCAACAGTCTTTTCAAAATGCTCTTTTTTATTATTTGAGACACTTTGAACTGGCGCAGACATATTAATCCCATTGGCATCTCTGCGTTAAATTTGTATGCAGTTGTGTGCAATGAAAACTCACTTTGCCTTCAGTCTGAACACACCTTTCAAGAGGTGTGCATTTCTTTGGACAGATCGTTTTCCTTCATGTTAACAGCAGTCAGTGCCTACTTAGGGTTGAGATTTTGTACTGAAGGTGCTGATATGTTTTGTCAGGGCGGGTTTTAAGGTTTGGTTAAAGTTAGCTAACAGCTGATGTATACTGCATGGTGCTGCCATGGTCGCTGTGCTGACCTAAAGAATGCATGGCTCAAACTGATAATACCTCTCCCTCTATCCTGCTCTTCCTCCTTGTCCTCTTTCTCTTCCTCCTCTTCCTCCCCTTCCTCCCTCTGTGCTACATTAAGATGCAGTGGATGGAAGGACTTACTTTTTCTTTAGATTTTAATAATTGCCCTGTTATTAAACTCCTCTTTTGCACGATATTTCATAAAACACATTATGTGCCTTGCCTTGAGTTTAAGAACAACTATACTTTATGGGGAAGTGACCATAATTTTCATGGTACAGCTGGTAGCAAAAAAAAAAAGAAAAAAAAAAAAAGATTAAAAAAAAAGCTGCATGTGTGATTGCTTAACATTAACCAGTGGAGGTACACAGTTTTAAGTTAACACTGGCAACTGGTTATTGGCAACAGTGTAAACAATAATACTCAGTAAAAGCTTTGAATAGTGAGGCTTGAACAGCGCGGATCCTCTACTATCATTCACCTCAACATTTTTATACAGTGTCAAAGAACCAGTGTTAATGGAATGACACTCCTCTCTGACAGAGTCAGAGCCAATAAGCCTGTTATGACAACGTCCAGCCAACAGAGTGAGATACTGGACAAATAGTAGACTGTTTTAGCAAAGTATAACATAACCCAAACCTTCCACAGAGCTGTACCACACTCTAACAGGGACAGACAGGAAAAGGGTTCACATTCAGAGACATGACATAGATCACTGGATTTCTACAAGGTTTAATACCTCCTCGATCATCCAAGGACAGACATGAACTGACAGCATTGAAAGGTGAAGTGCATTGCTCAAAATGTACACAACAGTGTTCTGTAGGTAAAAAAAATTATGGGACTAATTTTCTGCAAAACCAGACAAAATATGATCCAAATGCCGTTTATCACCGTAATCACAGTGTGGTTCAGAAATACAAAACACATTTTGTTTTGCAAATACAAAATATGCCTATCAACCAAATATACAGCATATTTTTAACACAGTGCTTCAGAAAAAAAAAAAAAAAAACAACTCTTTCAAGTACAAAATATGCCCTGTGCCTGAGTAATTCACCTTCCACAACAGCAGGGGGCGCTGTCAGTCAATTTGTGAATGTGCAGATGCTTTGTTACATTCTGCTAAAATCATTACTGCTAAATAATGCACCTCTTTTACACTTGTTTGTATAAGCAGATATAGATATGATATCACCCAGATTATATTTTTAGCTGTTCTACCTTACCAATGTTCATATGTTATGTTAATGTTAATGTGTGAAACTCAGATGGAGAAAAAACAGGAAATGCCTGTTCAGAGCAGCAACAAATTCACCCTAAAATCACCTTGATAACATCATTTGATTCTTATAATGTCTGAAAATAAACGGAAAATTGGGCTCATTATTTAGCAGAGCTAATGTTGGCAAATCCAGACATAATGCTGCTGCTTTCAAATGGACTCATAGCATCACCTGCTGTTGTGGAGGATGACTTACTCAGGACATATGGGAGAAAACTGTCAACATAAACATGGTGGAAATTTTTTTTTAGCAAATAGTGATATTGTTTTTTTCTGTAGGATGTACTGTGTTTTGTCTCTGAAGCATGTATTAAAAATATGCTGTATTTAACATTGCACTGGTTTCTTAATTGGAATCAATTAAAAACCACTGTGCTTTTTAATTGTAGTGCATTTGTTAAAGCAGTTTTGTTTTTGTGATGAAGCTTGAAATTAACTCCATAATGTCCTGTTTTTAGGGTGTGGTAACAGTTACGTTGTATCTGAAAACTCCTGCCTAAATGTTCACAATACAAAACAAAAGCCATGTCAGAGACTATGCTCAGCTCTGTCTTTACTCTGATTTATTATTAAGTATTGAATACGTGCAAATACATTTTAAGGTGTTTATCGTTAATTTATACTATATTGTGAATAAAGTGTCAGGCATTTAGCTGTGCCAGTGTGGCCAAGCCACTCAGTCCCATCTGATGGAAACATGTTAAACATGGTTTAGTTCTGGGTTTTAGGGCTCTTCTGCTCTCTGATTGGCCTTTAGAACACCGTCCATTTTCTGATACAATGAGCTTGACCTTGTAACTAATTGTGTGACAAGAAATTACAAAAGGTCATAAATGAGTTTGAGTTTTATATAGATGCATGCACTTAACTCTTCTTACTGAACTTGGCATTTAGGTTATTGTTTAGTTATTATTATGTTACTTGTAGAGTTATGGTTTAAAACACAGCAGTGTGTATAAATATGTACCACATGGATTTATCTGTCATATAAAGAAGATGTTTAAGTATCTGTGTGTTTTAGTTGGACTGTCTTAAGCTGGTGGCCAGGCCTCAGAGTAAGAGACAGATAAAGGTTCAGTTGGTGATGGATGAGTAAAAGTGAGAATGTGGAGAGTGCATATTTCTGACAATGCTGCACAGACATCTGAGAGTGTTTTTGTCTTTTAGCTCTAGCACCACATACAAGAGAATGCTCTTAAATTTCACTGAAATTGATTATGGATTAATGCAGTTTGATTGTCATGTTTCAAACCCATCCCAGCAGACACTATCATCTGCTAAATTTTATTATGCATTATTATATTTGCTCAAAGGCCTGCTTATCATTAATATACTGTACAATTTTCTAGTAACATACTGTAGCCATCCCAGACATCACTGATTGACTTGGCCTGTATGAAACCCACCAGAGCCCTCTATTGGTCACAATTTGCAATAGGATAATAGATTTGTCTACCATTGAAGCTGATTGTCACCTCACACAGTACTGTACCTGCTGTCCATGAACCTTGTGCTGTTAAATACTTATGGACCTGGATATGATTCTGCATCATCAGTTGACATTTAATTGATTTATTATTACTCTACTGTTATAGATTTTTAACTAATTTCCTCCATGTAATGGATGAGACTGTTCCAAATGTTAGCTTAAAAGCTGAATGCTGCTCTAATAAGAACAAAAAAAAGATTCATCAAAAGACTGAAACTAAATCACAGTCAGGTACTAAATGTAACACTGGATGTATAACCCACTGAATTTCAACTGGATCCTGTTGACTTAGATTGAAGGTCAATATAGGGTTAAAAGGTCTGAAACAATAACGTAGTCAATAGAAAATTAGTGTATGACAATTATGATAATCAGTGCTGATACATCAAATATACACTGATGCCAAATGCAAATACATATATGGAAAAAAATGAAGAGACTACTCCAAATGTCCTAATTTAACAAGAAGAACCCAACATTTACATGAAAGAGTTTAAAGCATGCTGAGCATTAAATCTGGTATTGAAAATCTGAGTTATTCCACTCATTACCACTCTCTGAAGTTGTCTTAAATGTTAATGTTATGTTGTTTAAAAATTAATAACAGTGTGTCTTTTTTTTTTTTGCAGTTTCTGCAAATAAAAACTCTAAAATGTCACAAGATTTGTATGGATTTGGGGAGAAATTTTGTCAGTGGTTTGTAGAATATAAATATATATATATATATATATAGATATATATATATATATATATATATATATATATATAAATATATATATATATACACACACACACACACATATATATATATATATATATATATATATATATATATATATATATATATATATATATATACATATATATATATATATTTTTTTTTTTTTAATTTGCTCTTAATTTTTCCTAAAGTTGTATAGACAAAAACAAAATACTAAATTGCACCACCATGGGCTCTGGGAAAGGGTTTTTTTTTTTTTTTCATCAGTTAACTGACAGTGAACATAAGCCTTAGATGAAACCCTTCCAGGAATTAACTAGCCATACCATAAATTATACGATGGCGCAGTTGTTAACTGAGGAAAAACTGTTTCTAAGAATTTTATATCAGTGATCCCTTTTTTTAAAACAGCAATATTTTGGCGCTAAAATAATGTAAACATGGTGACCCATGTAAGACTGTAAAAACCAGCAATGACTGTGGAGTTTCATGACTTTCATTTAACACCAAGAAGGAAGAAAGAGACAAAAATGAGTTTCTGTGAAATGAAAAGAATGTTGACCCATGATGGGACTGAGACGTCACTGAACTGTGATGTGTGTCACTAGATGCTGACTGCCTATTATAATGCACTATAGGACTGAAAGGGACAATGTTTGGGTTGCAGAAAGAATAATAAAGGTGACTTTTGGGTTTAAACATCAGACAGAAAACAGAGCCTCAGTAGATCGATCACACACCAGTTGGACACATTAATACTAGAACACCAAAATCTGCAGCCAAAAACTACAACACATTTTAATGATGTCTCTAAAATTCACTGCAGGTTGTAAAAGGTCATATCTCTTATATGGTTGATGTCATGGAGTGCAGGATAATGTAGTGGTGTTGCGACGAAGACCAAGAGAACTGTGCACGTTGTACTTCAGAAATCTTGCAGCTTCTTACCTCTTGAATCTCTGCCAGTAGTGGCCAATATATAAAAAAACTATTTCAGTTCTTATCCCACACCAAGAGAGAGGTGATGCATGCACTATTCAAAGGCAAATGACTTGAAAGCAGTGGACTGTGAGAGCTTGGTTGTATTCTTGATCTATGTTTCCATCTGATTTTGGAAATTTGTGTTTATTTTCTTACTGACTAGCAATCTGAGAGCAAATGCACAAAAATATCAATAACTTCCCTCAAAATCACCAGCTATCAAAGTGGAAGTGTTCTAAAGGTATGTATGGAGTTAAATTCCTGCCAAAACTTAACAAACAGTACAGTGCTGCATACAAATGTGCACACTTCTCTAACGAACATGGTGTAATCTGTCGGTACAAAATGCAGTTAAGTAACGAATGCATGTTGTTTTGCAAATACAAGATATACGTATTAAACAAATAAGCATCAGTACTATTATATAACCTCAGGCATAGTCTTTCCACCATACTGGTTCCCACAGTGTAATTCATCCTCTGCAACAGCAGGTGGTGCTGTGGATTGGGATGATTCCAAGATGAGGACAAAATCTATTTTTACCTCCGCCAAGGAGGTTATGTTTTTGCTAGGGTTTGTTCGTCGGTCTGTCTGTCTGTCTGTCTGTCTGTCTGTCTGTCTGTCTGTCTGTTTGTTTGTTTGTCTGTCCGTTAGTGTGCAACATAACTCAAAAAGTTATGGACAGATTTTGATGAAAGTTTCAGGGTTTGTTGGAAATGGGATAAGGAAGAAATGATTAAATTTTGGTGGTGATCGGGGGTGGGGGGGCCCACGGGGGGGGCGCAGACCAGAAAATTTCATCAAAATCTGTCCATAACTTTTTGAGTTATGTTGCACACTAATGGACAGACAAACGAACAGACAGACAGACAGACAAACAAACCCTGGCAAAAACATAACCTCCTTGGCTTCGGGGGGGCCACTGATCAGCCTTGGCGGAGGTCTGCGCTCTCCGAGTGCTTCTAGTTATTGGATATTGATCTTCTCTGTCTGTCAGCTTTTTCTTTGTAGCACATATTTATTTGTCTTGGACATCAGTTGTGTCTGAATCATTATGTTTTAGAAGTATTTTACAAATTTAACTAATACATATAGTTTATATTTGCAAAACAAAACTTATTAATTTGTTTGGCATGTTTTGTGTTTGTGAACCACACCATATTTGTTAGTGAATTGCAAAGCATTTGTAAAACATTTTTTGTTTTTTAAGTTTTGGTTGAAAACTAGCTCCGTATCATGTGTTTGACATCATTTGCAGAAACTAGTATTGCGAGTGAATGGGTTGTATTGATGGTCTGGGCATAAACTGCATTGTAGTTTTCATTCCAGTGTATTTATTATGCAACTCTTAAATGTGCTTGATTAAATTCCCCTTCATTTGCATGAATTCAGTGAGTTAGACTATTTCATTGGACAGTATATGTGTGACTGAATGTGCAGAACTAAATCTTAAAGTCAAATCTGTCCCTGCTAATGTTGTGTTCTGTTGTGGGTTTGTGGAATAGAAGTCAAAGTCTCCGATTAGTCTGGTTTTTAGTGGATAGAGGTGTCTACAAGACATGTGGTGTGCCCAGGCCTCTTTATTAGACCCACTCAGACCAGAAAATACCTCCAAGTAACCCTGGTATCATTTTTTGTTATCAGTTTAGATTTCTTACAACTACAGTATTTTCAAATGTACAAGTAACCAGCTTCAGTATGTTAAGGAGAACTGGAAACTCAAGTCTAAATGACAAATGAGGATTAAGGGTTCACTTCGGAAATACGATAGAAAATGTTCCACATCAGTTTTAGCCTCTCATGCATTGTCTTCTTCTCTGTTTAAATAGCTGCATGCACATGTAATCACCTTCTCTGTTCTGTTCAGATAAACCAGCAGGTCAAAAGCATGAAAAGTGAAAATACCAAAAATGATTTCAACAAGCAGTGCCTATCATTTTACTGCTAGTGTAATCAGTTTTTCTTTGCTGTGCTTTGCAGTATTTGTTGTTTCCGTGGGCTTTGTGACACACGTTTAGCCCAGGGGTTGGTGCTCAGTAGTGAGAACATCACCAGCCTTGGCCAGTATTCAGGCTGTGCAGGTCGTGAGGTGACAAGCCATAAAAACACCCAAACATTTCTGAAAATCTAGAGGAAACACAGATCAGAGTGTTCAGTGACTCCACCCTGATAGAACTGGACACGTTTCTACATTTGGAGTCAGGACAATGTGCAACATTCACCTTTCACGTTCAGAAAAGACTGACAAAATTGTGTTTCATCACCAAAGACTGAACAAAACCAAATCAACTCAATTTTTACCAAGTTGATTTGATGTAATCCATGATCTTAGTGACTGGCTCCAAGTATTAGTTACTTTGAAAGGAAAGGAAAGGTATTCAGTTAGTTGTAATCTGCATGTTCACCAACAGATGCCACTAAATCCTTCAAAACACAGAGAAATGACTGAGTTTATCCATGTGAGAGATCCATGTACTGATGCACTATATTAATATGGAGTTAATAGATAAAATAGTTTAGATCAGAGGTGTCAAACTCTTTTTAGGTTACTAGATTGAAGTGGGTCAAACTAGTAAAACAGTGAAAAAGTAAAAATACATGATGAAAATGTTTATATCTACAGCATATCCTTTAACCCTCTCGTATCCGGGTGCGCCTTTTAGGCACACTTTGCACTTCGTTTTAAAAAATTTCATGTTATTTTTCACAATTTAAATAAGGTTAGAATCCAAAAGTTGTTCATTTTTGCATGATCTTTAAAATTCTGGCCACCAACTAAAATTTACACATTGTAAACAAAAGAAAATTGAAAGACTAGCATCTGTCTCCCAAGTGTGCCTAAAACACACTATTTCTTCCATTTGATATGTATGATTAGGGCTGACCTTGATTTACAAAAATAAAATCAAATTAGAGCAGAAAAATAAATCAATTTATAATATTTAATAGTTTGATTTATAGGTGTGCCTTTTTGGCACACTTGGTGACAGATACTAGTATTTTTGTACATTTGACCTAGCACCAAAAATAATAATTAAAATTAACCGATGTTGAAGTTAATCATTGACATATGCCAGGCTGAATAAAGTCAAATAATATGTGATCCACTTTTTATGTAGTATATTGAAAAAAACAACAACATTTTTTGTGTTTTTTGCATCCAAAAAAATGGTTTGTTTACATTACAAACACGGCATTTAAAGGGTTAAAAAAAATGTGACAATTATTGAGTATTAGGTATTTTTATTTACAGCTCAAGTTGATGAAATAGAAAAAAAGTGTAAAAGAATTAAAAACAAATTGCGTGAACATTTTTTTGACATTATTCCACACGTGTGCCAAAATGGCACACTTGGTGCTTAGTAAGGGCCTTGCTGGATGGGATACCGGAAGGTTAAAAAATGTGAATAACATGAACAACCACAAATAACCTGAAATGTCTTTTAAAAAAAATAAGTGCAATTTTAGTAATATTATGCCTCAAATTTATCATCATATATGCGCATTACAATTTACAGATTACAGTGGATCTACAAAGACACAAAACATTTAGTAACAGGCAGAATACTGTTAAAATTACACTCCTCTGAAAACATTTCAAGTTGTTCACACAGGATAGTTTTGAAAGTGTAAATGCTTTTCAAAGACAAAAACTTGGAGTTGTCATTATTTATAGGTTATTATGATAGTATTTTACCCACTTGCAATGAATTGGTCTGAATGTGGAACCTGAACTAAAATGGCTTTGACACCTTTGACTGTTAATATCTTCAGTATAACTCTTGTATTTCATAGATTCATCCCAAAGGCCGGATTGGACCCTTTGACCCACGGGCCATATGTTTGACAACCCTGGTTTTAGCTGTAATGTTAAGTTATTGATTATGCATTGTTTATCATTTGATTCCTTTGCCTTATGCAGTAATATTCTCATTTATTTGTGGTATTATTATTAGCTGACTCCATTTCTAAGCTAACATTGTCCATGCAATGCTTTCTGTGTAGTGGACTCAGGTTGGATCCTTATTTTCTCTCCATAGTTGTTGAATGCTTGTTTTCTGAGTTCAATATTAACTACAGTTACCTAGCGCAAAACAAACTCCTCATGTATCAAACATTTAAGTATCTGTAGATCAGGTTAGAGCTCATTAATATGTATCTTTACCTATTGTTACTGATTTTATCATTCATTAAATAATGGTCAACTGTTATTAAAAGCACCTTGTATTTTGTTCCAGTTGGGAAAACCATAATGTCTTTTTAAACTCACTGTACCACTATGTGTTAACTGTAACTTTAATGTCCCTTTAAGAACACTACGAATGGGAATTAGGGCCAAACTAATGATTAAAAAATATGATACTTTGAGAATAAAGTCATAATATTTTGAGAAAGAAGTTGTATTTTTTTCCAAAAATAAGGCAAAACATATTAAGAGAATTACATTGTAGTATTTCAAGAAAAAATATTTTGAGAAAAAAGTAATAATATTCTGAAAATTGATGTAATTTTGCCTCAAAAAAGTCAAAATATTACAAGAATAGAGTTGTAATGTTTCGAGAAAAGAAATCTTAATACAAAAAAAAAAAAAAGCCGCAATGTTATGATAATAAAGATCTAATTTTTCCCATTTGAAAAAATTACAACATCACAAGAATGAATTTGTAACATTTTTAGAAATAAACAATATGAGACTAAAGCTATATTAAATACTATAATGAAGAAACTACTACACCTGCTTGAAATAAAAACATGCACTGTACAAATGGCCATTTCCTTGTAATGGATGAATCAATGCAAATATATGAAATAGACTAAGTCGTTATTATGGATAAAGTTATGGTCTTATGTTTCCTCTAGATTTTTCATTACATTATAGTACAAATCAAGTGCTGTTCTGACCACTGTTCTGAGCACAGTCAGCAGAGTAACGCTTTTCGCACGTTCTAAGTGAGGGGATGAGGCGACTCCTGCTTTAACACGTGGTATCAGAATGACTGTGTTGCAGGTGATGGGTTGTGTTAAGTAACAGCTGGTGGTGCTTGTGGTTTGTTTGCTTGGCGGTTCATTAGATCTCTCAGAAACAAAGGGACTGTTGGATATCTAAACAATAAAGTTTTTTGAGGGGTGTTTTAACAGAGGGCTCTTTTCTATAAATTATTAATGTGACTCAACACTTTACCCTACTGCTGTTGCTGTCTGAAAACCTTGTATCTCCAACATGTTCCCTCCCACCGTCTTTTAACTTGAAGTAAAAGTTTCCCTTTTTATCATCCAGTTGTCCTTCAAAACCTTTCAAATTCACAGCAGAATGAAAACCTTTGTATTGAAAACCAGACTTTGTAGAGCTACAAGGTTTCCATGTTGATTCTATCTGTATCTGTGGGTACATCTGCACACTGTTTACTTCATGTGCTGAAGACAGTTTGTAACGAATGAACGAGTTGTTTCTCAGAGAACATTTTAATGCAGTGTCATATTTTAAGAATTTTTTCTCATAACTTTTCAGATATTATAGTAAAGGACTGCTTTGCTTGCTTCCAGTTATACAGTATATCCCCTACACAGAGAGAGCACAGGCACAACCAGCCTCCACCTCTTATGGATCACAGCTGTTCAAAACACAAAACAAAGCCTCAATTTTATTCTTTTCTGGATTGGAACTCACTTTATGATGCCATGGTCACTCCCAAAGAGGACATGAACCCCAGCAAGAGGGGTTCACTGTGGTTTACACAGGTTTAACTAAAGCTTGAACTACTTTTCCTTTGGTAAACATCAATAATCGACTGTTTTTGCTTGAAGCAAACTTATACTTTATCATCACTCAGAAGAAGTCACAGTGTTTCCATTTGAATGTACTATAGTTTGTGGCCGCTGTCTGAACCTGAACCTGGTCCTGACCTGGTCTTCTTCTGTTGTGGGGGATATCTTTGATAATATGTCATTATAACCATATTTAGCCATTGCTATCGGCAGATGCTGATGAATTCATTACTGGAAATGAGTATGTTTCCCTATGCAAAAATATACCATTAATAAACAAGCTATACCATAACTCAGCCAACAGGCCGCCTCCCGTCTCTTTATTCCCTTTGTATGATTTATTTATATCTGTCATAACTGTAAAGTCAAACTTGTTTTCCTCTTGTTGGGCCAAGGTATGTATCCCCACTCAGAATTGTTTCCTCTGGCTGCAGGAGCATAATTTTGACTTTTTTGACTCATAATTATGACTTTTTATCTCATAATTTCAACTTTTTATCTTAATTTAATCAATACATTTTGAATTCATTTTACTGCTACAGTTGTATATTGCATTTTACTGTTGTGAGACTGAGCTTACACACACACACACACACACACACACACACAGAGAGAGAGAGAGGGCATTTCCCAGGCAGGCTGTGAACTTAATGGTTTCAGGCCTGCTTCTCTGTAGTTCCTCGAACCAGAATTGGGACTAATCTAATTTGTGCACTAGCCTTTTTCTTTTTCTTTTTTTTTTTTTTTAAAGTGACTTCATGTATGTGTTTTTATATGTATATATAGCAACCCACAATCCAAGACTCTGTTATGTGTTTGCATATTTTAAAGAATACTGACATTCACAGTGTAGAATAATGGTGTGTCGACTTTGACCCTTTCGCTAAATGTCACAAGTTTGATTCAATTCTGTGTGTAAGATTTAGGCTGATTAAGAAGGAGCTAAGTACAGAAATGGAATATACTGTAATACCTAATATCTTATATCGGAAAAAACACACTGAGCTCAAATTATACTCCATGCTACAGTATGACTGAAGGGAGTCTATAATTTGTAGAGACCTGGAACTATTTGTGTGGCAACTTACAAATGATTCTTTCTCTACAGTTAGCCTTTCATAAGTGATTTCAGGTTGGATTCGTTGAAATTCAATCTTCAGGTTGGTTTTTGCAAGTGTGTGTGTGTGTGTATATATATATATATATATATATATATATATATATATATATATATATATATATATATATATATATATATATATATATATATATACACACACACACACACACACACACACATACATACATACTTACACACACAATTTTTTTTTTGCTTAATTCAAGCAAAAAAATCTGCCAATGGACCAAGTGAAAATTATCTTGTTCAGATTTCTTGAAGTCAGATTTTCCAGATCTATTGTCTATAAATCAGTTCTTCTATCTGACTGAAAAGTTCCTCTTCAGGTGATTCTGCCTGATTTTCAGTGGGATCAGATATTTGAACTAGAAATGAGACAAATACATGTGGATAGATGTAGATTTTTGCAGTGCACTACACAGAAACCCATATAAATACAGTTGACTATAATCCATAATTATATGCATTGTTCCTTCTAATTTACACTATATATGACTATTTCAATGATCTTTTTATATATCCCACAACTCTATTAGTTTATATAAAATATGACCTATACTACAACACTTCCATGTTCTGCTGTAATATTCACCGGTGTCATTAGATTTAACGTTAGTCTTTGTTTCACCCACGTTTCAACGCGCTGGTTTTCTGGCCCTCGTCAGGTGGTTGGTTTCGGCGTGGAGGAGAACGACCCTTCAGACCAGAGCGTCCTCTGCCCCTCAGATGGCACCGACGCTGTCCTGTACACTGGGATACACTCAAAGTCAGGTCAAGTGGTACATAAGGACTTTCAAAGAAAAAGCGAAAAAGTGTTATTTATACACTCAATAACACAGTAACACTCTTTGTTTTATGAGGACTCTGGCATGGTCTGGCTAAACCACATAGGTCCTCGGAGCCCTGGTGCGTAGTCAGGTGAAATGTCCCTCTAAATCACAAATACCAACGCACACACATACATACATATATTTGTGTGTAGACTTCTTGTATTGATCTAATTAGTGTTGTATTAAAGGGGGTGGGATAAACGGTTTGTTCCTGTGAGCTACCACTAACCCTGCAGTCAGTCATCTTTTGTGTAACTGTATGAATGTGTCTTTGGTTTTGGCCGGCTTAGTTTCTTTTACTTACGTGGACGCTGAGTTTTCTGCTGCTGTTTCTGTGTTCCAGGAACCAGGAAACCAGTTCAGCCTGAGAGAAGAGTTTCAGAGCTTCGATCTGGAGGAGAAACCACAGAGGATCAGGACCAGGACCAGGTCACAGAGCACAGACTGGAACCCCACAACAGGACTACAGATCAGAATCAAAGGCCAGAACCAGGTCCACAGACCAGGACCCACGATCACTTCAAAACAATCACTTTCCCACTAGAGAATATAATTATATATTAATTATCTCAGCCTTAAATTTAAAAGGAACACAAAGAAAGTAATTCTGTCGTCAATTTCATTTACATTTAACCTTTCCTCAGTGATTCATCACCATTTATTAAAACATTATCCTCTGCATTTTTCAGTGTAAAGCAAGTATTTTCCTACATTTAATTCATGTAGATGTTCATAAAAGCTCAGAGTAAATTCAAACCTTATTAGTTGAAATCAGGAAAAAAAATAAGGAAAATGTGACTTTTCCAGCAAAATATATCATGAACTGAACATAAACTAAATGTCTCCATCCACTGTCACTGATCCAACTACAGGGGTTGGACAAAATAATGGAAACACCTTAAAAAATCAACAAAATATAATTTAATATGGTGTAGGTCCGCCTTTTGGGGCAATTACAGCCTCAATTCTCCGAGGTATTGATTCATACAACTTGTGAATTGTTTCCAAAGGAATTTTAAGCCATTCTTCAGTTAGAATACCCTCCAACTCTTTTAGAGACGATGGCGGTGGAAATCGACGTCTTACTTGAATCTCTAAAACTGACCATAAATGCTCAATAATGTTGAGGTCTGGGGACTGTGCCGGCCATACGAGATGCTCAACTTCATTAGAATGTTCCTCATGCCATTCTTTAACAATTCTAGCTGTATGGATTGGGGCATTATCATCTTGAGGTGAAGGTGTTTCCATTATTTTGTCCAACCCCTGTACTTCAGTTCCTCTACATGTATTGATAGATTAGTGCACAGGTGTCAAACATGCGGCCCGGGGGCCAAACCTGGCCCGCTGAAGGGTCCAGTCTGGCCTCTGGGATCAATGTGTGAAATGCAAAAATTATACTGAAGATATGAACAATCAATGATGTTAAAGTCGTTTTAAGTCAGTTCAATCTAAAGTGGGTCAGACCAGTAAAATACTATTATAAGAACCTATAAATAATGAAAAACACTCATTTTCCTCTTTTGATTTAGTGTATAAAAAAAAAGAAGCCAAATTACACAAAATGTTTACATTCAGACTAACCCTTTTACAAAAACTGTGAACCAGAGCAAATATGAACAAACTGAAATGTCTTTAGAGAAGGATGTGGAATCTGAATAATATTCTGTCTGTTATTACATGTTTTGTGTGTTTGTGGATCCACTGTGATCTGTGAGTTAGAACATGCATGTGTAAATGATAAACTGGCAGGATATTGGTAACATTGCACTGACCGTTCTGTAGAATGTTGAGGTCGTTCATATTTGTTCATGTTCTGTTCAGCTTGTACATGTAAACATTTTCATTTTTACAGAATTGGACTGTTTTGTTTTTGTTTGTTTTTTTACTCAAAGCTTTGGGAAATGTATCCAGATCCATTTATTCTCATCCAGTTCTGTGTGTGTTTATTCTATTGCAGAAATAGCCCATGTTTTGGTCATATTCCAATCAGATCTGTAAAAAATTCAAATTCCAATTTGATATCATTGATACTGATTTATTGGATCAATCCACTTCCTATCTGTTATAATGGGAAAATTTTTCAAAGTGGCACCAAATCCAGAATCAGATCCAGATCGAAATAATTTCAATCCCTTGTGTTGACATCGTCATACAGAAGCTGTTGACCAAGTTTGAAGTCAATCAGAACTGGAGTTTCAGAGAAAAAGATGATTGAAATGTTTTCCCCATAAGAGCCCATGTTAAATTTTGTGTCAGTTCCAGATCCAGAAGAAGATCCTGATCAGCATGTGGACACTATGTTTGGGTCATGTCCCCATCAGGGCTGGACTGGAGAAATTTACACTGGATATCATTTATATTTACTGAGTTACTGCATCCATCCACTTCCTATCTCTGATAATGGGGACATTTTTCAAAGTGGCACCAAATCCAGAATCAGATACAGGTCTAAATAATTTCACTAACTTTTGTTGACATCATCATAAAGAAGCTGTATACCAAGTTTGAAGTCAATTGGAATTGTAGTGTAGCCCGATGGAAATAAGGGGATGGGTGTGTGTTAAAAAGTTAAAAAAAATAAATAAATAGCATAAATACATAAATACCTAAGTTCATAAGTGGAATACAAAGGGTTAAAAATTAAAACTATTTCAGTGTGGGAGTATTAAAAAGATCATGTATTTGTGAAAAGATATGTAACTTTGTTGAGTTCATGCATTGTATTGTTTACAGGATGTTAAATGCAAAGTGTTTGTTAAAATACTTAATTAAAAATAATATTAATAATATGGAAAAGTTGCGCAAATATTTTATGTTTTGTTAAAAAGTAATGAAAATGTATATTTTATGTTATGTGTATTATGAGCTTGGAGAATAGTTCGGGGTCAAGGGGAACAGGAAGTAGGAAGTAGAAGAGAGGAAACCTGGTGAAGACGACGGGCGCGTGTGTGTATGAGAATATGGAATAACACAGTGTATTCAGGAAGAAAAGAACACCAGTTTAGTTCAGGAAAGTGGTCGGACAGATCACAAACGTGACTTTAATGGTGAGAGACTCTGTGTTGTAACAGCACTTCGACTAGAAGTCCAACGTTAAAAAAAACACAGACTGCGACCTCAGTAAGTTAGCTGCATGTGGCTAGCTATGGACGGACTAAGCTAGCAGGTTAGCTAACCGCTAACTGCAGAATGTACGGAGGACCCAGACTGAGCCCACAGCAACACTGGAGCTGATGGACAGGAGGACTGCCGATTACCGGATTCTGGATTTCCTTTTCCCTGGACGTATGGATTAACATTTCTCGGGAGCTGGTGATACAGGTACCTTTTTGGGTTTTTTTATTGCCCGATGAGGTGAAGAGGCCATTTGGTTTTAGGCTGCAGCGCACAGGCCTGCACAGCCCTTACAAACTGTGTGTGTTTTTGCATTGTAAATGGAAGATTTCAAGTACATACAGTGTGGTTAAAGTGCTCACAGTGTTTAGAAAAGGGTTCATTTCAAGGGTAAATGTTTTAAAAAAGTATATTAAGTTACATTGCGCTAAAAATAGTATAAAAAAGAAAATAGAACCATAGTTTAAATAATTGTTAATATTGTAAGAGATTACATACTTAACAAGAACCCAGGTTAGCTACCCCTGTCAAAGCAATGAAGAGCAAAGGGGCGCTACAGTAGTTTAGGAGAAGACGATTGAAATGTTTGTAACAGATGACAGACGCCACAGGAGGACAATAGTTTACGGCCTGTCGGCCGGTAAGCTAAAAATCAGTCTGCAATTTACACAGAAGGATGTGGATGATACAAAGACACAGTTGGGCAATCCAAAACAACAGAGTAACACCACCCAGACAGACTTGTTCAAGGTATGTGACAGTATGCTGGTCGTGTCTGATAAAATAGAGTATCTGGAGTCTCAGTCCAGGAGAAACAACCTGATGATAGATGGCGTTACAGAGTCACCTGGAGAAAGCTGGACGGACACAGAGCTAAAAGTGAAAAAGCTTTGAAGTGAGTAGTTCCAGTTCCAGAAGGATGTTGACATGGAGAGGGGTCACCGTGCTGGAAAACCTTAAGGAGACAGACCAAGGCCCATTGTAGTCCGGCTTCAGAAGTTCAAGGATAAATCCGAGATACTACAGAGCCAAATGCCTCCGAGGTACGAAAATCTGTATTAACAAGGACCACACAGATGCTGTTTAGATAAAAAGAAGAGAACTAATGCCAAAGCCAAAAAAACACTGGACTACATTGAAACTACAATGGATCCACATCCAGAGATAGATCCTGATGATAACTTTCTTTCTACCATAGCAACGGATTGCAATTATTTCACCCAAGAGCAGTATGAAAATGATATTAAATCAGTAGGTAAGTTGTCAATCATATATTTTAACAGCAGAAGTATGTATAAAAATTTTAATTCCATCAAAGTATATTTCAACAACACTCATCCATTCAGTTTCATTTTCATTTCAGAAACCTGGTTTGACGTTGATAAAGGTACTGACTTTTGTCTGGAGGATTATGAATCGAGATATATGAACAGAAGAAAGAAAATGGGGGGTAGAGTTGCACTATATATTCATAAATCAGTAAAATGTATGGTCTTAACAGAGATGACATTAGAAATAGATGAAACGATGGAATGTGTGACTGTAGAGATCCACAATGAAAAGAAGAAAAATGTAATTCTAAGCTGTGTATATCGATCACCTGGTTCAAGTATTGAACTTTTCAGTGAATGGATGGAGAAACAATATTCTCCTGTAAAAGAAACTAAACTAAACTAAAAACTATAGCTGACTTCTTGGACATAATGTACAGTATGTCCCTTTATCCATCAATAACTAAACCAAACAGAATAACATCACATGGTGCCACGATTCTAGACAATATCTACACTAACATCATGGGAAATCAAACCACCCGTGGCCTGCTTATATGTGACATCACTGATCACTTCCCTGTTTTCACTCTGTTTGACTGTGACATAAAGAAAAGGAAAGAAGACATGAAAATTATCTGTAAACCAATAAGAACTGAAGAAACGATCAATGCCTTTAACAACAGTCTAATGCTCCAGGATTGGAGTACAGTCTACAGGGAATTAGACGTGGAGAGTGCATATGGTAGTTTCTTAGATGTATTTATTTCTCTGTATAACACACACTGCCCTGCCAAAGAACTGTGCATAAAGAAAAAGAAAATAAAAACACCCATGGCTTATTAAAGAAATAACAAATGCTTGTAAAAAGAAACATAATCTCTATAAATCGTTCATTAAGTTAAAAACTAAAGAAGCAGAACAAAGATATGACTTACTGAAATAAATTAACGAACATAATCAGAACTACCAAAAATCAATATTATAATAAATTATAGTATGAAAGTGAGAATGATATAAAAGGAACTTGGGATATATTGAACAACTTAATTAAACAAGGACCTACTAAAGCAACATATTCTGACTATTGATAAAAATAGTGTAAATCACAGCATGAATAACATAGTCAACCGTTTTAAGTGGTTTTTTTGTAAATGTGTGCCTGGAGTTGGCTGCAGATATTCCCAACCAAGGTGATGACCAGTGTAATGAAACCATTAAAAGGAATTCATATTCAATTTTTCTGTGTGCAACAAATGAGCAGGAGGTGATAAACACTGTTCTAAAGTGCAAAAGTAAGCTATCCACTGACTGTCATGATACTGACATGGTTGTTAAAAGAATCATAAATAACTTTGCAAAACCTCTAACCCATATCTGTAACTTATCATTCCATTCAGGTCATTTCCCAAATAAAATGAAAATAGCAAAAGTCATTCCACTGCACAAAAATGAGAGTAAACACAGCTACACAATGTACAAATTTTCCAGGTCATATGAAATCTGGAGTTTGTAGACGTTCGTGGAGGGGGCATGTCTAGGATGTCCAGATTTTGTACAAACCCATCGTTTTTAAGAATCTTTGTGACCTAGGTATTAGAGCTCTTTCCTTGAAAATGACAACATCTGGTCTCAGAAAATGAAAAAGACAGGCATTTTTGGTCCATTTTTCCATTTCTGTCAGGTAATAATTTTCTTTTTTGTTACTAGAAAGAGAAAACGAACATCAGAGAAGTAACAATAAATGAACAGCATTATGGTTCTTTGTAGTAACGACACCAGCGCCACCACCTGGAGCTCCTACAGTATAGAGGGTCTGCACATACATCACTTCTCCCCCAGGCCACGCCCCTCTCAGTCAGACTGAGTGTCTTAAACCAACCTGCTCAACATGACGGAGTATAGCAGTAAACACAGCCAGAGCGGGAAAATGTGAAATCTGAAATTAAATGGACAACTGGACTGGACATGGATCTGTACAAGCGGCCAAAGAACAAGTGATCCATGAACACTGACGTGGACAGAAATGGAGTATCCGGACATCCAGGGTGGAGGGGATCAGCGCTATTTTTACATGAAGCAAATATATGTAAGGGTAGAGACTGCGATCTGGTAGGATCGGCGATTCTACCAGTAGAGACTCCGATCGTAGTCTCTACCAGTAGAAACTCCGATCAGAGTCTCTTCTGGTAGAAACTCCGATCCTGCCAGTAGAAGGGTTAGGGTTAGGGTTCGGATCGGAGTTTCTACCAGTAGAGACTCTGATCGGAGTTTCTACTGGTAGAGACTACGATCGGAGTCTCTACTGGTAGAATCGTCGATCCTACCAGATCGCAGTCTCTACCCTGACATATACATGATTTCATCATGACTGACAACCAGGGTCCAAAACTAGGGCCCAGAACCAGCTGATCCAAAGGCTCCAAAACTAGGGTCCAGAACCAGCTGATCCAAAGTGC
Source organism: Sphaeramia orbicularis (assembly GCF_902148855.1). Lineage (NCBI taxonomy): Eukaryota > Metazoa > Chordata > Actinopteri > Kurtiformes > Apogonidae > Sphaeramia > Sphaeramia orbicularis. The sequence goes on along the minus strand of NC_043960.1, from coordinate 30,973,677 downwards.
ATTTCCAGTCGAGCGTGAACTGACCCCAGGGAATATATGCATGATCTACTGGGACTGAGCAGATTTACTGAGTCTAATTCAGATCCAGTCCTTTATCCAACACAGATACTACTGCTGTGGACCAGCAGGGCACCACTGGATTCTGGGAAATTAGCAGATTTACACCACCAATTGCGACATTATTCTTGTAATATTATGGTTTTATTGTTGGAATATGATGACTTTAATCTCATAAACGAATGACATTTTTCTGAGTTCTTTTTGTAACTACAACTTTATTCTCATAACATTGTGATTCTTTTTGTATTCAACTTTATTCTCATAAAATTACGGGTTTTATATCGATGTTTTATGACTTTATACTCGTAGTCACAAGTGTTTTTCTTTTCTTCTGTGGTCCTAATACTCCATCATAGCTTTATTCTCCAGTTCCCCCGTATTTGTAAAACTAGGTTGGCCTCTGTTTCATTTAGTTTACTAATCATGTAGGAGCACAAGGTTCACAATCACAAAATGAAGACAAAAACCATGAAAGATCTGATCATGAAACCAAGAGCTGCACTAGGAAGGAACGTTAACCAAAACAATAGGTCATTTAAGATGTAATTTTACCCAAAAATACAGCATCAATGAATGTTAGCTGACACCAAACAGGATCCACAGATCTAGGTTTGGTTTCCTGGATTTGTGGATCCATCTCCTTCTCTTTTTTTTGTCTTTGGGTGTCTGTAAAACGATAGCTCCGACTGCTTTAAGAGCCTGTTCATACAATCAATCACACAACAGCTCTTTCCCCATTTTTAATTAAATATTGTTCTTCAGTTTAGACAGGATTGAAGCCAACGCTGTCACTCATCTCCCTCTCTCTGTCACTCAGTGGGTGGAACTGCGGTGACTTCCGCTAGCGCTGACGTCACGTGCAGACCCTCTGTTGTTTGCCACAGAAGTTCAAGCCTTCAGGTAGTGAGTACTCAACTTTACATTTCAGTCAGGAGCTTTGATGTCACTTTTTTCTAACTTCAATCAAGTCACAATCCACCAAATCATCTCATAATGAAGTCCAGTTAAAAGATTGTTGTGTCTGGTGTAGCATTAACCGACAGTATGTGAACCAAGGGAAGCTGGGAGCAGCCGGACTGGGAAGCCACACAACAAAAGAGGTGAGGTGGGAGCTTTGCCACACCGTCACTTGTTTGACATTAACTTTTGATTCATATGAATAATGCATCTCTTCTTTTCTTCAGTACAAACTGCTTCTGTATCTGAGCCATCAGAAACAAGTGACCGCTGCCAAGGTCCATCCAGGCTTTATGTTAACGGTGAGCACAAACCCAAAAATGTTTTTTTTTTGTTTGTTTGTTTTTGTGGGGTTTTTTTTTGACACTTTTATAAACATTTTAGTTTTACAAAACAAGAACATGAAATTGAGGTCTAGATATGGCGATTATAACATCAAACATGCATACAACATCAAATGCTTTTATTAACTAGTACTGTCACTGTTTGTAAAGTCTGTCCATTTTCTCCAGCGCCTTTTTCAGGGCTCCTCCTGGAGCTGCAGGGTAAAAGTCATCTGTTCCATCAGTCAAATGTTTACTGCGATAGGAATAAAAAAGCCTGTTGCGGGTGGCTCTTTCTGTAGCCAACATTTTGCTGTGACTCTTTTAGCTGATGTCAACAGAATCTTTAGGAGATAAACATTGTCTGAATCCAGTTTGTCTGGGAAGCAACCAAGATACAGTACAGTAAAGGAGCAACTGATGTGAAACTGATGTTTTGCTGGTTTTGAAATGTACAGACAGATTAGAAACAGCCACATGAACAAATAGAATAGAATAGAATAGAATAGAATAGAATAGAATAGAATAGAATAGCCTTTATTGTCATTGTGTGTATAATGAAATTAGGAAAATTAATATCGTTAGACACTTCTGGACTTTCTTTTTTGTTACTAGAAAGAAAATGAAAATCAATCTGTTTTTTAAATTTGGTTTCTCTGTTTTGACACTGAAAAAGAAAAACGCCTAGAAATTCCATTTTAATTTGTCTGTTTTAAAATGAAAATCAATTACCCACTAGTTTTTTTTCCTGTTTCTGAAAAGAAAATCCAATTACCAAAAGATGCACTGACTGGTTTTTAACAAGCACATCAGAATTTCATTGTGTATGGTCTGTGTATACAGTGACAATAAAAGGAATGTTGAATCTTCTCCCTCCGCTCTGTTCTCTGCATGTGTTTCTAACTGCCTGTCTAACCCCCCTCCTTCGCTTCATGTCTCTGTCTCTGTCGTCCCTTCTTCTTTTACTATTCTCTCAGTCTGACTGGGGGAATGGGTGAGGAAAATGGAGAGGGGCCATTTTTCCAGACCACAACTCCTGCCAAACCCCCTGCGCCAGCCAGCGAGTAGGAAGAGAAGGAGGAACTGGTCAGAAACCATCTGTATAGTCCAGACTGAGCTCTCAGATTTGGTGGGAAACACCGTTTGAAACCCCGACCTCTGCCTTTTGTTCCGTCTTATGTGTTCAGTCAGACAGCGTTGTACCAGATCTTTCCTCATACATCACTCATATTTGATTTCTTTTTTCTCTCTTGTTTGTGTTCAAAGCTTGAAGAGGCATTCTCTACCTGCCCTGCTGGTCAGTGACGACGATGATCTGGACTGGCTAAACTGACATGACATGCAACCACAATAGTGTCTGTTTTGTTTGAATGGTCAACACTGTAGTAAGTAAGTAAGTAAGTCAAGCTTTATTTATATAGCACTTTTTAGAACAACATGTTACAAAGTGCTTCACATAAAGGAGACATAGATAAGAACAAATAGGAAAGACAAGAATAAGAAAACATTTTAACATGCAGATACAAACTTTCTGGCACAAGCAACACACACTGAACGAACACCATGGTCACATATGTCACAAACAACCCCTAAGACAGACCCACAACCAACACTGAATACAGCAACACACAGACACAATATAAATGGAAACAAACCTCCATACACAAATATATGCACACACACACTGCACTGTCCTGATTTAATGAAATGCTTGTTTATAAAAGTGAGTTTTTAAAAGTCGCTCAAAGGCGGATAAAGAGGAATGTGGTGCTTTCCCATCTGTCTGCGAGGAGAAGCTCATGCTGATGAACTGAAGGAAAAGTCGAACAGATGAACAGCTTCTCTGCGGTTTCACATTGACTGAGCTGCTGCCACAGCTTCACGGAGGACAAAACTACAATCCCTGGCTTTTATTCTGGTTAAAATAACAAGCCTGTAATTCACAGAAACTGCTTTTCTTTAATTGTGTCATATCTGTTGGTGATACGATTTAATGCCCAACTTTTTACACAGCACTGTAGCAGATTATTTAGTTGGATCAGCAGTTACCCTGTTTACGTCTGTGGTTTCAGACTGTATCGTGAAATGGTTTTTAATTATTAGCTCGCTGCTTTAAGAATAACTTTTACACAATTTTGCTAAAATGACATTCATTTCTGAATATAAATGAGATGAAATTGTGGCCTTCATTGCCCATCATAATGTTTTCATTCATTCATTTTTTGAACCTGCTTTATCCTCACTAGGGTCGCTGGAGTCTATCCCAGCTACACAGGGGCAAAGGCGGGGTTCACCCTGGACAAGTCTCCAGTTCATCTCAGGGCTGAACATATAGAGACAAACAATCACTGTCACATTCACACCTGTGGGCAATTTAGATTAACCAGTTAACCTATCGGTGCATGTCTTTGGATGGTGGGAGGAAGCCGGAGTACCTGGAGAGAACCCACGCAGACACGGGGAGAACAGGTAAACTCCACATAGAAAGGTCCCACCCCCCATCAACGGTGTTGAAATCCAACCTAGTTTTTGTCTGTGAGGCACCAGTGCTAACCACTGCACCACCGAGTTGCTCATCGTAATGTTTTGTTCATGTTAAATCTGTTTTTGTCTGCCATATTTTTGTTAAGTCCTCTGAAGATGTTATTTTCTCTCCTCCATTTGCTTGTTAATTTATTTCTCTGAATATCCACTGCACATATATTCATGAAACCTGGATGAAGCGTAGAGCGTCGGCCATGGATGAACCCAGTAGTTTATGGAGCAGACATGTACAAATTGGATACTACATTTTTTTTTTTTTTTTCTCATTGCAAGATTTTGATTGAATTAAATGACTTTCTGCAGAGGTATGTCCTACTTTTTTGGTTTTTCACATTGTTTACATCTATTGTATATTTGTTGTATAGTTAATTACTTCGGAATCAATGAGCCTGGTGCTTGTGGATCAGATATTTGCCACCAGATACCACTGATTTAATTATTGCCTTTGGAAGTTTTTGTTGAAATAGTAAACTAATTATGTTGGGAGTTCAGTCTCATGTTAAACTTCAAAATATGGAAATGAACAATCATACCATTAGATTTAAGTGTCAAAACATGAATTCAAACCCAATCAGATGTTTTAAAAAGATGCAATAATATTTCTAATTTGGATTTAAATCTAATGCTGTTTATTGTAATGTACATAAAAGCCTGAATTATTTAGTTCAAGGCTGTTGTGAATGTGTTTTTCCATTATTTTTTTTTTATACTGAAAATGTTGAGTTGATGTTGTGACTCCTTTGAGCCAGCAATGAGAGCTTAAGGCCCTGGTAAACTTATTGTAGCCAAACAGAAGCACCGCACTGGTCATAAACTTGGATCAAAGCCCAAACTAATATGAAATATTCTGTTAGTCATGTAAAAGGTAGGTTTATTCCAGTGGCATTTGGTTTGGTGTAGGGTTATTAGTTGACTGTTTATCTCAAAATGAAAGACACTTGTATTTTTTTTATATATATATATATTTTGAATTTTTAAATTTTTCTTTATTTTTTTCCATTTTTCTCCTTTTTTTCATACTTTACTTACAATACCATATACACATAGGCCAGAACATGGCATGGAGAAAAAAAATATAATGCTTGAGGTGAGGCAGGAAGAAATTAAATACAATTACATAAATAGGTAAGTAAATTAAATAAAAGTAAAGGAATAAACAAAAAGAAAAATAAATAAATTACAACTTAAACTTCACATAAGGCTTTAGTCTTCACAGCTTTGGGGTTAGTGCAAAAGTTAAGTGTGTCTAGATAGGATTTCAAATAAGATTTAAAGACCACAGAGCTGGGTTTCTGATTGGCAGACTTGCTTGTATGTATATGAAATTTAGCTAATAAGGAAATGAGATTAAGAATAAACGATTTCCGAACAGGCAAATCAGTAATAAAGAAACCAAATAAAATATCTTAAATTTTGAAGTTAAAAGAAATATCCAGCTTTCTATTTAAAAAAAAAAAAAAGATCGATATCACACCAAAAAGTTGAACAAAAGGCACATTCCCAAAACAAATGAGTTAATGTTTCATCTGAATTATGACAAAATGAGTAGAAAGGGTTGACACTGATCTTCTACTTAATCAGAGTTGAATTAGTTGGATAACACCTGTGGAACAGTTTTAAAGACACCTCTGTCACTTTATTGGAAATGAAACACTTCCTTGGTAATAACCATACCTTTTCCCATTCCACATCAGAATATAAATTACTCCAAAAAAAGATGGAAGCTGGCTTACAAATTGTATCCTTTTGAATCACTTCTCTAATGCATTTATTAGTTTTTTGTTTTGTTTTTTTTTTTTTTTACTCAAGAATGGATGTAAATTTCCTCTGTATAATTCTGATTGTGCAGTTTGAGGGCTAATGGTTGTTGAAGGACTAATAGTAGAAGATAGCAAAGGTTTGAAACCTGAAGGGAAAGAATCAAACACAACTGCATATTCTGTGGGGAGTACCGGAGTTTTATATTCCAACCAAAATTCACTGTAAGTAAATAAGTGACCTTCCCTGTTAAACAACTGACAGACAAGCAGTGTTCAGTAATCAACCCAATTCTTTCAAAACAACGACTTACGTTTGAAACATATTCCGGTTATTCCATATACAGGGTGTCCCATAAGTGTCCATACATAGGAGACGTAATCCATTCCATGGTTCTAACATGTATTTCTTTCTAGTTCTTCAGCAGTGGAGGACACACATTGAAATGTGTTCCCGGCAAAATTTCAGTCATATAGAGCATATCCTAGAAATCAAAATGGTTTATGTCAAGAAACGTTTATTTTTCCTATGTATGGAGACTTATGGGACACCCTGTATAAGATTTGTGAGGGGAAAAGTTATGGAGGACCAACATAATAGTAAGTGTTGATGAAAATGAGAAAGTTTGTTTGGTCTAAATCCGGTATTTCCTCCCGTTTGCAAAGACATGAATTTGCACGCACCCTTGCCTCTGATTGGCTAGAAAGGCTCTTCCGCGATTGGCTATTTCAATCTTTATTTATTTTTATTAATTATTATCTTTATTTGACTTGATTTGAGGCATTCATTCATTTCCAAGGCAGGCTGTCAATAGTGTTTTTTTTTTTTTTTTTTTTAGAACGTTCTTTTAGAACGCATTTTGGGGGTGGGAGGGGTGAGGCGTGACGTAATTTGTATAAGGGTTAAATACAGTACCGAGCTGACTATAAGTGGGGCAGCACGTTGGTTCAGTGGTCTAAGCTCATGTCTCGCGAAGCGAATGTTGTGAGTACGACTCTAGGTGGGAACCCCTATGGTCAGATGTACTGGCAGAGCTGTGGAGTGGGCAGCGCTGGTCACCTGGTCGGCATGGTGCTCAGGGTGCGAGCGGAAGGGCGTGGGGCCAACGGACCTATCGAGGGGGCTGGTAGGGTGATAGGCTTCCGCCCACGTCTGGAAGAACGTAATCATCCCTGGTCCAGTGCTGTGCGGGCCGGGCTGGCTGGTGCTGCTAGTGAGGCGGTGGTGGGTGCGTGCCAGTACGTCCCCAGGAGCATACGTCGAAGGGGGCGGGGCCAATGGGTTCCGTTGAGGCTTGGTTGGTAGGGAAACAGAACCCACCCGCCCCTGGAGGCGTGTCGACTCCAAGTAGGGGTTGTGCGTGCGTGCGTGAGTGGGTGAGCATGGGTGAGGGTCACTGCGCTGGCGTGTTGCCCTTTTGGGTGTGGCTTGGCTGACGTCAAATTTACGTCATCCACATTCTAGAATAGAAAGAGAGAATGTTTTTTTTTTCTTTTTTTTTATGCTGTACAGACGCCTTAATAGGGGTGAATGGATGAATGCATGGGAGGTATTTTAAACCAAATAAATTATATTATACTAAATTTATAATTATATTAAATTTGTAATATTATATTAAATTTATAATTATATTATATTAAATTTATAATTATATTAAATTTATAATTATATTTATAATTACATTATATTACATTTATATTATATTAAATTTATGATTATATTAAATAATTCTTTTCTATCTTTTTCCTTTTTTTTTAAATAGACATATAAAATATCAGGACACATCTACAGCTTGTAGACAATAACATTTTGTTATTTGACATATTGTGACTGACATAAATGCCAAGTTGTCAATAATTTTTAGGGTAAATATCAAAGCAGTATTTCTTGTAAGTTTAAGTTTTGATTAATTGTGCAGCTCTAGTTTTAGCCTTCCTGGATGCACCGCCACAGGGATTCCCATATTCAGTCATTTGTACATGTTTTGTAGAGGGATCCTCTGTTTGTTTTCTTCCTGGAGCGGGCCCTGCTTATGTGACCGTTGGCACACACAGTCTGGGCAGGTGTCCGCACAGAAACAGAAGAAGGGAGAAGAAGACCCCAAATGAGCCAGTGTGTGTGGAAGTAGGTCAACAACGCAGATGTGCCTGACCAAAGAGCATTTAATAAGAAAACAAGAGCTTCTGAAGGGGACAGAATCAGTAGATAATTTCTGCCGGTGGAAAAACAGGCCGAACCTTCTAGAAGGACGGAAAAGAGTGTAGAAGCTTGTGGGCTCTGGTGGAGAACAGCCCGTGTGTGTTTACTGTGTGTACCCATGGAAAAGCTGCTGAAGACGGCCTGACCCAACTCTGCTTTTTTCACTCCAACTGTGAGTTTTTGAACTTCTATTAGGAACAGGACTTAGTATTCAGTTCCAGTGAATTAGTTTAAGAATAGAGTGATTTGGTCTTCTGTTAACGGACGGGTTTTCCCGTCAGTTGAACCTCCAGAAGGAAGGAAACAGAAACAAATGGAAACACACTGAAAAAAGGGCAAAGGGAGGGTGCTTCACTTTTCAAATATGTACTTGGCATATACAGCACAGTTTAATTCATAACATATACAACAGTTTAATTGTTCTTCCTCCTAACATATGTCGGTCAGGTTGACTTCTGAAACACTCCTGCTTCAGGAGGAAAAGCTCAGCTGCACTCGGACAGTTTTTCGCTGGGACTCAGAATAATGCTGCTTTGGACCACTCTGTACAAGGTAAGGATGAATTCAATTTTATACAACGTTATTCAGAATGACTTTATGCACTGTTTTCACACAGCCAAGCTGTTCTATGCTATTAGCACCGAGCAACATGAATCTGTCAGTGTCAATGCTAAGGTTAGCTTAAGCTACCACTTACGTTAGCTACACGACTGTTGGCGAGTAGTGTTTTATATGCGGTCATATTTATTGAAATGTACACACAGCGTATGTTTTGTGTCGACTTCAGTCTAAAGTGTGTGCTTTCAAGAGGGCTGTTGACAACTGAGCTTAGTTTAGTGGGGCAGAGGCAGTTGGAAGTGCAGAGGAGAGCTAACATGATGGTTGTGGGTAAACATCCTTCTGTACATTTACATTATGGCTCAAATGGCCGTAGGGGGTCAAAGGAGGGGCCATTTTTGGACAGACAGCGAGTGCATATTGAGGCACCGACACCGCCGGCGGCTCACTTCCGTTACCACGGCTAGGTGCCGCGGTGCCACGATACCAGGGCTCGGTACCAGGTGCCATGGGACCATGGCTCGGTACCACAGCTCAGCTCGGTACCACAGCTCAGCTCGGTACCACAGCTCAGCTCGGTACCAGGTGCCATGGTGTGGTGCCAAGGGTTCCTATCAATTGCATTGGACTGTGAGCTAAGGAAGCACCTTGTTCGGAGCGGTGTTTTGAACCATGTCAGTGCTACATAGAGGAGTTCCAACTCACTACCAGCAGAAGGTGTACTTGTGCAAACAGATTTACATATTGTAAACACTGACTTCGTTGTTGTGTTTGCACGGTAATTGTCATATTCTTCCCACTATTTTTTGGCAACCCTTTAACGAAAACATGAATAATAAAACCTTTTGGGAAAACTGGGGCCTGTATAATTTTAATACAATCCAATGTCATAGATATGCAATGGAAAATGTTTGAGGGGGAAAAAGGAGCAGTTTGTCATGAAAAGAACAAGGTATGAGCAATGGCTGAGTGCATGACAGGAAGAAGAAGACAGAAGGAACACAATAAATTTGAAATAATTGATACTGGTCAAATCCAATCAAATTTTATTTATATAGCACCAAATCATAACAAAAGTTATCTCATGACACTTTACAAATAGAGCCGGTCGATTATTCAAAGCCCTGACTGTCACAAAGAAAATAATCGTTCTCCACTGGAAAACCAGAAATCAGCTAAATATTCCACACTGGAAGAACCTGTTAAACACAACGGCATATTAAGGCCGCATAAGAAAATAGTCATAGTACTGGGTTGATCACGTAAGCTGCTGCTGCTGTTCCTGGGCCGCCACCCCCTCTACTAGCAAACTGTTTTTTTTTTTTTCTTCCTCTTTTTTGCAGACGTACCGTGACCTAGTGTAATCTGTCCTTGCATATGGTTAGTAGCTCTATACTGTAGCTGTGGAGCATATACCATCTGTGCTCTGTAGGCTGTGGATGGTCAGCTGTGTTTGCTGTTTGAAACATGGATAATAGAAAGAACAAGGGTGGTGTGGAGAAGACAAGAATTAAAAGGAGGAAAGCTCTGGAAGCAAATGCAGCCAAATGTGACAAAATTGGCAACTTTTTCACAAAAACGACCTCCCGGTTGGAAACAACTAATGAGGACGACGAACCGGGTAAGCCACCTTTCAAGTTAGTTAATTATTGAGTCAGTGAATTGTGTGGCATTGTGGCATGGAACATAACGTTATGCATTTTAAATAATAGTATGATGTGACGCCACAGAACTTTGTCTTGTAGCTCCTCAGAGTCAGAAAGCAGATCCAGCAGCAGACACCACCCATGAGCCCACAAGTCCAGAGTGGGCAGGTAGGACTGCTCATAGAGGGAAGATTATTAGAATAAATAGGCTCCAATGAAGAGTATGGTGTAGGCCTGTTCAGTATGAAAGGTGCTCTGAGATGCTCCAGGATTCAGCACTACATGAATGAAACAGACACCAAGGCTTTGCAAAATAGAAGATTTGTGCTGAGAATTCTGAGCATTTTTAAACTGTGCTTTAGTGTCAGAAGCAGAGCCAGGAGCCAGTAGTGATGAGGGGATTGTTCCTGTCAGGATGGAAGGAAAAGGTGAGCTGTTGGAACAGACTGTATGAACAAGCATTAGTTCCAGTAAAACCACTTTCTATACCCAAACCATAGTCCTGACCGATTTTATTTTTTTATCATTAAAAGTGAGACAGTAAATACACAAAGCCCACAACTGAGAGCAATAGCATAAAGAAATATTAAATAAGCCTGCATATTTTGCCAATGTAAATATCTGAATTGGTTTGGTAAGTCCAAATGTCTGTCAGTATAATTTTTTATTGTGATACAGGTGCAGGAGAGTCTAGGGAAACTGGAGGAAGTGTGAAAGGGAGAGCAGAGTCTACTGATGACAGAGGAGCAGCTCAGCAGCACAACCCTGAACCGCTAGTCACAAAGGAGACAGATGAAGATGAGTCTGTTGTTAGCTTTGATTACTTTGCTCACCCTCAGTCACAGGATACACATACATTTCTTTCGTATCATCCTCGTCAAACCCCTAATATCACTGTACCAAAAGTTTTTTAATAGCAAAGTTGGAACAAACCGCAAGTGGCTGACTTACTGTGAAAAAAATCAGTGTCTCTACTGCTCTGTTTGTCTCAGGCTTTGCAGAACAGTGCGTAGACCTAACATGTAAGGTTAGAATGACATGATTTTAATAATAATTGGTCGTGATCTAAAGTGGGCTGGTCTGAGGTATGAAACTCCAGGGCTTAAAATGAGTCTCAGTCTGGCCCTGCCAGAAATAGTGAACCACAGGCACTGGAAGTAAGCCACAGGCCACAGTGAGGTCTCGTCCCTACTGTTGAGCTGGCGGGTCAATTCTCCGTTTTTCCGGAGGTTAGGTCGCTGTGCCGTGACGTAGACCAGGGGTCAGCAACCCTGGTCCAAGAGAGCCACTATCCTGCATGTTTTTTTTTTTTTAACTTCTTTTTGTTTAGATTTCATGTGTGTAGCCATACAGTGCATTATAACAAATCATTATATAACAGAAATATATGTGTATATATATATGCATACATACACATATACATACATACATACACACACACACACATATATATATATATATATATATATATATATATATATATATATATATACACATACACACACATACATACATACATACATACACACACACACACACACACACATATATATATATATATATATATATATATATATATATATATATATATATGTGTGTGTGTGTGTGTGTATATATATATATATATATATATATATATATACACTACCAGGCAAAAGTTTGGACTCACCTTCTTATTTAAATGACATGAGATGCACCACAGATGGCCAACAAGAGCTCAGCATCATTTGTAACTCCTTCCAGACTTTTGGAAAACATTTCAGGTGACAACCTCATGAAGCTCATCAAGAGAATGCCAAGAATGCACAAAGCAGTAATAAAAGCAAAATGTGGCTATTTTGAAGAATCTAAAATATAAAACATGCTTTGAGTTTTGTCACACCTTTTTAAACTACATAATTCCATATGTGTTCATTCATCGGTTTGATGCCTTCAGTGAGAATCTACAATGAAAATAGTCATAAAAATAAAGAAAAACCAGGTGAGTCCAAACTTTTGCCTGGTAGTGTATGTGTGTGTGTGTGTATATATATATATATATATATATATATGTATATATATATATACACACACACATACATCTCAGTCTTAATGGGGGTAGTAGTCCATGGTTGTTTCAAGTCCAAGGCCACAGGGACCAGAATATTCAGGAGAGATCAACATCAGCCATTAAAATACAACATGGTAGAACCTTGACATTCTTTCAGAATCTGAGATAGAACAAAATAGAAATCCACAACAGCAACAACAATGAAAAGCAACAACACTTACATCAAATTAAAATGTGACTTAATGTGGGTCCAGTTGTTCATAAATATTTCTCTTTTCATTTGTAACACTGCAGTGGTATATTCCATGTTGTACACATCCTGAATTCTATCCCTCCATTGGACTATTGTGGGGGGTTGTGGCTTTAACCAGGAGGTTGTTATTACTTTGTTTGCAATCAGTAAAATCCTGCATGTTTTACATGTGTCCCTCTTCCACCACAGCTGATTCAAATGATAAGCCTATCATCAAACTCTGCAGAAGCCTGATAACGACCGTCAGGTGAGCTGGAACAGGGAAACATCTAAAGCATGCAGGATAGTGGCTCTGTAGAACTAGGGTTGCTTGAGATGCTATCCCTTCAGGTTTAAAAACTTTGCTATCTTCTACTATTAGTCCTTCAACAACCATTAGCCCTCAAATCGCACAATCAAAATTATACACAGGAAATTTAGATCCATTCTGGAGTAAAAAAAATTAATAATAAATGCATTAGAGAAGGGATTCAAAGGGATACAATTTGTAAGCCACCTTCCATCTTTTTTTGGAGTAATTCATATTCTGATGTGGAATAGGAAAAGGTATGGTTATTACCCAAGGACGTTTTTTATTTCCAATAAAGTGAGAGAGGTATCTTTAAAACTGTTCCATAGGTGTTATCCAACTAATTTAACTCTGATTAAGTATAAGATCAATGTCGTCAATTAAGGTATAATTTTACCCAAAAATACAGCATAAATGAATGTTAATTCAAAAAATGTTTGGGAAGGAATGCTTCTCGAACCAAAAAGAGTTTGTTCGAGGTGCTCTTTGGAAAAAGGGATTCAAAAAGTATTTATCACACTGGAAGAAGAATCCAAGGCACTCTCTTTCAACATTCAAATGCCTTTATTATCATGGCATGGTCATATCTAGATCTAAAAAACTTCAACGCATTTTAGCTTCAAGCCTTCATCAGGAAGTCAAACAGGAGCCTGAAAAAGTGTAGGTTCCTATATAGTAGGGTCTAACCAATAGGAACCTGCCAGCTGGGCATGAAGGGAATGGCCTGCAGAGGGTGTCCACATGGAAAAGGCCAGCAGATGGTGTCACTGCAGGTCAAATAGAAATATTTACAAGTATACATGAATAAAAAACAGTGCAAAATTTACATATTAAGATGAAACCAGTGTAAAGTCTTTAAAACAAGAAACAGATAATACATTATAAGAAAACAGAAAAGTCCAACTCTTCATTCAGTCCAGGGTGTACAGTGGCTTGGAGTTTAAAAATCCAGAAAGCTTCCCGTTGGTTTAATGTCTTTTGCCTGTCCCTCTTTCTTAAGGAGGACGGAATGTGGTCGATGCCAATAGCTTGTAGTGTAGATGGGTTGCTGTTGTGGAGTTCCAGGTAGTGTTTTGCCATCGGGTAGTTTGTGTTTCCAGTTCTTATTGCATATTTGTGTTCTGACAGTCTGTCCTGTAAACGTCTTTTTGTCCGGTCGATGTAGAACACTTTGCAGGTCGGACATTCCAGTCTGCAAATGATGAATGTTGTTTTACAGTTAATAAAATGATTGATTGTGTATTGTTTATGTGATGTAGAGTCCATGAAAGTTTTGGTCTGTATGACATTTGTACAGTGATTGCAGTGGCCGCATTTGTAGCTCCCTTTAGGTTTCTGACCCAGCCATGATGGAGTGCTAGGTTGGAGATGGCTGTGGACCAGTTTGTCCTGCAGTGTAGGACATCTCCTAAAGGTGATGAGTGGAGGCTGTGGAAAAATTCATCTGAGTTGTTTGTCGCTCTGAATGATGTCCCAGTTTTTATTAATTATTCTTCTGACTTGGTCCACTTCTGTACTATACGTAGTGACAAATACTGTTCTGTTTTGTGTTTGTTTAGGGGGATTCCTTTCTAGTAAGGTGTGTCTGTCCAGATGTTTAGCTCTTGTGTAAGCTTCTTGTAATGTGGCATTCTTGTAGGCCCTTGCCTGAAACTGTGCAAACATCTCCCCTGATTTACTCACAAAATCTGCATCTTGGTCGCACCCTCTGAAACTGGCCATGATGGATGTTTTCTTTAAGCCATTTGGGATGAAAGCTATTGGCATGTAGAACAGTGTTTCTGTCAGTGGGTTTTCTGAAAATGGATGTGTGTAACATCACTAAATTGTCTTCATAAATAGTGAGGTCCAGAAAATGAATGCTATCTTTACTGTAGTCCAATGACAACTTAATGTTTGGGTTAATGTTATTAAGGAAGCCATGGAAAGCTTTAAGTTCTGCCTCTGACCCTGACCAAAACAAGCGTACATCATCAATGTAACGTCCCCACCAGACAATGTGCTTTAAAAAGCTGTTCTTTTCCTGATTAAACACAAAATCTTCTTCCCATTTACCTAGGTAGAGTCCTGCATAAGATGGGGAATAGCAAGCACCCATTGCACATCCTTTTGTCTGTCTGAAAACCTTATCCATAAAAATGAATATATTATTGTTCAAAGTCCATTCTGTAAGAGTTAAAAGAAAATCATGAGGTGGCATTTCAGACTCAGGATGGTTTTTCAACTAAACCTTTGTGACCGCCAATAAAAAACAAACAGATCTTGACAAGTGTAGTCTGATCTAGTTCAAAGGAGTGGCTTGAAGTTCTGTATATCTAGAAAAATAATTAGGGCTGAAAGGACTAACTGACAAATAACATAAATAATCAAAATTAATATGTCTGTCGACAGGTCTCTAGTGACGTTATACACTTTTGTATAAAGGAAAGTTATGTAACTCTTGAGTATTTAGTTGTGTGTTTAAACTTTGTCAGACTCTGTAATTGTTAATCACAAAATGCACTTTTGTTTAACCCATAAAGACCCAGTAGTATTATTGCCCAAGCTCCCAAATAAATGTTTCTGTCCATTTAACCTTCCTCAAGTGATGTAGCAGCTTTAACTGTCATATTATCCTTTATATTTTGCAGTTTCACCATAAATCATGTATTTTCCTATATTTAATTCCCTATTTTTAATATAAATCTTCATGAATATTCACAGTAGATTCAAAGGTTATTGTATCTAAACAGAAAACAGAAGAAAAAGATATAAATAACTGAACATAAACCCAGTGTTCCCATCTACTGTCATTGATCCAACTCAGTGGGTTTTACTGGTAACTTAATGGTGTAGAAGATGAAAATGTTTCCACAGTAACTATGGAGTATCCGAACATCCAAATATGGTCTGATATCTGATGACCATGTAAAGATGAAGAACTGTATTTTATTATTGATAGGATTAGTGGATCAGCAGGTGTTAAACAGGTTAGATCAGTAGATGGTTCTGGTCACTGGTTGTCTGGGGCTATATGAGGAAAGGGGGAAAAAAATGTCATTGCTGCTGCAATATGTTTTGAATTTTGAAAAATGAATTGAATATTTTATTTATTTTTGGGCGACACGGTGGTGCAGTGGTTAGCACTCGTGCCTCACAGCAAGAAGGTCCTGGGTTCGATTCCAACACCAGTCGACAGGGGGTGGGACCTTTCTGTGTGGAGTTTGCATGTTCTCCCCGTGTCTGCGTGGGTTCTCTCCGGGTACTCCGGCTTCCTCCCACAATCCAAAAACATGCACTAATAGGTTAATTGGTTAATCTAAATTGCCCATAGGTGTGAAAGTGAGAGTGATTGTTTGTCTCTATATGTCAGCCCTACGATGAACTGGCGACTTGTCCAGGGTGTACCCCGCCTTCGCCCCTATGTAGCTGGGATAGGCTCCAAGCGACCCCCGTGACCCTAGTGAGGATAAAGCGGGTTCAGAAAATGAATGAATTGAATATTTTGTTCAACAAACTGTAAGAATTCAAATTGTTGTGCAATAAGTGTTCCTATTAAAGGAAAGAAAATGTATTTAATCACTGCAGTAAATATAAGTCAGAGCCAGTTCTGCTTTTACCTATTGCACCTAGTTGAAAAAGCACAAGGATTGTCAGTGTTTCTGTTATTTGTGTGCAACACTAAGTCACATTAGAATTTACTTTTAGAAGTCTGCAGAGTTTGTCTTAAGTAGGCCTGTATGTGTAGGTTAGCCACATTGTCAGACCAACTGAGGTGCAAGTAAGATAGAGGAAATTCGTGTTTAAGCTGTAAGATTTCTTTTGCAATAACTGCAGTAAATTTGAATATGAGCGAAAACTTTCAAACCTGTAGTTTATGTACAGTTTGCACATTTTTGTGGGAGTTATGTTGTAGGCCTCATATTATAGCACTCTACTGGAGATTGTCACTGTTAAAAACGGTTAAAAAGGCTCATTTCATAACTTTATTTGAATAGTAAAGTTAATTCATTTTCAGACTTCAGCCTCAACAGTAAAATGTATTCCTTCATGAGAAAATGTTATTGGAATATTTTAAGTCTCAACGGGATAGAATGTTAAAGTAATATCTTTGTTTTTTATTTCCTTCTTAGATCTTATGGTGTGTTCAGAGCAAAGGTTTAAGAGTTACAGTGCTGTAATATAAAGATTTTCACAGATTTTCATTTTTCAGTTCTGTTATTAATTAGTGATTAGAAAGTTCATCATTTAATTGCATTTAAAAAGGTGTTAAATGATTGTAATATAATATTTGCATTATAATTTGCATGCTCATGGCATTTTAGTTACTTCATGTCAATGTATAGACAAGTTGCTAAGGATAAATATAAGACCTTGTAGCTTTAAGATCCTCAGGTGAGCTGGGGGGTGCTACGAGCCTAGGGGGTATGTGACATTAGAGCCCAGAGGAGCTCACAGTTTTTCTGGCTGTGTTTGGACTGTGTGCTTAAGTTCATATGTATTTTATTCTCTATTTTTTGTATTTTGTTAAATAAATCTGAGAAGACGAACTTTAGTAGAGGAAACCCTTTTTACAACAGGAGTTAGTGACAGATGACCTGTGTTGAGGAAGATTGACCCAATTCTTTGACTGTGGCTTCCTATGTGTTGTCTTCACTATTGTAGTGGCATTTTCAGAAGTAGGAGTAAGGGCACAATAAAGATGGAACGACTCTGAAAATAGACAGGAGAACAAGGCACCACAGGATGCTCTGAGGTCACTAAATCCAGGCCCCCTGAACGGGTGCCGTGGTCTAGATCTATATCATAATTAACACTTAATATTTGCGTTGAACCTTACAGAATACAAGGATAACTTTTACAACAACAACAAGGAGAGACAAGAAAATGATCAGTACAGTCAGGGACGCTGCTTGAGATGGTTGGTTGGTGTGTGATGACCATCAGCTGAGTCCAGGCCCTTTCTTCAGGCGAGGACATAGAAGGAGTGATGTCTCTGAACTATCCGTCAGAGTTCATGAACACAGTCCATTTGTGAACCACCCCTATGTCTTACTAGGGTTGGCTTTAGTTGACACCGTTGGGTTTCCATGAACCAGAGGTTTGTGTTCTCACCTCTGTTTGACCTAGTCAGACACAGGCCTAAACATGTACTGTGCAGTGGTTGTGTGATGTCAACCATGTGACCCATGAGCAGCGCTAGGCTTGCACTCAGGGTTGTTTTAGCTGTATGTGTGAAAGCAGAAAGTGAGAGAAAAGTTTACGTTCTTGATCTCGTTCAGGGGGTCGCTCCCACGTAGGAATGTCATCAGCTTCATAGGTGGAACAGAGCGTTTGAATTCACCATCTGTTCGTTGGTGGTTTTGGCTTTACCACTGATGTCAGCCACTTCTCGTCCTGGTCTACCTCGTTGGGTGTTGACTTGGGTCATGCACCTTTTAGGCGGCTGATACAGAGATGACCTTTTTGCAGTGACTGACGTGAACCCTGGTGGCTTGTTGGGCCTTCTGAAGTCTGTGACCAGCATGAAGTCACCTGGTTGAAGGCTGTGAAGTGGACCTGAGGCTGGAATGGACAGGTCCACAGCTACCTGTTGACAAATCTGTTTGAGGATGGGAGAGAAAGCAGCACAACAAGAGAGCATATCATGTTTGAAATGAGAAGTAGGAAAGGGTTTGGAGATTCAGAGCAGAATCTCAAACAAGGAGATGTGGCAAACCGAATGTCAAAGGGGCTGAAGCTATGTCTGTCACAGGTTCACATGCACATACCCTACAGAGCACCAGTGTGGTTTTAGTGCTTTAACCATCCCCTCTTTGACACTTGTTCACACCCATGGGTCAATTTCACCAACAGCTTTTCAGGCTGACCTTCAGGGGACCACTGTCTTCAATTTCCCTTCTAGGAAAAATGAGTGAATACACAGTTGAATACCATCGATGGTTTCTGTCTAAGACAGGGATTAAAGTTCTCCATCACCACGACGGATTTCCGTCAAATGGAAAAATTGAGGGGGGAAAAAAGTCATATTGAAGTAACTTCCCCACGTGTTTCGCGGAGTCCAGTTGGCACCGCAATCCTGTCCTGGGTCTGCAGGTGTTTAACACAGACACGCCACGCACAGGGGGCTGATAGGTTTAACAGTGATGATAATAAGATGACTTCTTTATTTTTATGTAGGGAGGAGAGATTGATGACTATTTCTCTTTGGAAGGAAACGCTGCTCATTCTGTTCCTCAGAAACACATGGACAAGTTCAACTTTACCAAAGTTCAGCCTCCAGACGCTAACTTTAGTTTAGTGCTAACAAGTAGCTTTCATTATGAAAGAACCACAGCGAAAAGGGAAGAAGACAGAACTGATCTGCATGGACCTTCATGTTTGGGTTAATAGCTTATCTCCTCTTGCCGGTATATGACTAGTGTTTGTGTTTGTGTGTATGTGCCCTTCCCGTGCGTGCGGCTGTGCGCGCCGCGGCCTTACGCGGTTACGCGCCCGACTGCATAAGTGCTTTATTTTGACCCGTTTAGCATTTTATTTCTATCTGTGTGGTACAGTACGAAGATAAAATTGAATGAATGAGTAACACCCTTGGTATTTGCAAAGCCACTGTATTTTAAATACCCTCGGAGTATCTGTAACGGAATATAATTTCTGTTTCAGTTGACGTAATTTCTTCCAATCAGAAGAGATCATGATATTGGCGGGAGGGGGTTGTGGACGCAGGTTTGACGACGTACAGATTATTTTGGCCAGCATATATGACATCATGGACACGTTTGTAGAGGAAGGTGCTGAGGTGGTAACTATTGAGAGATGCGTGAAAAACAGATGGAGGTGGGCGTGGCTTGATGAGAAGGGAGACGATGGAACTCCAATTGGATCATGGTGCAAAAAAATGAAGCAGCCTGGTGCGTGCATGTGCGGAGTTTGCCACAAGAAGATTCTGTATGAGTTGGTTAGGGTTACATTTACACAGACATTTTCCCCAAAATTCATGTTGGAGTTATGTTTTAGGAGTTCCTAAATTGTTAAATAAAAAGTTTTTCACTCATTTTTTGCAGTAAGGTTTTCTTCTAGTTATTATTTTCACTTGCTTCAAAGGTTTTCATACCCTTTAAAATTAACCACAGAGCACCAAAATTGACCTGAAGCTCTAAAAATTTTCTGGGGGAGGACCCCCAGACCCCCCACCAATACCACTCATGGCATTTTTTCTATCCATGTTACTAATCTTCTACACCTGTACACTCTCCCATTCAGTGTGTTTTACAGTATTGCCAAATTTGACTATATAAACTTGTACGCTATAGTAGTATTGTATTGCATCATTTTTAATAGTGGCCAATGATTTTGACCAGAAGAAAATTTTCAGTCAGATGAAAAATTTTGCTTTAATCCCTGGTTTATATTGACAATGGTGTGTTAAGCTATTCTCAAAACATGCTCTTCAAAGTGTACAGTGCGATACAGTAATCATTAAGCATGCATAAACACAGCATAATATTTTAAATGTCAATTCTTTTTTTTCAGACTGCTGATTTGCCACTCAATTTTTGTTCTTTTTTCATGGTTTAAAATTTTGTAACAATACCAACTCATGCACAATTAGCACCCATTTGCTCTCATTCTTTCTTTTTTTCAGGTGGCCACTGATCACTACAATCAGCTCTCCTGTCCAGGTCAAATGGATCCAGCTGTCAGCACAAAGGTAAATTAAATGTCGCATTTAACTTGAATTTTTTTTTCTTCACTGGTAGATATTAACTTGTAAATCTGTGGTACATGTAAGTGTTACGTTCAAGATTTTGCAATGTTTGTCGGGCAGTGTCAAAACTATCACTTGGTATCTGCAACAGTATCCTCCGTGGACAAGTGTGTTGAGTGTCTGGGACTTATATCTTCCTACAAGTGGCTTGGCTATGTATGCAAAGGTGAGATATTTAGTGAATTCATACAGTGTGTAAAAGGACAGTGGGTGGATGTATAGCATGTGTTATGCTCTAATGATAAACAGTGTTGGGGTTAAAAAACAAACTTACTAAAGTAATCACATTACATTTGTCTGTAATGCTGTAGTGTAATGCCTTAAGTGCTCTCAAATTCAATAATCACATTACAGTTAATAATCAAACACTTATCTCCAAATTATTTGCATGATTGAGGTAAGACAAAAAATCTTTAATCTATAGCTGTTTATGCATATTCCCACATCAACAGCCTGAGCTCTACAATAAAGACTATATACCCATGAAATTCAACACAATGGTGTCATGTTTTCACCCAAAAAGAGGTTCTTAATCCCAGGCAGTCTTGTGCTAACTCAAAGGAGCAGGTGATTTGACTCCTCCCGATTACGTTTAGCCACTACTTCCATGATAAACATGTCAAATTAACTGGACAAGTCTACTGTAACGCAATGGTTTTGTCAGCAAGTTACAGGGGTAAATTTGTTGCTTTTGCGCTTTAGTGCATTTAGCCTATTACATGTGGTTAAGGCAGTTTAAACGTTTCTGTCCTTTTGAAGTCTCTGTTATGAGTATTATTTTGAGGTGATTCATATTTGCACTGGGTGGTGAGAGAGAGAGAGCAGCTGCTTTTATATTGTTTTATAAATTGATATTGTTTCATTTTTAGGGCAAAGTGATCGTGCTGCAGTATCAGTCCTACTCCACAAAGATCAAACCAGAGAGTGTAACATGTCTGTGAAGGATAGTGCCACAGAAATAAATCCTAAAACCAGGAAATTAGTTAGCATTTTTACACTTCAGTTTCCTTCATCTCAAAGTCGACAGGTCTTTGTGGCAGATACTTCAGGGCAAAAACAGGGCTGACAAGCCACTCCAGGACCCACAAAACTGAAGTCAAGGTCATCATTAAGACTGATGGATGAACAACAGTGTCTTTGTAGATCCGATCCACAATGCACATGTGTAAATGATAAGTTGAGGCAGAATATTGTTAAAATTGCACTTATTTTTCTCAAGAAATTTCAGGTTCTTTACTTCTTTTTTGTTTGGATAGTTTATAAAAGTATTTTCACAATTGAATTGGGTTTTTTTGCACTAAAACAAAGACAAAAATTTTGAGGTGTCATTATTTATAAGTTATTATGCAGTTATTTTACTGGTCTGACCCACTTGAGATGAAATTGGGCTGAACGTGGCACCTGAAAGTAAATGAGTTTGAGAGCCCTGATCTAGGGTATAACGGTACACACAGTTCACGGGCTGGTTCAGTATGATTCAGTGGTGTCACCGTTTGGTATGTTTTCGGTACAGCCAAACAGAAATGTCCTTGACTTTATTATTTACATTTAAAAAATGTAATTTGGCCTCCTTTTTTCTTTTTGTCATTTCTATTGCCCACCGTGTGTCAGCAGTGAATTTGTCATGTCCCCTGAGCTCTCTGAGCTCTTTTAGTCTGATAAATACATGAATTAACATCTGTATTTAATGCTACAATCATATAAACACAAGCTGAACAGCCATCACTAACGTACCTCTCTGTCGTTCTGGCCAAATTGGTGCGCTGGCATTTACTACACACTGCTGCTTTGGGATAATGTTCACTGCTGTCAGCTGCTGAACGAGAAGCTGTCACCCAAAGTGGGTTTCATTTCCTGGTTCAGGATGCGTGTTTGCTCTAGGTTCGATTCCTGACATGAGTCGTTCACCATGCAGCAGCTCATACTAGGTTAGCCACTAAGGAAAGTCTGTAGCCTTGCAGTGGTTCGTTCTTCAGTTCGGAATGTTTTTATCCACCACTCTCTCACCGTCGGCCTCATAATTTACAACAAAACTGACACTGATGTGGCACCAAACACCAGACCTGTAGGTTATCAGAGGATCTTGTTCTGGCCTGGTAATAGTGTTACTAACTATCTTGCGGCTAGCTGGCAGTAGCTTAGCAAAGCTGCATCCCAGTGTGTTTTACTGGAGTAACATGGTATAGTGTTTTGATTGTGGTTTGGCAGGTTGAGTGCAGTGAGAACTTCATTTTAAATACACTTTGAGCTATATATTTTGTTTTCCATATATTATAAGATTTGTTTAATGTAACATTTGGTTTGTAAAGTGTACCAAACTGAAAGCTATGTACCAAACAGTTCAATACAAATACGTGTATCGTTACACCCCTGATATAAACATCACTGCTGCATCTCAGAGCAGGCTAGTTTAAAATTTTTACTTTACTGTGGCTGTGTTAATTCATTTATTTTGCACATTTTCAGTTGTTTTTATGTCCATCTATTCATATGAGTTTCACTTACGCCTCTTGCCAGATGAGATTGTGTTCAGTGACGCTGAAGCCAGTGCAAGCGAATCTAATGACTGCAGCATGGCAGTCACAGCAACAGAATGTGGAACTGTGGAGCCTATGGATACTGACGCTACAATCAAAGAGCAAGTTCATGACATGGAAGATTTTGGTAAGCTACCTCACATTATATTTGTTTCTGTCAATAAAATTTGTTATTTTCCGTGCAAAAAAAAACACTCTTGTCAAATTATCTGTTCAGCAGGGTCTGTATTGTCAGTGTCATCTACAGTAACTGAGACTGCTCCTGCCTCTGAAGGTAAGCCAAGTTGACTATAAAGCAAAAAGGGGATTGTGAAATTTTTTGTGAAAATTAAACGCTGTATCGTTGTCATGGGCAGGGAAATTAGCTATAGAGATCAAAACAAATTTTTTTTTCCAGGCTGTGAACATTTTTATTTCTGTTGTAAAGTGGGGCATTTTAGCATTGGCTATTATGGGGGTTTGTTCTCTTTTGGAGACAAGCTGAAGTGTCATTCAAGGAATTTCAGTTTTTGGTATTTGTGCGTTGTCTTCACTTTGCTTCAGTTTGGTTCACTACTACAGATAGATCATGACCACAGGTTTGACACACATCACTATACACTAACTTTTTTTCTTTTATACGAATCAGGCATTCTGAGTTCATCTTGTTTATCTTGCTGGTGTTGTAACTTTCAAGCCTGGGTGTTGCAGTTACTTATCAGTGTCCCAGGTTCAGACCAGTGTTGGTGAACCCAGGACAGATAAGAGCAGTGATGCACAAAACTCTCAAGCTTAAATTTCCTTGTCTATGAATAAGCAATGATAATTAATGTGATGCATATCAGTAATTTAGCACTACTACTACTGTGTTATTGGAGATTTTTGATGTAATGCAAAAAAAAAAAAAAAAAACCTGTCTAGTTGTTGGAATCACATCAAGTGAGCAATCAGCTGGAAACCTTAACTGAATTATTGTTTCCTCAAGGAGACAATTTCTTGTCAACCTTAGCAATAGTTTAACTTAACTTTATTGACTCAAACTAACTAACACAATTTTTTTTGGTTTGTGTGTTATTTATTTTTCTATTTTGCATATCTTCTAGGACAAGATGGTTGTGAAGACCAGCATAGAAGAGTGCCAAAGAAAGTGTGGTTGAAGGCTGAGGTTGCCGCAGTATTGCGACATTTCAGAGATCACATTCAAAAAGGAAAACTGGCCACCAAAAATGAATGTAGTCAATGCAAGCTGGTAGAAGGCCCTGTGCTAGCACAAAGAACAGTGCAAAATATTAGGGACTTTGTTAGAAACTGAGGAATAGCTGCAAAGAGGCAGTCGGAGAAAAAAAAGCTTTAAATTTGCTGTCAGCCTTTTGTGTTATTCTTAACACTTGGAGATAGATTAGTCCAAACCAACTGTATGGAGCCATTTTAAGTTGTTGTTTTGTTTTGTCATGTTACGAAGTCTTATGTTTGTATAGCTTTATGCTGCTCGGTTTTGCTGTGAAGCAGCTGAAATGTAAAGTCATCCTTAAATACTGGAGGTAATAAAATGTTTGAGTTAAAAGGAATTAAAAAGGCCCTTGTGTTTTTTTTTTTTGCTGTATTATGCTGTTGGTCAGTGTCACCACTGCATTTTACTGATGTTTTAGATCTATATAGTACATAAATAAATAGAAATGTCCTGTTCCTTTAATGCATGGTGCCGTCAGGTCAGTGTGTTTTTATATGTTAATAAAGGGTGATTTAAAAATGACATCATTGTCCCTTTAAAGTCCTGATAATGTTTGTCAGGTCATTGTGTGTTTATGTTAATGAGGGGTGATTGACAAGTGACATCATTGTCCCTTTAAAGTCCTGATAGGGTTTTTTTTAGTCCGTGTAAACCACATATTTGTCAAAAAGAGAAATGTCTGCCTAAACCACAATAAAGTTAGGGTGGTGTGTATCGAGTTCTGTAGGGTGTATCTGAAAGCTAAAGTGACCTAAATTTTTTTCAGAATTTTTAAAGTGTTTCAATGCAACTCCTATAGCTCTAGGGCCCTGGGAAAGGGTAGTCCACCTAAACCACCACCGGGCCTGTTTGGAGAAATTGTCTGGCTAAACCACATAAACCCGTGTGTGTGTGTGTGTGTGTGTGTGTGTGTGTGTGATTGTTTAGAAGAAAAAAATAGAAGTTTACTGATGTATTTAGAGAAGATCAACAGCCTTTTTTTTTGCTTCTGTTGCAAATTATTTATAAAATGGATCATTCATTTAACAAGTTCAGGAATGGCAAATTGGAAACATGGGAGCCCTTTACTCACATCACATTACAGTAGGCTCTTGTTAGGGTATTGTCTGTTTAATTTAAATTATATAGACATTATATTATTTTTTTCCACACAGACCCTGTCAGTTTTTCTGTATTTTTAGATGTCCTTGTGGACATATAATAAAACATCACAGTTTGCTAAACTTTGATGTGTTTTTTGTTTGTTTGTTTTTTTGGGTTTTTTTTTTGGGGGGGTGGGGGTCGCTCGAGGGGGTTCTCGCCCAGGGCGTCATTTAAGCTAGAACCACCACTGGTGATTACTGATACGCTATTATGACTTTATCTCATAATTTCAACTTTTTATCTCATAAATATGACTTTTTATCTCATAATTTCAATTTATCTCATAATTATGACTTTTTATCTCATAATTTTGACTTGAATCACATAACTGTGACTTTACTATCTCATAATTTTGTTTTTTTAATCTCATAATTTTGACTTTTTATCTCATTATTATGACTTTCCATGGAGATTTTTTTTTTTTTTTTTTTTTTTTTCAGTGGTGGAAACGGGCTTCCTATAAATGGAATTATGGAGGACTGAACCTGCCATATTGAAAACTATATACAGAAATATAAAAATGGCTTGATAATTAATTTTCATACCATTTATCTATTTTGTCCTTATTTACATGTTTCCTTATTTAATTTTTATCCCTGCATTTATTTCTGTGTTGCTTCCTATTTACATTTTCTTCAGTATTCCCCCTTTTGCATTTTCCTCCTCTGTTTATTTCTGCTTCGCCTATTTATTTCTGCATTGTTTTTTATTTACATTTCTTTATCTCTTTTCTTATTTATTTCTATATTTATTTCATCTGACATCTTATTAATTTATTGGCTTTTTTTTTATTTTATTTTTTTAATTCATAGTCATATTTATGGAAGCCCGTTTCCACCACTGAAAAAAAAAATCCCCATGGAGGAACATTATATTAGAACATTCCCAAAAACCTTTTTTCCAATATTATGGATGATTTATGATTTTGGTTTTGTGGCTATATGAACTGAAGACCAAACATTTTTCAAAAATACTCTTTATTTACTAAAACCATAGAATTACACTGTTGAACCCTAAAGTTGGAATAATTTTGTTTTCAGATGCATTCCTGTTTTTATTCCTATTTATACACGTCAGCAATCACCTTTGACCTGGTACAGTGATTACATACGTAGTCCCAGTTACAATTTACCTCTCAAGAATAAATCACATTGTCACAATCATTTTGTGAGAAGAAGTAAAAAAATACTTCAGTCCAAGTTTACGGGCAACAGTGTAAATATGACTGGAGAAATGCCGTCACAGTTCATGTATCACAGGAAGCAAACAGGTTGTGTTTTTGTGGAGCAACAGTGTTCACAAAGGAATAATCCTGATTCCTACATTTTGGGCATTTTCCATGACTTTCAAAAAGCTCATTAATTTATTGGTTGAACCCTCAGAGTGTCTAGTGTGTGTGTATACTTTTATGTATTATTTTTTACCATTTATTATTATTTTTCTGGTCCTTTTGAATCAACTGTGTAACATAAATCAATGACAATTTTCTTTCTTCATCATCACTGTTCTGTTCATGTGGGAAGTAAATGAATGAATAAATAAATAGATAAGATTTTTAACATTACATCTTATCCTCTCACCTCTGTAGAAAATACACACAACATCAATTTTTAATGTAAACAAATATTAAGAGTTGTGTTTAAGTGTTTTGATTGAATGTTTATCTAAGTGTCCCGCAACTCCTCTGGTTCCCATCCCTTGTTGATTTTAACCCATAAAAACTTAGTGCTACTTTTGTGACAGTTCCCAAATGATTTTTTTCTTAGCGATTTATCACCATTTATTCTAATATTATGCTCAGTATTTTGCATTCTTTAGTGAAAATCTGGTATTTTTCTACATTTAATGTATTGATTATGATTGATGTTCATAAAAGTTCCAGTTAAAGTTGAGGGTTATCAAATCAAAAACAGAGAAAATGGAGGGAAAAGTGACGTTTTCAGTAAAATATATCATTAACTGAACATAAAAACGAGTGCATCCACAGTGTTTTCATGTTCACTGTGGAGCCTCTGAACGTCCAAATGAATCATGTCTAATGACCATGAAAGATGACAAACTGTATTTTACACCAATTTTTTTTTTTTACATGTATTGATAGGATTATTGGATCAACAGTTATTTAACTTTTTATATCAGTAAATGATTTTGGTTACCAGTGGGTGTTTAGGTGTTTATGGGTTAATGTGGGTGACCACATGACAACTCGTAAATAACAGTCACTCAAATTCTAAAGTGAAGGTGTTTTATTTCAATTTCTGTTCAAAAATGTCTTGTTATATTGGATTCAGATCTGTCTCAGCTGCCAGGCATCCTCAATACATCTTGTCAAAAAAAAAGTCTTAAATTAAAACGACAACTGAACAGAGATGAAAATGAAATTCATCTTCCACATCACCAAGATCACATAGAACACATAGATGTTGCTCTTCAGGAATGACTTTATGTCTTCCTACCTCAGTTGTCAGTGCTTAAGAGTCACATTTCAAGTTTTACATGTGGTTCTGACTTTAATTTGAGTGTAATTTGTAAGCTTTGGCCTCAAACTATTTTTTTTTCTTTCCACTGCCTCATATGGATCTCTTTTAGCACATGGGTATGTACAAAGGTATATTGGACAAAGTGTTATGAAGATAAAAGACCTTACAGAAAAAAGGATACAAGACCAAACCAATGAAAACAGGTACTGATTGGTTCTGCTGTCAGGCACATCAATATGTTATCATTACTAACAGCCTCATCAGTTATTCAGGAACATGTGAGATGTTAACTTTCATAGGTGTGCAAAGATGGGGTCTTACATTTTATTAAATTTTGTCAGGGAGCCATTCAGTGTGCACTTTATCTACCCTGATTTGATGTAGTAATGTCCTTCAGTATGTGGAAGAGGAGCTGAAGAGTTCTACTCCAGCAGTTTTTATTTAATAGCATTTATATCAAACTGCATATTATTCAGGGAAAATGTAATTCAAATTAGAAATGGAGCAACTGTAATTGTAAATATGTATGCATATAGCATTGACTTGTGTGCTTTGCTTTTTTTTTTCAGCTTCTTTACTTTTATTCCACAAGACACTCTAAGGATTTTGATCATCTGCATTGTCACACTCCTTCTAATTAATATTAACTGAGACACAGAAGATGATCTGTGTGGAAGAATCTGTCTTTATAATGTTAATGAATAAACACTTTATCCTCATCGAAATAAAAAAAACATCTGTAAAGGTCTGTAATTACCAAAAATTTGTTTTGGATTTAATTCCAAACATAGATTACCATGTAAATTATACATTTCTATCAGGTTTGTATGGTCACTTGGTTCTTTGATGAATTATGCAATTTTTTGCATTTTCTTTTGAAGTATGATTCTTGATGTTTACTGTATACAATGGAGTATCATACAATGACTCCTCACATTCATACATTACTTAAAGTTTTATACGTCTGCAAACATAACACTAATAAAGAGGCTGCTCCAATGAATCACTTTTTTGAGGTTGCTAAATAAAAGTCATGTTATAAAATATCTACAAACAAAGCATCCCATTAGGCCTGTGTGATGAAAATAAAGTCCATCCTCACCTCAGTGATTAAATACATTGAAAGTGATATTTCAGTAAACCAGGACAGAAGCTGCAAACCAGACAAATACTATGTACTCTTTGAGCAGAACATCAGATGTTCTATATGCCCACTATGTTTCAATGCATTGCCCCCGATAGATAGATAGATAGATAGATAGATAGATAGATAGATAGATAGATAGATAGATAGATAGATAGATAGATAGATAGATAGATAGATAGATAGATAGATAGATAGATAGATAGATAGATAGATAGATAGATAGAAAGAAAGAAAGAAAGAAAGAAAGAAAGAAAGAAAGAAAGAAAGAAAGAAAGGGTACGTTTAGGGATATACATTGCACACAGTTTTTTTCATCCATTGCCATAGAACAATTCCACTCCTAGCCAGCAGGTGGTGCTACATGTTTTAAAACAGAAGAAGAAGAAGACGCTTGTGTTCCTGTTTCCTGTTACAGTCAGTTGGCGGCTGAAAAGCGCCAAATCAAAATCGCTAAAGAGTCATTGAACGGGAACTCAGAGACTGTAATGGGAGCCAACGCCTTCTAGTGTTGTCGTTTTGTTTTTATGCCTTTAGAGTCGTGATATTTTCCCCTCACTGCTCAAAACGTTCATTTTGTGACAAACATGGAGGAACTTTTCAGCAAAGCGCTACAAGTGAACGTCAGATGTAGGGACTGCGAAGAAAGGTACGACTATCTGAATAAATGGGATAACTGTCATATAACTTTCCATTTGTACAGACAGCCTTATCATGAGGAAGGCAAGGATACACTTTTAAGCAACAGTAACGTTTTCGTCGATAGTGATTTAACGTATCTGTGGGGTTTTTGGTAGCTGTTCGTTAAAGTGTTCGTTGAGCCCTGTTCAGACCTATGTCTTCCACTGTTTGAACGGGGATGAACTCTTCCTAACCAACTTTCCAACCTCAGACAGAAAGTCTACAAATAAAATTGGCAGTTGTAATGTTCCAGAGATTTCTTTACTCTTGTCAACTGTACAGGTGTTGTTGAACTCAGCCCCGCCCCTGTTCGAAGGACACAGTACCTGAGTTGGATGTGTGTAGTCGCACAGTCAGTAATGTGGTATGGAGAGCAGAGTTTGGATGTTTTTTCGACAATTTGTCTACTGTGACAGAGCAGTGCTTCCTGACAGCCATAGAAACGTCACTGTCAAATACTTGTTGCGGTTCAGGTGTGTTCTCAGTGAGAACCATGTGCAGGAGGTTATTATGGCAATATTAGGCACTAGAGCTGGGCAGTATGGCCAGAAACTTAACTTTGTTTTGTTTTTTTTCAATCAAATGAATGATTTCTGATTTTGTTTTGTTTTGTTTTTTTGCTAAATGAACAGAAGTTAAAACATGATTCAAAAACACGCTTTCTTTACTAAAACCAAATACTATATTTCTGAAGAATTGCCGTCACAGCTCATGTATTTCAATAAGCAAACATTTTGCATTTTTCAGAGGAATTTTGCAATTTTTCGTGATTTTCAAAAAGCAAAACCTTGATTACTTTATCAGTTGAACTTTTAGTGTACACTAAAAAGTGTGTGTGTTTGTGCTCTTATTTATTTATTTGTGCTATTGTATGTTTTTATGAAGGCAAGGTGTAGTGAGACCAGCATTGTTGTGCAGCTTAGAGATGGTTGCACTGATGAAGAGACAGGAGGCAGAGCTGAAGAGTTTGGGATGACACGGATGGACAGGATTAGGAATTAGTACATCAGAAGGGCAATTCAGGTTGGACATTTTGGGGACAAAGTGAGAGAGGCCAGATTGAGATGGTTCATACATGTGCAGAGGAGGGACAGTGAATGTACTGGTAGAGGGATGATGAAGATGGAGCTACCAGGCAGGAGCCAAGAGGAAACTTATAGATGTGGTGAGAGAAGGACATGTGGGTATTTGAAAGAAGATGCAGGAGACGGGGTCAGATTGAAGCAGATGATTAGCTGTAGTAGCTGCAGCTATTTTATGTTTTTATGATCTTACTGTTTTTTTCATGAACATCTCAGAGAAACACTGTTGTTTTGTTTGTACACAGTATAAGCAAAATGACAATGAAGCTTGATTGAAGTCGGTTAATTGGATATTTTACCCAGTCCTTTCAGATGCTGTTAACTGAGAAAGGGACGGCTACACATCCTTGCTGTTGTGGCATCTGTAACTTGCCATCTATTGGTTTTTATACGTTTTTGAACTGTGTTAGAAATCCTGTTCTATCATATCCAGATGAGAGTTGCTGCTAAAATCACTCTCTGTGAAGCTTTAATTGATGCATAGCTGATGTCTTTTGATTAGATTCACAAGAATGAGACGATACAGTAAAAAAATAAATGCAGTCTAGATTTTTTCAGGGTTGCATATAATCAAAAATGCTCTTTCTTTAATAAAACTATTTGCTAAATATTCCTGGAGAAACAGATTAACAATTGATAAGAAGAAAACAATGTAGATATTTTCTGAATTTTTAGAAAGCAAAACAAATTAACTTGATTAATTGTCCAGCCCTAGGTTAGGCTGGACTGGGCGCATCATGTCTACTGCTTGATGCCACATCAAACTTATTAAAAGTGATTTAAATGCTTCAATTTCACAGGAAAGCAAATATTCGTGTCACCATCAATCTTCAGTTGACAAACAGTCCAGTACACAAAAGGGTGAGTTTTCCTTCTAACTCCTGCCATCTAATTAAAAAATAATTGTTTATAGATCTCATCTGCCTAGTATATTAACAGACCATTAACTTAGTGGTAAAAAAAACTACAGACTCACCTCAGACATTATGCAAGAATGTGAGGAGACAATGGTCTGATGGACATGTCTGTGTTTTGTTGAATTTTCTGCCACAATGAACTGATGAAATTGAAGTGATGTTTTTAAACATGCCTTTTCTTTCTGTTCACTAACATCCTGTTGTTTTTGGGTTGTATCAGGATCTCCTTGTCAGACTCACAGATGATGTAGATCCATACTTTCTCTTCAACCTTTCCATTTCAGAGGAAGATTTTCAAAGGTGAAGTACTGCGGGCATCATGTACTTTACAATAAGCAGTAGTGAATGTAATTTTAGTCAGCACACCGATTTTATCTCTTATCCATGTGA
The DNA here is from genome assembly GCF_902148855.1 of Sphaeramia orbicularis. Taxonomy (NCBI): domain Eukaryota; kingdom Metazoa; phylum Chordata; class Actinopteri; order Kurtiformes; family Apogonidae; genus Sphaeramia; species Sphaeramia orbicularis. The sequence goes on along the minus strand of NC_043960.1, from coordinate 30,941,709 downwards.
TGTTTTTTTCTTCCTGCAGTCTGAAAGTGCAGCAGGGCCTCCTCATAGACTTTGCTTCATTTCCCCAGAAGTTTATTGACCTGCTGAATCTGTGTTACTCTGAGCAGGAGTCAGACAATCCAAGGTATGTAGAAATGTAAGCCACGTCAGCAGTTCAGCTTTACTTAATGATTTATGGTTTATATATAGCGCTACAAGATGATTTGTAAGGATTTCATTAAAAAAAACATATGTAATAAATATGAATGTGAGAACTTGGCATGAACAAAGGTTACTTCAGTAAATCATCTCCACCCCCTTCTTTACTGCTGTCATTTCCCTCAGGTTTCTGCTGCACTTGTCTTGTCAGTCTCCAGTACTCGAAGGACCTGCCAACTTCAGTGTTGTGGAGACGAACGCTTTCAAACACTTGAACCACCTGTCTTTACGTCTAGTTCAAGGCTCTGACAAAGAGGTTAAAGATTATCTAGCAGTGTGTCTCTCCTCTTTGAAGGTTGGTTCTTCCAGATTCTTTTGTCTAAATATTGTTTGGCCGTAAGACTCAGTTTAGTCATAAAAATACCCTACATCGAATAATAATTTGAGTTTAGTATGCATTTTCCACGAAACGCTCAAAGATAATTAAAATTTCTCTTTTAAATTTAGCTTCTATTTAACCAGGGAAATCCCACTGAGATTAAAAACCTTTTTTTCAAGGGAATCCTGGTCAAAAGAGGCAGCACCAAATGCAAAATGCTAAAGTACAGTTGCAACACAAGCAAAAGACAACTGAAAAGAATAAATTTACGACAGATTATGAAAAAGAAGTGCAAGTTGTGGAGTCGGCCTCCAGAACTCTCAGTTTGGATTTAAAAGTGCTCACTGAATTTAACTCAGTTTTCAGTCTTTCTACAATGTATTCCATTTATAAGGTGCAGACTGAACAAAGCCCTTTTACCCAGTTCAGTACAGGCATAAGGAACAGAAAGCAACAAATGATCTTGTGAACAGAAAGAGTAAGGCTCATCATTTCTCTGTGCATTTAACTCTTTAAGTGCCAGACAGTTAAGGGGCTAATAAGCCTTAAAAGTGCCACAGAATTTGGCTGTTTTTCAGTATTTCGCGTCGTTTTTATAATAGTTGAAGAATCCTGCAGGAAACCGCTCAGTAACATCCGACCGATTGCTAATTAGATCCAAAACGCACCGGACGCAGCCGATTCATTATTGATCGTAATTTGCATAATTTATAATAATAATGGTAATAATCTTTATTTATATAGCACTTTTCATACATTAAAAACTGTAGCACAAAGTGCTTTACATATCAGTTTAAAAATCAGTACCGCCCCCCACCCACACCCACCCACTCACCCGCACACACACACACACACACACACACACATATACATGCAAACCTACAAGCTCACACATACTTAAGAAGACTGACTGAGCATGGGTAGACCAGAACAAAAATGTACAAGTAAAAGTAAAACATCAATTGAGGAGGCGCTGTCTCAGGGAGCCATCCGCACCAGGAGGCAGCCGCCGACCCCGGCGACCAGGCACCAGCAACACAGCCCCGCATCCCAACTAGTGGGAGAGGGCCAACTGGGACCCCCACCCACCAGAAAGGAGCGGACCCCAGTGAGAGAAGGCGCCACAGCCCCCGGAGTCCACAGCCGCCCCCCGGCATGGAGGGCTCCCTCTGATGAAACACCGAGAATAAGAAACATTAAAAAGATATAAAAATATTATTCGGTCGCGTGACCTCAAATTCCCGTCTGATTGGTCTCAAAAGGGGGACACAGAAAGAACGTCATCGAAATGTGAGAAAGAAATGGGGGTGGATGGTTTGTTTGTACACAAAAATGGTGTGTTCTCCAAAGCCGATCTGATCGGCCCGTGGCACTTTACAGGTTGTTTTCGTAAAGCCGATTTAATCGGCCCATGGCACTGAAAGTGTTAAGGTACAAATATAGGTAGACAGTAGGCCAAGTATTGTCTTATATATGAAAGTACAAATGACTGATCCTATGGGTGGCCACAGCCGCCCAACCCACTCGAGACTCAGTGTCAACACTTTACAATTAATAATGAACCTTAGACAAGCACAGTAAACAGTATCAACCATTTAAAGACACACTGCAAATTATTTGGTTCTTACCAAGATAAAATAAACCAACTTAGATTTATAAGTGTTAGATAATTTGTCTTGTTTTAAGAGTTAATTTCCTGTTTTAAGTGTTCGTACGTCTGTAGACATGCTTATTTCTAGATTTAACAATCTTAATTCTAGAAATCTTGTCAAGTGAAATTATCTACCAGCACGGACAGTTTTGAGTACCTTTTTCCTCAGATTTAGTGTTTTTATCTTGTTTTTAGACACCCCTTTTTTGCAGTGCATTTAACAGAAGCATTCATGTGCAAAAGATCTCCATAATCCAAAGATGTCATTTCTAAAATTGTATCCGCTGGACAAATGATTTTTCCTGCTCCTCTTAAAATCAGATTTCAGTCTCAGCACTGTTGCTTTCAGCTTTCTACACCAAACTTATTTATTTACATAGTGATGCCGAAAAGCCTGTTAATCAGTCTGTCCCTTGAATTCAGGTTTTAATGATCAGAGAAACTCCTGTGAGTCAATGAAGTGTTGAGATTCTGCACAGTGAAAGTCATTGAGGTTACAGTAAATAATGTTTTTTGAGAGCAGGGGCTTGAATAATTAATTCTCATGTCAGCTTTAATTGAAATAGATTAATCTAATTGCGTAGCCTCTGTAAATGGACAGGTATTAAAATAATATATAAACAACTAATGTACAAGGATGTCTTTAGGTCTGGAATGCACAATAATGAACAGAGGAGGTGATGTGCTTTTATTTCATCTCACTTTTTTTTTGGGGGGGGGGGGGGTGCTAAATAAGAGTTATTTTTTAGTTCAATCAATAAAAGTGAGCAAATGTAAAAATTGTCAGTGTAGCTAGTATCTTTCTTTAAAGGTCTCTTGATGAGATGTGTTGTCAATGTTGTAGGCAGAGAAGGAGGACCTGGAGCTGAAGCTGAAGAAGACAGAAGAGGATCTGTCCAGACAGCTCACTTATGCTCAACAGGTGTGATATGATGAATTGTTTAAGGCTTACACTACAGTAGAGTGAATACTGAATATGTTTTAAATGTTTGACAAACCTTACCATTTGCAATAAGGCATAAGTGGCATCACATCATGGTTCTTCATTTTAATAAGTCAACCCAGGTTTTCAGAGTCTAGTTATGAGCCATTTCATATCAAAGGGGCTGAGTTGGCAGCAGATGACCAGATGCAAACATGGACAGGTCTAGAACTGCATATTTCTTACAAGATCAAACTATAAGCCTAGAACAAATGTGGGGAAGTTAGAAGTATAATACAGCCTAAAAGTAAACACATCAGCTGCTGCAACTCTTGCCTACCTTAGAGATCCTCCCACTATCCACGTACTGTGGTGTTTTTTCTCTTTTCCTACACACAGGTCCACACTGAGAATTTTATTTCTTTCATACATGTTATTCTGCTTTCTTGAACATAATCTACTCTGAAACATTGTTGATCAAAAGTAAATCAGTCACTCTGAAACTGGAATTAAACCTGAACATACCTCTATAATCGTGCTTCATAGTATAGATTCCAGTTTTCCAAAGGATCTAAAACAACACTGCATTTGAGGACTAACAGGATCTCTTGGCTCAGTTCAGCTAATTCTTAAATTGGGGTCTAGTTTCTTAGACTTGGACTTCAGATACTTTTGTCTTTATTTGCTATTCTTTTAAATATTACTGTATTTGACCTAATTTTTTGTCATTGTTTTAATTTGGCAAATATCACAGGTTTTGGCTTCTGACTGATTAAACATTTTTACCTTATAACCTGATAAATCAAGTGTCAGTAAAGCTATTAATAATCTTGCATTTGATCTCTGCTTAGTTTTTTATGTGATCACATATTATTTTGGATCGAACACTCAAAGGAAACTAGCATTAATGAACATTTGTTTGGGGGCGTATAATTGTTGTACAGACTCTATCTGAGAAGTCTAAAGAGCTGGACAAACTACGTTCAGAGTGGACGAGTCAGACGAGCTCTCTGTCCAGTCGTCATTCTCAGGAGTTGCAGTCCGAGAGGGAAAAGGCTCTAGAGGTAAGTCTTAACCAGCCTTTGATAAAGATGTTACAGATGCAGAATTTAATCATGATTCAATATACACTAACTTTGCTTTGACCCTTTCTTTGCAGCCATGTGTTTACAATGCTACCAAATTCTCCCCCATTTTGGTCGCAATCTGACACGAGAGGACAGAATTTCTTGGTTTTGAAAAATGGGATGATTGTACAATAAAGTGACTGAACAGTTTTGGATTCAGAAGTCCTGTCCTCCTGAGACCTAGCAAGGCATTTTTGTCCTCTGTAGTGGGCAAGAGTTTCAGAGCTTTATTTAAGAAAAAAAACATTGTTCACCGCAAAAGACATTTTATGAATAAATAAATAATCCCAAGACAATTATTTGATGGGGGGGAGCAGAAACCTTCCTTGGTCTTGCAAGGATATGGTTAAATGGTGAAAAGCAGCACCAGTGAGCTGTGCACTGTGTCTCAGTTACAGAGCAGGCTTCAGCAGCAGACTGAGCACCTTCGACAGGAGCTGGAGAACACCCATAAGAAGAGCAGCCAGCAGCTCCAGAGCAGACTGACGGAGCTGGAGGCCTCATGCAGAGAGCTCACAGAGAGGAAATACAAGAACGAGTCTACGATCAGAGACCTGAAGATTAAACTGGTGGGAGCAGAGGAGGTACATACACAGCCAGTGTTAAATCATCACACATACAGTGAAAATCCCCTCATTAACTGTCTGATAGTTTGGAACACATTCAGAGTGAAGAACAGACATTCAGTTTCATCCTGCTCTACACGTTATTAGTGATACTGAAGGGCAGATTTACTGAAGATGTGCACTGTTGTAGGTATGTGCTTTGTTTTTTGTTTTGTTTTTTTCGTCATGGAACCTTTGGTAGAAGGGGATCACAGAGGCTGATGCACTCCACATTTTGATCTTGATTAATGATCTGATACATTGATAGGGACAGATGGAGTATCAGCCATGAATGATTATCACATCCAATATTCACTTTTTTTTTTAAACTATTACCAGGATCTGTAGTTTTGTTTTTATCTGTTTTCTCATAAAATAAATGAGCACTATCTGATTAGTTGCACACAAATATTTATTTCATTTACTATCACTTATTTATAATCCTTCCAGTTTAGTATGAAAACTGGCAATAAATACTTTTTTTTTGTCTTTTTTTTTAAATTCTACCTTCTTTTATTTGAAAGTTAATCCAAAGGAATTTAATGACCAAATACTGGTCATCAGTCTCTTTGATAACTAATAATCAGCCCTGGAAATAAAAGTAGTGGGAATTAACAACCTTCATAGTGGTAATTTTATTGCTCAGAGGTAGGGCTGCATGATTTTGGCCAAAAAAATAACATCCAGATTTTTTCCTCTACAAACTCGATTTTCGAAGCTGTACTAATTCCACACAACCAACTTGCTATTTTTAGCCACGGACTTCTCACTTTCCTTAGCAAACACCATTTTTGTACTGGTATGTGGAGACCAAAGACTGGAGACCTCTCGCACAGTTAGGAGGAGGAGCCTACAGTAGCCTGGAGATGTCTGGCCCAGAGACACGAGATATGAAATTCGATTTGACGATTACCCTGTTTTAAATATTGTCCTAATCGAATAATCTGGTTTTGATTTAAAATCAATTAATTGTGCAACCCTACTTAGAGGTATCTTCCAAGGATTGTGTTGAAATCATCAGTGTTAACAGCGGATTTTGATTTCCACATAAATACTAAATAATATGAAAATATCACTCAAAACCAGGATGTGAATTAAGGGGATTTATTCTTGCAAGAAGGAGGAAAGAGTTGTGAATCATACAGCAATGATCAGTAAATCCAAATTCAAAGGACTGCCTCCTTGAATCTCAGTCTTATAGTTGTGGAAAAACAACGCAAGGTCTGTCAGGGAGATACTACATCTCACATCCTGGGAACAGTATTACCTTGGCTTATGGTGTACCTCTAGCAAGGGTACAATGGTTATTTCGTCTACAAAACAAGATTGACACAAGGCCGAGGTCATGGTACTTTTCTATGATCATGAATGCTTGAACACTCTAACTTCATTGGGATGGCATATGATTTTTCTGATAAAATACCCATATGGAAAAAAATAAACAAATAGTTGAGTCTAATAATGACCAAAATTCAATCCCACTGACATAATTGTAGGAGTGCCAGCGCTCCAAGCAGCAGGTGTTGTCTCTGAGGAGAGAGAACGGCACCTTGGACACAGAATGCCACGAGAAGGAGCGTTTGGTGAGCCAGCTGCAGATGAGAGTCGCTGTTCTGGAGCAGGAGATGAAGGACAAGGAGCAGCTCATGTGCAGAACAAAGGAGGTTCTGGAAGCCACTCAGCAGCAGAAGGTGAGAGATGCAGCTCCTCTGTGTTTTTGTCTTTTATTTTTCTTAGTAGCCATGGTGGAAATAAAGAGGGCATTTTAGTTTATGTATAAAGGATTTGTTGAAACAAAAAAAAATGGACATTGTCCTTTTAACTGGATTTTCTGTTTTACTGTGTTCATTGTGTGTTTTTGTGTAGGACTCAATAGAGGGAAATGCTGAGAGCAAAGAGCTTCAGATTAGAAAACTTGAGGCAACTGTGAAATCCCTCTCTGAGGAGCTGCTAAAGGTTTGTTTAGTTTAATTCTAAACACACAAAAGAAAGAAATGAGACTGTGGGATTGTTGACTGTTAAATTTGCTCTTTATAAGCCAGGTGTTCTGGAAAACACACTTAAGTCTCCCAGAAGTTTTATTTGTTTTATGAATCACCATGTTGGTCCAGTGCTTATTCTTTATTATTTCAGGCCAATAATATCATAAAGAAGCTGCAGGGAGATGTCAGAGGCCTGGTCGGTAAAATCAAAGTTAAGAACACTGTGACGGTGTCCCAGGAGAAGGTGCTCCAGGAAACATCAGAAAAACTGCAGAACGTTGAAAAGGACTTACTGAACAGTCAGCAGCAGCTCATCACCAAGGATGAACAGGTACATCTGCAAATCATACATGTGTTCTGTTTATGTGTCCAGCTGTACACTCACATGCACCGTGTGTATCATGTGTTTGTACCATATTTAATAGGAAATGAACTGGTAGAATATGTTTTTCAGAACCTGGCATGGACAAATATCCCACCATAAATTTTATAGTGTGAAGGACTTTGTCTAAAGTTCCCAAATTATGACTAAAAATGCTCCAAATGCTTACTAATAGTACTAATTTATATATTTATTCACTTATGTTTCCAGGTTACTAAATTAAAAGAACAGTTGGAGGCAACAGTACAGAAACTCAATGAAAGCAGAGAAGTGTTAAAAACTAATGAGAATGGTAAGTAACTGCATCTACTGAGAAACTCATTAAATGCAGCAGAATATTGTCATTACTGTGGGATCAGAGGAGCACGATGGAGATAATGAGAACTTTTATAAATAGCAAAGCCTGCAGAATCAGATTGTTATACCAGATAAGAGACATACTGTAATATCTACATGAATCACACATTCACATTATTAATTTGGATGGTGTGTGATTGTGTATGATCATTATCTTGTTGTCTTGTCAGCTGTTTCATCTTCTGTTATATGTCACCACAGTTATAAGCTGGCTGAATAAGCAGCTGAATGAAAAGCAGCTGTCCAGAAAGCCGCAGTCTGCTGAACCCTCGGACCATCCTTCAGTTTTGTCTACAACAACAGGACTCAGGGTAGGGAATGTCTCCTGACTCTGCTCAGGCCCAGACAAGACCATGAACTCAAACCAAAACTAGTTCATAAAGATATATTCAACTGGTCTCAAGTATTAGTGTCTTTTTTTGTTCTTGGATTAGTCAATATATAGAAAAACCAAAATTTTACAACATTAAACTCTTGCTTTATGTTAAAGTCTTGTCTAAGGATTAAGACATTTGTAACTTTGCTAACACTCACATCATTAACCAGTGGCACCAACTGAGAAAAGGGAGCAAAACATGATTTGTGGTTTAATAAGATCATCCACCAACTGCAGGAGAAATAGAACTATGGATCAACAGTTGTTTTCAACTATTTTTTTTAATGCTGTATCTGAATTTTCCCTGTAAAATATATTGTGAGCATTGATATTATTCCTAAAAATACAGGTTTTCTACAGGAATGAACTGAGCTGTTGATTTAAGCTGCTGTTTGTTAATTTCTTTAATAAAAGACTGAATCTACACAGAATTCAGAGTAAAATAGTCCTCCTTAACCCATAAAGACCCAGCACTACTTTTGTGGCAGCTCCCAAATGATTTCTCCCTCTATATTCAACCTTTATTAAGTGATTTATCACCATTTATTGTAATATTAACTTATTTATTTTGCATTATTTCAGTGAAAATCAGTTATTTTCCTGTATTTAAGTCATTGATCATGTAGATGTTTATAAAAGCTCAGATTAAAGTTGAGGGTTATTATATCAAAAACAAAGGAAACTGAAGAAAAAGTGACTTCTTCAGCAAAATATCAATAACTGAGCATAAACCGTGTCTCCATCCACTGTCATTCATCCAACTCTGTGGGTTTTACTGGTGAGTCAATGTTGTAGAAGATGACTATGTTTCCACATTCATTATAGAGCCTCTGAACATCCAAATAGGTCATACCTGATGACCATGAAAAGATGAAAAACTGCGTTTTACATCAATTATTTATGCTTATTAACAGGTTTATTGGTTCAGAAGTTTTTTAACATTTTACATTAGTAGATGATTTTGGTTGATCCTGGATGTTTGAGTCTTTATGGGTTAAGATGGACCAGAACTAAACAGCTTTGTGTAACAGATTCATTTGGACATTTTTATGAAAAGTGAGTACAAGTTACACTCTCAGGATTAGCTGTATCTTTGAAACCGGCCTTTGGTCACTGTTTATTCCATTTCAACACATCTGTAAATATGGACAGTAGTTGTACACTGTACTTAACAAATATGTTTGTTTACAGTACACTGACGTGCGTAGTACTGTGTAGAAGTCTTAGACCACCTTTAGTTTTGTTTTTTCAGGGTTGAAATAAGCATACATATTCCTTTCTCATTCTCTTTTCTTTAATTACAATGAGGAAACACAGGAAATACGTGTACATCCTTAAAAGATGCACACAGATTTAAACATCTGACATGTTGAATGAAACCTAGTATAAAAACATCAAAAAATTAATGCTATAAATGTCATATTGTCTGAACAAAAGGGTTAAAGACATATTAAGTGCTTTTTTTTCCCCCTGAAACATTTGTTTTTCCTGCTGTACGTACTTCCCACATATCCAGATTTTATATATAACCAAACCGATAAATATCATCCACTGTCTATCTTCCACGCCAGTACAGATATCAGCCAACATCTGGTAATACCGATGTTCTGTTGTCACAGCAGTGATGAAGACTTCATTAGTCAGATCTGTGTGTGTGTATGTGTGTGTGTGTGTGTTTTTTCCAGGCCCAGTTCTATCCTGTGTCGAGCAGACCTGCAGTGTCTCCATCGGCAGCTGCAGACAGTCCACCTGCTGAACAGCGGGCAGCACAGCACACTCACAGACACTCACTGTAAATAGTTTCATACATTCTGCTCACACCTGTCTCCACCAGTGTTAAAGACTTAGCATCAGACTGCAAATAAAATGTACAATGTGTGATGATGATGTCATTATGTTGTGAATCAGTTTTCCAAGTGTCTGTCCTGCCATGTCTGGTCTTCATTCATTGTCTCGTCCTCAGAGGAGATGCTGCAGGCCTGGACTCCAAGTACTTTGAGAGGAGAGATGATAGCATTCCCATCTATGGTTTATCATCGAATCTGCTGCATAGAGGTAAAACCGCTCTTTTTTTTTTTTTCCTCCTCAACACAGCAACCACTAAAGCTTCTGAATTTGACTCTAAACAGCAGATGTACATAAGCCCCTTTTCCACCACAGGAAGTTTTAGCTGGGATTTTGAACATTCCTGTATGCATTTCCACCGAAATTACCCAGGAGAAAAAAACTTTCCCTCAACCCCAAACTGACCTTGAAAATAGTTCCTTGTAGGGGGTAGGACTTTTCAGATTCTTGAATTTTTGAGGGGTGGGGCTGTGTGTGCTGAAGAACACTGATTGGTGGAGCACATTTACAGCGTTCTGCACTTTCAGGCAACGACATCCATTTGCCAAATATGCTCTTTTGAGTGTATTCGGTTCACTCCTACGAGTTTATTTCATGAAGTCTGTCCATCCAAATACACTCAGAATAGCTTGGATCCGGTCAAATATATTTTCTAAATACTCGCAAAAGAAATTCAGCAGGACTTTGGGTTGGTGACACAGAACACCCCAAGCCTGATTTGAGCACATTTTTCCAGAACTTTGGGTATGGAAATGCAAACCAGACAAATTAGCAGGAATTCTTTTACCCAGGCAAATAAATTCCTGGAAGTAAAAGTTCCTGTGAATTTTGGCAGGAAAGGGGCTGTTAATTAAATACATATCATATTCACATATATTCTGTCTGTTATCAAAATACATGGGCTAAGTTATTTAACAGAATGTATGTTGAACAGTTTTTAGTAGGTGCACATAATCCTGATATCGGCAGTAAGTACAACCAGGGCCAGTTTATGTGACATCTTAATGTAATTTAGAGATTCTGTTGAATAGCATGTTTAACTGCTGTCTCTGTTGCTTGTGATGCAGTGTTTTTAGCTGAATCAGAAACATGTCATCTGTAGGCGTGTATACTCCAGATAGGGACAGTTTGGTATTTGCCTGTTTGTTCTTTCTTTGTCCGGTTCTTTAGTGCTCTGGTTGTTCAGACGCTGTGAACTGTAGCCAGTGAAAAAAGCAGAAACCCTTACATTTGACTCTGTGCTGCATTTCTAATGTAATACTAGTCTACTCAAGAGAATTGCAAATAAGATAAATAAATAAAGTTAACCTGAAAGTATTTTGTTGAAACTAGATAAATGGCATACAGGAGGAGCTCAGAATTTTTGTTTTTTTCTTTCAGAGATCCATCAGCGAGCAAAACACTCTGTAGCTTCTGCCTACTTTTCCGCCTGAGGAAGAAAATCCTTTGAGCAAAGAAAAACCAACAAAACCCAGGTCTCGTGTTGACACTCCTCTACAAAACTGTCAGTAATGCGTGGTTTTAAAGTTGTTTTGACATTAGTTTTTGTGTTGTCTGTCTAGTATGTGGATAAAAGTGAATGCTCTTGTGTATAGATTTCACATTATGGAGAATGCATCCAAGGCATCATTTCCCTCATCATTTTATTAAGTGTCTTTAATAAACCTTTTCCAGGATAACTGTCTTGTGGCCTTTTCTTGATATTTACTCAGGCTTTTAATCTAAAGTTTGATCAAATGTTCAAATTCCCATGAAGTCATCTGTTTGCCTGTGTCTGGTCAACTTGTTTTGTAGGGATTCTAACTGTATTCATTTGACAAATGTTGGCTGCATAAAAGCACGTCATCAGACTTTGCAGGGCTGTTTCAATGCCCAGCGTGCTTCCAACAACCAAGCCCTTTGGAGAAATTTTAAGTATGCATCTGTGGATCTTCACGTCCCCAGTGTTGTTAAAATACCCACAATTCTCCATCTCAAACTTTTAAAAATGCTGATAAATGGGGAAAAAAAGCCAACCAAACCTGCAAATAAACTGTCTAAAAATAAAGAGCTGATCACTTCTCCAGAACAAAATACAGTGAAATCTAATTATCAGGTGGTCTTAGTCAAGATGAGACTGATTATTTACATTATAGAGAAATTCATGTAAAGGCAGTTCTAGTAAAGGCTGATAAATGGAACATCTAGAAAATAGAAATACTGAGGAAAGAAAAAGTGTATTATTTCTTTGTACAGGCTACTTTCATTGAGACAAAGGCTACATTGACAAAAGATTTTAATGCTCTATATAGATTTTTTTTTTCTTCTACAAAAAAAATTTCCAATATATATTCAAATCCAACATTTTTGTGTGGTTCATGTTGTAATTTAAGAGCATGTTAGGTGTTTTACATGCAGTCAATGCTATTCCTAATCTTTGGCATGTCCAAGACTGACATGAAACAATGTCACATCCTAATGCTAATTTACACTTCTGGCTTAATTCAGTTAAAAGATTATATAAATGTTGAAAAACAAAAAACAAATCATTGTATTGAGACTAAATGTGTTTTGATGATGGAACTGTAGATAAATGCGAAACAGGACAGGATGAGCTTACTGTAGTTATCTTTATCTTTTCAGAGATCTGTTAACAAACAAAGCACTCTGTAGCTTTCACCGACTTCTCTGCCTAAAGCAGAGGGAAGCTGAGTGTTCAAAGTAAAACCAACAAAACTCATGAAGGTCATCTACAAAACAAGAAGAACATTGCTTCACAAAGATAGATTAACAGATGGGATTGGATACTTTATTTTCCATCTTGGCTGTGACATTGTTTTTCTTACACACATTAGGAACTGTTTGAAGAAGCATGTGAATGATATACTCATGGTTCCTGTCGTGTGCACACCTTAGGAGTCACTGGGCCGGGGTTGCTGTGAGATTTTAGGAACAGGCCAGGGACAAATTGGGTGGAGGGCATGGTCATGTTGGAGGACTCCAATGCAGGGAGGAGGATGTACACGAGGAGCGCGTGGAGGGGGTCCACCTGGAGGAGGAGGTCCATCAGGATGAGCATGTGGAGGAGGTCCACCAGGATGAACGTGTGGAGGGGGTCCACCAGGATGAGCGTGTGGAGGAGGTCCACCAGGATGAGCGTGTGGAGGAGGTCCACCTGGAGGACCATGTGGACGGGGTCCACCTGGAGGACGTGGATGGGGACATACAGGTTCCGTCTCCAGAACAGTGGTATTCTATTGAAAACAGAACCAGCAGAGTTTCCTGAAGTGAATGTCAACATAATACAACTGTACAAACTCCATTAAACTGTCAATAACGGGGACAGAACTGACACAAAATCTAGAGCAGAGGTGTCAAACATGCGGCCCGGGGGCCAAATCCAGCCCGCCAAAGGGTCCAGTGTAGCCTGTGGGATGAATTTGTGAAATGCAAAAATTACACTGAAGATATTAATCATTTTAGTTCAGGTTCCACACACACCAATTTAATCTCAAGTGGGTCAGATCAGTAAAATACTATCATCATAACCTATAAATACTCACAACTCCAAATTTTTCTTTTTGTAAATGTAAACATTTCATGTCATTTTACTGTATTTACACTAAAACTATCATTTCACAAAAAACCTGAACAAATATGAATATTTTTAAATGTCTGAAGTGCAAATTTACCAATATTCTGCCTGTTTTTAAATGTTTTGTGTATTCACAGATCCACTGTGATCTGTAAGTTGTAATTTACATGTGTAAATGATAAACTGAGACAATATTTTTAAAATTGCACTTATTTTTCTTAAGAAATTTCAATTTGTTCATGTTATTCACATTGTTTTAAAGGATAGTTGGTAGATGTAAATATTTTCATCGCATAATTTTACTTTTTCTAAAACATAGAAGAAAGTTTGGAGTTAACATTATTTATACATTATTATGTTATTATTTCACTGGTCCAGCCCACTTCAGATCAAGTTTGGCTTAATGTGGCCCCTGAACTAAAATGAGTTTGACACCCCTGACCTAGAGGTTGAGAGAATAGTCCATGAGAACAGAAGAACTGAAACTACAGCCACCACAGGAGGACATGTCCCTCCAGCTCTGACAAAATTAATTGTGGTGCTTGTTAATCATGTTGGCTTATTTTGTCCCATTGTTGGCAGATGAATTAAGATGTTTAAGTAATTTAACACTTGGACACATCACTGATAAATTCTAGCATGTCTGGTGAAAAATAAGAGTGGTTTTCCAGTTCTTCTGTGTAATTCCAAACATGTTTGAATTCATTCTAGTGCTCCGCTGTGGTTCTTAGAATGCTGATTAGCAAAAGGAACCAACCTAACACATAATGATAGACTGGTGGAAATTTGGTGAAAAAAAAACTCATGTTTTTTAGAGTTACATTATGGGAAATGAAATATCGACAGGCAGAGGGATAAAATGTAGGCAGCATAGTTTGGCATTAAACATATTGGCTCCAGTCTGTGCATGTGTTTAGTCTCACCGTTGGTGGATAGAATTCACAGTCGACAGACATCAGCCCCTTCGCAGTGCCATAGGTGGACTTACAGAAAGCATGATGCTGTTGGAGAGGGAGAAAATAGTCAGGTTTCCTTGAAAATCTATCAGTTTTCAATCAGGTTTTTAAGAGTTTCTTCAAAAGAAAATGTGGATTCACGTGTATTGCATAATTCATACTGCCCAGCATGGTGCGTGGGTCTAAAACTGAAGCAATAATGAATAGTGATTAACTGCCTTCACATGATGGGAGCTGGGATAGTGTCCTGCACCCCCACACCCCTCCAGAGGATTAAGCAGTTTGGAAAATGAATGAATTATATATTAATATTTGTATGTAAAAATCAGCATTTTCCATTAGATTCTATATGACAAATGTCAACAGAACACATTAAATGTAGTATTAATTCATTTCAGGTTCATGAATGTTGAACTTACAGCTCGGTCAGGGCAGAGGGGTCGACACGCTTCAGGCACAATTTTGGATTCTCTTGGACAATGAGTTTCCACAAGGACAAACTCTGCAAAGTAGCCCATCCCTGCAGTAAACATGTACTGAGACAGACAGGAAGAGGATAGTGTTAATGGGATGGACAGTACAGATGAGGAACTTAAACCTATATTCAGAATGATTGAGCAAAATAAATCAAGCACCTCAAAGTAAGTTTTGATAGTCTGAACCTTTTTGATTTTAAAATGTTACTGAATTTCTCTCAAAACACTCATTTAAAAAGTAAGAAATAAAAAAACAAAAAAGCTTTTCTTTTTTATGATCATCAGATATGACCCATTTGGATGTTCAGAGGCTCTGTAGTTACCGTGGAAACACAGTCCACCAGTAAAACCCATGGAGACACTGGGTTTTATGCTCAGTTATCTTTGCTGAAAAAAAAAAACAAAAAACTTTTTCTCCAGTTTTTCTGTTTCTGATACAATCACCTTTGAATTTACTCTGATCTTTTATGAACATCTACATCACAGGTGTCAAACATGCGGCCCGGGGGCCAAATCCAGCCCGTCAAAAGGTCCAGTCTGACCCTTAGGATGAATTTGTGAAATGCAAAAATTACACTAAGATATTAACAATCCTTTTAGTTCAGGTTCCACATTCAGACCAATTCAATCTCAAGTGGGCAGGACCAGTAAAATACGATCATAATAACATAGAAATAATCACAACTCCAAATGTTTCTCTTTGTAAATATAAATATTTTCATGTATTTACACTAAAACAAAGTATAATTTCACAAAAGATGTGAATAACCTGAACAAATATGAACAACCTGAAATGTCTTAATAGAAGTAAGTACAATTTTACCAATATTCTGTCTGTTATTAAATGTTTTGTGTGTTTGTGGATCCACTGTGATCTGTTCGTTATAATGTACATGTGTAAATGATAAACTGAGGCAGAATATTATTAAAATTACACTTATTTTTTCAGTTTGTTCATGTTATTCACATCTTTTGCAAGGATAGTTTGTTGATGTAAACCTTTTCATAATGTAAATTTACTTTTTTTGCTCTAAAACAGAGAAAAGTTTGGAGTTGACATAATTTATATATTATTATGTCATTATTTTACTGGTTCGGCCCACTTCAGATCAGATTTAGCTGAATGTGGCCCCTGAACTAAAATGAGTTTGACACCCCTGATCTACATGATCAGTGAATTAAATATAGGAAAATACCGGATTTTCACTGAAAGAATGCAAAATACAGAGGATAATATTATAATAAATGATGATAAATCACTTAGATAAGGTTAAATACAGAGAAAAATTCATTTAGGATCTACTACAAGAGTAGCACTGGATCTTTATGGGTTGGTTGGAGGGTTTCCTGGGCCTCAACACACTTATAATCACTGAAAATATGTGCAATAGGGGCTGTTTCTCATTTTTTGGCTTCTAGATTATGTGTGAATGTGTGTGAGAGACACATTTTCTTTACCCCTAATCTCATCCGTCCAATTTCTTGTAAGATGTAGTAGTGGTCGTTGCTGGTATTCTTGTTAAAGTCTGTCACAGCTTTAGAAACAGACATCTGGCCCGTTTGATCACTGACACTGATCAGTACAGGACAGTCTGGACATCGATCTATTGCCACTGCAAAAACACAGACATTTATTGTCATGACTGGTAAACACTTAAACATCGTTTCATTGTCATTTTTTCTTTTTTCTTTTTTTTTTTTTGCTTGAAAGTATAGTTTAAAGGTGTGTATGATTTTGAATGAGTCAAATATTCTAAGTCTGATACTGCACTCACCTTAGAAACATAATGATGCTTGTGAAAGTTAAGTTACTATGTTCCCCACGCTCTTTATTATTAAATTTGTTTGAATCTATTCATCATGTACAGCATTACAGGTGATTTGTGGTGTTAATGTGGTTGTATTCATCTAAACACTGTGCAAAGTGACCTATAATGTAAACTATAAGAAGACACTGCATGCAAAGATTTAAAGACTGTGCCATTGTGCGATGAAACAGATGTACTTTCAGCAACAATAAGCTCCAACCTCACACAGCAAATGAAAGGTGTAGTGTTTAAATTGGCCAGTAGGGGCCAGGAGCAGCATTTAAGAATAAGACTTACATGAGGAAGAAAAAGTCTCACCTTTTTTTGTGACACAGTCATATTTGTTGACACTGCCTTCATTATCTTTCACATGTATTTCTACATTGCAGTTGGCAACAACAGCCTACAGAAATAAAAAAAATATATTTAATGTCTTAAATCCATAAATCAAACTTCAATTACACAAAAACCTCTAAAAAAACATTCTGCAATTTTTTAAACCATCAGTGCTTGTGATGGCACCGGCATTTACCGATTCACCCATGTGACGTGACTCGCACTCCTCATAAGGTTTGGGGTTGATCACATGGCACTCTGTCTCTGTAAGGTTCAACCTCAGCTTCATAATGCAGAGTTCTTCATTCTGTAAATGATGATTTTAAAAAAGTTATTTTCATTGCCCATATTTGATTGTATCAAGTATAATGTACAGTTACAATTTGATTTATTTATTTATTTCGAACATGCAAAGAAACAAAATAAAACAAAATAAAACATTTAAATAGAATCTATCTTCAAGCACATACAAGTCTGAATTTTGCATGGTCGAAAAGGAGTAGGAAGAAGTATAAACAATATACTACGTGAAAGTATTTCAATTTTGCTGGGTAAACCCACATAAGTAAATGAAGAAATCTAGGCAGTGCAAGTTAAAAAGTCTTTGTTTAATTCAGTTCTGTATCAGCAGTGGGGCCTGAGCAGCACTTACTCAACAATATCCTCCTGTGACCCAGCAGTGCATTATTGTCCTCTGTAGGGGACATATGCTTGACAGTTTTACTTTAAAAATGCTGTCCATTACAAAGGACATTCCATTTCAAAAATAAATAAATGAATAAAAATAATGTAAACATGTTTCTGAAAAAACTGTTGCATTATGTGGTTTCCAGTCAAGATAATTGTTTAAAGTAAAAAAACAAAAATGTTCACTTTCCTGGGTCTCAGGAGGATCTATAGGGTACTGAGGATGCACACTTGAATCTGTATGTTGGTGGTGAAGAAGTACTTTATGGGCTGGAGAGTGTAATGCTTTGATGACAGAGTGTGAAAGAAGAAGAGAATAGAGGAAATAAAAGACCACAGGCAATAAAAAGAGAATTGTGATGAAAGCCACTGAGACAATAGCAATAATCGATAAAGAAAGATGCAAGTGAAAGGAAATACCACCAAAGTACTACAAGATGAAACGCAGTCTGTATCTCCCAAACTCTTTACCATCCATTTGAAACAGAGCAGAGTGGATGTGACTGAAATGGAAACACTCATAATATGGAACATACAGGAAAGGTCCAAGTGTTAGAGCTAACAGAAGGAACACAAGCGCTGAGTAAATTTGATGTTTCCATACCAGGTCAGTTTCGTAGAGGTCGACGTCGGTTAGGTTAAACTTGTAGCCATGGCGATGGTGTTCGTTGATGTGATCCACTGCTATTTTTGCAGCAGCACTTCCCATGCTACATGTCAATTCTCCCAGAGCTGAAACAGCGCTGCAAAGCAGCACCAGGATGGATATTACCTTCATGCTGCAGACAGACCCAGAGCTGTCTGAGGCCAGGGTCTTTTTATAGACATGGACAGGCTAAAACATGACAGAGGGTTGGAAGAGTGGGAAACAGGAAGACTTACATGAAATACAGACAGCTGAAAACAAATAGAGACTTTACCCAAAGTGATGCAACTTCTCTTAAAATGTGCAACAGTCAACATTTCTGTGGCGCTACACAAGCAAACATTTAATTATTTACAATAGTTTTCTGCACTGAGAGGCATAACATTAATGTTGTAAAAATATTATGTTAAATGAGATTATATTTGTTCAGTTTAAAACATGGTACAGTGTTGTGTTACATTTTATTTCTATGTATTTGTGTGTATACCTGGTGTTGGTATATTCTATTTCTGAGTTGCTCAGTTATGATGAACCATCAACTCTGATGCTCAGGATTTTCAGGAGTAGAAGCAGGTTATATTTTCTGTACAAGACTGTGATGCAAGGATGGAGCTACTTTACAGTAAAAGAGGCCTGTTCAATTCAAGATACTAAAGATAAATAAAGATTAAAGATCCACATGCAGAGTATGCAAAATAATGAGTTTTGAATCATTTTTCTGAGCAAGAACTACTGATTATTATTATTTTTTTGGTTCTTCAGAAAATTTAAATCACACTGACTCACGAAATGTAACATGGTGTCAAGGTTGGAAGTTGCACTATGAGACTAAATGATAAATATGAACAGTGACACAGGCTGGGAGACTACGGGAATCAAACTGACTCTTTTAATGATTAACAAAGGCTAGTCTGGTCAAATAAATGATAACTCAAAAACAATCACTACTGGATTAATCAGAGGTTAAAAGTATGCACGGTAAGTAAAAAAAAAATCCAATCATTTTATGACTGACCTTAAGAGGTAACAATCAATCAATCAATCAATCAATCAGTTTTTCTTTGTATTGCACTTTTCATACATATTACATGTAGCACAAAGTGCTTTACATCAAACCCCCACTGGTCCCGCAACTGAAAATAAAAATAAAATAGAAGCAACAGAGTAACACAATGTTAAAAAATAAAAGTTTACTAAACTAAAAGCTAAACTAAAAAGATAGGTTTTGACTTTAATCTAAAAATTAAGAGATGGACAAACTTTCGCTACAGCTTTAATATGAAATCAATTTAGTGGCAGTGACAGAAGCCACAACATTTAGCTCATATCTAACAGGGGAGGGCCAAATGATTAAAAATAAGAAATCTGCAGGAATGTAAAATTGGTCATTTTAAGTCCTTTCACAGATTGTTACATTTATTGTACAATAATGTGTGTGTCACCATTTACACTGTTGCCCATAAAGTTGGAATGATATTTCACATTGTCATAATCATCTCATGAGAAGAGGTTAAAATATGTTATTCCAACTCTGAGGACAACAGTGTATGTACTTGTACAGTATGTTACCGTATGTTAGTGAGTCCTTACAAAGACAGTGAGACAGGACTGAATGTGTGATTGTGTCTGTCTGTGTGTGTTCTCTGTACCCCTGATTTTATCCATCCGACTTCCTGAAGGACGCAGTCCTGCTGATTGCTGATGTTCCGGATAAATGTGTCACAGCTTCTGTTATAGAGTCCAGGCCTCCAGGGCTCTGTAGACCGGCAGTGTGGGACAGCTGAAACATATCCTCACCACTTCCTCAGTCTTTTTTTTTTCTACACATACACACATCATTAGCCTCATAGTGTAATTGCCTAAGTCATATTTTTGGCTAAATTGTGATATCTGCGTAACGTTAGTCTCCTAACACTGCTGCTTCAATTTGAAACATTGGCTATGACCTGAAAAAAATATGACTTAGGCAATTATGCTACAAGGCTAATGACAACATAGTTATTGCATTGTTTGATCAATATTTTATGCAATGGCCAGTGAACTACATTTGAAGGACAACCAAAGGCATGATCTGTATTTTGGGATTCTAGCACCAATAATGTGAGACTCACACTGTGTTTACCCAGATTTTTACTCTTTAAATTGATAGCGGGGGGGCAAATTGAATGGTGGTGTAAATGTGTTTAGTTAATTAGTAGTATGAATTAATGATAACATAATAAAGTACCCATTAGTCCTCTGATAGTCTGGTTTGTATAACTCCTCAACCACCACTATAGTAAAGCTGTCTGCTCAAAAAGAAATCTGTTTCATTTAATAAACTAAAGCTCTGGAAATCTGACTCAGTAAACAGACTAAAGTCCACATGACCCACAGACTGCACACACCCACCTCATTAAACAGGTGAAACTAGTTACAGTGGTCAACACTGTTTTTTACCAGGGTGTAAACATGTTTATTTCTGCTCTAAAGAAGGACATTCTAACATAAGGCACTAAGAGTATTGACTCGTTTTTGGAGCACTCATGCATTTTAAATTGTATTAATGAAAGAACGTATGTGTTGCACTTGGTTGAGAAGGTGATTTTGACACCAAAGGTTAGGGATTTAATCTGTATATTTAGCATTTCATATATATATATATATGTGTGTGTGTGTGTGTATTTTTATTTTTTTAATTTATTTATTTATTTCATTTAAGGTGCATTTGTGGGATAACTCAGAGTACATTCGAATACTTTATATCTACAGGCATTTCCTGATATGGCCCATGCCACTTGCGGCCTATAATTTTATTCTTAAAACCACACATTCAATAGTTTCTCATTGGGAAACTATGTTTTATCAAATCTATCTTTAAATATAGTTTTCAGTGACATGGAGATGTTTTATTTAGGTGTGGCTTTGGTTACAAATTGCATAAAGGGCCTTAAGGATTATATGGAAGAAATACAAGTCTTTTCATTACCTGTATTTTTTCTTGGTAGTTTTTCTCGGTTCAACTGGACAGGTTTAGCTCTTATGAAAACGTTTCATCTCTCATCCAAGAGACTTCTTCAGTTCTCATAACTGGTGGGTGAAACTGGATTTATAAACCTGCAGGGGGAGTGGTCTGTTAATCCCAGTTTACGTGTTGGGGGGGTGTCCCTGGGGGTAGGGTCATTAGTGGGTACTGTGTGTCAGTTTCAGCGTTGCTGACCAGAGCGGTGGGTCACCGTCCAAATCCATCCTGTTTGGTTTCAGGTGTGGAAGGTTGTTGGTTGAACACTGTTTGGGAATGTTATTTAAAATGGTGTTATAGGTTTTTGATAAGTAATGTCTCAGACACTACTTAGTGGTGTCTAAGACTGCGTATAATAGTGTCAACCTTTTCCCTAACAATATACAAGCATATTTGGAGTCAAGAAAAATCCACATTAACTTGCAAGATTTCAAAAAATATTCCAAGGCATGCAGTAGGATTTGTGTAAAAAAAAAAAAAAAACAAGAATATATTTAGTTATTAACAATATGTAGCTCCACAGAAATACTTAACACTCATGTTGAAACACAATGTAAAACTATATGTTCAAGGATGTTACATTTATCTAATTGAATATATGAGATGCAGTTGCCAAATGTAAGAGGAAGAGATAAACTAAGAAAAACATTATTTGCATTATACTGTGTTTAGAATTTAACTCTACTTTTGCTGATGTTAGGATTCAGTTTTTTTCCCCCATGGATCTGTGACCTATTTTTTAGGCTGTTGAGATGAGTCAACAAATTAAAGTCTGGTACCATGCCTTGAATGTGGTGAAATAATTACTGTGTTTGGAGGAAATCACCAGTTTTTTGACACACTCCCAGTTTCTATAGCTAATTTCAGTATTTTTGACAAATATGCAAGGGGTGAATTCATATATAATTCACTTGTTTAAGTTCTATTAAGGCTTAAATTAAAGGTGGGCACAATTAATGATGTGGCCACTATGAATGACAGGTGAGTACTTACAGTCTGGGCTTTTGTATATTAACACAGCGGTCCAGCATAAGGAATGCAAACCTTTGGTTAACTTATTGGACCCACTTGAAGAATTCTGGTGCACAGTTTCCTGAAACAACCCTTACATGATTCTTATCAACTGAACATGAATAAATTGCACATTCTTAATGATGAAAACACAGAATTTCTACCAAAAAAAACCCTGAATCCTGAATGAAATAAAGACCTTTATGTTAAATAGAATAGAATAGAATAGAATAGAATAGAATAGAATAGAATAGAATAGAATAGAATGCTATTATTGTCATTGTACACATGTACAACTCTCTTGTGGTGCAGAGTACAAGTATGGGAGGCAAATAAATAAAAGAAAAAAAAAAGGAAACGTATGTATGTATAAATAAATAAATAAATAAATAAAAACACTGAGGATATATGCTAAATATATACCCTTATAGATATTGACACTATTATATGTTCAGTATCAGTATTGCACTTGGGTAAAACGTATTAATGAATCTGGAGGTGCAGGCCGGATAGATCTGTACCTCTTCCCTGTTCTTGATTCTGCTGAACAAGGTTACAAGTTGCGCTATGGGATGATAAAGGAATCAACCAACAGGATTTAATCATTAACAAATGTTAGTCTCTAATCAAATAAGCAGTGGGTCAGAGATAGTGAATAATATGTTACAAATATGGAGATTGACTTTAAAATCACTGGTTTCTAGTAGGTTGTGATCTGACCCAAAATGATATAAGATAGTAAAAGTTTTAGAAATATAAAGTTATTTTATAACTGGTGGGAAGAGATAAAGTTAAAACCAGGACACTTATAGCCTCAGTCTTTAAAATGAAACCAGATTAGTCCCAGTGATTTAAATGGGAGCTAATAACTCACAGGAGGGTCATTGCAGTGTGGATCCTTGTGCTTTCTTTTAGTATTAAACTACGGTTAGTACTGCAGCCTGATTTCACCCACAGGCACTAAGTTCAGTTCCTTTGAAACAGTTGTACACAGTGCTGAAAAATCACATTTTGGTAGGTTTTTCTAAACACCACAAACATTATAAAATTGACATTTATTTTAGTTTTGGCAGCTCCATCAATAGTGGCCATTTCAGACCACGCATTGTGAACTGCTGACAGCATACTCTCATACATATAAATTAGTGTTAATGTTTTCAGATCTTTAACCCACTGGTATTGTCGTTTTAACTGCAGTGTTAAACCTAGTGCAGCCGCGCTCTTAGTCCTGTCAAATCTCTTTTTACATTTCACTCGCATCCCTGTTTTTGTGTTTGAACTTTGAGCTGCATTCACATAACCCAGTGCACACGAGCCATGTTTGTGCAGGTTTTACATTTGCATAAATAAAATAGTATTCATTTACTCTTCAGAATCATGTACTAAAGCTAAATGTAAAAAGACAGAACAGGGGCAGAGACAAAGTAAACAAACAGAATACCTTAAAAGACCACTATTCACCTCGGTGTTGTTTTGCTTGTAACATAGTGGTTTTTTTTTCATTTTATATATAGTGTATTGTTGTACATTACAATGAAGGAGAAAATCAGATCTCCTTCAACAGGAAATTAACCATTGCCTTTACATGAGTTGAGATTAAATCAATTTTGTAAAGAAGAATGATGAAACAGTAACTGCTTGATTTGTGGCATGTTCATCTTTCCTCTCATGTTCATGTCATTAATTTGCTATTTTCTTGTCGAATAAAAAAAACCCAAACTCTCCATAATAACAATAAATTAAGTGGGTGGTTACATAGTATTTACCTCTGTTACAGCCCTGGAATTTGCCCTACCTCATGGTTTTATAAAAACATGGAGAAGAAAAGTCCAGGGAGTTGAACTACAATGAAGGGGGATCACTTGGTGGCTGCAGGGTTTGGTTGCCCTGAGCCCATGGTTCTGTCTTGTCACAAATGGACCAACCTTATGCATTTTGTCATTTATCAGTCTTGAAAAAACAAGATAACAAATCAGACATCTGTGTCTGCAGTTGATTTTGCTGTCATAAAATCAGTTTAAGAGTGTAATTATGGGTAGAATCAGCCAACATTTATCACAACACTGGAACAGAAAGTCAGCAGGTTGCTATATAATGATAAATGAACTGACCAGATGTGTGACAGGGTGGAACGATGACGTGGGGGGCAGCACTGTCACCTTCTGTGTGGAGTTTACATGTTCTTTGTCTGCGTGGGTTCTCTCTGGGTACTCCAGCTTCGCCCCACTGGCCAAAAACATGCACTAATAGGTGAACTGGTCAATCTAAGTCATCCATAGGTGTCAACGTGAGAGTGAATGGTTCATCTTTATATGTCAGCCCCGTAAGGAGCAGGCGTCATGTCCAGGCTGTATCCCACCTTCACCCATTGGTAGATGGGATAGGCTCCAGAACACTGGTGACCCTCTCGAGGACATAACGGTTTGGAAAATGAATGAAAATGTGTCACATTCATTTACCAATGATAATAACAGCATGTGGTTCAGGGCTCTGCAAGAAACTGATGATAAACTACAATTACAATCGCTTCCAACTGGTCAAGTAACAGTTTTCATCCATAAGTATGTATGTAAGGAATTAATAAAAGACGCTGAAACTGGTCAAGTAACAGTTTTCATCCATAAGTATGTATGTAAGGAATTAATAAAAGACGCTGAAAGTGCAGGAACCAAAATGAAGGTGGGAAAGATAAACATGGAATTTTAATCAAATGATGCACACTGTTTTAACTGTGTTTTCTGGCTAAATACATTTGAGGTGTAAACATACCATCTTCACTCTTAGAGACTATTTTGAAACAAAAGAAAAAGAATACTGTATATATAACGGCCATCAAGGAGATCCTTAGAGACTCATGAGAATGGGATAGAACTGATGGATAGATCAGGCAGTGAAAAATGTGTAATGTTTAGACCGGGGTATCAAAGTTGTTTTATTTCTGGGGCCACATACAGCCCAGTTTGATCTCAAGCGGGCCTTGCAAGCATAAGATTGTAAATAATTAGAATTTCATATTTTTCTCTTTGTATTAGTGCAAAATAGTAAAATTAATTTATGAAAATATTTACATTTACAAACTATCCTTAAACAAAAATTGTGAAAAACCTGAACAACCTGAAATTTCTTACGAGAAATAAGTGTGATTTTAACAATATTATGCTTGAGCTTATCATTTATATCTGTTTATTACAGATCGCCATGATTCTATACATGTACAAAGCATTTAGTAACAGGTATAATTGGAGCTTGGAGCTAAAATGAGTTTGATATGCTCGACTGCAAGCCAGATTGGAACCTTTGGTGGGCTGGTTTTGGCCTGTGGACCATATGTTTGACACCCCTGGTTTAGAAGATGCTATTTGTTTCATTGTTGTGAAATATGATTAAAAGTAGTAATTTTCACCACTTTAATCCATCTGTGACATCCACCAACTAAATTTGCCTAGATACACTGCTTATTTGTGTACCATCAGTATGTACTGGAGCATGAAGACTTTATTTACAGCTTTCTCTAGTTCTGCTTTCTCAGCATTAGCACTCATTGCAGGCAATTCTTGCCAAATGTATCAAAGAATTGTGGCATTTTATGAGTATTTCAGAAACACTTCTTCACCATCTGAGGCCGACCTCCATCTGGAATGTGGAAACAGTATCTGTGCAGACATTGCTGAAATGGATAAATGGTAATCAGCATTTATTTTTTGTTGTTGAGTGGCAAAACAACAGAAGAACACAATTGGAGTTGAATTCAAATTTGACATTTAAATGCAGGTTTTGTTTCTAGGACATTATGTCACAATACACCAAGGCCAAAGGAGAAGAAAAGATCCAACCAGTGAAACATCTCCCAGTCTTTCTAACAGAGCAGCTTAAAAGTGAGAGCAGGGACAACAGTGCTTGTACTGTACAATTTAGTGGCAAGAACAATGCATTATGAATATTACATCCTTTAAGGTTCAATGATGCAACTGTAACTGTGCAAAATGAACCCACTGCAACCTGTGTTGGAAGAAAACGCCCATGATCAATTGTGGAATATGCCAAACAAATCAGTTAAATGAATAAACACATTGGACAATAGTTGCTATTGTTTTTACTTCAGTTCTATTTCTCATTCTTAATTTTTTTAATTTTTAATTTTCAAATCTCTAGTGACATCATACACTTGAAATTTTAATAGATCCAATTTATATTAGCCAAATATTACTTTTGTGCCTTAGTAGCACAATTTTACAGTTCCATTGTACTCCACTAGGTTCATGACGACAGTTATCCAGACAATCCAGTCCACATATCTATGTCGCCATCAATATATTTTCACTGGATTTTTTTATGTATCATATCAGAAAAGGTTGATGGAAACTGCAAAATTAAAAAAAAAAACATTGTTGCAAAACAATGTTTAAGCTAGATTGATATTGCTTTTGCCTGATTAGAAAAGGGGTTTTTGCACTTAATCTGAGATGGAAACATGTTTTCCAAAGAAGTCTTGACAAAGCTAATGTTGACTGATCCCCATTTATCAGGAATTTTCACTAAGGTTCCTATGAAGCATTAAAACACGGCTGGGATTAACAACAAATATGTGTGAACTAATGAGGAGAACAAATTATTTCTCAGTCAAATTCATTGTAAAAACCTTTTAAGAGACAGGGCCGTTGTAGGCTCTTCACCTTATCCCTATCTCAGTCACCAGGGAGGAGCTCGGAGTAGTGCTGCTGCTCCTCCACATCGAGAGGAGCCAGCTGAGGTGGCTTGGGCATCTGTTTCGGATGCCTTCTGGATGTCTCCCTGGGGAGGTGTTCTGGGCATGTTCAGCCAGGAGGAGGCCTCAGGGAAGATGTAGGACATGCTTGAGAGACTATGTCTCTTGGCTGGCCTGGGAACACCTCAGGATCCCTCCGGAAGAGCTAGAGGAGGTGTTTGGGGAGAGGGAAGTCTGGGCATCCCCGCTTAGACTGTTGCCTCCATGGTCCGGCCCCGGATAAGTGGAAGAAGATGGATGGATGGATGGATGGATGGATGGATGGATGGCCATTGTAGGTACCAGATATGCTCAACTCATATTGACCATTTGCTGTAATTGTAACCCTAACTACAAAGTTAGCTTCCTGACAATATTATACATAACATTAAAGTTAATGCTCTAGTCATGTCATTGTTAGCCAACAAAGACTAAAAGAATTAGCAGACTACTGTTAGCTTGACTGACACTCTAGTTAGTGTTAGCTGTGGAGTTTGAGCTGACAAATTATAAACTTTATTCTCATTTATCCTTGATACATGCCAAATAGACATTTGCCCCCTTGAGTAATGTGTCTGTCATTAAGTTTACTAGTACTTAATTAAGTTGTCCAACCTGTTGATGTAATTTAGCTACAATAGCTAATGTTAGCATTACTTAAGGATTCCGGTATATGGTTTGTCACATAGGCTAGCCTGTTCAGTGGAACTACTAGCACTAATTAGCATGTTTTTTCATTTGAGATTAAGAAAAGTTGATATAACTGTTAGCAAACACAATTGCATGTATTTGGTGGTGTTTAACATGGCAGAGTTTGTTTATGAAAAAAAAAAAAAAAAAAAACACAAGGTGGTGATGACCAAAACAGCATTTTAAAACATAACGTGCTGTGCACTTTTAATCTGCCTCGGCCAAATATAGTGTAAGATTCAGTTAAAAGTTACTGCCCTATAATTTAGATTCGATTGTCTTTGTGTAAAACCTATTCCATACATATTTATATTTGAAAACACTCAGATATTATAACTGCACAAGGCCATTTGGCCTTGACAAAGTAGGTCACAGTCACCTATTTTCAACAGGCTTCTGCTCCATGCCAAGATGCATCCAGCATAAATTTGATGCAGATATATCAATGTGTTCTTCAGATAAAGTGATTATGTCGTTGAATGGACAGACAGACAGATGGACAGACCGATGACAATACCCCTCAGCAGAGGGGTATAAACCAATGGCTGACTGCATGTTTTTGAGAACCACTCCTTGCCTCATCCCATCTTTCACACTTCTAAGTTCCACTTGTATGTACACTTTTCTGATACAGTCAATCATAATGTGTGATGTAAAGTGTAAATGTAGGACCCAGGCCTATCTATGTGGCCAAGCATACCTTGTACCTTCCCTGGATATGAACTCAGTTGTGGGACATGCTGTGCACTCTACCAAAGGTACACACCACTGAAAGGTGGGTTTACATTGATATTGTGAGCTCCAGGATAACTTTGATAAAAAAAAAAAAAAAAGATCAATATGATACATGATAGTGAAAAAAAAACTGATCAATACGATACATGATAGTGATGAAAAATAGTCTTCTTTCAAGACCCTTCATCCACAACAATGAATAATGTCCCCCACGTTTAAACAATTACAAAATTCAGCTGTTGCTGTAACATTACACTATACTGTCCCCAGATGCTCAATAGCCAACAAGATTCATTTAAAACATGTCCAGACATTAATGAGAATTACCTTAAAAATACATAAATATTCTTACATGCTCATAAACTGGAAGATTTCTGGGTTTCCCTTTTTTCACTGTCTGCAAACAACCACTTCTTGAGAGGATAGATATTAACATGAAGACAGTAAAATGTTTCCAATATGACAGTATTTATGAGAAATACTGACCATGACTTTCATGTACAGTTCAGTTCAGTTGTGTGTTGCTCAGTTTATGCCTGAGTCCAGATGTCTCTGAGTATAAGGCCATTCAGTGGCCGTCTACCCATCAGCCTGGTTACCACTGACATATATTTGGTTATGGCATCATCACACATTGATTGGCCTCACCACTGATTTTTTGGTGTAAAAGGTCCTGTTATGTTCTTTTTAAAAGCCTGAAGTAATTAAATGACTGAGTTTGTCATTTTCTTGGGATATAATGTAACAGGCTGTATAGTAGATGACACACAAATGCTTCATGCTGGAGGAGCCCTCTCATCTCCTCAGCAATGGATCTCGTAGGCGATCTGAGAGTCAATGAACAGGCCTGTGTGGTTAAGAAACATGCCTTCAGCCTCCGATGTCATCACAGGCTCCGCCTCCCCTCCCTCCCCTGCCATTCTCCTCATGGTCCGTATATCGCCCTCCTGCTGTTGCTGTTGCTGCTGTTGCTGTTGCTGCTGCTGCTGCTGCTGCTGTTTGTTGGGGGCCAGACTTGGACTCATGGTCTGGCCCTGCCCCGAGGAGAGGGTGTGACTGGAGGTTTCAGATGGAGCAGGGCAGCTCAGGTTAGTGGTGGAGACAGATGTAGGCAGAGCAGGAGGCAGCACAGGCTTGGCCCTGTTGAGGACGTACATCTCGTGGCCCCGTTCGTCACGGTACTCCTCCAGCTGGGCAAAGGTGGTCGGGCCGTCAGAGTAGTCATTGACGTATAGGATGCTTTCTTCCTGCAAGAGAAGATTGATCTTTTAGATAACTTTGGATAACTTGATGGTTTCGTATAAACAACTTCACCAAAAAGAATATGCAAAGTCTAACCAAAGAATAGACCCACACTCTAATATTTAGTCTTAGCTTTAGAGTTTAGCTTTGATCACAGCATTGTTTTGATAAACTTATGCAATGTCACATTTATTTCCATCATTTTTGGACACACAATAGTGCTGAGTTTAGACCTGACCAACTGAAGCAACCCCTGATCATAACACTGCCCCCACAGATTAGTTCTGTAGACACTAGTCATGATGGGTGAATCTCATCCCAATGCACCCATCATTCTGGAACATGGTCATTCTGGACTCATCAGACCACATGTCCTTTTATCACTGAAACCAGTCCAATCTTTATGTTCTCTATCAAACTGATGGTTGGTTAAGAAATGAGAAGCTACTCACTGCATCAGTTAAAGGGTTAAAGAACATGATGTAGCTGAAACAACACTGTATAATCATTATCAAATGAAAGGATCTTTCTTATTTGCTTTGTTAAATCCAGCTGGGGGCTTTTTTTTAGCCAGGTAGTGCTTTTTCAGTGTAATTAATAGGGACAGAATGTCATCAACAATCAAAACTGCAAGCCTTTTGTATCTGCTTTGTTCTTATTGGATATTTTTTCATTATCAGCCCGTGTCTCAGGCCTGTGCATCAAAGCTGTTAAATATATCAGATGTACTGTTATCTGTACTATCTCTTCTCTTTTAAATTTTAATCGCCCCTGGTTCTGATGGCTAGACTCATTCTCGCAAACTCCATGTTATTAGATCCAAGTTATATTTAGAGAAAAAAACTGATTCTAGATTATTTTGTTGTACTTTTCTCCTTTTGTGCATCAAGATATAGATCGGTTCATAAAAAAGTATGTAAAGTTCACTTTTCCACTTTAGGGACTCCTTGAGGGATCAATTTGTAACATTTCAACAACAAAAGCATGTCTGTGTATTGTATTGTACAGAGGCTACATGACTCATCGTAGCATCCAGCCTGCCCTCAGTCCAACATCAGAATAAAGCTCTGCACTATTGTTTGGGCTGGTGCTGTGGATGACTGTGAATTGTTGGTGCTAATTGGATAAATACAATTGGATCTACTGTGATTACATGTATCATTACACAGCTGTTATTGCTTCAATTGCTGCCACTACACTGAAATACATGCTGAGACATGATTACCATCTCACTACATGAAGTGCAATATGAATATACAGACACAGGCACTTTTACCTCCTCCAGGCTGCAATTTGTCTGCTATAACATTCCAGATGGTGTTGATGTATTGGCAAAAACCAAGAAAAGCAAGAACACAGGACTAAACAATCTACCACTTGATCGGTCAGTTAAATTTGGATTCGATCTAAGCCACACAATAAAAACCAAATAACATATTGAGGCTGCAGGAGACTGGCTTCAGGGCAATAGTTCTATGAAGGAAAAGCCATATACACATGTATATTTAGAGCCAAAGTGTGTGATAATGTTTTGGGATCACCAGTAAAATATTCAATAACTCTTTCAGTGTATTGTAATTGTAAGAAACAAGACTTGTGCAGCTCATCCTGACTCAACCTATCTGTAGGGTTAAGATGAACAGCCTGGTTTAGGGTAAGGGTTAAGCTAAACCTCCATTTTCCTGTTATTAGTCTTCTGACCCTAAAATAAGACCTGGCAGACATGAGGAAGTTACTGATTGCTGTTAAGATACTGTCAGAATGTATCCCTACTCTACTCTGTAACACGGCATAGAAGGATTGTGGTAACTCACCTACCTGTCATACATCCCCACGGTGGGAAAAGAAACAGGATAATATTGTGTATTTTTATATTTAGTGTTTTGATTTTGGATAGAGAGGAAATTGCTGCAGGAAGAAAGTGTGTATTTTCACTCATATTTTTACCTCCTGCACCTTTAACCCATAAAGACCCAGTACTACAAGTATGTCAGCTTCCTAATGAATGTTTCTATTTCATCATTTTTAAGTGATTTGTCACCATTTATTATATTATCCTCTGTATTTTGTGCTTTTTTCCCCGTGAAAATCAGGTGTTTTCCTATATTTAATTCACTGATCATGTAGATGTTCATAAAAGCTCAGATTGTTTGTTTTGTTTTTGTTCTTTTTAGTTTTTATTAATAGCTGGTATTAATATTTTGGTAGGAAAAGTTGTAAATGGGTATTATTATATTAATGTACATAGGTAAAAGGATGTGTGATATGGTTATACTATTATTCTTGTTGTTGTTGTATTCATACAAAATAGTAATAGCTATATAATGATCAGAAGGAATAGAAATTGGGGGTAGGAGTACATAGTTTTTACTTCTTCCTACTCCTTTTCGAGCATGTATAATTTCATTTCATTTGTTTAATTATTATTATTATTATTATTATTATTATTATTATTATTATTATTATTATTATTATTATTCCTATTATTTATTTATTTATTTTGTTGTTTGCTTATCAGTCATTTATGTACCAGTACTTATATTTTGTTGGTTGATTTTTGTTTTGATTTCACTGTCTACATGTTTGAAATAAAGATTTCACTCATTCATTCGTTTATTCATTAAAGTCGAGGGTTATTATAACAAAAACAGAGAAAACTGAAGAAAAAGTGACTTTTCAACTAAATCTAACATTAACTGAACATAAACCCATTGTGTCCGTCCACTGTCATTGATCCAACTCCTTAGGTTTTACTGGTGAATTAATGTTGTAGAAGATGGTGGTGTTTCCATGTTCACTATGGAGTCTCTGAATGTCCAAATGGGTCATATCTGATGACCATGAAAAGATGACAAACTGCATTTTACATAAATTATTTACATGTATTGATAGGATTAGTGGATCAACAGATATTATACAATTCACATCAGTAGACGGTTTTAGTCGATGGTGGATGTCTGGGTATTTATGGGTTAAATTGATATTGACTGACACCCACAGATTTCAGGTAAAATGATGCTCCTTTCTGTTGGTAGTAGGAATTAATTTCTGGAACTCAATCTTACAAATTATACCTTAATTTCTCAGATTTTGTTTTCAATGGAATTCAGTGGGATGCAAATTCAGCTGTGGTTTCAGAAATCCCAGGTAACATCAGCAGTCACTTCCACCTAAAAAGGTTTTATTTGTTAAAACAGACACAAACCTTCTCAGCTCCATCAGTCTCTTTATCTTGTTGTTGATGCCGACTGTAGATCATGGCGACCAAGAGCAGAGCAGTCAGAGCCAGGAGGGAGATTCCTACAGCGATGGCGGTCTGAGTGGCAGCTCCCAAAGCGCTGAAAGCCATGCTGCCTAGAGCATACAGAGGCTCCCGGCTCACGTCAGAACCAACAGAAGGACCATAACTCCTCAGCCGTGGCCAAGTGGGGGAATACGGAGAGGACACCTGTGACCACGAGGCCCAGATGGAGGGGGAGGAAGACGAGGATGTAGTTGAGTTGATGGCGAGCTGAAAGGTCACCCTGGCTACACCTCCTGCATTCCAGGCTTCGCATTCATAGAAGCCTGCATGTGCCACCGTCACATTACTGAGGAACAGCATCCCGCTGCCGGTGTCAGGGTCGAAGCGCTCGCTGTCGGTCTTCTGCAAACTCACTCTGCCTTCCTCTGAGGGCTCCTCTGACCCTGCGACGCCACCTCCCCCAGCACCCAGCTCCTGAACCAGGCCTCTGGGAGACAGCACCACTTTACCCTGGGACGCTTTCCTCCAGGTCACCTGCAAAGAAGTATGGAACGGCAGTCAGTAAAGTGTGGTCATTTGTCAGACTTAAAGGGGTCATATTTTGCTAAACCCACTTTTATTAGTCTTTGGTACATTTATTTGTGTATTTGGGGACCCTAATAGTTCAAAAAGTTTGAATTTGAACCCTCCAGGTGCTGCAAAGCTATCTTTATATTCATTTTGGCAAAAATTGTGGGGGTTTCTACAAAATCCTTAATTTGTTGCGTTTATAACTAGTTATGTCACGACATTTGCACATATAAGGTCAGGACTTCCGACGAACATTTCTCAAAGTACGACATAATTGTTTGTCAGCAGCAGCGGTTGTAGTTCATACTGAAAATATGTCCAAACTTTGCGCCGATTACCTAAAATGTTCAATTGTTGGTTGTATTAACGAACACAAGTGGCTGAACAGAACAGAGCAGCACAGTCAACAACCTGGAAAGGGTGGGGCATGAGGTGGCTCATGTGCATTTAAAGGGCCAACGCTCAAAATGACCTTTCTGGTGTCATTACTCAGAAATAGGGTTGAAGATGGACCTGTGTAGTTGAATTAATGAAGAATTCAGACCCAAGCATAGCATTTACAGTTTATGTAGACCACAGAGAAATGCTTTAAAATGCATTATTCCATTTAAAAAAAGCTAAATATCACTCCTTTAACCTGAAAAATCAACTTTGCAGCAACTAATCATGATGTGTGAACAGGATGCAAAGCTGTGTTTGTCGGTAGAGATCAAAATCTTGCTCATATGTTGTAGACTCTGATGTCACAAGTCAGCATATGATTAGAAATGGATCTGCAGATAGGGATGTGTCCCTTCCAATATCTGAACAAACTGGTTCATGTTATCTTTGGAGTGGAATCATATTAGATAACTCTGATGTCCCCTCCTAGAAACTAGAATTGTGTCTCACTTTAACAGGGCAGTGTTAGCTCAAATCAGATGTGGCAGCCGTGCATTTACCAGAAATGACAATCATAACTTTCTGTAGTCTTGTTTTGAATGATAAATTGCAACCAGACAGAGGATTATTGCCAACATTTGATGAGGACTGGCACCCACATATACCAAAATATCTGCTGTCCTAGGTCCTCACTTCACTGTGAGTCACTTTTATTCAAACTGATGGGCTCTTTCTATTATATTTGCTATTGTACATCCATTTTCATGCAAGGTGGAATTTTTCCTGCCATGTGCGCTACTGATGTTTGATGTCATTAATAAAGTTGCTTAGTATGAACAAAGGTGAGGACAGCTGTAATGCAACGTCCTCTACCATCATTTTCACAAGCATATAATTGTCCATGTGAATGCACTTATGCACTCAAAATAATAGGTGGCTATATACAGACTGTTTTTAGGACAATTTGGGCATGGTAGCATTTGATTGCTTGAAAGGAATGGTCTGTCTGAAAGCCCATGGTGTGAAAATATCATAGTTACTGCTAGAGCTGACAGCCCAAGTTATCAGGGCAGTCTGAACTCAAGCATGAGGAAAATTTTAATCTTTTATTTGACTCCCTCTCCTACTCCCTTTCCAGTATTGAGCACTATTTTCCCTCTCAAGTGTTTTTTGAGAGTGTTTCCTATTTGGAATGAAGGGCCAAATGACAGGGACGTACTGTGCAAATTATAGAGCCCATTTAAGCAAATGTGTGATTTGTGTTATTGGGCTATGTAAATAGAATTGACTTGACAAACACTGGGGAATTTAACCCTGTAGTTGCTGTACTTCAGTACCATACCAACCACTTTGGCAGCACATCTTGCCTTTCCCCTGGCAGCATAATGTACGCACAACCCTTTTAATGTTAATGTGAGAAAATACTTCAACAACCATCATGTTCAATCCATTTAATAGTGCATACTGGTCTGGTTAGAAAGAAGTTGACGAGTTTCTATTCACTCTTTGTTTGACAATTATTTTGATCACCTAAATATGCATGGGAGATTTGCAAGAGAAATGTGCATTGTTTCCACCATCATTATCAAGACTTAAGACTTCAGAACTATAATACCTCACAATTTCTCATCCTATTTTACAATTGGTGCACTGGTATATGAAGAGAAAATGGTCTTAAATCTAAAATACAGTGAGTAATCCTATGATTAGCTTCGTGATCATGCTGAATGCTGGAGAAAATTCTGGACACTGCTGGAAACTGATAAAAGTATTCAGTTTCTTCTCACCTGTGGTCGTGGGTAACCAGAGGCATGGCACGACACCCTCAGGCTTTCTCCCAGGCGTACAGCGAGTCTCCTGGGCTCCAGCTGCACCAGTGGAGGGATACACACCAGACTGTTAAGGGGGACCTCCACCAGACTGAGGTGAGACAGGCGTGGCGGCTCAGTGCACACCAGTCGACGCTCTGCTGAGCTGAGCAGACGCTGGCCCTCCTCATCAATCCAGCTTCTCAGCCAGTGCAGAGCGCAGTCACAACGCCACGGGTTATCTAACATGAAAGAAAAGACATTCAACACACACCACAAGGCAGACAACACTGCAGCTCATACAAAGATAATGTGCTGAATGAAACAAGGCCTTTTCTGGAGTCAAAATGAGGCAGCAGGGGTACCTTCCTGATCAGACCATGTCCTCTTCAACCTCTGACATCAATATCTTTCAGTCCTAATATGTTTGAAGAATTTACTATTTTGTCAAACCCTCTGTTAAAGGGGCTCTATGTAGTACTGATATTCCAAACTCTCATCATCAGGGAAAAGTCATATACTAGAACATAACTGTGACTCCAAAAACCACCAGTGGATCACCATTATGCATCCACAGACTGTATCAATCACTGAATAAAGTATAAGTATTATTGTTTACACTAACTGTAATATGGTATCATCACTGTTTGATAGCTGGTCAAAGTAAAACTGTGTCTTATAATCTTCACCTGCTGCATCAGCTGATACTTTACATTATAGCTTTGTTAGATCAGGGCTGTTTGAAATCAGCCACAGTAATACTGCAAAAAAGGAATATCTGATTTAGATAAACTGACTAGAATTTTCAATATTTATCTTGAAAGATATTTTTTTAGATTTATTTACTTACTGAGACTTAATCTTGTTAAGATTATTTGACTTGTTCCAAGAATTTTCATCTTGAGATACCCCACTTAGATATTACAACTAATTTTAAGCAATATTTATGAGATGGCAGACACACACAGTAACTGTTTACCCTAAAAAATGTAACTTGTTTTATGCAGTTTTACCAATAAATACATATCTAATGAGTCATTACATCTTCATAAGACTATATATGTATATATATATATATATATATATATATATATATATATATATACATGTATATATATATATATACACACACACACACACACACATACATATATACATATATATACACACATACACACACACACACACACACACATATATATATATATCATAGATAAAACAATCTTACTATGAAGACTTGAAATTTGCTAAAATGCTAAAATAAGAATTTTAGCATTCATAATCCTTAGATAATATTTTCTTATTTTAAGAAAATGTGATAAGTGCAATTTTCTTACTGCACTGGCAGATAATTTTACTTGAAATAAGACATTTTAACCCAATAATGAGTTTAATTTTCTTATTTTTGTACGGGCCTTTTTTGCAGTGAACAGTAACACCTCCATTTTCCGTATGGTTTATGTTATCTGTAGCTGCAATAAAGATCTGTTTGAAATCATCCAAACAAGGACAGAACTGTTAGGTTAGTCTGAACAGTGACTCTAGAAACTTTAATGAAGAAAATAACATCACATAATAACTTAATACCTTCATAAACCTCATAAAAACACACTTGTGTAAAAGAAATGCTGTGATTTCAGCATGAAACACCATTTTTTAAAATTAGGCCTGTCTCCAGTTTTCCAGCTTTTATCACTTCATCACTTTCTTTGACTCTAAATGCTCTTTCTGTACAGTTTGTTTGGTCACATAAACCCCCCTGCCTGTCAGTGTAAATATATTATGTTCATATCTCTACAATCCAATACATTGGCATCTTTGGTAGAACTTCATAGCTCATTCATTCAACTCAAGCTATTGATCATTGAAGGTCAGGCTTTAATATTTGAAAGTAGAAATACTAGCCTATATGTAGACCCTTTAAGAAAATATATTGTTATTGCCTAAAGATGAAACGTAACATCATCTTGAAGAAAAAAAGAGATTTATGCAGTAATCCATTGGTTTACAAGAAAATATAACAGGCCTCTGTCTGCAAAAGTATTGTTTCTTTTCTGTAAAATTACACCTTTTCTTCCACTTTGACAGTTTTGTCAGCAGCTCTCTCTGTGACGGTGCTGATTACAACACAGAGCCACCACTTCAGCATACAAATGACAGAAATCCATCAAGCCCAATCCATCAAGTTTAGTGGTAGAAAATTGTGTTTTCCGTGGAGACACCCATCATAGTTTTGTTAAGAGCTGGAGGTGGAGTGAAATTTGATGGAAGTGGCAGCCTAATAATTTTCTATGCAGGAAAAACTAATCTGAAATACACTGCCAAGGTTTTCACTAATAAATGAAAATGCAGATTATAATAATAAGATAAGATAAGATATGCCTTTATTCGTCCTACAAGGGGGAATTCCAGGTTTACTGCAGCAAAAGTACAAGCACACAAGAGCAAAGAAGTGCAAAAACAAGATATACACAATCAAGAAAGCTATATACATTATTTACAGCTGTGCACATGCTCATTCATGCCACTGGTTTTTTTGCACGTTTTACTGTACTGTTTATTGTACGGTTATTGCACAGAATTTTTTAAATTAATTAATAATAATAATAATAATAATAATAATAATAATAATAATAATAATAATAATAATAATGGATTAGATTTCTATAGCGCTTTTCAAGGCACCCAAAAGGCTTTACAATATTGATCCATAATTCATTCGCTCTCACATTCACACTCTGGTGGTGGTAAACTACATTTGCATCCACAGCTGCCCTGGGGCAGGCTGACGGAAGCGTGGCTGACAATTTGTGCCAAATGGCCCCTCCGTCTACCACCGAACATTCACACACATTCATACACCAATGTGAGTGACGCTGGAGGCAAGGTGGGTGAAGTGTCTTGCCCATGGACACAATGGCACTAGGGCAGAGTGGGATTCAAACCACCAACCCTTTGGTTATTGCATGATCTGTTCTACCTCCCACCCCATGATTGTTCGTTTCGGTCAAAAAATTGCAGAAGTGTAACCACCTCCCCTTTGTGGCTGTGTTGTGTAACATTTTGGCCTCTACTATAGCCTCCTCCAGCTTGTATCACCTTGTTTATTATTACCTAATGAAAACCACAGACCTCCATTGGGGCCTTTTTAATGGATGGATATAAAGGTTCATGAGGGGATGAAGGACGAAGAGGAGGGCTCCCACTGTCTCCTGTGTGACAACATGCAACATTACCCTGATCTTTTGCATATATATACTTTCCTGTGGTATTTTCACGAAAGTCCACCATGTATTTCTAAGTAAATAGACACATTAAGGTACACACAAATATCTAAACAGAAATTAAGGATGCACCGAGTGCAAAATTCTGAGCCAATACAGAAACTGATATATGCATAAACAGTTTGACTGATGGCTGTTTATGTTTTTGTTGTCGTTTATCCACCCTTTTGCACCAGGGAAACCTTCATTTTATGTATAATAAAACATGTCCTTCATTACATTATCTTTGAATGACATCTTATTTACAAATACTGATATTTGCCAATATATTGATGCATCTTTAATAGAAATCGGACTTACATAACGGCCAACTTTCTTTAAATTTCTTTCAGTCTATTTTTATTTCATACACCTTATATATCACCATATTTTTTCTTTTGTGATGTGTAAATATATTGTGATATGAAAATAAGGAAGTTTTCACCAGATGACATGAATAAAGGTTTTGAGGGTGATTTTAGGGTGAGTTTAATGCATTAAACACAACAGCAGATGAATGCTGTGTTTATATTCAACGGAGATAATGATTTAGTTCTGAATTATTTATGAAGAATACAATGCAAAAGATCCTACTTTTTGTTTTGCAATCTAATTTTCTTTTTCAATGTTTCTCTTCTGTTCCTCATTCATGGTGGGATTGGAAATAATGCCATATGAAAAAATCATGTAGACTATTAATGGAGAATGAGTACTGTGTAACTTTTCCTGTCATATCAGCAAAAATGCTGTAGCAAGACATTGTTAAGTTCATTTACATTCACAAATGCACACATTGCAATGACAATAGTGAAAGGAAATTTAGTGCAGATGTAATTTGTCCTCTTCAGATGCATCCACGGTAACCCTAACCTGTCAGTCAGTCGGTTCCCATCGCATTTACAACACAGTGACTCAGGAGGAATTTGACGCAGTGTCGCAAAATGTGGCACCAATGTTAATTTGACTGCAAAGACAAATTCAGATGAGTTTGGTAATTTAGAGAATGCAATGAACAGATCATGATGCAAGGATCGTGGACATGTGATTTAATAATAGTCTTTCCTGTCATTTAAAACTGTTTTCTTCAGGACTGATTTGAGATTTGTTTTAGTGTATTTTATATATCTTACTAAAGAGACTGAATGCATCAAGTGAAGTAAGACAGAACAAGCACACAAGGCATCACGTGTCCAAAATATCTGCATGGTTTTCCTGAATCGTCTAAACCTGTCATGTCCTCAGATTCTTTAATACAGTGTCTAGATAAAGTACATTATACATTTGATATGTTGTGTTGCTGTGCAAAAATGTATTCAGAAAATGAGCTCATCATGGAGTCGCTATCAAAGCTGTAATTGGAATAATAATTCACATGAACAGAATCTATAATAAACAGGACGTTGTGTGAGCTACAGCTCATGTATTCACTAGAATTATACTAGATGATTCCAGTGCTGCAGACTTACCTGTGATACGTAGCACTTGCAGACTGACTAGCGGTCGCAATGAGGCTGGACCAATAGTGTGAAGATTGTTTCTGCTCAGATCCAGCAGAGCCAGAGAGGTCAGACCAACCAGAGCCTGGTCTGCCAACATCTCTATACTGTTGTGCTGCAAATGCAACTCCTGTAAACGCTGGAGGGACACAGAAATAGAACATATCATCCTGCTGAGCTAAACAGAGAACTGAAAATGCACCATACTTAGCTCTGTATTACATTTAGTGGTAAAATGTGCAGCGTTCGGAGGTAAACAACTCCACTCATGCATGTCCATACCTGTAAGCCACGGAAGGTGTAGTCCATCAGGCGTGTGATGTCATTTCCTGCCAGGTAAAGGATGCGCAGATGCTCGAGTCCCTGAAACATGTCAGCTGTGACCAAGTGGATCCGGTTCCCGTTCAGAGCCAGCTCCAACAGTTGACCCTGGTTCTGGAAAGATCCAGGTTCCACTGCTGAGATGGTGTTATTCTGCAGGAGGAAGAAAACCAGACAGTTAAAGAAAAATCATTGGTTATTACTCAGGGGCTGTGGTTTTCCCTGGTGAGGCTGCACTTTCATTACAATAACATGTTTTTATTGCTTTGCTGCTTTTTCTCCTGTTTCTGCCATTTTTTTTTTCCTCAAACAGGCTTGTTGCTTTCTTGTTTTGATTTTATTTTTCATCACAAAATAACAAAGGGAAAATATCTGCTGTTTTTTCATCTGAACCTTGTAAAAATGCAATGTAATGAACCTCATTTAATCATCTCTACTTTACAATGTGCATACATTAACCCATAAAGACCCAAACATCAACAAGTGACCACAATCATCTACTGATGTAAAAGGTTTAATACCTGTTAATCCATTCATCCTATCAATACATGTAAATAATTAGTGTAGAATGCAGTTTGTCATCTTTTCATGAAGAGGGGTGATGTGGACCTTATGCAGACCTTCCTTTATTTTTGTCATCTTTTCATGGTCATCAGATATGACCCATTTGGACATTTCAGAGGCTCCGTAGTTACTGTGGAAACACAGTCATCTTCTACAACATTGATTCACCAGTAAAACCCATGGAGTCGGATCAATGACAGTGGATGGAGTCCCTTGTTTTATGTTCAGTTAATGATATATTTTACTGAAAAAATAACTTTTTCTTCAGTTTTCTCTGTTTCTAATGCAATACCCCTCAACAATAATCTGAGCTTTTATGAACATCTGCATGGTCAGTGAATTAAATATAGACAAATACATGATTTACACTGAAAAATAGTTTATATAGTATAATGTTAGAATAAACGGTGATAAATCACTTAAGAAAGGTTAAATACAGAGAAAAAAATCATTTAGGAGCTGCCACAAAAGCAGCATTGAGTCTTTATGCGTTAAATCATTTGAGTCACCAAGACATTCATTCAAAACCTTGATGGGTTAACCAGTATTCGCAAAATGGCCTGGTGAAAAAGACACATTACATGAAAGGAGTTTCAGTACAATAAACTGAAGATAAAAGAAAGGCTTGTCCTTGGTGAACTGATATTATTTCTTGACAGAAATTCAGCGTGATCATAAAATGAGCTGTGTGGAATTTGTCTCTTAGCTTTCTTCAGAGAACTGTGTAACCTTGCTCAGTCCATCTCACTGTAAAAGTTAAAGATCCTCAAGTATAAGTTTAAATCTAATACTGGATCACATTTTCACTTAGAGTTTAAAGTTTTAGTACAACATAATACAACCCAGTCATAGAACTGATTTTTAGTGATTTTTAAGTCACTAGCATAAGTTTTCTCTCAAATATATATATTTTTAGAAATGTTCCAGACAGGGCCTCAGGTACTCCACAGCCACAAGAATCTTAAGAAATATACACAGAACCAGTCAAAGTCATTTTAGTTCCAGGGCCACATACAGCCAATATTATCTCAAGTGGTAAAATAATAACATAATAACCTATATAAAATGTCAACTCCAAACTTTTCTCTCTGTTTTAGAGCGAAAAAAGTAAAATTACACCATGAAAATGTTTACATCTACAAACTATCCTTTAAAGAAATGTGAATAATATGAACAAACATGAACAACCTGAAATTTCTTCAGAAAAATAAATACAACTTAACATTGACAAATCTGCCTTATAGATCTACAAAGGCACGAAACATTTAGTAAAAGGACACATTGTTAAAATTTTGGAGTTTGTAATTTGGAGTCATTATTTATAGGTTATCGTACTATTATTTTACTGGTCTGATCTGCTTGAGCTCACATTGGACTGAACTAAAATGACTTTGACACCCTGGACAATGTGGTACTTTCTGCATTTTACAAATTCAACCCACAGGCCGGAGTGAAACATTTGGTTAGCCTGTTTTGGCCTGTGTGCCATATTTTTGACACCCCTGCTATAAGACATACCTTATGGAACTGAAAATTTACTGAGAATGAACCTGGTTTACTCTCATCTTTCTCTGGTTCAGCCTCTCCTCAGTCTTCCTGCCTTCATCCTATTACCCAAACACTGCATTCATTCAGACCTTCTATTACACATCCTTTGCAGCATAAGTGGAGCGCTCCCTCATTGTACTTCTTTATCATATTGACCCTCACCTCCCTGACTCCACCTACTGCCAGGCTGACTCTTGACCCTTCATTGGAACAGGTCCAGATGGGGTAAGGACACTGTCAAAAAGATTTGTGTGCATAAGACAGAAATGCCTGCATATTATTTTATAGTTGTGCAAAAAATAAATATCTGTAAACTCTTGAATGAGTTCAGTTGTACATAAAATGCACTGTGTGTATTTTATCTGTCAGAATAGGAACGTAAAAGTTTTGACATCAAGAATTACAAACACGAAATGCAACTTTACGATTATGCTTTCTTTCTCCATCACAAATACAAATTCACCAACATTACTCTATTGTCAAAAATACATCACCACTTCATGGGCATTATTTATCGAGCAGAAGATACATCAATTCTACAGACTCTACATGAGTTGAGAGACAGCGGGCGATAATTGAGGGACAGGCATGGATTCACTCAGGGCAGCTGCCGTAGAATCCATGCCAGTGCCTCGGGTCAACTCATGTGCAGTCTGTGGAATCGATGTATCTTCTGCTCAATAAATAATGCCTGTGAAGTGGTGACATATTTTTGACAGTAGACTAAAGTTGGTGAATTCATATTCGTGATGGAGAAAGCATAATTGTAAAGTTGCATTTCGTGTTTGTAATTCTTGATCTCAAAACTTTTTCATTCCTATTCTGACTGATAAAATACACACAATACATTTTATGTACGACTGAACTCATTCAAGAGTTTACAGATATTTATTTTTTTATAGAATAATATACATCCATTTCTATCTTATACACACAAATGTTTTTGACAGTTTCCTTACCCCATAACCACGCCATCCTCTGAGTCTGAGCCAAAACCTTTCCTTCAATTAATCAATTACATCATGTCTCTTCTGGTTAAATCCCATCATTTATTCTTTAGTTTAGTTTTAATCACTTTTGATACTTTAATATCATTTGCATTTACTCATTTTATTTTATGTTATTTTTTTTTACTCTGCTATGATGTTTTTTTCAAAGTTTTGTACAGTGGTGCTTTATTTTTCATCTGTGCTGTTTTAGTATTATTTTGTGAAGCACATAGGCCCGCACTTTAGTATGAAAATTGCTATAAACATAAATAAAGTTAAGTGAAATGATAGAAAACAGGTTTTGGACTGGTGATGCTTTCAAAAAAACAATATTGTTTTTGATCAGACGGTTTTTTGAATCTATTCTTTGTTCATTCTCCCACTGGATAATGACGATAGCTTTAAAACAGCTTGGCCAAAATGGAAAAAAACCAACAAACAAAAGCAAACTTCATAGTGCAGGATGCTGGTAACCCACA
Organism: Sphaeramia orbicularis; assembly: GCF_902148855.1. Taxonomy (NCBI): domain Eukaryota; kingdom Metazoa; phylum Chordata; class Actinopteri; order Kurtiformes; family Apogonidae; genus Sphaeramia; species Sphaeramia orbicularis. The sequence continues at coordinate 30,897,376 of NC_043960.1, read as the reverse complement.
CAGTACGGTAAAACTGCCAGACACTCTTTTGTTGTGAGCTTCGATGTTGGATTTCTCATCAATTTCCCAGCATTTCACAGTGGATATAAAGTATGAAGGAAGTTATTTCTCGAGAAACTCTGACTTACCCGAGAACAAACCATTAAAGTTTCATAAAGCCAAGGTTCAGCCTTGAATTATAATGGATTTGTCGGTGCACCAGCTTTGCAGACTTGCCTAAGCATACTATAGATCCACGTGTGAGAGTCAGACACTTGAGTGCAGCATTTTGAACTGTTGTCAAATCAAGACATATGGTTTAATAATGACATAAACAAACAGTAAGTACAAAGTGTTCTTGGAGGAATGAATAAAAAAGAATCCTGCACCCTTTTAGTCTTCTATTATCTGCAAGCTGGTACATGTGTGGAGATTTTTGTCTTCTTACCTGCAAGTAAAGGTAGTGTAGATGCTTCAGCAAAGTGAGGTCCTGGCGACGGATCTGACCAATTACATTGTCCTGGAGGAAGATGGTCTGAAAAAGACAAAATTGGGGGTATAAGATGAAGGTTGATAAATATTACCTGTAACTTCGAATAATCTCTTTTGAATATACAAAAATCACAGTGGTTATCTCATCAGTTCTCAGTTAGGGTCTACTAATTTCCACACTAATCCTGTAGATCAGCATTTAAAGTGTTCACTATTGTCTGCACAAAAACACTTGTATTTTTCCACTGTAAATATGTGGGTGCATATGTATATATATTTATGTATATACACTGATGCCCATAAAGTTGGAATAATTTCATTTTCAGACACATTTCCTCATTTATTCCTATTTACACACATCAGTAATCACCTTTGACCTGGTACATACGGAGTCCCAGTTACACTTTATCTACAGGGTTATTCAAAAAGAATGAACCAATTTCATGACACATTGCTTCAGTTCTCAAGCATCATCATGGAATGAGTCAGTGACCATTTGAAAGAGGAGTTTTCTAAGTTTTTAATGGCTGCCACAGGGGCGTTGTAAGTCGTGTCAACATGTGGATATCAACTCAGTGGATTGTGATATGCTGATACACGTCTGGGAGGATTATCACATTGATGTTGCCCATGCTGCAGGTGGTGGCCACATTGAACACTTGTAAAACAGGAAATAAAAGTTGATTGTGAGTAGAATACTTGTGACCTGGCCGGAGTGTTCTATTGCTTTTCCTAATTAAAATATTGCGTAATGAAGTTGGTTCATTCTTTTTGAATAACTATTAAGAGTAAATCACATTGTCACAATAATTTCATGATAAGAAGTAAAAATATTTTATTTCAACAGTGTATATGCATGTATATATGTATGTAAATATATATGTGTGTATGTATATGTACGTATGTATGTATAAAGATAAAGTATATTTTTTCTTTTGTGGCAGTTCCCAAATGAATTTGTCTGTATATTTAATCTTTCTAAAGTGATTAGTCACCATTTACTCTAATATTATGTTCTGTATTTTAAGGGCAAATCAGATATTTCCCTATATTTAATGTATTGATTATTTAGATGTTCATTAAAAGCTCAGATTAAAGTTGAGGGTTTTTATATTAGCTAAAATTTACTTAGGGGGCCATTAGGCCATTAGGGGGCAATGAGTGGCCATTTTTGTCAAAAAAAAAAAAAGTTGTAAGAAATGCATAGAACTGTGTTGAAATAATGCTAATACATTTGTGCACAGACTACTGATATTATTTGACAGTGGAAGCTATGTTTTCAGAAATATTGGATTTTGAATAGCACGTGTATGTGAAAACTTTTGCTGGTGGACGGACGTGACATTACCCATGATGATCTGGTGAGTGCCAGTACTTTATTAGTAATAAACTTATATACTTACTATTGCTAATTATCCTCTTATTCATAAATGTTAGTATCATGGATCTAAAACAATAACAGCTGACACAAAAACACAAAATGTGGCAGTGGATGGATGTGACATGGTTGTTATGGATCCCATCATACTGATGCTTGGCAGCCATGTCACCGTTTCCACAAATGATCCCTGTGCAAAAACTAGGATCATAATTATTTATTGTACAGTTTATTATCATACTAAAGAGTAAATAACAATATAGAATTGTTATTTCTTTATAAAATGTTATTATTAGAAAACTGTTGATTTAAAAAGTGACATTTTTAATGTATGTATTGGTGTAACATAAGCAGGATGGATCAGCACCATACTCCATATTGCAACCTGTAAAAATAAAACGTGATATGTAGTATATAATCTTGTAAGAAAAACTGGGGAATCCAAAAGAATAGAATATTTGTTTTTCAGGTAAATTCAGTTAAAATATAACTTGGCCATTTGTGACATGAAAATATAGCATTAATTATGATGAAATTGGACATTTTTGACCTGAAAACATAGTTCATATGACCATCAACATGTTGCAACAGAACTGAAATCCTGTAAATTTGCATAACTTGCACTTACCAACACAAAGTTCCTTTGGGGATTCATTTATATTGATTTCTTATGCACAAAGACATAAATAAGACCTCTACGCAAATTTCTGCCGATATCCAAACCAGAGAATACTAAACGAAAATATTATTTTTTCTGCAAAACATATTGTTAACTGAATGTAAAACAAGCATCTCCATCCACTGTCATTTATCAGACTCCATGGGTTTTACTGTTGAATCAGTGTTGGAGGAGATGAAAGTGGTTTTACATTCACTACAGAGTCTCTGAATGTCCAAATGGCTCATATGTGATGACCATGAAAAGATGACAAACTGCATTTTATACCTATTATTTACATGTATTGATAGGATTAGTGGATCAACAGTTATTAAACATTTGATATCAGTGAGTGATTTTGGTTGCCAGCGGATGTTTGGGTCTTTATGGATTAAAACTACTTCCAGTGACCAAACAATGGTAGTATTTTGTAAAAATTACTACTTACAGTCACCAGTAATGAATGAATGTAGTAATTTATGCAGAAGGGATTTTTTTTGTAACCATAGCAACTATATGCACTGGACAAAAGTGCACTGAAAGTCAGGTTGTGGGCGCAAAAAACACTGCCTGTGGAAAAAAGTCCTTATCCACTCCCCTGGGATATCAAGTAAAAGGCAGTGAGTGGCCTGTTACTTAGATGAAGTCTATGCTCTTCTGGGAGATGTGTGTTAACATTAACAGACTCCATCTCAAAGGTAATGATATACAAGCTTCCAGGCAAGCACAACAGAGACATATGGAGTCAAAGGATTTTTGTTTTAAGTCCAACCTGAGTTCTCTACACACAACAGCGAACTACAGGCTGTTGTAGTAAACCTAGACAGTCAGGCAAAGTCCAATTATCCACCATATGTTTGCGTCTTTTCACACCTCATAAAAAAAGGAATTCATTTCTTACCGTTTCATCCTTACTGTCTCAGTGTGCAACATTTCTCACTTGTTTTGGTAAAAAGAGCTAAATTTTCTGACCTCCTTTCCACTCAGCAAATGACAGGGCAATATATGATAAGTAAGAAAAAAAGTAGAAAAATACAACATTACATTCCCACATATGGTACAAATGATAATCTGGAGTTGGTCCCTGAGGATGGAGCCAAAATGAGGACTTTAATGTTTGATATTGAAAATGAAATTTCACATTGCTAACACACCCTGAAACTGTAAAAAGAAACACTAGCATTAAAAAATGTGTATTGTCAAAAAGGAAACCAGTTTTTCACAGTGATGATTGGAGGTTAGGATTGAATGTCTCATACCTGCTGAGACAAAAATTAAAATTTTCTTTTCAGTACCAAACATTAAAGTCCTTGTTTTGGCTCCATACCTGAGCACCTTCAATAGCAGCCCTCTGCTCCTGGTGTGCGCTATGTGCTAATGCTAACTAACATTAATGATAATGCTAATTACTATATGTACTATTAGGCAGGTTTATTTGTAGAGCACATTTCATATACAAAACAATTCAAAATGCTTTACATAAAACATTAAAACATTTCAGCAAAGTGTGAAAGAAAAGGTTATTTTAAACTAAAAGAAGAAAAAAAGGAAAAAAAAAATAGAATAGAACATAAAAATAAGAGCAGGTAAAATGCTAAGAAATTAACCCTTTCATGCATAGTGGTCACTACAGTGGACAGTTATTCAAAGTTGTTCTCTTGTATATTCATGGATTTGATTGTTTTACTTGCATATCAGCCAACACAGTGCATCATATGCATCATCCCATACAATGCAATTCATACCATTACTGTTCTTGATCAACCTGAGCTGCAGTAACATATTTGAGTGTAAATCAATTGCTAATGGTTATTAGACTGTAATTAACAGGGGTTTTTTTAAACAATTTTTTTTTGCATATCTGAGTAATAACTAGAGACCCAGGAAAGGAAAAGTTTTGGCTTTTTTACATTTAATAATTGTCTTGATTGGAAACAGCATGAAACAACAGCTTTTTCAGATATATTTTTTTTAAATTACGGAATGTCCTTTGCAGTGGACAGCATTTTTTTTTTTTTTTTTATAAAGCTGTAAAACTCTTGTCCCCTACAGAGGACAAAAAATGCATTGCTGGGTCTCAGGAGGTCATAGAATGTTAAAATGTGAGAACAGATTAACAGCATTAAAAAAAAATGTATTTCATAGTTTTCACACAGTATGTCAGTAAATGCATGGTGTCCAGCTGACTGGACATTTTTGTAACCCCATGAAAAATAGGTTCATAACAAGAAAAAATTCAATCATATTGTTTTTTTCATGCCTAAAGAGGAATAAAAACACTCAGGAAAAAAATCTTGATGAAGGTTCTTATAATTCATGCATGAAAGGGTTAAAGTTGCAATTGTTTATTTTTAATGAAAGGAAGCATATAAATGTCATCAACCTTAAGTTTGAGATAGATAAAATGCACATACCAAATTTCCCTACAGGGATAATAAAGTGAGTTAACCTTTAACATTATCTCCTGAGTTTGTCCAACAGCAATATTCTAAAAAGTAAAATAAACACACAAATGTTCTACTGTTAACACACAACCGCAGCATACGCCACCTCATTTCTGCACAGGTCTGTCAGAGGCAATAGGCTAAAAGGTCTGTGTGTATGTGCGTATGCTGTGCCCAGAGTTGTGTCGGTGAGACTGTACAGTAAATCAGAAGAGTAGAAAGAAGAGCCAGAGTCACTTCATTTTTATATTGTTCCGCCTATGTGCACTGGCAATGCTATTATCAGCTGGAGGTACAAACACACTGCCTGAAGGTGATAGCTAGAAACATCCCTAACACAGCAAAACAGGAGCAAAAGAGAAAATACAGACAGAGGACAGGGTCTGTTCAAGTAAATACACCACAATACACTAACTCCGAAGTAGTGATTTAGAAGGATTATTATTCCAGCGTTTTTAAAGTGTATATGTACTGGTCATTACAACATTAATAGTGTTGTGTGTTTTACTTATAAGCAAGAGACGTGCAAATTTAGTAAAAAATCACCATAAATGCACCACACTGGACTTTTTTTTATTACGTAAATTATGGACTGGGGCAGAACCTATGGGGAGCAGCCATTGGAGCATACCAGGTGATTGAGTGCAGTAAACAAGCAGCAGTCAGTGAGCAAGATTGAGAGGAGAGCACGAGTTTGCACTTGTTGTTTGTGCAGTCATAAGCTTTGCACTCCACCATTGTCCTAGAGACGTGACCCAGCACTGGCCGATAATGTGTTATCTTAGACTGGTGTAGACTGGTGATGTACAAATACTTTGTTACCTTACTTAAGTAGAAATTTCATTTATATATACTTTACTGGGGTAATTCTTTTTCAGCCGACTTTTTACTTCTACTCCTTACATTTTCACGCAATTATCTGTACTTTCTACTACTTATATTTTTTTCTTAAATAGCCTCATTACTCCTATTTCATTTCGGCTTGTTTTCATTCCAGCTTGTCGTCATTCAAATTTGAAAAAATAACTATCCAGATACAGTGAATCGCACCATCTGGATAAAGTGAATTTGATTGTAGTTGGATGAGAAGTATAAACATATACCATTCCTACACCCTATTGGTTTATACACAATCCATCGCACCTGACTTTTTCCCCATTACAATACTTATATTCAACTAGTCATTATACCTTCTGCTCCATGAAACACATGTTAGTACTCAGTAGGACACATATATGGTTCTTTAATACATTTGCATTCGACTACAATGTATTCATTTTCAATGGGCATATATGCAGCTGAAACAGGTAGACTAGTGCAGCCCACATGTTTCAACATTAACATGTTAATCTAAATTATAGTCATTATGGCCTTTAGAAAAATGTTTTTGGGGAGGTGGGAAGCGCACTACAGGCCCCTGTGGCACAGCCTAAGCTTTTGTCCTAATGGCATTTTTTTCCCCTTACATTTACTTTTATAGTTATAGTTTTGAAACCAGTACTTTTACACTTTTACTAGAGTAAAAAGCTTGAGTTGATACTTCAACTTCTACATAAGTCTGTTTAAACCCTAGTATCTATACTTCTACCTGAAGAATGAATGGGAATACTTTTGACACTTCTACTGGTGTCTGCTGCATGGGGTCAGTGACCAGTCCATCGCAGCCCAGGTAATCGAACAATGCACCGTCTCTGCATCACTACCGGTGCTGGAACAGCCCATCAAGGAGGTGACATGTCACGTCTGACTGACGGAGCAGTGACTTAGTACTTGTGCTTACATGACAACAGGCTGTAATGTTACCCAATGGAACCGCTAGTACTATACATGATCTTCTGAAATAGAAAGCTATTAAAATTCACTACAGGTACCCTTTAAGGAAAATATTAAATACTTTGACTTTAATCAGATTAAAGGTTGAATACCTGTTTCCTACTGCTGCATAGTCTTCGTCTTGTAGGTTTGTAATTTGTCAACTTGACATTCATAAAAGAGCTGAGTGGAAATCTATGTGTGCACATTCTACCATGATGCACTGAGTCCTGGATTTGTTTCCTTAGGTCTAGTCCTGGATGTCATGGATGCATATCATCCCCCTACTCTCGGTCCACACGTTTCCTGTCTCTTCACTGTCAAACAAAGAATGATGAGCTACTGACGCATGCTCTTTGTTTTCATTAAGTGGATGTTCAGCTATTCCATAGCGTCCTTGTTTTAGAAACAGCCTGTACATTCAGCCAAGCAAGAACACAAAGCATTTCTCTTAACAGAGAGAAAAATGTCAAGGTTTGTCACCATTCAGAAATATGTGCACTACTGAGAAGAACAACAATGATACTGTGGCATTTAAAGCTTCAGCTCAAGGTTCATACCAGCAAGGCAGCATTAACAAACCCCACAAAGTCCCTCAGAATTTAGCTGTGGATGATGATGTGACTCAGCAGGCATGAGACATTCAATCCTAACCTCCAATCATCACTGTGAATTTGAGGGTTTTATTTTGGCTCAATGGGCTTTTAAGGCCATTTTAGGTTATTGTGGCCCAGCGGTATCATGGTACTAAATGACTCAGAGCACTAGTGAATATGGTCCATGAGTTAAATATTTGACTACATTTCATGGCAGAAATACTGTACAGAATACCACCTTTGGGCAAATACTGAAGCTGTAATGTGTAATAGGCCCATCTGTATGTGCTTAATGACAATTAGATAGTTTAAGGGAAAATACACAACAGGCAGAGGCCAATTAAAAGGTGGCTGAAAGGGCCTAAACCAGACGGTCACAGGGAGAGCATTGCAGGGGCTGAAAGAAAAGAGACAGGAAGAGGGTTTCCGTCCTGTCAGCACTTTTCTTTGACTGTTCTTTTGGAACAACTCATCAGAAAACAGATTACTTTTAATGGGAGAATGAAAATCTAAATGAAAGATATCAAAAGAGACAGAGCTAAGCCTCAGCTGAGTGCCATTTGAAGATTACATGCTCAGCTCTGGCTGGCTCAGACCCAACTGAACCTGCCTATAACCACAGTCTCCACACTTCAAAGACAAGGAAAAATTGTCATATACAGTACTGTGAAAAAGTTCTAGGCCAACATTAGGTTTGTTGGTTTAGTTAAGTTCTAATGACCACACATGCATTTCTCAGTCTCTGTATTAAGATCCAATCTGGATATATGTGAAGTTCGTACAGCAGCAAAAACAAAAGTTTCAGCAGCTTCTATAAACCAAAGTGGTTCTATTTAGCGTGACCTCCTTTAGCACTTAACATTTTTTTAACCCTTTGGTTCAGACAATATGAGATTTATTGCATTAATTTTCGGATGTTTTATACCAGGTTTCATTCAACACATGACAGATGTTTCTGTTTGTCATGACTTTGATACTGACTTTAACCTTTAGAACCATTTTGAGCGTGTGTGACAGACTGCAGTGGGACGAATAAGAGTGAATGGTTGGATTGAGAATGAATTTTTTTTTATATAGATGGAGCTAAAGAAATGCATTTTATACTGTTTTTTGTATGCTTTAGTTTTTATTACTGTCTGTTTTTTTAATGATATGCCTGCCCAGGGACTACAGGTGGAAATTAGCACTAGTGCTCCAACCTGGCACACTACATCGCTCCTGTTTAAGGTTAATGTAGATTGTGCATTGTCCCTGTCTAAATAAATAAATAAATAGTTCAGTTTGGTATGTGTTTTTTAAGGCTGTGTACATATTTCCTGTATTTTCTTGTTGTATCTGAAGAAAAGAGAATGAGAAATAAATATATGCTCATTTCAACCCTGCAAAAACAACAAAGCTAAAGGTGACCTAGAACTGTGCAGTATCATATCTATAGGAGCTGTATGAATGCACAACTTTGTACAAATGCATTAAAACACTTGGAAAACAATTTAAACTGGTTTCTCTGCAACAGTTTGCTCTGCATGACAACACAATGCTATCTTTTATTTTCTCTTTTGTGATGCAAAACAGTGTCTGATTGTCTGCAAACTTTGTGTGAGAAAGTCATTAAATTGGATGAATCTATATAAGACACCCAGAAAGAATAGAATATACATGTCTCCCAGTAACATAGCCATCACGCCTGCATTCTGTTGAATTTTTATGCACCCCTTGATGTCTTTTTAACATCCATTTAGGATGTAAGTGTTACTTTTATGTAAAAAAAAAAAGAACAACACATAATTCATGCACCAGTGGATGATTAAAAATAAAACAGAAGCAATGCTCTGCATTATTCTGCATTGCATCTAATAATTTTTCTTCTGTGGATCAACTTTTGTCATTTAATTGGATCCCTGTCGAGTCCACACACATATAGACAGGATTTACTCTTCTGTTCTCTTTTATGTCTTTTGTTCAGAGATGTAACTTCTTTAAATGTGCATGTGGCATCTATTCCTGTCAATGATACATGAGTTAATTTAATTTATTCATAAACTCCTGGACTTTGGGAGCTCGTATGTGCAGTTCAAAGTGCATGTTCAAAACTCCATGACCATTCAAAACCTATGATGTGGGATTTTAGCAATAATATACATGACTGAATACAAGAATACAACTCATTTTGGTCATAACTGATCAGCTGTGGTCACATCACTGCTTGTGGTGAATTGCTTTGGACAGGAGCTTTGTAACATCCCTCTTTAGATTGTAGTTGTGGTTTTGGGCAGAACGGAGCAGCCTTTTTCCAGGAAGTGGTGGTGTGTGGTGTTGACTGTCAAAATGATGAACCCAGTCAATATGAAGGCAACACTATGTTTTTTCTGATAGGAGAAACAGCCTCAGTACCATCATTAACAGCTGCAGCAGTGGCAGAATTTATTCAGGATTTAAAGCCCTCTCATCCACAAACTCTCTGTATTTTTGTACTCCTTCATCGTTCATATTTTAAAGCAAGATGCTAATCGCTAATCATTATTTTCAGCGGCTAATTATCTGATCACAGCAGCATAGAGCATCACTCCACCAGATCCAATCAAACATCAAAGATATATACACTATTTTTACCGGCTTAATACAGTGACGCCACATCTTTTGCCTCATGTTGGGCTGAGGCAAACTGGAGATTACAGTGAGTCACTACTGCCTTTAGTGTTTCGATCAGCCATATCATTATGACCACTGACAGGCAAAGTGGTATTCATTCTGATTATTTCATTACAATGGGATATCAGTGGGTTGGATATGTTAGGCAGAAAATGAATGTTTAGCCCATGAAGTTGATGTGTTGGAAACAGCAAAAATGTGTCAGATCATCTCCAGATCTTGTTGTTCATTCCAAGTGTAAAGTGTTTAGTACCTACATATTCCAATTGCTACCATCAGGCAGACGATACGGAACAATCAGATCACAAACAGACTCAAAAACAGTTTTTATCCAACAGTAATAACCACCCTCAATGCCATAAAAAGCAATGTTTAACACAACACATATATACAGTGATGGAGATCGTGCAATGATCGAATGAATGGCTGTGTGTTTGTTTTTATAATTATTTATTTACTATTGTGATGTTTGTGTCTGTGTTGTTCTTGTTTCTTGTTTTTATTATGCACTGACTGGTTGACACTTTTTTAATTTCGTTGTACATTTTTCATGTTACAATGACAATAAAGACTATTCTATTATTCTACCAAAAGCATCTAAAGAACAACAACCAGATCTCAACCAATCAAGCCTGGGATCATAACATTATTACCACCTATCTAATATTGTATAGGTTCCCCTTTTTCCACAAAACCAGCTCTGACCTGAGGCCTGGACTCCATCAGACCTCTGAAGGTGCGCTGTGGTATCTGGACCAAGACATTACAGCAGATCCCTGAAGTCCTGGAAGTAGAGGTGGACCTCCATGGATTGGATTTGTGTCCAACACCTCCCACTGATGACCAACTGACCTGAGATTGGGCTGTCCTTCCTCATTCCATTTATGGTCAGTACTAACCACTGCAGACCAGGAACAAACAACAAGACCTGCAGTTGTGGAGATGCTCTGATCCACTCATCACCGTTATAATACGGACCTGGTCACAGTCACTCAGTTCCATACGTTACTCATTTTGCTGCTTCCAACACATCAGCTTCAAAGACTAAATGGTCACTGGCTGCCTCATAATACTAATAATACTAATAATACCAATACTAATAATAATGATAATAATGGATTAGATTTCTATAGCGCTTTTCAAGGTACCCAAAGTGCTTTACATTACTGATCCGTTATTCATTCCCTCTCACATCCACACTACCACATTCACACTCCAATAAATCCAACCCAGCAAAAGGTCCCATCATTATGAACTAATCAATATTCTGACCACCTCTCCAGTCAGCGGTCAGAATGTTAAGAATGACTGATGTCTAAATATCTTATTGTACCTCCTCCCCATTTCTTAGGGCTGTAAATATTGCTATGTCTACTGTGCCCAACCCAAACCTACACCTGAATGTGTTCTTTAAGTGTTGTGAACCCACCTGGGTGGATGGAGGGATGTGTTTTGGGATGTCTCTCAGGCCAGTGGATCCACACTCTACAGTGAGGCTGTAGCAGCGACAGCTCACAGGACAGGATGGTGATCCTCGACCCAGAGTGTGGAAGGACAGGAGGAGCATGGAGAGGAAAACTGACAACACAGCCATTGCACCAGCAGAGACGACTAGAAGAGAGAAAACACAGAAAACACGAAGGTCAAACGTCATCCAATCTCTGTATTCACACTTGACTTCAGTTTGGAACTAAAAAGCAAGTGTTTCCTGCAGGTCACACCAAAGTACAGGCTATGACAAGAAACATTTTGAGCAACAAATATAAGACAAATGCTCCTTTGTACACATGGACAAGAGGACAGAACACTAGACACTGGTGAGTTTACTTGCACTTGAGTACATCACAAACAATGGAAGCAATGAAAGCATTTCACATCAGGAACAGTTATGCCTCCTTTCATGGGAATGAAAGAGTAAAGTATATTTCAAAGCATAGATGGGAAAAAAGCATTAAAATGCAGATTGAAGTTGTAGTAAAAAGGATATAGGACACCACCTTCCCAACATGTGAAATGACAGGACTGTTTGATTAAATTGCTGGATTGTGCAATAACATCACAGGTGCCAGCACAAACAGCACACAGCTCAAGTGTACAATTTGCATATTTATGCTTAAGGCTCTAAAGACAAGTAATTCACAGTTGTATTGAGATTAAAACAAAGAGCACACAAATGGAAAACAGCAATTTCCAACATTTTACCTCCTGACCTCCTGAACAACTACATCTTACTGCAAAATATGTATTACAACAGAGACCGTGACGGCGTGATCTCCCTTTGAGATTAATTATATTGTAAGAGTGTTGTGTGCACCACTACAAAACCTCAGAGGGACAGGATTTGGAAACCAAAAACAGAGCTGCAATTCTTTTGTGTTGCAGTTTTACTGGAGTGAATCACCAACAATATACCAAGACAGAAAATGGACCAGGCACTTTTCAGGTAAACATAGAAAACCCAAAGTGTCAGAGCTCCAGCTTAAACCACAGAACATATATAGTTATGATTAAATTCACTGAATAGATCTGCTGTTTATTTGGCTGTTTGACACATCACTGATGCATGATGTTGTTTGCTTGCGTTGAGTGGGCGTTCAGATTTTCTGCACTGTTCCCTTTTCAGAAACAGTCCATACATTAAGCTAAGCAAGAACATGTGAAAGGTAGCCTTTGTCTTTACAAGAATAAACACAGAATGTCAAGGTTTATAACCATTCAGAAGTCCAAGGAAGAGAAAATGTTAAATGGAACATGTAAAGAGTAAAGTGTCAGCTCAAGGGTCACACGAACAAGCCTGGAATGATGAGTTAAAGGAGACTAAAGTTCAACAAATCAATTAAACTACTGAGGTGGAGTTCAAACAGTAGGCCTAAGGTGAATATAAAATCAATGAGTAGACTTCAACATCACTTTTTTTGAACATGTTAATACAGTTGCAAATTGATTTCCAAATTCATACCCCTGAGCTGTTAAATCTGTCTGCCTTAATGACACAGGACAATCGACTAAACAGTACAGTATGACAGGAAATATTAAATATCAACAATTAACACAATAAACTTGAGCTTGGAGAATTTATTTGCTTTTAATGACTGTTTAAAGTTGTATTATTTTAGGTTATTGTGATTCAAATGGGGCCATGGACTTATTAGACTGAGGCAAGAAAAACAAAACAAAAAAACCTCCAATGGAACAGTCAGTTCTGCAGCTGGACATGCATTGATGAATTGTTTGGTCTTTAATAACTATTTATTTATTCATTTACTTACTTATTTATTTTTTTGGGGTCACTTTTCAGTGCCAACGTTGGGGTGGTAGGTGGGAGTGAGTGAGTGAACGAGCTGACAGTATTTGTGTAGTTGCTATTTTGTCTGTATGTGTTTTTTTATGTTTTCTTTCACTGTGTGTGCTTTAAAAATAAGATGCTACATCTTAAGTACCAGTCTTCTCACTAAATCCAAGCCCTATTGAGGGGTTTGATTGAATATGATTTCACTCACTAAAGATCCAAGGAAATTGATTTTTCATACAGCCTTATCCTGATAGGAAGCTAACTGATAGACTGTTGTGTGGCAAAGGCGTGGAATGAAATAAGTTCACACTTCCTCTCCTTTTTGAATATGTGAATGAGGTCATTACGTGTTGTTTTCGTGTATATGTATAACTTTCATGTTTTCTGGAAATCAGTTTTATTTCAAGGCACAAAGGCAGGATTGTTTTGTTTGTTTTGTTGCATATTTGAAATAAACTGAACTGATCTGTACACAGATGACACTAGTTTCTTACATCCAAACTCTTCTTCAACTTTTTTTCCCACAGTATTTCAGTTTGAAACTAAATCATGACATGTGTAAAATTCTTAAGACTAAACTACCGGAAGGTAAAACTTTGATATTTTGATTCCAGAGAATTATGAAGATTATTGTACAATGAGTTAAACATAACTTACGAGAAATCAGATTTGATAACCATCAAAGGAGAGAACATGACCATTAGTTAATTCTAATTTCTACCCCAGGTTATTTATTTATTTATTTATTTATTTATTTATTTACAGTGGTGGCCAAAATTATGAGAACACTTAGCATATCTAATAGGGTTCATATGTTTGTTTTTTATTGGCCATTAAAATACCCATAAAATTAATGAAATATCAACAAAGTCCTCATTATGTTCTATTAACCATAGAACAGAGCCATCATAAGGTGGTTTACTGTAGGTCATTTTCCTTACAAAGAAACAAGTTAGGCCTATATTTCACTGTTGTCAGGTGTGATCATGGTTAAATTGATGTTAATGGTGAGTCTCAGGACACACTGTGAGATTCTGTTGAATTTACAAGGCCTATCCTCTTCATTGAGTAAATATTTAAGTTAAAAGTGGATAAAAACAGTAGGAATCACTCCATCTTATATTTATTGTGCTCATAGTAACCATCGGCATCTTTTATGAGCCTTTTAAAATGAAATGGTGTTTTGAAGGCAAAAAAGTCAATATTTTCAGTTCTGTCAGGAGTTCAAATAATTTTTGCCACAGCTGACTTTGGAAATATACTGGGAAGTAAAAAAAAAAAAAAAAAAATTAAAAAAAACAAAGAGCAAAAGAGGATGTACTATCATATTTATGAATTATCATGTATCAAAACTATTAAATCCCAAAAACCCTGTGAATTTTGCCAAAACTTAATTTGTTTTTAAAAAACGATATGGTTGAATAAAAATTTGTGTCAGTTATTGGACAACTCCCACTAATCACTTACAAAATGATTATATCCTTTACCACTGATTTAATGCCATACACATGTAAATAAATTATGATTGTTTTTTTAAATTAAGTTTTTCAGATTCAGTTACAACAAAAATTAAATCTAACCAACATTTTTGACAAATTAACATGTATTTTATTTATATTATATTTGAATTTAGATGGTGTTAAGTTTTAATAAAGTTTTTGAAATATATTTCTAGTAATAATTTAAAACTTTAATCTACTTAACACTATTACATGTCACTTATTTTTAATAATTTTAACAAGTCGCTATACGTAACCAACAACCAACATTATTTACTTTGTGGAAAAACTGTATGTTTTTAATGGGAATTTGGAAGGAAAAAGAACATTCAAAGCAAATTAAAACATGGCAAATTGGAGGCAAATAGCAAATTTATCACACCTTTCAAAACTTGTGATAATTTGTATAAATACTATAACAAAAGAAAGTAATATGTTCAACCCTAAATATTAATGAGGATGAAGAAATCATCTTACATACAGAGGATTAAGTAATCATGTTGAACAATAACTCCAGCCAAATAACTGACACGGTTTATTTTTGTAACATGTCATTCAGTGAAATTTCCCAGCTCCCTAATGGGATTTCTTTTGTGTTCAAATGGATTTAGAAGGATTCGGACATTGGTTCAAAGGCCTTTCCTAATGCCTACTGACTTCACAGCCACAGAAAACATGTCCCCTCCTGAGATCACATTGTTTACTGACAGGAACTGTGTTTGTATCTGTCTGAAATAAAACCCCAAAATACACAGAACAAGGTCCAGGAAGGTGCAAGGCTGAGTTTATTATGTTTTATTTATACCCAGAAACAACTTAAAGGTCTGATGTGTGATTAAAATTCTCTGAGCATTTGGAGTGTACTGTATGGAATTTTACCAAGTAAAGGCACAAAATACCCCTGTGACTGCAGAGAATGAATTCTATCCTATTCTGACAGAGGCACCACAGGGATTATGTCTTTAGAGAGGAATACACTCCAGGCACCGATAACACCACTAACAGATTAAAGCTCTTTTGGCTATTCATCTCAGTCTGCAGCTCCACAATATGAAGCGCTGTCACCATAGGAACCAACCATGCCATGAGGTATTGACTTGCATATAAGGATCCTTCATCATGGACCTTCTTTTGATTGTTTGTGTTCACGCTGGTTCCCTGTGCAGTGTCATCCACTGTCCTTTTCACTAAAAGATAACGATCGGCGGATGCTTTTATTTCATTTCCTATATTAATGCGAGTGCTGAGGCTGACTGCATTATTGTTGTAACTATCAGTATCTCAACAGACCAGGATTATATATTAAAACTGTTTCTATCAGTACAGCAGATGTTTCCAACATGCAAACGTGATAAAATGACATCTTCATATAAATGCAATATACAGGCCTATAGAGCTACCCAAAAAGTCAGAAGCAAAACATATTGAAATGAAGGCATGAGTATGTATAACAGCGGCAGTAAAATACATGAAAATATCTATTATGTACAAGATTACTTTGGATTTTTTATTAGAAAATTTGTAGATTATTGTCTCTGTTTTTAAAATACAAATAATATGCTTTATGGCTTTTGTTACTGATATTCAATATTTACATATGGGGACCTTATTTCAGCAGTTTAAAATGAACATGTATGGATCATTCTTAAATAGTAACATTATCAACATATATAGTAATAATACAATATATCTCATGTTTGCTTCTTTAATGGAACGTTGTTGCTTATGTTACAACATCAAAATGTTACTTTGTTAACTCCAGATGATCTGTAGTTAATAATATTCCAAACTTTCTTCAGAAGAAGAGGGAGAGGGAGAAGTCCTGTACCAGAACACCCTCATGACTCCCAAAACCACCAACAAATCAACACGATGCATCCACACACTGTATCACTCACTGAATAAAGTATAAAATTCATTTTTTACATGTATCTGTGTGATACTACAATCAAGTTTTCCTCTTCAAACAAAAACTCAAAGGTTATTTTGACAGTCGGTCAAAATAACACTTGGTCTATAATCTTCACATGCTGCATCAGCTGATAGTTTACATTATCGCTCTGTTAGCTTAGCTCTGGCTTTAGACAGAAAACAGCCACAGTAAAACCACAAATCACCTCTGTTTTCTGTACGGGTTATGTTGTCAACAGCTGAACTAAAGATCTGTTTGAAAACATCCAAACAAGGTCAGAACTGTCAAAGTTTAGTCTGAAACGTGGATCAACAAACAGCAACCTAGAAAAGATAATAATAGGATTCTGTTGGGTTTCTGTAAATTGGCTTAGAGTCTGGTTTTGACCAACTCTATATATAAAGTGTCATGAGATAACTTTTTTGTTGTGATCTGGTGCTATATAAATAAAATTTGATTGATTGAGTGATATGATTGGTTTTCCCCTGTAAGTCCCTTTGGAAAAAAGCATCTGCCAAATGCAAGAGAAAGAGAGAGAAAGAAAGAAAGAAAGAAAGAAAGAAAGAAAGAAAGAAAGAAAGAAAGAAAGAAAGAAAGAAAGAAAGAAAGAAAGAAAGAAAGAAAGAAAAAGGATAATATCATATAATGACCTTCATAAGCCTCATAAACAAAGTCACCCATATAGATGAAAACAACAACAGTGCTTCTAGCTTTTACCAGTTTGTCGCTTTCTAGTCTCCAAAAGTTTCTTAGCAGTTCTTAACATTAGTTTTTTTCCCCATGAGAGGCCAGCAAAGTGACTCTATACTCCCCCTAGTGGTCACATAAATACACAGGAGCATCGGCGTAAGTAAATTCAGTTCATATCTCTACAACCTAATACATTGACATATTTGACATTACTTTAGAGCTCTTTATTTTAAACACTCTCATGATAATTTTAGATTTCTTTTTAGAATTTAAGAATAAAAATAGTACATATGGGCCCTTAAATCATCAGAGCTGATTTCCTTGCTTAAAATGAACCTATACATATATTAGTATCAGTGTTCCATACATGAGTTCAAATACTGGTAATATGAAAACTTTTACACACTGTATAACATAGAAGAACATGCTCATTTCTGGGCTTGTCAAACAGAAAAAAGAACAGAAAACACCCATATGTCATTGAACATCTTTTGTCCACAGTAGCTGAATAAACATGATGGAGGCACAAAACATCAGTTGCAGTGACTGGAAATGTTCCAAGTAAAACACCCAGATGGAACTGTTAACAGGAGCAGCATTCTGTGCAATATTAGCTGATAAGGAATTTTTGAGCCTGAAATATCACTCTGCACTTGGCAGTGAAATTCAGAGGTCAGACCTGTTCAGCACCTGATGATGTTATGATACTGAGGAACTGGCTTCATAGAGACTCACTTTTTCAACCGTTCAGACACGAAGTGAGGAAGTCTACATGAAACAGATCAACTCGGACTCTAAAACAAACTGCACACTTGAAAATACTGTCATGACAAATATTGGTGTTTGTGATTTAGATTAATTGGAGGTATAATGAGCAAATCTTTGTAAATAAAGAGTTTGAAATTTAGATAGATAGATAGATAGATAGATAGATAGATAGATAGATAGATAGATAGATAGATAGATAGATAGATAGATAGATAGATAGATAGATAGATAGATAGATAGATAGATAGATAGATAGTAGGGATGTAACGATATGAAAATTTCATATCACGGTTATTGTGACCAAAATTATCACAGTTATCATTATTATCACGGTATTGTTGAAATTGTGCTCAAAATGTTCAAAAAGTACTTGTACACACACTGAAATAATTTAATCAAGTTGTATTAAAAAAAAAAAACAACAACTAATAAAATAATTGGCACAATGTACCTTCTGTTGCAGAAACATTCAAATCTTTAACCCTTAGTGGTCTGAGCCTATTTTGTCCATTTTTCAGTACTTTTGATTTTGCCTTTATATACTATATAAACAAATGTTTACTATACCCATGTTTGGTATCTGTTTTCCTATCTCATCTGCCTATTATTTTTCACTTTAACCTACTACATCAACACAAGAGGACAAAAAACACACAAAATATATAAAATCCGATTTGAAAAATGTATATAATTTATTGCATAAATAACACATGGATGCTTAACGAACCTTTTCAAAGACTTTCAAAGTGAATATTGGTTCCAAATATTAGGTATATAAAATCAAAATTGTAATAAATTAAAACTATATTCAGATATTTGGCATAAAAGCAGATCTTTACATTTGCGTTTTCTCCCCTAAAAGTGCGATAATCAAACACGGTTATCATGGTAATTAGAATTTAAATGGTAATACTAACCGTCTGCAATTTTATCGTGGTTTATTGTTATACCGGTAATCGTTACATCCCTAATAGATAGATAGATAGATGTACTTTATTTTTTTTTTTATTTTTGACTTGTCTTTATTTTTGATTTTGCACTTCTTTTGCTCTTGTGTGCTTTTGTACTGCTGGAATTTCCCCTTGTGGGACTAATAAAGACATATCTTATCTTATCTTATCTTATTTATCCCAAACTGTGAAATTACATTGCCTGTCACTGAATGAACGAAAACGGAAAGCAACGGTGTCTGAGTGAGCTAGAGAATGAATGAAGAGAGGGACCAGCAAGAACACAGAAATTAAAATGAATTAAATGTTACGTCCTGATTGCTATTGTTATATTTTAAGGAACAAATGGACCTATCCACACCTTCACAAAACTCTGACCCTGCATTCTGGGAGAACACAGCCAAAGCACACGATTCCTCCTGTGGCCGAGACATTTCACAGATATTGTCTCACAGATACGTCTCAACAAACGGAGAGTAGCGCGGAAAGATGAGGCAGGTAACCAGAGTCCTGCCCTTACAGCCTGTGTGGTGCTGCTACTGGTGTGAGATATAAACACACAGCCCACAGGTCCACACCCAGACACATCCTGAACACAGCAAAACAAGAGAAAAATAAGAAAATAGAGGCAGAGCAGAGCCTTTACAGGTATATACACCACCTCTCACTTATAGTCGGCTGCAAGTTCTATTTTTTTCTTTTTTTTTTTTTTTTTTGCACAAAAATCTTAATTATTTTAATTGTTTTGTACAATGTAGCCCTATTACAGCTCTGTTCAACTGCACATATAACAACTGAAAGGGTTCCATCTGCCCTCTTCTCTTTTACTTTGTTTTAATTGATTATTATTTATGTTTCATTGATTATGTTTTAATTGTAATTGTGTGTTTTAAACCTGTCTCTTTTCCATTTTTGTAAAGCACTGTGAATTGCCCTGTGTATGAATTGTGCTATACAAATAAATCTGCCTTGCCTTGCCTATTATAAAACAACAAAACACACTAAAATAAACAATGATCTGATTTATTGTATGTTAACATGTGTTTATATTTAACACATAAATGACTGATGTATTAGTATCACTTTTTTTTTTTACCCCAAACTCTAAATATCCAATATCAGAACCTGCATTGGAAATAAACTTGTCACATTACCATCAATGTAACTTCACCTGTAAACTATGAACTCTAGGGACTGGGGATGACAGAGAGGTCAAATAGTGGATCCTAAAAAGTTGTCTGTGCTGCTGGCATATTAAACATATCAGCACTACTCACAGATGAGATAGAAAGATCAGCCATAGCCCTTATATCTCAGTCAGTATTGCAGATACTGTATAATCCTAAAAGCTGTGGTGGTTGAATAAGCAGTGGTGCTGCAGGCCAGCACAGCACACAACAATAACACAGTAAACAATGTACATGCTTATCAGTGCTTACATCAACATCAGATAAAAAAAAAATGTGCATCTGTTCAGAATGTGCACCACAACAGCAACCCTTCAGCTGAATAGGAGGAAAAATCCATCAGTATTGTATTGTTGGTTTCAAAGCCTACCTCGCAGATGAAGGATGGAGGAGCAGAGGGATGCCCGCTCCGTACGACGCCTTCTTATTCCTCCGAAGTGAGGGGATGCAAAATGTCTCAGATTTCAGCTAAACCTCCAGATGTGTCCACAGTGTGCACATCACCGCGGGCCCGTCGCATCCTTCGGAAACAGAAGAAAGGATGCCAGCTGGATGGATGGTGGGGGGATAAAGCGATGAGCGGCGGAACATCAGCCGGACGGAGCGTTCCCGCAGCAGCCCGGAGCCCCTGGGCCCCCGGTTCCGACCCCTGTGACTCGGGTCAGGTGTCCTCGGTCAGTCCCAGCATCCAGATGTGCACTTACTCCTGTTTACCAAACCAACCTCTTCCAATTTACGCACGCGGCTCCAAGGACCAGGGTCAAGCTGTCTGCAGTGGCACAGCAGCAGCACGACTTCCGCCTCCAAAAATAAGAGCTTCACATACCAAAATGACTGATGGGGTTTATTATGAATAGAATTAAAAAGTACTGTCCTTTTTTATTTGGTAAAACTGTTCTCATGTTTAAGGACACATAATCTAACCTCTAGAGGTAAAATCCCAGTCCATCATTCACCTGTGGTTTATCCTGGGTCTAAGTGTTCTTCCCAGACCCGCCCCCTTTAACAGGAAGAGGGAGAAAAGATGCCCAAATTTACTTTCATTTCACTCTTAATTCAGTTACATTTGCTTCTTTGAAATGACTTTGACATGATGGTTCAGTTTAAACTGTTATATAAAAAATATGGTCTGGTCCCAGGACACTCTCAAAAACAGAGGTACCAGCTTGTACTTAAAAGGGTACAAATGCTTGTCACTGGGGGTGTACTTTTTTGAGAGACATTTCTGTACCCTTTTGAAATGGTTCATTTTTGTACCTTAAGTACTTTACATAGAAAGAAAACTCTCATATAGTTTATAATGCCATGATGTTTAAAGTTTGAACCAGTGGCCTGAGGAAAACAAAACAAACAAACAAACAAACAAACAAAAACGGCATAGACAAGCTATGACATCAAGACATAAAGGTGTGAATGAAAACTTGATAAAACAGAGATTATGGCAATAATCAGAGGTTCTAATAAGCTAAATAAATTATTAGGCTATGATCATTGAGCTAATTGGGGTATTAAATTAAAACACAAATTATTATTAAATATAATATAGAATAATTACAGTATGATATATAATAAATAATGCTCTAAGCCTAATGTTTGAACTTTGTTTGAAATTAGGCCTACTGTTCAGTTCTCCTAGCCTACAGCCTATTCTCATGGTCTACACATATTTTTTAATGCTGCAGGGTATCTTATAGTACAAATTTGTACTTTACATAACTTTGGACCCTTTTTCATAGTCTAAAGGTGCAGTTCTGGCCTCCTAAAGACCAATATTGTACTTCTGAGAGAACATTCTTTAAAAATGTACTTATAGGTACATAAATGTTCTGATCTCATACCTCTATTTTTGAGAGTGTATAAAGATGGAGGGTCTTAATATTGTTACATCAATATTCTGTCTTATATGTTAATGTGTGTTTGTTCTTCCTCATGTAGTTGGTATGTGTTGTCCTTTACCATTTGGTGTTGTTCTTACCATTTATGGTATGTGCTGCCCTTTACCATTAGTGCTATTGTTGTTTTTTTTGTTTGTATTTCTGACCATTGTTGGTATGTAATTATTGCTGTTCTTTACCACTTGTGGTATTGCAGTTTTTTGTTTTTACCATTGTTGGTATGTAATTATTATCATGTAAGTTAACGGTTAACTGTTACCTGTGGTAACACCACCAGGAATGTACTTTGTTTCTTTTTCTTTTCTTTTCTTTTTTTTTTTTCTTCTTCTTTTTTGTTACACACATTTTGGTTATGCAATGTAAATGCTGTTAAATGAGTTCATTCTAATTCGGTTTAGGCCTGTTTTGTTCATTGTTCTGTCTTGAAGTCAAAGGACAGGAGTGAGTATTTAAAATGTCATTATGTTAAGTTATTTGATGATGAGAATGGGGGTGGGATTAAATAAGTTTTCAGTGAACTGATAATTATATTGGATCAGTTCATGTGAAATCCCCAGAGACCTTCTAACTGACCATCCCCAATTTGTTTCATGCTTCCAAACAAATAATCCTATTTATGCAAAATTTCAGCCTTATGTCTTCATTAGTTTTTGAGGCACTGGGCTTTGAAAATGTGGTATGATATTGGTTTAATGTAAAAACAAACAAACTAAAAACTAAACAAAGAAAAAACAAAAACAGTGGTACAGAAAATGCATTAACACATTACTTTTGTCTTACAATTTGTGGTGAATAAGTAAAAGTAAATGTAAAAGAAATAAACTTTCCTGATTTATGAAGCATAAGAAATGGGAAAAACACACTGTTTGTTTAAAATACATATTGCTCATGTATGACCAGGTATACCATAAAACAATTATATCAGTGGAAATATCATGACATCATGCCCTTTCTTCAAAGTATTTATCAATAATTACCTTCTTTTTCAAATTCTGCAATGACAGCTATTCTATTCTATTCTATTCTATTCTATTCTATTCTATTCTATTCTATTCTATTCTATGTCTGCATCAACACGTGCAAAATATGAAGCTTTTACCTTTCACCATGCTATAATCATTAGGTTATTAATTAATTGTAATCAATTCATTGCTTCCCTATTGTACTTATCCACAAGAATATTGAGATCCTCTCACACCAATTCTCTGGCAGGGTTAGGGTTATACTTTTTTACTTTCAGCATTTAAAACAGGACAGGTATGAAATTTGCATTTAGATTCTTTCCAGCATCTAGATTACAATCTTCCACTAAGTCTCAGCGCAGCTACTGTGATTTGTGTCATTTGATTTATGTTATTAAATACTAGGGCTGTGCAGTACATTAAAAATGTTCTGTCTTCCTCCTCTCCTCCTTACTTTGCTGAGATTTTCTTCCTACACCTGTCAAGAAACATAATCTTAGTACATCATTCTACAGTTCTAACAATGTGATAGTAGAAATGTAGATCAAACTTCACTCTACAAAATACAGTCTCCCACCATAAACCAGTGGATTAAATGCAGAATTAAATATGACCTGTTCTGACTCTATTTCATTGTTTTTCTTTCCCAGTGAGTTCCATCCCTAGTATAACAGCAAATGTTTATGTGCATATACATTATATATAAGTACAGGGGTTCTCAATCTTTTGTAATTGAAGGCCCACTTCTGATCGCACCATTAAAAACAAATAAAAAAAACAAAAACCGAGGACCATTTTCTCGAATAAATATAAACAAACCCAACAAATAAAAAAGGGAAATAATGATGAGATGGTGGGAGTCTGACACATAGAGTAGTATTAACAATTATCTTCAGTTTGTTTACTTTTGATTTTGAGGGTCACAAAGAACGTAAACCAGTGATAGCAGAAGGCAACAAAACATTTCCATTTCCATATAGGAGGATGCCCCAGCTGATATCCAGCTTTAGTGTATTCAGGGTCACATTTCCTCTCCACAAGGTTCAGGTCTTTGACGACTGCAGGGTGGTCTCCAACATCACTTTCACTCAAACCAGATGACTTTTGTGTCACTGCTAATGTAAAACAAATTGAGCATTAAAAAAAAAAAAAAAAAAAAAAAAAGATCTGGCAGAGGGCTGTGGATCACAGGTTCAGAAACGCTGCACAAGTATTTGGTGGAGATTATGTAAAATGCAGAGAGTGAGAACCACATATTAAATGAACATCTGAAGACAGTTCAATATTAACATTAACCTCTGCACTCTACACTTTACATACTTGCATCCTCTTTCATTCTGTGGATGCTGGTCCTCTCTTATTGTACACAGCCTGGTCCCAAAGCAACAAAGCAAATGGGTAAGAGCCTTCTACTGCTTAAATACTGCAATAATTGATATGTTTCAGCTACAAGACATTTTTGAATCCTAACTGATGCAGAGAGTAGCTTCTCATTACTGAAACAATTATTAATGTGCTAGGGAGCATAAAGGTCGGACAATTCTAGTTATCACTGGCCTCATTGGGCTTTTGAAAGGTTGGTTCAGGAGCATGAGACATTTTCACACATGGATTGACCACCACAGAGTCCGGACCTGACCCCCATTGAAAATCTTTGGGATGTGATGAAGAAGATTTTATATAGTGGTCCAACTCACCCATCATCAATACAAGTTCTTGGGCAAAATTGAATGCAACTCTGGAGAGAAAGAAATGTTGACATTTATTGTGACCTTGTATAAGCATTGTGTGGGATGAACAATGTGCCCTATATTCAAAATTAAAAGTGGTTTTCTTGTTTTTACATGAAGTATCTGTATTTTACATGAAGACTGCAGTGCAATTTGATCATTCATATCAATAATGTTTATTTTTAAAAATTCAGTAGGACTTAAATAAATGAATACCTATAATCAGGATTCCTACAGATTTCCACAAGTTAAATTTAAGACTTTTTAAGACTACTTAAAACAGAATTTAATGTGCATTTCACAGCCATACTGGCAAAAATTCATGGCTCCTAGAATTTAGGAAAATGCATTTATTTACTCCAATGCCTTGATTCCCACCGCTCAGTTATTTCTCACCGGGAGCTGCGAAGTTAGCAATAATTTGTTCCTAATTTCAATATAAACCGTCGGGTTGGAATGGGTGGAACTGAATAGACTAATGTTACTTTCTTTGCAGTTTGGACATTTAACAGACACATTTAAACACAGTACAACCAAGAAGTTTATGGCAACATAACTTAAGACCTACCATATCAAATTTAATACCTTTTAAATACTTTTTAAGGTGTTAAATGGAGATTTGTAAATTCAAGACTTTTAAGACTTTTTAAGACCCTGTGGGAACCCTGTATAATATGGTTTTCATAAGAAGTCTTTAAAAACAGCAAAGCAGTGTTTTGAGTATTTATTCACTGTCATCTTACTGTTGAGTGGACCCAGGGAAAAGGGGCCTATTTGAACTATATGCACTATGTAAATGGAATATACTATTGAACTTGTTGAACATTAGCATGCTAACATTTAAAGATTATTAGCACAGCTTCATGGGTTGATAACAGCAGATAACTGACAAGCAGAGTTGGGTTTATTATTAAATTTATTTCATCATCATCACATCTGGCCAATAACAATATAAAATAATAATAATATATGAAATCTGTGAAAGAGTCCGTCCACTGGCCCATACAGTGAGAGCTGTGGGTAAAGAGTGCTGCTTGGCAGCGAAGTGGCCACTCCAGACTGCAGTGACGCCTCTTCCTGGGATGTGGCTGATGCACATAGCCAGTGTTCGTCATCATTTTAATCCACCTTTGTCACACTGTTGTTCATGGTTCCAGTTGAGTGTCAGGGTCCTGTCAGTTACTGAGGAGCCGCCTGCTCCTCTAGATAACTGCCATTCTCCACGAAAGGATCACTGTCAAGTCCAAACTACTTGATTACAGGAATCATTTTTGAAAATAATACCTGGATTTCAGTAACTAAAACCATAAGTAACGGTAACAATAATTACTGGTGAGTCATAACAAAGATGATTTAGAATCTGAAGTGCCACAAGTAGTCCTGGTATGTTCTGTTCATGACTAGCTCCTTTGGAACACGATGGGGTAGATTTGACTGTAGTGGTCCACGAAGTGCACCTCCAGACCCTGGGTGATGTAGTCTGGTAGGTCAGAGAAGTCCTTCCTGTTCTCAGATGGCAGGATGATGCAGGTCACACCAGCACGACGGGCCTGGAGTCAGAAGCAGAGACAGACACGTTATTGAATGAACTGACACTATAATGTAAACAGAATTTCATGCCTTAAGTGAAATCAGGCAAGATTTGATAAAGACTAAATAATGTGGTCAGTTTATATTTCTTATGAGAAATTTAGCTTAGTTATGTTGTATAATAGTCAATACTGATTTCATACAGATTGGACCAGCATGAAATTGGATTGCAGTTCCCTCTACATACATACCAGTACATATACACTCTTGAATTGTACTTGTGTCTGTGCATGAACATGATTTCTCTCTCAGTTGTTGCTTGAAATCCACCCTCTTGGTTTAGCACACAAGAGGGTGAAAATACAGCTTAACACCACTCCAGTGACTCATATTAAGTCTTAATTCTAGCATGAAAAACTATGTCTTAAAAGAAAAATCAATGATGGACTAATACGCAATAACATCTCTAAAAATATGCACTCTCATAAAAAAGAATCACTGACATTATATTACACATAGAACAGTACAAACCATAAATATATTTTTTCAGCTCTGAAAGCACATAAGTACAAAAATATTGGAACACATCACATCTGCAGCTCGTAGGACTTCCTAATCATGTTGATTTGAAATATAATGATAAACATGTCATGTCAGTTGGTATCAGTAGTTATTTTGCTAAATGTCAAATCAATATTTCTGTAAATTTAAGGGTTGATTTGTCTTCATGAGTGAGAGCTGAAAAAACAGATGATGGTTATATATGGTTTAAAATGATTATTTATGGTTAGAATGTGACAAATATTTAAAAAATCTAGAGGCAGAACATTAAAACAATTATAATAACAACAAATATTAAGTGAAATTAACTTTGTTTGCTTGTAAAACTACTTGCATGAATATATTATCATTAGTTTTCTTGGATGTTCAATACAAATCAGAACCCCATCCATTGGAAAAATAAGAAATCACTTTGTGTACACATCCTAATGATACCGTTTAGCACCACAGGTCAAACTAAAAACATTACGTTACATACTGCTTTTGGATTTTGAAAAGTTAATTCATTTTTTAATAGTTTTCACATTCATTTTTTTCCCAAGAACATCCATGACATGAACAGTAAATTGTTACGGGATGACTTTATACTTTAAATTCATGGTTACTGAAGAACATGTTGCAACAATAAAGTATCCATTTTACAGTTGATGAAACAGGCAAGACATTTATCTGTGTGTGGTACTCACAGCAATAGTTTTCTCCTTGATGCCCCCTACTGGCAGGATTTTGCCTGTCAGTGACACCTCACCAGTCATGGCTACATTCTGACGCACTGATTGGTTGGTTGCTAGGGACAACAGTGCTGTTACTATGGTGCATCCAGCACTGGGTCCATCCTTCGGTGTTGCACCCTATAAACAAATCACACAACACACTCAGAGATGCAGATGGGAATGGATAATTGCTGGTGTTTGATACTAAATCAGGCAGCATCAAAGAAGCGTATGTTAAAGTTGTCTTCAGCCTTTAAGCACACTGTCACTATTGTTACCTCAGGAACATGAAGATGGAGGTGGGAGTTCACCAGAAACTGATTTTCTGGTTCCTGGGTCATCAGGAAGGCTCTGGCAAAGGTTGATGCAATTTTAGCACTTTCCTTCATAACATCACCTAGCTGACCTGTGGAGGCAGACAAATATCCAATCAGTGTTCAACATTTGTGGTCGACAATAGTTTGTACAGATCTGTCAGAAGGGGTTTCAAACAAGGGGCAACAAATTCACCCTTAAGCTGAATGTTGAACTATACAGCCGTAATGTCAATGACCGTCACTATATGATGTGAACCAAAAAAATCCTGGTTCCAAATGACTCCTGTTGAGTCATTCAGGTCTTCTTCACTTTATTTGGATCCCTAAATAAGTGTACAGGTAAAACTTTTGTAAGGCTGTCCTCTGTGTGGCCTTTGACAGCTTGCTGAATTTGACTTTCAGAGCTTCTGTTTATTGAATAAAACATTTTTCTATTAACAGACAGCTCTAGATAGTTGTGGTGAAAACGTTTTTTTCACAAGACTGTCAAATGATTCTAACACATAAAAGAGTTCATGAAATGGTTCCTTAATTAAACTACAACCCTGCTGTGCCTGTTGCGTAACTATATATGTTGACAATTCAAGTAGCTCAAACTACTAATTGTGTTTCATCACATTATAACATACCCTAGTTAATAGTATGGTCAGTATTTTCAATACATTAGCAGTAACATTAGCTTTTTAACTTTCACCCCTTCCCCACCCTTCACTCTTCCCCAGCTCCACCCATTTGCCCAAATATGGTCAGTTCTGGCTCAAAAAGCCAAGATAGTGATTGAAAATTTGAGGCATCAAAACAGTACTCCATGAACCAGTGGTGATGTCATAGTGGGTAGGTCTGCTTCTTCTATGTAGCCTATGATTTCAAAATTCAGTGTTTAACTACAAACCGGGATAATGACCACTGACCTGTGACCTCCAGGGACCCCTCCCCTTTAGAGTCTGCTCCTCCGGGAGGACGTCGTAACGAGGTCTCAATGAACAATGTAGACCCTCCTGCACAGACAAGACACAATTTTATACCTCATGAATATTACAACTCACACTCCAGTGTGTATCCATGCATTTGTTATTAGATTGTACACTCAAATGTTTACATTGATGTTTATCAATGTGGATTTCATAGTATTGTATTACAAACGACTGATAGAAATTGTTGAATTAAAAATAAATATTTAATTTACCAAATGTTTTTAGGTGGTAGTTTTTTGGTTACGTTATGGTCATATTAATATAATATCAATATAAATATATAGTGTCCACTGAACACAAGCAGAAGCATGTATTTGCGTCTCACCCATCGCAGTCCATGCCAGTCCCATAACGACACCTGGTGGAGTCACATCATACATTCGATCCACAGTGAACAGAGGTTTCCCAACATAGTCCTGCAGGTTCTCAGTTGTAACTGTCACTGTGGTTTGATCCCCACTGACGATAGAAAATGCCACCTTCCGGAACACCTGCAACAGACAGAGGAGATGATACATACTGCAGGTTGTACTGCTCTGACAGAAAATAAAAAATAAAAAAACAGTCTGTTTCAGTTACTCTCTTGTGTAAAATCCTTTCCAATTAAAGTAGACGTTTTCTTACTTGTGAAATATTCTGTTGATTAATGACTGCACTAAAGCTCAGGCTGAGTTAGAGCAGAGTGTTTTACCTTTTCCACTTGTTTCTGCAGGTTTCTGACTCCAGACTCCCTGCAGTACTGTCTGATGAGCAGACTGAGGGCATCTGATGAGATCGCAGCCTTCTCCTCAGTCAGACCACACAGAGAGCGGAGCTGAGGGACCAAGTAACGCTGAACCCACACAAAAAAAAAAAGAGAGAAATTACTTACATAACACCAAAACTTTAAATAAAAAAATGCTCCTATGTTATGAAAAATGTAAAACAAGAGCAAAGGTCTGGCGGTAGAATTTCACATTACCTCAGCAATGGCTAGTTTCTCCTGAGCCACATATCCTGACACATTAATCATCTCCATCCTGTCTCTGAGCGGCTCTGGGATGGTGTCAATCACATTGGCTGTGCAGATAAACAGAACCTTAAGGGGGAACACAAAAGAGCGGTGTGGTGAAAAAGAGGCATTTATTTATTATTTCGACTGTGTAACTATAATCTCCACTGGTACCTTAGACAGATCTACAGGAACATCCAGGTAGTGGTCCAGGAAGTTGGCGTTCTGTTCAGGGTCCAGGAGCTCTAGCAGTGCTGAAGATGGGTCGCCCTGGTAACCACGGCCCATCTTATCCACCTGGTAATCACAGGTTAGGGATCATTTTATTGACATAAGTTAAATTTCGGCAAAAACGGTTATCAGGGTACAAATCTCCTGCTTTCTCTACACATTTTGGCTCATCTGTGTTCACAATGTCAGCCTTAACAGTCTTTCACCCTACAATAGTCACAGTAGGGCCTGGCAGCGCCTTGCATGGCAGCAGCCACCCACTGATGTATGAATGTGTGAGTGAATGTGAGGAATTGTAAAGCGATTTGGGCACCATGAAGGTGTAGAAAATGCGCTATGTAAGTTCAGTCCATTTACCATTCAGATGCAAAGCACAGGTCAGACGTTTTTGTTCGTTTGTTCAGATTATTCATTCATTGTGGCCAATATCAAATTCCAGGTCAACTGGTTGAGTTCCTGACCTGATCCACATGTGCACAAAACAGAAAAATAATAATATATCTATATAAGAATCAGACCTGTATCTGGTTTAGGACCACAAAACAGAAATGAAAACCTCAGATTGTTTTTATCTTCTTGAGGTTTTTATAGTGTTTTATTGCATTTTATTTTTTATTTATTTGATTGTATTACCTCCGCCAAAGAGGTTATGTTTTTGTCAGCGTTGGTTTGTCTGTCTGTCTGTCTGTTTGTCTGTCCGTGTGCAAGATAACTCAAAAAGTTATGGACGGATTTGGATGAAAATTTCAGGAAATCTTGATACTGGCACAAGGAACAAATGATAATATTTTGGTGGTGATTGGGGGTGGGGGGCACTGATCTGCCTTGGCGGAGGTCTACGCTCTACGAGTGCTTTTCTAGAAAAGAGAGCACAGACCTCCGCCAAGGCAGATCAGCGCCCCCCCCCACCCCCACCCGACCCCCCCACCCCTGATCACCACCAACATTTAATCATTTGTTCCTTGTGCCAGTATCAACATTTCCTGAAATTTTCATTCAAATCCGTCCATAACTTTTTGAGTTCTTTTGCACACAGACAGACAGACAGACAGACAGACATTGGGGGAGGGGGGGGCACGGATCTGCCTTGGCGGAGGTCTGCGCTGTCCGAGAGCTTCTAGTTTATTTATTTTGTCCTTTTACTTATCGTCTTGACACTTGATCAAGCACTTGCCTAACAGGTTCAATGTGTGTTTTGTGGTAAGGCCAAATGCAATTCACTCTGTCTGCAAAACAAATCTACCCACGGGTATAAATAAAGTAACCTTGAACCTTGAGATTCCATGCTATCATGAAAACTGACAAAGTAAAAAAAAAAAAAAAGCCAGATTTTTTGCCTGCAGCCTGAACATAACACTAACACTATCACCATGACTTAAATTTGCTGATAATTCTGAGCAACATTAATTAGTTAACATTCATTTGGCTTTAAATTACTTATTTTTTTAAACATTCAAAAGTGGTCCAAATCTAATTTTTTTTGTTGTGAATTGAAGTACTTCCTTGTGGTCCTCAATCAGATACAGGTCTGATTATTTACAATGAGACTTGAGTTTGATTTGTTTACAACATAGCAGACAGTGGTTACATTTCCCAAATTAGAGAAAACTTTAAAGAAACTTCAGCCAGTGGTCCAATGTCATTTTCTGAAGGGGGCAAGGTTTGTATTTGATTTCAAAACCAAGGCTTCAGAGATTGGGAAAGGGCTGGAGAGGCAAAAAACCCCAGTATGAACCCCCCCAGTCTATGATGGTTTAGGTTAGGTGTTACATCCTCTACAGGGGTCGGATGGAATTTTGTATAACTAAACTCTTTAAATTCTTATTATATTAATTTTACATAGTAACAACATATTTTCCAGCACTATTAATGTTACTTGGACTTGTTTTCCTATTAGACAGAATACTGACCTCATCTATTAACACTAGTGGATTTTCTGTCTTGGTCTTCTTTAAGCATTGGATGATTTTCCCAGGCATCGCTCCAACATACGTTCTCCTGCACACATATAGGCATACATCCATCGCTAACATTAGTAAAACACTCCCTCATGTTTCATTCTTGATTCATTAATTACTAGTTATTAGCTATATTTTTCTGACCTGTGTCCTTTAATTTCAGCTACATCAGTCATGCCTCCCACGCTGAACCTGAAGTATTGTCTGTTCAGGGCTCTGGCGATGGAGCGGGCGATGGAGGTCTTCCCTACACCTGGAGGACCATAGAAACACAGGATCTTCCCCTGGGTGGAACCACGCAGCTGGCTTACAGCTATGAACTCCTGCACACAACCACACAGACATAGATAAAGTTCTGGAACTGTGATTAAAAAAAGTGAAAAAATCTGTTTTCACCCAGTGGCAACCTCTGGAGCTGAAAGATGAAGCCAAGGAGGAAATGGTAAATTCTCTATGTCCCAAAATGTCTCCTTGAGGCTGGCTCTAAAAGCGAGTCAATCGCCAGAGAACTAAAACTAAAATACCCGACTTACTAAGAGAAATACATGCGTTTACAGGCTACAACAAAAAAGCTTTTGTTTGTAGCTGATTTCAACTGTATGGAAGTTTTTCTAAAAATCAGTCACAACAATCACAAATGAGGTGTTAAGAACTTCAGAAAAAGATATTAGCTATGGAGAGGGTGTGGACACCTCAGGTTTAGCATTTGCCTGCTACGTCAGACTTTCAGAGCCTGTGTTCATTTAGTAAAACAGCCTGCTTTCTTGACAACTCTACTGTTGAGGTTAAGGAGTTATTGAACAGTATTATGCACGTTTCCTGAGGTTCACCAGTACTTACATACAATAATACAACATACAGTGCGAATGCTCATTAGCATTAGTGTAGATATACTCAATCTCACTGAGTCTCAAATATGTTAAAGGGGTCATATTTTGCTAAACCCACTTTTATTAGTCTTTGGTACATTTATTTGTGTATTTGGACCCTAAAAGTTCAAAAAGTTTGAATTTGAACCCTCCAGGTGCTGCAAAGCTACTTTTATATTAATTTTGGCAAAAATCAAGTGGATTTCTACAACCTGTTTTAATTCTTTCTTAATTTGTTACGTCTATAACTAGTTACATCACGACATTTGCACATATAAGGTCAAGACTTCTGACGAACATTTCTCTGAGTACGTCATAATTGTTTGTCAGCAGCAGCGGTTGTAGTCCATACTGAAAATATGTCCAAACTTCGAGCCGACTACCTTAAATGTTCAGTTGTTGGTTGAACGGGAAAGAGCAGCACAGTCAACAACATGGAGGGGGTGGGGTGTGAAGTGGCTCATTTGCATTTAAAGGGTCAGAGCTCAAAACAACTTTTCCAGTGTCATTACTCCGAAATAGGGTTGAAGATGGGACTGTGGAGTTGAATTAATAAAGAATTCAGACCCAAGAATAGCATTTACAGTTTATGTAGACCACAGGAAAATGTTTTAAAATGCATAATTCCATTAAAAAAGCAAAATATCACTCATTTAACGTGTAGCTAAAAAAATC
The DNA here is from genome assembly GCF_902148855.1 of Sphaeramia orbicularis. Classification (NCBI taxonomy): domain Eukaryota; kingdom Metazoa; phylum Chordata; class Actinopteri; order Kurtiformes; family Apogonidae; genus Sphaeramia; species Sphaeramia orbicularis. The sequence goes on along the minus strand of NC_043960.1, from coordinate 30,863,664 downwards.
CTGTTGGCTGTCACAATGGCAACGTTCACTTTAGTTACAACGTCTACTGCATTTACGAACCAGTATGCGTTTCTTAACGTCATCCATTCCGTAATGATCTTCTTCTAGAACTTCTTTGGCTCGTTCTAATAATAAGTTCTCTTCACTGTTGGTGCCCCAGGGCATGCTGGTCAGCCAGTCCAGGTAGTTACGGGTTACACTGAAATGAATATACACAAACAGGTCACACATATGATTTTATGGAGTAAAACTGACCAGAAAGAGTAAATATTATTCTGAGTGTGAAATGTGCCTAATACAGACTGTAGCACCAAGCAAATACTTATGAATTTAATCTGGTAGGTTTCATAGCAAATGGTTCTGGAGTCTTGAGTTGAGGTAATGAAATTATTCAATACTGTGGGTATAATTATTTAATGAGACTCACTTGAACTCTGAGGAGTGGTTGTCCAGCAGCCCCAGTTTGTTGAGTTCTTCATTGATGACGTCCATAATGTGCTGAGGGACGGTCCTGTCTTTAAGCCTCTCTCGAAACTTCTCCTCAATGGCTTCTTTGTCCTCTTTCTCCAGACCCAGCTCCTGAAAGCAGCATCAACAGTTTTATGCACAGAAGGATGCATCTTACACCTATTTTGTACTTTTGAACACTTTATGATGTAGAATTTGTTTTCCTATAAAATATTTAACAATGCACATGAAAGGGGACACATTAAGTCCACTTCAATGCAAAATACTTTCTACATGTGAGAGAATACTCTACCCTCTCCGTCATCCCCTGGAATATGTGGGTGACAAACAGAATTATTTTATAAGAAGACATATATTACATACTGCTGTACCTTCTTAATGATCTTAAGTTGCTCCTGTAGCAGATACTTCCTGTGTGTCTGTTTGATTTTCTCCTCCACCTACAGGCAGAGTAAAAACAGGACAGATAATTCACAGTGATGTACAGACTAGTAGATTTTAAAGATCATACATGTCTGGGGATGACCTCTGACCTCTCGGCCCAGGCGCTGCTGCAGTTTGCTGAGTTCATACTCTTTCTTCAGCAGAGACAGAGCCTTGTAGAGCCGCTTTGGAATCTGCAGACACAGAATCAGGAATTAAATGACTGTTCACACTGAAGTCACTGTACATTAAACATCTACAGCATAAAGGTGGACAGCTCACATTGGTCTCCTCAAGGACGTCCTGTAGTTCATGGGATTCTGCTCCCGTCAGAGCTGCTCCCATGTCACTGAGGTAGATGGGATTATCAACCACTCTCTGACCAGCCTGCATCATCTGGAGGACTGACTCTCTGACAGAAACACACACACAAGTGCATTTCACAACACTGAACACTGTGGAGTGACTTCATTTTCACCTTTTCTTAAAACTGCTGGTCTGAGATTAATGAAGAGATGCCCCAGCATATGACAGACTGAAGTCAAAATGGCTAAAAGATGATGTTCTCTGATGGCAGTGGCTGATGTCTATCTGTTGTTTTATGAGCTCCCTGTACCTTACTCAGTTCTGTTTCAATATGTCTAAGTATAGTTCAATAATCTACCAATTAGCTGTTTAAGTGTCTTGTCAGTGCATCCTCACTGCTGCTCTTAGATCCTTGAGTCAGTGCCAGCTGGTCAGCCCCCGCATCCACTTCATAAACAGAGGAGGTCCAGCATTTCAAGCAGTGGCCCTGAGACGATGGAAGGCATTGCCACTGGGACTTTGCGCTTTAAACTTGATTGAGTCTTTTAAAAAGCAACTGAAGACCTTCTTGTTTAGACAGGCTTTTAGTTAGGGGTGGGTTTTATGACCATTTTCTTTTATGTTTTTATGCCTGTGTCTGTATGTAGTGGTGTGTTTTTATACCTGTGTATGTTGCGGTGTGTTTTTTTGCCTACATATTTTAAATCAGATTTTATTGTAAAGCACTTTGTGAATTCTTTCAACAGTAAGTGCTATATAAATGAACTTTACTACCCCGCCCCCCAAAGGGGAGGCAAGGGGTACTATTTTAGTTCGGTTTGTCTGTTTCTTTGTTTGTTAACACTCTAGCAGCAAAACTATTGGTTGAATTCATACCAAATTTGGTTTATAGATTGTCAGTGACCCAGAAAAGATCTGATTACATTTTGGAAACAATAGGTCTAAGTTCAAATTTTTATGAATTTTTAAAATATTTTTTCCCCCCATTTATTTATAATTGGCGAAATTTCAAATGTCTGTAACAGCAAAACTATTGGTTGAATTCCTACCAAATTGGATGTATAGATTGCCAGTGACCCAGAATAGACGTGGTTACATTTTGGGAAGGTAAGTCAAAGCTGAAGTTGTTTATGAATTTTTCAAATCTTTTTTCTTCTCCCATTTACTTATAATGGGCGACATTTCAAATGTCAATAAAAACATGAATTTTGTTTCGATTTACTTCAAACTTGGCACATACTGTATATAGAGGCAATTGATATGCTGACATCAGCACACACATAGACATGATGACATCAGGTGGATTGATGTCAAAATAACCTACAATACGTGCAAGGGGTAGGGTTTGTTGTGCCTGGTACCACTTGTTTTCATCATTATTATTTTATGTTATTGCACAGAAAATGTCATTATCATTGGATGAGTCCTTTTACCTATCACTGTCATTGAGGTATAAAACAACCAGTCACATCCACACACCAGACAGCTCAATAAAAGTGTGGGTGGACCAACACATTGTCAAAAACTCCTTGCTCACCTGTAGAGGGGGTTGAGTGCGATGATATCCCTGATGGTCTTTACTATTTCTGCTGTCAGCGCCTGCAGAGCAACACATCACAAGTAGGAAATTCTACATTACCAGAAAACCAACTGTCGGAATATCAGAAATCAATCCCCGTAGTGTAAGTGCTTTGGTGGATGTCACCACTCTCATCTGAGGAACAGAATGTAAGTGCAGTGTTCAGAGTGTGCTCTGTACCTTGACTTCCTCTGTGACCGTGAACTGTTCATGCTGAACGTTGTCCACCTCGACCATCAGGATATTAGAGGAGAGCAGAGGCTGGAGCTCAGGACTCAGGTCTGCATCTGATATCTTTAACAAAATAAAAAAAAACACCAAAAAAATATTGAGCAACAACAATAACCGAAACAACACCAAAAAAAACCCCAACAACAATGTGATATGAACACGTTGGACTGATTCCATAGACTGTATGTTAGAAGTGAAATAGCCACTGTAATGTCACCCATGGGCTTGAGGATTACTGTGTTTACTGTTTTACATTTTGAAGCAATAAGTAACTAAAAGGACTGATTAGAGCAAACATGAGAGGTGCTACCCCAGCTAAGACAATCACCAACTTACTGAAAATAGCAACCATGGTTCTAACTGGGAATTAGTACATTAAATAACAACATGAAATTTCAGATGCATGCACACGGCTATGTTTTACAGCAAAGTAATGTGAAATGTGTAGAATGTACTGTATATAAACAATAATTAAAAGGATAGCTGCTGTCACTGTGAATACTATTATGCATATCTCTAAGTCTAAGAATTTTAATAGGTAAGCGAGACTGCTCAACTAAAGACAAAAGTCCAACATGTGATTTATTCTTGTGCCACCTTTAGCTTTGATTGTAGGATGCATTCACCATGGCATTTTGTTTGCTATGATGTCCTTATACAGTGTCACAATGAATGTTACAATATTTTTACATCCATAGTTTCATCAATTTTTCACCGAGATCTTGTAGTGATAATGGTGAAAATCAGACCACTGCAACAAGTCAAGTCCAGCACAAGGAGACACAACCCTGAAACTGTGAATTCATGGTCACACAACTAAAACAGAACTTCTTCGATGGAAGTGTAGTGGGAAGTGACATATACTTGGTTAAGATACTTTTAGTGGCTTGTAAAAAAGCTATTACAAGGAACTGGGCAAAGACAACCACCAACAAAGGACCAATAGATCACAATTACTGAAGGAATATACACAATAGAAAAAATAACTCACAATCTGTGACTACAAGAAGCATAAATGGGCAAAAAAAAAGAAATAAATGGGCTGATTACAGAACTCGGAATGGTGGAAGGACTGATTAATGTGAATGTAGTGTTGCTACCCAAGCAAGGTTTGTTTGTTTGTTTTTGGTGACTATGTGTTTATAAAATAAAAAAAAAAAACTTAAGTGGGAAAAAAAAAAACCAAAAAACAGAGCTTCTTTAGTCATCTACAAAGAGCTGACTGAATATAGATAGATAGATAGATAGATAGATAGATAGATAGATAGATAGATAGATAGATAGATAGATAGATAGATAGATAGATAGATAGATAGATAGATAGATAGATAGATAGATAGATAGATAGATATTTTATTTTAAACATGTTCCACATTCACAATCCTTACACAGCACTTTCACATTTCTTTCTTTGCTCATGTTTGAAAAGCAGTAGGCTGACGTTTAAACTTCTATGTTTCTACTCTGTTCCCATTAAACATAACTCAAATGATTTTGTTGATTAAAGAACAGAACAGTACAAACCAAGCAGTATTCGTTCTTGCCATTACTGTCCTGGATTACACTGCTTTTCCTCATCCTTATATTTATTTAAACATTTAATTTTATATATTCCTTTAAACTGATTTATGTTTTTACTTTGAATTGCTCATCTGTTAAACTGTTCCATAATTTGTCCCCTGCAACTGAAACACACATCCTCATTCTGCTTTAATGTTTTTAAAAGCTTCAGAACTCTTGAGTGATATATGTGTGGAAGAGCACACAGTCTGCAAAACAAGCTCAGATCTCTCACCTTGTCCTCCATCAGTTCTGCCACAGACCCAGGCGGCTCCTTGCGGGTGCGTTTGGCTTTGCGTCTCGGTGGTTTGGGTTGTGACTCGGACTCGGACTCAGATGCTGCTGTCTCTTCAGGCTCCACCTCCAGCTGTCTCGTGATCCGGACCCTAACAAAGCAGAACATATAAATGATTTAATTTGCATTCTACTGCCTTCTCTGTGGAATCTGGACATGACAAAGGGGAGCTTAACAGGAGCACTAAAGGTGAAAGCCTGTCATCATGTGTGTAGCAATATGATCAGTGAGCAGTAGCGTTTCAAACCTGCGGTGTCCCATTACGATCATCCTCAGCTTGTCTCCCAAATCCTGCATCTCATGAATCTGAACGAAGGTTCCTGTAGAGTAAACAGCATCTAGAGACTCCACCACATCAGACTCATTACTGGAACACAAAACAGAAAAACACACTCATTACTGCCATCATACAGCTACTGACAAATACCAAAAATGTAAAGTTTCAAAAAAAAAAAAAAAACAATTACCAAGAATGTTCTTAACTCCCAAAGTTCCTTCATATTAGTTCAGGGGTTTAAATCTAATCATAAAAAACACAACTCCAGGAGCTTTTAATATCAGAATAACATTTATATTTTGTTATTCTGGACTCCTAGATGAGTTCTGCAAAATTCATACACTTCTCTTCAAGATCTGTGGCTGCAAGCAAAAAAGCTGTTACAAAAAATTATTAGTTATTAGTTATTATCACTAGAGTTACTCTGTTATCTTTTATCACTGACCTCGTCAATTGCACCTCCAAAAAGAACTAGAACAAAACTGTTTATTTCACAAATAGACAGACCTCTAATAATTATTCTTTGTTTCATAAATACATTTTGTGTTACTTCAAAAATGAAAATTGAAAATTTCCCTGAACATTACAGCATTAAAATACAAAAAGACATCAACACAGAAATACTGAATGAGCAAAGACTCAAATGAAGACATAACTCACTCCACTTTTTAAAGGTCACAAGTCTATAAAACAGTGGAAGAAGATGGGAATGACTGTAACAGACTTACCTATCATCTCTCTTTAAGAAGACCCCGGCATACGGCTGAGCCAGACGAACCTTCCTCCTCAACAGCTCCATCAGCTCTTTGTTCTTCACCTGATAGGAAAACAGACACACACACTCAGCAACTACATACACACAGAAGAGCTTCAGACTAACTGAAACATTATGAATAACTATTGTCATCTTTCATTATTTATTACACATGCCAGTTATCCTTTAGGACTTACAACAATTTGAAGTACTTTTGCTCTCTTGGTTAACCCATAAAGACTCAGTGCTACCTTTTTGGCAGCTCCCAAATGATTTTTTTTCCTCTATTTTTTTCTTTTCTTAAGTGATTTATCATTATTTATTCAAAAAATATGGTCAGTATTTTGCATTCTTAAGTAAAAATCTGGTATTTTTCCACATTTAATTTACTGATCATGATTGATGTCCGTAAAAGCTCAAATTGAAGGTAAGGGTTATTATATCAAAAACAGAGAAAATGGAGGAAAAAATGACTTTTTCAGTAAAATATATCATTAACTGAACATATAACAAGTCCGTCCATCCACTGTCACTGATGAAACTCCATGGGTTTTACTGGTGAATCAATGTTATAGAAGATGACGGTGTTTCCAGATTCACTACTGAGCCTCTAAGTGTCCAAATGGGTCATATCTGATGACCATGAAAAAATGATTGACCCCATTTTACACCAGTTATTTACATGTATTGATAGGATTAGTGAATCAACAGTTATTTAAGTTTTTATATCAGTAAATGATTTTGGTTGCCAGTGGGTGTTTGGGTCTTTATGGGTTAAAAGGAGCTATTTCTAATGTTTTAGCCTCAAACAAGAAAGAGACAAGAAATGAGACCAAAATGACTCCTGGAAAAATTACTATTTATAGTTATTATTTCCAGGATGCCATTTGTCAGAAAAACGGGGGGGTGTTATATACTTGTGGGTGCGGTCCATAATTAACGTAAACGAAAGTGAGACTTCACAAACTTTCAACGTCCAACTCCCCCAATGTAGGATATAGGTGTAAGAAAACTTAGTCACAACCTGCCTGTTATCTCAACTGGTTGAAATAATAACAAGTAGGGATGTTAAAACGGGGGGGTGGGGGTGGGGTGTTGATTTCCTCCCCAACAAATCGCACCCTCATTATTTCTATAAAAGTTAAATAAGCTTTAGTTGAAGTCAGGCTGATTTGGAGTCACCATCTAGTGGCTGTCAGTGGCATTACAGTTTATGATACTTCACATTGACTTCATTTTCCTTTTCAGTTGATGCTTATCCATTCTAACCTCTGCTCCTTCATGTGGTACAAAAGGTTGTCTCTAAAAACAACAGTGAATGTAACAGTGGAAAAAGACCCACATTCACACGGACAACACTTCCAGAGAAATACAGTGGACAGTTGACATTGGCATGTATAGAATTAAGTTTTGATGTCCAACTTCCAATATTTGATCTAGAATGGTACATTGGATAAACAAAGTGTTTCCCTGTTAAATTTACATCAAAGGTGCTAGAATTCCCTACATGTACTTGTTTATATCCAGGGCTGCTGTGTGATTGCATCATCTGACTGTGTCCTTGGACCCAGTGACAGGCTCCGGGCCGGGGATGAAACATGACATCATTCTCACCTCTATGATCTTGATGAATCGGGGGAAAACCGGGTTCCTGTTGACGGCGATCAGCGGCACATTGGGGAACACCTCCGGTACCATCATGGGGGTGAGAGCTGTCATCTGAGGTCCACTGAACGCTCCTCCTCCGTCTCCTCCGGACTCCTCTCCCCCTGAGCCCGCACTATCCGCGCCGTCCTCCCCGGAGAAACCCGCACCGCTAGTCTGGTTCCCGAACGCCCTGTCCTGGATAATGAAGGGCCGCCTGGTGGATGTGAGGAGGTCCGGGTGGCTGCGGAGGACAGACCCGACCCGCATCCACCGATGAGGTCTGGTCGTGAGCCTGAAGCCTGCTGTCATTGCTGTGATGTCGGTGCATGTCTTCTGTGGAGTCCCGGAGCCGGTGTAGAACCGCGGAGCCTGGGTCCGGTTCAGGCCTGAGGTTTCGCTCAGGAGCTGCCGACTGCCCCTGGTACGAAACTCCCCAGGACAGGTCAGTTTTACCACAAGAGAAGAATTTCTGTGAAGCTGTCGAGCAGCTCCGATCATCTTCATGTAGGCAGCCATGTTTATCTGGACTTTTCTACGGCATGCATACTGACGAACACCTTCCGTCAACGTTTGATGACGTAGGCTGTTTTCATAATGATGCGTTCACTGGACCTCGGATAATCTAGACCAGGGGTGTCAAACTCATTTTAGTTCAGGGGCCACATTCAGCCCAGTTTGATCTCCAGTGGGCCGGACCAGTAAAATGATAACAGTGAAAAACGGAAAATTTTATTACGATCAGGTTTACATCTACAAAGTTTCCTTAAAAATCTGAATAACATGAACAACTTGAACTGTCTTAAGAAAAACAAGTGCAATTTTAACAATATTATGCCTCGGTTTTTCAGTTTATCATTTACACATGTGCATTACAATCACACAAAACATTTAGTAACAGGCAGAACATTGGTAAAATTACATTTACTTTTCTTAAAACATTTCCATTAGTTCATATTTGTTCAGGTTGTTCACATTTTTTGTAAAAGTATAGTTTGGTAATGTAAACATTTTCATGTAATTTTACTTTTTTACACCCAAAAAACAAAGACCAAATTTGGGGATGTCATTATTTATAGGTTATTATAATATTTTACTGGTCTGACCCATTTGAGATCTAATTGGACTGTATGTGTCTGTATGTGGAACCTGAATTAAAATGATTTTTTCACCACTGATTGTTAACCTCTTCAGTGTAATTTTTGCATTTCACAAATTCATCCCGCGGGCCAGATTGGACCCTTTGGTGGGCCGGATTTGGCCCCTGGGCCGCATGTTTGACACCTGTGATCTAGACTACACTTTATAAGCGCAATAAAAGTACGGGGCAACTCAGGACACATTTTTGTAGCATTACCTTTTTGATATTTATCTTTTGAAAGTCGTTTTATTTTTATGCATAAGCTCTAGAAACTAAGAACTGTTGTGTTTTTGTTACCTTAGAATGAGCAAGTTATATATAATTATAAATGGTGTGGGTTATCTCCACAGCGTCTGCCTTGTTACACTCAAATATTTGTGCAGTTGCTCAAACTATGGAACAGACTGCTTGTACTATTTTGACCATTTGTTCATTGCCAAATGACACAAGGCATTAAAACCTTTGTTTGAACCAAATCTAAAGCTGTGTTTTTCATGCTTTTAGTCAATACCCAACAGGTGGGTCAGGTGAAAAGTATATAGATGCAATCTTACCACTAGATGCCACCGCATATTACACAGTGACCTTGTAAGTTAGTAGTATCACCCAACCAACCCTTTGACAACATTGTGTTTTGTAATACCAAGATATAGCCAAAAGTATTTTCACTAAGTGCTTCAATAAATGCTAAAACCATCTATCTCAAAAACAAATAGACCAGATTAAGACGACTTTGGTGGTATCTTTTTTTTTTTTTAACAAGTGTTCTTAAAAATGCATACATTCATGAACATCTCCACCCTTTTTTCCTAGGCTACTTTTCCAGTTTAAACTTCCTGTGCTAAATTAATTAGGGTCTTCAAGATGACATCTGGAAAAGCATAAATACTAGTTAAAATAACAGTTCAACAAGATGAAATTTATCATTGTGAAAAAGTTTGAAGAAGTCTTTTAAGAACAAATGTTCATGAAGAAAGCTCAGAAATTTTAAATGGTAGAGACTTTTGGATGTTGTATTTGGGATTATTATCAGCAGTAATAAACCTCATCCCCTTTAGGCCAACACAGATTATCATCAAAATCATTTGGATACACTGGTATCAGAAGTACTGTGTCATCTTAACATCACTGACTTGAAAATATTAGAGTGCAGTTCATTTATTTTACATCAAGGAATGTTGCTGACAAAACTGAGCCTTCCAAAAACAAAAGTAGTCATCAGTCATCCTCCTCATCTTCAGAGTCCTCCATCTCCTCCTCAGCAGCTTGCTGCTCCTCTAAAGCTTCTTTGAGAGCCTGCTCCTCCTCCAGTGTTGGGTCCAGAGCTTCTGTGATTTCTGGTCCACTGGCATACTCTCTCTGTGGCAGTGGTGGGACTGGTGGATTGTACCCTACCCCTGCATACTTCAAACCCCATCCAATGTATATGTTCTCAAACTTCCTAAATGAAGAGACAGCATGAGATTGTTTGCTAATGGCAGGATCCCATTCACTGACAGACAGAAACCAAATGAATGTGTTAAAGCTGTTCACTTACTTTCCACATGCATATGCGTACGCTCCAGGCCAGAGGTTGGATCGCAGCACAGCGACTGCATGCTGAGCAGTGAGAGTGGAGGACATCTTAGAGCTCCACGGTGGAGTGTTGGTGATTTCTGAAAAATATTAATATTGTAAACACTGAGGTGATTTCTGTGTTTGTGTGTCCTGTCACACTATCCACAAAATGAGAGTGGTTAAGGCTATTACATTTATACACTGGACATTTACACAAATGAGGAAAATGACACATTATTTATGATATTGGTGGTTGCAGTATCACCCGGGCCTTTAACTCCTCCCATTTTCCCCAGGATTCTCCTGTATTTTATCTTTTGCCTCTGCTGTGCTTTGGTTTAATTATATTCCTATGCATCTCACATTTTTTTAATCTTCCTAAGAAAAAGGTTGGCATTGATAAAAACAGTTCTGGTATAGTTGCATACTGAATACAGTATATTAACGGTTCACTGTATATTGTATTATTTGCAGTAATTGATGTTTTGGAGCTTTTGTTATCTGCATCTGACTCTCATTCAAAAATATCACCTCCTCTGACTATTTTTTTCCAGGAACCATGATGGTCTCATTCACTTTATTTGGACCTTCTAGTAAATTCAATGCTGTTCCTTTTGGAAAATATAGCTCTGTTAAACCTGCAGGAGCTGAATTAGGTCCAGATCTTTTCTGATTAAATCTGATCAGTCACACAGCTGCCAGTAAAGTAGTCTACCTCCATACCTGCCTGAAAATCTTTATGATTAGCTAAAATCTGCATCATAGGAAGAAAAAAAGTCAAGTAATAAATCTATAAATATACCTATACTTAATCATAGATTTTTTTGCCCAGCAATGCTAAAAAAACTATCCAGTACTGCACTGTTTATATAAACTTGAATTTGATACTCATTAATTCATATTATACAATTATCAAACATATCTGCATTAGTTAATATCTAGTGTGCTGCTGAAATTACTTAGTGACATTTAAATGGGTTTCTTATGTATCAGTGTTTGCTGGTGAGTTTCCCCCATTCGCAGCCACCCTTCAAAATAGTAGTTATGTAAAAACAGAGGCAACATCCATGTCTTCTACGGTCTATGGTTTTGCAGGAAAATGTTCAAGTAAATGACTGACCTGCATCCTGGGACAGGGGCGTTAGCAGTGGGGGTCCAACTTCTGGTTCAGGCTCATCAGTCTCTTCCTCCCTGTCCTCAGCCTCAGTTTCCTCATTAAACTCATCCCCTTGTTTCATGGCAAGGTTCACCCAGGTACAGCGTCCCTAAAGCGGTGTGAATTTACACATCAAGAAAGTTCATTTATGAAACTGATGATATGATGTGTGTGCCTTTAGAATGAGACTTGTACCTGCTGCAGGATGTGTTGGATGTGATGCACCCAGGTGGACAAAGAATCAGCCATCTCAGAAACTGGAAGGCCCTCAAAGTCTGGATTGACTTCATAGGTGTCGTGGGGTACCTCATCTTCTTCATTGCTTTCATCCTCTCCAGCCTGGTAGTAGCCCTGGGGGCTGACTTGTGTGCCTGCAGAGATTCGAGCGATCTGTGCTCTCAGATAATTGGCTTCATTCCCGGGGAAAGGTGGATAGGTGATAACAGGGGCGTCCAGTCGCCCCGTGAAGAATTTACGTATCTGGCGAGCAGCATTGATCTGTGCAGGACTCACTGTAGGAAGCCTTACCCATGGAAGACCGGGCTCTTTGCAAACATAGTAAATAAATTTGTTAGCCCCTGTTCCTGTGGCCTCCTTTGGCACCACAGGAGGGGGTTTATAGGTTGACTGAGGGAGTGGATCATTCTGAAAATAAAACAAAACCATAAAATCTACTTACAGACTGGTGGCTTTATAAACAAACTCTAATTATCCATACAATTCAGGCTGCATTGTGTTCCTACATAATATATGTACTACTGCTCCCTTTACATTTTGCTACAATTGAGAATTGTTGAGTTGTCACTGTGGACTTAAAAACAGCCAATTTATCCAGGCCTCTGGGGATTAGTTTTTATTCTTTTTTTCAATCTTTTCTTGCACTTCTTTGAACTTTATGTAAACTGTGAATAAACTGCAGGAAAATTTCATTTCAGTTTTAATTAAAAGCCCATGGTCCCTTCAAGGAACAAATAATGAAGTTGAAGCTGATGTTACTAATAATGTGTGAATTGTGCTTTCACACTTCAAATTCAGTACAAAAACAGGGTCATTTTTAATATTACAAACAACACTGATCATTTGTTGTTTTTGAGTAATGCAACTGGAAATTTGTGTGTCCATCCTCATCTTGAAGAGGAGCAATATATCAAAAAGGTGTGACCATGTCTCAGATTTGTTCAGAGCTGCAGCAGTGGTAAACTACTAGTAGTTTAAAAAATACAATTGCAGGAAATATGATGTTGTGCCTTGAAAATGGATTTTAAAAAAATTGGAAATACTTGTGAAATCAATGACATTAAAAAATGGCCTGACTCAGTTACTAATCTGATGGAATAAGTTACAGTAGAAACATGCATTTTACTGAATATAAAGACAACAGGTGTAAATCAGAAAAGCGTATATTGCATCAAAATAAATTAAAACAGGAATCATTACAAAACAACACAGACAAAGACCTGACTCTCAATACTTTTGGCTCAGTGACACACTGACTCTTCACCTCGTTCTCCTCCGCCTCTGCCTTTTCCTCCTCTTCTTCAGCTGCTGCTTCTATGCTCTGATCTTCTTCCTCTTCGTCTCCCTCTCTGTGCTCAGCTTCTGCAACAATATAGCTGCTCTCTGTTCCCAGAATCTTCCCCCAGAGTCGGCAGTGCTGCAGACCCTGGGATTCAACCAGCTGCTTGAGGGCGAGGAAGATCCTCTGCATCTCCTCTCTGCCCAGGCCCACTCCAGCCTGCTCCAGATAGAAGGCGATCTCACTTACATTAGGAAGGAACATTTCCACCTAAGACAGTGATAAACAAGATTACATTATGAGAATCATTTTAGCTCATGTGTTGAAAAGGTATCTAAAGTAAAATTGTGATTATACTGTATAACGTAAAACACAACAACCTTGGCTCATTTTGCTGCATTCAAATTTGTTTTCTTTAGCACATGTTGCAGCTGCCCTTAAATACTACATACTGCATAGTTCCTGTATGCATCAGTGGAACATAGTACTTTCTCATTATATTCTACTTTAAACTTTGACATTTTTACTCATACATTAATCACAGTCTGTTGGTCTATTGCATGGATTTGAAAGTTAAAAAAGCATCATCATCATCATCATCATCATCATCATAGAATAGCTTCATAAGTTTCAGAAAAGCATGCTGGTTTGCATACATCAAAATGTGACTGGATGCAGTACAGCATCACATTACAACATATAACATTATATTTTTTCATACTGAATTTGATATACTATGTAGTGGAACAAACAAAATCTTTCTTCTGCAACTCCTGGCATCTGATCTTATAATGGATTACAATGCCCATACTGAAGCTTTACTTTTGTGGACTAGCCTTGTCTTCTTGTTTTGTTTTTGGTGGTCTTTCTGGTAAAAGATTTGAAACTTATATATTGCTCATAAATGTTCTTCAACACAACTAAGACACATGTGGAAAAAAATCTAAAAAAAACCCCAAACCAAACAAAACATGTAATCAGCAAACCTTGGGGAAAAAATTACTGATTAAAGACCATTTGCCACACTAGGATAAGTTCTGTAGTTAAAGAGAGTGTGACTGTTGAAACTGGTGTGAGATCAGGCACTGGCTCCAATCCAGCCCTTTTATTAGATAGAGAACAGGAAGCTATTATTTGGTGCAACAAAAACCCTCAGATGTGTGTTGTATGTTGCCATGCAGTACCAGTTCTTCCTCCTGGTCAGCGTCTTCTAAGCGAGAGAAGAGCAGGCGCTGCTGTTCAGCCAGCTGCTCAGCAGCTGTGGCCTCTGTCAGGTCCCTTAGGGTGCTCTGCTTCTCTTCAAATAAACCCCGCTTTACATCTCGACTTATATCCTCAAACACATCCACTGCATTGTGTGGACGCTCATCCATCACCTTCATTAGTACCCGGGTCAGGTGGTCATAGCTGTAACATCATGAACAACAATAATGATGCACTGTTGTGCATTTCATTTGATGGCAAAGTATTTAGAGTGTTGATGGGCCATTATATTCTCATACATAAATGTGATTTCCAAAAATTACAGGGTGGGGAAGCAAAATTTACAATGAACATTTAGTTGTTTTTTCTCAGCAGGCACTACGTCAATTGTTTTGAAACCAAACATATATTGATGTCATAATCATACCTAACACTATTATCCATGCCTTTTCAGAAACTTTTGCCCATATGAGTAATCAGGAAAGCAAACGTCAAAGAGTGTGTGATTTGCTGAATGCACTTGTCACACCAAAGGAGATTTCAAAAATAGTTGGAGTGTCCATAAAGACTGTTTATAATGTAAAGAAGAGAATGACTATGAGCAAAACTATTACGAGAAAGTCTGGAAGGTACTATTAAAGAAGAATGGGAGAAGTTGTCACCCGAATATTTGAGGAACACTTGCGCAAGTTTCAGGAAGCGTGTGAAGGCAGTTATTGAGAAAGAAGGAGGACACATAGAATAAAAACATTTTCTATGATGTAAATTTTCTTGTGGCAAATAAATTCTCATGACTTTCAACAAACTAATTGGTCATACACTGTCTTTCAATCCCTGCCTCAAAATATTGTAAATTTTGCTTCCCCACCCTGTATATTATGTCATACGGGATGAGAAATAGTGTTTACATTAGTGATAGATATATAGGCCTATCTATATTTGTTTTTTATGGTTTAAACCTGTATAAAAATCACATAACTTCTCATTCAGAAAGTCTTGTAATTTAAATGTATGACAAGGAGAACAACAACATTCATGATTTTGACTATTCGACAGTTGTATATTATTTCTGTCATGAATGTATGTTAAATTCACTTTAAAGTCATTTTGCATCATACATAAAAGTTCTGTATACAGTACTGTGCAAAACTCTGACTACCTTTGATTATATTGTTTATATAGGGATATAATGTGCACAGTATCCATATAACATCTGCAAGAAAATAGAGGGGATCTGCACTTTCTTAAAATTTCACAAAAAATAACCAAAAGGCTGGCGTGTTGTCTGTTCCCTTCACAAAAATTTGCCCAAACAAAAAGAAACTTGCCAAAACAACAAGCTTAGTGATGGCCTGAGACTGTAGCAATATAAGAATTTTCATTTATTTTAATGATTTGTTACCTCCTGCTGGTGATGGGGTGTGTGTGGGGGGGCTGATCTGCCTTGGCGGAGGTCTGCGCTCCCTGAGTGCTTTTCTAGTTTAGTATTTTATTATTTGTTATTATTATTAGCTAATACAAAAAAGGTGTTCTAGCTGCTTCTGGTGCTAAACTAGCTTATATTAGCCAACTGACATATCATAGCATCCCTCAGACAGGTTACTTACAGGTTGAGGTTGGTTTTTGTGCTGTCTTTCAGTAGATAGGCCTTGAAAGAGGCAGCTGTCTGCAGCCTGTCTGCACTGTCCATGTCTTTAAACCGCGTTAACCTTGTCTCCACACTTTCTCAACTTTAAGCACATCAGCAGTTTAACAAAAACAGGTTACATTTAAGTATAAAACAACTAAAGAACACGTTAAAACATATACCGTAGAAATAATAATAATGACACAAATAGCTAGCTAACTCTGAAAACGCTGATAGTGTGGACCAAACTTCGTGAGTTGCTATGGTAACAGTAACAAATCGGTTGCAAGGCTCGCGGGAGCGCGCGGACACAGTCGGCTTCCGTGCATGCGCGGATCTGAAAAGAATCTCACCACGAGCTCACCATGGACCACCAGGCCAAGGATGAGCAGAAAATGGGACTTACAGAGGAACTGGACCATATACCACTGCTGTGGTTTGTCTGTCACTCACCAGGAGTGAACCACTGACCAGTCTGGATCAGATCAGCCTGACGTGTTTTAAAATCCTCATCCTTTCAGAATATTTACATGTGTTCATTAAACAGTTCAGGAAATTATGATTGTGTTTCACTTTGTGTGTGTGTATACAATAGTGTATATGTGTGACAATGTGAATGATCTGATATGGAAACTGGTCAAACAAACTCCACTATGACCTGTCCAAATACCTTTTTTCCCCACTCAAAAAAACAAAACAAAACAAACGAACAAACAAACAAACAAAACAAACAAACAAACAAACAAACAGGAATTGATAGGAGAATTGATCAGGAACTGGATGGTAAGCAGAATCGACAATGGCAGTCATATTGATAAAATGCTATCAGTTCCCACCCCTAATCAGCGCTTTGTTTTTGTACAGTTTGTACATGTTGTCAGTTCACTTATTTTATCAAACCTGTTTTGATAAATAAATGCTGATTTAAAAAGTGTATATGATCTGTCATCTAAATGTAATTTATTATTGCTGTTAAAAAGACTCGAAGGACTTGAAATTCAAAGTTTAGGACATAGGACTCGATTTGGGACTTGATAGTCCTGACTCGGGACTTAAAAACTTGAGACTTACTTGCAACTTGCAAAACGCTGACTTGGTCCCACCTCTGCGTACCCCAACGGGTACTTGGAAGAAACTCAGGGGGTACTTGAATTTAAAAAAAAAAAAACAAAAACAACAACATTAAATACGTCATCATGTACTGAAAACAAAGTAAATAATGAGAATTAATGCTGAAATATAAACTAGTAAATACATTCATATAATAAAACAGACACGTCTGACCTTATTTCATTTCAATATTTTTAACTTTATATGATGATGATGATGATGATGATTATTGTTATTATTGTTGTTGTCAATCATCTTGTTTATGCTTTGGTAACATTTTAACAACATTTCTACTTCATATTATTTGAGATGAGTTTATTTGAGTAATTAAGTCATTATTTTTTGTTGATGACAGGTTCACTTAATCATTCATGGCCATTTAATTTATTACGAAAGAGGGCACTTTTCAATTTATATTTTGCACACAATTTGCTTATAAATATTTGTTATTTTTAATATATTCAAGTTGAATATATGTTTGTTTACAAAGTTTTGAAAATAAAAACAGACACTTTTGGCACATGAACAAATTTTAAAAAAAATTTTCAATCAAAAATGCTGAAGCAAGAATTGGGGGTACTTGGCTAAAAATATGTATTTCAAGGGGTACTCCACTGTAAAAAGTTTGAGAACCACTAATGTAGTGTACACGTTAATCAGTGCATCATCGCCATCTACTGGCGGAGGTGCAGTACACTGTCTAACATTGTACAGCGTAAGTATTTCTGAAAAATAAAGCTAATATATTCAATGCCTTGAATGTCAATAGCCAAAACCCAACAGTGTTGGTGCTAACCATTGTATGAAATGTCAACGGGCTTGAAACGGGATTCTAGTGAATTGATATGTTTATTTCATGTCCTTGTCCACCACATTCTTGAATTGATCAGACATATGCATCAGTTTTAAACACAGCAAATCTGGCCAGGCTGGCAGCCACAACTCAGGTCCACGCTGCAGCACCACGCTGTGGTACCTGGTACCCGCTGCACAAAGCCACAGCACCCTCCGCTGTCTCTCTGGCAGCGTTGCCACAGCCACTGGAAGTAAACCACAGGCACCGAAAATAAGCCACAGGCACCGAAAGTAACCCATAGGCAGTGCCAGTGCCTCAATATGCACCCACTGTCTCTCTGAGGACCAGGGTTGGTGACCCCTGACACAGATACATCCACAAACCTTTTAGAAATGTATATTCAAAAATATATACACACTGTCATATATTTTGTTTCATGAACTCAAGAAAATTTGCAAAAACACAGCCTTACTGTGTTACTCTTCCTCTAATTCTACATTGAAACATTCAAACTCTACATATATTCAAATTTGAAGCTTTTGTAACAAATTTTAATTTATTGAACTATTTTTCTTTTTTGCTTGCTTTTATTTCATTGTCATTTCATGTTTTTGACTGAGCTGTACAGTAAAACATTTTGCCTGCAACCTATTTGATTTAGCTGCTTTTATTTGCATTTTATGGTTAGTTTTATAAGATGTACAGATTGGATGGTACTTTTAATTTAGCTGTATTTGTTACATTGACAGAGATATTCTATATTCTATCGACTGATCCGACACAAAGCGGGTATTTCTACTTCTTACACATACAAGTTCATACTGCTGTAAAATCTGTCTTAACTGAGAAAACTAAACATCCAATAACCTTTTAAAATGAAATGACCCTGAGTACTGTACCTGCTTAGCCACTGAATACGATTTTCTTTAATCACTGCTTAGATTCAACTCACAACTGTATTCATTTTCACAAGATTTTAACTTAAAATTAACAGTACACACCTGCCCATATATATTAAAAAGCAGAAACTTAAATCCAGTCTGCAAAAGAACTTCTTTATGTATGACCGTAATTTAATGACCAAAAGCAAGCTATTTGAGAAAGACACGGCAAATCACCGCTGTGTCTGCAGCAAATAATATTTGAACAGAGGTTTGAAAAAATAATTCCCCACATTACTGGATGTGCTGCTTAAACATGCTGTAAATCCACAGCAGAAAGACTGCTTCATCTTTGTTGTAGGATCCTTAGCTTTAATGAAAAGAAACTGACTACATGTCGTGCTCACACTGAAGTGCATCTTAAACCAGAACCATCCACTTCAGTCTACGAGTTCACCATCTTAAAACAGCTTAGTACAGAGATGGGACAAAAATACCGAGTCCTCAGAGCAGTTACAAACAGGGAGCAAAGTAGAGTGTTTTCATTACAACTGTCAACCTTTATCCTCAGCTGTAGTCTACACAGACCAGATACTGTTCAAATCACTGAGTAAATGCAGCAATGAGTGAAGCCAGGACATTATTTAGTATGTGAATGCATTGAGTGAACACAAAGGCACATAACATTCCAAGCTCCAGTCGATAGTTCACTCCTGTTTGGTTCAACTTGGCCTTTTTTGTTGCAATTTTAATTTCATATGCTTGTACTTCATCATTTTGCAGTCGGGGACCAGCACACAGATATTGAATATTCTTCCCTGATGCAAGAGATTAGTGTCCTATGTGCGCGGTTTAATATAGAAAAAAAATGTTGAAATGAAAGCCCAGGAGTCTTTTTAGGTGTGACCTTTAACCCTGTAACCTGACAAGTCCATCTGCGTACTGGAACTGGTCACTGTTTTCATACTCCAGCATATCCAAAGCCACTTCACAGCTCTCCTTCACAACACGCTCCCCATCTCCACGGAACTGCTGCAGCACGGCCAGACACTCCTCTTTGCCGATGGAACCTAGAGCCTCGGCCGCTTCATGCCGGACCATGGGGTTCTCGCCGGCCCGCTCCAGAGCTGCACGCAGGGCTGGGACGGCTGCCGGGTGCTGCATCTGACCCAGGACATAACCGATTTCATGGCGAAACAGAGCGCTGGAACACTGCAGGCCTGCACAAGACAAAAGGGAAAGTTAAAGAGTCACTAAGATGTTAGAGGAGTGCTTCTAAATCAGCCTCCTGATTTTCTGTGCAGGTCTTATATTCCAAAAATCAAAGCCCAAATCACTGGTGTGATGTGGATTTAAAGGCATGTGCTTTACACAAGTTCACTTAATACAGTCAGAGTAAGTAAAATGGTGATAGCAGCGTATGACAGTGTAAAGAAACACCCTCAGACACAAACATATACATGCGCTTCGTATGTGTATTGCAGGCTGAGTGCACAAAAACAACACTTGTTTCCCTCTGTGATAAATTGAATATCCTCAGGTTTAATTACTCAGAAGACTAAACACACTAAAGCATCTGTCAACCAATAGCATCAATCAAACAAATAGAATGCTCAGTGGTGTCAGGTGATTCCATTGAGCAAATATCAGACTTGCTGATATGATAAATGATATTCAATATGATTTGGATGTCTGTAACAAGTTGATGACTACAAAAAAGTTTCCGCCACATTGAACTTTAATCTCTACAATGTTGTGAAATAAGTCACCACATGACATCCCACTAATGAAAGTTTCTCATTAGTGCAGACACACCAGCAGCCTATAGTTAATCATACCGTCTCCCAGTGCCAGCACAGCCTCCTCAGTGCCCAGGTTCCGCAGTGCAAACATGGCTCTGTAGCGTTCAAACAGAGGCAGACCCTCATTCAGCAGGTTGGACCGGAGCTCAGCTACACTCTTCCTCGGTGCTGGAGGGGCCGGGTCGACAGAGCAGTATGGGTTCTGGTCTGTGCTGACATCGTCCAGCTGTTTCTCTCCTCCACTCTGCAGCCACTCCAACCGACGAACAGCCAGCTGACATGTTTCTGCAACCTAGATGGGTCATATGTACAATACACACAAGTTACCAAAAAACACAACTGCAAATTTAGTACTATGCATCTTCTAATGTGCCTGCACAAAATGCATGTTTGATATATTAAACTTATAGAACATGTTTGACAAAACTGCTGTACAAACAAATATACTACGAGAATAAAAGTAGTGAAACTAAAGTAGCAAAAGCACCAAATTTGGGTCCCTAATAAAGAAAAATGTTTGGTTTACCGACCCAGGACATAACAATTCACTAGTTTTTAGTTTTAATTAGGTCAAATGGCTATTATTGAAATGGAATATTTGCCTCTGAGCTACAAGGTCTACTACAAAACACTATGTGGTGGATTTCAACCGTTAAATGTGATGCAGAAAGTCCTGAATCATCCAATGTGTAGTTAATACAAATACATACTGTTAAAGCCATTTGCTATATATGTGAATTTAATACATTTAAAAACAAAAGTGTCCACAACTACCCATGTGATTTATCAAGGTGGAATGTGAGAAGCTAATCCATGGCTCTATCTATATGATTTAGACTTTCTCTTAGTAATTGACTTAAAAACTATTTCCTTCAGAGTTAGTGTTAAAAGTCTTACCTCTATGACAGGATCCTGACTGTACTGTTTGAGTAGATCTAGAACCATAGGATCACCAATTGCTCCCAGAGCCTCTCCTGTAGATAGACCATTTTTTAATTTAGCATTTTTACTTAACTGGGGTTCTTCTGTTACATTCAAACAAATGTTCTTTCTCCAATAACGACTTGTTCATGTATATCACTGTGCTTTTACCTGCTTCATGTCTGACCATAGGTTCCTGTTGTGTGTCTTTGAGTACAGTGGTCAGAGTGGGGATGGCCCGAGTGTCCTGCATCTGGCCAAGACAGTAAGCCAGCTCATGCTTCAGCAGGGCAGACTCATCTGTAAAGGCTTTACTGATCCAGTCTATGGCTTCAGCACCTGAAGCAAATGGGACAATGGATATAACAGATACCTGGTTTGTGCTCTAAGATTTTTTATTTATGTTTGCATATGGATATGTTGATGTTTTGATACATTACCTCCCAGGTTTCTTAGGGTAAACAAGGCTCTGAAGCGCTGGGTCAGGTCCAGTCCTGGGTCAACCAGAATCTGTCCTACTGCTGCCACCTGGTCCACAGTAGCCATACTGTTATAAACACAGATAGTTGCACAAGATGAGGATGAACACTTCGACACATAAGAAACATAGCACATCAGGGAGTTAACAGTTATAATGTAGATAGAGATAATGTAGTAAATAAAAGTGCACACCACAATTTTATTTAAATTTGAAAAAATACTGTAATGTTAAGAAATTTGTCAACATATGTTCTTGGAAGCAAGAACATAAACTCTGCTTATTACTAATTCCTACTAAAACTATTTGCTTATAAAAAAAAAAAAAATGAACACTGCATTAATTAATTACAATATTTTTGTATTCTATTATGCATCAAGCACTGCTTAATTGTGAATTCTGAAAGAATTAATAAACTTTGTTTTCAATGAGTATTTATCTAAAATCTTTTGTTTTGACAATTCTGTTATTTTGTACGAATGTCTGTAGTACGTTAACAATCAATAGTAGATTAATTGCACGAACAGAATTAAGTGTGATCTAGCTGTACGACTGTAACACTCAGGGACGACAGATGTGGAACATGAAAACATGACTGGATTTCAGATATTCCACTGATGAAGTCTTCAGACCCATCATTACAATCTCGCTCAAAGCTGCTGTGTTTGGCTGACACTGTGGTGTATTTCACAGCTGCTGCCTCCTGATAATTATGAAGAGAGAAAAGATGTCATTGTAGGTGACATAACACAGATCTACTAGCCACGTTTCAGGCTTCAGACTAGTGTTACCAGCTGTGGTTACAAAATGCTGTTTGGCTAAAGCTAACTGTTAGCCTCATAAGTTACACCTACATGAAACTGTGAAAAAGCATATGGACAAATTCCTCACTGTAATAAGACCGAGCTCTCTGACACTGTCAGCGTGGCAGACGAAAGTAAAAAGAGCAGAGGTTAATGTCGAAAGTTATTTACCTTCACAGACCCCTCAACCGGCGCTAATACCACTGAGTGTTGGACAGCTCGTAGCACGCTGGTAGTGTTAGAGCAACTTCCTCTGGCGTTACTTCCGGGGATGCTTTTCAGAATAAGAGTTTCACCAGGGCTGTAGGTTTTATGTGTTATATGTTTAGCTCATATCGTACAAGATTTTATTTACATGATACAATTTATTCTATCCCTTATATCCTGGTGACTCGGCTGCTGTGAGACAATACTTGTAATTCTATTTGGTGGTCACGTTTCTTTTTAAACATCATTTTTTTCTAATTTTTCCCATGATGGGCTGCATTTATCAGTACCTCCAAGATTTCACGGGATTTATTTTGGTTTTGTTTTGGGGTTTTTTTTTTTATTGTTGTGGCCTAAAATGCCTGATTTTGCGGCAGCGTTTCCAAAAAATTGCGGTGAAAGTTGCGATGATTTGAGGCTTCTTTTATTAAAGTCACAGAACATGGTCATTTGCAAATTACCTAGAACACTCTTTTTTGAGTTTTTAGCCCTAAAAAGCACCAGGAAGTAATGATTTTAAACAAAACAGGCTTTTTTTCATTCATTTATTTATTTGTTTTGAGCAGCCAATGAAAGTGGAGCGTCACAGAAAACCAGCCAATGAGAGTGTAGCATCAAAGAACATCAACCAATCAGAGTGCAGCATCACAGAACGTCAGCCAATCAGAGCGCAGCATCACAGAACGCCAGCCAATGAGAGTGCAGCGTCACAGAACGCCAGCCAATGAGAGCGCAGCGTCACAGAACGTCAGCCAATGAGTGCGCAGTGTAAATGAACATCAACCAATCAGAGTGCAGAGTCACAGAACACCAGCCAATGAGAGCGCAGCGTCACAGAACGCCAGCCAATGAGATCGCAGTGTCACAGAACGCCAGCCAATGGCAGCGCAGCATCACAGAACATCATCCAATGAGAGTGCAGCGTCACAGAACACCAGCCAATCAGAGCGGAGCGTCACAGAACATCAGCCAATGAGAGCGCAGCGTCACAGAACATCAGCCAATGAGATCGCACCGTCACAGAATGTCAGCCAATGAGAGCGCAGCGTCACAGAATGCCAGCCAATGAGAGCGCAGCGTCACAGAACGTCATCCAATGAGAGTGGAGCGTTACAGAACGCCAGCCAATGAGAGCGCACCGTCACAGAATGTCAGTCAGTGAGAGTGCAGTGTCACAGAATGCCAGCCAATGAGAGCACAGCGTCACAGAATGTCAGCCAATGAGAGCGCAGCGTCACAGAATGTCAGCCAATGAGAGTGGAGCGTTACAGAACGTCAGCCAATGAGAGTGGTGCGTCACAGAACGTCAGCCAATGAGAGCGGAGCGTCACAGAACGCCAGCAAATAAGATCATAGAATCACAGAACACCAGCCAATCACAGCAGAGCATCACAGAACGCCAGCCAATCAGAGCGGAGTGTCACAAAACGTCAGCCAATGAGAACGGAGCGTCACAGAACATCAGTCTATGAGAGCGCAGCGTCACAGAACATCAGCCAATGGGAACGCAGCGTCACGGAACGTCAGCCAATGAGAGTGGAGCGTCACAGAACGTCAGCCAATCAGAGCACAGCATCACAGAATGCCAGCCAATGAGAGCATAGGGTCACACAACCTGAGGGCCTGATTCTTAGTTTTTCTCTTTCCTGTTGTGCTGTTACACAGTTATAGCAAACATTTGTTGTAATAAATAACTTATATATAGAAATACAATGTAGAACAACATCACTTTCATCCAAATACATGCAGTACGTTATTAATCAATCCCTCCAGGATTTTGCGGGATTTTTTTTTTTTTTTTTTTTTTTTTTTTATTATTTCGGCCTAAAATGCCTGATTTTGCAGCAGCTTTTCCAAAAAATTGCGGTGAAGTTGCAATGATTTGAGGCTTCTTTTATTAAAGTCACAGGAACATGGGCATTTGCAAATGACCTAGAACAGTCTTTGTTGAGTTTTTAGCCTTAAAAAGCACCAGGAAGCAATGATTTTAAACAAAACAGGCTTTTTTTCATTCATTCATTTATTTGTTTTGAGCAGAAGAAAAATGTAATCATTTTTTGTGTACAAGGAACTAATATCAGAGCAAATACATTAATAAAGATGATCAAGACAAAAAAACAATTGCCATGTACACTAGTAATGACAAAATAAATTCAATATGTACTGCTCAAAAAGGAGTGGGAAGAAGAAAACATATTAAATCCCACCCCCATCTCACATTTATTCAACACAAGACTTTTGCTTCCTTAATGACATATATACATATTTAGGGTTAGGGTTAGATGGGTTACATGCACACACAGAGACACACATACACCCTCACACACACACACACACACACACACACACACACACACACACACATACACACACACACACACACGCACACACACACACACACACACACACACACATACACACACACACACACACACGCACACACACACACACACACACACACACACACACACACACACACACACACA
Source organism: Sphaeramia orbicularis (assembly GCF_902148855.1). Lineage (NCBI taxonomy): Eukaryota > Metazoa > Chordata > Actinopteri > Kurtiformes > Apogonidae > Sphaeramia > Sphaeramia orbicularis. The sequence goes on along the minus strand of NC_043960.1, from coordinate 30,838,443 downwards.
CACACACAGGGCAGCCAAACTTGGGTTGCTTTCTATCTAACACATAAGACTAAACATTAATATTAACACCAAGTTTAATGACTATTTTCGTTTGTGAGCTTGTTTTTTAACTCCACACACAGCCTTGTGCTCGCACTCCCTCACGCACGCACACACACACACACACACACACACACACACACACACACACACACACATACACACACACACATGCACAATACACAAAAAGGAAAGCATTCTTCCACAGGTTCTTTCTTCTTCTCTTCTATTGCCTTATAGAGTATATCTGCACTAACCTTGACCCTTTCAGCTCCTGCTGTTGTTCTGGATCCAACAGCCTCTGTCTTTGGGACTTGTCTCGTCTTTCCTCTTCCAGTTTCAGCTGTTCTCCTTGCATGTTTTGCGGTTGAAAAGTGTCTGTGGAGCGTCCACTTTCGTTTGTGTTCCACCACAATATTGCAGGCAGTGCAGAACATTATACTTCTGCTTTTGTGTAACACATCTGGAAACTGACTTGCATGAACTTTGGCAGTGATATTTGTCGGTTAATATGAGTGTTTTGAATCGCACATGTCCTCATCTTCTCAACCGTCAACAAGGAAGTGAACTTGATGACGTACATGTCACGTAGACAGGGGTGGGCGAAAGGGGGCTAAGGTGATTAGTCAAATTTGCAGAAAATTCGCGGTGATTGGATGAAATTGCAGCACCGTGCAGAATTTGCAGTGATTGGTTGAATTTGCGTTAATAGTTGTGATTGCAGCATCACAAATTCCTGGAGGGACTGATTTATGAATTCATGAATTCTCAATTCCTCTCAATTTATTGGTGTGAGTTGTTATTATAGTAACATAGACTGTAAACAAATAACAAGACATTTGAATTTTTCCAAATACTTTTCATAATCAAATCTGGAGTCCCTGGACATTTCTGTTCCTTATTTAACTTTTAACTCCATACAAAATAGCCTACAGAAGAAAATACAGCATTTCATGATGGCTTAAGGTTCACAGCATTTCACAGAATATTACTTCACATAAAGTATAGAATTACTACTAGCACAAATGTTAAAGCCTGCTCAGTCCTGGCTTCTTTCAAGTTGTTATTTGTTTGACAATTCGGAGTCAAGTTCAGATTATGGGTGTGCCACTGAGTAAATTTGTGGTACAATACTACAGAAGATCAAAGATAATTTCTTTTTTGTAGAATGTTAAAAGAACCAAGTAGCTACAGGTGTCAAATAAAAATAGAGTGTCAAAATATTTCCCACTAGCATATGTCAAGTATAAAGATAAAGTAGGATAGAATGTACATATTTTGGTTGCTTTGAATGAGACTGACAGCATCTAAAAATAATTACAAATAAAGCGGGGTTGGGGTTTGGGTTAGGATTTGTGATGGGGTATTTATATCAGTTTACTTTTTGTGACAATGAGGATAAAGAGGGAAGTATTTATTTTATTTATTATGGACCTTGTAAAATTTCAAACATAAATGTTGCCATTTGATAAATTGTACCAGAATTTGCCATTACATCTGCAGTACCCTGGCAGGGCACAATAAATAAATATCTTATAAGCAGAACAATTAACAACCCCCAGAAATGACAAACAACTAAAACTACCTGAAGAATATTTCCCCATAGCCCCAAACTCCATGAAAAACGCTAAAGAACTGGCAAAGACCTTGTAAACAGGTCAATATCAGGACTTATCTATAATTCTCACAAGTAGCTTTTCTCCGCCTGAACACAGGAGGCGCTGTGAACAAGCCACACTACTCCTGTGTGAGGCGCAGTTTCTGTTCATTAACTACTTCCGGTGTACACTACAGTGGCGATGCCAGTGTTTTTTGTCAAATTCATGAACAATTTGGTAAAATATAGAACAACTTGACCGATATCTGGACTACCGTTTAAGTTTCAGCGGGCTTGCTGGAAGTGGATCCAAACATGGATATCCCTAATCCGCCAGAAGGTGAGCAGTTCGCTGCGGCGGTGTATGGTATTCATTGAATGTTAGCTAACAGCCATGCTATTCAACACAGCGAGAATTACCGCTGTATTTAGCCGACCAGAAAGCGTTAGCATGCTATTAGCTACATTTCTGTAGTAACACGAATTTAGAGACAACAAAACGCAATAACATACCTCCAGTTTGTTTTACTTTTCCCAAAGTAAAAATCAAGGCAACTTTCGTTTTGTTTTCGTTTCGTTAATTTTCATCTAAGTTTGTAATGTTAGTACTTTCCTGTTATAATAAGTTTTTGTTATTATCAAGTTCTAGGTAAGTTTATTGAACACAGCTAATGACATATTTGCTGTGACGTGTACATCCTGCAACCAGCATTATAGAGATGTAACAGCTAAAGGATTAATCATTAGTTAATCGAAAAAAAATGTTGTTTCTCAAATGTGTCTTAATGGCAGTTATTCTAATGACGCCTCATTAGAATAATTGTCATATAGACAGAGTGAAAGTGTTTTAGTTTTGAACTGCTGATTGAAGGAAGTTAAATGAAGACTCCGTCTCTCATTTGTGGCTACATAAGATTGTGCCTTTTTAATATATACGTGTTCTGCTTTGGCCATTCTTTGGCCGGGACATTCCTGCAAAAGAGAATTTTCCTTTCAGTGAGCCCTTTTCCTGGTTAATTAAAGATTAATAATGAAAAATATAAGTGCTCTTGATTTTTCAGGCTAAATTACCAAAATCTTTAAAACGTAACTTGAATATCTTGTGTGAAATTATGCATTTCTGAAGCAGAACAAGGCCCAAAATTGAATCTGCTTTGTTTCATCTGATATTTTTTCTGTTAGAACTAGGTGTTGTATTTGTACTATTTTAACATTCAGGCACTGTGACGTGTTACTAGAAAATATGATTTGGAAGCAAATTAAAAATCTTTTAAAGTTCATATTGTGAGCCATGATGTGGTGGTCTGGAATCATGTCGGGCAAAAAAATCTAATTACTGTGAGTTGTCTGAAAATTTGGAAAACTGCAATTATTCACCAGGAAGTCTTTTTACTCAGCAAAAATTCACAGTTCAACCTTTTCTGAACCATGTTTTGTCTTCAGTTCTTATAGCCAAGAAACCACTTGCTGTCCTGAACACTGATAAAAATCAGTGTTAATTTTTTGGTTATATTGCCCAACTGTAGTGTGGGATCTTGACAGAAACCTAGTACCAAGACGATTTCGACGATATGATTTCATAAAACTGCTAAGTTCTTAGATTCAGGAACATAATCATTGTGCTATATAAGAGACACAGATTTTTTAAGAAGATAATTGTCATCACTGTCTTTTCTCCCCATTGCAGATCAGGAGCTGAGGAATGTGATTGACAAACTGGCTCAGTTTGTCGCTCGCAATGGGCCTGAATTTGAAAAAATGACAATGGAGAAACAGAAGGACAACCCAAAGTTCTCTTTTCTCTTTGGAGGAGATTACTTCAGCTACTACAAGTGCAAGCTTGCTATGGAGCAACAACAACGTATGTAAACAGCACATTCCACCTTAAAACCAGAGTTGACAGAATTATGTTTTATAATTTGGGAGCATTAAAGATCATTTGGGTTCTAAAGAGGCTATGGTTGGACATGGAATTCAGGTCATTAAATGTGTATTATGTATTGAAATAACATTGCTGCTAGATAAGCATTAACACCGTCAAACTTTTGTACAGCCTGCTCACTAACTGCAGAGTGTAGCTCGTGGTTGCATGTCAGTGGTGTCCTACATTAGTTATACTGCAGTGGTACAGTTGCAGGCTGCATTCTTCATGTTGAACAGATCAGTTATGAAACAGAGTTGAGATTACATTTTGAAACAATAGCTGAGTATGAAACACAATCTGTATCATATTTAAAGTTGTAACAAAATGCTGTCATATCATACAAGTTAAGGGGGGGCTTATAACTTCTTACATTTTTGTACCACAGTATCATATACTCTGATAGTTTTTTTATGGCGACTAGGTTCACATACCCCTGGAATCACTTGAAAATATTAATTGAAAGGGTCATTATTTACAGATTTAAAATTTGGGGGAAATGCTTTGGTTAAGTAGGACATACGGAATGTGTATGCTGATGCTCAAAACATCTGCTTTGGCAATGTTTTAATTGCGAATTACATCATAATGTGTTTATTTTACTTAACAGTCTAAGTATGATATAATATATATGTGATTTTGCTGATGTTGAAAGGTCTAGAAAACCTATTGTTATATTCATTGTATGTTAGATTACAATTGGCTCCAAATGATAAATATATTTTGGTTTCACGTGTAGTGAGGTATCCTGCTGTCCAGCTGTATGTGCACTTGGTATGGTTTGTATCTGTCATGATAATACAAGTAGGTCAGACCTATTATTGCTCTTGGTCACAAGTGATGGTCAGATTGCTAAAACCCTGGTGATAAATGCCGTGCAGGACTGCATGGAGCTCTTCTGTCAGTTGTGTATCACCACTGTAATGCATTAAAGTTTGCTTTTCTCCACTTAGATCCCTCTACCCGCGATGGGGAGGAGTATAAAACCGAAGGTATTTATTTGGAAACAGATTTGTCTAGTTGAACTCAAAATCTCAGTTAAAAGGTCACGCTTTGTTTCTGCACATTTTTGCTGGACATTATCCCACATGTGCTTGACAGAGCTTTGGCTTGTTTTCTGTTGCATTTTTCATAATAGTATGATTTCCTTTTTGAGTTGAAGCTGTATTGTTGTTTTTGCCTGACATCTCAGGCATATTACTTCATGGATGGGATTTATAAAAATGTGCTTATTCCTCCTTCATGAAACTATCAGGTTTCATTGGTGGAACAGAAGGAGGGGATTGGTGACTTTTACCGTTTGATTTGCCTGTCTCTGTGTTTCGCTACAGTGTAAGGGCTGCATGGTTTCAACAAAAAGGCTCATTTCGGTTTTGGACACTTTTGTCTAAATATCTGTTTCAGGTAGAATTGGGACTGAATTGAAACCGTTTAGTGCCTGAAATAGTACATAGACTATATAAACTATGATCTTAAGATTTATACAAAGAATGTGAATATTATATAATATCAAGACAAATATTTAAATATTTGCTCTCCATATTCTCAATTTTCATGTTCTTTCTATGATCTCTGACAGTATCTACCACTCATATCATAATGAATCAAAGTATAGTGTCTGAAGTTAAGACCTTTTTTTAGTTGCACCTTTCAAATAGATAACATAGTGTTATTCACTCATGTAGATTGTATTGTTTTTTGGTTCTACATTCATGCAGCCCTGCTGTAGCTGAGTAATTCAGATGTTTCTGTTCACTGTTTTGACACTTTTGTGGTCCTGAACATCATGATGTTTTCAGGTACCACCGTGTTTCCTCTTCTTAGCATTCTGGGAGTTCAGAGGACAGTGGTTAATGCTGGTTGCATGTCCTTTAAATTTTGTTCACTTTTCTGTTTTGTTTCTGGAAGTTTCCATCTGCCTGCTGTATGTGAACTATTTACATCTTATTTCACCTTCTGAGGCCTCTTTGATGAAATCACTGTGTGAATCAAACTTGATTACCCCAAAATTTCCCTTAATCTAAATCTTTGTTAAACGTCAACAATTTAGATGTTTCGTGTTTCTGCTTTTTCAGACATGTACAACCCAGGCGCAAAAGATTTGGTTGATATCCCTCCTCCGCCAATCCCCATCATGGCTCCACCTCCCATTCCCCCACCTGCAGCACCCTCCATTGATGAGCTCATCCAGCAGAGCCTTTGGAATCTGCAGCAGCAAGAGCAGCATCTGCACTCACTCAGACAGGTACTGCAAAAAACAGATGTGTGGAGAAATGAAAACATTTGGAATAGAGACCATCATCCATCCAGGGATTATATGATTTTCTAGACTTGGGCTTTAGCTCTTAAACTATTCCATGTACTGTCAGTTAAGCCTGGCTACAAGAATTTTGCAGGTACAGGAAAATGGCTAATAAAGTTTCCCCATATGTTTATTTAGGAACAAGTCAGTGCAGCCATTTCTCTGGCCATTGAGCAACAGACCCAGAAGCTGCTGGTGGAGACTCAGCTGGACATCACAGAGTTTGACAACCTGCTGCAGCCCATCATAGACACCTGTACCAAGGACGCCATCTCTGTATGCACGACACAGTGATTTACATCCAATCTTATACGCATCAACTAAGAAACTGTGACTGTAAAGTTGTTGAGGAGAAAGGTATGTTTCTCACCAGATGTTTTTCATCCTTTCAGGCTGGTAAAAACTGGATGTTCAACAACGCCAAGACTCCACAGCATTGTGAGCTGATGACATCACATCTTCGCAACCGCATCACTGCTGATGGTGCACATTTTGAGCTCCGGCTGCATCTCATCTATTTAACCAATGATGTTCTCCATCACTGGTATGCACACCAAAATACATACCTAAACCCGTAACAGCTGGGTTACCTTGTTCCAACTCCATGTTAACCGAATTTCTTTGACATTGGAGCACTTAAGAACTACAGAGTCTGATTGATATCGTTCAGTAAACTGTAAATTATTGAGGTGAGACAGCCCTCTGCCCTGAACACTAACATGCACATCAAACGTACTGAATGCCCAAAGCCTCAGCTTATGAAGAAAAGATTTCTCTAAGTGTATTTTTCTGTGTGTTGTATCAACCTTTGGAATTTAGTTTTTACCACTTAAAGAACAATGTGGTAATACAACAAAGTGCATGGAAACAAAAATTTCAGTTTATAGGAAGTGATGAAACTAACCTGCATTACTTGCTGTGGTGTCATTAGAGATGCATTGATATTCTGTTCAAATCATGACTGAACCAATATGTAAAGGGTAGACATTCATCATTCATGTTTTAGGATTTGGGACTTTTGCATTTCCTTATATGCATAGACTTTTAAAGGTGTCAAGTAAAATGACTAATAATTGCAGTAGCGTAAACTTTAGCAAGTTGACTAAGGGTGATACTGTATGACTCACTTGGACTGGTGGCAGGTGTGTGGGTTTAGAATAATATTTTAAGTGTACTATCTCTGACTTGATTTCACTAAAGGGGGAATGTATGGTTGTGCAGCATGACAAAACATGTGATTAGAAAAAAAAAAAAAAGTTCACATTATGCTCTCATTTATTTTGTGAGGCGATACATTGTGTTGTTTCCCATGGCAAGGATCCAGGCAGAGTAATTGTATGAAGGCAACACAAAAAACAAGGAGTTGATATGATACAGATTGTGATTGTTTAGAGCAGGAATTGTCTGTATGCATTCCATATAAAGAAGAAAATAATCAAATGTGATGAAGTACAATCTGATCATTTTAAACCACACCAAAACAGAAAATACAGAACAGTTTTTTATCCTGACTCTGACATATGCTGTGATAAAAGATTTTGTTTATTACTCACCCCTAGAAGACTCTATGTATTTTGCTATTTTATTTGATTTGTAATGTGCTCTGTGTTGTAATGTCTCCCCCAAGCCAGCGGAAGCAGCAGAAGGATTTGTTGGCTTCACTACAGAAAGTTGTGGTTCCCATCTATTGCACCAGCTTCCTGGCGGTAGAAGAGGAGAAGCAGCAGAAAATCACCAGGGTAAATTCCACACATACTAATGAGGTTTTAGAGTGAATTTTTCAACGGATGGAATTTTTTGTTTCATATTTATACTGTTTCACACATATAACATATTTTTGTCCTTGTTTCCACGCCACCTCAGTTGTTGCAGCTTTGGGAGAAAAATGGGTACTTTGATGAGGAGACCATTCAGCAGCTGCAGAATCCGGCTCTAGGACTTGGCCAGTACCAGGTGATTTACCAATAAAATGACCTTTTTTCAGGGTTGGCACGGGTGCTTGAAATCCTTGAAAATGCTTGAATTTCAATGTTGTGTTTTTTAGGTCTGAAAAGTGCTTGAATTTTATTTGAAGTCCTTGAAAGTGCTTGCAATTATAAATCAGTGATGTGATTTATTTATTTATTTTTAATATTAACTCTGCCAGGTCAGATGGCAAGTCAAAGCTACTTACAGAGAAGTGGTACATGTTGAAAAATAAAACTTTGTCAAAAAAGAAAGTTAGCGGATACTCTCAGGTTGACTCCAGGTACATTTTTATCTTAATCTTTGTCTCAGTGTGAGTGTGTCTGAAGAACACCAAGTAGCTTCCTTTTTTTGGATAAAACTTTGTGTTCTCCTTTAATTTCTAAACTCTTTGCTATTATGAAACATAATTTTAGGTGTTTACGGCATAATACAATCTACATCATTGTGATAAAAAAGTGAAAAAACATGAGTGTATGTATTCATGTAGATATGTATTTTACTATAGCAATAATGTGATGTGCTGGAAAAATTTGAAAATGATCCTTAAAAGTGCTTGAATTTGACCGTGAAAAATGTGTGTGAACCCTGTTTTTTATTAACGGAGACTTGTGTGGAAATGTGACATTCCTCTCTCTGTCAGGCTTCTCTGATCACAGAGTATGCTGCTGTGGTTCAGCCGATCCAGCTCGCCTTCCAGCAACAGATTCAGTCTTTGAAAACCCAGCATGACGAATTTGTCTCCAGTCTGAAACAGCAGCAGCCACCGCCACAGGCTGCTCCCGTAGCACAGCTGGCTACTCCTGCTGAACCTGAAAAGGCCCCTCCAATGACCACACAAGCAGGTGAAAAGGCACATATTTAACAGTTTCAAAACAGGAACTGACTGAAGCAGGGAGATGATAAGTTGTTATACATTATATTACAGGGTTATCTGTAGACATGACATGTAAAGTCAGCTGGTGTAACCTAAAATGAACTTGATGGTTGTTTAACAGAAAGCAGAAATAAGTTCAATAAGAGCTTTTCTTCAGTTTCCAGGGAGGGTGATTTGGCTTCTGCTGCTCATGGAGCAATTTTAGACATTCAGATTTTGTGAGATACAAAAATCACCTCCTTATATAAACACAGGAAGGATGTCAGCCATTTTCCAGAAGGTTGCATTTATTGGCAACTGCTGAAACTCTGAAAGACTCATCAATATCAGATTAAGGTTACATTACATTTTGGAACTTGTACAGTTATCTTTCTCCTCAAAGCCACTAAACTCACTTGAGGATGGTCTGATGCTCACTGGTTATCATTCTGATGTATATGTCTCTGAAATATGAAATATAATTTGATCTTTAACATATCAAACTCATTTTTTCACAATCTGTTGATAATTGTTGCTTTTTTTTAAATTTATAAATATGACAAACGATATCGTTACAAAATAAATGCCTCTTTACCTCATAGAAGTGCATTAACTCACTGTGTTGGTTCACATCTGGATATTAATTTTGTGTCGAATACAGGAGATGTCAAACCTGCAATGCCAGGTCCTCCTCCAGGAGAGTTTGATGGAGCCCCATCCAGACCACAGGATCCCAGTAACCCCAGTGGACCATCAGATATCCCCCCCAACAAGCCTGCGTGGTATGACCCCCAGCACATGGGCCCCTGGAACCCCAACCAACCGGTAAAAACCTGTGATTTCTTTGTGCATGGACTATGTGGGTTTAGTTGTTACTCGGATTAAGACACATCTGATCTGCTATTGATATAAAACACCTAGACTGACATAGTGAAGTTATTTACTGATCCAGAGTCTGTATTTTGGGTAACATGAGACAGTCTGCAGATTAGCGAGTTTGTGCTAATGACAAACTCGTCTACCCAAAACTGCTTTTCTTGTTTCTGTCTATTGGTCTTTAAATGATAAACATCTCACCATGTCAGCTGTTGATAACTACCGTTAATTCTTCGCTGTTGTTGGAAATGTGTGCTCTAATCTGACACTATTGGCACTGAAATGGAAATGCAAAACACAAATCGACAAGAGGACCCTCACATTTTTTACAACTTTGCCCTTTTTTCTCCAGCCTCCTTTTGACCCAAACCAGCCACCCCCTCCTTGCCCTCCTTGGAACAGCCATGAGGGGATGTGGAATGACCAAAGGGATCCAGGGAACTGGAGCGGAGGTCCACCCAGGGAAGGAGGCCCATGGAGTGGGCCTGGTGGCTCTGACCCAGGTCCCCCATCATGGAACTCTTATGACCAGCAGCCACCGTGGGGAAACCAGCCTGACCAGCCCCCCTGGGGCCAGAGGGAGCCCCCATTTCCTCCACGCATGCAGGCATGTATCTGATTTATGTGGCTTTATTGCTTTTGAAGTGATTTCTTTAACCGAAATTCTTGTCTTCATATTCCCTTAGTTTCTGTCACAGTTTGACATGTAGTATATCTAATGTGCATTATTACAGAGACCACCCCATTTCAGAGGACCCTTCCCTCCTCACCAGCAGCCTCCCCCATTCAACCAGCCTCCCCCACCACCGCATAATTTTGGACGTTTCCCTCCTCGCTTTATGCAAGATGACTTTCCTCCAAGACATCACTACGACAGGCCACCCTATACCCCACATCGATTCGATTACCCTCAGGGAGATTTCCCTGGAGGTGAGCGCAGAGGTACAGAAAATCAGCCACTTTACTTTAAGCATAATTCCTCTGAATAAGTTGTACTTTTTGTCATATCTTGGAGGTACTTCAGTCAATTATTACAATTTTTCATTACTTTGTCAATAAGTTTGCTCTTGATGATCCCCCCTCCCCTCCCCCATCTTGCTCTTTAGACATGCCAGGTCCTCCTCCTCACCATCATCCAAATCAGAGGCTCCCTCCTCCGGGTATGGGGGGTGATCATCCTCCTTGGGGTGGAGGCCAGCACCCAGAGTTTGGACCACCCCCTCACGGCTTCAATGGCCATTCACCACACATGCGCCATCGACAGCACCCGGTCCAGGATGACCCGAGTCTTGTACCTAATGTCCCATATTTTGATCTCCCAGCTGGTCTTATGGCGCCACTGGTCAAAGTAAGTGAACAGTTTGAAGTTTATTTGAACCAAATGCACTCAAACTCTGAATCTCATGATCCTCCTTGTGTGTTGTGTTTCCCAGCTGGAGGACTGTGATTATAAACCTTTGGACCCTAAAGACATCCGCCTGCCCCCTCCTATGCCACCTAGTGATCGGCTGCTAGCTGCTGTGGAAGCTTTCTACAGCCCTCCCTCTCACGATCGGCCCAGAAACAGGTAGATTCACCTTCACTCAGTTGACAGGAGCAATACTTCTGAAAATCTAAAATAATGCAGTCGTAAAATTATTGCTTTGAGTGGTTTAAAATATAACAACTGTAACTGCTACAAAAACACACAACTTAACATTTTAGGAGTTTAGTATTTCTGTCTTTAGGCCAGCACTTGTAGTTTTTAAAACCTTAAAAGTCTCTCATTAAAAGCAGTTAGAATGGACTCCAAACACCTCAGTGCATTTCAGATGTGTAAAGCCACATCAACTGATACATAAAAGCTCGTGTTGACAGAGTTTAAAACTGGCTGTTGTTTGTTCCTCCTTCAGTGAAGGCTGGGAGCAGAATGGCCTGTACGAGTTCTTCAGGGCCAAGATGAGAGCCAGGAGGAAAAAGGGTCAAGAGAAACGCAACAGGTGAGCAGATCCCCCTCTGAGGCTTTGTCTCTTAATCTTTCATTCACTGTGCCCTCTTATGTCTTATACCAGCTTTTGTTTTGGCTAAAAATTGTTACATTTTTATTGAACTTTTGGTCAGAGTTATGTGGTTTGACTTAAAAAACAAGTTCAGTGTGTTTCAAGCTTCCTTTGATGTATTTTCCAATAATATCAAATAGGATTCATTAAATACTGTATTAATAGATGGGAAATGAATCCATTACAGTAAAACCAAGAAAAATGCACAGAGCTATAAAGAGAGCAGCTACAGAAATGACACTGATGAGGTCGTCAGTGTAGGTGTATAGAGGAAAAGAGACATGTCATGCATGTCATCTTCTGCTTTTCTCTCTTCTTCAGTGCGCGTGGAGGCAGTCGCTCTAGGAGTCGTTCTCGAAGCAGAGGCAGGTCTTCGTCTCGATCCAGCTCTCGCTCCTCAAAGTCCTCCAGGTCACGGTCCCATTCATCTCGATCACGGTCCCGCAGCCGGTCCCGCTCCTACTCTAGATCCAGGTCTGTGAACACACACATCAGTAGTCCTGCTGATTACAGTTATGATTACATAATTACAGTCATGTGAAATTTCCCCTCAGTGGGATGAATCTTATCTTATCTTATGCCTTGAAAAGTAATTATTTCGATCTTAAAGTTATTGAGAAAATTGGCTCAAAATATCATTGATTATTGCAACGGTGCATTTAGGCCCTCATTATGCTATGGAACTTAATAGCACAAGGTTGATCTACTCTGATTGTTTGTTTCAATACATGGCTGATCCAAGATGTAACTGTTCATATTTTTGCATTTTTAAGTGTTAACTGTTATCAGGATAGTTTTTGTTTAGATAGATACCTGTATCTGACTACAACTAAGTTGTTAAAGCTACATTATTAGCCTAGTCTTGTCAAATGAGGCTGACAAGGTAATAACTCATCACTGCACAGTTTCGCCAACCTAAGCACGTGGTATTTCTGGTCCTGATGTTCAGTGTAACGATCCACAATGTCTTCATTGTATGGTTCAAGAAAATAGCAGGTGTTTAGTGTTAATGAAAGCCTGTGAATTGAGTGGAGTTTTGATGTGTTGTGTGACAAGTTTTACCTCCTTTGTGGTTTAAATCAAAGCACTTATTCTAACATTCCCTCTTTTTAGATCCAGGAGTAGGTCTAGGTCATCCCGCAGTCGCTCTCGCTCCAGATCCAGATCCCGATCACGTTCCCCCAACAAACGACGCCGTGCAGCAAAATCCAGGAGCTCTTCCCCTCCGTAAGTGTGCCTGTCTGTTGCTCAGTGATAAATGTTTTTCCTGATGTATTGCATTTTAGTTGATCTTCTGTTCTTGTCCCTCTACAGCTCTACATCAGTCCTGGGTGGCCCTCCTCCTAAACTGTCTACAGATACCAGGTTAGGGGAGGAGAACAAGGGGCATCAGCTGCTCATGAAGATGGGTATGCGCTTTGCTTTTTTTAAAAAATCTTGATATACAGTTTTTAATGACAATGAAAGTTCTTTGGTGTTTGGGGAATTAACTACTGGTCATTTTTCTTGTTTCATCCTGTCTGCTGTAGGCTGGAGCGGTTCAGGAGGTCTGGGGGCCAAAGAACAAGGCATTCAAGACCCCATCAAGGGAGGCGATGTCAGGGATAAGTGGGACCAGTATAAAGGTGTGGGGGTGTCACTGGATGACCCTTATGAGAACTACCGCAGGAACAAGAGTTATAACTTTGTCGCCCGAATGAAGGCCAGAGAAGAAGGTACACATTAAAATTCCTTTATTTACTGAATTCCAGTTTCCATTCCTGACTTTAGCCTGTGCTATATTTTATATTCCTCATATTCGTTTAGAATCATAATTTGCTCTTGTGTTTAATTTGGAACTTTACTTTGGTAGCGCACTGAGATAATGTAGAATAGAATAGAATAGAATAGAATAGAATAGAATAGAATAGAAAAATAAGCCCAGACATTGATCAAATCATTATAACTTTGAAAATAATTGCTTATTTTAAGCAATGACGATGAGGGTTAGAATGTGTATACTAATGATGAAATACATCTCTTGGGACCAAACATTTAAAATATCGGAACTAGAAAAAGTATTTAGTGTAGAGCGTTAGAATTTTGTACAAACCTTTGAACTTATGAGAAGTTTTTGCAACATTGTCCTGAATTTGTTCATGGAAATCTGTAACGTGATCTGGGAAAAGTTCTGAGGAGTTGGTAATGGAATGCCCTGTGGGTGATTCAGACTACTGATGTGACACAGGAAGATAATTTCATTTAAAGAATCACTGTTATTATACATATTTAATAGTGATGTGGAATATATCTTACTTGCAAAGGGAACTAAACAGAAACACCCCTACGACCAAAGCTTCTTTGTTAATAGAAAGAACACAAAAAGATTTTGTCATAATACGTAAGAGTAGAAAAACACTAATTATTAGATTTTGTAATTTAGTGTGTATAGTTAGTTTACTCTAAATGGGAACCAAAACAAAAACAGCCATTAGAATCCATAGCTCAAAATGATGAAAACACTTGCACTGTAGTTCTTAGTCTATGCTTCCTTGTTGCAGTGAATCGGGAACCTCAGGAGGCCCCTCCCACTGACTGATCCCACCATCCGGTTCAGTCATCCTCCCTTCCTCTGCCCTGCTGCCACCTCCACCATCAATCTGATCACTGTGACTGAGTCCCATCCAGAACAACAGGACTCAAGTCAGCTCACAAATGCTCATTTCACAGATGAGAGTCCACCACACCAGGGCGTCCTGTGACAGATTGGAGTGTGGATGAGGAGGAAGCGTCAGCATTTTAGACAGAACTGTCAGCACTAACTCTCTCCAGCAGTGTGAATGGGGCGGTCTCTGCAGGGACAGTGGAAGACGACTGGTGCACAGCACTCACTCACTTACTGATTTTTATTTTTATTTTTTTTTAATGTAAAATGGCTGACTCAATCTGTGCCTCAACATTTGGGTTTGTTGAATGAAAAAATGGAATAAATGTGGAATAACTGAAAATAGAAGTGAAATTTCATTGTAAATTAGTGGATAATCTGATTTATCTCAACATGTACGGAGAAAGGAAATACATGATATTTTTTTCCCATTGAATTATTTTCACAGCTATCTTCATTCTTCTCCATTATTTTGCTAAGGGTCAGTTCACACAAATCATTAAAATATCTTTGAACCTTGTTATGTTTGCTTTAAAAATGCTTATGTTTATTTGCAGAGAAAAATTGTGCTTTATAAAACTTTAAGACTGTCTTGTAACTTGTCTGTGTTATTTTGAATCACCTACATTACACATTCTGTAACAATTTTCTACTGAATAAACAATTCCAGTGATAAGTGTAGGTGCAGAGCTCAGATTTTATGCTATGATACTGTACATGGCCAGAAACCACCTTTTTTTCCCCACTTGAGTGAACTGACTCCTAAAGTTTTAAACAGGGTGGTGTGGTGGCTCCATTATCAGCTTTTCTGATTATTGTGTCATTTCTTAATGTGATATCTGGAAAAATGTCAGTTATAGTTGTAGTGTTTAAATAAAACCACAAAATATGAAGCGGTGCATTTGAAACAGTTGCTTTTCCCTCCTCACATTATAGAAAAAGCAAAATAAACCACTCTGACTCACAAATGTGTCATTTTTGTTCCACGTATTTAATAAAAGTAGAGCTGCAGAAGTCATTTTACAGTACAAGTCATACAAAGACCTCCAATGTGGTTATTATGGTATTTGTAATCATTGATAATTGGTAATTATGATATATATAATCAGTGTTGGGCAGTAGCGTCGCTACTTGTAGCGAAGCGAGTAACTAACTACAATTCTCAGTAGCTTGGCGGTAACATCACTATTTCCTGAATCAAGTAACGTTTCAGCAGCTGAACTTTTATTTATATAAGTAGCGGTAACGACTACAAACGTTACTTTTATATGGTTTAACACAACCAGGACATGTGACACATTTCTTTACTTCTACTACTTAATATAATGACAGTGTCACTTTGAAATACTATAATATTTTGAGACAGTATCCTTTCGAGATACTGTCATGATCTTTTTAGACTCATTTTAATTTAATTTAATTTAATTTAATTTTGTTTTGATTATTATGTCTCATGCTTTTATTGTGATTACCGGAAGTTGGACCCTCGGTGCCGGAAGTGTAGAGGCCGGTCTTCCTGTTTTTAATGTAAACGTCACAGGTGCAGCTTCTGGCTGTCCCAGGTGGATGCTGCCTGGACCGTTATAAGTCTCCGCTGTGAAGACCGTGTCGGCGCCACTGAACCAGACCGTACCGGGTTAAACATGTCGGCCAGCGCGGTGTACGTGCTGGACCTGAAGGGGAAGGTAAGGCTCAGTCACAGACAGACGGACATTGGAAAGAATAATTAGAGTTTACACAGCGGTATGTGGGCTGTGTTACCCACTGTCAAATAAATAATGATAAAAAACAACGGTAGAATAATAGACAGGTCAACTGTTTACAGACTGACATCTGTCCAGATGTTAGCAGCTGGACTAGTGATGGTACACCACCCTGCACATCCATCACTGCTATTCTAATGGCCACCCATAGAGTTTTACTCAGTTTAATTTTCAAGTAAATTATTATACCGTGATCAGCCATAACATCATGACCAGTGACAGGTGAAGTAGAGCTAATGATGATTCTTTCATTACAATGCCCACTTCTGAGTGGGTGGGATATATTAGGTAGCATGTGAACATTTAATCCTCAAAGATAATGTGTTGGAAACAGGCAGAAGGATCAAAGTTAAGGATTTTGGTGACTTTAACTATTGTGATGATCAAATAACTGGATCAGAGCATCTCCAAAACTGCAGGGGTTGTTGGGTGTTTGTGGTCTGCGGTGATATCTTTACTATCCCAAAGGGGCAATTTGATTTATGACCAGCATTAAATAAATAAATATACAAACAACAGCAACCAACATCAGTCATCCAACCACAGCAATTCCAAATGTCACTGTGTCATTTACAAGCCTGATAAGAGTAGGAATAAGCAACTTTCTGAACCTGTTTGTTCTGCACCGTGGCAGATTGTATCTCTGAGCTGATGGTAACAACAATAATTCACACTACAGAAGTGTTTTATTTTTTTGAGAGTGACTAATATTAATTCAGTATCCAGTGTTGGGGAAACAGTGTTGAACCTAACAACTACTTTACACTGGAAAAAGATGAAAAGCTGCAAAACTACCTTAGAGAATCTACTTTGGTTTATTAAAAACTTCTTAGGAATTGGAGTTAAATTTATTCAGTGACAAGAAATGATAATGTATGTGTGACATGAAAATGATACCAAGGGTGAACATAAAAAAAAAAAAAAAAAAAAGGTCACACACCAACACAAAATGCCTTTTCAGATAGCATGAACAGCTCAAACACTCGTCTAAACACTGGGCTTATCATTTTACTGTCAGACCACAATCTTTTGTTTATTGGACACATGAGCACAAGTGACTCTGTACCAGATCTGTCCACTTTCTTTCCTCTCTTTAAAGTCGTATTATTACAGATGTACATTTTAAGCCAGGAAAAAAATATAGTATGTGTTAAGAGGAAGCAACGATTGTTTAATTTTATTTTATTTTTTTCTTTCCTCTCCTACATATGATGGTTTTTATTTCCTAGCTTTTAGTAATAACACTGTACTACATTAAATAATAATTATTGAAATTATTTCTGACGGGTGGGTGGGAGTGACTTTTTTATTTATATTATTTTGATGAGTATATTGTGTCCTTTGTCTTTTTTCCCTTTTCCCTTTTTCAGTTATTATTATTATTTTATTTTTTCAGTTGTTTATTATTATAAATCTGTCTGTTTTTGCTTTCCTCTTTATATGGGGATTATATATGAAAAATTGACCAAATGGACAATCAAATATGGAAATCTTTTGTGTCATATTCATTCCCATCAAAAGAGCATTGACACTTAAGTCATCACATTCCATAAAATGTCTATAGAAGCAGATTTTATTCATTTTAATATCATTAATATCGTATTCCTGTCTGTGCTAGTTAGAAAAAAACATTAGAATCTGAGAAAATGTTCTACAAATCTACATACCTAAGGCATCTTAAAACATGGAGGGGAATTTTTATGTTAGATATAATTAAAGGAACCCGGAAAATTTCTCCTTCCTCACTATTTTCATTTCTCATATTGACATCTAAATTTTACCGCATGTAACAATTTCATCTTTACTTACTTTACTCACTTATTTTGAAATATGTTGTGAGTCATGATCAGGCTGTGACAATATTTGTGTCGTAGAGGCTTCACAGTCCATCACAACAGGATGCAGTTTGTATAGACTATAAATAATAACTTATACCATCCAGTTGGTGTTTCCCTGTTTGCCTGTTATTGTTTAGTTCATTTTTTAAGTGCTCAGTTTTTCTTAGGTTTTCACTACTTCTTCAATTGCAGTCAGTCAGTGCAGCAGTAAAAGCAGGTCCGCTGTGCTTCGTATCTTTCAGGTGCTGATCTGCAGGAACTACCGCGGAGATGTGGACATGTCAGAGATTGAACATTTCATGCCCATCCTGATGGATAAAGAGGAGGAGGGAAACCTGTCTCCCATCCTGGCCCACGGAGGAGTTCGCTTCATGTGGATCAAACACAACAACCTGTACCGTATCCTTCAGATGTCCTGAAGTATTCTGCAACCACATGTACACACCTTACACTGAAAACTGGAAAAGTGCAATCCAACACAAACAGTCTCCAGTACAGAGAATGGTTTTATTTATTTATTTTAATTTTTTGGTGCTCCTTCTAGTTATTTTGCTGTTGCACTCAAACCAGAGGCTTTAGTTTTCTACTAAATTCACATTGTTTTTATTCACCTTAACCTGGGTTTTATCAGTTGTTGCAACATCGAAAAAGAACGCCTGTGTGTCCCTGGTTTTTTCTTTTCTCTATAAAATCATCCAGGTACGCTGTTGTCTGTATCCTGCTCTATCCTTCTCAACTGTGGGATGAGGGCCAAAAGTGGGTTTTGGATTTGCTATGGGGGGTCACAAGGAGATTATCTGGTTATATGATGTTGGACAAGATGTGGTGCAAATAATGGAATGTAATTTAATGTAACCATTTCAATCAGTTTCAATAAATATGTGTTACTATTATTATTATTATGTAATATGCTCTAATTTTCTTGATTTGAGTTCTGTACAAGCGAGTTGTGTTTTAATGACCTTGGGAAAATGCAGGTCCTGAAGTGAGACCACTTAAGAACCATGGGCCTACATTCTCAGTTAAGCATCTTAATAACATGTCACATCTATCCTTGTTTGAATTAACCTGATGTGTTTGTTTGTGAAAAGTGTTTAACTCATAAGGACCAATGTTACTTTTATGTCAGTTCCCAAATGAATTTTTCTCTATATTTAACCTTCTTTAAGTGATTTATCACCATTTATTGTAATGTTATCTTCTGTATTTTGTGTTGTTTTAGTGAAAATCTGGTATTTTCCTACATTTAATTTACTAATCATGTAGATGTTCGTAAAAGTTCAGAGTAAAGTTGAGCGTTATTATTATCAAAAACAGAAAACTAAAGAAAAATTAACTTTTTCAGTAAATCTATCATTAACTGAACATAAACCCAGTGTCTCCATCCGCTATCATTTATCTAATTCCATGGGTTTTACTGGTGAATCAATGTTGTAGAAGATGACAGTGTTTCCACGGTAACTACGGAGCCTCTGAATGTCCAAATGGATCATATCTGATGACCATGAAAAGATGAATAACTGTATTTTACCTGAATTATTTACATGTATAGATAGGAATAGTGGATCAGAAGTTATTAAACCTCTTAGATCAGTAGATGGTTTTGGTAGACGGTGGATGTTTGGGTCTTTATGGGTTAATGTGACCTTATCCTTTCCCCTTGTCTTTCAAGGTCAGACTTTGTTTTGCTCTAGATCTTAATATTATGCATATATTTGGTAAATTAGTATGAAATCTAATCACCTTTGAATCAGATTTAAGTTTTTAAAAATACGTTAACAAATAGGAATCTTTGTTTTTTTGTTTTTTCTCACCCTGACCTTTGACCCAAAATTTTCACATTTTATCACTGTCATCAGGAATTCACACAGAAAATTATGATAATTTGTCCAAAATTATGTAAGACTGACTGCTAATAAAATAGAAATGACAGTAAAAACTAAACCTCTGTGTTGGAGGTTTTGATTTTATATTAAATTAATATTAATATTAATTGTCAGTCTAAGACTAAGTGGATCTGTAGGTTCATGAGGCAACCAATCTGTCACATCATGAACATGTATAACCCAGTCTGTGGCTCACACTGTGTCTGTGGCATCCTCAGGTTTTCTCAGAATACTTCAAAGAACTGGAGGAGGAGAGCATCAGGGACAACTTCGTCATCATCTACGAGCTGCTGGATGAACTGATGGACTTCGGTTACCCTCAGACCACAGACAGCAAGATTCTACAAGAGTAAGAAGCTGTGCCTCTGAAGAGTAATAGTATTCTTCTGTGTTCTTTGTACTTGTGTCTGTTTACGTAAAGTTCTCTCCACTGTGGCAGATACATCACTCAGGAGGGCCATAAGCTGGACACGGGGGCCCCACGCCCTCCTGCCACCGTCACTAATGCTGTGTCCTGGAGGTCAGAGGGCATCAAATACAGGAAGAATGAAGTGTTCTTAGATGTGATTGAGTCTGTCAACCTGCTGGTGAGTAGAGCTCTATATTGGGAAGAGCCCGGTGAAGTATTAGGATCATGGTGCATTAATATGTTGTGATATTATAAGCAAAGTGATATATTTGTAATTTTTAAAAACAATGCAATAGGCTGGAAGGTTTTTTTCACTGAAGTTTTCTATATCTCTGCAGCCCAGTTATATATATATGGACAACAGCATACGGTGGTCAGTGTTGATTTTAGATTTCAGCATCATTAATAATGAGGCCTTAAAGAGTTCTGAGAAACTCTGGCGATGTCTGTAGATGTGAAGTTGTAGAGTGAGCAGAGCTGGGGAGACAGAAAACATAAGCATTCTGATAACAGAGGTATAGTTGTGTCCAAAACATTCAACTAACAAAACATCATATTCCAGTGTGATTACTGGTACTTAACCCATAAAGACCCAGTGTGATATTTGTGTCAGACACCAAATGAATTTTTCTCTATTTAACCTTTCCTAAGTGATTTATCACTATTTTTTATAGTATTATCCTCTGCATTTTGTATTTTTTTCAGTGAAAATCATCTGCTTTCCTGTATTTAATTCATTGATCATATAGATGTTCCCAAAAGCTCAGAGTAAAATCAAAGGTTATTGTATAAAACAGAAAAAAATGAAGAAAAAGTGACTTTTTCAGTAAAAGATATCATTAACTGAACATAAAAATAAGTGTTGCCATCCACTGTCATTTATCAAACTCCATGGGTTTTACTGGTGAATCAGTGTTGTAGAAGATGGCGGTGTTTCTATGTTCACTACCTCTGAACGTCCAAATGGGTCATATCTGATGACCATGAAAAAATGACAAACTACATTTTACACCAGTTATTTACATGTGTTGATAGGATTAATGGATCAACAGGTATTAAACATTTAGATCTTAGATGGTTTTGGTGCCGGTGAATGTTTGGGTCTTTATGGGTTAATTGCAATAACGAACGTATTAGCATAACTTCGTAATATTAGCCCATGCTAGGACTAATTTATTTTCTTGTATGGTCCATCTGCTAACTTGCATTTTACCAAGTAGCTGAAATGACGTAGTGGCGTTCAACATAACAATTCCTGGTTAGCAGATTAGTAGGAGAGTTTCACTTCTAACACTTCTCAAGTTCCACTCTTTGTTCTAAACAAATAATATGTGGTCATGTCTCTAAAAATCAAGACAGTGACATGTGAATCTTGAGGCTTCAGAATGGAAGGGTGACTTTGTCCACTTCTTTTGTACAGTCAGCAGGAGGATCATAATCACTGAGTTCTATTTGACCGACTAAGTGATGAAGATGCTGTGGGACTTCTAATGTATCTGTGCTGTTTGTGGTTTTTGTTTTGATTATCATATACTCACACCAGCAGAGGTGTATTAGACTAACTGAATATTTACCACTAAAATTAATTATTTAGTTAAAACGCTTGAGTTTGTGAGCTTTAGAAATATCCAGAACATGTTGAGTCTCAGTTGGACTGTTGAATTGTCCTGCACTTCTAACTGCTCTGTCTTCACACCTCAGGTCAGTGCCAACGGTAACGTGCTACGCAGTGAGATTGTGGGTTCCATCAAAATGAGAGTGTTCTTGTCGGGGATGCCAGAGCTGAGGCTGGGCCTTAATGACAAAGTTCTGTTTGAGAACACTGGACGTGAGTACCAGCCACCGACACTTCACAGGTTTAATTATGAAGAACAAACCACAGATGACATTTTATTTGTCATATCTCATTTGTCTCCTTGTATTCCCTCACATCTCCAGGAGGGAAGAGTAAATCAGTGGAACTTGAAGATGTCAAGTTCCATCAGTGTGTCCGTCTCTCGCGCTTTGAAAATGACCGCACCATCTCCTTCATACCTCCAGACGGGGAGTTTGAGCTCATGTCCTACAGGCTCAACACACATGTAAGTCAGCAGAAAAATGTTGTGTGTGTCTGTCACATGTATCATCATCTTCATCTCACTAATTCAGTAATTTAGTGTCTTGTTAATTAAAGGGGTCATATTTTGCTAAACCCACTTTTATTAGTCTTTGGTACATTTATTTGTGTATTTGGACCCTAATAGTTCCAAAAGTTTGAATTTGAACCCTCCAGGTGCTGCAAAGCTGTCTTTATATTCATTTTGGCAAAAATCAAGTGGATTTCTGCAACCTGTTTTAATTCCTTCTTAATTTGTAAAATCTATAACTAGTTATGACACGACATTTGCACATATAATGTCAAGACATCTGACAAACATTCCTCCGAATACGCCGTAATTGTTTGTCAGCAGCAGCGGTTGTAGTCCATGCTGATAATAAGTCCAAACTTTGAGCCACTTACCTAAAATGTTCAGTTGTTGGTTGCTATTAACAAACACAAATGGCTGAATGGGACAGAGCAGCACAGTCAACAACCTGGAGGGGGTGGGGTCATGTGCATTTAAAAGGCCAGCGCAAAAAACGACCTTTCTGTTGTCATTACTCAGAAATAGGGTTGAAGATAGACCTTGTGGAGTTGAATTAATGAAGAATTCAGACCCAAGCGTAGCATTCACAGTGTATGTAGACCACAGGGAAATGTTTTAAAATGGATAATTCCATTTAAAAAAGCAAAATATCACTCCTTTAACATAATCTGACTAGAATCTGTTGTGTTCAAAGTTGACATTCCAGCCTGTAGTCGGAGCTACAAGTAACGTCCAGTCAAGGTAGTCATTAAGAATCAGCCTCTGTGAATAAGAATAACAAGTCTGACTTCCAGAACTTGTGTTTATGGAATACATCCTAATACGTGCATATAGACTTGTATTAATGGTTAAGATAGTACACAAACAAAACCGTCAAAACATTTTAGTTGAGTATTTAATGATGTTCATCAGTAGTTAAAGGTTCAGAACATGTTCCATTTGGTGACCTGACTTTTACTGTTCTTTGTAACTCATTTGTAAGTCTCTGGCCAATGTTCTTTCCACCCTCAGATATAATTTGAGTGTTTGGAAAGGTTTTAACATCCAGATCAGGAAAAATGTACTTTCATATTTAAAATACTGTTTTTGAAGGGCACTCTACTAAAAGCTAAATAGCAGCATCACTGCATTGTGTAATATTTTTGTACCTTCATGTTTTATATCCTCAGGTTAAACCTCTGATCTGGATCGAGTCAGTCATAGAGAAACACTCACACAGCAGAATCGAGTACATGATCAAGGTACGGCACCAGATCTACATCCTCTGACAGGATCACAGTAACCTGCACAACATACTGTAACTCTCACATTACGTAACAGACGTAATTTACTATGACCCCTGTGCCTCACTCTTCATCCCAACAGGCCAAGAGTCAGTTCAAGAGGAGGTCTACAGCTAACAATGTTGAGATCCACATCCCAGTGCCCACTGACGCAGATTCACCTAAATTTAAGACCACTGTGGGGAGTGTCAAGTGGATCCCTGAGAACAGCGAGATAGTCTGGTCCATCAAGTCCTTCCCTGTACCTCAAATCTACAAATAAGTTTTTAATTTACAAATTAAATGATGAATCACAATACTACTTCATATTTAATACTACTTCATAGTATCTAGATTATATGTGGTAAATATAAAGTATTAAATGATGTATTCCTACATTTAGATGATCAGTCTCTTTGCTGAATGTTGATATTGCTGTAATCCCTGTAAATATACCTTTTTTTTTAATTCATATCTTTGTATATTTCAGGGTGGTAAAGAATACCTAATGAGAGCCCACTTTGGTCTGCCAAGTGTGGAAGCAGAGGACAAAGAAGGAAAGCCTCCCATCAGTGTGAAGTTTGAGATCCCCTACTTCACCACCTCTGGCATCCAGGTGAGAAACAGCCTGAACCAGACCCTTCACGTGAATATAAGGACCAATATAACTGTTTATCTGTTTCGTTTCTCATAACACCTGTGAAACTCAAATAATACTGAAGAGAAATGAAACTAAAACTAGTCAATACCTCGAGATAAGAATAAAACAAATGGTCCTTATACACTCTTAAAAATAAGTGAATGATGAATGAAAGCATCCAGTCTGTAATAAATGTGTTGTAGATGTCCAGGCAAGGTTTTGTAGTTTGTCTGTGAAGCTGAAGGTGTCGCTCTTGTATGTGTATAAATGAACATGCAGTTTCTGCTGTGGCCACCAGGAGGCACTCTGGCTAAAGGAACAGAGATTGAGAAGTAGATTACAGTCAGGACTTGAAGTCACAGCTCTTGTGGGGTTGTCCATCACTGATACCTAGATTGAACCCTGGAGGAAACAAGTCAATAATAGAAACAGATCAGAATAAAAGTTAAAGCCAAAGCTGCACAAAAGTCCTCACTCATGACTTTACACAGTTCAAATGGTTCTTTCCTATATGAATAAATCCTTTCACACCTAAGGAGGATGTTTTTTTTTTTTTTGTAAAACAAGTTTAAGATTCAAGTACATGTAGACTTGTTTTCTTTTTATTGGAAGTGAAAGTCAACAATTTATCATCCCTTTATGAGTTTAATAGCTTTAATTTCCTATAACCTGCCCTTCTTACTCAGGAACTGCACACATTTCAGCTTCTTTGGGGCACTGAAGCAATGGTTATAACATTTGTGAAGTGGAAGTCCTTAAACGTTTGGGAAAGAACTGCTCTGAGAGTCTGGAATGAAGTGGAACTCTGTAATGTTTGAATAATAATATTTTACAGTCCCAGCAGCTAGCACCTGTGTCCATCGGCTCACACTTCCAGTGGACTCTGGACAGAGCCGTAAAGCTCACATTCTCAGGTTCTCATAGACTCTTTCTTTACTGGCGACACTTTAAGGTTTAACTCCAAACTGCACTCACTCCATTGATGCTGGTTGACTTTGTTTTATACTTGTTTTAGTGTGTGTGCAATCATACTTAGTTTACAGTGCACATTTAGCATCCTGAGGTGCGTATCAGCAAATATAACACACAAAAAAGCATCTAACATGATGGTGAATTACCAAGGAAACATTTACATTTATGTCTTGTGATTTATTGATTAAAATTCCTTTATTTCTGACAGGTCCACTATAGTTGTGTTTAAATATTTACACTAACAACACTGGAAAATAATTATTTTACACCAGTGTTTCATGACTTAACTGTTTTTTAATTAAAATCCCCTTAACTTTTATGAAATAACAGTAACAGTTCACTTTTATTTAGTAGCTGAAGTTACGTGGTGTTTTTTTTTTAACATAACATTGTGAGTTTCATCGCTCACTTTTCCTCAGTGACACCTTGTCCACAAACAATCACTTCTGGCTACAAAAAAGCAAGACAGCAACAAGTAAATCTCAGATTGCTGGTTGAAAAAGGCAGTTCACAAACCAATGGTGGTTTTGGTAAAGGCTGACTCACTTTTTTATCCCCTTAGAGAAATTTGGTCTATGCATTTTACCCATCCTAAAACACACAGTACCTACCAATAGCATTAGCAACTAAAAAAGCACTCGCAGAGCACAGACCTCTGCCAAGGCAGATCAGTCCCCCCCCCCCCCCCCCCCCGATCACCACCAAAATCTAATCAGTTGTTCCTTGTGCCAGTATCAACATTTCCTGAAAATTTCATCCAAATCCATCCATAACATTATGAGTTATCTTGCTAACAGACAAACAGACTGATAAACAGACAAACCCCAATGAAAACATTACCTCCGCTGTTCCTTGGCGGAGGTAATTAGCATTAGCACATAGCACACATTAGGATCAGCCATTAAAGGTGCTTGGGGACCAACTCCATCTTCATCAACACCAAGGCCAAGGGCACAGACAGGAGAATTAATCAACATGTCCCTGTTTTTAATGGCGGGTAAAACCAAAGGACCTGGAGGAAACATGTATGAATTGAACTTCTAGCTGTGGGGTGGAAGTGCTAACCACTACATCACAGTCCCGCCCCTGTGTTGCTATGGTAACTACTTTTATATTGTTTATGACAGAAACATGGAGGTAAGGGAGGTGGAAGAAGCTTCATGGGTAGATGTGTATTTGTATATAAAAAGTACATAAAAATATAAGTACTATATGCTGTCAGTGCAGTTTAATTCCAAGGAAATCTTACCCATCTTTCAACTTACAACTACAATCGTAATGGTATTACACATTACATAAAGTATAATGTGGTCACACAACAAAGTGAGCAAGCCTGAAGATTTCATCATGTCCAAGAAAATATTAGTTTTACAAAGACCATACGCTTATGCATGCTTACAAAGTGAATGATATTTGTTTTTAATTATTAATTGAACAGGGTGACTTTTGTTGTGTCTTTTTGTTTGGGTTCCCAGTTTTAATATGAATAGGAAATGATGGAACATGTGAAATCATAAAAGGAATGTGATCTAAGAATAAATCTATGAAAAGTAACAGATGGACTTATTTTACGGAAGAACTGATTGATTTAGTCTAGAATACGTTGTGATCTGTGCTGTGAAGAAGTCAGTGGAAAAGAAGTGGATTAAGAAGCAACAAAACGCAGTTTAAAGAGATTTTTATTGTGATGCAAGTTAAAAGAAATGTTGGATCTACAGTTTGGAGTTTTGACAACGGTGATGAAATAGATCTGGATCTCTTTAGACCTGTCTGTTTTATGTTTTTGCTGTTTGACATATGTAGTCCAGGCAGTATTTGGAGTCCTTCAGTTCTGTTGGATATAGATTTACAGGCTGAAAGATTTACAGGCTAAATGTGACTCCACCATGAATGAAACCTTTTTATTTATACGTTTCAATGAGCACTTTGGTCTGTTTCCTGTAAATATCACTATGACAGTCTTTTTATGTTGAAGTTTGGAACATTTCTGTGTCACTATAAATTCACTTCATACAAACCTGACCTGAATCCCAAGTCAGGAAAATTTGTCCAAAATTGTGGATTCTAGACTTTTGTGGAGGTAAAAAAAAAAAAAAAGCCTTGAGTTATAAAATGAGCAGTTGTTCTCCAATTTAGATTCAGGATTCAAAGACTTTTTTGTTTGTCAATTCACTAGATTCATTGGACATATAGAGAATTGAGATACTATTTCTCTTTCACCTTGAAATTAAATACCATGCAATTTAAAAAAAAAAAGAATAATTAGGTTAAGTGGTATAGAAGATAAACTATAATAGAATATACAAGATACAAACCAAATCTATTAACAAGAGTAGCGGTAGTGCAATACAGTAACATTTACCATCTTAAGTTTTCTTTTTCTTTTTCTTTTTTTTTTAACTTTATTCGTAGAACTTTTCAGCATTTAACAAATATAACACTTATAATTTCAAGTAATGTGTTCATAATACAAAGATAGACACTGGACATAATAAACAAACAAAACCCCAAAAAAAAACCAGAAAAAAAAGCAAAACTAGAAGCACTTGGAGAGCGCAGACCTCCGCCAAGGCTGATCAGTGGCCCCACCTGTGGGCCCCCCCCACGCCAAGGAGGTTATGTTTTTGCCAGGGTTTGTTTGTTTGTTTGTTTGTTTGTTTGTTTGTTTGTTTGTCTGTCCGTTAGTGTGCAACATAACTCAAAAAGTTATGGACAGATTTTGATGAAATTTTCAGGGTTTGTTGGAAATGGACCCCCCCGTGGGCCCCCCCACCCCCGATCACCACCAAAATTTAATCATTTCTTTCTTATCCCATTTCCAACAAACCCTGAAAATTTCATCAAAATCTGTCCATAACTTTTTGAGTTATGTTGCACACTAACAAACAGACAGACAAACAAACAAACAAACCCTGGCAAAAACATAACCTCCTTGGCGGACGTAAAAATGGGGCAGTACAAACAAAACACGCATTACAGTCAAGAGAGGAAAAAATAAACAGGTCAGTCACAATGTAGACAACTGAAATGTGCATACAGTTCCAGGCCAGGTAACATATTCACATAGTCGAAAAGAGGCTCCCATATTTTGTTAAATTTGTTGACAGAGCCATTTAGGTTGAGTTTTCTTTTATGCAAATTAAGACATTTGATGTTTTTTTTTACCAACAGGTAAAAGAAAGGATGCATTCGCTCTCTAATAACATGACATGATAATGGTTACACATATGCATCAGTGGATTCACAGCGATAAACATAAAACATTCACCCTCACAATCATGTCTTACACATAGAACAGCAAAAATGAATGTTAAATCCCATCACCGAGGAAGTCCTTGAATACATAAAGAACCTCTTTCCTCTTATTATATAATGTTGGCTGTGTTCGATCTCAATCTCTTGAAACATGCATCAGGTGCCAAGTATCACGCATGGATTGTGAATTTTCTGTCAGTTTTCTCTCATCTGAATGAAGCTGAGGAGCATTAACAACTGACCGAAAGTTGTCACTTTGACAACTTAATGAAGCAGCAAAGTTATGAGTTCCATGTGTGAAAAGTACTAAACAGATATATAACACATATAGTGTCAGTCTGTAATATCAGATGGTTCTAGATGTTGGAGAGACTGAGTGTACTACAAAATGTAAAACCACATTTAAGAAATCAGGGTTATTCTGTGTAGCTTTCTTCATCTCTTTGTCGGCAAAGTCAGACAACTTACTTGAAAAATGTATTCAGTTATTGCATCTGCCAAGGAGGTGATATGATCAGCATTTGTTTGTTTACTTCCGATTTACCCATTATTATGAAACTTGATGAAAGTACAGTGAGTATTACGATCAGTTTTTGATAAATAAATTGACAAACCAGATATTACAAATTGAGAACGATAATATTATGTAAAAAAAAACCCAAAACAAACCAAAACAAAAAATCTTAGTGACTAAAAATATATATTTATGAGAAAAGGGAAAACTGGCATTCTGGTAAATTTGCAAGAAAAAAAAGCTGAAATCATGAGGAAGAATCTTGAATATCCAGAGAAGCATTTAGAAGTGAGGAGGTACAACATGTGAACAGGCTAAATGAATCGTAATGCACTACTTTCATAAATGTCACTATAGTTAATCTCAGATGACACAGCCCTATTCCATACTACCTTAACAAAATAGTTTTGGGGCCTAATTCTATGCAAACTTTGAGAGGAAACCAAAAATCAAACTGAAAAATAAGTCTAAAAGTCTAAAAATAATACATTTATTCAGAATATAAATCCCAGTCAACTGGGAGCTGGTTTTGTCTGTCCATTGGACTGGATGGAGTTTTGTTCTCATGTGCTGTCTTCACTAAGTTTGTTCTTGCAAGTTTTACGAACATTGCAAGATGAGTCATATGATTGAGTTACTGGACTATGAGGCCTTGATGGAAGGATTTTATGTTGAAAAAAACTAAGCAGTGTAGTGGATAGCACTTTAACCCCACAGCGGGAAGGCACCAGTTGGACTTGAGCTTTTCTATGTTGACTTTGCCAGATCTCCTTGCAACATGGGGGTTTCCTCTATGTGTTCCAGTTGCACCATTTTCACCATTAAAACAGGCACATATCGGTTAATTGTCCTGTCAGTGCCCATGATGACTGTACTGATGAAGATCTGGGGCAGTGAGCGACCATTGAAAGTAGCTCACTGCTCTTAATGTGTACTGTGTGCTAATGCTTATGCTAATGCTAGGTATTGTCTGTGTGTGTGTGTGTGTGTGTATTAGGCTGGGTAAAATGCAAGGGGATAATAAAGTGAGTTAGCCGTAACCTTAACCACCATTGGTTTGTCAACCGTCGATTTCAAGCATCAGTCTGGGATTGACTGGTTGCAGTCTTGCTTTTTTTGGAGCCAGAAGTGCTCATATTTGGACAAGAAGGTGTCACTGAGGAAGACAGAGATGAAATTAAAAATGTTATTAAAAAAAACAAAACAGTTAACTTCAGCTACCTAATAAATGTTAACTGTTACTATTACTTCATACACATTAAGGGTATTTTAATTATTCGACAGTTAAGTCATGAAACGTTGGTGTAAAATAATTATTAGACAGTGTTGTAAGTGTAAATATTTAACCACAGCTGCAGTCTTGATATTTTTGGAGCCAGAAGTGATCATATTTGGACAAGAAAGGGCTGCTGAGGAATGAGGAAGAGTGATTAAACTCACCAATCTAATGCTAATATAGTGAGTTAACTTTTACCCTTTATAATACTGGAAAACCTACAGCTGTTGTCGATATTTTCTTTGTGCTTTTTGCATGTGTGGCTGATGTATGTGATTGGCCAGGCATTACCAACACTCTGATGCTGCAGTGTGTGTTAACAGGCCGGGCTCAGAAGGTTTTTTCTTCCTTGACCACCTCAGATAGTTAGGACTATATGACAGTGAAAGCAGCAGTTCAAATCCTCTGAAGTGCTTAGTGGTGGAGGCCAACCATCAGCAATTCAGGTTCTGGAAAAGGGCAGAGATGTAAAGTCACTTTGGGGTTTGCACATGACTTGGATGTAGACAGATCAGGCTGCCCAACACTGAGACAGGTTAGAAACACACCTCCTGATTAGTCAATTCCAACATGAAACCAAGTATCATCCAAACTCTTAAAGAGTCACCTTCACTTTCCCCTTTGATTTGCTCCACTTGTTGAATTACGTCCACATATTCAGAGTAATAATAAGGCATTATTGGACTTTTACATGTCCTAACTAATTTGGATCACTAATTGCTTTAGAATGGGACAGTGGTGAGTACAGTGTTATCATAAATAAATATATCCAGTTTTAAATAAACCGGATATATTGCCGTAATAGACGTTCTGTGGTCGGACTGTTTATGTGCTGTTATGCTGTTAGAGGTCTGAAATGATTCACTCGTTGGTTTTGTTTAGGAGAGGTGGATAACAGGCAGCCATTGTCCTACTGTTGGTTTGGAATAAATGTAAAAAAAAAAAAAAAACCTTCACAGTGCTGGTTGCTCAGTTCTCAACCACAAAGCTTTGCCAGCCCAGCAGGGCTTATTGTGAAACTAGAGCCAGAGACACGGCTTTCAATTAGCTCCCGCATTTTCATCAACATCAACCCAGATCCACTTCTGACTCCGCCGCACTCACCTCACCGAGTTAACCTCAGCTAATGGCACCTTGTAAAGACAGAGACAAGAGGAGGGGTGGGTGCTGCAGAAGCCACAACCTTCCTAAAATAGCTGCGTGGGTTCAGATCAATGGAGACATCATTAGAGAGATGCTGCCATTAGCTGCTACGAGGCCTGCTATTACTGCAAGATCACTTGTGATAAAGAGCTATTATGTGGCCTGAGGGAAGACCCCCAAGAACTCTGCAAGTACCACACACACACATATACGGTTACACGGTCCACAGTGTAACAGTGTCAGCTATCTCACATCTGTGTGTGGCTGGAGGTGGTGGGGACTCATTAAATGTTAGTGCTTTGGTGAAGATGTGTCAAATGTAAAAATGTCTATGGTACTTGACTCCCTTATTGAGATGAGGTTGATGTCTGCTTAGTGTAAAAAATTAGATATAAGTGTTAAGCACTGTTAGTGTAGTGTAATATATGAGGACGTTTACATGCATTAATGGCTTTATTTGCACTGTGTGAATAGACAGTACTGTGTCTTATACAATAAGCATCATCACAGTCTCAGATTCCTACATTAGTTTTCTATGTAGAGGACTTGGGCCATGATTTATTTATGACAATCCTCATCCTAAGTGACTCAGTGGTAACAGTGTGCAACACTAACAACTGACAGTTTAGAAACTGATTCTACTAATATAACCACATCACACACTCACAGACTTCACTAGGACAGAAACATGTTGATGTTACATATGGTACCTTAGAGTTTAGGTTAAGTTAACTCCAAGTCCTTTTCAACTGGGGCTGAAAAATCTTTAGTGCAGGTAGAGTTGATTCACCTTAACCCTTTCATGCATGAATTGTGAGAACCTTAGTCAAGATTTTTTTCTTCAGTGTTTTTATTCCTCCTTAGGCATGAAAAAACAATGCAATCGAGTTTTTTTTTTTCCGATGGAGTTACAAAAATATCCATGCATTAAATTTTTGAAGTAAAGAAACGTATGTTTAAAACCCAATATCAGAAAGTGATATGAAAACAATGAAATAAAAATTTTTTTAATGTTGCTAATCTGATGTCTTCTCACATTTTAACATATTCTAATGCTAGTAATTACTCACTTCATGGAGATGATATGCGAAAAAAAACTTCTTGTCTAACAAATAACAATTGATTTACACGTAAACATGTTAGTGCAGATCAGGTTTATCAAGAACAGCAAAGTTACAGTAATGGTCTGAATATCAGTGTATGGGATGATGCGTAAGTGTTCACTGTGTTGGCTGATATGGAACTAAAACATCAAAACCCATGAATATACAAGAAAATAGCTGGATAATAACTGTCCACTGGAGTGGCCTATGCATGAGAGTGTTAATTTATCATACAGTCTGCTTTTAGAAGGATCGTAAAGGTCAAGTTTTTAAATAACAGCAATGTCATAACTCTCCATCTCAGCTAACACATGATCCAAGTACCTGTATAGGTACTCTATGTGTATATATAGACACAATATTATAGAAATGGGTTTGTAGCATTAATATTACTTGGCTAGTGAGTTTATTTATGTCTCTTTATAATGACAGTAATAGGGATGTAACGATACACTCAACTCACGATTCGATACGATTTTTGATGCTGGGGTAACAATACGATTTTCTCATGATTTTTTTAACAGAATGAGCTTGCGGACAAATTATGACTGAAAAAGATTCCTTTAATTATTTCTCAGACAAAAAACACATTTCTGGGGTAGGGTGTAACTGCAAAACACAAACTAAGCAATGAATGCATATTTAAAAAAACATATATATATATATATGTATTGCATATAAAAACTACAAAGTATATTTTCTCTCATCTTTAACAAATTAAAGAGAATCCCTTTTTATTTCTCTGAGGTAGGGTAAACTGTCTCACGATGCATTGTTACATCCCTAGACAATAATAGTAGTAAGTACTACAAAAAACTCATTAAGCAGTCCTAAATCTGAATTTGTTAGGTTTTAATTGCTACACATATTATTTTATTAGTTTTACATGTTTTAATTTCTTTTTGTTCATTTTTGAATGCATTAAGCTTACAGCTGAACATGTTGATGTATTTTTACTTTCTATTCGTACTTGTCTGTTGACAAAATATAGAAGACGCATACAACAGCACAAAATAACCATATTCCTACATAAAATCTTTACCTTTACTCAAAAAGCCACTTTAAATTCACTTACAATTCTCTATTAGTCAGTATCTTAATTTTTGTTAAAAATGATCTTAAAAGGGTCTTAAAAACATTAAATTTAAGTGCCTGATACCTGTAGACACCCTGGCCTAAGCTTTCCAGAAACAGAGAAAACTGATGGAAAACTTATTATCATTTGGTTGTAACTCATTTTATAAGAGGTGAGAAAAAGTGTGATTCAGATCATGGATCATGATTGTGCCTCTAAAGATCACTGTATGATCTTTTCTCCAGATGGCTCAGCTTCAGCCTGAACTGAAGCAGTCATGGTAATCACTGTGGTTACATGTTCTGTTGTCACCTTAGACTCTGCCATTTTCTTTTATTCATTCATACAATTATGAATTGGGACAATAATTGTAAATGAGACAAAGCGTGCATTGTCTCAGAGCACCGTGAATGTGGACATGCTGGCCTCTGAGGGTCTTTGTTCTGTTCACTGTGCAGGATGCTCTATGTTAAGGAACCTCATTTCCCAGAGCTGCGAATTATCCGCCTCCATATGGAATGCATAAAAATATCAGCTCTATTTCTGTGATGGGACTTGTGCTGTGGGAGGACATTTACACAGTGTCGGTGGAACTTCCTGATCAACTGGTTCCAGGGGTTTATCCTCGACAAAGATTTAGGAGACAGTTCCTCTTCCCGTCTTCTCTCTCTATGAACGCGATCTCTTATCTGCGTCGTCTTTATGGCTTGTGGTGTAAGTGATGTCGTCTCCAATGTGTGTAAATCTTCACTGCGGTCTTTGTTTTTTTCTCCCTGAAGTCTATTTCGATCATCTTTCCGTCTTTAGTTCTGTGTTGCATCTCCATTGTACGTCTTTTCCACTCTTCAACCACTTCATTCATGTTCTCTCATTTCGACCCTGTTGATGTTTCCCCCCACGTTCTCATTTGGCGAAGCTCCTTGGAGACATATTGAAGTGTGAATCATCACCGATAACCCTGCAGCTATTTACACTGACAGTTTTAGTATGTGGTTTGGTGCAATTTGGTGAACAAAAATCAGTAATGGCCCATTTTGCAATCAGTCGTTGCTGTGCCCCCTGAGAGCATTTTCCAGTGTAACTGAGATGCACCAGTTCTCTCTGGAGGTTGTTTTTAATCTCAGTGATTGTGTTCAGTAATTCTTCACACTAGCTTGATTGCCCACTCGATCGTTGGGAAAAGTTTCTGTTGGCATTTGTTTGATACACAACACACTTAAGTCTGACATAAACTTGAACAACAAAGCTACAGGGAGTGTGATTTTGGGATGCAATAGGTTTTTAGGTGATCAAACAGTTTGTGCTGACCCACAGATCAATGAATGTAGCTTTGATTCAGTGGATAATTCCTTTCCTTTACAATATAAGATTATTTTTGTCTTCATGGTATTTCTTCAGTTGCAACATGTTATTGAGAAACAGTTTCCTGTCTACATTCCACATATTTCACTTTTTTTCTTCTTGTGTTAGTACCTCTTCACTCATTAACACGTTTTCTCTCAGTCTGTCAGTGACATTTCCTGTTCACCCATGATTCTGAGAAGGGATGCCTACCCTGCACAGAGAAAAATAGAAATAAATATCTGTACCGTGCACATAAGTTTTGTATTGTTTTCTTCTTATTCTTGACTTCCACAGTAAAAACAAGTTAAAATGTTAGTGTGACCTGTGTGATAAGAGTGTGCACACTGTTTATGTGGGGACGATGTATGTTTGTTGGTTTGTTCACTGATGTACAGAGTGAAGCTGAGTCCTCAGTGACAAATTCCCATTCCTGATCAGTTAAGCAGACTCAGATGTCTTCAAAATTAGCCTTTAACTGAGGTATTGATCCATGAAACTTTAAAAATACACTATATGGACAAAAGTATAGGGACAGATAGGATTCAGGTGATTCATTGCTAACTGGGGACTGGGCTACAAAACAGTAATGACAAATATCATACTGGGACGAAGATGATGATCTGGATTTTCCAAATGCCCTCCAACTTACTCGGTGTGCATCTCTCCATCACATAAAAGTATTCTGATAAAAATGAAATGTTCAACCTCCACATTTCTGGAATGCTTGTCATGCTTTGACCAAAATAGTCATCACCGTAACCCAATCATAACTGTCTGGTTTGTTTTACCCTCACTCAGGCACAGAAAAATCAGCTTATAAACTTAAAACAAATATTGATTGGACTTTATTTACATCGATGATTATTTACATCGACTGACTTGAATATTTTAATCATCATAATGTTTCAGGTCATTGCAAATAGGAAGTAAAAGCTACAGTAAAAGCTGCAGTTGTGATATCCCAATATTTTTTGACTATGAAGAGGATCAGTGATTCTAATTAGAGATAGAGATACCACTCACTGAGTTTCCTACAACAGGATTCCGTACTGTACTTCACAATAAAAGCATTGTATGTCATTTCTTCTTTTTTGTTTGTTTCTTCTTTTTTCTCATTTTTAAAAAATTATTATTATTTATTTTTATTGTTATTTTTGCTTTTGCTGTTTCACATCTAGAATTTGTGTAAATATTATGTGCCTCCTGTTCATACTCCTGATGTCTTTTGGCACATATATGTACATGTTTTTCTCTAAGTTGGGGGTTGGGACTTCTGTTAAGGACAGCAAAAATGTACACACTATATGATACATCCATGTTATGCTATTGAAAATCCATATAAATAAATAAATAAACTAAAAAAAACAGCATTGTCGAGAGATGGAGTTTGTCAATTGAAACACAACAGGCTTTTAATTTGAAATAGCTACAGGAAGTGTTATTTGTACTAACAGCTTTATAGAATAAGAGGATGAAATTAAAATGTTCCAGATATTCACTCAGCATTTGTTGCAAGTTTCATTGAAACTGATACATCTGTTAGTGGTTATTTTCACAAACAAATTAGCAAAAACAAAAACTACAATTCAACTGTGATGTGAGTAAAAATTACTTCAGGATGATAATGAATCAAGCTCAAGTTTTTTTTTCTTCTGCACACCAAGTTGCAGGTGTACAATGAATAAGAGTGGATTTACAGGCATCAGTAAAAACGCCCACCACCTGCAACATGATCAAATTATTTGAGTGTATTCTCCAGGGTACTATATTACACTGAGGTAAAGTAAGAGGCTAAAAGTGTTAAGTAGAATTATTACTATGCACAGCCTCTCCACACACATGTCCTCTCCTATTGCTTTAAGCTTTCTTTACCAGTCCCTTTGTAAACTGCACATTCTGTAATCTAAACACATTAATAATTTTCTCCATCTGTCGTGGAACGGCCAGTCCCTCTTGAGCCATTTCACCGTGGTGTTTTGCAGCTGTCAGCAGTTTGCGCAAAGAAAGGTTTTCTTTACTCATTTCTGTCTCAAGTATAGCTTACATTGGTTTTCTTGGGAGATTGCAACCAAATATTTTATGTTTGTCTTTATTTCCATCCGTAATAATAACACTGTAGTGAGACCTGGTAATATGGTCACATTAAAAAACAGTTTATAGTGTATGTCACCAGGCTGTGGTGTGTTTAAGGACATTAATCTTGAAAAGTAGGAAACTGATTTTTTTTTAACTCTTAATTTGTAGTGTATCCATGTGAACTGATCCATTTGTGTGTTTTATCAGTTGCAGACAGATTTGTTTCTATGCCGATGTCACCCAGTAAAACTTTAATTACATTGCTCAACGTAATTCATCTTTAGTTCAAATAAACAAGTTGCTCAGTGGTGAGAAAACCCAGCTTGTGTTTGCTTTTTTCTTTATCTAATGGCTAACATTTAGCACGTTTGTTGCATAAGAGATCTGTAGAAATGCCAAGTAACTGAGTACTGTCAAAAATACTGCATTACATTTTTATGGTACCTGAAAATTTGCAACCCTCCTTTTCACCTCACCACATCTGTCCAACACCTGCACAGAGTGGTGTAACTTTTATATGAAAACACGTAATCACTTCATAAAACAGATGCATTTTTCAGTCATCTTTAAACTATTACAACTTGCTAATATGGACCACTGACAACTCTTAAGCTGAAGGTGAATGTGTTTCTAAACGGCCCCTCTGCAGTGTTATAAACAGAACCAGGAGGCAGCCTGAGCTGTTGGTCCTGACCTCTACCTGTTTCTCTGCCTCTGTGCAGGTCCGCTATCTGAAGATCATAGAGAAGAGCGGCTACCAGGCCCTGCCCTGGGTCAGATACATCACACAGAATGGAGGTAAGGATGCGCCCACACACAGCTGAGCATCTAACGCTGTTCATGACTTCAGACACTCAAGCTCACGTCACAGATAAAGAGCTGAAGAGTGGAAAATGACACAGATGCTATTACTCTTACATATGCAGTTCTTCTTATGCAGCCTATGCTAGTAATTACAGGTCAAAATACACATTTTTTTCCCTCAAATAGTGGCGGGGACCTTTATGCAAATCAATTGCTGAAAGTACCAGGCCTTTATTTGAACCAGGTTTGCAATGTAACTCCCTCTATTTGTTCGATCCATGTAATTGGCTGTATATTTGCAATGCCTTATTTTTATCCACATGCATTTGTGGTGGCAAAGCAACCTTAATAATTCCTTAACAGTGCCAAATAAAAAAAAAACTCTAGTGTTTCTGTGGATAAAAAACATCATGTTCTGAACAAATCTTTATTGTGAAATCTTTGCCTTTTGCAGCACTTATAAATTATATTTAGTGACATTAGTACAAGCTGTTAAAAGACACATTGAAGTTGTTGTTCATAACCCTTTGACCCTCTGAGAATGTGATTAAAAAGTCTCTACTGTTATCCTAAAATTTCACATCATCAAAATATTGTATTTGGACTAAATGAACTCACAAAGGGAAAATAAATCAGAATGAAATGTCCAGACCTGAATAGAATTCATTTAGCCAAGGTGTATGTTAACTTCCAACCTCAACTGCATAAAAGGGTACATTTTGGCCAGAGACAGATTTAGCTCAGGGGTTACTATTTGCTTACCAGTGTTTCATGGCTCTATCTTTATGGCTCTCTGGAGGGCAATGCTGTTAAGTCTGTCTGTTGAGACCAAAATTTCTCAGCAAATGTCGGACAAATTGCCATGAAACTTTGTTGAGACATTTATTGTCCTCAGTGGATGAGTCTTACTGACTTTGGTGAGCCTATAACTTTTTTCTAGCAACTAAATGAGCTTTACATTTGTGAGTGAAATGTCTCAACAACTGCTGGATGAAGAATCAGGATGTTTGTTGCCCCCATTGTTTTCCTCTCACGGTGAATTGCAGTAACAAAAATGAAACTCTGACCTTTCATTTACAGCTTGGATCCGACCTTATGGCATCTCCATCAGCCTCAGCCGCACTTTGTTTAAATCCGTGCAGATGCAGAGTTTAGATTGGGTTAATTCAAGCCTGATTTTTGTTTTCTGAGGTTGTTTTGAATGAAAACATCTTTGCTGGTGATATGTCCAATGAATGGCTTCTCATTGTTGCTTCCTGAGCAGGTTGTAGTTAAAGACCCGCCCCTTGTCAGCGTTGATTGGCAGGAAGGAAGCAGAGAGGCATAACATTGCTCTTGGCTCAGACACTGACCCTCACACACATACAAACACACATACACATTCATAAATCGTAGCATATTTTTGCTAATGAATGCATAGACAGACTCTGTAAAGAACATCCATGTACTGTAGAGCGTCATTGTTGGGCAATGAGAGATAATTGTGTGTGGAGTAAAAGAAAATTGGCTCCAGAGCCTCACTCTGCTATTGTGGCTACATTACAGGTTAAACTGTAGGCCACAGGTCAGGGGTTGGTATTGTTGACAACCATACTGAGATCTTAGTTTTTATGAACTGTGTACATCAGTTCAATGTGGAGCAGCAGCTAATGACACTTAACATTCATACATCAACTAACAATATTTACAGTTTTTTCTGATTTTTTTTCACATTTTTTGCAGAATTTGTCTCATTGTGACATAGCTCTACCCCAGGCCAAGTAAAACACAACATTTCCAAACCAGCAACAACACAAGGATATATTTTGTCCAAATGCTTTGTTGTCTGTGATACTTTGTGTACGTTCTTATCTTTTAATTGTCTCACATAACCTTTTGTGATACATTGTTCCAGTAAAGTCCATCTGCTCACATTTCAACAAACACATAAACAGAAAATCTGCAGGAAAAAATGCAACCATAAACTGTTGAAGCTGGGCCTGAAGCCTGTGGTTCCACCAGATGCTCTGCAGCACATTTCAGAAGCAGCATTCCATTCTGCTACAACTTCACATCTGGTATATTTTTGATGAAGGCTGTGTCAATATATACAGATCATATCATAGGCAATAGAACATCAACGTCAATACCAAACACAACATTGAAAAATAGAAGCAAACATTCATGAGGATGAATGTATTTTTAACAAAACACAGCCGCAAATATTGGATCCATGTGGTTCCTAACTGGAGTTAACCCTTAAAGACCAAAAACTATGAATTTATATTTAACCTTTATAAAGGGATTTATCGTCATTTATTGTAATATTATTGCTCAGCGTTTTTCTGTTTTTCCAGCAAAAACCAGGTGTTTTCCTACATTTAATCTACATACCATCTAGATGTTCATAACAGTCACTGCAAATTCAAAAGTTATATCTAAATAGATAAAACTGAATAAAAACTGACTTATAATTTCAAAACATAACATTAGCCAAACATAAAAACAAGTGTCTACAACCACTGTCATTTATCAAAATACAAGGGTTATACTCGGGAATCAATGTTGTAGAAGATGACAGTGTTTCCATATTCACTATTGAGTCTTTGAATGTCCAAATGGGTCATATCTGATGCTGCTGGAAAGATAAGAACCTGGATTTTACCTGAATTGGTTGAATGTATTGATAGGGTTAATGGATCATTTTAGAACAACAGATGCTGCTGTTCAGGTCTTTGAGGTTTAACTGTATAATTTATTGTGCAGGCTAGTATGACATTAAAAAACAATTAAAATAGACAAAAAAGAATCCATGTAATTATGGAGCCTATATATCTAGCTAAAGTAGAAAATTCACAGTACAGTGACCCACTGCCTCTGTTTGGAAGTAAAGATTTTAACCCATAAAGACCCAAACCTCCACTGGTGACCAAAAGTATCTACTGATCTAAACTGTTTAGTACCTGTTGATCCACTAATCCTATCAATTCATATAAATAATTGGTGTAAAATACAGTTTGTCATCTTTTCATGGTTATCAGATATGACCCATTTGGACGTTCAGAGACTCCTTCAGTGAATGTGGAAACACCTCCATCTTCTACAACATTTAGTCACCAGTAAAACCCATGGAGTTGGATCAATGACAGTGAATGGACACACTTGGTTTATTTTCAGTTAATGATATGTTTTGTTGAAAAAGTCACTTTTTATTCAGTTTGAATTCACTAGATATAGGAAATTAAATGTAGGCAAATACTTGATTTATAGTGAAAAATGCAAAATACGAGATAATACTATAATAAATGGTGATGAATCACTTAAGAAAGGTTAAATAGAGAGAAAAATTAATTTGGGAATTGACACAAAGGTAGCACTGGATCTTCGTGGGTTAAAACTCTGAGGTAAGTTGCCGTGTTTTGGAGAGCTGACTTGTGAAAACATTATCATCTCTGGGGTATGAGATTTTAATAAGCATCCAA
Source organism: Sphaeramia orbicularis (assembly GCF_902148855.1). Taxonomy (NCBI): domain Eukaryota; kingdom Metazoa; phylum Chordata; class Actinopteri; order Kurtiformes; family Apogonidae; genus Sphaeramia; species Sphaeramia orbicularis. Next base: position 30,797,257 of record NC_043960.1, on the reverse strand, counting down.
CCAGCAAAAAACACAGGCATGGTGACAAGAGCTGGCCTTTAATTTAACTAACAGCGACTTTATGCTATCACAAATGTCAAATGCTGAACAGGCAGGGCTCAATTTTCAGCAGCCTAATACTCTAAAATATCCTCATGTTGTGGTGGGACTCAGGCCTTTTGTTTGGTTTTATCAGTCAGACATAACAAACGGTAATTTGTCCACACGAGTATAGAGCAATGCTTTGAAACTATTACAAAGCTGCATTTGGTTCTTAGAAAAATACTGAAAAAAACAGAAAAAGTGTAAGAGCATGTTGTTGAGTCCAAGTCCTCACATTTCCCCTGCCAGTAATTCTGCTCTCAGGTCAGTGAATGACGAAGATCGAAAACTCCTGTGGGAGCCCATGTGCATAGGCCCTGACTGCTGCACATAGCTCTGCTCCTAAATGTTTACGTTCACTTTAGTCTCTGGGCAGCTGCCAGAGCCCACAGCCAGGAAATGATTTAGGAATGCTCATACACGAGAAGGGGAATTCTGCCTGCGCTGATAGGAGCCCAGGAGACAAATAGGCTACATTTTAATAGCATCTCTCTCAATGTGAGTCTCAGTGTGCAGGTCTGCTAAATGACTTTTGTTTCTGTATGATATTGCCCGTAGATATCTTGCTGTTGAGGTCAGTGTTTTAATGGCAGGTGCATGTTGCAGTTCCGCAGATGGCAGGAGCTCCACTTACTGGAATTGTTCATCGGATCAGTCACTCTGTAGCTCCGGAGCTCCTCTACCTTTAACATCTGACATTTTAAGTGAGGAAACAGACATTAACTACACACATATTTTCGCACAGAATCTCATACTTCACTGTAACACCACAATGCAAGTACATACAGATTTAAAGTTGTATTTTCTTAACTGTTGCACAAAACATTTGGACAGAATTACATACCAATGTGGGTTTTGGGTTTTTAGGAATGCTTGAACACTCAACTGAAAATTTGTGCAGGAAAAAAAACATTTGGACCCTGATTTCAACGTATTTCTGTCTGCAGATATATGTTTCACCAATGAAATCTTAATTATGGTATAGCGACATACAGCAGTGTATCCAAAAGGCTCTCCTGGGTTGTTACACATTTCTTTGACCTGTCAAGCATCTCCAAGTCATAATGTGATTTGAGTGTCACAAAAGCAACAATATCTATATTAATAGCAAAAAGGAGTTAAAGCAAATGAAGCCCAGAGAATTGGATAATAAACGTCAAAGGAAAATGCTCACCTCAAGCACACTACAGGTCATTGCTGAGGGTTGAATGGTTTGTAGTAGCTGGTCTTCATGCAGGATGAATATCTAAAACAGCACCTCAAGCTCTTCCATGGTCATCTGAAAATACTGCTTGAAGTGATATCTTGGCAGAAAACAAACACACCAAAATGGATAAATCAGTTTGCATAGCGGAATGATAGATTCCCATCTCAAGAAAGTCTATTTGCTCTGTACATAACACTGTGGACTTTACTATGGCCTGGACGACAGAGAATCTCCACAGTCTCCAAAGACACCGACTGGTATTAAAAATATGTATCCACTCTTCCACCAACACAAATGTAGTGCTAGTTCTTGGCTGGTTCTTGTGCTGCTTTGGTGTTGGTTCAACATAAGACTTTGCTTTTCCACTGTCATTGTGGAACATTATAGCACAGTCATTACTGCCATCATTGTCACTGTACATCTATAGGCATTCCCACAGTCCTAGTAGCACTGACACTAACAACAATAGTGGACTATGCCATCTCTTTACAAGTATATTTTGATTTCATGTCTATGCTGAAGCTCTGGTTTTTCTTTTTCTGAGGATTAAGTAAACTAGACAGCACACCAGCTCTGTTTTTAATTGGCAGTCACAAAGTTTATAAAATCCAGCCCCTTATGTAAGCAGTTCTTGGTTCTAGACCAGCAGAGTGTGGGTGCCATTCTGTAACCATTTGATTGTCAGACTCGTTGTCAGTTTATTTGATTCTACAAAGCAAATTCAACATAGTTTTCCGGCGTAAATTGCCAGACTAAATTAACTTGAACTGTGTAGCATTTGCTTTGTGGAATTAAATCAACTGACAACAAGTAAAAAAAAAAAAAAGAAATACATTTGGTTAATGTAGTAAACTCACCGTATGAAAAAGGCTCTGAGTTATGAAGACAGTGACGTTAGATAGCTGTACTTGTTATGACACCAGAAAACACCGATCTTTTTCAGTAACATTTTATTAAACCTAACCTTTAAATGACTTTTTCAGAGGGAATTTCAAAAGGTTTCATTTTTATCATCTGCACTGAAGAATATGTGTACTTTAGACAGTATCTGAAGTTATAAACTGGTGTTAACCACTTGCACTGCTCCTTTAAGGCTGACACTGTGGAGGCCTGCTGCCTGAATGAACAGCCTTGTCACATTTATGTAGAGGCCTGTGTCTGTGATGTGGTCAGACTACTTAATGGACCATACTGCTGCTGATGGCACGTGGCAGGCGATATGTGTGTGTGTGTGTGTGTGTGTGTATCTGTGTGTGTGGTGTGACATGGTGACGCCGCTCCAATAAACCTTCGGTTTCACCCCTGAGCCATCAAGACTTTCTTTGTTCCCCACATATGGCATAATATCTGTGTGTGTGTCTGTGGGCAAACACTAGTGTGTGGCTTTGAGACAATACCAAATCTAAAGTCAAATCTGAGTCAGCAGTGGACCTAAAATGCAGGATGTAGTGTGTGTATGTGTGTGTATGTGTACGCACACAAAAGCAAAAGCCTCTGTATTGCATACGTCGTCCTTTGGAGTGAGGGGCGTATTTAGTATCTTAAATGAAAGACCTCCCGTGAGGTTTTTCAGTTGAAGGACCCTCTTTAAAAACCAAGCTACCAATTACCAGCAGCCTTCAGCCCTACCCATCCATTACCACATCCAGAGGAGAAGAGGGGACCTCAGCTGTCTTCCTCTCCTCCCTTTCATGTTCCCTAGCTCCAAAGCCTGGTAGGAAACCAGTGGCAGTGTTTGATGGTTAAAGGACAGGCAGTTAAAGCCGTGGTTAGAGGAGAGGAGGGGGGGTACTGTAGTCCATTCATTGTCTGGTGCAGAAAACGTCTACACTGCAATTACAGTGGAAATACACTGGTACGCTAACAGACTACAGACTGCTGCTGCACCAGTTGGCTGTGCCGTGCCACACAGCAGGTACCTCATGCACATCCAACTCCAGACTGTGGTTTAGTCATGTCCAAGGGGCCACAACCATGGCTTGAATCTGAAGTCAGTGTGGCTGCTCAAACATTTCTGGCTCCAATTGAGTCAAAAAACGTCATCTACTTTCTAAAAATACTAAGTATAATAATTTTTTCCTTGTAGTCATTATGGTCTCATTCGTTTTATTTGGATTCTGTAATAAGTACAGTCCTTTTACATATCATTGCAATAAGTTTTTTACTGCTAATACAAGACTTTGATGTTGGCTGTGTGGGTTTTGATTGACATGTGAGAGTGACAACTTACTTGCCTGCAGACTCTTAGAGCTTCTATTTGTTGAATAAAATGTACTTTTTTCTTACAGACCAGTCTACTGTAGTTGTGGTTTAACCATTAAACTAGGAAGACCTTCATCACTGAAAAGTATTGCAAAGTATAAGTTTGGGTAATTACAATAGCTGGGAAGTTAGCATAAATGAGTAAATGTACTTATACAGTATAATATGCAAAGTTGACATTACTGTTGTTGTATTTGTTAATGTTTCTCGTAAAATTTCATAATCAGCAGTGTGGTTTGTGTTTTCAGCAAGTTAGCCCCAGTCACATGGGTGGACCTACGTATGTTCTCTTATTAAAAGTACTTTGTAATTAAATTAGTATAACTATAAAGTATTGATAATTGTAATTAATTGTATTATAATAATATGTTAATAATGTGCGTTTTACCCCTTTATAGGAGCTTGTAAGATCTATACAGCCAAAACACATGTATGAATCCTCATATGAAAAGCATCACGCTCAAGTCTGTGAATATATGCACATTTAATATAGCACTAAAACACAACCTATACACAACTTATCAGGTTATTGTTACAACTATAAAACAAATGACCAGATATCTTTTACATCATGTATGCTACAACTGAGTAAAATGTCAGGCCTGTTGGCAAACTTTATGTAAGCTAGTGAGTTTTTAAGTTTGTGGTGTTACTGATGTCCCCAGACCTTAGTACTCATCTGTTCCGATGTCGATCCAGTGTATTTTCAAGAGTTAATTTGTTAGCGTATACATTTTGTCAGATTCCTTATTCTAAACATTGATTGAGTGGATACAGATAACCGTCATTTCCTTCTAAAATATTTTACAAAGAATTCATGTGTGTGTGTGTGTGTGTGTGTGTGTGTGTGTGTGTGTGTGTGTGTGTGTGTGCGCGAGTGCTGACAGTTGCCAAGTTTTAGGCTGAAATTCAGTTTAGGATTAACGTTGATTTAAGAATAATTAGATCAGGATGAGGCAAAATGTAGTCAGTAGAAGGTCCCTGCAAGTATTGCAGCCCTGTGGTATGAGTGTGTGTGTTTGTGTGTGTTTGTATGTGCGTGCAGCAGCAACATATGGTATCTGGCATGGAACAGCCCGCACTTAACAGAATTTGGCAGGTAATTATTGTAAACTCACTTTCGCATGTTTCGCTGAATTACAGAAATGCCAGCACATTTTACTATACATCTGTGCTATTGTTTCCAAAGTGCCCCTGGTTGCCCTTAGCAACCTCGAAACACGGGGCTGCCATGGACTCTGTCTCTAATTGCTCTTAAAGCAGATCTGATTTAAGGCAAATGAAATCCAGATACGCTGGGCTTACAGGGTGAACGGTTTCACCACTTCCCTGCCTAACCTTAAGCACACAACTGTTTCCATAACAAAAGCCATGTGTGTGTCGGTGTGACTGTGTGTGTTATTGTTATGATTACAGAAATCATAGCTTGTGTTCTTTAGGCGGCTGAGTGCGGCTTTGGAACGGTTTTCTGTGAACACGCCATACTGATCTCCAGCCTGCTTTACCCTGCCTTGGACTCTGTGTGTTATGTACACCTGTGTGTGTGTGTGTGTTTGTGTGTATAAGGAAGTGCAGATGTCAAGCTAACCCTTACTCTTAATTCAGAGATTCCTGCACAAGATAAGCAGCCAGTCAGATGTTGGACAGACTAAGAAACCAGCTCAGTGTGTCTGCACATACACTACACACATCTATGTATATGTATGTATGGATGTATGTGCATATGTTTCCTGTTTTGCTCTTCATGGTTATTTCCAATGTTCCTTACCAGAACCAGAGCCAAGCAGAGCAACATTTAAGCTCAGATCAAGTGGGAGTAGAGGTGCACCATTTGACTGATTGTGTGCTGAACTGTACTGAAGTCAAAGATTACTTTCTTGCCAAGAATATCTGAAAAATATAGTTTCATTCTTGTCTTGGAACTGTGGTTTTGACCCTTGAACTTTCATAGTTCACCATATCTAAGGGCCCGTCACCTGTGTTACACGGTCAGGGTTTAACATTAGTGTTTGACTAAAGGCAATTTTGTTATTATAATAGTTATTAAATATGAACAAAGACCAAAATTACTTATCAGGACATCTATTTTCCACCTTGCTCTGAACCCTGTTACAAATATTGCAATACACAGAAGGATTTTTACTCAGATACTTAGAGCTCCAGCAGACGAGATCAGTGGGAGAAAAAAGAATTTGGGAATACACACTTTACTTTTGCAGCTCTTTCCTCTTGGTCCACCTCAAAATACTAAAGATATAGACAACCTGATGTCTGTCACGCTGTTATGGAAGAGTGAAGCCACTTTTCTGAGCTTCTGTGTTGAATAGAGGAGTAGAATTGTGTAGTTCACATTTGACAGAATCTGATTAGTGGTCGGTTCATTTGTCAGTCATGTATTTAAGCCCAGAGCTCTGAAAACACCAGCAATTAGACAAGATCAGGATTTCATCGGATAGGTTTTCTACTGTCTGAAAACACATGCGTAGTAGATGCAGAAGTCTAACCTCAGCTCAGACCATTGAACTACATTATGCAGTGACACTAAAAATCTATCAAACACTGTTTCATACAACATCCAACTGTTCATGTGCAACTCTCAACAGAGGTGAGTTGGAACTAAGATATATAGGTATTCCCATCATCAACTCCAGATAAAACCATGCACTTAACTCATTTTTTTTCTATTTACCAGCTCAAAGTGTTTTACTTACCCAAGACAATTGGACAGTCATTATTGTTGAGTTGTGGTTCTGGATATTTGATTGGCTACTTTAACCTGTTTAATCCTGACCATATTTTCAGGGGAAAAACGTCTAAAAAGACATACCCAAAGTAAATGAAGAATTACTTCACAATAATAAGGTTCATATGGATGTTCTTGGTGTCTATGGACATTTAGAGACCTCACAGAATCTATTCCCATTGTCTAAAATATTGTATCTATTACTATGCCTGAGTAAACTGTAACAAACTAAAAGAGAAATTAGAATTTTTTATCCTCGCCTGTTTTTTTTCAGCTGGATTGACGATGATATGCATAAATCAATGGTTCGTGTTGGAGATTTTTAATAGCGTATATTTCACCCCACAAAGATTAAAAATCATGTTTGAACATTAAAGTTTGCATTAAAATACACTTTTGATGTACTTTTATTAACATTAGGGTCTAAACTTTTTTAGCAAAAGTTGAAAAAAACATCCATTGTCCTGATTTATTATATTTTTATAGTAGATGAATATTAATATAATTTTTTTGGCCCGCAGGGGCTGATAGGGCTAAATAGGTTAAGTTTCATGCTTAAATCCTTTGAGTTCGCTAAAAAACCTAAATTGTTAACATGATATACATTTGTCCTGTTTTCACCTACATGGACCATGTCTCTGTAGACCTGATATAAATCAGTTTGATTCTGGTGTTTTTTCCAGTTCCGCGAGCAGTAAATGAACAGATTCATTTTGTTGCCACTCTACTGTTATTATTATGTCATTACTGTCAGCAGCACCAACTACAAGTACAAAACTGAAGACAAGTCTAAATTTGACAAATTAACATCCATAAAGTGTGAAAATAAAATAAATAAATGAATAAATAATCCTTGTTGCTACGAAGCAAATAATCAAAAACGTGTCTCAAATGTAGCTTCAACTGGTGATGCTAGCAACATATGAATAGCTGGAGTTCAAAAGTTTGACAGTGTTTGAATATATTTGCAATATCACATTCTGCTGAATTAAATTCTTCACTGTTATTTTATGGCTTTGATTTCATCATCATTTCCTCTATCTGTCTTTCAGACTACCAGCTGAGGACGCAATAATGACAATGGACATCTTGGACTTGGCTGAATAAAAACACAGACAAACCCAAAGTATTTATGGACAAATAGACGCAAGAGCCTGACAAATCGTCCACATCAACAAAACAACCTCCTCACTAACAGAGTGCATTAAGTTAGAAGGACATGTACCCCCAAGCCAACCCCCCTCCACCCACTCCCCACTCTCCAGGGTGAGTACTGAGTCCCAAAAGCGTCACCAAGTTAAATGTTAACAATCTTATTTTGACCCTCTACCTACATGAACCATCTCTGGACCTGGGGGAATAATCACAACCTTATAGGCTCAATTCTGGGAAAAGAGGCCCATAAGTCTGTTCCACCTCCCGGCTGTCTGTCTGCACAGTATCCAAGTTACCAACTGCAGCTCAGCACTCACACATACCTGAAAAAACAAACCTGACTTTAACTGTTGTACTCGTTGAACATTCATTTAGATTACATGATGATTTTATTTAATATGCTGCGTTTTAGGTTAGAAGCGTTACTGAAAATAATAGAAGCATTTCATTGTATTTTTAGCTTTTAAATATGATTAAAATGATTGTGATATGTGTGATCAGATATCAGACAGTTGTGCATGGATGAAGAGATAAATTCTACAATTGGTGACACATGGAAAAGAAACTTAATGATGCATTTACCTCAGCTTCTGCATTGTATGGGCGATTACAGTTCACATTCATGTTTTGCATATTCTCAGCCTTTAACACAGTTTTACTCTTCATTGCTCTACTACTAATCTACTAATCTAATTGGCCGACAACCCTCTGTAACAAAGAGTTGCAAAGGCAAACATCTACTGTGAAATTTTTCCATGTCTGGCATCCAATGACACTGTGTGTTTGGCTCTAGTAAAGAGATTAGTGTTATGTGGATGGAGACCGTGCCATTCTACTGTAACTGACTAACTGACTTTTCAACAAGCACAAAACTGGATCTTGTGAACAACATTGTCACTCCAGATCCTTTTTTTAAGTCCAGTGGCTAAAAGGGTGTGATGGACTATTGGTGTCAGTTATTGCGTGTCTGTCGTCTGTCTGTAATCAATTTTTCAAGAATCCTCTTCTCTGAAACGGTCTGTCAGAATGACTTGATATTTCTTGTGGAACATCTTTGGGGTAAGGTTTACCAAGTTTGTTCAAAGAATTGGGAAATATTGATTTTTGAATTTTAAAATTGCCATTGGTTTATAATAGGACACATTTCAAAGTGCTATAACTTGAAAACAGTGGAAGATATATGGGCTTTCACTTGGTGCCATGACCTTTGACCTTGACCTTGAAAGGTCAAACGAATGCCAATTAATGTCTTAGATATGCCATTGGACTAAAAGACCCTTGGTCCTATTTTTTGTTTGTTTAGGTCAGTGTGCAATTCTGGAAAAACCAACATCAAACTAATACCAATACATACATGGAAACTGAGCAGTGATTTTGACAAAGATGTGTCATAGAGGCAGAATTTCCTTTTAAAGTTTAATGATACATTTTATATCCAAACTATCATACGTGCATTGAGCAGCTCATTTGTAGTGAGTAACTGGACATAAAAAACACAACCTTAACAATAAATAGAGCTTGAAGAAAATAAACACTATCACTACAATGAGCAAATAAGTCACTACATGAAAACATAAACAGTTATATACTGTATATATAAAATTAGCCAACAGACATATTAGTCAGACTCTAATTTCTAAGACAGTAGCTCTACAAAGTGTTTCTTTTATGCTTTGGAAGATGTATCTACTGTCTAAACCTATCAGGTACAGAGTTTATAGTTAGTTTAAGTTAAGGTTTACTGAAACCTGAGCACATTTTTGTGTTTCCCTTTCCTGTCTGCACATTTAGACTAAATATATACCACACCTGGAAAACAGAGTGACCAATCTTACAATCTGACAGGGTAAGATGGAGAATCACAAAACTATTTAAAGTAGAGCCTGCGTTCAGTGTCCAAACCAAACCCCAAACTGATGATCTGTTCTGTGTCATCAGTAGAACATGCAATCAATCTTCCAAAGTGATTAAATTGCTAGAAGTCTCTACGCTCTGTAAATCAACATGATGGTGCTACATAGTGTTACTTTTTATACACAACTAGTCAAAAGTTTGGACACACCTGGTTTTTCTTCATGACTATTTACATTGTAGATTCTCACTGAAGGCATCAAAACTATGAATAAACACATATGGCATTATGTAGTTAAAAAAAGTGTGACATAACTCAAAACATGTTTTATATTTTAGATTCTTCAAAATAACCACCCTTTGCTTTTATTCCTGCTTTGCACATTCTTGGCATTCTCTGGATGAGCTTCATGAGGTAGTCACCTGAAATGTTTTCCAACAGTCTTGAAGGAGTTCCCAATGATACTGAGCACTTGTTGGCCATCTGCGGTCCATCTCATGTCATTTAAATGAGAAGGTGTGTCCAAACTTTTGACTCGTAGTGTAAATCATGGAGCAAGTTTACATAATCACTGGAAAGTGTTAGCAGCCTGAAGAGAGTTTCAGGGAGCAGATAAAATTTTACAGACTGATTTGTAGATGTGATAAATAGATAAATGTTTTGCTTCAAGCTTCGAGAGCTGGATAAAAATATGCACCATCATTCTTCAGCTCTCTCTAAATATAAAAATAAGGCTAAATATAGATATAAATGACCTGATTTTGTTTGTTGTTATAGTAAAGCTACTTTTCAGAACAGTAGAGTCATGTCCAGGTCGCATTTGACGGAATCTGATCAGTGATTGGAAAATACATCTGTCAGTCACATATTTAACCTGCCCACCTGCCTGTGATTAGACTAAATCTACACACAAAGGGTTGATTCCACAGCCTGAAAACATGGGCAAACTCAGCATGCTGAAAAGTAATTATTTTTGCCCAGTGGCGCTGAAATTCACTGTAGGTTTACGCCTATACAATGGTTCTGAGCACACATATTATTACTAAAATATCTGCCCAAAAGAAATGGTTTCAACTAATACTACTATGGACATTGTAGCAGCTAAATAGAAGTTATAAGAACCAGCCTTCCATGCAGGGTTCAGGTTTGTTTCACTATTTAAAATAATAATCTATGCACTCCTGCAGCTGGCATAATTTGCTTCTTAAAGTGGTAACTGAAATGTGTCCCAAATAAATGAAAAACAACTGGATGGATGGATCAGATAGTCTTAGGTTAATTGTTCTTAAATGTCTGTAGTCCTTTATCAAAAAACAAGAAGTGAATATTTTATATGTACTCTATATTTTTTACATTAGCAAACACAGTTAATGTTCATTGAAGTCATTGGTGATTACTTCAAAGATTAATCCAAAACATTAATTTATTTTTTTAATTGCATTGACTCAATGGCTTGTTACCACTTATTTATAAAAATACACAGACAGAATTAGTACTAGCAAAATTATGTTACAATTTTAAGATAAATGTTCCAATCACACACATATACTGAGCTTCATGCATGAAAACGTTGCACATACAGTGATGACGGGGTGTGTAAATGGTTGAATGTCATTTTGTTATAGGTTGGTGTATCTGTTTCTGTATCTGTACATGACCACAAATGCTGACCTCTGACGGCCTCTCCATGGTTGTTTCTCAGTAAAAAATGAACATGTCAAATGGATGTAACTCTTCCTATCTGTTGCTTTAAAAAATATTTTGTTCTTTTTTGTTTTTGATTGTTAGAATTTGAGGAGCTTTGCTAAATCTTTGGTCAAACTGAGCTCAAACTCAAGCTGTCATCCTGGTGATTTCATTATGACGGCCTTTAGGGCTTCTTCACAGCATGACGTTGGCTTAACACTAGTTTGGCAACAAGCTCTAAAATGTGTAATGTAACAGTAGCACTGAAATAAGCCAACAGGTTCACTTGTGTCAGTTTTTATGTGTAACTAAACCATTGAATAGAAACATTATCTATCGGCCAAAGGGAGAAAATACAAAGCTCCATTTTAAAATGCCAAGCTAACCGTTTCTGTATGCTTTTCTTGTTGCCCAACAGTGTTTAATTTCATGCACGTGTATTGTCTTTTGACCGTCAAATGTGGTCAAAATGTAAAGTGTCATTCAGCTGATATAGGCTACCATGTATGTATCTTGTACTGTATGTAATGATAAATATCTGTAAAATCCAAAGTCAATAAAGTAGTTTATAGTTGTCTAATTTGTTTCAGTCCCTCAGCTCCTTTATGAGGTAAAGTGTGCGTATTTTATATACAATTACAGCCCAATACTAGACTCCCCATTAGCTGTATTCCAATGATTCCACCTGCTCTTGTGTTTATGTGTAATATTATAACATAGAGAAGTATTATTGTTGAATTACCTCATGCAGAAATATAAAACAGTTTAAAGTGTAACTACCCTGCCCTGCCTGAAAGGCCTCACAAAACACACAATAAACTTTTACAGTCCATCATATCATCCCCATCCTGCTCTTTCTTCACTCTGGTAATGTTGACACAAACAGCTAAGTGGAAGTGTGTAACGTGAGCGCTGAAATCAATTCTACAAACCAGTGCTACAGGATAAAGGATCACTGTGTCATATCAAAAAGAGGTGGTGTGTTTAAAGCTGGATTTGGAGTCAGTGACATTCAGCCTCATGAGACCCAACAATTTCTGAAAGTCAGTGATTTTATATATGTGATTAAATATGTTGAGTATAATTCTTAGTTAATATCAGATAATCTGAATAAAATGTGTTAATATCGGTCATATCATATAGTAACTGCTAAAATGCCATTATGTGGTTTGTGTGTACTTGTCTTAATATTTAAGGGGATGTTGTCCATGGTGTACACTTAAACATAGTAGATGACAATAGTACACCATAACACACACCATAAAACAAAAGACGAAGAATGAACAAGAAGAGCAATGAACAAGAAGAAGGAACAAAACCAAAGGAGGAGAAGAATATGAAGAAGAAGAAGAAGAATAGTGGATAGGAAGATGAAGGCAACCAGCGAAGAAGCAGAACAACAATGAAGACAAAAAAAGAACAACAAACTAGAAGATGAATGAACAACAACAATGCAGTAGAAGAAGAATGGACAATAGATCAACACTGAAGAAGAAGAACAAGAAGAAGATGGACAGCAATGGAGAAGAAAAAGAACAGTAATGAACAAGAACAACAAATAAGAAGAAGAATAAAAAAATAAGAGAAACAATGGACAAGAAGGACTAGAACCTACCGCAGATACTGTACATTCTCTCATTTTCAGGTAATTATGCACATGAACATAATTCTGAATATTCTACTTCATTTCTACAACTAGATCCTTGTAACTCTTACCCACCTTTAACATGGACCTTTATATTCAGTACATGATGTATATGAGGTGACTGTTTCTGTTTGTTACTGTTGATAAAATTGAAACGAATGTGTGTGATGTGTCATCTCTCCATGATGTTCCTTCACAGACTGAGCGACTGTATAAATGGTTTTGACAGTCTCCCACAAAGACAGAACAGTGCAAAGAAATCATCAATTTCACAGTTTGATGTTTGATCCTGTGTGTTTGTTATTTTCCATCCCAGACCTCCTGTCAGTCTCACAGGTCTCATCGAGGAGCCTCTTGCGTCATCAGTATGAAGTCATTTCACCGTGGTTCGTCTTCCTGCTGGGTTTTATACAAAGACATGACTGCAGAGGTCACCAAACCACAGTGCACCTCATGGGCTGTCACAGGAATCAGTGTGCTGAATCTATCTGAAATACACTAAACACATTTGCATTGTTAGAGGAGTGAGGGATCAGAAGGAAATATCATTTGAACAATATGTACTTGAATTTACCTCATAAAAAAACCACAACATGACACTTAAAGTTATGAAGTTATCAGTTGGCTCTAGGTATATTATAATTGATAGTTCCTGTGTTTTTTACATTTAAAGACAAGAAAAGTTGGATACATTTACTTTCTAATTGGGTATCGACATATTTTGTAAATTTGTAACTTCATCTGTATTAGACAGACAGATAGGCAGGTTATTTATCCCACAGTGGGCAATTCTGTTAACAGTCTCCAAATACAATTTAAGAGTGAATCATAGTATAGTATACAAAAAACAGCACAGACATTGACATTTCAGACATCATCATCATCATACATACTGTCAGTGCCGGCAGCTCAATGCAGTCATTTGCATATATGTGTTCAGTTACGCACAACATCACCAGGAAAAGGAAAACAGGAAGTCAACAGGCTGCTGATTGTGTTGTATGTTCGGTTCAATACTGACTGTGTAGTACATGTGATTTGTGCTGCTGCCTGTGTTGGTCTGGACAATTGCAAAAGAGTTTTAATCTCAATGAGACTTTACCGGTTAAATAAAGGTTAGAAAAAAAACAAACTTCCAATGAGGTAAGTTGCTGAAAGTCTACTTGTACGACCCAGACTACACACAGATGCTTATACTCAACGTGCTACAATTATTACTCTTCAGACTCCACAAAGTGAAGTACAAAGCTTTGTTGAGGCTGAAATCACACCAGTCTTAGGATAGTAGGAAGTAAGAAGGCTCAGTGAAATATGTAATATAAGAAGGTCTTTGTTTTCCTGAAGTAAACACCACTCCTGAACCCTATTTGTACTGGCTACCACTGACACTGGTTGAGTAAAGATACAGTAATCTGTGCTGACAGACGGTGCAGTGACTCTATTGGTATCTAGATGATGACATCCCGAGGATTCTGTCTAATCTCCACAAGGGCTTGTTCACTGTGAGTGGAAATTACACCGCAGCAAAGTTTAAAGCTCAGTAATTATAAAGTAATTATACTATTGTGGACTGAGGTCAGATCTTTTTCATCTAATATTTCAGATATCGTGCACTTCTGTTTGGTCTTCACATGTAAACTGTCAAATTTACCAGTGTTTTAGATGACTGCTGTGTTATAGTAAGTTAATTAAGAGTTACTTAAACAGAAAACAGTTCGTTATATTTTCTTTCCATTTCATTTACTTTGTAAATTTTGGTAGTACAAAGTGAGTATTCAGTGTAGACATGAGATGATACACTCAAAGATCTCAACTCATTTAAGCACGTCTTATATGAAAGTTGGTTGAACTCATTTTCTGTTTTTTTTATGTTTATTGTCACAGTTTCCTTTGCGGAAAAATGATTAGACCATCCTTGTTTTCTTCAGTTTCTTGTTCATTTTAATGCCTGGTACAACTAAAGGTACATTTGTTTGGACAAATATTTTGATAACAACAAAAATAGCTCAGTTTAATGTCAGAGCAGATATCTCTCCATTTTCCATGGTTTTCTTGATAATAACCAAAATCACCTCAGTTTTTACATCAACATCTTTGGCATTGTACTGACAAAAACAGTGCTTTTAGGCATTCCGTGTTTTCTTTTCTGTCTGTTTTAGTCACATGATACACACAGGAGTTTGTATTTGATTGCATAACCGTTGTTTTTGATGATTTTGTTGATCTAATAATTTTTTCCGTCACTGTAATTCATGTATATCACAGTTTTCCAAACTCAATAGACAGTAAAAAAAAAAAAAAAAATCATTATAAAATTCTTGGAAAATATCAAACCAGCAGTTATTACAGTACACTTGAGAATGTTTTCAGTAATGTAATGAACTCTTCTATTTGTTTAGAGAAAACTGTATTTAATGTTCATGGATTCCCTGAAGGAGGGCATACCAGGACTTTGGCATCAGACATGGTTGGTGTTGAGTAATTAAAGTGTTTCTGGTTATACTTAGGAAATGATTGTGGTTTGGTCTTGGTAACAAAGAATTAATTAATTTTGAGTTTACATCTTTGTGGATTTTTGTCTCCACAAACCAAGCTCTGGTATTGTTCCTTCAATCGAACCAATTGTTGCCAGTGTCAAAGCCTGACCATAGAAAATTTAATGACACTGTTGTCACAACCAGGACCAACAGAGTCAGTGACTGTGAAGAGTTCTGTCCTCAGTTGTCCTTTAGATTCTCCATAAGATTCTTAATCAGATTCAACAGGAGTGGTGAGGACCTGAAATAATACAACTACAGTACGTTCACACTGCAGGCAAAAATACCTCAAATCAGATTTTTTCCACTTCTTTACAAATCAGATGCTTTTTTCATGACAGTGAGAACAGCGTAATCCTGTGTCCTTGTGATCCTGAATCCTGATACAGATCTGATCTTTTTCAATGAGATCTCAGTTTGAACAGTTGGATCAAAACTCATGTGAGTTTTGCATCACAGTGCTGCACTGAAGTGAGCACCTCACATCTTAAGTAGTTCATATGCAACATGTACATGAAAACAAATCTAAAACATCATGTATAATTGCAAAACACCAACAGGGACTCTTTTACTGCACAGTGATTACTGATAAGTCTTCATCAGATTTGTATTGCACAACTCAATGTGGAATGTATTAGTACTTCTACTTAAGGAAACAGAACATTTCTACTTCCACTTTTGAGAATGTGATCAGTTTACCTTTTTTTCTGACATTTTAATGAAAGCGGCCAACTAACAAAAGACAAAAAAATTAGATCAGAGCAGTAAATCAGGATGAGCACTAAGGCTGGCAAAGTAAATGTAACCTGAGAGAGTAAAAAGAATTTGGAGAAAAGTCAAACTCTGTCTCTACTGTAGATATGACCTGTGTGTCTTTACATACCATGACTTTAAAGTAAACAGATAAATTCCTTAAATTATCACCAAGTGTTTGAAGATGAAAACATGATGATACTGTGATACAGTTACAGATGAGGGTAAACAATAAGCTTTGTACTTTATTCATTGTGGATGCATAGTAGTTACTCGTTGGTGGTTTTGGTAGTGTTAAGTGTGTTCAGGTACATGACTTCCCTCTGCTGTTGAGAGTTTTTAATATCAATACTACATAAAACCTCTTTAACAAAAGCAGCACAGACATTAGTTCCACATCTCTATGAAATAATCATATAGTGATTCTCCTCCATCCCCCAGTAAATAATAATGGACTGGATTTTTATAGCGCTTTTCTAGACACCCAAAGCACTTTATATTATTAACCCATTATTCATTCGCTCTCACATTCACACTCTGGTGGTGGTAAACTACATCTGTAGCCACAGCTGCCCTAGGGCAGACTGACAGAAGTGTGGCTGCCAATTTGTGCCTATGGCCCCTCCGACCACCACCACCAAACACTCATACACCAGTGTGGGTGGCACTGGAGGCAGGGAGGGTGAAGTGTCTTGCCCAAGGACACAACGGACTGACTAGGACAGAGCAGGATTCGAACCGCCAATCCTTCGGTTATTGGATGACCCGTTCTACCACCTGAGCCACGGCCACCCCAAAAACTATGTTTATGGCTTTTGATTAATCAATAAACTGTTTATGTAATTTGGTGTTCACAGTAAAGTTTCACGTTTTACCCCAAACACTACTCTCAGCCTGATGCTAAAAACATAGACCTCTCAGCTGGGGTTAAGGTGTACCAGTTCGTTGTTTGCTCATTAATATCCCATCGGCCCAGGCTTGTCAGTGGAACTGTGAAACATGACAGCCGCTCCCTGCTTGTCCTGACATTAAAGCTCCATTTATCCTCTGACTGCTGAGGCACAGATAAGAAGTTTTACTGCTCAATACCTCATAAATCACCGTAGAGCTCAAGTATTGTCTAAGGGCTGCAGGAAATCTTATAAGTTACATTAGGACACCTATCCAGTCGTCATGGAGGTGGATCAGGTATCATCATGAGGGCTTTTGTTCATGTGACAACCCCTGTTTTTGTTTAAAGATGATTTCAATATTAATGTTTTCAAGTTTCTGAGATGGAAGTTAATCCAGGTAGATGATGTATGTAATCTTCTAGGTCTTTGAGAAGGGATAATTAAGAGTATATTATAGGTTTCAATGGGTTTCATCTGTAAATATGGTATGTGGTGCTGTACGTTTTACTATTTACCTTTGATTCCCCTTGTACATAATAATTAATTTCACTGTCATTTTGCTGTCATCTTAAATGTGAACTAAAACATGGACTGATAAACACCTGGTATGCGTCTCGTCTGACCTGGCCTGAACTGACAGCTTTACTGAAGTGCCTCTAAAGTCAAAACAGTCTGTGTGTGTGTGTGAGTGTGTGTGTGTGTATGTCTACTGCAATACGTTTTAACTTTAAATTACACTCTCATGCATGTCGTAACTTGTGCCATAAGAGGGTTCCCCTTCATTTCACAACCTGGCCCAAACAAAGCACAATTTTCTTAATCTTCTGAATAACAATTATATTTTCGAGAGCTGATGGTGTGTGTGTTTTGGACCTTTCTATGAGAGCATGTCAGGGCTTATTTATCCTCCACTGCAACCTGGGGTGACACATCACACCACATGCAAAGGTGACAGTGTGATTAAACTGTAAGCACAAAAAAAAAAAAAAAAAAAAAAAATCTCGCACTGATGTGTCCCAAAGTAACTGCACTTTCCCTGCAGGGGTAACACTGTTATAACAAGCATGTCATCACCTCTCTGTTAATGTGTTGCCATGGCAGCCTGCATGCATCGCCTGTTGTTTGTCATGGTGTAGGTTACCTAGCAGCACATGGTGAGGAAAGCCCTTTACGCATGAGTGAGAGCTGTGATGTCAAAGTATCATGTTTCTGTGTGCGCTCACAGGCGTGTACTCAAACACACCTACTGTATACACACACACACACACACACACACACGGTAAGGAGAGGAATGTTTACATGTGCGTAGACAGGATTTTCTGACTGTAAGCTAAAAATATGCGCTCTTTTATGGTGTGCAAAGTAATGAGGAACCATTATCTGAGAGAAAAGCATCCGGCTGAAGACCCCGTTTTGGTGAAACTACAGCCTCCATTTTCTGTTTTAGACAAAAACTCATTCTTAGTCACACTGACAATTGAAATGACACAAATTAAATTCTACATGGTGGTATGTTTGGCTGTTTTCTTAAGTTGTCTGGACAAATCATCTTGCTATACAATATTTTCATATGTAGCATTTCCCATATAGAAACCATAGTTCATCTTAGGTTAAAATCCAAAGTAACGAAAAAACAAAACAAAACAAAAAAAAACAGAGGGTGCAAAGTCCAGGCTCATGTTGCCTAAGCGGCGGCACTTTGAATGTTTTATTAACTTTTAACCAGGAAAAGACTCATCGAGAGTTTAAGAGCTTCCTGGACCACTAACAAGGCTTAGACAAGTTGTATAACAATTTATATGAAAACAAAACATGAATCATATAAACTCATAAAATATTCAAAGTAATTCCATTACTATTTCTCACAAAGCATCAGTATGTACATGAATCATTATTGAAACACATATAATGAGATCAGTGTCCTAAGTTTAGAGATCATTTTGTAACAGGTTCCAAACTGGGAGCAACAGTTTTAAAAAACTATTTTTTTTCTTTCTTTTTTTTTTTTTTTTTTAGTAGAGTACAGGCTTTAGGACAATAGAAATGAGACCAAAAATTATAAGTGCCACACATTTATACAGATTTGTAGAAAAAATTGAAGCAGACCCAAAAGAGACGATAAGAGTTTCTCCTCAGAATGAATACACAACTTGTCACACTTCATTTAGTTCATGTGATTATGTGATAATTATAGGTGGCACATTCCTAAAGGTAACTTCAGTGCAAAGTGCAGCTAAGGTGAGCAGAGCTTTGTAGAGTTGGATTCAGACACTCAGCATGTCAGGAGGTAAACAGTTATTATTGAAATATTTTGCAAAGATATGACGCATCCTTGATTTAATCTGATATGAAGTACCAGTCAGGGAATGAAATATGTGAAATTCTGTATCATTTGCACCAGAAATAAGAACTCAATTAATTTCTCTCTATGGACTTTTTTGTTTCTCCTTGATAAGCCTGTCTGGTACAAAAAACTGGAAAGTGCCTAAAAGTTGCTGTGAGACAGGATTTACTACCAAGAAACAAAGTCCTGTGGAAATTAAAAAAAACAAAGCAAACAGAGCCTTTATAAGACAAACATGGACGGCATTAATTTTCTATTGTTTTACTTTTCACATTGTAATTTTGCTGTAGTCAAATGCACCTAAACTTCCCTCTAACTCTGCTTTGGCAACAAATATACTGTTACGCCTTCCTCCTGTGGTATATCTGATGAGAATCATTCCAGCAGTTATCCTTCCTCCTCACTCTGTATGTGTGTATTCAGGCAGAGAGGGAGTGAATTGTAATATGAAGTTTTTCAACTCACCTTTTTCTTTCTGGTAGACATAGGGTGCTAAAATAGTCTCATGATGCACTTAAATCTGATATTTTTGGGCTACTGGTATGTTTTTCATATTTTACTGTTGTCATTTTTGGGATGGCCCAACAGCTTACATCTGCAGTTGGGCTGACACCACCTGAACCCAACACAAAATAAGTTTATACTCGCCAAATATGCATATAAATGTAGGGTATGTGAATCAGTAGTTGATAGTCATAACACATAGCTGTTATGTAATTGCACCCAAAACCTGAAAAAAACTCCATCAAACGTAATGACTTCCGTTATTAAGGCTGGTGTTTAGTCAAAATAAAGCACTATGGAAAACTATTATGTCCCTTTAGCGTAATGAACACGCACATTCACTGTTTACCACAGCAGCAATGAATAGCAACAGCATTAGTCATGAGCTTCCCCAGCTCGTCCTCTCTTCACACATAAAACATGTAGGCAGGCACACACACATACAGGGGTTGGACAAAATAATGGAAACACCTTCACCTCAAGATGATAATGTCCCAATCCATACAGCTAGAATTGATAAAGAATGGCATGACGAACATTCTAATGAAGTTGAGCATCTCGTATGGCCGGCACAGTCCCCAGACCTCAACATTATTGAACATTTATGGTCAGTTTTAGAGATTCAAGTAAGACGTCGATTTCCACCGCCATCGTCTCTAAAAGAGTTGGAGGGTATTCTAACTGAAGAATGGCTTAAAATTCCTTTGGAAACAATTCACAAGTTGTATGAATCAATACCTCGGAGAATTGAGGCTGTAATTGCCGCAAAAGGCGGACCTACACCATATTAAATTATATTTTGTTGATTTTTTAAGGTGTTTCCATTATTTTGTCCAACCCCTGTATCTGCACGAAGGGAGACATGTTCTCACACGGGCAGACACACACTTGCAGAATGTGGCGCTAGAGAGGCTTCCACATTCCAGCAGTGTGTTACCTGGCGGCATCATTTTGTTCTGGAAGGCTGACATGGAAGTTATGTGTCTGTCAGTGCACACTGTCATTACGCCACAGCCTGTCACACTTCACCTAGGCAATAAGACAGAGACACAATGCTCATCACAACAAGTATGTTATTAGTATGGTGAAGTGAATGAAGGCAGTTCGCTTTCATTACACCTGTTTTCATCTCACCTCACCTGACCCAAACACTGTAGACTGCACTCATAGATGATGAAACACCTCGTGGATATAGTTACACAACTCTGATTTAAAAAAAAAAAAAAAAAAAGAAAGGCATTCTTGGCCTCTCTCTCTCTTTTACACCTTTATTAGCTCTGTTTACATGTACAAAATGTTGTGGACTCCGGACTTCCAGACAAGGGTCTAATTAAGAATATACTGTTTAGATGACACCTGACAAATTTAGAAGTTAAAGGTTAACTCACTTTATTATTCCTGAGGGGAAATTCTGGCATTTTGCTCATCTGAATACACACTCTCAGTACTTAGCATTAGCACAGTGAGCTGCCACTGAAGCTGCTCAGAGACTTCCCAAGTGTTTGCTCCTGGAGGATTCTGTTCTGTTCTGTGAATGGGTTTGACAGTCTGGTTTCGACCAGCTCTGTATATAAAGTGTCATGAGATAACTTTTGTTATGATTTGGTGCTATATAAATAAAATTTGATTGATTGATTGACTTCATCAGATGAAGACGGAGTAACCCATGTACACCTGTTTTTGATGGTAGGAAACCTGCATGGAGAGAACCAACAAACTCAACACAAAAGGACACAAGGTTTGAAAGGGATTTGAACATGGAACCCTCTGTGAAACAAAAGTGCTGACACTACTACAGTTACAGGAATACAGTGCGTAAATCTAGTAGAGCACCTCACAGTGTAAGGTTTATGCCACAGCTGCTCTAAATTAACAACACTGGTAATTATCAAAATAATTTTTATCTACCTGTAATGGTAATACATCAGTATGTAGAAGCTCTTTAACTGAAATTATATTTTTAATGCCAAAATATAACAATTAATTTTACTGATGAATTTTCAAATTTACTGATATACAAAAAACAGGAACATAAAAATAAAGGACTTTATTATTGCTTGATTAAGATGTCAAATTATTATAAGTTATTTACGAGCATTCCTGAACAGAAACAGAAGTTTTAGTGGTTGAATGTTGTGCTTGGTTAATTTCTGACTTCTCAGAGAAGCCCAGTGAGCCAGCTCAAAACTGGGAATAAAAAAGTGAATTCAGTCTGAAATTCCTCATTCCTGTACAAAATGATATGACACTGAGAGCTCACTTGAAATGTAAATGAAAGAGACCACTCACAGAAGTGATTGGTGTAGATATTAATGATCCAGATTGTATGCAGTGGTTATTATCTTTATTTAAAAAAGAAACAATAAGTTTGCTCTGTTAAAGCACAGTGGTATCTTGTTGAATATGTACAGTTTTCATTCATTTTGAATTTTGGACATTTTATTAATTCTCATCATGCCTTTGAGTTGTCTGTGGATCTGTATTGTGGTCCTCATGAAGTGCCATGTTCTGGGGTCAGTACTTACACTATAGATTGCCTGTCTTATCAAACATAAGCAAAATAAGCGACTGCAGGGATCATCACAGTCCAACTAAACTCTCCAACACAAACAGGATGAGACAGGTTTCACTGACAGATGCTGAGCAAACCCCTTCCATACCACATGTCTGACGAATGATAATAATTAGCAGCCATACATTCTGATTATCTGTAGTCAGGGATATGAGAAGCAGATGGTACATGGATCCTATCAGCATCTTCTTAATTTTGTGTGTGAGGTTCAATGAAATTCACTGCGAACAGTACTGCTCTCCTTTTATTTTATGGCTGTTTATATGAGACATACCTCAGGCCATGTGGTGTTTAGTCATGGTAGTCTCTGTCAGATATTCAGCAGTAACGTACAGCTCTGTAAGGTCATGTGTGACAGGTTAATTTGCAGTTTTTTTGCAGGGGCCTGTGCTATAGTAGTCTGATGTAATGTGGTTGAAATGGGGAAAAGTTTTAATGTCAGTTCTAAACACTGCCATTTACCAAGTAACTATAATCAACCTGTTTGGGCCGACACAAAGACACACTCACTCTAACACAGAAAAACACACACTACAGTACCTCTATTATTCTGTGCTTCCTCTTACCTACACCTGCAAAAATGTGAAGCTGACTTTATTGTAGCTGTAATACCGTAACAGCCAAATTCTGAAGCATGAAAACAATGTTATTTATGCTTTCTCATGACATTGAATTATTACAACGGCAGGATGGCAGGATCTGCGCTGACCCATCTGTGTCCTGCCCTGTCCTGTGTCCTGACCCCCTCCCCCACCTGTCTGGATGGACGTCCTCGGCCTCACCACTGTGGATGGGCCTCCTCGCCCCTGCCTGTCTCATCCAGCGGGATGGACCCCCCATGTGTCCACCCTACTGCATCCTTGTAGACTAGAACTACATCTGCAAATGGACGTCCATCAGTCCTGGTGCATCTATAGCCTGTCCGTCCATGGGAGTGGATCTCTCCTTCACTGTGGTTCTCCCCGAGGTTTCTCCCTTTTCCCACTGGGTTTTGAGTTTTTCCTTGCCGAGAAGGAGGGTCTAAGGACGGGGGATGCCCTGGACACTACTCATTTTCTTGCTGTTCATTTGACTGTTGTTTACTCTAACTGACTCTGTAAAGCCCTTTGAGATAACCTTGTTGTGATATTGGGCTATACAAATAAAGTTGAATTGAATTGAATTGAATTACAACGGGCAGTTCTTTTTTCACACTAGATACCATGATTGTTTTGGTAACCACAGTGATATTGTTGTCTTTGTGGTGTTGCCTCAGAAATGCTTGACTTGAGGCCAAAGACATAATAGCAGAATAGAGCCTTTTCATCTGTCCTCTGTGACACTGTACCGTTGATCATAGATACACTGCTGCAGGAAGGTTGGTACACAATAACTCTTTTTTTTTTTTTTTTTTTTTAATTTTAATTACCAGTCAAACCAAAAACTGAGAGAGATGATGCACAAATAATATATTTGTGTGTGTATTTGTAGTGTAACTGCACTACATTAGAGGACTGGCACTGGGGATTTCACCGGTCAAATGCATGAACTGCATAAAAAATTGAGGTCAAAGGAACTGTGGCTTCAAAATGAGCTGACATTTTGAAGCCAGTCATTTGTGATTTGGCTTTCACCATTTTGGCATTCTGGGGAAGAAGTGGCCATATTTGGACAAAAGGGGCAGAACTGCAGAAACCTGAAGGGTAGAGGTGAGGTAATGCTAAGCGCTAGCTTACTAACATGTAAAATGATAAACTTCATCAGGCATTACAGAGCTAAGGTTACATTCACACAGCCAACCTTCATGCTCTACTGTGATTTACTGCTGAAATCTGATTTTGTTGTTCGTCTCATTAACCCTAATGTGGCCAATATCAGATTCCAACATGAACTGAGCCAAATGCACAAAAGCAATGGAGTTCAGATATTCAGATCATTCCCTTTAGTAACAGTATTAATACTCAACAGCATGTAAAGGTTGTGCATTCAAAACCTTATCTTTGAGCTAAAATATTTGTGTTATCAGTATTCACTGTGCAGTAAAACCTCCCTGTCTCTGTTTTACCATTATATATGATGTTATGGATTCGTTTTACAGCTGCATTCATGCATATGTTGGACTTGAACAGCTTTACATCATCTAAGTGATTCCCCCCAGTGATGAATCTTCATTTAACGTGATGTAAAAATTATGAGTTCTCAATGTTCATATGGAGGTCACAATAAAAAAAGATCAGATCTGTATCTTATTCAGAACCACATTTGGAGGCCTGGATCACAAATGAAAAGATCAGATTCTATGTGATCTGTGTTGTTCATACTGTCATAAAAAAGTCACATGTGAGTGAAAAGCTCAGATTTGGGCCACTGCAGTGAGAACAAGAAAAGCACTCGGAGAGCGCAGACCTCCGCCAAGACAGATCTGCCCCGCCTTTTTCCTTCATCTCCTTCTACCGGATCCTTTCCTCTTTGCCGGTATGTGGCTCATGTAGTCCTGCTCAAAAGAACACAGGTCTTCCTCTGTATTCAGTGTGTTTTTATTCCAGGCAGATCCAAGCATAAGCTCTTTGGTCTTAAACTGACCTGGGGTTAGATTCTGGTGGAGGTTTTGTCCCAGTGAGCGGTGACATCACTGTACTTGGAGGGGATCTAGCTCTGTTTTAATCCGTTTTAATGTTTTAAAGTGAATTCCTGGATGTTGTACCTTTCTGCTCCTTCCATTACGCCTTGGGTGCGAATATTGTTTGTTGTTAAATGTCAGCCCTGTCTGGAAATGCTCCTGTGTGAAGGACAGCATGGCTTTGAAGTCGGCACTCATTTTGGGTGATGCTAATGCTACCTAGCTTTTATAGCGTCGTCATGGGCTAGCTTGCTAACAGCCTTGTAATCTTTGTATATTTCATTTTTGGTATATTGGCGTGACACCTCCTGAATCTTGACTGAATCATTTTTTGTTAACAGGACTGCCATGTCTCTGTGCAACATAAGCTTAATATGTTGATTGACTTTTTCAGTGTAGGTTCATGGCACTTTTACAGTTAGCTTACAGTTAGCTTACAGCTTAGTTACCCATAATGCATTGTGAGTATTGAATATCATGCTTCATTGCGATGTTTTTATGCACAGGGGTTATAGTGTTAGGTGAATTTAAATGGGTGTGTATAACAATGTTCAATGGCCCCTTTAAGCCTATAAAAAAATTTTCTGAACCCTAAGTGAAAGGTGGTGGCATAAATAGGTGTCAGGTATTTCGTATTTGTTGTCCCTTGTGAACTGTGGGAGGTGCGGATGAAGCGGTCAAAGGCTACCTTGATTGGAGGAAGATGGTCATGCTACATTGCCACCCACGAGGAAGTGCTCATGTCAAGGCCAAGGGACAATATCCGTCCTATGCTGATAGGTGTAGGAACTGCGGGCCCATGACAAGGCCGTGGGACTATTGCCGCGTTTCCATTGTGTCGTACCAGTTCAACTCGGCTCAACCTTTTTGCATTTCCATTACGAGGAAAAACCTGGAATCTGGTACCTGGTACTAGTTTTTTGGTATCACCTCTGCAGAGGTTCCAAGCGATACTAAACTGTGACGTATAACACTGCAGACCACTGATTGGTCAGACAGTTTTCTCTGTGACCCGCCGTTTTACAAAAAACAGATGCGGAAGTGGACAGTAAATATAGCGGTACAGTAATCCACATGATAACAGCCCAAAACTACACCATGGTCAGTCGAGGAGATTCAGTCTTTGGTGGTCAATGTAAGAATTCAGACGAGACAACACGCAATGAGCGCGTTTTCAGCAACTCTCTGAGCAGACAACATGGAAATAACGCGCCGCATCGCTATGACGTCCAGGTACTGTAAAGTCAGTAGTATCCTGTAATGGAAATGGTCTCCAGGAATACTGAGTTGAGCCGAGTCGAGTTGAGCTGGTTCCACGTGGTGGAAACACGGCATATGTTCGTCCAAAGCCCAACAGCACGTCCTCCGTTCACACGGGTGGTGGGTGGCACCCACCACCATCTTTTCACATTGTTTGTTTTTCAAACTTATGCCAGAATGTATTCATTATAATTTGTCAATATTTCTAGTTTTATTTTCCATATTTTTATTGACCAAAAATGTTCTGTCCTCAGTAAAAGCGAATATCTGTTTGGTTAAAAAAGGCTTTAAATGTTATATTTCATAATAATTTACCCATAAATAAGTGCTAATTCATCTGTCATAGTTCATGTTAAAAAGAAATACACTTGTACAAGACAAAAAATGGTTATTACACAGTCAGTTATGTTTTATTTGTAGCTCATGTGAAAGTTAGAGGCGGCTGTGGCTCAGAAGGTAGGGTGGTCGTCCTGTAACCGAAAGGTTGGTGTTTCGTATCCTGCTCTGTCCCAGTCAGGTGCCGTAAGTGTGTAATGTAGCCACGTATTACCATGTTACTAATGCTATTAATGGGTGTTAACAATGCTGATTTGTATATTAAAAGATCGCTAACTATTGCTGTTTAACCAAAGCATTCTGCTAAACTTCCCAGATGTATATAGTTAGTCCCAGCATGAAACGGATGTCCACTTTGTTTTTCTGTTGTATTTTTCAGTTTCACTCTGTGTTTTTGTGCCACAGTCAGCTGTAAACTGTCTATGAGGACTGGAATAAGAAGGACGGACAAGGACAAGAAAGGCCATCCGCTTTCCTGGCTCCTGAAAACCAACTGAATGGACATTCCACTAAAAAATAAATAAAAATAACTTTGAAAATGTATCTGAAAAAACTGTTGCATTATGTAGTTTTCAATCAAAACAACTGTTTAATGTAAAAAAGCTTAAACTTTAACTTTCCTGGGTCTCAGAAGGATATAAAAATATAAATATCTACATAAAAAAACTACCTCTAATTTTCAACTCAGTGGATAAGCAGGTCATTTGTTAGATGTTCCAAACAAAATGAGAGTGAAATTAAAAATGATTGACATTGTGCTTTTTGTATAAAAGTTGAATGTAAGTCTATGGGACCAGGGCCTTCCAGAGAAACTTCTGTATTGGCTTCATGAAGGAGCTGAGGTCCTCGCCCGGTTGAGCTAACATATGGTGGAGATCTACTGAAAAGAAGCTCCTTTTGTTCACACAAATGTTCAACAGGAGTGTGTAAGCACTCATAAAAATCCACAAAATCAATTTTTCTACATTTTTGTTTGAACGTTGTGGATCAGTCTGTGCTTGGTGTGACGGCTTTAAGCGATATAGTATAATCTGTGTTTTTGTTGAGTTCACATCCTGTAGGTAACAAAATCATTTTGGTTTACTTTGGTTTGTTAGGATTGTGGTTTTGTGTAAGTATTATTTTGAAAGTGAGTCATTTATAGTGTATTTGCAGATTTTTCTGTGGATGTTTCCCTAAGAGCTGAAATGAAAATCGCTGAAAACAAACCTTCATAATTCTGAAGTTACAAGCAACAAATACTGTGAAGTTGTTGTAAAAAAGGCAAAATATCATGTTGATGTCATCCATGAACGTTTTAATATGCCACTCTCACATTCACTTCAATTACATTAACATTTCACTTAACACTTTTATACAAAATACATCCAGTTAATAAAACATACTTACAGTGTAGTTACTGATGGATGTATTTTTTTTAGGAGACAATGTAATAGTTGTATATTTGACAAACTATAAATATGTACACCCTGGTTCAGTATCTGTATCGCTCTCCTCTGTATCTCTTTTGGTGTCGTTCGCTTTCTCTCTCTGTCCTGTCAGGAGAGAATTGGAAGCATGTGTTCTTTGTGATCTGTTACCACTCATAAACCACATCATGGAGAGAGGAGAGAGTCGGCGTATTTACATTGAGTTGTTTTGATTAGGCACAAGCCAGCTTTTTTCAAATAAGAGGGTAAGCCTGGTTCTGGAGACGAGCCTTCAGAGGCCTCTACGAGAGAGAGGGGCAGAAAAAAGGGCTTTGGTGGGAAAGAGAAAGTAAAAATAGAGTGCCCGCACCACATAATGACATCTAAAAAATGACCAAAATAGACCAATACACACAGTCCTAGAAAGAGGATGGGGTTCGGAAACAGCTGGGGGAGGGGGCCCCCACATGTGGCACAGACAGAGAGAGTCGTTTCTTCTTTTTCTCAAGGCCAGTTATTATGCCATGTGTGTTTTGAAACTTAAAATAGCAAATAAGATCCACCACAAAATTTTGTTTAATGTCAAAAATCAGAGCGGGTGACATTAAGTGCATAGTATTCACGCAGGCATGAGAGCTTTGCTAGATAATAACAGCTTTGAGCGGGTTAATAAACCTGACTGTAGTAGAAGTCATGCTGTGTGTGGACACTTTCATAATTCATTTGGTCCAGACTTTTCAGTTCAGGTGTAAAACGTACCCCGGGTCATGGACCGGACACACAGCCTGGGTCTGGTGAAAAGAGAAAGAGTCTTGATCTGGAATTTTCTGCATTCAAAGGAAAACACTGAAGTGACTACAGATTAACATCAGACACATGCCAGTCTGCAAACCAATCAGAGCTGAGTGGAAAGAGACACAGCTCACACAGGTGATGACAACAGGATATATGTATGTCATGTAAAGTTCACAAAACTGCAGCGTGGAACCAAAACAAAGGGCGTGAAATGAATGTGATAAGAAAAAACATGAACCTTTGCTTTGACTTTCAGGTGTGAGAAGGTGGTAAATACAATGTTGTTGTTTTTTCTGTCATTTTTCTTGTTTATGTTTTTCTGTATTTCAACTCATTTTTATGTGAAAATTGAAAATGTGAATAAAATCACATGGAGGAAAGCAACGTATAGAGATCCTAAGCTCAACTAAAACTAGGGTCAGCCTCATTCTCAGACTCACATTATTCTTTGCTCAGCCAATTCCTGGGCACCACAACCATATCCTTGAGTCATTTTAACACTTCTGTTTTTAGAAATTCAGACTTTCAGGCCCAGAATCAGACATCCATCCAACACTAACCACTTTTAGTCACAGTATTCAAGGAGCTCCACAGCTGGTAAACCTTACAAACGCTTCACAAAAAGGCCGTCCATAATAGTTTTGCCCTCTGTGTGCTCTCTGCCTACTTTTCAACAGCATTTCACGCCACATACCAACTGCCATTTCACCGACTACATGTACAGTAGCATCTATTTGCAACTTCTTACACAAGCTCCTTCCATTAACAGAATATGGTCTTAAACATCCAGGAAACCACCATATTGAATTTACAGATATAGAAATTA
Source organism: Sphaeramia orbicularis (assembly GCF_902148855.1). Taxonomy (NCBI): domain Eukaryota; kingdom Metazoa; phylum Chordata; class Actinopteri; order Kurtiformes; family Apogonidae; genus Sphaeramia; species Sphaeramia orbicularis. Next base: position 30,767,798 of record NC_043960.1, on the reverse strand, counting down.
GTCTTCAATTAGTTACAGCCACAGTGTTTCAGTTGACTGTGACAGTGTCATTGGCCCACTGGTCTCCCTTTTTTTTTTTTTTTTTCAATTATTACCCCACCCTCCGAAGGGGAGGCAAGAAGTATTATTTTTGGTTCAGTTTGTTTGTTTGTTTGTTAACACCCTAGCAGCAAAACTGTTGGTTGAATTCATATGGATTGCCAGTGACCCAGATTAGATCTCATTACATGTTGGGAACAGCAGGTCAAACTTCACATTTTTTATTTCAAAATCTTTTTTTCCCCCATTTACTTGTAATGGGTGAAATTTCAAATGTCAGCAGCAGCAAAACTATTGGTTGAATTAATACCAAATTTAGTTTATAGATTGCCAGTGACCCAGAATAGGTGTCATTACATTTTGGGAAAATTAAGTCAAAGTTTACATTTTTTATGATTTTTTTTTTTTTTTTTACATCTTTTTTTTCTCCCATTTTCTTATCATGGGTCAAATTTCACATGTCGATTAAAATATCAATTTTGTTTCAATTTACTTCAGACTTGGCACATATATTGAGGCAATTGATATGCTGACATCAGCTGGATCGATGCCAAAATAAGCTACAATATGTGCGAGGGGTGGGGTTTGTTGTACCTGGCACCACTTGCTTTTATTTTGTAATGATTATTAACCTGTCCTGTTCAGCAGTTTGTCCACTCTTATTGTCTCACCTTTGCAAGGAATCCTAACCCCCTGAAACCCAGGAAAGTTAAAGTTTTGGCTTTTTTTTTTTTTTTTTGTTTATTTAGTTTTTTATGTCAAGTAATTGTTGATTGCAAACAGCATAATACAACAGTTTTTTTTTTTCCAGACACATTTTTTATTCCTTTTTAATGGAACAGCCTTCACGGTGAACCTTTTCCATGGTGGCCCCAAAACTGTGGAACAGCCTAATGTTGCAGGTTAGAGCTGCACAATCTCTTGAGCATTTTAAATCCCCACTGAAACCCACTCATTCACTTTGGCGTTCACTTCCAGTTAGGTTAAATATGTTAGCCCCTGCTTTTATTTCACAGATTTGTAGTTTGTCTTTATTGCTTATTTTACTGTATGTTTTAGTGTGTTTTTATCTAGTTTTAATATGTATTGTTCTTCATTTTTAAATATTGTCTATTGGTTTATTTTATCCTATTGTTGTTTCTATATAGCACTTTGGTCAGCTGAGATTGTTTTTAAATGTGCTGTATAAATGTTATGACTTGAGTATCCTTTAGGGAGTTCTTTCATGCTAGAGCTTTTGTGACACATTATCAAACACGGTAGACAAACACATGGGTATTAAGAGTTGGCTGAATTTTACAAAAGACTCTTGAGCGTCGTAGTTTCTTCCAAGATGACCTGCTGGTTTTGATTAATTTGTCATTCAGTCATTTTCTGAACCCGCTTTATCCTCACTAGGGTCACAGGGGTCGCTGGAGCCTATCCCAGCTACTTATGGGTGAAGGTGGGGTACATGTCACCAGTTCATCACAGGGCTGACATATACAGATGAACAATGCTCACGCTCACATTCACACCTATGGGCAATTTGATTGACCGATTAATGTAGCAGTGCATATCTTTGGATGGTGGGAGGAAGCCGGACTGGTTTGTCATTTCCATGGCAAACATCGAGTACATACTGTATCTGAGAAGAAGCATCGTCACTGAAAAATAAACTTAAATGTATCACATCATGGGTAGAACAAGCCATTACCAGGATAGTTTCACTGCAGGACACTGAACACCAATGTTGTGAATGTAACTAAACCTGTATTATATGCAGATCAATCATCTTCACACACTGATGTTTTCACTGCAGTCACCTCCATATTTATTTCCATTTCTCATTCATCACTAAGTGTCATTTGGTCAAATCAGAGTTCTCTTCCTTAAAGTTCACCCAAGAGTCTTTTAAACATAACATATGACAAGGTAAGATAATTTGCTGCCTACTGAAATGACAGCAGTGTGTGTTTTGGACACATGTCATGTTGTGTGATTCATATTCCTTGTGAAGTTTATTTCCTTGGGTCAACATCACAGAGACGTTTGCAGTGGAGTACTGGTTAATTAAGAGCACAGTGCTCCCATAAAGATGAATGATGGCTTTTGTTTGAATTCTGCTGAACTACAAGGCTCCATTTGGCATTAATCATCAGTGACTTACTGAGGTAATGCAACTGCACAAACAGCATCACTGTGCATGCTGATTAAACAGATTACATGGTATACATTAAAAGCAGTCCATATAGAAATAAACAGTATGTATACTGACAGACTGTACTTTTATTAATTATTGATACCATTGAACCATGGCATCACCTCAACAATTCTGCTGAAATAATTTAACATTTTGGAAAATACTATGCTTTCATTCTTTGTTAGATGAGAGAATGAATGTTAAATGTGGGATAGAGTTAGCTTCACTGAGCAGTACCTGTAACATTAGCTGTGTTTCCATAAAATGCCAAGTAAATTTGATGCAGACCCTTGAAAAGTTGCCAAAATGAAAACATGAGCACAACTCAAGCATTCCCATAAAAATGTTTAGATCAAATAATCCAGGTTACAAACGGCTCTAATAGAGTAAAAGAATTAGAGCCTTTAGTCACTATAGTGTCTTTTTTCATAGATAACACTGAGGAAAAAATTTGTCTCCTGATCAGTCGACACTGTCTGTTGTTCCAGACATGTCTTCACACTTTATTGGAATATCTGGCCTGAAATGAAATGGCAACATGACCAGAGCGTACACCAACCCCCACAAACTTCTTGAGGATGAAGCAGATTGGAAAATTAATGAATGAATGACTGAATGAATGAATAGTACACTCAAGGAAAAAAAGAAATGCACCATTTTCATTTTCTTGATTTTTTCAGAAATATGACAGTTATTGCAAAATTGCAAACTACAGTGAGTTCAGTACTATTCTGAATCTAAATGAATTGTTTTCCTGGTTTCGGTTGATTGATTTTGATTAGCAATAAGAACTGTATTTTTGTATTCCTCACCCATGTCTGCTCATGAGTGAAACTCACAGATGAATTGGACCTCTCCTCAATTGTACACAACCATTCCATATAAAAAGACACCAAAATGGAGTCAGCACTGAACCAACATATGGGCGATATGGCCTGATACCGTCAGCTCATAGGCGATTACGAATGGTTCTAGCAGACACTAGCCTGTGATGTGTCCCAGTGGTCTCGGCTGCAGTTCTTCTTGCTGGCCAAAACCTGTCACAGAGATATGACAGCTGATTGGCACGGTCCTGTGCATCAGTTGTAACACATGGTTAACCAGATCTGGGACGGTTGTTGGAGGAGCCAGTGGTGTGGTAACTCAGCAAGGCGTCCAACGGTAGAGTGGTGGACTCCAAACACCCTGGCTACGGTCCGTCTGCTCCGTCCAGCTTGAAGCATGCCAATGGATCGATCTCTCTCTGGTTGCAGTAGTTGTGGCATTGTGGACAAATGAGTTTTTGCTCCATTTTGGTGTCTTTTTATAGGGAATGGTTGTGCACAATTGAGGAGAGGTCCAATTCATCTGTGAGTTTCACTCATGAGCAGACATGGGTGAGGAATACACAAATACAGTTCTTATTGCTAATCAAAATCAATCAACCGAAACCAGGAAAACAATCATTTCATTTTGACTCAGAATAGTACTGAACTCATTGTAGTCTGCAATTTTGCAATAACTGTCATATTTCTGAAAAAATCGAGAAAATGATAATGGTGCATTTCTTTTTTCCTTGAGTGTATATATATATATATATATATATGTTTATAAAGTTGGAACAAACAGTGGATCAGTCAGCAGGTCAATAATGTGAGTTAATGTTCACTATGCCAGAATTTATTTTGCATTTTTATTGGCAGAAAGTTCCCAGTTTTTCAATGTGAAAACCTGAAATCCATTAAATGGATTTATGGAAACACTCCTACTGACACACAAAAATACATATTTACATTAAAATATGATTTTTAATTAGGTCTCTGTATTAAAGGTTCACTTGTTGGATCAAATACAAAACAGAGAAGAAACCATGATGCATCTTGGATTTGTGAGCTCAGAGCTTCCAGAACACTAATTGAAAAAGTATGAGGAAACACTATGAAATGTAAATATTTCCTATATGACACCTTACGCTCATCAGACAGCTTGTACTGATTAATGCACAATATCCCTGATGATCTTATGTTTTCTGCTTGATCTTTGAAGTCTCCACTGGTTTTCACTTTCTAAATGTATCACACATGACAAGTGGTGTAAATATCATCTGCCAGGAAAGATACATGCTTATCAGTTCAATACTTTATTAAAAAACGACTGACACTCGTACTTGTCTTCATCCAGTTATCTGGGTCTGGGTCGGGGGGGCAGCAGCCTCAGCAAAGAAGCCCAGACAGCCCTCTGCCCAGCCACTTCTACCAGCGCTTCTGGGGGAATCCCGTGGTGTTCCCAGGCCAGCTGAGAGACATAATCCCTCCAGCATATCCTGGGTCGGCCCCAATGTCTCCTCCTGGATGGACATGCCCGAAACACCTCCCCAGGGAGGCATCCAGGAGGCATCCTCACTAGATGCCCAAACCACGTCAACTGGCTTCTCTCAACATGGAGGAGCAGCCACTCTGCTCCCAGATGCCTGAGCTCCTCACCCTGTGTCCAAGGCTAAGCTCGGCCACCCTGTGAAGGAAACTCATTTTGGACACTTGTACTCATGACCTCATTCTTTCAGTCATTACCCAGAGCTCATGCCCATCAGTGAGGGTCAGAACATAGATCAACAAGTAAATCGAGAGCTTCACCTTTCGGCTTAGCTCCCTAAGTGTAAAAGTGTTTTCATAGAAATCCATATTTCTCTTCCATATTTTGTTACAGAAGTACAGAGGATTTACCTGTGAAAAGGTGTGTATGTTGAATGCCACCTACAGACAGTATACTGTGACACAACGTGCTACAATAATAGATGACAACTAAAGAAATACATTTTTACAAAGACAAGAGAAAACTACATACAGTGGTATTTGACTGCTGATTCTCCCATATGTTGTCTGCAAGACAATAACGAACAAGGGCTGCAGGATGAATTGTGTGTTTTTACTGTATGTTTTCATCATATGCTGCTACCAGGCCAGTAGCAGTTAGACATGCACCTGTTTCTACATGTTGATATGCTTCCCTGCACAGAGAGAGGGAGGAGAGTGAGAAAGAAAAACACAGTGAGACAGAGTTATGGTGAGAAAACAGGGAATGAAGCCTTACTACAAAAAGGGGTCGCCAACCTTTTTAGCTCACTACATGAAAGAAAAACCTGGTGGCTCCACAGGACCCAAACGTATAAAAATACATAATATATAATACAGTATGATCACTACACATTGGTACGCTAAAAAAGCAAAGCAAACTATTTACAGAAATAAAGACTACAACAGTTTTCAGAAATACTGAATAAATACCACAATGAACAATGTAAACAAACTGAAACAAGTTGGTCTGATGGTAAAATGAATTTCATTTACAATTACAGGGATGCAAATACATCAGGGGTGAAAAAGGTGACACATATGGTCATGCTCCTCAAGGGGTTTATTGCCTTTAAAATGTGGATTTACAGTAAATTTTTATGGAGAAAATCTCACCCTGGAGTTACTGTTTTCCATTGCTGATGTCCCTGAGTTTACAATAATGTGACAAATAACATATAAAAGCAGTAGAGATAATGACAGTGGTAATATGTGTAATAAGTCCTGCACCTGCATTACAGTCAGTGGAGACTGACAACTCATTTTCTGATCCCCTTTGAATTATGCCATCATTTACATATGTAGTGTCTGTAAAAGTAAAAGGACAAGTGACAAGAAAGTTGCAGTTTATGGTAAAATTGCTGGATTATTGAATACACAGCTAAGTCACAGGAGTGATGAGATCCCAACTTTCTCTCTCCGCAATCTGTTCAGAGTCACTGAAGATGTCTCTGCAGTTTCAACATGACCAGACTGTAATGACTTTAACATCCTTTTATACTTTTTCACCTCACTCTCTCAAGATTTGGTGTTGGTGATGTGTATCATATGTGATGAGAGATGCTGCACATTAAACTGTTCAAAACAAAACTAGATGTTTATTTATTGTCTTTACCACAAACTGTGACTCTGTCAGCTTGTTCAAAGGTGTTTTAAATTTACAAACATCATGTGTGTCTTAATTGGTGGTAAAATTCACACAGGATTAAAAAATGATTTGTCTCTTACCAAAGGTTCAATAGGTCCCATGAGGCACAGCGGGAGGGGCGGGACTTTGAGTCTCTATTCAGAATAAGCTCATAATAGTTTAATTTGACAAAAAAGTATTCTCTTATAGTCATTATTCCAGCATGTTAATGCAATGGTTGTTTTCCTGTCCCTTTGGTTTTATTTCCTAACAATACATAGGTTTTTTCATTCATTCTTCTGATTATGTGGTTTGTAACATAGTGGTAAAGAACCCCAGACATTCACTTGTATAAGCTAAATCCAGTGTTAACAGAGACAGAATAAACCAGACTCATGATACCAGCTATCAGGATCACTAAAGTTAGTTTTATTAAACTGGGTAATCTAAACTGAGACCTTTAGATAACAGTTAGTCGGTCACATGTCAACATGAACACATTAATACTGCGACATAAGTGGTCTACATAATATAAGTTGTTACAGCACTACCAAGGGATCAAAAAATAATTTTTCACTGTTTTTGAAGATTTTCTTATGTGGATTTGTAAGAATTGGTCTCCACATACAAAATAGTTGTTATTTCTAAAAGTTATACAAATACTGTTCAGTATCGTACCATTAAGTGGGTGCCTTCTTTGCTGTTAACGGACATGATCTTCACCTTCTGGGCCCAAAGTGTCTGGCACTGTGATCCATTCATGAGAGTCACTCATCTAAAACAGTCCATCAATGTGCAGACGCAGAGGGATTTCTGTTCCAGTTGCAAATCATAACAAAAACCTCTTATGTGAACCTTAAAATAATCTGACGAAAGAAATCAAGACTTAAGCCTTATTAGGTGTGTCATTTCAGCCCCATAATGCAAACAAACATACTGTATTTGTGTTAGCATTTCATCTTTTCAAGTGCCTTAAGAACCAGATCGGATTAAAGATGTTTTACCATGTGCCAAGTTTTAACAAGACCAGTTACAGCATGAAATTTTGAATGAAGGCTTATATTGGTGTTAGTATGATTTGTCAAAGGTTCTGGCTCATTTAGCATCAAGGAATTACTGTACGGAACTGAAAGTTGTGGAAGTATGTACAGTACATTACAGTACATTTGAAAATGTTAGTGGTGTTTACATACAAGTAATGAAGATTATCCATCACAAATAAGAGTGATGCATTTACAGACACGACATATTTCAGTTTATTAGGATTTAGATAAGTGGATTCAGAAGTGGTTTGGTCTTGGGGCCCACTTTTTCCCATTGTCCCATTTAAAAGCTTTTTTTTAAATTACCTTTTCCATGATTCACTTGGAACAAACCTTTGACCAACATTTGGACCATGACCCACTATTTGAGAAACCTTGGTTTAGATTAAATAATTAAAAAAAAGATTGTCGGTCTGTGATAGGATGTTGATTCTGGTCATTAATGCATTTGTCTGTGATTGTCAGGTGTTATGTGAATAAGGAGGTTAGTCGACCTCCTTATTCACATAACACCTGTGACTGTCACAAGTATTAGGTAACTTACAAGGTAGTATGTGAAGAAAAGTAAAGTAACACATTGGTTTTAAACACAACAACAGATCAGCAACAGACACATTTTCTGCATGTTTCCTTTTCCTGCCTGGTTTTGCTGTGAAGACAAATCAGGGACCAGTAAAAAACAAAAAGCAGCTCTCACTGATGTCAATATTTGATTTGGTAAGTTAAGGTCTTAGGTTAAATGATCCTGACTATATCAATAAAATACTCAGTGGAAAGCACATTGAAGCACTGAGAGCTGTTATCATAGATCTTAATTATAGAAACTCTTGCAAAACTTCAGTCATTTTTGAGGTCATTTGTTTACTGTAATTAATATAGTGCCAACATGGCAATGATTAGATTGATAATATGATTAGTTCAGTAACATTCAGTACATTTAGCAGAGTAAGCATGTAAAAGGCTTGTGTAGAGAACCGGTAATCTGTACCTGCAAAAAATCAGAATGCATGCTGGAATATACATTAATTAAGTCCACCATATTTAAGCTCTGTTATTGTTTCAGTGTTTGTTTTCAGTTGAGCAATGTGTAATGGCATTCCACCAGAGAAATACAGAGCATACTTGAAGCTTATTGTGCATCAGTTGCACTGTTTTAAAAGTGATGTTTGTGTGAGAATGTGTGTTTGTGTGTATTGTGAGTCATGCCTCATACCAGACAGCAGGAGTGGGTTGGTAGTTGGCAATAAAGCCCTTCATAGACATACACACAGAGGGAAGTTAAAGCCAGACACACACAAATCCTGTAATAGCAGTGTAAGCCCTTCCACACCACAGAGTGGGCAGTGTTTAGACCTGTGGCACCGGCTTTCCTCAACACTGACGCTGTTACACACGTCTGGGTTGTCATGATAATCTAACACTCTGTGGTATAATGAGACTCATCCAAATGTATGAGGTGAACAGTCATTGAGTAAAGTTTGATTAATATGCACTCAATGTTTCTAGTGTCTTGGTTATAGTAAGAACACAACACATACGAGAGGAGTGAGTGGACTGCAGTAATATGTCAAAAAATTTTAACAGTTTACAAGTTTACAGCAACACCCTGGACAAAATGTAAAAGAGCTATGTAGCATTTCTTCTTTCCAAAATTACCATTAGAGTTTTCAGAATAAAGAGCTAAGTTCTCTTAAAGGTGCCACTGTATTGGGTTATCGAGATATGAACTGAATATATTCACACCAATAGGCCGGGAGATTAATGTGTCCACTAGAGGGAGTGGTGTCATCCTGGTCTCCCATGGTGAGGAAAACTAACACCATGGGGTCTTTGACCAAAGCATCAGAAAGTGATGAGATGAGTGAAGTTAGAAGCACTGTTCATTGTTCACCACTGGACACAGCTGTAAATGAAAAGAATAAAGCTGAATGTAGAAATCACAGCATTTTTTGTACATGTATGAGTTTGATTATGAGACTTATGAAGGTATGAAGTTATTATGAAATGCTACGATTGCTAGGTTTGTTGATGCACAGTTTGGACTAAACAGTGACAGTTCTGACCTTGTTTGGACGATTTCAAGCAGATCGTTATTATGACTATTGACAACACAAACCAGACAGAAAACAGAGGTGATTTGTGGTTTTACTGGTTTGACTAAAAACAGAGCTAAGCTAACAGAGTGATAATGTAAACTATCAGCTAATGCAGCACATAAAGATGATAAAATGCAATGTTACTTTAACCAACTGTCAAAGCAAGTGGCTATTAGTTTTACTATGAAGAAGAAAACTTGATTTAAAAAAAAAAAAAAGCCCATTGTATGTGTAAACAGTGACCTTTATAGTTCATTCAGTGAGTGAAACAGTGTGTGGATACATAATGTTGATTCACTGGAGTTTTAGTGGTCATAAATGTGCTCTTATACATGACTTCTCCCTGTTGTTGAGAGTTTGGAATATCATGCAGTACTTCATCACATACTACTACTACCGGAGATTCAGATAAAAATTTTTTCCTGTAACCTTCACATTTATAGAAAAGCAAATATATGGATCTGATTAAAAATAAACATCCAACATATGGTTAACAATGTGAACGTATGAACCACTTTGGTAAAATGAGGATAAATGAAAAAGGTGCAAGTAGTTGAAAACAATGGAGGGAAGGATAAAGTAATGAGTGAGTGAACAGAAAATAGGATGTACACAGCATTGGGTAATAATCCCATGATCTTCAGGGGATACCATGTTTACCCCACTAAATCCAAGCCTCACTGATGAGTTTTAATCTGCAGTCAGAGACCGCCAAAGCAGATCATGCGATACCTAAGGCAGTTTAACTTACAACACTAAAACACATAGGTTCACCTGTGACTCATAGGAAATATTAAGCCCAGGTGTGCATTGAAAAAACAACAGGCAGATGCAGTATGAACCATAAACAGATTATGTTATGTATTAACTGCATTCTCCATTACCACTGTTCCAGAAAGTGATGAATGCTTTTATGAAAGAAGCAAATCTATACATACACACGAGCATTACTGTACGTGTACATGCTTGACTGCATGGGTATGATGTATGCTGTTACATGTACAGGTGGACTGTCTTACATACACACCCTGTGCTTATGGAGTTAAATAGCAATATATCCACAGCTATATGTGTCTGTTTTAGTTTGTCTTGTACTTAAAGTATATACCCTTATACATGTGACTATTAACTCTCACAAACTTTGCTCTTGTAGCTTCAGGTAGAAACCATCAGTGTTTTAATTTAGATTACAGAATACATACCCTTAATTTACAATGTTGGTTTACTTCAGCATTTTGTTATATTATCTATATCATAATACTGGAGGGTCTCAGAGTGTCTGTGTGTATATCTGCACAGTCCTGAGAAATGAAGACATTTGTAACTGGCCAATTTGGTACCTACAGTTGAGGAATAGTCCCATTTCAACATACCACATGATATGACCAATATTTGGGAGATATTAGTCATTTTGGAATACAATGACCTTACAATCATGTTGCTTGGTTGACTGGATGCACAGTGCTACGCTGGATGACGGGAAATGAAGTTAAAAACAGGAACGACGCATTTACTAACTTCAGTCCCTTGACATTGGTATTAGCATGACCCATGGTTCCCCATGGGTCAACATGCTAAATATAATTATATTATTACCGTATTTTTCGGACTATAAGTCGCACTGGAGTATAAGTTGCACCAGCCAAAAAATGCCTAATAAAGATGTCACGTTATGCTCAGTTACATGCCTTTCAACGAACTCACGGAAACTGTCACCCTTGGCTTGGAAGTCCGCTGGCAGTTTTTGGGACTTCGTTGTCCTTCCTCTGATAGAGAGGCGGTTGCATTGCATGAAGTGCTAACACCAAGAAGGTCCTCCCGCAAAGTCATTTATATTCATCTCCTTGGCAACTACCTGTGCATGGAGACGCAACTGCACTGTTGACAAGCCTCTCCTGGTAGCACGTTGTTCAAGCACCCATGTGCGAACTCGTTCCCCTAGCTGTGGCCACCTAGCTTTTAGCCCGCGATTAGCTTTTTTTTGTTTTCTTCATTGCAGTAAGAGTAACCTCCGCTTTTCGCCAGTCCCTCACAAGTTTCTCACTCACTCCAAACTTTCTTTCTGCTGCTTGATTACCGTTTTCGGCTGCATATTTCACTACTTGCAGCTTGTAATCTGCAGAATATGATTTTCTTTTTGATGGCATTTTTTTCAGCCCTTCTCAGTTGTCTTTATAAGTTATCGGTAATGTTGAAATTTTAAATTTTCAGTGGTACAGAAGTAGCAGGTACAGGTACACAAGCCTAGAGCGCCCTCTTGCGGTTGTCAGTGTGAAAATAACGAACATGTGAAATTATATAATAATGTATTAATAATTTCACATATAAGTCACTCCAGAGTATAAGTCGCACCCCCGGCCAAACTATGAAAAAAAGTGCGACTTATAGTCCAGAAAATACGGTACTACAATTTCCTAGTTTAGGATAAATAATGTATATCTATCTATTGAATGTAATGGTGTGAGTGTTGCATAGTACATCTATCTGAAGAAGTTTTCTGAATGTGTAAGAACATCAGTGTATGGAGTATCAGAGTGTAGAGGAGCAACGCAGTGTAATACATTTTCCACACTGTCAAGGCGGTGCTCTTTTTTGCCTTAACTTAAAACAAGCAACTGAAAATGGAGTTGGTCCCTTACATTTTTCCCTACAGAATAGAATAGAATAGAATAGAATAGAACAGAATAGAATAGAATGGAATAGTGTAAATTTACGGTCACCCTCTGGTTGATGCTGCGGATGGAGGTCTAACAGGTCTTTGCTTATTGCTGTAACGAGGATGATGTTTCAGAGTTCATCCTGCTGCAGTAGATGAAGAAGACATCAGGTACTTCTATTTCTCATAGGCGCTAATTAAAGACAGAAAGGAGTTTCTTACACCTCAGACCAGCTGAAACAATGAATGCAGATGCCATGGACCACTAAGTTAGTACCCATATCTTTGACTCTCTCTTGGCCCCACACTGAACATATTAGTCCCCAGTAAACCAGACCAAGATGGAAAGCACATTGATGTACTGGAAACTAATCATCCTGAAGTAGAGACACACACTGACGTAAGTATGAAATAACTACTTAAAAAAGTAACAATTACATACTCTTCTGGTATTCTATGAGTGCACATGATCAGGATGGGTTCTGTCACTATCTTCAGTTTATTTAATTTCAGTAGATGTTTGTAGACTGTTATTAATACTGCAATGAGCAGGTTCATCAAAAGTATCCTATAAACACTTAATCAAACAGTGTTGATATTAAAATCCAATGAGCTCAGTGAACTCTATCTGTTGCTCTTGAGTGTCCTTCAATAATCTACTGAATGCACTTACTGAATGCACCTGTTGTCAGTTTCACATGAAGATTATTCTGTTAGCAACGATCAGAAACCTACCACAGAATAGGACCAAGGCAGAAGTCCCTGATATGACACTGGTATAGATGTGTGTGCATAGTGTCCATGTTCTCAGTCAGATCTACTCTTCACTCTTTCCCAGCCCCCCCCCCCCCCCCCCCCCACACACACACACTGTTCCAAAAACCAAAAAACGTGACAGCCAAACTTACAAACTTCAAAACAGAAATCCACAAACCAATGGGTGACATCATATTGGTTATGTCCACATCTTGTAGTATTTTCACTCTATTCATTGTTTTACTGCTGGTCTTTCTTCCCATCATTGTGGATGAGAAAAATGCCTCTTGGGTCAGAGCAAACCACACGATGACCCCAAAAAACTCCAATATATCATCATAGCCTCAGGTGTTTGTCTTTTAGTGTCTGGATCCACTGTCCATCTACGCATTCAGCTCATGTTCAAAATATCCCTGTCTTTATATCTGTTCAGACGTCATATAACACACAGCCTAAACTGAAATGCCATCAGTGTTTACAGTGGCTCTATTCAGATTGAACTGAGGATATGTGTAAACATTATGTTAAACACTAAGTGGTAGGACGGAGCTGGGATCAAAGAGCTCACATCTCCTGTTCAGTCCCAGTCTCCTAATGGAAAACACACAGTCTGGCAGTGATTGTAGATTTTAATACTGCAGGGGAGGCACTGGCCTTCCTACCAAGCTACAAGTAGCTCCACACACCTGTTACAACTGTACAGGAATGTGTTTGTTTTTACTGCTCTTTAGCGAACTACCCACTGCATATACAGGCAGAGCTGGTAACACAACACTGTCAGTATTGGCTTTTACCCATGACTGAGTGTGTAACATGGTGGTACACAGTAAAGCATTTGTGTTAATCTAACTCCTTATTTATTTTATGTTGATTTAGAATTTAGTGTCCCTATTGTTACAGATGTAATAGGTGCAACAAAAGATTTGCTTGCAGAGGCAATGGTACATTGAATAAGACAGCTGATTTGGGATTTCAGCATCACCTGAGCCCTTTAGTGTTACAGAACTTGAGATTGATCTTGTTTTGAGGTCTCATACACTGTATATATGATAATTAATAAAAGGAGGAACAGTGAAGTAACCCATTGGTTTCTGAACAGTCATTCTGAGGCCACAATTTGTGGATTTGGCCATCACCGTGTTGGCTTTTTGGAACCAGAAGTGACCATATTTGGACAAATGGGACAAAACATTAGGAGCACAATAGGTAAGAGATAAGCAAACTCTGGCACTAGCATACTGAAAAGATAAAACAATAAACTTCATCCAGCATTACATAACAAAGTCGTTTTATAGTCTTGTTAGTGTAAATTATTGATGACAACTGCAGCGGAGCTGCCAAGAAAAAAACAAGTTTTATTAAGTAAACTGAAACTCATAAAGTCAGACTGAGCTATCAACCCAACCTGTCAATTGTCCTGATATTGCGTTGTCAGAGGAAAAATTTCAAGATGAACCACAAGATCACTTATTAGAAGTACAAAATATAATAGATGACAATGAAATGAGTCTTGGAGAAAAAAATATTCAAATTTTAGAGAGGTTTAATGTAAGTCTATGGGAGCTTATTACAACTTAAAAACACCTCTGTATTGGCTTCATTTTGGAACCCCTTGACGGGCTTCAAAACTTCTCTCTGAAATCTAGCCACACTACTGACTGAGTTTTTTCTTGATCTTGTCTAAGTCTGAAACATAAGATTTTATTGGAACACAGCAGTTAGAATAGCACTGTATTCCTAGCACCTTGACAAATGTATCTGTTAAAATCATTACTGTTTCATGTAAAACTTCCTGATTCAAATGCAATCAATAACATGATCTGTATCTGTACTTTTGTGTTGGAAGAGGGATACTTCTAAAACATGCAGGATAGTAGCTCTCAAGGACCAGGCTTGGTGACCCCTGCACTATACTAATTTCATATTTGTATATAAGAAGTTGTGGCTGTTTGGATAAGATATCAGATACGTTTTCTGTAATAAAAATTGGCAACTTGAGCCACAGAAACTTAATCCATTCATCTGCACTTATACTGACACTTTATAGTTTTGGTGATGCTAGCTAAACTAGATAGTTGATGTATCAAAACCTGAGATACCTCAAAACTACTCAAAAACATTACATGAACATTAACTATATTTCAAACCAACCATGTATATATTGTATGTTTCAGGGTGTTAGTTCCAGGTGTTGGGGAATGGTTAATTAGTTTGCTATCCACATACATAAGGGTAATTTTCATACCTTTGTGCATTTACATTTAACAAATTCTAACACTGGTGCTGCTCCGTCTGTCATCCAGTTTATGACAATTGCCATTTCTCATTGACACTTTGAGCTCAATCTTCACTGTCTAATAGTCTGAGTACGACTGCAATGTTCACTATCACTTAGTCTGGCTGATAATTCACTTGCACGCATAGACAGACTAGACAGTATAGACAGGGTGGCAACTGTTTTTCACTTTGTATGAACACCTGAAGTAGACCTAGATTAAAATTAACTCACATACTGATACATGTAATAAGCTTTGGCAGCAAACTTTTCATCTTTGCACCATTGCAGGTTACTATTCAATGGGAAGAGAAGTTCCACTAACACAAACATTTCTTACTAGTAAAGATAAACATTGATTAAATTGAAATTTCAGTGATAATTTCAATTATAGAAAGTGTCTGCTTCAAAAATGTGTATTGTTCTTATTTGATTTGATGCAAAGATATATTCATCAAACGATGCATTTGTATGTTAAATAAACCTTAATTTCATTGTGTGATGTGAGTGTTTATGTCCAGACCCTGTTGATTTATTGTGAAATCTGACATAGACGAGTCTCTGTGCATGTGTGTGCGTTCCCACAGTGGGTGAACATTCCCAGACAGCAGGTGGAGTGAGGAGAGAAGGGTTACAGAAAACAAACTTCAACCATCAGGTTTGTTTAATAAAGTCACTGCTGCTCTGAGGCTGAGACCCCGACTCGTCTGATCCACTCCCATCTCAACACCACACACACAAACACACAAATTACATACTACAGACCATGCATAGAATACACATGAAGACAAACACACACACATTCATGTTTGTTTTTCTTTAAACACACTGAGGTCTTAGCGAGAAAAAAACAGGCCCCATTCAGAGGCGCATTCTTTACATGTGTAATGTTCCAGAAAATATGACATGACCTCCATCACACAGCAGCCACTATTTATCTTCTGCCCCTTTTTACTTTTTGTCCTCCATCTCTGCCTCAGTCCAAATGAGGAGGGGTTTCAACAGTAGCTCTATTCTGGGTCAATCCATTCAGGTGATAACGGTCACACACTAACTGGAAATAACTGGAATAACTGGAAAGGGCTAAACTGGACAAGAGTGAGATGGTCAGTGAACTTAAGGGTGAACTGGTGGTGAAGGGTAAAACTTTAAAGCCACTATGACCTCGTTTGGTCATATTTCAGGAACTCAAAGGATTTTTTTTCTCAATTTGGCCCAAAGTCTTGATGTAGACTCATAGTTCAACTGATTACATTTTTGTGGCCAAAGGTCAAGATTGCTGTGACTTCACTGAACATATTTTTGGCCATAAATTGAGGACAATATTTGCTCAGGAAGGCAACAAAATCAAGCTCAGCCCACATATCAGTAAATGATTGACAGCAGTTGATCTATACAGGAGCTCTATTATACATGTTGGTGTAGTCTGTAGTATTACACGTTTGTGGACATTCCAAGTTACATGCATACTGGTAGCGGTGAGAATATCTGAATACCGAGGTTTCGTGCCCACAACTTGCATGGAACCTTTCAGGAAGTAACATGTATTCACACCCCACCCAGTGACATAGGTGGGCAGCAGTTACATACGTGGGGGTAATAACTAACACATTTAATGCTGGCATGAAACAAAAGTTAAACTTTATATACTTTCAACATCCAACTCCCGGGCTCTGTTCCTCTATTATACAGTGGATCTTACACAAAATTTTCACAACTTCTAACCTGTATCCACTGGACCCCCTCCACTACTCTATGGGCCCCCAACAAATGCTGGGCCCCATGAATTTGTTACATTTTGTTCGCGAATTCTGAGACTGCCACAGTTTGGTTCAGGTAAACATTAGTGCCTGTAATGTAGGATATAGGTGTAAGAAAACTGTCACAACCTGCCTGTTATTTACATTGGTTGGTTGTCCCCACTGAGGATGAAATTCATTGTGCAGAAGCCTCCCCACAATAAATCGTACCCTGGGCCTATGTGATCTTGGAAGGACTCATGACAAACTGAAACTTAACACACACATTCTGAGGACATGTCTGACTCTCCTTACTTTGTTATAAATGGCTACAATATGTACATTTTAACATAAACAGCTGCAGTTGATAACAGTGATATCAGTAATATACTGCCCCATTTAGCACTAGCAAGTCTAATTAGCTTGGTAAGAGACCATGTAGTATAGTATTAGTCATACCACACAAACTGAAGTAATAAAATGGTTACTTATGTACGTACAGGTAACCCTGGAGTGACAAAATTTAGATGGAGGTATAGTGGATGTGGAGGGAAGAAGAAGGAGAAACTCACCAAGCTAATGCTAATGATAAACTGAGCTAGCATAGAAGATTGATGCAATACTGATTTCACGATGACAGCTCATAGTAACTGACTGGATATAAGTAACATTAAACATCTTGAAACATGTGACAGAATTTTTTGTAATTTCTTAACCCTAACTACAATAGAGCTACTTATCTATCAATGGAAAAAAATGTTTTGTTCAATAAACAGAGGTTCAAAGAGACAATCAGTCAAGACCTACATGCCACATCCAGACACCAGACACATCCTGCTTGTTGCTAAAAGTGGCTACGGCCTTAATTTTACATATATTTTAAGTCTTAAGATAATTAAAATGGGTTAGTTATATAAATTTACCAATGCATTTGTGGTGAATGTGGAACTGTTTTTTTGTACTGAGCTCTTTCTAAGCTGACATTGTTGCTTGCTCTTCACAATCTTTGGACCGTCCCTCACTCCTTTTCTTTCCCACTCTGTCTCCACCCGGTACCACAATATTACCTACAGTCAACCAACGAAACTGGACTTTCTTTTTGCCTTTGAAGTCGCTGAAACAATATTTTTCCTCTTGCATGTGCTAATAAGTCCATAAAAGTCAATATTCACCATGTAGCCTCTGTAGTTTAACAGTGCAAACAGAACCCCTGTCTGCTCAATCAACTTGGACCTCTGGCCAAGTCCCCAGAACCAGCAGGAAGTTAAACATGAACCTGGTGTTTTCATCTCATATTAGCATGTGATAAAAGCCTGTAAAACATCTGCTCTGCCATTCTGTTCTGCTCTATTCTAGTCTTTTGTGTCTAGCTGTGCAGTTCAGGTGAGAGCTTCATGTTTAGGATTCCTAAGTTCTTCCTCATAGTCACATTCCTGTAGTAGTCGATTCCCACGAGCTGCAGTGTATTTCTGTCACTGTGTTTTCCAGCAGTGTGCCCGAACAGGTCATGTTACAAGTCACCTGCTGTCTGCATAGCTGGCGTACCTGTGGATTAGCCAGTAATACTCTCATAGTGCGTCTGTCACTCAGGTCATTACGCTTTCAAATGCCACCGTCTTATTGTGTGCACTGGGAGTGATGCTGCTGCATTGTGTGAAGAAGTAGCTTCTGTGGTCTTAAGGGTGAAATGTTTTAGGGATGCTGCTGTTTTGTATATATTATTTGACTCATTGGCTTTTGCAGAGAATATATTTAGTGTGTGAACATTGGCATGACTTTAAGGACTCATTTATTTGTTGCCCAACAGGGTTTTGTCCACCATTATAAGGCTTGGGTTGAGCACTCAATCCATTCAGTGCAGTGACTAATCCAAATGAATGCAAAATAAATGTGGATAATGGGGAAAGAGTAGACCTTTACAATTTTCGCAGTTCAGTCTTTACATTTTTTTTTTTTTCATTTGAATATGGTTATTTTTTACTTTAGTTTTTGCAAGTTTTGTACTAAGATACACTAATACTAATGGTCCAAATTAATATGAAAATCTAACATTTCTTATGAGAGGGGACCTGCATTTATTTAATTTATTTCTTATAAACAAAACATTGGTGTACTATTGGCCCTGGGGCTAAAGCCATTATTAACTAGAAGCACTCGGAGAGTGCAGACCTCCGTCAAGGCAGATCAGTCCCCCCCCACCCCGATCACCACCAAAATTGAATCATTTGTTCCTTGTGCCAGTATCAACATTTCCTGAAATTTTCTTCCAAATCCATCTATAACTCTTTGAATTATCTTGCAGACAGACAGACAGACAGACAGACAGACAGACAAACCAACACCGGCAAAAACATAACCTCCTTGGCAGAGGTAATAATACTACATAAATAAGGATACAAATCACATAGTTAAGCAATACTTGCTCAATTTTAATCTCAGTAATACATCATTTTGTATTTGTTTACATGTGTCATGTGTGACCAACCTGGATTTCATGTCTGTGAAAGTTTATTTAAGGGCAAAACATTTTCTCAGCCGCTAATGAAAACATAAATCTATGACAACAGACACAATGGTGTTTTTGACAAATTTACAACATAATGGGTGTAACATGATGGTGACAGTATAAATAAATGTATCTGTTAGTGCTCATGATCATTGGTTATGACCTGTCATCTTTGTCAAGTGCTCTAATGTTGTCAAGCAGGTCATGTAGCTAACTCCTATAGTATCTATGTGACCCTTCCTTTCTTTGATTGTAAGTTTTGGTTTTACGCTTTCACACTTTACAGATCTAAGGAAGCGTACCGCGGTTTAATTTTAATACTGAAAGAATCTGCAAAATGGGATCTGGATGGGAGTTTGCTCATCCAGTCCACATGTGTTTTGTGGATTTGGTGAAGGCTTACGACCGTGTCCCCAGGGGCGTCCCGTTGGGGGTGCTCCAGGAGTACGGGGTGGATGGCCCCTTGCTATCAGCCATTCAGTCCCTGTACTGAAGGAGTGTGAGCCTCTGGTAGCCGGTAATTAGTTTGACCTGTTCCTGATGAGGGCTGCTCTTTGTCACCGGTTCTGTTCATAACTTTTATGGACAGAATTTCTAGCCTCAGCTGGGTGGTAGAGAGGGTTGACTTCGGTGGCGGGAGGATCTTGTCTCTGCTTTTTGTGGATGATGTGGTCCTCTTAGCTGCATCAAGTGGTTCACAGCTGAGTGTGAAGCGGCTGGGATGAAGATCAGCACCTCCAAGTCTGAGGCCATGGTCCTCAGCTGGAAAAGGGTGTGCCCACTCCAGGTCGCAGAGGAAGTCCTACCTCAGCTGGAGGAGTTTAAGTATCTCAGGATCTTGCTCACGAGAGAGGGTAGGATGAAGCAGGAGATTGTCAGGTAGATCAGGGTGGCATCTACAGTGATGCGGATGCTGAACTGGTCTGTTGTGGTGAAGAAGTAGCAAAGCCGAAAGGCAAAGCTCTCGATTTACCGGTCGATCTACGTTCCGACTCTCATCTATGGTCATGAGCTCTATGTAGTGACCGAAAGACTGAGGTTGCGAGTACAAGTGGCCAAAATGAGTTTCCTTTGCAGGGTGGCCAGGCTGAGCCTTAGAGGTAGGGTGAGGAGCTCGGACATCTGGGAAGGACTCAGAGTAGAGCCACTGCTCGTCCACATCTAGAGGAGCCAGTTGAGGTGGTTCGGGCCTTCCTGGGGAGGTGTTCCAGGCATGTCCGCCTGGGAGGTGACCTCGGGGCTGACCCAGGACACGCTGTAAGGATTATATCTCTCTGATGGCCGGGAAATGCTTTGAGATTCCCCTGGAAAAGCTGGTGGAAGTGGCTGGGGAGAGGGCTGTCTGGGCTTCTTTGCTGAGGCTGCTGCCCCTGCAACCCAGACCCGGATAAGCAGATGAAGACAGTATGGTACGGAAAATGCAAAATGTCATAAAAAATTGTGTTAGACTGGCATTAAAGCACCTTTTTGTTGTTTGTGGTTATATGATAATGATATAAAATAGCTGCACCTCTCATAGACCAAGAGCAAATTAGGTATATAAGCCTTACTGCATTTGCTGTCAGGAAGATAGAGGCATATTTGTGTTTGCAATCATCATGGAGTCATTCAGTGTCATGTTTATAAAATCTGAATCAAGCCACTCTATCTACATCTGTTTCCCAGCCTCCCTGATATTCCTTTCATATATAATTATAAACTGTAAGCACAACTTACTTCTTAACATTACATTCTTACATTTTCAACTCAGAGATGATAATTCATTGAAGGACTATACTTTATACAACTACAAAATTCAAGACTTACAGATTTCCTATTGTGCATTACTTTTTATCACATGCCAGGTATATTTCTGTAATCTTAACAAAGTGCTAAAAGTATCATAGTACTGTTGTAAACACCACCAGTAGATTCATTGTATAGTATTGTTGGTGTTACTTCCATGTAATTTAGATGCAGAATCAAGATTTTTACACATTGGCCTGATGTTAACAACCTTTGATCATTATCTTCTGTGCTGTATTACATTAAAATGTACTTGCAATTGTGATTTATATGCAATTTAGTTACATAAGAATACAATTTGTAGGAGATGCTGATTACTACTTAAAGGTGAAGTGTATAAGATTTGGAGGAAATACAAGGGATTTACTTTAACAAAATACAGTAGTCAAAATTTGGTTTTCATTAGTGTGTAATCACTAATGAAACTAAACTTGTGTATTTTCATTCCTTAAGATGCTGAAACTGTTGAATAAATAGCCTCCATAATTATGATGCATAATCATGTCTCAGAATCAGAAAGTCAAATATATAACCTATAATACAGTGGTGTCAGTCTTTTAACTGTGTTGTAATATACACTAATCCGATAATTGACAAACTTGCAGTTTTGTTGAAACACATGTGACTAATCCACAGAGTCTTTATAATCACTGTGTAACTTGCCGTGCCAACATCAAACTTGAACTGGTCAGTAGTTACTCCCCTAATGCTAATCAGACATCTACCTGGGTTTAGCAACAGATATGTACTACAGAAATGTGTTGGCACAGCTTTTAACACCATGGTACCTCAGCTGTAAATGTACTAAGGCAGTGAACAGAACTGAGACATATTTTGTATGTATGTTGCAGTTTTACAGTGAGTCTCAAGTAAAAAATTAGGAGAGAAGTTTTCGACATCCGGCTTTTCTTGGGAAACCTGTTGTCTATCTGCCGAGCTAATCGCTACACGCACACAAGCAGGGGCAGAATATTATGAGTTATAATAAAACGGCATTAACGTGAGATAAAAAAAAAA
This sequence comes from Sphaeramia orbicularis, assembly GCF_902148855.1. Lineage (NCBI taxonomy): Eukaryota > Metazoa > Chordata > Actinopteri > Kurtiformes > Apogonidae > Sphaeramia > Sphaeramia orbicularis. The sequence continues at coordinate 30,745,747 of NC_043960.1, read as the reverse complement.
TTGTCGGCGTTATTTAATGAATGCGTTAACACGGTAATAACGTGTTAACTTGCCCAGCCCTATTTACAATATCATTATATTTTGTATATTACACATTAAGTCTGTGGTATATTACAAATGGTGCTAACAGCTCAATGCTAACAGAATGTCTTGGCACCCTGTTACTAACATTGGTCGTCATTTCTCCAGCTTTTCTCCTCAGTCACTGATCCACTGTCATATTTTAGAACTGTTTAATTTGCTTTACAATTATTTATTATGTGTGGTTGTGGACCAGAGATGTTGTGTAGAAAAGTCCAGAACAGACAAAACACTGATTATAATGAGGGCCTTTGATTTTTGTGTTGGTGGCCGACGTAGGGAAGGATAAACTGTGTGGTGTTCAGTGTTCGCTATCTGAAGCCAAACAAGATTTCACTTAATATCACTCCTATAAAAGACAAATGGATAGTATTAAATTATTAAAACAGAATGATAACAGGCGTCATTGCAAACTCTGTAAAAACAACACCTTGTAAACAACCAAGTAAAAGAACATTCAGTTGGGATAATTCTTTGTCAGTGATCACAGTGTAGTGTTACTGTGAGTGACAGTAGAGAAAGTTAATCTGTAATAGAATAGCTGGAGGATGAATAACAGTATCATTATTGTATAAGCAGCAGAAAATGTGTTGTGTAAACCATGAAGTGGATTGGCAACGGCAACCAAAAGTCATTGTTTGAACCGATCATCAAATAAAGACGATCAACCTGGACAAACCTGAAGAGCCTGATCAAACAGGGCTGGACGGGGCTGTACTGAATGAAGACACAGCTGATGACTCACATAAATGACACTCAAGGTGAATTCATACCTCACCTTCCAAGTACAAGGAATGCGCGGTAGTCTTTTGTTGTCCACTTCATAATACAATTTGTTTGTACATTATAATGAGGCAGGGACATGGGTATACGAGGGCCGTTCAATAAGTTCAAGGCCTCACCCAGAACAGAACAACACAGACTGATAATTTATATTTTATTTTTCAACATAATCTCCATTTACAGCAATGCACTTGGTCCATCAATGTTCAAGCATCACTATCCCATCACGAAAGAATGTAACATCCTGTATTATAACAACCAGTATTTCTGGGTGAGGCCATGAACTTATTGAACAGCCCTCATATGTGGAAAAAAAAGTAAGCCACCCCAGATTCCCCTGATTCAATAGAAAACAGAGATTGCAACAGGTTTGGATGTTTAGTTCCTGGAAGAGACTAGACTAGGAATCAGCTGTTCAGCATGTAAACTAAGGTGTGTTTGTGATCTTACATGGAGTATGCATTATAGTCTGTTATGTGCCGGAAGCCTTAAATGTCATTTGTTGATGTTAATTCTGTCTCTAAGCTTCTTTCTAAGTTGGCTTTTAATACAAGTGTGTGACTTTTAATTTATTTTATCTTCTGGTTCTATTTTTAGATACTATTGATCTTATTATTGTATATCTGTTTTATCAGTTTTAGTATATCTTATCTTTTAGTGACACCACCTGGGCTGCTAAGGTGAACGGCTAACCGCAGGACACACACCCGGGCTTGTGGTGGGCCTGCCTCAGCAGAGGGTGTAGTGTGGTAATTGGCCGAAACACCCTGTGATGCTGACGTACACAACCGACAATGTGTCCCGCTGGTAAAGCCTTATAGCAGCCATCAAGAACTCCCAAATTAGAAGTAGCGCAAACACAAGGGATTGCAACATCTAGTCTTATTAAGGAACCTATATCTATATATTTTTATTAGTTTTATTATTATTTATTTTGTATTTTTACCTATACCTATACCTATACCTTGAAGCTCATGACTGTCTCTACATCCATGAAAATAACCTGTGCACTAAAGTCTGTGGGTTGTTTTTTCCATGAAAGTCCTTTTCCTTATCTGGGTTATTCAATGCTTGTCTTTTGCATAACACTAGCTACTATCTGTATCACACTGAAGCTGCAGGAACTAAAATCAGGGGAAAATGCAAATGAATTAGATAAGAAATACTTTCCATTTGCAACTTTCACCTCTTGGTATATATTAAAGGAATCAATATGAATATAGATTAGATTAGATTAGATTAGATTAGAATTTTGATGAATACCTTATGCTGCTTCACATAAATGAGTAAAGCCACAGAGTACAGGAGTGCACTCATGTGTGACTGAATCTTAACAGCAATCTGTAATAACACCTGTCAGTCACATACAGTCGCGGAAAAAAAAAAAAATTAGACCATCAAAAGTCATTAAAAGCAATGGTTATGCAATCAAGTATTTACTCCTGTGTGTATCATGTGACTAAAACAGAAAAGAAAACATGGAATGCTTAAAAGCACTGTTTTTGGCAGTACAATGCCATAGCTATTGATGGAAGAACTGAAGTGATTTTGGTTATTATCAAGAAAACATGGAAAATGGATGGATGTAAGCTCTGAAATTAAACTCGTATGAGCTATTTTTGTTGTTATCATTATATTTGTCCAAACAAATGTACTATTAGTTGTACCAGGCATTAAAATGAACAAGAAATTGAAGAAAACAAGGGTGGTCTAATAATTTTTTCCATGCCTATCATGTCCAAAATCCTCTTTTGCACATGTGCTGGTCAGAGTGACAGCAACACCTTGATACTCCCCCCACCTCCCACCTGCCCACACACAACTATCATCCTTCCCCATCCCCAATAAGGACTAGATTGTGTGCAATAATGCCTTATTTGTGCTAGTCCTCTAAGTTTCTTTACTTTTACGCTCCTCTTTTTTTACTTCATTATACAAACTTTTTTATACACTGCTGTCCATTAAGTTGGAAAATATATATGTAACACATTCCTCTTTCTATTTCTGTTTATACACATCAGTAGTCACCTTTGACAAGGTATAATGATTACATACTGAGTCCCAGTTACACTTTATCTATCAAGATTAAATCACATTGTCACAATCATTTCACAACAAAAGCTAAAAATATTTTATTCCAACAGTGTGTACCTGTACATTGTTGTGTTATTGTGATTGTTGATGTGATTGTGGATTTTATGTGAGCTGCTGGACACCTTGAATTTTCCCAAATAGGATGAATAAAGTCTATTCTATTCTATTCTATTCTATTCTATTCTATTCTATTCTACATTCATTCATTATCCGAACCTGCTTTATCCTCACTAGGGTCACAGGGGTCGCTGGAGCCTTTCCCAACAACTCATGGGTGAAGGCAGGGTACACCACGTACGAGTTGCCAGTTCATCACAGGGCTGACATATAGACACAAACATTCACTCTCACATTCACACCCATGGGCAATTTAGATTAACCAATTAACCTATCAGTGCATGTCTTTGGATGGTAGGAGGAAGCCGGAGTACCCAGAGAGAACCTACGCAGAACCTATGCAGACACGGGGAGAACATGCAAACTCCATACAGAAAGATCCCACCCCCTGCTCTATTCTATTCTATTCTATTCTATTCTATTCTATTCTATTCTATTCTATTCAGTGAGAGGCTTTTATTAGATTTTTTTTGTCCACTGATGTCAAGAAATGATCATACACAGCTGCTTTAGGTATTATCCATCACTAAACGGTGTTTTTCTCTCCAGTTTTTGCTGTATTCCAGACACATGATGGAAAACTATTACTTGATGTCGACATTGCCTCCAAAGTTGGATCACTTCTTCTGAACCAACAGCTATTTGGGGAAAAAAAATCTTGTTGTTCTGATAAAATTCAGGGGTCTGCTTTAAAAGAAATATCTCAACGTAAGGGGACATACTTTTCACCTGTCAGAACTGTATGGATAAACCTATCAGTGAGAATCTGCGTTTTTATCACATGAAGACCATATAAGCGAAATTCATCACAGATGACCACCCATGAGTCTGCCTGGGGATTACAACCAGCTGCCAAACATCTATGGGAAACAAGAGCAGACCTTCCACTGCAGAAGATCTTATTTACGTCATCAGCATGAACTCTGATATTAAATGTCTGTGTCCACTTTATAACATTATTTGTAAGTTTTAATGGGACGGAGACATGGAGAGAGATTATAATTACCCCCAATTCAAAGGAGACACTGGGATTGCAACAGGTTTGGATGTTTGGATCCTGGGAGAGGACCAACAGGGATCAGCTGTAGTCTGTCTAGACTGCAGACAGGACATTCCTGCAGTACACTCATAACAGTAGCTTATGAACAGACACACAAATACACACACGCAATTAAGCAACAGGGAGCGCAAAGTGCATGTGGGCACAACAGCAACTGACAAAACATGATTCTGTCGAATACATTAGCTGTTCTGCTTGCAGCAGTCTCACACATGGACACTTTATAGTTTTCAACCATGATGGGCCATTTTATTGTCTAATTATCTGACTGAAAATGATGGAAAAGCGTTAAAGGGAAAATAATTGAGTGTTTAGCCATGAATAAATTCACCACTCAAACTAAACTTCCTTTAGAATTAGGATTTAAATACACTGTTGCTCTTCCCGTAGCAGTCATAGACAAACAGGAGCCTAATTTTATTATCCTATATAGATTACGTATTTGTTTATTAACTCATTCACAGATGATGCAAGCAGTGTGCATACCGTTACCATGGAAAGAATAAGCGTAACTTATTTTCTGCTGTGACTTGTGCCCCCCTTTTTTTTTTCTTTTTTCTTTTGTTAAATTCATGATTTGTATCATTTTTTTCCCCAACCGTATTCTACACCACAACAGACTTTTACTTTCAGTTCAGAAGATTGTGTCTGTATATTTTTCATCTGGACTCATGTTCAAAGACAGACCTGAAAACATCCACACAAGGCTCTGGAGCTCTCTGGCTGTGGAAGGCTCGGGAGAAGTCCCACAAAGAACTCAGTTGGATTTTTAGAGCAAACATGAAAAAAGGAGAGAAGATACAGTTAAAAAGGCTAGACAGACACTAGATATAGTGGAGTCACACAGTGAAAGGATTCAGTGGATTTGGTTCAGGGTTGGCTTGTTTTGCTCAGCACATTTAAAAACAGACATTTATTACATAACTCAAGTTGAGTTTGCCTGATAAAATCAAAAAGCAAAAGTTTACTCACTTTATTTTCCCCATAAGGAAATTCAGTCTCTGCATTTTACCCATCTTAATACACACACAGTACCAGCATTATCATTAGCATTAACACATTAGGAGCAGTGAGCTGCACTGAAGGTCAAGGGCCAACTCAAGATCCTCATCAGTACCTTGTTCAGGGACACCAACAGGATAATTAAACCATGTATACTTGTTTTTGATAGTGAGGAACCTGGGAACAGGCAAAGTCATGACAGAAAGGCTCTGAATGCAGAACCTTCCAGCTGTGAGGTCCAAGTGCTAACCACTACAAGGCCAGAGCATTTATGTAGTAAATAAATATCAAGTCTTAGGATAAACCTTTGGTCATATGCAATTTGGCAAAGTTAATTTACACTTTACATTTTGAGCCTCTAAACTGAATTAACATCTGTCTGCTGTGTATTATGTCATAAACACACTTTATGTTGTTTTCACAGAATTAACAGATTATCATATGCTTAACTTTTATGCTAATGTCTTAAAAGAAATGATCTTTGAAACATTGAGAAGCAGTGATTTAAGCAAACAAATAAAAAATCTTTATAGTTTCAATTTGTATTATTCCTCCAAAGTGTTTGACCTTCATACTGTATATAAAACTAAGAAAATCCCCATGTGCACACATTGTTTTATCACTGAATAATTGACTATGTACTGTAGCATTAAAATGAAACCCAATATTTTTGTATTATTGTGAAGCAAAAACTATCAAGCATGGCAACAAAAAAATTAAGATTTAACAACTATGAAAATCAATAGGAGTGTTAATGTACATTAAAATAAATCTTTCTCTGGAGCAAGCTGCTAAACAGAAAGTGTATATAAAGACGATGGATGACGCAGTGTTGTTTTCCTCCATGAATGTAGCTGAAATATAGAGGTCAGAGGAGCTACATGTTGTCTTTGTAATGTAATGTGGAGTCAGAGTTTGTGCAGTAGAGATGTGAGGACATTACATACACAGATGCACACACACACATACACACACACACACACACACGATTGGTTCCTGGTTGTGTGATGGATTTGACTGTGGATATTTCACATTTTTATATCATTAAATAACTTTAAAAAAAAAGGCTGATCAGAAAGATGAAGAAACCTACCTAAAAAGACAAAAATCACTTTTGGAAAAAAAATGAATAGATACTGGATGTGACTTTTGATTGGACGTTGAAAAATGAATAACATGAATAACATGGAAGGCAGTGAGACTGGTACCATATTCTGCAGCCAGCCGTTAGTGTTGTAACCACATCAACCTTTATGGTCTCTGGCACTAAAGCACAACACAGCACTGAAGTCATGTGATGCTATGAGGAACATCCTGCTCACATTTTGATTGTGCTATGCAGGACTGGACCAATATGGGACAATCACTGGATGTGCCAATAAAAATGTTATTTGCTGGACTAAAGGAAAATATCCGTTAAAGATTATGCTTATGCTTGTGCGGTTACGTATTCTGCAGTTCTTTCTTGGTTGAGCCACTAGCCTTCTGAAAATCTCTGACCAAATCACTCCCAGCCACATTTAATATTCACGAATCACATTAGAAACAATGTAGACTAATGTCTTTATGCCATTTGAGTTGGTTTTTGTTTTCTAATATCAACAAGATGTTGGACAAAGACTGCACTGATAGGGCCAAGAGCTGCTGGCTCTGTGATCACACATCTGGTTTACAGTTCCTTTGTTTTTAAAGCAATATGAAGGTGCTCCATCAGCTGTGAAGGAGAACTGACCAGCAAATGCAGATATATCTGTGAGAAGCATGAATCAAGATTTAGCCTCAGCCTAAACTTTCTGCCCTTGTCTTTTCTACTCTCAGTCAGATGGTTTGCTTTGGAGATAAAGATCAGGAGGGATCATTGTAAGAAAGGAAAATATCTCACGACTAGAAGATAAAAGTGACAAAAACATGGTAAAGTCAGTTTGAAGAGGCTTGAGAGGGAAATTGTTTGGTTATTAGTTTAAAGACAGAGAAAGAATCCTTATCTGATTTGTGAGATTCTCTAAAATGAACTGAGTGATGATTAGTAAGATGCAGGATCCTGTGTGTGGACAGGCAGGTTATTAGAGCATTACACTGGAAATGAGAAACAGTCCTAAGAAGTGATAAACTTCCATTGGCTGATCATTATTTTTTAGGGCTGGACTTATCTCAAAAGCTGGGGGGACTTACATAATAGCAAAGAAAAACAGCTTATGTCACAAGCATAATATGAAGCACATTTATTCATTTGCTGATAATAACGCATTTTTCATTTTCTATAAAACCTGAGCTTTTACTAAGTTTACTTATGATTACATTTCTTTTGAGAGACTGAATAAAATCTTAGCGGTGGAAAAAAAATCTAATATAGAAATATGTACAACCTAAATATTAAATAAAAAGTTACACTTTATGAGACAGTTCTGTGTAGCTGCGTTGTGGAGTCCAGGGTGTTTTCTTTTGAATCTAATACAAAGTCTTTAAGACCAGAAGGACTTTAGGTATTTATTATTATTATTATTATTATTATTATTATGTACATACACATACATAATATAAGTCATATTATAAGTTAGATTTCAGTTTAAGATATTGACAAGTGAGAAGTGAGTGTCTTTTGGCACTTGTTTGGTACAAACTTTTGGACTCATCAGATTGATCCAAACCAAAATTGCAAGTGTAAGCCTCTTGTGGACCACTGTCTGGAGCAACCTGCCAAATGGATCAGTGAAAGGAGACTGGCTCGGTCCAGATCTAACTGAACCACAGTTAGTTCATTTCTGGTGTGAAAGCTTTTTTTTTTTTTCAGCATTAAAATGTTTTTATGACTAATTACAGGTGGTTATGACTTGACATCATTAGTTATTACACAAAAATAAAGATCTAGAAGGAAAAATGTTTCACAGTAGCACATGTTTAATAGAAATATAAGCCCTTTTACAACCACAGGAAGTTTAACTTTACCCAGAATTTTGATAAACTTTGATATGTTTCCATCAAATTTACTCAGGTAAAGAACTTTCCCTCATTCCTAAACTCTCTCTGAAAAAAGTTCCCTAGCAGGGACGTAGGACTTTTCAGATTCCCCAGAATTCTTGAGGGGTTAGGCTGTGGGCTGAAGAACACTGATTGGTGGAACACACCTGCAGCACTCCACGCTTACATTCATTACTATAGCCAGCCTGTAAATTTGTTTATTCCATTTCATCATGCTTCACTTTGTTTGTGTTTTCATGATTTTGAAAATGGAACAAAAGAAGAGAACTGTGAGAAATGGATGGAGGATGAGGTCCATTTTGGATCCTACAAGTGCATTTCAATAATCTGTCCATCTGTATTCAGCAAATACATTCAAAAGAGCATGGATCTTGTTGAACATATTTCAATCAGAAGAAATTCAGCAGGACTTTGAGCTGATGACTTGAAACAACTGAGCCTGATTTGAATGAACTTCTAGGAACTTTGAGGTGCAGTGGAAACACAAACCACACTGATTACCGGGAATTCTTTTACCAAGGGAAATAAATTCCTGGTGATAAAAGTTCCCGGGAATGTTGGTGGAAAAGGGGCTAAAAGGATAAAAGTGAGTCAGGCTGAGAGTATTACATTTGTAATTGTTGGTGCCGGTAGTAATAGTATAATAATAAAAATACAACTGGAGTAGCAAAACAAGAATCTAATTTTCTCCATTCATACACAAAAGGCAGCCTGATGAATTGACAACATCTCAATGTCAGACACAGACCGTGTACACGACTGTAGGTGATGACAACAGGACACAGTTGTGTCATGTAATGTTAATCAAAAGCATTCGCACAATTGCACCATGAAACCAAAACTAACTGGATTAGATGTATACACGGACATGAACATTCACCACCGGTTCAGACTTTCAGGGTCTAATATGTGGTTGTTACAATACCATGTGCCTCCAGGACAGTGTTTTATGATGGAGTCTGATTATGAAACTTCTGGAAGTATAAAGTTACTGTTATGTTATTGTGTTTGCTAAGGTTCAGTTCTAAACTGTCACGGTCTGCTCCAGCGTTGCTGCTGACCCCTCCCTTTACAATTAAACTCACCTGCTGCGCGGTGCACAGTCACAGCACCTTACCATTAGGAGCTCTTATAAGGGTCTCCTCTGACCAGATCATTTCACCACCTTGCCATAACCCAGACTATATCACCATCCCGTTCCTCCTCACCCTGCGGACTCTGATGCCGTGCACATGAGTCTGTTCATTCACAACCCCATGACATAAATAGATCTAGTGCAGCTGCCAACAACACAAACTATACAGAAAACATGGGGGATTCATAGTCTTACTGTGGCTCTTTTCTGTTTAAAAACAGAGCTGAGCAAACAGAGCTATAATGTAAACTATCAGTTGACCCAGTTTTTGTAGATAGTTTGGAGTTTCAATAATGCTTATAAATCATTTAAGTATTATATATCAGACACACTAGTTAATGAACTGTTAGTTTTTTATGGTTCATATTCCTGAATTAATAAATACAGAAAGAGCAACAGAGAAAGAAAGAACCAAATATATTTAGAAAGCAAACATTAAGAAGAAATGTAGAGAAATGCAAAGAAAACCTGACAGAAAAGGTAATTGTAGAGTCAGATTAAAAATATGTATGTTTATGTGCATGTATTTGAATAGCCAGTAGGATCTTAATAAACTAATGAATAGAAAAGCCTTAATTATTAGTTCTAGATTGGATGAATTTGAAATGAACTTTATCCTTAGGTCAGTTTTGTGTTCCTGAGTCAATAAATACAGAGAGCAATTATGAAAGAGAAAGAAAACTAGATGAACAATAAGAAAAATGAGGGAAGAGAAAGGGAAAGTAACTGCTCCTGAAAACACAGTTCACAGAAGTGGGTAGAATTCTTATTTCATGTCATGCTCATGATCACTTGAATTACAATATGCTGAAAGGTAGTTACACAATGTTTGCCCAATGATGCCAAGAATCTATCAAGTACTGCAGCTTTAAATGTTACTATATACAGTACTTATAGATTGTATACATGTGGTTTTATATTCCTGAATATAAATACAGAAAGAACAATGGTGGGAGAGAAAGTGAAAGAAAACAGAAACAATAAAAAATAAAGAGACAGTGAAGAAACACAACAGGCCAGGTTACTGCAGACCTGGTTTAACTCACCTACACCTGCAACAGCAGCAGAGTCAGAGGGAACACCAGTAAGACCAGGTCCTGAGCCACAAGCACCTGGACTTGGTGGTGTCCCAGGTCCTGGTCCTGACAGCTCTGGACTTATTGGACATCACTAGGAGATGGAAGACTCAGTCTTCTGCAGGAGATGGTAAAGGATACTTATTTTATATATCTTTTTAAGTGTTTAAATCTGGAGAGTTATTACGTGTTTTATTTTAAATTCTTTAATGTTGCTGCCCCTGACCACAGTACTGATGAAGACCTGGAGTTGGTCCCTGAACACCTTCAATGACACATCACTGCTCCTAATGTGTGTCCTATGTGCTGGTGCTAATAGTTAATGCTAATGCTAATACTAGGTACTGTGTGTGTATGTAAGATGGGTAAATGCAGTGACCATATTTCCCTTCAGGGATAATATAGCAGTTTAACCTTAGACCTAAACTAGTTGCAAAAATAACCTCACTGCTGATTAACAAAGAAATGAACAGTTGCAGCCTTTAGACCTTTAACATTAGTTTTACTTCTTCCTTCATACATTCTCTGGATGAGATGCTGGCAGTTTGTTAGGATTTTACTTTATTATGTGATTGGAACGGGATTGGTAAAAAAAAAAAAAAAAGGAGCCTGACAAACGAGGGAATGGGGATTGCAGAAATGATTCAGACAGTTTTTCTATTTAAATATTAAATACTCAATTATATTGTGAATGATGAGGAATAATATGAAATTCAGATGGAAGTCACAACTTTCACAAAATGTAAGGGGAAAAACACATGGCATTGCCTACAGGCCACTGCTCCTTTTAAGAAATATACCTGGGAACAGGACTGGGACAGGTCAGGATGTTTCTGTCTTTTTTTTCTGTCATAATAAGCAAATGGTAGACAGGAGTATTATGGGAGGGGGCAGGAGTGTGAAAGAGATGTGTTTAAATTATTGTTCTGTTGATGAAACTGTGCATTATCATGAAGGTAGTGAGAAAAAAAAGTCCTTCCATGTCAACCTGTTCTGTGTGACTGAGGGCACTTGTTCCACAGGTTTTGTGTGGTGGATACGAGTATAAATAAAATACTTATGCTTACAAACTCAGTCTGACAAAATTCTTGTCATTATGGTAAAATAAGGTACTTTTTCTCAGGTCTTGTATCTTCTCAGCGCTGACATGTTGGAGATAGAAGGCTTTTCATCAATATGTTGTGAGATATGTCTGTGCATGCATCATTGATCCTCACAGGTCTGAAAGCTGGAGTCATATACTTGCATGTGTATTCACACAGGCTGATTCACTCAGAGGAATTAAGATCCCATGTGGGAAGAATTAATCCACCCTCTTGTGTAATTGCATTAATTGCTCATCTGTTGTTCTTTCTGCTCTTTCTTTCTGTTCTGTCCTGTCAGACCTGACAGCTTGTCTGAGGGCTAAGACTGAGGCGCCTAGTGCCATTAAAAATACACTGCTCAGATTGCATGCAACACAAACACTGACACACACACTGCAGGGTAGGAGTCTTTACAGAGCCTTTGAACTGACGCCAAAGTTTCATGTACATGGATTGTTGTGTGAGTTTGCCAAGCAGTAAAATGTAAATCCTGCTGATACTTTACTGTGTTTCTGAAAGAGGTTTATAGGGTACGGAACAGACTTAAATATGAAATATACAGAATTCTGGAGCTGTAATGACAGCTGATGAAAAACTCCTAAGTGGTAAAACATGACTGACAGCATTGCAGGCTCTGCATGAAAGCGATGTCTGAAATTTACTCCTACATTGTTTTCCAAAGGCTATTAAAATCATATCAGTGAGCCATACTGCTGCACTGAGTGAGCTGTTCCTTCATTAACATGGAAAAACACACTATGGTTTACTTTCTGTCGTCTCCTCTTCCATGGGGCAAGAAATGTTGATTCATTCACCACAAGAAATAGTCCCCAAAAAACTCCAAAGCTTGGATTATTGCCTCTTAGATGATGCAGTATGTACAGTGTGAAATGACAGGGCCTGTAATAAGGATTTACCCTCCTGCAACCTGAAGTCGTGCATTGCAGAGATCCAAAAAATGTAAATTTGAAATTTGATGCAGTAATAATGATGTTTCCTCATGTTAGGATTCATGTCTTAACTCAGCAACTTGATTCAAATGTGTATTTCATAATTAATAGGGTACATAGTATAAAACTAGTTATGATACCACTGTGTTCTAGCTTTAATAGTACTTACCTGATGGCAACTTTTTCTTCATGTGTCATATGCAAACTGTGGCTCTGTTGATACATAAGCTACTGAGAACAGTGGTAAAGCTAATGATCGTTGAATGTAAACTTATCCTTTGGTTTCACAAAATATTTTTTGCCCATGGAATTGGTTATATTATAGTTACTCAAGTAGTGTGTGCATTGCGCATGGTTTAGTTAAAGAAAAAAACAGGTTTTGGATGCTGCATCTTTCATTACAATGCAGAATGAATGAGACATGCCTACAAATTTTACATAGAAGACATGCGTAATTTTAGATTTTACCTGCAAATATCTGGTGCAGTTTTGTGCTGCTTCTATGCCTTGTGTAGCCATTCTTACTGACAATAATGGAAGGATAATGTTGCAGCATCTGCTCTGCATACATTTTCAGTGTATTTCAGCTTCAGAGCAACAATGGTTTGAAACAAATGAATAGCTAATAAACAAATGGTTTATTAGCTAGTTTAATAATTAAGCCAGTTAATGCCATTTAGTGGGTCTAAACAGGATGTTACTGTCACTGTTCTCACTGTGCATAATGTTATTTTTTGATGAACACTTATTCATTCAATAAAATATAGCCAATACCTGACAAAAGACTCTGGTACAGCTGCGGCCAAATGCTTTTGGAATGACATAAATGGACTCTTTTCTTAAATCGAATTTGTTTGTCATTAAATTTCTTTGAATATTCTTCAATGTGCCTCTGAAATACATGGAAATTTAAAAAAACCACATCAACAACAACAACAATGAAGGGTTGGCAGCAAATTTTGCAAACACAAAGCTCGTGTCATTCTCAAAACTGTTGACCATGATTACATTATATGGTCAGAAATTTTCAGAATGATGCTGTATTCAGTAAGACCTGAACCTAAACTGTAACTCTCACAGTTTGAACTGTTGCACATCAGTTTATCAGTGAAGGAGTTAATCAGTCACACACACTCAGAGCACTGGCTGGACACAATGAGTGGAACACAGCCAGGTATGGAGACAGTCCAGAGGGAGATTTTCAAAGCTCATTTCCTGAAATTCACATCATTTGCAGCAGATCTGGCATGGCAAAACCCCTCAAATGTGAAAGGATTCCATCAAAATTCTTTACGTGGAGGTGAGCTCTCTGGAACGGATGAAGGAACTTGGGAAAAACTATACAGAACCTCTACTTAACATTTCAAGGACAAAATGGAGAACAAATAGATAACACATGTACTTTAAGTAAATACTTACGTACACATGCATGGGTTGTTGTCTGTTGAGTATTTGATTTCAGTGTATATCAGTATCCTTGAAGATCTTCATCTGAAACACAATGCAGAATCAACTTGAACAGTAATAAGCTTTGGGATCTGGGAATTGCTGATTTTTTTTTTCCCAGTCCAGTTATCTGTCAAGTTTAACTTTGTACTCCTTCAACCACAATACTGTGTATGTCAGTTTATCACAGACTGGGACCCTCACACTGCCCTCCGCTCTCTGCTATTTGTGCCCTTGTACACTGTGTTTTATATAGTCAAATTAACTATAAATCTTTTCCCATTTATATATTTTTATGTTTTCGCACAAATAAAAGAACATACCAGAGTCATTCAATTTGGGGGGTCATAAAAATCCCAGATTCAGAGTATATTGTTGACCAAGAAATAGATTAGTTGTTCAGTATAGGGATGGTGATCTGAGACAGAAGTCAGAGTCAGAGTGAGATTTCAGTAGTTCTACAACTTTAATGCCAACCTACCTATGTGAAGTGGATCTAGTAAACTTTGGATTGATATGTATGCAGATGATAACACCTTTTAAAACTCAGGCTATATCAAGGTAAATGTACCATTGGAAAGCATCGTATTGCCTTCTACCTGTACTATAACAGGTGCAAACAATGAACTAAGCTGATGATTTCACTTATACAAAAGTTGCATTCATAGTACACGAACACCTGAAGGAGGTGTAGAATGTGGACCTGCTCATGATCCAGGAAAAGAGGTCAGCTTAGCCAATTTTGCCAAAAAATCTTGAGGTTAGTATTTTTAGCTGCATAAAGTTCCAAGTCACAGTGATCATAGGGTCATTTCATGCTGAATTCCTTTTGGTTATTTGGGTAAGTAGACGTAAGTTGTAGCAGCAGTCATACTGTGAGACATTCATCCTAGTTTTCTGGCAGAATTTTGTCCTAATATTGTCCCATGGATAATATTTTTTTTGTCATTCGAATCATCAGCAAAATAGAGGTAAACAAAGCAAAAAGGTGCAGCAGTGTGATGAAAGAAACCCACAAATGTACGTATTTTCTTTGTGAACAACTTAATCATTTGATTGACCATTTAATGCCATTTCAATGTGTTATAGACCACATTTCTGCGGTTTGTGGTGGATAGCTGCAAAAAGATGACCAAAGCCCATGCAACAGAGACAGTTACAGCTGCTGACGACATGGTGAATTCTTTTGGAAACAAAGTTGTCGCATATAGCGGCATTGATGACTGCTGATGATGTAACAGGTCTCAAAGGGTCGTCTCATTTCACAGGGGAATGTGTGAACCCCTACCCTTTGTAACTCCATTTCAAGGTGTAGTGCCAAGTGCAAGGGCCAAGGGGTAGGGGAAAGGGGGTTGGGCCTAAGTGTATACCTGTCTTTAAAGGTTAAACTGAAAGCCTGTGTTGTGGCTTCCTTCTTAGCATAGACAAGGTCTGATCTACTGGTGTTACTTATACTGAGCAGAGTTCTATACAGAGGTCCAGTTGATGAATGAATGAGTGTGTGAGTTTGTGTGTGTTCGACCACAATATAATGATTAAACCTGTCAAACCCTGGGCCATTTGTTTATGGTCAAAATCATTTCAGTGAAACAAAAAACAATGGATTCATCAACAACAGAACCTTCATTCATACAAAAAAGTTATGATTAGAAAATAGCAAACTTAAGGCAAAATACATAGTCGCCACTACGTAATGAGACCTTTAGTTTTACTCTCCTTTGTCTCGTTCACTGACTTTTTTTTCGGTATAGAATAATTTTTGTACTGTTGGATCTGCTTAGTGTTAGCTTAGTGGTGCAAAGTTTGACGCATTGGTGTTATTTGATTTATGAAATTATTCATGACACACTGATCTTGGACTGTTAGCTTGTTTTCGATATTGCCCATTTAAGTGCTAGTCGTTCAAGTTGTGTTCTGGTTTCCAAAAATTGTTCTTGTTGAAGTTTTAGTTGACTTTCTTCTGGTTATATGAATGTATAGCACGTGTATATTGCTAAAAGCATCACATAGCATTACCATGGCAACACAGACACAACAGTGGCTACCAGGGGCAGCAAGGTGTAAGAGGAAATAGAACATGTGCCATGACAGCTCACAAGTAAAGAAAGAACTTCCACCTTAAAAATGAACTACTGGCTTATTTTAAAATCAGCTGTCTGTGTCCTGAAGCTTCACCGTCTCTGTACAGCTGGTACTCATTACAATGACGGCATCAGAGGGTGACAATCAACAATTTAATGCTAAGGTTGACCACAGGGGACATACAGCAACGACACAATCCAACAGAGTACTTCTTAATAGCAGAAAACTCAAACTGAGTATTTTAATGTTTGGCTCCTTCACCCTGGCCCTTTTATTTTTATCATTTAATTTAATGTTTCACATTGATTGATTGCATTATCAAATCAGAACCACAGTACAACTGCATTACTATTGTCACAAGAAAAAAGAAATATAAATTAAGATAAGTCATTATTGACACAAGGGATATTTCTTTTTGCAGCCAGTGCACATAGAAGCTTAGGAGCAAAAATCACTACAGCATGAACATCCATCATCCATGTTTCTGCTCATGTCCAAACCCATGCACAAGCATAAACACACTCACTGGTGGCTCAGATCTGTTGTTTGCTAGTGTCAGTCTTTATGATCATACTTACTCCCTTAAGATAAAACCGTATGCTCCACAGTGTTTTTTTTTTTTTTTTTTTCAAATTATGCATAAATCCAGCATTTCTGATCTTCAGGCATCTTCATATCTGTACCTTAAATTATATTTACAGAGTAGGTTATTGTATTTCATAATAAAACCATTATTGTGTAACTTTTAACTTAATAATAATAATAATAATAATAATAATAATAATAATAATAATAATACATTTTATTCATAGGCACCTTTCTTGGCACTCAAGGACACCATACTTTAAATGTTCTCACTCTAATGTCACATAACACCATTATTAGAAAAGCTGAAAGTAAATAAATTAATCTAAGAAAATACTAACACTTTGATCACTTTTAGGTGTCACTGATGTGTTTTTGTCAGAGCCGATTGTGACTCTGACGCTTGAAATCTACATTATTTAATGTAACACCAAATATCATTATCAGCAACAGCTTTAATGCAAGAAATTGTGTTTTAATTTGACCTATTTGATTTTGTGTCACTGGTAGAAGTACAAATCCACAAAAAGTCATTCAGGTTGGAGGAATTTCAGCACAGTACACTGAAATATGTGAATACTAATGTGGAAGTTCAGAATATTACGGAGGTCGAATTGGAAAGTCATCCTCTGCCACTTCCAATGATTCACAGAAATGCTCCTCAGCATCTGGAGTCACTGCTAATGAGAAATCTGATGTTACCTTTGTGCAGCGCTCCCAGGAGCCCAGGGATCCAGGACTGATCCGTTTCTGCCAGAGACAAATGAGATTGTTTAACAGAGCAGGGCTGGAGGAAAGCTCTGAGAGCTTACAGACACACAGAGCTCAGGAGCAACGCAGTAATAAATATCATAGCTGTTAAATCACCACTGGACACTTAGCCAAACACTGGGACTGAGATGAAATTCACAAGTGTGTGTGTGTGTGTGTGTGTGTGTGTGTGTGTGTGTGTGTGTGTGTGTGAGAGAGAGAGAGAGAGAGAGAGAGATGTGGTGTATCAAGTGCAAAAAATACTCATTATGGTCCCATTCCAAAACATGAAGCAGGATCTTGTTGTGAAATTTCCACTTCCTTTATTCCTTATAGTGCTCCACAAACCTTACTTTTAGTTCACCTTTAAATTTTTAAATCTATGAAAACCTCAGTAAGCTATAAAAACCTCAGCTAAAGGTTATAGATTATTATAACATCAGCTCTACTTTGATGCAAAAGTGGCATAATACAGTTGTGACCTCAAGTTTTGGTAGTGACAAAAATTCACTCTTTGCCATGAATGTGATTTTATTTGCCAATAAACGTATCTGAAACTTACCAAATGCTTATAATTGTTCTTCAGTGTACCTCAGAAACACATGAAAAAACCCACTAAAAAACCTGAAGCATCAAAATGTGTGAAAACAATACTTATGTCACTGTCCAAAAGTTTGGCCATGACCAGAAAGGTGTTAAACGCTCTGGTTTGAAGTGAAACTGCCTTGAGAAATGAAAATGTCAAACGTATAAATTTAAGAATACTGAGAATAAATTTGGAAAGATTAAACTCTGACAAAAGGAAACAGACAAGAATTAAAGCTAATGTATCACCTGAAGGCCTCGTGCCCTCTCCACTCACATAACTAACCTGTTTAATTGTTATTTTTTAATGCAAATTATAGATGCAAGCCGTTGTGCAGGACTGGTGCCTATACTTGCCTCATCTCCTATTTGCTGTTATTACTGATTTTCCAGGTCCTTCCTGGCACTTCTGCTTTAAAAGCTAAAATGTCAGAGTAGCTGTGATTTAATATGAGTAGCATCCTGCCATATCTTCAGTCTGAATCCAAATCACGTACTATTGATGTGTTTTCCTGTAACTTTGCTGATTTCTGGTGTTGTCATCTTCTGTCCCCATGCTGCATAGTAAAGTCTGTGCAGCTTTCTGTACATTCAGTTCAATTTTATTTGTAGAACCCAATATCACAACAAGGTCGCCTCACAGGGATTTACAGATTTAGTTGAATATAAAAAGTAAGCAACAGTCAGAAAAACAGTGGATGAAGGAAATGGATTAATGTCCTGGGCATCCCCCGTCCTTAGACCTTCCTTCCCAGCAAGGAAAAACCCCATGGGCAAAGAGAAACCTTGGGTAGAACCACAGTGAAGGAGAGATTCACAGGCTGTAAATGTAACCAGGACTGACGGACATCCATTTGCTGATGTAATTCCAGTCTGTAAGTACATATACCATGTTCTTTTATACGTTCCACTCTGTGAAATTGTCCAGATGTACATGTGCCCCGCCTTTCCTCCTCCTAATTCACTACTAAATTATAATAAATATACCTCTCTGGTCACCAATTATCCAAATAATAATAGGTAATCCTGCCAAAATGCAGAAAAAACATGATAGAAGGTAATATAGAGGTGCTGATTACTTAAGCGGAGGCCCCAAAAAATAACTTTTGATAACCTTTGCTTACTGAGTGGCAAAATTTCACACACAGTCATAAATGCACCTGGCCTGTTGAACAAAAATAATAGCTCAACTAAAAAAACAAGAAGTGGTATGATATTAAAGTGGAGGATGAAAAACAAAATACCACTGTGTTGTGGCCACAGGTGGAGGTACAGGTGAGGTGGAGCAAGAAAGAGTAGCAGTAATCATTGGACAAACTGCCTTTTACATGGTCTACTAAGTACCTGAAACACACAGTGAATCAAACCTGACTGTTGAATGTAGTGACCAGTTACAACAAAACATATGACATCGATAAATGTCACACTCTATTTACTGCACACAGGGCCGGATATACAAAGATCCCAATTTATGTGTACGAATTTGTGTGTGCAATTTAGAATTTTGTGTGTGGGGTGGAAATGCGGTTTGCGGGTGATTTACAAAGATTGCTTGTGCAAATTACAACAGGTGCAAAGTCTTGGAGACCACCCTATTTAAATGAGGGTTGTGCGTGTGCTACTGGAGACAATACGCTGGAATAACTGCTCTGGGATACACCAGCACTAATGGGAACAGTGCGCTGAAATGATCCAGACGCATGGAAATGTCACGTTGGGGGGGGTGCATACATCTCAATTATTTTCTCTTCCGTCACTCCAAAAATGTTCACACAAGGGTGAAAAATGTGTTCTCTTTATCTCGTTTCATCATTTCTTTGTCTCCTAACCACTTCCATGTGTGCGCAAGTACGCACCCAAACTGTTTGCACCTCCTTTTGAGACGTGGTAAATATAGACGCAAATTCTATGAGCAAAATTGCTTTCAGGTTTGATAAATCACTTTGCGTGTGCTAAATTAATATATTTACATTTTCTCCTCCCAGCACATGCACAATTGTGTGTAAACGCCCCATATTGCATATTCATTGTGGCAAATGTACCAACTGGATGCAGACGCGCTATCTTGCACCTTTGAAAGACGCAAACCTTATTGCGCACTGTTAGTAAATCAGTTTGTACATTTTTTTGCATGTGCAATGAGTTTGCACAGGTTTTAATACACGCAAACCTTGAGTAGATCTGACCCACAGAGTTGGTGGGACACAGACATACACACAAAAGTGGAATTTACTATTAGAGACAGCAAAGTGGGAAAAATGCAGTTGAAGTTTCAGTTGACCATGGACCAATGAGGAAGAGAACAGTGGATGAAGAGTTTGTAGTCAGCGTCAATTCTCCGTCTGTGTCTGTGCTACTACTGGCTGATGTTTTCATCATCACTGAGTCACAGAGAAAGAAAAGCGATTTTTGGTGACATTAATGAGGCAGAGGAGGAGCAGGTAAAATAAATAAATAAATAAATGAAGAGCATGTTTCAGCTTACTACTTTATCTTCCTTATTGTGTTTGTGTTTATCTCATCCAAATGACACTGTAGAAGTGCTGGGACCAGGGTCATCACCCAACTGCTCTGGTAGTGGAGTTATGTCACGTTTGTCTGTTACAGTCTGTGTACACTGTATGCATAATGAAACATACCCCAGTGGACTGTACAGCATCCTAGCATCCTACCGCCGGTGCAAACCAAGCAGCTCCAAACAGCTTTCATCTGCTCTATGGTCCATTTCAACTCAAAACAAAGACAAAGACAAAGCTTCAAGTCTGTTCCCAAAGATAATTTTCTATGAGTGATTGTAGAAAGACACTGAAGACCAAGGCACACTCAGAGGACTCAGTGGACGTATTATGCAGGAAATAGTTATTGGAGCGAACTCATGAGAACAGAAATTTCCCAGTACAGGGATATGGCTCAAACCACAGGTCAAGGTAGAATTTCTCCAACACCCACCTCTATTACTCTGCTGGATGCAACACATTGTCAGCTGACCCAGGTCACCATTATACAATATTTGTTAGACAGATTTGTGCACCCAAGAGTTTCACAGCGATGGAGTGAAAATGCTTCCTGTTCACATAAGCACAATCATCCACTGATGATGTGCTGATACTAACGCGATGGCTCGGATACATTTGGAAATCAGATCATCGTTGCAAATTCCACATTAATGTCGGCCTGTTCAGTCATGGGAAATTATGGAAACTGCAGGGAAATTTGATGTACCGGGTTGACATACAGATCATGCCGTCCTAAATAAACTGGCTTTGCCTAAATTAGGGTTCACTGGAAAACACCTGACCAGTCTTTCTGCTCCTTTTGGAAAGTACCTCTGTGTGATGTGGACGTGCAACAAGACCAGTCTGGCTCCACTAAGAGGATAACTCCCAGTCATCTCAATCAGATGATTATAAATCAAGCGCCTTGACACATGCTTCCTCTAAAATCCAACTAAAACAACCATTGCTGCTAATATTTTTTTATATTCCTGTGTGTGCATAACCAGCATAAGCCTTTAGTGGGTATGTTCAGGTTATATATGAGGCCTCTGGAGACCAGAGGTGTCAAGTAATGAAGTACAAATGAAGTACTTTGTTATCTTACTTTAGTAGAAATTTTGGTTATCTATACTTTACTGGAGTTATTATTTTTCAGCCAACTTTTTACTTCTACTCCTTACATTTTCACAAAATTATCTGTACTTTCTACTCCTTACATTTTAAAAATAGCCTCGTTACTTCTGTTTCATTTGGGCATGTTTTCATTCTGGCTTGTCATCA
Organism: Sphaeramia orbicularis; assembly: GCF_902148855.1. Taxonomy (NCBI): domain Eukaryota; kingdom Metazoa; phylum Chordata; class Actinopteri; order Kurtiformes; family Apogonidae; genus Sphaeramia; species Sphaeramia orbicularis. Next base: position 30,724,161 of record NC_043960.1, on the reverse strand, counting down.
GTCAAATTAAAAAAAAACTATCCAGATAAATTGCACCATCCAGAGAGAGTGAATTTGATTGTAGTTGGATGAGAAGGATAAACATATACCATTCCGACACCCTATTGGTTAGTATGTGATCCATCGCACTTGCACATGACACAAATCACGTCACACTCCAGTATGGACATAGGTAGTGCACTATCGGCCCCTGTGGCATGGCCTAAGCTTTTATTCTAATGGCATTTTTTTCCCCCTTACATTTACTTTTATGCTTTAAGTAGTTTTGAAACCAGTACCTTTATACTTTTACTTGAGTAAAAATCTTGAGTTGATTCTTCAGCTTTTACAGAAGTCTTTTAAAACCCTAGTATCTATACTTCTACCTGAGTAATGAATGGGAATATTTTTGACACTTCTGCTGGGGACTAGGCCAGGTTAACCTGCACCACACACACACATTTAAGTAAGTAGTTGTTTAGAGTCATTAAAGATAGTGCTGCTACTACTACTACTGATGTCATTGTAATTTTTACCTCCTCCATGGATGGTGGAGGTTATGTTTTCATCAGGGTTTGTTTGTTTGTTTGTTTGTTTGTCTGTCTGTTAGCAAGATAACTCAAAAAGTAATGAATGGATTTTGATGAGGTTTTCAGGAAATGTTGATACAAATGATTAAATTTTGATTACATTTTGGAGGTGATCGGGGGGGGGGGGGGGGGGGGGGGCTGATCTACCTTGGTGGAGATCTCTGCTCTCCGAGTGCTTTTCTAGTTTTAGATTAGACTGGCAGGTTCATTAAACTTCAGAGTATAGAATTCTCTTGGTTTTATTTTATTTATTGATTTGGTTGGTGTGTCTTTTATTACATCTTTTGTTGTCTGCCTGTGATTTTGCATTATTGTCCTATTGATTCTTGCTATTTACTTTTTTTAAACCCCACAATTTAAATGCAGCTCTTTTTCCAGTAGATTCCATCTGGTTTTTATGTTGCTTCCCTTTCCCCTAGTGAGTTGGGGTGGTAACAAAATATTCTAAAACATGATTTGGATGTCTTAAATAATCACTTCACTCATAATGTTAACAGCATTATACTCTCAGTGTTACACATCTGCGTCTTCAGAGTCTCTAAAGCTGATCTGCAGACATTTGACACTACATTTTCTCAGCTTTTCACAATACTTACTTCAGATATAATGCTCTGCTGTCTCAGTTTTGCATCCAGGAATTTCTGGAAGCATCTTAGCAGGGAGAGGATCTTAAACTCCCTAAGCAGCAATATTACAGGCACTGGCTTGAAAAATTCAGGATGTTACACTGGATATTCTTGATTTGTGCAAACAAAACTGCTATTAACCAAAATTATACAAATATATCATCCGGTTTTCTGTAAACAGTGATAACAAAAGTGGTATTTTTACACCAGAAAGTTCAAAACAAGTGTGAAAGGAGGTGGGTAGTACTGTCCCTGATGTGATAGATCTAGAAAGGAAAAGATGAAGCTTATTGTTCAGTCAGTGCATCCTGGCTTTATCACCTTAGTTGGTGCAGGTTGATGAGGTGTGAATCCAGGCTTATGTAATTCAACTAAAGAGCAGTGGAATTTAAGATGTTTTCAGAAAAATGACCATAAAAAATTAACCACAATTACTAAAGTACAGTTCTGAAATACGTGTCAGAACCACGTGCATGTGTAGGAAATAATGCTGCATTGTCCCAGTCCATCTCCAAGGCCACTCTGGGACCCCTTTCCTTCCTGCAACAGGCTATGTTGTGAAGGATAATGCACGCAACCGCAACAGTCATGTCCAGGCCCTCAGGTGGTTAAGGCACTGGAAACAGGACTTAAATAGGCTAAATGCCATTCCACTCACACTCTAGTCCTGGCCTGGGCAGCAAGATCGTACTGTGCATCTACTGTTCTACTGTCTGCAAAGGCGCTAGCCAAGCCTTTGTAATATTGAGGATCAAGTAAGGATCCAAGACAATGTAAAACAATAAGTTGTGTCAAAATAATCTGATCCATACAGTTAATTTATGTAGCTGACATTTACTGTCATTCATGCCTATCTAGTAAAGATTAGTGATTGCAAACATTAGTCCACTACTCTACTTTACCACACATAGAACATAACATGAGTAAGTGGTCATGTGATTACACCACCACCAATACAGGGGTCAGGTGAAGAGCCTTGTGGCCTCATGTACACATTACATGGCCTCGACAATCTGGATGCATCACATCTGTGCCGTTGTTTTCATGCCCACTGGAAGCCTGTCAGAAAAAAACATATTGTGACTGCCCTCCTCCTTTTCTGTAGTGAGTGTTTTTCTCTTTCTTTTCTCATATCCTTCAGTGTTTCTTCCTCTCATCTCACTTGTGTTTCTATGTTTTTCAGGGCTGTCAAAATGAACGTGTTAACACGGATTAATCCATCATCATGATTAATCTGACTAAAAATTTTAACACAATTAACCCATCTGCAGCGCAGAGTGTCTCTGTACAACTCTGCCAACACATTTGGGACAGTTTGTCCAAGTAGAGTTACCGTCATGCATGTGCAAATGGGCAGTTGATTTGGTTGTGACAGGCAGGAGAACCAACCCATAAAGATGGAAGACGATAAAACAGCACGTTGGCCCTCTGGATGGAAATATGAGGACAAAAAAAACCCCCAAGATGGAACAGTTGTTTCAAGTTTTTTTGTTTCAAGTTGTTTTGTTGAAACTGTTGAAGGTATTTAATAAACACGGTAAGTGCATATATGTTCCTTTCTTTCTTTAGTCTGTTTGCTCATGCAAAATGAAACGCGATTAATATAGATTAAAAATGAATGATATTTAATCGTGATTAATCAAAATTAATCCTCAGCAATGCTGTGATTAATCTGATTAAAAATTGTAATCATTTGACAGCACTAATGTTTTTACATGGTTACTCTAATGGAATGTGTCCGAGGCCTGTTGCTTACACATCTCTTTATCATCGTGGTGTAAACCCAACAGTGTTTTGGATAGTTTTTCATCAACATTAAGGCAAATGTAAGTAATTTAGATCTGTAACTACAAGTAGAATTGTATGTCAAGCCTCAGAGACACAAGTTACTATGTGACAGATGGATTTGGTTTATAGAAATACTGAAGCACTGAAAAGATCTGGACATCAGATGTATGTGTGAAGGAGACAATGGTTGTTTCACAGTATTTCTCAGCTCATGGTCTCCAGGTTATGTTGTGTGAATTGTTTAAAAGATGCTTGTGCATTCATTCATTCATTTTCCGAACCGCTTAATCCTTTAGAAGGTTGTGAAGGCGGGGTACACCCTGGATGTATTGCCACTTCATTGCAGGGCTGATGTTTGTATGTGTTCCTTGTCTGTTGTGAATCTTGATCAGTGAGTAGTTGACATTGACTCCACTGTCACAATAAATGTGTCTAGTCTTCCAAACTTTAAGTATGTTAATATAGGAAAATGTCACTGGTACAAGAACCACTGGATGTTTGACTCTGAGAGCACCTCTAAACACACCTCTAAACAGTCAAGTCACTAACCCTAGTATAATAAATTGTCTTATATTTTCTGCATTTATTCCATACATTCAACTAAATGATGACATAATGGGTTTAAGAAAATGAGACAAAGTGACACAGTAACAGATGGATGGAAAACTGAAGAGGCAGCAGGAGAAGGGATGATTATGTTGATGATTCTTGAGTGGAATGAGCAGAGAGCAGGGGAGGGGGCATCACTCATTGGACCTGGGCTGCCAAACACATGTGGAAGTGATCAGAGCGCTCCTCTGGACCAGGGAACCCCACTGGATCAATGTCACCATCTGTGTGTGTGTAAAGAGAGGGGGATTCTCAGCTAGCCCACTGTTAGCTCACTCTGTTCTCTGAATAACAACTCAGAGTGCTTACTCTGGTGGTTACATACACAGTCATAAAGTCACTATCTTCATGAGGACGTGGACTGTAAACACTGAGTTTAATCAGTCATAATAAATAGTTGTGCTGCACTCTTCTTTTAGGGCACAAAATCACTGAACACAGGCCTGGTCTGCAACAAAGACACTGACAGATTTACTATTTTTTTCTTTTTGTGACAAGACATAATTATGCTTCATCCTCCCATTCAATAAACATGCTTTGACAAAAGAGCAGGTACTACGCAACATATGACATCAGTGTATAGGGCTGTCTGACTCTGCCCTGTATAATGTAGTGTATTTAGGAAGATTATTAACAGTCCAGAGAACCTGACAGAGAATGACAAGTGCATGTGCGTAATGCCAGTCAACCATAGCAGTTGACAACTTTCCCACTTCAGAGAACTGCCCTAAACTTTATGACGTAATTCCAACTTTGACCCTACAATTACGTTTGAGTCCTCAAACGCTCATAAAAATGTGAGAACCAGCTAACGCTTAATAACGTTGTGAAAATATACTAACAAATAGGCTATGGATAAATACAGATTTTTTTCTACACAAGTACTCAAAGCCTTGCCCACATACTCTCAAATATACTATTAGTACAAGTGAAGACTTGTGTTTTCAAACTATATTTCCAACCTGAATTGATATACCAACTGTGCCTCTTGATATAGTGCTGATATTTTCAGGTGAAAAAAACATATGTTTTGCAATAGTTTACTGTTAGAAATGAGCATTTGACCAGTTAAATACACATATGCAATTCAATGACTTGTGCTCTTTACTTGGTAATTTACAGTGTTTATAGTGCTTTGACATCTGACTAGTTTTAGACCTTTCAGTTTGATCTGAACCAAAGTTCTAAGATAAAATAAGATGATTTCTTAGAAGTCACACAATGGGGAAACTTGGGTGTGAAAATTCTTCTGAACCATAGACCCAACCAAACAGATTAACTTTGGTTCAGTGAAAAGAAGGAAAAATAAAAGTTTTTAACAAGTTTTGAACAATGGATGGTCCTGCTATTAATAATGTTATAATAATAACATAGTGTCAAGAAAATGAATGTTCATTCAGTTTTTCTCTTTAAAAATGAAAAGGCTACCAGCTGAATTGAAAACATGCTATCATCATATGCATGCCCATTTACAAACTAATAAATGTCAAGTACAAGGAGACACAGCCCATGTAGGTGAGGACAACAGGACATAGAAATGTCCTTCAAAGCTCTGTGTGCTGCAAAATTGCAAACTGACACCAAATATAACTAAATCAAACAAATCCGAAAGCAAAAACCCCTTACTCGTACCATCACAATGACATACCTATACCTTACCACAACTCTTAACCCTAAACTATAATGACTGACATTATGTGGATCTGCATTTAGACCCAGTAAGAGAGCAGAGTCCCCACAAGTGACTGGAGAAACAGTTTTATGTCCTCATAATGTAAGTAATACTTGGCTACACACACAGAGTAAGTATCCACATAGGAAAATGCTGTGCCCTGGCTTAGATCCATAATGACCCACAGTGACATACTCAAACCCCAGTCCACCTCCTCTCCCTGCCTCCGCTGTGGTGACGTGTGTGCTGTAGGAATCCCCTTTTGGCTGTGGTTCCCATCCTTAGCCAGCCGTTAGCTGTGGTCTGGCAGAAAGGCTCTGTGACATTTCTTCCTTGTCAGAGATGTTGCGCCATAACAAGCTGAGCAGTGGATTTACTGCCAGAGCCTCTTTGTAGGCCAGCCAGGCTAATGGAGAGGAGGCCAGGGCTGGAAAATACCATGAGTTCTGCTGGAAAAGCCTCCTTTGGACACGCCTGGGACTCTCCAGGGATCGGAGAAGCCGAGAGGGCGCCCGGCCTGGCTCACGTTATGTGATGTGTATGTGTAAAATGTGTGCCTGAAATTATGCATGTTATGAATATGTGTGTGGTTGCTGAGAGAGGATGTGAGTAAAATTAAGTACATGTCAAAGCTCCTCTCATTCTGTTTGGGCCTCGTTCCCCCTGGCAACAGTAAAAACACGCTTACCTTTTTTTGTACGTAAAAAGCCCTCTGAGTATGGCCAGGAGGATTGTGGGTGAGAGTGAAAGTGCAATCGGTTTAAAGGGTCTGTACTGTAAATTCACATGCAGGCACAGCAGTGAGCTCATGTGGAGTTGATTTGATGGTTGTCCCTCAGGAATGATGACAAGAATGGCAGCGATGAAAATGCTGAAATGATTATGGCTTGTAAAGGACTGGTCATGGTCAGTCATTTAAAGCCTCGGCTGATGTGATGAGCAGCAGTGGTTAACACCCTTCAGGAGTGATGCTGTCCTCTTCCTGGCTCCTGGCGTCCATCCTGTCAGCCAGCTACAGTACACTCATCCTGCAGCCCACGCTATACAACACAACAGAGTTCCCCTCATTAAGGCTTTCTTCGCTGGATGGAAAAACTTTTGAAACAACTTTTAAACCAACGTAACATTAAGGCTCTGCTTTAAATTAAACTCATAAATTCATGGATGCATGCTGGCGGCTCCTCCTGTTGTGATGCACTGAAGAGTCAGTGGCAAAGGAAAAACTGACAAATTCACAGAGTACTACAATAACTACCCATGTACTTGTAACACTTGCGGCGGATGACTCAAAACACTGGGGCAGACAAGAGGAAAACCAATCCACCACGTCATGTTATTTTACACTATTTGGCTTCTTGGGATCCGGATGGGAATGAACCTCATGTGTGCGTAATGTGTCACTATAAGGATGTCAGTCCAGTGAGTTTTGACGCAACACCTGGTCAGCTATGATACAGAGGGAATTTTTGATTGAAAAGGGAAAAATAAATAGTATTAAAAATGTAGAATTCTTATAGGCCCAATTTTTAACATTCATCCATGCTTATCTGCTCATAAGAACTTTGTGTACAAGTCAAAACAGCAAATGATGTGATGTGGACCAGTTGTTTGTTGGCCAAATGTTCCATAGTCTTTCTGACAGTCTGAACTTAATTCTTGGGCATCTCCAGCTCCTCAACTTTTTTTCATTCATCTCAGCATTACTTTGTTTGTTTTCCTCCTCTCTTTTGTCCATCTCTTCCAGATACTCACCAAGACAAAATTCACAAGAAAATAAGATATTTTTTTGCTCATTTGTTTTAGTTTGTGTTGCACAGGAATACTGATGTGATATAGCTGCAGGTATGCTTTTATACTAACTATGATGGAAAAAAAAATACTAGTTTGTGGGAATTCCCATCCCCAAATATCATTAAACATTAAATCAAAATACCTTTTAGATTTAAAGGCTTAGTTTTGAAGAAATCAGATGGTTACTTGTGGTGTAAAGTGATAAAATATGGTCAAAATGTGTATATTCTTTGGGCTGCGAAGGAGAACAGCCATCTAGAACATTTTGAATGCATTACAAAAGTCATCCAGATGGTACTAGCTAAAGATGGGAGATGTGTGACAAAGCTTTGTCACCTGAACCCAAGTCAGGTCTTCAGAGTCGCTCAGATGAGGGTGTCTGTTGTTAAGACCCGAAACACCCAATGACCCCAGGAAACATCACTGATGATGTGTCCAGGTTGCACTACAGGTGTAAATGTAGAACAAAAATCTAGAGGTAGAACATTTGAAACAATTACAATGATAGATTATTCAGCATTAAGTAAAATTTACTTAGATAAACTTTGAACCATTTATGAGCATTGTAGATGACAATGTAAACCAAATTAAGATTACATTGAGATTAAATTTAAAAAAAATTTACAAGATAAAATATCTTTTCTCATAGTATTTGTCATTGTTTTGTAGCCCAGCCCCTGTTAGCAATGAAACATTCACTGTGTCCTAATACTTTCATATTTGTATGCAGTATCTTTTACGGCGGGCTTCAATGCAGCTCTGTCAATAAGAATCAAGAACCAGTACTTTTAATTTTTGTAATTTGAGCCAAGGTTATAATCGTTCACGAAAATGAACGAAATGACAAAACCTAAAATTGAAAAAGCATTTTCATTAACTGAAACAAATAAAAACTCTAATTAAAAGAAAAAAATGATAACTAACTGAAACTCTATTGTGAGCTTACAAAACTTACTAAAACGTATAAAAATTATGGATAAAATTCCCTTTGTTTTCGTCTTTGTCAATGTCGGATTGATATCAAATTGATTTATTTTGCTCCAGCAATTTGAGCTGGCGACACCACTTCACAGTCCGTCATATCTGGTCACTGGTGGTTTCCAGTCGTCTTCTGGTCCCCACTCTACCTGGAACATACAGACTAAAGCTGGGACACAGCAGCACAGTCCTGTCTGGGATTTACTTTAGTGATGTGTGGGGTCGGGTTTTTTTTTTTTGCGCTCACTGTGTGTGTGTGAGTGACAGAGACAGAGCGGAGCTGAATGACAGACAATGTCAGACAGGTATTTGAACTAGCATCCAGGTAAAGACTGGAGAGTTTATCACCATGAAAAGGCCTTCCAAGGCCTTAACTGCTCAGTTTAGAAGAGGAGAAAAGAGGAGGATGAAAACTAATCCAATTACAGAGGTATGGAACTTGTTATAATGTTAAAAAATGTTTGATGTTACTAGCTACAGCTAGCTGAAGTGAAATGAAGCAAAGTTGGCTAATAATGGAACTGTAGATGATTAAGATATGAGATATCTGCTAAGGTGTTTGGTTTACTGCTGCTTAACTGGGTTATATATGTTTATAAGTGGTTTATATATGTTTCTATCTGGTTTAACTGCTGGCTAACTGGTTTATATATGTTTCTATTTGGTTTACTGCTGGTTAGCTGGTTATATATGTTTCTATCTGGTTTACTGCTGGTTAGCTGATTTATATATGTTTCTATCTGCTTTAACTGCTGGTTAGCTGGTTTATATATGTTTCTATCTGGTTTAACTGCTGGCTAACTGGTTTATATATGTTTCTATCTGGTTTAACAGCTGGCTAACTGGTTTATATATGTTTCTATCTGGTTTAACTGTTGGCTAACTGGTTTATATATGTTTCTATCTGGTTTAACTGCCGGCTAACTGGTTTATATATGTTTCTATCTGGTTTACTGCTGTTTAGCTGGTTTATATATGTTTCTATCTGGTTTACTGCTGGCTGCTTTGTACATCTCCTCTCACGCTTTGCACATCTTCGCATTGTTTTCATGTAAGTGGCTTTGTGTATGGATCGCACCCCCCCCCCCCCCCCCAACCTGCTATAGGGAATTTATACATCATAATGTACATGTGTTTGTGTCTGTGCTCAGTCAATGAGCCGCCCTAACCCGACCACCAAATAAAGTGTCCAGGGTAACCCACTGATCCGTGCCTCACTAATTTTTTTGAATAGGATGGTGAGGAAGATAAAATATATGAAATAACTAAAACTAATACTACAACTAAAGTAAACTAAACTAAAACTAAGCATTCAGAAAAAACGATAACTAATAAAAACTAGCAAACATGCCCTAAAAACTAATTAAAACTAACTGAATTAGAGAAAAAAAAGTCAAAACTAAATAAAACTAAACTATAATTAAAAATCCAAAACTATTATAAACTAGATTTGAGCTTCCATGAGCATGGCATTAGTTTAAAATGTATGTACATAATGTATGTGCAATATAAATACAATCTATTTCTGAATTAACTGTAGGAAGTTGTGTAAACTATTGCTGCTGTAATGGAGCAGAAGAGAGACAGTGAAGAACACTGTAACAAAACCTACAACATCCACATAGATAAACAGTGTATAGACTCTTATCACAGAGGAAAATATTAGCATATAAATAGAGTGAGCTAATGTCAGCAAAATGTCGCTCCACAAAACAGCCTTCATAAGTTTAACGCAAACTCACAAATCATTTTACATGTTGATGTGAAATGCTCTTCATGCTGAAACAGACACATTCAACCTGCAAACTAGAGTAAGTGGACGCATTATTAGATGTTTTTTTTTTTTTTTGCTGTCATTTTGCGCTGTCATCTCTTTGAGGTAAAGAATCACAGACTGGCACAACATCCCAGATATGTACTTTTTACAAGCTCTCAGGGACACAGTCACAGTGTCCTGTATTTTTCTGTGGGTCATCATGTTTTACTCTGGCTGTTTTTGATGAGTCCCTGTCGTCGCATCATCCATGTCCTGTTTTAACTTTACACGGATTATGTTGGGACATGAACCGTTCATGGAGCTCAAGGTGAAGACATGTTTGTGTGTGTGTTTGAGTGTCCACATGTGTGTGTCTGTGTGTTATTTGGTGTGTGGATATGCGGTCTCCCTCAGGCCCACAGGATGGAGAACCGTCGGCCTCTTCAGTCTGCAGGAAACTGTTGAGTATCCACCATCACGCATGGAAGCAAGAGGAGGAGCGAGAATGAAAGGTCAAGGTTAAAGGTCAGGGTTCATAGGTTTGTTGAAAGATGGAGGTGTGCCCAGTCACAGCTGTGTTCTAGACGGGCAGCACATGGCAGGTGGTTCCATTAAATAACCATTAGTTACTGGTGACCATTTCCTGCAGACACAGACAGACTAAATATATAGAATATTAAAACCAATAAATGCATAGAGCCTGTCTGGAACACAGAGGAATTTTATCTGAACACTTCAACAGTATGCATACAGTCAGTGATTGTATTTTATTATCGAATAACCAAGAGAAATTATAAAAATGCAAAAAGGGCTGTTGTGGAAAAAAATGATCAATGTTAAAAAAAAAAAAATTAAGTGGTTTTAAAATACAACAGTCAAAAATACATCTGACACTTCGATGCAAAAATAAGTCCTTTATCACCTGTAGGAAACACATCTCAGCAACACATTTCAGTGACAGAGTCTTCATCAGGGTATGATACAAAGGACGAGCTTCCTTTTAAAACCTCAATGCATCATGGGATGTTAATCAAATTGGTCATGTGACAACAAATTCTTTCAAGTATGGCTGAACAGCTGCATATGTTGTATTTTTTCATTACTTACTTTTTAAATATTAAGTTGCACGTACATTTTGTGTTGTTGTTTTTTTTTTGACCCAGCAAAGCACCTACTACCATTTTTTTTCTTTTCTTTAAATTATATTCATTCATTTTCTGAATTTCTTCATCCTCTGGGTGCTTTTGGGGATGCTGGAGTCTATCTAAGCTGCCAATAGGTGCCGCATGGAAGTGTCACTAATACATTGCAGGAATGACAAATTATACATGAAGTTTCTAGACGTCTGTGATAGAATGCTGTTTTTTTGCTGTATTTTTCCTATACACTCATTAATCCTGACAGCTAAGAACAGAAAACAGTTCACACAAAAGCATGGATTGGTAATGCTGTGTTTCAACAGGTCAGGCTTCTGGTGATGGTGTAATAATGTTGAGGATTTTTTCTTGGTGTTCTGTGGTCTATAGTACCAACTTAGCATCCTTATAAACACCATAACCTACCTGACCACGTCCATTCCTTTATGACCACAGTGTACCTTTTTATAATTGCTACTTCCATGTTACGATACTTACATCAACTCACAAGAATGCATTGTACTTAAATGACTTCCACAGTCACCAGATCCCAATACAATAGAACGTTTTCTGGATGTGCACCTTTGGATGTAAAGTCGGCAAATTTATTTACGATAATTCTGGAGGTAAAAGGAAGTCCACCTTGGTAGTAGCAAGGTGTACCTAATAAAGTGACCAGCAACTTTTCACTATTATCTTCAGCTTTGATTGGCCCCCCTTTTCCAACACAATGTTATGAGGAGTATTGATGATGTTGGCACGTAAGTAGTGAAGCAGGGACGTGGAATCAGTAATGTGATTTTCTTCTCTGAGCAAGAATTAAAACTGGCAAAACAGTGAGAGAGCTTCTTCAAGTCAAACATGACTAAAAACAGAAAATGAAACTTGTCTACTGGCAGTGTGACGGTTTTTGTCATGTTCAAAGAACGTGGATAGTTGCAGTAAGTTTTGGTGTAAGGATGGTATTTGAATTCTTTCTTTCATTCTAATTAGGCAGAAAAACATATGATTAGGTCTGGAGAGCATTAATGGTTGTGTGAGTAAGCATTAGTGCCAGTAACAGCAGAGACAGTACAGATTCACTGGCAGCAGTTCCTGGTTAGTCATGATGACATAGTGTAGTCTTTGGTCCTGACACTTCTCAAAGATCAAACAGTGCAAAATGGGTACAGATAAATATAAAAACTTGTATTTTTAACATATGTTTTCCACAAGGGCTGAGGCCCCTAGTGATCCACAACCAACTTAAATGTGATTTATACATTTCTTCTGGTCTCCAGAGGAAAGCAAGCATGTCTCTGTCCTTATATTTTTAGATTTAGTAGATGTCAGAGGGCAGTTTTCCCTCTCTGGGTGATCTCTGTATAAAGAAAATTTATATTTGCCAAAAAAAATCTGTCTGGCATGCTCGCTGCGCTTTGTTCAACCTGGGATGTCTCAAAATGACATGCAATAATCTCCCTGAAACACTCCTCATGTGGAATGTGCTCGCTGTGTGTAGTTTGGATCCCTGCTAGACAACATGATGTAGAATGTCACAACAGTGCCAGAAATAAGACGTTGAGAAGGAAACCAGTTTGCAAAAGTTAGCCGCACATGCATTGCTTATCAGAGAGTAGTCTGTACTGGTGACCTATAGGTGGCAAGATCCAAGAAACAGCTTTCATCTTTTCATCAGTACAAACACATTTGGAATTTATTGTCATCTGTACTGGAAACACAATATTTAGACAATAATTCAGACCTTGGTGTACTGAGATTGTACTGAGAATGACCAGGCAAACAAACACTGTGTTCCCAGTAAGAATGAATGTCCACACTAATACATTCTACTAATACTACACTACTACATTTCTGCATTTATTCCTCTCATCCACATGCAAACAATGTGATAGGATGAAAAAGTTTAGACAAAAAAAGAAAAAATGGTTTCTGACAATGGAGTCGCACCCCAATACATGCATGCCTATTGTAGCTTTGTGTACTCCAAACATGCACCTGAAACATCAAATATAGGTGATACAGGTGTATAAGTCAGGGTATAAACCCTGCAGTAGATCGACGTCAGCACTGATGCACTTGGAGATGGACAAAAGTACTGGTGTTCTGGCAAAATGTTTAGAATATAAAGAATATGCTTTGACAACCCAAAGGTAATTTAACCCATGAAGACCCAGTGCTGCTTTTGTGGCAGTTCCCAAATGAATTTTCCTTTCTATTTAACCTTTCTTAACCAATTTATCATCATTTATTATACCATTATCCTTTATGTTTTGCATTCTTCACCGTAAATTATGTATTTTCCTATATTTAATTTATATGTTCATGAAAGCTCAGAGTAAATTCAAAGATTATTGTATTAGAAACAGATAAAACTGAACAAAAAATGACTCTTCCAGTAAAATCTATCATTAACTGAGCATAAACCCAGTGTATCCCTCCACTATCATCTATGAAACTCCATGGGTTTTACTGGTGAATCAGTGTTGTAGAAGATGACGGTGTTTCACTACGGAGCCTCTGAACGTCCAAATGGGTCATATCTGATGACTATGAAAAGATGACAAACTGTATTTTACACCAATTATTTACATGGATTGATAGGATTACTGGATCAACAGGTATTAAACTGTTTACATCAGCAGACGCTTTTAGTTGCCAGTGGAGGTTTGGGTCTTTATGGGTTAAGTTGTCATTATTGTTAGGTCATAACAGCCTAATTCAGTGTCAAACATTTAAATGTCCAATAGAAACAATGGCATGTGCGAGTGTTTCAACTGGTTTAATGTCGTATTTGTGTTGTAGTGTGGACAGAGATATTTTAGAAAGCAAAGATTGCATGGACAGATTACAAAAAAAGTCATTGCCTACAGAGCATGAGGCATGTAAACATTATGAAATAATTTCACTCAAGTAAAAGTACTGTTACTATAATGAAATTGTACAAAGGTAAAAGTTAAAGTATGAATGATGGGACTTGATCTTTAAAAATGACTGGAAAATTTGAGAAAAGGAATTGAGAAAGTTTTTTAAAGCGCATTTAAAAATTATATTTTACTTTTATGTTGGGAGAATTTGAAGTGTAGCATTAGCTGAGTCCGAATGGCCATGTCTCTTTGGATTGATCTGAAGATCAAGTCAGCAAAACATTTGCTAGACCCCTGTATGCCTGATTGCTGGCATCATGAAGATGATTTATTTCTAAGTGGGGTAAATCTCTTGTAACTGATTCAGCAATACTTAATTACTGTGGAGCAGTGGCGGCTGCTGGTCTTTCAGACAGAGGAAGCTCATTGTTGGCTTACATAAAAAAAAAATGGTTAAGTTATTTAAACATACATTCGGCCCTCCGTTCCTTTTTAAGAAAATGGTCAGTGACCTTATCGTACCAAGTAGGCGTCTTTTCCAGGGACTGGACCAGTGTCCTCTCAATGTCCAGCAGAGCTAGGCTGCTTAGATTGCCTTGGCCCATTGTGTTGTGGGTGTAAGACTTCAGCCTTTTTAAACAAGAGATGCTCCTTTCACTCTGACCTAGCCGACAGTTTGATTGATTTAACTATCTACAAAACAATATTAAACTCGAACAAAAAATGATTAAATTATGTAACTGAAACAAGAAAACGCTGAAATTATGTTTAATTGAAACAAGGAAGTCCAATGAGTGGGTTTTATTTACAGTGCAAGAAATGAACGAGTAATTTCGTAGTGGTTTCTCTCTTGATTTCACAGCAGAATGCACGAGGTATTAAACTGAACTGTGTCACTGAAGGAGTAGATCTCAAAACAGCTGTCAATCAAACAGGCTTCAGCCTTTCGACTGATCCTCCAATCAGCATGTGGGATTCTGGCGTCCAGTCCGGGCGAGCTCCGCCCACAGCTCCATTCACCCCCAGAGACGCCCAGCGTCTGGGGGTGGGACAACATCGTGGCATTTATCCAATTACCGTCCAGTTTTGAAGCAATGAAAAAAACTGTTCCACTCAGTCCCATTGAAGCCCAGAGACACCCGGGGTCTACGGACAAATGCACTGAGCAGAGATCGAATGAGAAAACTGCGCAACGGGAATGGATGAGAAGTGAACAACATCGAGTCCGTTGATTTGTGATAAAGCTGATTCTGAACAAACTCATCTTTGGGAAGAACGTGTTCTAACACATTTGTAGTCAATAAAACGTCAACACAACCGTACATATTTAACCATTTAATTTTCATAATTTTAGGGGAAGGGCTTCCCTTGCAGTCTATGAGAAATCGCCACTACTGTGGAGTTAGCTATGTACAGCTGATCAGTCATGTAAGGTCCTGTCCATACGAAGACAGTTTTGGTCGTATCTGCAGAAGTTTTGTATCAGATTGGCCTTTCGTCCACATGAAACCAGTGTTTTCAGTCACTGAAACCTCGACTTTTTGAAACCAGGTCCCAGAGCGGATACATTTGAAAATGCCAGTTTCACATCTTCGTCTGGACGACTAAACCGCAACTTTTCTAAAACGATGATGTCATAGCCCCACTTCTCTAAGCTGTCACCCTGGAAGCAAGACGCCACTTTCCAACAACAATAACAGTGGACTACAGAGTAGTGCTCGTGCTACAACAACTATTTAACTTATTGGAACTATTGAATCAAAATCTTCGGCTACTCATTCATTACAATCAGCAACAAACAACCACAGCTAACAGTATTCACTAATGCTCTTAGATCTACCATGGAGAGGAGCAACCAGGAGGTAATATTGGATCCGACCTAGTAGAACCAAGTAAGCTTTTGGCTATGCACATGCTCTACGTCTTCTTCTCTGTTTTTGCGAGAGCATTACAACGCCACATACAGGCCTGGCAGTTGTACTACATCGTTTTCAGTCGTTTTCAGTGATTTCATGTGGATGCAGATATTTCCTGAAACGACTCCATGTTTACGGAGCACTTTTTTGAAAACGACAAAGAAATAGATTGGGTAGGAAAAGCTGTGGTTTTGTGTGGACATGGCCTAGCACCACCTACCAACCAATCAGATACACTAGAAGATCCAATGGACCTCGCTGTGTAGATAAGAAAAGGTTTTCCAAGAGGAAAAATGTTCAGGGTGCACAGAGTATGTGGTGAGCAGTGCTGTGAGAAAGGAAAAAATTACAGGCCGTTTAAACTTTTTGGCTTTACACTGTAAAGTGATACAGACTATAATCTTAAAACAGAGCATGATTAAAGCACTGAAGTGTTTGACTTGTTGTAAAATATAATTGGATGGTGACTCTGTTTAATGCTCTGAATTCTGTCTTTGCATTTGCTCTTAAACTGTTAACAACACTGGGGTTCATATAGCCTATCATACCGTAAAAATAAATGAATGTAACTGAATAAGTAATTGTAAATACCATTGAATATCTGTTCCTTAATGATGTGATATTGAGTTTATTAATTTGCAGATACACACAGTTCCCACCAGGCTGTTGGGCAGCACTGTGATGTTTTTAAGTGTTGTTTAAGTACTTTTATTTTTTCTATCCATTCACAATTATTTAAATTTACGTTTTTTTATTATTAATATGCGCTGATGCCAACATGGCCACATTTGGGTTTAGTCCACTTATTTTATTTGAATATGCTCATAAATAACTCGTCACAAAGCCTGGGTTCACTGACTAGGATGATGACCACCTTTGTGAGACCACTTAGCGTTGTGGCCAACACAAACACAAAACAAATCAAGCTGGCTGTTATTACAGACACATTTGATATTCTCTTGTGCAGCTTGGGTGCAGACTGAGTCGTTCTTAGTGACTCCACACTTTTGGATAAAAAGCGTTCACACTGCAGAATGAAGGCGTCTCCTTCCTTGAACAAGAATTTTCTTCATGTTCATCTTCCATGTCAGATGAATGTCATTTATGTGTGTATTTAGGCGTTATTTTTCAGCTGATTTCTGTATTTCACTTGAATGGAATGAGCAGCTGATGAGGGAGATCACGTCATGTACGCTAATGTCGTCATGTTACTTCAATCCCTACAGGGCATATATGATGAAATCTGCACTCCTCTGGAAAAGTTTATCATGTGTTATATATATTTACATATGGTCCTTTTTAGGTTTACATTACTAATAGGAAATTGTATAGATTGTTATGCACACATATGATAGATTTACATTTTTTATAAATCCTGACACTCTTAATATAAAAAACATGAGTCCACAATAGTACACATAGAAAAGTAAACCAAGTCTAAAGTTTATCCAGACTTTCACCAGGAACCTAAGTAATTCAAATGACTATGAAGAGGGTATAATTCCAGCAAAAATACCCTTTTCTACTTTATCACAACATAATAGGCACATATTTTCTTTTCACTTGTAGAGAAACACTTTACCACAATCAAACATTCTCATACTCCAGTCCATATATCATCACCTACTGCTCTTTGTTCTCAGAAAATATAGATTATTGTTGATCTTTTCATCAAAAAAAAAAAAAGCCTCTTCAAGCTTTTAGCTCTGGAACATTGTCTGTCCACACATTTTTGACCAAATCAGAATCAGAAAGAAAGCAATGACTGGTCAAAATGCTTTTTCTTATCATAGGAAAAACATTTAGACACGGTCAGTTACTTGTGCTTACCTTGCTTGTATTATGCTACAAATTATATCTGATAAAGAATTGACTGTGACTCCAGTTAAGTGGTCTGCCCTCGGCTTTGTTTACAAATTTAGCTGTGTTTTCCATAACTGTTACATGGCAAAAATCAAAATCAAAATGTGCATTGTATATATATATATATATATATATATACATATATATATATATATATATATATATATATATATATATATATATATATGTGTATAGTACAGGTTATCATTATACAGTCTAATAAAAACCAAACTGATGACATTAGATTTAGCAGTCCACCGCACTATGTCCAGATTTCAGTGGTTATGTGTCGTCTGTGTTGACAGGCCATGTGACTCCAGACAGTCTGACTGCTGAATGGGTCTATCGGTCTGTAACAGCGACCACTCAGCCTAGTGGAAGGTCAGTATCTCACAGATGTTATCACACTAATGAGAAAGACAGGAAGGAGGGGGGGGCAGGTCAGGTGTGTGCGTCTTTAATTTACAACGCACATATGGTCACCATCTATAAGATTCATTACAAAGTTATCTTTTATTGAGTCTACATGTGCGTGTCAAAATCCAACCATCACTTTCAATTACTGTAACTTTTGTTGAGGTTTATGTTATTTCAGTTTCTGTTTTTGTCACAGATGAATAGTCTGACATATTACCACCTTATAAAGTTGTCTTTTGAGACCAACTCCTGGGGGAAATGTTCAGCTATTAAGTTGTTAAATGATCCAGTATGTTCACCAGCTCCAGGGAGAGAATGCATGTCTGTGGTTTGGTGTTGAGCATGTTAACAGGCATCTCCACTGTGGTGTCCACTGCAAAAAATACACAGAGAATTTAACATGCGTAACTAGTAAATGACTGAACACTTTGCACTTCAAGTCTGAATTTTTCGTAAGTGTTTTAATAAGCATCTGACACAAAATATTCACACACCAACATTAATGGCGCTATGTAAAATTTTCATTTTTATCTTGTTTCTTAGCTGTCTTAACGCTCTCTTCTTAATTAATGTACTGTAATATATTGGTTTTCTTAGGGTGCCTATTGTCATCAGGCTGAGGACTACAGTAGGATAGTAGCCATGTTGGCTAAAGCTGCCCTTTTTACTGTTAGCGATACAGTTAATTAATTGGGATTCTCCATGACATAATACACTAATAAACTAAACTAAACTATTATATTAATTGCAGGAAAAAAAAAAAAAGGAGATTTGTAATCCGATGTTATACGTATGTTACATCTACCTATTATGTTCTGTACTGTAATGCTTTGAATGTATTTTTCAAGGACATGATTTCACAAAACATGTTCTTAGTCAAAACTAAATAAAAATTAAGAGGTGTAGTGGGACAAAACAATTAAGTTTTGATTTTTATACACAAAAAGTCAAAGATCAACTTCATTGAGACTTCGTAATATTGTATAGTTCTCTGGCCATTATTCAACACAGAAGCCTTCTGTAAGATAGTCTGTAAATAAAAACATGTTTCTTACCGGAAATGATTTACTGGATGTCAAATTACTAAGAATTTTCATTTCACCAAATATTCAAATGCATTCCTTCAAAGCCTTAACGACAGATATTATCTGAGCCTGGACAGACATGGATGAAAACTGACAACCATCAGATGTTAGTCTGAGTTACAGAATCTTCAGGAACCGTAAACTGGACCAGGACCACCTTAATAAATACCTTAACAGTTCAGTCGTTCTCAACACTGTGTATAAAAAGTCCCGTATTTCACAAACCCTGTATCACATTTCCAAATGGAAGTAAACTATTGGCGTATGTTAAGCGTTGGATCTCAATGGCAGACTTTCACGTTGTTTGGGAAGTGAAGATAACTTAGCTAACGGCCCACAGACTGGGTGGCATATTTCAATATTTTCTGATGTGTTCTGGCAAATGCTAAACTCTAGATATTTGACTTCAGGAACGTACATACCATTACTGGCTGTCTGTCCAGTAAACCTCACATTTAAATGGCAAATCATCTGGTCAGTCAATCGATTGTTTTTCTCTGTCTGCATACTTCCCTCTATATTGGAAAATTGTTGGAAAAATCTCTCTGTGTGTTTTATCAAGGGTGCTGGACTGAACAAACAAACCAGACAAATCAAACCAAAAGCTATGTGAAGCTCAGGAGCCAATGTAAAAAAACATTTGACAGTTTCACTGTGGACATCCAGCCTCAAATTACAGCTCCCCTCTCTACCTGACTCCAACCTGAAAAGGTCCAAACCTGAGCTGGACACAGAGAACAGTTGACTGTTAAATTGTTAATGGTATTTTTCAATAAAAGTTGGATCCCAACCCAAAACCAAGCAATTATTTGTTAAATTTATCTTCCCTTAATCCTGGCCCATTGAGTCCTGTCAGGTCTGGGCAGAAATGTCCCCTTTCTTCTCAGGCAGCCTGGTATTTGCCCCGAGGCTGCTCCCGCTCTCCTTCCGTCTTGACTTGGACCAGGTCTGCAGTTGGTTGGGTTCTACCGCCTCTTCCAAGCCTCTAAGCCAAATATTTTCCCCTCCACAGGTTTCCACTGACAGGCTGTGGGAACCAGCAACTCTACTCTACTGTCTGTGTGCTCCACACTCTGTTAGTGTGCAACTGTGTTTCTGAGTACACACACAGTATGTCTCACACTGTATTATATTCGTCTGTAGTTTGTCCTTTTTTTTTTTTTTTCTTTACTTTTATCCATTTTTGTGGAATGCAGATCAACTGTTATATGGAGAACACAATGAAGAATCCAGTGCTCTGTCCATCATTTACATGGTTTTCCCTTGGTTTGTCTGCAGCTTAGGTGCTGTGGTTGTAGTCGGTCATGAAGTTGTGCGGTCGGGGCTCCTCCCCTAAGAAAGCTTGGTGTTATTTGCCCAAAAAACTGTATAGGTTTTAACTGTTCAAGCATCCACGGGGTCAGCAGCAAGTCATTTAAAGCCCAGTTCAGATTGAAGATGGAACAAGCTGTTAACTTAGTCCAGTCTGAAACGTTCTAAAACCTGCCTGCTTGGACCAAAGCAACAAGATGATGTATCTTTCCAAAAGCAGCAACTCACTGTAATCCTGTTAAAACTGCTGTCTTAAAATATCAACAAGGATAATGATAGTGAGTTATGTGCTACAGCTGCATTTCAGTGTTTATAAAATGGCAAAACAGTCTTTTTCTGTGACTCAGTATTATTGCCAAATCAGCAGATTACCCAGAATGTTAAAATACTTCAAACAAAAGTGCAAAAAATGATTAACACTGTAAATTATTGTTGATTTAGTGGAGAAACAACTGATGATAATGCTGTGTTTTCTGGTAACAGGTGAGCCACAGTCAATACACATTACACCCACTATCATCTGGCTTGAGATGGAGTGATTCTAATCGCTGCAACATTTACTTGCTACTCTCTAAACCCATTTCATCTTGTCCCGAGTTTTTTTGTCTGGACTTGGCTCGATGGTTAGATTTGAGCACGAATACATGAGGGTGAAGTCTAATAAATGTACATGTTACACTTAAGTTAACCCATGGAAGTTTTGCTTAAGGGTAATTTCAGTTTATTAATTGTGGAGAAAATACCACACTATGATGCCCTCGAACTCACATGTCACTGAACACGTTCCATTCACAGTAGCTGTGTAAACATGATAGAAGCAGATGTCAAAATGTTGCTTAGCTCAGTGAATGGAAAGTTTACGAGTTAAAGAGAAAAAAAAAAAACACCCAGATGGAGCCGTTGATACGAACACCATTCTGTGTAATTTCTGCAGTGAGGAGTTCCTGAACCTGAAATATCAGCTCAACATAAAACACCAGGCAGTGAGCATGGAGGTCAGACCTGATGATAACATTACACAGAACAACACACCTTGTCAGCCACACTCCTACAGACTCCAAGTAAGTCCACCTGAAAGATTAACCAACTCAATCAACAAGGAGGTTACAAAGGGCTGTGGGCCAGTTTCAAGTGTGAAGAAAAGTGCTAACAAGTTATTGAGGCTTTACATAAAGAGACACTGACCTTTAAAGTTGATGTTCATCTATTTATTGATTCACTTTTGTGCCAATATCTATTTAGATTTACATGTAAAATACAAATGAGGTTCAGAATGCAAACTATACCCCATCACGTGCCTTACTTTCTCCCCAGAGCTTGCACTCAATCCTCTTAAAGGCAGAAAAAAGTTTCTTAATCCAGTTTTTCCACTCTTCCCAAAAATATATGCATTAAATCACACATTCTAACAGGAAAATGCATCAATTTCAAGTATCCGTGAATTCCCAAAATGCACAACACAGTTACAAAACATCACTAGTGAGTCTGGACCAACAAACATGTAGCTCTTTGTGTATTACAAATAAAGGACAAAAACAGTGCTTTTGCATAATGGACCAGCATGTATCAGAAATATCACACAGGTTAGTTTGCTCCTATTTGATTTTTTTTTTTATGCTGCTTACAATTTTTGACCTATATGATTAATATTTTGTATTAATATTTTGTAATATTTTGTTTGTATTGCGCTGGTAGCTGATTGTTTGTTGACGTCCATTTCTAAGATAATAGTTTCCTTCATACATGATAACATCCACTATTTCCCAGCCTTTCCTGTGTGATGTCAGTATCAGTGTTGTCTTGCATTGTTGGCAGCTCTTGAAGTCCTTTCCACCACCCTAACATCAACCTGCTGGCATCGGGGAAGATTTATTAATATCTCCCCAATATGTATATATAAATATGTCTGCAGGGTTTAATGGGCTGGGATCCTTGACGCCAGACTCTAAATATATTCTCCTGTTATAATGAAAGATCAATCATGAGCTGTCTGATGGGACTTCAGGCTCTGTGGAACAGGTTTGATTTTGGAAGAGGTATTTCTTTTTGGTAGCTTCCAGGTAAATGGGTATGATGATAGTGCTCTTACCTGCATTTGTATAGAAATAATGGTTGCAATAACCTGGACTCCAAGAAAAGTTTTTTGAATTTAAAAGAAAATGGCTGCATTTAGGAAATCTGTGTTATAGACATTGCTTCAGCAATATACTTGATTTTTACATATTTGGTTTCCTTCTGTTGTTTGATGTAGATTAGATCTGTCTTGGCGGAGGTCTGTGCTCCCAAGTGCTTTCCTTGTTTACATTAGAAAAATCCCAAGGCACACCACCACACAAAAATGTTACAAAAAGTATATTTATTGAAATATAATGCAAATCTAGTCTCAATTGACTTACTCAGTGTGAAACCAGGGCCTGTTTAGTTGAGCACAAAGCTGATATTCTTGCAGGAAGTGAAGACATACACGAATCTTCCTTAACAGCTCTGAGTCTCTGTTTTTTCGTCTTTATATCAGTCATGCTTGAAAAGCCTCACATAGATACAGTAGGTTGTGGAGAAAGGGAACAGAACTGGAATAGCTTTGTTTTCACAGGGCGTTTGGAATGAGAAAGCTGAGAGGGGTACGTCGGCGACCCCTTGGATGGACCCCCAGCTTACGGATTGAGGTTGGTCATATAATAGTATGGGAGGCATATCCCCCTAACCCTAACCCAACCCGATACCCGGAGTTTGCGGGTAACCCACTAATCCACACATCACTAGTGAGGGGGGCTTTATCAACAGAATGCACCGCATCAGGGCTGGTTCAATTTCACTTTTATTTTGCAAAGGGAAACAGGAGACATTTGTTGTAGACTGGATCAGTGGTGCGTGCAGTGGTGTGTATCTATATCACGCTGCTTGCTTACAGTACCAATCAGGTGAAATTGGATTATTTTCCACGGCACACCTGATGATTTCTCATGGCACACTTTTATGCCACAGCACACTGGTTGGGAAACACTGGCATAACTAATTTTCCTCAGTCGCATTAGTGTAACCTATTAACCACAACTAGAGTTGAGCTGTCAGAGAAAAATGTACTTTATTAAACAAAATGAAAATCTGACTTGGCAGGTGACTGAGCTGTCAAACAAAAAGCCTGACACAGCAAACATGAAAGCCTTTCATTTGATGTGATGTGTCATTCATAAAGGATAAAATTACTGATAAACCACCAGTTTACTAGTTATACAGCTGAAGAAAAACAAATAGGACCAAATGAGACAAATGAGAATCCCAGGCATTTCAATTTAACTCTAAAGGGACCCAGAGCTTTCTGTAGTGAGCCCCCAGTGACAGTCAGTGGTGTTATACTTGAATATATTTCTGCACTGGATTCATTTTAGAGCTCAGGTCCCATGATATCAACTGATGGCATCTCTAAGTTAATGGTAGCATTACACACTGTTGCTGCTGTAGAAGAGCAGAACATAAACAATGGGAAACATAGGCCTCTACACAGAAATCATTTTAGGCTTTTATCATGGATGAAAATACTAACAAAAATCTCACATTAGCTTAAAAGGTTGCACTACTCTTATGCACTCTTGTCCATAAAATTGGAATAAAATAGTTTTACCCTTTGTTACGAGATGACTGTAATGTGATTTGTTCTTGATAGATAATGTGTAACTGTGACTCAGTATGTAATCATTACACAAGGTCAAAGGTGATTACTAATGTTTAAAAATAGGAGGAAAAAGAGGAATTTGTCTGAAAAAAAAAATTATTCCAACTTTATGGGCAACAATGTATTATGAACCTTGCATTTATTAATTGTTAACTAACGTTGGTTACATAAAAGTACTTTGATTACATAAGGAACTGTCAGAAATGAAATAAGATTAAACAATTTGCTAATGCTGCTTTGACAATGTTGTAAAATTGTATTGATTATATACAACTTTTTAATATACAGCAAACATTTTCAAAAGCCAGTGGCCTGCTGCCGAAAGCTGACACAGCTTCTGAGTCCACATGTACATCAAACATGAGCTATTTCAAGAGTAATTGCTGCTGATAATAAATGTAATTATATGTGTTCATCAAGTTTTGACTGTTGTATTGAATGCAGGAGTCATGTGTGAAAGTGTGTGACTGGGTGAGGCCGGGACAGCTGCCTGAGGGAAAAAAACAACCTGTGCTCAGCTCTTCCTCTGTCTCTCACTCTCAGATACACCACAAGTCATGTTTGTGGTTTCGTGCATTTTGACGTTTGTAATACCTATACAAGTAATTGTTCCTGACACTGGCAGACAGGTCATTGGCAGTTCTCCCACATTTCTGCCTTTGTAGTTGGCTGACGGTCTTATACCTGTATTTTTTTCACGCGGGACAAAATAATTGTCATGGCATCTTAAAGGGATCGGCGTGTTCTTCCAACTCAGGTTTCTCCCTCAGGTGCAAATAGCTGCCAGATGACTTACTTCACATGGTCTTTTTTGTTTTTTTAATCCAGGAAAATTTCCCAACACAAAGGTATGCCCATAAAGTTGAGTATCATACTCAGTGACGTGTGTATTATTAATTTGTTCCTCTGTTGATGTACAGAATGATAAGAGAGCAGCTCACAAAAGCTACATGCTACAGCGAGTTCAAGACCCTCTGGAGTTAAAACCACATACAAATAATAAGGACTTTGAGGTCATGTACAGGCAAAGATCAGTCCAAAATCTATGTATGCATCTGGGAAAATGTCTAGATTGATTGAATATTGCTTTATTAATTTCAACTGGTACCATGTTTACCAAATTTTTGTACATGCAAAGCAATGTGAAACCACATAACAGAGTAAATACGGTGCTGGAAGGAGGCCACTAATGCTGATTACAAGACAACAATGCCATAAAAACAAGATCAGAAGTTGTTTTTGTCACCACAGCACCATGGTATTAGTCAGTGACACTGTGTTCCTGTTGAAAATATGCTCATTGGCCACTTATGCCTAATAGAACCCACAGGCACGTACTTTTGTTTTACCCAAATCGTCCCATTTTTCCATTTAAGTGAGAAGAAAGAGCATTGTGACGTAATAACAGAGGATGTGGTGGACAGTTTGGACACCAAAGCTTCACACCGCTTTTCTTCTCCCATGAAACCCAAAAAGAATTGCTATTTTTATCCATCACCATCCCAAAGTTTCTTGTGCTTAGTGTTCTGTATATATGTAATCCAGACCATGTTTACACTTCAAATACACATTTCCCTGTTTCCATTGGCAGATCATCCTCCACACATCCTTACCTGTCATGTGGGGTTCTGCAGGGGTCATGTTTAGGTCTACTTGTTTTCTGTCTGTACATGCTCTCATGCAGTGTTTAATTTGTAAAGTGGGAGGTGCCCGAACGCAGAGAGGGGGGTGGATCCAGTGACTTTAAAGGGGGGTGGAGGTAACAGAACTGTCTAAAATGCTTAATGTAAAAAACCTTAATGTAGCTTAATGTCCAAAAACTGCGATCAATCATCACCAAATTTATTTAATAAATTGTCTGTCTGTCTGTCTGTCGGTCTCTCTCTTTCTCTGTCTCTCTTGTGTACAAATTGTCAAGATGGTGTGAATGACTGGACTCAAGCGGTGCTGAAGGGAAAGTGTTTTGTTAACAGAAAAATAAGGCTTAACGTGGACAGCATCCATAATATTGGGGTTTTCATTTTGATTTTTGCAGAAGTGAAAGTGGACATGATTAGAAATGTCCACACGAAATTTGCTGATAACTGATCGCAGTTTTCAGACATTAAGCTATGTTAAGCGTTT
Source organism: Sphaeramia orbicularis (assembly GCF_902148855.1). NCBI lineage: Eukaryota > Metazoa > Chordata > Actinopteri > Kurtiformes > Apogonidae > Sphaeramia > Sphaeramia orbicularis. The sequence continues at coordinate 30,697,980 of NC_043960.1, read as the reverse complement.
TTACATTAAAGGTGCGGGAGACTTTCGTGACCTATTTTTCATCAAATCTGTAAAACCTCAGTCATAGCCTAAGTATCACGAATCTGTAAGTCTTTCTGCGATTACTCACCTGAATCTCTTGCATTACGGTGAACAATTTTGAAGTGCCATCCACCATAAACAAACCATTTGTTTACAAACCGAGCTGGGAGGTCACTCGGGCATCTTCAGATTCATGATACTTAGGCTATGACTGAGGTTTTACAGATTTGATGAAAAACTGGTCACGAAAGTCTCCCGCACCTTTAAGCATTTTAGACAAGATTTTGGTGTAACTTCGATGGGGAATAAAGATTGACAAGACAGATAATAATAAACTTTTTTTTTTCATTTGGGCTATTTATTTTTTCATAGAGGTGCCAGATCCAGTGAAATAGGTTCTGGATCTGATGTTGGAGGTGCCAAATCCCAGTCTGGCTGGATCTGGGTGAAGAATCACCCAAACAGCACTGTTATGACAAGTACAATTTTAGTCACTGGCTTTTCACTGCCTCAGGGACAGATCTGGAAAATTTTACACTGGGTTGGAAAAAAAAAAGGGGTGGGTGGGGGGCAAGACGTCTTCAGAGAGTGGTATGGAGGATGGAATTCAGCAAAACATCCACAAAACTACATTAAATCCTTTTATTGTTATATCACGTCCTGTATTGACACACCCAAGTGTTCTTCATGTACAACAGGAATAAGACCAGTGTTCAAACAAAGTAAAACTGCAGCCATTATTATCATTTACATGACAATCATCATATGAGTTCATCAGAGCTCGAAATACAGAATACCAAGATTCAAAAACTGTTTTTGATTGTGACCCCAGATTTTAGTTTGCATGATGTCCCTGGGCAGGTAACATATACAAGTATGTGCAACATGTTGGTTATTTTGTTGGATGTACAGGCATTTATTGAACATATTTTGTTTTTTGTCACATATTGATTCACTTTTTATAAAGCTTGATTACAGTTATAAAGTTTTGTTTCCATTTATCTCATTTTGTGCATATTGGAAAAGATTCTTTCTTATTCTTTGATTTGATCTAGGACCATTTCAGAGCAAGGCCGTATTATCAGGCTGTTATACCTTATATGACTTACAATGGCCTGACATTTAAAGCAGCATTTAAATAAAATCTAATAAATAGGTACATTTTGTTTGTTCACATAGTTATTTATTCATTTAAAATATATATATTTCAGTGTTTGGTGTTCCATATGTATGAATCTGATAATCTTACTTCTGCTGTCTACAAATGGGAACTTATTTAGAGCAGGATAAATATGATATGCTTCCCTGTTCTCGTGATTCTGGGTGAGAGATATGTTTTCTCTATGACCCCATTCCCATGTAGCCCTGCAGACCGGAGGGGGGGGGGGGCACAGTGATGGACACATCATACAGTATGACTCCAACTCCTGACTCTGTCATTATACTATACACCACTCACTCGGATAGCTATATACGGTGTAAACTGTTTAAGATAAATCACTGAATAGCAAAACATTCTGCCATCTTTTGGTCAGCTGAAGTGGACAATGACACTTTTTATTATGGTGCCATGGAATTGAAAGTCCTGCTTCCTTTAATTAGCGAAGCGTCAAATCCTCAGACAGTAGCTTTTACATATTTCTAAATAGACTGTGGATTTCTAAATGTCCTGGTTTATTTTGACCTTCAATCCATCAACGTCTACATTTAGTCTAGTTCTCTCAGTTTTCGCATCTTAGTTGCTGACATTCCTAAATGTTGAATGTTGGTCTTCACGTTAATTAAAAATGGTTGATTACAAAAAAAAAAAAACAACAGTTGCTTAAAATACATCCATGATCAAACTATATATTAAATTTAAAAGCAAATTAGTTACCACTCAATGTAGTTGAAAACAATGTTCTGTAGAACATTATAATGGAATGCAATCCAGAATAACTTTAGGTTAATTTAATTATAATCAGCTGTAGCAGCTGCATTTTTGCTGCATCATATTTAGGTGTACTTCTGTGTATTTATGTATAGAGGAAACAATCAAGTAGAGCATGTAACAAATGAATGTCCTATTCTTCTTCTCTGGATCACATTACTTTGAAGTCCATCGGCTCTATTTCCTTATGTGAATCATTAAACTTAGATCTACTCCAATTTAAATCTGTTAATTTCTTCCAACTCCAACACTTTGACTTGATTGTATAAACTTTGTCATAAAGTGAGCACGCCACACTTCATGTTAAATTGCCCTTAATTACCAGCATTAGAATGTTCAATTCATAAAAGCTGCTCATTTCCAATACTTTTAGCAAGTTCTTTCCTTTGTTAACTAGTCTAAACTAATTCTCCTGCCTCCATTATTATTATTCATTTACCTATATAGTTCTGATGTGTTTATCATATAGTTACTGAGAAGGTAAAGTTTCCTATTGCTGGTACTAACAACTGTAGTAGTAGTGTATCCACTGTTAGTGCTTGGAGTAGTAGTATTCGCAGGTATGGGTCGATGACATATGACTAATAACAGCAGTTCTAGTTTTTATCAGTTATATAAATATACTGAATATCAATTATGTGTATCGTCACATAACCCTAACCCTCAGAACTTATGTAATGACATTACAGTAGACAGGTACATAATTGCAATTTAGAGTACAAAACATAAGCCAACTGACTATGAATCCCAATCTACCTTTAAATGTATTGTGTGAAGGCTTCTCTGCATTATTAAAGTCATATACACAGGAAATTATCAGCTATAACAGTTACAGTAACTTAGTTAATCCTATTTCTTACTATGTTAAGTGTTAAAATCAAGTAAAATGTGTTCATGCTTTTGTGCCTACAGAACATTTGTGTTGGAGTCTGTTTTGTGCTGAGAGTGCTAGCCACTGCTGATGTTAACTCCATTTCTAAGCTGGTGGACATGTCAGTTGTCTTCACACTTGATTACTATGTATGCACACTGATTTCCATGTGGAGGGTCTCCCTGGTGCTGGTACAAAGATTCACTTTTTTACTTTTACTATTTTGCCTCTTTTCCAATGACAGCGATCAGCACTACTTGTGTTTGCACAGCATAGTTTATGTGTTCTGGTTGTATATCTACACAGTGGTTCCAGGTGAGCTGAAGTGATACCAAATGTCGTAGATAGGTTGACCCAGCATTGTCACTGTGTCAGTACTTCGTGTGTGTGTGGTTCGTTGTGTTGCAACGTGGGACACCGAGGGAAATCTGTAAACAGACTACATTTTCTATGAGGCCGTCTCTGGATAAAACATCAACACGTTTGAAATATGAATAACATCATCCATGCTCCTCTGTTCCCTTTGTTCGTGACTGCAGTTGCACTGAAGACACAATATATTTGCATAGCATTGTTGATGATGACCCACCACACTGATGGAATTCTACAGAGGAAATGCAGCTGCTTGTGCCAAAACCAAGCCAAGTAACGTTGAGCTCCAGTCAACAACGGAAAGGCAGCGTATGAGTGGATTTAAGAGCTTATGCTTGTGTATTTTGACTTGAGTGACAAGGCAGAGTAGATCTTTACACCCACTTGCATAAACAGTAAATGACCAACTCCTTACATTTTGCCTCAGTTGACAAATTCAATAGAAAATATGAGTGTAATGCTCAGCAAGTGTAATAATAATTTTGCAGCACTAGAATCACTTCTAAGCTGTTAATAGCAAATTTGTTGAACAGAAGTCAAACCACTGGGATTGTCATTATAACAATAGTTGTTATAAACAGATCCACCTGTCATCCTCTTCCTGATAGAGTCGCTCGAGCAAAGCACATCCTTTAATTTTCCTAAACATACCTGTAGCCCATATACACACACACACACACACACACACTCTCTCTCTCCTGTAGATACTGAGGGGGTTCACTTCAGACTGGTAGTGTCTGGGACTGTTAATCCTCGAAGCCCCCTTTGAAAACTGGGACAGAGATGAAGAGACAGAGAGACAACTGACAAAGTGCTGTAACTAAACGCCATCAAATCTGGGAAAATACCTACAAATCCATCTCACCCAGACAGAGACAGAGAGGGGGAGAAGAGGTTTGAGGAAACAGGACTGGTACAGAAAAAAATTTTAAAAAATAGATGAGAAACCGACAACGTCATCTCTACCTACTCCTCCTTTTTGTGTCTAGAGGGGAAAATGAGGGGAGCGTCTGAATCACAGCCCCTATTTAACCACCTCCTGTTTGTCTCATGGTGTCAGAGACTGTCTGAAGGAAAGGCCTCTGCACCGCCATCAGCTTGTATCAACTTAAGGAGTTTTTATCTTTTATCCAGCATTTCAGAATTGTTTTTGATTTCATTTTAGTTTTAGTCAGGTTTATGCTGAAATACGTTTGTCTGTTTTGAGGAACTGAGTAGTTTCAGTTAGATTTGATTTAATTTTAGTTTAAATGTTTTATATTTGTGGTGTTTTTTAGAAACTGAAATGGGTAGGAGGAAATAATGTGTGTCATTAAATCTGATTTACAAAACCTTTATTTATTTAAGATATCCTTTAAATTTGAATTATATTACACTGTTGCCTATAAAGTTGGAATAAAATATTTGTTTACCTCTTCTCATTAAATGATTGTGACAATGCGATTTATTCTCAGTATGTAATCGCCAAACCTAGTCAAAAGTGATTACTGATGCGTGTAATTAGGAATAAAAAGAGGAATGTGTCTGAAAACCAAATTAAGCCAACTTTACGGTCGATTTTAGTAATGGTATATTGGTTTATTAACCATTGTAGAGATTAAAAAAAAAAAAAAAAAAAGGCTGACTTTACACTCAGTTGTTTATTTCTATTTTTATTTTTTCTCATCTTTTTTTCCTCTCACTCTCTCGCTCTGCTACTTTCAAAATTAGTTTTCAGTAACTATGCTACAACTGGTTTCCTCATCCTTCAACTACACATGACCAACAATTTACTCTTGTGATGTTAAACTCATCCCGCTGTCAACAAACACCACAAAGAAGTCCAGTTTCCAAAATCTATTCACAAAAAACACACATTCATTGAGCCACATTGTTGCTTCATATATCCTCACTACTGAGTGACAAGTTCATTCATTACTACAAAGGCATATTCTGTTGTTTTTAGCTAATACTACGTAAACTACACTGTCTTACTGCAGGAAATACTCAGAGAATGTGGATTAATGCCACTGGTCTCATGTCTCTGTGTGCTAGTATATGAATTTGTAGATTCAAGTAGACCAGAGTATGAGTGATAGTACAATGGAAATGGGAAATTATATTATTTATAGCCTTTAAATGTGTCAAATTACTTATATGCCTTAATATTACTTCTGAGGGTATTATTATTATTGCATTACTGAGACAAAAAGAAGGTAAAATTGAGCAAAGCCTATTATGTAGACTGAAAATACCAAAAACTGCTTAAAAAACTGATCAATGGCCTGGCAGAGGCACCACTTCTGCAGTCCCAGACTTCAGGAAACCTTTCATCCGACATACAGATGCTTCCAATCAGGGTCTCAGTGCAGATCTACATCAGGAGCAGGCAACAAAAATGAGGGTAATTGCATATGCATCAGATAGGCTCACTGAGTCTGAGAACGACCGCTTTCATGCTGGAAAACTGGAGTTCATCACTGTCTGTGAAAAATGTAAATGAGTGCATCATGCACAGTGTATATGGACAAGTGTACATTCTTACATGTTGTCAATAGTCACACTATGGATGTCAGTGGATGGTGCATCTGGCAAAAAAAGGGATCAGCCTTTGTGGAAAACCTGTGAGAAATGATACTATAATTAAAAAGTGGACAGATCAGTGTACACCACAGCAGTCTGTCAAAGTACAAAACTCTAATACCATATGGATTATTTTACTGTCATTGCTGTGGATTAATTAATGAAAAACTTAATCAGTACACTTTAAAACATGTGTCTGGCTGAAAATGAGTGGATCAGGAATCAGCAGTTGAGGATATTTGGCACGGAGATTCCTATTGTGTGCTGTAAAACAGCTGTAAGAGCACAACTTGTTCTCCCTGAAAAGTATAAAAACACAGTGTTGAAAGCATTACATAATGACATGGAACAGAGACAACCACTCTTGGCTTCAAATGAAAAGGGTGATTGAACAAATTATTACTGCTTTACACTGAAGCCAAGTAGAGCGACCAGACCGCTCACCAGTATTGACACTAATCAGATCACTTGTTTTGCACAACATACGTCAAGGTCTGTAGGTGTATGAGACAAGATAGTTCAGGACTAGGCCTTGAAGTTTGGTGAAGTTCAGGTGAATTTCAGGTTCAGTGAACTGTAGAATAACAGGCTCAAGCACAACACCATACCACCCAGAAGGCAGTGGCCAAGTTGAATGTTTTAATAAGACCGTGCAAACTCAGATATAAAAACGAAACAAAAACAAAGCCAACTGAAAGTAGTCATTAAGTAAACTTATTTATGCCTGCACATGCACCAGCCATGAAGTTACAGGACTTTCCCACTTTTACCTTTTGTTCAGAAGATTTCAGTGATGTCCAGGTGATTTACTTTTCAGTCTGACATTGGAACCTCTGACTAAAACGAAACTGTAAAGTAGAAAAAAAAAAAAGGCAAGGGGCATATTAGATTACAAGCCAGTGATAGAAAATATTCATACACTGTACATAGTGAAAATTTCAGAGCATAAGCAGGAATGTAAAGACAAAAGCACACGTGTATGTAAAATTTTCTTCAAATGTGATCTAACTTGAATAGGGACCCAGTGAAGTAAAGCCAAGATTTCTGCACCTGGTTACATTTTTTGTTTTTCAGTAAAATTGTAGCCACAGCATTTTTAACCATTTTAACACTTAGTTGTTTTACAATGCATTGCTGAAAAAAAATCTGTATTACAACAAAAACTTCAGAATTTCTTGCAGTATTTTAGTCTGGATCATACATTTAACATGCAAAAGAAAAGACAACACAAAGCTCTTCTCAACTATTACTGATGAATGATCAAACAGGAGTCTGTAATAAACAAAGCCAAATAACAGTTTATGTACAGTAACCAGAGAAGCCCCTACTTCTATAATGTGACAGGTATACACACTGATCATCACTAGCATAGCAGTGATAATATATTCCATGACTCCCTATGGTTTAGGGAAATATAAAGATGGAAAAACAGAGGACCAAGGACTGAGCTCTGCAGTGAAATCCTCCATATTTCACTGCAGGGAATTTTGATGTAAAATTACTAGAAATTCTACAATACAGTACACAACACTGTATGAAGTTATTAAGGCAAAGAAAAGAAAAGGAATGGACTGACAATTTGATAGCCAGTAAAAAAAATTCCTGTCCAAACTGGCAGCTACATAGTTGTTATTTATAAATTACTGAAGAACAGACTGGTAGGCAAAAATATCAAAACATTAGGTGATAGTTAAGTGTAGACCTGGGGCTTAAAACAAGCAAGACATTTAAATGAATAAATACAAAAAGCATAATGAATACTGAATGTAAAACACAACAATTATGCAAAAGACCGCCGTAACAATGAGTCCATGTTAGGACTGGAGTTGTGCAGCACTGAACCTTAGGCTTGAAAACTGCATAATTTCATTTTAGTCTTTTGGTTGGTAAATAAATGTATGTATTAGATTTCTTAACCCATAAAGACCCCAACAGCCACTGGCAATCAAAAGTATCTACTCATCTGTGATATTTAATACCTGTTGATCCACTGATCCTATTAAAACATGTAAATAATTGGTGTAAAATACAGTTTTTCATCTTTTCATGGCCATCAAATGTGACCCATTTGGACGTTCAGCGGCTCTGTAGTTACCATGGGAACAACATCATCTTCTATAACACTGATTGACCAGTTAAACCCATGGAGTTGGATCAGTGACAGTGGATGGAGACACTGGACTTATGTTCAGTTAATGATTTCTTTGCTGAAAAAGTTACTTTTTCTTCAGTTTTGTCTGTTTCAGATATAAAAACCCTCAACTTTAATCTGAGCTTTTATGAACATCTACATAATTAGTGAATTAAATTTAGGAAAATTCATGATTTACACCAAAAAAAAGGCAAAATACAGAGGATAATATTATAATAAATGGTGATAGATTATTTAAGAAAGGTTAAATAGAGAGAAAAAATCATTTGGGGACTGACACAAAAGTAGCGCTGGGTCTTTATGGGTTAAGACAACCTGAAGTCAAAAACATTACACCCATGCTATTCCATAGATGAATTCATTAATACTCCCGTTGCAACATTATACCCTATTTCAAGTCTCTGTTAGCTAGCTTTAATTTGATCACCAGTGTTAGTTCATAAATATCTATGAATGGACTTAGTTCCCACCTCATTCATGCATTATTTTTCAGTAACTCTGCAAATTTTCTCTTCTACACACCATGAATGGTTGATATTTTATATGTGGTGTGAAAACTGAAAGCTCAATGACCTTACTCTAGATAAAAATGCATAACTTTTTGCTATGAAATATTCATATTCTGTATTTTCTCATGATGAGACATGCAATGATGCAAATTAACCACACAGGAAAAATACCTTCTGCCTTTTGTAAATTTCATAGTTCATGCATGTGTTAAACTAAAACAGGCTGTTAAAACCCCAGGTGTATTGTAATTTATGGTCAGATTTGATCATAGATTAAGAAAAGATTTATATGATATGCTGTTAAGACCTGTCTAATATTGTAGATAAAATAGTGTTGTTTGCTCCAGAGTCAAATCTCAGAAAATGTTCACAGTAATGGGTCACATAGCGGTTATTTGAAGTCACTTTGCTATAGCACGACCACTTTTTCCAGAGGTGTTCCACCTGCTGTGCAGTCTGCAACAATGGTGAAACGTAATGGTCATTATTAGACGTTGGAGTTGTGTTAAAACCAAGTGTTCCCTTCTGTTTATTTTGGCAAAGGCACAGTGATGTGTTTTTAATCAGCTTCAAGCAACACTGGAACTCTATGGCACAGATGAATAAGCTAAATAAAATGAAAAGATCTCTGTTTTGAACATTTCATCATTCATTGCAACCAAAAAGAGGAAAGTAATAATAAAAAAGCAAAGATTTTGGCTGCAGCTTCTACCGTGTGTGGCCCTCGCCTTTGAGCAAGAGAACATGAGAAGTGCATTATTCCAAAATGAAAGGATAATTTCATTTCATATCACATAAACAGATGGGTGTTTGGCAGTGAAGCCCTCTTCAGACCACATGAAACTGCTGTATGCATGCTCTGTGTCTTTGGAGAGAACCACACAAACATCAGCAAACCTATTTTAATGATGTGAAATGTTTTAAGTCATCTGGCCCAGATCAGTTTAACCGACTAAAAAGCTTCGTTTTAAGCTCACTGATGAACTGATGAGCCAAATACTTAGGGAGGAAATAAGTGAGAGAGAGTCAACATTCTCTGTGATATTGAGATGGAGCCTGGGTTGTCCTCATGACACTAAATGGCTCAAAGTTCAAAACATAAATCAGTGAGGATGATCTCCAACTGGATCCATGACCACGGCTTTGGCCACCCTTTAACTGTGGGTCGCTGCGACTGTATACACAGCTTATACAGTAGCATCTGGTATATTTAAATAAAAGTTTGTGTCAATTAAGTTGTCGCTATATGTCAGGGTCTGTTTACTAATACTGGTCGTAATCAGTAATAGTAAATATTACGATGGCATTAGCTGTTAGATATATATTAGCTACTGTACGTAAGTATTAAATACAGTGGCATTAGCTGTTTGTCAGTGACCTGCTGGTTTACTAGTAATGCAGAATACTGTGACACATAAAGTAATCAATCAAAGTAGCTTCACCTTAAGCTGCAAGGCTGAAATTGTGACGACTGTATGATATAGTCATGGAGGTGACCCTGACTACCATTCAGTGGCAATTTCTCATAGACTGCAAGGGAAGCCCGGGTTCCCCTAAAATTACGAAAATTAAATGGTTAAACATGTACGGTTGTGTTGACATTTCATTGACTACAAATGTGTTAGAACATGTTCATCTCACAGGCGAGTTCGTTCAGAATCAGCTTTAACACAAATCAACAGATTCAACGTTGTTCACTTCTCATACATTCCTGTTGCGCTGTTTTCTCATTCGATCTCTGCTCTGTGCATTTGCCCGTAGACGCCAGGCGTCCATGCACTTAAATGGGACTGAGTGGAACAGTTTTTTTCATTGCGTCAAAACTGGACGGTAATTGGATAAATGCCACGATGTTGTCCGGCCCCCAGATGCCTGGCGTCTCTGGGGGTGAATGGAGCTGTGGGCGGAGCTTGGCTGGGCTGGACACTGGGCTTCCATGTGCTGATTGGAGGATCAGTTGAAAGGTTGAATCCCGTTTGATTGACAGCTATTTTGAGATCTATTCCTTCACTTGACAGAGTTCAGTTTAATACCATCACGCATTCTGCTGTGAAATCAAGAGAGGAACCACTATGAAATTACTTGTTCATTTCTTGCACTGTAAATAAAACACACTCATTGTACTTCCTTGTTTCAATTTAACATAATTTCAACGGTTTCTTGTTTAGTTGGTACAATAAGGTCACAGACCATTTTCTTAAAAAGGAATGGAGGGCCGAATTTATGTTTAGATAACTTGACTTTTTTTTTTTTTTTTTTTTTTTTTATGTAAGCTGACAATGAGCTTCCCTTCTCTGAAAGACGAACAGCCACCACTGCTACCATTAGCTCTATAATGGAGGTAGTTCATGTTAGCTCCAGTGCAAAACATCATCCAATATAAACTTCTTGCACATAAATCTACAATAGTGCACCTTCAAGGTTAAATACATGTACTGAAAGTTGTTTGAAAATATTATTTTTACCTTTAGAAAACAAGATTCTGTCATTAATAAAAGGTAATATTTGTTATTAGAGTGTATGCAAAACTTTGTGAGACATCTGGTTTTATATGTGCAGGTAAAACCGTTAAGTAAAATGACTGAAGGGATTCAGATTTAGAACAATGAGTGCAGCTGCTTATTCCAGAAGATTATTTGGTCCACACAGTGTGGGTGTACAAAAGGGGGGGGTCCACACCTCAGAGACACATAATAGACCCAAGATCTAAAAGTGTTCTGACAGCAGTGGTCTCACCTAGCCTAAGTGTTAAGCAGTCAGACTCTGTGGACTCACACTGGAAGTTTTGAAGTGTGCAAACATCAGAGGCATCTAATCAGGCCTCTTTGTTTTCAAGGCATCTGCTGTCTCTCTCTTTTTTTTTTTTTCCTCGAGTGTGTCTTTCATTTCAGGGAGCTGCTTCCTGACTGTGTGTGTGTGTCTGTGGTTTCCTCTTCCCTTTCATCTGCTTTTATTATTATTTAGATCCTAACAGAGAAAGAGAGGAGAAGAAAACTCACAGTGACAGGAACCCAATAACTCCCCACCCGCAAACACACACACACACACATATTTTGTATGTGCTGTAGAACAACAGACAGTTTGTGGGTGCGTGCACACACACACACACACACACACACACACACACACACACACACACACAATGCAAACAAACACATGATCGGACACAGTTAAAAGGCAGCACATTAGGGGTAACTGGAGACTAGCTTGAGCCCATACAGTAATTATGTGTCTACACCTGAGACGGGAAGAAAAGAGAGGAGAAAGAAAGGAAAGAAAAATGAAAAAAGAGGAGTAGGGGTGAAGAACGGTTTCCAGAGCCCACCTAGGTCGAGACAACGCTGACGAGAGAGAGGCTGAGACAGAGGGAGAGAGAGAGCAGAGGAGGTTATAAAGACAGAGAGAGATTATGAAAGAGTGCGACAAAGCTCCCTCAGCTTAAACAAACCTGACAGTCTCTCCCTCAGACAGGTCTGTGTGAAAATGTTTGGCCTCAGCTGTCAGCTCCAACCATAACAGCTCCTGGTAATACATCACTGTAATCACCCAGCTCCTACTAAATGCAGCCATCACAATCACTGAGCACCGAGACACGCAGTGTGTCAAGCCTCCACACGAGTCCTTACACTCAGTTTACAGGTACGAATAACATTATTTATTATTCTGCTGATTTGGTACAGTACTTGTGCGTTGCTTTTCTGATATACGTGATTTCTTTTTTTTCTTTTTTTTTATACTTGTATTTTTCAAGATTGGTTACAATTATTTTATTGCATAACTGTATACATTATTTAATAATGTGAAAACCAAAATATGCCCTAAAACAAAACCAATTCAAAATGCTTTGCTGGCTACAACAGTTCACCATAAATAGCACCGATATGGTTATGTCAAAGCACAGTGTAGCTAATAATACTACCAGGAATATCAAACATACAGTACAAAATAAATGGTATTTACCACCATGGATGTTTTACCCTATTTATTGCTTTATAAATGGACTCATATAATTTCGCTGTTTTTGACGTGAATTTACCAAAAAGCCTATTGTGTCAAAGTGGAAATAAATTTCTATAAAGTAACATCAATTAAAACACTTAAACTTCACTTAGAAAGCTAAAAATATTGTATATTTGACTGTAACACTGACAACCTGTACTGTAAAACCTGTACTAAAATGAATTCTTTATGTAATTATATATTAGTAACTTCTAGGACATTAAATGCAGGAGGATGTGTTCTTGACAAAAAATAAATAAATAAATAAAATAAACAACTTGTTACAACATGGATGAAAAGTTTGTTGGACATAGTGGAATATTCAGTGTAAGCAGATGTTTATAATCACTGTGTCTTGTCTTTTAACATATACAAATGTTGTATTATTAAAATGAAGTACATTAAAACATGTCATTCTGCCATTTTTTGACATTCTTAAAGATTAAAATGTAGTCAAACGTCATTTTCACAACCAGAGCATGTTTTTTTTTTCTTTAACTCCCAGTAATAAAGAGGAACAGGTTGTGTTTAAACCCTGCAAAATTTCTTTAAGTACAGTCATTAAGTAAACCCCGTCCCTTGTATTTTTAGACTGTTAGAGCAGAGGTCTTCATAATGACTGAGATAATGTTAGAAAATGAGCACAGTAAGCGGTGCAGTAAAAGCTGCTTACATGTGTTTTATAGCTGATGGTTAGCATGAAGCAAGCAGCTTTCACAATTCAGCTGTTTGTGAAATCGATATAAATCATGTTAGTGTGGCTTTGCACACACCAAACACACAACACAGACCACATCATCCATCTTATCATACATACCACTCACTACACTGTTGCATATCAATACATCACATTTAGTGCTGAGACTTTGTGTCTGCTGTTGAAATCAGGGCTATTGCACTAATGGCCTTGTTGATCGGTTTAGGTATAGTAAACCAGTCTGCTGCATGCATATGGGCTTCTCTATCACAGAGTTCAAGATCCATTAGATGGGATCACTGAGGGAGTCATTACACTGTTTAGGAGGACACATCATACTATTGTTGGTATTGATACTGGGCCGCATCTATCAAAGGTTTGCGTGTATTAAAACGTGTGCAAACTCATTGCACACACAAAAAAATGTACAAACTGATTTACTAACAGTGCACAATAAGGTTTGCGTCTTTCAAAGGTGCAAAATAGTGCATCTGATCCTGTTAGTACATTTTCCACAATGAACATGCAATTTGGGGTGTTTACATGCAGTTGTGTGTGTGGTGGGAGGAGAAAATGTAAATATATTAATTTAGCACACGCAAAGTGATTTATCAAACCCGAAAGCAATTTTGCTCATAGAAACTGTGTCTATATTTACCACGTCTCAAAAAGAGGTACAAACAGTTTGAATTGAGCACACATGGCTCCAGTTAGGAGACAAAGAAATGATGAAACAAGATGCAGAGAATACATTTTTCACCCTCGTGTAAACATTTTTGGAGTGACGGAAGAAAAAATAATTGCAACATATGTCACCCCCCCCAACACACACACACATACACACTTTACGGCTCCTGATGATTGTGATTAAAAATACACACCGACATTCGGCTACAGTGTGAAAAAATTACGTGCGCATGACAGTCATTCAAAAATAAATGAATGAATGAGTCATGCCATACCTTCTGTGACAAAACTCCTCCAACGTTACATTTCCTTGCATCTGGATCATTCAGCGCACTGTTCCCATCAGTGGTGGTGTATCCCACAACAGTTTATACAGTGTATTTTCTCCAGTAGTGTACGCAAAATCCTCATTTAAATAGGGTGGTCTCCAAGACTTTGCACCTGTTGTAATTTGCGCAAGCAATTTTTGTAAATCACCAGCAAACCGTGGTCACACCCCACACGCAAAATTCTAGATTGTGCAAGCAAATTACTACACACAAATTGGAATCTCAGTAGATCCGGCCCACTGTTTGTTGGATTTGCAGAATTTTCCAGAAAAATGAACTTCTTCTCTAGTTGGCTCTAGATCCTGCTCCTCATAAAAATGTAGTTTTTATATCAGGTGCCTTTTTATTTTACTAGTTTGTTTTTCATATCAGTCATCAGCCTCTTAAATCTGTTTATACCTTTTTGCCACTAGGTAGATATGCATGTTTTATGTCCAGGCCAGATAAAAAAAATAAACACTAAAATACAAGTTTTCCCAAAGTATTCATCATTCAGTCAACCAATGTTAAGTAATACAAGGCATGTCAGTACATTAATGTAAAGCACAACTGCTTGAAAACTGTGGAAAAAAATTACAGGTGTGACATTTAAGTTAAGGATGCTGATACCTACAGGAGTGTTTAATAGCTCGCCAAAGTTAAACCACTTGCCATACAATGTCTTCATTTTAATACTCACAAAAAAAAAAAAGAATACATATATATATATATATATATATATATATATATATATATATATATATATACTGTATATATTAGTGATACAGTACAGTTAAAGAGACATAGTGACATAGTGGAAAGGAAAAAAAACAACAAATAAACAAAAGACAAATCAAGCAAATAAAAAAAAAAAAAAGACAAACAACGACAACATCATATTACAATGAAAAATATTGTTAACATGAAGAGCAACTAAGCAGTATAGATTGATTAAGGGTGATAGGAAAAAGGGAAAAGGGGTGAATGAAAGTGAGAAAGTGTGTGTGGGGGGTGGGGGGGGGGTTGAGAGAACTGATAATTATTACAATAATGATAATAACAACAATACCACAACATGTAATAATAATGCTAATTGTCTTGTTAGTATTATTGTGGTGGTGGCAGAGGCAGCCAAAATAATAGTAAACTGGGTTAAATAATTAAATATTTATACAAATTTATATAAATTTATATCAATATGTGTTTATATTAAATAATTTAAATTAATTCATTTAAATACTCTGAGTGAATGGTGAGTCTCTGTAATGTCCATTCTGCCCTTGGGTCATTTGATGCTACTACTTTGGACTATTTACTACAGAGAACGCTAATGAGCTAAGTACAAGTTCACTTTAACACACAATATGTTGATGTAGCAATACAAAGTATTTATACAATTTAAACACGCAGTTGTCTTTAACTTTGTCAGGATGTGAAATATCTGTTAAAAAATCCAAATGGTGTTGACAAACTAAAAACTAAGCTGGGTAAATGTTATCGCTCTCTCTAAACCAGACCTCCTTGATAAAATCAGTGGTAAACCAGCCACTCTTGTGTTCTGTGAGGTAAAATTATTTACTGTCTTGAACTGTCACAGCATTTTCCCCCCTGAAAGATCAAATCAAAGTTCATGTTTTGGTCACATTGTTTACGTTTGCTCTACTTGGTTTTGCTTTACCCAAAGTTTACCCCATCATGTTGTCAGTCCACTTCATTTAGAACTTCTGTTAGTCTTTCCTCTTTTACTTTTGGTAATGACAGCCCTGCATAATTTCTTGTAATCAGTTTAGCAATAGACACCAACACAGTGTTACAAATTAAAAATCTTCAGCTGGTTCCATCCATCCATCCATTTATTTTCTGACCTGTTCAGTCCTTGTGAACTTCCTGGGGCCTATCCTGACTACCTATGGGTGAAGTCAAACTACAGTTCATCAGTTCATCAAAGGTCTGACATATAGTGACAAACACCCATTTACTCTCACATTCACACCTACACCTAGATGAAATCTCCACACAGAAAGGTGATAGTGCTAACCATTACACCACTGTGCTGCCTTGCATTAAAACATTTGCAATTAAAAATATTACATCAGCCCTGACTTGACATCCTTGGCTCTTTCTTACCGTTGTTGGTATGCGCTTGCCGTTGTTTACCATTGGTGATATGTAATTATTGTTGAAATATATTGTATTGTAAGTTATGCTGACAATCCATCAGATGGTTACAATGTAATACACACCAGTTTTCCTAATCTGTTTACTATCTGTTATTTACATTATTACTCTAAACAGATGTAACTTTATCTTTAAGGAAGCAAAAGTAATGTGTTATGCTGTATGGATGAGAGGTGAGGGTGGGATTTAATAAGTTTTCTTCTTCCCACTCCTTTTTGAGCAATACTTATTGAATTTATTTTGTTATTACTAGTGTTCATGGAAATTTCTATATTGTCTTGATCACCTCTATTTATTAATGTATTTGCTCTGATATTAGTTTCTTGTACACATAAAAGTTTTGTTTTTTCTTCTGCTCGAAACAAATAAATGAATGAAAAAAAAAAAGACTTACTTTTAAGTTGTGAAGTTATGAAGGTGAAGCAAGATTTATTTGTATAGTACATTCCAATCTGACCTTTCTACTGTATTACAAGTCTGCTTTTGAAAGAAATGAAAACCTGAGCACGTATCATGTCATGAAACAAATACTGATCTGGGGTAATGAGGTTAATGGTCAGTCCCTGAATTCAGGAATGCACCTTATACTTGGTCACAAGAGTATGATTAGACAGGTTATGTGCTCATGTTATGTGTTTGCTTAAAAACAATGCTATTTAAGTGGACCTTATTGCACACATTGCTCTCAGCTAACCACTAATAATGGCCTAATGTGTGTAAGTATTGAGCTAATGATAGCTGAGTGCTAATGTTATCTTCTGTTAGCCTATGGAGGCAGTGTGAAGGGGAGAGCAGCTCGTGTTAGCAAATGATTGTGGTTTAAGGAGGCGTTGATAAGAGAACAGAGATTAGCAATGGCATAAGGTTTTATTTTAAGTCTCTGATAAATGTCTTTGTCACGGCACACAAAGGCCCAGGTGCACTGGATAACACACCGAAACACACACAAGTGCTGTCACCTGTGTGCGTGTGTCCATATGTTAATGTGAGTAAGCACAAATCAGACTCAAATACATTTTCACTTCCCATACATTTTCACTTCTTCCTGAGCATAGACAAAGTTACCAAATCACTAATGTGTTAACATTACAAGACACCTTAAAACCGCCCACCCCCAAGTGCATAATCAATATCCTTCATATCCCATCTGACTTAAAACGTTGTGTTATTAGTGTCTGAATATCATACTTCCAGTTCCTGCACTGTGTTGTTAAACACTGTTACTTACTAGTTAATATAACAGCAGTCAGGTGGAAAATCACTTTTATCAGAATCCTTGTATATTGCACATAAACAAATGAACAGAGCTACAGTATTAGCTGGATTAGCATGTGTCTATGTCAGCTTTATTGTATTTTTTCATGGGCTCGTATCACAAACAGAAGTAATCCATGCAGACAAGAAACAGAATGGAAGAAGGATTTCTTTCTTCATTTGTCAAGGTCTGATTGTACATGCCACATGCTAAACCATTATACTGGTAATGACAAGTGTTCTGTTTCAGCCTCCTAAATGTGAGTGTGGAATGACCTACTGTTTGAGCTGACCATGCATGTTGATAATGCGGTGGCTGAATCTATCAAGCATTTCTAAAAAAGATATGCAGGATATGCTGACATAAATGAGCAGTTATGTCCCAGTGACTTTTCACAAAATGCCCTTTATGCTGAAAATGTTTAAAACATCACACAACCAAAACCCAAAAGCACTTCAGTCTGCGCTTTCAGAATATCCTCAGGTAATTAAACATCTCATGATCTTGTCCCTTTATGTAAAATTGTTTCTTGATTCCAAACTTTAGACCTCTATAAATGAAAATCAGATACTCTTAATGCTTAACTGTGAAAACTATCAGATGTATCCAGTGAAACACACGTTTAGCATTGTTGGATTCACATTCACATTTCAAAGTGTTGTACTTTCTCTTCAGCATTTGTTTTTGTCGAGGTGAGACTGTCCTGTAATCAGCCCTATCTGTGAGAAGCTCCACTCTTAATGTGTCAGTCCCTGTTAACCTGAAAGATGAATGACCAACAGAATGAATGAATAAGCTCCCGGCAGCTCACGACACTGCTGGTTCCTGAAATTGGTGTGTTGGTGGTAGACAGAGCAACAGCTAAACTGTAATTTCAGCCCTTAAAACAGTATTTAAGCCAGTGTCTGACGTTAGCCTGCAGACTCACTGTTTGCCTCTGCAGTCTTTTACACTCCATTAAGAGCAATTTTGCCTCTCATCTGAGTGATTGGGCATGCTGTGGGCTTTGTTGTTTATGACGCTTAAATACTTAAATACACCACAGTCACACTGTGCATCTAAACTGACCCTCTGCCTGTCTGTGTGTGTGTGTGTGTTTAATGTGTAGCAGTGACATGGCATCATGCCTGTGGTCCTGTCATTAAGGTACTGTAAATAAACCTTTGGAGGGTAAATGATGCCACCACGCAAAAACATGGAGAGGCCCAGACGCAGACAGAGACAGAGCCGCACACACGCGCACACACACACACACACACCTACACACACACACACACACACACACACACACACACACACACACAGCTATCATTCATTTAGACTTGCTTTCGTCAGCACAATTCAGCGTAGTGTGTATAAGTATAAACAGCTGTAAAGTTGCTAATGGTGCTGTCATTCCAGTTTCCATAGATAGTGATTTACAGCAGTTAATGTCAGGTGGATCAGCAGACCAACCTAAAGACGTATTCTAATTGAAAAGGAGTCATTCATTCATTCATTCATTTTCTGTGCAGGGTCGCCAGGATGCTGCAGCCTGTCTTAACTACCAACGAGTGGTGGGATGCAGGGATGAAAAAAGTACCACTGTCCAGGAAAAAAAAGTTTTGGGAACAAATCCTCCAGATGCTCATAACTCCAGGAGTCTCCTCCTCTTTGTTCCTTATCTCCTCTAGAAACAGTCAGTTTGGTTTAAATGACACTTGAAGAAACTAATTATTGCATTAGTCCACCTAAAACTGGACTTTAAAAGTACATGTAAACATGTTAATTGATGTTTTAATAGTTGGACTAACCCACCCAGATCATGTGATTGAAAGTCAGTCTACTCCTTCATGTATATAGACCAGTCAGAGTACAATGGGATGAGGTGTTCTACATGTGCTACAGCTCTACCCCAAATCCAGGCCTGGAAGTCGAACAGCATCTGGGTTCCTAACTTATTACCTTGCTACTGACTGTTGTTGTGGTTTGTGGCATCATACGTTGACCTGAAATGGCCCAATACTAATAAGCTGAAAGGATGCGTATCAACTGTTGAATTGGAGGTGGCATGATTTCAACAGTAAATCCATTACAATCCAGTGCATGTACGCAGGGACAAAGACAACAGTCCCATTAAAGTGGCTTATAGTTATAGCTCGACTAAACTGTGCATGTAAACAAACGGAGTCTCAGGATGAAAGGATGCGGAATGAAGGAACAAATTAAATAATTAGAAAACTGATCATCATTAGTACATTACATACCATTACCAGCATGACCTCTGACGTACATCAACTGTACACTTTAACATCTTGCTTAAGGAAGATATAGATATAAATAATAATTTTTTGCCACATCATTATCCATTTTATGCACCAGAGATCATCGACTGGTGGCCACATCCACCCCATCAAATCTAATCTCCTCTGGCCCAAAGAATATTAGTAAATTTAGAAAATGTGTGGAGGAAGAAAGTGTGTTCTGGTATTTAGGGTTTGTAACATTTTTTTTTTCCTCCTGTACTGAAGCAATCCCAAAAACAACTGAGATGGAAAGAATTTTATTAGGAAAAATTTACAGACTTCAAATATTTGTGTTTGACCTGCAGGTTCTAAATACATTATAAATCCATCTGTCAGCTTATTATTAGTGGAGCCAACACCCCCCGCCGCAAGCTTTTTGCACACTGTCCGATAGTATTAAAACAGTAAAATCTGATTAATATTTCCTGCCAATTAGGACTACATTCAGTATCCAGTGAACTGTCTCCTCTGGCTAAATTATGGCTTTCTCATGTATCCCCATGTGAACACACTGACATAGACTAATAACAATAATATTAATTTTGTGAGAAGGTGAAAACATTATTAATAACAATAAAATGGTCCTAAAATTAACCTGCCAAGCTCCAAACTGGGAAAATGTATCTCAAAATATCAATACGGAACACACTTTTGAGTATGTATGTGTGGTTTGGAGAAACGTACAAAAGCAACATTTTTACTCTGGCAACTGATTTGGAAACACAGTCTTTTCCCAGCTCTGAGTTGTTTCAGAGTTGTTGTTTTTTTCTCTCTGCAGCCCCCTCCTCTTATTTCTTATCACAGACAGTCTCTGTGTCTGTCTGGCTCCTAGTTTCTGTGTCATGGTTGTCTGACTGTGGTCTCATACACCATGCTCACACATTACATAACGTCACTATGTTTCGGCAGTTTGCAACGTGCCTGATGCCAAAACTGTCACCATGGAAACATAATTGACCAAGAATTTCCTAATCCACCAGTCACCATTAAAAAATTAGGAGGAAATCTTGATATATGACTGTTTACAATCTCTTTTTTTTTATTAGACAGCCACTTACTCTGTCTTCTATCTTTTCCTAAGTCAGATGGTTTCATTAGCTTTCATTGTCATTCTCTTCCTTTATTTTTTTTGCATGTTCTTTCTCCATTCTTCTTCCTAATTATTTTTTATGGATTTTAACTATGATTCCTCATTTAAAAAAAGACATAAAATCCCAGAAAGTAGGACTAAATAACTCATCTTCTTCTTCATGTCATCACCCATCTGTTTGTGTTTTGCAGGAGAAGTATTGCACTGTGATGAAAAACAGGAATGGTATGTGTTGCAATTGGACTGACAGTCCCACGCGGCGGCTGAGACATTGGGCAACCAACCAGTAGATAGTTAAAAGTGGTTTGGATTCTTCAGGTCTGGTGGTTTGAGTGGGTGACTGGATTTAGATCACTACAGTTAGATACTATGTTGGCTCAGCAACTCTGCAGACAAACACAAGGCACAGACAATGTGAGTGTGTGGGTTGTGTGTGTCATTGTGTATTATGGTTGATTTATATCTATCATTATCAGACGAAAACGCTCTCATTAAACTGAAAAGTCCCACTGGCTGCAGCCTTTTTTACTTTTTTTAAAGGTTGAGTATGTAATGTGATTGTATGCTTACATGTAGTTTGTGTTGGACTTTGTCGAAGTGTCTCAAATCCAGTCCTTCTGTTATTGCATAGTAGTGTTGTTTTTGTGCTTCCATTCAGTGTGAGAAAAGTTTGACGAGTTAGGGTTGTCTCAAATGAAAACAACTGAAATGAACATGAGGACACAATGTTCTTCATTATTTTGTACTGGTTAGTAAGCGGCGCACTACTTCCTGCCATAAGTGTCTGAAGATGCACAATTTCACAGTTGAAATAAACTCTAATACGGGAGTTATAGGGCGTTTTCACACAGCGTACTCAAGTCCGTATCCAAGTATGCTGGACCCCCAAGTCTGCTTTATTTTATCCATGTGAATGCAACCGTTCTGTGTTCGAGTACCGTGCCCGAGTCCAGTTGAGAAGGTAGTCCTGGGTCCGGACTGCCCGTCCTCCAGCACGGTACATTGCCATGTGAATGCAAAAATCCAGTGGATTTCTACAACCCATTTCAATTCCTTCTTAATTTGTTACATTTTTGAACTAGTGATATTTGCACATATAAGGCCAAGACTTCTGAAGAACATTTCTCTGAGTACGCCATAACTGTTTATCAGCAGCAGCGGTTGTAGTCCATACTGAAAATATGTCCAAACTTCGAGCCAATTACCTAAAGTTTTGGGGCGGCCATGGCTCAGATAGTAGAGTGGGTCATCCAATAACCAAAGGGTTGGTGGTTCGAATCCCGCTCTGTCCTAGTCAGTCACTTCACCCTCCTTGCCTCCAGTGCCACTCACACTGGCGTATGAATGGTCAGAGGAGCCGTAAGTGCGAACTGGCAGCCATGCTTCTGTCAGTCTGCCCCAGGGCAGCTGTGGCTACAAATGTACTCATCACCATAGTGCGAATATGTGAGTGAATGAATAATGGGTCAAAAATGTAAAGCGCTTGGAGTGACCAAAAAAGCGCTACATAAATCTAATCTATTATTATTATTATTATTATTATTATTAAAATGTTCAGTTGTTGGTTGTATTAACGAAAACAAGTGGCTGAATGGGACAGAGAAGCACAATAAACAACCTGGAGGGGGTGGGGTGTGCGCTGAAACGACCTTTCTCCTGTCATTACTCAGAAATAGGGTTGAAGATGGACCTGTGGAGTTGAATTAATGAAGAATTCAGACCCAAGCATAGCATTTACAGTTTATGGAGACCATAGGGAAATGTTTTAAAATGCATAATTCCATTTAAAAAAGCAAAATATCACTCCTTTAACAAAAAACAACTCAGCTTGACACAAGAATAAAAGCATGCTTGGATCTGAACCTCTAACTGTTCGGTAGAACAGAGTCAACCTTTATATCATAATTTTATTTGGTGAGAATTTGTAGGAAACTAAAACCAAAGCCTATTTGTTCAGAATTTGTCTCAAATTGGGTTGAAAATAGAGAGAAAAAAGGATGTGAAACCAGATTGAATCATATAATTCATTCTTGTTTCTTTTCTCCATGGATGAGTGCCTTCTTTTGGCAGATATCTGGATAAATCTAATATCTGCAGTTCGTACACGTTGAGCAATGGGTTTGATTGATTTTCTTGTTTGAGTTTGTGTTGCTTCCCATGTGCCAATCATATCAATGCACACTGCTTTAAGTTACAAGAGTCTATTCTGTCTGGGTGCAACTAGCTGACCACAACACGAAGGGTGGCCATGTCGTTGGACATGAATGTCTTTCAGTGCTGGAAGTTCAGCAGTATTTTCCCTCTGAAATCAGAAAAGTAATGAGCCCACCCAGGCTCAGTTGAGAAAAAGTGTAAAAGAGCCATGTGTGAATCTGTTCTCTCAGTTGTGCAAATTGTTCCCACAGGTTTGTAAAGTTGGAACGACACTCACAAATTTGATCCTCAGAAGGAAAAAAAAAAAAGAATTATCATAAAACATGATAAAGCTTAGTGTTGAAACATAAATTACACATCTTAAATGATAGTCCAACAGTTCCCAAACATTTTCAATTTCAGACATAAAAGTCACGTTTTGTGTGTCCTTTGGCAATGAATTGACAAAAATACATCATGAATTGCAATAATGTTTGCATTTTTATTCAAACTGTCAAAACAATGCATCTGAAAGTCTCTTCTTTGTCTTGTTGTGTCTTTCCCACTGTTTTTTTTTTTTGTTTTGTTTTGTTTGTTTTTACTTCATTTTTATTGAACACCGCCACAAAAAAATACATATTTGAGTTGTTAGATTTGTTTTTTTACATTCTGCTAGATCACAAAACAAAGACAACACTGACAATGTAGAGTAAACAGTTTTCACAGTTCCTGGCCCAGGTGGACAGACTGAGAGACTTTACAAGTTTTCCACCCTCACCTGACCCCATTCCTCATCCACCACGGTGCCCATCGGTCCGCAAATTGTGTATTTTGGAGTCTCAACATAAAAGTTATCTTTTCCATAATGTGAATTCTCTTAACTACTGACTGCCATGTAACAAATGTCGGGGGATCTTTTTTAAGCCAGTTTAGGGTTATTGCTTTCCCAGCTGTTGTATGTAGTATATGCAGTAGATATGTCTTTTTCTTGCTCATCTCTGTTTCAGGGATGACCCCAAGGATGACCAGCGGCGGTTTCCTAGGCAGCTGAGAAGCAAATGTTTTTGTCCAGTAGGTCAAATATCTCCATCCAAAAATTGTCCAAAAGGGAACACTTCTAAAATACATGTATGTGGTTTGCAGATTCATCTCCGCACTTCCTCCTGCATGTACCTGTTTGACTGGGATGTATTTTGGGAAGGATTAGTGGGGTTCTAAAGGATCTACATTTCCACTGTTTTTGTTCTGTTACATCTCTTACCTCTCTTCTGCATTTCCCATGGCTACGGTGAATTCAACATGTATAAACTCCTCCATTATTTCCTATTCTGACTAGTTAATACAGCTACATATCATATTATAGTTATAGTATACCATAATTTTACTGTGGTAATTGGCCACCTAATAAAAACAGCTCAGCGTGTCCTTTTTGGCTTCTGATGCAAACTTTGGGAAAGGTAGAAATAGACAAGAAGCTAAAATCTAATTTCTGCAGGGACTGGTCAACTAAAGGATATACTTCACAGTGTGTAAAATTCACATACATCACACTAAAGTTACTAATCCTTGTGCATGGATTCCAAATCTGTGGGTAGCATGGCTTATAAATTGGCAGTACAAATTTATGTCATAGGTTTAAATAGTTCTAACATCACTCTGCTTTTAATAAAAGGTGTTGTGGAATACTGTCAGCTTCAAACTGCGTGGTTGAAATGGAAGTTTTTAAAGCTTTTCAACTCTACTGCCCAGTTTTAAAACATAAATGTCATAAATTAAAGTCTTTATAACAGTCACATTTATTATAGGGTTAGTATAAGTTAAGTATTACATTTGTTGTTTAGCACAAACATTTGCGTGACTTTAATCCCTTTTAGTTTCCCTGTTGCTGTTCTTTCTCCTATGTGTCATCTGCAGCGTGATGACTGTGGTTAGTAAATATGTATCCAGCACCGTACACTGAGTCACTGAGCAAACAGAGAGAGGGAGGAAACAGTGGTGGAACGTCAGGTCCTCATCTCTGCCAGCCTTTGTTCTGTCCAATAATGGCTTGAGGCGAGGACTGCGGTGTTCAGGTATCTAGGTAAAGTCAGATCATTTAAAGATATAAATAGAACACAGTCACAGAGCAGTGAGTCAAATGTACAGGGACATGTCCGAACACATTTAACCTCAGAACATAGAAGAGTTTTAGCATTTGCAGTTTAAATCTTAATGCAAAAATTATTAACTCCTTGGTTTTTTGTTTTTTTTTTTATTTTCCATCCATCCATCCATCCATGCAAAAACCACCCCCATTGTAGGTTTTCCAATAAAACCTTCCACTTGGAGCTTATGGCTGACTCGTGTTAAAAGAGTGTGTCCTCCACAAAAGTTTGTCTTCTTCGATTTATTAAACAAAAATACGAAAAAACAAAAAACACATACATACAA
Source organism: Sphaeramia orbicularis (assembly GCF_902148855.1). Lineage (NCBI taxonomy): Eukaryota > Metazoa > Chordata > Actinopteri > Kurtiformes > Apogonidae > Sphaeramia > Sphaeramia orbicularis. The sequence continues at coordinate 30,672,501 of NC_043960.1, read as the reverse complement.
AGTTTCACTATTTACGTTATACTGTCCAAAACATGGCAAAAATACATACAAAACATCCACAACCATCAGAACACGTTCCGCACACGGTCAGAAAATCCGCCAGCTCTCCTCGGCCCTAATGCCATATATCCTCCAGACCTGTCGCACACCCCAAGCTCCGCCCATTGGCACACACAACAACCAAAAACACCTTTTTTAAAATAAAATTAAATTCTAAAATCACTATTCAGTAATTAATAACAAAACGGAAATTAGCAAATGGCACCTACACCCATCACCCTCCCTCTTTTTCTTCATCAAGTGACCTTCGGTACCATGACAGGCGCTATATAAATGCACCTACAAAACTTATTTTGCCCCTACAAACCTGTTTTTTTGCTTTTACAAAATGTCTTCTGTGTTTATAAAACTTTTCTGCAGTTACAAAACATTGTCTTCTTTTTGATGGGGAGGGGGCGGGGGGGGGGCGTGGATGAGAGGCATGTCCAGACCTAGTGGTGATGGACAGACATCGCCTCATTCACTACAATGGAGCGATTGCGAAGTACCACCATAATGTGTCTATTTCACCTTAAATAACAGCCGGGGCTTGGAGCTTGGAGCACAAATTGGTTCTGAGTTCTGTAAGTGAAACTGTATCTGTTTACGGATCTCAGAACTGGTTTTGAGAACGGAACCAACTTCACTCTGCCGGATAATAATAAGTGGTGTTATTCAAGGTGAAATAGACACATTACAGTGTTACTTTGCAGCCGCTCCATTGTAGTGAATGAGGTGATGTCTGTCCATCAACATTAATATTGCTTCCTGTCTGGACCAGGTCTGGACACGCCTCTCATCTAACCACGCCCCCATGTTAAAAAGAGGCCAGAATGTTTTGTAACCGCAGAAAAGTGTTTTGTAACTACAGAAAAGTTTTGTAAACGCAAAAAGTGTTTTGTAAAAGCAAAACATGGGTTCATAGGAGCAAAATAAGTTTTGTAGGTGCATTTTCAAAAAGAAATATATATTTTTGGTTTAGAAAACTTCACTTGTGTTTACAATACTTCATGCACATGTACAATGTTATCTGACCTCATCTTGGCACCATACTGTCTATATTTGCAGTGTAATGTTCTTGTACTGATTAAACCACACATCACATTTAACTGAGGTACCATCCTGTAGTTATTCAATGACCAAATCCTTGTAGTGGTGGAGGTCAGTTTGGATGGTTGTATTGATAAGCTTTGGATTTTATGAACAGACACCACTCCCATGTGAAACTGAAAGTAAGTATTACTGCTTTTACACATATTTATTTATTACTGTAACCACGTAAGTTACCAACTCGCCTTTGTTTCTGTTTTTGCTTTGAGGAATCAGTTCTGTTATTGTCAGCAACCCATGGAAAGACTAATGTTATTTTATTTTATTTTGTTGGTTTATGTATATGGACAGTGCACATTAATCAACATTTTCATCTGTTGACCCTGATCAAGTTACATTTACAGTGATCATTTACAAAAATGCATGAATAATAATAGAAAAACCATACTAATGTTAATAATAAAAAAAACAACATTATTTAAAGTATCCCTGCATTCAGCATAACATGCATTACATAAAACATACAGAAGATTAAAAAAGACATACTACTATAACACTATAACCAGTCAAAGACATTCAGTAAAACAAATTAACGCTACAACCATTTAGTGTATTTGTCCGTAGAACTCCATTATTATTACAAATCACTGAGCTTTACCATTGGACTGCTCTTCTGTCTCCACAACTTTATAAAAAACTCAGCTCTAAAGTCTATCAGAATCACATTTCACAATCCAGACTACTTCACATTTCCCTTAATACACACACCCTTGTTAACAGTAATATTATGCAGTGTATTTTCAGCTCAAGTAGTAAAGTGTGCATTTTTTCCCCTAAATTTGTTAATTTTGCAAAACTTTCACAACATGATTATTTTTTCCTCATGCTGCAGTTGGTTGTAATGGCATCATCTTAACCTTCCTCTTGTGTTATGGTCAGCACCAACCCATTTAAGGTTTTAAATGCATAGAAGAACCACATATAATGTGTTTATTGCATCAAGGCTTTTTGACTTTATCAAGAAACTCTATTTCAACAAAATAATACCATTTTTATTTTCTTTTTTTTTTTTTTTTTTTTTCACTAAATAATGAAATTCTCTGGTTGAAATTATGACCTCTCTGTTGTTAAGCTTGGTTTCGACTCAGATCTAAAAATACGATTAAAAAGCAATAATTAATAAAAAGTGCATTGTCAGCCAACACACTGACAGCCAGCTCCTCTCCCAATCATATGAGTTTTTGGGGATTCTCATTTTAGAATAGAATAGAATAGAATAGAATAGAATAGAATAGAATAGAATAGAATAGAATAGAATAGAATAGAATAGAAGCTTTATTTGTCATTGCATAATAAATACAATGAAATTGCACATGCCCCCCACATAAAAAAACCACAATAACGTTCATACTACATTTTTCTCATAAATACATTCAATAAGGACAACACACACACCGAAACACATCAATATTAAAATACTACTATATAAAAGTGCAATTATATATATATATATATATATATATATATATATATATATATATATAAAAAGTGCATCTTATATAAAAGTCCTCTGGCTTATCCAGTATACCTGCTCAAAACAAAACAAGCAAAGACAGGCATGTCCAGACATGTGAGGTCAGTTCAGTAATGAGTCGGTGACTTGCAGAGTGCACATCGAGGGGTTCACTGACAAGAAAAGGCCCAGAGGCTCACACCAAAAATATTGCAAAACAATATTTTCATGGATAAGGAAGTCTAACAAGGTAACCAAGAGATGAGAAACAACTTGAGTGACAGATATTTGTTTTTAGTGTATTTTACAGCTGATATGAGACATGGGTCAAAACCGACCCATTAACATAAGAGATGGTAACAGAAGGGTAACACAAAAGGAAGGATAAATACTGGACAATAATTAAGAGGATTCCGGGAAAGATCTCTGATTCCCAACCCTGTCGGCTACGTGACAAAACTCTGCTCAGGTTTTCTAAAGGCAAGCGCAACAGATAAGACTGTCAACAAGAGGCGGAGAGGCCATAAAAGCAAATGGAGTTAAAGTTCAACAGAATATGACTCTTGAAGAAAAATGATCTTTATCTTTCATTTGTATTTTCAGGTTGAATTATCTTTGTAGGTCGGAGTTAAATGACCTGATTGGAGGCAGTTATAACATCTGTTATGTCCATATGCGATATTATATTATTTCTAGTAGAGAGAGGAGAAGTTACTACACAGCCTCTACAATCTCCACTATTTTACAATCAAACATTCCTCTGCATAATTACACTTCTAACTTATGATTATTTATCAGTGCATTAAATCTTTGGAAAGCTGTGCAAACCTGGCAACAGACTCCATGAATCCACTTCAAGTGATGAATGCACCACTTGAACTGTAAATATAATGTAATCAACAGATTCTGGACTTTAGGAGTTGACTACACATCAGAAAAGTAAAACGGAGGAGTTAGTAACTCTTCTTCAAAGCTCTATGAATAAGACTGCACTTGAGATGGAAATACAGTCCTCATACGCTGTCCTCTATACGAAAAGAAAATATGTCAAGAAAGAAAGTGTTTCAACTACAAGAAATGAGTGGTGGGGAAAAAATGGAGATGAAGACCTGCAGGTCCTGATGCTGCATGGAGGATAGTCTCTGAACAGTGAGATGGAGCCACTTTGAGAGATGAACTTTAACATTGTTTATAACATTATTGTAACTGAGTCCCTGTTCATGGTCCTGTCCAGTCATGTAAGACTTTGTGTTGTTTTGTTTTGCATGTATTCTGAGTGATAATATGGACGGGCACAAACAGGACCTATATGAAAGAGGTAAAGAAGGCATTCAACAAATTAATAAAGAGACATGTCTTCCTCTCCATTGGATCAGAAATAGAATATATTTTATTTTTTATTGTGCAGTGAGATACATTGAAATCGGGTAAATTAGGGTGTTCTACCCAATCCAAACAATGTACAAGAAATACATAAATATAAAATAACAATACAAAAGACCACAGAGCACAGACAGACTATATACAGTATATCATTTCTCACAGATATTATGTATCCACCTGTAAATAAACATGTTTTGTTAAAAATTTCTGACAACAAAATGTCCAACCTGAGGTGTCAAACTAAAATTTGACATGAAATACATATAAAGTTGGAATGATTTTTTTTTTTTTTTTTTCATGAAATGATTGAGACAATGTGATTTATTCTTTCAGATAAAGTAAAACTGGGACTCAGTATATGATCATTACATCTGGTCAAAGGTGATTACTGATGTGTATAATTAGGAATAAAAAGAGAAATGTGTCTGGAAACAAAATTATTCCAACTTTATGGACAACAGTGTAATAATAAATATTTCTATAATGATGATGTGAATCATTGGTTTATTTTGTTTACATTGTCAGTAAAATATCTTCAAAACATTTGAGTGTGTTGTTATTTTACTTTGCATTTTGTTTTACACATATCTTGCATGCACATTCTGAGGTTAAAAGCGATTTTGTATGTTTTAACTTAGATTTGTGAAATGTGGCAAAGCTTGGCAACTGTCTGTCATGTTCTGACCGTAAAGAGTAGTTTAAACCCACAAATAACCATCTGGTTTCTTTAACTCGGAATCAGAATCAGTCTTAATCTTGAAAGAAATGATAATGTGACATTTACTGTGATAACATTTTTAGCCATAATGCCCATCCCTAATTTAAACCAAACCACTTCTCCTAACTCTAACCAATGTGCTTTTGTTTCTTAAACCTAATTACAAACAACTTCAGTGTTTGATGTCAAAGTCTATTTGTGTTCTTCTTGCTGCATTCATCCAACAATGTGCAGTCTGTATGAACATTTCTGGAAGATAGTTGATTGCACATATAAGTGTGTATTGTGATACTCTGGACATTTTTTGGTTTTATATTCTTTTTTAGACTTCATTGAACTTCAACAAATCAGATAGGACTACATCTGTTTTATCTGAACTGTCACTTATGTACAAAATCCAGAAGGCATCTATATCATTAAAACCTCTAAAAATCAGGAGCAAAAGGGAAGTAACAGGAAATGTAAGAGAAGAGAGTAGATGTGAGATAAGAAGAAAAATGTCAGTGAAGCAGAAGAAAGAACAAATTACCTGCCAGATCTGTCATGTCGTCGGTGCTCATCCTGTGTGTTAATATGAGTCGACATGTTGACGTTCACATCAGCGCTTCTCATCTCAGAGAACAGAACATACTGCAGAGCATTAGACTCTCATTTCATGTATTTCATCCTCATGTCACTTCAGCTTATAAGCTATAACCAACAAGTCCTAAAGTGTCAACAAACATGTGTCATACCACCAAAAAAAAATATCCACTGAAAGACAAACCAATCCATATTTCTGTACACTATATTTACTGTATATAAAACATTCTTACCATTATGGCTTGTTGTCTGACAATATTTTCAGACGGGAAACTGAAGAACTAGAGCACTGTTCACAGACCCCAGACCCCCCTGATGAAAAAAGTACCTTCACCTAACTGAAATTATGACTCCATTGGTTATTGGAGTTTGTTGGTTCAAACAGAATAACCAAGTTCTGCAAAGCATTATGGGAGTTCAGTCAAACAACATGTATTTTCAATAAAGCAGAGTTTGGTATCTAGGCTCTAACCTCATCAATTCCTAATGGTATACTAAGCCTGGGCAAAATAAAGTCCACACCTGGGTTTAACAAAGTAAACTGGTAAGAATCTTTCATTGGAGAGTTACTGGAGTGACGGATATGTTTCAGCTGCAACAACTGCAACTCATTTCTTAAACAACCATCAGTTTGCTAGACAGAATAAGGGCTGGACAATGCTCAGATTCACTGGATCATCAAACTTCAACATGAAAGAGTTGTTCAAGGAGGTATCACTTCCATGCATGAACATGGACTGACCACCACAGAGTCCAGACCTGAACCCCAGTGAGAATCTGGGATGTGATGAAGACTTTACCCTGGCCAAAACGTAATGAAAGTCTGGATGGAAATCAGTTTTGTGACACTTATTGGGCTACTGCATAAGCATTGGATGGCATGAACGAGGCCACTGTGAATGTCTCCAATTATCAAATCTAAATATTGTGTGTGTGACTTCTTTTTTTTAGCCAGATAGTGTGTTTTCATATAGATATATTGGAGGAATTAATAAATATGTACGTTGATTCTGGCGTTGGGGTGGCAATTTAAATGGAGCTTTGACCTGACCACCAAATTGTAAGAAGCCATTCATAAGCCACTTTTACACAGAGATTCTGAAAAAGGTGAGATGGTGATTCCACCTTTTTTCCACCATTGACTGATTTCCACAGCCTGGCCAAAGGAGTAACAGAGGTGAAACAGGCTGGACTTTTACACAGTGGACCTGAGTTCCGGAAACAAAGGGGTGGTGACGCAGTGCAGCGTATAGTGTGACGTACAACCTGCGTTATCGGAAATACCCCGAGCATAGCAGTGTTGCTAACGTCTCCAGAGTCTTTCACCATTCCACAAATGTTAGCATGAATAGAGTCCTCCACCCCAAGTAACAACGGCTCATGGATCTCAGTGTCTCCCCAGTTTAACATTTTTTTGGTTGCATTGATATGTTTGTTTCGCACTAATTTTTAAATCCCCTGGCACAGGGGGGAATACACACAATACGTCATCAGAATGTCACACCTTGGTTGTGGAAGGAGAGGCGTTCCTTTTACATAGCATTCCATAATCATGATTCCACCTTTATCATGGCTCTGTTACTGCCTCCAGAGGCGTTACAGAGGTGGGACCAAATGATCCCACCATTTCATTTACACAGATGTCGTTCCAGAATAAAGGTGAAATGTTCCCGGAACAGAGGTGCTGTGTTAGAGGGGCTTTAGAAGCTTTGAAGACAGTAATATAATGAGTAACCTTTAACAATAAAGTCTCAGTGAAGGGCAGACACTAGAGCAGGTGGGCTGCACACTTCTGATTGGAGGGCGCTCACACTAATTTATTTTATTAGTTACATGATGTAGAGATGATCCAACTGACTTACTCCATGAGCATCAGTCATCCAAGTAGTATGTTGAGCCACTTTCATTCATAAAATGAAGATTTTATAAAGGGTGTATCAACAGGTGCGCTGATGTTTTTTCATACCAGTCTTTTAACTCAATTTACAGCTCTTAAAACATGTTTTAGTGTGTCATACCTCTTTAACAAGTCATTTATTCAACATATTCAACACTGTTTTTTGATAAACCTGGAGGGTTCAATAACCCCTAATGAAAATACCACCGCTGTACATTATCTGATGTGTGAATAATGAAGATCAACAACCTGCTGTCGATTACACAGAAGCTGCCCAGGCTTGTGGTTGCAAGGTAAATGTACCATACCTTTGAAATACCACAAAAGGGCTGGAGCATATCTCAGGTAAACAGTGTGACAGCTACAGAAGCTCAGGTCTTGAGTGTTTGTTGTGTAGAAGGAACACCATGACTGTCACACAGTAAAAACATAGACATCCACACCCAGGACCAGGCAACCATTTTATTCACTGGACCACCATTCAGATAAAAATCTTTACAATCACAAAATAAGTTAAAATGATAATAGCTTGTTATTGTTGGGGTAGGATATGTGTAGTGATGTTGAAAGTGCCAAAGATGTGCGACTCATTTGTCAGCTCTCAACAAACATAGAAATGCACACCTTTCTGGAGTGTAAAGTGAGTGTGAAGAGCAAAAAAAAAGGGGAGATGTTAATGAGCAGATCTTCTCCATCATCACCTCTATCTCTGTCTGCCTTTCTCACCCTCTGTGCTTCTCTTTGTCTGCAAACATGAGCTTAGCTTCTTAACTCCCCTATCTGCTGGAGCTGAAGTGTTCCTGCTTTGACAGGGTCAATATTGACAGAGCCAATGTGTGTGCTGTGAATGTACAGTAATTCTCTCCCCAGTAGACGCTGAGCTGCGTTGCTCAACACTCCAAACCAGACAAAGGCATCAGTCAGGTAGATTTACTCAGACCTCACGCAGGAGGGGAAACGAAAGAGATCCTGGATAAAAGCACGCAAACCTACACACACAGACTTCTGCATTTGCAAATAGTGTGGAGTCAGATTATGCAACCCTTCAAATTAAACATGTAAATTACAGATCCCTTGTGTCTGTAATTGCGGTCCAGACATTAACTGAAGTTGCCCACACCAGGTTAGGTCTGGGAACACAGTCCTGTATTCAAGTTTTGTTTTCTTTTCTGTTTTCTTTTTCTTTTAAAGTAGTTTGTGGAAGGCAATAGATCAGAATGATGTATAGTTAAGAGTATTTCCACTGAATCAAGGCATATTCATCTGAGACTTCGTGTCAGATGAGTGGGGATTTGCTACATTTAAAAAAATTACAACACACTAGTTGCCTCACGTGGCTTCATGTTAGTTTAGGATATTTCTCTTGAACCAGAATACAGTCTTGTGTCACATTTACTTGAAGCAGATCTCATGTTGTCTGTTCCTTTAGATGTAAAGTGCTTTGCATTCAAGGGTAATCATTACATTCTTCTTCCACATGGGATGGTGGATGGGTTGTTCTGTTTGTTACAGCTACTAAGTAGGGAGAAAATTTTTGAGTTTGGGGTTTAACTCTCAGCAGCATCCTTGTTGCTGCTTAGCTTCACTAAAAACTCTCACGATAGTATAACTAATAGAGCGTGGATGAACAATGCCTTACCTGTTTGTCAGTGGTGTAGTGGTCCCTGGAGAAGTAGGTATACCCTCAATTTTTGCCCTATTTTTAAAGTAGTCCAGAAAAACGCAGTTTTAGAAACGGTGATATATAAGACTACTCTATTTAGTGTACCCTAAAATCCATCAGTAGTATTTGCTCACTATTATAAAATGATCATGCAGCTGCATGAATGTAAATGTATTCAACATGAGGCAAACATAGCCTTTCATAACGTTAGCCTACTCGCGTAAACTATTGGCGACAAAATCTCTCCTCTAAATGTGCAGTCATATGACCAGTAGTTTAAAACAGTGACTCATTTGGAAACCACCTTAAACTTACCTCAGAATTATGTATTCCATGAAAGTAGGTTCTCTTGATATGTGTCACTCATTTGAAAGACGTTTATTCTGCCTTTCTTGTTCGCATTTCCAAAAACTGTGCATCTTTCACTGTGACGTGCAGTGACCTGTCAATCAACTGGTATGGCACTGGCATCTGAGGTGTCCAATCAGTTTCCAGAGGTGGCCAGCACTAAGCAGAGCCCTGGCTCTGGCACTAAGTTAGCAATATTTTCCCTGGCATGACCCGCCCTACTCTGCCTCTGATTAGCTCATCAGTCCTCGTGCCTAAAGTTAACCAATCTAATCAGTGAAGGCACCAAGTACTAGCCAGTTAGAGGCAGAGTAGGGCGGGTCATGGCTCAACCAATCAAGGAGAAAACATGAGCAATTTGGCTCAGATATTACTGAATGGTGTGCATCAGGGGGACTTAGAAGTGGGTATACCCAATGCTGACTGAATTATAAGTAGGTATACTTTGTATACCACCATATACCCTGGACTACACCACTGCTGTTCGTCTGTGGTTGTTGCTGTGCTGCTATTCTAAGTGTTGCACTTTTTAAAGTAAAAACACTTCTTGTGCTCTCCAACTCTGTTATAGCTAAACTTCCTGCCATCACTCCAATCAAAGCTACATTATGTTGCACAGGATGGGGTTTTCATAGGTATTTAGTCTCTCAGCAGTGCCTTGTCCACACATACAGGACAGTAATTCTTTTATCGTTTTGTTCTGCAGTTTGAGGAATTCACTGTGTTGGCTAAATAGAGATGGAACAGAAGGTCTGCCCATGTACTGCACGGTCAGAGCTACATATAACACTTATAACAAGGTTACATATGACACAAAGAAGGACATTTCCTAACAAATAAAGATAATGGATCCCCAGTGGATAATAATATGATCCCAACAGTTTGACTTTTATTTCTTCTTCTTCTTGTCAAACAGAGTATGGATGCCCAGAATAATACACTGTACACTTATTGAATTTTGTGCTGTATAAAGGCTACCTCACTCTGTGACATCTCTGACATTTGACATTTATAGACTTACACATTGAATCAGCACATTCCAGCTTCCATGCTTTTCCTGGCTGTATGATGTGTATATTGGAAAGTATGATGTTCTGAGGTACATTTCAATATATGTTTTAAGACCCTGGTGATTATGTAACCCTTGTACAAACACAAATGCACATTAAAGTGGAGAGATTCTTTTGAGCATCAGCAGCCACGTCATATTGGACCATATTCCAACAAATTCATTTATTTGAAATCCATTGAATAATCTGTGCAAGTTTTCATCAAACACGGCTGAATTGGCTGTTTTGATGTGATGACATGTCTTTTTTTTACCTCCGTCAAGGAGGTTATGTTTTTGCCAGGGTTTGTTTGTTTGTCTGTTTGTTTGTTTGTTTGTCTGTCCGTTAGTGTGCAACATAACTCAAAAAGTTAGGGACAGATTTGGATGAAATTTTCAGGGTTTGTTGGAAATGGGATAAGGAAGAAATGATTAAATTTTGGTGGTGATCGGGGGTGGGGGGGCCCACGGGGGGGGGCCACTGATCAGCCTTGGCGGAGGTCTGCGCTCTCCGAGTGCTTCTAGTCTTATCATTGTGTTCCTTCTATTACAGTATTTAACAGAACAGAGCCTGCCTGTGTGTGTGAATTGTTATACAGTACCATTATGGACATTACCTCACTTTCTTCCTACGTGCTTCTACAGCTCACTCTGACACACTCAGCTACTTGAATGGAAGTCTACACCACACAAGGCCAAATACATCATAACTTGAGCAATCGCCTATTTCTGGAGCAGAAGGAAAGCAGCAGCAGAGAAAGGAGCTGTGTGTATATTCATGGGAACAACGCTGCAGACAGAGGAAGTTGCATTGTACAGAGTGCGGGGTAACCTGCCTGTTTTAACTTCACAGCGTTACTGAGGCCTGAGCTCACTGCCTACCTCTAAGAACAATGACACTGCAGCACTGACACTAAACCCAAGTGTGAGAACTGCGCGTCTCAGTGTGTGAGTGTCGATCAGATTTCTATAAACTGTGTGCTGGCCCAGTTTTGTGTGAGTATGAACAATAAGCTATAGCTGACAGGAAGCCAGGCCATCACCAGGGAACAACAGCACCAGCCAAGGGAACAATACACATATGTAATTCTTTATTTTGAAAGGGCACACTAGTCTCAGTTTTCTTCTTTTTATACAACGTCGTTTAACATTCTGTACTCACACACCTCTAAAAATCAGATCCATAAGGTTATGGGTGTTTCCATAGTTTTGATTTTCTAATAGAGATAAGCGTGTGTGCTGAAACATGTATAATCCTGAATTGTATTGGATTACATTAGTGTAAGCCAACTGACATCATTAAAATAAACATTAATTCTTGACCCTGTAAACAGTAGATGATAACACTCAGGGGCGCATCTAACCCTCAAAGACCTCAACAGCAGCCAGCAACCAAGCACATCTACTAATCTGCAATGTTCAATATCTATTGAATCACTAATCCCATAAATACATTAAAATAATGCTGGTAAAATTCAGCTTCTCTAAACATGGAAACACCATCATTTTCTGCAACACTGATTGATTAAAAAAAACACAAAGACAAAACTAATGTTGCTTGACAAATGACAGTGATTATATTGTAGACATTTGTTTTAATATTCAGATATGATATATTTTGCTGAAAAGTTACTTTTTCTTTAGTTTTCTCTGTTTTCATGTAATAACCTTTGATTTTATGAACCTCTATATGATCAGTCCATCCATCAATTTCTGAACCACTTTATCCTTGAAAAGGCTGCAGGGTTGCTGGAGCTTATCCCAGCTAATAATAGGCGAAGGTGGGGTACACCCATGATATGTCACCAGGTCAGTGTAGGGCTGACATATACAGACAAATAACCATTCACTCTTAAATTCACAGCTATGATTTAGAGCATTCAATTAAGCTATTAAGTTATATGTATTTTGATGGTGGGAGGAAGCAGGAGTACTTGAAGAGAGGCCACAGCCACACAGAAATGCCCGGACCGGCACTGGGTTCAAGGATCAGTGCTAACCACTGCAACCCTGTGTAACCCATCAGTAAATCAACTATAGGAAAATACCTGATTTTCACTGGAAAATGCTGAATGCTGAGGATAATATCTGGTGATAAATCTCTCAGGAAAAGTTAAATGTGGAGAAAATTTCACAAGGAAGTCATCACAAAAACAGTTCTAGGTCCGTAACGGATAACAGCAAAAGAAAAAAAAAATGTGTTAAAAAGTTATCAAGGAATTATAGACATTAAAATGACATGCTTCGTGCAAGATCTTTTGGATCCTTTTCTTCCGTAAATACACTAACACTAAAACAATATTAAAAGTTCTGCTGTCAAAGCCATCTTTGAGTAAAAGTTTGTAAAGTTCAGGAGAAAAATACTTAAGCTACTAAAACTAAATAGTTTAAGTTTGTTTTACTACAATGTTTTAGACAACAATAGTAATTGAAAATGCAATCATACTGTATTTCCACCTGTATTTAACCTGTATGTGCACATATGACCACTTTAGCATCAATGTATAAAAACTAGATGCACATCTTTGTTGAAATATGAAGACTTGTTCTTACTTCAAGTGATAGTTTCATTTATCTGGAAAAAATACAGCATATTTTCATTTGATCTACATTTTGTCAGGTTTTATTAAAAACTGACCTGTTTTTAATAGAGTATCTAAATATCTAGAAATGTAGTTCTTCAGAATTCTGCTGGTGGTGAATACTGAATGAGCACAAGAGAGAGAGATAGAGGTATTCAGGAAGTGGTGATTGAATGCATTTGCATCAAAGCAAAGCCAGAATGTATACACTTCTTCACAATTTAGTCTACTGATGAGCTGATCTGTTGAGAGACAATAAATGGCCTTGACAAATGTGGACAAATGTGAAAATAAGTGTTAAAAAAAAAACAAAATTAGTGCTGCATTAATGAGTGTATTGTGTTTTATCTGCTGTAGAGCTAATTTAAACAACTTTGAGGCAAGTATAATGGAGTTAAAAGTATAGTATTTATGTCTGGTATGTAGTGGGTTAGAAGGACAAAGGTGCAGAAAAGTCCAAATACTCAATAATGCACATGCAAGTCTTGGACCAAGGTTATTATTATGACAGCAACTAGAATTGAAAAAACATTTTTGTTAACTGAAATAAATAAAAACTATAATTAAAAGAGAAAAAAAAGATAACTAACTGAAACTGTATTGTGTGCTTACAAAACTGACTAACATGTATAAAAATTATGGATAATATTCCCTTCGTTTTCATCTTTGTCAATGTCCGATTGATATGAAATTGATTTATTTCGCTCCATACGGCCATATAGCACATCACGGTCCGTCACTTCTCGTCACTCGTCGTTTAGAGTCGTCTTCTCGTCCCTACTCTACCTGGAAACATGGAGACTAAAGTTGGTAGAAAGCAGCCGAGTCCTGTATGGGATTTATTTGAATATGACGGCGAGGAAGATAAAAGATGTGAAAAAACTAAAACTAAGCATTTAGAAAAAAACAAAAACTAATAAAAACTAGCAAACCTGCTCTAAAAACTGAATTAAAGAAAAAATGTCAAAACTAAATAAAACTAAACTATAATGAAAAATCCAAAACTATTATAACCTTGTGTTGGACATGTGTAGTTATAATCCATGAGTGCTTACAAATGAAACACACTTGCAATCAGAAAATCATCAAATCCCTGCAATAACAGTGACACGATAAGCTATAAAACTCATCCATGCATAAGTCCATATATCATGGTAGATGAGTACCATTTAACACATTCCACCTCTTTTTTTTTTCCACAGTATTTTTATTGGTATTTAAGTTTTGCATAACAAACATGAATCAAAACAACAAAAACACTCATACACACACCCATTCACACCACATAGACTTGCACCAAATGATATATATATATATATATATATATATATATATATATATATACACTCGTGGCATGTAGTCCAAAGTCCAACACTTTAGTTTGTTTCAACACACTCCACCTCTAAAAGAACCATCTGTATCTGTACAACACTACCATGCAGAGTGACACTATCCAGAAGAGAATCAGCTGTTGGTGGGTTGGTATGTTTTTAACAGCAGACTTTTATAGGAAACCTTTTGGAAACTGGCAAGGTGAAAAAGCAGGTTACAATTAGTCTCCTGCCGGGTTCATTTCACTAGTCTTTGAACACATAGTGGCTGGGCTGACGGCCAATACTAAAAAAAAAAAAAAAAGAAAAATCGGACAGAGTCATTATTCTGATTCACAGGCTGCAGTAGGTAGATTGTAACACCAGTAATTTTAACATGCCTGTCATGCACCATATCATGTAAATATGGAGAACATGCCAATCCAGCTGTGAATGTATTAACATGAAAGATTAAACCAATAACATGGAACAGAGATGCATTATGTGAAAATATGATAGCCAAATAAAATTTGAAGTTTATTTAAGGTATGTGGAGAAAATGGACATGTGAGCCTTAAAATCTGCATCCAATATAATCAACCATCAAGTCAATACAGTATTCTTTATATGGCTATTGTACAGTAATACAGAAACAATAGGATAAAATGTTTGCGAATAAAGGTGAGCAGGAGTAATTATGCATGAATTTTATACACTGTAGGCTTTCTGCACATTTTTGGCTGTTGCAGTAAAGCTGTTTCTGAGTTGAGAATTGCTTTAAAAAACAAACTATTGATGGACTCCACACTGTGCAGAGCTCAGCTTTCAGACTTTTGCAGAAATAAGAACTGTGATCATATCATCCCTGCTTTAGCCTCCTTACACCAGCTCCCATTACATTTTAGAATACATTTAGAATAGATTTTACTGAGTCCTTTTTATGATTTCTCTCATAGTTATATCTCAGATGTCTTTGTACATCTTTTCAGACTCCTTTGGCAGCAGGTTTTTGTCTGTCTCAGTTAAAATCTACAGGGAACAGAATGTTTACAGATGGGTCCTGAGGCTCTGGATGAACCAAGTCAGCTGAGGCCATGATCTCTTTTAATCCTCCACTTAGAAAATACTTTTATTAAATGTTTATCATGAGCTTTATTTTTTATTAGAGACTGTTTTCTGTGTTTCAGAGTTGTAATTTCCTTGAAATGTTTTATGTGAAGTTTGCTTCCTCCCACCATCCAAAGGTTGATCGGTTGATAGTTTAATTGGTTAATCTAAATTGCCCATAGGAGTGAATGTGAAAGTGATTGGTTGTTTGTCTGTGTCAGCCCTGTGACGAACTGGTGACATGTTCAGGGTGTACCCCACTTTCGCCCATAAGTAGCTGGGATAGGCTCCAGCACCCTAGTGAGGATAAAGCGGGTTCAGATGATGAATGAATGAATGTTTTATGTGCCTTAAAGGGGTTTCATATACCATTTTACCACTTTATTCTAATTTGTTTGTTTATGGGTTTGTTTGTTTGTTTTTTTTACATCATTTTCTGTTTTCTTTTAAACCATGATGATTTTATACCATGTTTTATGACTTTTATGACTGTTTTGGCTTTTATGTTTTTGCTTTGTGATGTGCTTTATTCCACTGCTTTTGTCCATTATAAATACAGATTATTACCCTCGCTGTGAAGGTTATATTTTGAACATATTTTGACTTAACACAAAATTTACACAAGTTATGTCTCAGTCCTCCTGGAACAACATGGGGATCAGGACATAGAATTTTTTTTCTATGATAGGACATCTTTTGACATTTTTGTGATCTTCCCAGAAAAAAAGGCTGTTATTGCTCTGAAAAAAAATGTGCTCACATAATCAGTTGAGAGAGCATATGTTAATTTCATTGTGAAAGCTACCATATTATTATTATTATTATTATTTTTTATTATTATTATTAGTAGTAGTAGTAGTAGTAGTAGTAGTATTAGTATTAGTATTATTAGTATTATTAGTATTATTGTTGTTGTTGTTGTTGTTGTTGTTATTGCTATTCTAAGAGAATCTAATTATTTTCTTATTTTGTGATATCTTTAATTAATATAATACTTTTTTTCAAATGATTGATTACTTCAGATAAAATGGTGCAATTCTGTCCTGAGTCTTTTATTACAACTGAACCTACAGAATTAAAGATGATGTTTTCAGTCTGTAAAAGTAATGTTGGTTTTGCTTTTGAACTATACTTAGATTAGATTTGGATACATAAAGCTTAGGTATGGCAACACGGTGGTGCAGTGGTTAGCACTCGTGCCTCACAGCAAGAAGGTCCTGGGTTCGATTCCAACACCAGTCGACGGGGGGTGGGACCTTTCTGTGTGGAGTTTGCATGTTCTCCCCGTGTCTGCGTGAGTCTTCTCCAGGTACCCCGGCTTCCTCCCATAATCCAAAGACATGCACTGATAGGTTAATTGGTTAATCTAAATTGCCCATAGGTGTGAATGTGAGAGTGATTGTTTGTCTCTATATGTCAGCCCTGCGATGAACTGGCGAAATGTCCAGGGTGTACCCCGCTTTCGCCCCTATGGGATAGGCTCCAAGCAACCTCGGTGATCCTAGTGAGGATAAAAGCGGGTTCAGATAATGAAGCTTGTGTTAAGCTTTGTTCCTCTAAACCAGGGGTGTCAAAGTCATTGTAGTTCAGGGGCCACATTCAGCTAAATTTGATCTGCAGTGGGCCGAACCAGTAAAATAATAACATAATAATATAGAAATAATGTCAACTCCAAACTTTTCTCTATGTTTTAGAGCAAAAAAGTAAATTTACACTATGAGCAGGTTTACATCTACACACTATCCTTTCAAACAATGTGAATAACATGTATAAACTGAAAAAATAAGTGTAATTTTAACAATATTCTGCCTCAGTTTATCATTAACTCATGTACATTATAATATAAAAAATACACAAAACATTTAATAACAGGCAGAATCTTGTTAAAATTGTACTCTTCTCTTAAGACATTTCAGGTTGTTTGTATTTGTTCACGTTATTCGCATTTTTTACGAAATTATACTTTGTTTTAGTGTAAATACATGAAAATATTTACATTTATAAAGAGAACAATTTGGAGTTGTCATTATTTCTATGTTATTATGATAGTATTTTACTGAATCCTCCCCACTTGAGATTGAATTGTTCTGAATGTGGAACCTGAACTAAAAGGATTGTTAATATCTTCAGTGTAATTTTTGCATTTCACAAATTCATCCCCAGGGCCGGACTGGACCCTTTGGCGGGCCAGATTTGGCCCCCGGGCCGCATGTTTGACACCTGTGCTCTAAACAAAGTGTGTATATTTCTGCTAATGTTGACTTGAATATTGTTTTATTATATGGGGGGAAAAAAAGGCCTGTGATTTTGTTGATTGTGTGTTCATTATTGCTGTTTTCTCTTCAAACTGGCTTGGATTTTTCATCTACCTTCAGGAGGTCACAGAGGTCACACAGATACAGACGGTACGTGAGTCAAACTTGTAACCTCTCTGTGTTAGAGTGTACGGTATTGCAATCAATCAGACTTTTCAGAGTTTTGTCATTATTTCCTGTTGCATTGATGTCAAAGAATTCAGGAAGGACAATGGTTTACAGTAAGGTCTCCTGGCGGGTGTGTGTACCTGTGTGTGTGTGTGTGTGTGTGTGTGTGTGTGTGTGTGTGTGTGTGTGTGTGTGTGTGTGTGTGTGTGTGCAGGAGGGTAAGGTTCATAGATTTGTTATGGTTTGGAGCTGAGTTGAGCGTAAGTGCAGTGAAAACCACAAGAGGCCATAAAGAGTTCACCATGACCTGAGTGCAATGCATGTGTGTGTTGGGATGAGAGGGAGTGAGAGAATGACAGAAAAAGAAAATAAGCAGATGTTTAAGCATCAAAAGTCAGCCCGGGGTGTGTGTGAATCAGTCTTAGATGATTAGCATGTTTAGCACAAGAACTGGATGCAGGAGACAATTGCGAGCCAGTTCTGTCACAAGTGAAAGAATCCTCTAAAATCACCAAAATCGCTCTCATTTACATGTCATGTATTGAACATGTGCAGAAATAGAAAATAACACTTGGCTATTTGTTCAACAGCTGTTTGCAGTGACATCATGAACTTCATGAACACAAAACATAAGTCTTTTCTGGCAGGTTTTATACTGGACACACCCACACACAAATAGACACTGGTATCAGCCTTGTTATCCGGCTCTGAGTAAATACTGGACTGTTTGTGTTGTTTGGGCTTGTGACTCTCCAAAGTCTGCCTGGGCACGGTCTCACAGAAATTACATTGATATTTAAAAATCAATTTACATTTTGTTGAGAAAAACAATGCAACCTTACAAACAACCACAAATGTAAAACATGATTTTTGGTGTGTCGTCAATAGGCAGGAAGTGGTTGGATATAAAAAAAACAAACAAACATGCTAACCATGACAATTGAGAGCATATTATACATCTTGATTGTTTAGTATTTATTATCTATTATCTGCAACTCCTTTGTTCTACTCTTTCTGTATTAAAAAGGTTAAAGGCTTAAAATGGCATCTTTGCTTTATTATCCCCATTCAGTTTCTGCATTTTAGCCATCCTCATACAGACAATAACTAGCATTAGCACTAGCATATAGCACACACATAACACTAATATTGATATTTTTCTAAATGGGAATTGTCCCCCTCTCTTTCTAGGAAAACTTATGTCCATGTGATCTTATTATCTGCTCACTCTTTGACGCAAAATCAACGACAAACCACTGCAAATGTTCAAAAAAACTATAGTGTCTGTTGAACTTAGTTTGGAAGCACTGTGGACCTTCAGATAATATTGGACACCACACATACATACAGAGGCTTTAGTCTGTGTTGATGAAGTGTTGGGTTATTGAAATGTATTCTATAAATTACATAGATCTATGAACATGTCCATTCTGACGATGATCTCCTGAATGTATACTCTCACTCATACACCTGTATGATCTATATTTCAAATATAAGGTATATTATCATTATACAAAATAACAACAGAAACATGTGAATTGGGGAAAATATCTGCATTAGTGTGGAGGGGGCATACAAGTCAACATAATATTGTTCATTATTTTTGTTCAGTATTGTTAATTTTCACTTCACTATACAGCTGTATAAAGACTTTTAGTACTTTCCTATGAAGTTGCATCAGAAGCCTGTGAAATTTTGGGTCCTATGTGCATTTTTTTTTTTTTTTTTTAATTGATTTATTTCGAATATGGATATGATACAAGCTTCCTGATAACTACTATTTGACTTCTTTGCACAATATAATATAGAAATGAAAATTCAAGGAAGCATAAAATAATGATACACGTAAAAGAAAAGAAAGAAAAAAAAAAGTCATATTTGAAAAGGAGCGAGAAGAAGCATAGCTTATTAGCTCTCACCCTTTTGTCTAAACCAACAATATGTACATATACATACATACATACATACATACATACATACATACATACATATACACCCATATACGTACACATCTATCCATCTATATACATACACACACACACACACACACACACACACATACATACACATTTACATATTTATATATACATACATATACATACATACATGCACACATGCATATGTATACACATCCACATATATCATATACACATACACCTACATATACATACATACACATATATGCATATACGCACATATACATACCCATGCTCATACACTTACATATACATGTACAAATTCATATAAACACTGTTCCATACATACACATATACATTCCCATAGGCTTCTCTGCTTCTGCTGTGTATGTTTTCGTATGTATCCTGTCCAAAGTTTCAGTGCATCATGCTTAGGCTGGAGCAATCGTTTTCCAGTATAGTATGTGTTGAGTTTTTTTCCAGGAGAATGTGGTTATGTTGAATTAAAATAGTTAAATATTGTGATGATCAAATTTTTAACAGTTTATATAACGTTTCCTGCTCTGCCGTTGTAATTGTATGTTTGAATATAAAACCACAGTTATTTATGTTACTCATTTTCTGTTTCTCAAAAACAGAATGACTGAATGATCCTTCACATCCACCCACACATAATTAATAATTACAAAATAGACCTGAAATCAGTATTGACTCATTCCCTTTTCAAATTTGTATAATATATGTCTTTCTGGTGGTGTGATAAGAGCTCAGAGTTGATATGCTTTCATTCTGCTGTGACTCACTGTGCTCACAGGGAAGTGATTTAACTCTACATCTTTCCACGGTCGTCTCTTTATCTTTCACTTTGTGCATTTCAATGACATTTCACACCTTTATTTAATATAGATACTGCACACGTTGACATATATTATGACATATATTTTCCACCTTGCATTCAGTGGCTTGATATGTCTGTTCATAAACAAAGCAAACACAGCTTTACCCTGTTTTCTTTATCACTATATGGGTTCATCACAGGTATGTATTTGATGTGCAGGTACTGTATGTGCTTTAATGTTCACTTTATATTGTCACTAACCTACACTGTGCACATACAGAGTATCACCTCAAGAATCAGCAGTGAGAAGTTTTCTTTGCAAATGAGTTGACTTTTCTAATCCACTGGTGCGTGCTTAAAACCCCAACATTCTTCTGTCTTTTGTGGTTGCTTTTCTACTTAATTTAATTTTTAGTTTAGTGCAATTGGTTCAACTTTCAGTGCTTTAATTTCACTCCCTTATGCAACACTGTCTCCCAGAAAACATTTATATATGACTACATGTAAATTACAGCTGCATTCCTCTTAACAACATAATCAGTGGAAACTTAATTTGTAACTTAATACATTACATCGCACATTATTTTTGCATAGTTGGTTGAATTAAATGTTAGAATAATGTAATGTGAAGTTTAGGATCAACATTTTTCCACTTTTAAATTGCATTAAATCACTCATGTCTCCCAGAAATGATGTTTATGTATGACTAAATGGCATTTCTAAGTAACATAATCATGTTACTTACTAAATGTAATTTTTGAAAAGAATTAAGCGCTAGATTCAATACCCAAAGGAGCCTGGTCTGGATGGATGATACTCAATCCAGAGCCTCAACAGTTCAATCTTGATACCTATTAGTGTGAAGTAGGTGTAAGTAAGAGTTTAGGCACCAAAATTGCCTCAGTTATGAAAATTGTGTGGTTTCATTTATTGTTTTTCACATCTTTGCAGACTTCTTACTACTAAATCAATGCCTGGTATATTCCCAAGCCAAGTGTTGCAAATGTCTATGAGCATGCCCATAAAGAGTTTAATAATACTGAAGAAAAACCAGTAAATACTATGCAAAAAGATTACCACTGTCAAAACATAATACTGCTGTCATTGTGTTCTTTTACTAAATGTAATCAAGGTTTTGATTTAGTTTTATATGGACTGATCTGGATGACTAGGTTGTCCAAAATATAATGAGGCTGACATTACATTTCTAACAAATATATTCAAGTCACATTTTCATTGCATGTCACTCGGGAATAACTTAAATTGGAATGAAACAGAATAAATTTGCTGCAAGATTGAATTTACAAACAAAAAGAACAGATGTTGGCATTTAGATGATCTTGAATTTGGTGAATACATTTATAAAGAAAACTCCCTCAGAGCTTGGACACTAGTGGTGGTGGTGATGATGATGATGATGATGATGATGATGATGATGATGATGAGAAACAGCCACAACAATGACATGACAACTCAGTGACAGCAGAGAGAAAGTATTGCTGAAGTTCAACAGCTCACAAATGAATGGCTGAAAAGTGTTGAGTTGTAACTGGACGGAGACAACGAAGAGATGATTCATCTTAGAGATAGTGGTAAATCGTGCTTGTAGCTTAGAAAGCATGAGCAAGATAAGTCTCTCTATTTATAGAGAGACTTTACAGAAGACACAACCCAAATCACTTCACTGGAAATTCAATACAGTGTCGTCTAAGGAAAAAGATAATGCATCCTCTAGATAATGTCTGTGGTGCAATGAACTATATGTTCATGAGTCACTACTCTCTGAGCAGGCAGAGTGCCTTAAAGTGTCTTAAAATTCATGAAATGGCGTTCAATGAAATGATTTCTAGCATCAGTTTTAGGGTGTTGGTATAAATGAATATCTGAACAGCTTTTTTTTTTTCCATTTCCATTTACAGTTAGAATACATTCATTATTTTAAGCAGCAAAAACTTTTAGATGTTTCTCCCCTCTCCGGTGCTAAATGTTTTTTAAAAAGATTAATTTAATTTCCACAGTTGAAAGTACCCGCTTGGAAGTTTATATGAGAGTCTACTGTATTCCATTCTTATAGCTGTCTTTTTTCTTAATTATTACAGTAATAAAGGAACATTTTGCTGACTGACCCTCTGTGTTTGAGTCTATAAAACTCTAAGATAGAGTTTTGGATCATCTCCTAACCTTTGTGCCATCAGTGAAACAATGGACTGTATCATAAACACATGTGAATCAAGGCAGTTTACAGTTGGTACGAGTACAAAGAGAAAACAATAATGGGTTAATCCAAAAGATTAAGTACATGTTGTTCTGTATTGTGTTTCTGAGGAAAGTCTTTGGAGGAAACCATTCACTGTGCTAATGTATACTGACTGTTGTTCTTCCAGGATAATCAGTTACCACGTCACTATTACATAAAAACTCTGTTCCTGTTCCTGACTCTGAACTGAAGAATCTAAACAAACACAATATGCAAATGCATACAATGTCGTCACAATGACAAAACGTTATCACACATGAATTTATCCACTTGCACACAGTCATGTTTCAATCTTCAGGGGTCACTGTATTGATGTTGTCATTCATTGTCCATTTATTCCAATGATGATTTTACAGCAACTCTTCAAACTACAACTATATGACCATAACTGATTTACATCCAGGACAATTCATGGGCACATGGGAAAATAAGCATAATTTACAGATTTATCTTGTTCTGTTTCATCATAAGTGATTAATGTTACAGTGGCTAACACTCACACTAAACAGTGACAGTGATTAATCAAACATGAAAAACTGGCAGATACATGGTCACTGTGTAACCGTTGATGAGAAAAGACAGAGCGAGGGACAAAATGTTGATGAACATTTGAAAATGTGTTGTGTTGCAAGAACTGCAACACACAGGTTATGTTTTAAATAATAAGAATCCCATACCTACAGTCCTGCAGGAGTTGATAATGTATGTTTTTAGAGATCTTTTAACTGACTATTCAGTCTAATAATTCCAGACTTGTCAGATACTCATTAAAACACTTAAAGCAAATGTCTAGTGTAAAATGGTAGGGTTACATGTGTTTGTTCTCTTTGTTTTGATTCTCCCAAAAACTGGAGAGTACTAATCACCAGAATAATCTGACGAAGCTTCATCACTGATGTTTGTAGACCCAGGCATCAGCAGATACAGTTAGTACTGCGGACTACTGCAGTACATTTACAATACTAAATATAAGTAAACGTATGGAATTACAATAATTACAATTAATTATTATAAAGTTGAAATGTTAAAATCAATATGTGTACCTGTCTACTTATGAGATGGAGGTCAGTGGACAATATTTATGTTATGTATTTTTCTCATATGGATATCACAGTAGTGTAGTGGTTAGTACTTCACAACTAGAGAGCTTTGTGTTAGCTCTATTCTTTCCACACTGAGTGGATTTTTCCCCAGGGTCCTCTGGTTTTCCTGACACCAAAAAATGTTATACATAGGTTAATTCTCCTGTCTGTGCTCCTGAACACGATGCTGATGAGGATCTGGAGTTGGTTCCCAAGTGCTTTCAATGGCAACTCAGTGCTCCTAATGTGCTAATGCTAATGCTAGGTGCTGTGTGTATTAGTATGGATAAAATGCAGAAGCTGAATTTCTCTATTGGGATGATAAAGCAAATTAATTTAGTTCATGCTTTAGGAAAACAAAGTTAAAAAGTATTAACTACAATGCAACATTTTTTCAGTCACTACAAGTTGTAACACTAACCCGATGCTGTAGAAACTGAAAAGCCAATGGAAATTTGTGTCTATCTTTTTTTTTTTTTTTTGCAAATAATTTTGCATTTCTTTTACTTACATATATTTCTCTACAGCAAATGTTCATATACTTTCAGAGTGTCTGGGTTCATTTAACTTTAGATAACAGTACAATGTAAATACCACAATAATAATATAATGCTGAATTATCACAAGGTAATTTTAATATTTTACTCAATGTTTAATCAATAAAACAGAAATTATACTAAAGGCAATGGACTCACGGGTAAAATACCTTTATAAAGTGACCCAACAGTGGATGTATTACAAGTAAAGCCTCAGTTTGATGTGACTGTACTGAAGGTTACTATGGGACAGTGGGATGTGCTGTAGAACATGTGCTGTACTGTTTACTTTCCGACCAAAACACTGATTCTCACGCGGCTCAGCTTGTCCATGTGTCTACACACACAAACACACACGTACACGGCGACACTGCTATCACCGTCAGCACTTCCCCGGGCCACACACAGGTCAGCGAAACACTGCCGACACACCGCACACACACAAACACACTAGTGCACACTATGTAGGTGTACACACATAGCGTCACTCGACTATCAACAGGAAACATCTTTTGCAGAACAGGAAGTGTTACTTTCTAATTGGCTGGGTGTGATTCAGTGAGAACTCGGTCTCAGCCAATGGGGAAGCTCTTATTTTGGGGGAAGGTATAAAAGGAGAGAGGCTGCTCGGTCGATGGTCACATTTGCTCCCTTCTCAGTGTGTGTGTGTGTGTGTGTGTGTGTGTGTGTGTGTGTTCCTAGTTACATGATACATTTTCCTTTTCGTCTTAACACTGACTCATTAAATGTTAAATGCAGTCAAAACCATTTAATGTTTCATTCTCATCCTCTTCTTCTTTCTGTTTATCACTGGCCAAACATACTAGTTTAACATGAAGGCCTCTAACACAATCCATTCCCACAGTTCACTACTATTTGGCTTCATGTTGTCATTTTCTATATGAGTCAACAGAGAAGCAGAACGACTCATGATCAAACTCCAGCCTGACTCATGCTGACTGTAACTTTAATCTTCACTAACTTTGAACAGATATTTGCCATTCTTATTGTGATTTTTAAATGAACTAATATGTACTGTATGTACAGATGGACACATTTCACATTGTTCTACTGCTATGTATTATTTGTACATAAAGCACTGCAGTTTTTGTGGGCTGGCAAAAACACAAGCTTTAATGAAATCATGAAGTCTGCCTGTTTTGGATAAATTTATAGCTGTTTTGAATATGGTGTTTGATGGCCAAGCTGTTTGGAAGTAGCTCAGATTATCTGGAGGGTTTGGAATACTACACAAAAAAAATAAGATTTGGATTTATCTTCATTTTTTCGTGATGGTTCATATACAAAGCAAATGTAGCCTTATATAAGAATCATGGAAACTGTTTATGAGAAATTCATTTTTTCTCTGGGAACCATGGGCTTAATATCAGGTGGAATAAGTGAATTCAATATGACACAATACACAGAGGATGTAATACAATACACTTTATGGCACAAATAAGTACATTTTTCTTTGGTTGACGTCACTGCATTTATTACTATATGTAAATTTATTCAATCAAAATTGAATTTCATTGTATATTTCATTTATATAATATATTTACATAGACACTGTAGACCACAGAGTTGGAATAATTTAGCTTTCCGACACATCACTGTTTTTATTCCTATTAAGACACATCAGTAATCACCTTTGGCCAGATGCACTGATTACATACTGAGCCCCATTTATACTATATATATATTACAGTTATCCATCAAGAATAAATCACATTGTCATAATCATTTCATAAAATGAGGGAAAAATATTTTATTTCAACTTCATGAGCAATGGTGTATACTAGTATATTTACATACAATTTTATTTATACATTGCATATGGTGAATTTTAATAAAGTTAATCTGTATTTGTATCTGTACATTTTGTATGACTTAAAGCAACATTCACAATATTAGGGCAACATTTCATACAACCTGTCCGTCTTATAAAGGTCGGCTACAGCTGCTCAGGCTATTGTGACCTTATTATTAACAGTACAGTAGCAATGACAAATGAGCTTCTAGAGTGATTGAGTCACGCATTGGGTGCACTATTGATTATTTAAAGGGTATTTTTTCAGTAATGTGAGCAGAATGTGAGAGACGGCAAAATACCTGGGCAAAAAAAAAAAAAAAAAAAAAAAAAAAAAATCAGTCTTCACAAGTGCATGATTGATGTAAATGAAAAATTGTTCTTATAAATTGAGTAAAGTGACCTTGTATAAAGGGTCACACTGGCATGTCTTAAAAATAGAATGTGTGCTATGTGAAGAACCAGTGCAGACCATCTTTTCTACAAACAAGACAGCAGTGTTGTTTGTTCATTCTTTAAATGACCTGTGTTTACATTCAGCTCTAACACAGGAAGAAGTGTGACGTTCTCATAGTAAAGTCAGATTCTGTCACAACGGGCCTTGTGCCTCCATGTCACTGTTGTAGTTTACCTGAATTCTTTGCCTATTGTTTCAGCCCCACTAGTGTATATTTGGATGTAATAAATAAATTTAGTTCAGAAAATTATTTATGTAAGATGTGCACATGCGCATGTGTGATTACATGAAGTTCATATTGGAGTCTGTGTTGTCCTGGGAGTTGGTCATTTGTTTATATTAAATAACACCATTATAAAGCTAAAAGGGTCTGAGTTCTACATCCATTATACAAGCTTCTTTGCTGATTTCTATATAGTGGAGTTCTTTAATGTGTCTCCTCTGTTCTTCTACCGCTGAAACAGTGTCCAACACTAGATAATGGCATCACAGCAGCAATATACCAGCACAACACACATTCAAACACAAATTTTATTTAAGTCCACGAGCATGTTCATATTTTGCATGTAGAACTGCCATAAAACCCAGATTATATAAAATGGGTACATCTCTTCACTTCACATTGTATATACAGGTGTGGTGCTGTTAGAGCAAACAGTAGCGCCACTGTCAGTTTTTCTTCAAGTAAATAGTCAGTTTACGTAAATTATTCCCATTTATTAACAGTTACCATAATCTACAAACAAACACATTATTTCAGTTGCTTAGAATTACAACTGCACAAGGTTGAAGATTAAATAAACACTTGCAGCAGGTCTCAGGTAATTCATTCTACAGTGTCAAACATCATGGCGTAATGTAGAATATGTTGACCTAATTTTGTTATAATTCTAACTACATACAGGGGATATAGAGTATGCATGATCAGAGAGAATGGTCAAAAGTTCAAGGTTTGTTGTTGTCACAACATCATCAAGAATCATTCCACCTTAAAAGTTGTAATTGGCTGCTGGAGCTAAATTTTTTCCCCCTCTTGTTTCCATGTTTATATATGTGTTTATAGCTTAATCTGGTATGACATTCACATAACTCTAGGTAATACCATATCTGCGAATTCTCCAAAGTACTGCTCTGTTCACACATGGGCTTAGTGGGACATTACACAGACTTTGGTGTGCTTGGGAACTGGCTGGGTAAACTCTGTGCAGTGTCCAGTCTGACTAATTGAGACATTTGCGTTTTCACATACAGTCCCTCTGGGTAATATCCATAGATTTAAGGCTGGCATTGCATGTGTAAAGGAGGCTTTAGGGTGTTGTGACCATTTGCTATCATAACTAAATGCTTACACACTGCACTGTTGATGTAAAAAGGCAAAACCTCATGCCATGGTTGGAAATTACAGAAATACTGAGTAAAAAAGCTTGTATTGTATTGTATTGGTTACAGAACAAAAGAATTTCATCAACTAATGTCATAATTCGCAGTAAAAAAACAGATGTAGTCCATAACTTAGCATTATTGTAAAAAATGAATTTGTTCTTTGTCTAATTCCCATCAGTCCTTCTGTCACAGAGAAAATATGCGGCACATATGTAGTTTTGAGTATAACGTATGATTCTATGCAGCAGATATTCATGGAAGTGCTCTCTTGTCAGCTTGTATGACATACAGTTCTTCACAGTGAGCAGTTGAAGCCACATTTTGTGTGTCACTGATTGTGTGTTCAGAGGATTCAGCTGACTTTGGCTCATACACACACTGACCTCTTAAAGACCTCATATCTTTACATTCTTCATCCTCTTCAGCTTATTGTTTCATCAAACCATCATATGTAATTTAACTGTAGTGCTGCAGTGTAATTTGTCATGTTTATGAGCCTTTACCGTCTCAAATGACTGAAAACATTCCTGTAAGAGATAAATAAGCTGATCTGCTGACCGGTACAACCTGAGTTGAAAAGGCCAGTGGTGTGTAAATAATGTCATATAAGCCTGGCTGGGGATTGTAGTGTGGTTTTGGGTCTAAATCTGACTTTATGTGAAGAGTCAATCACTTAGCACCAACAGACATGTGAGGAGGTCTTTTCACATGGATGAAAGATCAGCTGTAAAGGACAAGGTGCAGACAACAAGCTTTCACCAGTAGAAATCTATTTGGTGCAGCTTGTCTAGTACACTGTAAGGAAAATATCAGTGTTCATTTTTCATAGTTTAACTCCTCAACGCTTTAACGGACATAGATCTGTTCTGATTGAATCATCACAATAAATAATACACGACTATATTAGAAAACTGTCTTCTTCATAAAAGGCAATGAGGGAGAAACACTGACAGAGGTCTTACATGGATGTAAGTTCACATTTAGCAATTCCTTTTATACAAAAACACTGTATTTCACTGTTTGCAGATGACATGTTTTTATACCTAAAAGTCTTCTTACACTCTCTGATCAGAAGAAAATGTTAAAACTGAGTGCTTTTTAATGGGAATATTGGCCTCTTTTTTAATAGAAAGCTAAATTAGAGATTAGACAAAGTTGAATACATTTATTCCGTATATGTATGAATATTTGTTAGATCAACACATGGCAATAGAATCAGAATTTCTATGAGCAGTTTTCACAACACAGGCCCTTTAATATATGTTGGAAGAAAAGTCTCTGATCTGTGTGTTTTAATATTCCTCTGCTTGATGACCATCTACAATACATTGCTTTATGTTTGTTCACACACATCTTGCAAAATTTGACTCATCATTCCAAAGCTCTACACAAAAGCAAGACACAGCACCTGGAGATAAACATCTCATTTCTATATCAAAATGAAACTGCAATCAAAACCTAACAATACATTTTGGCGCAATGACAATGTATCATTTAAAGACGCTGTCTAAGCAGTGAAACACTTTGATGTACTTTAACTGAAACAACAACTGCAGTGCAATGGTCAGAAAATGTAGGGATGTAAGGGATGGGGTGGTTAGTTTATGGATCCCACCTTTTCATCGGGCTCTGGCCACATCACCTCGTCAAACAACATTCTATGATATGCAACGGCAAAAATAACCACCTTGGATTTGACCATGGACTCACCTCAATTTCTCTACTCATTTGTACATGATTGTCCAATTTTATGTTTCACATTTTGTATATTAGTCTTTTCCCAGTGATTACAAAGTGTCTGTCACTTTGTAAGAAGTGTACTGCTGAATTGCAAACAAACTGCAAAGTTCCTAGAAACTCTTCGATTTCAGCAGTCATGGAAATTTAACCGACATCCACACTGTGCGATATACAGTAGATTTAATAAAGCTGGCCTCGACATGCATGCAGACTGTGAGATGATAACATCTACTGGATCTTAGACTATGACATAACTCAAAGCATAAGAAATCAGCGCATGTTGATTATCAATGCTGCAATATTTGCAAATGATGATGCTAAGATAATGATCACACTGTGACAAAAGAATGTTAGAATGCATTAAAGAATGTGGATCTGGTCCTGTCATGTTCCCATCATTTAATGTGGGATTCCTTTGAGTTATTAAGTAGATATAGGTTGTAGCAGCAGTTACAGTGGGAGTTGATCATTCTGCATTTGTTCTACATTTTGTCCTCTTTTGTTGGAGACAGAGCGATATTGCACGGGGACACATAGAAGTTAAGGTTTGGATGCTTTAGTCTATGCCAGGGGTGTCAAACTCATTTTAGTTCAGGGGTCACATACAGCCTAAAATGATATAAAGTGGGCCGGACCAGTAAAATAATATAAATAATAGGATAAGAACTTTTGAGTGGAAAAAGTAAATTCCGTAACGAAAATGTTTTCATCTACAAATTGTTCCTGAACATAACATGAACAAATATGAACCTGAAAATTTGTTAGTAAAATAAGTGCAGTGTTAACAATATTACGCCTTAGTTTATCATTTATACATGTGAATCACAACTTAGAGATCACAGTGGATCTACAAATACGCAAAACATTAAATAACAGGGAGAATATTATTAAAATTCCACATGCTTCTCTTAAGACATTTCAGATATTCACATTTTTTGTAAAAGGATAGTCTGTAAATGTAAACATTTTTGTGTAATTTTACTTCTTTTTTGTACTAAAACAAAGAGACAAATTTACAGTTTTCATTATTTATAGGTTATTATGATAGTATTTTACTAGTTTGATCCACTTTAGACTGAAATTACCGAAAATGATTTTAACATCCTTGATTGTTAATATCTTCAGTGTAATTTTTGTATTTCGCAAATTCATCCCAGGGGCTGGATTGAACCCGTTGGCGGGTTGGATTTTGCCCCCCGGGCCACGCGTTTGATACCTGTGGTCTATGCATTCAATTTCAATATATAAGCAAATGGCAAAACGGGTTTAAAAATAACCAACCCCCAATTATACAAAAAATAAATGACTATTTATTGAAATGAAATGATCATGATGACTGCTAAAACAATTTGTTTTTATATTTCTCAATAAAGTGTGTAATGACTCCATATTAGCACTTATTTGGACAGCCTTTGTGTATGATCTGTAAACACTGGTTTGGATCGTAGATAAAACTCTTCTGAGGTGACTGATATTATAAGAGTCAGGGCTTTTGTGAATGTAATAGGAAAAATTGTGCTTACATTTTTGAGGAAAGGTTGAAAAGTTTGTAAAATATGTCTTAGTATTTGTGAAAAATGATGACACGCCTGCCCATGTGTCTTTCTGTGACTTTGTACGTATGTGTGTTTCTGTGTGTGGTCGTCACTGGGCCTTGCAGCGCGCTGGCCGACCTGATGTAATCTAACAAATACAATGAGAGCTGATGGGATGGGATGGAATCCAGCCGCGCCTGGCTCGGTTTCAACAGCGTTAAAAGCTGCAGGCGTCACAGAGGAGCGTTGCTCCACGCACATCTCTCATCAGCCAACCCCGACTGTGATTACTCGTCTGCTGCCACTGGCTGATGCTCAGAAATCACAGCAGGTCCCAGGCAAACACAATTACAGAAGGGGGGAAATCCAGAAACTCTGGTGCCAGCTGTATTTGTGTTATAGCGTGTGTATACAGTATATGTGTGAGAGTGTGTGTGAGGTCATTTTATTACGGTATGAGGTTTCAGTGCCAGTTTGCTTCCACCCCTGCCATCCAAGCGAGTTAGAGAAAGCACCTCTGCACGCTGCCAGGAGAACCAGGCATAGATTAACAGAGAGCTGTGACGCACATACGTATGATGAAAGCATGAAACACACACCAGTGCAGAGAAAAGAGGCCTCTGAATGTCCCTACAGTATTAACAGTTGCCAAGTAGACAAAAAGTCAAGTGTGCATGTGTCTCCTGAACATTCATGTGTATGTGTGTAGTCATTGTTTGCATCCCAAGAAAGTAATTAGTCATTTTCCCTGAGGAGAAAGAGGAAGAGGAGGGGAGATGAAAAAAATAATAGAAAATAGAGAAGGAAGGATAGAGATAGCTGAAGAAGATAAGTGGAGGAGAGGAGAGGAGAGGAGAGGAGAGGAGAGGAGAGGAGAGGAGAGGAGAGGAGAGGAGAGGAGAGGAGAGGAGAGGAGAGGAGTTTTTCGGAGCCAAAACAAAGATAAAGTTCATAGTGTGATAAACAGTGTTTAAACAGAGAGGCTCAGTCTTGGCTTAGGCCTAATTTGTGTAATTAGACAGTGTTTGATTTATTGAGTGCGTTCGAGCCTCAAGTGTTTTGCTTTGTCCTCTTGGTTTGGGTTTTGTTTTCACAGATGACTGATGGCTTATGGGTGGAGGGCTCCGCAGATTTTTTTTTTTTTCCGTGTTTGTTACAGCCAAGACTGAGGCTGTTGTCTCTCTGAAGCAGAGCTGCGTGATGGAAAACTCTGCAGGAGTTCCTCTTCTTTCACATACCTTTCTCTCTCATCTCTGGCTTTTATCCACTATGTATGTGCATCAGCAATTACATCAAGTACAAGTACATCAACGAATAGGTTATGATGTGAACTATTAAAGGCCATTACAGTTTATTGTAATTTGTGCTTTTTATATACTTTTATCTATCTTTCTTATCAGTAGTCAATCATGCTAATAGGAGAGAACTACAAAGAGGCCTGAAGAGTCAGTTTACTGTGTGTACAAGGTGACAAGTAGCTTTACACAATATTTCTATTATACTGATATTAAATTCAGTAAATGCAGGTACATACAGGTTAATTGTCTGGTTGATCCCCCTGACCACAGTACTGATGAAGATCAGGACTTGGTCCCCGATCACTTTCAATCTTCAGTCAAAGACAGTGACAAAGTAAAAAAAAAACCAGAAACAGAATATCTGTTCTGTTCACCTCTCAACACAGCTCTAAAGTAAAAGAACAAAGTTTGATGTTGAAATCATAGTATTTCTTTTACACAGGTGAGTTTGATAATGAAACTAATGAAGGTAAAATGTTATTATATGATGTTATTATCTTTGCTGAGTTTGCTGTTTGTTGATCCATGATTCAGACTAAACTGTGTCAGTTTTGACCCTGTTTGGCCGATTCCAAACAGATCTTTAGTGCAGCTGTTGACAACTCAGACTATGAAGAAAATGGAGGTGATTTGTAGTTTTATTGTGGCTGTTTTATTTCCATCTATGCTAAAAGAGCCACAGTGTAAACTATCGGCTGATGCAGCACATGCAAAGGGTTACATGCTGCATTTGATGGAAAAAACTTGATGATTTTGTAATACATATCACTGAGCTTCACACTTTCTTCTGTTTGTGATGGATGGACATAGTGTTAATTTGTTGGTGGTTTTGGTAGCTGTGAGTGTGATCTGGTCAACAACTTC
The DNA here is from genome assembly GCF_902148855.1 of Sphaeramia orbicularis. NCBI lineage: Eukaryota > Metazoa > Chordata > Actinopteri > Kurtiformes > Apogonidae > Sphaeramia > Sphaeramia orbicularis. The sequence continues at coordinate 30,639,119 of NC_043960.1, read as the reverse complement.
CCCCAGGGTGAACAGGTTCAACTACATATACTAAGGTTTGTGTTGAGAGCACAGCACCCTTTACTCCAGATGTTTTTCTGTCCCCGTGGGGAGCATTAAAATGCTTTATTCCACCACTATAGTTCCCAGCAGTTTGTAACTGTAGCTTTTCCATGACTGTCCAAAAACACACCTTCTCCAATCACAGTTTGGGATTGAGTGGGTGAGCGACCCTGATATATACTCACTTCCTTTTTCAGCCTCTTTGATATTTTTACAAGCCACATCTAAAACAGAGAATGGAGAGAGTGATGAAAGCATGAGAAAATAAAACAGGTCTCCATTTTGAGCATGGAGGAAACACTAAAGATAACCCGTGTTACAGAGGTCCTTATGAGAACGCACAAATATACACAATCACACACTCTTATAGTCCACGCCACTATCCAAATATGGACTTATTTCCTGCTATTTCAATCATGTTTTTGGCTTCAATTTTGCAAACCTGCTCTGTATAAAACACTGTTATTCCGTTATACAAGCACACAGGGAGATGTTCTTATTGCATGGCAGGGGATCAGCAGTGTGCAGTGGATTTAAAGAATGTGTGTATACTTGTTGCCAAGACTGTGAGGAAAGCAGCAGAGATTAACAGGTGTCTGTGTGAAGCTTTATAGAGCTCCACCTGGCCAGCAGGAATTTTAACTGGCTGACTGGCTAATCCATAGCGACCTCCCTGTTCTGACACATGTAAAACACTCACGGGAGTCATACGGGTGCATGTGTGTTTGTCACCATGTCCTCTTTGGTTCAAAATAATGAGGATTTTTATGACATCTAAGTCTTTGTTTCTGCCAAGGAGGTATGTCTGTTTGTTGATCATTAGAGTGATATGTGTTCCAAAATGTAACAGATTCATCCTTAGCCCCTGCCCTACCTTTTAAGTTTCATGAACATCTTTGCAATACTTTCTGTGTCATTCTGCTGACAGACAATCCAATAAAAAAAAAAAAAAACACCAATAAAACATTAGAGGCCTGGGGGGCCTTGGAGGAGGTATGTCTTCTACAGTCGCAGAGAAAATTATTAGACCACCCTTGTTTTCTTCAATTTCTTGTTCATTTTAATGCCCGGTACAACTAAAGGTACATTTGTTTGGACAAATATAATGATAGCAACAAAAATAGCTCAAAAGAGTTTAATTTCAGAGCTGATATCTATCCGTTTTCCATGTTTTCTTGATAATAACCACTTCAGTTCTTACATCAATAGCTATGGCATTGTACTGACTAAAACAGTGCTTTTAGGCATTCCATGTTTTCTTTTCTGTCTGTTTTAGTCACATGATACACACAGGAGTTAGTACTTCATTGCTTAACCATTGTTTTTGATGACTTTCGATGGTTTAATAGTTTTTTCTGCAACTATATTTAGTGCCCTTCCAGTTATTGACAGATCCATCACTGAAACTAGTTTTAATAAAAGAAGTTGACCAGTTTATATGTAACCAGGACCTTATCCATCTAAGTAGTAGTAGTCTAAGTAGTACAAGAGCAGCAAATACAGACGTGAAAATAAATATGTGCATCTTTATGGACAAACACAAATGTAATCTAGGTACATTTATGACACCTATTACAAAATGGAACCACTTCCTACATATATGTATATATACATACAAAAGATTTACAAGCAAATGCATAATCCTGTATATGATACAATAAGGAGTGACATTATTTTTAAAATAATAATAGGAAGAAATGTAATCATTATAATTTACAGCATGTTTGTTTAAGGTAACAAACAAGGATAGTCTAACTATAAGCTGCATCTATGTGGCTAATCAATATGCTTGGATTTGGACAGTGGGTTATCATAGAATAATTGTTAGTAAGATAAGTTAATTGTTGGTAGGGATATTTTAACAATAATGCTGTGTTTGTACTGATGGAATAAGATCAACTCAACCTGACTACATATAATTTTGAGTGTTTCCATTATGCAACACTAAACATGGTGAGAAATCATGCAGTTCACAGACTGCTTGATCCAGATTAATCACTGCATCAAATTTGTATGTGTATCATCATGTTGTAACATAGCACACCAAGACAAGCTAGAGGGAACATTTTCAAGATGAACCAACCAGATTAACCAACCTCAGATTTGAAGGATAAGCAACAATACAGTCACCTGATGTAATATTAGAATAACATTTTATTTTAGAAACTGTAAACTGCCCTTTTTGCCTTGGTCATAGTTGATAAAAGCTGCTGTCATACTTTAGATGACATCACAGTAGTTATGTACTCTAGTAATATTGTTCATCCTATCACAGTGATAGCCAGCCACGCTAAAGGAGTACCGCAGCCTAAAGTAGACCACTGTAGTGTAAATGCAGCAATCTGTGGCTAAAACATAAGAAAATTGTGTACTTGTAATTATGGTAGCTGTGTCCAATGTTCACATATTACATAGTGTCAGTGCAGTCACATAGAATGTATATTAAGGAGCAGTATCGGCGTAAACAACCTGTATCTGGCTCTGGTGGAAATGATGTTAAAGCTTTACTTAGTTTTTCCACAGTGTTTATAGATGTGCTTTTACAGTGTGTGTGTTGACCTTTGTTTACAACTCTGGTAGTGCTCTCCTGAAGAATTACAAATGGAAACCTGCCAGCTGTTCTAGCAGGCGTGATGGGGGTGTTATGGATTCTCTGTGGTATGTTCCAGGAGGCTTTATAAGGCACCTGTTAGAATAGGAACAAGTGGGAGGAGTGGGGTAAAGGTAAAGAAGAGCGGGGGGGCACCTGTGGAACATCTGATGCAGGACATGGGCACTGAAAGTTAATTTGTGTGGAAAAATTTAAGTGTGGTTCTCAAAAATAAAAGCACTGATCAATCAAAAGTACTTGTGTTTCTGTTTATGAGTCTGTATTTATATGTTCTTGATATGTGTATTATTGTCATACATGGACAGAGTTTATTTTTGTTTTTAATATGTCTATTATTGTAAATGAACAGACTTTTTTTTTAATATGGGTATTATTACTGCTACAAAAGAGTCAGAGTTTATTTTAATGTGAAATGCTGTTGCTAAAAGGGCAGAGTCTATCCTTGACATGTACAGTATTTGTGTTTTGTGCTTTTGTCAGAATTTAGTCTGATATATGTAGGATTTTTAAGTTACTTATGGGATCTGAGATAAGAATTTAGGATAGGTAGAAGAATGGGGTAAGGGGGCAAGAGATTATAAATTAAACTTCATCCCACTCCTTTTCAGATGTTTTCCTTTCTTTTTATACAAATCTTTTTGTGGTTTGGTTTTAATGTTATTTTCGAAATAAACAAACAAACAAACATGCTACTTCCTCTATTTTATCTGCTACAAATGTATATAAATGACAGTCTACCACTTTTTTCCTCCAAGTGGAAACATAGTATAGACAGAGTTATATTATTAGTGTGAATTATGCAAGAGAATCATTAAACAGAAATGGAGTGGTAATAGTTTTCATAGTAAAACTGAAGGCATTCTTGATTCATGAAGTCAAATCATACATTAAAGAAAATGCAAGAAAACATTCCATTTTAATAGCTGCTAGTTTCCAGTGCAATGCCAAAACTGATCATCTGTAAAAATCACTTTGAAGTTATTTTAACTGGTTAGAAGCACTGAACTGATTTGTTATGATTCAGAACACGAGGCAGGTAAAATAATGCAGTCATAAAGAAAATTCCAAACCACAAAATGTCTTCTATAACTCATCTGTTAATCATTTGTAAGGACAAATTAGTTTCCAGTGGGCTTAAAGAAGAATAAGAGGAATTTGACCTACCAGACACATATAAACATACAAAAACTATACTATAGCATGTCTTAAAACCATGGAAATACAGATAAAGTGGTTGATAGTTTTTGCAAAATCTATACACACATTTAGCAAGCAAATGTTTCATCTGTTGGTGAGATCTAATCATACATTTACAAGTTTAGTTTTGCATTATGAATTAAAAAATACATAGAAAATGAGAGTCTACAGAGAAGAAATTACCTACCATGATTTATAAGTGATTGATGAAGTTTATAACGTGGTTCACAGACTGAATAACCAAGCTTGTTATTCAATTCTGGAATAATATTTAAAGGAGGTCTGTTAAGTCCTACTAAACTAAAAATCATTTGTGTATTGTTTGGTCTGTTAGGCTACATTCAGGCAGCAGGTCTCAATGCACGGTTTGGATTTTTTGGTGAAATCCCTTTTTTGTGTGTGTGCTCTTTCATATTACACGTTAAATGCGACTTCTAACAGTTTTGAGTATGAACTGAATGCAATCCTGAAGTGACCCACATGCACAAAAGAGGTCCTGACGAAATATGTCACCACACAGTCACGCACTGTGTTTATGGAAGTAAATATGTTTTCTTGCCACTCCTCCTCCTGGGACAGCACAATTGTGACGTTTGTCGCATTTCAATGATGTAAAGATCGGATAAATGTGACCTGGCCATTCAGACTGAAGTCATATTGCATAATATCAGATATGTGTCGGATTTAGGACCACATATGAAAGTGGCCTGGGTTGGATTTGAAAAAATCTGATTTGTGCTGTTTAAACTATCTTTAACAATTCAGATACAGGTCACATGTGGGCAAGAAAAATTGGATTTGGGCCACATTTGTCTGCAGTCTGAACATAGCCATAGAGTCTGTCATCTCTGATTAAACTACAAACTGCACTTCTTTAGCCACTACTGCAAATATCAGTTACAGGACAGTTGCAGACAGACACACCTTTGCTGTGACCACAGATATAAATTGTGACTGAAGCAGCTGTACACCGATATAAAGTGGGTGATACGAATGCTTTTCATGGGTGAACAGGTTGTTGTTAGATGTGGGTTCGACTTAATATAGTCATTCAGGTACTCATGTATTTATACAACAATACACCAAGAAGATGTTTCCAGCTGAGAGACTTTTCACAATGGCTCAAAAGTGCACAATTACACTATAGCTATTAACCGTAAAGGGTGTTCAACTCATTTTAGATCCAAACTCAAACATTTTAACAATATTATGTCTGTTACTAAATGTTTTTTGCCTTTGTAGATCCAAGACAATCAAGAAGAAGCTACTACTACTACTACTACTACTACTACCACTACTACTACCACTACTACTACTACCACTACTACTACTACTGCTACCACTACTACTACTAGGACTCCTGCAATGGGGCAGGTGTCCCGTCCCGGTGCGTTGAGCTGACCAGGTGAGCCAGTGTTTTCCATCGCTGGCGGTCTTGTGCCAGCTGCTCTGCATCCTTCATGGTAACTCCATGTTGTTGGAGATCGCCCGCAATGACGTCAAGCCTGCACATGCCAGCCCAAAGCATTCAGCCTGGCCGCGCAACGTCACACCCGCTGGTTCGGTCATGTCCTTCGCCTCCCTCCTGACCATCCAACAAGAGCCATCCTTCAATTTGACCCAAAGGCCGCAGGCTGGAAACGACCAAGAAGAAGCTGAGGCACAATATTGTCAGAACTATATATATATATATATATATATATATATATATATATATATATATATGAATATATATGAATATATATATATATATATGAATATATATGAATATATATTCATATATATATATATATATATATATATATATATATATATATATATATATATGAATATATATGAATATATATATATGAATATATACATACACACACACATATATATATATATATATATGTGTGTGTGTGTATGCATGTGTGTGTATATTTTTTATATATTTATTTATTTTTAAATTTCAGGTTTTTCAGGTTTTACACATTTTTTTGTGAAAGGACAATTTATAAATTACATTCACATTTTACACACACATTTTAATAATTTACTTAATTTACATAATTTATATATATTTTACTTTTTTGCACTAAAACAAGAGAAAAACTTTTTTTTTTTAAATCATTTATAGCCTATAATGGTATTATTTTAATGGCCTGGCCCACTTGAGATCAAATTGGATTGCATGTGGCCCCTGAACTAAAGAGACTTTGACACCCCTGCACTCAAGGGATCAGAAGGTTTTGTGTTTGATTCAAAGTCGGACCAGGGCCTTTCTTTGTTGAGCTTGCGTGTTCTCTCTGTGCAGGTTGAATCCACCATCAGAAACAGGTAAAACACTTGACCAAGGTACGGATGAAGATCTGGATTTGGTCCCTGAATGCCATCAGTGACAGCTCACTGCTGCTATTGCTAACGCTAATGCTATGTGTGTATGGACTCTATGCACAGCCCCAGTACTTCCTGAACTTCAGGTGGCTCCTTTATTTCCTGTCTCTCATTATTGGACACACTGATTACTCCAGGTGTGTCTGCTACTTCTTGTTCTGACTACTGATTAATTAGGCACACCTGGAGTAAACAGTGTGTCCAATAATGAAAGACAGGAAATAAAGGAGCCACCTGAAGTTCAGGAAGTACTGGGGCTGTGCATAGAGTCCATTAGGGTGGATAAAATGCAGTGACTGATTTCCCCTCAGGGATAATACAGTAAAGCTTAACCTTAACTTCCTGCTCGTAACTACATTTTACCACAATGTCTTTGCAGTTAAAGGCGACCATACTCTGTGTGATTTGAGAGACAATTTCTCACTCGTGCAACTATTTCTGGGATCGGGCCAGATGTGCCTCTAATCGTGTGTCGTGCTTTGTGCAGTGTACATGGGGTAAGGACAAGCCACTAACACCTCACGACCACCTCGCGACCAGCAATCATGTGTTCGCAAGGAAAATGGAGCTGTTTGAAATCCTGCTCGCTCCTCGTGAGGGTATCGCACTGTCAAAGCAGTGCCACGAGCCGATGTGCCTCAAATTCTTACACTGTGCATGCGCAAATACAATAATAGCCAGCTACTGTAAGCTAATTCTAATCTTACAGTAGCTGGCTGTTGGCCTAGCTGGCTGTTGAAAAAAAGCTAAACTGCAGTTTAGCTTTTGCAGCTTACCTCTAGTTCCCTTTGCTGTAGGATTGACAGCCCATACTGTCCACATTGGACAACCAACTCCTGCACCAAACACATCGTCGTCTTTTCTTCTTTTTTGATTCCCCGCAGATAATGGCACATATTGCCAAAGCAGCTCATTGGTTTTTGTTTAGCACTACCATTTCGTGACTCACTCCAATACACAATCATCTATACACTTTTGGATTCCTTGGTATTAGAATGTTGTATTTCCAGATACAACACTGGAACGTGTGGTGTGTCCTCTGGTGTATGGTCCTACAGTGTGAGCAGTCAGGTCGCATATGAGCATCGGTCCATACAGTGTGAGAACATGAATCGTGAGCCTGACTTTACAATTGATTCACACAGTTTGAGATGGAGCTGCGTGCAATGATCGAAATAATCGCAGTGAATGGTCGCCTTAAGAAAGCACTTTCACCAAGTCTTGAGATTTATGTCCTAGAGTTTTGTATGCTATGGCTTCCACTCGCCCGCACACTCCATCAGTATATGAAACACATAAAAACACTGAGCCTCATCATTGTTCTGGATGACATGTCTCTTCTTTGGCAAACTAAACAGCTTTTCACCATCTCCCTTTGTAAGGCGTATCAGTCTTTCTATAGGATTCATCAACGATAAAAAGCTGTTTTGGAAATTTGCTGAGCCTTTTTAAGAAATTCAACAGGAAAATATTTCTTAGCCTGTTTCTGAAGATTTATGTCCTGGAACCAATTGCTACCAACTGCCAAAGCCTCATCATATTTGTTATGATTTTATTCAGTGGCAGCACAATCAGCCATTGTCCTGTCAGAGAGAACTCTTGGAGCTTTAACTTCGTTATTCTATATACAAATATGTGTAAAACTTTGATTGGAACCATTTTTGCCTCGTTGCACAATATGATTCACCACCAAGCACCATCCTCATCTAATTTTAAGTCCTCAACAAACACTTTTAGAGATACTTACAGGTGTGTTATACCATAAATGTCAATGCTGCAATGATTTGTTGGCTTCTGTTTTGTTCTAGTGGATAAAATGACTTATTCATTGCTTTATTTATTGTGGTATGTCACTCTGTTGCTATGAGTATTAGCTGGTCAATAAATAATTAATGTAGTAAAACAAAGATCATAACAGAATCAGGAGATGGGGCGAGGGACAGGAATGAGGTGCAGGCTGAGGCTCTGGTGGTGTTATTGTGTTCTCCTGGGCACATTTTATAAAGAGCAGCATATGAGTCCATTTTCATGCTTGAGTATTTTCGGTTACAGTTACATTCCTGCACCTTTGGGTCAGTGGAAACACATGATCAAAATGAAGAAACACAGCGTCTGTTGCTGATTAGTCGTTACATGTCATCATCTGCGCAATGTAAACACACACTATTAGTACAGTTGAACCATTTAACGCAACATTTGTTTTTGAGCCTGTCTTGTTACTGGATGAGTTTTTCCATGACTGCTTATAGCCCATCCACCAAATGTCTTTTATATACGTTTCCGTGCAACAGTGATCACTGCTTAGCAACAGGCCAGAATGAAACTCTGAAATACCAAAGTTTAACGTAAACTGTTACCATTAATCACAGCCTTCCCTCATTTATATTGTTACTATCATTACACAAAGCATGTATTTCTGATGTATTTCAAATATAAGATGAGTGTATGACTTGCCAAAAATGCTCTTACAGTGATACTCTTCAAATAAAGTCTGACTGATTTACGCCTCATGTACATTGGATCCGGCTGGGCCACGTTCCGGCTCCGCTCCAACTCTGTCACGTCTGTTCCGTGGATTTAATGTCCACTTGAAGCAGAGCTGTTGTGACTGTTCCCCTCCTTTCTCACCTCTTTCTTATTTATTACAATTTTTTTTCTTTCTAAATTCAGTTTTTTCTTAATCTGCCTGTCCTTGGAGTCCCGTAGTTTTTCCTCACTGTGAGAATCTGACAGGACTTCCAGGATCCCCCTTTGTTTGAATTCATTTAGCTTCAAAACGATAGACCCCTTTTTAGAGATTTTTTTTAAACCTCGGTCACTCTGCGCCCCTCTGCTGACATTCATAGTACAGTTGTCCCTCACTATAACGCGGTTCACCTTTCGCAGCCTCACTGTTTCGCGGATTTTTTTAGTGCAATTTTGCATGTTTTTTTTTGTTTTTTTTTTCTTACAGCGTATGAACGCGCATTGAGTTTTGCATCCTGATTGGCTAAGGGAGAACCCACGCATTGTTTTCTGCATCCTGATTGGCTAACGGACTGTAGACCATTGTCAATCAATCTCCTCCGTGCCTTATCTCCTGTACAGTACAGAATGCGTTTGGCTTGCCAAATTTACATAAATGTTCGATCGCTACCCATAACTATGTTCTTCACTCAGAAAAAGACACCTGCACTAAGGCCTTCAGTGGAAAAAGACACTACAGCGGAGCGGTGTCAGGATGAAGAGGCACAGTCAGAGGAACTGTGAAATACACAAGTCACTTTTAATAATTTCTTATGTGTCCAACCTCGTAGGTTGATCATTAAAATTAAATTTGTTATTTCTAAAAGCTATCATATTTATTTATAGGAAAACGTTTATATTTTTATTTCTCAAACAAATGTTTGGGCCTGAAAACAGGTTATGATCTTTGGTTTCATTCTATAATACTGTACTTATTCTTTAAAATCTGTGAAGGTTTGAACTTTGAGAGTGTTTAAACAAGAGAGAAATGTGAGAAAATGTTAATGCTTGTCTGAGAAAAGTGTATGAAGTGTGTGGTGAGGGGTTTTACAGCCTTAAAACATATATATAATGATTGTAGAAAATAAAGCTGACTACTTCGCGGATTTCGCCTAGTGCAGGTTATTTTTAGAACGTAACCCCCAGGATAAATGAGGGACCTCTGTATCACCTATGTGTTGCCACTGCTGTGTTTTTGCTGTTCCTGTAACGCCAGTACTGACATTCTGAAAGATCACATGTATCTTTAGTTTCATTTCATTTAAAAGTATTTCACTGCTGCTAAGGTTTTCTTGCTTTTATTTTTTGGTGGCATCTCTGATATTGCTAACCCAAAATCAGTTGTTTGCACACAGCACAACACCTGCCCTTTTATGATGTTTAGCAAGCATCACATATGCTACTTACAAATAATTGGCCACACCCATCCTGTTTAGGATCAAGTGAGATTCAACATTCAGCACATCTGGGTTAGAGCGGATTTGGACAGTAAGAACGTTTGGTGCATCCAGAGTTGGATCCATCCAGAGAAAATATGAGAGAAATTTAACCCACAAAGGCCCAAACATCCACTGGTGACCAAAATCATCCACTGATATAAAATGTTTTATGTGTTGATCCGTTAATCTTATCAATACATGTAAATAATTGGTGTAAAATACAGTTTGTCATCTTTTCATGCTCCTCAGATATGACCCATTTTAGATGTTCAAAGGCTCCATAGTTACCATGGAAACACCATCATCTTCTACAACACTGATTCATCAGTAAAAGCTGTGGAGTTTAATCAATGGCAGTGGATGGACACACTTGGTTTATGTTCAGTTAATGATAGATTATACTGGAAAAAGTCATTTTTTCTGCAGTTTTTTTCTGTTTTTGATACAGTAACCCTCAACTTTACTCTGGTGCTTTAATGAACATCTACACGATCAGTGAATTAAATATAGGAAAATACATGATTTTCACTGAAAAAAGGCAAAATACAGAGGATAATATTGTAATAAGTGGTGATAAATCATTTAAGAAAGGTTAAATGTATAGAGAAAAAAATAATCCGGGAACTGCTGCAAAATTACCACTGGGTCTTTATGGGTTAAGTATAAGAAATTAAATATAGTAAAAGACATGATTTACAGTGAAAAATGAAAAATATAGTACCATATATAATATACTAAATGATGATAGATCACTAAAGAAAGGTTCAATCGAGAGAAACATTTATTTGTGAACTACCACAAAAGTAGCACTGGGTCTTTATGGGTTAAGAGAATGTTGCTGCACAAGGCCTGTTATTTTCTAAAATGAAAGTCATATCTACAGATTGAGTGGGTTTCCGCTAAGAAATCTACCATGTTACATTGTCTCTAGCAAAGATCTGTCATGTTGTCAGCCGCTACTGTGGGTTCTCCTACCTGCTTTGAGGCAAAGGGTGAGGCTCGAGTTTCAGTTTCAGTTGGTTGCAAACTGTAACCTCAGTCCTAGATACCACTAAGCTGTACACAAATCATCTTTAAATAAGAGGAAGAAGATGCCTATGTTGAAACACTGGAAATCTATCATATATTGTCATGCTGCTGATCAATGAGGAGTGGGTTGATCCGGTTTCCACTCTTTAGTAGAGAACTGATGGCAGGCAAGTGAATACAATACAGATCACTCTCCGATAGTAACAGATCATTATAAATAGGTTCTCTAGTTCTGGCACAGAACAGGAGACAATCCGTCTATGCTGTTGAACCACGAGAAACCTAGATAATATAATAACACTGAAATGGAAATGATCACTAACCTCCCATGAAAAAAAGAACCCATCAATCAAAGAACAGCCAATGGTAATAGGACATGAACGTGCATATCCAGTAAGAGTAAGGTAATTTAAATCTTTACGTACACAATCTCATGTTACACAACTTCAAAACAGTATGTGCCACAGGGATATACTGCCTATTGCAACAAGCACTATCAACATATGCTTTACATCATGACAGTTTATTGCATTTAAACTGATATTTCTTAAACTGCCACTCGAGTCATTCTAAGTGAAGAGCACAAGGGTTGGCTGAAGAGGCAGTTTTCCTCTTAGAATGAGACCACCAAAGGCAAACTATCAGAATGTGAATTTAAGTTATTCATTCTGTTTTAATTATGCGAAATTTCCAATTCATATTGAAAATGTTCTGAGTGAAGTGAATAACAAGGCCTGTTTTTCTTGCCTCTACCTTTCTTTCTACCATGTTAATACATTAGATCTCACTAGCCTTTGGACAAATACACATACGCAGAACAACAGCCCATCATCAGTCATGTGTTGTAATGTTTTTGATACAGAGGTGGTTACCATGGAAATACCTGCGGAGCAGACATTGCCAGAGGGTAAGGTGGTTAACTTCATAGCCTAAATTAGTTAATCTTTATTTTTGTGTAACTGTCTAATATTTAAAGCTTTTGTGTAATCAGGCTGTGGTTTCTTTGTCACCATCCACTGAGCACACAGGTGCATGTGAAGGTCAGCCTCAGTTTTACATAAGGGAGATAATCTTAGGTAATCACAAAAACAACATCACTTTAATTTGACAGTGCAAATGAAACAATCTTTAAATTAAATATATATATATATATATATATATATATATATATATATATATATATATATATATATATATATATATATATATATATACCATATATGCTGTCTAACAGGAGCAGCTGGATTTCTGTTGTCCATCTTTTGCACCAGAGCCTAACATTTCCTTTATGAAATCTGGTTCTTTCATTTCTCTGATAAACAACATCTGCCCTCGATGTTGTTGATCACAGCATCTCACTGACAGTTTTGCACAACAGATGCATGTCATGTATCTACACTTATCGTAGGTTCATGTCCTCATTTCCAGACCGCAGGGTGACTTCGATGTAAGGGCAGCAGGCTCATGTCAGCTCTGTGGCAGGTGTGGCCTACCATTGTGGTCAAATGCAGCTGGGACTGTAGCATGCTCCACATACACATATATATATATACATAAACAGAGTACACACACACACACACACACACACACACACAAACACACATCTTTTTAATATATCTGATGAAGATCATTAGATAATAAGATGTTTTGTTCCTGTTTAAGTTTAGCTTTAATGTGGTTTTAATTTAATAGAACCAACAGGATGATAGTAATTCTAAATGTTAGTGTCTGTATCTTTATTATTGTTGTCATAGATTGTCTAAAGACTCTCTTCATGTTGTCCTCCAATTGTAACAGCATAGATTCTACTCATTACTGTCTGTCTGGATATGACACTGACATTGCATATCATGCCACAAGTGATGCAGAAATCTGAAATCTGTGCATCTGGCCTGATATGCACCTGTAGAAACCTGACTGGAATCACATTTGGGGTGATTTTTAGCTGTGCAGACCTATATATGGAAAAGCAGATCTGTGTTGCCATTCTGAAGAAGGCTCTAGTGACTTGTTTTTGTGGGTGGTGGTGCTAGAAAATTTCTGAAGGTCAGGTTCAGGAGGTGTTGATTTTTTGCTCACTGAACCTGTATAAATAGTGAATTCCGGATAGTGGAAATAAAGGCAGAATCTAGCTTTGTCCACACTAACATGGAAATTTTTCTAAAGGGATGTTCCTCTTGTTTTTGTTTTTTTTTCCTGTTCACATGATCTTTGTCCTATGAAATATCTGCGTCTATATGACAACACAAAAACTACTACAAACTGGTACAAACACTTGAACAAACCATTGTTTCTGTTGGACTTAAACCTGTAGACATGTGGATATGACCAGGCATACTGGCTTTAATCTGTCATGAAAGTGAGCAGCAATGACAAATTAACTTATAAAAGTTCCTTTAAGGAGGTGTATGTTCAGGTTGTTGAAGTATATTCCTTACATCTCTCCATAATGTCCACGTCCCACAGGTATCCATGCTGACCTCAATCTACTACAGGTCAAACACTGATTTATAGACCTGGGTTTGGTGTTTCAGGTGCAGGTTCATTACACAAAGTAATAACAGACATGAGCAAAATAGGACGTGACGCCATCGTTTCCAATCTGTCAGTTTTCCCTCTTCCTGGATACACAAAAACTGGAGTTAAAAAAAAATCTTTGCTTTGGAAAGGGTTTTAAAAGTCCCCATTTTAGCCCTAAAATACTGTTTGTGCATGAACAGGAGGCCCAAATGTAGATAAAAATACTCTTTTTCCAAATTAGTTTGGACAAGGCTTTAACTGGGACAAAATGAATCAAGGATCAAAATTTTGATCAAAATATCATAAAATAGAAAATAACAGTAGATCTAGGTTTAAAGAGCACTGCTTCATGAATGAAGGTATAAAAAAAACAGGTGTTCCTTGGTTCATATCACACATGAGACCACACAAATGAAGACAGAGACATGCATTTATTTCATTCAGATCATGTAGCACTAAGACTCGTTATTGTAGGATTTTAAATTTTTCAGAAAGAAGTGTAGATTGGACTGTTTGATTAGGAGTTCTTGATCCTTGAGGAAAGTGCACAAATATTCTCTCTACCTTCCTTTTCCTAATGTCCTACATTAGAGCTAAGTAACTTATTTAGAGTAGATTTGTTGAACTGTATAATTTAATAGTTTATTAGTTTAATACTTGGATTTTGGCTTTAGTAAAACCCTTGCAACATTTCAGAAATCTCTCATGTGTTTCTGTTCATTATTCTGCTTGGTTACAGTGCAGCAGTGGATGAAAATTTGACTGGGTTCCACTCAATGGCCAGTTGCCGAAATGTTAGCTTCATATCCTGGTATGTTTACAAGAGTGTTCATTTCATTAAAAGCACATGGAGCATAAATAAAATCCTAAACTTTGCCTGCCTTGTTTTTCATGAAGGCTGTCACAAATGTAAGCATTCCTTGGTGGAACTGTAGAAAAAACTGTGAAAAGATGGACAGCCCAACTTTGTCTGACATCCAGAGGTCTGGTCAACTGCTGCCTTCTCTATCAACCAGCTGTCATTGAGAGGAAACACATACGTAGATTACTGCACTAAATCACACTGCTCTTACCACAAAGGGAGTATAATGCACACACATACACACTGAGGGAGTGGCTCAATGTCATCCACTAGAGAGAATGAGCTAAGGCCCAGCTGTGTGTGTGTGATGATAAAAATTTTGCACTGACCTCAGTAATGCGTCAGACTGAAAGCAGAAATGATGTAACACAGCGCACAAGAAGAGCAAGACATGAGATGGACAGAACTGAAGAAGTGTGAGAAAGAAGGAAGGAGGTAATGAAAACTGAGGTAATGACAAGACGGCAAAACAAACAGTAACGATTCCAAAAACTTTCCGAAACCAAAGTTTTGTTTCCTTAAATAATACCGTGCTACCTGCCAACAAATACCCTCTATGAAAATACACTCGTTTTTTGAATCCCACATGGCCTGAGTGTCGGCAAGATGAAAAGTGTCAAGAATTATAGTGGATTTATCAAGATAAAACATAAGAGGCATGGCGTACTTGTTCATCAGGTCCCAGAAAAATCCCCAGAATGGACACTCAATAGAACTTTTAAGCAGAAGAGACATAACAGAAGGAAAATATTTGTACTTTGTATGATTAAAGGACTCCATTATCTCAAAAACTAAAATATTTGCCAGGAGGGGGAAATCTTATCATTGTTGTTGCTGTGGTGAAAATACAAAAGGAAGAAAAATTCTCCTTCTTCTGTTTGTTTTAAGTAAACGTTTTGTGAAAGCTGGTTAATCAGAGTAGAGTGGGCTTCTTAGAAGAGGATCCTTAAACTGGTTTCTGCTGCACAATAGTGGTTCGATTAAGGATCATTTTCACAGATGTGGACATTGGGTCATGTCAAGAATGACAAATGGGTGTGGGGCTTAGCAATCAATCATTTTATCTTGTGTACCGTGACAAAGTGGATGACACATGGCATTACATTTGAAAAGTCTTGGATGCCCTGATGGAAAAACTAGCATGTATTTGTCATTTAATGATTTATTTGGTGGTTTATGTCACTTTGTGATTTTGCCATGTGCAGAGGTGTCAAGTAACAAGGTACAAATACTTTGTTGCCTTGCTTAAGTAGAAATTTTGGTTATCTATACTTTACTGGAGTGATTATTTTTCAGCTGACTTTTTACTTCTACCCCTTACATTTTAAAAATAGCCTCGTTAGTCCTATTTCATTTCAGCTTGTTTTCGTTCCAGCTTGTCATCGTTCAAATTTTTTAAAAAAAACTATCCAGATAAATGGCGCTGTCCAGATAGAGTGAATTTGATTGTGGTTAGATGAGAAGTATAAACGTATACCATTCCAACACCCTATTGGTTTGTAAGCGATCCATCACACCTGCACATGACACAAATCCCGTCAGACTCCAGCGAGGACATAGTAGACATATGTAGCCTAGTATGAAGATGTCTGTGGCAGAAAATCAAGAGAACTCATACGAAATGTCCCAACCAAGCACCAGCAAGTAGGTTGGTAGCAGCCAGGAAGACCATTTTCAATGGGCATATATGCAGCTGAAACAGGTAGCATCCCTAATTTTTCAACATTAACATTTTAATCTAACATTATAGTCATTATGGCCTTTAGAAAACTGTTTTTGGGGAGGTGAGGTAGTGTACTATAGACCCCTGTGGTGCCGCCTAAGCTTTTGTCCTAATGGCATTTTTGTCCCCTTACATTTATTTTTATATTTTACGTAGTTTTGAAACCAGTACTTTTACACTTTTACTTAGGTAAAAAGCTGGAGTTGACACTTCAACTTCTTCAGAAGTCTGTTTAAACCCTGAGTATTAAATGTGAATACTTTTGTCGAACTGAACCT
The DNA here is from genome assembly GCF_902148855.1 of Sphaeramia orbicularis. Lineage (NCBI taxonomy): Eukaryota > Metazoa > Chordata > Actinopteri > Kurtiformes > Apogonidae > Sphaeramia > Sphaeramia orbicularis. Next base: position 30,622,537 of record NC_043960.1, on the reverse strand, counting down.
GGTAAAGCAAATACATGTATCTTCAGTTTTCTTTGTCTTTTATTGTGTGACCCAAGAAAAGGTTCACAGTCTTTTTTAACTTCTTGCTCCTCAAAACAAAAGAAAGCAATGCTATTGTTGGTTTATGTTCTGGTTTTACTGAAGATGGTCGCTTGCACCTCGGTCCTGATGTCTTCAACGATGGCAAGCCATGATTGGTTGGCGGACAATGTGCAATCTGTCATGCTTCTTAGCCACAACACCAGGAATTTATGACTCTAAAATAATCAAATTTGACTCACTGACCATCATAATATACAGAAATATTGTCAACATAGAATTAAGGAGGCTCAAGCTATTGATTCATCGTGACTTTGAGTTCCAGTGCTGGTCAATATATTGCTCAAACTCTGTGAAGTCACTGACTGACGCTAACACTCACAACCAACTTTGCTAACCGCCTAAAAACTGTCCAGTGTCCTAACACCTGACCAAACTGTCAACCACAAAGCAAAGTCAACCTTCACCTCCCTGCGGGAAAATGGTGAATTATCTGATGCGTCACGACCCCACTGTGATCAAAACTTTTGTCAGAGTCATGATAACCCTGATGAGATCACCATGACATGAGAAGGATTTGTTAAATGCTTCAAAATCATTAAGAAGCACACACAAACTCTAAAGCAATGCATGTAAAATACCTGATACAGCTGTCGTTTATGGTATATTTTTCATGCTTGGGGAGGTTTTTACTTTGTCTAGGCTACGTTCAGACTGCAGGCAAATGTGGCTGAAATCCAATTTTTTTGCCCATATGTGACCTGTATCCAAATGTTAAAGACAGTTTGAACAACACAAATCTGATTTTTTCAAATCCGACCCAGGCCACTTTCATATGCAGTCCTAAATCCGATACGTATCTGATATTTTGCAATGCGACTTCAGTATGAACGGCTGGATCGCATTTATCTGATCTTTACATCATTGGAATACAACAAACATCACAATTGTGCGCTCCAGAATAGGAGTGGCAAGAAAATATATATACCTCTGTAAACACAGTGCATGCCTGCGTGGTCAGAACCTCTTTTGCGCACGCGGGTCACTTCAGGGTCACATTCAGTTCATACTCAAAACTGATAGAAGTTGCATTTAATGTGTAATATGAACGAGCACACAAAAAAATTGGATTTCACCCAAAAATCCAAATTGTGCATTAAGATCTGCTGTCTGAACATAGGCTAAATCTCCCATGTGCTGTAAACTGTTATTGCTTAACCTCATTAAATCACATTTACCTATATGGCCCAAAAGTAAAATGAACATTAACATCAGCTATATGAAGATGTCCAGTAATAGTTGCTTGTAAACAGTGCTGAAAATGTGCTTTTATAGCTTTCATTTCAGTCCATGACATACTCATAAAATGCATAAAAAGATAGAAATACACGAGGGAAGAGACAGGGTGAAAGCGACAGAAGAAGCAAAAAACTGAATGTGGAGAAAAAAATGTTTGAAGTATAGAAAGTGAGGTAACAGAGGGAAAACAAGGAAGAAAGATAGAAAATGTTAACCAGTTTGTTATTGTGAGGGATTCTGGTTGTCAAGGCGATAGAGGGGGAAACCCGCACAGCTGTTGTCCAGCTCATGCTGCATTCAAGCTCTGTGAGGAAATTTTAGATACAGTAAAATGAACAATTTAATCCACTTATAGTATAAAGCACAGATCACTTTTGCTTTCACTCACTTAATCCTGTGTGCTTTCTTTTCTGCACCTTTAAAACCTGGGTGTACAGTCAGTGTCTGTGCTGTTTGTCACCTTAATCTCCAAATAAAAACCTGTCATCCAGCATTAGAAGTAATATATTTATTTGTGACAAGATCATAGATTTTAATACTTTACACGTGTTTCAGTAGGAACAAAAGTTATAAAGCACTTGACTCATGGAGTGTCATGTCTTTATTATCCTATTACATGATGTTCAGAAGGTAAATTCACTATGAAGTGAATGCAGCATAAGTCGGACTGAAATCGGGAGGGCTGTAGGAGGATAGATTGCGAGGGTTCTTGTAATGTCTCCTCAGGGTCTGCCGGCTCCTGATTGGCCGGTGGGAGAGGAGGAGGGGGAGAGACCAATGGCAGTATCTTGCTGTGCTGCTGAGCGCCAGGCTGGGTTTCATCATGCAAGAGGCCCAGTGCCCTCTCTAACACAAAGCAGATGTCCTCAACTTCACTGGTGTTAAACATTTTTATAATAAATTTATGTAATAAAACAAAGTATTAGGTGGAATTTGAGCTTTACTTGTGCTGAGAACTGCAGCTCAGAAAAACTAAAGGCAGAAAAGGCAAAGCGGTACATCAGTTATACCATACATGCACAAATTATTTCTTGCTGGTTGATGTTTCCTTAAACATCACTCCAAACTTTCCTTTAAAGTGGACTTTGCAATACACAGTACTTTACTGAAATTAAGCTTATTTTATATTGGAGAAAAGAATGGTCTTAGTAGGTGATCAGATGTATTCCATTTTTCTAAAAATGTATCATACACTTCTTACATCAGTGGTTGTGAATGTGCACTGTTTCCCAAAAAGTGTGCTTAAAATATTTTTACTTCTTCTCTTTAAATGATTGTGACAGTACAATTTATTCTTGATAAATAAAGTGTAACTGGGACTCATTGTACCTGGTCAAAGGTGATTACTGAGCAATAAAAAGAGAAATGTGTCTGAAAACAAAAATATTCTAACTTTATGGGCATCAGTGTATTACAAATTATTGACAAGCATTGCCATTGTTGTATTTGGTTGCTTATAGGCAACACTCACAGTGAATTTGAAGGAACTGAACGTGAAAGTATCTTAATACCTTAGTCACTAAATTCATTAACTTGTTTTCTGAAACCACTTAGGCCTCGTAGAGTGAACCTTTCCCTATATTATATCTCTATATTACTGAATATCCCCCTGTGGATCAATAAAGTTAAACTCTATCAGTATTTATATCCCATCTGACAATGGGCAAAAGGAAAGGGAGCACCTCAACAGGTCCAGTTCATCACAGATCTGACGTATAGAAATAAACTGATGAATTTTCACATTCACACCTATGGGTGATCTAGACTGATCAAGTAACCCATGAACAGGGATGGGAATCGTTAAGAATTTAACGATTCTGATTCCATTATCGATATTGCTTATTGATCCGATTCCTTATCGATTCTCTTATCGATTCTCATTGGGTGAGGGAATAAAAGAGTACAAACGGGTGTGTTTGCATTAATTGTCTTTTATATTTCCATCTCTGCACAGAAAATATAACATATACAGTATGTACAAATAATAATAACAGATGACGCCAGGCCCGGTTCGAAGGGGGGTACAGTGAAAGTGAAACTAAAGAAGCTTTACTAATTCCTCTATTGCCGCATTTCTACTACGTGGAACCGGTTCGACTTGGTTCAGCTTGTCTCCTGTTTTTGTGCACCTCATTTCCTTCCCCTTCTCACCTTCGGAAACTTGTATTTGAGGAGTTATAACGTTTGTTGCCCGAACTGGAACCGGCCCGGCGCTCACTCTGCCGCTACATTCACAAGCGCCACTAAGTAGCGTATCAAATACATGACATTCCTGTAAATGATTCACATGCTGTGGATAAATGTTTGAGGATATTGGAGGGATTCCACCCTTTTGAAGACATGGAAGCTTTGCCAGTGTTCCAAGTAAGTGGACCTGGTGTCATCTTTTTAGACCGTTTCTGTCTCAACGCCATGTTGGCCACGTTCTGACCAAAACAATGCAGGGTACGTGTGACGTCATCGCACATGCACATCGAAGGCGGACTCGATAAGCAGAATTGTTAAGCAGGCAGGCAAACGATTCCAAGGAATCGAGCTACTGGTTACCGGTTCTCAAAAAGAACCGGTTCATGATTCCTATCCCTACACATGAAGGTACATATTTCTAGTTGGTGGGAGGAACCTAGATAGAACCCACACAGACATGGGGAGAACATGCAAACTCCACCCAGAAAACCCCAAGACGACGCACACTCAGTTCAAACACAGGACTTGCTTGCTGTTGACAAAATTTGGATCCTCTCTTTGCTGTACTGGTGAATTATCGGACAGAGACATGATGAAAAGTAAATGCCCTTATTGACTTTACAAAGTAGAACGAGTGCAAAAACCAACTTAACTCTTCAAACATAATCATATGTATTTGTTTCCAGTTTTTTACATTTTCCCAAAAACACTTCATCTATTCTTTATCTACACACTACCTCTGTCGTCCTTACTGTCAGTTTGTTTTGCTGGCTTTAGATCTTTAGCTTTAGTTCGTCCAGATGCTTTCCCTCAAACATTTAAACACATTTCAGGCTTTCACGCAGCCTTGAGCTCTGACTTTGCATGTTTATATACACAATAGGCTCATATACAGCAGATGCACATCGAGAGCTCGTGTGTCTAACCGATAAGAAACACCTGTGACTATACTGTCAAGAGGTTCCCATCGTTTGTTTGGACAAGCAGGGTCCGCACTTGACAAGCAGCTAAACAGTCTGAAAGTGGTTACATTTTTGTCTCATCCTAAGGTTAAAACTTCACAGGGACACTTTGTCACCGCCGCTTTGATAGGAAGAACCTGCCTACGTGATTTAAGTCAGGCCAACCGATCTGTGTCAGGGTGACCTTTCAACCTCTCAGTGGCAGGTGAGGACACCCTGAAACACAGTCAACAGCCAGTGGATGGTGCAGACCACAGACAGGACTGTTTGTGTATGTGACTTCAGAGGATTCACATTTTCACTCAAAGGGAGGTTTGGTCTTTTAGTTCTTTACTAAAATTCTGAGTCTCAGTCATATTAAGGATCATTTTAGTGGTAAATTACCCTGGGACTGCTTCAATGTTGACAGGGGATGGCAAAGGATGGCAGGAGAATGACTATAAAAGAACATTAATGTTAAACATGACAGATTTTCAAAGATAGTCAGCTCCCTGGTGGTCTAGTGATTAGGATTCAACGCTCTCATCACTGCAGCCTGGGTTTGATTCCCAGTCAGGGAACAAACTGGTTACATTGTCTAGAGGCAGCTACAGCCATGGAGCAGCAACTTCTGACCAACTCTGATTCCTCAAAGGGTAGAGAAACTGAGTTCATTTCCATATTTAGATCCAATAACTGTGTAATCAGATTGTCATAATGAGCCTGTTTACATGACCATAAAAGTCAGACAATTGTAATAATCAGATTCGATGCATTTATACGCCATAATCGAAAAACCCTGGTTTATACGCTTCAGTCCATTATCAGATTTCTTTTGGAGTACGTACATATGTAGTGATGGTAGATTCAAACTTCCGGTTGTCTTCTGCTCACATTTGACTATGTAATTTCTGTTTTCTATTATTTTAATTGTGCTAACAAATGCATAGACGTAAAAGAACAAAATACATCAGATTAACCTGTATACATGCAGAAGACATTGGAGTATTGCAGACACATCCAAGTGTGAATCCGATTTGTCATCATCAGATAACTTCCATTATCTTGATAAAGCATATCAGATTATCCTGTTTCCATGGACACTTCAATAATTTGACAACTCCAGAAACTGGACAATGATCGCACTATTGGTGTAATGTAAACAGGTTCAATGACACATTTTCATGCGCTTCAAAGATGCAATAATCAAAACACCCTTCCTTATTTAGATGCTTCATTCTTCATTTTCTTTCAGACTACGCAGTGTGTGTACGTAGTGACGGTAGAGTCAAGTTTCCTAGTGTCTTGCAATCATGTTTGACTACATTACCTGCTTTTTTAATGGGTGCACATCTCTAAAGACTTCAGAGTGTTCGGAGATTCTTCTTCCAAATAAAGAGCCAACATCTGCAGTGTCCATGGGACTTACCAGTGGAAAATTTAAACATTTGATGTTTTTCAATTTAACGCATAAAGACCCAAACATCCACTGGTGACCAAATTCATCCACTGATCTAAACTGTTTAATACCTGTTGATCCACTAATCCTATCAATGCATGTAAATAATTGGTGTAAAAGGCAGTTTGTCATCTTTTCATGGTCATCAGATATGACCCATTTGGACGTTCAGAGGCTCCGTAGTGAATGTGGAAACACTGTCATCTTCTACAACATTGACAACAGTGGATGGACACACTTGTTTAATGTTTGATAGAGATATTTTGTTGAAAAAGTCCCATTTTCTCCAGTTTACTCTGTTTCTGATATATAAAAAAAAAAAACACAACTTCATTCTGAGCTTTTATGAACATCTACATGATCAGTAAATTACATATAGGAAAATACATTATTTTTACTGAAAAAACACAAAATCTGAGGATAATTAAAAAAAAAAAAAAAAAAAAAAAAAGGTGCTAAATCAGTTAAGAATGATTAAATAGGAGCACTGGGTCTTTATGAGTTATAAATATAATTTTACAAGCCAAGAAAATTGATGTTTGTCGCAAAAAATAATAAAGAAAACTTTGAGTTTTGTGGACTGCTGGAGCTCACTAGACTGCATTTCTGTTGCACATGATAAACCTAAAGGCAGAAATAAACCAAATAAACCAATACCAACATAGCTGCTGCCTTGGAATATTTTAAGAACAAGGTGAAAAAGTATTAAAAGACATGAAAGTAACTGCAAGTGTGCTCATGTTAAAGCTCCAGAAACAACAACTCTAAACAGATTGTGGAGAGACAAATACAATGACATCACCTCCACGACTTTCAGATGTGTCCTATTTCTATTTATGTATTTCCACAGTCTGATGGTTCAGCAGTTTTACAACAAACTCTGACTTTCTTGACTTGCAAAATTGTCTTTTAAGTTGATAAACATATGTGTAAATAACGTTCTCCGTTCACCACCATTCATATTTTTTCCAGTGTTTGGTCCCATGGGGCACAATTGGAAGGGGTGGGACTTAAGTTCTCTATTACAGTCCAATCACTTTACGTCTCTTTAAGACACTTTACGATATATGATTGCAAGAACACTACCACAGGATGGGACTGAAAAATACCATCTGTTATCCCTTTAGACGTCTTTTACCCACCCTGTGTCCACAAAATTTCATTGATGATTCATTCAATTCTTATAAACAATCGAAGAAATTTTGATAAAGCAAGTTTTCGTTACTGTAAACTACTTTGAAATAAATAGAATTATGTTACGCAATCCCCTTCACTATTCCAGAGAAAGTGGCTCCGTGTATCTTTTTCAGTACCAGTTTGTATCACAGCTCCACTTCTCAGTGCTTCTGTTATATAAGCCTCCCTACAGCTGTTAATCAGTCCACCTCAATAAACTTTGGCAACACAGACCTCTCACAAACTGTACGGCTGTGAGTTGATGCAGCGGCTTTATCTTCTGTTACTTTATAGTCTTCAAATTGTAAAGATAAGTATGCACATCACACATAGAGACTTCCCTCCTGTAATTTCCTGATAACTCCTGTATGTCTCACTATAATGCAGCTGGCTTAACCTGCTCTGTTTCATTTTGATGAAGTTGTTAGTCTTAAGTTGGTTTTGTCATTTGTTGCCTTCTATATTAAATTACACTCATGCTGTGATTGGCTGTAGCATCCAGGCACTCACAGATTTCCACACTGAAGGGGTGATTTGGTCTCATGTATCTTCACTAAAGCATCCTCAAGGCAGCCCCCTCCCACCTCAGTAATAAGCAATAAGGGAATTGAGACATCCTTCACGATGGCAGGTCACAAACAGTTTCTGGGTCATGGAGGACAGAGGAGATGTGTAATAACAGTAAGATGTCTAAGTAATGAGAAGCACCCACAGTAAGAAGAGCACAGGTGTTACCAATAAAATCCATCCCAGTAAACTATGACAGTGGAGCAGTAAGTCAGCATGCACAACAACACCACGACCCTGGAGCTGAAGCAGCAACAAAACTGAACACAGATTTTAAATAAGAAATAGTACAGTAAAGTTTTTAGAAGTAAAGTTTTGTGCTCTGTATAATCTTAAATATCACTAAAACATTGGCATCATTTTTCTTTTTCTGTTTCATATGCACCATCTTGTACCTTTGTTATTTAAATCAAAAACCAGATATTTTCAATCAGTTCCAACACGTGCACAGCTCACACACACCCTGGCAGTGTGTTCACCCTGCTACTTCAGCAGTAAGTGGGTTGTGGGCGCTCTGTCACTTCCTTTTTGACAGCTGCCTACAAACAGCAGGTGCCAGAGTCCAGACCCAAACCTAAAGCCACTGTTCCACTCTGCTGACAGAAAGACAAAAATAATGAACATTTTGTGAAGTAAAATTGCAATAGCTGAGCCTCAGTCAGGCTGAACTCTGCCTTAGTATGTCTGTGGACAGACGCTTGGCCACATAGCTGGCTCACTCTCTGTTTCCCTGGCTCTGATTCTGGGCATCTGAGGCTAGACCGCTCACATTCCGCTACACTGTTTTCCATTTAGGCCAGAATAAATCAGCTAAATCCTACAAGACCACTTCTTGTTACAGGAAAAGATTATGATGTGTAAAATGACACCATTATTTAGGATGGGAATTTCAGTTTTTGACCTGATGATGTGACCTTTATGACACAAGTTTTAATGCTACATGCTAAGACCACACTTTTAATTGTGTTTAATTCAGTTCAATTCAACTTTATTCCAGACTCATGGTCCAATATAGACAGAGAAACACATTAAAAACAGGAAGAAAAAAAATGAAACAATTAAAGAGTCACTTTACCAAGAAAGTTATATCAGTGTCTCCACATCCTGGACTGGTAGCGAACGGCACTACATCTGATGTCAACCAGTGACACAACTACCTGACTCACAGACTTATTCAATCGACAGATTAAATTATACATGAGCTTCCACAGTCTGGCCTGCAACATGTTTATTCTAGCTGCGACAAACATCTCATTCGCGCTAGTCCATCTCGGACAAGCATTTACTTTTCATAGACCATTTTATTCAGCAATATGTCCGGGTATATCTAGTGCCTTGAATCTTGTTTCAGCAGAAATTCTGGTCTCAAACAGACCTATTAGCCTATTTAGCATATATAGTAATTGAGTTCATGCTAGTAATGCTTAACAATGCTAAAAATTATTATGTTTAAAGCAGTTATAAATATCAATGTAGGTTAATTCATGAAAAAATTGAATTGTTGAATTGTTTTACTAAATGACACATAATTGTTGTCATTCCAAAACATAGTCTACATAAAATAAGGAACATAATCCGTGTGATGTCACCCATTGGTTTGTGGGTATAAATGTCAGGGCTCAGGTTTGGGATTTCCCCATCACAACGTTAGTTTTTTTGGAACCAGAAGTGACCCTGTCCAGACGTGTGGGTGTGGAGTGACAGTTGCCAAGCTAATGCTACTGCTCACTTATGGAAAACAGACCATTTTTCAGAACAATAATTTGTGACTATGATTTGTAAGAGTGTATTTGATAACAGTAATGTCAACATGTGCATGGATCTCCTCCATGTTCACCCTTGACTGACTTATGTTTGGAACATGTGATGAGCGCTTCTGTGCTGAACTGGAACAAGGAATATGACCAGTAGACAGATCCCACCTGAGGTACAAAGTTATATGCAAAAGAGATCTGAAGGCCCTCAGATTGAAACCTTAGCCAGATCTCTGTGACCTGTCAGCAGTCTGAACTCAAGCAGCTATGGAAGAACTCCATGCTGTCCAAGCTGCCCCAGACTTTCAGGTTCTGCAGCAGAGGTTGCCAGTCCTGAATTATTCACAGAACGGACTTCTGAGCCATAACCAATGCTCCACTGGTGTGATCTGTGATTTCAGGAGACTGACAGATGCCTATATATATATATCTAATTTATCATAGAGTGTAATGTTAACAGAATATAGTAATAAAGTTCTGGTACATTTCAGGAAACATGTTTTATTCAGTAAACAGAAGCTTCAGAGGTCAGAAACAGTTGAGTTCACTCCAACCTGTCCCGACTGTCACAAATGGGAACCATAAACATGTTTATTTGTCCTGTAGAGTTTGACATTTTAACATGGGGTGTCTATAGGGACTAATCTACTTTAGGAGTAAGTGGTTTCTACTTGTTCCTCACACTGTATGCCATCCATTCATTCATTCATTATCGAAACCCGCTTTATCCTCACTAGGGTCACGGGGGTCGCTTGGAGCCTATCCCAGCTACTTATGGGCAAAGGCAGGGTACACCCTGGACATTTCATCAGTTCATCACAGGGCTGACATATAGAGACAATCACTCTCACATTCACACCTACGGGCAATTTAGATTAACCAATTAACCTATCAGTGCATGTCTTTGGATGGTGGGAGGAAGCTGGAGTACCCGTAGAGAACCTAAACAGACACGGGGAGAACATGCAAATTCCACACAGAAAGGTCCCACCCCCTGTCAACTGGTGTTGGAATCAAACCCAGGACCTTCTTGCTGAGAGGCACGAGTGCTATAACCACTGCACCACCATGTCATCCCACTGTATGCCAATTACACACATATTTTCTGTTGTCCTTTTGAGATCCTCAAGGTTTGGTTTGTTCTGTATGTTGTTTAATGAATATTTTGTTGTTTAAAATTAAGTTAATTATTATTATTATGTTCATATTTGTGGACACTTAAGCAACCATTTTATCTGCCGTACATAATTGGTTTCTAAACTTAGCTGTGCTGCTGAATAACAGCAGAGGTTTTGGTGGCTGTTGTAGTGAAATGTTTGGCTTTATGGGTCTGTAAGTGCCATATGCTGAACATTCTGTGCACACAGCTGCAGTCCCTGTGCAGCGGTGTCATGTCAGTTTGTGTATGAACTCCCTGAGGTTTTCTGGGTTTTATTGGTAAGAGTTTTGGTCGGCCTGAGCAGATACAGAAAAACACATACAGAAAAACAGATTACACACCCACACACACACTTAGTTTCACAGTATTGCTATAGGCAATACTTGTATGCATGCACAATTGAGTAAAGTAAAGCGTAAAGGATGTGGTTTTACACACTCTATGTAGAGGAAAACACCTCTTACGCTTGTTGTTCACCTTGCAGAGTTTGAACGAAAACAGCAGTTGTGCATCAAAGTCAGTTTCACTCATGTTGCCATGCTTTTCATCAGCAGTAAGTATGATCAGTTATTGCTCTGTGAAGCAATGTGACTATACTCTCAAATTAAATAAGTGGCATATCAGTATTCTGATTTTACATCTGATTATGTCCCTGCTGTGGTTTGTAATGTAAACAAATTTAAATTTAGTGATTTATTTATGATGATGATGAACTTTATTTTGAACTTAAGTAGGAAAAAAATGTAAAGTTGAACATTTAAAAATGTTCTTATCTTTTAACAGATAAACATCTTTCCACTGTGTCAGATTATGCCAGAGGAACAGGTTAAATACAGATTACCGAGTCATTGTGCTGTCATTTGGCTACAGAATCACACCAAGTTATGAAACAAATCACAGCTATGGTGGGAATCACATTAAAGTTCTTTCAACCTTTTTGGTGTTTGAACTAGTGTAATATTGATTCATATCAAGATCTATGTTTCATTTGTAAATGTTCATAGAGTTATGATTTCGTAGTGATAGTGTAGCCGTGGGCCGACGGGGGCTGAATGACTCATCTATAGAGTTGTATTATATCAGAGGGAAGCAGCTAACAGCTCAGAAGATAATAGGTAGAGATAATCCCTGGAATAACTCCCATGTAGCTTGCCCGGTTTCCCAAATAACAGCATCTTAGAGAAATACCATTTGATTGCAGTTTTGTCCAGAAGTGATACAGATTATGAAGAATTATGAGCTCAAGGAGGCAGCATATATTTACAGTTTGTCTCCATCTTCACTACACATAAAGTGTGGATCTGCTCCTCTATCTGTATACCTGATTAGCTGAATGATACTGGGGCATCTTTTCTCCCACAGTATTAAGCCCATAAAGACCTAGTGCTACTTTTGTAGCAGTTCTCAAATTGATTTTTCTCTATTTCTAGCTTTCTTAATTGACTAATCACCATTTTTTTTTATAACATTATCCTCTGTATTTTGCATTTTTGGTGTAAATCATGTATTTTCCTATATTTAATTCACTGATCATGTAGATGGTCATGAAAACTCAGAGTAAATTCAAAGTTAATTATATCAAAACGAGAAAAATGAAGAAAGAGTTACTTTTTCAGCAAAGACATTACTAACTACATGTAAAAACAAGTGTCTCCATCCACTGTCATTGATCCAACTCCATGGGTTTTAGTGTTGAATCAATGTTGTAGAAGATGACGGTGTTTCTACGTTCATTACGGACCCTCTGAACGTCCAAATGGGTCATATCTGATGACCACGAAAAGATGACAAACTGCATTTTACACAAATTATTTACATGTATTAACAGGATTAGTGGATCAACAGGCATTAAACAGTTACATCAGGAGATAGTTTGTGTCACTGGTGGCTGTTTGGGTCTCTATGGGTTGAATATACTCAAAATCTTTACTCTTTCTTATTGTACATATGGCTTTACTTTTGTAGATTTGGCCATTCTTCTTCAGTTGTAATATGTACACTATAATCAATATGTTATTTACAGAGAGTATGGTTTTGTTATTAGAAATATAGGTCAAAGGTCACAGCCATTCATTGAACAGCAAATTCCCATCACAGATAAAGGTGAACTGTTCAGTGATCTGTCAGCTGTTGTCATCCAAGCTATAAAATTACCTGATTATTAATAGATCCCAAAGAAACTGAACAGGTTAAGCACCAAATGAGTTTCGAAATGGAAAAGACATCTCAGTTTGAATATAAGGATGTGATACTTTTTAGCAACAGTCAAGAGGTTTAACCATTGTTGTGGTACTTTTGTTTTAGTGTTGGTTTACTGCTATTCTCTGAGACCAAGGGGAGACAACCACAGCTAGAAACTGAAGTGTAATTCCACTGTAAAATGTAAAAAGCCTATCTTGCTTTCATTCACCCACCCCCTGGTAAGTGTTCTGGCTGTCTATCTTTAAATTATAGCACTGAGTATAATAATATTTGAACGTGAATAGAAAGTTTTGAGGTCTGTGTCACCTAGAATGCACCCCCTTGGCAGCAATACGTCTCTTCCTAAAAGACTGAACACAACATGCACAAATAGAGACCAGACCAGATAACCATGGCCATCATGCCAACTTCAGTGGATATCTTTACAACTCAATTCTCCAGCTTCTTTGACATTAGGTCCAAACTGATATTTCCTCAGTACTTTGCTGATTTTTTTTTTTTTTTTTTAGTCAAATTGTCTCATAACACTAAAACTGTATCCGATCTTCAAACAGTGTCCTCACAATGGAGAATTGTCCTCATTGCAAAGCTTTAAAAGTAACATGTCCTCACACAATTATAGAAAGACATTCATACACACACACACACACACACACACACACAAATCATGAAGTCATTTCATATTTACCACATAGAGTTATAGCCTGAGCAACAATAAAATGACTTGAAGAGCCCAGATCTGTTTTTCTCTTCCTGTATCGTTCCCTCAGGTCAAACTGTTGCAGTTACTTTTAAAAATACTTCATCCAGTTGTGTGTCTGTGTAGGTGTGTGTGTGTCTGTGTATGTGTGTGTGTGTGTCTGTGTGTCTGTGTATGTGTGTGTAGGTTTGTGTATATGTGTGGCCATGTCTTACTTTCATTATGAAGGCATATATCTGTTTGTACAGTCACTTGTGGGGAGTCTTTTCCCTTATGGAGACAAATTATTTTAAGGTTTTGGTTCAGTGTAGGCATACTGTGGTCATAGTTAAGGTTAGACTAAGTCTCCAGGAATGTAATGTAAGTGAGTGTAGTGTCCCCTGTGTGTGAGAGACAGAAACAGAGTAAGATCCCAGCTGTTTGTTGATCTAAGTAGCTGAGGCTGAGTCAGGAGCAGAGAAAAACAGAAATGAAACACAGAGTGTGTGAGAACTTCCTATACATCTAAAATAATCAATGTTACAAATCAAACCTCCCACACATCTTAAAATGTACTTTGTGTGATATGGAAATTTCACACACATTTGAAATTATGTTTGTTCTTCTTGTGCTGCATAAAGCTATGCATAAATTAAGCACACCTTACAGTGAGTTAATATTTCATCTCTTTATACACGACCTGGCCAAAACAAACCTAAAAAAAAAAACCCTCCCACACTACTTTTCTTTCAATTTTCAACATGGATTACAACATGCATTTGCTGTTGTATCATTTCAAGAAGTCTATGCAATATCACTATATTTATTTCCATAATTTTCTGGACACAGAACATTGCTGATCAACTGAAGCAACCTCAGATCATAACACTGCCCCCACAGGCTTGTATTATAGGCACTAAGCATGATGGGTAGTCAGTCCTGCTTCCCTTCTCACCTTGATGGGTCCATCACTCAGGAACAGAGTCAATCTGGACTCATCAGACCACATGACCTTTTTCATTGAAACACAGTCTAATCTTTATGTTCACTATCAAACTGATGGACGTTTAAGAAATGAAAAGGTACTCAGTGTGTCAGTTAGAGATAAAGAATGTGTTTTCAGTTGAAACATATGAAGGATGTGAACTATTTGCGTAGTTAAATTTAGGTAGACTTTTTTGTGGTCAGGATGTGTATAAGTACAGCTCACAGAAGATACATCTCAAAATGAATGAGTTAACATCTTTGTTTCGTAAAAAAAATGCCAAACTCAGCGTCTCCACCTAAATAAAATCTTAACTCAGCGTCCACTAATAATTTTTTCTTTTGAGCTTACATGTTATAAATACTATGAGGTTTTAAGTTAGCAAATCAAATGTTTAGTTATGGGTTGGTGTTCATTCTTTTATAGATAAACTGTCCGACACTAAGCCCAGATAAGTCATGAAATTCACACGTGCACTCTGATTCTTTTTTCATTTTTCAGCAGCGAGGTTTCAGTATAAGTAAAGATATTTAGTACGTGATAGTGCAGTTTCCATGACCCACCCATCAAACTAACCATTGCTGTCAGTTGGTTATGGTAGTAAGTAAGCATGCAACAGCCTTAAGGTGTGTCAGTTTGGGTGACCTAAGAGTGAAACTGTCAACTGCTCTAAAGTAAAGTTAGTTTGCAGAGGTGGGTTGACGTGACATTCTCTAATCAGGAACTTGGAATATAAAAAGCAAAGGCCCAAATGAGTCCCATGTAATAACAAAATCAAAGGGAGTTACATTAAAGATCCACGTTTTCTACGCAAAACTTTTCTTCATTAATGGAGGAGATTTTAGTGCAAACTGGAACAGTAATAATGATGATGATGATGCTGGTAATGGTTGGCAAATAAAAGAGCCTTAAACACTGTTTGATGTGTGTGTGTAAACATCAAATAGAGCTGTGATGAGTGGTTAATGTAAGGCCAAGGCTTTTTTCTTCTGCTGTGTTCCCCTGTAGAGAACACTACCTAATTACAAGCACTATCAAGGCAGACCATGCGCCTGTGTGTGTACCTACATGATGGTCTTTAGGTATGTGTGTGTGTCAACACCAGAGAGTCTGTGTATGTGAGTAATTACCCCTCACCAATAAAAAAGGCTGTCTGCAGGCTTCATGAAAGGAGAGGGCCAGCCTACTGGAGTGGTGTGAGGAACACCCACCACTTTAAACAAGACTGCTACTGTGTGTGTGGATGGGGGGGTATAATATCCAATGTCCTATAAAAGTTCTATGTCTATGTCATGATATGAGCCATGTAAAATATCTTTTTACAATAAAAAGAAACTGTGTAGCTATACCTATAAAGACATTTTTTTCTAGTCATAGTTTCATTGAAAATGTAGCCTGATTTTGGGAAAATACAGTAAATAAGGTAATCTGTGATATTACAAATATAAACAAATCAGTTATAGTTTTGTCTGATGACACTATGAAAGTGTATTTTGCCAAATTTTACTGATGATAATTCTGTTGCTAAAACTAATTTAACACCAGTAGGTGAGTCATTTTGTCTCATTCTGGTGAAAATATTTCATCCATTCATTTTCTGAATTGTTTAATCCTCAAGACGGATGCAGGAGTCCTGGAGCCTATTCCAGTTACCAACAAGCAATGGTGGGGTCCACCTTGGACATGTCACCGGATCATCACAGGGCTGACATATAAAAACCATTCACTCTCACATTCACACCTACGGGCAGTGGTGGTTTCTGGCATTTGCATTATGTGCTGCTGCACAAGGGGGCATTGCTGGTGAAAGTGGCAACACACCCCAAAATTTAAAAAAGAAATTACTATGTGAAATGGTTTTCTATTGTGGAATGTAGTGTTTCTCAACTTTCTGAACAAAGCCCCACTATCAGCAGCATCAGCCTCCTGCCGCCCCCCCATCCCCAAAAAAATGTGTTACATCATTCTAAAAGTACTGCAACAGACCTGTATGTGGAGGACGTCACCTCCCAAAAATAAATTTATGACAGGGGTGGGGGGTGACAAAGGGGTGTCTTGCACAGGGTGTCCATTCAAACTCACACCCCCACTGCCTGCAGGTGATTTAGATTGACCAAATAACCCATTAACATGCATGTCTTTGATGGTGGAGGAAGTCAGAGAACCCATAGAACCCATGCAGGCATGAGAACACACAAGAACAAGTCCACCCAGAAAGGCCCATGTCGACTGGTGCTGGAATCAAACCCAGGACCTTCTTGCTCTGAGGTAACTGTGCAAACCACTGCACCTCCAAGCTACATGATTTTTTTTCCCTCCATTTTTAATTCTTTTGCTTGTACAGGCAAAGACTGTACTTTAGATTACATTACATTACATTTCTGGGCAGAGACCTCAGAAAATTGAAGTTCAAAAAGGAGCACAACACCGAATATACACACAAGAAATATCACAAGAAAAAAAAAGCAATACTATAACTATAAAAACAGTACTAAAAAAAGTTGCAATTACACATTGGAAAGTACAAGTAGAAACAAGTGGCAATGTAGTAATAATTACTTTATGCTACATGTACCCCAAAACTAGTAAGAATAACTTTCCCCATAGGTGGTTCAACCAGTAACATTTGCACATTCTTCTTTGTTTCTATGAAGTTTGCTTTGGAGTCTGTGTTTCTTGACATTAGCTGACCCCATCTCTAAGCTACATTAGCTCATGTTGTACATTGTTGCTGCTATAGAGGAGCAGAAGAGAACCACTGAGGAGAGACACACTGGAGAACATAGGTGGGAGTCCAAAGATTTTGGGGGAAAAACAACCAGAGTCCTAGAAATCAGTGTACAGGCCACCAACATGGTTGTGGGAAATTACAACAGTTAGCTTAGAAATACAATGATTTAACTAAAGATTCCCAGCATAGGCTCTTAACACGTATGTCATGGAAGGAAACAAGAACATACAAATGTTTCTTTTAGACCCTTTTTTCAGGAGAATCAACCTAGCATACATGCTTTTTGATGGCAGAGAAAGTGGAGGAAATCCACCACCAAGTTTAAACTCCACACAGAAATTCTCTGGTAACATTAGAAAAGCACAGTATTTATTGACAGGTACGTGTTTTAAGATAAAATTAAAATTACTGTAAATTTCAGATATTTTGAGACACACTAGGAAATACAAATAGAACTTGGGATTTTATGTGAATCCATATTGACTTTAGATCCAGATTTCTCTAGTTCCCTTACACTTGTCTGCTTCCACAGTATTTAGCCATTAATTTTGCACAGATTATGGCACCTCTAGCCCTAAAACACTAGCTATCAGGAAAAAAAACACCTTTGTGCGACAAAAGCACAGCTCAGTGAGTATACAGATGGAGAGTTACACGGAGCCACCAAGACACAGAGGCACCAAACACCACAACATTCTCTTACCTTCCTTTTCTTATGTCTTTGGAGATTAAACAAACACAGACATACAACCACCACATGCCACAGAGACACAATAATGTGGTGTCTCCATGAAACACAAGCATCACAGCCGTCCATGCTTTCCTTTTTGTCCCAGCTTAGACAAACAAAGACAGACCCAACTGGTATTTTCCAGCGTCTGATGACTTACCATGCAGCAGTGCCCTGCTACCCACTATTATACCACGGCACAAAACCAAAAACATACAATTACAGTATGGTGCAACAGTATTTGCAAGTGTGTGTCTACATAACTTTGTATAGTATGGACACTTTTTAGCATTTTGCTGTTTCTGAGAGGACATTTTGGTGTTGTGAGGACATTTTAGCTCATACTCGCAGCATAAAATGTGTTTGAGGATTTAGACTTGCTTTCATTAGGGTTAGTGTTAGGAGTAGCAGTTAAAGTCAAGGTGAAGAACAAGTGGATAAATTATTTCAAAGACATGTCAGTATATTTTTATGCCACATTCTAAAGTATTGCTTTGAAAATGTTGATATAAACAGTGGAATTCAAAGCTAAATTTGACCTAAAAAAGTTTTAACTTCCAGTGGAGGTGTTTTTAGACTTTTTTTTTTTTTTTTTTTTGCAAAATAGCTCACATACTTAATAGGAGATGGCAACACATTTTCTCTATGCATCCTGGCATAGCAAACATTTAGCTCATATGACTTATCAACTGTTTCTGCTTTCAGAAAAGAAGCTGTCACCAGGCATCTTCCCATAAGGCACAAATGGGTGGATGGATGAGACGATTAAATAATTTCCTCAGTCACATTTTTATGAATAGTAGAATCACTACCTTGTGTTTTTTTGGCTCCATGAACCACTCAACTTGCAAGTTACATCCATGTCTGTCCAGACTGATATATGTACAGCAGACTTTGAAGATATGCAATGAAAGGTATGCAACTTTTTTCATAATAACCAGTACTGTGCAAAAGACCACCATTAGCTTTGCTGTGTTTGCAGGGTTGAAATGATATTACATATTTATTTCTCATTCTCTTTTCTTCAGATACAACGAGAAAATACAGGAAATATGTGCACAGCCTTAAATACAAGTGCACAGCCTTAAAAGACAGAAAGACAAAAAACTGAAGTAAAAGGGTTGTGAAGGTTAAAGTTAGTATTTAGTGTGACCTTAGACCCCATGAGAAGAAGCAACACAAATAGTTAGAAACATCTAACATGTGTTGAATGAAAGCTGGTATAAAACATCAGGAAATTAATGTAATAAATCTAATATTGTCTGAACAAAAGGGTAAAAGACATGTTAAGTGCAATAGGAGGTCATGCTAAACAGAACCACTTTGGTTTACAGAGGCTGTTTTTCCCTGAAACTGTTGTTTTTACTGCTGTACATACGTCACATCTTAATACAGTGAAATGCATACATGTGGTCAACTTTACTAGAACTTTACTAAACCAACAAACCTAATGTTGGCAGGAATTTTTGCAGAATACCCCAGGTTACAGCAAACAACAAATTTTGTTAAATCACGATGACCTTTGACTATCAAAACTAATCTTTTTATCTTGAGTCTAAATGTTTCTGTCAAATGTGAAAGATAATCCCTTAAGCCACTCCTGAGATTCATAATGAAGGTGTCCTTGGTTTATTTATCTAATTATATATTTGTTTATTTAGTTATTTTCATCAAGGTGTTCTTGCAATATTATTTTTTAAGAACTGGACAGCAGGTCCTGGTTATCACTGACGCAGAAGCATAAAAATATTGTTCCAATTCACAACCTATCTTTGTTTATTACAGACATGTGTAACAGCCTTGTGGTGATACTACACCAAAACCAGTTGACGGTTTGGATAGCTCACAGTTTTTAATGTTTTGCAAATTTTCAAAAGTTTGCTTCAGACTTTCTTGGCAGTGATACAGAAACTTGGCTACTGAGTTCTAGAGATGCATGTGTGTGTAGTGTATGTGTGAGTGAGTGCGACTGAGCCTTGGAGCCATCCAGCTGCAGTTGGTATGTTTTTAACCAATTCTGTCTCCGGTGTTTGAACAGTAGGGGAAAAGACCACCCTGGAAAAATCCCTATTTACAGCCTCCCCTCTCTCTCCTAACCACCATAATATTGAAGGTTTCCTAACCTGTGTCCTTGAGTTGCAGATCTGAATCCACCAAACACTCAATTACACTTTAAATAGCTGTTAGAGGGATGTCTGCAAGCTCTCATCTATATTTCTTTCACCGTGCTGAATCACACTGAGAAAGAATTGTGTTGAGCTGAACTTCAAGTGGCTCGGTGTACTGTGAAAAAGATTCAGTTTGCCGCAGTAAAGTCATCTGTAGCTTTGACTGAGTTAAGTTAAATTAGCAGCAACTGTCAGAGGTTGGGTTCATCTATGGTTTAGTCTTGATATAACGTCACTGAGTCAAGTGGGTCGACACATCCTATTTGTGCTTGCCTATTTGATGACAGTAATGATATTAATTTTAGACCTTTGTAAGTGAACAATCTATTGAGATTTTTTCAGCATAATATTCACTAAGAGTGAGCTCATAAGCTACAGGTTGTAGATACAGTGTAATCATACAGTGTTTTTCAGCTTTATATCATAGACAGTATAAAAGAAATGAAAGTAGCTGCTCTGATGTCATCCATACTGTTTTGAGAGAGTTTCATTGTGGCCATCTTTCTTTTTTTGAAGTCTGAAATATTTAATAACCATATTTTGACACAAAGGTTGAAAAATGTCAGCTTCTTTCTAAATGTTAGCACTTAATTTTGTTTTTTTTTACAGCTATGTCAAACCTCCATCATGTACAATCACACAAACTAGCAGATCGGCCTATAGACCATGTAATCAACAGCAAATTCATGTTAACATTAGCCAATGTAGCTAAGTTACACTAACAACTGGAGCATAAATTAGATGTTTGCCAATTTAGAATATCCTTTTACAAGTCACAAAAGTAATTCTGGTAAAGATAGTAAAGAAAAATGTAGTTTTCAGCTCAATGGATTGCATCTCTCACGGTACATAATACACACTACCAGCAGCAGTCATTAGTAAAATGGTCACTGCACTGCATATTTCACCTTGTTCTTCAAGATGAAGGTCAAAAAGTATAAAAAAGAATTGAAAATCAATACAAGTCTGGTCATGTTGAAGCTGCAGGGATGTCTTCAGATCATGGAGAGAGACAGTTACAATGCCATCACCTTTGTGACTCTGGAGTCTTTCTGTTTATGAATAAAAAATGACCTGTCTCTCATCTTTGACTTTAATAGAAAATATTTTTCCAAAATCAAGTCCGATATGGTTTAACCAGAAGGGGCGGGGTTTAATTTCTCTACTAAACAATGGTTAATTTCCTGGAATAAATGTGTTCACTTTGTATTTCTAGAAAAAAAACAAACAGGTGCCTCAGCAACTTGCCACTGTCATTGGTATTATATTATAAGATACTTCTGTTTTTGCTCATGGTTGTTGCCCGTTGCTTCAAATACAGTTTGGGCGTGCAGTATGATGGACCTAATGCAGATGAACAATGGTATTTTTGGCTGTTGTTTCCTGACACCTCTTCCTGTTCCAAGTCAAAATAAAACTGAAACCTTGAAACAGCAAATATCCCTCTCTGTTTGGAGTAACTGTGCGCTGTCTGTTCCTCTACACAGCATACAAGATCAGCCTGTTTGTTGTAGGGTTTCTGTGTTCTGCAGTTTTGTCTTTGACAGGATGTGAAATGAGAAAGTCTGTTGATTTTGAACTGGGGTATTAAAGTGAGACAAAACTGAACGTTGAAGTTGTCATCAGGACCTGCTGACAGCACATATTTTAGTTATAATGTGACATGTTGATTTCAACTAAGAATTTACAGGTGTTTTCTCAGTTTATTGTCTTTATCTTTTGTCATTAAGTCTCTTGAGACAGGCATTAGCAGTTTCCCTTTACTAAAGCTATCTGCAATCCTCTCTCTGTACTGGTGCCAGCAAGATGAGACTGATGTCTGTCTCTTCATGTGACTTCAGATAAGAATGCAAGGACAGTTTGTCTATGCAGCTATAACTATACAGTTATGTCTTCTGAGTGGTGATTGTTCCAGATCAATGGTGTCACCAAAATTAACTCACAAGGGTGCAGACCATGCATTCTGCTGTTAGTTAAACCCACGCATGGTTTCCGCACACTGTAATTCCTGAGTGCACACAGAACAGCAAATATATAGTAGAGGAGAAAAGTTTTTGGACACCCTTAAGATTTGATATAATCTCAAATATTGAAATATTCATGAAAAAATATTCTTTGTGTTACAAAAGGTGTGGCTGCATCCGACAGACAAAAACATATGCAAATTTTTGTTTTGTTTCTTTATTGTCAACAAGAAAAAATAACTAAATTCTTGACAGTTTCAACATGTCATGCCTTGGACGTGTTTTGTTATCTTGCTGAAACATCCCATTGTGACCTCGATGTAACAGAGCACGTGCAGAAGAGAGCATGTGTGTTTGGAGAATGAAACAATACTTGACAGAGTTCAGTGACTTAAGAGTGATTGTTAATGCAATAAATCACAAATGTGTGGGGTGTCCACTTTTTTCCACCATTGTACAATCATGCATCTATGTCACTCACTGGCAGAATGCATTAGCTTGAGCCTTGCACTAACCTGTAACCATCAAAACCAAGCCTATAAACCTAACCCTAACCCTAAAACCAAGTCTGAACCCTCAGTAAGCTATGGAGAGTTGCAAACACTAGTCCAAATATCCTCAAAATGATGGTTAAAATATCAAATTTGTCCTTAAAACTATGCAAATGCATGCAGGCACACACATACTAACACACCCTGCCTTTATCTTAATCAGAATCAGACCAGTGAAGTGTCAATATGCACTGTGAAGTCAGCAGCCTGGAGTGCGATCAGTGTGCAACCACAAGTTTACCACCAGTCAAAGTGAAAAACACAGGTTTTGAAGACACTCCGGAAACAAAACCTCTACCTGAAATTGTCACCACTAACTGTCACATCACATCAAGCAACACAACTCTGGTCAGCTAAAAAAGAGTGTTTCTGTTGCTTTTGCCATGACACCAACATGAACTAAAGAAGTCAGTAAAAGACATTTTGTCCAATTCTTTCTTTTTTTAATTTAGGTTTGATGACCCGTCAAACAGAAACCACAGACATTTTGACTGAGAATATTCTGTTGTCGTGTCAAACTGCTACTTTGTGTGTTCCTCTGCTGTGTGTAGGCCTAAGACTGAGGCGTTAAAGGTGAGAAACTGCTGTAAACATCAGGAGCTCAAAAAAACACATCCTTGTATCCCTAAAAAAAGTCAGACAATAGTGAGAAAAGGTGAAACTTTATTTAATTTCACTCAACATGATTACATAATGATTATTTATTTTTATATCTGGACTGAAAACTAGGTTAACGGGATCGATAAGCATGTGTTCTGCATGTACACTTTGCCAAACAGGTGTGTGTGTGTGGCCTTTAAAGGGTTTTACACATGGAAAAAAACACACCAATGATCCCAGTAAGACAAAGGTTAGAATACAGTCATTGTGGATTTTCCTTAAAGGAAAAAGTTACCCCCCATCCCCACCCGCCTGCGCGCACTGTGGTGATGTGAGTGTGAAATTCAGTTCAGTACGCCATGATTTTCTGAGAAATTTCATTTTAAGGTTTAGAAGTTTTTCTCTTTCTTAAAATAAAGTCAAATCTAGTTGGTAAACCTCAAGTTCAAATTGTTTTGTCATTTGTGTTTTAACCACGACCACTATGCAAAACCCAGAAACCAGAAGATGTTCCCTTTCAAATGGAGTCTAATACACGTACTGTGGGCTTCCAGTTCTTCTACCTTATGCCAGAAACTTAAATGTTCCCACTGTGCATCACTGTCAATACCTTAGAACTGCAGGTCAGTCAGAGTGCAAGGATTTCAGTCTGATAGCAGAAAAGAGACAAGTTAAATGTTAGGGTTTAAGGATAAGGAAATATTGATGACTGAGATGTAATGCATTAGACTAGAAGACTGGAAAATATAAGGCTGGTTCTTAATGGTGATTTCATTACAATATGCAAACATTATAATAATTTTAATACCCCTCGGCCAAATATAGTGTAAGATTCTGCTGAAAGTTACTGCCCTATAATTTAGATTAGATTGTATTTGTGTGAAACTGATTACATACATATTTATATTTGAAAATGCTCAGGTATTATAACTGCACAAGACCATATGACCTTGAAAAAGTAGGTCAAGGTCACCTATTTTCAATAGACTTCTGCTCCATGCCAAGATGCATCCACAGTATACATTTGATGCAGATATCGCAATGCTTTCTTCAGATAATACGATTATGTCATTGAACGGATAGACAGACAGACAGACAGACAGACAGACAGACAGACAGATGACAAAACGATGACAATACTTCTCAGCCAAGGGGTAAAAACCTTAAAAAGACAGAATAACTGCAGAGAAAAGACAAAACGCAGAAAAAGATATTGATACATCAGAAAATTTACAGAACTTGAGTGGAGGTAATACAAAAACGTATTTATACTATACTATATACTGTTTTTAGGTCAGTCTAGATGTAACATTACTGACATTGGTAAATGCCATTTCATGAGCTTTTCCCTGATCTGAGATGAACTGACTTTTTGTCTTCTGATGCCATGTGATCTTTAACTTGGATGTTTTGTTATTAAGGTAAAGTAGGAAACTCCATGTTAATACAGGGATGAATGCACCCAAAATGCATATGTCAAACTTAACATCCCATATCTCATTTGACCTATCATAGATCATGTGTCCTGACAGCTCCATCGACCTGGTTTCAGTTTGTTTTCAAATTGTAATTTTGTGAGTGCATGACATACCTATATCTTGATGTCATCACCCACATGGGTGTGCTCCTAAATATGATTTAAATTGGTTTGTGGATGGACATGCATCTGAAGCTGTAGTGTCGATTTGAATAGATTATTTGCTTCCAATATATTGTTATTTCATAGCATTACTACCACTGCACAGTATGTGAGTCTAGTTCTGCTGTATTGCTATTGAAAACTTACTCTACTCCTCTCCCCATGTAATTTTTTCATTCTTATAATAACCTTTATTTAACCAGGAAAAAAGCTCATTGACATTATATATCTCTTTTCCAGGAGTGTCCTGGCCAAGACAGCAGCAGCAGAAGTTACACAAAATAGAAATCAAAGCCATACATCTACACTAAAAATATACATAAAACACAATAACAGTCAGTTCTAAAACCAGACATAAAACACTAAAATAAGAACATACATATAAAACACCATCAATAATTTAAAAGGTACTAAAAGTATACAATAATGTTCCATAAAAGCATTTCATACCAAGCCACATTTTCCTTCTTCTCTTTCAAGTTCTTTTTCTTTCTTCTTTTGTTTAATAGCTGACAATATCCTGCTGCTTCGTGAAAGTTGGTATCGTCCAAAAAATTCAGTCTAGAAACAAACTGAGCCATGGTTCAGTTTAATCTGGACTGGGAACACTTCTTTTAATCAGACCAAGGTTCACCTGTTTGGTCTGTTCCTTGGTGCAAAAGGACCACCTGTGAGAAAATAAAAATGTAAAAGATGTTTTTATTGACATGCCCAGATAGTTTGTACATCACAGGTTAATACTGAGTGGAAACTGCATCTCATTGAAACTGGTACAAAGACAGAAAGAAAAATATAAAAAAGACCAGTCTGAAAACCACTGTCTGACACGGGTCGACATGGATCCTGTTGCAAAAAGCACATTACAAGACTGCGCTTCATCCATTTGGAACTGTATTGTAAACCAACCAAGGTTAAGTTGGTTTCACTCCTAACTGTCTGCAGAAAACTCTCTTGAAGAAAAACAAGCAGATTTTCACTGCCATAAATGAATGACCATCTAAAAGTCCTGGACTGAGGAACCTGGTAGAGGAATGCTGCAGCAATTTGTGGTTGAGGAACCTTGATATTCTGAGTCTGAAAATGCCAGAGAGCAGTGAGGGCAGTGTTAGTACAACAGGGAGTTCAAAGTGGGAGTACAGTGGAGAACCTGTTCTGCAGCCAGGACAGACTATTTGGACAGCTGGCACAGTTTAAGGAGACATATTAGAGTGTGACTGAGTTTGTGGTTAAGAGTTGTGCATGAAAATCCTGTGGGCCTCGCAATCTCTGTCTGTTTCTGTCATGATCTGTGCCTGTCTGATAATTCCCCGCTCATGTCTCATTCCCCGTTCTCCCATTCTGCATTCTATTTCTTTTCCCTACACTTTCTTCCTTTCATTGCCCAAAAGTCAGTTCTACATTGTAAGCATTCACTCTGTAATTCCTGTCCCTCAATAAAAAAAAAAAAGGAGACTGGGTTTCTGGTTGGCCATTCCAACAGCAATCCTGTGGCTTTGGCATCTTCAGAAAAAGAGAGAGGGAAAGAACCGGTGGGAAAGACGGAGAAAGAGTCAGAGAGGAGGAGAGTGAGAGGTTGTGTAGGATGTTAGAGTTTATCTAAATGCTTCCAAGTGAGGTTCAGCTCCAGAACATTTCAACTCAACCTTATAATCTCCTCTTCTAACAGCCTCTGGATGCTCTGCCCTGCTGTTCTCCAACTTCCCAGGTCCTCCAATTAAAACCAGGCTCCAATAAGAGTGTGTGTTCAGCAGACGCTTGTCTTTCTTATTGTGGTTTGACAACACTCAGGGTACGACACACTGGCAAGCATCACGGTCACACTGTAACTTTACTCCTCTGGTGTTATTGAAGACTCTTGATTTCATGACAGTCATGTCTCATACTGCTACAATATTACCATTGTGCTAGTAAGTGGCTACTTGTACATTTAGAGAAGAAGAATGGGATGTCAAACAGGTAAACAGTGGTGAAAGTAATGATGAAATATATTGAGGTTGACCGTTGGTGTCATTCAACTGTTTTTGTGCAGGTTAATGGAGATGATTATTACAATTACGGAAAAAAAAATCACTGTTAACTCAAATGCTTGTGATGACACGATTATGTAATAATGTGAGTGTGCAATATGGGATAATTGTGACAGGTCTAGACAAGACAAGAAAGCACAGATTAAGTGATATGTTTAAAACACTCCTCAACTAAAATAATGCCAATTAATAAAGCCACTACCAGAAGAAAAAGTTTCTCTATAAACAACAGTATGAGATGGTTCAGACCTTGCACCTAAGTAAAGACAGTGTCTCTATACTTTGCTGTGACCCTGTCAAATAATCAGTCAGCGCTGTTGCTTTCTGATGAGGTCAGGCTGCTCTTACAACACGGCAGATGCACATCTGTAAGCTCTATACAATGAGATGACTTTGTGGTCATGGTAGGTGAGTGCTTGAGTAACTTGATTTTTTGCAGAGAAAAGCTCTTGAGCTCTTTGTGACCCCATAAGATGCTTTAAAGGGGTCATATTTTGCTAAACCCACTTTTATTTGTCTTTGGTGCATTTATTTGTGTATTTGGGGATGCTAAAAATTCATCAAGTTAGAATTTGAACCCTCTAAATGCTGCAAAGCCATCTTTATATTAATTCTGGCAAAAATCAAGTGGATTTCTACAACCTGTTTTAATTCCTGCTTAATTTGTTACGTCTGTGACTAGTTACGTCACAACATTTAACACATATAAGGTCAAGACTTCTGATGAACATTTTTCCAAGTACATCATAATTGTTTGTCAGCAGCAGCAGTTGTAGTCCAAACTGAAACTATGTCCAAACTTCAAGCCAATTGCCTAAAATGTTCAGTTGTTGGCTGTATTAACGGGACAGAAAGCATATTCAACAACCTGGAGGGGGTGGGACGTGAAGTGGCTCATTTGCATTTAAAGGGCCAGCGCTCAAAATGACCTTTCTGGTGTCATTCCTCAGAAATAGGGTTGAAAATGGACCTGCGGAGTTGAATTAAGGAAGAATTCAGGCCCAAGCATAGCATTTACAGTTCATGTAGACCACAGGGAAATGTTTTAAAAAGCATAATTCCACTTAAAAAAGCAAAATATCACTCCTTTAAATGAAGGTTCATCCACATCCACTGGCCTGTAGTCAGTCACTAAGCTGATACTCCTCCTCTGTGGTTCATGTAGTGTTGATAACGCAGGATTGTGTATCACTAAAAGTTTTGTTTGGACCAACAGTGTAAAAGTGACTTGACCTTCACATTTGACGCTTAAGTTATTTTTACTTGTTCTTTAGTGAAACCATACCCCAACCATAACTATACCTTAACAGCAGTATAGTTGTTGTTGCCACGTATGGCTATTGTAGTTGTAAATCATTTCCACCCCACCACTGTCACTGAATGAAAAGGTCAGAATCATCCAACTCAACCCATGTCATCTGTGCAACAAAGCAGAGTGGCCTTTTATCACAGAATGACTCATTCACATTTTCATGGTGAAGAGAACTTTAAACCAACTTGGCCATACATATTGCACTGAAATGTAAAATTACAAACAGTCACATTGCTTTTATGTTTCCTTGGGAATGTTTCCTCCACATTGTGGTCCAGCTCTGCTTTAGTAACATTCACTGTTGACAGGCAACTAAAGAAAACAACACAAAGAGATTAAATGAAGTCTGTGTTCATGAAGCTGGTAGAACTTTGCTGCTCTTCACCTTTAGTCAAGGAATGAAAACAATCTAGTGCTTTCACCAAGTTTGTATGTGTGTGTAACAGTGTTTTGGTTTTCAGAGTGTGGATGTGGGTGTGTGATGTTACTGGGGAGTGTTAACAGCTAATAAATGGCTTTTTTTCTGTCTGGTGAAAAACTCAGCCAATAGAATCTACACAAAACCTTTAATATCTGCATGAGTCTGCACAAAAACACACATAAATCTATCATATTCTGAACTTTGCATGTAAAAACAATTTTTTTGTTGGGACTTCATTGGCTGACCTTGGAATTATGTAAAAACACCATATTACGTAATAACTCAACAAAATCAAACTGTCACTTCATTATATAGAAAAACACTTTTTGTGATAGATATCCTGATAGCAAACTATAACATACGTGTCACATAGGAATTTTATGGGCACTGTTTTATGATGAAAATATTGTAATGCAGTGCATGATATAATAATCAACCAAAATAGATGTCTTTATCCTGTATGTATGCTCTCTTTTATCAGTTAAGCTAAATTCAACATACCAGCTATTCAGTTAGATCAGTGTTGTAATTAGCATTAGCCTCAATAACCATAAAACCGAATATGTTACATGACAAATACTGAAAATTGTGCGACATGGTGGCATAGTGTTTAGCAATTGGACTGAGAATCAGGGACCCAGGAGCTTTTCTGTGTTGAGTTTACCTGTTTTATGAGTTCTGAGGTTTCCCCTGCCATTAAAAACAGGTATATATAGGTTAATTATTCTTACAGTGTCCCTGACCACAGTACTGATGAAGATCTGGAGTTGGTCCTCATGTATCCTATGTGCTATTTGCTAATACTAATGTTAGGTACTGTGTGTGTTATGATGGCTAAAAAGCAGAGGCCTGATTTCCAAACAGGGATAATAAAAGGAGATAACCTTTAACCTTAACCTTCGAATTCAGCCAAAAATATTAGATTTTGTGCCCAACACCAACTGGGAAAAGTCATCCACTGTTTTGATTGTCGTAGGTTTCACCACTGCAAATACCTTTAACTAAGAATAATATCAAACTCTTCAGCTTATTTAAAATGTACCATATACAGCTGCAAAGAGTGTAATTATTTCTCACTATGTATTACAAAATGCAGCAAAGTTTATCACATGCGTTCAGAGAGGCACAGAAAGGGCCTGGGACTTTAGGGGACTCCTTAGGATGGACAAACTTTGTTTAACAGTAATGTGCAATCAAAATGTGCCACTTGTAGTGAACGTAACTCAACTTGCAATGACACCTGAGTAGGAAACCCCCTTAAAGAAGCACCATGTCAGTCCCATTGAACAGTATTCATAATGAGACAATTCTATTTTAGATCTATATTGTGTGATTGTATTGTTTGGTTTCAGTTATTTACAATGTTTTCTTTCTCTTTATATTCCCATTGTTATCCTTATTACATTCTACTAATGTGAACACTGCCTCTTTTGCAAGACCTGAAATGGAAGAGTTTTAATTTTGTACGTTTTTGTTTGGTGTTGTAACATAATAGTGATGAACACCAGAGTGTTTTTGCCTCTGGCCACAACAGACTCCAGTATTGCCACTGTGTGTTCTGCGGCCGATTATTGCAAAACGTGTGTGTTATTTATAATGAAGTGAAAACTTATTACATTTTATCGAGTTATTACATAATGCAGTGTTTTCACACAACGCGGTATTACTGACGCACGTGTACATTCCCGCACAAGCCCAAACATGAACATGTGTAGTACATGAAATAATATCCAGGATATAAAACTTACACTGATGCTGAGAGTCGAGACCTCGTCAGTTTCTTACACAAACCCTCACATAAAACACGTATCAGAAATGCACACATATAAACACACATGCACCAGTTATCCATTAGTAGAGTAGCAATGACCTCACAGCTCCTTGTAGCCCTGAGCATTTTAATTCCCTCATAAAAACTCTCTTTTCAACAAATAATATTGTAAAACTTCCTTTAACATGACCACCAACAGCTACCGCAAGTGTTTGTGTATACGTTAATAAAACTTACGTCAAACTTTGACCAACAGATCATTAATGATACTAGGTTTTCAGCGCAGGTGAAGTGTTGCTTTGGACTACTGCTCACTGTTTTGTTTCCCAGTTTGACACATCTGAAAGCTAATAAAGTGACTGAGAGCGGGTTTAGTTTGGGAACATGGCTTTTATTAGTCAGTTTTAACTGGCTTATGGAAAGCCCACTGCAATCAAACAGTTAATAACAAACATATGACCAATACTGACTATAACTGCAGTAACTCAAGCAACATTCATGTTAGTGTGCACTTGTCCCAGACTGGATCAATGTTCACACAAACAAACCTGTTTTCACCATATTTATATCCTGGATTATCCTAAACCTGACCTTAAAACAGTGGTTCCCAAACTTTTTTGGCTCGTGACCCCATTTTAACATCACACATTTCTGGCAACCCCAGACATTCAAATCTGAGACATTTTATGTACTATATTTAATTAGTTTTTGATCATGTAATAGTTTGCTATACTATGTTGCAAATAAATGTTCATTTTAGATGACATTTAGTCTATATAATGTATATTATTATGGACGGAGACAGGAAAGCCAAGTGTAGATTACAGCACAAAGTGGGAATTTGATTTTCCTTGGTCAGGATATGTACAGTCAGTCCAGCTTAGATTTACAAGGCTGACAATTAATACTGAACAAACAAGAACTCAAACTATGAATTATGAAAGAGCTGCAGCATCTGAACCCGACCACAATGAACATTTGAAAGATAAAAAGTACTACAGTGCTTCAGTTTCAGCTTCACAGTTCATCATGTCTGTTATGGATTGGGATTGTCTCTGTCAACTCACCATATATTTTTTATTTGCAAGTTTGTTTGTTTGTTTTTTTTTATTTTTATCGATTAGGCGACCCCATCTGAATTCCAGGTGACCCCACGTGGGTTCCCGACCCCAAGGTTGAAAAACACTGCCTTAAAATGAGTCTCAACCATGAAATATAATGATATCTATTAACAGGACTGTCGCTGTGAATCTGTAAATGTGTTCATGTAATACATAGTAAGTAATAACTGCAGACACATACACAGTTCTGCCATTTTCTTCTGATGTAAAATTGCCCTCTGGTTCAGCTAACTAAGCAGTCCCATCTCAGTTGCTATAAAATGTGTAAAAACAAGTTGTAAAGCAGTTTATTCACTGTGTCTGGAAATCCCTGATATTTCTCCACAGCCCTCCAGAGCAAAATGATTTACTTATGTTGTCCACCCCTTAACATTTACGATATTTGAGAAATCAGTGAGTGGTGGAAACTTTTTCCAGTGAACCTTTTACAACATAGGAAGGCTGAAGTCATTTGTTCATTAAAAACATTGTTCAACATTTTGCCTATGAATCTACAGGTTTGGCACCTGAGCTACTCAATGTTGGATTAAACAGAAGTCGTTTGATGCACTTGACATGTATGGCTGTCCAACACAGAGATGCACCCACACATGTTTACTTTTGAAATCTGAAAACAGTCCAATTTGCTTTGATTTATCTTGCTAAATGTAGCAGGTGCAAAACATTTCTGGAAATTCCACGAATCCCTCCGCTGGTTCCAGAGTTGTGAAAGCTGATGAAATGCCAGCCCACCGATTAGAAGATACCACCGCCTCCAGACGTTCCAGAAATGGACGTAGCTGTTGCTCAATGAGTAGCAAAGACGTCACAAAATTCCTAATTTTGGAGACACTGGAGACACACGATAAGAAGCTTGAGGTTATCTGGGCAGTGGTACAGTTACCATATTAGCTGAAATTGACACATTTTTCACTCTTTTACCAACTATTTGGCACTCTGGAATCCCTAAGGCCCTCCCTATTCCAATTTTATCTGGAGAGGTATGGGGAGAGACAGTAGAGAAATACTGTAAACCTGTTGGAAGATGCAACCCTCTGTGTGCAGCTGGAAAGGAAAGGTTTAGCATCACAGCAAAAAAAAAAAAGAAAGATAAACAATTACACAGAATATAATTATTGTACATTTTGTGTTGTTATTTAATATATATAATATAATGCTCCTTTCTCATTTGCACAAAAGTAATTAAGTTTGACATGCAATATGAAGTCATTTTTTCAGCCTCATTTATCTCACATTTGGTGAAAATAGAATGACAGGCAACATTTATGCTCAAAAGACGGCATTACAAAATTTCATTTCAGACATTTTTTCTAAATTTGCCTATTATTTAATTCAGAAATTCCTCAATTTTTGTGAAGATAAGATTTTGGTAAACCCCTTTCAAGCATCAAAATCCTTGAAGGTGTGTTTTCACAAGAATTTTAAACATTTTCACAAATCTGACTTGAAACTTTCAGCATTTGGGCTGAATTATCTCTGTCTACATTGCTCTAGGGCAAAAACCTAAATAGACATAAAGCTGTGATTGTCCTGAACATTTTGATATAAAGCACTTGGGTATTGTGTTATTTGCAAATATCTTTAAAAGGTGAATTTTGAAAAGTATGTAAAAATCAAGAAAATATCCTCAGAGCTCTTAGAGTTCAACAGAAGTACATTTCTACCAAGGGCCACGTATAATACCGCTGACAGCCAGTAGGGGCTCACTCCAAAAAGCCTTTGTTCCCATAGGCATAGAAATCCATAACACTGAAATTCCACCAAGCTTCTCTATAAAAATATTAAGTTAATAATTGTTAGGAGCTTGTAATACAGTAGGTCTTCTTCTAGTTTACCATTTAGATCTCAATTCAAACAGAAAGTGCTGATGTTTGCTGTGTTACACTTTTATTACAGCATACTCACCTGCAAAGTTAGACTTTTGCAATTTCTGTTTATTTATAAAACTTTTTTTTTTTTTTTCTTACAAATAGCTAAACTGTAGGTGAATAGTTTATACGAACAAGAACATAAGATGACTGTTATTCAATGTTTGATGAAATTTGAGATTCAGTAAGTTAGTGTTTAGCATTAGCTCACACCTGACCCCACAAAGACAGAAGGGTTTGGCCCCTTGAACCTCACATCTCCACCCCTTTTGCCCAAATATGGTCAATTCAAGCTCTAAAGAGGCAACATGCCAACAGCAAAATCACAAAGCACAGGCTTCAAAACAGCCGTTCAGAAACCAATGGGTAACATCACAATTCCCTCATCCACTAATTATATACAGTCTATGGTTTGTACAATGAATGGCAAAGGTTGGGCTGAAACTGAACTGTAAACTAACATAAAAAAGAAAGAAAATGCATGATGTATGATGCTCCCCACATGCTCTGCCTCTTATACATCCTTTATCATAGAGCATGAAGTTATGATAACAGGAAGTGAACCAAAGCTTGGGCATACAGCACTTGTTCATTACAGTTTAGCTACAGAACATATAAACATAGAAAAATACATTGCTCTATGTGACACTGCATTCTGTTGCCAACCATCGGAGATGTGACGAGCTTAGTTTCTGGCTTAAGTTGAGCTGAGATGGGTTGGTTCACACCTTTACCTGCAATGTTCTAAACAGTTTTGTTTTTCAACTCTTGGGTTTAAACACTGAAATACAAACATAGCATGAAACTGAGTGTGTGCTATAAGATCATCACTATCATTCATACATTTTCAAACTGGTTAGTCCTCGAGTCCTAGCAACCAATTACAGAGCTGACATATGCCGCGTTTCCATTGTGTCGTACCAGTTCGACTCGACTCGGCTCGACCTTTTTGCATTTCCATTACGAAGAAAAACCTGGAATCTGGTACCTGGTACTAGTTTTTTGGTATCACCTCCGCCGAGATTCCAAGCAATACTAAACCATGACATATAACACTGCAGACCACTGATTGGTTAGACAGTTTTCTCTGTGACCCACTGTTTTACAAAAAACAGATGTGGAAGTGGACAGTAAATATAGCAGTACAGTAATCCACATGATAACAGCCCAAAACTACACCATGGTCGGTCAAGGAGATTCAGTGTTTGGTGGCTGACGTAAAAATTCAGACGAGACAACATGCAACAAGCGAGTTTTCAGCAACTCTCTGAGCAGACGACACGGAAATAACGCACCGGATCGCTATGACGTCCATGTACTGTAAAGTCAGTAGTATCCTGTAATGGAAACAGTCTCCAGGAATACCGAGCCGAGCCAAGACGAGCTGGTTCCACATAGTGGAAACGCGGCGATATACAGATGTACAACCATTCACCCTCACATTCATCAATTAACCTATTAGTGCATGTGTATGGATGGTGGGAGGAAGTCGGAGTACCCAGAGAAAACCTACACAGACATGGAGAGAACCACACACACACACACACACACACACACATACCAGCCAGTGTTGGAATCAAACCCAGGACCTTCTTACTGTGAGGTGACAGTGCTAACCATCACACCATAGCCATCAAGTGCATCATAAAACACACATCACATTCTGGAAGTGCAATTGCCTGCAAAAGTGTAGTGGCTGATCATTTGCTCTTGTGCGTGGTGGATGAATATTACTCTCATACCATTATGTCACTAGTTTGCAGACATTTGGACTGTAGCATCTTGGTTTCTGCAGGTTAAATACAATGAAATCCAAACAAACCCCAGAGTTCCCTCCCTCTGTCAGAATGATAATGATACATGTCTGACTGCAAGCTTGTGTTTACCGTATGCATGTGTTTTGTTTTAAAGAAATGTATTTTTCACACTACAGTTATTGCTATGTTAAAATAATGATGATGATGAATATGAACGTTTCGGACTCTACAGATTCACTATAATCTACAGTCCTGCTCTGTAACAGAGTGCAGCTCAGTCCAACCCTGCCCACAGTTATGCATGGAATCCTCCCCCTCCTTTTCCTACCAGAGTTTTTCTGATTTCTGTTTTCTCCTCCAGTCCCATCTCAACTATGGTACTTTTACTCACACATCACTTGACATTCTGCTCACATTAGGTGTTACAATCCTCCCTGATGAGTTTACTATCGTCATCATATGCATACTGTGGAGTAATATGTGAAAACAATGTCAATAGGTTGTGACAGGAAAGTCATTACTCACAGTATCAGATTCATACGTTACTATAAAATCTGTCATAACATGTTGTGTTATTCAGGCCTTGTGCTGATGTGATTAAATTAGAATGATGTAATGGGATGCAATAGTGAACATACCGGCTTTGCATGTGTCTGTTGATTTATGAAGAACATACAGGGAATACTTATACACAGAGTACCTCAGAATCCTGGATGTTGAAAAGTCAGACCTGTGGCCCTAAAGGTCAATGGTTTAACAGCTGAGACTCTGTGGGTGTGTTCATGACTAAAGAAGACTTATACATAGCCTGTTTATGAGGAAATGGAACTGTTGGCAATGAAGCACAAAAACCCTCCCATATAATGAAATTGCAACACTGCAGTGATATTTTGGTACAAATGTAATTTTGCCCACATTACGATGATATTTAACTTATATATATATTTAACGTTATATTTAAAAGGACACTTCACATGCAACATTTTTTGGTTGTCAATAGTATTTACTGTCGTCTTAAGGTATCGGTTAGTTGTTACTGCACAGCACATTCAGTGGGGTTATATTTATGGTGTTGAATAAGGGTGAGTACAATCTTACTCTTTAAGGCAAAGAGTTGGTGTGATTAAAAAAAAAGTTAAATGATGTTTTCTGTGAATTTACTCTGGTGGTTTTAATCTTGGCTTTAGTATAAGAATTAAACTAATATAATATCAAGTCAACTGTAGCTGCAGTTCAAAACTTGTGTTTATAAAATAAATTGCATGAGGAAAAAAAAGTTGCTGTTAAACTTTTCTTAAATCTACAGTGGACCTGACATCTTTCTTTCTGTGTGTCTGTTGTTCTAGGTTTGCATGTGTTTAGCATTAGCTCTTGTGTCAGTTTTTACATAATTTATGATGATAAATGTTGTAGACTGTGTTTATTATTTTTCACTTTGTGTATATTAATAATGTTAAAGAAAACTATACACCTTGATCTGAAGTTTCATTTCAGAACATGTTCTTCTGTACATTTACTTGATTAACCCATAAGGACCCAGTGTGACTTTTGTGGCAGTTTCCAAATGATTTTTTTTTCTCTATTTAACCTTTCCTAAGGGATGTATCACCATTTATTATAACATTATCCTGTGAATTTTGCATTTTTTCCAGTGAAAGTCATCTATTTTCTTTTGCTTAATTGACTGATCATGTAGATGTTCATAAAAGCTCAGAGTAAAGTCAAAGGTTATTGTATAAAAACACAGAAAACTGAAGAAAAAGTGACTTTTTCAGTGAAATATATCATTAACTGAACATAAACCCAGTGTGTCCATCCACTGTCATTAATCCAACTCCATGGGTTTTACTGGTAAATCAATGTTAAGGAAGATGACGGTGTTTCCACATTCACCATGGAGCCTCTGAATGCCCAAATGGGTCATATCTGATGACCATGAAAAGATGAAAAGCTGCATTTTACACCAATTGTTTACATTTATTGACAGAATTAATGAATCAGCAGTTTATATCAGTAGATCTTTTTGGTTGACAGTGCATGTTTAGGCCTTTATGGGTTAAAGAATTTGAAAAAGACCTGGTCCTTCTTATACATCTGTGGTTCTGCTTGAGTGAAGAATGTTTGTCTGTTACCTAGATTTATTTTACTTCTTGTCAATCCACATCACTAGCAGAGATTTTGTTATATTTTAGTGTGTGATACACAGCCTGAAAGACGATCGGCTAACAGAAGTCTCCCCTTCTTTAAAATAATAGCCCTGTTTATTGTCCACAAACTCAAAAGTCATTCTTGGCTGGTAAATTAGACACTATAGTATCACACAGGAAGGATGATATTTCAAAGTGCAGACTCCTCAATGGGCCTCTGCCAGATTTAATAATACCCCACACTCACACAGGGGATCACGTGTTTGGTCATGTCAGCGCACAGTTCTGGACTTTTGGATTTCACAGTTGGATTTCTGAACTCATTAAAAATAGCTCTTACTTGAAATCATTAATGCTAGAAGTTGGCACATTTATACAGGATTCATTGTTTCATTTATTTTCTATCACTGTTTAATCCTTTGTAGGGTAGTGGGGGCTGGAGATGAGCCCAGCTGACATCAGGTGAAGGCCAGGTACATCCTTGACAGGTTACTACTTTTTCATAGGGCTGACATATAGAGATGAACAACCCTTCACACATACAGACAATCATGAGACCGATCAGTCTGTTAAGGTGCATGTACTATTAAGGTGCCCTCCTGCACAGTTTTGGACTGTGGAGTAAATACATGAGGAGAGAACCCACATGGGCACAGGGAGAACACGCAAACCCCATACATAACTTACAGTGGCGGCTGCTCGACTTTCAGAGAGGGGAAATTCATTGTCAGCTTACATTAAAAAAATGGTCAAGTTATTACCTCCGCCAAGGAGGTTATGTTTTTGCCAGGGTCTGTTTGTTTGTCTGTCTGTCTGTTTGTTTGTCTGTCCGTTAGTGTGCAACATAACTCAAAAAGTTATGGACAGATTTTGATGAAATTTTCAGGGTTTGTTGGAAATGGGATAAGGAAGAAATGATTAAATTTTGGTGATGATCGGGGGTGGGGGGGCCCACGGGGGGGGTGCAGACCACAAAATTTCATCAAAATCTGTCCATAACTTTTTGAGTTATGTTGCACACTAACGGACAGACAAACAGACAGACAGACAGACAGACAGACAGACAGACAAACCCTGGCAAAAACATAACCTCCTTGGCGTGGGGGGGCCCACGGGGGGGGCCACTGATCAGCCTTGGCGGAGGTCTGCGCTCTCCGAGTGCTTCTAGTTTAAACATAAATTCGGCCCTCCGTTCCTTTTTAAGAAAATGGTCAGTGACCTTATCGTACCAAGTAAACAAGAAAACGCTGAAATTATGTTAAATTGAAACAAGGAAGTACAATGAGTGTGTTTTATTTACAGTGCAAGAAATGAACAAGTAATTTCGTAGTGGTTTCTCTCTCGATTTCTGACAAGCAGAATGTGCGACAGTACTAAACTGAACTCTGTCAGTGAAGGAGTAGATCTGAAAATAGCTGTCAATCAAATGGGATTCAGCCTTTCGACTGATCCTCCAATCAGCACATGGAAGCCCGGTGTCCAGCCCGGCCGAGCTCCGCCCACAGCTCCATTCACCCCCAGAGATGTCAGGCGTCCAGGGTGGGACAACATCGTGGCATTTATCCAATTACCATCCAGTTTTGAGGCAATGAAAAAAAACTGTTCCACTCAGTCCCATTGAAGTGCATGAACGCTGAGCGTCTACGGACAAATGCACTGAGCAGAGATCGAATGAGAAAACAGCACAACGGGAATGTATGAGAAGTGAACAACATCGAGTCCATTGATTTGTGATAAAGCTGATTCTGAATGAACTCGTCTTTGAGATGAACGTGTTCTAACACATTTGTAGTCAATGAAATGTCAACACAACCGTACATGTTTAACCATTTAATTTTCATAATTTTAGGGGAAGCCGAGCTTCCCTTGCAGTCTATGAGAAATCGCCTCTGATAACTTATATAATATCATAATGGGACTGTCCATTGGAATGACCTTCAAAACTGTTTCTAAAAACCTTGAAAAGTGACTAAAACAACCATAATGAGAATCTCCACATCAGGGATAAATCTCTTAGGAAAATAGGGTGTAAGGGAAAACAGATGGAAATTAGCAATTATGCTAACTCTGGTGTATTTATGACAATCTTGTATTGTCTGTTCATTTATATGCACTACTGTCCTATTCAAATAAACAAATAAATGAAATGAAACAGGGCTTTTAATCCAGTGTTTTGGCAACTAAGGACCAATTTCAGTGGAGCTGTCAGGTTTATTCTACATAACTGGAGGAGCTTACGTAGAGGATACACACAGAGAGCAGACTTTATAGATAGACACAGCTTCTCTTAAAACCTTAATTACCAGAGTAAACATGTCCAAAAGAAAATGATCCGAAACGGTATCACTTGATTCACAGTCTGTCAGTTACATATCTCTAGAGGTGAGACATATTTGACAACAAATACATGACCACTTATTTTTCTGAAAACATTTTAAAGCAAACATCCTATCTGTACGTTCCATGTAGAAAAGACGAGCCCTTTGTATATTGAACAGCACATATCACACAGAAGGAGACTTGACCATTAATAGGTATCTAATGCCTCGTCCACATTAAAACAGATTTAGCAAAACAGATATTTAACTGTACATTTTGGGCCTCTCATCCGCGTGTAAACAGTATTTTAGGTGCGTCTCAAAACCTGCGATTGTTAAAAACTCGTGTTTGTTTGTATTTATGTGGGCAGGGAAAACAGAGAGATTGGAAAATGCAAACGTCCCACCCCATTTTGCTCATGTCGTATTATTTCTTTGTGTAACATACCTGCACCTGAAACATCAAATCCAACTGGCATTATGTCCACATCCACATAATGTAAATAATACACTTCAAGAATAGAACAGAATAGATCAGTGGTTCCCAACCTTTTTTGGCTTGTGACCCCATTTTAATGTCACAAATTTCTGGCGACCCCAGACATTCAAAACAGAGACATTTTTCTCTTGTAGATGTCTTAGCAGGGCCAAACAAAATCTTTCCATTCTCTGTTCGGTCCGGTTTTCTGACTGCGACTGTGTCCGGGCAGGTCGAAGTGTAGTAATGCACGTGGTCACATGATCAGGTCAATCAAGATATGCCCTCAGATATTATATCCTGCGTTTTATTTGAACTTGATCTTTATTAGGAAAAGTGTGTGGTGTTTTAATTATAATGAAATATATATTGAATCATTAAAATATTTTTTATTAGTAATTTTTTTTTTTTATCAATTACTAGACATTTCAGGTGACCCCATTTGAAATCCAGGTGACCCCAAGGTTGAAAAACATTGGAGTAGATCTTTATTTTCACTGTCACAGGAACAATGAAAATCAATTTCACTTCAACAACCTGAACCAACACTTCAGGTAATGTAAGTTTATATCATAAAAATGTCGTTGCTGTTCACCTTGATGACAGATTAAAGTCTGTGCATTTCCTCCATCCAGCATCATCCACAGGTTTAAGTCCAACACAAACAAAGGTGTCTTTGAGCATTAGCACCAGTTTGTAGTCATTTTTGCATTGTTGACAAAAATTCTGTAAAAATGAAGATTGTGTTGATAGAATTTGCTCAAAAAACAGAGGAAAACAATATCTGTTTAGAAAAATATCCCTAATTTGTGGGGTCCAGGAGAATCAGCACTGACATGGATGACATGGTGAGGCTCAGTAGATCTGCACAGAAACAGCAGGTAGAAATGTAGAAATACTTTTGTGCGTTTATTTGAGCAAAGAAGTTGAACCAGTACATCTACACCATTTTTACACAACTATCCATAGATCTACTTAAGTAGAGAATGTATGGACTTGTACCACCTCCTGATGTCATACTGTACATGACCAAGATACAGCTACAACCTGAAGCTACTGTTACAGAGACACTAGCAACTGCGCATCAGAGACAGTGGAATCAAGACACTGATGATACATATAGAGTAGA
Source organism: Sphaeramia orbicularis (assembly GCF_902148855.1). Lineage (NCBI taxonomy): Eukaryota > Metazoa > Chordata > Actinopteri > Kurtiformes > Apogonidae > Sphaeramia > Sphaeramia orbicularis. The sequence goes on along the minus strand of NC_043960.1, from coordinate 30,581,358 downwards.
AAAAAAACGTAATCAATCAGGCTGATCCATGAGTAGGATATAGTGCATTCATTTTTGGCTTGGTTTTGCCCATATGATGCAGGAAAACCAAGGCACAATGAACAAAAAACAGTCATCAGTGAACTTCAGCTTCTTCCACATGTGTTAACGTATCTTTAAAAACCAAAAACTCCACATAAAAACATACACATCTTGGACTGCGTTGAAGCTTTGTCAAGTTCAAACCAACAAAAAGAGGAGGAATGAGGCCATCACATGTGTGGACTGATGGTAAAGTGCTGTTAATTCTCAATATCATGCTTCAATATAAAGTTAGCAAAACACAGGAAAACACGGCCTGGGCATGGGGCCAGTCCAAGTATGGTGACATCCCAGTTCTTTTGTTGGATCAGGCGTCCCAAGAGTTTCTTCATTACGAGGAGGATATGACCAGGACCATAATCACCAGGAAAACTGAAGGCAATATAAGGGATTATGGGCAAGTATGGACTCTAGATGGAAAAGCAATCATGGACGAGTATAAGAGCACACACAATGACATCCAACAGAGGAGATATCAGCGCACACCCTGACTTTACAAGCCAAAAACTCCCTGTCCCTGTTTTCCCTGTCCACACGGCAACACCACAAGAGAAATATCTTCACCCTGGAATGGAGTTTACAAAAAGGTCCATTTTCAGATATCTAAAACTGTGTTTGTGTGTGGACAAAAGGCCAAAGAAAAGTACATTCTTCAAAATATCCGAGTGTTTGTGGACAAGGTCTGGGTTTCTTTCAAGTGAGACTGATGTTTGAGTCTAAAAAATGGTGACAATGAAAACGACATAGATGTTACCAGGTTAATCCAGAATCTATAACTCAAAGTAACGGGTTATTGTTTAATCTCTATCTCTGCTTCACATCTCTTTCATCCCTTCAGAGCTGACCTGTCTGCTCTCTTGCTCTCTTTTTTTGCTGAGGTATTCCAGAGGGACACTTTAACAAGGGCTGGAAGAGGCCCAGGCCTTCGCATGTCAGACTCTGAACAAGTGCCAGCTCCCCCTACCTCCCCCCACCTCTGTTCATATTTCTCTGCCTCTCTCACTGCCTCTTTTTGTCTATGTCCCTCGCCCCCAGTGCCTGGCCCTCGAAGCGCTATTGCTGCTTCGGTTCCCTCCGAGTCGGCACGGCGTGCCGGCAGGAAACTCGGCCAAGAGGGCTTCCTGAGCGAGCGGGAGAGGAAGTGCAGTAATAAGGAATAAGGAAGGGGGTGTGGGTTTAAAAATAACCCGCCTATATAAGCTGAGGCAGGAGCCCACTTTGTCTCAAACTCTCACTCGGCGCTCCAACAAAGCTCTACCTCGGCCAGAAGCTCGCCTCCACTCTCTCTCTTTCATACACACACACACAAACACACAGCGCAGGATAGCTTTCCTGCCGTGCAGAGGAAAGTGGAGAAGTTAACGCAGGTGTTTCCAAGAAGTTTAACAAAGACATAAACTATGTGTGCTGAGGAGAGCCACTTTATCCCCAAACAGGCAGCAATAACTCTGACAGAGGGAGAAAGTCCCGTCTGTTTCCAATAAGAAATAAAGGCTCGGAGCAGAAACACATTACTCCGATAAGCCTCCGCCAACTGATACTTTTCCTCGGCACACTGTAAGCCAGACTGAATTGATTGCATGCTGATATTAGACTGGTATAGTGCTGTGTGTGCAGTCATGGAGCCCTGTGTTTTTAAGGCGTTTTAGCTGAGCTTAAAGGCTCTGAGAGGTTTACACACGGCATCACTGCTTTCAGCAAGTTTTGAAACCATCTGTAGAGAATCTAGCACATACTTATGACACCATACTGAATTTGTTCACAAAGGATATTTCAGTTTTTATTACAAACTGGGTTTTACAGATTTGGGCACCATTTACTGATGTTATAATAACTTTGTCACAGTCACTATTTTCCCAAAGCCCAAAGTAATGTATTCATGGTAAAATTCCAGCAGTCCAAAACCCGAAGATATTTAATTTTGAGGACAAAAAGGGAGTAATCACATAGGAGAAGTTAAAGCCAGAGAATTTTTGGCATTCACAATACTGAAAAATTACATTGAATCACTCATTTAATTACAGTATCAGGACCACCAATTTTGCTGTCAATCAAAATGATCCATAAATCAGTCAACTTTATTCCACTCCAATTGCTGAGATCAGTATAGGGTTTCAAACAAAAGCCCGGGTTTGACAAACTATGGATATGTTCACGCTAATATTTTCATTTTAAAATGCTATTTCAAAATGAAAACTGTCGCTCTCCAGATGAAGTAATAATTTTTCCTGTCTGCTGTAACCATTCACGCACAGTGAATACACATGGAACAACTTCAGCAGGGCAGTTAGTTGGTTGATTACTTACAGAAAACTCTACAAAGGCAGTGGAGCAAGTTTTCTTTTCTTGGACAATAGCAAAGTCCATTTGGTACTGCACACATTAAATTTGGGTTTCTCCATCATGGTTTCCAAAAGTCTCTGTTTTTGTCTGTTCAGAATACCAAACAAACTACAGCATCAGCAGCATATCTGTATCCAGGATCCTACAATGCTGGAATAGTTTGGATGTGGTTAAATCTTTCAGTAACAATTAGCAACATTACAAGTGTGATCCCTTTGATCCTAGCCTCCAAAGTGACTCAGAAAATCAGCTGTTTTTGTTTACAACCTTTTGTACTTCACCATTGCAGAGTCCTCATGATGGTAAGGCCTGAGTCAGTCAAAAATACATTTATTTGTTGTGACTGTCCACTAGAACATCCTTTCTCTTCATTGCTAAAACCTAACTCTGTTTTGTTCATAACCATTTGTGTAAATGTAATTTCCCTGTGATGAACAGCCAAATTAAAATGGTGTCTTATACAGTCCACTTACAAACATTTATCACTTTTTAACATGAAAAAACTCAAACAATGACAAACTCTGCTATACAGAAATGTACACTAATGCTGTTACTTTGATTAGTAGAACACATCACAAAACCAGTAGAAGACAACAGAATGGGTGTTCCCCACAGTTTGATCCTGGGCACACTGCTTTTAGTTTTGTGTTTATACATGACGTGCCTACAAGTTACCCAGCAGCTGACTGTCACTGCCACTCAAGTTAGACAGCAGAGACACTAACTGTATAGTTGGCTGATGACCAAAGATAAATATGCCTGCAACATATTTATGTTCTATTGAATTTGAAAGAAAAAAAAGGGGAGCATCACCAACTACATTCAGAAACCTCACATCTTTGTACAATCAGAAACTAATGGACAAAAAGCCTGTCTGATGGCATCACCGTCACATCCTTAAAAGATACAATCTGCTTTTGAGAGCCTCAGTTATTTTTCTTGTCTTAAACCTATCTTAAAATGCATCTAGTTTATCCCCAGTGCCTCTTCTTGAATAGATCCCAAGACAAGACAGTAACACAGTAACTGGGCGCATTGTAAAAGGCAGCTGTAAAATAGCACATCGTAGATCTAAATTTGAACAATCAGTTTTGTCCATTTGGCTGTTGAATCTGGAACACATTACTGAAATCACATTCCCTACAGATATAAAATCTTGTACAGCAAAGGTGAAGTGGTGGCTGCAAGCAAACCCAAAATGTTGACATTTAATGCACATTATTTATTTCAGTATACTTCTGTACAATTTTTGTTCGTTTGTTTTGAAACCTTAAGCATCAAATTAGATTATTTTCTTGAACTCCATTGTCTCTAAATTAATAGAATTATTCAAAAAAAAAAAAGGAAAAAAAAATGAAGGTATACTAAGGTCTTAGTTTGCACTTAGAAGGAAAAAAGAGAGAAAAAACTTGACACTTGGCCCAGGACGTACATATGTGATATATGTTGTGATCTTGTCTTTCTCTGGCAGGTACATGGTAGACAGAGCCAAAATGTCACTCTTTAAATCTGTTGACATTACAAAGTTATTAGTTTCAAGCATTTAGCGTGTTGACTGATGAAACAGTAAAGTATGTATATCTGTCAAGAGTAACATCATGAGGTTATGATCATGGGAGGAGGCAAGTGTGTGCTTGCTGGGGCATTTTCCACATAGGTGAACTTAACCGAGCATACAGTATTATATCTACACAGGCAGAATTGCACGACTGTGGGATATATAACAGAGATTGTGTACGTTTTAAAAGGAGCTAAAGTGGGTACAGATGAGTCAAATTCTTCTCTTTTTTTATTCTAATTTGGCATGGGTGAGTCTTTACACATATAGGGAGTAAATTCTGGACTCCTCTAAAGGTCATATATGTGCAGTAAGGCCCATCAGCTTTGTTGTGCCATGATGTAAATCTCAGGCTAAATGATGACACACAGCCAGATGAGCACATATGTGAACCTCTGAGACTCGCACAGAGAAACACCCAGACATCAAGCCAGGACTCACTTCCACATGGAAATCATACACCGCTCCATCACGGTGTGACAACAGGCCAAAACACACAGACACAGCCACTCCAACACAAATATATTTCCATGTAAAATCTAATATTTTCTGCATGTGGAGTGCAGCTTTCTTCTTCTGGCTGAAAGAGCACAAACAACAAACAGCGCTGGTCCACTGTTTGCTGTTCATGTCTCAATTAAATGATCAAATCACCCAAATGCAGTGTGAAAAAGTAAGTCACAGTGACAGAGTAAACAGTGTGTGGGAGAGCATGTGTTCAATATGTGTTCAGTTAAAGCTGCCCATCAGTACAGACACTGGTGACTCCGAGCACATGGGCTGTTACTGAGCGATGAATCAGTGTGTTTGGACAGGGAGAAGGCAGGAGAGACAAGATGGAGATGAAAGTGGATGAGTTATTGGAGACATGAGATGAGGCACAGCGGAGGAAATAGAGAAGAAGACAAACACTGAGCAGAGAGCCAGGGCTGGAGAGCTGAATGCGTGCTGTTTTCATCTGGTGAACAAGTGGGAAAGCATGTTGAAGCATGCTATCATTATCAAAGACATAGCAGAGGCAGAGCCGGTGCTGACTGTGGCAATGACTTCTACCGGATGGAAGGACGCAGGTGACGTCATCAGTTTTGGCAAAACACTGGTTAATAAAAAGCATGCAACCTCACATACCTGGTTGAATGAACAACGATTTTTATTTGTACTGTTATTCCAATACTAGCCTCTACGATCAGCCTTTTAAAGTTGTAATATCCTACATCTATAAGAGTAATAGATATGAAGTGTTTGGGGTCAAATTAAAACTAAACAACAGAAGTGCTTAATTTGCTGGTTTAGGACATTAGATTAGCGCCCCTACAGGCAGTAGGAGAAATGACACAAACTATCACATGAAATGAAATCTGTACAAAAGACATGTTTGTGCCTTTAAGCTGTGACAGTGTTATGGTTAAGGATCATGATTCATGGTGGAAAGCATCATGCAGTAAAGTTCACTTTTATTGTTCCTTAATTTTACTTTGCTTTATGTAAAGGAATGTCAATGTAATGCTTAACACAGTTAATGTCACTAAATTAAGCTGAAAGGTAGGGTGTTATAAGAGGAAACATCAGGAAACACTGCAACAAAATTTGATCCCAGTCTTGCTCTTAACCCATAAAGACCAAGTGCTATTTTTGTGTCAGTTCCCAAATGAATTTTTCTCTTTTTAACCTTTCTTAAGCGATTAATCATCATTTACTTTAATATCATACTTGGTATTTAGCATTTTTAAGCGAAAATCAGGTATTTTCCTATATTTAATGTACTGATCATGTAGAAGTTCATTAAAGCTCAGATTAAAGTTGAGGGTTTTTAATATCCAGGGGGTTAATACATAATAATATGAATATATCTGTAAATCAACACAATATTTACATTCATTGCCATGTTTATGGAATGACTTCTTGTGTCATCTTGCGATAATAAATACACAAATCATCACATTTGTAATTTTATGGAAAAACTGACATTACCCACTTCTGATTTTTGGACATTTAGTAAATATCGGTAAAGTTTTGCGCAAATGTCCAAAGGAAAAGCAACTACTTGGTTCTGTATGAATTTAGTCATCTTAATAGTATAAAACACTTTCTTATGCACACGTGTTCCACCAAAATAAATTTTCACCTGTTACTGTTCATGTGCATCCTCTGCTCAGTGTTGTCCAATAACTAGACCAACAACTCACATTACTTTTGCCAGACTTACACTAGCCAGCCAAAAAAAAAAAAAAGTTGCACATGTAATATTTCACTGCACCACCTTTGGTTTTGATTACAGGAGACATTCATTGTCACATCTTTTTTGCCACATAATACTTATGTAGTGTCACAATAAGGTTCATAACATTTTTTCCATTCATAGTTACATTAATTTTTGATTACTGATGATGGAGAATCAGACCGCTGCATCAAGTCTTCATCCCATCCCAAATTAGAGTCTGGAGGCTAATGCATGTGTATAAATGATGTCTCATTCTCCCTGAACCATTCTGTCACAAACCTGATGACCCTGATCAATCCTGGCATTGTCCAATCTTCTTGATGTTAAAGAAATGAGAGGCTACTTACTGCATTTGGACAAAAAAGTAACTGCCTGGATTTATCTAAGCAAATAGTTCTGATCCTTCCATGGATAAGTATTGCAGTGGTTCATAATGTTTCAGCTGTAACAGGTTATTTAACTCTAACTATTGCAGTAAGTGCCTCTCATGTCTCTAATGTCAAAAAGATTGGACAATGCCAGTAATCAAAAATTAATGCAACTATGGATGGAAAAATTATAATGAGCCTTATTGTGACACTACATAAATATTATGTGGCAAAAAAGATGTGACAGTGCATGTCTCCTGTAATCAAAACCAAAGGTGGTGCAGTGAAATACTGAATGTGCGACTTTTTTTTTTTGGCCAGGCAGTGTATCTACAGCACTGGCACAGTACTAATGAAGAATGAGGATAGGTCTGACTATGTGAGACTACTATGCAAGCACAATCAGCAATGAACACTGTTATTCATGCTATTAAGACAAGTCAAATCTTGCAACCGCACATGGACAACACTGCGGCGATGACGTTACATGCAGTCACTGATACCAGCTGCTGCTGAAAAAGATACAGTTTTTTCAATAACTGCAACGAAAAGCACAATGGGTCACCGTCACATCACTTGTACACTAAAGGGATGGCTTGCTTTGAGATGTGACTGAAACTTTTCACTTCTGTGTCTTACATTTTCCACATTCAAGATATGAACTGAGCCTAAAAATAAAGCAGAATTTTAACCATTTTAACCTATAAAGACCCAGTGCTACTTTTGTGGCAGTCAATGAATTTTTCTTTCTATTTAACCCTTTCATGCATGAATTATGAGAACCATGGTTGAGATTTTTTTCCTGAGTATTTTTATTCCTTTATAGGTATGAAAAAAACAATGCAATTGAAATTTTTTTATGAACTTATTTTTCATGGAGTTACAAAATGTCCACCCAGTTGGACACCAAGCATTTAATTTTTTAAGAAAAAAAAAACATGTATTTAAAACCCATCATCAGAAAATGAGATACTGTGAGAAAACTATGAAATAAAAACATTTTTCATGCAGCTAATTTGATGTTTTCTCACATTTTAACATACGCTAATACTAGTTATCTCTAACTTCATGCAGATAATATGCAAAAAGACAGTAATGGTATGAACTGCAGTGTATGGGATGGTGCATAAGTATCCACTGTGTGCTGAAATGCAACTAAAACAACAAAACCCATGAATATACAAGAGAACAGATGTAGAATAACTGTCCACTGTAGTGACCACTATGCATGAAAGGGTTAATCTTTCTGAAGTGATTTATCATCATTTATTATAATATTATCCTCTGTATTTTGCAATTTTTCAGTGAAAATCTGGAATTTTCCTATATTTAATTTACTGATCATGTAGATGTTCATAAACGCTCAGATTAAAATTGAGGGTTATTATATCAGAACCAGAGAAAAATGAAGAAAACGTAACTTTTCCAGCATAGATATCAATAACCAAGTGTCTCCATCCACTGTCATTGATCAAACTCCATAGGTCTTATTACTGAATCAATGTTGTAGAAGATGAAGGTGTTTCCACGGTAACTACAGAGCCTCTGAACGTCCAAATGGGTCATATCTGATGACCATGAAAAGATGACAAACTGCATTTTACACCAATTATTTACATGGATTGATAGGATTAGTGGGTCAACAGGTATTAAACAGTTTAGATCAGTAGATAGCTTTGGTCGGTGGTGGATCTTTGGGTCATTATGAGTTGAATGCTGATTTAGAAGTTAAATATCAGTTGCAATACACAATTGGCAAGTCTGAACATAACCCCGGAAGAAAAAGGAAAATGCCTTATTAAAATTTCATACAACTCCATTTTGTTTCATGCAATGTGGAGCATTTAGTCCAATATTATGAACATTTATCAAGTTCCATTGCTGAATATGCACATGGATTTGCAAGGACAATTTGTGAGAGTTCAAAAGGATTTCCAAAAGTTTGGGTGAAGTGACAGTTTTCCCCCAGCGTGGGAAAATGATCTGATATTTATCAAGTCTGATGAGCACAGATCATCTCAGAGAATGTCCACCCACTGATAGATAGCTGTTACTGAAATGTGTGACTGAGTGTTTCGGTAAAGCAGCGTGCATGTATCACACCAGGTCAGAAAGTGATGTTTGAATCATCCTTTGCATAACACTCAACACAGTACTGGGAATGGAAGCTGTCATAACAGGTCCTAGCTGTCAGTCATATTACTCACTGTGTTATGTCTATGTCAAGAGGTATTTTATTTACATAACAATTTTCCGCAATGAAGTCCCAAGTAAGCAACCCTCTGGAATGATATGAAAGACATAATAACATGATCATAGACTGTGTGTCTAGCAGCATTGCACCCACGCATAAAACAGATCAGAGTATTGATGAGACTCACATTTCAGAAACATTTGATTTAACGCCAGGGGATTTTCCTGTCTCTAGATGATATTATTGATTTCAGCTTATGTCTCATGGTTTCTTACATGTATAATAATAAAAACTGTATACGAATGATCAGGCATTCAAATGTCTGTGATACACTGTGATGTTTTTCACTACATCAGTATACAGGGGTTGGACAAAATAATGGAAACACCTTCACCTCAAGATGATAATGCCCCAATCCATACAGCTAGAATTGTTAAAGAATGGCATGAGGAACATTCCAATGAAGTTGAGCATCTCGTATGGCCGGCACAGTCCCCAGACCTCAACATTATTGAGCATTTATGGTCAGTTTTAGAGATTCAAGTAAGACGTCGATTTCCACCGCCATCGTCTCTAAAAGAGTTGGAGGGTATTCTAACTGAAGAATGGCTTAAAATTCCTTTGGAAACAATTCACAAGTTGTATGAATCAATACCTCGGAGAACTGAGGCTGTAATTGCCGCAAAAGGCGGACCTACACCATATTAAATTATATTTTGTTGATTTTTTAAGGTGTTTCCATTATTTTGTCCAACCCCTGTATATGGGTGCTTCTATGAAACTGGTCCCTAAAAGCAGGACACAGGGGCTAAAAATTCATACAAGATGTAGACTAATGTTATGAAGCATGTTAGGAAGCACTTTGGGTCTATTTTAAAAGTAAATATTTACCGAGATAAAAGAAACTATTTTTCTGATAAAACACATTTTTATATTATTTTTATACAAAAGTCAGCGTGTAACATAGCAAAAAGGACACAAAAATTACGCGCTACTATTTTTTCGAACATGTTTTTATTCTCTCACAGGTACATTTTAGGAATCAAAGTAAATATGCAAGGCAGAGTGTTTCACAATAATGGCCGCTATTGCAAAATCACTGGCAATTTATTTGTGTTTGAATGGGCAGGTTCTGCATGTAACACCAGTGGACACAGTGGGTTATGCGCGAAACCTGAAATGAGACTGAGATTCATGCAAAAACCCACATGTCTGGATTAGAAAAACTACCAGGATCGACAAATTAAACACATCGTCTTTATTTATAGTGGTATATAAGACCATTTCAAGCCATGTTTTCCAGATCAAATGCACTGATACCTAGCTTATCCTGTCAAATTTTTATCTGATTTTTGGCCCCAATATTTTATTACAAATTCATTAATTTTGGGATGGCTCAGAGCAGGAGTATACTTTTTTGAGGTCATCATTAGGTACATCCTGGGGGGAAATATGTCTAAATTTCTCTTTTATTACTGGGTCTAAAAAGCTGGCAAAGTGCCAGGTACCAAAATAAACCCAGTTTCATAGAAGCACCCATATGACAAATGAACAGATCCTGTGTTTCCTGAGTTCAATATGGCAACTGCAACCCAGTCGTTACGTAAAAATGTTGCCATCAAACATCTCTGCAATCCTAGATGCATATAATTTCATTGTAATTTATCATTCAAGGTTTTGTTTTTGTTTTTTTGTTGTTTTTTTTTAACCTTTCTACAGGTAACAGGTAGTTCAGGTGGACAGTGAAATGAAATTTTGGTTCAGAAACTTCAACATTATACCCATCCAGGAGTTACAGAAACATACAATTGCAACTAATTTCTAGTGGTCTGGGCAAATTCATGATCTCATGAGAAATGTCCAAATATGTGATTTCCGTAGAGTGATTTGCCACTACACCTTGTTGATTTTACCTTTTTTTTTTTCAGCGACTGGCAGTTTTACCTTATGTAACCCTGCATGATGTTTGTGCTGCACAATTAAAAAGACAGGACACGTGTTGTATTTAATAAAGGTACACACATTGATAGGTTGGAACATGCTACACATCTTCAAGTGCTTCAGAAGACACTGCAACACTCTGACTAACTTCATTGGAATGCCACCAAATCACCAACGGCTGCCAACCCTTAAAACACTGGGTAACTATCAAAGACCATTCAGCCTTTAATTAGTATTTAAAACCTGTGTTAACCAGAAGGCATAACACTGTAAAAGTACAGTATGTTATCCAACACACATACAACACACCCATTTTTCTGTATATCTGCTGCCAAGTGGCATTATTATCTAAGGTGACTCTTCAACACAATACAGAGGGCTGTTAGAAATATTTCTGCCATCAAACAGTATTCTTCTTCATGGTGCACGTGTCATTAACATGTTGTTCACACACTTCAGAAACATGTCATATGTCAGAGAGATTTACGTTTGGTAGCAAAGGAGACACGAGTCTCACTCCTTAGGTCATATGAGGTGAAGATTTAATTATGATGGAATGTAAACTGGGAAGATAACGTGCCTCAAACAAACAACTCTGGGAAGAACAGAGTACTAAATTACTGCCAGTTATTTTCATGGTATTGAGAACACCTTCAATTGACATAACACCAATGGTTGACAGTAAATAAATAGCCTGTATTTATATTACTGGAGTATTTTCATATCATCATTTTCATATTTCACATGTTTAATTTGCAATTAGACTCCTAAATTATTTTTCACACTTCTGCAAATCAAAGACGAATGAAACTAAATGAAAACTACTGTTCAAATCCTTTATTTCACATCCTTTACAAATGTCTCAGTGTGGAAATACTGTAAAACAGTCAAACTTCTGCAGTCAAAACATGAGCAAAATGCACATTAACCCTTTCATGCATAAGTCACTACAGTGGACAGTTATTCTACAGCTGTTCTCTTGTATATTCATGGGTTTGGTTTGTTTTAGTTTCATATCAGCCAACACAGTGGACGCTTATGCACCATCTCATACTCTGACATTCATACTATTACTGTAACTTTGCTGTTCTTGATAAACCTGATCTGCAGTGACATGTTTTAGTGTAACTCAATTGTTATTTGTTAGACAAAAAGGTGTTTTTTGCATATTATCTCCATGAAGTGAGTAATTACTAGCATTAGAATAGGTTAAAATGTGAGAAGACATCAGATTAGCAGCATTAAAAATGTTTTTATTTCATTGTTTTCATATCACTTTCTGATATTGGGTTTTAAACATGTTTCTTTACTTCAAAAATTAAACGCATGGATATTTTTGTAACTCTATAGAAAAAAAAAAAAAAACTCAATCACACTGTTTTTTTATGCCTAAGGAGGAATAAAAAACACTCAAGAAAAAAAATCTTGACTAAGGTTCTCATAATTCATGCATGAAAGGGTTAAGTATGAAATGTCAAAATGTACACTACAATGGTCCTGTTGTATATGTTTTTGGATTCATATTTATGCTCCATTCTTATATACTTTGCAATTTACTGCTGTACTGAGCTGATTTTAACTATTTATGTACTGCAGGGTAGTTAAACAGTGCATCATATTGTATAAGATCATCATATGTTTGTGGCATCACTGCCCACTGACAACCATGCATTTCTCTGAAAAACAGGCCTGTTTTCATCTTTGTGACAGGGAATCTGAGGGTTTATTTAGCTAAAGAAGAGGGAGAATTCAACTCAACCCATGTAGAAACACTTCACCTTTCATTTTACCACAAATAATTCAAATCAAAACCTTTGTATTCAGTGGCCAAGAAGGGAAAGACAACTATACAAGTAAAAACAAATGTAAAATGTTTGCCTCTAGAGGTATGAAGCTGAAAATATATACTCAATGAAACTACCTCGAATTTGTGCATAACCACAGTCTCACAGTTATTCCGATACCACAGTGAAGACAAGAGAGCAGCCTTATTAACACTTGAAAGTAGTGAGAATAGCTGTGAAGTAGGTGGCGCCGGTAGCAGGAACAGCACCATTCGCTGCTCATGACATAAAGGCTGGGAAACAGAGAGTTTGACTAATGGGAATGTGGAGGACGCACAGGCTCCCCCTGCCTCCTTATGTTCTGGTTTACAGAGAGACACAACAGAAAGGCAGGCGTTTTTATTTAGAAAAATGTGTTGATGTTACAAATATTTCAAAACAAGATGCGTATAGAAGATCGTGCAGCTGACATGTGCGTGCGTAAAAGCGCATTGTGCCCAAATGCGCTTTACGCACGGCACCTGCCCCCTCTGTCTTTCTTCTCGCCTTCTTCGTGTGCCCTCCTAGTATCATTTTTGTCGCTCGCTTTTCTTCTCTCCCAACAACGTGTTAATTGCTTATTATGTCTTTTAGTGGTTCTGCTCAAGGGGCGGTCTCTCCCTCTCTCTTTCTGTCGCTCGTTCTGCCAGTTGTTGGACAGGTTTGGAGGGGCGGGTTTTTCTCCTCCAGCAGAAGGTTAAGTAGCTGCCCACAGCGGAGTGCGGAGACCATTCAGCACCAGTCCTCGTCCTCCTCCTGACGCAGACTCTCTCAGCAGCTCTCTGTCTCTGACTCTCTTCAGGGAAACACGGACTTTTTATACCGGGGCTAAATTTAGGGGGCTGGTCGGTGCACAGCTTCCCCCCCATCCTGGACGCGCTTCCTTCCCCCAGCCTCGCATTGGTCCGAATTGTGCAGCGAACAATATTTATAAGAAAAAGTCCAGCTCGTTCCAGTCACAGCTGCACATGAGTGAGGAGCAGCAGCGGCTCAGCGGACGGCACAAGAACAGACGCGTTCCTTAAGGGTTTTTTCAGAAGGCTCGGGGGATTCTAGTGATTTCACCGAGCGCCTTCTGTCAGTATTTAGGGACATTTTATTTTTTATTTTTAATTTTCTAACGCATGGAAATGGCTTTGAGTGGAACCATTTTACCTTCAATTTCTACATTTGCCAACCAGAAGGAGAAATGTTGGGAAGATGTAAGTAGAACTGTTCATGTAAATATTGATCTGTGCAAAGGGAAACATACTGAACATGTTCTTAGTGCACTTGTTAACTTTTCTGTCATGATAAATAACATAGATTGCACTGATTGTTTTTTAAAAAGTTGTTTAAGTTTACAGATTCTGGTGTTTAAAGGCTGTATTTGTGGTTAAATTGGGATTTTAAGAGTTTAACAAAATAATGAAAAAAGTGTAATATAGTCATATTTAGGCACCTTCGTGCAGTTTTAGGCTGTTTTCTTCTGTTTTCTTGAAAATGATACTAGGAGGAAAGTTTTGGAACTTTGATGCCAACTCTTCTCTCTTCTTGTCCAGAGGTGGAAGGGTGACATGAGCGGCGTAACGCACGACATGGACAGCAACTGTCTGGGCAGAAAAGACGAAGAGGACCTGGATAAGTTCTTGGATTTTGACTTTATTCTTGCAAACACCGCCGCTTCTGACAGCGCTCCAGCCGGAGCAGGAACAGAGTCCTACCGGCTCCAGGAGTCCGCGGCGCCCGTCTACCAGCAGCCGCAGCAGGCGCACACCGGGATGCCCCATCCCTCGGCCTCCTACACCTCTGTCCCCGACATCAACAGCCCACCGCCGCCCTACAACAGCCTGATGGCGGAGCTCCTTCGCTCAGACGTGGATACCAGCTTTCTCCCCGGGAACATCCAGGGCAGATTCCTGATCAGCACCTCACCTTTCCAGCCCACTCAGGATGTATTCCCCGAACACCCGAACATCAAAGTGGAGCCCGGTTCCATGGACAGTTACGGACCTGTGATGGGTCTGGTTCCTCAGAGCTGCACCAAAATAAAGCACGAAGGGAACGTTGCGTGCATGATGTCGTACGACCAGCAGCCACGTCTCGCTAACTCCCCGCAGGCCGCCGTGGGCAGCATGACGCCGCCTCTCAGCCCCGACGACCTGATGAGCTCCGAGTGCCACCAGCCTCAGATGTGCCCACCCACGTCGCTGACGTTCCCGCAGAGCTTCCACCCGCACCACCGCAGCGCCCCGGGAGGGTTCCCCCACCAGCACCCCGGGATGCAGCTGTCTTTCCCCGGGGCGCAGCATCATCACCAGTTCACGGGCATGTTCGGAGATGACGCGGCCATGAGCCTGCAGCAGCAGCAGCAGCAGCAGCCGGCGGCAGGACAGAGGGTCCTACTCACCCCTCCATCCTCTCCTCTGGAAATGATGGACACCAAGCCAAAGAGGGGTCGCAGGTCCTGGCCCAGGAAACGGACCGCGACGCACACCTGCACTTTCAGCGGCTGTGGGAAGACCTATACCAAAAGTTCCCACTTGAAGGCGCACCTCAGGACCCACACAGGTAAGCCCACCTAATTCAATGCCCCATGTGCTCTACTATGTGTCCTACCTTTATAGGTTGACCCCCACT
Source organism: Sphaeramia orbicularis (assembly GCF_902148855.1). NCBI lineage: Eukaryota > Metazoa > Chordata > Actinopteri > Kurtiformes > Apogonidae > Sphaeramia > Sphaeramia orbicularis. The sequence goes on along the minus strand of NC_043960.1, from coordinate 30,566,210 downwards.
CACAGTTTATTTGATTTCCCACAGGAGAGAAACCTTACCACTGCAGCTGGGAGGGATGCGGCTGGAAGTTCGCGCGTTCAGATGAGCTCACACGTCACTTCCGGAAGCACACTGGCCATCGACCCTTCCAGTGTCACCTCTGCGAAAGGGCCTTCAGCCGATCTGACCACTTGGCTTTACACATGAAAAGGCACATGTGAGGGAAAACCCTCTATTAAGGACAAAAAGGGAGAAGACATGGACTTCTATGCACAGCATTAGCCCAGAAAGAACTATAACCATCCTATGATCAACTATAGAGGGAGGCTATGCAATTAAAGTATTATAGAGTATTATTATAGTGGTACCACTGCAGGAACAACTGCCATACAGTATGACAAGGCCACTATTGACTACACTGTAATACCTATAGGTATATTATAGGAATGTTATAGTGATTTTTCATTGGGGCAACAGAGCATCAAGATGAGATGCTCTAAAATGATGTTTTGTGAGAAATTTCTATTTAAATGTTATTTTTGAATGAAAGAAATGCTAAACATTACCACAAAACAAACACAGCCAAACCCGACAGAAGCACATGAATTCTGTTCAGACCAAAGCATTTTTTATGTAGCTGGTACTACTTTTTGTATGGAATGCTGTTTATATAGACAAACGTAGTAAAGGAACATTCCACTCAACATGTCAGGCACATGCCACTGAAGCAACTGGAAGACAATCATTTGAAGAGCAAAGGTTTTGTTTTTGTATTTTCACCATTAGTGCCTTTTATAACACATAAAGCCACATTTTACGAGTGCCATATCCTCCACTGGCTAAAGACAGTCAAAGTTTTATTCTGTGTTATATTGTTAAGTGTAAACAGCACGTGAAATAAGCTTAGAGACAATGTTTTCTTCCAAAACTGCCTTTCCTTCTGTTCTCCTTAAAGGCTTGAATTGAATGTCTGTGAGTCTAAAAGCATTTTGAAGTCAGGGTCTTAACAGTAGGAAGTCTTACAGAAGTGCATGCCATCTCAACGCCATGTGATTGACAAAGGGCTACACAGTCTTTGGCAATAATTGTTTGTGTCTTGAAGAAATGTACTGCATTGTAAATATAATCTTTTTTATATAATGTAAATAGTTTATTTTAATGTACATATTAAACTAAATGAACAACATGAATTCTGAGTCCAATGTGATGATTGTCCTGGTGTTATTTTTCAAGGTTAAATCCTGTTTACTTGCCTTCATCCATCTGAGAATTAATAATAATAACAGAACAACAGGGAGAAAGGACACACACACACACACACACAGAAAGGTTAAATAATCTGGCCTTTTGTGCCTAGGGGGTGCTTGACAAAGTTCCAGGAGGGGGCTTGGGGTGGTTTGATAAATATGATCAGAATGCAAAGATATATGTTAAAGAAGAAATACAATGATGCAATGTTGATATAGAAAACGAAAGAGCTGACAGTCAGTAAGATTAGCTGAAGTGCTCAAAGTAATTGGTATTTCTTAACCGTAAACTTGCATACATAATAAAACGGTCGACTAAAAGTATAAAAAAGAAAACAGCTGAAATGGTAGGGTTAAGTAAGTGATGAAATAGTTGCAACATTAGCTAACAGTGAGTTACATAATCTGCTAAATGAATAATTCATTAAAAATATTCAGACAAAGATTTACTTTTGAGTCCACATGAGTAAGACATAGTGTTACTAATGGAACTATAAAGATATATCAAACTAAAAGGCTGTGAACTGACCTTCATTATGTCAGTCTTATCTTCTATTCTGACAACTGAGCTGAGTCACATTTAAAAAGAATCTTATTTTAATTCCAAAGTTGCAAAAGTCTTGAAGTATTTCAAGGAATGTGTGGAGAAATGATCCTTAGAATAGGGAATGTTCCTCCTGGTGGATGGTTTTTCCGAGCTTTCCTTGTTTTTTTTAGCAGCAGCAGGTGAAGCGTCCTCCTCACCCTGTCCAGCCCAGAGCCCCTGGTGCCCGGTCTGCCTGCAGCGTCAGACCAATGCTTCCCATCTGGGACAGAGTCAACTGCCAGAGCGCTGTGGCAGCTGCCTATAAATACAAACATTACACTGACATAATTACAGAGGCTGGATATAGACGGAGCCTGAGTCGGGGCATAGGGGCGAACCACAAGGAGTGGGAGGGATGAACAGAAAGAAAAACCTGTCTCAAACAGGCAACTTGTGCAGATGAATTATGGGAATTATGTTTTTCTTTTAGCAGTTACAGTTTCTGGCGTTGAAATACTCTCTCATCACACTCGCACACACACACTATCAACTTGTTCTTTTTTTTTTTTTCCTCCCAACAGAAGATATAAGACTGATTCCTACAGGAGTGAGGTATTTTGATGTCTTCTAGCAGGTGGCTAACGTCACAGCTGTGGGTTGAATCACTGTCATATTACGTCAAGAGGAATATTACATGCCACGCTATTCATCAATATGGAAATAAGTGCTGTGTTAAGGTCTAGTGGAGCATGACAGAGATGATCAAGAGGGAAGATAAAGAGAGTTGGTTTGATCTCCTGACTGTAAATATCTGTGGTTTCTATGAGATACTGCATGAAAAAACATTATGAAGGACAGAAAAGTTACAGCCTCAGTACACTGTTATCTAATATTTTATACATCATTTCTCAGCAGTCTGACATATGTGGAAGTGTAGTAGATTGATTAAAAATGCTCTCTTCTCTCTCCAACCAGTCACCCATGTTACCATTATACATGTACGTATAATTGTTTTGTTTCTGAAACAAAACTTCATTTTATATCAATATTTCAACATTCATAGTGTAGTAGTGTAGTGTTGTAGTGTTTTAACCAACTTCAAGTTTGAACCTTTCCTCGATGAACAGGAGGTGGTTACAATGGGTAGCAGATATAAAATACAGGATATAACCACTAGAAAACAGAGTTATAACACTCAGATGTGTTTGTATGTTTAAATGACGTCCGTGTTGGCATAAGCAGAGGTGGGAATACATCAAACGCTCAAGGAATAAGCATGTCTTAAGTATTAATGGATTACAAGTCTTCCAAATGAGCAAAAATGGTGAATGGTGTTAAACTCATAAAGACCCAGTGCTACTTTTGCAGCAGTTCCCAAATTATTTTTTCTCTCTATTTAACCTTTCTTAATTGACTTATCATCATTTATTATAATATTATCCTCTGTATTTTGTGTTTCTTCAATAAAAATCAGGTATTTTCCCATATTTAATTTACTGATCATGTAGATGTTGGTAAAAGCTCAGATTAAAATTAATTGTCACAATATTAGAAACAGAGAAAAATGAAGAAAAAGTAACTTTTTCACCAAATATATCATTAACTGAACATAAAATAAGTGTCTCCATCCACTGTCATTAATCAAACTCTGTGGTTTTTACTGGTGAATCAATGTTGTAGAAGATGACGGTGTTTCCACAGTAACTACAGAGCCTCTGAACATCCAATTGGGTCATATCTGATGACCATGAAAAGATGAAAAACTATAGTTTACACAAATTATTTACATTGATTGCTAGGATTAATGGATCAGAAGTTATTAAACATTGTATGGTGGTAGATGATTTTGGTCGCCAGTGGTTGTTTGGGTCTTTATGGGTTAAATAGTTAAGGGTAAGGTTAAGGTAAAGTCGCTTTACCTAAGAATACTTTACCAAAGAATATGTCCACTTGATCATAGCTTGGTCTTATTTTTATAGTTTTATCCCTCATCACTTCCAGTAATGGTGTTAATTTGTGAGTTCATAGAATTGAGTGACAGGGAACAACGTCTCCGTGATTGTTTATAATGAGTTCAACATGTTCTCAGATCATTGGTATTATTTTGTTAATAGTAATTGGCAGCACTTGCATTGACTATTTAACATGGGAAAAAAAAACATGAAACTCGTGAAACACAGCTTTTCTGTTTCACACTTGCACTAATACATTAGTCTATTTTTAGTCATGAAAGGCCCCACGTGTTGGTGTCATCTCCAGGCATGGCTCTGTGCCAGTCCTGACAAAAGAGGAACCCCCTCCTCTATCATTAGTACATTTACTCAAGTGAAAAATCAAACATTTTCATTTCACTTTTTCGGCCGGGTAAAGCAGGGTGGCTGCTGCTGCAGACCGTGGGAACACTGGAGCCCAAGGGGGGTCAGATGTTGGTCCACATTGATTTGTGTGTTCTCTCAAAAGTGCAGATAAAACATGACGGAATGAGAAACCAGATGGGTGAGGATAACCTGCTGCTGTGTATCCTGTAATCAGACCACAAGAAACTGAAATAAAAAAAAAATAAACCAACAGAAAATGGAGCTGAAACTTTGGAAACTGAAATGTATATATGATGTATCAGTGCATTTTGTTGCTAAACTTAAAGGGTTATGTCATCAAAATCACAAACATTCAAAAATGAATAATCAAAATGACATTAGTTTTGATAAATGTGAATCAGAGATTACTACTTCCCATTTCTGTTGTAGTGCTCAAAGTTATGATAGGATCAGGGTTTAGAAATGTAGAATGAAATAGTCACCAGTTTACATTAGTAAACATAATGTTAAATGCTAATATAACATTAGTTTGCTGTACTTGGATGTTAGATGCTAAATTAGCAGTAGCAGCATGACCTTATCTGAAGGTACGTAAGCTGATGAAGTTTACTTAAGTTTAAGTTAGTATTTAACATGATATTAGATGACATGTTAAATAATAGCTTTATATTATATTTACAGAGTTATCTAACAGTAATTCAGCTATAAACATTAGCCCAGTGGCTTTCAAGAAATCAATAAACAGGCTCACTGCTTCACAAAACAGCATTTAAGTAAGAAAAAAAAAGTATCAATCAATCAATCAATCAATCAATAAACATTGCATTTGTTATGATAAAATTTCACCTAAGTATAAACGTATATAACATACTCCTAGTTGTTTTTAGACCACCTTCAGCTTTAACTATGGGATACATTCATCCTAATATCTTTCAGGCTTAGGCAGTGCCACAATAAATGTTACATTTATTTCCCTTGTTTTGTACTGTAGGCACAAGGCATTATGGGTAATCACTTCATCCACCTCTCTTCTCACACTGATGCACCCATCACTCTGGAACAGGGTCAATCTAGACTCATCAGACCATGTGACCTTTGTCTGTTGCTACTCATTGCATTAAATTGAGCTAAATAAAGTCATTGCGGTGTGATTATATTAATCACTGCAGTAATTATCCAGTGGAAGGATCAGAAATTTTACGTTATCACCTTTTAGCACTCGAACTGACTAAGAACATGAATGTGTGACTGTTTCAACAGTCAGCTGTGACATTTCAGTGTATTTTAAAGCACAAACTAGTTGCACTGAATTCTGTTCCCATTAAAAGTCCACTCAGTGATTTATTGATGATTGATTTTAAATGCTGTAAACAGGCAGAATGTGGATCCTGTTGAATTCCAACACAAAGCTCTTAAATGAGTCAAACCATTTTATCTCTGCTCCAATCAGACTATTGCTCTCTCTCAGTGTCTGTCAGTGTGATGGTTATTTTATCTGTGCAGGAGAACGTTCATACAGCTGATGGCACTCAGCCATGACCCCCCTCCCTTCTCTTAAGACATGGGTGAACATCTCCAGAGCTGAACCCTTTCCCCTCACTATGTTTCAGCTCAGTTCATGAGATTGAGATCCAACAACAGACTGAAACAGATGGAGTGGTTGGTATTTGGTTTTGATGGCGCATGAACCAGTTTGACACCTCCAATGAATGCATTCAGCTTCAGGGTTTTTTTCCTCCAAACCTCAGAGATAAACATGTTTCTCTCCTGCATATTCCCATACACTAAGTCACTTTCTTCACTGATTCGCTCTCTCCTACCTCACTGTCCAAGCCTAATATTTTCAGTCCAGCAGCGGAGGAGGCTATAAACATGTTCATGAGCTCTTGTGCAACAGTTTATCGCTGTGGAACTCCCCATCCAGAGCATTTCACTGCGCATTCTTCTCCAACTCCAACATAACACACTCATAAAACCATAAGTGTGTGGAGGAAACTGATACCAGAGCGGTGGAGATTAGCAGCGTTTCCCCTGAGAACGTTCCTGTCAGTAGGGTCAAAAGGCCATGATCAGGCTGTAGACCTCCAAAGACTGTATTTGGAACCAACTCCGACAAACTAGCATTTTATTTGGCCCAAATACATCCTCATTTAGTCAGAAAATATGTCAAAGAGAGATGTCATTTTTCATTAGCGCAGATTGGTGGATATTACACAGTTTAATAATGTTATATCTGATCTCTTGAGAATACAACTGAATTAATTGCGAAATTACCAGAAGAAAATGAGGAGTCATCAGATAAACATTTTTCTGGTAAATGTCAGCAGTGAGCTTTATCAGCTGATCAGCTTTAACTGAAAAAAAAGTGTATTTCCAGAGGTGCAGGTGCTGCCGCTGTGTGAGGAAAAGCTGGAATTCTTACTATGGGAAGAGGATGCCATCTACTGGGACAGCAGCATCACTGTGGACCATAAACAGACAGACTAAACAGTTTCCCATCTTGAAAAATTGAAGAGGCTTGAATGTTTGGGACTTTCCTCCACTTTTCTTTTTTCCTTTTATACTTGTAATCTTTTTTCTCTGTGGTGAAGAGCTTTCCCATTCTTTGCAGTTGCAAGAGAAGATGTGACATCTGTGTAAAACTCGTAACATCTGTGTATAAATTTAACATTGGGCCAACACTCAATTGTCCATTAATCCAAAAAACATCTCCCTCTTTGAAATAAAAGGATTTTATTATTTTAACAACATCCTGATATAAGAGAGATCCAGCTATTGACAAATTACAGAAGAAAAAATGACATGGAAACTTGCACACATACAATCAAATACAACAATCGAATGGTCAAGAATCAAAGAATGAAAGTTGAGTGTTGACTGCCACGTGTTTAAGAGACCAGAGCAGGTTGTAATAATCTGAAATTACTGTCTATATTTTTGCAGGAATAACACATAGTCTCGCACATGCGTGCGCACACACACACACACACACACACACATTGAGTTTTGGGGACTTAATATTGACTTACATTCATTTCCTGGAGACCTTCCCGAACCAAACCATAACCATGACATGACTGAACTTAACCCAGACTTGAACCTGACCTAACCCTAAACCCTCAACAAACCTTATTGCTATAAGGACTCTTAACCTTTACATTTAATTACTTTACGTGGATCTAAATGCATTCTGTCTCCAAAGCCAGTGCTGACAGTGCTTGATTCTGCAAAACCACGGACCTGAAAACAACTACAAACCAAAACATGCTTCATATCAACATTTGGAGATACATGTTTCACACATGTTAGTGTTTTAATTGATAATCCATTCATCATTTCCATTAGTTATCGATCGTGTCTCTGAGAAATTACATGTCAGCATTAAATATTTTTAATAGTTAGGTTTTAGGAAAAGTACCATGGTTTGATATGAAACTAACCAAAATTCTTCTTTGACGTAAACCTAAAAACTTACAAGAGTTGCGGTGTGAGCTCCAGAATTCCAGGATTTTGTATATACACCGTTTCCCATGAAGTTTGAATAAAATATTTGTACCTCTTCTTATGAAATGATTGTGACAATATGATTTATTCTTGCTAGATATAGTGTAACTGGGACTCAATATGTAATCAGTGAACCTGGTCAAAAGTGATTAGTGATGTGTATAAATAAAAGTAAAAAGAGAAATGTGTCTGAAAACAAAATTATTCCAACTTTATGGGCAACAGTGTAGTATCTATCATCCATCCTATTATGTTGCAAGTTTGGGGGAAACATAAAATGGTAACGTGGATACATACAGTCATGGAAAAACTTATTAGACCATCAAAGTTATCAGAAACAATGGTTATGCAATCAAATACTAAATCCTGTGTGTATCATGTGACTAAAACAGACAGAAAAGAAAACATGGAATGCCTAAAAGCACTGTTTTTGTCAGTACAATGCCACAGCTATTGATGGAAGAACTAAAGTGATTTCGGTTATTATCAAGAAAACATGGAAAATGGTTAGCTATCAGCTCTGAAATTAAACTCTTATGAGCTATTTTTGTTGTTATCATTGTATTTATCCAAACAAATGTACCAGGCATTAAAATGAACAACAAAGTGAAGAAAACAAGGGGTGGTCTAATCATTTTTTCCACGACTGTAAGCAGTCTAAGGGTCTAAGGACAGGGGATGCCTGGGACATTAATCCATTTCCTTCATCTACTGTTTATTTGACTGTTGTTTGTTTTCATATCCAACTACTTCTGTAAAGCCCTGTGAGGCAACCTTGTTGTGATACAGAACTCTACAAATATAACTGAATTGTATATATACAGGATGGGGAAGCAAAATTTACAATATTTTGAGGCAGGGATTGAAAGACAGTGTATGACCAATTAGTTTATTGAAAGTCATGAGAATTTATTTGCCACAAGAAAATTTACATCATTGAAAATGTTTTTATTCTATGTGTCCTCCTTCTTTCTCAATAACTGCCTTCACACGCTTCCTGAAACTTGCGCAAGTGTTCCTCAAATATTCGGGTGACAACTTCTCCCCTTCTTCTTTAATAGTATCTTCCAGACTTTCTCGTAATAGTTTTACTCATAGTCATTCTTTTCTTTACATTATAAACAGTCTTTATGGACACTCCAACTGTTTTTGAAATCTCCTTTGGTGTGACGAGTGCATTCAGCAAATCACACACTCTTTGACGTTTGTTTTCCTAATTATTCATATGGGCAAAAGTTTCTGAAAAGGTATGGATAATAGTGTTAGGTATGATTATGACATCAATATATGTTTGGTTTGAAAACAATTGACGTAGTGCCTGCTGAGAAAAAACAACAAAATGTTCATTGTAAATTTTGCTTCCCCACCCTGTGTGTGTGTGTATATATATATATATATATATATATATATATATATATATATATATTTTATATATATATATATATATATATATATATATATATATAGTGCACAGACATTATAATAACGCATATCCATCCAAATGTAGAACGGAACCCTTTTTTCTGCTGTGGACCAGATTGTCGCCATAACAACAGACTGTCTGGACACGTTTACATTTCTATAATGTATGTCATATTTGCCCACACACACTCTTGTTATCCCTGACTCTCTCTCTGTGTGTGTGTGTACGTGACTTCAGGTGAATACCCACTGTCTGCTCTGGTTTCAGCTCAGTGACCAAACTGGTTTCTGTCAGCAGTCAAATTGCTAACAGACCTGGTCTTTCCAGGCAGTTCTGGTTCTTCTTGAAACTTTGGGCTGCAAATGCAGACACACACACACATACACACACTATGTCATATTGTGTGTGTGTGTGTGTGTGTGTGTGTGTGTGTGTGAGAACCTCCATCTGCAATATCTTTACTTAGGGATACACATGTACACATACACACACTACCTATACCTTGTTGGCAATCACATGCCTAAGGGAGAAAATGTGTGAGTATGAAACTAATTTTTCGTCCAGTTTAGGGTTTCACCAGTGGATTAAATGCGTTAGCAGCCAAGGCTGATTGAATGCAGGCTGTCTGTCTGTGTGGAAGGTTGGATTTACACTCACGTTACAAAAACAGAGTGATCCTCTGCCAGCAAGCGATGCTTATTTCATTCTGTGTAAACACATGGAAAAAAAATGTTCAAGTCAGATTTACATATATCTCATATCTCAAACAGATCTGGTATTTGGTCAGATGATTTCTGTTTGGACAAAGAGAATCAATTTTCAGTGACTTTGCAGGAAAAGCAGGTTAAGAAGAGTAAGTCTGCAGCTCTGCTAACAGCTCAGTGAGGCTGAGAAGTACTCGCTAATGTCAGCAGGTTAACGTGTCTTCAACGATAATGTCAACATAGACCATGAGCCACAATGAGACTAGAGGTAAAAATAAACCAGACTTCACTATCTGTGAACAGTAGAATTTATCTCTGATTTGTCTGGGACATCTCGGGTAGAAAACATGTTTGCAGTTGAGATATTTGAGTTTTATTCATATTACATTAAGGGATTTATACTCACAATACAGTATGTCATTTCTCTGTTGCAAAACAAGCCAAAAATAACATTAAATTACATTAAATATTAACATTAATAAAAGTGGTTTGACAACATTGAGAGATGACCAAAGGTAATGGTCCGCTGAAAAACTTTGTTTTTCTCTAAATTTGAAAAGTGGAGGAAACATTTGACATTTGTCCAGACAGATTTTCATTGGTAAAGGTACAAACAGCTCTCATGTTCTCATTCTAATTCAAGTCATCTAGTGGTACAGTTTTTATAGCTGTTTAAAATTTGATAACATATAACAAATCATACCTAATACGAACTACACTTTATTATGTAAGTGACCAAGCAAATGTGTATGAACAATATGCCAAATGTTGAGGAACGTAATGTGAATTCAACTTCATTATCTCATCTGTAAACTTCATTTTTATAGTTAACACCTAAATATTCTATTAATCGAATAATTGCTGCAGTTGTGGGTCATTTGTAGTGGATTTTGTGGACTAAAGGTCCCTGTAAGGCTCTGTCTTTGTTTAGTTTCACACTGCAGGTTTTGTGAAAGTTAAATGATCTCACACAGATCCTGGTGACTGATACACACACATATGACAGTGTCACACAAAACCAGCAACCAGCACCGACTGTGTGTGTTCAGTAAGGGATAGCCCAGTATTTCCAGGAATACCCCCCTTGCAAAGTGTGTGTTTTCCTGCTGAAATCTGTGGAGCAGCTCACGAGGCTGAAAGTGAAAGCATGTGAGGAGCACAGGGATCGAAGAGAAAAAAGAGATACTGAGATGTGAAGGCAAACCAGTGTTTATCTTCCAATTCTCTCTGACCCACATTCCCAGTTAAAAGCCAATAGGCTTTTCATTTCCTCCTCTCCATTACCATAGGGTAAACACAAACCTAGCTAGGAATTTCCTGTTATTCCATACGGAGACAGTTAGCATTTGCTAACATAGCAGATTGCTTGGGTTTCAGCTAATATGTTCAGAAATGGTCACCATGTTTGCACAGCGTTCATTTCACACCACACATCCTTGAAATCTAACTGTGCATATTGTCTGAGGTGGATGGAGCTCTTCTACATGTCTGCACTGAGTCAGTCCAGGAACAACAGGCCTGTCCACATGGTTGAATGTTACAGGAGCTTGTCTCAAGGATTATTCAGGTTTATCACAACTGGACATCTGTTTAATGACATATTTTACTTAATAAAACCTAAAAGTGTCACTGTTTCAGTCAGTGGTTGGGACAATTCTCAAGTCAAAAATGTATGTACACGTTTTTTTCATATAATAGTTTTGGTAATAAACATACAAATCATATAGGCAACTTAAATAATGCATGTGTGACTCATGATTATACTTGAACATATATATTTATGATACATATTGCATCAACTCATGTTTTCACCAAAGAATAGTAATCAAGTCACTGCGGCTTTACATTTTTTTTTCAGACTCACTTGATCATCAAACAATTAATGACTATTAATTCACTGTTAAGTGTTTCATAAATTAACTGATATTGATAGGTTTTAAAATCATAAAGCTGTTGCACCCTCAGGAACAAGGTTTTATTTGTGGAACCCAGACTATTGAAGCTGTGATTGAAATGTAGATAATATGGTGGATATAGCAACGGCAACAGTGACTGAACTAAATGTGCACTTACTGCACTGCAAACCTACTGTAGATACTGGGTTTTCATGTTGGATCTAATGCCTCTGAAGCTGTTGAATCATGCACCAACATATAAATCTTTGCCTCTTTATGACCAGTTTGATTAAAAAAAGCTCCACATATTTGAATATGTTTGCACATTACTGCACGTTTTTTTTAGTTTTTAAGATTTATATGCTTATGAAATGTCATCACATCACTTTATTCTACTACAGATCTGAGTGAAATTCTTCTCTGAGTGAGTCTGTGTCAGTGACTTGACCAAAATTTAACTATTTTATCGCTAAGTGAACATTTGTGCCAAATTTAGAGAAATTTGATCATGAGGTTCCTGAAATATTGTGTTCAAGAGATAGACAACCCAAAAACCTAACGAATACTACAACTGAATGCGCTAATCGTCAATATGTTACAATTATGACAGAGTGTCTTTGCAAACCATCATTAGCATAAAGCTCAAACCTTCACACTGTCCTGGCAACACAACTTAGTGGTTGCGGGCGCCATGATGAAACAATGGATTTGAGACTCTCTCATAAAAGAATCAGAGTTTGTTCTCATTTAACTGAAATGTTTATTCTAGTAAACAGTACAGATCATGTGGGGAGGACCACTGTTCAAAATAAACCAGCATCTCTTTCTTCTCAGCTGTTAGTGTTACTGAAGGTAATCCTCCAAAGGGTTCATTATCGAGTTTACTTTTTCTTCTTCACTTTTTAGGACAAATATAACAGACGTGATACTATACAGACTGTATACACATGGTATGCATCTTCTTGAAGATAGCTCAGATTACTTCGCCAATGTGACAGGAAGGGCAGTTGAAGGCAGAAAAAAAAAAAAACTCAGATAAGAATCAAATATGAAATAGTAAACAAACCAATAAGGTTCCATAAAATTCAGTTTTGGCTGTTTTCTATCAAGCATCAGATATTAGTAATGACTGAAACCAAAGGCTCCATACCAAAACGAAATATTCACCATTTTGAGAAAGCAATAAAATAAACATTAAATCTCAAATACTGATACTTTCCAAATGACATTCTCTAAAAATTATTTTTCCTTCTGTTCAAATTGCTGAATAAAAATAAAGAAACAAGTAATGATCACTTTTTCTTTTCTCAAAATGGATGACAGGCATTTTGGACTGAAAGGTTAGATTCTGCAACAACTGGAATGAAATCAAAGCAAAAAACATCCTCTACAAATATGGGACAATGTAGTCAGCGGTGGCAGGTGCATAAATAATATTAAAAACGTACACTACAAAAAACATAAAAAAAACATTAGACTGGTTTCACAGGATACATACAATAAAAATAAACATCTATTGCACAATGGAGGTATCAGAAGACAGTATGAATGATGTTAGCGGTCTGTAACAGACAGCTCTGAGCAGTACACAGCTGTAGCCTGAGGTGAACGGAAATGCATGAAGAGAAAAAAAAACCCTGGAGGGCTGGAGATAACTCAATACTGTTTGGTATCAACTAAAAGACACATAAAATTCTCATTTAACGTGTAGTCTAAAGCAATATGTTTTTGTATCAGATAGTCATTAAAAGATAGTTACATTAAGTTTAAGACTACTTCCTAAATAATTCAGAAACAGTGATAATGAAGCCAGGAAGTGAACCTGGCCCAGAACGTACTGTAGGCAACATTTGGCATTTACTACTGTAATATTTTCTGCAAAGCTTCACGCTTCCTGTATGTGGCTATTTACTCTGTGTAAAAATATCACCACCCAGCCCACACAAACAAAACAGGGTGTTAAAATAGTATTTTGCGGCAAATCTGCAATAACAATAATGATGATAGGGAAAGTTCACAGCAGTTAACTGAGCCACATGCCTGTAATTAAAACACAACAGACTGAAGCTAATGTTAATTCAATACTTTGACATTTTTAACCAGTTGTTATTGTTGGGGTGAATGGCCTGTCCCATTGTTGTGAATTTTGAGTCACCTTATTAGAAATGTCAGCATTTCAGATTAAAACTATCTACTGCAAGTGGTTAACAGTAGCAGAAGTGAGTTAGGTAGTTGATGTTATGCTAAACACTGTCAGTTTTTGTTTTAGGAAATGGATGAGCCTGTGAATATAAACAATATGAAAGATACAGAAAAATGTGGGAAAGAAATTGTAAACAACCTTGTGAAAAATGTTCGAACTTCATATTAAAACTACTGAGTACTGTGGCGACAAGCTAGCAACTAGCTAGTGAAGCTAGTGCCCAGCATAACATTCAAGGTTACACTAACCAGCTCCATTTCTCATTTTAGAAATTTTGAATATAAAAAAGATGTATAATGTTGTCAGCTGTGTGTTTTTATGTGGCACTGCATTTAATCTACCTTCTTAGTAACGTTAGCAGTGCTATACTCCATATTAAAAGTAAAGGCTAGCTAGGTAGCTGGCAGCTAATGATCTAATGTTTCAACACAGAAATGTGAACGGTTCTAATGAGTGTCTTCATATACATATTCACAACAGTGTGACAGGAACACAGCAAAGATCTGAAACAGGTTTAGTGGCTCTGAGCTGTTCAGGTGGTGTTAGCTGTGTACCGCTCAGAGGGAGAAGCTTACATTGTACCAGAGACACTGCTCTTTTACATCAACACAGCTTGTAACAGCTACAGCAACGTAATTATTCATGATATGTAAACAAGTCAAAAACTGGCAGGGAGAGGCAGTACACATTCCTATATGGCAGAATCACAGCTGCACATCAAATGTAAATGTAGCTTTTCTCACCAATTTCAATTCACATTGAGAGGATTTTCAGCATTTTTTTCCATAACAAGGCAATTCCACACAAGTACAGTAAATATCTGGGTAATAGTGAAAGCTCTTCCATCTTTCAGTCATGACTTCTAAAGTACCGGTATTGAATTTGTCATCCAAGACAAGCAAATGCAACACTAAATAACACAAAGATAAATATATTTGTTCCTTTGCACTTGCCTTACATTAATTTCTTCCTACCCTGGATAAAGCCAAGCAGAGTTTTCAAGATACTTCCTGTATTAAACTGTATCAACACCAGTGACTGAAATGCTTGAACTGGGAAAGCTATTCCGTACAGGATGATGAAGCGTGACTTTTCATTACCAATTTGATAATGAGGAAAACAAACGAGGATCTTAATATCTCATCCCTTAAAAGGTCCAGTGTGCAAGATTTATGATATAAGAAGATACAGCAACAGAATTGGAATCTATTGTGTATTATGTTTTCTTTAGCATATAATCTCTGAGACCGCCATGTTTCTAGAGCAGCTAAAAATGAAAACCTCTTCTTTTTGCTTTAATGGCGGGTGGCATCAAGTGTTAAACTACATTACCATAATCTAAGAGTTGTCCAGAGTTAATTTCTCCTTAACTACAAATCTCAGAAGAGCAGCTGTTGCGTTTTTTATGACCCCTGTAAGTGAGAGAGTTTGAGACAATCTGGAACATCACCACTAGATGTCACTGAATGTTACACACTGAACCTTTAAAGTGATGGAGGAATACATTTGTTGTGTTTGTCTATCTGCACTAACTCAAGAATAAAACACAAACGTAACATGGGTATGAAACACGTCATGACATCTGCGTACAACAAGGGACTCTGAAATAAAGAAAATATGTTCAACAGAATCTGTTCTGTACAGAAAAATTCTAGTGTGGATATCAGCAACCACTTCAAGTAGAGGGACAACTAAAAATAAATGAGTGGTTAAGTCCATGTTGGAACGACAAACTATCACACAGTTGTTATGAACAGTATTTCCAGTTTCCGGTTAGATTTCTGCTCATTCCAAACCTTTTGTAAAGCTGCAGCTTGTGCTTGCTGGCCAGAGGAAAGCTAGAGTGACTAAAACATGAACTACAAATGATAGCACAAAATGACTTTACATTTATGTTCTTTTAAAACAAAAACATGTCAAAATAATAAAATCACCACCCATGAAATAAAAACTGTTAAAATCCTTTTGCTCTCTCTAGTGAAAACAACAAAAGTAGAAAAATTAAATCCCTCATCGTGCCTTCCAGGTCTTGGATGTGGCGTTACCATCACAGCATTAGGATCAGAGTACAGCTGTTGAGAAGAGGCATAGTTAGCTCAGATTATCTATGTACACTGACCTGAGGGTCGGACAGCACTGCAGAACGTCCACAGTACCGTCGCCCACTCACGGACAAGGTAAATATATCTGTACAGTTAGTTCGTGTCGCTCCAAAGGACATGCTGACAGCTCACAGGGTTCACCTTGTTTGCCAGGCGTCACATTAGAGGGTACCAGTGTACGGAGGAATGAGCAAATTACATTTCAGCGAGTCAAGTTACCACAAAAGGTGCCACACAGTGAACCTCGAGGCCCCCTGAGGGTCTGTGAGTTGCCCTCTTTACCTAGTCTGTCTAGTCAAAGTCAAAGTGATGTTTTGGAAAATGTTCTTCATTACACCCACGTTTTACATTAAGAAGTTAGAAATTCAACTGATTTTTCGCCGAGATCTCATCAAGAACAGCTCCAGTCTGCTCTTATATTATCATCTGTAATTTACACAGACCTGTTAAGCTTTCAGAACAAGTGATAATGTCCGCTCTTTTTTTTTAAGTTTAGAGAGGGATAAGCTGTAATGAGAGAAAATGGATTCATCTCCTACTTGAAATCATCTAAGTGATTTATTCTATGGAGACCTACAAAGAATTCTGGAGGTTTTTACCAACCATGGACACAAGCTGACTGAACATAACATTTTGTGTGTATTTTTGGTGTGCCTGAGAACGTGTCAATATGTTTTGCTATTTCATGACATTTTGGTAACTAAATAATTAAATCAGATACAGGTATTTTCCAAATGAAATAGTAAATTTATGTACATAAGAGTAGTAATATAGTGTTAATTTGATCAGTAAAAACTCCTTTGTTGGCTTCAAGGTTTGATGCTGGTATTACTTTGTGTTGTAACTATGTTGTTACAGTTGTTTCTTCTGTGTCTGCATAATATGCAGTATTAAAGTTAAAACATAAGTAACTCAAAAAATTGTGTGCTAAGCTAGTTACTATTATTACTTTGTTTTTATCAAATTAATACTATATTATGGTTGTAGCTTTTGTACATTGTGATTCAGAAGTTTTAACAGATATTAGCAATTATTTTCTTTGGAATAGTCTGTGTCAGTATTTTTAAAGTCAATGGTGAGAGAGCTCTTCTCACAAAGTCAAACTAAAACTACGCTGCTAATGTTCTCATACATGAATAATGTTGTCCTTTTAATCTATTTGTCTCTGACGTTTAACGAGAATTTAACAGAAATTTTCTACTAATTCCTTTGTAAAATTTCCCTCTGACATTACAAAAAAACTCCATAAAATGACTTGCTGGGTGTGAAAGCTTAGCAGACGTAACTACATGGAGCGAGATTTAGCGAGATGAATCGATGTAATCTGAGTGTGAGTTTGGCCACTGTCAGCACAAAGCAGAGAATCAGTTAGCCTCCAGCAGAAGTGGGAAATGTTAACTGATATCAATTTTCTCACTTCTCATGCGAACGTGTGTTAATGAGAATATTTCCTAAAAATACAGAGAACATGTTGAAGTGATACTCTCAATCCTGAGGAGTGCCAAACCCTGTCTTTTCTACACTGATACTCAGCGACCCCTCATTTTTCAGCATTTTCTAACCTTAAATACAAACTGACACAGTCTGTACCATCGGCACTTCAATGAGAGAACCACGTTACACTGGTTTCACATCAGTAAAATAAATCCCTCTTTTTTTTTCCCCAAATACCTTGAAAGTCTGAATTTTAGTGTTATTCTTCTTCACTGCTGCTTGTCGTCACCCCAGTTTTCCCACTTGGTGAGTGAAGTTGGAGAAAAACCCCACACTGAAACACAAACTGTCAGGGTGTTCTGTCAGTTAGTCTGTTCAGTCCATTAAACGGATCTGTCACATTACTGTCCGGTTGATATAGTGCAGAAAAGCAGTCCGTCTTCAGGTTTCCAGTAAGTCTCCTCTGCTGCCATCCTCTTCCTCTTATCTTCATCTTTTAACTATCAGTCTCTTTATGTCAGCAGGAGAGATTTGTACCGATGAGTTCAGTTTCCAACAGTTGGGTTGTGGTGTTTTTTTATGCAAGTCAGTGGCCAAACTTCCTTTTTTCTTTCTGTTCAGTACTGGGGAATGTAAATAGTGGAGTACTCTGTGTGTGTGTGGACCAGAGGTTTTATGAAATACAGAGTTAGTCCAGTGCTGTGCTTTGTGTCTGCATATTAACATGTAAGTCAGGTCTATGTTTGTCGCTTTGCACATGTTATGTACTGTGTGTTAGCCTATCTATGCATTGTGTGAGTTTGTTTGTGTCACTCTGGCAGGGTGGGGGTTACTGGGGGGGTCCAGGTCATGCGTTAGACATCTCGGCCTTGCTGAGAGCGATGGCCAGCTCCAGGTCCTCCTGCTCCTGCTGCCGGAGCCTCTTCAGCCGCTCGCGCTCTGCTCGCTCACTCTCCCGCTTGGCCCATTCCAACTGCTGAGCCTCGTTCCCAAACTGTAGACAGACACACAGACAGAGACAGCGTCTGTAATACCCCTGCCTTCATCTGCTGACTTTTTGTCTTACATAGTTCTCTGCTGTGTGAATGTTTGGTATGGCTTTGTTCCAATAAAAAGGAGCTGGTGCTCAGTAAGAACAGAGCTGAAGAACACGTGTAATTCAGGGGTTTTACATCTTTATTTGTAGTTCATTTGCCTTATCATTGTGTCTTCAACAGCTATAGCAGTACTGTCAAGTTTATTTTTACTTCAGTTAAATTAAATTCTGGCTGTGTGTACAGTATTTATTGGTTATATTATCAAAAAACTAACTATCATGTCAAAATAGTGTATTATGTACAAGGGTTTGTGCAGGTTTCAACAAGTTCAAGACCTTGTAAGATCTTTTTAAAGGTTCTTTGTGCATAATATCTGCATCCATTCATGAAATTTGTGTTGGAGTCTGTGTTCTGTTGAGACCTGATCATATGTCTATTTCTAAGTTAACAACTGTCTCGGTTGACTATGTCCGTGACTACTCCGTCTATACACTGATATCAATGCAGAGGGCACATCTTTTTTCAATAAATTTGAAAATGCAGGACAGATTGTGAAACATCAAATAAATTAAAATGTGTGTGTCATCATGGTAGAGGAACAAGACACCCAGTGTAACTGTAACAGATTTTGGACCACAAACACAGCTCTATGGCACATAAGAACAACATATATCTGATGCACACATCTATTCAGTAGTATTGGCTAGTGCTGCCTAATATCACAGTATGAATTTCATTGTGTTCAGTCTTACCTTGACTTTGTCAGGTCCTGTCAGAGAGGTGGATTACAGAATAGAGAGGTTATAAACCACAAAAACCCTGAACTTTTTGGCTCTAGAATGTAGTTTTCAGGACGTCACACCACAGCCACTTTAAAGGGATACCTGCACATGTCCTGTTCAGTCCTCTCTGAAAACTCCCTATAAACCTTTTCGTTAGCTTTTGCATTAAATAAAGGAGTCAAAGCTGGTAGTTTTGCTCTTGTTCCTATAGTTTATCTCACAATCATAGGCAACTGAGATAAATGTTGCCCAGAATCACAGATGAGACAGATGGACTGTGGTGCAACAGGACTGTCAGTGAATCCCTTCAAGTTAAAGACAAAACAAAAACAAAACAAAAACAGAAAAATAGAATAAAGGCAGCAAAACAGGAAGAAATATGACATGCAGAGACAGAGAGCATCACAAATAGTTTAGGCCTGATTAAACAAAAATAAATAAATATAAATTAAAAACACAAAAAAAATTAAATCGTCTTTCTTTGCAGCTTTAGAATATTCATTATTTTATTAAATCTCATTAGAATAAAGTTCTAAAAGGATCTTATAACTGAGAAAGATGGCAAAATGGATATATTCTGGTGGAGCTGAATGACATGTTCACAGTCTGTTTTGTGTTTTTTACACAAAGCTCTAAAAATGTGGTGGCATATTAGAGTCAATGTAGGTCTTAAAGCAAATCAATCAACCAAAACACAGGAGGGAGGGAAGAAAGTAAAGGTTAAAGCTGCAAGAAAAAAGACTTTAAAACCATACAAGGAATTTATTCTATTACCTAAATTGACCCTAATACGCTGCTGAAATAAAACAAATGTCTCCAAAAGTCTGTAAGCTTAGATCTAATTAGAACAAGAAAATATTTTTTGTGGTGTGTAATTTCTACAGTCAGTCATTTCTAATTGTGTATTGTTTAAGGCCATGGTATGTTGTTAAAGTGCTCATAGACAGACTGATGACACAATAATTACTGCGGCACATCTACACCAACATGAACACATCTGAACTGACAATGGGTCTCATTCATTTAGTTGTCTTCATGCCAAGGTGATGGGATATAGAGGCCCAATTAAAGACTTAGGGCCAGATCTACTAAGGTCCCAATTTACATGAATTAATTTGCATGCACAATCTAGAATTTTGCGTGTGGGGTTGAACCGCGGATTGTGGGTGATTTACAAAGATTGCTTGCGCAAATTACAACAGGTGCAAAGTCTTGCAGACCGCCCTATTTAAATGAGGGTTTTGCATGCACTACTGGAGACAATATACTGTAAAAACTGCTCTGGGATACATCGGCATTAATGGTAACAGTGCGCTGAAATGATCCAGACGCAAGGAAAAGTAAAGTTAAAGGAGTTTTGTCATAGAAGGTTTTGCATGACTCATTCATTATTTTTCATTTTAGAGGTGGGGGGTGTGGGGGTTGTTGGATTGACTGTCAGGTGCACATTATTTAGTCATGCATATTTTTAATCACAACCGTCAGATCAAGTGGAAAAGAATCATTCCAAAAATGTTCACACGAGGATCTCTGCATCTCGTTTCATCATTTCAGTGACTCCTTTTTACAACAATAACCACTTCCATGTGTGCGCAATTACGCACACAAACTGTTTGCACCTCCCTTTGAGATGTGGTAAATATAGATGCAGTTTCTATGAGCAAAATTGCTTTTGGGTTTGATATATCACTTGGCGTGTGCTAAATTTATATATTTACATTTTCTCCTCCCAGCACACGCACAATTGCGTGTAAACGCCTCATATTGCATATTCATTGTGACAAACGTACTAACTGGATGCAGACGCACTATTTTGCACCTTTGAAAGACGCAACCCTTAGTGCCCACTGTTAGTAAATCAGTTTGTACATTTTTTTGCATGTGTAATGAGTTTGCACACATTTTTATACACGCAAACCTTTAGCAGATCTGGCCCTTAGTACAAAATCATAATACCTCTGTGTCAGCCTATCAACACTAACAGAGTTTTGCACTGTCTTAATTTTGATGTGCATTAAACAGCTTTTGGTGGATACGGTTTACATTTCAACTATGGAATACTGATTTTTCTGTCCAGTGAAAGTCAGGCTCTATAAAACTG
The DNA here is from genome assembly GCF_902148855.1 of Sphaeramia orbicularis. NCBI lineage: Eukaryota > Metazoa > Chordata > Actinopteri > Kurtiformes > Apogonidae > Sphaeramia > Sphaeramia orbicularis. Next base: position 30,544,955 of record NC_043960.1, on the reverse strand, counting down.
ACAGATCAAGGAACAAAGACATGCAAAGAAAAACATGCATAACAAGAAGAGAAAGCAGAAGTTAACCGCTATTCTACTGGTGCCAGCAAAGTAAATGGTGAACAGAGAGCACACACACACACAAGCTCATACAGGGCAGACAGACTCAAGAGCTGAGAGTTGAGTAGTGATACTGCGTGAACATTTCTGAGCAATGAAGTGATTATCTGCCTGGCTGAAATGAGAAATGCATAGTATTTTGTCTTTATCTGAGAATGTGAATTATTTGATTATGTATTGAAAAAGGTTTGTGTTTCTTTCCATTTGTGTGCTAGTCCTTACTTTGAGCATCATGCCAGCAGTCTGCTGATATTAGTCCTAAACCTCTATGAAAGTCAGGGGAAACCCTGACAATCTCATTATGATCTTCCTGCCAAAACAAACTAACCACAAAAAGGGCTGACACCCTTTCCTGCGCTACATCAGAGATTACACTCACAATGCAGCTCTACTCTTTGCCTCTATGAGCTTTAACTGCAGCACGACTGGAATTTCTAAAGTGGTTTCAAATGTTTTGTCACTGTGCTGAATGGGGGTCATGTTAGATGTCGTATCCCTGTCATTACTGTTCATAATATCACTTTGATTGTCAGTTACAGTTAAATTGGGTTCCTCAGATGGTAGCTGTCCTGTAATTACATTTGACTTCTTTTAGCTGACCTTTAGAGATGGCCTATCATTGTTCACAGAACAATGGGGTCAATCGTCTGGCAGAGGGAGCCCACTGCCATTTAAAGGAACAGATCTGTGAGTGAGCTGAAAACATAAGTTGCAACAACACCCCTAGCCCTCACAGACCAACATCCATTTTATTTTTGATAGGCAGCTCTTTGCTTATAAATAGATCATACTTTTGCATTTGTATTGTTTTACAGGGTTAAGCTTAGTCCAACTTTGACCATTCTGCTATGTTCCAAGCTCTGTATAAAGGTTCTGTCCAAAATCCTATACTTCAGAGTACACCACTATCTATAATACTAATACAGTTTTGTGTAAATAAACAGTAGAATGCATGTTTTCAGATACACAACTCAGGGTATGAATAGATTTTACTTACTTAAGCTTCTTTTACCAATTAGAGGCATGTAACCTTAGTAACCTGCATATGCCACCACTATCAGCATGTGTGTAACATTACAGATTATAACAGCATCTCAAATGCTATTCGCTTTATTGGCAGCTTTGTCACACCAACATTTGTGTAATACCACTGACTACCACCTACTGGGCTAAATTCAACTTCTGCCATTATTTGGTTGTTTTAGTCCCATCACAAACACAGTGCGTTGTGGGATACTTTGGCTGGTGATGTGTCCAGTGGTTGCTTACTTTAATATTGACCCGGATACAGTATGCAATTAACATTCTGCTGAATTCATACGACATTTTGGACAAACTAAATAATATTGCATACTGTTATGCAAAAAATGTAGGTTTTTTTTTTTTATTCATGTACCCAATTAAACTCTCAAAAAGAAGACAAATGAACCCACTGACCAAAATGTTCAGCTCTAATTATATATGATTCTGTCTGGACATGACTGGAGCACCTGTCGTTACAGTGATGGAGCGGTTCAGAGTGGGGGGGGTGTTGTTAAAATGGAGAGGAGATAAGCATTAGAACAAGGTGAACAGAGAATCTGAAGTAAATAGCAAAAAGGCTGCCAAGTCCTGCCTAGATCAACACACTACTATATACACAGTGCTGACAGTAAATATGGTCAGTTTAGTTGGGTTACTGTACTCTTGCACTTTCAGTTTATTGCAGTGTAATATGACATACATATAAATATGTAAGTAATCTGATTGAGACAAGGTGTGGTCCTGGTATTTTCCTGGTATTCATATAAATACAAATATAGAAAGTGCTGTATGTGCATGATGTCACAGTAGGCTGATGTCACTGTGGTTACACCCACTGAATGGCATAAATCATAACTTTCTTAGGGGAAATATTCAACTAAAAGGTTGGATGTGAAAGATTTAGATGGATTTTGGAAGATCTAATTACCAAAATGTTGTGATATTGATAATTATATTTCTATTAGTATGTAATTATGCAAAAAAAGAACTGTTGTGTTATCTTGTTGCTTCTGAACATGCTTAGATAACTCTTTATGTTACTCCCATGTATCCCTACAAAAATTGTGATTGTTGTAACAGATCTGTCTATATTTACAGAGGGAGCAGGTGATGAAAAACCAGACACTACACATAGAGCACAGATAAATATGTGACTGCACATTAGTTTCAGGTGGAAATAAGTCAGTGTAGTCGAATTTGTTATCAAGCTAATTTATGAACAAATGGTTGGGGTTCAATTTTACTTTTAGACACTAACAGCTTGGACTGTAACAACTGTTCCTCTTCTCTTTGTATTCCTCAACTCTGCTGAGGTAAAACCCCCACAACCTGGATGTAGTGACCATGCTGGTGTCTGTGCAGATCCGTATGGACTGATCTCTACACTGAATGTTAAACAGTATCACCCAGCTCAACTTACAGAACTGAAGTCTGCAAAACCCGAGGTAGAGTCTTTAGAGGCTTTACTTGAAGCTGATGATGGGGCGAAAGGATCTTTGCCACTGAACGGGTCTCCGAGGCCCTTTTTGCCCTGAAATGGGTCAACGGCGTCGCTCCCAAATGGCTGGAAAGGGTCACATGGTTTGGAGGGGTCACTGCTTACAGGCGTACTTTTACCTGAGGACGTGAGAAATACTGTCACCACAAAAACAGACATAGGAACTTTTCTTTTCCCTCATTTTAACAAACACCTGCTGCCAAATCAATTTACTGTGCTTTGGTTAATCAAAGGTTTTTAATGTATTTTAGTACTTTTTAATGATTAAGTCACCATTCAAAGATTCACGTCAGACTTAATTTTGTGTTATAACTAAACCTCTTGTTAAATAGATAGTGCTATAATCTATTTTTGGAGATGTAACTCTTCTATTTTTACCTGCAGTTTTACATATAATATTATGTTTTCTTTCCATAAAAGAGAAGAACATGCCAAAATGCAGATATGCTACAAAAACACAAGATAAACTACTTTTCAGCTCCACTTCAGTTTCTAAAAGACACACTGAAATATTGTCCTGCTAATCAGTTCATCATTTAAGCTACTTCTATAGTTTAGCTAGTAGCCGTCACTATGGTAAATTAGTTTGTAGCTTAACTTATCAATAGGTTTATACTGAAACAAAAACACTGAAAAAAAGGTTATATATATATATATATATATATATATATATATATATATATATATATATATATATATATATATATATAATGATTTAAAATGGATTTTATTTGATTATTCAATAAATAATTCACAGGATTTTAGTGCATCATTTTCAACATTTTTGAATTTAAGCATGGAATTGAGAACCAGAATTGAAATAGATGAAATATTAATAATATCCAGGTCTAGCGGGAATAAAAGTAAAGTCTGAAAATGCGAAGGAATTTCAGTAAAGTTCAGTAACGTGAGAAAGGCCATTAAAACAAGGGGCTGGCAGGAAAACATAGATAACAATTGCCTTACTGAAGAAGACAGTGTGAAAGAAGCAAAGAAAGGGAGGGGAAAAATGACATATCACAGACATCAGGACACTTATTGATAGAGGAGGATGTAAACAGACACGATGTTCTCTGATAGCAGAAAGATTCCATGAGTCATCTGTGTAACTTATAAGAGTACTTCTCACCTTTGCAAACAAGGTTATAACGCAGGATCTGATTTGATCTGCTCAGGATTAAAACAGAAATGCTCAATTCTCTGGTTCTCATAGTTCTGCCCACACCCTGCTTCACATGAGTTGTCACATCAAAGATACCGGGCAGATTTGAAAGCCGCACAAGTTTCACCTCCTGACATGGCACACCAAAACATCTCATATTGAGTCCCAACACAAATCTCAAAGTTATCATATATAGCACTACATCCTCATGAGAGAGGAAATAACTGTTATGTGAGAACAGCTGGCAGCGAACAGAAAAAAAAAACAAAAAAAAACACACACACACACACAGTGAAGAGACAACACCCAAAGGCACAAAAACCAAAAGCAATACCCAAGAACCCACTGAGCATTTCTCAACGGTTTCCTGGTAAATCATTCGGTCGCGTTTCTGCCCACATCACCAACTGTTGGTTCACCAATACACCAACACCAACACCAAAAAGGCCACATTCATAGATGACACAAGCTCCTGATAACAATGATGAGGCACAAATATTTATCATTCTGGAGCAAAAGACGACACAAATGCAACCTGCAGAAATATTAGTTACAGACTGGTGAAGGAATTTTATCCTGTATTAAACTACATATTTAAATTCTTGGATCACATCTTGGAAAAATGTAAACACTTTTTTTTTTTTTTGCCAATTTGGTGGACATTAAAATGTTACAAAGTCTTATGATGTCTTTTCAGTTTTCTCCCACATGAATTATACAGTGAAGACTTTTAGACAAAAAACTAAGGTTGCTATAGATGTTAATTTTTACGGTTAATCTGATCAATTCTTATCCAAACATGCATTTCTAAATTTAAAGACGATAAGATAATCAACCCATCAGGAAATGACAAATCACTCTCTGCACAGGCTCATTAAGACACCTTCAAATTCCTTGCTTTGTCTAAATAATTGCTAAAAACCTGAATCATTTCTTTAGGATGCAAATCTTCACACCTCTTACTTTAGAGATAAAAATGATTTGCAAAATAGGAAGAGATAAATTTGGAATTGGAGACAAATTTATTTCTGATTTAAACTTAAATAAAAGTGACTAAAATGTGTTGGGAATAGAAGTGAGCAGGCAATTCCTGCAAAACTAAAGTTTAAAATATAAAAGAATAGCTTTAATTAACAGGACAAAAAACATTAAACTGTAAAAAATAATAATAATAATAAAAAATTTAAGACAATTTTAAGTTTAGATTATCATACTAAATTCTTGACCATCAATTAATATAAGTATCAGTGTGACATGTACCATATATGGGAAACATATGACAGTTATACATGTTTTGAGTTGGATTGTTATGTTAGATCCAAGTGTGAGAAAACAGTGCCATCATGTCAGTTTCTCTAATTAATAAACTTGAAGTTGGCTTTGGCAGAGGATCGTGGGAACATTAAGAGCACACCAAGTTGCTTGTGTAGGTGTTAAACCACAGGACCAGTTGAGCTGCTGCTATACAAAATACGCACACGCATTTTAGTCCTGCTACCCAGATAACCCGGCCGACTGGGGTGAGCAGTTCAGTTCACACTACTCGCTATGCAAAACTGCATGCCTGGCAATCAGTTTTTTTCCTCTTTCAGTAAACTGCACACACATACTCATACTTGAAAAACCACAATCATGAGCTCCACCCTGTTTTAAAATAATCAGCGGCATTAGTGGCATCTAATTTTGCGTCTTCTGCAAGCCTACACACGCCGCATAAAGAATTTAACCTGCACCTCTACAAAGGTGCACTCAATGATGCCAGTCTATTTGCAGCAGTGTCACTATAAGCCCCTACAGTTACTCACTATTCACACCTCGATGGGTACTGGGAGAAAGTGACGGAACATGCAAGTGTGTGAGTGCATGGCAGTGGCTTTGTGTGTGCAGTTGTAAGATGCAGTAAGATGGAATATAAATTTAAATATACGAGAAAATGATCGCAACAATGCTGGCATGTGCCCAGTGCACAAGCCTGGAGCCTGATCTTCTCTAAACCACTCACCCTCATCCAGTAAACACACACATCAAGAGAGAGAAGAGAGGAAGCAAGTTTGGGTGTGTCTGCAAACAACACACCAAGCAAACCACATCTCATCGCTCTTACAACATCACCTACAAAAACATCAGAACATCAGTGGTAAAGAGTACAACATTAAAATGAATGTGAGATTAAATTTACACCACAAGAGAATTATTTTAAGTTTTACACCTGTGTGTTTTGGTAGAGATGACTGACTGCTACAGCTGTTTGTCTGTTGTTTTTGACCTGATTAAAAGCTGCCATCAACACTGATGTACAGTTCTCTCTAGTTCCCCTCCGTAATTGCAGAGTCATCAAGCTGGTGGTCACTGTGAAAGGGATTCTGGGTAGTAACAGTTCAGTCCCCAGGGAAAGGATCGTGAGGGAGTTTTTTTGTGTGTGTGTGTGTGTGTGTGTGTGGGTGTGTGTGGGTGTGTGTTTTTGTTATTTGGGTGCTCCTACAGATGATATATGAAGCAAAAATGTACATAAACTTATAACCCCCCTGAGATTGCGATCAAAGAAATAAAAAGCTTACATTATATCATCTGCGGTTTGATTACGACATTTCATAAATTACCAAAATAAAGCAGTTGAGCAAACCAAACAAGCACACCAAAAATACACTGAAATTAGATGTTCAGAATTGTGCAAAACTGAGTGTGAAACAAAGGGCAAGGACTCAGTAAAAATATTAAATCAATACATTTTTTGTTGTCTATGATCTGAGCACATGTAGACAAGGTACTTAAACTTGGATCCAAGGTAAGAGCACAATCAGCCCAGTGCCTGTTTTAGTAGTGCACGTGAATACAATACTTTAAAGGTACAATTTGCTACATTTGCACAGATTGGTGTGCTATCTAGGCATGTGCACAAATAAACAACGTGTCAAAGCAGTGAGCACAACACAATAAGTATCCACTTTGCTTTACTTGGGGTGCAGATTTATATTTTGCTCCTTCATAGAGATGTGGAAAAAATGTTTATGGTTCTACTCAAGTGCTGCATGTGTTAAGTAAAGTCTGAAAAACAAAAAAAAAAAATTAGATGTTAAGTTTATTATCATTTTGGTTTGGGTGGAGGGCACGTGTTAATGATGACAGTATGACTAATTGTCTTAAATTGGGTTGATTATTTGACTTAATGTAAAGTCTGTGTTGGTAACTGTTGTTTTCTGAGCTCATTGTTTGTTGACATTAACCAGCTCTATTTCTACACCAGTGGCAGCTAGAATGGATACTGTCACTACTGTAGAAGAAAAGATAAGAGGCAGTAAATAACATGGGAGTCAAGCATCAGGATTGTTGCATTAAAAATGACCAGCTGGCTGTACAAAGAAATCAGTAAATATGCTTTTTATAAGGACATAGGTTACTGAGAAAGATGGGGAAGGTGCATTTGTCTTAAGGTCTGTTTTCTTAAATTAAGTTCCTCATATCTATAAAGTCAGTATTTTTTCTACATTGAGTCCCCATGATGCCCATGACTTCATCTTTCTTGTTAGAGTAAATGACCATTATCCACTTTGTTTGAGAGGGGACTACAGTTATCCTTTGGGCAAAAAAGTGCAGAGCAGACAAACCAAACAAGCCTTTTGTGTAGGGAAGGGTTAGGTGAGGAGCATTCAGAGTATTTAACCCAAGCTACAAAAAACTGCACAGGTAAATTACGCAAGCGTGGCTAGACTGCAGGGTCCCTTCATCTGATAAAACACACTGTATGTTGTACATAGTGTTAACAAATACAAGATTGCTTAAGACTGTGGAAGGATTTTTACTTAAAATGTATAAAACCTCGATCAACAAGTTACTGCTAGCTGAGAAAAAAGTGATTGAATTTGTTATGTCAGTGTTTTGATGCAAATCAGTTTTAAAAAAGGGCGATCAACTTCAAGTTCTTCCCCTTTTTTGGTATTTACGTCAATATTGCATCTTTTAATGTGGGCAGGAAGACTGATAAATGTTTGATAATATACGTGATAGAAAATTTTACAGGAGGCAGTAAACATGTAAACCCTTCAAGCATTAATGGCTTCTAGATTGAAATCATGAAAAAAAAAAAAAAAGTAAAAATTGGTGTTAACCACTGTTTAAGTTAAGATGCAGCAAAGATGCCACGAACAGAAATTCACACTTTGACAAAAACATTCCACTTAAGTGTAAGGGGATTACAAAACACTATCTGATTAGATTTCAAATTTAATTTCCAGTCATACTTGAGACACTTTGTCTTTTCAGACACTGAAATTTTATAACTCAACAAAATGATCACAATGTGTAAAAATACTTATCACAATAGATGCAAGGATGGGAGACGCATATTATGCACCAACTAAAGTAATCTACTAAGAATATGTGACTGCATGTGACTGAGTGACCAACACAGCACCTTGAAAAAGTACTAATGCTGCTTTGTGATAAAGGAGTTATATTTTGCTTTTTTAAATGGAATTATCCATTTTAAAACATTTCCCTGTGGTCTACATAAACTGTAAATGTTATGCTTGGGTCTGAATTCTACATTAATTCAAGTCCACAGGCCCATCTTCAACTATTTCTGAGTAATGATACCAGACAGGTTGTTTTGAGCGCTGGCCCTTTAAATGCAAATGAGCCACTTCACACCCCACCCCACCCCACCCCCTCCAGGTTGTTGATTGTGCTGCTCTGTCCCGTTCAACCAACAACTGAACATTTTAGTTAATCTGCTTGAAATTTGGACATATTTTCAGAATGGACTACAACTGCTGCTGCTGACAAACAGTTATGTCATACTCTGAGAAATGTTTGTCTGACGTCTTGACCTTGTATGTGCAAATATCGTGACGTAACTAGTTATAGACGTAACAAATTAAGAAGAAATTCAAACAGGTTGTAGAAATCCACTCGATGTTTGCCAAAATGAATATAAAGATAGCTTTGCAGCACCTGGAGGGTTCAAATTCAAACTTTTTGAACTTTTGGGGTCCCCAAATACACAAATAAATGTACCAAAGACTAATAAAAGTAGGTTTAGCAAAATATGACCCCTTTAAAAGTCAAGCAAACCCCCATTAAGACTGAGATGTATATGTATATATATGTATGTATGTGTATGTATATATATATATATACATATATCTCTGGTATATAATGATTTGTTACAATGCACTGTATGGCTACACACATGAAATCTAAATAAAAAGAAGTTCAAAAAAAAAAAAAAAGTCAAGCAAAATTAAAAACTGAGCTACATTTTCATTAACCCCCTATAAGGACACTCACTAAGCCATAACCAAACCCAACAAAAATGGTCCTGGATTATGACTAAGTTTAAACCAAGACACTATGGACTTCAGTTCAGCTTTTTCACAGTTTAAATACAAATTTAAAGAACTAAGTAAAGTCAAGTTATTATCAGTTATTATCCATGTCTTTACAACCTTGTAGATGTAGTGAATATCAGAAGGAATTTAAAAGATACATTATGTAACATTTGTCACTTATGGGAGAGAGAGTGGTGATAAATACAAACATTTTCTGATTGTTTCACAGTGGTTATGTTCTAAAACACAAATGATCAAGATGCCCACACATTCAGGCAACTCTACAGCTAAGTAATGAATGAATGCAGCCATACACTTCACACCATCTGCAGTGGCTTAGAGGTCTGTATAGCCATGTGTGCATGCCTGTGTAATCCAATGCACATTGTATCACAGACCCACACCTGCATCAAACCATGAGGAAAGATGGGACATAAGCTATGTAATGGGAGCTGGTTCATTTTTTATAGTTACTGACAAGAGGTAACACACACTAAACCTAAGCTCCATGCCCAGAAATATCCCTTTGTGAAAGCTTTCCTGAAGTTACAATATTAAAACTTGTGATATATTGTCTTGCTTACACTATTAAAATCACCTTTTATTGTAACAACCATATCAAGATACGTGCATAATCCCAACATTCGTACCAATACACAGCCCAACTCTCAAAGGATTTCAGTCTGCTGTAGAGACTGGTAATCTTCCTCAAAATCCATTTTACTATTGGATATAACTTCTGAAAATAAACTGTTTATTTCTTTCAAAAATTGTCTGGACAATGCTAGACTGAGAGCTATGTATAAATACTGATATGTTTATTGGCCCAGTTGGAAGAGCAAGAGCAGCACAGGGAATGAGATGCTGCAGGTGCCCATGATAATCTTCTTCCTTCACCTTTAGTGTTTGTATCACTCACCACTGGGAGGTTTGGGTCTTGGGGGAACACTTTTCTTAGGTGGCAGAGCTGGTGTGTCATTCTTCCTACTGAATGGGTCATCTGCAAAAACTGACTACAAAGAAAGCAAGAAGACCAAGTGTGAAGAAGAACAAGAAGTCGTCATAGTAGTAATAGTAGTAGTGAGCTTTTCAGGTTAAGTTCTGGACTTTGTTACCTTCTGGTAGTCTGGTAGCCAGCTGGCCCGGCCTTCAAAAGGGTCTCTGGGCTTTGACATGTGGCTGAAGTCTGCAAAACCACCTGAGCTGTTACTGCTGCTGAAGGAACTGCTGCCAAATGGGTCTAATGTGCCAAACAGGTCTGAAAAGACAACATGTATATTTTCACACCACAATGCCAGTAAAACGCATCCCTCAATATTTTGCAATAATGTTACTGGGAATATGTTCATTTTTTGTGTGTCACATCATAGGCATACGTGAAATACATAAAAATTGTCAAACATTCTGAATTGATGCATAAATGACAACTGCAGTATAAAATAACGCCTTATTAAAGGGGTAAACTTGTTTTATTTACTTCAGTAAAAAGCTGTACACTTGTGCAAATCTAGATGGATGTGGAACCAAGATAGCAATAATGTACTCAAATTTCTAAAGACAATCATTTAGCTTAATGTTTCATTTAATCTCAGTGGGCAGACAACAGGAATCATTTAGCACGAAGTGCTTCTTTTTACATTGGATCAAATCATTTTCAGCCAGAAATCAATTTAAAATGACATCAATAAGCAGAAGGAACTGGAGTATAATCGAGTATTGCTTAAAATGCACTTGTTCCCAGTTTGTTTAGTGTACAATAAGGTGACTGTAATTTCAGAATTCAGAAACAATACTTTAATGGCTGTTAAACTGATTCCTTAGAAAACAAAAAGTTTAAAAACTTGTAACACTGTCAAACACTTAAATAAAGAAAGCCCCACCTGTCTGTGGACACTTTATATACTATAATCCATATAAACAACATTTTATATTTATATAATATTAATAAAAACAACTTTGAACTACAAAATTAAATATAACAGAGTAAGTGTCAATGTTACATGATTCTTCTCCATTCATGGTTTAAATGGGCAGAACAACATGGTGACCTTAGGCTGAGCTAGCAGTGGTCCCATGTGGCGACCGGCTCAGATTCCTACAATCACTGTGCCATTCAACTTGACCCAGAGTGTGTTTGTGTTTTAATATCCTGGAGAAATTAAAAGACCTTTTTGTTGCAGAGAGAACAAACAGTTAATTGAGAGAGAACTGGTTTCGCAAGAGGTTCACTTCAATGACTGACAGCAGACATTGAATCAGACAACAATTAAAGATCTACCATTAGAGTTACCAAAAAGAATAAAAAGTTAAACCCTACCTGGCCCTTTGGGTTTTGGGTTGCTTGAAGAAAATGGATCACTGCTTGTGAAGTGACTGGTTTGCTGAGAGAAACAAGAATTATACAATATCAATGATACAGTTTATCCAGTAACAGTGAGCTGCAGTAGAGCATTACAGGAATTCTCAAGAGACGGAAAATGTGCATCAACAAACGCTTCAGTGCCTAAAGAGTCAAATATCACTACTTTCGAACTGGTGAGACTGAAGTCACTGTCACCACTGTACATGATTTAAAACTATAGACAGGGCCCACTGGCCCTCCTGGTGGAGCATGTATCTCTTAAAAATTTATTGTAGTGGCACCAGTTTGATAAAGGTCTGGGTCTGTACCGACATGCTCCCATAAAGCAGAAATTCCAGAAAAATCTTTCAAACTACAGCTGCATTAGCTCTGGATAATCACCTACCTAGACAATAACACACCTGTCACGTCTTATTGGTTTAGTGTTCCAATATAAACTAAAAGTTGAGATTCCATTTTGGATCAATGATAAGTACCTTGGAAGGTAACGTGGCACTTTTACTGAAAGGATCAGGTGTGGAGAAGGGATCCATCTTTGTAGTTTTCTTAAAGAAATCTTCTGACGAGGCTTTGAATGGATCTGTCTCTTTGAATGGATCTCCTCCAAAAGGATCTGCAGAGGAAACAGAAACAGTATTTCAGCCACTGAAGTTCTTACTGTTGACTGTAGTGTCTTCATTAACCTGTAGACATGTCCAATATTCTCAGTTCTTTTTCAGCTGTTTACCCAAGAAAGTGTTACACTAAGCTCGATAGCTAACAACAGCGTGCTACTTTCTGATGCTGCCACTGGTTCACCTACCCACACAGAGACATACACCATGATGAGCCTTGTTCAGACCTGGCATTAACATTCATCCTCACAATTCTGATCACATGCAGGCAGCACTAATGCGAGGTCTGAAGAGAGCCTTAAACATAGTGAGATATCTGGTTGTTCTCAGTCTTGAGAAAAAGCAAACCAGTTCTTTGAAGGCTAGAAGCACCTCTGACCGGCACTAACACAATCCCAGAACATGTACTTAGTTCACACCAGTGGAATGAGAGTAACAGAGTCTGCTCAAAAAAAGGTTCATGAAAGAAACATTCTGAAATGAACTACAGCATGACACAGACACAAAATGGAGAGTTCACACAGTGGAGCATTGTGATCACAGAACATATTTTCAGTGTTTGGTTCACTGCTATGTGAAACGGCTGTTTTCTATCACTGATCTCCATCTACTGAGCAGAGAAGTGAAACTCTACAATATCACTGAAGAGGGAAGTGTGGCACAACTCACAGTTACATACACTGTTGGTTCACACATGTGGAGGGGCATCAACAAAAGATAAGCCTGCTACCAGAAAACAACACATGGGTATTTGTATGACTTTGTTTAGATTTCATGTCAGAAGATGTTAGTAGAGTTATCACAAGAAACACCAGTAACAATATTTAACATTATTATTAAAAAATACTGCACAGCAAAACATTTTTAAGCAGCACTCAATTAGGTCATATCAGAGAGGACAAGCCAGTTAGACCAAAACATGTCACATGTCTTATACAAATGTGCATATGTCAACACCTACGACTTTTAGAATATTTGTAAATATAGAGTGCATGCATACAGCAGGATGCCAAAAGCTTAAGCAAAGTTCCATTAAACTTTTTTGAAAGCAAACTTTAGACCGAAATTTAAAAAAAAAAAAAAAAACATTGAAAGACAAAAAGGCTAAATTATTTAGGTTTGGGGATGATTTTTGTTTTTCAAAAGGAAAGTGCAACAAAATATAGCTTTTTTTATTTCAGTTACAAAGTTAGATTATCTAACAGTGTCTTGAAGTAGGCATACACCAATAATGAAATTACAGCCTGATACAAGAACAGATAGTTGATGCAAATACTAATGTCACATTTGGTTGTTATGTTTCATGTTCCAACTAACCACTAGTGTAATAACCACTATTAAGATAAACCTACAGTTCACATCAATGAACTTGACTTAAATTCATATACTTTAGTGTCCTCAGTCACTTGATATCAAAGACACGTGAAGTTCTGATAAGACATGGGCCACTGAATATTCAGATAAGACATTTCGAACACATACTTGTTATTGAATTGAGATTAGCACTACTGAAATGAAGCTGAATGGAGTGGAGCTGCATTTAAACAGACAGTTCTTACAACAACAGAAAACATTGACAATGGTTAATATGAGTCAAAAAGATGAATTTACATCTATAGCCAAGATCAGCCAGTACACACTGGTGCATTCCTACCTGGCACCAGTTTCAAGCTTGGTGCAAAGTTTTGTCTGAATTGAAAATTTCCATTTAATCTGGACTTCACCGTGTTGTTCCTAGCCAACAGACACAACATATCTGCATCGGGCAACACTGACTAACAAAATGTGTGTTGTCAAGGTTAGTTTAACTTAAGTTCCAATCAATCCTATCCTCATCCATGACATAAATGCCCAGAAAGATTTGCTCTGTCAGTAAAAATAAAATGCAGTTAAAACCACATTCATTAGGTATTAAAATTTTTAAGACTTGGTTTAAGACATTTATAGTTTATAGCTCACACAGAACAGTGGATTAAATGCCTTATAAGACAAAACTGTTTGACGTTTGTTCAACTTTTGAGATACAATGGATGAGGTTTGTTTTGTTCCAGTGAATAAATCTGCTGACTGTAAAATTCAAAACTTCTTCAAAATGTTGGTGTGTCTGCACCTTTATCAGCTATTAGCTACATTTTAAAGTTTCTCAGATCTCTAGTGATGTAAAATTTAATAAACTAGTGAGGGACAGTGTTTGAGAATAAATACCTGCAGTTGCTGTGGGCTGCTTTGCAAAGGGGTCATTTTGGAAAGGGTCACCTACGGGAAAGCCAAGCAGAGGGAGGGAGGAGCAGGAGGAAACCAAGAGGAAGAAGAGAGGAGGAAGACAGTCAGAGAGCAATGCAAACTGAAAACAAATAAGCTGTCTGAAGGAGAGAAAACTGAAGATAAACAGATACCAGAGCAGTACACACAGCGTCAGGCTGGGCCAAAGAAAGAGAAGTAAGGAGAGATAGATGGGAAAAGTGAGAGAACATGTTGAGGAAATGAAGAAAGGAAAAAGATAAGAGTCCTAGATGAGAGTTTGGGCAAAAGAGGAGGAGAATATATATCCTGAGGAGAGAGAGAGAAAGTACAGAGAAGCAGATCCTGAAAGGAGTCCAATGAAATAAAAATGGGGTGACAACCTTTGAATGGGTCTGTTTTGAAGGGGTCTTCAGAGTGGAAGGGGTCAGTGTGAAGCTCCTGAGACTGGTTGTTGAATACTGATGGCTTCACTTTGAATGGATCCTCCTGTGGTTCCAGAAAGATATGAATAGAGAAAAAAGACAAGTTTTTGGAAGGTGGATGTTTATCATGCACAGAAGAACATGCAAAAATCACAAATCTGTTGACTGTTCCAAACCCAAATTCCAGTCCACACATCAAGGCCAGACCATTTTCATTCTTTTACCATTTTCTATTTGCTCCCTGCTGTGCTCAGCTGCTCTGACTCTAAACCTTGTAGAGAGGAAACCCGTGTCTGGACTGTTACATTCCTTAGTGTGTAAATACATATGGACTTTTCTTCAGTTGTCTTCCTGACTCTGGACTGGGTTGAAACCAGGAGTCTAAAGAAAAGACTTTTGTAGTCCATGTACAGCAGTAATAAGCATGTGTGTGAAGTTTGTCACACTACAGAAAAATGTGTTATCTAACACCGGATCAAAACTGAATGGTAAAAAGAATAACCAACCTGAAAAACAGGTGCTCTATAATAATGAAAATTATGGCATATGCTATGAATATTGACATAGTGTTGGTTTATATAAAATATAAATAATTATAATATGAAGAGAGTGGGCATTTTTTATTACTTTTCAACAACTTAGCCATATGAGGTAATACTCTATTTAGTGTTATAGGGTAATTCCGTGCCAAATCACCAGATTTTAGAGAAAGTTCCCGACTCACCATCTCAGATTTGCTTCATAATTTTTTATTTTGATGCCCTTGTAACTAATAACAACTGTGCAAAATTTGAGGCCAATATCTCCACTAGTTTTGGAGATATTAAGCCTACAAAAAAGGGGCGGGGCCCCATATTTAAGTGTTCCAATCAAACATCCATAGTTAGAGGGCTAATAACTTTTGAACTATTCATACTAAATGGTTCAAATTTTCACACCTAATTCCTGGATATAATAAGGCTAGGTACACATATGGAGAGCTTTGTATGTGACATATTTGCAGATTTATGGCATGCCAAACATGGCTTCCTGGAATGCGCATTTGTCCATGGTAGCACTTTTGGCTCTCTATATCTCCAGATTTAATGACACCAGATGTCTGATTCTTTTTAATATATGAGACAAGTTATAGTACTGTCAGAAAAACATGTTATATCTGTGACAAAAATTATATTCTCTGGCATACATGCCCCTAAAAATGGAAAAAAACGTGTTGAGTCTGTATTTTGACTGCTTATAGCAAATGTCTGACAAGGTCTACCAGAAAACAAATTATATCAGTGAAAAGAACTTGGTCTAATTGATATATGTACCAATTATGAAGTTGGTGCTATGAAGAAAACTATTTTATTCAAGCTGTTGAATATAGAAGGTTTTATGACATGCGGAAAAGTCATTCACAATGTTACATTACATACAATGTGTATTGTTAATTCAAATTCTCTTGACTCTTGACTACATAAATGTAGTATATTTGTAGATATGATAAATGATTCAAAAATGAATCTCCCAAAAATCAATTACACAAATTTATTTATGTAGACTTAGTACATCTGACTTGAGTCAGCTGAACATATAACTTTCTTACATGCTTTATCAAAAGATATTATGGAAACAGCTACATATGTCTACATATGCCCCAGCATGAACTACTCATTCACTCATCCAAAACTACTCTTTCTGCTTGTCCAAAGTTGGCATAGATCTCTGTATAATATACACTACACTGAAACATTTACAATACTATTCACAAAACAAATTTTTAAAAAATTGTGTAGAAGCCTCTTAAAAAAAGAGGATAAATAACATGAGGTAATAAAGTCAGCCAGGTTTTTCCAGCATGCCCTTACATTTGACTAGGTTGTGAAAGAATCAAATATCTGAACTTATTTATTCACTGCTTTAATTAAATCTTTTTTTTTGTCTGTTCCAAGTTTGTTTTTTTTTCCTCAATAAGATTTATGGTGTGGTAAAGCATGTGGCCAGATCTAAGTTAAAAGAATGTGCTCATAAGTGGACAGTTCAGATAACCAGGCTGCAAGAAGATATACCATGGCTATATCCTGGAACTTGACAAATGTATACTTCACCTAGCCTCTGTTCATAGTAATGCTTACTTTGACATTTTTCCTTTTTCTTTTTAAGCCTATTGTATTTCATTGGAATTTTCTTTGCAGGATTACGGTTATTATGCCAGCCAAACTATTCTATAAACAACCTTGTAGTACAACAACTGTATTATGTTTTCTCCTTGTTTGTCAGATTGTAAATGAGGGTCATGTGATAACCTGTGCTTTACAATAAACAAAAATTTAAAAAATAAATAAATAAAAAACGATATTAGGTGTGTTTTTGTTTTGTTATGTCATTTTCACCATGTTTAATCTTTTATGTTATTTTTGTCTTATGTCTTTTACATCTTGTAACATTTAATGTGTGTGATATAAATCGAATGTACTAATGGAACATCTAATCTTTATGTTATCGTCCATCCATTTACTTTGGTCTTTATGTTGGGAAGGCATGCAGCACAAAATACAAAATAAAAATAATCAACAACTTCAATCAATGATTTAAAACTCAAGTAATTAGTCTGTTCTATAAATGTATGGAATAGAAAATACAGATAAGTACATTAAAACATAGGAGGTAAAAGTATAATGTTGCTAGGTAAATAACTACCCAGGTACAGATGAAAAGACAGTAACAATAACAACAGTAAATCAGTCAGTAAACTCAGAAAGTGTAAGTATTTTATGTCACAAAAAATGGTTGATAAACAGTCTAACTCCATAATTTAGTTCTACATTCCTCATAGTCTATTCTCAGGATTTCAGCAGTTACTTTGTAATCTGCTTGCAAACAAATTTCTGAATTTCTTGTACTTGGAATCAGGCTGTTACACAAATCCCACAGCTCAACAAGTTGAGGGATTTGCTCAGCATCGGTGGAACTCTTTAAGGCCCTAAAAACGCTTTAAGCAGAAGGTGATGGACATGACAGCTAAGGATTTGGCACAAACTGCTGACAGCGAACCGACAGCAGAGCCTGAAGATGGAATGTGGGACAATTGAACCAAAGCCTGTTAAATTAATATGTGATCTTTAATATAATGATGTGAGATCAACCTAAATACTTGACAATTTTGGATTTTCTATTAACTCAAAGTGCCCCCTCATTACTGACAGATTTTACAGTTAACTGTGATTTTACCAGATATGAAGACAAATGTCTCTAGTGCTGTGACATTTTCCTTATATGAGGCCAAAAAGGATTTATGTGATTAAGAGGCTTAAGACTTTTATTGGCGTTTAACCGTCCCTGTGTTGTTTCAGGACCTAAACAGGTTGGACAGGCTGGGGAATTACTAAGCCCATGCAACATAGACCCAAAATGCACAAATGGAAAATTCTGTGTTTATTTACAACTGACTGCCCCTGCTGTGCTTCTACCAGAGGCCACTGCTTTTTCCAGGCAATAGTCCTGTCCACTGGAGGTCTACTGACTCACCAACAGTACGAGGGAGGCTCTCAGTATGTGTGGAGGTGTTAAGTGCTGTGTCTGTAAGTGTTCTTATGTTCTCTCTGTATTTGTAGCATCCCTGCGAAAATGAGATGCCACACTTTAAAGGGCAATCATTTCAATAACGTTTCTTGGGGGGAATTCCTTGAATGCAATATATAGTAATTCTCTGGTACTTGGTCTCCACTTCAATACAAGTACATACTGAAGAAACAAAGAGCCTAATAGAAACTGAACTCTAAAATGTCTTCTGCTTTCATAGCAAAAAATCTCATACAAAGTAGTTTCCATTTTGCTAGCTCAACTGTTTGCACTGTTGATGCTTATTTAAGTAGGTTCTTTCCCATTGAAAACATATGTCAGTAAAATTCCTTCTGCCTTCTATTAGAATATCTGATCGGAAAATGTAAATTAAAGATCCTGACCTGTGCAGCTCTCACCATGGCTGGGAACGCTCCGTTCTCTCTGTCGCTGAAGCCCTCGCTCATGTCAGCCAGGTTGGTCATGCTGCCCCCGTGGGTTCCGTTCAAGGTGCTGTTGTACTGCTCAATGCTTTTAGACACTTCCTGCTGGCTGTCCTGGATCTGGGACAACTTACTGCGAGCCTAAAAGAAATACAAGCACATGATGAGAAAAACATACTTTAATAATTGTCTATATCAGTACAGATTATATTATCTATTGCATCACATACTTCTAATTTGTTCATCCCTAATGTAAACATATAGATACTTGACCGTGTTGAGAGACAATCAGATCATCTATTATACACTCAAGACACAACTGGTGATTGTTTATTTCCTCCACTGATGTTATGACACTCATAATTTATTTAACTAAAATCTAACTCCTCTTTCCTGCCAGTACTGTTCTGAGGTGCAGGATGAAATGTCACATCACTCAGAAGTTGAGCAAACTACACACACATACATAAACCACTAGAGGTAAAGACAAAACTGTGTCTGTGTGTTTTGGGTGAACCAATTTCCCCCACGTTTTTTCTCTGTATTACTCAGTGGCTTCATATACAGGATATTGAAAACACACTTATCTACCTAAAAGCGCTGATGGGAAGGGAGGCAAACACAGGACAATATATGATATATTCAGTTGTCACTTTGGTTTAAAGTGGCAGTTTGGACAAAACTGGATATAGTGTAGGAGTGATTTCATTTTGTTTCTACATAATTTAATATTTGTTTATACTGTGAGTCCCTTTTAATCTGTTGGACTTAAAGATAACTGACATGAACCCAGTGCTTTTGTAACCTCTGAAAACTGCACAGTACAGAAAAAAATAAAAATATGTCGATATGTTTCTGGCTGAGGATCACTTTAGGGTGCTTCCTTCTAAAACGGGTCATGCTGGCATTTAATATGATGTACGGAGTACATCTGAACTTATGGTTTTGGTACATGACATGGACTCTAGCTGTTGAAACTGGTGGGATATGAATGACAATAAGGTCTATGTCATCAGAATTAAAATCAGTGTTCCTTGAAATAATAAGTCTGGATATTATTTCAGGTGAGGAGAAGGAAATGATCAAATGCTGAGACACCTCAACTCCCCAGGTGACCTTGTGCATGAAGAGAAAAGTGCACAGGCTTCTACACAAACATGTGGCCATTCAGGGAAATATGACCCAACATCCTGAATTATGCACAAAGCTAAAGGCCTGGATGTCGAAATAAGTAAAGTTTTGTTTGGAGTAGCTGTTGCAGATGCAGAGAACTGCACTGTGACAAGGGTGGAGTGATGTAATTTTTCTTAAAAGAGAATCAGAAAGTCAGAAAAAAGGAGTAGATTTAAGGCTACAATCCGGTTGGCTTGTTTGCTTGTTCGTTTGCCACCGCACACGGCTCACTTCTGCAGGTTAGTTTTATTTATTTACTTCTACTTTATCTACTACCCACCCTTTGACATTATCTGATTCAGTGTAAAGTTGTTAGAAGCTTTGTGGAAAACATTGAATTTTCAGAGTTAAGTTATGTCATTTATATATACAAGTTATATGCTGTGGTTTGACATTACATATTCATCCAGAAGAAAAAATTACCCTCCATGTGCTTTCAGGTTGATGGAGTTCACTTACATAAATAACAAATAAAAAAGGTATATATTTCATGCATGTTTCTGTATTAGATAATGACTCATCTTGAGCAGTTACATTTTAGTGTGTAGTTCGCTGGGTGGGGGACAGGAGTCACTGGTTTGGCACAAAGTGTTCTTTTAGCTCTGTCTCTATTATTACATGATCGTCAGTCCACATATTTCAGCTGACTGCAATTACGTTACAGAATTATCATAACTGTCTCCTTTCACCTGTGTGAAAAGAGCTGGAAGAAACACAGAAATCTTACATCCCCATCACGTCATCTTAAAACACTTGATCTCTGACTGACCCTTTTACTAACATCATCTCATTACTCCCTCTTGTCCTGCTATGGAGACCTCACATACTTGACAAACCCTTGTGACCCCACCCCCCACCCCCCAGCAAACCCATGGCGCTTCACTTCTATCACTACCACTCACTGTCTGCAATCACTTTGTATATTTCAGGTTTTGTGCATTAAGATACTTATTTATGTCAAATTTGCTCTGTGCAATGTTTGTTTACAAAGACTACAAGACAAACAGAAGCATATAGTTTATTCTTGTCTTCTAGTGTTCAATGCACATTAATTACCTATACTTACTGTTTCTTGATTGAAATAAACTACATTTGTCCAAGTATTTGTTCCAAATATGTCAATTGCTGCAGGCGGTTTATGGGTGTGACTGGTAGGAAACACATGACAGCTGCATTTACATTAAACACTATCCTGCAGATCCTCTGGTGGTACAGGGGTGTTAAATACTGAATTTAGTAGTTACTTATATGATGCAACAGTGCCCTCTGTTGACATCTTAGAGACAAACACACACTTTGAGGCTGTGTGTTTTACCTGGTTGATCTCATCCTGTGTGGCCTTCAGAGACTTGATGATGGTCTCCAGTTGGATCTTGCCAGCGGCCAGGCTCTGCTCCAACTGGTTTTCTTCCTGCTGTAGTCGGCCCAGGTCAGCCTTTGCCCGGCTCAGCTCCTCCTCCTGGCTTTGCAGGTCTGATTCCTGGGAGTGGATCTGGCTCTGGAGTGTTGAGATCTGGAGGCAAATAAAGATTGAGGTCTGAAATCATCAAACACAAAGCACTAACAGCACTTGGAATTGGAATCAAGTATGATATTTCATCTTAAATGTTGATACTGGTATTTATGTATTTTAATTACCCCAGAAACAGAGTCAAAATTTTGTTAAACAACTCTCATTCCAAAGTTACCAGCATAAAGATAACAAATTAACATTCATTCTCACATTTTATCACATATATGACTCAGAATTAAAAACCCTGGCCTTGTTTTTCAACAGTGCCCCTGTTCATTCTGTGAACCCACCATCTGAGATTCTTCCTGGCACTTGATGCGGACTTCATTCAGCATGTCTTCTAACTTGTGTTTCTGCTGATCCATCTCCTCCAGACGGTCCTGGGCATCTTGTTTCTGAGCCTCCAGCTCTTGTAAGCTGGCTGTCTCTCTGTCCAGGTCATTCTGCATTTCCTAAAGAAACATAAAAGGAAAAAAAATTATTCTAGTCCACAATTTTAGATTTTCAGGAATCATGTGTTTACATGTATAAACCTCCAATGAGTATGGATGTAATTATGCAGCGGCGGCTCTCACCTGCACCTCTGCAGTCTTATGTCTGATGGCCTCTTCTGTTTCCCTGATGTCCTGTTCCAGAGTGTACTTTTCCCTGACACACAGACAAGACATACAAGCATAGTTATTATAAGGTTAAAAAATATAAACACCCATTAACCCCCGGTTGTGTGCAGATATTAAAATGACATACTGGTACAGGTTTTTAAGTGAAGCTAAAAAGAATAAATGCTGAAATTATAATGTAATATATCTTCATCTACATTCATTAAGTTCATGATATAACACATTTCACTATGGCTCTGAAAATAACCGTGACATTCATATTTACTTTCTGCCACAGTTTAAACAATACTTCGTATGTCAGAATGGAAACATATTTTTGCTGAGTAATCTGCCTGTATGCCAGTCCATGGATATTCAGGAGCTGGTGTGTTTACCTGAGAGTATTCCACTGGGTAAAGGCAAGAGTGCTGACGCAGCATGGAGAATAAGTGGTGAACAAACAAAAAGTTGATAAAATACACACATCAAAGTAAGAGTGGATGGTTGGATGTGTGAATGGGTGGATGGATGGATGTGAGAAAGAGGAAAACAGTGAGATAAGAAGACGAGTGAACTCATCCACAGGAGGTGCTGGATTTATTTTGTGTGCATTTTATCAGGGGATATTGTGGAAAAGGAGTGGTTAACTGTCCATAATGATAATGTTGATTAGTCATAGTAATGAAATGATTTGACCATAGGAGTACAGGTAGGTAGTACAGTGGGTAGTATTTATGGGTAGCAGGGAGATGGAGGTGCAGTAAGTATGACTTAAACCTGTACAAAAATGTCAAATCAGTATCTTTGTATAAGAACAGCATTTTCAGGATGTTCTGAATTTGATTCAGATTCATTTCACTGTAGTTTTTTTTAAATTTATTTATTTCTCCAGTGTAACTGGTACAGATCAGTATGTGGGTGACATTTTTGATCTTTCAAACAAAAAAAAAAATCAAAAATTGTATGACAAATAAATGACTTGGATCATTTTTATCAGTTTTCCAGATCTGATACGAGAGAACTGCAACACAAAAAGGCTGAATGCTACAGATAACAGTGAATTAGTGAGAAACCTAATGTCATGAGAAGATGCAAGAAGTTTGACAGACTCTGAAGAAAGAGCATCGCCAAAACCTTTGCTGAAGAGTGAGAAAGAAAAGAAAAGAAATCTCAAATTCACTCTTGAAGTTGCATCCTGTGCATGTTCCTTGGCCTACGTGGGTGCTACTATAGTTACCCCATCATGTTTTGGATATAAGACCATGCTTAAGTAATACTTTCTTGTATTTAAGCAAGATCAGTGTAATGACTTTGACTGTTTATCTAATGTTATCTTCTTTCTCTAGGCTCCTTGGTACATAGCTCCAGTAACAGGACAGCTCTGGTGTTTTCATGTTATGTCATTGCTGGCTCTGAAAGAGCTTGTTACCTCTGCAGCTGAGCTATCTCCTGGCTGATGTCATCCAGCTCCTTGATGCCAGTAAATTCTCCTGAACCCACTGAACTGGAACTGTCCTGTAGACACAGAGACAGGCAGAGAGAGAAGGAAGAAAAGAAAGGAAGACAAAAGGAGAAATGTTTGTCTGTGTATCACTTGTTTGTTGAATGAGGTGGGATGATGATATGGCACCAACGGAGCCACAGTGGACCAGGTCAGAGGAAGGGGGAAGAGGTGAAGAGAGGGTAGGAGAGAAATCACTGTCGATATGAGGAGCAGCACACAGGTCTGAATTGGTGGGTGGGGGCTGGGTCAGGCACCAACATGTAAAGGGTGTCACCACCCACAACAAACTGCCAATGAGAGGAGAGTTTTTGGATTTGCAGTCTGTTTTCCTTTTTGGACATTAAAGTTCTGATTACTCTAATTAGAGGTCAACAGATTGGCTGATTAATACGAGCTGATCAGACATTTCACTAACTATTCATGTTGGCCAATGGCGGTGAAATCTGTTTAACAGCAACACTGAGGGAACTGGAAATATCTTCATTAGATTGCGCTTTAGGGCTAGACAATCTCACAATCTTAGAACGTGTATGATGTTAATTTTATCGGCATTTACAGAGTGTTGCATTATGGGTTGTTTGTACCACAAATGCTATGGGTTAATGGCTGTGTCCAAGTCCATTTATAGTGATTATTTAATGTCAGCCTGCACATGTTTACTTTAATCTGCGAAGTTTGTGCAATAAGATGTTTCACTGATGTCCAAGTATAAATGACAAAAATGACAACTTCAGATTAGAGGTTTTACAGAATTACTGGAACTACATGAGTTGCTGGTCCAGCTTTTGAACTTCTGTTTACACAGATTCTTTGCTAAAGCAACAAAACACAACACATGTAATGTAATTTTTGGTAAGACAAATTCATAAAAACACTGCAGGTGTAATGGTTGTATGTACAGTTAGGAAAATATGGACAAATGCTGACTTCATTAATGAGCACATTTATTTTAGGTTTCTTATAAGTATTGTTACAATATGCAATAGTATCAGACCAAACTGCTTTCGATGCTCCAAAAGCCATCACATTACAGAATCCAGAAACAAAGGAAAATTAGTGGAAACCCTTGTTTTAGTTTTGTTGCATTTGATCTTTATTTTAAAAGAGGTGAGAAAAATTGTGATTTATTTGATAAATGGCAATTCTACCTCAAAAGAGCTTCATTTGATCTTTTGGCCAGAGTGCCCATTTCTACTCTACTTGTATAAGAGCTCTATCAACTTCTTATACTTAAGGACATAAAATCGTAAAATAAAAAATAACCTCAATTTGTGAGTACCAATTAGCATTTTCTTTATTCCTGCACTTTAAAAGTTTGCTTCAGATTCACCTGGCAGTATTATTAAATGGTGTCTGTGTACCTGAGATCATTTATACTTACACTAAACTTAGTCTCATATTTTATTTATAAATAATGAACATAATAAGGTTGCTGATTATAGGCTTGTAAGGTTTGGGCCTTTGAAAATCCACTATCAGTCGACCTCTAATTTTCATGCTCTTGGTTTTGTCAAATTTCTAGTATCTCTTCTGGTGTTACTTAAAAAATACATGCCTGTTTCTTTCACTTAAATCATTTAACCCTGGGCCATCACAATGTTGAAAATTGAAGATAAATGTTGTCGCTTAATAAGCAGACAGTTGGCAGGGTGAGACTCCGTTTTACTGAAATTTTAAAAAAAATTATTGCAAATGCTTTCCAGTAATTTGCATGATGAGACTGTCACTGAAAGCATTTCTGGGTCAACACAGGGTAGGTCCATGTTACGTACCCACAGCTTGAACATTATAGCCTGAGAGAGGAGGAGGGGAAAGGTAGAAACATCAGCAGCAGAGGGGTTAGTCTTAGAAAGATCAACAGAGGGCAGTAAATATCAGAAAACCTTCAACAATTGAAGGGAGTAAATTTGCTTCAGAGAAAAAAAAAATCTTCTCCACATTTTATTGTCTCTGGGAAATCATTAATGTTCTTGTCTTTGACCAAAAAAGTAGATCAGGAAATTGTTCAAGCTAAAGTAGAGGACATCCAGCAGACAAATCACACTGTATCTCTACATCTCAAGTCACCAATCTGAAAGAGGAGCAGAGGAGAAATATTGACTCACCCGTCTCATCTCAGACAGAGCAGCCATTTCCGATCCCACTGGGGTCATGTATCCTGACATACCCTGCAGCCACCAAAAAAACACATCAGCTACAGACAGACACAGCAGCAGTTTGCAAACCTTCATCTCTGTCAAAACACCTTTTCAGTAGAGATGACTGATTAATAACGAGCTAACTACATAAAATATATCCATTCAGCTTCACAGCACTGCTCACGTCTTTTTTCAATTTTTTCTTAAAACATTAACCTTCCCAGGACAAGACAGACACCTCATTGAGCATTCCACATAGGGTTACATACAAGTAGACCTATGAGGGTGTAGCTATACTAATAAAACAGGGGCCATTTACACTGCGTTACACAGTTTTTCTGTCTGGAAACAAAACCAATATGTGCACTATTCATGCACATACACTATGCCAATGGGGGAATCTGGATGTCATCAGGCAGGCATTTGAAGTATTTCATCAGTGAGTTGTAGTATAGAAAGAGGATAATGTGCCTTCTGACTCTCTTAGTTAGAGTTAATTAAACCCGCCTTGATTTCTGGGTGGACGGTGTCCTGGCCATTTGGGACCCTTCACATTAGTGATCACAAGATCACAGAAAACGCAGGTGAAAATTAAGACTGTAAAATCCAGCTACACAAGCAGTGGTACACTGAGAAGAACCAGAGGCCGAACAATTCTAACCTGAGGGTCCACCAAGTTGGCCAACAGTTTTCCATCAGCAAATTAAAAATGAAGTGGTCTGGGGACTAACATGTCCTGATAAAGCCTTCCTTTAGCATTCCAAATAAAGTGGAACCCTATCATGCATTCTCTGTTTTCTGCAGAGTTGGATGGGTTAAAACCCAGTTTGTTTTTGTTGTTTTTTTTTTTAAATAATGGCGCAATTAGTAGTAAATTACATATTGCAAATATTATTGTATCATTCAACACAATTCATTTAAACACCCCTCCCACCATTAGTAGAATACAATTACAACAGTTAAGTACAGTGTAACATGAGAGTGACATGTCAATGCACATACTACACAGATATGTCACTCAGCTGAGCTAAACATACACTGTCTGAGTGACTTACAGGCACAGGAGTGCCTCTCTCAGAGGGAGGGATCATGTCAGCAGTCAGGGTCTGTGGAGGGTCGATGCCCTTGCTGACTTTCTGTTGGATGAGATGCATGGCAAGGGCAAACTGCTCCCGAGTCAGTTTGCCTATCTGCCTAGTGTCTGCAAGAGCCCTGCAGCAAAACACACGCGGTCAAAAGAGACTCATGTGATTTAGAGGAATACACTGAACAGGATGAGTGCACAGTGGAGCAGAGCCACCAACAACACACTGAGGCAGAATAAAACAGCTCTTACCATATATGGGCAAGGACATTCTGAGATAGTCCAGACTGCATGAAGATGTCCTTTACTTCGTGTCCACTTACAAAACCATCCAGATCAGCATCTGTTTTCAGGAAGATGTCATCATAGCGACCACGGTCTGAAACTGGGACTACCCAGTTGACTGAATGCTGAGAAGAAACGCAGACAAAATAAGAAAGAGAAAGAGAGCAAAACCTTGTGAAATTTCTATATCTGAAATCAAAAAACATGTTTTATAGAAGTGTTGGCATTGACTCTTTTTACCTGTCCAGACTTGAGTGTGTGTTTTGGGGAAAGGCTGCCGGTGCTGTTCAGTGAGTTCATGCTGCCATGGGAAGGTGTGGAGCGCAGTGAGTCTTTGGGAGGTGGAGGGCTTGCTGGCAGGCCTGGTACTGAACCTGCCACTGAGACGAGACTCTTCTTCCTCTTACAGGGAGGGATGAGGGATGAGGGGAGCAGTGCTGGGACTGGCTCCTTCTCCAGGGCCCGGTACACCAGGTGCATTGCCTTATGATAACACAGACACTAATGTTAGTATGAACTGGATTTGACAGGCTCTCTTGGTACCAAACATTTAAAAAATACTTCAACGAAAATGTATAAGTACCTGCTGAGAGTAGAGTATGTCTCATCAGCAAAATTACATTAAAAGACACATAAAACATGCCAATTCAATTGTAGTATTATAATGGGTACAATAATGAGGTTAAATGGCTGGCAGTAAACACAACAGGCACAAAGGACTCAAACTGAATCTGCTTTTTATAACTTCACAGCTTCATTCCAAAGCATCTCCCATACCATGTCATGGATATTATTGCATAACATTGTGTTAAAACTTCCATTAAAAGGTATCTATTTTCACATTAATTATTTTATACAGTTGACTGAATTGAACTGTGCAGGCCTCTGTGAGCTACTATGGATAAACTGGAAAAAAAAAAAAAAACACATTCAGATCCCGTGAATCAAGTTTGGATGGTTATATTATTATACTAATAATTTGCAGTTTGTGAATTTTGTGGTTTACATGTTGCATCTTTTTAACCAACAGCTCTGTAGGCAATTGTAGAGAAAACAAAAACACACTCACCACTGCAAACTCATCCTTGTCCAGGTGACCATCTTTATCTATGTCA
This sequence comes from Sphaeramia orbicularis, assembly GCF_902148855.1. Classification (NCBI taxonomy): domain Eukaryota; kingdom Metazoa; phylum Chordata; class Actinopteri; order Kurtiformes; family Apogonidae; genus Sphaeramia; species Sphaeramia orbicularis. The sequence continues at coordinate 30,516,807 of NC_043960.1, read as the reverse complement.
CTGAGGTCCCAAACCTGCCAACAGGAAAAATTTTGAATGCTGCTCTAAGAACAGAAAGTATAACGGTAGAGCAGTTGACCTTTTCAATATCTCCTCCTTTGCTGTTTTTCAACAACACACCAGGATTTTTGTAAAAACTATTTGTTCTAGTTATAATTGAAGTTTTTTTTGCAACTTAAGTACAACAATAACCTGCCTACCTGTTAGAGTGGAGTACATCTGACTTTGCAGATGATGCAACATATTTAACATCATGTGAAATGTCTTTGCACAAGAGCTTCATGTGTGCTTTTGATGGATTTGTCCCTCTCACTCTACAGTGTTGGGATGCAATGGCAATGTATGCGAGAAGAACATGTATACTGTGAGGTGGGGCTGCAACTCTTAATTGTGGACATCTATTTTGTTTTATGTCTTGGCTTCAGAACCATTACATTTCAATTCTACAAGGAGTCAAGTTGAACAAGAGAAGTCCATACCTTCCCAAGGACGTCCAGAGGTAGCTTGGAGTTGATGAGCACAGGTTTGACTTTCTCTCCTGACAGCAGACCATTGACTGGTGCCAAGCTCTCAAAAATTCCATCAAATTTACTCTTTTCCTCAGGCTATCACACAGGGAAAGAGAAAGAAGACTTTTGTGAAAAAGCTGGAGTGGAAATAAATGATTGGTAAATGTACCATAGCAGACCCTAGCCCAGGGGTCAGCAACCCTGGTCCTAGAGAGCCACTATCCTGCATGTTTTAGATGTTTCCCTCTTCCAGCACACCTGATGGTGGTTATCAGGCTTCTGCAGAGCTTGAGGATAGGCTGATCATTTGAATCAGGTGTGTTGGAAGAGGGATACATCTAAAACATGCAGGATAGTGGCTCTCTAGGACCAGGGTTGCTGACCCTGCCCTAGCCCATACTTGAGAAATGAGGCCAGAGTTATTACTATTTGAAAGTGTTCACACTGTGATACTAATATATTGGTCAATATGTTGTTTTTTGTTTTTTTGTTTTTTTTTACATATTTTGCTGGTTTTATCTTACAGTTTTGTAAAATATATGCATGAACTATATGAAAACATTTTGGACAGGCATCTCATTGACAATTTATAATGCAATACTGGTCCCATGACATTCCAGGATACATGAGCATCAAACACAGTGATGACTTAAATATATTCCTTGTATTTTAAAGTCGTATTCAGTCAGTAATCCACAACAATGCTCTTTAGGATAATTCAAAAAAGAAACCATACATTATTCTCCCTGATCTATGAGTCATCTTCAATCCACTGTTTGTGTGTGTTTGTGTATACCCTGACAGCCCAGTGTAATTCTCCAGTGACAGAAGCAGTGCTGCCCAGAGATGGACTGCTGGTGTCCTTCTGAAATCAGACAAAGATGGTTGTCACAACACAGAAACATGTTCTGTCCTTACATTCATAATACAAGGGTTAATGATAATGTAAGAAAAACAGAAAAGCTATGTTTTATATTTACATAATGAATGGTGACTAAAAGACATATGTTGTGTAGTAAAAATGTCACAGCTTGATGATGTCAAACTCACAAATTTGGGGGGAGGTACTGTGAGGTTGAGGCTGGATAGACTGACTTCCTGTCCACTCTGAGCACAAGCCACCAGTCGCAGAGCTACGTAAAACCCCTGAGGAAAAACATAGAGTTTGTTACTCTGCTGATCAATCATATTGTTTAAGAAACCCAAGGCACATTCCATTTATTTTCTACATAAAGTAAACCTAAACTGGACTTGCAGCCAACATTATGAGACCCAGAGCTCCTACAACTTGAGGTAACTGAGCAGCTAGATTGTAGCTACTTGTTAATACATACAGAGTATTAACTGGTGGTTTAATGCAAATTTATCTCTCATTTACTTCTTTTTCATGTCATTTTGCTTGGTATAATACCAGGGAAAGTGGCATGAGGTAGTATAAATACTGAATATTTTCAGTCTCAAATTTGTTTTCGGGGGGCGGCAGGTAGTCAATAGCTGGGTTTCCATTACAGTTTTCTGTAAAATAAAAGCGATATTTTTACAATTTCGACAAAGTGCAATTGCAACTTGTGTTTCCATTGAAGAGTGTTTGGCTTCTGATACGTGATTCTAGTAAAGTCCGGTCATCGTTTAAGGAAGATGGATGTGTAGTGCTGAAATCTACTCCCTGCTGAAAAATGCATCCTCACAGCTGGACAGCTGGGGATGCAGTTTTTGGCAAGGAGTAGAATTCTGCGCAACAGGACGCACTAAGTTTCATGCAAAACCTCCACAGTGTTGGCACTGTAGTGTCAGTTGCATCTACTGCTATTGCAGTGACTGTCTTAAACAAAAGAGGAAGGGACACGTATAATTGTCCCAAGGCAAAGTCCTTATTTATGGCAGCGGCCATGCATAATGGATTTCTGGGAAAGAATCGTACATCAGGAAATCACCAACGAGTTGTGGATCCAGAATTTCCGAATGACCCGGGCAACGTTTAATGAACTGTGTGATGTTATTGAACTTCTCATGGCACCAGACTTGTCATGCCCTCGGGAAGCAGTTCCTACACAAAAGCAAGTGTCTATTGCCCTATACAAACTAGTGACCTGTTCTGAGTACAGGGTAATAGTCAAGGCAAGGCAAATTTATTTGTATAGCACAATTCACAGGGCAATTCACAGTGCTTTACAAAAATGGAACAGAGACAAGTTAAAAACACACAATTAAGACATAATCAATAAACCAGTAAAAGAGAAGAGTGCAGACAGAACCCTTTCAGTTGTTCTATGCACAGTTGAACAGAGCCGTTTTCAGCCTGGACTTGAACACTGTCAGAATAGAGGCCTGTCTCACATCATCAGAAGACTGGTCCAGAGTTTAGCTGCATGGAACTGAAACACAGCTTCACCGTGTTTACTTGGTGAGACATTTGGCGTGAGTAAAACCACCGTGCACAGATGTGTGAAAATGCGCAAAATGTGTTTCCATTACAGACAGTTTTGCGATATTTCTGTGTTTCCATTACCAGTTTTGTATTGTGTAATTTAGATGTTGTGCATGTGTGAGGGTAATGGAAACCCAGCTAATGATAAGGTGAGAGGACCTCACTTTCACTTTCTCACAGCTTTATCCACAGAGCTATATAACCCACCACATCCTCCACATACAGGTCCATCATGTTACTTGTGAAATTACATACCCCCCGGTCCCACAAATTTTTCCGGGCATGGGTCGGGAGCCAGTAGGCTCATGATGCCGTTAGTGGGGCTTGGTTCAAAAAAGGTTGAAAAACCCTGCTTTAAACAATAAATGGTACCCACGCTGATTGTTTATTTTTTGATGGAGCAAATTATCAGAGACACAAGCACTAGTGTTGAGTGATGTGTTCTCTACCTGTTTGTCCAGGTAGCCTTTCCCATCTGGATCCGCCAAATCCCAGATCTGAAACACAGGACAAACAAACAGCATTAATAAACAAACCAAAAAGTATAGCAGAGTATCTTAGTATAAAACCTCCCACTACAGACTGGTGAATAAACTCCTATAATGACCCTAAAGCTGGACACACTCCTTACTCTCCTAACTCCTTAAGATATTTTCACAGTGGACAGAACAAACAGATTGTTTCCAAAGACTGGAGAACAGTCAAGGCTTTGACAGTCACATAAAAGCCCCACACTAACAAAGAGTCAGTAGCAACTGGATCATCTGTTATTGAACAACCAAATCTCATCACAACTGTCTGTCATCAGTTGTCTTCACCTATTGAACTGTCAGTTTATGGGCAGTGAACAGCTTAAAGGGACTTCCTAATTGATTTTCTGTCAATCAGTTGATCAGTTAGGTGAGCATGAACTGATGCAGTCTGGGTATTCTCTGCCTGGGTAAACTTTTATGACTAAAAATAACACAGATGGATTACTTCATATTAAGAATGAGCACTCCCAATTACATTAACAGAGCTGAGGCCAGAGCCACACAAGAACATGTGGTATCATCAGCGTTGCCCTTCACTCCATTTCCTGTCTGGTTGTCCCCTGCATACGTCTCTGAGTAGTGTTACGGACAAATTGTATTGTTCTTTTAACATTATTGTGAGGACATTTCAATTGGTCCCCAAATCTTTAAAGGTCTGAGGGTTTACTCAGTTTAGGGGTAGGGTTACAGTTAGAACTGGATTAATGCTGGGGTTAGGATAAAGGACTAGAAAAATCATTATGTCATTTTGTGTGTGTGTGTGTGTGTGTGTGTGCGTGTGTGTGTGTGTGTGTTTGTGTGTGTGTATTATCCTGCTGGATTGGATAATGTAGCTACTCAGCTTCAGCCCTTCCTTGTAGGTCACTGTTCATCATTGACTGGGCTCTTTAATGGACCATGAGAGTAGAATCCTTAATAATCCATCCCTGCCACTGTTAAACATAATTTATTAACCATCATTAGTTAAGTCAAAGGACTCTGAAAAATTTAAAACTACTTCATATACCATGTCCTTAAAAATATTTCTGCACATATTACAGTGTGTTTTGGTGATCTGTATCACACATGAGCCATCAGAATCCTGCAAATATACATAATGAAATACACACATCTGCTGATAAAGAATAATGGGGTCATTCCATCCCAAATCAACAAGATTTCAGAAAGCGCCCCACATGACCCCCTCAGAAAATTCTGAAAAAATTCACACTTGTTCACCTACCAGATAAACAAACACATCCAAAATTTTAATGTCATATCTGTAATAGTTTAGGAGATTCAGCCCTTTGAAAATTAATGTTTTTTTTTTTAATTTTGCAAATTTGCTTTTCAGCCAACTTTGAGGAGCTATATCTCCTTAGGTATTCAAGCCACACTGCTGAAACTTACTGTCTGGGATGAAATCCCCCTGAAAAGACCATATTTTGCATCAAAATAATTGTGGGTGCCTTCATGTTTGGTCCATGAGGCCTTGAAATCAGGCGAAAAGGCTAATTCTTCAAAATGTCCTCTCTCTTCAGGCTTGCACTGTGCCATAATGGATGAATGTACCCAAATTACCATGTGGCCAGTTAATGAAAATTTTTAAATTTTACCTTGTCTTCATATATGTTTCAGGATGGTGTGGACAAAATTTTAGCTTTGGGATAGAACTGGTTCTATTTTTAATTTTTTTTTTTTTTTTAACCTCATGACTATATTTTCTTCAAATTGTATACAAACATCGGTGTAAATGGCATTTTAAACAGTATAATGGCATTGATTATTGCACGAGTTATGATAATACTTGAGATATTTGAACTAGGGTGTGGAACTGCATGATGGTTCAGATAGAATAATTATAGATTTCCTAGAACTGGCTCAGGTTGATGCCTGTAGCAGAGACTTCTCAGAAATTGGAAGGAGCTGGTCATTTGACCCGATTTCACCAGGGTCAATGACATAAATGCAGCTAAGATTTCCCAGAATTTTTATGATGCTGGCCAGCCTAATTTTGGGAATTCTATTCATAATCCTGAAGAAACTTATTCATCATGGGGGAAAAATTTGTTGTTGGATTGATCTTAAAGGATAAATGTCAGAAAAATTAGGCATGGTAAAAATTTCAAAATTTTCATTAACTGGCCACCTGGTAATTTGGGTGCTCAAATAAAGAATATTTTTGTAAAAAACTGAAATCGACCCATTTTATTCATTGCCTCACAGCAACACTTTTCATTGAAATGTTGTCTTTTTGCAGTATATTGTTGCATCTGGACCATAAGAATCCATGAAAAAAAATTAGGTCTCTACATTCATCCATTATGGCACAGTGCAAGCCTGAAGAGAGAGGACATTTTGAAGAATTAGCCTTTTCGCCTGATTTCAAGGCCTCGTGGACCAAACATGAAGGCACCTACAATTATTTTGATGCAAAATATGGTCTTTTCAGGGGGATTTCATCCCAGACAGTAAGTTTCAGCAGTGTGGCTTGAATACCTAAGGAGATATAGCTCCTCAAAGTTGGCTGAAAAGCAAATTTGCAAAATTAAAAAAAAAAAAAAACAATTAATTTTCAAAGGGCTGTATCTCCTAAACTATTACAGATATGACATTAAAATTTTGGATGTGTTTGTTTATCTGATAGGTGAACAAGTGTGAATTTTTTCAGAATTTTCTGAGAGGGTCATGTGGGGACCATTGGTTGAATTGCCATGGAATGACCCAATGGCAGTATTTTATTGCAGGAAGAAAAAGAGCTATTGAAATGAGAAGTGAAAAGATCACATAAGCAAGTTTAAAGACAAATAAACCAGTGTTTGATATTCACATGTAGATTAATTCATTCAAAAATGAATCATTTTAACATAAACACAACTGATTCAGATAATTTAAATTGGACTGCAAAAGAATCAGACCCAAATGTTTGGGTCCTCATGCTAAAACACAAAAACAAATTTACAAGATAGTATATGCATTGGATGTTGACAAATCTATTATTTCATCAAATTACTCTGGCTCAAATGACTGAGTGCAATGTGAAAAATATTGGTTGTAATGTGAACCAACAGAGAATGAACCCTGCAGTTTCTCTCCATTCTACAGAGCATTTAGCATCGTTTGGCTCATTATTTTGGATCAGAACTGGTAACTTTTAGTGTCTGAGTCGCTGTGTTTTTTGGCCTTACTTCCAAGAACAACTTCCATTAAAAAAGCTTTATTAGCCAAATGTGCTCCAACTGCTTAGCAGACACTTACAGACTAGCTGGTAAACAGAGTACAGCATTTAATTTGTAGATATCTTTCATCAGAGTTGTTGTACATCATATCAGAGCCAAAAGACAGTATATTCATCAGCTGACCACAAATACAATTCAAACTAATGTATTCGACAAATAAAAGGGCACTCATGAAAATAACAGCCAAACCAGACATAAACAAAGCAAACATAGGAGGTCTAGATGTAAACTGTGAATGTGGTCAATAATATCAAAGCCAAACATCCTCTTCAACAATAGAGGCACTTGAACTGCAAGAACAAATACAACTAAATACCAGCTACACACACAACTTTGCAACTATATAATTTTTTACTGGTTGAGAACTACAAATAAATGAGCAAAGTGCAGTTTTAAAGAATGCCTTAAATGATGACAAACAATGCCATAAGGAGACAAAATGGTATAAATCAGGAGTGTCAAACATGCGGCCCGCCAAAGGGTCCAGTTTGGCCCCTGGGATGCTTTTGCCAAGTGCAAAAATTCTACAGTCTTGAATTGAATTAAGCAAAAAAAATTTAGCTTGAATTAAGGAAAAAATCTTGAATTAAACCAAAAAAAATCTTCAGTTAATTAAAAAAAATCTTCAACTAAGCCAAAAAAAATCTGAAATTTAGCAAAAAAATCTTGAATTAAGCCAAAAACAAAAATCTTGAATTAAGTAAAAAAAAATCTTGAATTAAGCAAAAAAAGAAAACCTTCAATTAAGTAAAAAAAAAATTAATCTTCAATTAAGTAAAAAAAAATCTTCAATTAAGTAAAAAAAAATCTTGAAATAAGCCAAAAAAATCTAGAATCAACAACTTAAATTTCTTTCTTTGTTTTAGTGCAAAAAATAACATTAAATTATGAAAATATTTACAAACTATCCTGAAACAATTAAATGTGAATAACCTGAACAAATATGAACAACCTGAAATGTCTAAAGAAAATTAAGCACAATTTTAATTATTTTTCTTCCTGTTACTAAGTGTTTAGTGTCTTTGTAGATCTGATCCATAATGCACATGTAGAAATGATAAGTTGAGGAATAATATTGTTAAAATTGCACTAAATTTTCTTACATTTTTTTTAATTTAAATTTCATTTTTTTCAGGGTTTTTTTTTTGGGATAGTTTATAAAAGCAAGCATTTTCATAATTTAATGGGTTTTTTTACACTAAAACAAAGACAAAAATTTTGAGTTGTCATTATTTATAGGTTATTATGTTATTATTTTACTGGTCCGGCCCACTTCAGATCAAATTTAGCTGAATATGGCCCCTGAACTAAAATGAGTTTGACACTCCTGGTATAAATGATAGTATATAATATGAAATTGGACTTTTTTTTCTTGACAAGCAGAATATACACACTCATAACACACAGATCTATGTGCACATTTACATAGATCTACATCCAGCACATTCAAGATTACTGCAGTATAAGTACACAAGAGGATATTTACGATGCAACTACAATTAATATCCATTACTGTCTCATCAGATACTTGGGGGGGGGGGGGGGGGGTTCGCATCAACAAGGGATCCAACAAGGGTGGATCTAATATCCATTCCAAGTACTGGAATCATCAGTCTGCTTTTTATGCAAAAATGAAATCCAATCCAAACTAGTTCATAGTTTCCAGCCAAACTAAAAATGCTTCAGTCCACTGGCAATCTAAACCAGCAACCGACTGCTACAACTGATGAAGCAATGAATAAAACAAGGTCCATGAGGAGTAATATTCATAACTTTCAGCCACTGCAGAGCATATACAGCACAGCATAACATTTGTCCATGCTTACCTTTCCCAAAGTAATGTCTGGTAGGCCGGATTTTTTTAAGAACAAGGCAGCTTCTGTGGGTCCGACTCTCCCTGTATTCCCAGGATCCACCTGACAATGAACACACAAGTTAGAATCTGAAGTGACATCGTGTGCATTTTCATTTCAGACTGAACTTCACTCATGAAACAGATGTGAGTGCTTACCTGTCTGTAAAAGTTCTCATATACTGGGTTCCCACTTGACAACTGTGGAAGAGAGACAGCGCTGATTGCAATATAATTCAAACAAACGCTTCTGTCTCTGCAAAAGATGTGAACTCACTTATAGGTTCTGACAACCTGCACAAAATGTAATCAATGCATCTATGTGACGTGTTTAACCCATAAAAACCCAAAGAGCCGCTGGCAACCAAAACCATTTACTGATCTAAAGTGTTTAATACCTGTTGATCCATGAATTCTATCAATATATGTAAATAATTGGTGTAAAATACAGTTATTCATCTTTTCATGGTCATCAGATATGACCCATTTGGACGTTCAGAGGCTCCGTAGTTGCCATGGATGCATCATCATCTTCTACAACACTGATTCACCAGTAAAACCCATGGAATTTGATCAATGACAGTGGATGGACACACTGGGTTTATGTTCAGTTAATGAAATATTTTGCTTAAAAGGTGACTTTTTCTTCAGTTTTCTCGGTTTCTGATGTTACAATAACCAACTTTAATATGAGCTTTAATGAACATCTACATGGTCAGAAAATTAAATATGAGAAAATACTTGATTTTCACTGGAAAAAAAACACAAAATACAGAGAATAATATTATAATAAATGGTGATAAATCCCTTAAGAAAGATTAAATAGAGAGAAAAATTCATCTGGGAACTGCCACAAAAGTAGCACCGGGTGTTTGTGGGTTCAAATAAATTGTGCTGGAACTGGATGTAAGATCTGCTTTAAAACCTTACTTAAGTGGAGGTATCAGCAAAATGTACAAAAAATCTAAGTATTCATAGTGCAGTAAAATGTTTTACTATTATGCTCAAATGTTTTACAGTTGTATTACTGCTGCATTAATATGTATGTACCTCTTACTGCTATAGATACAGATGGAGCTCAACTGAACTTTGCATACTGTTAGGTAGTGAAAACTACAGCAGTGCATCATAGTCTGTGTTTGTGAAATCTTTGTCTCTGTGTGAACTACATACTTTATTTTTTCAATTAAGAAAATTATTTATAAGATTCCAACACAGCTTCCATTTGTTTTCTAGTTTGATAGACTTCTTGAAAGGTTGTTCAGACCGGTAGTACTTTCAAATAAACTTCAATCCAGTGCATATTATTAAAGCTGCAATACTGGAACAATGCAAATTAATCCAATTTCACATATTTCATTTCCTTTCTGCATATCTTCAACTTTACAATTACAGTAACAGAAGGGAAGTTTATTTTTTCCTGGGTGCTAGAAAAGAGGAACAAAATACACTGATATTGTTTCACTGGTTGCAGATGGAGTTTAAAACTGATAAACATATTGTGGTTGTGCTGAAAGACTACATCAGATAGTTTGTGTGAAGCTCAGATGTTGTGATGATGCTACTATTTTAATTAATTTTAATTTACTTACTATTGTAACTTGACTAAAAAAGGTACAAATTTGAATGTATAACAATGTCTAGCAAATAACTCATGAAACATACAACAAAGCAGCTCACTAAGTCCATATGCTATTCCTCCTCCTTTAAAAAAAAAAAAATATCCAGAAAAAAGTCACTTCAGGCATGATGTGTTTTCTTTCCACAGTGGTAGAGATATTAGAGCACTGTTTTCTATTTCTTCAGTTTAGGTGCTGTGTAAAAACACCTAGATGCTGTACCTATGCCCAGTAATGGTGAGAAAAACCATGAGCAGAAAACAAAATATGGGGCAATAGTCTGGAAACAAATACTTTACCATCGTTTCTTTTCTTTGTCCATATTATACATACCTAGGAGGTACTTAAATCAAATACCCATGTTTTATTTTCTACATAACAGCTAGTTGGAAAATTTTGAGAATTCTCAATCCATAAAGGAACACCTCTACCTTTACTGTATCGCAAACACTATTCAGTACATTTGTTAATAGGTGGTTTTCACTGAACAAGAAGACAATGAGATGTGGCAGAGTATTGGTATATAAAGTATTGTGAGTGTTTAAGATTTGCATAGTGAAAGTTCTTTACAATCTCACACTGCACACAAAGACTGCGCGAACGGTAGTGTGTAGTATCAATCCAACATCTACAACTAAGTCTAGACTCATGCTTGATCAAATAGTCGTTTAATTCCGCTTTTACTACAACATCCCCGTTCCCAGACGCTCATGATCAATACCACAGATATGTCAGGCTGACTGCATTGCCATATTAAATGACTGTTGCGCAACCACAGCTCCTGTACAGCCCCTCCAGCCATCACATCAGTCTCAGTATTAACTCAGCGACCGGCAAACTGTGTGACTGGATCAACCACACCGGCAAGCTACCTCAAATCAACAGCATTCATTAATGCTTGGCTAAAGTTAGCATTCTGTCTGACCTGCCTTATAGCCTCACGTCGGTTTATCCCCCATCCTCACTACTGTCTACTTGGGAGGAAGGCTAGGTTAGCTAGGGACTGCTAGCATAAGGACTACCACAGTTGAATGCTTTGTTGCACAAACGTCTGCGGGCCAACTTGTCCTTAAATGTGCATACGACAGGCTAGCAGTTTAACTTCTTTGTTTAGAGACATACTGAATGTAGTGTCGTAGGTATAACGCAATATAAGGCTAGCTAACGCAGGCTGGGGTTAGCAAGACCGCTACCTAACGGTACTAATATAGGCCTTATTGGACCAGCTGACTGCCTTATTTCTAGCCTCACTTCAATGAGACCTCTTGTGTTTTCCACATTACAATTAAAACCGTTGTAGCCAGTTAGATATAGCGTATAAAACCACCCACTCCTTTAGGCTGAAAGTGAAGTATAGAGTCGTAAATTGGTGCATCTTTACCTGGGTGAGAGATGTGAGGGCTGCCATCTTCCCTGTTGCTGCGGGAACGCACCCACTCTGCCTCTCCAAGGCAGCACGCCCCCTAGTGGACACAGAGGCACCTCACACCCAGTCTGCAACTATTATAGAAAACAATCATTCCACTGGTCAACAACAAATTTATTGTTTAAGTTTTTTGAGCTGATTTGGGATAATTTTGGTGTTCTGAATCCAAAAATCACATTAATTTTGATCAATCAGGTCAACTTTCTGAACTATGCTACATATTGGCTTTTTAACATTTTTGCTTACATTTATGGGCATTTTCACATCATATGATACAAAATTCTTTCATATTTCTTGCAATAAACGAGTTCTGAAGATTTTACTTTTGTCAATTTATGATTAATGGGGTTTTTTTTATATTACAGGTGAATGAAATGGCTTCGACAAGAAGATCTTGCACAAATAAGCCTGACGTATTCTGCTACATCTGCAGTGAATACACCATTGTACCTAACTGGAATCCTGTTAGAAAATGATTTTTTTTCTCTTAAAACCTATTTTGGGTGAGAACTATATAAAAAATCAAGTGATAAAGTCACAAAAATGTAATCAATTTCGTGAGAAGATCAAATTTTTCAAAATCAAATTAGCAAAAAAAACCTGACCTGATTGAGAAAAACAGATATCATTTTTTGATTTAGCAGTGCAAAATGGTCCTAATTCAGTTGAAAAAACCTAGACAACTTGCAAAAAACATTTTTTTGTAACCCAGTGTTATTTACAGCTCTGGGAAAATTAAAAGATTACTGTAATTTCCTCTGAAATCAGCATGTCTGCATGTATGACAGCCATTCCATGCCTGTGTCTGTTGAATTCCAACACAAGCACAGTTTATTCTACTGAATAAACACCTGATCCATGTCTTATTTAAGAAGGAGAAGTATAAAAACCACTACTGGGGCCATCACTGTCTTCTTGGAATAGGCAAAACAGTGCTATTAGTACTGCAAAGTACTTGGAATCCAAAAAAATAAGGCAAGGCAAGGCAAGGCAGGTTTATTTGTATAGCACATTTCATGTACAAGACAATTCAAAGTGCTTTACATAAAACATTTAAAGCATTACAGCAGAAGGCATGAGAAAACCAAACAAACAAACAAAAATCAATAAATAGATAAAACAGATAAAACAGACAAGCAGATAAAACAGATAAAAAGTTTTAGCTTAAAAGGAACAGTGCAGATCTGAACTGAAGAATACAAACTCTATTTAAATGCAGGTCAAACAGTTGGGTCTTTATCCTGGATTTAAATAAACTGTTTCAGCTGATCTGAGGTTTTCTGGAAGTTTGTTCCAGACATGTGGAGCATAGAAGCTGAACGCAGCTTCTCCATGTCTGGTTCTGACTCTGGGAACTGACAACAGACCGGATCCAGATGACCTGAGGGGTCTGGTGGGTTCATACTGGGTCAGGAGGTCACTGATGTATTTTGGTCCTAAACCATTCAGAGCTTTACAGACCAGCAACAGAACTTTAAAGTCTATCCTCCGACAGACAGGTAGCCAGTGGAAGGACCTCAGAGTTGGACTAATGTGGTCCACTTTTCTGGTCTTAGTGAGGACTCTAGCAGCAGAGTTCTGAATGAGCTGCAGTTGTCTAATGGATTTTTTAGGTAGACCTGTTACAATAATCAAGCCGACTGAAGATGAATGCATGGACTAGTTTTTCCAGGTCCTGCTGAGACATCAGATCTTTTATCCTTGAGATGTTCTTAAGGTGATAGTAGGCTGATTTTGTGACTGCCTTGATATATTTTTCAAACTTTAGGTCTGAGTCCATCACTACACCCAGATTTCTGGCCTGGTTGGTGGTTTTTAGGTCTATAGACTGAAGCTCTGTGGTGACCTGCAGTTGTTTCTCTTTTAACTATTGCTATTACTATTTAACTATATAACTAAAATAATGATTGAAAACTACTGGACTACTGCTCTGACAATGTTCCCAAACTCTAAGGACTGTTTTTTCTATCAGGACAATGCTCCTGGCCTCAGCTAGGTCAATAAAGGTGTGGATGACGGACCACCAAATGAAGACCCTGTCATGGCCAGCCCCATCTCCAGACCTGAACCCGCTTTGAAAACTTCTGAAATATAATCAAGAGGAAAATGGATGGTCACAAACCATCAAACATTGCGGAGCTTCTTGAATTTCTCTGCCAGGAGCTTCATAAAGTCATCCAACAGCAATGGAGGAGAGACAAGACATGTGAAAGCTGTCACTGAAAATCAGGGTTATTCCACCAAATATTGATGTCTAAACTTTTCCAAAGTTACAACATTAGTATTGTGTTGTTTAGAAATGGATATGAACTGGTTTTCTTTGCATTATTTAAGGTCTGAAAACACTGCATCTGTTTGTTATTTTGATCATGTGTCATGTTATGCAAATACATGCTCCAAATAATATCATTATTTGGAATTTAGGAGAAATGTTGTCGGTAGTTTAGAGAATAAAACCAAAAGGTTCATTTTACTCAAACACATACCTATAGATGGTAAAATCAGAGAAAGTGATCATTTTGTAGTGGTCTCTTATTTTTTTCCAGAGCTGTACATCCTCCCAAGACCCAGTAAGTAAAATAAAAAATTGCCTTGATTAGAAACAGCATGATGCAACATTTTTTTCAGATACGTTTTTATTTTTTTAACAGAAAATCCTTTGTAGTGGACAGCATCTTTTTCAAGTAAAGCTGTGAAACTTGTCCACTTAAGAGGACAAATGAATTATTGGGTCTCAGGAGGATATATACAAAAAAGGGAGTTTGATATTATGCATTGTATTACTACAAAATGGTGTGTTTCCAAGAGCCCTCAGCAATTCCTGTCTTTACTTACTGGCCAGATATAACCCATGATTTGAAGCAGATGAGACCAGAAAAATAATAGCATAATAACCTGTTATTAATGTCAACTCCAAAGACAATACTGTGCAAATTCTGGAATCTGGAATTGGGCTCACACTCCAAATAATCTGATGTGTAACAATTACATGGATATAATAAATAATAATAATTAGAGCTACTTTTTAAATTTCGTGAAAAGTGTCTGAATTGCAAAACTTACAAAACAAACAATAGTGCTTCCCATGCACATATTTTTCTGAAAAAAATATTCTTACTTGTCTTCACATTTTATTCACATATATTGTATAGCATTTTTAAATTATGTTTTGTTTTTGTCTTTATTTATTTTTTGTATTGATTGTTTCAAAGGGCAGAAAAAGGGTTAGAAGGGAAGAACACCTCCAAAATGTGTATGATGGAGAAGCATGGGACAAATGTATTCAGTGTTTATCAGTAATAAAGTCAACAAAAGGAAGAATATTTCAGACAACACAGTACACCTCATATTATGACCAAAGTAAATCCCCTTTACTTTTTAAATGTAAGCTGACTACTGTGTAAGTGATCACAGATGTGTATTGACTCTACAAAGTAATACTGTTTAATATACAAATCTAAATTTATACCTAATGTACACATTGTATTCATACTCTTTTTTTTCTTTGATTTAGTGAGTGCCTTTTGAGTTCATTAAGTACGATTCTGTTCATTTTGTCATGTATTTTTCAATTTTCTACCGAGTCCAGCTTCATATTTGTACTGATGAGATGTAAGGTGTGCTAACAAAAAAAACAAAAGTAGATGGTCCATGACGCTGAAAAAAAAAGAGATTAAATGACTTTTTTATTTTTTTTGCTTTATTGTCCTCATTTAAAACAATAATTCTGATTCTTTATGATGAAAGAAAACACTTTGGCTAGACCACTTTGTAAAAGCCATTTATTTTACACAATGCTGAAACAAAAGTTTTTCACAACTATTCGGCACAACCTCAACTGATGTCTTTAAAGGTTGTAAGTATTTTTTTATAAACCCAAAAATGGAACAAAACAAATAAAATGAAACTACAAATAAATTGGTGTCAGAACAATGTCACACTGATGGTTTCTTCATTCTTCTCCCACTGCCATGCTATAAATAACTCTTCATAACAATCTCATGCAACCAACGGACCCTCACAGCTAAAGAGCAGCATTTTGTCACAGTAAAGTGCCTTTTTCTCCAAAGTTTGTGTAACCCATTTACAATACAATACAAAACTTCCAGTTATTTCCAGTTGAAACACAATAAAGAAAAAAGAGAGGAGAAAGAGCAAAGCACATGCCGAAAAAATACAATTTGTTTTGGCTTGTAGCACTTATTCAAATTCCCTTTAGTCGACTTTGAAAATAATGGCCAAGTAATTAAAAGTCAAAAACTACTCACCGATCCTAAGATGCTCCCCAGTGAAACATCAACTACTTTGTAAATTACAACACCATTTGCAAATTAAATGTCTAACAACCCATAAGGCATGAATGAGCATCACTGGCTCGAACCTTAACAGCTTTAAAATGCATAGAACATGTGATATGAGACAAACTGAAAACAGATTGTCTGAAGGTAGGGAGTGGAACAGTTTGATCTATGAAGCTCAACAAACATTGAAAAAAAAAAACAACAACACACATACATACACAGTTTGCCTTGAAAAAAATTATGTTTAGCTCTCAAAGCGCACAATGTGGCACTTCATAATCAACCTGCAAAAGCTTTCTGTTAAATATCCTTGTCACCTCTGCACCTCTGACATCACTGCAGACTGCAGTGATGTCTGAAACAGTCTGAGTGCTGCATCCAGTGTGTTCCTACCTCTTCCACACACGCAAAACACAACACACACACTGGCTTCATAATATACTGTGAACAGTTATTCACCGGACAACGTGAGTGCAAAGTAACTTAAAGCCGATTGTACTAAACTTGTAATTTTGTGTTTATTTAAGCCCATTCCTGCCAGAATGAAATGGAGATGAAGAGGAAACAAAATCTATAATTTAAACATTTAATACTAAATAAACATCTGACACTTATAGATGTGTTGAAATTGAGATACAAACTCACATTTTTTACTTTTGATAACACAAATTCAGGGTGTAAAGATTTAATACCCAGTTAAAATTCTACAATACAGTCAGATCTTTGATGAATAGAATTTTACATGAGAGAAAAAAAAAAAAAAGGAAAAATCAACAATCAAAATAAGTGACATAAAGGATAATAGAAAGTATCAAGGATTTGTCCTTTAAACTCAACAAAATTCATTGTAAATCCCACAAATATATTTTATGTGTAAAAAAAAATTATATAAAAAAAGTGTCTCTTAGTGTCTTATGGATTGTATTATTGGGTCATTTCTAATGTTTCGCTTGGTATAAGATGTTCTATCACTTGTAACATTTCCCCTTTCGTCTTCTGGTAAGAATGGGCTCTAATTCCAATTTCAGGTACTCAGTTGACCCTTTGTACAAGTTCCAAACACTGACTTTAAGGCTGCGTTCAGACTGCGGGCCTCAAATCAGCTTTTGTTGTAATACATGATTCAGACCTGCTTTTTTAACTGATCTTTAAAATTTGATTTCAGGTAATTCCACATGTGATCTGATTTTATGCAATGTGACCTCACATCTGTAACAGCTCTGGTGGGAGTCACTGTGATTATAACCATGAAAGACGTTGTGATGAGAAAACCTTTAACACTGACTTCAGGGCCTCCATGTTACTTCTGTATGACAGCGTTCTGCCTGTAATGTCTTTGCAATTGTGGCACCAGACCACAGTTTAATCTGATACAAAAAGAGTGTGAACAGGAAAAAGGTAAAGCTAAAGGCCTGCAGTGTGAACGTAGCCTGAGGTATTAATGACAGAAGCCATATATGAACAGTGGAGACATTTGTGCTCAATCAGATCAGTGTTTGGGAATTTTCTTGGGGTTAAAGAAGTAGAAGAATTGAAATGATCTGACTTTAAGCCAAATTCACAAAATATCTTAATGCTGAAAGTACCTCCAAACTCTGAAGTATCCGTTTTGACTTGACTAAATTTTACTTAAGTCTTCATCACTCCACATTCCTCAATATTAAATGTGCATTTATTGGATGTTATTGGATTATTCTGATCTCTGTGCACCTTCCTTTTGTGATGTAACAGGTTACGGATTACTCCATTAAAAATGCAATAAACAGCGGAACTATTTTAATTACATAACATTACATTATTGCGTTTCTTTTCATCAGCTAGTTTGATGTTGACTTGACTGAAAACAGCATTTTCTCTGTATAGTAACATTGGAAAGTTCATAAGGGAATTATTATGAACTCACAGATGCTGCTGTCTGATGACTGTTGGTGTGGTGAGCTGGTCGCATCCCATATTTACTCATGGTTTATTTGATTAAGACAGATGTAGATAATGTCATAGCGGACATTAATTTGTTACACTCAATTTACATGGGAGACTGAGGTTGTTTGAGCAATGTTGGGATTTTATAGGTAGATGAAATTTGGTGCAGATTCAAGCAAGAACCAATAAAAAAACACTGCACGGTTCCAAAAATTAATAGAGCATGTCAATATGTAGAGACAGATCCTTATAGGTCATCGTGGTGCACTGAGATTTTTCCCAAAAGCATTGCTTACCCATGTTGTAGTAAAGCAACAGAATGAATGTAGGTCTTCATATACTGTATTCGCTTCTCACAAGAAAGGTAGATTTTGTAATCACTAACTTCCTTCAGTAAATGTAATTGCTTCTGCCAGGGAGGTTAAGTATGACTCCTTTTTGATTATGACCAGGAACAGGTACCACTACCCAGGAGTACTGTCTGACAAGATATGGTTTGCTTGTTATTCGATAAATATTGTAAGTATTAAGTATTGTAATTTGGTTTTCAGTATGTTTTTCCTCAACAATAAGTAGTGCAATTCAATTTTAGTTGGTAATTAACAATTAGATAGATAATTGCAGTCAATAGTTTAGTTGTAGGTGGGTTTTTTTGTATTTTATATTACTCCAGCTGTGTTGTGGTGTGTGGCTTTGGATCTAAATGTCAATAGATGCACACTGAGATGTGGTGTGTCAAACATAAAAAGTTTTGTGTCTCAGGACAGCTGATGGCACCAACTCTCTACTCAAATGCTGTTAAACCACAGCAGATGAAGGCAGCGCAATGAGATGACATCATTAAAGGAGCCAGTCAAACATTAAATGGTGGGAAATAGTGAGAAAAGAGGGATGGAAATACGGCATTTGGTTTTTGTGAGTGAATTAAAACCATCCTAATAATTATGCATAATCATCACGGTCAGTTGAAATGATTTAATTACTGTGACAAACCTAGTCATAATGTGCACTGATTGATTGGATCATCAGAGGACTTGTGATTTTGAGATAAAATCCTTTGTGAACATGGATTTGAAAAATACGTGCCAGCTCTCAGACAGTGTAGTCATTAGTTTGCAACACAATGTCAAGTCCAGATTATTTTTTTTCCTGTATATACAGACTACCAATAGACTGTGTGTTTTATAAATACCTTGTGTTCAGTGCATGTTTCTTGTGAGTAGTCTGTAAACCTGTTTAAATGGAGTCTGTAGGATTGTGGAGGTGATGCAGACTGTTGTGTTTCCTGGTGTTAACTTCTCTCACAGGGCACAGGCAACAGCAGCAATGATGCAGCAGTGAGGCACAGCTCAGTGCGAGTTCCTGTAATGATCGTCACAGCTGAATGGGCAGCACAGCTAACTTTGAACAGCAAGTCATCGCCATCACCATCACCATCATTATATGTCACATGGTGAGAAAAAAAATCATAGTCCTCCTCCTCTTCTGTCCCTGTCCTTTCCAGACGGACCTTGTGTGTCAGTGTCAGCCGTCCGTTGACAGTGAGCTGTCAGGTGATGATGGGTTACTCGTCATCCCATGATTGCTGTAGCAGGAAGTTGGCAGCCAGGTTTTCATTCTTCTCACAGGCAAAGTAAGCCTGGATGACTAAGCCTTCAGGGAAACCCAGTGCTTTTAACTGGAATAAACACACATGCTCAGGTTAACCATGCACTGTCACACACACTCATGTTCAGAAACAGTGTTCACTCTGATAAGACGGTCGGAAAAGTTAAAGATATGACAACATACAGCAACTGACCAACCATAGCATCACTTCATCTACAAAGAAAGGACACCAAGTTCCTTTTATTAAGTAATATTCAAGTTACAAATATGGTATATCAGTGCACTTGTTGTAAATTTATTAAGATACTATTTCAATACCTGCTTTTAGGTAATCAATATGTACTTTTTAAATCTCTACTTTCATTACTTTTAGCCTTGCCCAGATATATTTACATTTTCATCCAATACATGCACTATTTTCAAGTTATTTGAGAATCACATTTGTAAGATGTGAGCTGGATTGATATAAAATCCTTTTGATATTAACATAAATGCAGATGCACAATGATGATTTGATTTTCAATTGTACAGTAGCACTTTATCTTATAACGGGTGAAACTCATTAATGTAACCTAACTTCACTACATTGAAAATTCTCATTTTAATTAACATGGCAATTTCTCAAATGTGAAATGATGAGAAAAGAGCAAAGTAAGGCAACTCTCGCCAAGTGAAAGATGTCTGAGCCTGCTGACATTTCCCTGTGTGCTGAGAAAGTTATTTAACATATATAACTTTTCATAGAGATGGTGAGGTCTATGATTTAATTTAAAAAAAACAAACAGAAGAAATCTTTTTTTTTTTAGGTCTATTTGTAAAAACATTTCCTAACAGATCTAACAATACCTCTGCTTCAAGTGAAAATCAGTAAATTTGCTCTAGTTTTACTTCTAGCCTGTAATGAAAGTAAAATGTTAAAAGTAGGGTAGGAGATCCTGGAAAAACGGTTCGAGCAAGCTACATTTTGAAAATACACAATTCAAAAGACCAAACCCATTTCTTCAGACTTCCCCCCGAAGCCACGCCTCCATTGTATTTATTGTACGTGCAGAGGGAGGAGGGGGGAGGGACAAATGGTAGTTGAATTTGATAGACATATCACCATTCAATCATTTCAATGGACTGGTTAAAATGACTGGATAGTGTTTTTTCAGTCCTGTCCATTCCACAGGTGACTAAACTTTTTTATTTATGTGTTAGAGCATTTCATTTACTGGTTGTAATCGGGGTGTGCAGGGAATTTTAAGCAATATAGTAAAAAATGCTCCAGGAAAACATCTCCTCCCCTACTTTTAAGTTAGCTTCAACATAGCGTTTTATAAAGTAGCCTATAAAAGCCAGATAGAAGAGCACGGCTGGTTCTCATGTGGTAGTTGTTACACTTTGTCAAAGACGACCAACATTCTGGAATCCTGTTCTTTGTAAACTGGACACTACGAAGGATCTGAGATAAGTCATGAGTTTTAGCTCACTACAAATGAGCGGGCTGGTTATAAAATCATGTGACACAAAGATTCTTGTGCTGTTGAGTTGCTGCATGAACTGACCCTCTCAATGGCCTCCTTTTCCTGGGGGGTAACCTGGATGTAGTTTGTATGAGGTGACCCCTGGGCCTCGGCTCCATCCCCTCCTGCTTCTCCACCACGAGGCTCATTCAGCATCTGGACAAAACGCTCCTGGTGCTGTGTGATTTGCTGCAAGATAAAGCAAACACTTAAAATCAAGGTAAATCTAACACTAAAGCTAATAAACAGCTTCTCAATTCTTAGCATTTAATCAAGCAGAACCTTTTAGTAAACGCATGCACTTCTAGAGTGGACACTATGATGGCCCTGTTGGTTTGTTGACTATTACTTTGAAGTCTTGAGTTTGATGTTTTGATGTGAAGGCTTCCTCACCATCATGTTTATCATTCATCATAAAGTGACCAAATTAGGACAAGATGATAATGATTGAGAAACCAAACTAGCCCTAATGCTAACCTTTACAGAAAACAGAGATTACAATGCTAAAATACTGTATGCTAAACAACACAAATTTCTGTCTGCTATTTGTGATATTTGACCACATAACATCAGGTTAATAGGAATATATCATAGTAATGAATCATAATAGTAATGTCAGCTTTACATAACGTATAAAACTAATTAGCCTTAGCCTAACTTAGTAGCAAGCTAGCTGACAGTTCAAATTAATGTTAACATAAGCTAAAGCAGTGAAGGTGTGTGAGCAGGTTAGGCATTATAATAGATTTGCATAACGAAATATTTTGTTTAATGAAGATTATTTTACTCTTGTTGACAGACAGCTCTACTGTAGTTGTGGTTACACTATCAGAGGATCAGATAGTCTGACTCTGTAGACAAATAAGCGGTCAATCACAGTTGTCAATCAAAGCCCAGACGGCAGACACCAGAATAGAATGATAACACATCAACACACTTATTAGAGGGTCAAAATCAAGTAAATGGCCCATAATGACTGGTGCCAGCATCTAGTGGCCATTTGAGTAAATAAGAAAAGTTTATTTTAGCACTTTTCACAAAAAGAAGTCACAAAGGGCTTTACAGTAAAATCAAAGTAGGATACATAGACAAAGACACACAGCTACATGCACAGGCATGAAAACAGAAAATCAAAGCATCATAAAACCCACACCTAACTAAAAGTCTGTCTAACCAAGGTGGTCTGCTGCTTTTTTTTTGACTCAACAGTATTTAATGTGGAAAGTGACAGTGGTAATGCATTCCATAGTCTGGGGGCCACTGTTGAAAGTTTTGATCCGCTCTAGTTGTGAAGTGGGAGTAGGGGATGACCAGCAGATATTGACTTGATGATCTAAGAGTACGTGTAACTCAGAAATGTAAACAGGAGCTTGACCATTTAAAGCTATAAAAGTGAGAGCTAGAAAAGCACTTGGAGAGCGCAGACCTCTGCCAAGGTAGATCAGTGCCCCCCCCCCCCCCCCCCCCCCCAAATCACCACCAAAATTTAATCATTTGTTCCTTGTGCCAGTATCAACATTTCCTGAAATTTCCACACAAATCCATCCATAACTTTTTGAGTTATCTTGCATACGGACAGACAGACAAACCATCGCCAGCAAAAACATAACCTCCTTGGCGGAGGTAACTAACATTTTTTAATTCATCCTGAAACGAACTGTGAGCGAATGTAGTTCTGGTAAAACCAGTGTGATATGTGCTCTTTTACTGGATTGAGTTAAAAGTCTTGCAGCAGAATTCTGAACAGCCTAAAGGTGGTGAAGATCTTTCTGGCTTAGACAAGTAAAAAGACTGTTAGAGTACTCTCAGCGGGAAGAGATAAAAGCGTGAGTGATCATCTCAAGTTCTACCTGAGGTCTTACACTTGCAGCAAAACTGATCTAGCTTGTGCACTTCTGCATTTGGAAGCTATAGTATTATATCATGTTGTATTCTGACCCGGTGAATACACACACCTAGTCAGTCAAAAGCTGTAATACCCACATTAAAGTGAGATAAATCAGGCCATGGGAAGATGTAAGACTGAGATGCCAAACAGTTCAACTAATACTGAGTGTGTTGTGTGGTACCTGCAGCAGCTGTGGGTTGTCTCTGCCCAGCTGCTGCAGCAGAGCAGGCAGGAGCGCTGGGTTCTGCTGGATGATCTGTCTCATCTGCTGGAACTGAGGCTGGTTCCTTAAGAACTCCAGAGGGTTCCCTGTAGAGATGGAGCCTCCACCAGCTGAGGGAGGCTGGCTGCCAGACACCGGTCCTGCTGAGAGGGGAAATGGCTTGTTCAATCATACATTTTTAAGTGTTTTAAGACAGAGCCAAGTAAATAGATAAGTTAACCCAGTGGTCAAGGGTGTATTTAAATTAAATTAAATGAATACTTCTTATTTAGTTAGATTTAAAAGGTACAGATTTAAGCATCAAGATTCCAGATTGTTAAATGTGAATATTTTGTAGTTTCTTTCCTCCTGAAACAAGGGGTTTTATACCATTTTCTGATATTCATAGAGCAAACAAAGAATTAGTTGATCAAGAAAGTAATCACCACAGTAATCCATACTGAAAACGTTAGTGGAAGCCTAATAAAATCATAAAGCATCCAACCACAGACCTTTTGTTTTGCACTAATCTCTGTGAACTTTTTTTATTAAAGATAAACTGGTGTTAATTCAATATGGGTATTTTTAAATGATTCTGTCTGGACTACCAAGTTATGTGAATTGTTGGAGAAAATGTGTGAATGCCCTTGTGGACCATTTTCACATTTTCAGGGATTGTCCAAGAATTAGGCCTTACTGGATTGAAACGATGAGAATGATTAACACAATAATGGGGTTTGAGATTAAACATCATTTCTGCACAATTTATCTTGGAAATATACCACCCACAGTCAATTCTAGAGACAAATACCTGATTAATATAATGCTGGCAGCCAGTAAAAAAGCCATAACAAGAAAATGGCTGAGCAAAGAACCCCCAACAAAGAAGGAATGGATTGGAATTGTTAAAGAAATATACAACATGGAAAAACTAACTTTCACCTTGAACCTTAATTTCAACAAATTTACAAATTATTGGGTAAAATGGACAACTACCCTAGAAGATGTGACACCCCAATAGGACAACACCTTATTATTCTCCTAAAAAAATACACATATATCTCAACATCTGTGTGTTTCATTATCAACATGTGTAAGTATGCACATCAGGAAAATGTGCACAAATGTTTATGAAAATGGTGGATGTATAATCTTGTCAGCAGGTGTATGTGTATCTATTGGGATACCAATATGTAGTCATCTGTGTGCAACAACAAACTGTAAATATGCTTGTATTTGTAGACTTGTAGGTGGATGTATGTCCTTAAATACATGTAATAACAAAATGTATGAAACTCCTTAATATATACAAAGTGATGTCACAGAGGAACCATTTCGCACACGTGGACATGATCTGATGCAACATGAGAATATATCTGAATGATCTCACATGGACTGAAACAGGACAAAACCCAAGCTAACATCTTATGATGGGATAATATTCTGACTCATTGACCCACTTCGTTACTGTTGTACTTTAAGCTTTGAAACTGCCCAGTCTGTGCTTGTTGACAGTCTTCTTATGTCTTTGCATTTTCGTTTCATTGTCTTTTTGTTAAAAAAAAATGTAAAATCTGCCAAAAATAAAGTATAAAAAAAATTTTTTTTTGAAAAAAAAGATTCTGACTATGCTACTAATTGTTATGCAGTAAGTGTCTGCATTTTATCATGTAACTCCTGGCTGAATTCACAGCAGGCAACATAACATTTACGCAATTTGCACCAATTTTCGCAGCTTTATCAGTCCCCCCAGTATGATGTAATATGTAATGTGATGTTAGAACACAAAGTGACTGCAGGGGAACAGATTACAATTAGCATAAATGCTCATGTTAGCAAAGACCATTTTTGTTTTAAGTCACAGAAATAAACAGAATTTTAAAAATGAAATGGAAATATGTGTTACTGGTAGAGGCTGCTGGGGGCTGCTGTGGTTGCTGTGTAGCTGGAGCCGGGGTCGGGGCAGGGGCTGGGGCTGGGGCTGGGGCTGGGGTCGGGGCCGGAGAAGGAGCAGAGGCAGACGCAGGGGCAGGAGCTGGAGCCAGAGCTGGGGGCTGGTTGGCTGGAGCACTGTGTCTGACCGGCTCCTGAGGCAGCAGGTCAGTGGCCTCTGCTGGAATACCCTACAGGACACAAACATTAACTAAACACTTCACAACACACAGAGAAGAGGGAATGGGTCTACAGCTGACTCAGTGGCCACTTTATTCCTCACCATGAGTAGATATTCGACTGCTCTGTCCGGGTTGTTGTAACTGGCTCTGAGTGCAGCGACCACCTGCTCCCGCTCATATCCCATAGACATGATCTCTGAAACAAGATTCTCATAGGCCTGACCTGTCACTGTGGACAAAAGAGAATTCATGAGGAAACATAAGACTACAGTGGTCAGGTTTTATGCCACATGTAGCATTAATTAATTAATTAATTAATTAATTAATTAATTAATTAATTAATTAAAAATACCATAAAACAAAATCTTCAGGAAATTGGAAAAGGGTGAAATCAATTAAGTTTTTATTCATATTTACTGTTGAAAACTGCACTTAACATCATCATCATGGCTTAAAACTTTGGCAGATGGATGTAGTATTTCAAACTGGGAATGAACTACTTGAGCTGTCGATTAAGGCATTGATAGACATAACCTAGAATTCTAGAACTGCATTGCATTGCTGTTTCAAAACTGTCATTCATGCTGGTTTGTCGATCACTGTGTTATCATTCATTTACTGCATCTGTTCCCACTGAAATTTGCCAAATTTACATTTTATCAACACAAATTTTCCACCTTTTCCTCAAAGAGTTGGTGTCTCCACTCCACTAAATGTGTAATAATTGAAAATTCACATAAATAAAGAGCTGGATAAAAACATTATAATCATGTTTTCTTTTATTTGTTTGTTTTGATGATGTATATGTCACCATTATGTGTATTTTTTTATGATTATTTCTAGTGAACAAGTGCTGTATCAATGTTGGCTGTTTTATATCTTGTTCTGTCACCTGCCCAGGGACTGCAGATGAAAAGTAGTTATGTGACTAGTATGTGACCTGTGGGGAACCACAGGTTGTAGATGTAGTAGTTTTTATGCTGGGGAGAGCAGACTTTTGGGAAAAGATGTGAGTCTATATTTTATAAGTAGTGACATAAAAATTGCTTGGTAAATCACTCTTTAAAATGTAAGTGAAAATAAATATACAGTATCAATAACCAGGTGCACCTGCAGAATGAAACTGCAAGGTATAGTACAAGTCTTAAAATGTATACAGGGATATTCTAGTTAAACTATTTTGCAGACTCTTCCTGTCAAGCTTTATTTGATGTGATGTGTGTAGCGAATCATGCACTTATGAAAAGTCCTTCACATATTACCATGGATATGCAGGTAGTAGTCTCTGCAATAACTTGGTGCTAAAAATGTCTGATTTTAATTATTGAGTCTAAGAGTGAAAAAGAGAGTATTTTTCTGTCATTGACTGACAGCTTAAGTAAGTGGGGTCCATTTTTTCACTCTCAGGTATTATATTTAGTTCCTGGTTCTTCCAGACAAAGTGTTTCTACAGTGGAAATATCATATCAGATGTGTTTGACAATGTATCAAATGACCTTGTTTATTTGAAGAATGCTGAAGTATTCAATCTCAAAAGACAAATCACCATCATCAATTCCTGGCATATGTGAATGATCTGTGTGTTCTGGTTCAGACACAGAGGAAATAAGTAAAACCTGAAACCTGGCATTCAACCATCACTGAGAAATGAAAAAAATAATCAATTTTTACCTAGTATTGATGCTGCTTCTTCAAGGAGACCGAGTTCATCAACGAGGCTATGAAATAAATGTACAAAGAAGAAATCACATCAGCATTTGAAAGATTAAAATAGGAGTTTTAACAGTGAACAGTTCATATTGCATCTTTTGCTATAAGTGACTGGGGCTAAGTTATACCGTATCATGTTCAAGTACAGCTGCAGACAAACTAAAACTATAATAGAATGATGACTTAAGGTCTTTTTAGAGCCAGCGTTTTTGTTTTTAGTTAAGGGGATATAAATTCTGAATCACACTCAAGCATAGTTGGTGACAGTAATGGACCTTAATACTAGATTCCATCTGTTACAGTCCTTAGCAAAACAGCTTACAATGGTGGTAAAAAGCTTTTGGACACCCCATGCATTTTGCATTAACAATCACTTTTAAGTCATTGAACTCTGACAAGTATTGTTTCATTCTGAGAAACCCACATGCTCCCTTCTGCACAAGCTCTGTTCCGTCGAGGTCAAAACTGGATGTTTCAGCAAGATAATGAAACCAAACCAGGGCATAATATATTGGAAAAAAAAGCATTTTCTTATCTGCCTGATGCAGTCACACCTTTTGAAACACAAAAAACCTTTTTCTGCAAATATTTCATGATAATATTTGAGACTGTGTAGAATTTTAAGGTTGTCCAAAAAGTTTTTACCACTACTGTAAAAAACAAACAAACCTGGACCTCCATTGTTTATTAAACTCAAAATGAAAGCAGTGAACAGTTTATAACATTGGATCTGTGGTATATAATCAAGGTCCCTGTGATGAACTAACCAGCCCACCTGGAAGCAGAGGAGTGCACTGGGGCAGTGGCAGATGGTTGACTCTCTGGTTCTTCCCTCGGCTTCTCCTCTGGAGCAGCAGCAGGGGCGGGGCATTCGGCTGCAGCCGTCTGAGTGGCCTCAGGGGCGGGGGTCGAAGTAGGGGTCGAAGCAGGGGCTGAAGCTGGGGCCGGGGCTGAGGCTGAGTTTGTATTTGAGTCCAGAGCAGCCGCCGCCTCTTGAGAAGCCAGCGGGGTGCTTTCTGGGGCTGGGGGCGGAGCTTCAGAGGGAGGCACTGACTGTGGGGCAGGTGTGGGTGCAGGTACTGTATGTGTCGCTGTGGAGGACTCTTGTGATGAGGCAGAGGCTGGTGCTGGGACCGGTGCAGGAGCTAAAGTTGAAGATGGTGTTGGGGCTGCAGCTGAATGGGGAGTGGGCTGAGGGGCCGCTTGTGGTGGAGTAGATGGTTTAGGCTAAAAAAGATATAAAAACAACATAAAATGTGTTGCTATTTGTTTAGATTTTTAGATTTTCTGATTGTTATCTGTCCTGCTATAGGAACACCTTATTCCTCACAACGTCACTTTATGTAATTTCATAAAATTCGGCAAACACATTGACTCAAGAATGAACCGGGTAGAATTATGACGTTAAAATGTAAGACTATCACATCACTCAGTTCCTGTGTGTGTGTCTTTTTTTACTTGACAATTTTTATATTTATATTTTTTATTCTTGACTATTTTAGAATTGATGTGTGTATTTTGAGCACCTTACAAAACATAAAACCAAATTTTGTTACACTGGTATTTTGAAATGACAGTAAAGCATGTTCTATTCTATTCTATTGTATTCTATAAAATGATTACATTTCACACAAATGTTCTATAAAAAACCTTTCAGGACTTTACTCATCACCGTACACCACTGTAAAACTAAGCGATTAAAGACAGTTGTTCCATATTGTAAATGATTCACACAACTGCACAAGTTATTTATTATGAACAATATTATAATTTGACTCTGTTTGCTTGGTTATCATGAAAATGCACGGGTTATACTGATCGCTTTGATTTTGTAACTGAAAATATTTACCCTAAAATTGAATTTATGTGACTTGTAATGTAAACATATTAAAAATGACTTTAAAAATAACTTTCACTGTGCATGTTCCACACTGTACTTTTCTCTACTCTGTGTCACTGACTGCTTTTAAGTATGAAGTTCCATTTCACCAAAAAATACAGTAGTTCATTTTAATCAAATTCCAAAAAAAAAAAAAGTCTTCACAGCAAATATTATACAAGTTTGAGTAAAGTGACACTTCATGTTTATTTGGCAGAGTTTTTATTGGAGTCATGTTCTTTAGTCTTTTTTATTGGTTTGTGTCATAGAAACCACATGAAGATAATAAAAGATTCAACACTGTGTTTGACTTGTAAAAGTGATGTCATCAGGAATTTACCCTATTACATTTTTGTCAAAGTTTGTCATAGTCACTGTATACATTCTTGACTTTTGACCTTTGAAAACTAAATCTTAATCAATTTGATCAGTTCATGCTTGAGCCCAGGTGAACATTTGTGTCAAATTTAATGTAACTCCCTCCTTTCCTGAAACACTGCAAACCTAAACAAAAAAGTTCTGCAGCTAATCTAGTAGAAGTCAAATTAAGAAGATGCATTTCTTTTAATTCCATCAGTGCAAGCACAGAGCCAAAACACTCCTGCACTTACATTCTCATCTTAGCAGAACATCTTCATATTTATAAACACATTTACTCAGTCAGTATTTGACAGGAGATACATACCTTTGTAACCATGACAACTACAAAGTTTTTCTCATCAATCTTGTACTCTCTGAGTGGGGTGTCATCATTCAGGATTTTTCCTATGATATTCAAGCGGAAATAAACAGCAATTGATGTGATTAACTACTGGAATCAACAAAATCCAAATACTATCAGAGTCAAAAGCAATAGCATACTAATATTACACATCATAAGGAAAACAGTGTTGTTTTAAGCAGCTATAGCTATCACAGTATTACAATTTTTAAGCATATTATGGGATGGATCTCTAAATTGTATAGTGAATCTCCTTCTAAAATGATGTGGGCTTGTGCTGTTTTAAATGTTATTTACTGTAATACTCTGCTGCTTGACAGATGTGTCTGCAGTACTTCAGTACATATGGTGCTTTAGCCCAGAGACAACTAGTATGGTAATTAGTACTCATGCAAATGTGCTGCCTTTTAAGCATCATGGCTACTGTACAATTGTGAAATAATAAAGAGAGTTTTTCAAGGTCATTACTTAGGCATCAGAGAGCTCATAGTGGCTCTTATACTATGACCATTTAACAAAAAGTGAGTTACTTAAAGGTCCAAAATGTTCATCTAGATATGGAGGACATTTTCATTCACAGAGTCTATCACGTTGTGCTGTTAGGTTTGGTAGTAGCTCAGAACAGACTTTCTCTTGTACTTTTTTCTGTTTTAATTAAATATGACAGCATCATCTGTACCCTTACCTAAAATACATATTGGCTCTAGAGATTGTTTTTCATGTTTTTTGTTTACAATTCTTTGTAGCCACTGTAGGAAATGGAGAGGAGGGTATGGAGTTTGTTGTACACTGCAACATCACCACTAGATATTCATAAATATTACACATTTAACTTTTAAAATATGTGCTTGGGTTAATGTCACTGTCCTGCCGTCATGGCTACGATTCCATAAACTTCATGCCATGATTTTTAAGCCCTTTATATAAATAAGGTAAAAACCTGCAGACAGAAGTTATGAGTTATAGTTATAGATGATGGATCCTCTAGTTGCAACCCATAAGAACTAATTTCAGAAAAAGAAGGCCTGTTTTTTATCCCATTTTAATTCAGTCATCATTTATACACATTGTCATTTATGTTGATGTTTGTCAGTAAAGAAGATAATTTTACAAGTTAACTTGTACTGTTACAGTCACAGATTTTGAATATACTGTAAGTACATAGATTACACATCTGAAAGTTGCATCAGTGGCATCATTGTAAGTTTTTCTCAACATGGTCTTTTCAGAGTTTTTCAAGGTGTCTGGTAAGCTTCAACATGACCAGATTTGTGACTTCCCGTTTATTTATGCCTCTTTTAATACTTTTTCCACATTGCTGTCCAAGCTTTAGGTGAAATATGCAGCAGTAACCACAGTTTTGGTGTTAGTGGGGTTTATCTTGTGTGTCCACTATTTCAGACAAAACTGCAGGTTGCTTTGGAATCTTTACTGCAAATTGTAACTTTTTAAACTCATAAATAATTTTTACATTGACAGACATCATATGTGTAAATGGTGGTTCATTTCAAATGGGGTAAAACATGTATTTGTCTCTTGCTGAAGACCATTGTTTACATTTTTTCTGTAGTTAGGTCCAATGGGACACGCCATGAGGGCTTCTTTGAATGAAATGTAAAAAGGCACAAGATGAAAGCAGGCATTTCCTTGACCAAAGATATGAAAGAACGTGTTATTTTGTGGCCTGTCAGAATTATCCTCTTGCTCACCTGCATAGATGAGTTTCTGCCCCGCTGCAGGGAATGCATCTTTGCCTCTGTCCTCCTCAATTTTCTCTTTCAGGAATTTCACCTGACAAACACAGAATACACAAAATTATTGTAAGAAAAGCTGGTAGTACTAACGCAACTTAAAACACTAAGCCCTACTGGACATATGTAGGGCTAATCTGATGCCTTAAAACTAATGATAATAACCTTATTTGAATAAACTGCCATACTTTTATTTGTTATGCAAATGTGTTACTTCCTCAAACAATGCTTATGGTTTCCTGTAAGGCAAGGCAAGGCAAGTTTATTTGTACAGCACATTTCAGCAACAAGGCAATTCAAGGTGCTTCACACAGGACATTGAAATAAAAGAAACAAAAAGAAACACATTTAAAACATATAAGAAACATGTAAAAGGTGATTAAAAACAGCGAGTAATAAAACAACACAAAAAAAATAAATAAATAAAACAGAATAAAATAAAAATAAAAACACACATATTAAAGTAAGAGTTGCAGTGCAGAGTTTCAAAGAGAATACAAAGTTTAAAAAGTCAAAAGCCTTTTAGTCAAAGGCAGCAGTGAACAGGTGAGTCTTTAACCTTGACTTAAAAGAACTCAGACTCTCAGCAGACCTGATATTTTCTGGTAGTTTGTTCCAGATATACGGAGCATAGAAACTGAACGCTGATTCGCCATGTTTAGTTCTGACTTTGGGAACACAGAGCAGACCTGCACCAGATGACCTGAGTGGTCTGGATGGTTCATACTGGACTAGAAGGTCTCTGATGTATTTTGGGCCTGAACCATTCAGTGCTTTATATGCTAGTAAGAGAATTTTGAAGTCCATTCTCTGAGAGACAGGGAGCCAGTGTAGAGACTTCAGAACTGGACTGATGTGGTCAATCTGTAGTGAACTGAAATAGTATTGTAAGTAAACCTCACACTGAAACTGAAGAGTCTATACAACAGGCTTTCTGACTCATCTAAAGTATACCTGTCAGAGGCTGGATATTACTGTCTATTCCTTATGAATTCAGTACAGTTTGCAAAAACAAAACAAAATTTCTATCACACATTCATATGGATTCATGACCTCAAAATTCCTGACAGGGTGGATGTGGTTGTGCATGGTTTTATTATCATTAGTGTAACTTAAAGATGTTCGTATCATTAACACTGTTCCTCACAAGCTGCTGTTTCTGCTGTACTTTTAATGCTGCTATGCACTTTTATGATTTAATGTATGTATTATTAAATAGGGATGGGGGAGGTATTCTGTTATATTTATCATGTTTTACTTTAGTTTTTACAGAGACCTGAGTGCAGTATTTCAGTCTTCGTGGCTCCATGATGTAATGACAACAAAGAATCCTTGAATGTTTATGTCCTGATGATACATCACCTCTGACTGATATGGTCATTATGAGTCACGTGATAACGCATCACAGGAAACATTCGAGTTCAATAAGGCCAAATAAAACTATTTTATGTTCTATATAAGGTGAGGAAACGCCACAGAGCAGTGTTTTCTCCTTTAAAATAACATCTATATGTGAAGACACACATTTACAGGTGGACATACAGAAGCATTCAAATATTGCACCGTCATTCATGGTGAAACAAGTCAAACAATGTCAACGCACACAAAGATACACACATCACTTCCGCTTTGGATTTTCAATATAAAGTCCCTCTGCATAAATACATGATAAAAACGTCTTAAAGAACGTTAAATGTAACCGTAAAATTACTTAAAGGTGTACAACTACACAAATCGTGGCATACTGTGGAACAAAACTGCAGAGCTCACGCAGTTTGTGAACCGCATTTTACTCGAATTCTGAAGAAAAATGTTCCCTTCCGGTATAACCTGCGCTAACTCTAGCTAGTTACCTCGCATGAACTCTGTCACTGTAACATACTACCATGTCGGAAACATATTTTTTAACAGTTTAGTAATGTAATTTATTTAAACGAACAAAGCAGACATTATAGTTTGTCAGAGTGTTGCCGCTAGCTGACATTCGTCCATGCTCCAGCCCCATATGGCAGCCCTCCCGGCCTGTCCGTGTTTACTTTCAGCCCCCGTTAAGTTCAACTCACCGTCAATTCTGGGTCTATCTCTATTTTAAACGTCTGCTGTTGGAGGGTCTTCAGTGTTATCGTCAGCATCTTTCGACGCGATGTCAAAGGCAGTTGAGGTTACAGTTCAGTGCGTTCAGCGCGATAGTTTGTCGGCAGTAGCGGCTATTTTCGCTCAGTATCTATTTATCTGGGTCTAAATGTATGTGTGACTCAGCTGTCTGAGTGCTGCGGAGCAGGCTGGACACGGGCGCCATCTACCGGTACAGGCGACACAATGCGACGTCTTGCTGCCTTCATGTGTTGTCGGAAATATGCCAATTCTTATTACCCCGTCCCCCGAATGGGAAGCAATGGGAATTGTTTTTGTTTCGGTTTGTTTGTTTTTGTTTGTTAATGCTCTAGTAAAACTATTGGTTGAATTCATACCAAATTGGGTTTATAGATTGTCAGTGACCCAGAATAGATCTGATTACATTTTGGGAACAGTAGGTCAAAATTCAAATTTTTTATGAATTTTTTAAAATATTCTTTTTCCCATTTACTTTAATGAGTAAAATTTTAAATGTCTCTAGTAGTAAAAGTATTGGTTAAATTAATACCAAATTGGGTTTATAGATTGCCAGTGACCCAGAATTGACATCATTACATTTTGGGAAAAGTTGGTCAAAGTTCAAAGTATTTAAGAATTTTTAAAATTGTTTTTCTTCTCCCATTTACTTATAATGGGTTACATTTCAAATATCTATCAAAACATCCATTTTGGTTCAATATACTTCAGACTTGGCACATATATAGAGGCAGTTGATATGCTGACATCACCTGACACCAGCTGGATCAATGCCAAAGTAAGTTACAATATGTGTGAGGGGTGGGGGTTGTTGTGCCTGGCACCACTTGTCCTATACTTTCATTTCATGCTGCCTCTTCATGTTTTTTTTTCTTATTTATACAGTACTGGCAAAACGTTTTCAGGCCCCCCTAAAATTTTACACAATCTCAAATATTATGAAATATTTGCGGAAAAATCTTTTTTGTGTTTCAAAAGGTGTGGCTGCATCAAACAGACACAAACAAATGCAAATGACTTTTCATGTTTATTGTTAACAATAAAAAAATAACAAACTAAACTCAACAGCTCCAACATGTCATGCCCTGGATGTGTTTTATTATCTTATTGGAACATCCAGTTTTTACTTCAAAAGAATGGTACACATGCTGAAGCAAGCATGTAATTTTGGAGAATGGAACGATACTTGATAGAGTTCAGTGCCTTAAGAGTGATTCTTAATGCAATATATTACAAATGCATGGGGTGTCCAAAAACTTTTTCCCACCCATGTACTTTGTTTCCAACTTAACTGACATGTAAGCAGTGTAGTTGATATGACCTGCTTATATGCACAGAATCCCCAAACACACTCACTTTTACTTAAATAACCAGATTCAATACTTGTAGAAGCCTTAAAAAATAACATGACTGACAGACTCTCCGATTGTGGAGAACATGGGACATTTATTTGTGTCATTTTCTATTCATCAAGTAAATTCTGAGTCTGTATGGATTGTATTCCACCATAAATTAAAATGGTTGATTCACCATTGCTGTGATCTGAACTGTTCTGTGAAGTGTTTTCTGAAGTTTGTTTTGTAATGTTGCTTTGTTTTCTGATACATGGTTTATTCTGGAATGTTGTTTTTATCATGTAGTTTTGTATTGTAAAATATTCTGTGCATCAGCAAATGTCTTCTGATGTGTTGACCTTTGTGAAAATGTTTCTGAAATTTTCGTTTTTTAATCATATGCTGATGTTTTTCCAAATGTTACTTTGTTATGTTGACATATTATTTTGTAGAGTAAAATATTTTGTGTAATATAGTTTTGTAAAATGTCTTTGTGAAAGGTTGTAGACTAATATTGGCTTGTGATGGTTTCTTGCATTGTGTTTTTCAAAATGTTATTTTTGTCAAATATTACATTTTGACCGTCAGGGTCCCTGTATGTCCATGGATTAAAACCCTCATCTTGCTGATCGGATTAAAAGCTAATTTCATCATGTCACATGATATCCGAGCTAGTTCCATTACTGAATGAAGACTGGGTTGTGGTTGCAAGCTCAGATCTATCTTGAAACAGTTTAACCTCATCCAACTAACTGTTCATAGTCCTTTTTCATACCTCAGTAATCAAGGGAAACTATTCACACATTCATGACTATTGCTATTAAACACTCCAAGTGAAAACAAGCAGCAGACTGATGAGAGAAGCTTCAATTTATTTACTGAAACTCAAACATAGAGCGCGCCCAGGCAGCTGTCACTTATTCAGAGAAATGATAAAATGAGGACTGGAAAAATAATCACAGTTTGTCTGATGCACTCGCACTTTCAAGCACACATTCACACAGTCAAAGCAGGAGGAATGAGAATCTGAATGTTGTGACTAATGTTTACATGGTTAAAAGTAATGATTAAATAAATTATGAAGGAGGTCAATTAGAAAAAGGAACAGTTCTGTGTCACAGGAACAATAAAAGTGCATGAACCAGATATCGGAGACCTTAAGTTTGCTGGACATCCTGGTAAAGGCTGAACAAAAGTGAGGGAGGATGACAACAGGACAGGACGTCAGCGCTGGGAGGAAGTGGAGGACGCGTGCACACAAACGCACCATGGGACAGACCAAGACAATCACATTAAATTAGAAGTGAACACACAACGAAGAAGCAAACGCAACATGTAAACCCTTCTCCCTTTTCTAATTTCAGCGCTAAAAAGACAAGGGAATTTAAAAAAAAAAAAAAAGAAAATCCCACCTTCCAGACCCCATTTCCCATCCCTCTCCCCACCCCTTACACCTGAATTAAAGGCTGCCGTATGAAAAGGCCAGAGTCCATAGGGCTTCTGCTGATTTTTTTCCTGTTGGTTTAAACCTTTCAGAGAGAAGCATACAGCAGTCTACCAACCGGCTCCTCTCTCCTCTACAACTCATCTTTCCGTTTGTCCTCTTCTGTCCCGGCGTCCTCATCTGTCTCTTCATCTTGCTCAGGCTCCTCCTCCTCCGGCTCCTCGTCCTCCTCCTCGCCCTCTTCCTCCTCCTCGTCCTCATCTTCCTCGCCGCCCTCAGCGTCCGCCTTCTTGCTCTTCTCCTCCTCCTCCCTCAGTTTCCTCTCCATGTCCTCCTGCTCCTCCTTCATCTTCTTCTCTGGTCCCTGGTGGGGAGGGAAGGCAAGTTGTTTGAAATGTTAAACAGAAGCGTTGGAGGTTTGTTTGAAGGTCTGCAAATACTCTGATGTCATTTAGAATCATGTCTCAGTGTACATTTCCTGACAAAATTGTTTCAGATAAAGGTTCATTTCACAGCACTTGACCTGTAATTTACACATCTTGGTTTACGTTTGTAGTGTGCCGAGATATGAACAAAGGCATCTACTGTCACTTTAGTGTAAGATTAAAAAACCTTTACATTTAGACACATCTGACAGTAGAAAAAGAGCTCCCGACAGAAGGTTGATGATTTATAAATATATCATGGTGTAATCAGTCCATACTAACCTATTTACTAGGAGTCAACCATTGTTTTTTTCATGGCTAATACTGATTATTAGTGATCACTGCAACCAATAAATGACGTTAGAACTGATCAGCTGTTACGTTATGTCAAGTGATAGGTGAAGTGGTAAGTGTGTTGATTATTTCATTGGGCGGAATGGAAAAGGTGCCAACTGAAGCAACAAAATGAGCAACATAAGGATCTGAGAGACTTTGACAAGGACCAAATGGTGATGACCAAGTGACTTTATCTCTGTGAAACTGCAGGTCTTGTTGGGTGTTCCTGATCTACTGTGGTTAGTACCGACAAGCAGATCAAGCAAACTGAACTTCTCTGGAACATGACATTATGACCTCCTGCTTGATACAGTGTAGGTCTGATCCAAAGGCCTGGTCTCTAAATAGCTACTTTCCCACTAAAATTTCCAGGAACTTTTATTTCTCAGATTTTATTTACCTGTTTAATTACCAGAATTCCTGATAATCTGTGTGATTTTCATTTCCACAGCACCTCAATGTTCAGGAAAATTTATTCAAATCAGGCTGACTTATGCAGGAGTGGTAAAAGAAACTGCACTACACCTCCAGTCCAGTAGGTGGCAGCGAGAAGAATCTTAAAGCCAAACAAGCACGATGAAGGCATAAATGACTGACAAGCCCACATGATCAATTGTGCGAGGATGGAGGATGCTCAAGTTTTTCTGTTAACTGTGTTTTACTACATCACAACTAAATACATGCAGTGAAAAAGCAATTTTTCCCCAGGTAATTTCAGAGGTTTTTCAAAAGACCACTCCCCCTGTAGTCCAGTTTACCCCACTAGTTATCAGAACCGAAGAAGTCTCTTGGATGAGAGAGGAAACGTTTTTAAAAGAGCTAAGCCAGTCCAGTTGAACTGAGAAGAACTACCAAGAAGAACGATGACCTGGGCAAATGAGAACCTACACAGACTTCCTGTGGAGGAAAAGGGGCTAATGTGTGTTATGGTTTCAGGCACCAACACATTATCAGCTGATCCTTTAAGTCCAATAAGTTGCATCATGGAGCCTCCACGGACTGCATTTGTTTGTCGAGCACATCCCACACATGTTATGTTTGATTGAGATCAGGTTGTCTTTCCTTAAGACAACATTTAGTAGGTATTAAAACTAGGCACAGACCTGGAACATCCACCAGACCTGCAGCTGTAGAGATGCTCTGATCTATTCATTTGACATCATAATTTGTGCCTTGTCAGAGTCACTCAGTCAACTACACTGGCCACTTTGCTGCTTCCAACACATCAATTTCAAGGTCTAAATGTTAACTTGCTGCCTACTATACACCACCAAAGGAATGTTACCATTGTAATGGGAATGAGGAGAGAAAAAACAACATTTTTGCCACTTCTCCTGTCAGTTTTGATAATATTGTGGCTGATTAGTGTATAATTGCAAATTTTCATCAACATGTTTTCACACAGAAATGAGGGATTATAAATAAGTGCTACTGAATAATAAATGTTCAATGTTCTGTCAACAGGACGTTGCTCATGATGAGTAAACAATCAGACTGTGCTGTGGATGGGACATTACTCAGACCACAGAGTGACAGCAATAGACAAAAATAAATGGAATGATGAAAATATAGGCTCCAATAAGCAGTCTGTCCTCACTATCTACACCAAGTTCTCTCCTTTTTGGCTTTTCATTTAAACAAAGGGAGGTATATGGACAATGAGATGTAAACCTGAAACTCAAAACACAGTGGTTCAATACCACATTCTAGTAGATGGGTTAGAAAAACAAACTCTTAATGACACTCAGTAAATTGCACATGGCGCTCATGAAAGAGAGAAAACAATTCAGACAGGATACAGAAATACCGTTATAAACATTAGGATTTCATAGTCTTACCTTAGTTACTCCCCAGGTCTGCTTTCCAAACTCTTCTGCCTCTTTGATGTCATCGGTGATCAGGAAGTTGTCAAAGATGGTGCCAGACTTGACCTGAACACAGACAGTATATTTTTCATGAAATGCAGTCTGGGCCGGAT
Source organism: Sphaeramia orbicularis (assembly GCF_902148855.1). Classification (NCBI taxonomy): domain Eukaryota; kingdom Metazoa; phylum Chordata; class Actinopteri; order Kurtiformes; family Apogonidae; genus Sphaeramia; species Sphaeramia orbicularis. The sequence continues at coordinate 30,477,991 of NC_043960.1, read as the reverse complement.
CCAGCCCCTTCTTAAGTCATGTCATTCACTACCACCAGCTCTTGTTGGGTGATTAGTCTCATTACCTGCCACAGATCCAGACCCAGCACTCCAATGTTATCAAACTTGTACATAGCGGCATCATGAGTGTACTCTGGGTTGTCGATCTCAGGGTGGACCCAGGCTCCCTTGTAGTCAGGGTTGTCAATCTGCTTTGGTTTCCACTCGCCCTGTATAGACAGCAGGACAGCAGTGAGGATTACAGATGGTCATTCAAGAGCAGACCTGCACCTTTAATGTACATTACACAGTAGACAGTCTGTACCTTGTATTCTGGGTTGGAGATCATGGGAGGTTCCCACTCTCCATCCATGTCCTCGTCCCAGTCGTCAGGCTTCTTGGCATCAGGGTCTGGGATGGTTTCGGGTTTGTCCCAGTCCTGGACAACAGAATCATATGATTTAGCTCTGTCTTCGTGTAATGAGCAATGTTCAACAATAAGTAGAACTGTTTGTTTGAATTAAAATTGGTTCCAGACAGACTGAAATTAAGATTAGCACCACTTACTGTTTATGTTAAGGATTAATTTAACTCATCAGCTATATCATATTATACAAGTCAAGTGGTCTCTGTGTGCGTGCATGCGTGTATGTGTGTGATTGGGGATTCACACAAAATCCAGAAAAAGCTGACTGCTGCAGTGTCATACTTATTTTGGTCAAAGAACAGACTAGCGAAAACAGGAAGTTGATAGGACCAACATTTTGAAAGATATTAGTAATTTTGGAATACAATAGCCTTACAATCACATTGCTATACCCAGAACACTTTGGCAGTGACTCCTGGACAAATGCAGTACAGCATGCACGAATACACAACAGCATAACTACCACATCTACAACCCGTAGATCCCCATGAGTCAACACGCTAGTACTGACTAATATTCAACAAATTACATTTCTATGAGCATCTGTTGACAGTAACATCAAAGAATTACTTCTGTTTAAGCCGTACAGTTCTGTGCAAAACTCTGATGCTATTTTTGCTTTGATGTTTTTGCAGAGTTTTAATGCATATGCACAATTGATTAAAAATGATCAAAATTTATGTTGTTTTTTGACGGGGCTGTGTATTGTACACTGGGTAAAAAAAAAGGATCATTGCACCGTATGAGGTTGTAATTTGGATGCAAGTCTCCATATTCAGTTACAAGAAAAACACACAAATGGTATTAAAACTAGAACCAAAGCAAACAAAAGTTAGTATTAAATGTAGCCTCTGTCCCCATTTGACACTAACATCTCCTGAATGAAATCGTTAAAAGCTCACTGTACACTGTTCTGTGTGTCAAAGGGCTCATAAAGCTAATTGTGTTAAGTATTCATTCAGTTTATGAATTCACCTATTCATTTCCCCTTTAAAATGTAGTTTTCATATTTATCTCTAAATTCCTCTATTTAAGACTTAACGATTGCATTTAAAAGATTTACTTCTTGTCTACACTATTACAAATCCCTTTTAAAATGCAACTGTTCATTGATGGATTAATATTCAATTTGCTATGTTATTTTCATTAAACTCTTGCTCCAGATAAATAAAAAAATAAATCAATGTTATCTCAAAACACCATTACACAATAACTGTTTATAGTTTATAAATCTAATGAAACCTCATTTCATTTCATTCTGTTTAATTATTTGCTTGGCCATCCAGGTCCTTCCTGTTGTCCTCCACTGTGAAACCCTACATAGTAACTAACAGTAGATTCAGTTAAATAGTAATAAATCTCCAGCTACATGTGTGCAGATTTCAGTACCATGGAGCATTTTTTCTCAGAAGCTTCCTTATCTTTGATCCTTTAACAGTGAGTTGACAATTAACTCCTCCAAGCATTTCCATATGTTTCAGTGAAATCCAAGAGCCCTTTTCTTTTTCTTTTGTTTAAGTTACCCAGAGAACTTGGTGACACTGATTTTTGAGCACCCAGGTGCATTGTGGGATATGTTCAGTTAACTGATATAAACTTGGTAAAGTGATTTTTGATGGTATCTGAGATTTAAAAATAGCTACATACAGTGATTGGAGGAGGTTCATCCTGATAATATCAGCTCAATGCTTAACTGTGATACTGATATAATTTATAATAAACCAATATTTGAGGGGAATAAATGGTTCTAAAGCAGCAGTAGATATGTCTGTAAATGTACTGTACCTCAGGCTTAGTGTCAGTGGGATCATCAATCTTGGCCCTGTCATCCCAGTCGCTGGGCTTTTTGGCCTCAGGGTCCTTGATCTTCTTTGCTGGCAGCATGTCCCAGTCTTCCTCCAGCGTGCCTGACTCCACCTTTTCATTGTTGATCCTCACCTCGTACGTCTGGTCTGGGTTCAAGATCAGTGTGTACAGGTGGGTCAGCTCATCATCCTGGAAATAAGAGGTTGAAAAACTCAAAGGGAGGCAGAGAACCTTACTTTTACTGACAATACAAATGTGAGATAGTGAACAAGGTTTGTAAAATGTGTACCTTGCATTTGATGTCCTTCTTGATGAGGTGGTTTTGACCCTTGTAGTTGAAGATCACATGAACCTTCTTTGTGCTGTATCCACAGATGTCAGGACCTAAACACAGGTCATACCATTTCCTTTAACTCCTTAATGATATTACAGTCAAGCACCCTTCAAAATACTTTCATCCAGAAACATGAATGTTCTGCGGTCAGGACCAGCTGCCCCTGAAAGACAAACATGACTCACCAAACATGATGTAGTACTGCGAGTCTCCGTGCATGTCACTCTGGTCCAGGTCAGAGGGGAAAATCTTGACGTAGCCACCTCCGCAATCAATCTTCTGCTCATGCTTGACAGTAAACTGGATAACCAGGGGCTTTCCCTCATTGCTGAAGGAGTCAAAGCGAGCTGACAGGGCATAAAAACGGGCATCCTGGCTCGTTTGGAGACCTAAGTGTAGATGAAAAGAAACAGGAGGATTTAGGAGCTATTAGCAAGTGTCTGTCCTTTTCTGGCCTCTCTATTTATGACTGCATCACTTCCGTCTTACCAACATTTCCTTCACAAAAATGTTACCATTCTTAGCTCAGGGGATATCTTTTGTTTCACACACACATCACACTACACCATACATTCACACTTGTGTCACTGATGCTACTGACCAACACAATCCACCCCACTACATATTATTTGTGTCATTTTAATTGAATTATTTTAGTTAATAAATAAATAAATAAATAAATAAATAAATTTCTGTCACAATTTAGTTTGGTGTGTCTTTTCAGTTTTTGTCATGGATGGAATTGACCAGGGTTATTATAGCTGGAATTGCTCAATCAGGGTAGACCGGTCCTTTCAAGAGCAGATACCAAATTCCTGTAAGATAAAAGGCAGCAGTTGTTTCCTGGGGACATTATCTTATGCTTCTGTGCTTGGAATTTTTCCCCCCACTGATCACGGTTACTTTGATTTCATGTTACCACTGACTTCTGGGTTTTCTTCTATGGATAAGGCAGAAAAGATGCTAATCTAGCTCTGGTGTTTAAAAACAGTGATCAGGTGTCACAAACTTTTCATTGCCTTTGTTGATCACAATAATCCCACCCCCAACTACATTACATCAGCCGCTCTTGTTCTATAGACTACCAAAATGGTGGTGTCACTCTGGAGACAATTCTTCTGAAATGCAAAGACCTGGTATCAGATTGGGTCTCGATTCTAAACCAGCCCATGACCTGCCTTGTTGTAAAATGGGCAACTATAGCAGTAAGACAACATAATTAGGGTCCTTGAGCAGGTTAAACTGGAAATAGGTATGATTACAGTACTTACAAGTCTTACCCATTGTTTTGTAAGGAGTGTATCATGTACCAACCATATACGCCAACCTATTTTACCTACATCTGCCCAGTAAACCACTGATCTACATGTCTGACATGCAAATACATGCATGCATTTGTAACAACCGTCTTGGTGCGTGGGGAATACACTTGAAGATTACCTTTGTCAGCTTCAGCATCACCATAGAACTTGCCAGAGCTTAGTTTCCACTGGCCATAGTCTGACTTGTGCTTGGACTCGGCCCACCGGCTCTTCCACCCATCTGAAAGACAGCAATTCAAGTCAACTGGTCACACAGTGAATTCTTACTCATTTAGTGTCATGGAGTATTATTTAGCTTGTTCACAGTTTACTACAGGTCAAAATACCTGAAACACGGTATTTTCCAACACAAATATGTAAAATTAATGCAGAATTTTAGAGGAAACATAGGTGGCACGGACATTATATTTTATTACATCATCATCACCTTATTCATGCCTTTGTAGTTTGTACTGTTTATAGTACTGTAACTGGTTCAGGACGTTGATAAACTGGAATTCACCCATTAACCCAAACAGGTTTGAGGGCAATATCAAAAGTGAAACAATGTCGGTGGTAAAATTCTAAACTATGACCAAATTACTACACATAATTAATAAATTAATAAATAAATAAATAAATAAATAAATAAATGACATTCAAACAATGTCCCCATAAACTACATATATGGTCACCTCTCTACTTTAGCTAGTCTCTAGTAATCGAGCTAACCTGGTCTCATTTGCGTGAAAAACCAAACGTGGCCTAGTGGTATCGAAACTAAGCTGAAACAAATCAATACAATCACACATTTTAAAGAGCATTTCCCGAAAAGGACCAAATAAAGAAGAACTAAACGTTCTGGGTAGCGGCTATTGAGGGTAGTTAGCTAGCAGCCACTTTTCCAACCCAAGTCATTCATACTGTAGCATAAGAAGACATGGAACCGGCTATACTGCACCTCCGTCCAGAAACTGCTCCTTGAAGTACACGGTAGCGTCAATAGTGACAGCCACCGCTGCCAAAACTGTAAGAATAGCCACGGGAAGCTTCATGTTGGCAGCTACTGTCCAGATACCGTTTAGGTAAGGAACGGCTGATGGGTGAAGAAGAGCTAATAAACCTGAAGGAAACGTAACCTGAGTATTTCAACAGACAGAAGCTCTGCACAGATGGCCGCAGCTCATTGGACGAGCGACTGGCCAATGACAGGAGACCACGAGTTACTTTTCGGAAACGGTTCGGAATGTATCGGCTAGGATCGGAGCGGGGGTGGGGCCGACTAGTGAGTGAGTGCGCATGGTATATTCAAGGACAATGGAACATATGCACGACTGATTTAAAACGATCCAGATTTATGTTGTTTTTTTTGACGGGACAGTGTGTTGAATACTGGGTATGAAAAATACTGGTAAAAAATAAAAAAAATAAAGGATTATTGCACCGTATGAGGTTGTAATTTGAATGTAATTTGGGACGTCAGGGAAAATAGGACAAATATCCTGTGAAAACAACTTATGGGATTTGTCTGAGATAAATTAATAATAATTACAAAAAAAAAAAAGTTTTCCAAAAATTATAGTCAGCCATGTCATATGGTGATTTCAGGTTCCTGGTGATAAGAGTCCAGCAGCGAACAAAAAAAAGTAGTGATAGAGCACCAAAATTGGTTATACATCTGATTGATTGATTGATTGATTGATTGATTGAACTGATTAAAGATTTTAATTAGACTTATAGCAAAGAGTTTTGAGCTCTTTCCTAATTAAGACACATAAAATGGGGACAAAACAAGGGACAAATCTATAATTCTGGCAATGACAGCTGGGGTGTGTGTACTGTGTCAGAATAATGAAAACCGTAGTTAGATCTAAACGGTAATCTATACAATTTCATATTTAGTGACTGACTTGTAATGTGATATTTATAGAGCCAAAGATGGAAGTCTTTATTTGCCTCGTTTTTTCCCTGAACGCGTCATCGATGGGAGGTAGGGGTTCGTGATGTGTTTGAGGGTCCAAAGTTTATGGGTATTAGCAGACTTCGTGGCCAGTGCTGTTAAGTTCATAACATGTGTTTTCTGCTTCAATTTTTTATGTAATTATTTTTCACACTTTTATTTTAAAACACTGTTGCGATATTGGCAGCTCTAAATTGTTTATAACTATATGTATAATTGTTCATACTGTATGTCTTGCATAGTGCAGAGTATTACTGCTATAGTATAGAGCAGGGGTGTCAAACTCATTTTAGTTCAGGGGCCATATTCAGCCAAATTTGATCTGAAGTGGGCCAGACCAGTAAAATAATAACATAATAACCTATAAATAATGACAACTCCAAATTTTTGTCATTGTTTTAGTGAAAAAACACATTGAATTATGAAAATACTTACTTTTATAAACTATCCAAAAAAAAAAAAAATTTTTTTAACTAAAAACGTTAGAAAATTTAGTGCAATTTTAACAACATTATACCTCAACTTATCATTTCTACATGTGCATTATGGATCAGATCTACAAAGACACTAAACACTAAGTAACAGGCAGAAAAATTGTTAAAATTGTGTTTAATTTTCTTTAGACATTTCGGGTTGTTCATATTTGTTCAGGTTATTCACATTTAATTGTTACAGGATAGTTTGCAAATGTAAATATTTTCACAATTTAATGTTATTTTTTGCACTAAAACAAAGAACAAAAAATTAAGTTGTCAATTCTAGATTTTTTTTGGTTTAATTCAAAAAATTTTTACTTAATTGAAGATTTTTTTTTTTTTTTTTTTTTGCTTAATTGATGATTTTTTTTTTTTTTTACTTTATTGAAGGGGTTTTTTTTTGGCTTAATTCAATTTTTTTTTTTAACTTAATTGAAGATGGGTTTTTTGGCTTAATTCAAGATTTTTCTTAAAATTAATTGAAGATTGTATTTTTTTTTTTTTTTTTTTGTGGCTTAATTCAAGATTTTTTTTTTTACTTAATTGAAGTTTTTTTTGTCTTAATTCAAGATTTTTTGCTAAATTTCAGATTTTTTTTTTTTTTTTGGCTTAATTGAAGATTTTGTTTTACTTAACTGAAGATTTTTTTCACTTAATTGAAGATTTTTATTTATTTTATTTTTTTTTTTTTGGCTTAATTCAAGATTTTTTCCTTAATTCAAGCAGAAATTTTTTTTGCTTAATTCAGTTCAAGCCTGTGGAATTTTTGCACTTGGCAAAAACATCACAAGGAATTAATCTGTGGGCAATATTGATTAACATCTTTTCACCTTCCACTGTATTTGACTCTCATATAAAATCAATAACTTCATATTAGAATATACAGATCATACAACATTTTAAAACACCTCCATAAATAAGCTTTTCATTTCTCTCAAAGACAGGTGGTGGTGAACAGAGTTAAATCTGGGCCAAAAGTTTATTATTATTATTATTATTAGTAGTAGTAGTAGTAGTAGTAGTAGTAGTAGTAGTATTGGTATTATAACTGCTAGTTTTTTTTAGGTTTAATATAAATGTGAATCAATTCTGAAATTATATTGAATGAATTTTTTTAATCAATATTTTTCATTTTCATACAATATTGTTTTTGAGATAAATGCATGTTCACCAAGCTGCATAATTTGATGGTATAAAGATATATTTTGTCCACATAAATATGTAAATGCTCAAATATTGATACAAAAAGCTTAATATTGAGCCAACCTTCACAGCTGGAAATAAAATTAGATTTTATATGAAACAGGTGCAACTAAGTCATTTCCCACCACACAAGTTTCTGCTCACAACAAGTTTGGCTACTATTCTATCTAGTTCCAGATGCCTGTTATTAAATATTTTGTGCATTTGTACATCCACTGTCATCTGAAATTTGTTGTCGCTACCTGATCTAGATTTTAATTCTGTATCGGGCTGATCCCTGATACAAATATCATATCGGAGCATCCCTAACCTGGATTTGACGGGCTGACTCGTTCCCACAACTTGCACTCAACAATAATCATCAGAATATTTGCATTGCATATTGTATGAAGGGATTATGGTGAAATGCATGGGAAACTAGATTTGTTAAATGATAGAAAATAATGGAAAGTAATCCATTGATTTTTAAAAACATGCCTGTATTCTGATTACCATGTATTAAAATTGTAACTGTGACGGAATACAGTTACTCATATTTTGTATTCTAAATACGTAATCCCATTACATCTATTTCGTTACTCCCCAAAACTGTCTGTAAGTTGTAATGCACATGTGTAAATGATCAGATGAGGCATAGCATTGTTGAATTTGCAATTATTTTTCTTATGACATTTCAGATTGTTCATGGATGTTTGTAAGTGTAAACTTTTTTTTGAGATGTAAACATCTTCATACTGTAGTTTTAATTTTTTTTCAATTAAAACAAAGACAAAAATTTGGAGTTGTGATTATTTATAAGTCTGAGGTCATACTGGGCTGTATGTGGCCCCTGAACTAAAATGAGTTTGACACCGCTGTTCTAACTCATTATATATCTAGGTTAAATCCCCTATTGAACACGATTTAGTGCATTGATCCATGAAAAACAATGAAAAACAGTTTGATTGTTCAACATTAATACATTGTCAGCATATAAGTCATGACTTCTATTCTTTACTTCAACATTAACTTCACCTGACAGTAACCTAAAACATCCATCTAAGTTCTCTAAGGGTTATTTACAAAGAGAACAGTCGACTGGAGCATTGTCTATTACAGAATGACCTGCCCAGTCACATGACCTAAATCCTATTGAGCTACTCTTTGATGAACCGGATCACAAGGTCAGAAGGAACCATCCAACCAGCCAAGAACCTTTCAGAAGGGTTTATTAGAGATAATGCAAAGTATTTCAGCTGAAAGTTTAGAGAAACAAACTGTTAGTAATAATAGCAATAGTAAGTCTATAAGTTTATTCCGAATAAAGTACTGGTACTGACCAGAGCGTCATGGGTAATGTCACGTCCGTCCACCAGCAAAAGTTTTCACATACACCTGCTATTAAAATCCAATATTTATGAAATATAGGTTGCACTGTCAAAGAATATCAGTAGTCTGTGCACAAATGGATTAGCATTATTTCAACACAGTTCTATGCATTTCTTACAACTTTCCTTTGACAAAAATGCAGTGGGGACGAGATCTCACTGTGGCCTGTGGCACCACTGCCAGAGGTGCCGGTGCCTGTGGTTCACTGTTTCTGGTGCCAGTGGTTTATTTCCAGTGGCTGTGGTACCGCTGCCACTGTTCTATTGGTAAAGAGCAGTTTACAATGGCAGGCGCATCATACGACTATAAGGACGTTCAAGCCAGGCATTAAGTAAATCTGTTTGTTGGTTATGGAATGGGAGTCAGGCTAATAATGCAGACGTAAGTTTGTTCGTGAACATAGACCAGATTTTGTTGAAACGAGTACTTTTGAGATTGAGTGACGCAGACATTTTTTCAACTGAAATTTCGTTAAATTAAGATTTTTTTTTTTTTTTTTAAAGATACGACTTTATTCCCTCAAAATTATGACTTTTATTCTCAATATTTCACTTTATTCTCATAAAATTATGACTTTTTGTGTTCGGCTTTATTCTCATGAAAATACAGGTTTCATCTTGATATTTTACGACTTTAGTCTCGTAGTGACAAGCGTTTTTATTTTCTTATGCAGCCTTAATATGCCGTTGTGTTTAACAGGTTCTTCCAGTGTGGAATATTTAGCTGATTTCTGGTTTTCCAGTGGAGAACGATTATTTTCTTTGTGACAGTCAGGGCTTTGAATAATCGACCGGCTCTATTTGTAAAGTGTCATGAGATAACTTTTGTTATGATTTGGTGCTATATAAATAAAATTTGATTGGATTTGACCAGTATCAATTATTTCAAATTTATTGTGTTCCTTCTGTCTTCTTCTTCCTATCATGCACTCAGCCATTGCTCATACCTTGTTCTTTTCATGACAAACTGCTCCTTTTTCCCCCTCAAACATTTTCCATTGCATATCTATGACATTGGATTGTATTAAAATTATACAGGCCCCAGTTTTCCCAAAAGGTTTTATTATTCATGTTTTCGTTAAAGGGTTGCCAAAAAATAGTGGGAAGAATATGACAATTACCGTGCAAACACAACAACGAAGTCAGTGTTTACAATATGTAAATCTGTTTGCACAAGTACACCTTCTGCTGGTAGTGAGTTGGAACTCCTCTATATAGCACTGACATGGTTCAAAACACCGCTCCGAACAAGGTGCTTCCTTAGCTCACAGTCCAATGCAATTGATAGGAACCCTTGGCACCACACCATGGCACCTGGTACCGAGCTGAGCTGTGGTACCGAGCTGAGCTGTGGTACCGAGCCATGGTCCCATGGCACCTGGTACCGAGCCCTGGTATCGTGGCACCGCGGCACCTAGCCGTGGTAACGGAAGTGAGCCGCCGGCGGTGTCGGTGCCTCAATATGCACTCGCTGTCTGTCCAAAAATGGCCCCTCCTTTGACCCCCTACGGCCATTTGAGCCATAATGTAAATGTACAGAAGGATGTTTACCCACAACCATCATGTTAGCTCTCCTCTGCACCGCTTCCAACTGCCTCTGCCCCACTAAACTAAGCTCAGTTGTCAACAGCCCTCTTGAAAGCACACACTTTAGACTGAAGTTGACACAAAACATACGCTGTGTGTACATTTCAATAAATATGACCGCATATAAAACACTACTCGCCAACAGTCGTGTAGCTAACGTAAGTGGTAGCTTAAGCTAACCTTAGCATTGACACTGACAGATTCATGTTGCTCGGTGCTAATAGCATAGAACAGCTTGGCTGTGTGAAAACAGTGCATAAAGTCATTCTGAATAACGTTGTATAAAATTGAATTCATCCTTACCTTGTACAGAGTGGTCCAAAGCAGCATTATTCTGAGTCCCAGCGAAAAACTGTCCGAGTGCAGCTGAGCTTTTCCTCCTGAAGCAGGAGTGTTTCAGAAGTCAACCTGACCGACATATGTTAGGAGGAAGAACAATTAAACTGTTGTATATGTTATGAATTAAACTGTGCTGTATATGCCAAGTACATATTTGAAAAGTGAAGCACCCTCCCTTTGCCCTTTTTTCAGTGTGTTTCCATTTGTTTCTGTTTCCTTCCTTCTGGAGGTTCAACTGACGGGAAAACCCGTCCGTTAACAGAAGACCAAATCACTCTATTCTTAAACTAATTCACTGGAACTGAATACTAAGTCCTGTTCCTAATAGAAGTTCAAAAACTCACAGTTGGAGTGAAAAAAGCAGAGTTGGGTCAGGCCGTCTTCAGCAGCTTTTCCATGGGTACACACAGTAAACACACACGGGCTGTTCTCCACCAGAGCCCACAAGCTTCTACACTCTTTTCCGTCCTTCTAGAAGGTTCGGCCTGTTTTTCCACCGGCAGAAATTATCTACTGATTCTGTCCCCTTCAGAAGCTCTTGTTTTCTTATTAAATGCTCTTTGGTCAGGCACATCTGCGTTGTTGACCTACTTCCACACACACTGGCTCATTTGGGGTCTTCTTCTCCCTTCTTCTGTTTCTGTGCGGACACCTGCCCAGACTGTGTGTGCCAACGGTCACATAAGCAGGGCCCGCTCCAGGAAGAAAACAAACAGAGGATCCCTCTACAAAACATGTACAAATGACTGAATATGGGAATCCCTGTGGCGGTGCATCCAGGAAGGCTAAAACTAGAGCTGCACAATTAATCAAAACTTAAACTTACAAGAAATACTGCTTTGATATTTACCCTAAAAATTATTGACAACTTGGCATTTATGTCAGTCACAATATGTCAAATAACAAAATGTTATTGTCTACAAGCTGTAGATGTGTCCTGATATTTTTATATGTCTATTTAAAAAAAAAAGGAAAAAGATAGAAAAGAATTATTTAATATAATCATAAATTTAATATAATATAAATGTAATATAATGTAATTATAAATATAATATAATTATAAATTTAATATAATATAATTACAAATTTAATATAATTATAAATTTAATATAATATTACAAATTTAATATAATTATAAATTTAGTATAATATAAATATTTATTTGGTTTAAAATACCAGGCAGCATAAAAAGCATAAAAAAAGCATAAAAGCATAAAAAAAAAGAAAAAAAAAAACATTCTCTCTTTCTATTCTAGAATGTGGATGACGTAAATTTGACGTCAGCCAAGCCACACCCAAAAGGGCAACACGCCAGCGCAGCGACCCTCACCCATGCTCACCCACTCACTCACGCACGCACAACCCCTACTTGGAGTCGACACGCCTCCAGGGGCGGGTGGGTTCTGTTTCCCTACCAACCAAGCCTCAACGGAACCCATTGGCCCCGCCCCCTTCGACGTATGCTCCTGGGGACGTACTGGCGCGCACCCACCACCGCCTCACTAGCAGCACCAGCCAGCCCGGCCCGCACAGCACTGGACCAGGGATGATTATGTTCTTCCAGACGCGGGCGGAAGCCTATCACCCTACCAGCCCCCTCGATAGGTCCGTTGGCCCCACGCCCTTCCGCTCGCACCCTGAGCACCATGCCGACCAGGTGACCAGCGCTGCCCACTCCACAGCTCTGCCAGTACATCTGACCATAGGGGTTCCCACCTGGATTCGTACTCACAACATTCGCTTCGCGAGACATGAGCTTAGACCACTGAACCAACGTGCTGCCCCACTTATAGTCAGCTCGGTACTGTATTTAACCCTTATACAAATTACGTCACGCCTCACCCCTCCCACCCCCAAAATGCGTTCTAAAAGAACGTTCTAAAAAAAAAAAAAAAACACTATTGACATCCTGCCTTGGAAATGAATAAATGCCTCAAATCAAGTCAAATAAAGATAATAATTAATAAAAAATAAATAAAATAAATAAAGATTGAAGTAGCCAATCGCGGAAGAGCCTTTCTAGCCAATCAGAGGCAAGGGTACGTGCAAATTCATGTCTTTGCAAACGGGAGGAAATACCGGATTTAGACCAAAGAAACTATCTCATTTTCATCAACACTTACTATTATGTTGGTCCTCCATAACTTTTCCCCTCACAAATCTTATACAGGGTGTCCCATAAGTCTCCATACATAGGAAAAATAAACGTTTCTTGACATAAACCATTTTGATTTATAGAATATGCTCTATATGACTGCCATTTTGTCAGGAACACATTTCAATGTGTGTCCTCCACTGCTGAAGAAATAGAAAGAAATACATGTTAGAACCATGGAATGGATTACGTCTCCTATGTATGGACACTTATGGGACACCCTGTATATGGAATAACCGGAATATATGTTTCAAACGTATGTCGTTGTTTTGAAAGAATTGGGTTGATTACTGAACACTGCTTGTCTGTCAATTGTTTAACAGGGAAGGTCACTTATTTACTTACAGTGAATTTTGGTTGGAATATAAAACTCCGGTACTCCCCACAGAATATGCAGTTGTGTTTGATTCTTTCCCTTCAGGTTTCAAACCTTTGTTATCTTCTACTATTAGTCCTTCAACAACCATTAGCCCTCAAACTGCACAATCAGAATTATACAGAGGAAATTTACATCCATTCTTGAGTAAAAAAAAAAACAAAAAACTAATAAATGCATTAGAGAAGTGATTCAAAGGGATACAATTTGTAAGCCAGCTTCCATCTTTTTTTGGAGTAATTTATATTCTGATGTGGAATGGGAAAAGGTATGGTTATTACCAAGGAAGTGTTTCATTTCCAATAAAGTGACAGAGGTGTCTTTAAAACTGTTCCACAGGTGTTATCCAACTAATTAAACTCTGATCAAGTTGAAGATCAGTGTCAACCCTTTCTACTCATTTTGTCATAATTCAGATGAAACATTAACTCATTTGTTTTGGGAATGTGCCTTTTGTTCAACTTTTTGGTGTGATATCGATCTTTTTTTTTTTTAAATAGAAAGCTGGATATTTCTTTTAACTTCAAAATTGAAGATATTTTATTTGGTTTCTTTATTACTGATTTGCCTGTTCGGAAATCGTTTTTTCTTAATCTCATTTCCTTATTAGCTAAATTTCATATACATACAAGCAAGTCTGCCAATCAGAAACCCAGCTCTGTGGTCTTTAAATCTTATTTGAAATCCTATCTAGACACACTTAACTTTTGCACTAACCCCAAAGCTGTGAAGACTAAAGCCTTATGTGAAGAGTTTGAGTTGTAATTTATTTTCTTTTTGTTTATTCCTTTACTTTTATTTTATTTAATTTACTTACCTATTTATGTAATTATATTTAATTTCTTCCTGCCTCACCTCAAGCATTATATTTTTTTTCTCCATGCCATGTTCTGGCCTATGTGTATATGGTATTGTAAGTAAAGTATGAAAAAAAGGAGAAAAATGGAAAAAAAGAAAGAAAATTTCAAAAATTCAAAAAAAACAAAAAAACAAACAAACAAACAAAAAAAAAAAAAAAAAAAAAAAATATATATATATATATATATATATATATATATATATATATATATATATATATATATATATATACACACACACACACACACACACACACACACACACACAAAAGTGGCTTTCATTTTGAGGTCAACAGTCAACTAATAACCCTACACCAAACCTAATGCCACTGGAATAAACCTACCTTTTACATGACTAACAGAATATTTCATATTAGTTTGGGCTTTGATCCAAGTTTATGACCAGTGCGGTGCTTCTGTTTGGCTACAATAACAGTTTACCAGGGCCTTAAGCTCTCATTGCTGGCTCAAAGGAGTCACAACATCAACTCAACATTTTCAGTATAAAAAAAAAATAATGGAAAAACACATTTACAACAGCCTTGAACTAAATAATTCAGGCTTTTATGTACATTACAATAAACAGCATTAGATTTAAATCCAAATTAGAAATATTATTGCATCTTTTTAAAACAAACATCTGATTGGGTAATTGAGAAATGAATTAACAAGCAAATGGAGGAGAGAAAATAACATCTTCAGAGGACTTAACAAAAATATGGCAGACAAAAACAGATTTAACATGAACAAAACATTACGATGAGCAACTCGGTGGTGCAGTGGTTAGCACTGGTGCCTCACAGACAGAAGGTCCTGGGTTGGATTTCAACACCGTTGATGGGGGGTGGGACCTTTCTATGTGGAGTTTACCTGTTCTCCCCGTGTCTGCGTGGGTTCTCTCCAGGTACTCCGGCTTCCTCCCACCATCCAAAGACATGCACCGATAGGTTAACTGGTTAATCTAAATTGCCCACAGGTGTGAATGTGACAGTGATTGTTTGTCTCTATATGTTCAGCCCTGAGATGAACTGGAAACTTGTCCAGGGTGAACCCCGCCTTCGCCCCTGTGTAGCTGGGATAGACTCCAGCGACCCTAGTGAGGATAAAGCAGGTTCAGAAAATGAATGAATGAAAACATTATGATGGGCAATGAAGGCCACAATTTCATCTCATTTATATTCAGAAATGAATGTCATTTTAGCAAAATTGTGTAAAAGTTATTCTTAAAGCAGCGAGCTAATAATTAAAAACCATTTCACGATACAGTCTGAAACCACAGACGTAAACAGGGTAACTGCTGATCCAACTAAATAATCTGCTACAGTGCTGTGTAAAAAGTTGGGCATTAAATCGTATCACCAACAGATATGACACAATTAAAGAAAAGCAGTTTCTGTGAATTACAGGCTTGTTATTTTAACCAGAATAAAAGCCAGGGATTGTAGTTTTGTCCTCCGTGAAGCTGTGGCAGCAGCTCAGTCAATGTGAAACCGCAGAGAAGCTGTTCATCTGTTCGACTTTTCCTTCAGTTCATCAGCATGAGCTTCTCCTCGCAGACAGATGGGAAAGCACTACATTCCTCTTTATCCGCCTTCGAGCGACTTTTAAAAACTCACTTTTATAAACAAGCATTTCATTAAATCAGGACAGTGCAGTGTGTGTGTGCATATATTTGTGTATGGAGGTTTGTTTCCATCTATATTGTGTCTGTGTGTTGCTGTATTCAGTGTTGGTTGTGGGTCTGTCTTAGGGGTTGTTTGTGACATATGTGACCATGGTGTTCGTTCAGTGTGTGTTGCTTGTGCCAGAAAGTTTGTATCTGCATGTTAAAATGTTTTCTTATTCTTGTTTTTCCTATTTGTTCTTATCTATGTCTCCTTTATGTGAAGCACTTTGTAACATGTTTTAAAAAGTGCTATATAAATAAAGCTTGATTTACTTACTTACTACAGTGTTGACCATTCAAACAAAACAGACACTATTGTGGTTGCATGTCATGTCAGTTTAGCCAGTCCAGATCATCGTCATCACTGACCAGCAGGGCAGGTAGAGAATGCCTCTTCAAGCTTTGAACACAAACAAGAGAGAAAAAAGAAATCAAATATGAGTGATGTATGAGGAAAGATCTGGTACAACGCTGTCTGACTGAACACATAAGACGGAACACAAGGCAGAGGTCGGGGTTTCAAACGGTGTTTCCCACCAAATCTGAGAGCTCAGTCTGGACTCTACAGACCAGTTCCTCCTTCTCTTCCTACTCGCTGGCTGGCGCAGGTGGTTTGGCAGGAGTTGTGGTCTGGAAAAATGGCCCCTCTCCATTTTCCTCACCCATTCCCCCAGTCAGACTGAGAGAATAGTAAAAGAAGAAGGGATGACAGAGACAGAGACATGAAGCGAAGGAGGGGGGTTAGACAGGCAGTTAGAAACACATGCAGAGAACAGAGCGGAGGGAGAAGATTCAACATTCCTTTTATTGTCACTGTATACACAGAGCATACACAATGAAATTCTGATGTGCTTGTTAAAAACCAGTCAGTGTATCTTTTGGTAATTGGATTTTCTTTTCAGAAAAAGGAAAAAAAACTAGTGCCTGTGTTAAACACCTGCAGATTCAGGACAGGATCGCGGTGCCGACTGGACTCCGCGAAACACGTGGGGAAGTTACTTCAATATGACTTTTTTCCCCCCTTAGTTTTTCCATTTGACGGAA
The DNA here is from genome assembly GCF_902148855.1 of Sphaeramia orbicularis. Lineage (NCBI taxonomy): Eukaryota > Metazoa > Chordata > Actinopteri > Kurtiformes > Apogonidae > Sphaeramia > Sphaeramia orbicularis. The sequence goes on along the minus strand of NC_043960.1, from coordinate 30,461,114 downwards.
ATCCGTCGTGGTGACAGAGAACTTTAATATCTGATATAAACCATGTCACACTCATGCAATATTTCATCAAACATTACTAAGCAGGAAATTGGATTTAATTTACCTTTCTGACTGTTGGGTGGACTGACCACTGGACTTATCTGATTCTGGTCGCTCACAGCTGACTGGTTCTGATTGCTGTCAGCTGGCACCTATAACGGATAAAACCAATAGGAGAGGGACAATAAAGAGACAGGTACTGGGAATGTTCCACCAGAAAGGATATCTCTGGTATCTCTAGATAACTTTACAAGATACAATCAATGCAAGATACTGATTAAAATCTATCACTTATGAAGCTATACCTCATTAATATTTTTGACTGTGGATGGGGAATTTGAAGCTCCACAAACTGTTGAATGCATTTCCTCATCAAGACCCTGCAAAAAGAAGAAAAAAAGAGGGATTAGGGCTGTGCAATTAATCGAAATTCAATTACGATTTCGATTATTACACGCAACGATTACAAAAATTATGTAATCGAGAAAAAATGATTATTAATTTTGAGTCGTTTTAATTCACGCGCACGCAAGCTACCATGAGCTGCTCTGCCCCGCCCCCCTCTAAGCTACAGCTTCCAGCTAGCTGGCAGGTCCACCCCAAGAGGAAAGTTGTACCTAGCGGTCTTGAAAAATGGCAGGAGAATCACAGCAGAAGTGCTTGGTAAACAAAAAAGGCAAGTCAAATTCAATTGTATGGAATCACTTTGGGTTTGATGAAGAAGACGAAGAGCAAAAACACATCACGTGCAAAAAGTGTTTCGTAGTTGTGTCCGCACCGACCGCTAACACAACAAACCTTTTTAACCATCTAAAGTTTAACCACTGCCACCGTTATCATAATCTTATGAAAAACTAAAACACATAAAAACAACTCCGTCTACAACTTCGTCCGCAATGCAATCTTCAGTCTCCGAATCTCTTTACACTGCAACTCCCGTATTAACCTAACCCTAACCCGTATAACCCTAACGTACGTCCTCTAGATGGCTGATGTATACAGAAGGCCTTAACTGAAACCTCACGGCACGCCACTGAATTTACTATGTTTCATACTACATTGAACATACTTAAATTTATAATTTGCACTTTACGTGAGTTTTTTTTTTTTATTGCTACAGTTCTATGGCAAGTCTATAGCAGTTTAATTACAGTGCACTATTTGTTTACAAAAGAAAACATACTTGAATTTACAGTACACTTATTTGCATTCAAAGATTTTTTTGTTTCGTACAAAAGTGAACATACTTTGTTTTAGTGGTTAAAAGCTTTATTTATGTTTAAGGAGTATATTTTACATTGTTTTGCAAGAAAAAAAATAAACAACTTTAAGGTTAACAAATAATCGTTTTTAATAATCGTGATTTCAATTATTGCTAAAATAATCATGATTTTTTTTTTTTTCTATAATCGAGCAGCCCTAAGAGGGATATCTTAAATATGTGAAGATAGGATGTTGCTTATGTAACATTACAAGAAAGGTATTATGGCTGTGCCTCTGAAAGTCTTTTGTAAGACACAAATCCACTCTGAAACAGTTCTTAAGTCACTTAGCCAACCACATGACTACAGTCTGTAGATTCCAAAAACTACTATCTTCTAAGGTAACACTGACTCATGAAATCAGCACTGGATTACTTCATTGTTTATCTACTGCAGACATGTAAGTCAACAACCCACCGTACACACTTAACCAACACAAAAAAAAATCAAGTATAGTAATTCAAGTATTTCTCAAAAACCAATATGATGCTTCTTTCAACTCCATATGGTGGCAGGACCATATAAACCATAAGGACTTCATAAATCACATTTGCTTAGGCCACAGTTCGACACACATATACACTCAGATATACTGACTGAAGCTTTGAAAAGAATGTTATGAGAGAATCCTTCTATACCATCGTCCACACAAACCATGTCCACATAAACTATAACACTGTTCACACAAACCATGCCATACTCATGTCAGTACACAGTGTGTGTACTGACAGGTCACTGTAACACGTGTTTACATTGCTTACACTACTACTACTGCGTTTTTTTAAATCTTAGCCTTTCATACTGTATATCTCCAATTTGCATATATTTTTCAATGCACACTTTTATAATTTAAAGTTTTTTTTTTTTTTAAAGATATGTCTGTATCTTATTGTTTTGTTATCAGATGTATGTGCACTGTCCCTGGCAGAGACCATCTGCAATTTCAGTGCACAACTGGTGTAATCATAATAAAGCCTATTCTATTCACACACAGCATCAATGAAACATGTTTGCATTCGTGAAATTTTGCCCCAGTTAAGCCATAAATCGGATTTAATTTACCTTGCTGACCATGTTAGGTGGACTGACCACTGGACTTGTCTGATTCTGGTCGCTCACAGCTGACTGGCTCTGGTTGCTGTCGGTCAGCACCTGTAATGGATAAAACAAATAGGAGAGGGACAATAAAGAGACAGGTACTGGAAATGTACCACCAGAAAGGACATTTGAGGCTTTAATAAAAGAAACCATCCTCTTGCTGACAAGGACACAGAGGAAAACTTTGTTTTGAATCTCTAGATAGCTTTACAAGATACAATCAATGTAAGATACTGATTAAAATCTATCACTTATGAAGCTATACCTCATTAATATTTTTGACTGTGGATGGGGAATTTGAAGCTCCACAAACTGTTGAATGCATTTCCTCATTAAGACCCTGCAAAAAGAAGAAAAAAAGAGGGATATCTTAAATATGTGAAGATAGGATGTTGCTTATGTAACATTACAAGAAAGGTATTATGGCTGTGCCTCTGAAAGTCTTTTGTAAGACACAAATCCACTCTGAAACAGTTCTTAAGTCACTTATCCGATCACATGACTACAGTCTATAGATTCCAAAAACTACTATCTTCTAAGTCAGCAGTTCCCAACCTATTTAGGCTTTAGGCCACTTTCTACCTCCTACCTTATATACCATCGTCCACACAAACCATGTCCAGATAAACCATACTACTGTCCATACAAACCATGTCATACTCATGTCAGTACACACATACACAGCACCACATTTGCAGTTGTGATATTTTGCCCAAAGTTAAGCCATAAATTGGATTTATTTTACCTTTCTGACTGTGTAGGGTGGACTGACCACTGGACTTTTCTGATTCTGGTTGCTGACAGCTGACTGGCTCTGGCTGCTGTCATATGCAACAGGAGGAATATGGCCCTTGCTACTCTTCAGATAAAATGTTGTTCAACAGTAGGTAAACAGGTTCACATTTGAAGAGCCCATTAAGTTTCCTGGCTGTATAGTGCATGAGTCTCTCCCTAAGTGGAGAAACACCTTTCCACTATAGAAATGCACTGTTTGGAGTCTGCATGACATTAACAGGAGAAGGATGACCGTTGCTGTATGTGCAGCTGTTCTTGACTACATAAGGCTGAACTGCATTCTGCCACCCAGTGCTTTAGTTGTTACATGTTTTGATAGTGCACAATGTCCCCCACAACATGAAACAGTTTCACTTATAGAACCAATTCCAGTGAACTTCCAAAAGAACCACACTGACAAGGCTATGGCAAGGGAAATATTTTAACTGGAGTCCACTAGCAGCCATGGTTTTCATATAAAAAAAATTAAATCTGACTGATTCTCTGCATTACCATCCTCAGTCTCTAAATCACATCTTCCTTCTTTCACTCTACTTCATTCACTATAGATTATTACTGCAATAACATTACACTAATAAAAATAAAAGCAGGTCAGCAGCATTTTGATTTTGTGATAGGACAGTGATAGGAGCCACATTATGATTTTGGGTCCAAGAACCTTGTGAGATTAACACAAACCAGGGTTATCACTATAGTGATTTTGACATCAGATTAATTTCTGATTGTTTGATTCTTATTTAAAAACATAACTACAAGAGACTAATTACTGAGAGAGTTCAGCTAGACGCATGCTTCAAAAAACTGTGAACCAATAACAGGAGAAAGACATTCAGATCCTCCTCTACCTGTTCAATCTGTCAATCCCAAACTGATGAGTACTAAGAACTAGTGTAAAGGCCAACATTTAAAGCAGGCTCAGCTGTGTGCTGATTGCTCAGAACACCTGCCCCTGGCCTCCTCAGTTAACTACATACACCAGGTACAGGTCAGGTTTGTTTCCCCCTCATGTGTTACACAAAGCAGGCCATGAACATTTTAAAGTTGTCAGGATCTGTGCTTGTGACTCTTTGCTCCTCCCTTTTGGTTATGGACCTGTGCCTGTGCGACCCTCAGCTCCACCTTTTCATTTTCATCATCAGATTCACCTGCTGGCGCTGCATGGCTGCAGCCAATTACCTTCAGCCTATTTAAGGCTTTGGTTTGCAGCCATGCAGCGCTGGTCCATTACGCCTCACTCCTTTCCATAGCCCGGACATTTGATCATATTCATCCACGGACTCTGACTCAGGTTTTGTATGTTTTTTTCCTATGGACTCTACTTTAGTTTTTGTATTAGGTTTTTCGTTGTCTGGTTTTCATTTTTTGTTAAATAAACTTGTTATTTTTTCCCTTCAGTACTGTGCATTTGAGTCCTCTCATTTTCCCTTTTGTGACAAAAGTGGTATCCTATCATCACTTAATCGTTACAGTATAAACTAGAAGCACTCGGAGAGCGCAGACCCCCGCCAAGGCTGATCAGTGGCCCCCCCGTGGGCCCCCCCACCCCCGATCACCACCAAAATTTAATCATTTCTTCCTTATCCCATTTCCAACAAACCCTGAAAATTTCATCCAAATCTGTCCATAACTTTTTGAGTTATGTTGCACACTAACGGACGGACAAACAACAACAAACAAACCCTGGCAAAAACATAACCTCCTTGGCGGAGGTAAATATCCTGCTGTGGTTCATATTTTCCCCCAAAAGCCAAACCTGAGCTGTCCTGCTGCTGTCTGTCCTCCTCTCCCCCTGCCCCGCATGCACACCGGAACGTTAACGAGGCTTAATTAACAACCACCGTAGCTTGCTGCACATACAGAAAACTAACAACGGTGTCATATTATATACAGTGCTGTTACTTTTCAATCATAAGGCCAAACCTGAGCTGTCAGACTGCTGTCTACTCTCTGTGTACACTTACAGTTAAAGACTGCACAACGTAATGTTAATTAGGCTTAATTAATGAGCAAGCTATAGCTTGCTGCAGGACACAAAACCAACAATGGTGTCATAACATATACTGGTTTATAACTATTGAATCCAAAAACCAAACCTGAGCTGTCGGCTGTCCTTGACCTCTTATTAGCAAAGCTTTTAGCCATAGCAGCGTTAGCTAATGAGCGTTAGCTCTCTCATCTAACTTTACCATGTGCAAAGAACACACACATCGATGGCTTGACACACAATCAGCAAAAAGAGGCTGAATTAGATTAAAAACCCTTACCTGTATGGGTTTACTCCGTTAGTTAGTCCACCAAGCAGCGACTTCTTCCTCCAGTATTTCATTTTTAAACGTCCTGAAGGTCTGGAGACGGTGTGGGCGGACCTTGGAGTCGATGTATTGTAGGTACCGCCCACTGATAAAAAAACAGCCAATCAGAAGAAAGCTAGTCAAATCGCCCGCCAAATTTGACGTGTGTATCGAAAATGTGTAAGGAAGTGCAGTTCCACCACTGGCCAGTGGCGACGCTGTCCTGTACACTAGGATACACTCAAAGTCAGGTCAAGTGGTACATAAGAACTTTCAAAGAAAAAGCGAAAAAGTGTTATTTAGACACTCAATAACACAGTAACACTCTGTTTTATGAGGACTCTGGCATGGTCTGGCTAAACCACATAGGTCCTCGGAGCCCAGGTGCGTAGTCAGGTGAAATGTCCCTCTAAACCACAAATACCAATGCACACACACACACACATACACACACAAATTCAGAGAATACAGTAATGAATGGTGATTAAAAGCCAAGAAAAGATTAGATGTGGAGAAAAAATTTATTTGGATGTAACCACAAAAACAGTTCTAGGTCTTTAACTTTAAGTATATTTGGATGATACTTATATACATTTACTAAGTTTTAAGTGTAAAAATATTTTCAATGTGCATTTAGGTCTTTTACTTAAGGGTACTTGTTGTTAATCCCTAGAATTCATATCTCGTCTTTTCATAATTATCATTAGTAGTTCCATTTCTCCACTAATGTATTGGACTTCAACACTTTATGAATATCTGTGGACGTTAACATGATATTTTATATAGTTTTGGGCATATTTAAAATTATACAATAAAATGTGCCATCAAAAAGTTCACAAGGTTTTCCTCATGGGTCCATGTGCTTTATCAGATTTGTTTTGACTTTTTCCACTGAACCTAATTAAGGTTTTGAGAAAAGGTTGAAAGGGCGCTACCCAGTGTTGTGTCAGTGGAAGTACAATTCACATTCATTTAGATCAGTGTTTCTCAAACTGTGGGGCAGGCCCTGTGGGGGAGGCGCAAGGGCTTGCCGGGGGGGCATGGGATCCCTAATAGGTGTTTTTTTTTTTTTTTTTCTTTCAGGTTAGAACATGTAGCAGGTGAACTAATGTTTTTCTGTTGGAGCACCCTGGACTCATTTTAGGGACGTACAACAAACAAATCTACTGCCAATAGGGATGGGAATCGTTAAGAGTTTAACGATTCCATTATCGATATTGCTTATCGATCAGATTCCTTATTGATTCCCTTATCGATTCCCATTGGGTGAGGGAATAAAAGAGTACAAACGGGTGTGTTTGCATTAACTGTCTTTTATATTTCCATCTCTGCACAGAAAATATAATATATACAGTATGTACAAATAATAATAACAGATGACGCCGGGCCGGTCTGGGGGGAGGGGGGCGTACAGTGAAAGTGAAACTAAAGACGCTTTACTAATCCCTCTATTGCTGCATTTCTACTACGTGGAACCGGTTCGACTCAGCTCGGCTTGTCTCCCGTTGTTGTGCACCTCATTTCCTTTCCCTTCTTACCTTTGGAAACTTGTATTTGAGGAGTTACGACGTTTGTGTGACGTCATCGCGCATGCACGACGAAGGCGGAATCGATAAGCAGAATCATTAAGCAGGCAGACAAACGATCCCAAGGAATCAAGCTACTGGGAACCGGTTCTCAAAAAGAACCGGTTCTCGATTCCCATCCCTAACTGCCATGGTGATCTGTCACTAGACTAGACCAAGAGATTAGGTTTGGAGAATGGACAAGGATTGGACTGGAAAAGAAACATGTGCAATGTTTCTGTTTTTGCACAGTTTGTACAGTTTGCACTTAAATGTTCTGAGATGTGCAATGGAAACGGGCTCACTGCAGCCACTGATATTGTTAAAATGTTCATCTTTGTTACCAAAATGGGTTTGCTGTTCTAAAAAAAGTAACTTTATTGTCATAGTTGCAAGATAATTGCGCATTTCCTATTTTTATTTGGAAAAATATTGTCTCAGGGGGCAGTCTTGTTGAGTTTATTTGTATTATTCAAGCAAAAATCGAAGTTATTTTTAATTTGCACAACAAATATTTCAAGGAAAAGCTAAAAGTATTGTTACAATACTGATGTTTCTTTCAATAAAAGTTATAATTGCACCACTGTTACAATGTTGTTGGGGTTTAGGGGGGCCTTGAGATTTTTCATCCTCCAAAGGGGAGCCCGACAGAAAAAGATTGAGAACCACTGATTTAGATGTTCAATTCCCTTTTCCACCAGCAGTGAGCGCTGACCTGTTTAAGAAAGATATGCAGGATGGTTGTTTAGCTTCAGCCGACTAAGCACCTTTTTGTGTCAGTTTTGCTTTCTGAACCTCAAATGTAGTAGTGACAGAGCTCAAGATAAGGTAAGGTAAATTAAGGTAAAATAAGATAAGGTAAGATAAGATAAGATAAGATAAGATAAGATAAGATAAAACAAGACTTTATTTATCCCACCATGGGGAAATTTCGCAGTTAACAGCAGCAACATACAAAAAACACACGAGTGAAAATGAAAAATATAAAGAAAAAAAATAGAAATTTGATATTTATCTAAAAATGTATATAAATAAAATATTTGAATTAAAAATGCAATATTATTTACATATTAACATCATCAGTCCAAACTGGTGGCGGTGCAGCTCTGTGGCCATGCACTGTTATTCCTATTGATAAAAAATAGGCTTTATTTCTTATACATTCCTTTACAGATGAGTATAGACAAACAGATCAGAAGAAAAAGACCAAACTGTGGTGCTGTTTTCAGTCCATGACTATGGAAAAACAGCTCTGTTGCTGGAACAACACATTGACTTACTGTTCTCGGCAACATACACTCACTGGCCACTTTATTAGGTACACCTTGTGATGCGATGTCTGTTTACACCCCTGTCTGTGATTATGTGCTGATATATTGTGTGTGATTATATTGTATGTGCTGCTTTTGTATGTTTGGGTTATTATATGTGCTGTCTCTGTATGATTGTACCGATGTTTCACTGATCTCTTTTATCTTTTTTAATCTTTATTGATTTATCTTGTCTCTTAGCTGTCTTAACTCTCTCTTTTTAATCAATGTGCTATAATATATTGTTTTTTTAGGGTGCCTATTGTCATCAGGCCAGGGACTACAGCAGGATACTAGCCATGTTGGCTAAAGCTGCCCTTTTTACTGTTATTGATACAGTTAATTAACTGGGATTGTCCACAACATAATAAACTATTCAATTTCAATTCAATTCAGTTTTATTTGTATAGCCCAATATCACAACAAGATTATCTCAAAGGGCTTTACAGAGTCAGTTGGATGTAAACAACAGTCAAATAAACAGCAAGAAAATGAATAGTGTCCAGGGCATCCCCTGTCCTTAGACCCTCCTTCTCGGCAAGAAAAAACTCAAAACCCAGTGGGAAAAGGGAGAAACCTCGGGGAGAACCACAGTGAAGGAGAGATCCACTCCCATGGACAGACAGGCTAGAGTAAAACACTAAAAACACCTTGCCAGTATCAGGTGTACCTAATAAAGAGGCTGATGAGTAGATCTTCTGCTTCTGTATCCCCTCTGCTTCAGTATTTTATGTGTTGTGTGTTCACAGATGCTCCTCTTCATACCTCACTTATAACCACTTGGTGTTAATGTTACTGTTTCTTTTCTGTCACCTTGAACCAGTCTGGGTGTCCTTCTATCACCTTGGGCATTAACAAGACATTTTCACCCACTGAACAAGTGCCCATGGGATATTTCTTCTTTTTCAGATCTGTCTCTGTAAACTCTAGAGATGGTTATTTGTGAAAATCCCAGTAGATCAGCTGATTCTGAAATACCCAGACCAGTCCATCTGACACTAACAACAACACCTTGTTCAAAGTCACTTATTCCACTTTTCTTCCACATTCTGATTCTCAGTTTGAGCTTCATTAGATCATCTTCATCATGTTTACAAGCCTAAATGCAATGATTTGGTGCAATGTGATTGACTTATGAGACATTTGCAGTTGAGCAGGTGTACCTAATAAAGTGGCCTGTGAGCGTAGGTTTTTAGGCGTTTGTTTCAGCTATTAAACAGTATTTGTTTTTCCTCGTGGTTTAGTATGTTGTTAAATTTTGATTTTATTGTGTTCCCTCAGCATATAGGAACCAAGATAAACTTAAAGAAGAATAACTGCGGCAGTAAAACAAAGCTAAATTGTCAGAAGCTAATGAAAAAGTAATATTTTAGGTTAGATTTTGGGCATTTATGACTACATCTTCTTAACACAGTTCATTTAATTTCATTTTCTGTGTCTTTGTTTTCCTGCTTTATGGACAGTTGAATTGAGGGTTATTGATTTCCATGCTGATAAAACTATCTTTAACCTCCTAAGACCCAGGAAATGTCAGCAAACTACAAGCTTTTTTTGTTTTTTATTAAATAAGTGCGTATATTGGAAACATCATGATGCAACAGTTTTTTCAGATGTAGTTTTTAAAATTTTTATGGAATGTCCTTTGTGGTGGACAGTTTTCTTGTGTTTTCTTTTCTTTTTTTTTTTTTGTATAAAGTTGTGAAACTCTTGTCCACAAATGTGAACAGAAAACCCATAGCTGGGTTTTAGGAGGATACTGTTAATTGGTTTCATAACTCGGTTTCTTACATTAAAACTTCAAGATTAGCTGCTTTTCTTAAAATAAGCACATCAAAAAACATACCCTGCATGATTTGATTTTATAAGATAACAGGAATACAGTGCAGGTGAGTTTACCTCAAGAAATATATTCCTGATCAAAATTTGAAGACTAGTTGGAAAATTTCAAGAATTTACATTTTGCACTGTTGGATCTTAAGAAGGTTCTAAGTAGAATTTAAAAATGCAAAAAGAAGAAATTGGAATGAGACAAAATGAATTTGAGTGAGCAATTTATTGAAAACAACAGTTAAAATGAAATTAACAGTACAGTACGGAAAAAAATATTAGACCCTTGTTTTCTTCAGTTTCTTGTTCATTTTAATGCCTGGTAAAACTAAAGGTACATTTGTTTGGACAAATATAATGATAACAAAAAGAGCTGTTATTTTCCAAGGTTTTCTTGATAATAACCAAAATCACTTCAGTTCTTACATCAATAGATATGGCATTGTACTGCCAAGAACAGTGCTTTTAGGCATTCCATGTTTGTTCCAACAGGCGTTAGTACTTGATTGCATAACCATTGTTTTGATTACTTTTGATGGTCTAATAATTTTTTCCGCAACTGTATATCTATTAGTTCCTTTTTGGTTTAGTGCTAGGGTTACAGTTCAAACTGGAAACAGAATTATTTGCTTAATTTTCTCATTTTTAAGCCCATATCCCCCTGAGACCCATGAAAGCTTTTACACACTAAATAATGACCTTGATTAGAAACAGCAGGATGCAACAGTTTTTTTACTTACATTTTTAATTTAATTTTTTTTAATGGAATGTCCTTTTTTAAGTAAAACTCCTGTGAAGTGGAGTTGGAGTGAAACTCCTGTCCCCTACAGAGGACAAAAATGCATGACAGGTGACAGGTGTCATAGAGAATTGTGACCCCATGAAAATCTGACCACCAGGTCACTTTTCAAGTATGGAAAACTGACTCCTCCCATAGAATTTTGACCCCTTATATGAATTTGTACTGTATGTTAATAAAAGTGCTCTAATTCATTTCTATATCATAATAAACTTAAATATATGTGTATAATTTGAAATTTTCACCAGAAACTACTAAATTAATGTATTCATATAGCCATTGAAGTAAATAATCTGTGTTCATTTTAGAGCTGACATGAAATCTACCCTAAATTATGAAAAAATTGTGAAAAAATAAGGTTTTATGTTTTTATTTTCTAATATATATATTAATTTAGTAATATTTGTAACAAAACCAATGTAACTCTGAATGGGTGAAAACAGATTACAGTAAAGGTTATGGGATTTGAGTCAATAACAGTTTTTTGGGGTAAATAGCAGGGGTTAATCACAGATTCTCAAATACTTCTGAAGTTGGAAGGGTAGATTTTCAGTTTTCATCCACCTGCAGAACAGCTCCCTCTTGTGATCTCCTTGTGTTACTTTAACCACCATGTGTCAAGACAATGTCAACAGACATGCAATGATTCTATTTATTTGTGTGTATTTAATTTTTTCATTTTCTGTATAAATTGTCGTACATTTAAATTACATTTCAATAAATAAGACTAAGTGTTCCCTAAATTTACTCCATAACACAAACAAAGATGACGTGTAAATTAACCCATAAAGACCCAGTCCCACTTTTGTAGCAATTCCCAAATTATTTTTTCTCTATATTTAACCTTAATTATGTGATTTATCGTCATTTATTGTAACACTATCCTCTTTATTTTGTGTTTTTCCAGTAAAAGTCATGTATTTTCCTATATTTGATTTACCGATCATGTAGATGTTCTTAAAAGCTCAGATTAAAGTTGAGGGTTATTATATCAGAAACAGAGAACACTGAAGGAAAAGTGACTTTTTCAGTAAATAATCCAAAACATAAAACATGATATGATTTGAAGTGAGAAGAATTCAGTATTGGTTCATTGTTTTCTCCATTTTTTTCCATCAGTGCTATCTTTAGATTGATTTCAGGATCTAAAGCGAATACCATCAAAGAAAAGTGACAGGACGAACAGCATCAGGATCAAATCAGAGAACAAAAGAGATGTGAAGACGCCAAAGATGAGGAAACAAAGTCACAAAGAGAGGAGATGATGAAAAGTGATGTCACAAGTGAACAGGCAAAGTATAATGTGTAGGTGAGATAAGAAATGAGAGATACAGCCAAGACCACAAAGAGAGAAAAGATAACACATTTTCTATGCATGTGATGAGAGGTCAAAGTTCAGTCATGATTTGATGTGATCTGATTGAATCACAGCTTGAAAAAGAAGTGGTTTTCTGAAAATGGATTATATCACTTGACTTGGATCAAACCAACAGTATGTTTTGTGTGAGGATTATCCTGATCCTATGCAGAAGTCTGGATTCCAGCTGGATTTCTGGAAGAAAATGAAAAAAAGAAAAAGAAAAAGGTCAAATTATACAATTTGGGTCACATAGTATTTCTGCATTTACAGATATTTTGTATTTGATGTGTTTTGATATTAAAATTATGCAGTATGCCGTTATGCCTTTCACTACACTAAAGTAAAAAAGACATTTTGTCCTCATAAATAACCTATAAAAAGGAATCAAATTGAAGAGATTTAATTTATCAGTCCCTTATTACTTTTTAAAAAACACAATCACGAGAGATGTCAAAGTATAGATTGTTCTTGTATTTGCTGTTGGGAAAGTATAATGGAAGGTTTACTGTGACATTACGTCATTGTGATATTTAGTCGTATTTAGAGAATAATCTGAATACAGTAATCATGAAAACATCATCCTAGACAAGATTAAGGTGATATTTTCAGAAAAAAAAAATCAACATAAGTAAGTATCTCAATTTATCCTTGATACTGAAGACAGAAAAGCCCCATGGTGGAATGTGCTGTAGTTAATTTGTTCTAGATATGATGGCCTTGACTGTTCCTCATCACCACACAGTCGGCATGGAACTTGTTTCTTTTTCTTTTCACATCTGGCAAGAAAGTTATGTTTTCAGGGTCATTTGTGTGTCCATCGGTGTGTCACAGTTCAAGACCAAAATCTCAGGTGCTTGTCATAAATCTGCTACATTACAAAAATGCTCTTTTTTCAATAAAACATGACACATGGATAAAGAGGATGATACAGCATTACCCATAAAGACCCAGTGCTACTTTTGTGACAGTTCCCAAATTAATTTTTCTCTATATTTAACCTTTCCTAAGTCATTTATCACCGTTTATTGTAACATTATCCTTCGCATTTTGCATTTTTTCTGTGAAAATTAGACATTTTCCAATATTTAATTCACTGATCGTGTAAATGTTCGTAAAAGCTCAGATTAAGATAGAGGGTTATTATATCAAAAACTGAGAAAACTGAAGATAAAGTGACTTTTTCCATAAAGTCTGTCATTAACTAAACACAAACCCAGTGTGTCCATCCACTGTCATTGATCCAACTCCATGGGTTTTACTGGTGAATCAATGTTGTAGAAGAGGACGGTGTTTCCATGGTAACTACAGAGCCTCTGAACGTCCAAACGGGTCATGTCTGATGACCATGAAAAGATGAATAACTGAATTTTACACCAATTACTGACATGTACTGATAGGATTAGTGGATCAAAAGGTATTAAACAGTTTAGATCAGTAGATGGTTTTGGTTGCCGGCGATTGTTTATGTGTTACGGTATCACAGAAGTCATCCTATAGAAAAAAAGATAAGGCATGAAACACAAGAGGGCACTCAATTCAGTTTTATTATCTGAAGTAGAGTGAAATCTTCTGTGTTTGACTATATATAGAAAGCACACACTAACACCATCGCTGTGAGCAGGGTTTGAACCTGCGCGGGGAAACCCCATTGGATTTCAAGTCCAACGCCTTAACCACTCGGCCATCACAGCTCCCCAAGTTAGCCCTATATCAAGCAAGTGACTGTTTTTGGTCATTTCCACATACATTACAAGACAATGACAGCATCAGTTCCAGTGAGGACAGTGAGTCAATAATCTCAGGTCCAGTGTGGTCTACAGGGTCTGTAAGGTCCACCTCTGCATGAACAGTGAATGTACCTGCTTTGTTAGGTATCATGAAGTAATGGTACTAATGTAAGGAATGATGTTCAAAGGGATGATGTGGATGTGGACAGGGGTCTGGATCAGCACTTATGTTGGTCTAATGTTCTAAAAGTGATGTTCTAATGTTCTAAAATACATACTCCTTTTACATTACATGTGTTTGTCTTGTATTTTTTTTATAATTAATTCTTGCATTTTATTTTATTTTATTTTATTTTATTTTATTTTATTTTATTTATTTATTTATTTATTTATCTATTTATTTATTTATTTATTTATTTTTCCCCACTTACAGGTATGGAGCCAAATATGGTAACTTCACTGACCCTGATTTTCTGCATAATTAAAAAAAAAAAAAAAAAAAAAAAAAATCAAATTTCACAAAAGTTATGAAGTCTTGTTATGTCCTTCAATAACACACTCATGTTGAAATGTTGAATTTCAGAGTCTTTCTATGAGTGCCCTATAAAGGGTTAATTTTTATTTTCATTTTTTCAAGGAATTTTGATGTTTTCTGTAGCTGCAAAGGTCAGTAAAGTCTTGCTCTAATACACCCGTTCAGATTCAGACCAAGAATAACTTGATTAGTCTGAGGGGAGCCTGAAAATAAAAAATGAAAAAACAAAATTGAAAAGCAAGTCAAGAGAGGTTCAATAAATAGCTTGGAAAATCACAGGTGGATTTCAGGTTCAACATGTTCATGACAGAGCATTGGACGTTTGGGCTGGTGGGACATGACTGAAAGGAAAATATACTTGACATAAACTAAATTAAACAGTGAGAGGGAATCTGTAATGAAAGAGAGAGAGACAGAGACAGACAGACAGACAGACAGAGAGCTCAGAGACAATCAGTGGAAGTCAAGACTTTAACCAAGGCAAGGCAAGTTTATTTGTATGGCACATTTCCGCAACAAGGCAATTCAAGGGGCTTCACACAGGACATTGAAATACAATGACAGGGAAAAAGAAACACATTTAAAACATTATAAAATAAACATGTAAAAGGTGATTAAAAACAGCAAGTAAGAAAACAACACATAAAATCCAAAAATATAAAAACACACACATATTAAAGTAAGAGTTGCAGTGCAGAGTTTCGAAGGAGAATATAAAATGTAAAAAGTCAAAAGCCTTTTAGTCAAAGGCAGCAGTGAACAGGTGAGTCTTTAACCTTGACTTAAAAGAACTCAGACTCTCAGCAGACCTGATATTTTCTGGTAGTTTGTTCCAGATATACGGAGCATAGAAACTGAACACTGATTCTCTATGTTTAGTTCTGACTTTTGGAACACAGAGCAGACCTGCACCAGACGACCTGAGTGGTCTGGATAGTTCATACTGGACTAGAAGGTCTTTGATGTATTTTGGGCCTAAACTATTCAGTGCTTTATATGCTAGCAAGAGAATTTTAAAGTCTGCTCTCTGAGAGACAGGGAGCCAGACAGGGAGCCACTTGAACATCCATTCATTCATTCATTCATTCATTCTTTCATTCATCTGAACCCGCTTTATCCTCACCAGGATCATGGAGGTCTCTGGAGCCTATCCCAGCTACTTATGGGCGAAGGCAGGGTACACCCTGGACAAGTCGCCAGTTCATCACAGGGCTGACACACAGACAAACAACCAATCACTCTCACATTCACACCTATGGGCAATTTCGCTTGAACATCGTAGCGCTGGTAAATGACTGATGTACTGTTTTTTACATCTAGACAGGCCAATCAGACATGGAGTTGGACTGTGGTGTCTTCTGTAGCTGCAGTGATCAGTCGAATTGGGATCTAACATGTTCTCTGTTGTCAGTCGACAGATGTTCAGTGAAGCTGTTTAGGGCATCAGGATTAAGCAGGGGAAGCACATTGGATTTTTAACACTGACTGTGGGATGCAAACTGCACGTGGACAGACGACCCATTTCTGAACAAGTAAAGTTCTTCTATTCTTCAAGTGCTGTTGGAATTCTTGACCTGTTATCAGTTTTTTCTGTCCTCTCTGCTCCTTGGTTGGAGGCGAGGTTGTACCTTCTACTTTGCAATTATTATTTGTAGTCAAACTATGAAAAATATTTTAGAAATTACGAGGAAGAACATCACAGTTACGGGGAAAAAAATCAATGTAGAGAGAAATTAAGAAAAAAAAATCTCTGAGGCATTTTGGAAGCAAAGATAATAATTTAAACAAAACTAACCAATGCAATTCAATGATATTTATCACAATATAGAACCATATCATGATATTTGTCATTATATTCTTCTAGCCCAGACCCCTGTTAGAAAAGAAACACCTTAATTCAACATATGTGAATACTGTTGTCCATATAGTGTATATATGCAAAGATTTCTTGCTTAAATCCCATAATCCCATAATGCATTGCTAACACTAACATCAAACATAAATGAAGGTCTAATCCCACAGCCTGAACCTTCAAATACACATTTAAAATTAACCCTTAAAGACATAGACCTTCTGGCTCTGACTTCTAAATTAATCCATTTGCTTCACTGACTGTTTACCTAACAACTAATTATTTGACTGGTTGCTTATTTTCATATTCAGCAAATTCTGTGAAAACCTGTGAGGTGACCTTGTTGTGATATTGGACTCTACAGATAAAACTGAATTGAACTGAATGGAATTAAATTAATTTTTCCTCTACATTAAACGTTTTCTATCCTTTTCCCGTTTTGTATTTTTTTGTGAAAATCTGGTATTGTCTTAGATCTAATTCACTGACCATGTAAATATTAACAATAATAATAATAATAATAATAATAATAATAATAATAATAATAATAATAATAACAATAATTCAAAGGTTCAAAACAGAGGAAACTGCAGAAAATATGACTTTTTTCAGCAAATTTGTAAATAATTGAAGGTACAAACAAGCTTCTGAGTTTCTGAATGACAAAATAAGAGCACACTTGATCGTGAAAAGCTAAGATATTGCATTTTACCTGATATTATTTAAATGTTTTAAAAGGATTAGAAGGCCAAAAGCTGTCTAACATTTTAGACTAATGGATGCTTTTGTTCACCAGTGGCTGTTCAGGTCTTTGAGGGTTAAGATGACCAGTGAAAATATCCTTCCAAAAGCAGAAAATATCTTAATTGTGTCTGAACACACACACACACACACACACACACACACACACACACACACACACACACACACACACACGCTGTGGTTGTTCATTGTGTGTGTGTGTGTGTGTGTGTGTGTGTGTGTGTGTGTGTGTGTGTGTGTGTGTGTGTGTGTGTGTATCGGGATAAAGACAGTGTCTCATGAGTGAAATGAAATATCTCCCAGCTGAGGAGATGATGCTTGTTTTCTTCATGACATCATCCTGATTTAATCTAATATGGGCTGAACATAAAATTATTTATCTCCTGCATTTTCAGTGACTGGCAAGTATTTTCCAGTAATTAATGTAGTTACAATGTAGTTGCTCATAAAATCTAAGTGAATACAAACATTATTATACCAAAACACAGAAGAAAAAGGTTCTTTTACAGCAAAATAACAAATGTTTATAACCACTGATGTTGTTTCCATGTTAACTACAGAGCCTCTAAGGGCCCAAACGGGTCAAATCTGATGCCAGTGAAAAGCTGAGAAACTACATTTTAGCAGAATTATTTCAATATCTTACAAGAAAGTTGAAAAGTTCTCAAACATATTAGATCAAAGGATGCTTTTGGTCATCTAGGTGGGGGTTAAAAAGGGTTAAAGCTTCATTGATTTGGTGATGATACACAACATTATCCGTTTTTCTTGGCTGCATAATTGTAACGTTGTTCATGTGTATTAATGAATTATTATTTGTGCAGAAACCGAAGTTGATTGATATGACGCTGCGAGATAGAAAACCACAGAGATCACATGTTTACTGACCATCAGGTTATATTACCAAAGCAGGTAATTCCCCCAGGGGCCTCCCATTTGTAAATGTATATGTAAGAAAGAAAAAAAATGTATCAATATCATCTGAAGTGGGTTCTGTATTGATATGTAATTTGAGTTTCCTGGTCAGTACCTGTGTCATGAAACTGATGCAGCTGCTTTTCCTACTAAAATAAAATAAAATAAAATAAAGAGTGTTTTTATGTCACGTTTCCACTGATTTGAAGGTACATTTATCTTCTGTGTATTGTAATCTAAATGGCATGATTTGTTCCCTCTTAAGTAAATCAAAATTATTTTTTTTTTTGTCTCCGATTTGTATTTCCAGTCACAGGTTATTTCTGAGTGGTTTGATTCCTCTCTCTCTTTGTTAAAGTTCTATATTCTGTCTGTGTCCTCAGGTAGGCTCTAGATGGGAGTGTCTGTGTTTCTGTAGATCTGTGATGCATTGGAGACCTGTTCAGGGTGCCCTAGAGCATGCTGGGATTGGCTGCCATTCTCACCAGACCTTCAAATTAATAAAACTGCACCGATCGCTACCTCAGCTGACAGAAATGCTGCTAATGAAAAAAGCGAACATACAGTGTGTGTGTTTTTTTTAATTGACATGAACGCATTACTACTTGAAACAGGCAGAGCTCGATCCGTCTGCGTCAAGTCACTAAAGTCAGCGAGATAAATACCGGAAGTAAAGTAATTCTGACTTCCAGATAAAACACTCAAACTTTATTTATTTATTTATTTATTTATTTATTTATTTATTTATTTATTTACTTGGTGTCTTAGGTTTCATTTGCTTTTGTCTAACCAGCATATAGTGGGTTCAGTCAGCTGACACTCATTGGTGCTGGATAAACCATTGTAACAGTACAATAGAAGGAAATAACTTTTTCTTTTCATATGCATCTAAATAGTTCATCATAGCTTTCATTTAATGGAACAGGTAGTGTAGGTATGCATGCTGAGGCTGAAAAGAAAGCAACTACTTTAAAGCTATCATATATTTGTAAATAATAATAATAATAATAATAATAATAATAATAATAATAATAATAATAATAATAATATTTTTTTTAAAAATATATGGTAACCAAGAAATTATGATGATATATTCTGAAAGCTAAATTCTTCAATGCATAAATATTTTCTAAAACACTTGGACTAATAAGGTTTGGTTAGTGGTGTTTGACTTCACATAGAATCTAAATGTACATGCAACTTTAAGCCACAACCGACATTTTTATTGTTCTATTAACATCACTTTTGCAAAAATCTTTAGTCATATATGCTATTTTCCAATAGTTCAATTTGGAAACAAAACAGGGAGGCGACTGCGTCTCAATGAAACTACATGGGTTAAGCTGATTTACGTGAAGTAATGCCGGTTAGTTAGTGGAGCTTTTATTGTGAAGCCCTACACCGGAAGTTGTCGTTGCTAATGTTGCTAGCTTTGCGCTGATCTGGAAGGAGTGACTCGTTGACTGCGGCGACCGCAATTTTGGAAACATGGGAGACATTGTGGGATTTATTCTAAAGGACTTTTAAGAAGCACTGGGAAAATGGCAGAGAGGTGAGTCGGAGCACACACATTGGGTGTTTTTCTGTTGTTTTTTTTAATCGATGCTGTCTTATCACAGCGAGCTAACAGCGGTTTCCCTGTGCTGCCGAGCGCGAGACGGGTGTTAGCTAGCTCGCGTCTCTTTCGCTCACACGATATAACAATTTCCATAATGAAAAACATGTCTTTTTATTGAGCCTTGTTGCCGGCTTCGTTGCTGTATAGTTGGTTGTGGGCTTGACACGTTTCTGTGGGTATTTCCCCGGCGTAAGGAGCAGTGGGGAAGGGACGGAGGCTGCTGGGTATGGCTGATGATGATGATGATGGTGATGATGATGATGATGATGCTGTTGCACCTGTCGGACTAAATTGCCGTCTCTTTGCTGGAATGCAGCTGACCTCCCCGTCGAGCTGGATGCTAGTAGCAAACCACCCACCTATGGACGTGCCCGTGCCGGTGTGGGTGGACGCCTGGCCGGTCAGGTTACCCACAATCCCCCCTCAGCATCCCTCATTCTGTCCTGACGGATGGAGGCGCCTCCCATGAGGAGAAGCTGAGGAAATGTAGAAAATGTGGCTCCATCCTGTTACCTTTGGAGCACCATCTTACTTAGAAGCAGGGCCAGGGCTCATTAAGATGATTTACATTTAGACCAGTCTGAATTTTTCATTTAAATTAATCTTATGGGGTTTTTTTTTTTTTTGCAGAGATAATGACTAACCTTTGCTACTATGAAAGAGCCAGCTACAATAACTAGTGGCACCAGCTGGTCCATAAAGATACCACATTATAGCAGCATTAAATGTTGGAATCTAACTATGTACATTTACGCAAGTGCTGTACTTAGAGAGAACACATCCCAGCAAAACCAAAAGTGGACCAAAAACTATGTCCATGTGGGATACAGTGCAGCGAGTAGTCTTGAAATTTGGTATGTCTCTCTAAAATAATAATAATAATAATAAATAGAAAATGCAGATTAGAGGTTTAGTATCTTTTTTTTTTATTTTAACAGCTCCCATGGTCAGTTAATACAATAACCATATCTGGTGGGTGCTTTTTTTTTTTTCTTTTTTTTTTACAGTTTTACGTGTGAATATGCACTGCTATTAAACAGTTTCTATATGCACTTTCCATTTGTGCTTAAAAAATCCTATTTGTTTTACATGCATTTAAGAAAGGAACGTGGCAAAAGTCTTTTTATGCTTGGAAAAAGGGGAAAGTCAATACATTGTTTTTAGATAAAAATGTGATTGAGTAATCAAATAATGACTAAATGTGATTAAATGTGTACATCTGTGGGCTGATGAGCAAACTGCAACATACTTTATTCGTACTAACTTATTATTTTAATAAATGCAAACTATTTACATTATTGCACAGTGTCTTAGTTTTGATGTTCAGTTCCTCAGCATTTTACACTATCTATATAAAGTAGTAGCCTAATATAAATCTTACTTCTACAGTTTTACTACCATTGAAGCAGTTTGGTCAGGGATATAAAAATACTGATGTGTGGTAAAAATGAAAGAGGGGGGCTATATATATACATATATATATATATATATATGATATCCTTCTCTGAATTGTCATATTCCTGCTTTGTTTACAGAACATGCTGTGCATTACAGTCACATTTTACAACACAGTATACACTTTAATCTTTATTAACCCTGAAGCTTAAATATAAATGTCAGAGCCTGAAAAGTACCAAGACAATCAGATAGGTCAGCCTTTGGCCAATGGATATTTGGCTCAACAGGTAGCACTTTAGACTGCAATGCAGAAGACCGGGGTTTGAATCCCAGCAATTTTTTCTGCAGATTTTCAAACGGGGGTGGGGGGGTATGTCACCGAGGGCACCGGTAGGTAAATCCGCCAGGTTTACACTAAACTCTTCAGTAACTTCATTTTCTTTAACCTGGCCTTTTTGGGTCCACCTGGCCTCTTCCTGCCCTCCATCACCACCCACCAACTTGTGCTAATGCTCCAGAAAAGACGACTCATGGGCCAAACTAACTTAAACATTTGGGAGGAAAGAATTCCCTCAGATGGTAGAACCCATTGAATCTACTGTGATGTAGGGGGCTGCACTGTCAGAGAAATGGAGAATGAATGCATAGTTGAATGGAGAATGAATACAAGAAGATTAGAGAAGTGACAGATAAGTGTCAAAATAATTTTTCCCATCCAACCAGCCCAAAAGTCCAGATTGACATGAGCCGGCCCATTGGGAGTCCTCCCAAATCTCTCGATTTGCCACTCCACCATTGTATACATAGGAAAACAGAATATGGTGAATGTAATAAATATAATGTACTCAACCACTGTTTATTATTTTCCCTATTGAGCAAAGCCATTTTATTCTTGTTGATCATGATTCATTAACAATGAGGAGTAAATGAAGATTATTTCCCCTTCAATTTTTGTTGTTGTTTCTGATGCATCCTTCATTATAGTATATTCATAGTATATTTCAAATAGTGGAACGGTTCTTCACTGCTAGATGTAGTTTTAGAGTTTGTTGATTGTAAAACCCTGGTCCTGCTATTATTTTTCTTTCAGTAACCAGTGGCAGAAGTCAACCTTCTATTGGATGAAGGGTGCCTTGGTTTATTGGTTAAATGTCCTATTAAAACCACAGATGGTGTATTATTATATGCCCAGCAGCTCATCACTCCTTCACAGTTTTAGTCCAGAGTTGATTTAAAATTCACGAAGCTAAAACCATCTTTCTCAATGCCATTCTCTGGAGCAGCTCAAAGATGGACTAATAATGTCCATGTTTCCCGTGTTTATTGCTTTTAAAATGAGGGTGTGTTCTGCAGACAGCGGCGGCTCCTCCCAATGGCAGCAGACATGCTCATTAGCCTGAGTTAATAATTAATGAGTGTTAAATTAGTGTTGCAGGGGTCAACAGTAGCCTCATGTAAATCAGGGCCAGAGGCTCTGCCCTCTGGACTCAGGAGCATTACACAAATCCCAGTGTGTTTGTCTGAGTCCTATCAAACACATCAGAGGCTTAGTTCACTCAGCCTATCGATGTGATCCAATGCACTGTTATCATCCACAAGTGCACAAATAATTGATGATTGAATCTGGTCTTGTGAAGAGTCCAAATAGGTGTTTACAAATGTTGAGCTGTTTGTGTGTTGACAATTAAACCGAGGTTCTGTGACTTTCTGGGTATGCTGTGTGTTCAGTATTTCATTAAAGGTTTAGTGGATAACTCTGTAAATAGTGACAGAACATGAAAGGCAGGGTTTGAATTACAGGTTGGATGGGGGATCTGACCCTGTGATTAATATCTTCATCCCCTAAAGATGTCAAAACAAAGGGTTTGTGCATATACACAGAGATGTATCCTATCTTGTAGTCATAAATGTTAAATCTGGGCTAATTCTTAACCCAGAATTGTCTTGTAATTTGTAGTATTTAGGAATAACCTTAACTTGAACCTTTGTTGAACATGTCATATGCCTCCCTCACCTCCATCATTGCAGTGTCTGAGCTTACTTTGGTTGCACAACGTGAGTTTCTGATTTATATTGTGTCATATTATGTTTATGTATCAACTCTAGTGTTTGTAGCTTTTGCTTTGACAGAATTTGCTGGAGAACTTGAAGATAAAGGTATCTGTGTAGTAAACCCCACGGCATCCTACAAGAAAGTAGAAAAACACTCATCTACACTAGTACACATGCTTTATGTGGGTGAAAACTTACAGTGTTACCACATCGGCACACTGCAGCTTTTACAGATGACAGAAATACACTTGGTGCTTTTTAGAAAACTGTTCTCCATCAAGACGTCATGAGAGTTTTGTGTAAAGCTGAGCCTTCAGATTTCTGTATGTAGGAAAACCCTGATCTAGCTTAGGTTTCACTAACTTAGTCCTGTCTGTTATTGTGACCAGTGTGGGATCTGTAATGCTGAGTTTTGATTTCTTTTTATTATAATGTTAGGTGCAGATGCTGTATGGCAACTGTGTTCCTGTATTGCTCTTTCGCAGACTTGAGGTTGGGACCCAGAAGGGGTCATGATGCTGTTATTATTGGATTGCTGAGTAGTAGAGGAAAATGTAGAACAATAATAGGATCATTTTCTGAACTGAAATACACTGTTGCCCATAAAGGTGGAAGAACTTTGTTTCCTTCTTTTTATTCCTATTTCTACACATCAGTAATTACCTTTGACCAAGTTCAATGATTACATACGGAGTCCCAGTTACACTTTATCTATCATGAATAAATCACATAATAAATAAAAATAATGAATAAATCATGTCATGACAGGAGGTAAAAAAAATATTGTATTCCAACTTTATGGGCAACAGTTTGGAAGATGCCATGTAAGATGCAGAGAAGAATCAGTTGTAAAAGACAGAAGATGAAAAATAAATATGACATAAAAAATGTAAAAGGTAAATTGACATTAAAGGAGCAACAGAACAAAAACTATGTAGAAGACAATGAAAATGACAAAACATGAAAAAGAGACTTTCAGTGACAGTGTTTTGACAGTAGAGTCAGTAAAAATGGGAATTCATTATATATTTTGTGAGTTTGGGTTTTGAGGAGAGAAAATCTCTTGAGTGATGAGAAAAAGTTTAGAACTTGTTGCTTTACCGGCTTTAAATGTAATTTTGTGGAAGTGATTTTCTGCTTTTGCTGTGTGTGTGAGTCAGATATGCTGTCATTTTGGCTCTGGAATATTTTGTTGGTGACCCCTGAGTCTGACTAAAAGTTGTTGTGTGATACATGTCCTATGAGCTGGTGTAATGGATTTATCACCCACAGAGTAGAGATGGAAAACGCTGACCTCACACACACCCCAGCTGTCATTGTATAATTTGCTGTGTAAAGCTTTGATGCTGAGGTAGGGTTGCATGGCTATATTTTATTTGTTACCAGCTTCAAAATGTGTTTTTTTTTCAGTGTGAGCACATACTGTTATCATTGTAAATACACTGTTTACTGGTTCTAAATGGCTGATCTGCTGGAATCCTCCTCATAATCTCTAAAAGGTCTCTAGTCAGCCCAAAGCCTAAACTGTCAAGTAAAATGTGAAATATTTGGATGTGTGTATTTGTTTTTGTGTGTCTGGGACCTGTCCCATGAAACCAGTCTATGTTGAAAGTCTGACATAAGGGAGGCGTTCATTCCATTCAGTCCATACGTTCTGAACTCATCATCTTTGACAGCTGTAATTCTTGGCTGTTTGACAGGTTTTTTATACATCACAGAATTTTCTGTGGAGATGACCTGACGAAGGTGCTTCATTTACTTATCTACAACTGCATTTTTTCATGGCAACATACTTACACAAACTCTGGCAGGTTAAAGAGGACAACATTAACACGGTCAGTGTTAACAGACCAAAAAAATACTCTCTCTCTCTCTATATCAGAGGCAATTCCTCATAGACTGCAAGGGAAGCTCGGCTTCCCCTAAAATTACGAAAATTAAATGGTTAAACATGTACGGTTGTGTTGACATTTCATTGACTATAAATGTGTTAGAACACGTTCTCTCAAAGACGAGTTCGTTCAGAATCAGCTTTATCACAAATCAACGGATTCGATGTTGTTCACTTCTCATACATTCCTGTTGCACTGTTTTCTCATACGATCTATGGTCGATGCATTTGCCCGTAGATGCTCAGCGTCCATGGACTTCAATGGGACTTCATGGAACAGTTTTTTTCATTGCCTCAAAACTGGACGGTAATTGGATAAATGCCACGATGTTGTCCCGCCCCCAGACGCTCTGCGTCTCTGGGGTGAATAGAGCTGTGGGCAGATCTTGGCTGGGCTGGACGCCAGGCTTCCACGTGCTGATTGGAGGATCAGTCGAAAGGTTGAATCCCGTTTGATTGACAACTATTTTGAGATCTACTCCTTCACTCGACAGACTTCAGTTTAATACCGTCGCGCATTCTGCTTGTGAAATCGAGAGAGAAACCACTACGAAATAACTTGTTCATTTCTTGCACTGTAAATAAAACACACTCATTGTACTTCCTTGTTTCAATTTAATATAATTTCAACGTTTTCTTCTTTACTTGGTACGATAAAGTCACTGACCATTTTCTTAAAAAGGAATGGAGGACCGAATTTATGTTTAGATAACTTGACATTTTTTATGTAAGCCGACAATGAGCTTCCCTTCTCTGAAAGACGAGCAGACGAGTGTATGTATATGAATATAAATATATATATATATATATATATATATATATATGTGTGTGTGTGTGTGTGTGTGTGTATGTATATATATGTATATATATATATATATATATATATATATATATGTGTGTGTATATATCAGGGTAGAGACTGCGATCTGGTAGGATCGGCGATTCTACCAGTTGAGACTCCGATCGTAGTCTCTACCGGTAGAAACTCCGATCAGAGTCTCTACTGGTAGAAACTCCGATCCTGCCAGTAGAAACTCCGATCGGGTTAGGGTTAGGGTTAGGGTCAGAGACTCTGATCGGAGTTTCTACTGATAGAGACTACGATCGAAGTCTCTACTGGTAGAATCGCAGATCCTACCAGATCGCAGTCTCTACCCTGACATATATATATATGTGTGTATATATATGTGTATATGTATGTGTGTGTATATATATATATATGTGTGTGTGTGTGTGTGTGTGTGTATATATATATATATATATATATATATATATATATATATATATATATATATATATATATATAAAATGAAACAAACAACATTTTAATTGTAAACTATAATACACTTTATTTACAAATAGAACCTAGTGGTACTCCCCACCAATATATGGTACAGTGAAATCGACTGAAATTGACAATAGTTACTCAAGGTATGTAAGACTGAAAATGTAAAATTATGACAAATTATGGAATTATGGATAATTTGCATTAAACATGGTATAAAAATAACATTATAGCAGCAGGATTCCATTCTAGGCTGGCCTAGAATAGAATTCCATTCTGGGCCGGCCCGATTCCGTTTTGGGCCTCGACATATATATATATATATATATATATATATATATATATATATATATATAGATATATGTATATATGTATATATGTATGTATGTATGTATATATACATATATATATATATATATACACACACTATAAATACTTTCACTAATTAATGCTTCAAACCACCCATAGTGCAATGTTCTCTGTTAAAAGAAAACTGTGTTCACACTGCCATACAACTCATTTCACGTGAATAAAAGGTCTTCGAAAGGATATTAACACACATTTGGACATTTTACACCCACAAAAGCTTTTTTCCAGAAAAGCAGCTTTATTATGAATAAATAATTGATATCAGAGAAAATAAAACTAACTCCCTGACACTTCATTAGAAGCTGTAGACACACACTGGTTTAACTACCTGTGTGTTTTTTGTGTACACATTATATTTAATTGCACATTATGTGAAAACCTCTGCTTTTGCTTCTGTTAATGAAGATATCCTACATTTCCCAGGAAACCTTTCAGTAACCTTCAGTGAACTTGATATGTAGGTGAATGCGTGGTCGCAGCTGCTGGTCTTTGTCAAATCTCAGCATGTTCTGTGGTTGCTCTTATATCTGTTGGGGTAATTTGACTGTAATGGTAATGTGCGTGTTTCTTCTGTGGTTTATAGATATATTGTGCTTTGTAGATCAATGATTAATAGGTCTACAAAGAAGCTGTTAACATCTCTAAAACTCTTTGCGGTAGTGGTGGAAATATTTTGTGGGTACAGAAATCCTTGAGCAGCTGCAGCCTCCTCTTCTTATTCCTTCAGTGGTCAGCACTCAGCTTGGGGCCGCCTTGAAAAATGTTGTTGACATCCATCCATCAATCCACACATGGCAGCTCCACACTGCACGCGTCGACTTGTCTGCCAGCCAGCGGGACATCTGATCCCAGCAGCAGGGTGGGGCGCTGAGTTGTGTTGTGCCAGCAGCACGTGGTTCAGATATTCACCTAGATCGGACCACAAAGCTGTGGCCGGATCTGTCACATGTCATCATGCTGTCTCCGGTGTTTCCTGCTCCAGGACACAAAGAGCCCAGGTGCTCAGCAGGACTGTGAGCAGAGGGTGGGGTGTGGAATTCAAGTCCAGGTTTCACCTGCGCTTTATCCAAAACAAGGAGCAACAACTACAACATGAAAACAAAGACAATGTGGAAGCATCTTAAAGTATAATAACACTAACAGCTGCTAGATGACTGCAAGGGAAAATGGCCAGTTCTCTAGAAATACAAAGTCACCTGCTGAAACACACTCTCAGTATTTGCATCTCTAATAAGTGTCCTGGTGGTCATTGTGGACAAGTAGCTTTAGGGCTGGTAGAATGGTATGATGTCTGCCATGTGGCAACCAGGTCGCTGGCTCAGTTGGACTTTGACCACATATTGAATCAGACTTTTTTTCCAGCCAGTTTATCTGCAGGAAATGTCTATGATGTTCCACGTGCCTTATTTTTAACATTACCTAGTTACATTCATTGACTGATTATTACATCAGTGTTGTGCACAAAGTGCTGGACCCTCATGGCTTTATAAGATACCATAAATAGAAGTTGCAATGGTCAGATTAAGTTACAGAATATTATCTATCATTCACTGTTGTTTTCAAAGTATTTTGTCCTCCCTCACACAGGCTTTGCAAATAAAATCTGCAATGACAAAAATTCCTTGGTTATATTTTTCTCTATGCCAGCCTTGTGATGAACTGGCGATATGTCCAATGTTAGCTGGGATTAGTTTCTGCCCCCCCAGTGACCCTTCAGAGAGGATCAAGTAGCTACAGAAAATGAACCAAAATTTCTAACAAGTGCCTCATCACCATGGAGCCAAAAGAAATTAACATAACTGAAGGACATTTTACTTTAAATACAATCCCTATATCCTCATGAATAGAAATTTCACTTTCAGCTTCATATAACTTCACTTGAGCTATTATTAGCATCAGCTCAGTAATACATTATAGTGTTAAGTAGTATATTTTTACATTATGTGACATTGACATTAATGTTATCAACCTCAAATGTATGTGTTAATGTTTAGCACTGAAATTGCTCAGTGGCATTTAGCATGAGTTTTTAGTTAGCAGTTTGACCTGTGTTTTCTGTGAGTTAGCATTAGCCTGGTGAGTTACACCTATTGCTCTTCCCCAGCTCCACCCTCCTTTAGGGTCATTCCTGGTTCCATAATGCAGACTCAAGTCTTCAGTACAGCTGTCCACACACCAGTGGGGTAATGTCATGTTGGCTGTGTCCACTTCTTTATACTATATATACTGTGTTTCGGTGTCCAGATGGTGTCATCCCACTCATCACAAAATGTTGTTAAGGTAACTGATCCCACTGAAGAGCCATTACCAATTTTGGACTGTTATGTTACATAAACAGCAATGGTTTGTTGCAAACATGATGGATTGAAAAGCCTCTTGACCTGTATGACCTTTATCTGCAAACATTAAATGACATGGCATTTACAGCTTCTATGAAATGATATTCATATTGTTTTGTGATGTTTGTAAGTATTCTTGTTGTCCTCTGCTCACACCCTGATCAGATTTTAATGTACATTATTAGTCCTGAGCTGAAGGACACAGTCAGATTTGACCCTTTGAAGTTTTTTTGTCTTCACTTTATTTTATCAGATTCATACAGTTATAGCATTTTTAAGAAGTTCTCATTTGACCTCAGTTCTCCATACAGAACCACAGTGTTACCTGTGTGACCCCCCCCCACAGACCCATGCACAGGTGTGTGATTACAGTACAGTGCTCTGACCTTTTTCCAGACACTCACAGATGTAGCGATTACTAAAGAATTCCTGTCAGTCAGGTATTCCTCTAAATGTGGGTGTTTATGTACAGAGGCAGGCAGAGAGCAGGATCGGTTTGTTGTCGTGTTTTGGCTCCGTCTCTGTCGTGTTCCCCTCCTTATACCCACATGAAAGACTCAACTGCTTACTTCCTACTGATGTGACATTAAAGGACAGAAGTTTGGCCGCAAGGCTGCTCTCTGAGCTCTGAGGTTTTCATCTACACTATGTAATGAGTGAGCAGAGTGGTACAAATAAGAAGCAGCAGGCTTGTGCATTGGGAGGACTTGTTCTATAACTGGAGCAAATGGAAGTAAATAACATCAACTGTTGCAAACTCTCAGTTGACAGCTGTCAGTAATTAGTTTAGTGGTGATTGTAAGGAGAGAAATGAAATTTTGTCTGGTAAGATTCAGATTGTGTAATTTTTCTGTTCAACTTGCACTCACTCTCATCAGTGTCTTGAGCTCCTCAGTGTTTTAGGGACTAACTGACTAAAGGTTAAGAGGAAAACAGCTTTTTACAGTAACTGATTACAGCTACACAGTTAAATCTAGCTACATGTGTAGGATCACAGACAAAAACACTATTAAATCAGAGAGAAACATTATTAAGATTCTCCTGTCCAATCTATAAAAATTCAAGAAATGAAAGTATAAGCAAAGAGCTGATTAGCTTTTTTTTTTTTTTGTCAGGGTCTCTCTTCTTGTATTTTCATAAAACCTTCATGTTTGATTAAAACAGCAATACCAACATAATGTGCTCCCATTAAAAGCTTGTGCACTGTCAGAAGTAATAAAACAGGATGCAGTGTGTTCGTGTAACACCACATGATGAACCTATGTAACTTGCATCAGTGGATTCATCGTAAGAAGTGGTAGTCATTAAATTTTCAACTGCAAAATAAAATTCCAAATCCATTAGCGGAGCATTTCAACTCACTGATGTGCTTGGTCACATGCACTACATGTCCTTTCCTGTGTTTCTTATTGTTCATGTCTCAATGAGGCCATGAGGAACATTAATGTACAAGTGACCTGATGTGTGAATGGCAGAATACAAGCAGTACTGTAACATATGTCATGTCTGAGAAGGGCTTTGTGATGTTAATACACAGTTGTTTCACCGTTAGACCTCTGAAATAAGACTAAATGTTAAAATGTGTGCTCATAATTTACCTTTGATATCAGCTGTATGGTTATTTTGGATGTCAATCATGGCACAGAATAATTTCTTAAATTATACAGTACTTTATAGATAGTTTAATACATTTATGTGTTGCATTGAGGAGCATTGTCTGTGACCATAAGGAACATTTTTGTCATTCTGTCAAGTAAAAAATCCATTTTTAGATAGAAACGCCTCTCCTGATTTTTAAGCTTAACTCGCAGCCTTTCTTTGCCATCCCACACGAGCTCATCAAAAAGCAATTTGACACGTACATTGAATTATTCAGATATTTTAGACTCCTGTGAAAATCAGGCTTCAAAAGATGATATATCAGTGGTGCTAAAATAACTTACATTCTGATAAGGCTTATCACTTTATTGCGTAATTTCATTATTGCACCTACCTGACCTGTTTTGTGTAATTCAGATAATCATGTTCATCAGCTGTTTAAAAACAACTGGATTAACAGAAATGTCATATTTTATCACTTTTTCCACATTATTTTCCACCATTTGAGATTTCACTGGTGCTCTCATTGCGCCCGTTAGTTTTGAAGCACTTAACTTCAGTTGGTAATTTCCTTGTATATTTCAGTAATAGGCTTTGTATTTTATTTTTACATGACTCCTGTGCTAGATTTTTTTTACTGATAGGCAAAGAAATCTAAGTTTTGTTTTTTATTCCGGTAGTCAGTAGTACTGAATATCTCATATTTTTCCATTAGGTTTAATTTACAGTATGTATACAAATAAATTATTAGTAGACTTATACATGTGGCATTAAATAAACAGAAGAAGTGACAGATCCTGATTTAATGGAAAAGAAACTCTTGGTCTTTGTGTATTTTCTTTTTGTACAGTAGGAAAATGTCTTTCTCTTGTATTCTAATTCTGATATACTGGATGGTCAATTAGTAAAATGCATACTTTGTAGATTTGTATGAACTTAAAGTAGTTGGAAAGATACAATCAACAGATATATTCATCTTCTGTGAATGATAGAGGTCCAGTTGGTGTACCATTAAAACCCTGACAAATTACCCCTCTCTCATAACTTTTCTCAGTCTCATGGCTGCAGACTAAAATGTGAAATGGGCCTCAAAATATTCACACTGTGTTCCAGTGACATAATTTGTCCCTGCTGCTCTGATCTGTGCTGTGGCATCAGGAAGTCGGTGCAGAGTTTGTCAGAGGTGTAAAGGTCGTCTGTATTGACCATCCTGTCCTCACGCCGAGCATCTGAACACAACCGTCAGAATCAATCACTAGTCAATACACAGTAATTCAAACACTCATGATGACAGTGTGATTTATGTGTGCACTGTTTCAGCTCACTCAGCGGGTGTTTTCAGATAGACCTCATTATTTGCACACATACAGATCTACTTTGTTTGGGATAGGTTGGATGAGGCAGAGGGATGCTCCACTGTGATTTATTGATACATTGACAGTAGTTTGACACATTTAGCTATGGCTTTGCTGTCTATTGCAAAATAAATACAGTAGACATCCTTTACTTTGCTTGGAAAGATGAAATATCTCCACAGTTCAAACACACTCCCACTTTTTAAGATACTTTGAGTCTGTGCTATTCTCACTATCTACTCACTCACAATGTGACAAATGTTTAGAGAGATTTTTTTTAGGATATTGAGTCACCCACAGCATTTCTGATTTAACGTGGTTTGGGCGACCGATGATGATATTTGCATAGAAGTATTTCCAACACATATTTAGCATCCCACACAAGTTGGATGAATGATCACAGGAACACATTAGAACATGAAATTTGATCTATTCATCTAAGGTTTTCAAATAGCCCTCAATCTTAATTGGCTTCAAAAATATGATGCAGATCCCTTTGACACGCCCTTTAAATTCATGAAGCCACAGAGAATCTATCCTCTATCTGCCACCTTACCTCTCCCTCACCACAGTATGTTGAAATGATAGCAGTTTCTATGTTTGCCGATACTGAAGAACTGTTTTGAAAAGTGCATCTAGTATCTAAAATAGGGCTGTCAAAATTAACGAGATAATGCGGATTAATCCATCATCATGATTAATCTCATTAAAAATTTTAATGCAATTAACCCATTTACAGTGCAGAATGACTCTGAATGTCTCTGGCATTTGGGGCAGTTTGTCCAAGTAGAGTTACTGTTGCCCATGCACAAATGGGCAGTTGATCTGCTAGTGACAGGCAGCAAAACCAACCCATAAAAATGGAAGACACTAAAGAGCACGTTGGCCCTCTGGATGGGCATATAAAGACAAAAAAAACCCAAGATGGAACAGTCAGTATTATACACACTCTGGAAGAAGAAGTTTTCTTTTCACTGAAGCACTTCCACCTTAAAATATCCCATTAATGCAGAGCATACGTTAGTCAGGGATTCTGATATATATATATATATATATATATATGTGTCAGGGTAGAGACTGCGATCTGGTAGGATCGGCGATTCTACCAGTAGAGACTCCGATCGTAGTCTCTACCAGTAGAAACTCCGATCAGAGTCTCTACTGGTAGAAACTCTGATCCGAACCCTAACCCTAACCCTAACCCCTAACCCTAACCCTAACCCTAACCCTAACCCTTCTACTGGCAGGATCGGAGTTTCTACCAGTAGAGACTCCGATCGGAGTTTCTACTGGTAGAGACTACGATCGGAGTCTCTACTGGTAGAATCGCCGATCCTACCAGATCGCAGTCTCTACCCTTACATACATATATACACACACACACACACACACACACACACACACACACACACACACACACACACAGGGTGGGGAAGCAAAATTTACAATGAACATTTAGTTGTTTTTTCTCAGCAGGCACTATGTCAATTGTTTTGAAACCAAACATATATTGATGTCATAATCATACCTAACACTATTATCCATACCTTTTCAGAAACTTTTGCCCATGAGTAATCAGGAAAGCAAATGTCAAAGAGTGTGTGATTTGCTGAATGCACTCATCACACCAAAGGAGATTTCAAAAATAGTTGGAGTGTCCATAAAGACTGTTTATAATGTAAAGAAGAGAATGACTATGAGCAAAACTATTACGAGAAAGTCTGGAAGATACTATTAAAGAAGAATGGGAGAAGTTGTCACCCCAATATTTGAGGAACACTTGCGCAAGTTTCAGGAAGCGTGTGAAGGCAGTTATTGAGAAAGAAGGAGGACACATAGAATAAAAGCATTTTCTATTATGTCAATTTTCTTGTGGCAAATAAATTCTCATGACTTTCAATAAACTAATTGGTCATACACTGTCTTTCAATCCCTGCCTCAAAATATTGTAAATTTTGCTTCACCACCCTGTATATATATTTTTTTTTCTTTTTCCCGTCTTTCTTGAGTCTGTTTGCTCATGCAAAATGAAACACGATTAATATAGATTCAAAATGAATTATATTTCATTGTGATTAATCAAAATTAATCCACAGCAACCCTGTGATTAATCCAATTAAAATTTTATTTGCTTGACAGCACTAATCTAAAATCTGATGTCCCTAGATGCAGACTTGAAAAATCCTGGTCATTCCCAGTCAAAAAATTCACCAGGTTTCTTTTGTGCAAAAGTTGAATGAAGTACACCTTTATTGTAATACCTGGCCTGTTAATTGTATGTTTGCATAATTTCAAATGGTACTACACTATAAATACGCAGCTGTTTTGTCATTATTTTTCTCATACTCATCCGTCCGTGTTATAATTTATCAAGTAGTAAAAAGTAATTTGTTGTATTTGACATTTACTAGTTAGCTGTATTGTCAGTGTCTAGAATAAGTTAGTGTTTTTGTTGTCACTTTTCTCCAGCTTCATCCAATTCTCCAGTTCCTCATTCAGATGTTTTATTGTGGTGAACATTTAACTCGTGATTGATCAGCTGACTCTTCAGCTCGTAACTGCATCTTCCCAGATATGGTGATGAAGTGTGAAAACACATCTGGTACAGTAGATCATGATGAGGAGACTAAATTATTCTTGCCTCATCAATAAAAATAGACATCAGAGCCATTTTAGCAGAACGATGTACTTCTACTATTCAGTTTATGTGTAACGTAGCCCACAGCTTTGCCTATTGGTGACACAATGCAATCAAAATGATTTGCTTCAAGTCAGTCTATGGAAATTTTTGCATTTTTCATTTTTGCTACTTATTTAAAGTTCACTTGAAATTTGCTCAAAATTATGGAAACATAATTGCAGCATACAGCATGGTGTTCCAACAAGAACTGAAATTGACATTTCTGTTGAGATACAACTGTATGTAATAACATTTAACTGCTAGCTGAAACTGTTTGGTGGTGTTTAATGTAATGTTTCGTATTTTGTTTAGTTTCTTCACCAAATTAGCATTATCGTCAGCTTGGCCAGTTTTATCCACCACCCATTGTTCTTCAACAGTTACCACCTGGCACTGGCGAAAATGCCAGATCCGACATTTCACAATGGTACAAATCAATTTGTGACAACATTTTGGCCAAGTCTACTTCAGCTGAGGGTACTGTATAGGGTTCTTGGAGTATATTAGAGATGGATGACCTTGACTATATAGTACTCATTTTCTCATGAGGGTCTTATGGTTTCTCTGCCCTGTAAAAATTCATGCGCTTCCAGTTAAATGTACTGTACGTTACATGTTCTGATAGATGTGTGTCTTGCATAGAATAATTAGAAGAAGCGTTGGAGCTTAAGTCTTTTACCGTTGGCGCCTCTGAGCTGGCAGTGGACTGAGCAGAGGGGGTGGGGCAAACGCAGGATGAGGGGGGAATCAGGGGTGAGGGTGACAAAGCTATGAGGGGATATTGACAGGCTGTACAGTGCAAGAGTAGCAGCAGTGGGAACAGCATGTCGCCTCCATCACTTTGTGCTCCAAAATGAATCTGACACAATGTTGAGCTATCGAGCTCTCTTCTGCTATTGCTGGATGCTGATTGCTCGTGGCTGCAGCAAAGCGCTGTTTGAATTAGAATATGAAAGTGAGCGGAGATAGCGGCATATTGACTGGCATTGGCAGTGGATGGAGGGGAAGAGGGAGGGGCGGCCGAGATAGAGGGAGTATTGACGGATGAAGAGAGGGAGAGAGAGCACTTTCTCTCTCTAATAGGATTATTGTGTAAATGTGTCAGTTTGAAGGGCTGCCCCTAGAGGCTCCAAATGCTGAGTGTGTGTGGGCCCTAGAGAAGGAAGAAGCATGCCATGTTTGGTGTATGAAGTGGAGAACAACATGGGTGTATTTGACAGTGTTTGTCTCTTTCAGTAATATATGGGTTTTGCTGATTGACCTGACGTGATGCAGTGTCATTTTCAGTTTGTTGGAGCTGAAAGGCAGTCAGATTCCGATATTCAAGAAAACTTGACACTAGACAGATATATAAAAACCTGAACATTTGCTATTTTTCTTCATTTTCTGGATCCTTTTGTTCATTTTTTTTGCTATTGTTTATTGATTTTTTTTTAACCTTTTGTTGGTTATTTTGTTCATTTTCTAGAATTAGTTTAATTGTAATGATTTTGTTTAGAATATGATGGTTTTCATAACATTAAATCAAAATAGACAAAATTATTCATTTCTATCTTACATTAAAAAAAGCTGTAATGTGTGCATTCATTTGTATAATTGAGATGGAATATATTCATTTTTAGACATATTTGCCCCAGAGACATGCCACAATTGTCTTTTGGGTCTTGAAATGAAAAGGTTTGGGAACTACTGCTCTGAGCTATTAGCCAGTCAGGTTGGATTGCAGACAAATGTTGTACCTGTATTCATGGTCATCAGAGAAAGTATCAAGTGCATTTAAAAAAGTCTCTTGATGCCAAAACTTTTAAGACCTTGTGACTTTTCCTCTTACACCAGCAGCAGCTTGATGCTTTTCATTTTTAATATGAATATTCAAATAAAGTCGGCCATCATATTCAGAACCTCAGAGACTACTTACCATCTTCCACCATGCTGAACCCAGTCCTAGTTCTGAAGTGTTGTCAGTGCCAGTTCAGAGTTGGTTTAACTTGCAAATCCTCCATGGCCTAGATGAACACATGGGGTTGGCCAAGGGTAGGTTAACATCAGGATCAAAAAATACATTTCAAATCACCTTTGGATGACTTATATATTTTGAAAGTACATTACTTCTAGTGTCCAGCACAAGTTTTATTTTTTAGAAAAGTGTTTTAAAAATACTTAGATGGCATTATATTCAGCATAAATTTATGATTGCATTCTTTATCTGTCAGTGCAATTCAAAGCATAACTTTGATCTTCTTCTATTGGACCTATATTATACTTATGATAAGTTGTAAGGTCCATCTGAAAACCTTTTGCTACTCTTTTTACAGTGGTTACAAATTTCTTATAAATATGTTATAATGTATTAAGCAGCAAAATGTATTAACAGCAAAACTCTTGCCATTTTATGATCTTATATATTGAAAAAATACAAACTGTTTACTGTTTTGGTAAATAGGCACCCTAGAGGACCAACAAAAAAGATTTTACATTTTTATGAAATTTGGAACTGCACTTCAAGGCAGGTTTTATAAAGTGATGAAAAACAGATGTTAATTTTATGTCCATCTGTTACTGAGTTTTTTTTTTCTTTTTTTTAATTTTCAAGCCAGAGAATTAAGTTAATTTTTTTTTCAATCACACATCTAAAAGTGCTCATTATGCCCTTTAAAATGAGGTATCAATCATCTTTCTTCCATAAATGTTGTGAAAGGGCAAGCAAAAATGTAGTAAGGCTGTCCATGTGTTACCGCTTGGCCAGCCCCATATCCTTATGCTACTGTATGTGTCTATTTATGTGGGTAGATGAGGAGATGGAAATGTAAAATAAAATCAGAGACGGGTACATGTAGTTCTAATCTTTTTTTTTCTTTTTTTTTTTTCTGGCAGCCGCACAGTTTTTGGTGATCCTGTTGGTCATGATAATCCCTCCCCTAGCCCCTGAATTGTCAGTTTTACACCTGCTAAAACTTGGTGAATATCTGGAACCAGTTTTCCTGGCCCAGACTCAGTTCTTTAGCTGCTGAAATACAAAAAAAAGATTCATGATAGGGGCCCGACTCTAAACCAGCTCTAAAACTATCTCAGTGGAAGAGTGTTAGCAGTGCAGTGTACAAATGAAAGCAAGAGTGCTGATATTATATGTGAACTGAATAATGTGAACATGGGTTGACAGTACCTCCTCTTAACTTTTCAAATGCTGACGTGACTGATACAGCTGTTGCCCTGGCCTGTCTGACATACAGGAGCATCCATCACCAGTTCTGATGCTGAGCAGTGACTGTGATGTTTTGCTGATATAAGCCAAACCACACGGGCATTAAATAAAGGGAATGACATGACGTGGTGCTGCAGGAGATCACACTGTGTACAGGAGTAAATGGTGCATGAGTGGATGGTTGATAGACTGGCACTACTAGGAGAGAGGAAAACCACATCTATTGTTTTCAGGTAACGGAGCTTGGAGATGGAAGGGTAGATGAGGGGTAAAAAAAAAAAAATGTCTCACACACTGGTGGACATGACTTAAAATGCTGAGCTCAGTTATTGTCACATGAGGCAGGACGCGTTAGCTGCAAAGTTTAAAAAAAAAAAAAAAAAAAGAAAAAAGTATACATAGTTTTTATGTCTGCAGAAAAAGGTAGGTCCACAAAGTGATGGTACCAATTATAAAACCCACTGAGTGATCTAGCTAATCTTATTTAGAATGTAATGGAGTATTTAATGGATTTCACTAATTCTGTTGCATCATTTTTAATGCTGCTCCTTTTTTGAGCCAACTTTGACCTGACATATTTTGCACAGCTGTAATCTGTTTGAAAAAATATAATATGATCATGTTTATGTTTAAATTTAGATCTTTTTTTCTTGTAGACATCAGTGAATTGACAGTTTGGTTGATACTGTGGTGAACTATTGTTATAGTAATTGTGCTTACATTTTTTTAATGATCTTGATGGTTAATCATATGATATTTAGAGATGACCTGAGTTGCAGATTGCAATCAGTTTAATACAGGTATGATATCTGCAAAAATCATCACAGGCCATTGTAAGTATTTGTGTATGGTTTGTCCCTTTTGGACTTTTTAGTGAAAGAGATATTCATTGTTTCACATTCAAAGGTGACTGTGTTGCACTTTAACATTGGAAACGGCAGTATTTCAGTTTTGGTCACATGATCTCATGTGATCAGTTAGTGGTCGGAGTCATGTACTGTGTATATTAAGCAGTAATATAGATGTTGGTGGAGTAATATAGGTTAGAGGTGTTAAAGGTCATAACGATGCATCGATTATACCCCGTGATCTTTTTAAACACCACACAGGTCTCATGTTGGCATAGGATGGTTATTGATCGGTTCTGTTGATGTGCTGGCGTGTGGCAGGAAAAGAAAGATCTGACAATGACTTTAGTTGTCATTAACAAATCCGTCATGTTTAGCTACGTATCCTTACACAAACAAACACTGGTTTGTATACAGTGTTCTCAGGGGGCATCATTCAGTTTAAAGACGTCAGAGGTAAGCTTTACGTGGTTTTGATCCTTATTCTGGTCTGTTGTCCAGTGGACATCCACAGACATCAGCAGTCATCTAGTTATAGTATCACATATTTAACATTTACATGCTTCCAGTAGGCCCACTTAAACACTTCTCACTGACAAAAATATTCCAGTAAATATTCCTAATATAACAACTTCATTTAATTTGTAAATATAAAACCATTCCTGGATGCCATGTGTTCAAATTCAAAGACAAACAGGACCATCCAATCTGTGACCAGCCACAAGTCCAGAGTCAAAGGTCTGTCATGGTCTGGGTTTGTGTCATTAGTGTCAGCACAGGTTATTTCCTAGAGAGTTGAAATTCGTTATTAAGTCTGCTTTCTGTCATTGCAAATCAGAACTTGCACATTAACAACCACAGATAATGTGTAAAAAACAGAAAAAATAAACAAATGGCAACATAATTGGAGTTTAAAACCTGTGAATGTATGTAAACATTATACTGACCTCTGGAGTCTCTTGTGGAAGTTTTTATTCTTTCACAAAAATGGAAAAGGAGAGATGTTTGGATCGCAGAGCTTATTTTGACAACAATGACGGTAAAAATTTCATACACATGACATTCTTATTTTTGCAGTTTTGCTAATGTTGCAAAAGATGTTGTTTTGTGGAATGTTCTGTCAGCGTCCTTGAGGAATGATCTAACTCACATTTTTAGATGTATTAGTGCTTCCTGAACTGAGCTGTATTCTTGGGGGTTAGAGAAGGAGGATGATGAAAATGGAGAGCAACATGTTGCTGTTGCTAAACTCCTTTTTAAACATAGTGCTGGTACAACTACCTCTACTACTGTTCAGCAGCACCGACTCCCTAGCTGTCAGCAGCTCTACAGGATAGACAGTGTGGTGCTTTACTCATATATATTGTGTCTTACAGATAGAAACGTGACTCATATACAGTAAACTGTTACAAGAGTTTGTTATGGCTGCTCTAGATGCTCTGAACTGTAACCAGGGGAGTGATCTTTTTTATGGGTGTACAGAGCAACAATGAAGAGAAAACATCACAAACAGCCATATTTTGAGAAACCTAGCAACAAAGAGTGGATCTAGAAAATTCTGAGTGAGCTCCAGGCCTGTTCGCTTGTTTGTTTACTGCTTCACACAGAGCGCTGTAGCAGTTCAGAGCAATCGACTGCTCGTCTGATGAATCTTGACGTGGTGTGGGAAGAAAAAGTGTTTTTAAAGGTACTGCAGAAAATGGCTTTTTCCTCTAAATTTTTGTGTTTATGTCTTGTATCTTAAAACAAAGCAAGATTCCAGGAGAAACAGATTCATTAATCTGTCAGTCTCACAGCTTCTGTGTTTATATTCTGATTTAACCTATTTAAAGCCTCTGTTTTAATGTGTCAATCTTCAATTTTGCTTTCAAGATCATTGCAGCAGTCAAGCAATCAATTTATTTTTTGATCAACTAATTGATTTCTCTCTTTAATTGGAGACATACTGGTTTTTGCACTGAGGAAAAGAAGCCTTTCCATACAGGCAGGATGGTATACTTCAGGCCTAATTTATGTTTGTGTCTATTGGAAGCACAATTAATCATGAATCACCAAAGCCTGTGGTCTGGCAAGACTTGTGGCAAACCGCAGCCTCAGAAGTGTACGTTGGAGCTGGTGGGTGGAAGGGTGGTGTTGTTAACAAGCAGGAGGCAATTTTAATTAGGCATGCTGCTGTTGAAGAACTAATCAGCCTTATGTGGGGATCTCACACACACATACACTGAGGATGCTGACAGTGTATGGAAATGAAATGTCCCCCGTTAGGCATTGTTGTTGGGTTGGGGGTGGAGGGGTTTAAGGCAGCAGAGCGAGACAGGAGGCTGAAGTGGGCGACTTTGATTTGTACACAATTAACACACATACACACACAGCCCAGTCCTTGTTTTGTCCCTCACCTCTCTGCGTCATATCACTCTTCCCCCTTTCTCTCATGTTGTGGCGGCCATATGGCTTCTTCGTTGAACGCATCCAGTCTGACGCAGTGACATCACACTGTTTTGATCCGTGTTCACTGAGCTGTTTTATAGCCAATCAGTGTAATTGTGAAAAAGGCTTAAAGGAGGCATTTAAAGTCTTTTCTTTTATGTCATAATGTAATGTCAGATGCCCCGGAACATGAGGTGAATGTATGTAAAAGTAATCCCTGCCAGTCCAAAGTTCTTTTTTGCATTTTATACGACGCTTTACTTTACACCAGTGCACTTTACTTAAAATACTCCAGACCTCTTTGACTCAGGACAAGTGTACAAATGTGTGTCAGTGAACAAATACATGCAATCTCAATCCTGTAAACCCAGTGATAATTTTTATTATGTTTCTCGAACAAAAACTTTAATGTTTTAAATCCTGAGTAGACAAATGGAATAATCAGGGCCAATAGGATGTTTTACAAACTTGGTATCAGCAGAACTAGGCTTTGGTAGTGGAATTATTGATATTGAGGGAAAGATTAAACACATCTTTTTTGTTTTTTTTTTTTATGCGTAGTTGATATTTAGTTTCATATTTGGGGATTAATTGCTTTGACTTCGATGTTCATTTCAGAGATTAATTTATTCAGGCACTGATTACTTAGCAGTGAGCAGTAATACAGTTTTGTGTTACTGTTAAAGATTTAATTTCTGGCAGTAATTTTTTTTTTCTCCCAGGAATGAGTCGCTGATTGATTTTATTATTGGATGCCCTGTATTCAGTAATATTTAAATCTTATGATTAAATTGCCGAATCCAGTTATTTCACATAAATAATAAATAGCCTACACGCACAGTAAACAAACATATGATAAATATGAAATGTCCTTCAGTAATCTTTGTTAGTGACATTGTTCCTGCTGTCAAAATGTAGATTCCAAATCAGATTCTGGCTGAAATGTGTTTGGATGACTGTCTAAGTCTTCAAATGAAAGAAAAGTAGTGATTGATTAATTCTCGTGGTTTTTCTGGAAATGTGCAGATGAGGTCCACTTAAATGTGTTGAGGTTTTCTCTTAAGACAAGAATGCTGTTTTACAATGCTGAAGGGTTTCCTTTGTGGTTTGTTACCTTGCAAAGGATGTCATTACTGTTCAATTGTCTGTCAGGCGGATTACGCTAAAATTACTGCTTGAAAAACTGTATGAAACTTGGTGGAAGGGTAGGACATAAGTCAAGAACAAACCCATTAAAGTTGGAGTAGATTCATTAAAAAGGATGGAGCCTGTCAGTTCTTTCAGCTTTTTGTTATACTGCCAGATATGACATTTGATTAAATTACAGGATTGGAGGAGGAGGTATGCACTCTTCCATGCCCTTGTTCTATTTAAGGTCATTAACTAAGTTACAAACATATTACATTGATCGTACAGGGCGCAACAAGATGCTCATGTGACCTTTGCATATATTTTTACTTGTGCTGCTGTAACCT
Source organism: Sphaeramia orbicularis (assembly GCF_902148855.1). NCBI lineage: Eukaryota > Metazoa > Chordata > Actinopteri > Kurtiformes > Apogonidae > Sphaeramia > Sphaeramia orbicularis. Next base: position 30,418,439 of record NC_043960.1, on the reverse strand, counting down.
TTTTTCCCCACTTGACAGCATTCAGCCCAGGGTTGTGTTGTCTTCATGGGGTTGTAGAAATGTTGGGAGGCTTGCATGTTAAATGAGTATCTTTCTTCTTCATGAAAATGGACCCAGCTCCTCTCCTCTCCCCTCCTTTCTCCTTCCTGTGCATGAGCTGTGAGTATATGACACTGATCTTGTGAAATATCCCCTGGACACTCAGAGGTCTTTCCTGCTGCCAGTCCTTGTAATCCAGCCCATCCAGGTTGGGGCCCTCCTTCATCCCACTAATGGCCCTAATTGGTCCAGAGGGTGTAGGCAGAGAGTTCACAGGGTCAAATACACAGCACAAGTGTTCTGCTTAGTATTCAAGCAGTACAAAGCCACTTCAGACCAACCCCCACAATCAATAGTTTGCGGAGGAAAAGGAGCTCACTATAATGTGTACTGCTACCTCTAATAGACTAAAAACATCCCTATGAAGTGCAAGCTGATGACAGATTTGTAATGGAGATGGGGAACCCTTAATGATCATACTGAAGTCATAAGGGAAGTCTTAAACTGTTGAACTGTGTTTGTGTGGCTACATACTTAATATAGCTACAATCCAGTGTGTTGTGCTTCTTGTCTGCCATTTTGTTGAAGAACAGTATTTAATTACGAAGCATCATGTCCTTAATCAAAAATTAAACTTCTGAATATAAATCTCTCCCTAATCCTAATGTATGATTCATGTTACGTATAAATACAATCAATTTGTAACAAAACAAGCTTGTGAAATGAAATAGACTGTTTCTCATCATAATTTTTGCTAGTTGTACTTGTGACCCTCAGGTAATTTGTGATAATTTTGGTGGTCATCTTAATCGCATTTTAATTGGCCATCTCTGTAATTTGTGGAGTAAAACTTCCATCAGAATTAAGTTCCGTGAGAATCGACTTCTCTGTTATTTGGTGGGATATGCAACATTTTTTGTTTCCTCTCTGCATTTATTCAGCCTGTTCCCTGGTTGAAGATGATAGAGTCTGTATTGATAAATGAAAGTATTAAGTGTTTTACGTGGAACTCCTGGAGGCTCATCTCCATATACATCAGGGATGTTCACTAAAAGGGTAACCCTCAATTTTTCATAAGATGATGAGATCGATTACAAGCATCACAGCTACAGTAAGGAACATCTTTCTGCCTTTCAACAGTTAACCAGTTCTTCACAACTTTAGGTGGAGTTGCTTTTCTCATTAGTGTTTTTAAAGACTACCAATCAAACAATTTCGAACAAATATCAACTGGTATTTATTAATTCTTTATTGTATTTGTTTCGTTTTCCATGTATTGTTGCTAAGTGGTAGCATGTTAACTCCTAATTCCTTACACCTAAATTCAGTTTATAAATGAACATGACTTAAATGAATTGTTTTTCAGCAGGACGCTTTAACAATTACTTGGAAGCTCACACACACACACACACACACACACACACACACACACACACACACACACACACACATATATATGTAAAAAAAAATCATGTCAAGTAAGACTAGAAAAGCCAGCAATACCTGTCATTCTATGAAACATGGGCTTACATTACAGGAATATATACACCACCAATATACTGAAACATCATTCTACACAAGACAGGCTTACATTACAAGAATGCCACGTATTTGACACTATGCACAAGAGTACCACTGCTTCCCAGCCGAGCAGCAGGGGAAATACCCTATCTTAGAATAACAATATCAGGCAGACTTAGCAGATTTTTTTTCCTCAACTAAGAAAATCTTGTTGAAAACTGATGCTATATAAACATTTCAGTCCATTTTACATAATGACCGACTGTTGCTACAGCTGCCGTATTTCTGCACTGTTAGTAGAGTGTATACAGACTCAGAGATAATAAAACACTTGAGTTGATGAAGACATGTGTAGGCCGTACTTTTCACCACGAAGAAAATTGAAAAGAAGTGGGCCAAGAAGTAGAATCAGTAATGACACTAATATCGATAAACTCTAAATTTCCATCTTTAACTATGATTAAGGCTACAGGTATCACTATTTTTGTTTCACCTCACTAATTGGACAGTAAAATCCAACAGGTAGACATGAAGTCTTGTGATTTTTGTTTGCAAATCACTTCCCACACTGCATGATTTTACAAAGTGAGAGTTTGCTTTCAGGGCCAAAGGCTGCTTGTGTTGAACACAGCCAATGTTTCTACTCCGTGCTTGTAATGCTACAGCGATTAGACTAATTTCACATGTCCATCCATGCATGACAAATGCCTGTGTGTATGCGTTGGAGTAATGCTGTCTGTGGCAGGTATTCAGTTTCCAGACACACCACACATGTGTAGCACCCAAGGGTCACGCAATTGCGAAGGCCATGGTTGCTAGGAGACCATCTCCCCCACGCTTTTGTGTTCAAGGGCCTCCAGCATAAACTCCAGCATCACACCTACAGACACACACGCTCTTGTGTATATGTGTGTGAACAGACAGCAGACAGATGGCTGAAGAATGGCTGTGATGAGTTATGAGCAGGAGATGTTTTTGGTTTTCCTGTACCCATCACTATCCGTGGCAGAGATTTCTCCTGAATGGTCAGATTTACGTTATTTCATTAAAAAACACATTTACAGTACATTATACGAAAATGCAAGGTTTCATTTCAACACACCTTTTTCCGGGAAAGCTCATCAAGGTGGCAACAATGAACGTGGCCACTGGCAGGATTCAATATGGCTTTTGTGGACTACATTCAAATAAGGAGAGGAATCTGGCTTTCTCAGTCCAGTTTAGATTAAACCCCATGATCAACTTGATGAAGACCAATACATTTGTCATGTATTGGTCTTATTTTTACTGGACAAATGCATTCAGGGATGTCTCTAATCAGTCTGACTGTCTGACTATACACTGTTTATTCCCCATTGAACCTATTAGTAGTGATACGAGAGAGATTTAAGGATAGTGGATGCCTCTGATTTAATTTACAATTCTTCAGGTTTTGTCAAGGTACTTTACAATACCAGGATGAAACAGGTACAAAAATGCACAGAGATAATATGGAACCATATATATATATTTCTAACGGGGCTGGTGCAAAATCCGATGATTACATCAATCAATCAAATTTTGTTTATATAGCGCCAAATCATAACAAAAGTTATCTCATGACACTTTACATACAGGCTAGAGCTGGTTGAAACCAGACTCCCAAGCCAATTTACAGAAACCCAACAGAATCCTCCAGGAGCAAACACTTGGTGACAGTGGTGAGGAAAAACGTCCTTTTAACAGGTAGAAACCTCGAGCAGACCCTGACTGCTAAAAAGTACAACAGCCAGTGGTTAGGGTGGTAGTATAATTACCAGTAACTGGATCAAATGTCCATAACTGTTCAAACTACAAATACAAGTATTAACAGTTGATATACTACTACTGCAACTGTTAGCACCAATGATAAAAACCTCTACCATCGATATAAGTAGATAATAAACACTATCACAACTATATGGATAAGTGACGATGATGATGAAGGCAGGAGAGAAGAAGGACCACAGCAGCAGTTCCAGAGATGAGCCAGGGAAAACCTCTGAGGACATAAAGCACAGAGACTCCAGGGAAGAAGTCAAGTCAGTAACATGTGTTTGCTGGGGCATGAATAGAGGAGAAGTTTAGGAGAGAAGGTTAGAGAAGAGGTCAGAGGGGAGGTCAGTGTATCATGATGAGTCTACCAGTATCTGTTTTATGTGTGAGTTAAATGATAAATCCTGATCGAAAAAATGCCTAGATTCCTCATGGTGGTTTTGGCTCCAGGGTAACACCATCCATGGTGACTACTTCACTAGACACTGCATCTGTAACAGTTTTGGACCAAGCACAATGACTTCAGTTTTGCCTGAGTTTAACAGCAGAAAGTTGGTGGGTCATCTAATCTTATAATATCTTTAATGCACTCCTGTAGTGTAGTTAGCTGATTGGCTTCATCAGGTTTAATAGATAAATTTAATAGGGTATCATCAGCGTAACAATAAAAGTTGATGGAGTGTTTACTGATTAAGTTACCTAAAGGACGCATGTATAAGATAAACAGTATTGGTTAGGGGTGCAACGGTACAGGTAGCCCACGGTTTGGTCCATACCTCAGTTGTTGTGCCATGGTTTTGGTTTCGTTTTGGTATGTGTTTTGTGGGTAAAGAGAACTGTTTTGTTTTTTTTTTTATTTTGCTTGTCAGTAAACTGAATTTCACAGTAGGAACAAATTATATCACTATACTGAATAAAATAACACTGTCTGTACTGAACAATATAACCCTTTGTTATCGGTCGACTACTTGTATACAGTTGTAGAAAACAGGCCCTTAAAAGTGAGTTGCTGTGTAGACAATGAGTTTAATCACAGGTCAGGTTGCGGGTGTAATGTACGCGGATACGGGCGGGTGCGAGTTTGCAGGCAGACTCTCTGTGCTGTCTCTCACTGAGGGGTGGGGCTTCCCTGAGCTGCATGCTCACATGCATGTCCAGAGAGAGATGTCCAGAGAGAGAGAGAGATGTCCAGAGAGAGAGAGAGAGAGAGAGAGAGAGAGAGAGAGAGAGAGAGAGAGAGAGAGAGAGAGAGAGAGAGAGAGAGAGAGAGAGAGAGAGAGAGAGAGAGAGAGAGAGAGAGAGAGAGAGAGAGAGAGAGAGAGAGAGAGAGAGAGAGAGAGAGAGAGAGAGAGAGAGAGAGAGAGAGAGAGGCCTGAAAAGCAGTATATGAAGCGTCAACGCAAAATCAAATGCAAAACCGAAATCCCACAGTCCATAAGGGCAGATTGTCCTGTGCAGTGTGGATCGAACGGTACAGGGTTTTCCTGAGTACCATTGCATCCCTAGTATTGGTCCAAGAACCGAGCCTTGAGGAACTCCATAACTAACTGTAGTGCACTGAGAAGATTTGCTATTAACATTAACAAACTAAAAATGATCTGTTAGATAGGATTTAAACCACATTAATGCAGATCCTTTTATACCAATTGATTGTTCTAATCATTGCAGGAGGATGTGATGGTCAACAGTGTCGAAAGCCACACTAAGGGCTAATAAAACCAGTGTAGAAACAAGACCCTGATCTGAAGCAGTTAGGAGGTCATCGGTAACTTTGACCAATGCCGTTTCTGTACTATGATGTTCCCTAAAACATGACTGCAAGTTCTCAATTAGACTTTTGGCTTCAAGGAAGTCACTTAACTGATTTGCTGCTGTTTTCTCTGGAATCTTAGGTATGAAAGGAAGATTTGATATAGGTCTATAGTTCGCTTAAACTGCAGGGTCAAGACAGGGCTTTTTAAGAAGCGGTTTGATTACAGCTATTTTAAAGGACTGTAGTACATAGCCTGTTGATAATGATAGGTTAATCATATCAAGGAGGTGGCTGCTAAGTAAAGGTAAAGCTTTGTTGGAACTGGGTCTAAGAGACAGGTAGACAGTTTGGATGAAGAGACAATTGAAATTAGCTGACTGATCTCTATAGGAGAAAAGCAATTCATAAAACCAAATAGTTCAATAGTCAGCTCTGGGGTTTCTGGGTCTGAAAGACTTAAAGACAGACAAGAATTTGTGGAAGAGAGGAGGCCATTATTTTTATCTCTGATGAGCAAAATCTTATTATCGAAGAAGTTCATAAAATAGTTGCTATGGAGGGTTGTAGGAGCGTTGCCCAAGACACGAGTCAAGGAGGGTGAAGGACGTCACGCTGGAGCTGTGTACATACTAGAGATTAACTTGAAAGGAGCTGAACGAGTGACTCATTGTCTTTTCAGTTACTTGGTAGGGCTGATGGTATTCAAAGTAAACATGATTTCATTGTTTAAACAGATATTGTCATGAGTTACAATTTCTATTATTTTAACAAGAATAATTAAAAACTGTGGGGTTTTTGCTGGGATGCCAAACCAGCATCTTCTTTTTACATCTAGTCAATATGATGTGTTAGGCTTGGGCATATCTGTAGCACCATAATATATTATTTACACCAGCATGCTGAACCACATTTATCAAAAAATTACGGCTCCTGAGATCTGGGCATTGCACTTGGCCATATTATGATTTTTTTAAGATTTGATGATCTGTTCAGCCCTATTTCCCAAGCAAGGCGAGGCCTGAACAAATTCTTGGTTCTAATGTCATGTACATCTGTCAAACAGTATTGCAGTTGTCCTAAGGTGAGCTCAGCATCAGTCAGAATTCCACCCCCACATAACATACTGTATCCCTACAGGTCTACTATTACTTGCCAAGGATACATCATATACAACTGTCTCTTACTGTTTTTAGATACATGACCTTGTTCTAATGTAGTTCAAATCATCACTTAAATTCTCTTCAGTGGGATTGTCTGAAATAAACAATAAAGTCTTTGTTTTTGAACAAACAAATCTGATGTAACTGGCAAAATTCTTAGTTACCTGCAGTCCATTACAGTGGTGTTATAACTAATAAAATGATTGGTACAGCCATGAAAATAGAATGAGAATTAGAAGTCTTTTTTTTAATCCCTTGGGAAATTGCACAACTTAGAACTGCAGAAATGAACAAAACCACAGTAATGATGAATAATATATCAAAATGACTTATGCAAAGCTTTTCATATAAATATAGCTATCTAAACAAATATGTAGTGATAAACAGTATTATTACACATGGAAAAGTAATTTAAGTGTGCAGGCAGTGATAAAGGGAGGATTTATAGGGGTTGATGGCAGCAGAGAAAGGATTTTCAGTTCATTGAAACACTCCGTGTCACTTCTGTCCAAGCACAACAGCGTGAAACAGCTGATAGCATAATCTATAATAAACAAATGACTGCATTTTCTACAAGGAAACAGCCAGTTCACTCATTTGTTAATCCAGAACCAAACAACGCAATAGATTAATAGATGTCTTGAGCTTTCTGAGAAACCATTTATCGGTCATATATAATAGTATAGTCATGGTTCAGGTTTTCAGATGTCATCTATTAGTTTGCCATGTACATATTGATTATGTCATTATTGTATCACACCACAGAAGGAACTGGCAGAGCTACAAAAATAAACACTGATGTGGTCTGATGTACCTGATTGCCTGTAGACATATGGATCATGTGGAAATACCAGATGGATATGGTCCCTCATGTACAGATTTTACAGTATATCATACCATTTGAAGAGGATTGAATATATTCTACCTCATGTTGGTGTAGTCACACTGTTTAAAATATGTTTATATGTCCTTGATAATGTGATTTTATCAAACTAAACCAAACCAAAGAAGTCTGTTGATGTAAAAGAAGCTATGTTGGTGCTGTGTTACTGTGAAATCAGCTTATCTCATGCAGGTACCAGTGTTTCAGAGGCAGGGTCAGAGATGGCAGAATTTAAATAGAATATACACACACGTTGTAATGCCATAGGGTAAAATCCTTTTACCATAGCTGCTGCTTGGAGTCTTCTGTCTTCAGTATGTGAACACCCTGCCTCTGCTCCCACTGCTGCTGCTATTTTTATTGTGTGGGTTTTGAGAGGTCCAGATCAGCCTACTAGATCATGGAAGCTCCGCAGAGACTCCACCACCACTGGTGAAGGAACACACACACGCACACACATGCACACACACGCACACACACACACACACACACACACACACACACACACACACACACACACACACACTCACACACACATACACAGCACTATGTAACAGTATGAGTGGGGGTGGTGATAGAAAAAATGAAATCTGATGAAATGAGACAAAATACTGGCACTGCAGCATACTGGAAACTCTCTGATCCTCCTGTTATCTGATGAGGGGGTGGGCTACATCCACATGCAGTTACAGTAGACAGCAGAGACATAGGGAATGGCATGCAACAACTGTGTCATGAACTATTAGTGAGTTCTTGATGTTATTCCATGCACTAAGCCAGTTTTAAATCCCCAGCACTAATGTCGGATACATTGTCTTTGTCATAAGAGTAACATTCAATGAATAAGAATCCATTTATCTACACATGCACAAATCATTCACTTACTGGTCGTCCAACCCGAAGAGTAAGTATATTGTTTTCCTATCCCATAGATTGTAAACCAGTCAGCCATAACATTATGACCACTGACGGGCAAAGTGGTTTTAATTTTGATTATCTCATTACAATGGGATCTGTGGGTTTGATATATTAAGTAGCAAGTGAACATTTAGCCCTCGAAATTAATGTGTTGGAAATGGCAAAATGGGCAAGAGTAGGAATCTGAGCAACATTTACAAAGGAGCATCACCTGATCTTGTTGTTCATTCCCAGTGTAAAGTGGTTAGTACCTACCAAAAGTTTCTAAAGAACAACTACTGGATCTCATACAATCGAGCATCTATAGGAGCAGAACATTATTATTGCCTGCCTAATATTGTGTAGTCCCCCTTTATCTGGACCAAGAAGTTAGCTGATCCCTGAAATCCTGGAGGTAGAGAGGTGGACCTCCATGGATCTGACTGATTTGTCCTACACCTCCCACAGGTAATCAGTTGTCCTGAGATTGGAATGTCCTTCCGTAGTCCATATCTAAGAATTTCAGAGTCAAACGTATTATTATACCGAATGTTTTCAGTTTACTTACACACATCAGCAGAATGGAAATGAATGTTTTAGTTCAGCTGTCACTTACAGAATGACTTTTATTCAGTGGAAGTTAGCAGCTGATCCCTGAAATCCTGGAGGTAGAGAGGTGGACCTCCATGGATCTGACTGATTTGTCCTACACCTCCCACAGGTAATCAATTGTCCTGAGATTGGAATTTCCTTCCGTAGTCCATTTTTGGTTTGTACTAACCACTGCAGACCAGGAACAAACTACAAGACCTGCAGTTGTGGTGATGCTCTGACCCAGTCATCATCGTTACAATATGGACCTTGTCAAAGTCACTCAGTTCCATATGTTGCTCATTTTATGGCTTCCTACACATCAGCTTTGAGGACTAAATGTTCACTTGCCGCCTAATATATCCAACCCAATAGAAGGTATCATTGCAATGAAATAATCAATATTATTTCCACTTCTCTTGTCAGTGGACAGAATGCTATGGCTGATTAGTGGATATAATCAGTGGATGAAGGAACTGTGATCCATTGGTTTCTGAAGTAGGGTTTTGAGTAGGGTAGTTTTTGATTCGGTTATCACCCTATTGGCTTTTTGGAACTACATGTTACCACATTTTGACAAAAAGGGGTAGTGCTGTAGCAGCATGAGGAGTCATGGGTGAGCTAATGCGAAACACTAGCTTACTGACTTAGTAAAATGGTAAACTTTGTTTACCTGAAGCTTTGCTTAACATAGTCGTTTTATGCCCTTTAACAACAATAGGAGTTGAGCTGTCTGTTGGAAAAAATCATTATATTAAATAAACAGATGACCTGAGAGTCTGACTCACCAGGCAAGTAAACCAACTTACAAACCTGTCAATCAAAACCCAACATGAGGCCTGAGCTGCTATTAATGAGCAGTAATTTAAAGGACCATCAGAACACTTTCTATGGTCCAAGAAAAATGAGTGAGACCAAATAAGCCCTGAAAAAAGTTACCTTGTATTTTTAGAGAAAAGTAGCCCACACCTGGTGGCTGTCAGTGGTATTACATATTTGGATACTTCTGCAATGATGTCCTTATGGAGCTAAAGTCCTTGTCCCTTGATCCATATCCTGTACTATAATATAATGTGATATTTGATTGATTATTGCTCCTATAGGCAACAGGAGCAATTACATAGTGTCACAGATAATATCAAAAATGTGCGGAGTCTCTTTTGCTTTAGGCTTTGACAAGGTCATTTGTGTGGAATTTCACCTTGACCAGATGGCATAGTATGAGGAACTGACCAGCACAAGAGAAAATATCCTTTCCTGGCATGCAGTGCAGGGAGATTTGTTTTAGCCTTTAACAGAGGCTTTTTAAATCACACTGAAGTACTGACTACTTAAAAATAAACATACAGGTTAACAATGTAACCTTTCCTTTTAAAATATTTAAAGATGTAGAGACTCTTACAATCATAATTTATGACCCTCTTTCAGTATGTGGTGGTTTGCCTGTATTTTTTTTTATTTGACCTGTTCTTATGCTGTGTCGCTGTGTTTTAGACATTTCTGCTCTAAATGGGTTTGTACCACCAGCCTTTAGTAGTGCAATAAAACTGTAGTGACTTTCATGTCCATATCCTCTCCCTTAAATGTGTCTGTCTGCAAGACAACATCCAGGGATGAATTAATGCAGGTATACACATGCTACACACACCTTGACCACTGAGGCTTTGGTTGTATTTCATTAACAGCTTTCCTTACACTCATGCAAAGGAATGGGTGTATTTATTTGTTGTGACACAATCAGAAAATGTTTTATTTCCCTTTTTCTCCTCTCTTCATTCAGTCTCAACCACTGATCTCTCGGCTTGTCTGTTGATCTGAGAGGAATGAAACAGTACCTTTGCAAAAATAAGTGAGAGAAGTTACATAATTATCCTTAAGAGTACAGGTGTGGAAATTTCTTCATTCTTAGATGCATCACGATGCAGTATTATGCATTAATGCAGTAACCCAATAGCTAATTCAGAGCTTGCAGAATATAAAAATTCTAAACTTGAGCTCATTTGTGATATGTTGAGATATAGTGGAGACCTACAGCAGGTGATAAACAATGCACCTGGCATCTTGAATGTGGACATTTGGACAGATTGGGATTTTTATGAACCTGAACTGGTTAAGGCACATGGTATTTGTAAAATCTGCTTCACAGAAATTACATACTTTGGCAATACAACAAACTGAGGGACCACATTAGCCATTTTCACACTGAGCAAACACATGCAACTGTAAACACACCTTGAGACCAGCTAGCAAAAAAGAATGAAAGAAGCGCTGTTAAATTTTCAAGCCATCACTGAGAAGTTTAAAGAAATTACCCTGTGGCTTTTGTCTGTGGCAGCTTTCAGAGACAAGGATCTATAAATTTTTTCGGTCATATAAAACTTGTGTATGTAGAGCTAGGGTATAAGCTTCCGTCACAAACCCACTTTACAGGAACTGGTAGCATTATTCCTGCTCTGTACAACAAAACCAAAGCCCAGGTAATGGAATGACATTTGTGAAGTTCATTTGAAGTAGTAAGTTATGCACTTTCTTAGAGCTGCTATATGAAAACAAATTGTACTTTTACCAATTACAGCCCTACCTGTTATGCACTGTCTGCAGATGGATTTCTGTTTTGTTTTTGCACTGGTTACATACTAACATGGCTCACACAGATGCTGGAGTAGAAAAAGTTTTGAAACCTTTTTCTAAATAAGAAGGAGCTAAGATTTACCAGATTTTTTTGTGTTAACCAATATGTGCAGTACTAGTCCCTGGATTAAGATTTAAAATGCATCCATGCTATCTTTGTTCTGTAGTGATTGATTAGATAAGAGTTTGTCTCTGTGACCTCTTTGGCTTATTGGTTTCCATTAACCTATTAATGTGCATTCTTGTGTTGTGCTGGAGGAGGGTGCACCCATTAAGTTTGACTGTATTTTCTGTGTCCTCTAAGGAGCATGTCAGTGATGGGCCACATAATGATGTTGTCATGTGTGACCTGCAGTAATTACAGCCTCACAGTGACAGAAAACCCCAGAGACATCTTTCCACTGTGTCTGTCCTCCTGGGACTCAAGCCACTGTGCTTGTTTTAATTCATTGGATTTTCACAGCTGCCGCCCGCAGGGAATACTTAGCAGGGTAATATGATGAGGATGTACAGAGGGAAGACGAGTTCAGCGGACTTCTGAGACGACAGACAGCCAAGCATGTGCTAGCATGAAGCACAGAGACAGATACAAGATGTCTCCAAGCTGCCAGTGTCAGCCTACAGCCTGGCAAGATTTTGGGAGACAGCTGCTGTCCTTAGTGTCACAGAATGACACGTTCTTCATATCAAAACACCATCCATGTGTCCAATAAGTCAGAGGGATTTGTTTACTGATATCCTGAAGTAGGGAGCGGTTTCCTTCAGCTGAACTTAAAAGATGGTGGGGCCAAGAAATTAATCCTGTCAGAAAGGAAGACATTTAGCAAACACAAACATCACCAGTCTGTAATATGAGAAAAAACATAATACTAAAGACAAAAATTAACAAGTGACATACTGAAGATTTGATGGAAACAGACATGATGTAAAAATGTCTTCAATTGTGCATTAAAATTTATATACATATATATATATACACACACACATATTTATATATATATATATGTATATATATATATATATATATATATATATATATATATAGTTTGAGTTTTTGGGAAAGTAATGGGATATAGTAGCAACAATTTCCCTTTATTCATAAGTATGAGAACATATCTGGCAGTATCGGGTCGTGTGCACTGGTTATGAGATGTCAGCTATGAAAAACTATAGATGGCAAACTAGAACATAATGCTATTGTTCTATCCAGTTTATTACAGCAAATGTAATGCAACCTGTAGCATCACCTTTAGCATGTCATTTTGTAACCTTTGTGTGTTGTTAAATATCTGAAGAAGAGAATTCAAGCTAGATCAAAACAGTGAGTGACAGATGGGTGTTGCCACTAATGACTAATGAATTATAGATGCCAGTCTTAGGTCTTATGGTTTTGTTTTGCTAGGTTTTTGCTAGGTTTTACACCTAGAATCCACAGTACTCTGTTGTCTTGCTGTTCTTGTGCTAGCAAAAAAACTCCCAGGTTGTACTGGAATCTGGATAATGCACACACTCACATTCGCTGCCTGATAGAGTCTTATCAGTAACTACTTAACGGATTTGTTGCATTGGACTTGACTTTTAGCTGTTAATTCAACAGACTGTATACTGAGTGATGTCCTTGTTGTTTCTGCAGCTGTTGGTGCAATTACATTACTCAGCAGTAAAAGCTATTATTTGTGCATTTGGACAATTTCTGTGTCCAGTTGTGTTGTCAGCCCCCTTGGTCATGTTATGTGTCACAGGTGTTGTAATGAACAGGTTGTTTATGAAACATTGTTTAAAGCATTGTTTCGTTCATTCCTACTAAAATGACAACACAGAGGAAGATGAGGGCATTCTGTTTGGGCTGGTTTAAACATCTGACAGAGATGTGACCACATTTCAAACCCAGCTACCTCTGATATGTGTGGCCAACCCCAAGATTAAGGCGTAAACATGTTTAGATACAATCAACTTTTGTGAAAAACACTGATTGACTGTGTTGAAAAGTGATGGAACCATTGCAACAGCAGGTGTTAATCTGCCCTGACTGTGTCACATTGAATTTAACACAAGGGTTTTGGGTGGAGCTTAGGTGAGAACAGAGACATTGCAACAATAGCGATTGGAAGTATTAGATTTTCAGGTCCAGTGGGTCACAAATAAAACTCAATTCAAAATCTTTGATAAACATGCAATGGATGTTATTCATCAGAGTATTTGCAGTATTTGTCAATTACTCGGAGATGCTCGACCACAAGAGACTCACTCAGGTCAGTCTTAAGTCAAAGTTGACTTCAAAAGACATCAGCCATGATTGCTAATATTAGGATAAGTGACTGAGGGTGCGTGTCAAAGTGAAAGAGCTGGTCATGCATTTAACATGAGGAAGCTTGAAACTGGACAGAGCAGCTATGAATGTTTCATTAGATCCACAGAGTTTATTAGGATGTGTGTGTTTGGAGTGTGTGGGAGCGAGGGGGCAGCGGGGTGTGGTGACAGCAGCAGCCTCAGCGCTATGACACTGAGGCGTCGTGACGTCACATCATGCTGTCTGATCACATGTCGTCATCTTGCACACGCTCCTCATGTTGCTGTCTGTGTACTGCTGCAGTCCTCATCCTGATAGCAGATGTCACACTGTTGGTGAATATGTGTGTGTGTGGAGCACAGATGCTTTGTCCTGTCGTATTTCTCTGTGTAGAGATTCCAGTCTGAATGACTGCTGAAGGAAAGCATTGACATTTCTAGCTGTTGTCACGATTCACAGCATGCTTTGGACAAATACTGTAGGTTTTAACTGATGCTAGTGTTTGAGAGGAAAACAGATTGAAGCTATTGTAAAGTCATTTAGGCCCAGAAAATATGCATCTGTTACATACATATACAGTTGTGGAAAAAATTATTAGACCATCAAAAACAATGAATATGGATGAATAGGGCTGTGCAATTAATCGAAATTCAATTACGATTTAGATTATTACACGCAACGATTGCAAAAATTATGTAATCGAGAAAAAACGATTATTAATTTTGAGTTGTTTTAATTCACATGCACGCAAGCTCCCATGAGCTGCTCTGCCCCGCCCCCCTCTAAGCTACTGCTGCCAGCTAGCCGGCAGGTCCACCCCAAGAGGAAAGTTGGACCTAGCGGTCTGGAAAAACGGCAGGAGAATCACAGCAGAAGTGCTTGGTAAACAAAAAAGGCAAGTCAAATTCAATTGTATGGAATCACTTTGGGTTTGATGAAGAAGACGAAGAGCAAAAACACATCACGTGCAAAAAGTGTTTCGTAGTTGTGTCCGCACCGACCGGTAACACAACAAACCTTTTTAACCATCTAAAGTTTAACCACCGCCACCTTTATCATAATATTTATCTTATGAAAAACTAAAACGCATAAAAACAACTTCGTCCGCAATGCAATCTTCCGTCTCCGAATCTCTTTACGCTGCAACTCCCGTATTAACCTAACCCTAACCCGTATAACCCTAATGTACGTATTCTACAGGGTGTCCCATAAGTCTGCATACATAGGAAAAATAAACGTTTCTTGACATAAACCATTTTTATTTATATAATATGCTCTATATGACTGCCATTTTGTCGGGAACACATTTCAATGCGTGTCCTCCACTGCTGAAGAACTATAAAGAAGAAATATAAAGAAATACATGTTAGAACAATATGTATTATGTCTCCTATGTATGGAGACTTATGGGACACCCTGTAGATGGCTGATGCATACAGAAGGCCTGAACTGAAACCTCACAGCACGCCACTGAATTTACTATGTTTCATACTACATTGAACATACTTGAATTTATAATTTGCACTTTACGTGAGGTTTTTTTTTTTTTTTTTTTTTTATTGCTACAGTTCTATGGCAAGTCTATAGCAGTTTAATTACAGTGCACTATTTGTTTACAAAAGGAAACATACTTGAATTTACAGTACACTTATTTGATTTCAAAGATTTTTTTGTTTCGTACAAAAGTGAAAATACTTTGTTTTAGTGGTTAAAAGCTTTATTTATGTTTAAAGAGTATATTTTACATTGTTTTGCAAGAAAAAATAAACAACTTTAAGGTTAACAAATAATCGTTTTTAATAATCGTGATTTCAATAATTGCTAAAATAATCGTGATTATTTTTTTTTTTCTATAATCGAGCAGCCCTATGGATGAATACGCTTTACAATTCCTCACATTCACCCATTCATACACACATTCATACACCAGTGGGCAGCTGCTGCCATGCAGGCCCTTCCAGGCCCTACTGGGAGCAATTTAGGGTTCAGTGTCTTGCCCAAGGACTTGCCCACTGTGACGTGTGGACAGTTGGAGCCAGGATTCGAACCGCCGACCCTTCGGTCATTGGACAACCCGCTCTACCAACTGAGCCACAGTCCCCCATGAATATGCAAGCAAGTACTAACTCCTGTGTGTATCATGTGATTAAAACAGACAGAAAAGAAAACATGGAATGTCTAAAAGCACTGTTTTGTCAGTACAAAAGCCATAGCTTTTGATGTAAGAACTGAAGTGATTTTGGTTATTATCAAGAAAATCATGGAAAATGGCTAGATATCAGCTCAGAAATTAAACTCTTATGAGCTATTTTTTTTGTTGTCATTATATTTTTCCAAACAAATGTACCTTTA
Organism: Sphaeramia orbicularis; assembly: GCF_902148855.1. Lineage (NCBI taxonomy): Eukaryota > Metazoa > Chordata > Actinopteri > Kurtiformes > Apogonidae > Sphaeramia > Sphaeramia orbicularis. The sequence continues at coordinate 30,402,528 of NC_043960.1, read as the reverse complement.
GTTGTACCAGGCATTAAAATGACTAAGAAATTGAAGAAAACAAGGCCGGTCTAATAATTTTTTCCACGCCTGTACATCACCTGCTATTAGGGGAGAAGGAGACATGCAGTCACCTGTCCAATGAGCACCAATCATATATTAGACCACACCACTCCATTTGATTGTTGATGAAATGCGGATTAAATGGAAGTTAGTGAACTACGGAAACAGGAGTAAGATGAAAAAAAAAACAAACAAAAAACCATGTAATCATCTCAGAAATGACAGAATAATTTTCATCTGTCAGACACCGAATTTCCTCACATGAAAACCAGGAATCAATTACAAGCTGTGTCTCCACTAATAGCTGGTGTCAAGGTTGACAAACAAATTAAAGCTCTCAAATATAGACTGTATAGAGAAAATAATATGGATAAGTTTTTGGAGCCTGCCATGTAATGTGGTGCCAATTGCACATAATGTACGTGTACAAGTTTAGTTTAATACGTTCATCAATATAATCCACTTATTTTCAGTACCCATCTTGGCATTGTCTAGTTTCAGTCACTGCAGGTGTGTCTTACCTTTTCAGTGAAAACATCATCATTGTTTTAAAAAGGTAATATTTACAGACAGTAATTTAAATTAGTGGTTTCTATCCACTGAAGCACTAGACAGCTTTTATTTTGTTATATTTAAGGGAGTGCTGCATTTGTAGAAAAGTGCATTGTATTTCTTTCAATGTCGCAAAAATGGGAACAGATCAAAATGAGATTTCAAGATTTCAACAGAGAAAATGAACTAAAACCACCTTGAAATAAAAGGCCCAGTACCTCTGGCAGCTGAGATGAATACAGGCTCTGGATACTATTTGAGGAAATCCAGTGGATTATGACTGTATACCATAATTATGTGATAGAAATATACTAATATTTAGTTGCATTGTTGTGTTGCATCATCCTGCTTCAAATGGTTACAATGATCGTCACAGTATCATCTATATGATAAACCTGGGAAACAATTTTCTGTCCATGATGATGATGACAAATATAGATGATTCCCGTCAGTTGCACTTCACTGTAGAAATTATGTTTTCATGTGAGTATGCAGGATCTGAAGAGGTGGTAGCTCATTAGCCATCATCAGTGGTTTGCAATTTCTATTGGTAATGCCATTGAAATAATTTAATAAATCCAATTAGGTTGTAAATGAAATATCTAACTGGATACAAATATCCTTTTAAATTTAATCCCCAGTGAATCAGACTTCAGTTCCTCAGGGTTCACACACTGCTGATGTTCTATCATATCAGCTATTCAACTGCATTCATCTGGCAGCAGAAAATCCTTTTATCAGGATTACAGCGGAGTGTGCTGCAGGAGGTGCCTGCAGTCAGTCAGAAAGCACATGCCATTTAATTGGACCAAAAAGTACTATCTGCTCAATAAGTGCTGATGACCTGGTGCTGATTTGTAGTAAAAGGTGATTATGTGGAATAATAGTCAGATGTCATTGTCTGAAAACATTGAGTTGCTACACCCAGTTTAATGTTGCTATGTGGAGTTTTAACAAGCTGTTTTGTGATTGGTTCTCTGTTTCTGATGTAGAAAGACTCACAGTAGTATATCTACAAATTAACTATCAATTGCTTAACACAGATAAAGTCAGATACAGTACTGATGATGGTGTAAAAATCTCCACCACTACTACTGAATTAATTAAGATCTCGCATTAAATTAAATGAGGAACATACCAGAAGGCATATTTAATATAATATTCATTATTTCAAGGAAAAAAAAAAAAAAGATATTGAACCCTTCTTGAATGGAAATCGAGGTTAGCAGCCTCTTTAGGATTTCATGAGAATCCCTCCTGTTTTTTACTCTTTTACTTTTTAATATTGAGAATATATGTACAAGCTCCTTGAACAACCCACAGTGTATGGACAGACTTGATAAGATTGAAATGAACTGCATTCATTGAAAGTGAACAGTTTATATTGTGCTGTGTGTTTAGCTGCTGACCAGCTGGTGACGTGACGGAGCAGGTGGTCTTAAAGAAAGAGAATCACACCTCCATGTCCCTGGGGTGGAGTGGAGTGGAGTGCAGGGAGCGCTGGCAGGCTTCTCTATCAATGTGCCTTTAATATGTGCACCAGCATGTGCCTGGATTCTGCTCCCTGCCAGTCTCGCAGCGTGTGCCTCAGTGCACACTTCAGCTGTGTTGAAATACCATGGCACAAAAGAGGATGGAGTATCTTTCATGGAATGTTTCAGAAACACTTTTCCCGAACTGCTAATGATGGCCAGACTGTTACTACTGACAGCAATGTGCAAGTTCTGCTGAATTGCTGTTTAGTCGCATCCTGTTTGATACAAACTCTTGCCAAGATTTTGGATTTAGAGCAGTGTGTTGTGTAAAAACTTGCACAACTGACAACTTATCTGAAACTAAAACAAGTTTCATTTTTTAAGTCAGTAAAATTAGTGTTGTAAATGTGATCCTCATTGACCTGTTTACATTTTTTAGCTAAATTAAAATTTGTGAAAAGATTAGATGAGAGACCAGAATATACTTGCAACTTGATTGTATATGAACCAAAAAATACATTTCATCACCATTTTTACGTCACTGATGAGGTATTCACATACCTGTGGCTTCATAAATGATTTGTCTGATGTCGGATTTATTAATGGAAATAATGTTTAGGTTTATCAAAATACAGGTTTTTTTCAAAATAGGTTTTTTATATTCTCCTTCACTTTATGACGGTTCCCTCTCAAGCATATTGAAAAAATGACTTCATCAAACTGCACTCTGACTTTATAGAACTGGAATACCCTATTAAAAGGATTCTACAAAATTCCCTGTTAGTGCCAGGTGCGAACAGGACCTGAGACATAAACCCAGATATTTTAATAGTGTGTTTTGTCCTTTTGTTTTGTGTTGTCCAGCTGGCTCAGACTTCCTGCTGTCACTCCAAAAGGAATGCACAGAATTCACTGTAGAGATACGGGTTTATGGAAGAGTAATAGCAATGTTGAGCATTTGATGATATGGCTGCTCTGTTCAGGAGGGGGAGGGTCATCGTTTCTCCTTGTTTCTCCTCTCCTTTCCTCTTTCTTCCTCTCCTTGTTTCTCCTCTCAATTTTTCTTCTTTCCCTCCTCTCCCCCTCTCCCCTTCCCTCCCCATTTCCCACTGTGTTATGGCCCTCAGCATCAGGCCTGCTGGCCCTCAGAGGGGACACCGATTAAGCCAATTCAGGGCAGATTAAGCAAAACAAAGAACTAAGTGAAAGGGGAGGCCTGAGTCCCACTGGTGCTCGGCCAAAGGAAATAATGACACCAGTGGAGTCTGGATGAGGTCTAGACCCCATACAGAACCCCATCTCTTGTACTGTGTGGAGCAAAGCCTCATCTGCTGAACTACTTGAAAGGGGCTGTTCTTGTTAATGTGGCCCTTTCTAACATACATACCTCATTAAATTAGTATGGGAGCAGGCAAACACATATTAAACTGTAATGGTATTTTGTAATCAGAACTGGTTTGTAATTTTAAAGCACAGTTTAGGTCAAAGATTGAGCTACTTGCCATCCACCAATTTGGATCTGCTAAGTCATGGGTCACCAACCCTGGTCCTCGAGAGCTACTATCCTGCATGTTTTAGAGGTTTCCCTCTTCCAGAACACCTAATGAGTTGTTATCAGGCCTCTGCAGAGCTTGATGATAGGCTTATCATTTGAATCAGTTGTAGAAGAGGGATATATCGAAAACATGCTGGATAGTAGTTCTCGAGGACCAGGCTTGTTGACCCCAGTGCTTATACTAGTTATACTGATGTAACTACATGAGGAGCATTATTTTCCACAGCAGCTGTGAGTGTAACACAAATACGAAAAGTCATTGGACCCTCTCATATGTGCACTGGTGTTTCTGATGTACATTCTTGCTCTGTTTGGCGTTAGAGATTTTTTTCCTTTTTTTTTTTAATTAATGGAAAGCTTTGATTTCTGCGTGAGGGGTTTGATTGACAGCTCACCCACCAGCTCAGTCAGACTTTGGGAATTTCTCATTATTGCCTAATAACATTTTTGACCCAAGAGATATCGCTACTGTAGCTGGAATTGAGAATTTATATTAACAAATATGTAAAAGGATGTTTCATGAAGTTTACCATTACCCATGTAATACCTGACCTTTTAGCATATCTTTGTTACATCTCCTGTCACGTCTGATGGCTGTCGGCCATGCTCTTATCAAACAATTCCCTGTGTGAACATTAGGGTTGCACAATTAATCATTAAAAGATTTCGATCTTGAGTCACACATGTACGCAATCTCATTTCTAAACACGGACGATTCTTAAGCATTTTATTTCACGGGCTGCATTACAAACAAATGCCCACAAATACAGAACCACCGCCACTTCTTTCCTCAACCAATGGTAAGCCGTCTTTACAACATGTGAGCCTGCTGCTGTCGGCTGCAGTTGAGTGAAGAAAGAGTGAATTACATCTGCAGTAAAGAGAGTGAAGTGGATGAAAACCCTAGTGGTAGTGGGAGAGTCACCCACCTGAACTCCTGCTCAATTAAGGTTCACATTCACATGTTAATCTCTTGTCGGTCTTCTTTTCTGTTGTCCAGATCCAAGTGTGTTTTCATTCTCACTGCTGTTTTTCTTCCCCTTTTCTTTTCTTTGCCGGTGAGGATAACTCAGCCTTTAACCAAGAATCAAAAGTCTCACCCTCTCTAAAAATTTTAGATTAAAAATATTCCATTGTGCCGGTGCAGCTGGGAAGTTTCTTTGCGCTGCAAACTTTCACAGATCAGCTGATGTCGCTTAGCAACCGGGACCATAAGTGCAGCGTTTCTGCTGGTAAGGTTTATCCATGCCACCACACCAAACATTTCATACAAAAAAAAATCATCACTGTCGTGTATTATATGTATAATATGTAATAGGCCAGGACAGGAGGGTAGGGAAAAGGTAAATGAACATAAAGTTTCACTTTCACTTCTGCGGGGGGCATGGACTGCACCGCCCTGTACCCCCATTGTATAAGTAGGACAGAAATTGATGCATGTGCGCGGGTAACCGGCCGAAACGCATGCGCATGCAACCCCGTCCCCCGCTGAACTGCGCGCATGTGGCCAAGCCCCACACACACACCACCGCCAACTGAAACGCACACGCATGCACCCCCTGCCAAACTGTGTGCGTGCCCCGCCCCCCATTACACGCAGCCACCCCAACAGATCAATTCCACAGCAAACACTGCATAAGTGACCGGACTACTTGCAGAGTGATATGAAAGATGCGAATCAGGTAAAAGAACCCATTTTCCTTGACAGCGGCGCAATAAACATTTTGTGAAAAAAATCATGCCAGAGAATCGTGACCTCAATTCTAAGCAAAAGAATCGTGATTCACATTTTTGCCAGAATCGTGCAGCCCTAGTGAACATTATGCAGCTAGCTTAGCTGAAATTACTTGGCTGTGTTTTTTCAATAAGTTAGCATGAGCTTGTCAATTATTGCTCTTCATACTTCTCCAACTTTACCGTGTTGTCCAAATACGGTCACTTCTGACTTGAGGAAAACAAAAAAAAACAAGCTGCTGATGATCTGTAGTTGATACTGGCTGATTAACTAGTGATAAAGGGGCATTTTATAAACCACTTGTACTGACAGAACTTGACAGATAATATTAGACTTCTAAATTCAGAACTCTTACTGACTTTTACACAAAATAATACCTGGAAAATAACAGTTGCATCTATTATCATGTAGAATTTTGTCTGCTTGTGTGATATTGATCTTCAGATTTATTAACTAATTACTCTGAGTTTGATGCTCAGAATTTATTTTCTTGATTGATTCATTCAGTAAAGTTCCTATTTATTTGATTTAGATGCTCAGTTTGTCAGTTATTACTTCAGTTATTTCTCAAAAATGGTTAATTATGTGCTCGTTTTTGTCATGCTCATCACAGAACTTAGCACAGTTTTTTTTTCTCAAGTTGTTTTTGAGCCTAACTCAAACTGAATCTTAACCATGATGTGGTCCAGTTATGTAATATTTTTTCCATTTTATTTGTGTATTTTGTGCAAATTTAGTGCATACATGAAATTTTTGGTGTGACTGACAAATGACCTATTCTGTCATTTAGCTGTGAGGACATTTTGGCACACACTGATAGCACTGTGAACAGATGGCATGATGCATGCTGGAAAAAAAGCACTTACAAAGATCTTGATTCTTGTCTGCTAAGTTTTATCGCTATTGTTCAGTACAGGCAGTTAAATTATCAGTCAAATTGTAATTGCTATCCTTTGTAAAGTAACAACTTTGGTCAGCAGCTGTTTTGTATTTAGTCACACAGCTGACCAGAGAAAGTGTTGTGTGTGTATGTGTTGTATGTGCACGCTGTCAGGTGGCATTCATGTGTACGCTTTGAGAGCAATAGTCATAGATGTAGCACAATAGAGCACTGTTTTTCAATGTAGTATGCAATTTCCCTCATTCCACCTGTGGCTCTTCCTGCTGCTGGTGATACTGCTGTGTTTTTGTCTAGTTTGTCTTAGAGGGACAGATTAGACAGCTTGCAAAGATGCCTGAGGAAAAGCCTTGGCTCAAAATAAACACACATAGCCCACACACACATCTCACTCTCTCCCCAAATGTCCACACAAATGCAAATTGCACACATGGCTGCAGATGCCTGCGGCCAGAGAATGCCCTTCCTCCATTGTCTTTCATTTACCTCCTGCCTTTTCTGTGCATTATCCCGCTGGCTGCTTCATTCATCTGCAAACACCAGTTGCCTTCCCACCCCCTCCCCCCCTCCTGCTGCATTTTTATCCCCTCTCACCCCGTGCTTCTACATCCATTGTGTGCTCAATCACCTCTGCCTCGCTCTCCCTCGTCTCTGTCCGTCGCTTCATCACTCACACCCTCTGCTCTCCTCCTCACATCCCTCCCTTTTCGTCCCTGCCGCCTCCTTCCACACCTGACTCATTGCGGGTCTATTAAGCATACTGATGCTGGATTTAAAGCCTGTGTGTGTGTGTGGAGACACTGCAGCAGTCTCATCTACTTCCTGTCTACATATGCTGGTGTATGCCAGTAAGATGCTTCCCAGAAGGCAGCTGCCCTTCTAGGCTTGAACACAAAAGTAACACCCAACATGTGGCCCATTGTTCAGACCATAGGATGCTCCACATGCACAGAACATGTAGGCAATGATGATAAATACAGTCCAGTATTGTTGCTCCCATGTGCTTTTCAAACCCTCTACAAGCATGTTCTGCATCTACAAATTCCTCATCCATTTTTCTGCAGTGTTCTGTCCGAATTGTTGTCGTCTTGCCACATTTGCTGCATTGCCATTGGTTGTAATTAAGCTTTTTAACTCAGTTACAGGATGGTTTTCAATAAACAATTGTTATTTCTTGTTACAATGTTTCCATGGCAACTGGAAAAGAAAAGACTATCAAATGCAGAGGAGAAATGTATGCTTCAGCAACTTGCTATGTAAAGCACACAAGTAAAAACAGAAAATTGTATAAAACTGAATAATATACCATCAGAATAACATAGAACTGCTGCAGCAGGCAAGCTGTGGGATCGGTGCCATAACAATGACAAAGAAAAAAATGAAAATAGAAAAATATAAGGCTGTTGGAAATAATTTAAGGTGTCAGGATGGGTCAGCAGATTTTGCAGGTAAGTCTAACAAATAATACCAGTACCAGTTTGCAACACTGTCAAAAACAACACACAATAAAGGTTACATTTATTTTGCAAATATCAATCAATCAATCAATCAATCAAATTTTATATAGCGCCAAATCATAACAAAAGTTATCTCATAACACTTTACATATCAAGTTGGTCGAAACCAGACTCTAAGCCAATTTACAGAAACCCAACAGAATCCTCATCCCAAATATATACTGGGATATATTGGGGTATATTGTATCCCAAATATAAACACTACATGTTCACAAATAGATGTTGGACTGTATTTTAGGTTCATCTGATTTAGTGAGACACAGTTAGGACAAAGGGTGAAAACAGAATTATGTGCTAAACAGTATATTCCTGTAGCTTTCTCTACTGTCACTATGCGGAGCAGCCATCTTGAATTTTGAGTCTGAAATCCGTCTTCATGGCTGCTCAAGTTGCAGTTTCTAAACAGGACATTCTACTTACCAGTTCATGTGGAATTACTTCAGAATATAAACCTCTTAACCAAAATGTTAAACTACTCAATAGAGCAGTATATTGGAAAGAAATTGCAATATTTCTGTTTTTGCACAGTTTGCACTTTATTGTTCTGAGAATATGAGCTATGTAAAATGGTTCATTGCAGCCACTGGTACTGTTAAAATATTCATCTTTGTTACCAAAAATGTGTTTATCATTCTAAAAAAAATCATTTTATTGTTATAGTTATAACAAGATAATTGCACAGTTCATATTTTAATTTGGAAAAATATATTCTCAGGTTTTGTTTGAGTTTATTTGTATTGTTGAAGCAAAAAATGAAGTTGGTTTTAATTTGCACAACAAATTATTCAAAGAAAAGCAATAAGGATGATTATAATACTGATATTTCTTTAAATAAAAGTTCTAATTGAACCATTGTTACAATTTTGTTGGGGTTAGGGACAATTTTTCTTCCTCCAAAGTGTAACTGGACAGAAAAAGTTGAAATTCTTTCATTGGCAACTCAGTTTGGAAGTACACTGCAGATCCTTTAGCAGGTTGTGCTGCAGTTGCTAAAACTCAGCTGAGAGGACTTTCCTGTATAGCACACAGTGGAAATAATGATGTAGGTCAATAGTAACTGGTTCTCCTGGCAGACATCTCTAGATGGCATTTGTAGAAGTGGAGGTGTGTCGTGCAGACAGTCAGGGGATCTGATCTGACAGCAGACCCCATCAGACCGGTCTGCCTCCAGCGTCTGCTGCCAATACTAAAGTACCTTAAATCGTCCCTGAGAGAGGTGTAGAGGCTGGACGGCAGGCTGCAGAGAGGGGAAGTGTTACCAGACGATAATTGAGATGTGGAGAAGAGAGCAAGTGAAGGGTGATTTGTTTCCTCCCATTGTCCAAGAACAGACAGTTGAGATAGACAAGACTGTTACAACTCTCTCTCTTTGCTCATCTCTCTACACTCTTTGTTTAACTTAAATTGTGAATTGAAAAGAAAAAACGTGGTTTAGTAGGACCAAGAAAGTGAATCCCCCAAAATGAATGTGGTTTTAAAATAATCATGTATTATATGAAGGTATCAGTATAAAATCACTTTGACATGAGGAAACAAACAGTGACCTCATCTGTTGGATGAGTGTAATAAAGTAATAGTTCCCTGTGAATTAATATCAGAAATGCTCAAAAACACATCTAAAGCTCGCAAGGGACATGTGTTTTGGTTGTTTAGTCTGTTCACCAACAGAAATGTAAATACAGTCATTTGTTATTATAAGGAAAGTTAATGTGCTGGAACTATTTGTTTAGACACAGCCAGTCTAGATGGCACTTCCAACAGGTATACTAGGTCAAGTCAGCCACATCCTGACAGTAGATGTTACACGTAAGGTGGACAACCTCAGACTGTTGCCTGGTTTCACCCTGTCTGATATTTAATGAGAAATGGTACAAATAAAACATTTAGACACTTTTACAAATAAAATACAAAGGGGATTTTTGTATTATTTTAGGTAGATTTCATTCTAGTTTTGCACAGAAACAGGATGGAAGCTGTCTTCACTCCTTCCATTTAGCACAGGGGACTTAATTATTATTATTAAGGTTGGAACTGAAACAGTCAGTATATTGGCTACTACATAAATTAACTGAAATATGTCATGCTGACATTGGTGGCCTGTTCTCTCCATCCACTCTACTCATATTTATCCACGCCTCCCAATTATTGAGAACATATGAACATAACTCTCGTATTCATGCAAGATAGACATCATTCTTTATATCTACACATCAATTGCTGTACATACATCATCTGAGGTCTGAATGTTAAATTAAAAACTACATCTGGCTTCATTTATAATATTAACCTACAAACGTAGCTTCTTCCAGCCTGATGAGACAATCCAGTTTAACTCCAGCCTGTATTCAAGCATTTGTGATTAAAGTCAAATGAATTAATGATATTTCTAAAAGATTACAATACTCAAAATAATGAAATAACTAATGCAAACTGTACCACATTACCACATGAACTTCACTTTTATCATTTTATTAAAGTAGTGTAAAGTACAGCAACTTGTGGCATAAGATGTAAAATGCCTGATTCCAACAATTACATGATGTTCTGCATCTCTTGATGTGAACAATCAGATAGCACAACTTTTGGATGTTGCTGCCACAAGAAATTATTGGACAACATTAGCTATTTTCCGTTAGGTCCAGTCAGTCTTTCCTTTGCTAAACAAAATTAAGCACTGAGGCACCTTTTCTGAGTATTTAGAGAATTCAGCTGGCTCTTGTCTTGGCTGCCACTAGATATTTCCAGGTCATGACTTTCACCCAGTTAAAAATCTCAACAAAAACGCTCTTTGACCCCAACCCATGATCTTGAGTGAAGCCTTTTTCTGATCACCCACATTCTCATGGACACTTCAATCTCGGAGGGAAAGTAGACGTATCAATTTAAAAATGACAAAATGGAGATTATTCCTCTGGAGACATATATTGTGAAATGAAACGAAAATTCATAAATGTAACCTTTTTGTTTCTCGTAACATATTAGTTGTTAATGTGTTCCTCCAGTCACATGTGGCATATAGTTTTAATAAAGACTGAATATTTTTATGTTTTGTCTGAAGGTCATGTTGCCAGAAAACAATTACCTAATTTTGGAAACCATCCATAACATTGAAAAAAACAAAAAAAATTAAATCTAGATTTAATTATTTAGCCATAGCAAACAGCTCTAGTCCAAGTATTTCTTTAATTAAGTCTCTGTTAATCAGTAAATTTGCCTGTATATCTTTATTTGCAACTTCACACTGATGGTCACATTGAGTATGTAATTCTATGGATCTGTGACTTTGCTCTGAAATGACATCCTCCGAAAGTAATCAGGGTTCTTTTATGTCATTGGTTATTGAAAATAGAGAGTACAGGCTACACAGAACACAGATAGGACATGCTGGACTGAATGATCCTCTTTTTTCTTATACAGCCACTGTGAAAAGCATCTTTTATTCCAGCACATTAAAGTGTGACAGAGAGAAGCAACAGGGAGAAACCCCTCAGGGTCAGAGGAGGTGGAGGCCTCCTGGTCTGGTCTTCACAAGATGAATGGGACTCCCTCCTGCTCCTCCAGCACCCTGTCACCCCTACTCTATCTCCCCTTCCCCCTTTGCATCACGAGGCCACGGGGTCAGAAGGCGGCTGATTGCTGCGCTGTCAGAAGCAGATGATGAGAAGGGGCAGAAAACTTTCATGAGCCTCCTGAATGGAGAGAAGGTGACAGAAAAAGGACAGAGAAGAAGAAAGGAGGAGCTGCAGAGAAGGGACATCTGATAGGGCAGCAGATGGTCTGTCAGCGCCTGTAAAAGCATCGATTGTGGTTCTGTTGTAAAGGCCAGCGTTATGGCTGGCGGCAGAGTTAGTTACACGTTGTAGCCACAGGACACCCAGCACCCTGATCCACTGAGCCGCCTCAGCCTTCACCTTTAGATACAAGATGACATTTAGAGAGTATTCTTCTAGGCTTGGTCTCATCTCATAGAACTCAGAGATATTTAAAGTGTTCAAGGTTCCGCATGTAAACACATTTTAGGTTAAACTGAGCCCCTGAACAAGCTGGATGGCAACAGTAAAACTGGTTGAGTTAGTTACATGTTTATCCCAAGATGCATCAACGATGTATCATGAGGTTTATGAGATGACTCTAGTCTTCAATCACCTTCATTTGCGTTTCTCTCCAGATCTATTAAGTCACAAATTTTTTTCCCATGAGGCATTTTGGTCTGATTCACTTTATTTAGTATATGATCATATTATATATCGGCTAAAATTTGCTTAGAGGTCTTATTTATGTCTTTGTGCATAAGAAATCAATATAAGTGAATCCCCAAAGGAACTTTGTGTTGGTAAATGCAAGTTATGCAAATTTACAGGATTTCAGTTCTGTTGCAACATGTTGATGGTCATATGAACTAGGGCTGCTCGATTATAGGAAAAAAAAAAAATCACGATTATTTTAGCAATAATTGAAATCACGATTATTAAAAACAATTATTTGTTAACCTTAAAGTTGTTTATTTTTTTCTTGCAAAACAATGTAAAATATACTCTTTAAACAAAAATAAAGCTTTTAACCACTAAAACAAAGTATGTTCACTTTTGTACGAAACAAAAAAATCTTTGAATGCAAATAAGTGTACTGTAAATTCAAGTATGTTTCCTTTTGTAAATAAATAGTGCACTGTAATTAAACTGCTATAGACTTGCCATAGAACTGTAGCAATAAAAAAAAAAAACTCACGTAAAGTGCAAATTATAAATTCAAGTATGTTCAATGTAGTATGAAACAGTAAATTCAGTGGCGTGCCGTGAGGTTTCAGTTCAGGCCTTCTGTATACATCAGCCATCTAGAATACGTACGTTAGGGTTATACGGGTTAAGTCAGGTTAGGTTAATACGGGAGTTGCAGCATAAAGAGATTCGGAGACTGAAGATTGCATTGCGGGCGAAGTTGTAAACAGAGTTGTTTTTATGTGTTTTAGTTTTTCAAAGATTATGATAACGGTGGCGGTGGTTAAACTTTAGATGGTTAAAAAGGTTTGTTGTTACCGGTCGGTGCGGACACAACTACGAAACACTTTTTGCACGTGATGTATTTTTGCTCTTCGTCTTCTTCATCAAACCCAAAGTGATTCCATACAATTGAATTTGACTTGCCTTTTTTGTTCACCAAGCACTTCTGCTGTGATTCTCCTGCCATTTTTCAAGACCGCTAGGTACAACTTTCCTCTTGGGGTGGACCTGCCGGCTAGCAGGCAGCAGTAGCTTAGAGGGGGGGCGGGGCAGAGCAGCTCATGGGAGCTTGCGTGCGCGTGAATTAAAACAACTCAAAATTAATAATCGTTTTTTCTCGATTACATAATTTTTGTAATCGTTGCGTGTAATAATCGAAATCGTAATCGAATTTCGATTAATTGCACAGCCCTAATATGAACTATGTTTTCAGGTCAAAAATGTCCAGTTTCATCACAATTAATGCTATATTTCCATGTCACAAATGGCCAAGTTATATTTTAACTGAATTTACCTGAAAAGCAAATATTCTATTCTTTTAGATTCCCCAATTTTCCTTACATGATTATACACTACATATCACATGTTTTATTTTTACAGGTTGCAATATGGAGTATGGTGCTGATCCATCCTGCTTATGTTATGCCAATATATACATTAGGAATGTCACACGTCACTTTTTAAATCAACAGTTTTCTAATAATAAGCATTTTTATAAAGAAATAACAATTCTATATTGTTATTTACTCTTTAGTATGATGATAAACTATACAATAAATAATTGTGATACTAGTTTTTGCACAGGGATCATTTCTGGAAATGGTGACATGGCTGCCGAGCATCAGTTTGATGGGATCCGTAACAACCATGTTACATCCGTCCACTGCCACATTTTGTGTTTTCGTTAAGCTGTTATTGTTTTAGATCCACAATACTAACATTTGTGAATAAGAGGATAATTACCAATAGTAGGTATATAAGTTTATTACTAATAAAGTACTGGTACTGACCAGAGCATCATGGGTAATGTCACGTCCATCCACCAGCAAAAGTTTTCACATACACGTGCTATTCAAAATCCAATATTTCTAAAAAATATAGCTTCTACTGTCAAATAATATCAGTAGTCTGTGCACAAATGGATTAGCATGATTTCAACACAGTTCTATGCATTCCTTACAACTTTTTTTTTTGACAAAAATGGCTACTCATTTGACCCCCTAAGTAAATTTTAGTCGATATACAAATTGTCACATAGTTTTTTGGGGTTTTTTGTATTTTACATTTAGTGCTGTGTCATTGGTAGTTTATAGCATTGTTGCTCAGCTACTATGTGTATTTTAATCTATTTATGCTGATCCTTTAGTCTGTCGGCTCTAGAAATATTCAATTTTTCCACTTTAACATGCAGAGTTTATGTTTTACTGAAACAGAGTCATTGTATTATCAGTATGTATCATGTATTTTCATTCAGGGAAAATATATTAGTATCATTTTTGCAGCAACACTCAATAGGTGATGACTTATTGTCCAGCCTCACTGGTCTGGCTGGACCATTAGTCAGAAAATCTTTAATGAAGGGAGGAGTGAGGTTATTTAAAGTTTTACAGACAGTAACAGAGCTTAAAAATCAATTCCAAAAGATACAGGCTGTCAGTGCCAAGAAGCCATGGGTCATTAACTGCTCACCAAAATCAAATTCTAAATCAATCAGGCTGAAAAACAGCTTGGTCTGGTGCAAAATCAATGTTTAATCTTTAATACAGAGTTCAATAACTTCAGGTTAAGCAATTTATCTTCAACTCATTTAGCTTCAAAATTGAGCAGCTCCACTAACTGTTTAGTTACTGCATGATGCTCAAGTGAATTTTTTAAGTCAAAGATTGCGTATTCATGTAGCATCTTTTAAGATTCAGAACATTGTGCAAGTGATATACAGTACAGTAACAAAGGACATAGGACCTAACAAAAGGAATGAAGTAGGAATAAAAGAGTTGAGAATAAACTCCAGAGGTGGCATCCTCAAAAGCACAGTCTCCTTTTGTTTTGAATGACAAGTGAAGAGGACGTTAAAATAGCCCAGCCGAGACGAGATGAAAGCATCAGTGACCATCTCCATCTCAGCCTGAGGCACCAGCTGTGTTTCTCAGCTGGAAAAAAACCCCCCAAAAAAACAGGAATGAATCACACGCTCCATATTCAGAAGTCTTTGGCTGTTCCAGTGACACCCAAATATTTCCTGCCTGTGCAGATCTATAAGCCTCCCTCTCTTCGTCACTGTCTAAATGTGCCACGTCTTTGAACACACACATAATCTCACACAGATTACACTCTTTAATCTTGATTAGAAGCTCAGCCCTGCGCTGCTGAATGCTGCTTAGCAGAGCAGAAAGGAGAAATGAAGGGAAAGAGAGTAAGGGCGAAAAGACAAAGCTCTGGAAACACGGTGGCATCACACAAAGACTACAGATACACAGAGAACAGCAGTAGGTATGAGCACATGTATGTGTATCTGTACATGTAACTACTGTATATTTGCTGCTTTTCTTAATGAATAACTAGGAGCAAGGGCCAAGGCTACATGAGGCTTTTAATATCAATTAGCCTGAAATCTGAAACAACTGAAAAAATGCTGATGAAAAGACCAAAAACATTCAGTCAGTGTGTGTCATTACATCGCATTACTTTGAGTTATCTGTAGTCAGTAGTATTTGATATATTATCTACTTTTCAGAGGGATTGTACAAGTTACTAGAAAAATAAATAACACTTAGTCAAACTTTTCTACTCCACCATTCATTTTAAACAGTATCAGTGTAACTGCAGAGAGCGCTGCACCGAAATGTTGCACTAACCTATGGCTTTTTAGCATTACTGTAGCTAGCATTGGTTGCTAGGCTAGTGAGTTTATTTAATTCCATTTATAGTAATACTGTAGTGTCTGTCAGCACTTAAGTATTTGGTTTCAGTCCACATTAAATGGCAGAGTTTCTGTAACGTGTTGTTTTGCTGCTGCTGAAGAAATAATGATGAATAATTACCATAAATGTGTCAGCTGTGGGTCTGACCTCTGAACGCCGATGTACATTAATCTGATTTACACAGCTGTGATGTTAGACAGTGAAAAAGCTTTCAGTGTCATTATTACATTTCAGCAGGACAAATTCGTTAATTAATAGAGACACTACATTTATATGTACAGGAAAATATAGACTAGTGTTTACTTTTTGTAGATATTGTACATCTATTGTAATAAAGTAGTCCAAAACAATGGAAAAAAATGCATCATACCCAACCTAATCCTCCAGAAACCACTGAAAACAAGGAAAATTTGGATTGGTTCGCAGTCACCTACATTTTATGAGAGGTGAGATCCAGATTGTGCTCCAGATTGTGAATTGTGACCTCAAAAAAACAACCTTATTGCCAAGTATTTTAGCCTTAGGATGGTGTATGTGAGATTCAGTCAAAATAAAATGTTCACCGTACCATTAACTGAACGATTATGTCAAGACACTGCAGTGTGGATGATATGAATTCATATGAGGTATATAAAATGAGATTTGGAACAAGCTTCTTCGTTGTTAGTGAATGAGGCGAAGGGAACCAGAAGTATGGGTTGTGGACCTCAGAAATGTTGAAGGCCAGAGGTGGGGAGAGGAAAGACGAACCATCTAAGGACCACACTGGCCAAGGGCGGGTCAGCCCAGTAGCGATTAGGTAATAGGACGTCATTTGCGTGAAGCGGTTGGACCAGGCAGGGAAGGGGTAAAACAGGCGAGGGGTCAGAAACCAAAAGCAGACAGGACAGAGGCAGACAAACTGGAACCAGAGGGAGCAGAGACGAGGTCAGGAATAGAGCAAAAGGCTTCCGATGAGGCAAGCAAAACGTAAAGGTTTGAAGGAATGCTAAATTGTTGATAGTACAATACATAACTTGTAAAATTCACATTGCTATTTTTGTACATGCTTCAAGTCCCGTTGTTTGAAATGGTCACTATTGTCTTCCATTTGTATTTATTTAGTTAGATTTTTCTATGTATTACATCTAATTTGTTTACTTAGATTCTTCTCAGTTCAAACATGGAATATGGAGGGTTCTTTATACTATGACTGTAATATCACTAGTCATCATCTGGTAATATAAGACAATATACTGAATAAGAAAGCCTATTTAGTGATGCATTATGTTTCTCCAAATGGCTTCTCTTAGTCATTTACAGAAGGTAGTTCATGGATTGATTGGAAAAGTTTACTCCCCAATTTCAGTAAACTACCAGTGCTAGGCTGCACAACATACCTTTTAAAAAATACTCTTCTGCCAAAATGTTGAAGTGTTGCTTTAAAGAGTGACACATGAGATGTAATGAACAATAGAGCTAAATGATATGATCCAAAATGTTATCACAGTAGAAATTGTTCGTATTCATCATTATCTATAATTATCACAATTAATTTGTGATAAAAGGCTGATTTTTGGTCCTGAGTTAAAGTGAAAAATGCAGATACATATTTGTAGTCATTAAAACATGGCTATTTGTTTCTTTATTTCAATTCTTATTCGGCGTCATAAAAGACAGACATTTTCCAAACATTTCAGGTAGAACTTGAAAACTGTTTAAATAATCATAATGAAGATATGCATGTGTGAAGTTAAATAAAGCAAGAAATACTGAGCCATATCATGCAAACAGTTTACTCACAACTGAATGTAAACAAAGTAAACCAAAGATAAGAAAAAAGTTATATCATATAAAGTTGTAACAGGTGGTTATTGCCTGAAACTTAACATAAACATCAAAAACACTTCTCACAACCAGCAGAAATTGTAATAAAGTTACAGTGTCAGTTGGCAGTAATGAAACAGAATATGTATTAGCAGTATTTTTTGCTGAGTTTCCATGTCAAACCAGAGAATAGAGCAATGAAATCACATATGATCCTTCATCTGTAATTACATCCAGCACATACATATATTAAACATCCTTTGTACTCTTCTATGGAAGCTATTCTCTGTTATTCAAGGTTTGGCAAATCACAGAACTCGGGAAAATTCTTGTTTGCTCTTCACTTGAATTACTAAGCTCTGAAAAGCAATTATGGGATCTTGGCTCAATAACAGAAAGAAACTATCAAGCGCTGCAGCTTTAACATGATTTAATAATTAATGTTGTTGATATAAAACTTGATGCAGGTGCCATTTATAACAAAACATATTTGCAGTTCCAATTTAGCTCCGTATGAATTTAATTTCTTGGAGACGTGGCTGCTGTCAGTGTGTCATCTACTCTCCTCTGTTATAATGAGCTGTTTGGCACCAAGAGTCCTAGAGGAGCCCACACTGAACACTGTGGAGGTCCCAGGAGACACTGTTAGACTGACTCTAGGTGACTCCAGGTGTACACATGGACATACTCTGACATACATGTTGTCTCTCTCGCAGTCTAGGTTATCTCTACATATGACTTGATTTGACTGGATCACACCTGACAGGAAAATGTGCCGGTGATGTACAGTGTTGGATCAGGATTAGATTTGTCTTGGCACACTAGTGTTGGTGTCGATCCTTGTTATAACACATACAACATCTCTGACTGGATATATACAGTACTTTTCCTCTTTGTGTAGTTTTGTGGATTTAAGGTGAATGTGCCTTATGCTTGTGTTTTTTCCTTGTTTCGCTCCAGAGGTTTATAACATCTCAATGCAAATACATTCTCATTCTCAACTAGAATTCACTAATATTTTCCAGTGGTAGGGCTGGGTGATAAAACAATAACGATATATATCACAAAATAACTTTTCCTCGATAGAAATATGAGACATGCTCGATACAATTCAGGTTGAATTCATTTGTCTCTGTTTTGACAGACATAAGAACAGCCAATCATAATTAAGTAGTGCCGCACTGAACCAATCATGCTAGAGCCACATCAAGTTAGGTTGATGCACACAGCACAGGCGTAAGAGCAGCCACAGCACACAAGCTAATGTTTGGGCTGCAGCAAGAGATGAGGGTTCCCTTCGGGGCCTTCAATACAATACAGAGGTGTAGTGAATGAATACATGTAGCCTATGTGAAGAACGCAAACACTCAACTTTCCATACAAACCTTTTTTGAATGAAGATTTTATTTATTTGCAGTTGACCAAAAAATTTAATGGTCTTTTTTGTTTGTGTTCTTTTTTAAAACTTGAAAGCTTTAGCCTGTTGGTCAGACTTTTAGTTTAGTTTTAAATATATGTGCCCGTTTTATTTATCTGAAACACTTGTATAATGTTCTTCAGCACATCTGTCATGTTCCGCCTCTGACAGAAAATAGATAATTTTTAAAGCAAATATAACCTTCTGATATTTTCACATCTGACTTATGAGTAATGGAAAATTTAAGCTTCACAAAAATAGTGATTTGATTTATTTTGTGATACACGCTGATATGTCTGATATGGAAAAAAAATATTGTGATATGATTTTTTTCCATATCGCCCAGCCCTATCCAGTGAGTATTGTTTTGCCCTGGATGAATTTGGATCTCTAGGTATTTCTGCTGTGGTGGCTTTTCGTTCAGGACAGGTTAACGGGAAGTTGTCATTACCAGCAGGAAAAAGCTGTAGCATCCTTTCCCTCTGATCTGAAAGCTGATGTGTCAGTGTTAGGTTGAGTTACAGTATCTCCTCTGGCACAAGATGATGATGAGATTAGATGAGGAGTTGGAGCCTCCAGCTGCGTCTGCAAATAATCAGATGGAGTTAAGTAAATCTCATCAAACAGTACTTATTGGAAGTCTCCTGCTGTGTTTGACACTATTACTGGCTGAGAGTGAAAAGGATCTGACAAAGTGTTTGAATGTATTGATCCGTGACAGATGTGATTGATTTTCAACTCTTTTCTCATTTCAATTATCGGTTACAACAGCCTTTGTATCATTCAGATCCTTTTCTTTTGGTGATTTTAACCTAGTCTGGTTTGCTAAAGATACTCTCCTGAAATAAGGGTGAGTATTTATGTTGCATAGCAGCAGGATTCTCTTTCTTCCTTCAGTTTTCTATCTTGGTGTTATTGCTTTGAAAGTCCCACTTTGTATGTGAAAGAACAACCTGCTTGAGCTGCAACTCCACCCTGAAAATGGCAAGTTTTGTCAAAGACACATATCTTTTGTGTGCTGTTTTTCTTTGTAGGACTGTAGTGATTATAATACTCCAACATGCTTCCTTACGTGTACATTTTTCACCAAAATAACTTCTTTCCGGACACTATTTTACAGATGCACGGTCAAGAATTAGTGAAACAACCCAGAAACCTTTAACCCCTTTTCAAGAATGTAAGTGGAAGATGAAATCAGACGCAAAATGATGCTACACCCAAAACTAAGTGTTCCACTGCAGCCAGTCAAAAAACAATAGCAATGCCTGCTCTTGCTTGGTTAACCACTGTTCACCACTTTTTATAAGGAAAATATGCAGCATATCAACCTGGATATGAACCAGCGCTAGTACACATTTAAGAATGACACTCGTAACCTCGAAAAGACTAGTACCAGTACTGCGATGGGACTGGAGTCATTGTTACCCAGTTAATGGAGTTCAAAAAATGTGTAGTTGTTGGAAGAGAAATAAAATGACTTGACCGAAAGGAGATAATACAGGAGGTCTATCGCTACTAATTATAGAAGCATGCAGGCTGCCCTTTCACAGAGGCCTAATGACTGCAGCTGGGAAACTGGCAGATAGGAGACATCATTTGCAGTAAATCCATCTCCAAACAGTTTAAACACATTTAAATTTTATAGGCAGGCCATTAAAGCAGCAAACCGGCATTTAAGATAATTTTTCTCATGTCTTCATTTAACTGAACAATAACATATACACGTAGCCTGCATTAAAATACATGTGTTGTCTTATCAACATTTGCAGTACAATACAGTTACCACCAAGCAGTTAAAATGACCTCAGAACTTCCCTTTACTCTCCAAATCCTCATAGACCTCCATGTTAAACACAAATAAACAATTTCACAACCAAAAAAACCTGTTTTGCTCTCTATAGCCAATTTTCCTGTTCATGAAAACTGTATAGGATGTACATTTTTATGTTTAAATTATATTAAGGCTCATATTAATGAATAAATAAGCTGTGATTTACAGCTCAAATGCCTGATAAGGTTTTGTTTACTGAATGACACAGCTTTACTACAGTTGTGGTTACTTCAAGTAGATCAAATGATTTTGTCACTCAATTCCAATACACAGCCTGTTGGCATACCTGAACTACATTACTTAGCGTTAATTGGGTGTTACATTATATGGTCTGTTAGCTAGCCTCTTACTTAGTGTGTATAGTATATAAACTTGACATTTCTGTTCTGAAACACAAGTTTGTTTGGTAACATTTAGCAAGTGCAGCTGGTCTTTGTATTCAATATGTTCGCTGCAGCTGCATTTGCTTGACAAGTTTTACCCTGTCACCCCTTGCACTTTCCCTCATGATCAAATGTGGTCAAGAGGGAAAATTTGGCATTTTGGCTGTGACGACAGCCACAATGCCAGACTCAAGACTTTAAACCCTTACGGTGCCTACATCTACATTTTCTTTCACAGTCTGTGTGTTTTTCCTCAGCACTGCTTTGCTATGTCAACAGCAGAAAACATGTGTGATGGTTGTATGTGCATCTAATATGAACTGCTAACCGTACACCTGAGTCTGAGTCTTGGTACTTTTCATCTGTTAGCTGGTGTTTTACTTCACCTCTGGGTTCATGACGAGCACAAATTGGATGGGATGCGCTGAATGGGATTTTCATGTCCTTCCTATGTGTGTGCTCTCCCCTCAGTGCAATAACATGCAGTTTAAGTAGCTCTGAACTGTCTTTAATGTGAGAATTTGAGTGTTATTTTCTATTACCACATTAACACTTGCTGTTATAAGCAGGTTTAAATAGCCATGCAATATCAGAACAGTTGAGTATAAATACATCTTTAGTATTACACCTCCCTCTTGCAGCTCTGCAGGAGCTTTGTCAAACTGCTCCATCAGACAGGATGATGATATCTGATAGGAGTATGGATGTGCCATGAGGCAGATCCACACTCATTCATCATCAGTCTCCTCGTGTCATCGCTAACATAATCAGGGGCAGCAGGAGTAGCACAGTCTGCTATGATACAGACCATCCTTTAAGTGAAGGTCTCAGGTTGAGGCCTCAAGTAGCACATGTTGCAGAAGCCTGACTCTGAACTATTTACCTTCACAGATGGTTTGAGACTAAGGACTGCATTATAAATGCAACACACAGCTCACCTCTCCCTCACCTTTTTGCCGTACATGATAGCCACAGGACAGAATATTCACAGACACACACATACTCAGGATAATGTGAGTGTATATCTTGCTCAAGGAGCCTGATGGTGCTTATCTTCACCCTGAACAAGGTGGAAGCATCCCCCTGGCTGATTATTCCTCTGAATTTGCATAATAAATAGGCATTCATTTATTCTTTTGCAACAGTGCTGTTGTTTATCTGGAATCTAAATGTGAGCTGAGTATTGTCTCTGACAGTGGATCAGGGAGGTGAGTATTGTCAGACAAGAGGCTTAGCCTGACACAGCTCCCTGTTGAAACACACTGGAGGAATCTGAGCAGCTGCAGATCTGCACTTTGAGGCAGTCTGCTAATCGCACTACTGGCTTCAGCCCCTCCTGTTCACATGTGGAACAGGGCTGCATCAATTCAAGAAAATAGTGAACATGGCAAAAGTGAAATGTCTTCATTTAAATACATGAAATCAGTATATGATTTGAAATAAACTATGGAAGCACTTGTCATTTGCTGAAGAAAAAACAAATTAGACATCTTATCCCAAAGTTAAATTTAAGCCTACACAAGTCATTTTAGGAGGATTTAGCACCGCATTGTTACATATTTACATTTATTGTTATTACTTGAGAAAATATAAGAAAAAAAAACCTTCCAGACTTTAGATTAAGTGAAATCTCTCAAAATAAATTAACATCAGTTACTTCAAGCACTGTATTAGGACTTCACTCAGTCTTCAGACTTAGTTGTACCCTGTAAATAGGCATATTTTCATAAGATAATGCAGAATAAATCTGGTGGATGTGAGGTTTTTTTTTTTGATTGGCTTAGCTTTGGTAATACAAAGGGTCTTGAACATGATGCTCCAGTGCAGTTTCAGACTTATCTCCCACACAACAGAGGTCACAGTAGGCTGATACTCAAGGTTACAATAATAATTTGTCCATTAGCTGATGCTGATACAGTAATTTTTAAATTGTTTACCATATTTTCATGTTGTTTTGTTGTACCAGCACACTAACCACTTGCAGGGTTAACTCAGTTTACATAATTGAACATGACTTAACTGTTTTGTAGTGTTTTCAATTATTCATCATCACTGACCCACGTAGTCAAGCAACCAACACTGACCATTGGAGGTTCAGACAGGATACCTAGCATCCTATTGAACAGGACTTAACACTATTGACACAGGACTCAAAGGAGTGCAGATGCAGCCTGATGCTGGTAACAGTCAGAGCTTGTGCAACAATGGAGAAACATCAACCGCTGCTATTGGTGATTGTCATCTTTTTTGCTGATAGGCCAGTAGCAGGCGAAAGATGAATATCTTTAATAATTTAGTTATAAGTGATGAGATCCACATTGACAATCTTTCCTCCTGGAAATCCACCTGCTTCATTGATTCGCTGTGCTCCTATGACATGACTCAGCATGTTACCGAGTTCATTCATCAATGTGATCCTGTAATCTCTGTGGATACTGATGTCAGATGCCGACACAATAATCTCCAATCACTATTGTGTCTATTTTCATTCTTTTTCCCATTTTGTGCTTACTGCAGCTTTAGAGCTCTAATTCCTGGCTGCTTATTAGAAAATGTGCATCCAGAGTTGTTGATATAAACACTGGATTCTCTGTTATTTGCAAACTGTGAACAGTTTACCCAAACACAATCCTCGTGTGCTATAGCAGCTGTCACAAGAGAGAGAAAGATATTGTCCAACACAGGCTTTGCGTAGTGAGAGGTAACAGATCAGAGTGTGCTGAAGTATAAGGTGTTCTGTATTTCTTTAAATGACAAAATCTGTTACTACTTTAAGATTTCTGAATGCGAAGCTATAGAACTACACAGTGCAGCTGAGTCTCTTTGAGGTAATTAGTAACACTAACACTATTGAAATGGAGATCGACTGGAAGCACAGATTCTCCCAGTCCATGACCACATATTCAGTTTATTTCCTAAGTCTGAACAGTAGTGTGTACCAGACATCACTTGCAATTGGAGAAGTGCTCAGTTTAGTTTTAGTCATTTATAATGTAAGAAGTACTTAATCAATTGAAAACATTTGCCTTGATTTTAACCCATTTCTGCACAATGTGAGAGTAGAATTTGTCAGGTGCAAAGAAGATTGTCACAAATTGGGCTCCACATATGCAGGACTAATAATTTGTCCAGGAAAATTCCTTTTATGGACGTCAGGTCTCTCTAAACCCAATGGAGTCCTTTTGGAGCTAAACCTCATGGGTTACAGTACCTGCTGCCTGTAATGCTTTGAGGCCACCTGCTACAAGTGAAACATGCTGAGAATTTGCTAAAATTAGATTTGAGTGCCTCAGCTAAAATTAGATTCCAGTGGCTTCATGCCAAACACACATGTACAGAGATGAAAAGTTGTTTGGCAGTGACAGCGACTGTGTGTGTGAGCACATGTAAATGCTCACACTAGCATGTATTTACATGTGCACGTGTGTTCATGGAGCTGAGCAGCATGGTGAGGTGTAGGATGTGTACGTTTACTGCACATTTAATAATATTAACAGCTGGTGTATCCTCCTGAACTCATTCATATGCTCACTTACCTCTGTGTTCTGTGCAACACCCGCTGAGCTTCTGTGAACAGGTGTGTATGTGTGCGTGTGCATGTGTGTACAGCTAACCTATGCCTCTGGCTGTGATAATGGCAGCACATAATGGAACAGCTCTGACAGAGGACAGATGGTGAGAAGTAAGGGACAGGGAAAGTCTTATAATGACTTCACTATAGCTTCACTTCATTATCATGCTCACTGTGCACGTTACTGCAGTTAGATAGACTGATTTGCACCAAACTCTTGCTACTATTTATGAAGTAGCAAGAGTTTGGTGCATATCAAATGTTGATTTTCTTTGTGTTTAGAATTCTAGTTTGAATAGTTGCATGTTTTTGACTCATTTGTGGAGTTAGAGATTAAACAGCGTGTTGTCGACTAAACCCTATGATTTTATTGCTGTGTGTTCTACTTCACATTGGATTTAAAGTGAATTAGGCTGGTCTGTCCGACTGCTGCTCTATCCCACACCATCCCAGACCTCATAAGCGCTTCTGTCCTTGTCTAAGTCCTTCATCCCATTCATACCTTATAAAAGTATTGTCAGACTGCCCAACAGTTTCCCAGCAACAGTGGTGCAGCAATTTTCCTCTGGTAGAAGGACTGCGAACTGACCTTTTGTAAGAGGAGAGAGGACTGTTCAGTTCTGCCAGGACAACAGCTTCTCTCTCTTCTGTGGCTTGGGTGTTGGCTTTTTTGGCTAAAGCTGCTGCACAGTGGATCAAACTAATTGTAATATGATTGCTCACGGTCTTTCTGTTTTTATTTTTTATTGTTATTATTTGATCATTTAGCATTTTATGCCAGTAATAGAATGTAATGACACAGAGAACATCCGGCAACAAAGGTCCAATTAAACTGAATTTAACTCAGTCTTTTGCAGGTTAAACACTCTGCTCATCAGTGGAACTAATAATCTTACTTCTTAATTAAGCCATAATTTATTTATTTCTAGAATAGGTTTTTTGCTGTTATCTGGAGCAGTTTGGCTGGGAAGGCTCCTTGGGATTGGAAATAAGTGCTCTGAAGCAACTGGGTGTAAAACAAATTCAGTTAGAGTATAGTTAGAACATGGGGGCCAGACCTGCTTAACAAAATATCTAATTGTACATTTTTAAGCTTCACAAGATCTACCAGTCCATAATCCTAGTCTCTATCCCCATCTGATTTATAGAGCATGGTGAATATTAAGTGGTTTTAAGTGCTCTGTTATGAATGTGGACCTTTATAGATGCAGATGGTGTTCATAAGATCTTTGGCACTGTGAGGAAAATTCTAGTTTCTCATAATCAGATGTGTAGCAGCTGACAGACAGATAGGTAGGTAGTCATCTGTCAGGAACATGTCTTTTATCATCCTTATGCAGTAGAAAGCTGATTTGCACTGGTTGGTTTGTCCATGTAGAGCTGATATGTAAAAAAAAACACATCCTGTCATGTTATAAAAACTCATATTAGATCTGAATGGCAACAATTCCCCCCTAGCTAGTGTCTTCTGCATCAGTATCTGTGCCAAACAGGAAACAGATGAATGGTGCAACTGGAACTGGCCTAGAAACGCTTAAATTCAGAATGGTAGTAAAGTCATTTAGGAAACACCTGAACTCATTATCTATCTGGGAATACACTGCATCTTAAGGCTTTCACCTCAGACAGCAGCTCACAAAATGTGTAATTGCCATGAGGGACTGGGGGGACACATTGGAGTTTAATATTTCAGTATGTACTCTGTCTCTCTTTGGGTTACCTGCTTTCATCCTAGTAGTCTGTTTTCACCTTTTTTATGGTTCATTTGGTCAGAAATTAGCACGATAATTGCACTCGAGTATAATTAAAACAGAGGGGTAGAGATCACTTGGAACTGGTGAACTGTTTTCAAATGAATTCTGGAGTGGTTTGTTTATGGTGGAAACATGACCTGACCCAGCTACCATGTCTCCAAGTTGAACTAAATAGCTTCTGTAGCTAGTCACTCCTTTAATACTGGGTGTATGAGATAGTGTAGTAGTAGCACTTAAGAGATTAGTCCAGATTCCAGCACTTTATTTCTGTATTTACTTTCTTGCTTGAGCCTTAGATACATTCATCCAGTAAGCAGAGTGAACTGTCCTGTGCGGTTTGTAGTGATGCATTTTGATCATGGAATTTTTATCACACCAAAGGGGAAATAATTACATTAGATTTAGAAAAAAATGTATTTTCCCTCATGGGAAATTCATCTTAGATAACAGTTCTGCATCAACAATGACTAATACTCTCAAAAAACACAGTCAGTCCACTGTCGCAGTGCAAAAATAATAGAACATATATTGTTATAAAATCAGATGTGTATTGAATCAGTTCCCAATTAAAAGCAATGTCAATAAAAATAGTAATAATACACTCAAGAAATACTTTAACAATAAGAACACAGGTAATAAAACAAGCAAGTAAAACAAAGAAAAATAATGACAATTTAAGAAAGTTAAAATAATTCTGCTTAAAGCACCATAAGAATGGGTTCAAAGTATCGCATCAGCTCTGAAGAATCCACATTTACAAATTCATCAACTAAATTAGACCAGAGCAAATTAACTACAGATCTGATAATGCCCAAAACTACCATTAGTGATTTTTATATTCTGTTAAGCTGCTTTTTATCATGTTAATCATAGTACTGAGATGGGGTAAATAACCATGTGACAGTTCCTAGGAATGGTAACTAGGGATGGGTACTGACACCCGGTGCTAAACAGGCACTGGTGTATGGATGACCTCTAATGTTCTAATACACAGACATCTTGGTAACAACAACTGGTGTTCACTGAAGAACTAACAGAAAAGTGATCACTTCATCCATTGAAACAAATGCAAAAAGACTTTTACATATTTGGGTGGAAGCATGAGCGATCTGTCACAAAACCTAGGCAAAGTCTGTCAGTACAGGCGGAGAAATGCACAGTTTCGTGTTTAGCTCACAGTTCATCTGTTGTTGTTCTGTTTATGTCATGTACCGGTATGTTAGCCGCCTGGAGCACAAATATGAGCATTCAGAGCAGATCAGGAGATGACAGGAAAACCACCACACTGTCAACATGCTGCCCGACTCCTGCTTTCAGTTTCATGCTTCAAAATTAACAGTGAAAGGCACTTTTTTTTGCAGTGAATAATCATTTATGTTTGTTTTACACTACCTTCATAACTTAAATCATGTCATAATAGTGATAATATATTTTCCTCCTAAATAATATTAACTATTTATTTATTATAGCCTGCTGAAACCCGGTGTCAGATAGAAAAGTGACCCCCGTTGAAAAGTGATCAGCGGGTCAGTTTTCTATTATAGAATTCTGACCCCCTCTATGGAAAAGTGACCACCCCTGTAAATCACCAAATTAAAAAAAAAAAAAAAAGATATATATATATATATATATATATATATATATATATATATATATAAAATAAAATATTTAAGGTATATATAAACACAAAACTTGGTATGAAAAGCACAAATATGTATTAACAATCATGCATTGCACAAATTAATTCTATATGACACCTGTTGCCTGTCATGCATTTTTGTCCTCTGAAGAAGACAGGAGTTTCACAGCTTTACTTAAAAAAAGGACATTCCATTAAAAAAATTTAATAAAAAATGTAAGTGAAAAAACTGTTGCATCATGCTTTTTCCAATCAAGGTAATTATTTACTGTATAAAAGCAAAAACTTTTACTTTCTTGAGTCTCAAGGGGATATAGGCCTACGCTAAAAATGAGAAAATAAAGCAAATAATTCTGTTTCCAATTTGAACTGTAACCCTAGCATTACACCAAAAAGCAACTAATAGATATAGTGTTAAAATATTTCATTCACAACCACAATAGTTAGGGCTGGGTAAAAAAATCGATTTAATTGATCTTAGATCGATCTCATTTTAATTCTGCGTAATCGATTAATAGTGGATGAGATCGATTTTTCAGAACAGGACCGGGAGTACGCGGAACTGCGGGCGGCTCCGTCTTGCGAACCGCTGGGGAAGACTTGGTCTCGCTCGCGAAAAAGATGCGGAAAAGACGCAGTGGGAAAACCTCCAGCTCCTCCGGCCTCAAACTCAAACCCGCAGTGTGAACGAAGTGGCCACCCGGCAAGTCGTGGAAGCCGGTCATGCTTGGAATAATAACTTGGATCCATACTGTCACCTATGGCTGAGTACGGAGTTAGAGGAAGAGTAAAGCGACAATGTCTGACCATTACACTAACCCCCCCCCCCCCAACTAACATTCACGGAGCACGTGCACCCACCAGCCTCACTCCGCTCCGACCAACAATCACGGAGCAATCCCCCCCAATGTGTAGAAGCCTCCAGCCATAAAACAGAGTAAAGATGACAAAGTCCGTTCTGAGCCACTGTAAAAACATGGCAATGTTTGTGTCCTGTTCATTATTTCAGAGCACATTCAGCAATTTACTGCTAAAATGTCATGTTTATTTCCTTTCTAATATCAATATTGAGCCCCATATTGATGTGTTGCATGACTGCAGTAGTCAAATAATCAGGTTACAACTCAAAATTGTACTTTGGTATCAATAAATTAATCTGAATCAATCAATTAATACTGAATCAAATCGATATTGAATCGAATCGTGATTAATCGATTCAGAACCGTATGAATCGAAATCGAATCATTATGGAAATTGGCCATGATACCTAGCCCTAATAATAGTATTGATAAAACCTTAACCCATCCCTATTTAATGCTGCGCTTTTATCAGTTTCTTCACCCCCGATATTTCCCTTTAATTCTTTATCTTAATAATACACTTTTTTCACAGTTGATCCAACACTCACTTGAGATTGTTAATCTTAAATTGATTAAAAAAGTGAGATCAATATATAATTTATGGACTTAATGACTGATATCCAGACAGTGCCACCATAAATTTCGAAGCAGATATGAGGGATAATATGCTAATAGCCCAGTAAAAGTTTTGTAAGTATCCTTCACACTCCCACCTGGTTTGGAAGCTCAGACTTAGAGGTCGGACAAGTCATTAAGCTTCAGGGTTCTTGCTACCGTTGTTGAATGTCAGGGCCCCTGACGCTGTTCCGGGGGACCCCGACGCTGTGATTTCACCTGCTACGCTGTCTTTCAACCAGTGTAGCTGTGTTTTTTTTTGTGTGTGTGTGTGTGTGATCGTCCAGCAAAATGATAACGAGATTTGAATTTGAAAAAATATATTTCTTTGTCTGCACGATTAATTGATTTTAAATTGAAATCGGATTTTTAATTTAGGATGATTTTTAAAAAAACAAAATCGTGAAATCGATTTCATCTTTCTTGTGCCTCTGGGCTGCGCGCTTCCAGGCTGCATGCCTGCGGGCAATGGTAGGCTCTTCCTCCTATCTGTGACAGCGGTCTTTCACAGAAGTCCATGTAATGGCCGGACTTTAAATCTGTTAAATCTGTTAATGAACCTGCAGTAGTGATACCAATGTAAGCCGATGTTTCACGCACGGATCCCACAATTGAAATATAACTGTATGTGGATCACTCATCTTACATTGTCCCAGATCCGTACAGTACCGTCTTCTTCCGATCCGGGTCCAGGTCGCAGGGTCAGCAGCCTTAGCAGAGGAGCCCAGACAGCCCTCTGCCCACACACATCCACCAGCTCCGGGGATAGAATCCCTCCAGCGTGTCCTGGGTCAGTCACTTCCATGCATGGATTGCCCAATTTAAATATAACCACATGGGGATCACTCATATTACGTGGTCCACGCATGCATGCACGCACGCACGTACGACTAATGTCACTGACTTAAATTGGTATCACTTCTGTGGGCCAGATATCCAGAAAAGAAAAAAAAAAGTATTTATTTCTCTTACTTGCGAAATTTTTCATTCACAAATATAAGTTCTTTAACACAAAACCAAATATTATTTATTTTTTGAAAGTTGTTGAACTTTATTTAAAGCTGTTAGATAAATCTGGAAACAAAACGGCTATGAAAACCATCAGTATTTGCTCTGGTTTGGACATTGCATTGTAGTGTATTCCATTCCCCTTGGCAAACGTGTTATGTTATTTTCTTGTTGTATACATTGTTTGTATACTCTTCTTAATTCAATAAAGATTTAATGAATGAAAAAAAAAAAAAAACTTCTGTGGGCCCATCATGTGATACCATCAGAAATTTGAGGTAGGGAGCAGTGGCTTGCATTGTGGGCAGCTCATAAAAATGACATGCTGACTTCTGTTGTCTTTTAACCTAAAAATCGAACTCAAAATCTAAAATTGAGTTTTTAGAGAAAAATTGTTTTTTTTTGCCAAAATTGTGCAGCCCTACCTTTGTCTTGGCGCAATGTGCTGCAGACAGGAAATGAGAACAATATAATCAACACCCCTTTGTGTGCCTTGGTATTGTCTAATGCCTGCCCAGCAACATCACTTGCCTTACGCTTATTGGCTAACAATGAGACTTCAATCAATTTATCTTATTTAAACGGACTGTTCACCCGTGGAAAATTATATCTAAAATTTAGCCTTTGTGTAGTGTGAGTGCCACTCCGACTATCCCGTATGGAGTAATTCCCATCAATAATTACCATTCACAAATTGAAAAAAAAATCGTTTTTGCTTTTAATCATTGTTGTAACAAAGACAAAAACTTGGCTTCATTCCTCAAAATTTACCCCTCAAAATGCAGGAAATAGTGTTTCAGAGAGTTATAAATTTCAAAATTTTCCAGGGGAGGATGCCCCCAGACCCCCCTACAAAACTCACACCATGTACCAGCGCACCGCGTACATGGTGCCCCTACGCCATGAAAAAATCCTAGTGAGAACCCTGAGCTTGGGTGTCATTAAGCTTAAAGTTGTGCATGCACTCCAATGAGCTGTGAGTGAAAGCCTCAGCCAAACACATCTGCTCCAATTTAGAGGAGCCTCAGGCCAACACTGAAGCATATGCCCCCTCAACTGGAGGCTCCAGGATTAGATCAGAGTCAGTCAGAGACTCTGTGAACACTAACCTTTGTCTCTGTCCAGAAGATAGCGCAGTCTGTGAGAATGTTTGCACTGCAGGAACCTCAGTGGGAGACCAAGGACTGAACCCACATTTTTACCACAGGAACCAGTGACTATATTTAGTTCGTAATTCTTACCTCAAGATTAGAGTAGAATCCAGTGGTTCGAAGTCAAGGTCACTGTGAACTTTTTAATTACCACAAAAATCACACAAATGTAAAATTATCTGCCTATAAATGGTACTCATGAGACAACAGGGAAAATCATGCCTTGTGATCAAGTAACAAGTTGTGAGAACTTAGAACATCACTGATGGGCAAAAGCGTCTGACCAGCAGCTTAACATTTAGCAAGCTAATGGTTGTGTACTGCAAAGTGGGGAATACAAAGGAATAATGAAATGATGAGGCTGATGGAACTATCAGTATTTTCCTTAAATATACAGTAGAAACAAAGAAAAACTGTAAATGAAATTAATTAAAGTTAATTAAAGTTACCCTAGAACAAAATGGAGCTTTCCTGGCCTCCGTCATTTCTTTTAATACCAACAACCACATCACAATTGGTGAACTGTGAGCTTTAAGTAAATTTTCCAACTATTAGGTTGCTTGCAAGTGGGAGGCATTATATAGACTTTACTTGTAACCACAACTCAATATGAAGGCACAAGTAATGAAGTGGTGGCATGTTATAAACAAATGGTCAAAGGTCACCTTCACTGTAACATTATTATGTTCTGGAAAACAAACAAAAACACTTTTCTCCCATTATTTAAACCTATAACTCGAAAACAGAAGGGTGCATTGTGACGTTTGGTTTGAGTCAGTGACACTAATCTTGGGTGCACGTTGAAACTATGCTGGTTCTATAGATCTTCTGTACTTTTGGTTTCCTCATGTGTTGGCTGCACCCTCATGTTTGAGTTTAGTGTCTTGCCAGCAACATCCATCTTTGAAGCTTATCTACTGTCCTGACCACAAATTTATGTTAATGAACTTTATTAGAAGGTATTTGACTCTGTTTTGACTGACATGAATATAAACCACATCTTGACTTGTTGGTGGAAGCATTAAAATATTACTTGTAAATTCTATAATGTGTAGTGGTAAAAACTATAAATACATTACACCCCAGCGTTATCTGTCAAGATAAAGAGTAAAGTGTTTTGTTGTGGATTAACATTGATGATGATAGCCTACAGTATTCTAAAGGTGTTCTGGAACTAAAGTTTAATTCTTATCACTAAAAACATGAAGTCAAAACCTTGATATGAGGCTCTTTGATGTGAATGTTGTGAAATGTTCAGTGTTAGTAGCGTTCAGAGGCCGTCCTTGCAGTGCACAGGGAGGATGGTAGCCAGTTAAACTGGGTCATTTGGAACACCAACACATCAACCAATTATGACCAATTAATCCTACTATCTCCGCTCTGGATCGCTCTGTTTAACTGGCCTGTTCTGCTCCATTTGACAAGCATTCACCCTGACAGCTGATGTACCATTTCTTTCTCTCCTTTTTCTCTCTCACACACCAACACACACAGTAGCTAACAATAATTGTGGCTGCTCCAGTGCTCAACAGGGCTCTGCAGCTTAAGAGCAGAGATGATTCACGCTGGCAGAAAACTCTTCAGGGTGTTGGAAAAGTCTGGAATCACAGAGAGTCTGCAAACAGAACAAACAGCAAAATTCCTGTCACAAGGTCAATCCCAGAGCTTCAGAAGATACAGTCCCTGGTACAAACGAGCTCTGAGAACAGGCCGACCAACTTAAAATCATGCATAAAATTCAGTTCTCCGCCTTGCTCTTATTTCCATTAATGGCCAGAAAGACACTGCAGCTAAAGAAAAGAATTTCTGAGGCATCTCTAATTAATGCCACTGTTTAAACACTTTTAGTAAATTTCAGAAAGTGCTGAACAAATCAGATCAGAAGTTAGAACAAAATACATCATAATCATTAAAACCCATTACTTCAGGAAAACCATTTTTCAGTGTGTGCCAGCTAGATAGTTGTCCAATGAGCCAAGCTAAGCAGCAGCAGGACTGGTTTGTGAAGTGAGTGATTCATGACAGATTGATGTGAAGTGTGTGTTGCTATTGGACCAAATGTTGTGTGGGAGTAAGTAATGCACACAAGATGCTTGTTTTATTACTGCAAATGGTCCCCATCTGTAGATGTGCACTTTTAATGATACAGCAAAAAATTCTGATTTACAGCAAATTTGCAGACACCTCGGTCAGGGGTTACAGAACCCATATTTCCCCAGATTTGGCTTTAAGAACCATATATACAATAATATAATAATGGATTAGATTTATAAAGCACTTTTCTATTAATGCATACTCAAAGC
Source organism: Sphaeramia orbicularis (assembly GCF_902148855.1). Classification (NCBI taxonomy): domain Eukaryota; kingdom Metazoa; phylum Chordata; class Actinopteri; order Kurtiformes; family Apogonidae; genus Sphaeramia; species Sphaeramia orbicularis. The sequence goes on along the minus strand of NC_043960.1, from coordinate 30,368,495 downwards.
ATGTACAATGGATCCATTATTCATTCACTCACACTTTCACACTTTGATGGTGGTAAACTACGTTTGTAGCCACAGCTGCCCAGGGACAGGCTGACAGAAGCATGGCTGCCAATCCACGCCAAACATTCACACACATTTATACACCAGTGTGAGTAGCAGGCGGCCCTTCGGTTATTGGAAGACCCACTCTACCTCGTGAGCCACGGCCATCCCATTTATTGGCTCGTGACCAGTTGTCATCCTGTTGATCACACTTCAGTCTTCAGTGGAATTCAGATCTGGAGAATGGATCAATCTTTTATTATTTCCCAGAGCTTCATATTGTAATAACTTAGAATGATCCTTCAAACCTTCTGCAAATCTTGATGTCTGTCTTTTTATGGAGTTGCCCGTAATTTTTCTCCTCAAAAATTAAAACATCTACAGACAACAGCAAGAATTTAGCATCTACTGTACTGACTTGCATATTTGGCTGACTGATATAGATGGGTATTGGAAAGGACTAGTTTGGCAGCAGTTGCACTTCTGCGTCGCTGCAGTGCATCATCTGTCAGAACTGTGGTCGATGCTGGGTCTCCCCCTCAGCCAGAGGCAGAGCAGAGGATGTAGCAGTTAAGCTGCGGTGTCAACACAGCTCAGGCCCGAGTGGATCATCCAATTCCGATGCACTCCCAGCCGCCTCACTGTCACTCAAACACTGTCAATGCCTGTGGCTCAGATTAGTGCCCACAGTATGTGGACTAAAAGCAATCGTTTCATTACTGATCAATAACTCGCAGGGGTTGCTTTTAAAATAATTGTAATATACAGTACAGAATCATTATGGAATGACATAAGAATGATATATCTCCTGTTTCCAGTAGAGAGTGTGTCTGCTTTCCTGAGAAACTGAGCAAAGCATGACCTTTTGTCTTCAGATATGATGGGCTTCCTGATTTACTTGCTTTGGCATTTGGCATTGTGAGGAAGAAGTACTAATGACATTGTTGCAAACATTAACTGAAAGTAAAAAGGAGGATCAGCAGTGAATCCAGCACAGCCTGGAGGTTTGTTCATACAGCAGAGAAATGTCAGTTCTGGAGGAAATGAAATGAAAAGGACACATTCCTCAGATATCCACATCGAGCTGATCTCCGTGGGTTACAGCGCTTCATCTGTTGGGCCCTTTATCATGACATCTTATATTCAAGAACTGTACATCTCTAATGCATACACAATTGTGCTTTAAGTGGCAATGTTGTAGTGCAATTAACATCCTTAAGTTTTAAAGTTAATTATATCTTATTTGTTATATTGGTTTGTTGAATATTGTCTTATTATGTTTATTATTTGGTGAATTATTATGTTATTATTATGTATTAGGTTTGTGCTGCAAGCTGGTCAGTTGTTGACATCTAATATCATCTCTAACAGTAGCTAGTGTTACACACTGTTGAGGCTGTAGAGCAACACAAGAGGGGCACTGAAGAATTGAAGGTGGATAAAACAAACAATGCAAGTTTTCTACATTGAAGTCATTGTACAGGCTCTTATGGATGTAGGAAACCACTAATAAACTGCATAAAACATGTGACCAGTTCCCAAAACAGATTCTGGCTTAGTCATCACAGAGCATATCAACATGTATTGAATTATTAAAGAAATGTTCATTTTGTTGTTTAGACCATTTCTCAGAATTGTGCAAATTGTGTTGATAAGATATGGAACCGTAAGTATTGTCTAACTAGAAGCACTTGGAGAGTGCAGACCTCCGCCAAGGCTGATCAGTGCCCCCCCCCCCCCCCCCCCCCCTCGATCACCACCAAAATTTAATCATTTCTTCCTTATCCCATTTCCAACAAACCCTGAAAATTTCATCAAAATCTGTCCATAACTTTTTGAGTTATGTTGCACACTAACGGACAGACAAACAGACAGACAGACAGACAAACAAACCCTGGCAAAAACATAACTTCCTTGGCGGAGGTAATAATAAACAACTACATCAGTTAGCTGTAACATACAGTTTAACCTGGTGTGTGGTTAGCAGCTGATGTCAAGGACATTTAATGTCAGGGAAGGGGGACAAATAAAATCCTTTTGCTCTCTGGGCAAAACTATTGATCCTGGCTCTGAGAAATGAGTTTCTGTGGACAAGTTCTCCGCCGATTTCCTAGATAACCACATTAAGAAAATAAAAGACTCATACAGTTATTTTTACTTGATGTGGCAGATCAGGCATATGTTATGAGGCAAAGAGCATGTGATGCTTTTCACATTTTTATTATATTTCATGAAGAAAACTAAAACTAATAATATTTAATGCTAATGCTTTTAATCAGTACTTTCTGTGGCTCTAAGCATCAAGCATATTTGTGTCTTGCAGAAGCCATAAAGTAGCTCACAAATGTTTAGCTTGACTTACAAAGAGAAGCTCAGTGATTTGTCAGAACAGAAAACCAGCAGGAGGAAACAGTGCCTTTGTTTGGGACTAATCCACATGTGGTGTTTGACTGAATATTTGTGGCAGCAGGACACAGCAGTGTGTGGTGCACTGATGTGTTTTTAATACTGTGTGGATACAGTGGGGTTTTCTGGTAAATAATTGGAACTGAAGTCTTTGTCAGCCTCACCTCATCCTCCTCTGTTAAAACCACTTAGACTGACATACCGTGTCTGCTCCAGCTATTGATTGACCTCTTATCCATCAGAAACTGTGCTGAAGGCTTTAGCCACACAGTGGCATCACGACAGGGAACACGCAGGCTGTGTGCTTTCAGAATGTTCATTTATTAACTGTGTGTGTTGGGACATGAATGTGCTCGTTTTGCTGTGTAGGTGTGTGTGAGTCATCTTAAAGCCTCTCTTCCTCCTTCTGGGATACAAACAGCTGCATTAGAGCTAAAGACAGATGAGTGTGTGCAGGCATATGCAGGGGCAGACTGCTACATGCAGAGCTCTGTGAGTGGGCTCACATTTTATAATTTATAATATATGGTAGCTTGGTGTAATCCCTCTGCAATTTTTCTAATGTTGTACCCCATTAATAACCTGCTGTGTACTTTGATCTCGGATTGCTCCATTGCTGAACAAAACATAATTGTTCTGTTATTCTGTTTTGAATGATTCAAGGGCTACACCAGAGGAAGTAAGTTTTACACTAAATTGCAGATGCTTTCATGGGTAGAAGCTGCAGCAGGAGATTATAGTAAAGGTACAGCTGCTGTAGTATCCTCTATGTCCAGAGAGAAATGTGGTTAGTGAGAAATACAACATGATGGTCTTTGCAGCAGATTTCTATAATCATCAGTCTGTGACATGTCCTTGAAGAGACCCAGACTGTATTTTTATTCAAATTACTGCGAATTGTGTGAATCTAGACGTTGAAAAGGAAATCTTCCATCTGAGAAAGACTGTCACATCATGAAATATTACCTACTTTAATTGCACTTCCTCTGTTCATGTTATCCCACGATTACAAGCCTAATACACAAAGAAGATTATTGGCATTGAAGAGTAGAATATAGGTAGAAATTACTTTCCTATTTGATGTGTTTGCTCATCAATTTACAGTCAGTGGAGTCATAGCAACACTTCCAAACATTATTTAATTATTATTAGTTCCCAGGTGTCATTAAATCATAGCAGATGAATGGACACAATGAGGTTATGTCGGTAATAGTGTCTGTCCAAGCTCAAACAGTGGAGATTAACAAAGAGACAGTGAATGTGACGAGACCAAATAAGCACAACAGCTTTAGGTTGAGGCAAATTCATTGAATCTGATCTGAAATGTTCTTTATCATCCCAGCATCTTTGCAGCTTATCTTCATGTTCTGCATGTAGCTACCTGTTCTGTATACTTTTTTGGAAACTGAGTTCAGCTATTGAGCTAAAATGATTAGACTCGATGTAAGAAAATTGATGTGGAAACAGAGGTCACCAGTCTAATTACTTAACCCATTCCCATACAGTAGGAGGCAGTAGAGTTATCACAGCTGTGTAAAAAGCATGAAACACAGGACAGTAAGTGGCTTGCATCTTGTTGCTACTGAGACTCTACATCAGGAGTCTGATTAAGTCATCAGTGGTGCAGCTGTAAATGCACATACTTGGCTTAAAATGATAATCACATTATGGGATTTACGGGGGCTCTGCTTTGATTGTATTGTCCCGTAATCAAACCCTGTTTATCCTCTCTCTGTATTTTCAATCAGTTGTTGCCAAGGGGCAACAACCACGGCTTGAAATTGAGATCTCTAGCAGTACAAATACTGACTTTTTTTTTCCAGTAGTCAATATGGTCTCATTAACTTTACTTGAACCATTTAATAAGTCCTCAGGTACTTCTTTTGTAAAGTGTTGCTTTATTAAAAAGATTTTAAGCCAAATTGAAGTCTTTTATATTTGATGTAATTTAAGTGTTTCATGTTATCTAAAGGAATAAACGTTACGCAGAAATTTTATTCATTACTTTTACTTCTCTGTCTCTTCTGCAGGTTGGAGTGGGTGGAGATCATTGAGCCGCGTACACGGGAGCGTATGTACGCTAACCTGCTGACAGGGGAGTGTGTGTGGGACCCTCCGCAAGGCGTTCGCATCAAGCGGACTGGAGACAACCAGTGGTGGGAGCTCTTTGACCCCAACACCTCACGTTTCTACTATTACAATGCCTCCACCCAGCGCACAGTATGGCATCGGCCCCAGGGCTGCGACATCATCCCTCTGGCCAAGCTGCAGACGCTGAAGCAGCACACTGACGGCTCCAACCCCCGCCCAGCAAGTGGAGGGGGAGGTAGAGCGTCTGCAGACAACAGCCCGGGACGTAACAGCGGGGTCAGTCGAGAGGGAAGCACCTCCTCATCCCTGGACCAGGAGCTGTCTGACAAACAGGGCAACAGAGAGGAGGCAGACAGGTAAGGCTGGTGGAGGGCCGCTCAGTCAGCTGACCAGCAGATGGCAGGGTCAGTCCCAAGACAGTACTGCACCCCTGTACTTCTAGATGATATGATTTATTTACTTTATCAAAAGCATTAGTGTACTGTACCGGAAATTAAATAAACTCAAAATAATGCCTGAGCTCGATTTAAAAAAAGCCACAGGAGGACCTCATTAATCACAAACCTTTCATTGAGCTCAGATAAACCTCTACATGCCTGCAGTTTAACTGGACCCTTGGGCAATGTGACAGTTTGGAAAAGCATTACTTAAACAGGCAGTTGAGTATTTGTACAAACCACAAAAATTGGTCTTGGGACAGAACCCAAGTCCGGAGTCTCAACAGTGGTAAAAGAAGTATTGAAATCCTGCACCTCAGCAAAAGCACTAATAGCACATAGTGAATATACTCCACTGAAAGTAAAAGCTCTGCATTTGAGGCCCGAATTCAGAGAAAGTACGGTATGTGTTATTAGCAAAATGTATTGAAATTCAATTCAGTCATTGTCCAGTCAGTTTTCCATGTCAGTGTGTACTGTTTACTTTTTTGGGTCATTTTACTACTGGCTTAATGTTTGTTGGATTTTACTGCTGCTAGTGTTAAAGATTTAGCTCATTTCAACTACTAGGCCTATGTCTAAGTATTAGAAGGATTTACTGAATTCCAGTTCACAGTGCAAATAAAAATTGGGATTAAATCCCAAATACATGCATACAATATATAAATTGCAATATATGCAATATGTCATTTTTTTGTTTTATTTTATTACTTGCCGTCGAAGAGGACCCAAAAATCACCTATCAATTAAATTGCATGGCATCATATACTGTACTTCATTTAATTCCATTGAGTAAAATTGCATTCTGTTAAATCATACCAATTATATTAAATGTATAAAGTTGCCGAAAGTGGTTATTTAAACACACGCAAGCACAAGTATCTCAAATCTTTACATGAGCACAGTACTCGGAATAGTGGTTTTGAATGTGGGCTACAGTTATTAGTATGTCTAATGCAATCTATACCCATTTCATATTGAATACTAACTTCACACTAAAGTTTAACTCGTGTTGTCTCTAACAACATGTGTCTGAATGTATATGAGTAGAAAAATAATCTACTTGTGAAGTAAGAAAAAAAAATCTGATCCCACTGATCTGTACCATCATCTAGGTGTTAAATGGATGTTCACTCAAACTCAGACAGCACCAACTACTGAAGTGGAACAGCTTTACATTACGCTGAAACTGCCTGTGCACCCATGTGTTCATTTAATATCCACATATGAAACGCATGCATGAAGACTGATGACAAGGACGTGGAGGGCCTCTCTTTGACTTTACTTAGAAGCATCCTTCGTGATTTTAATTTCTTATTTACTAACAGATGCTGAATAAAGCAGCTGTGCCCTCATCTTATATTTGAGATGAAAAACAAGTTAAATGTGATTTAAAACGGTCAGGTCATCTTAAACGGATTTAAACTGCAACTTTACTGATTAACAGATGTGTACAGCCACAAGGTAATTGTTCAGAACATTTATTTGTAAAGTTCAGTTTCAAAGAAACAGTTTCTCAATGTTTGAGCCTCTCATTCACATATTTAACATAGTTTTAGGTCACTAAAATGGAAATATTTTAAAAATGCTCTATTTGCGCATGCCCATTGTTGTATGCACCTCAGGGAATACTCTGAGGCATTTGAAAACACTTAGTAAATTACAGTGTTCACCATGAACGAACATTGAACATTCAAAAATACATGTGGGGTGCCTGTTAATGCACAAATGACTGAACAATATTTTGTAGAAATCTCCTGTGTCCCACAGGTAGTTACAGGGCGCACCCCCCCCTCCACTGGTTTCCTTTATTGTACTGAAAATGTCTCGAAAATTTATTGAACCGAAGACCCCTGAACTGAAAACGTACCGAACCAAAAATTTTTCTGTACCGTTGCACTCCTAGTAAATACCTGTTTAGACAAGGCATCAGTCTAAAGACCTTAAGTAGTGTGTGTTAATAAATTTGAATGAGTTGTGAGTCAGTGGGAGAGTGTGATTTTTGACCCAAACGTTATCACACTAGCCCAAAAGGTTAATTCGTCATCGCCTCCTGTGGTCATTGGTCATGCTAGAGGTCTTATTAGTCATGTGCAATGAAAGAAACCTCTACTCAGAGACAGACGGTGACAAAACAGAAAAAGAGTATGTGCAGAGTGGAAATGGGGTCACAGTATCACTTCTGTTCCACATGACTCCTCTGTGTCTCACTGTCTCAACCTTTCCACTGTGTTTCTGTGAGTGTCCATTCTTTTCCTTCCTCTCTCACCTCTCCTTACACTCTGTTTGATCTCTCTCTCTCTCATTCACCTTCAGCATCCTATCATCACCCCCCTCCCCCATCTGTCTAACCGGTCTTGGTTTGCTGGTTTGCTATAAACTGCTGCAGTCTGCAGTGATTGGTGGATATGGCTGCCCGGGGTCACCGTGTCCTGTAAATGTCTTCTGTGCTCCAGGACGCTGCACAGACACACACACACATGCACAGAGTACACAGTCTGCTCTCGTCAGTTATTCGCATTGTACACTCTGCGGAACAGCAAATCACTGCTTTTAGAGACAATTACACACTCTGGCTGCATGGTGTTCAAGGAGAACAATATGTAGTGACACACATTTGTCAGGCCAATACTGCCATTTTATTAACAAGGCTAATGGCAAAACGGCTGCTCCTACACTCTGCAGTTAGTGTCAAATGTGGGTAAATGTATTCCGGGGTTTTATGAGAATCTTTTTAGTAGATCTCAGTATTTCAAACATATTGACTTGATGGTATCAGATGAAAACTCAAAGGTCACTAGACACACTGCACATCGAAGCCTTTAGGGACCGACCGTGAATGTCAGTTGTCATGACAATCCGGACAATAGTTCAAAAGGTATAATAATAGCATGGTCATCACAGAATGCACTTCAAGGAGAGCAGATATCATATCTGGGATCAGTTTGTTTGCATTGTATGAGAAACACCTGTACTATTTATTGCACTTCCTCATAAAAATAATCGCACAAGGATTTCCCTTCAGGTCCACATCCAAGCCAAACTCACATATCAGTGGATTCAAACCCAGGGCCATCCTTCAACAATGAGACAGAGGAAACCATTGCTGGTTCATTTTCATTTGCTATACAAAAACTAGAAATACACCTGCTGCTTAGGTGTATCTTTAGTTTTTAGTAAGAAGCTCAGCAGCAAGAGAGGACTTAACACTAACATTAGCAGAGATGCCGGAGATGTTCCAGTCAACAGCTAGAACACAGCTGTGCATGTTCACAAACATGATAATACCAAAGAAAAGTAAGTGTTTAAGATTGATGTGGACGTTATTAACTATTTGACTTAATTTACTGTACAATTGCTGGCCTTTTTATTAGGTACACCTGTTCAACTGCACGTCAAAGGAAATATCCAGTAGGCCAATCACATGGCAGGAACATGTTGCATTTAGGCTTATAGACATAATCAAGATGGCCAGCTGAAGTTAAAACCGAGCTTCAGAATGGGAAAGAAACAGGATTTAAGTGATTTTAAACATGGCATGGGTTAGAAAGGCTGGCCTGAAAATTTCAGAAAATTAAAAAAATGTCTTGTTGATGCCAGAGGTCAGAGGAGAATGTCCAGACTGGTTCGAGCTGATAGAAAGACAATGGTAACTCACATCATTGTCATTACAATTGCAATATACAAAACACAACATGTCAAACCTTGAGCAGATTGACTACAGCAGCAGCAAATACACTCACCAGCAACTTCAGACTCATGATACAGTACACCTGGTATTAGCAAGGTGAACCCCATTAGGTGACAGATGATCATATGATTCGAGTTTGAAAATAATAGCTTGTAATAATCAGTCTGTGTCTTGACAGACGGTTATTTGCTATAATCACTGCAAATTAATGTGTGTAAGTTTCAGTATTAGCTTTTGAACAAAATACATTAGAGTAGTCTGATCAATCCAAATGACTGATAATGACCTTCTTTTTCACCCAATGTCACAGACAGGTACAACATATCTTTTTTTTTTTTTTTGGATTCATGATAGTGTTTGACAGAATAATGGTGTGTATACTGTTTTTTACTTGTGAAATACCATCAAAGACTATTGGATGCTGAATCTAAATACCTTGACTGTAAATAAGATCTCCTGGTTTGCAATGTTGTCAGTGTTTTCAGTAAGTTACCATCAGTCAATATTTTGGTACTTCTAGCCAGGAAAAAAAAAGATAGTGATGGCCAAAATTCCACACTTGTGCTTGTGGCATTATACCCACAGTCAGTGACATTTACAGCAGCAGGAGCAGGAGAAGGACTTCACGGATAATGAAGGACTCCACCCACCCTGCACACAGCCTGTTCGTCCACCTGCCATCGGGCAGGAGACTCCACAGAATCAGAGCCAGAACCAGAACCACCAGGCTTAGAAACAGCTGCTTCCCAGATGCAGTAAGACTGTACAGCTCAATCCATAACTGAACAATAACTCACTTGGTGCCGTTTCATTCATTTATGTGCAATACAAAAATACACAGTGCAATATTCATTCAGTCTTATCACAATTACAATGTGCAATAATATGTTTTCACATATACATTTTCCAGTCATGTTCTCCTCACCCTCTATGCCCGTTATTTATTATTATATTATCTGCAGTCTGCTTTTGTTGTTTTCTATTTAGAAAAAAAAAGAATGTGTGTTTATGTCTATTTAAATATGCCTTACTTCACTATCAACCCTGTGGATTGGAATTTCATTCAATGTGTCATATGTTGAATGACAATAAAATAATCTTGAATCTTGAATCTTTAAAACAGTCGTCCACAAATGTATAGGGGAAAATTACATCTTTCATACACATAGTGGCAACACTAAATTCTTAAACACTTATTCCATGCTGATGAGTCTCAGCTTTCACACAAGCTACACACAAAACAGAAGTATAAAAGTTAAAAATAGTTTTCAATGCGAAGCTTATCCAAGCAGAATAATATAAGTTAATGTCCAACATTTAGCATACAACTTTATACAATATCTGCCCCTTTTCTTAGACAGACACCTGTTTTATATTCAAAGCTCTATCTGCTGCTCTTTTACTCTTGTGATACTTTAGTTACAGTTTGAAGCCATCCAACTGTGTTATGATTCTCTGCCATTTCAGCCAATGCACCTGTGTCTAGTGGCACTTGAAGGCTGTATGGCTCTGTTCCCCACTGCCTAATTTTTAAGCACAGTGTCTCTTTTTGCTAGAGCAGTTTGTGTTTCTAAAGTGTGTGTGTGCGCGTCCATGCTTTCAGTCGCACAAGAGAAAGAAAGACAGAAGAATAAGAGACAGAAAGTATCCAATGGTGAGAGATAGACACAGCAGTTATATAGGCTTGAAGATATGTAGCTTATAACATGTTTCCAATTTACATTAAAACATCAGATGAAACATGAAGCCCTCAACAGAGCCCTCAACAGAAACTCTGTCCCCAGTAGGTCAGGCAGATATTTTAACTTCTACTGTTTTTACACAAGTCCAGTCATTCCATTTTGTTTTTAAATGCTAATCTTTGGAATTCGGGTTGATATAAAAAATAACCTTAAAATGATATTCAGAACCTACACTTTGACTGCATCAATCATATGTCACGATGCATATGCATACACAAGTAGACTCAAGTATTTCCCAATGTCATGGCCAGTATTTAGTTTGGTAGTAGTACTGAGACTCACAGCAGTCCATTTAATGTGGATGCTGAGTGTCAACGTTGATTCCCTCCAGAGACCACCTTCAGTCCGTTAAGGAGAGCAGGACAGGCAGTTTGTCAGCACACACAGCTTCCTCTCTGACAGATGGAAGCTATTGACCTCTACACGGCTCCAACTCCCTGCACACACCAAGGATCCCATTAAAGAGAGCAGGGACGAACGGAGAGAGAGGCCAGACAGAGATAAGGATGGAGAGCGAAGGGGAGGAAAATGAAGAGAGAAAGTGGTACATAGACATGTTAGTCCCTCTGTTTGTCCTTCAGTCACATACAGAAGGACAAGGAGGATAGACTCTTGAGGGCCAGATTTACTAAGCAGGTTAAATTAACCTGAGGTAGCAATCCAAAAAAAGCACATAATGGAGTAGCCAGTTGTGAATGTGATCTATTAAAATGCACTAATTTAGAAATCCAGACACATTCACTTCAATAATGAAAAGCACAAACAACCAAGACTGAAAATTAGCTGATGGTCACACTCAGGATGCAGGTATTTTCTTAACAACATTGTGTAGGTTCAGTTTACTTGTAATCTGACAGTAGGTTTTACATGTGATTCTCTCAGGAAACAGCGTGGAAACAGAAAAAAAAAGAGGCATCAAGTGGAAAAGTTTTCTGCTGTAGAACTGGTGCTTACTGGAGGAATGTAACAATTCTTTGAAAAATAAATATACAGTATTAATGTCCAACTTGCTCCAAATGGACCCTCTGTGATACTACTAGTGGGGGGTAAACCCAGAACTTTAAAAAAATTGACATGACCTAAAGATGAATTAAATGTAGACCACCAGAGCACTGAAGTCTGATTTCCACAACCTAACACTTGTTTGTAAAACTGACTGTTAGCCCCCTTTTTAAGCAAAGATAGACAGTATGAGGAGGCGACATTGACAACATTATTCTCTGTCCATGGTCCTGAACTGTGAATAACAAACTACTATTTAAACCAAGGGGCAAGGACCTTGACTCCAAAATGAGGCCAAGGTGGAAGTATTGTATAGTGCAGTAAGTTGTAATACCACTGACAGCCACTGGGGTTGGATGAAAAAAGTCCTTGTTCCCATAGGCTTACACTGAACTTTTGTCTAAAAATACAAAATCATAATTTTTTTTCGAAGGACTGATTCCAGGTTAATCTGTTTTCTTTTTAAGCTTTAGTAAGATTAGTCTAGTTGTCCATCTTTAACTTTTTCCTTCATTAATCAGATCTCAGGTCAGAAGGATTTGTGGCAGACTTTGGTTCACTCCTGCAGAATCAGACTTTGAGTTTCTTCTTATTTAATAAAACTTTTTTTTTTTCAGACAGCTTGACTGTAGTTTTGTTTAATAGACTCCACTAACAAGATTCTAAAACAATTGTGCTAGGCAGTGCTTGATGACATTTACTGAGTCAGTAAGTCAGGATTTAAGATCAGTTCACCCATGACCCCTCTCACATGGCTCTGACCCCTTGTGTTTATAATTATATACAGTCTACGGTTTGAATTTACATTTCATGTATTTCATGTAAGATTTTTAGTGTAGTATTGCTAAGCCTTAATAAACTTGCCAGTAAATGTGTTCATTAAATCCCTGCTTGATTAATTGGAGAGCCTTAACATTACATGCCTCTGCACTGTTCCAATTACTGTCCTGACATATGAAAACGTAAACGGGGAAATCCAGCTACAGAAAACACATCACAAAAACAAATTAAAGAAAGGAAAAATAAACAGAGGTGCAGTAGATTCTAGGTCTTGTTTGAATTCCTCCAGCAAATTAAGAACAACATGGCTTTGCAATCAATATGTTCTGTTAACACATCCCTCTGGCATTCCAAATAAGTAGACAACACTTTCTGTTCTCAGTAGCACTCCTCCATGCATGCTTTTCACATCAATGTTGGGTATAAAATGGGTTAAGACATGCTTTTTTCAGTGTTAAGTAATGGCTTAATTGGCAGTAAATTGATGATTGCAAGCCTCCCCAGATATCTGTGAAGTGAGCAGGAAATTCCGACAAATGCATAAGCAATAAGTAACTGTGTCCATGCCTTTCCTCTGGTTTTCACTGTGCATCTTTTAATAAGGTCTGACAGTTGGAAGGTAGGTTTTGCGCTGGCGCTATGTGTCTGAATCACTACCACTTTGCTCAGAGATAGATAGATGTAGATAGTAAGATCGATAGAAATTGATTAGAAAATCAGGAAATGTACACAGAACAACGGAGGACATTTAATCCAGCATAAAGACGCGTGAACACACATACACCACACACTGCCAAGAACAGAATGGTTCAAATCATTAATCTCAATAAACATAAATGATCCGCAGTGTGTTGTGTCATAACATGGGTCTTTATACTTTGACAAATTTAACTGCAGATCATAATATTTATAGACATTTATGATGCTGGAGGAGTCGTTCATGTTGCTCACGTTACGTCCAGCTAAATACTATACCAAATAATTAAATGAGTTCACTGTCAGCACTAAAACTTTCAGAAAGTCTATGTTTGCAGTGTGTACAACAAATCCACGACTCCTAAGTTGAAAAACCAGCAGTGACTTTCTGAGTACAAATGGTATTATGTTGTCTTCCCTAGTGTTGTAGCAGCAATGAGACATGAAGTGTTATGTAAGTCATTACAAACATCCACAGGCGGTGGGATATTGCTCAGCTTTGTTTTTCTCCATTTGTGTCTTCATCCTATTCATATTTCATTGTATTTGTCTTTGATCTGTATAAACAGGTTTTCTTAGAACTTCTGTTGCAGGGATATGAACCGAATATGCCCTGATGCTTGTAAACACCTTAGAATCAAATGTATGCATATTTCTTCATCTGCACACTGCATTACATAAAGAAACATATACAGGGTTATTCAAAAAGAATGAACCGATTTCATGACGCGTTGCCTCAGTTCTCAAGCATCGTCATGGAATGAGTCGGTGACCTTTTGAAAGAGGAGTTTTGTAAGTTTGAGCTTTTTTAAATGAAAAAGTGCCCCAGTGATGGATTGGTCGGAAGGGGGCGAAGACCTTGCTCTTTGTGCTTGGCCTGCAAGATCCCCAGACCTCACCGTGTGTGATTTTTTTTTTCTTGTGGGGGTACGTAAAAGATCGCGTTTATGTTCCACCGCTACCCGCTAACCTTGATGACCTTAAACATCGAATAACAACAGTGATCAACTCAGTGGATCGTGATATGCTGATACGTGTCTTGGAGGAATTCTCTTATCGCATTGATGTTGCCTGTGCTGCAGGTGGTGGCCATACTGAACACTTGTAAGACAGGAAATAAAAGTTGATTGTTAGTAGAATACTTGTGACTTGGCTCGAGTTTTCTATTGCTTTTCCTTATTAAAATATTGCGTAATGTAATCGGTTCATTCTTTTTGAATGGCCCTGTACATAATGCAAAACAAGAAAGAAAACAATTAACGGCAAATGGCCAGAGGGAGCCCATCAGCACAGTGGCTCTTTAACGCCACAATAAGAGTCAAACAGAATTTGCAATTAGACATTAGTGACTTTGAAATTAAAGGCATGTCCGAACCAAGAAATTCAGTTTGTGTGTTTGTGTTGATTCTTAGAAATTAAAGGGAGATATTTGATTTGATTGGATCTCATATTGTTTGTTTCAGAGTTCATTAGATTTAGAAATGAGTCTGTGACAAGGTAAAAATATTGAAAAACAGAAAGCATGTCTGTTGATGATATTAACAAAACATAATATTTTAATAATGAAATATGTGAATGTCTAAATTGTCTAAATTCTGGTCATCTCGTTAAAAAAGTCGCACTACAATGAGTCAGCAAGCAATAAATTCACTTGAATTGTTGTAGCGGAAAGCCAAGAAATATGGTTTAGATACATTTTAAAACCCAATTCTCACAGAACTAGTATAATCTGTGGACCTGTGATTTAGAAATTAACCCCCGGTGCCTGTGTTTCATGTACCACATTCACATCAAAAAAGTCTGTTTTTTACTTGAATTAATTGACATTTTTTTCTCTTTCTAGGGTCAAGGCTCATGTCTTACACAGAACTGTTGAAGTTTACAATAATGTTCCTTGCTGTAGCTGTCGTTCATCTTAAACTCTTTTGAGTGTTGGCTTCTTTTAAGGATTTAAGTTTGTTCTTTCAGTGAATAGGCTACCCATGCCAAATCGTGACATGAGCCGCCTTGATTTCCACACAAAACACTGTTAAAACTTTCATTTCTCATCAGCAGGAAATAGATTAAATAGATGTGCAAGGAACAAAAATTGGTCCAAATCAGTGATGTGCAGGAATAGTATTACAACGGGACCTCAAAATTATCTGAAATAGGGTAGATAATTTGGAATTACTTTTACAAATAACAGACAGCAGAGTCACACAGGACTAAGATCACAGATGACCTTCACAATTATTACAAATTACCCATGGTCCACAGGTAGCACTAGTCCCATGCAAATACAGCTCATGTCTTGTCTCTCTGCAACAGAAGCTACTTAATGCTTGGTAAATGTGTTGTGTTTAGCATCATATCTGTTCTCTAGAGGGTTAAAGCCTATAATTACAATCTTAACCACATATTATATGAGTCTGCTCAGACATGGATATAAACTGACCTTTGACCAGTTGGCGTAGGCGTGTAACCCTGATACAGTAATTCTAGTTTAATTAAATGATAAATGTATTAAAGCAATAAGCCCCAAGAGGCTGTGGTTTACAGCTACTTTAGTGCAGTTAAAAGTCGGGGCTACCCCCTCAGCAGTTCTCCGGTCACTGTTAATAATCTTGGCTTCTTTAGAAAATAAAAAGGGCAACAAAGAATAAAAAAATGTATTGATAACAAATAATCTTTTTTCTGCCAATGCAGCTCTTCAGTATGTGTCTGCAGAATAGTTGCCAAGCAACACATAGACAAGTTGGAAAAGTGTTTGAAGTTTTAGCCAAAGCTTAACAGCTGTCATAGTTAAATGTGGACTTTTTGAAGTTGTGTTCATTTGTGTTAACAGTCCTCTTCACTGGTGCAGGGTTGTTTAATGCTCAGTTTTGTTTGCCTGGTGCCAGAAGCCAGAATAATGCTCCAGAATCTTCTCTTGTTGCAGTTTTGTTTAAGATTGCACTGACTATTCACTTCTCTGCTTTGTCCTTTACATGATTTCTAAGAAGCCTCTAGGCAGCATCAGAAAGTTGTACAGTTCTCAGCACACCTTAAAAAAAGGAACAGTTTAGCAGTGTCTTCTTTCTCTTTAACTCTGTCATTAATTTCTGTCTCCTTTCCTTTATAAGTCTGTTTTTATTCTGTCCATCTTCTGATTTAATGCAGTCCCACATGTTTGTATATTGAGTATTTTACCATGACTTTGAGGGCAGATCAGCCAAATAGAATAAAAACAAGAGCTTTCTGTTTTATAAATGGATTTACTTCTCCTAAGAACTCAAGCAATCCTTCACTGCAAATGCAATTCTGTAAACCATTCAGCAATATGTTGGCCATGAAAGAATAACCCAGCTCCTGTTTAGATTAGTATGACCTAATCAAATGAAAAAGGGAAATGCGACCAGTGTCACTGGAGGTTGACTGAGCACAGAAATGAGGTTTTTCTTTTGTGGAGACAAAAGAATGTGAAGGCGATGGATCAGGTTCACACTGCAGAGACAGAGACAGATGGAGAGGGACTGGAGGGGAAAGTGTAAATTGATTTGAAGGTCAAATGATTGTGAATACATTAAGGATAGTTGGTAGTTATCCGAAAGACAAAAAGGCGAGGAGAAGGAAATTGGACAACCGACGGAGAGAGCTTTAGAGCCAAGCGGTGGACGAACTTAAAGGCTGTGTGCATGTACAGCATGTACCCGCTCTGCCCTGTAATGCTTCATATCCCCCTCTGTCTTCCTTTAACACACACATATGCATATTACCGTCCTCGGTATACAAACACTCACACTGCCACTATTCAGTGCTGCCCCTGGGGATGAGTGTGGAAGTATTTGGAAACAGAGGGTGGCCAATACTGCAATCAATTTCACACTCCCCTCCCTCTCCCTGTTTCACCTCTTGTTCTTCCTCCCACACTACTCTCTCCCTCCTCCGCCTGGTGTCTGACAAACAAGCACAATTTGAGGCCCACACACTGAAGGGGATGAATGAGTGAAAGTGAAGTGATGAGGTAAAGGTCTATTGCTACCACAGACTGATGTTTGGTGGATTTTTAGCAGCGAGTGTCCCTACATCACAGAAGAATTTCCCTTAACGCTCTCCAAAATCCCTGTTCCTAAAATGAACTGTGGTGATATTTACATGCCCTCATTCTGTAAAAGACAGAATCCATACTAAGCTGTTTACATGGTTAATGAAAGTGAATATTCCATTAATATTCCTGTTTACATGCAGCTGCGCATATTTAGATTAACTCTGCCCTACTAACATGTTTACATCAAAATATGAAAAAAATTAGCTGGAGCCTTTTGCACCGAAATATAAAGTTTAGCTAGTTTTCCTCTGGTAGTGGACTTGATCAAACATGTTTTTGTTCATTTCCAAAAACTTGTCATTACAAAGGTATTTGACCATGTGACAAATCTTCAAAGTTAGGGATGTGCCACTAGTAATACTATTTATTACCATATAAATAGTAAATAATTTAATATTTACTCATATATTTAATAGTACAACAGTACGCTAAATATATAATTTTATTGTTTTTCGTTAGGGTTCAGGTCTGGACACTGTAAGTGGTCTTCTTTTCATGTTTCTTCAGAGTTCTAGGCTCTCTGAATTATAGCTCACTATTTTGCTGGGGCCACTCGTCACTTACCTCCAGAACTGCTGACATTTTTTCCCCCAAATTTAGTTTTTGATTGTTACTGTAACACGAAGGGTACAGTTAACATGTAACATACAAAGCGGCAGCTACTCCAAGTGCACCTCCAGTATAATCACTGAAATTGGCTCCACTCAGTGAGAGCAACAGTGATGTGTTGCATATCAGCCATGGAGGTTCACACTGCAAACATAAATATAGACCAGTGTTGTATTGATATTGATGTGGGCACATCAATGGTCTTAACCCTCAAACACCTAAACAGCAGCCAGCAACCAAAAGCATCTACTGATCTAAAATGTTTCATAACTTTTAAACCATTAATCCTATTAATATAGTGAAATGATTGAGCTAAAATGCAGCATCTCTGAATGTCATTGTCATCAGATATGACCCATTTGGACACTCAAAGCCTCTAGTGAACATGGAAACACTGTCATCTTCTGCATCATTCATTCACCAATCAAACTCATGTAGTTTGAGAAATGACAGTGCATGTAGACATAATATATTTACAGAAAAATCCACTTTTTCTACAATTTTTTCTGTTTTGATGGAGTAATCTTTGAATTGACCCTCTAATGAACATCTACGTGGCCAGGGAATTAAATATGGGCAAAAACCTGATTTCATTGCAAAATGTTAAATGCAGAGTATAATAATGTAAATACTGATAAATCACTTACAAAATGTTACATGTAGAGAAAAATTCATTGGGAAGTGACCTCAAAAATGGAGCTAGGGCTTTGCCCATAAAGACCCAGTGCTACTTTTGTGGCAGTTCCCAAATAAATTTTTCTCTACATTTAACATTTCGTAAATGATTTTTCATAATTTATTATCATATTATCCTCTGTATTTTCCTACATTAAATTTACTGATCATGTAGATTTTCATAAAAAGCTCAGATCAAAGTTGAGGGTTATTATATCAGAAACAGAGAAAACTGGGGAAAAAGTGACTTTTCCAGCAAAGATATCAATAACTGAACATAAAAAATACAAATAAATAGTAAAATAATAAAAATAAAATCATTGATCAAACTCCATGGGTTTTACTGATGAATCAATGTTGCAGAAGATGACAATGTTCACATGTTCACTACGGAGCCTCTGAACATCCAAATGGGTCATATCTGATGGCCATGAAAAGATGACAAACTGCATTTTGCACCAATTATTTACATGTATTGATAGGATTAATGGATCAACAGGTATTAAACATTTTACATCAATAGATGCTTTTGGTCACCACTAGATGTTTAGGTCTTTATGGGTTAAAGGTTAAAATTGCTGTATTTCAGTAAACTAACAGTATAGAGAAAATGGGTTTGATTAGGAGTATTATTCCTTACGCAGTCTTTATACGTCATATTATCAAAATTACACAATTTTTGTCAAAGCAATTACTGTGCAAGATCAAAAACTAAAGATACAACAAAACTTCAAAACAAAAGCTGATCATCTATGTTTTATCGCCCGAACCAATGTACATTTGCTGCATGGTTCTCCAGTAAAAAGAATCATTCTGTGGCACATTTGCTCTGTGAACAGTCTACAAACTTCATGTTCAATGTAGCTCGAGCATAAGTCATTAGTATTCATAGAACATAACACTGTAGAACACATACTTTGACAAAAGGTTGAAGATTATTACTGCTGCCACAGGTTTATGAGGAGGAAACATGTAGGCAGCATGAAGAGCACACTGGGCTTTAATAATGCAGTTAATGATATCAGGCCGTGCAGAGTGAATGTGACAGACAGCTCTTTATCACAATGCCCTCCTGACACTTAATTAAATCTTCTCCCCTCTTTTCTCCTCTCAGGACTTCTCCCTTCAGGTGGAACACTGGTACAAAGGAGCGGATGCTGATTAAGGTAACGGACAGGGAGCCCAGCTTTTTGGCCCACCAGGGAAATGGCTACTCCCCGTGTGATCCCCCCACCACACCCGGAGCCCCCTCTGGAGGAGGCACCACCTCACGCACCCGCCGATCCTCTGGAGGTAACCCCCCCTCTGAACCCGATGGCTCCCCTGTTCTCTACGCTGACCGCCGCCAGTCTCCCTTCCTGAAGCGGGCCGAGCTGGGGGGATCGGGCACCCACCGTCGCTCCTCAGCAGACTCTCAGCCCCCGTCGCCCCGCTACGCCTATGAACCCCCACTTTATGAGGAGCCGCCCTCGGAGTACCAGCCCCCTCCCATCTATGAAGAGCCCCCCACTGACATGCACCTCTCAGATTCATCCTTCTATGGCACTGGCAAGTCCCCCGCTCGCAAGTCCTCAGCCCCCCTCTATCATTCCCCTAAGCAGGGCCAGTCTCCTTATGGCCAGCTGGTTCTGACCCGCCAGAAGTGTCCTGAGAAGACGCAGAGTCTGGAATACAGTCCTGTGGGGAAGGAGTACGTCAAGCAGCTGGTCTACGTAGAGCAGTCGTCCTCCAGTCCTCGCTTTAAGACTGCAGACCGCCTGCTCCGTTATGGAACCACAGGGGGTTACGGTGGCTCCTATGGGGGGTCCTACACTCTGCAGCACAGCCAGTCTCTGATCAGAGACCCCCGCCTACTGCTGGACTACAGTGGCGAGGGTGGTGAAGGAGGCCAGAGGCTGCTTTATGAGGACTCCATATCCTGGTCGTCAAGCCAGACCCACACTCTGTCATCCTCTTCCACAGGCGGCCCCGGGGCGTTCTCCCCTGGTGGAAACCGCAAACGAAAGAGCCGCAAGCCGTCCCTCCCCCAGGAGCTGGCACGCTGTGGGCCCCCCGAAGGAGAACTGGCAGGAACGGCGTCCGAGGCCATGCTGGCTCAGGCTAGGCTGGCATGGGAGGCCCAGCAGGTGATGAAACAGAGGAGCAGTTGGGACTCAGGGCAGGGAGGTGGAGGGTCGGGGCCGGGCGGTGGCTCCAAAGATGGGTATGAGAGCGATGGGGCGGTGCCTCTGCCATTACCGGGGCCCGTGGTGAGGGCATTCAGTGAGGACGAGGCACTGGCGCAAAGTGATGGTCACCACTGGAAACGCAGCACCTTCGACCGCCTCGGCTTCTCTCAGGCCCTGCTGGAGAAAAGCCTCTCTGTCCAGACCAACCTGGCCTCCCCAGAGCCTTACCTCCACCCCTCACAGGTACTGTTGCATGCTGGGACACCACATACATATTTAAGAATTGTTTCGCTATATTTATGTATGCACTATAAAATAAATTATGATAGAGGTCAGTTCATACTCATATCAGAGCTAATGCGTATCACAGTATAGTAGTTCACAAAATATATACCATTTCCTCATTGATTTTCAGTGATTTGATATAAAATGGGTCATGTATTATATCAGTGTGCACTACCTGGGAATAACCAATATGAAATGATAGACATTTTTACATTGCCATATCGTACAGCTCTGTCCATCTCCTGGAGATTAAAGTTAACTTTTTTCATCAGCCACAACATCAGAGGATTGTGAGGTTATAAGGATGTTGGTTTAATCACAGGCATCTTGTCTGTTTTTTTTTGTCAGTGAACCATCCTGCACAATGTCAGTCACACAAATAATTTATTACTTCTGGACAATACAATACCTTAAAGTACGCTGACTGTTGTCCAGTGAACCCCCTCCTCCCTGTCATTTATCCTCATCTCCTGTAGCCGCTAGCAGGACTCCTGTATATGTATCTATTTCTTGGGTTAATAAAGTTAAGAGCTGGAATTTTGTCCAGTGAGTACTTGATGAACTCAGGCTCTGCTGTCGTCCTGTGTTCCAGCCCTAGCCTGCTGTAAAGCCCAGGATGCTGGGCCCTTTGATGGGTTTACGTAATAGTCCCACTGCTGCTGGGTTGAGCCTGTCACTCCACCTACAGTAGCATCATGCGCAGGAAACACACACATGCGTAACAGTTTCTATTTACTGTAGCAGCTGCTTTCAAAGTATTACTCAGTGTAGATGTGTCCATGGTGCATCTCTGTAAGAAAATGGATCTATCTGTTAGTCCCTGTTACATTTAAGATGTGACACCTGAGGAGTTACAAACTTGGATGGAACAATAAAGTGAAATGATATTGGTGGCCAAAGGTCAAAGTCGGTGTGACTGAGGGCTGGGCAATATATCAAATTAATTAGAATAATCAAGGTTTTTCCTTCTGGTTATAGTGGGAAAATATCTAAACTAGAAAATTGGGGTTATTTCTCTTATTGCTTTACAAAACTTCTAAATGCAACCTGTCTATCTCCAGTCATAGTTTTAAGAAAGAAAGATTATTGATGAATTACTTTTTGCATTATGTTCATGTAACCAGAAAACAATTGATTAAAATTGTACATTACACTGAAAGAAAGCGAGATTTATTTTTTTGCCATATCCTCCAGCCCTATGTATCTGTTCATTATTCAGGGTTCCTGCAGGGTCTTAAAAAGTCTTAAAAGTCTTGAATCTACAAATCTGCATTTAATACCTTAAAAAAAAAGTCTTAAAAAGGTTTTAAATTTGATATGGTAGGTCTTAAGTTATGTTGCCATAAACATGTTGGCTGTATTGTGTTTAAATGTGTCTGTGAAATGTCCAAGATGCAAAGAAAGTAACATTGGTCTACTCAGTTCCACCTGTTCCAACCCGACGATTTATAATGAAATTAGGAACCAATTTTGGCTAACTTTGCAGCCCCCGGTGAGAAATGACTTAGAACAATGGGAATCAAGGCGTTGGAGTAAATCAATACATTTTCCTAAATTCTAGGAGTCATGAATTTTTGCCAGTATGTGAAACAGGCTGTGAAATGAGCATTAAATTCTGTTCTAAGTACTCTTAAAAAGATCTTAAAAAGTCTTAAATTTAAGTTGTAGAAACCTGTAGGAACCCTGATTATTATGAGCTTGATATCTCAGGAACATCTTGAAGGAATGTCAGATTTGGTACCAACATTCACTTTGACTCAAGGATGAACTGATTAGATTTTGGTCAAAGGTCAAGGTTGTCGTGACCTCGTAAAACTGCTGGAGGATCAGTGGATGGCATCACAATGGCTTTGTCCAATTTCTCAGTTTATCATGAAGCTTAGAGTGTGGGGCTGCTGCTAAAGATTATTAATATACTCATTATTTTGTACATTATTCAATGAAATCAGTTGTCTTCAAGATTCAGATGTCTTTTTTTAAAGCAGCAAAAAAAAAAAGGCAAAAGCATTCAGTTCATGCACAGAAAAACCAAACCAAAACTTCATATTTTCACATTTAATATGCAAAAACCCCTAAAATATTTACTTAAAAATAATCCATAATTCAGCTGTCATTTTTAAAGTCCATTAATAGACTTATTGTTGTAGCTGCAGGCAAAAATCTGTTGTGTAAAAATGTGTAAATGCAAAGTATGTTGGCTTAAAGTACAGATATTCTGTGTTATTCATGTGGGATTAGTGGTTGTTTCCCTTTGCCACAGGAGCATGGGATTTGTGCTTCATCCACTGCTAGAGTTAAGACTGTAATGTTTGTTTCACTGGCACTAATTATAAAAGTAAGAAAATGTCTGCATGTCAGGAATGTCCAGCTTCACAGTGAGTTAGTTTAGCACACAGCTGGCCCAGCCTGTATTACCTCTCATACATATTAATTTTTCCTTGTTTAAGTGTGATGTGAAGAGAAGGACATGAAATGAAGACATAAGAGCTGGTTGGTATGACATGTGCCTTTATCTGAGGCCTCAGAGGCTCTGACAGATAAGGCGACAGGAAGCACTAAGCCAAAAGGAAAATAGGCTGTCGCTGCCTCTCTGTCTTTTTTTCCTCAACACTGCAACGACATAGTTTAAAGCCAAGAGTCTGAGGAAAGGAATCTGTTGACAGGATCCTCCATTAGAAGAGCAGTAGAAAAATGACTGAGGACAGTGTGGAGGATGAAATTAAATGAGCAGGCAGCAACAACAGAGAAGGACTGCGGATGCCAGGGCAGCTGTTATGTAAAACTGCAGCCATCATTACTGGAAATGAATGTCACAACAGTCACCGGGGAGGTGGTAGCAGAGGAAATTCTCAGTTATTGCAACTTTCTATAGCTTATTGAATAAAGAGACAGCTCAGTATTGATGGAGACACTTGTTAGCTCAGTATGGTGGTTAAAGGATTTAAGTTAAGTTCACTGTTATATGGGTGGCTGTTGCGCTATGACAGTAGCTTCTAGAGAAAGTGAAAACATAAAAGACAAGAAAATCCACATCTTAAGGTGCTTTTTCTCACCTTGATACTAGAATTTTTGAAATAAAGTATGGATTTCTGACAGTACTTCAGAAGGGTCAAATACTGTTTGTGTAGTACAGGGTGGGGAAGCAAAATTTACAGTGAACATTTAGTTGTGTTTTTTCTCAGCAGGCACTACGTCAATGGTTTTGAAACCAAACATATATTGATGTCATAATCATACCTAACACTATTATCCATACCTTTTCAGAAACTTTTGCCCATATGAGTTATCAGGAAAGCAAACGTCAAAGAGTGTGTGATTTGCTGAATGCGCTCATCACACCAAAGGAGATTTCAAAAATAGTTGGAGTGTCCATAAAGACTGTTTATAATGTAAAGAAGAGAATGACTATGAGCAAAACTATTACGAGAAAGTCTGGAAGATACTATTAAAGAAGAATGGGAGAAGTTGTCACCCGAATATTTGAGGAACACTTGCACAAGTTTCAGGAAGCGTGTGAAGGCAGTTATTGAGAAAGAAGGAGGACACATAGAATAAAAACATTTTCTATTATGTACATTTTCTTGTGGCAAATAAATTCTCATGACTTTCAATAAACTAATTGGTCATACACTGTCTTTCAATCCCTGCCTCAAAATATTGTAAATTTTGCTTCCCCACCCTGTATGTAGAGCCACCTTATTGTTAGACCAGTTTTGGCTTGTTGCTGTCATCAAGATCATACTAGTAGTG
The DNA here is from genome assembly GCF_902148855.1 of Sphaeramia orbicularis. Lineage (NCBI taxonomy): Eukaryota > Metazoa > Chordata > Actinopteri > Kurtiformes > Apogonidae > Sphaeramia > Sphaeramia orbicularis. The sequence goes on along the minus strand of NC_043960.1, from coordinate 30,344,052 downwards.
TTGCTGGAGTCTTGCCCTCTTTAGAAACCTCAAAACAATCAGCTGAAGGTGACACTTTAGAGAAACTATATCCAGCCTCTGCAGGGAGAAGATGTTTTTAAATGATGATGCCAACTTGTCTGTGAAGAGCTGCGTCGTGTTCCTTAACTATGTTATTCCTCAGTGCCTTGATTGAAATAAATGGACCCTTTGTTAGACTGAAATAACCTTGTGGATATTGACGTATTAACACGTCAGTCATAATCCTCTCCTGTGCGCCAGGGAAACTCTCAGTTCTTTAAGTGTTCTGCAGCAACACTGAAATGAATAGCAATTTCTGTTTCTTCTTTCCATCTCCATCTTTCTTCTTCTCAGTCGGAGGACCTCGGAGCCTGTGCCCAGTTTGAAGCCAGTCGAAATGCCAGGAATATGATGCCAAGCGCCAGCTGTGGCGTTTTCCCTGAGTTCACCCTGAGAAAACCCTCGTCAGAGACTGATATTGAGAACTGGGCATCGAAGCACTTCAACAAACATACACAGGTACTGATGTGGATGTGTGTATGTGAATTAGAATGGCATAACCATCTCACACATCAGGATATGTCTGCTTTCTTTCATCCTGTCTTCTGTAGGTATTATTTCAGTAGTTAATTATCATATTAACTCTGTTTTTAAAGAGGCAATCCACTGACTGAGTATATGAAGATCTGTAGACGTCATCAAGATTATTTTGCTTAGACAAGTAAACTAGAAGCAGCTGCTGCTCATGATAAGTTTGAAAGATGTGGAAATTTACCAGGAAGGATCAAACTACCCATATTTGTAGGCCTCTGTTATAATCATGCTGCCAGAAAAACTCAGTAGGTAGCATGACAAAGTAACTGAGATTACAACACAGCTAACAATTACTGCTAACCTAAATGGATTATAAGTAAAGGATATGCTGACATGGTAATACATTAGCATACAGCATTATTTACATGCTAACATGATCAAACATTAGCATGTAATCTTATTTAAAATTAGCATCACTGCTAATCCATAGAAATTCTATTAGATTTTTAATATGTAAAAGGTGTATATGCAAAACATGGTTTAAGTCTGTTTTATGCTGAGTTGGTCTTCTGTTGTTTTTTAGCTTAGGGTTTAAGAAATCAGTATACAGGTTCTTATTATAAATGTAGGCAGCTGGGGCTGTTTTTAGTTTAACTGAACATTGAAAAATGACCTGCTAACACAAAATAGACTCCAACATAAACTTCACCTAAGCACACAAGCATCCACAAACCTCCTCAGATATTGGACCTTAAATGTCACTGACACTGACTAACTAACATTTTGCATAGAAAGTATTTTTAAGTCACTGGAAAAAAATTAAACAACCAAAAAATAGTCAGATTTTGACTGTAGAAGTATAAAACACGATTGTGCTTCACTCAGTGTCTTTACTACTGAGCTCCTCTTTCCCATTAGTCATGAGTGAGTAGTAAGTAGAATACTAATACTGTGTGTTACTATAAATACAGATCGATTAATAGAAGCAATGTAATTATCAACCATTTCTACTGACTTAAATCAGAGAACACAGCAATGATAATCCATATGTTTTCTGTGTATTTACTGTCAAAACATTTTTCAACACACTTGTAACTGTGCGAACCCTTATTTCTCTCTTTTTGATTCATGTGAACTGTAGTTTTAATCCCCCAGATACTGTACATAAAAAGAGCAAGTGTATCGAATGCTTTAGGTGTTTTATGGGATTTTACATGATGTAACCCTAAAGCTGGATTACGACCCAGGCAAACTGGGACCACAGAGCCCAAAAGGTTCCAGGATTACATTGGGGCAGGTGATTTGTGTCTGTTAATAGAAATAGTGTTTGCGTATTGAGTTGTCTGACATTTCTGAAACCGTAAGATGGCCTTGCATGTCATTTTTCCCACAGGAGCCTCCTCAGCAGTCTTAACACCCCCCCCAATAGGCCCTTAAACCTTTATTTGTTCAGATATTTTATGAGACAGATGTTTCCTACCACATTTAATCAAGCTCTACTTTTTATCTGCCCTATTCATGCAGTTGTTTGTATTTTGACATTCTGTTTGTTTGTAGCATTTGGAGGGAGTTAAAAGAGCATCTGTCCTCTTGGTTTGTCTTTTTCTCTGCCGGTCAGTCAGCCAGTCTTTTGTTTTTCTTTTCTTTCAGGGTCTGTTTAGGAGAAAGGTGTCCATTGCCAACATGCTGGCCTGGAGCAGTGAGCCCATCAAGAAGCCCATGATCGTCACCTCGGACCGCTCCGTAAAGAAGGAGGCAGTGGACATCTTCAAACTCATCCAGACCTACATGGGAGACCGTCGGTCCAAAGTAGATCCCCTCTCTGTGGCTCTGGAGGTCGGTAGACTGCTTGAATCTCTGCTCTGTCCTGACTATATCAAACCAGGAAGTCCTCACTGATTCTGTCATGTCTTACCTTGGTATCTCTCAGTTCTGCGTGTCCATGTCTTTGTTGTGACACATTGTTACATGAGGACCCTTAGGAGCCACAGTCTCAGCAGGAAATAACTTGACTGCTGTAATAAGAAGATGATGAGCACCAGCTGTTTCCTAAATACATCAGATGAATTGATTCAAGGCAACACATGCAGGCCAGAAGGTGCCAGGCTTTGGTGAATTGGCTGAAATTTGAGACTTATTTGGTAACTGAACTTCAGTTAACCTCAAACAGACAGAAAAAAGAGAAAAGGAGCAGGAAAAGATGAGAGTGAGTGTGGGTATGAACAGAAGGACAATGTTTTTATAGGTTGTGTCGATACTATATGCAGCTTTATTTGATACATCAGTAAAGTGTGAATTGTCTTGTAGAGTAGAATTCCTGCTAAAGGGCTCATCAGCGATACATCTGTAGACATATTTAACAGACAGGGAATGCACATGTCAAAGCACCACTAACATTTAGTTGGTCAGTCCATCACTCAGGACCAGATCAAAAACTGGTCTTTGATTCTTTAAGTATTGAAACTAAAACAAACTTTACAGACCAGCAGTTTCCAGGGATCTACTATTCCATCCTATTAAGAACTTCTCGGTTCAACTGGACTAGTTTAGCTCTTTTGAAAACGTTTCATCTCTCATCCAAGAGATTTCTTCAGAACTGAAGATAAAACATTTTCAAAAGAGCTAAACTAGTCCAGTTGAACCGAGAAGAACTTCCAAGAAGAACGATGACCTGGGCAAATGAGAGCCTACACAGACAGCCTATTAAGAAGTTTCCCTGAAGGATGAAATTGAATTTCCTGATGGATACTACTACCAACTAAAAAGCAGAACACAAAAATATAATTATTTTTCACTTTCGTTAACATTGGAAAGCCCCAGGTGCGATTAGAACTAATAATGATAAATGTTATATTTTCAGAAAAGGCCGAGGGGCTCTGGCAGTGCAGACCTCCAGTAGTGCAGAGTTTGTCCTGAATATTATTAAACCACAAACAAACCACAAATTATCAGCTATGTTTTCCTCCTTTTTCTCAGTTCGTGCCATTACCCGACTGCTACCATAGTAACAAAGGTCTCTTCTTACACTTCACTTTTTTTTTTTTTTACATTATTACATTTTTTGAGCTGTTGCTTATATAATGGAGCAAAAAAAATTTTTCAGAATAAAGTCAGTTTTTACAGGTTCTAGCGAGATCAATAAAGGTGCCACCCGTACATCATATGACAACAACGATAGCTCTAGACCTGTTGATTTCTAGCCAGTGTTCAGCACAAAAAAAAACAAATGTTTAAGATAATGAAATGAAGGACAAAGTGTGGGAGAGCATCAGGATAATGAGTCTCCGTGTGTGAATAGTTTGCTCTGTGTGGGACATTTTACATGGACATTAACACAGATGGACAGGAGAGAGATGGGCTGTATCTGAGGCTCCAAGTTCATTACTATTTCTGTGAAATACATATGCAGATGCTACTGTAGCTAAAGCACATCACAGCTGGTGTGAATGGTTCTGATGCAAAATGTTCATATGCAGATATCTCACACTTCCCCAGTTTGTATATTTGTCACATTTCCAGTTTGTAAAAAGGCCTTTAGTAGTGATTTGCAACTGAACGAGTCCCCCAGTGGCAGGATTAATCCAGAGTACATCCTATGTATGAGCCAGACTAATCAGTGTGTACAAGACTGGAGCATTTCACAGATTAATTATCACAGTGTGCTCTGTCATGACACCGTTATCCCTGTTAATGTGTGCCGGTCCTCTGGGACAGCTCAGATGTGTCCAGGACTCCATGAACCCTCTTTTATTGCCCTCCCACTGCCACATGTTCAGAGTCCTTTTCCTTTATAGAGAATCGTCGGAAGATACGTACCCTCCTCACACTGAGTGGGTGTGTCCTTTTTGTGCATCCTTCAGGTGGTGGTGCGTGGGTGGAGTAACCAGGGTTTGCGTGACGAGCTCTACATCCAACTGTGTCGTCAGACCACAGAGAACTTCCGCTACGACAGTCTGGAGCGAGGCTGGGAGCTGATGGCCATCTGCCTGGCCTTCTTCCCCCCGACGCCCCGCTTCCACACCTACCTGGAGGGCTACATCTACCGACACATGGATCCTCTCAATGACACCAAGGGTGAGGGAGGCCTTCAGGCTTTGCTCTAGAGTTTTAATTAATCTGAATTTCTCCTCACTACCAGATAATCAGATGTACTGTTAGTCTTGCCTTTTTCAGTTCCAGTACACTGCTGACAAGTCATCCACACACCTCTCCACAAATCTGTTATGCAACAGCTCAGAAATTAGTATTCTTCACTTCTGTTTGTTCACATTGAAGGACATGAATGCAGTCATATATTCTAGTGTTTTGGGCTCTACAACTCCAACCATGATCTAAAAGATTTCTCTGTTCAGTAACCAGTACCAAATGTATTTCATGCATATTTTAAAGTGTTTCCACAAGAAAATATTTGTGCAATGATTTGGAGGGGAAAAAAAAAATCTCAATTTTGCAGAAACTCTTTTGGTGATTCTTGCCTTTTTCCAAAAAACATTAATGCGTATAATGGGAAATAGCAATAGAAACTCAGTTCTGATGCAGCAAACATTCAACTGGGGTAACTTTTCTCCAGAGTCTTGAAAACAAGGTTGGTACTAGTAACAAGTAGTTTGATGAGGGGATCAGATTCCCTACTCTCAGCCATGAAATAAACATCTTAGCCAATTGGAATAATGGGATTGTAGTAAAATGAGGAAACATTGATTGTTTTGAGGGAATTTTGCAGATTCAAGCAATCAGATCTGTGATTTTGAGGCAACTAGTGGAAATATCTGAAGTGTGATATGTTTATTCAGTACAGTTCTGTGTATGTGAGGGTTAATGTTTACAAATCTGGTTCACAGTCTGAGGACAGAACAAGCTGAAACACCATTTTAGTAGGAAAATGAAAAGAGGACGCTCTTCTTCTAGTTTTTTTTTTTTTTTTTTTTTACAGACGTGTAGTGTAACTTGTATTGCTACCTTCTAATGACCTTATGCAGACTAGTTTATTTGCTCCAAACCCATTGGTGGAAACAAACATAAATCTTTTTTTCTTCCGATTTTTCACTTCATTTGACAAACACAGCTAATGAAATCATTACCTTGATTTCAGTGAAAATTTGTGGCATCTCAGTACAAATCCATTCTCTAAAAATACCCAGAGGAAGAACTTTATGAACTCCAAAAAGTTACTGACCACACAATTTTCCCTCTTAGCATTTATCAATGCACAAACACTGACTTTGCACTTTGAAGATCCTTGTAATGGGGGTATTGATCTAAGTTTCCCCGGCCCATGGAACACGTTGGTGGAATTCCAGGATGAAATATCAGAAACGAGGGAAACTGATACTGATACAATATTCAACTAGTTTACTGCTACGATTCTGAACAGAAAATCAATAGGTTACATTAAAGTCCAGTCCCATGTTGAATATATCGGTTGCTGTAGAAAGCTCCATATTGACAAAGATGAACATGCATAATGTCAGACAGAAGGTAGCATTCAGAACAGGCACAGAAGAGATGGGGACAACGCAGAAAGCAGAATGAAGCTCAGCTGGAGATCTGCTGTCCCCTATAGGTGAATAGCAGGAATAACATGAGTTCAGCGATTCAGAGGTAAAACAGGACAAACGGTTTTCAGTTTGTCCTTGGCACTGGCGTGTGTTCAATCAGACACCCAACACACTACTGCGTTTATCACTACTACTGTGGTTGTAATGTCGACAGATATGGAATCATTAAGAAGTACCAGCAGTTGTTCCAACTGCAAATATTAAACCACTGATATTTTCTATTTTATTTATGAATCTATTTGAGTATAATTCTGATGCAGCTTGATGGTTTTACATTGCTGCAGCTAATGCCAAACAAGTTTTAAATGATCAAATAATCAAAATAAATAAGTGATGGTTAGAAAAAATAAGAATAAATCATTTGTACTTCAGGACTATAAACAGATTTTAAAAAGGCTGTGACCAAAGAAACTCATTGGTGGGATAAAAAAAAAATCTAATTTCAAATGAGTAAATATTTGCATGTTTGGCCAAAGAGAATAAAAGGTGTTTGTAGTCATTTTTAAAGGATTAGCATGTCTTTATTTATCTGGCCCAATCTTTTTTTTTTATGTGAAAACACAGTTTAAATATTTTTACCTTGTGGAAAGTTCAGACTCTACAGTAAATGGGATAAAAATTACCCTGGATTATCTGCCCTCCTCTACTGCTCTCACATGTTAACACATTCCATGTCTCTAAAATGTTCCAAACAGGACCATTGTAGTTTATTTACTATTTTCTGTTTTTTGTTTTGCTCCAGGGGTGGCCATCAGCAGCTACGCCAAATACTGCTACAGGAAGCTGACAAAGGCTGCTCTGACCGGAGCCAAGAAGGTACAGATCTGTTTAATGTCGCTGCAGTTTTCCTCTAAAGGCTAAGTTGCTCTATTTATTTTCTTGGCAAAATAAACTATCTGTCCTAACAATGTGTACATCTGATTCCATAGTCCTGCTGATCTCAGCTACAAACTCATCCGTTTCTATTCAACAATAACTATAAATACAGATTTGGGTTGTTTTGTGCTTCAGTACTGGTCATAGTTCTGAACAGAGTCATTTTGTTTTAAAGTTTTCTGTTTTCATCCTGTTTTTGTGAAGGTAATATCTCAGGAACATCTTGAAGGTTTTTTTTTTTCTAATTTGGGACTAATATTTATTTTGACTCAAGGATGAATTGATTACACTCTGATGACACAAAGTCAGTGTTACTGTGACTGCACAAAATGTGTTTTTGGACATAACTTAAGAATTCATTCACTGATTCAATGACCTTGTTTTGCTGTAGTAAGTTAAAGCAGTGATGTGATACAATTTTATGTCTAAAGTCAGCTTCCCTGCACATTCATAATGGAATTTAAAAACACCTTTTTGTCCATACTCTGTAAAAAAAAAAAGTTCTGTTAGTGAAGGCAACATGTTTCTCGATGGAAAGGAATCATTTGAATCAGACATGTCAATATTACTTCAGTTTCACCATAAACTTCACTTAATGCCTTTCATCAAATGCTTTTAAACTCTTCACCCCTTGTTTGTCTGTAAACAATTTTTCAAGAATCTTATTCTCTGAAACGGTCAGTCAGAATGACTTGATATTTATTGTCGAACACTTTTGGAGTTAGGTCTACCCAGTATGTTCAAAGAATTGGGAAATATTGATTTTTCAATTTGTTTTATAATTTTTGAAATTTAAAAAATCCCCATTGGTTTATAATGGGACACATTTCAAAGTGCTAGAACTGAAAAACAGTTGAAGATATTGACATAATTACTATTGGCAATAGATAGGAGGTCACATATGGGCTTTCATTTGGTGCCATGACCTTTGACCTTGAGTGACCTTGAAAGATCAAACCCTAGGCCATCTATATCCATATTTCTACAAACTTCTTCTCCAAATCCGTCAGCCAGAATCAATTGAAATTCATAGCAGAGGTTCCTTTGGGTCTACCAAGTTTGTTCAAAGAATTGGGAAATATTGATTTTTGCATTTTTTTTAATGAATTTTTGAAATTTGTAAAATCCCTATTATAAGTGCTATAACTTCAAAACAGTCAAAGATATTGATATAATTACTATTGGCAATAGGTAGGAAGTCACATGTGGGCTTCATTTGGTGCCATGACCTTTGACTTTGACTGACCTTGAAAGGCCAAACGAATGTCAGTATCTTTAAATGTGCTGTTGTACTACAGGACCTTTGGTCCTATTTTTGTAGTTTACATTTTATCTTACAAAAACATTAGGTTGACAGGAGGAAACATGCATTTGTGGAAGTGTTTAAAATGGTGTATTAATTGACAACTGGTAGTGATTGTGGTGATTCATTTAGTTTAAGTTTGATTTTGAGAATTACTACTTTTAGTTTTTATTTTAGTTTTGGTGTTCAGTTTTTCAGGTGTCATGAGGAAACGTTGATTTGAAGAACGTAATAAAGGAAGGATGAATCAATACACAACATAAATAATTTGTAAAGTTACTGTTTGTTGAAGATCCCAGCTTGTGTAGAGCATTTATTTTGTGTCTAAAGAAAACCAAATCTATGCTGATATTCTTCTTGCAATTACTTATTTGTTTTAGAACACTTTACTCATTGCAGTTTTTATTTCAGAAAGCAAAGTAATGTTTTTTAACACTGGTTTTAGGTTTCTCAATTTGTCCAGATATAAAAAGACTGCCTATATATTTTGTTGACATGAGTTCAGTCGAAGATGATATGTGTAAATACTCCTGCATATGAGCCTGGTTTTATCATCAGGCCTCATTAATGTTGGACGTCGCTAATGGCAGCAAATCCCTACAGAAGGCTCCAAAAGCTGCTGGAAAGGCTTTTATAACGGTGGAATAATGACTTTGTGGCTGAAATCCTACATTTAACTGTCAAGTGTGTGTGTGCGTGCGTGTGTGTGTGTGTGTGTTGGCAGGCTATAGCCTAATGCAGCACCTGTGAAGCATGTAGTGCCAGGTTCTCCACAGTGCACTAACAGAGATGATTTGTCACCTTCAGGACTCCACAGAGCAGCTCGGTGTTTGACGCCTGTTAACCTCTAACAGCACATTAATGAGCTGTGTGTCCTGTGGAGGCGCCAATGTCTTTGTCAGTGACATGTGAACACCACACTCGTAACATGATGATCTTGAGCCCTCTTCTGTTTTTGTACGTCTCCTCAGGGTCTGCAGAAACCCTGTCTGGAGGAGATCCACCATGCCAGGAACGCCATCTTCAGTCCGTCCATGTTCGGCTCCTCCCTGGAGGAGGTCATGACCCTCCAGAAGGAACGTTATCCAGATCGCCAGCTGCCCTGGGTGCAGACCCGCCTCTCTGAAGAGGTCCTGGGTCTCAACGGAGATCAGACAGAAGGCATCTTCAGGTGGGTGAGACTAGGCCAAGGCTGGTGTTCAAAAAAGTATCATATCAGTGCTGACACTAATCCCTAAAAAGTTCCTAGAAATGCTTTTTATTTTACTTGTAATTGTGCTTTGCATTACAGTATTAATACATTTTATGTTTTAAAAGTTTGGCATTTTTTCCATACAGACTAGTTTTATACCATAAGAAACTATTTGTCTAAACTTCTACTTGTTGATATATATAAATATGTAAAAGCTATTAAATTCAGTGGAATGAAATAATCAGAACTCTTAACATTAGACAACTTATGTCATGTATGATGTCACCTCTGTTTGGAAATAAAATAGTCTGTTTATTGGTCTATTAATTGATCAGCTATTAAAAAAAAAAACAACTTTACACTTTTGTGACAATTCTGGCTATTTTCTCTCAGTACAATAACATTTTTAAAATATTTTTTGTTGTAAAATTGTTTTGATTAAAGGTTAGACAATAATAAATAACAAGCCCTTCAATGAACTGGTGACATGTCCAGGGGTTACCCTACCTCCACCACCCTCACGAGTTCTAAGTGGTTCAAAAAATGGATGGATAAATGAGAAACAAACAATTGGACTACCATGGAATAATAAAACTGTCCATAGACTGCAAGAAAGATGAAACCAGACCATAATCTCACTTATTGTAATATCTGGAAACAGAAATGTAGAATCATCTATAGGTTAAGTTTATATTCTACGTTGTTGGACCAAACTGTAACCAGCCTGTGACCTCTGACCCCTAGGGTACCAGGAGACATAGACGAAGTAAATGCCCTCAAGCTGCAGGTAGATCAGTGGAAAATTCCTACAGGACTGGAAGACCCACACATCCCAGGTAAGTCCCACGCTCACATTGAACAGACCTGCTGGTCAAACCCTGACCCTGTGGTCCTGGTTCTGCAGTTATGAGGAGCAGGTTGGTCTTAATCTGCATGTGTTTTTGTGTGTGCAGCGTCTCTGCTGAAGCTCTGGTACAGGGAGCTGGAGGAGCCACTGATCCCTCATGAGTTTTACGAGGAGTGTATCAGTCACTATGACAACCCAGAGGCAGCCGTCAACGTGGTGCTGGGGCTGCCGCACATCAACAAACTGGTGCTCTGCTACCTCATCCGCTTCCTACAGGTAACCACACAGTCACCGGCCAAAGCTAATGTCACCTAATGGTCTCTTCCCTGTCATTATCGTAGCCTCTTAAGCCAGTTCTGTCCGGGTTGCCATGGTAATACTATTTGTGACTTGTAGCAATATACACACACTATACATCCACGTAACCAGAAGAATGTCAGTTAACAGCTCAACAACATCACTTTTCAGAAAACAGAGGACAATCCAAAGAACAAGCACATAAATGGGCAAATATTGAAAACGAGCTAACAGTCTGAGACCAGTGTATGTCATGAATAATTTCATAAACATAACACCAACTCTGCAAACTGCCAAGCGAACACTAAGTACATCCAACAGTACAAGTATTATTTCTGTATTGCTAAAACTCACTAAACGAGCCAAAGAGGAGCAAAAAACAAATATCACATTATGAAGCAATGGTTATGTATTGCCTTATCTTTGCTCTTTTCTGATCATAACTTTGTTTTATATGAATTATTAACGTTCTGCTATTGCCTGATGTAGTTTTTGTGTGACATTAAAATGATTCCAACTGGACATAAACGACCCAGGGTTTAACAGGTTAAAGATGAGCCCTGACGTCATCGGCTCTTTACAGACCCCTTAAAACCCCCTGCTTCATCTCATGGATCTATTATGTCTCTTTGCTTTGCCAAGTTACCAGTTTTGAAGTTATTTTCACTCCAGGAGAATATGGATGGATAGTGAGAGTTACATTGTGACAGCAGGAATATAATAGGAATCAAAGAAAGAACAGAGAAGTGTTTGTCACTGTAGAGACACATCGAGCACCCACTGGCCTCATAACTTGTTGATTATCTGATGTCAGATTTGTCTGGGAATTTCGTTTTTTAACTAGAAAAGCACTCGGAGAGCGCAGACCCCCGCCAAGACAGATCAGTCCCGCCGCCTCCCCCCGATCACCACCAAAATTTTATCTTTTGTTCCTTGTGCCAGTATCAACATTTCCTGAAATTTTCATCCAAATCCATCCATAACTTTTTGAGTTATCTTGGACACAGACAGACAAACAAGCCAATCCCAGCAAGAACATAACCTCCTTGGTGGAAGTAATAATGATTATTACTGAGTCTTTTTACCTGCTGCTGCTCACTGTAAAGAATGAATGGAATAAGAAAAGAAACTTTATGGACTGGTCCATGTAAAAACAGGGATTTGTCAATTTGGCATGACCTGTTGATTTTAGTGAATATTTTGAAGCATCTCCTTTATCTCACAAGAGGAGCTTCTTAATTGAAACCCCTCATATTTCACTAGTCTACAAGTAAAATACCCTCAGAGTAAAAGTAGTGAAATTAACCAAGAGTGACTCATTAAAAAAGAAAAATTAAATACACTTTTCAGATTCTTTCTAGTAGAAGATTTATAAATCTGTTGTATAAATGTACATAAACTAATGTATACTATAGTGCAAAAAACACAATCTCAAATATTATCAGGAAATATTCATGGAAAAAGTCTTTTGTGTTTCGAAAAGTGTGGCTGCATTAGACAGACACAAAAAAAATGCAAATTATTTCATTTCATTGATTGTTCACAAGAAAAAATAATGAAACTAAATTCTTGACAGTTTCAACATGGACGTGTTTCATTAATTTGTTGAAACATCCAGTTTAGACCTCGATGGAACAGAGCATGTGCAGAAGGAAACTTGTGGATTTGGAGAATGGAACAATACTTGGCAGAGTTTAATGACTTAAGGTTCTTAATGCAATATATCACAAATACATGGGATGAACAAAAACGTTTTGCCACCACTGTATGTATAACACTTTATCACATACATTCAAGACATCAGTTAACCAGTACTTCTGTCGTTTGTTTTCAAATTTATCTTGTTAATCCATAAAGACCCAGTGTGATTTTTGTGGTAGACCCCAAATCAATTTTTTCCTCTATTTAACCTTTCTTAAGTGATTTTTCACCGTTTATTGTAATAAATGGTATTTTGTGAATTTTCAGTGAAACTCAAATATTTTTTTAAGTTTAATTTACTGATCATGTAGATCAGGGGTCTCAAACTCATTTTAGTCCAGGGGCCACATTCAGCTAAATTTGATCAGAAGTGGGCCAGACCAGTAAAATAATAGCATAATAACCTAATAATGACAACTCAGAATTTTTGTCTTTGTTTTAGTGCAAAAAAAATCCCCATTAAATTATGAAAATACTTACTTTTATAAACTATCCAAACAAAAAAATTGTGAATAACCTGAAAAAACTATATTTGTTCAGGTTATTCACATTTTATTGTTACAGGATGGTTTGTAAATGTAAATAATTTCATAATTTAATGTTATTTTTTGCACTAAAACAAAGACAAAAATATGAAGTTGTCATTATTATCACATCCAACCAAGAAGAAAATATGGAGTTATGGAGTCATTATTTTTTGTAGGTTTTTATGCTGTTATTATTTTACTGTAGATCATATTGGTCTGTATGTGGAACCTGAACCTGATAAGTTCACAGCATTGACTGTGGGACTTTTGCACTTTGCAAATTCATCCCAGGGGCTGGATTGGATCCTTTGGTGGGCCACATTTGGCCCCTAGGCTGCATGTTTGAGACCCCTGATGTAGATGTTCATAAAAGCTCAGATTAAAGATGAAGGTTATTATTTCCGAAATAGAGACACAGTAATTACAGAGTCCCTGAAAGTCCAAATGGGTCATATGTGATGACCATGAAAAGATGAATTTCATTTTACACCAGTTATTTCCATGTATTGATAGAATTAGTGGATCAACAGGTATTAAACAGTTTAGATCAGTAGATGGTTTTGGTTGTCTGTGGATCTTTGGGTCTTTATGAGTTAAAGTATGTAAGATTTATCACATTTAATCTCTGAGGCAGATAATTTCAAAAGCATTGTAGACCAGTGTTTTCATCTCCTCACTCTGACGCGTTCGTTGCGTGTGCAGGTGTTCGCCCAGCCGGCCAACGTGATCATCACCAAGATGGATGTAAACAACTTGGCCATGGTTATGGCTCCCAACTGTCTGCGCTGCCAGTCTGACGACCCCAGGGTGATCTTCGAGAACACCCGCAAGGAGATGTCCTTCATCCGGGTGCTCATCCAGCGGCTGGACACCAGCTTCATGGACGGAATCCTATAGCCCCCCCACCACACACGAACACACACACATACACACCATCTGTAGTACATTTAACTCCCAGCTTCCCCTGTGCTTCCTCCAAACCCCCCTCACCCCGGCCAGGCTCCCTCTCACTCCCACAGAACACATGCACATTGTTGCTGCTGGGTGATTACCTGACATCTCCAGCACCTTTACTTTCTGGAACTTCTAACAACAGCCTTGTGCTTTTGTTTTTTGTTTTCCTTTTGTTTTTTTCTTATCGTGCATTTTGATTTTGTAATCTGCTGGTTTCAATATGTGTGGCATAATTTTTCTATTTCTGTAGATCTAATCCTTTAACTGACATTTCCACAGGAGAGACACCAACACTGGCGTTGAGATTTTCATACGACATCAGTACGGTGTGTGCCTTCACATACATGGATCTAGTGTAAACACACAATCTGGGAATAAGCAGGGATCTCATGATTTCATTATGTCCATGGTTTAATTCACCGTTAGACCTCAGCAGTTGATTTGAGATCAGTCTTATGGAGTTTGTTTCATTTTATATAAACAAAGGACTTTTGCTTTCCCCTGCTTAACACACTCGCACATACACACAAACATTAGCACACACAAACATGCAAGCTACAGTACACACAAATCTAGCCAGAGAATTTCACCATCTGCAGTGTACGATACCATCTAACACAAAGCAAGAATATATCACTGATTACATACTGTAAACTTTCTGTCACAGTAGTTAGTGTCACACACGACACACATATTGAAGGTCTGCGACGCCTCTAGGGTTTTTTCACCAGATATAAAGCCAAACCGGTCCATCCTCTCTGTACTTTATCACGTCTGTTTGATCCAGGTCGCTTTCGACACCAGGTTAAGAGGCGAAGAGCCGTTGTAACGCTGCGTCAGCTGCCCTCGACATGTTTTACACTGCCAAAGCGTGGTCAAAGCTGGAGCAGCACCGAGGTACGTCCTCCTGTGATTCTCCCACTGACACTGGCAGATTAAGGTTTTACAGTGTCGGCGTTCAGCGTGGGACAGACCAGACGTGGTAAAACTGTGCTCCGACTAAAGCCATGAAACAATTTAACAGTAAAACTCATCTAAAGTCAGTTTTCAGATGAGTTTTAAAAGGACAGTAACAGTGTGTGAGAGCTGTCAGGTGATGAAAACATGGACACTAAAATGTGCAAAGCTCTGTACTCTCTATTTGGAGTGTTCGCACAATTCTAACATCATATTATATGGAGTCTTAATTTAATTCAATTCAAACTACTTTATTTACCCCCATAAGGCAGTTTAGTTTACAGACAACCAGTTGTTGAATTCAACAAAAACATCCAATATACCCACATTCACAAACACAACAAACAAATGCTAATCTAATGCTAATCCTTGTGATAATATTAATCAAGTTTACATGAATATGAGGAAAACAAACGAGTTATGCTCATCCTCATCTCAGTGTTGTACACTATTATCATTGCTAGCAGGTGTAAAGTCTTAATGCTAATCTCTATGCTAATTTTCATTCATGCCGTTCAGTGCACATGATTGTGAGAAGGATTTAGAGGAAACATTCTCTGCATTCTAGTCTGATATTTGGGAATTTCTGAACACGTAAAATATCCCCCCCATATCCTCCTTAGACCCAGGAAAGTGAAAGTTTTAGCTTTTTTACATTAAACAATTGTCTTGATTGGAAAACTGCATTATGCAGTCGTTTTTTTTTAGATACATTTTTACAAGTATTTTTATTTCTTTATTTTTTAATGGAATGTCCTTTGCAATGGACACCATTTTTTAGGTAAAACTGAAAGTTTTGTCCCATACAGAGGACAAAAATGCATCGCTGGGTCTCAGGAGGATATGGCTAAAACAATACCCCCAAAAATCCCAAATTAATGCTGATAAAAATAGCTAATTAAACATGCTAGCCATAAACCATTTGTGTTTGGTTTTACTTGTAAATGAATTGGAGGTATTTAATATTAGGCTAATTTAGGCTGTATTTGTTTTTGTTTAATGTGACTATGGCTAGTAATGTAATAATAAGGCACAAATACTGTCAAGGGTGATGGAAATATAAAAAATTTATTGTCATGTCATGGTCAAGTTAGACCTATAAACAAATATACTTCAACACATTTTGGCATCAAGACATCATCCAGAAGCCAAAAACAAAACACCTTTTTGAAATGCTGCTTTTTGACATTTTTCCCTCCCTTATAGCATTATTAGAGGAACCAGTTTGATCAAATATATTACACTGTTACGTTTGTGGGTACTAGGTGGAATTTTAATGCCTAATAATGAATGAGGTGTAGGCTTCCACCAATACAAATAGAAAAAAGTCCAAAATTAAGCAAACGCTAGATTTTGGTCACACATAACATTTCGGTTGATTACAAATTTCTATGAAAATTTTTGTCAGATTAGCCAATGCAAACTAACACCTATATGAGACTAGGGTTCGTGCAGAAAACACATTCAATGAACCTTATTTTAGCTGATTATGAAAAAAATGATGGTAAAACAGTGTGACAATTGCTAGCATTCATAATATTCAGTGATGTAGCGGTTAACATTGTCTAGAAAATAAATGTGCACAGCAGAAATATTAGCCCCTTTTCCACTTGTTTAACCAGGTAAATAAATTCCTGGTAATACAAATACCAGGGAATCTCGTGGAAGAGGGGGTAATGTGAGCGTGGTGGCTAGTTAGCATTAGTTTGCTCTAGCATCAGGTGGATTTTGGTGTCCATGTTTGAAGACTTAACACATGAGTGGACAGTCATTAAAACAGAAGGCTAACCCAACCTAACACTAGATGTTTTCATTAACTCATTGGTTAAACCTCAGCCAACGATGTAAATATCTCTTAACGGATGGAACTACAGCCTTGGCGTGAAGGCTTCTGGTGACGTCCGTCCACTCTGCCACAGTATTTGGTGCTGTCCCGCCCCCTGTCACTGTACCCACTGACCACAGCCGTCCATGAGCAGCAGATAGAGTAGAAGGGATGCAGCAGCACTGCCACTACAGGCCATGGACGATAAACAGCATGGAAGGGACTCAGCAGGTCCCACACAGTCCCCACATTGCACCCCACAGGGCAACATGATCCGTCCACACTCATACCCACCCACCCACTTCAACCCCAACAGGCCTTTCTGCCCACTAATGATTGTGAATGTGTCTACCAGTGTGCGTGCGTGTCTGTCTTTGTCTGTCATTGTTTACAAATACGTACCCATCTCTTGCATCTCTACAGTCTTTGTCAATAAGCAAGTACTGTTATTTGTTGTATTAATTTGAGATTTTTGGCTGTATTTAACAGAATTTCTATGTTTTTTAACCCATTGTTTTTATATGATTTAATTTATTTATATTTATTTGAGGAAACGTCCTTAATGCCTCCTTGAGATATTGTATCGTAGGCTCCAGTGTGCGTTTTTGTTACGGCACATAAGTGTATGTTTGTGTATAAAGGCATGAATGTGCGACGGGAGTGTGTGGTTTTCGATATTGATAGGTCACATGTGCGTGTGAATGTGCGAGTCTTGCTGTAATGGTTCGTTTTGGGTTTTTTGTGACATGTTAAGAGGATGATTGTGAACGCTCCATGGAAACACACACACATACACATGTACGGGCCGTCCTGACAGAGTCCACCTTAACGGTCCAGATCACACTGAAGTCTCACACTCACAGTTCAACTTTGGCCAAATGAGCCTTTTTCTTTGTGAAGAGACTGCATCGGTGTGTGTGTGATGTGCAGCTCACTCACTCTGACATACACACTCCACATAGATAACATGTACATTGACACTGTACAGACGATGTAAAAAAAAAAAAAAGTATATACAGAAACAAGAGGAAAAGGCACCATATGTAACAGTGGAAACTGCTGTGGAGGTTAATGTAACAGGGTGGGGTTTTTTCCGTTTTCTGTGTTTTTTTTTATTTTCAGTCTTGATAAAATATGAACTTCCTCACATCGACTCGTCTGCAAGCGACAAATTTGAGCTCATTTTTGACCAATCTGTGGACTCCACAGGTTCAAGTATTTTTAATGCCCAGTATTTGTTTGTCTGATTCATACTCCAACAAGAGGAGATTTTTGCTGGAGGAAAAGTCGGACTTAACCCTTAAAGACCCAGAACTGTTTTTTTTGTGGTGACTTCCAGATGAATTTTTTTCTATATTTAACATTTCATAAGTGGTTGATCACCATTTATTATATTATCCTCAGTGAAAATCTGATATTTTCCTATGTTTAGCTTATTGATCAAGTAGCTGTTCATAAAAGCTCGGAGTAAATTCAAAGGCTATTATATCAAAACAGGGAAAACTGAAGAAAAAGTGACTTCTTCTGCAATATGATAAAGTTTAGTATTAGTGGATCAGTAGATGATTTTGGTTGCTGGTAGTTGTTTAGGGTCTTTAAGGGTTAAACAGTTTGACTTTTCACAGAATGACAGTTTCTCTGATCTCTAGGCTGTAGTGCATCTTTAACAAAACAAATATTTAAGTGTGTTGGTTTTTTTTTTTCATTTTTGCAAAGATTATTCCATCTGCAAAAAAAAGTTCTGCTACTGTCATGTGTAATATGGACTATAGCCTCCATAAAACATATACTTTGCATCTTTTTTGCAACTTTTTAAAAGCTTTGTACAAACACAGGTACTGTTACATTACATCTAACATTTCTATATAGTTGTAAATTGAGACATTTTCTACAAATATTTCAGTTTGATATTCATCAGCATATTAAAAATGAGACAATTAAATAAACACAAATGAACTCCTGTGATATGTCCTCTTGATGGAGTATGAAAACAGACATGTTTTCTTGTAAAACCACTTTAGTGAATGAGACGTCTATAAGATACAGTATATATGAGTGTGTCTGAGGTGTGTTTGTGAAAGCGTCTTTGTTTTCTGTAAGAGATGGTTGTAGATAGACTAGACTGCAGTGCTGTCCTGTATTGACCCAACAAATCAACCAATTAGCATGCAGACATCGGGTCGTCACTCTCAACTTGACTTTTACTAAAACATGAGAATATACAAGTGAATTTACTGAAAAGTGTTACCGTATTTAGCTTTAAACAAATCCACTAAGATTAAGACAAAGCTCTTTTTAATCCATTTTTCTGACCGTTTTTTACTTGGTTCCTACTAATGATGAACTAGTCAGTGTCCATGCTGTGCTTCTGAAGTACGACGACCATGTTGAGGTGTGAGACAGCTGCGTTCTGACCGCTCCCTCACCCCACCTCACCGTCCAGCTTTTTCAGTTGTATCTTAATGTCCACTGTCACTCACACTCTGTCTGAGAGGAGACTCTGGAAGTGTAACGGACGTTGGTTTAATAAATGATTCAAATGTCAAACGAACACTGGATTCTGCTTTATTTTCTAACTGTGAACTCTCTTGTTGACAAGAAGAAGCTCCTAAAATCTAAACAGTAGAAAATCTGATTTAAAATATTGTCTCTTAGAATATTAAATCTGTGTCAATTTCCTGTGAACAATACTGCAATGTTTACACGTCGATCTACTGTGAACTGAACTTAAACTGACCATAGTCCGTCTTCTGTCAAAATGACATACTTTGAAATAAAAAGTATGAACTCTTTACAGACCTTTTCACTCCCATAGGAGTGTTAAATACTTGGGTTCCACTTAGGTCACATGTTACTGATGTGGTCGGCCATCGTGTCTGTGGAAATCCATCCTTCAACCATGAGGAAGCAGAACGGCCTAAGCTTCTTCAGAGCAGCCATCCACATGTCTGGGTCTCGATCCCCGGGGTTTTTCCTCAGGTCCAGGGTCAGCCGGTGGGGAGGGTGGTGTTTCTTCAGTCTCTTCGCAAAGTGGAGCAGGTCAGTGGGCTGAATGAAGTTGGAACTGTTCGGGACAGAAATACAGAGGTTAAAACGTGTTAACTTTAGGAGACGATGTAAGAGGCACCAGTCTGTTACATCCAGTAGATGAAGATGTTCATACAAGCACCAACACACAAAGCTTAGCAATGTACTGCTGTGGGTGGAGTAAGCACCAACAGTAGGGGTGCAACGGTACAGGTAACCCATGGTTTGGTACATACCTCGGTTTTTGGGCCATGGTTTTGTACGTGTTTTTTGCCTAAAGAGAACAGTTTTTTTTTCTCCCAAAATTATATTTTTTATTTTGCTTGTCAGCAAAAACTGAATTTTACAGTACGAGCAAATTCTATCACTGTACTGAATAAAATAACACATTCTGTACTGAACAATAGAACCCTTTCTTATTCCTTGACTACTTGTATACAGTCGTATAAAACAGGCATGTGCACACATAAGGCCCAAAGGGGGGCTTTTTTTTTAAGTAAATAAATTCCTGTTCTGCATAGGGATGTAAAAGAAAACGGCGGTATGAAAACACCATAGTTATCTACTGTACACATTTCCTTGTAATAGCGTGTCACAGAACCAAAAAGTGAGTTACTGTGTAGACAGTGTGTTAAATCATGGGTCAGGTCAGGTACAGGTGGGTGCCGGTTTTAGAAAAGTGGTGGACCTGTGCAGGACTCTGAGGAGTGTTGAGTCTAAAGCCACTTCTCTGTGGGCTGTCTCTCACTGAGGGGAGGGGCTTCCCTGCACTGCATGCTCACATGCAAGTCCAGAGAGAGAGAGAGGGAAGAGAGAGAGAGCAGTATATAAAGCGCCAACGTAAAATCAATTGCAAAACCAAAAACCTGCGGTCCATAAGGGCAGATTGTCCCGTGCAGGGTGGACCAAACGGTACACGTTTTCCCCAGTACCGTTGCATCCCTAACAAACACTGTAAAAAAAAAAAAGTACTAGTTTACAGGTGGTTTTTACACCTGTAGGTTAGTTGCTCTGGTCCAAATAAGTTGACAATTTTGTAAACTTGGTGGACTTTTCCTTGGATTCTTTTCATGTGTCTGGGATCGAGTAAGAAATTACATACAGGACGAGTGTCCGATGTTCTGGACCAGTGCAGATTTCTGCATGAAAAACATTTTCCAGCTCCTCACTGCTACTATATGAGCTGTTTTCATTCTAAACATCATCTCAACATGCAAAGGACACTTGGCTACAGGAGGCGTTTGTCTCCAACTCACCTGGTAGTTGGATCAGATAGAGGCTGGATCATATTCCAACACAAACTGTTCAATTGGGACTACACCCAAACACAATTACTGTGTTCACACCTGACCAAACAGCCCACACTATGGTTCAACTCAAATGGACTAAAGGCTGCTGGTGTGAAAACACCCATAATAGGCTGCATTCACAGTGCTTTAGGCCATTTAACCTACTTTCAGACAGTCCTTCCCAACTGTTTTTTGAAAACACAATCTTCTTCTAATTTACACTGTTGTTTACTGCTGCTTTCACAGTTAGTTAGTTAGCTAAGGTCCAAACTGGCACGTTAAAACACTAACAACAACACAAAACTAACCAGTCCAGGCAGCAATAAACCAGTAGCGCCTGAGGTGAAGCACTGAAAATATCCTACATACAGTTTTCTCAAGCCGTTTGTTCGGTGACTAAAATGTTTTTTTGCCACTGCCTCCACCTTCAGTACATTGCTTAGTTTGTCTTCTCCACACTGAAGGTGTGACCAACATCTCAATCAAGTTACATACAGACAACAAATTAAATACAACCAAAGCTCAAGGACTGCACTTCATGTGCAAAGTAACCAGTGAGTAAAACTGTCTAATAAATGCAGGACAAACTGATACAAACATGTATTGACTTCATTTCACTACAACTGAATACACAAACGATGCTTTTCAACTATAATCCACTGAAGTAAACTGTAGGATTGTGTAGTTATGATAAAACTTTACAAATATATATTCATACACATTGAAAAATACATTTAACAGTATCTTGTAGCAGCGTTGGAGCAATTTCAAGTTGCAAGTTTCATCTGAGCTGGACTTTACATTTTCATTGAATCCACAATGTGTTTCCTAGCACATGTAGTCTAAATAACTTTATCCATATACTGTCCTGGTTATTTCTCAGTGGAAATGATGCTCTGTTTCTGACGTACCTGCTGTTCACATCATCAGCATGTCAATGACTTTACCCCAGTAGAACATGGTGTGTGTGTGTGTGTGTGTGTGTGTGTGTGTGTGTGTGTGTGTGTGTGTGTGTAGTTTTTACCTGATGTTGAGCTTCTTCAGTGAGCTCGGTGATGATCCTGAGAACAGTTCTGTCAGGACATACACGTTCTTGGCTGTTGACGAAGGCAGAAGATAAGTTCACACTGAAGAAACATTTGATTTAGAGATTATTCCTGTGACAGAACGCAGAGATACAGGTCTTTGTGTTGAAGAGGGCACCAGGAAGCATCAAATATGACAAAACTGAAAAATCCTGACTTCACTTGACTCTCACTAAAAAAACAAAAACAAAACAGACTTCTAGTTAGAAACAAGGAATGTTTTTTTTCCCCGAGCTTTGTTCTGGTCTCATGTTCTTTACCTGGGCCTTCACATACAGTCAGGTCCATGAATATTTGTACAGTAATACAAATGTAGTAATTTTTCCTCTCTAAATTCTTTAAATTAAAGCTGAAATTCCACACTTCAGTCACATCTTGATTGCTTCATTTTGCTGTGGTGGTGTACGGACACTTACAGACCTTACTGTAAGTGTACTAATGGTTTTTTTTGTTATATAAATTATTGCTGTTAGTAGGATTTTAGGGCTAATAGAGGCTGTAAAAAGGATTCAGAGAGGTTCTGTATTAATTCCAATATGACAAATGGCCTGGTGAGGAAGGATGTGCTTACCGAGGCGGTTCTGAGCCAAGCCCAGTGTGTGGAGAGTCGGTACGGTGGTCAGAGCCGACACCAGCTGCAGGAGACTCTCCTCCTTGTTGGTCCACGTCTCAAGAAGTCGGCAGTCATTAAGATTCAGCTCTGAGACGAAAGGAAAAAGAACAATCTAGACTTGGCCCAAATTCTATAATCATGACATAAGTTCTGCCAATATTTCTGCTTTAAGAGAACGGATGAACAGTAGATCAGTAACTGAACTGCTCTTTGGTGAAAAACAGAACAGGCCAAGGTGTGTATTTTTTTTTTTAATTTAACCTTTATTTAACCAGGAAAAAGCTCACTGAGATTAAAAATCTCTTTTTCAAGAGTGTCCTGGCCAAGACAGCAGCAGCAGAAGTAACACAAAACAGAAATCACAGCCATACAGTCACACTAAAAATATACATAAAACACTATAAAAGTCAGCATCAACTTCTAATTTCAACTGTAGCTTTTGGGATTTGTTTTGGGGAAATCCTGTTACCAGTAACAGGTCATGTTACCTTCCAGTATGGAGTTTCTAAGCAGATGCAGAATGTCAGGAAGACAGTCAGCCAGGTTCATGTCCTCCAAGTTCAGACTCTTCAACCTCTGATTTGACACTGATGGTGAACGACAATATGAGTCAAACCTTCGAACCATCAACACAGAACAGTAGACCAGCGTCCCTGCTCGCACTGGTGAGTAACTATGAAACGTTACCTGAGAGAACGGAGAGGAGTTGGCTTTGAGAGACGTCACCCGACAGTCTGAGTCCTGCTATGTGAAGTGAGGACAGATGTGGAGAACGCCTCAGCACAGATGTGATGAAGTGCAGATCTGTCTGGAACTCAGTCAGTTTAACTGTCAACCTCTGTAGGGGCAGCTCTGCTCACACAAGGACACACAACAGTCACTTTGTGCAGTGTTCAGCGACAGCCGTGGGCCAGACCAAGGGTGGGCAACTCCAGTCCTCGACAGCCGGTATCCTACATGTTTTAGATGTTTCCCTCTACCATCACACCTGGAAGCCATTACATTGTTATCAGGCTTCTGCAGAGCATGGTGATGAGCTGATCATGAACTGAACCAGGTGTGCTGGAGGAGGGAAATATGTAAAACATGCTGGATACTGGCCCTAGAGGACCAGAGTTGCCCACCCCTGGGCTAGACGGTTGGAGAATCAGCAAGTGAACGAAGGGTTGTGGGTTCAGTTCCCCAGGAGAGAAACTGTTGGCTGATGTGCCCTTGAGCAAGGCACTTAACCCCCCTTTTGCTCCCCAGGTGCCTGACATGGCAGCCCACTGCTCTTAGGGCCTGATTTACTAAAGGTTTGAGCATGTAAAAACATGTGCAAACTTGACTGCGCACACAAAAACACACTGAAGCTGACCTACCAACAGGATGCACCGAGGGTTGCGCATCTCAAAAGGGAAAAATAGCTCATGCAACCCATTTAGCGTGTTTGCCTGGATGAATATGCAATATGGGCATTTCTGCCAGAGCGTGCAAAATTATTGGGAGGAGCAGATGCAAATATTCATTTAGCACGCGCAATGTGATTTACCAAACCTGAAACTGATTGCGGTGGCTGATTTGGTGTCTGTATTTAGCACAACACTGTGACTGAGAGGCCTCTCTCTCTCTCACTGGCTATATAAGCACTGATGCAGAGGGTTTTCTATCATACCCACAACCTTTAAAGTTTTCATTTGCCATACAGAGCAACATACAGAGAGAAGCTATTTATTTCACTAATAACAGACTTTACTACTGAAAAACAACAGAGAAATACCTATCCACCCCTCTGTGTGGAAAAAGAGCAACTTCACTGCAAATTAGTGCAAGCAAGGACATTTGCGCCTGTTATTTGAGATCTTAGTAGATCAGGCCCTTAGTCTGCAGTGTGACATGTGTTTCTGTATGTTTCATGTCCACTTGTACAACATATAATGACAAATAAACATCCTTAATAATAATCTTCTTCCAGGGGAAATGTTCCGCCATAAACCCTACATCTGCGGTGTCTGGTGGGTCATAACCTCCTGAGATCCAGGAAGTAAAAGTTTAGGCTTTTTTATATTAAATAATTGCCCTGATTGGAAACAGCATGATGCAACAGTTTTTTCAGATGCATTTATTATTTTTGATAGAACATCATCACTTTACTGTGGAGCAGTGGTCATTGTTACATCCTCACCTGACGTGTCTGGCTCTGCAAACACGGGCGCAGTGACATGTGGCATCCACAGCATGGTGTGGATCTCCACATGCAGAGACACCAGGCTGGGCCTTGCATCCAGCAGCATCCCGATGAGTTCGGTGTAGGGCAGGACGCTGATGTTCAGCTCTGTGAGACAGCTGCTGGAGCTCTCAGACAGCTGCTTCAGGGCTCTCACCAGACTCAGCACATCTGTGTATTTGAAGGTGGCTGGAAATAGAGAACACTATTCATCTTATTACAAACCAGAGGACTGTTTTCAACATGAAACTCCACTTTATATTCCTCCACCAATTCAATGAAGGCTGTTCAGAGAAAGCATGTACAGTTTGGTTACAGTTATGTACTTTCATCACATCCATACAAAATGTGTTCATTAGTAAACTTACACTGACTGTGCAGAGTCAGAGAGCGGAGGCAGAACCACGTGGGCAGGGCGGAGTTGATCACCTCTAAGCCCTCGGGCTGACACTGGGTGACCTCCAGGCACTCGATCTGCCCTCTTGGACAGGCCGCAGCTGACCGACTGTCACACGGAGCAAAGGCCTCACAAAGAGCCTGTGGGTCTATAGTGTACTTTGTTTCTCCAGCTTTGTGCACACCTTCAGAAGCACAGTCCAGCTTTGGGCGTTTACAGGGAGGGACCTCACCCCCCTGTTCACCCGCCGTCCTACAGCCAGATTCACATGCACTGGTCGAAGCAGCTGGAGATGAAGAGCTTCCTTTGGTGTTTTGAGTCTGGGTACTATGGACATACGGAGATCCCCTCCCATTGATAATCCAGGCCAACGCTGTGGGACATGAATAATAAACGATGATTTCTTTCGCCTCCCCATGGTCCAACAGCCGATGGAGGACGTACAATCCAATTTGTGCTATCTTTGAGAGATCCAAGGTATATACGCTAACTCTTGTGATGCCCTTCTCCAGGAGGTCCAGAACGGGCTGCTGCTCAGTGGTTAATTTTTTCAAAGGCTCACACGCGGTCAAGATGGAAAAATGCTTGATACATTTTGCTGCAGCCCACAGGAAGGATGGAGTGTTTAGATTTGCCATGTTCTTCACAGTGAAGTTGTTTTGGAAGCCATAGAGTATCAGTATAAAGAGCATTCTC
The DNA here is from genome assembly GCF_902148855.1 of Sphaeramia orbicularis. Lineage (NCBI taxonomy): Eukaryota > Metazoa > Chordata > Actinopteri > Kurtiformes > Apogonidae > Sphaeramia > Sphaeramia orbicularis. Next base: position 30,318,168 of record NC_043960.1, on the reverse strand, counting down.
ATCACTTCATGTTTGGCTTTTTCTTCTGTTTGAAAGTCGAACAACTGAAACAAAATAAACAGGAGATATTGGACAGTTAGCCTCTAGATGAATGGAGATACTTTGTTTCAGTAAAGGAGACACTTCACCTACACGGTTAGGTCCAAGTAAATCCTCTAGGAAAAAGGCCCATGCAGGGTAGGTTGACATTCCTAAGACACAGACGATGAAAAACAAATGGAAATTAGTTACAGCAGCGTGGGAAAGTTTCAGTTCACAGATGCATCATGATTGAGACATCGTCATCGTCATCAAATCGAGTTGTGAAACCTGTGAATCTTCACATATCTTCTTGTAATGCGGTGCAGAAGGATTTAAGTTTTGTCATTGTAAAGTTTACAATAATGAAAAGATGCAGCTGTTCATAGGTAGTTGTCTTCTGATTCAAGGCACTCTTCATTTAACAGTTCAGATCCCCTAACTGCTTCTACTACTGATCACCTTTAAACTCATCTAGTTACACATCAGAACTGTAGACCTCCTGTAAGCCAGCTCCTGATCTCAGATCCTCAGTTGGGACACTCTTGGTCGTTCCACAGTCGAGTCCCAGAGCTAAAGGTGACCAGGCCTTTACTGTCTGAGCACCTCGACTGTGGAATGACCTGCCCAAGGACACGTACAGACTCAGTGACCTCTTTTAACTCATTTCTTAAAATGAGTTTCTATAGACTTGCTACTTCGTGAATTTTCATGTTCCTTTTAGCTTTGTTTTTATTTTGTATTTGTATTTTTTCATACTGATCTGATTTTATGACTTCTGTCTCACTGCTTTTAAATTCCATTGCCTTTATTGTTTTTAGGCCCCTTTCTCCATTTATTTGCCTGTCAGCTTCATTCACTACTATTCTGATTGTTGTGTTTGCTGTCAAAGCACTTGTTTTTAAAAGTGCTACGGAAACATTCCTCGTATTATTATTATTAGTAGTAGTAGTAGTAGTAGTAATAGTAGTAGTAGTAGTATCATCAGTTATTATCATTATTATATTAACTGAAGAAAAAGTAGTCATGTGCAGCAACATACCAAACTGAGGACAAAAACTATTGACACTGAGAATCCTGCATTTGAATCATTGTCTGATGACTACATCTGGTGAGTCTTTGAGGTCAGTGAAGACACTTATTTAACTTATTTATGAATTTCTTGGCTTGGAACAAGGATACTGTCCCTATTAAAAAGACACCTGAAAACTGCCTCCCTCCACCTGGACTCCTCTTACCTTTGAGGTTTAATGCAGGCTGCAGCTCATCCAGTTGACACACAGTCAGATGAAACAGAAGATCCTTTATTAGAGGCGAAGGGAGATCTAAGTTCAGACACATAGGTGCAGTTGGGATGTTATTACAGCGGACTGGGGCTGGGTATAGGTCAAAGATGTTTACCTGTATTTTTATTTATCACATAGTACAGTAAAACTTATACTTATAGTTACATTACATTATAGTTCATTTATACACTAACAGTTCACATAATGAAGAGTTACTTAATCACACTGAATACTGGAAGACAAAAATAAATGTTATTAAAAAAAAACCAATAACATTAGCAGAAGGCAGATTTAATATACATTACTTAGTTAAAACGACAGTGGTAGAAGTTAGCTAAGCATCACCAGATGAAATAGTGCAACAGTATTACCTTCTACTTACATTAACCATCTGTTATGTACATTTTATGCATTTTTCATTCTTCATATTCATACTTTTGGCTCCGCTCATGCAGATCACATGAAAAACTGTATTTTTATTCTCTTGTTATTTACAGATCTCCTGAAGTAAATAAACATACACTACGTAAAACAAGTGTTACATTCATGTTGTTTAATGCAAAAAATGTGCCATTGAAACCCATTCAAACTGCAAGTTTTGATGCCACTTACAATAAAGCAGAATACATCTATGTTATATCTGGAAGTCAATCTGAGGTTTTGACTTGGAACTGATCAATTTTATGACTCCACCAGATAGTGTCACTTTATCCGGTAAATGGAAAAACATGGCATTTCCACTAGATGGTGTTTTTCCCTAAAGCAGGGGTGTCAAACTCATTTTAGTTCAGGGGCCATGTTCACCCTAGTATAGAAAGTGGGCTGGACCAGTAAAATAATATAAATCATACGATAAGAACTTTTGAGTGAAAAAAGTAAAATTCTGTTATGAAAATGTTTACATCTACGAACTGTACTTGAACATAACATGAATAAATACAAACAACCTGAAAATTCTTTAGTAAAATAAGTGCAATGTTACAATATTATGCCTTAGTTTATCATTTATACATGTGCATCATAACTTACAGATCACAATTTATCTACGCATACACAAAACATTTAATAACAGGAAGAATATTATTAAAATTCCACATACTTCTATTAAGACATTTCAGGTAATTCACATTTTTTTACACTAAAACGAAGAGAAAAATTAGCAGTTTTCATTTCTTATAGGTTATTATGATAGTATTTTACTGGTCTGACCCACTTTGGATTGAAATAACCTAAAATGATTCCAACATCTTTGATCGGTAATATCTTCAGTGTAATTTTTGCATTTCACAAATTCATCCCACGGGCCAGAATGAAGCCTTTGGTGGGCCGGATTTGGCCCCCAGGCCACATGTTTGACACCTGTGCCCTAAAGCTTTAACCCTGTGAAGCATTTGTGTGTGGGACTTAAGAATTCAACACAAAAATGTACTTGGCATGAAGCACATAATATATATTTATTTTTTTCCATTTGTAACATGGTGGCATTATGACAAAACCTAGCATTTAAACCTTTAAAACCTTTAAAAATTAATGAATATCTGATATCAATAATTAAGTCAGATGTAGATGGAAAACATAGCTCAATGAAAGTAGACTATATTATTCATGTATAATATTTTCATTGGTCGGTTTTAAAAAGTACATTTTGTTGTGTAAATAATATTAGCACTGGCCGTAAGGGTCAAAGAGTTAAATAATAGAGAAATAGACAAAATATGACTATTTTTATTATGTGTTTTACAAACATGGGTGCAGACAGTTGTCATAGAAAAAAATACGAGCTGGTAGTTCAAACTATTGAAATAAACTGATAATATTGGCTTGATAATTGTGAGAAGCTCATTTTTCAGTCAACATCAGTTTATTCATTAACAGTCAACTGGGATAAATTACAAAACACTCATGTAAATACCATAAAAGTTTTTTTTCCTAATAAAGTAATGGGAATATTTTAAACCAGCTTGTTAGCACACTTTTGGAAGTTCCAGAAATATTTATCAGGTCCATATAAACCTTGTGATGGATAAACGTTCACCTGGTGTTTATTTTTGGCCTCGTACCTGTGACTTAGGTTTACGCTAATACTCCACAGACCAGGGGTGTCAAACATGCGGCCCTGGGGCCAAATGTGGCCGCCAGGGGTTCCAATCCGGCCCCTGGGATGAATTTACAAAGTGCAAAAATTCCACACTTTTGAACTGAATTAAGCAAAAAAAAAAAAAAAAAAAAAAATTAGCTTGAATTAAGGAAAAAATGTTGAATTAAGCAAAAAAAAAAAAAATCTTAAATTTTGCAAAAAATCTTTAATTAAGCAAAGAAAAAAAAATCTTCAATTAAGTAAAAAAAAAAAAATCTTGAATTAAGCAAAAAAAAAAAAAAAATTTTAAATTAAGTAAAAAAAAAAAAATCTTGAATTAAACAAAAAAAAAAGTCAAATTTAGCAAAAAAAATCTTGAATTAAGCAAAAAAAAAAAAAAAATTAGCTTGAATTAAGGAAAAAAAATCTTGAATTAAGCAAAAAAAAAAAAAAATCTTCAATTAAGTAAAAAAAATCTTGAATTAAGCCAAAAAAAATCTTAAATTTAGCAAAAAAGTTTGAATTAAGCAAAAAATCTTGAATTAACAACTTCAAATTTTTGTCTTTGTTTTAGTGCAAAAAATAACATTAAATTATTAAAATACTTTTTACATTTACAAACTATCCTGTAACAATAAAATGTGAATAACCTGAACAAATATGAACAACCTGAAATGTCTAAAGAATATTCAGCCCAATTTGAACTCTTTTCTGCCTTAGTGCCTCAGTGTCTTTGTAGATCCGATCCATAATGCACATGGACAAATGATAAATTGATAAATATTGTTAAAATTGCACTTATTTTTCTTAAGAAATTTCAGTTTTTTCAGGTTATTCACATCTTTTTGGTTTGGATACTTTATAAAACTAAGTATTTTCATAATGTAATGGTTTTGGGTTTTTTTTGCCCTAAAACACTGACAAAAATGTGGAGTTGTCATTATTTACAGGTTATTCTGTTATTATTTTACTGGTTCGGCCCACTGCACATCAAATTGGGCTTACTGTGGCCCCTGAACTAAAATGAGTTTGACGCCCCTGCCATAGACAAATACTGGGGCTAACTCTACTTATGCTATGCTACCGTTCCATAAATATAACAGTTCGTAAACTTTCCGTGTTTATTTCACCAACTTTCTCCCACTTACCCAGAATAGCCTCCTTGCCCAGAGTTGTAAAATATTTCCTGACAGCTTGGAAACATATCTCCTTCAGACTGGGCTTGTTTGGTTGTTTTTGGTCTGTGATACTCATTATTTAGCATTTGTACGTGTTCGGGCTAACACTACTTATATCCGCTTCTCGTGTTAAAATGCTAGAAAAAAAAGCTATGTTGTTTAACTCAAATTACCAGCTGAATCTCCTACAGTTACAACCAAACAAGTCCCAGCTCCAATCCGACACAACTTCCGGTTCAATTCTTCTTCGTCTGTTTTGTCTTGTTGGTTGGTTTGTATTATATGGTTCTACTGCCCCCTACCGACATAGAGTTTTACAGCTAAATCTGATCCACAACAATGCAGTTTTACAGTTGGAATTTCAGCTGGTAATTCATTGTCACACAGTAAAAAAAAAATTAGCTTGGGTTAAGGAAAAAATCTTGAATTAAGCAAAAAAAAAAAAAAAAAAAGAAAAAAAAAATCTTCAATCAAGTAAAAAAAAAAATGAAAATCTTGAATTAAGCAAAAAAAAAAAAAAAAATCTTCAATTAAGTAAAAAATAATAATCTTGAATTAAACTAAAAAAAATGTCAAATTTAGCAAAAAAAAAAAAAAAAAAATCTTGAATTAAGCAAAACAAAAAAATTAGGTTGAATTAAGGAAAAAATCTTGAATTAAGCAAAAAAAGCTTCATTTAAGTACAAAAATCTTGAATTAAGCCAAAAAAAATCTTAAATTCAACAAAAAATTTTGAATTAAGCAAAAGATTAAAGGTTAAAACCCAAAAAGGTAGAAGGATCATGACGCCCCACTTTCACGGTCTGTATTCATACTGAAAATCAAGATCAAGTGAGCTTTTGCATTACATTGCACTACATTCTATTGTAATGGAATTGTAGTTATTTTCAACTTACAGAAATTTACTTCAATAATTACATTTTATTTTGTAGTTGAAATATGTGTTTTTTGTAAGTTTACTATCATAACCAGGAATATTTTCAAGATCTGACACTATTTTTATGATGACTTCAGCCTGAATTTTTCTCTACGTTTAACTTTTCCTTCAGTGAAAATCAGGTGTTTTCCTAATGTTTAACCCTTTCATGCATAGTGGTCACTACAGTGGACCGTTATTCTACAGCTGTTCTCTTGTATATTCATGGATTTTGTTGTTTTACTTCCATATTCAGCCAACACAGTGGACGCCTATACCTCATCCCATACATTGTAATTCATACCATTACTGTAACTTTGCCATTTTTGATAAACCTGATCAGCACTAACATGTTTGAGTGTAAATCAATTGCTTGTTATTGTTAATAGACTGTAATTAACCATTTTTCTTAAACAAAAAGTTGTGTTTTTTGCATATTATCTCCATAAAGTGAGTAATAACTAATATTAGAGTATGTTAAAATATGACAAAATATCAGATTAGCAGCATTTTAAAAAATTATTTCATAGCTTTCACAGTGTATCAGTAAATACATGTTTCTTTGCTTCAAAAATTAAATGCATGGTATCCAGCTGAGTGGATATTTTGGCAACTCCATGAAAAATAGGTTCATTAAAAATTTTTTCAATCGCATTGTTTTTTCATGCCTAAAGGGGAATAAAAACACTCAGGAAAAATAAGATGATTAGGGTCAAAAAACGGTATTCAAAATCTCTCTAAAGGGACATTTCAGAGACAATTTGACCCACATTTTATTTTTATATTCCTTTTTGCTTTAGTTGGATCACAAGAGATTATCCAAAACAAGGAGCTACTTTATATTGAAATAAATGTTGGAATGGCCATCAATTAAACTTCGCTCTCTGACAGGACATGACTACGTTTTGACCCATTAAGGTTCTCATAATTCATGCATGAAAGGGTTAATTTACAGATCATATAGATGTTCAAAAAACCTGAGTAAATTCAAAGGTTATTACATTAAAACAGAGAAACCTGAGAAAAGCAACTGAACTGAACATAAAAACAAGTGTCTACAACAACCAGTCATTCATCAGACTTCATGGGTTTTATTAGTAAATCAATGCTGCAGAGGAAAAAATTGTCATTTTTGGTATGGAACCTCTGAATGTCCAAATGGGTCATATCTGAAGATGATGAGAAGCTGAAAAACAGCATTTTACTTCAATTAATTACATGATAGGATATTGATAGGATTATTTATTTAAAAGCTATTAAACTTTTAGGTGAGTAGATGACTTTGGTTGTTGGTGCCTGTTTAGGTCTTTGAGGGTTAAGGGTTAGTTGTTGTGGTCCTAAATGTATTGTGTTTGTGACTTCCCCACAGCTTTTAAGCTTAATGAACTATTTGCAACCCTGATGTACATACGCATAGAAGAGCACCCTCTAACTAGAAATAAAATGTGATGAATCAGTTTCCTTTATTGTTGTGCTTTAATAATAGTAAAGAAACAGACAGATGTTTAATAACAAATAAATATGAGTACAATATATACACGATGTGCTGCCTTCCTCTGTCTATACTATTCCTCTCTGGTCCTCGTGTGAGCGCTGGTGGAAGACGAAGCTGACAGCAGCGTCCCAGGACGATTTCAGCACCTGGTCCCTGAGGCCCTTCTTATCGAAGCAGTGGTTCCACTGGGAGAGGTCGCTGGTACAGTCTGAGTCGTCTGCAGGAGGCCGAACCTCTCTACCATTCACACAACGGCGGCAGCGAAACCTGGAAACACCACAAGAGGGAGCAAGAGAGTCTTCAACATAGAGCTGAAATAATCTAAATCAAACCCTCAGTCATTCACAAATACGTCAGGGTTCCTACAGGTTTCTACAACTTAAATTAAGACTTTTTAAGATCTTTTTAAGAGTACTTAGAACAGAATTTAATGCTCATTTCACAGCCTGTTTCACATACTGGCAAAAATTCATGACACCTAGAATTTAGGAAAATGTATTGATTTACTCCAATGCCTTGACTCCCATTGTTCCAGGTCATTTCTCACCGTGAGCTGCAAAGTTAGCCAAAATTGGTTCCTAATTTCATTATAAATCGTCAGGTTGGAACAGGTGGAACTGAGTAGACCAATGTTACTTTCTTTGCATCTTGGACATTTCACAGACACATTTAAACACAATACAGCCAACATGTTTATGGCAACATAACTTAAGACCTACCATATCAAATTTAAAACCTTTTTAAGACTTTTTTAAGGTATTAAATGCAGATTTGTAGATTCAAGACTTTTAAGACTTTTTAAGACCCTGCAGGAACCCTGGTATGTAATAAGACATTAGTGTGTTAGGACAATCCACACTGTCCCACAAGACTGTTTCAAAGATTTTCCAACCTGAAACATAAACCATGATCTTGAAATTTATTTTTTATTTTTGAAGAGGCAAATAAAACTAAATCTGTCCTGGTTATACAGGGTTACTACAGGTTTCTACAAGTTAAATTTAAGACTTTTTAAGACTACTTAGAATAGAAGTTAATGCTCATTTCACAGCCTATTTCACATACTGGCAAAACTTTGCGACTCCTAGAATTTCGGAAAATATATTGATTTACTCCAATGCCTTGATTCCCACTGTTTCTTGTCATTTCTCACTGAGGGCTGCAAAGTTAGTGATACTTGGTTCCTAATTTCATTTTAAATTGTCGGGTTGAAATGGGTGGAACTGAGTAGACCAACGTCACTTTCTTTGCATCTTGGACATTTCACAGACACATTAAACACAGTACAACCAACAAGTTTACGGCAACATAACTTAAGACCTACCATACCAAATTTCATACCTTTTAAAAACTTTTATAAGGTATTAAATGCAGATTTATACATTCAAGACTTTTTAAGACCCCACAGGAACCCTGGTATATCATTTTGAGACCCAGCAATGCGTTTTTGTCCTCTGTAGGGGACAAGAAATTCACAGCTTTACTTTAACCCTTTCATGCATAGCGGTCACTACAGTGGACAGTTATTCTAAACTGTTGTATATTTATGGGTTTTGTTGTTTTAGTTCCATATCAGCCAATATAGTGGACACGTATGCATCATCTCATCCACTGCAATTCATACCATTACTGTAACTTTGCTGTTCTTGATAAACCTGATCTGCACTAACAAGTGTAAATCAGTTGTTAATTGTTAGACTTTTTTTCTTTTTTGCATATTATCTCCATGAAGTGAGTAATAACTAGCATTACAATATGTTAAAATGTGAGAAAACATCAGACTAGCAGTATTAAAAATGTTTTTATTTCATTGTTTTCATATCACTTTCTGATATTGGAATTTAAACACGTTTCTTACTTCAAAAATTTAATGCACGAACATTTTTGTAACTCCATGAAAAAAAAAAGAAAAAAAAAAACTTGATTGCATTGTTTTTTTCATGTCCAAGGAGGAATAAAAACATTCAAGAAAAAAAAATTGACAAGGGTTTTCATAATTCATGCATGAAAGGGTTAAAGAAAAAACAAACAAACGAAAAAAAACACTGTCCACTACAAAGGGCATTCCATAAAAAATATGCAGTTTCCCATCAAGACAGTTATTTAATGTAAAATAAAGCCAAACCTTTTATGGGTCTTAGGAGGATATAGCAACAACAACCAGAAAAATATTGTTAAATCCCTAAGATAACATCAGGATTTCTTATCATACAGTATCAAGTTTGACCTCAATCAGCTGAATTAATAAGTTTTAATTTTGTCCAGTTTGTGCTCCAGTTTTGTGTGAGATAAATACAAGTATTACACAAGTCATGTGTCATATTTTTAGACCATTTCCTCATACAGAAGAATGATAAATGGCTTATTAAAGCAATTGTATTTCACAGTATTAGATCATGGGTTGTTTATAACATTAATGTTGCTACGTAGATCAGTTATAGTGAAATAAGGTCTTAGTGATTAAAGGCTCAACATGTGACATTTGTTCATACTATGGACATGATGTGTGTTTTAGCCTGTTCATTCTGTCCTACATCCATTTAAAAGCCTGTAAACTGATTCCTATGTGGTTATCACAAACAACCACCCAACACAACACAGACACAAGTAACCGATGCATGAATCTTACACTTAGGACCATTTAAGACAGAATTACAGTAAGTCAATGAGCTGCTGGTGGCTTCAGGTGCCAAACACGCTGGTGATCTTTTATATTATTATGAGCAGGGTAAAAAGATATTAACAGTTCATTATGAGACCGTGGTCAAGTAATTAATGGGAATCGCAGACATTTTCCATGGAAAACTCCTGAATTCATGACAGTCACTGACTCCTGTACTGCCTTAGTCAGTTTAGATGGTTCAATAAACAACTATTACAAAACTGAGGTTTGGACTCAAACTAAACAAAGGGACTGTACCTCAACAGTCCTACTCTGTGACATGCTCTTCCTTTGGACATCAGACTTTTGGAATCAGGAAGTTTTAAGAACTTCTGTATAATGACTTGGTGTGATTATACTGTATGTTTTGGTTTTGTTGTTTACAGAACAACAAAATAACTTTCATGCCCAACTTTGGTTGTATTATCACTTCTGGTTTTTCTGTTTTATTCTCATGCATTTTCTTTGTCTTTCGTAATTCTTACGACAATAAAAGTACGCTTTCATTCCACTATATTCTGTACCACTGAACCACTTTGTAACTATGCCTAAGAACAGCGCTATATAGTTATAGGTCTAAAAAAATAGAGCTGTCATTTTAGCATGAAAAGTGAAAAACAACAGCTGAAGAGTTGATCAGTGTAACCCACCATTTCAAGACAGGACGTCAGTATTTAGCTACAACAGCTGTGTAGCGTGTTAATGGGCTTTAGACAAGCTGTTTCTGTCACGGCTCATATTGTAGTACACAACCAACAGGCACACAAATCTGTAGTTCCAACAACAAACTGAGCAGAGTGATCAGTGTGAAACAACTGGTGAGTGTAAATCATGACTTACTTGTCATGCGTGTCACTCGTAGTCTCCTCGTTGAGAGTGAAGAGTTCTCGGAGTTCCCCCAGAGAGAAGTGACGCTCCACATCCTGCTCCTCGTCCACCACACAGCTGCTCAGGGCTTTCTTATGGGCCTGTCTCTGTAGGATCTTCTCCTCTATGGTCCCCGTCTGTCAGCACAGAAACAGACGAACAATACAGATTCTCATATGCTGTTATAATTTACTGCATTTTTAGAACAGAAATATAACAAATGCCTTTAAGGATATTAAGATGAATAACACACAATGAAAACCTAAAATAGACATCATGTAGCAGCAGGGGCACCCACAACTGACAGGGGCCCTAGAAAATAGTAGAACATTAGTCAGTTTTAATGAACATTATTATTATCATCATTACCGTCATTAAAAGACTGTTTGTTTCACAAGGCACTAATAACCATATTTGTTCTTTGCAGTAGTTTTTTTTTTTGGCAAAAAAATAATAAAATCCAGTCAGCCTCTAACCCCCATCTCCCCCCTCCTTATTTCATGATATGGTTTGGTCCAGGTGCCAGCGCTCCTGGCTGATGTTAGTAAATATATGTACTTCCATCCAAAAAGCAAAACTATGTTTTATTTATATTTTTATATATAAAAAAATCTGCTGCTCCAGAGCTCCTGACTTGCCAGTAAATTAAAAGTTTTGGCTTTATTCCATTAAATAACTGTCCTGTTTGGAAACAGCATGATGCAGCCGGTTTTTCAGATAATTTTTTTTCTTTTTTTTATGAAATGTCCTTTGCAGTGGACAGCATGTTGTGCTGTTCTTTGTTGTTGTTTTTTTTAAAGTAAACCTATGAAATTCTTGTCCTCTACAGATGACAAAAATGCATTGCTGGGTCTCAAGAGGGAAAATATGCTTCCATCCAAAAAGTAAAACTATACTTTATTTAGATTTGTCTATCAATAAGTATGAAAAATATCTACTGTTATCATAAAAAAAAAAAATATTAAAATGTTAAAGATGGCTTGCACTTTTCTCATCAATCTTAATCTTTATATAGCACTTTTTTGGTCACTCAAAGCGCTTTACGTTATTGACCCATTTTTCATTCGCTCTCACATTCTCCCTCTGGTGGTGGCAAACTACATCTGTAGCCACAGTTGCCCTGGGGCAGACTGACAGAAGCGTGGCTGCCAATTCGCACCAATGACCCCTACGACCACCACCAAACATTCATACGCATTCATACACCAGTGTGGGTAACAGCACTGGAGGCAAGGAGGGTGGTGTGTCTTGCCCAAGGACACAATGGACTGACTAGGACAGAGCGGGATTTGAACCGCCAATCCTTCGGTTATTGAACGACCCACTCTACCATCTGAGCCATGGCCGCCCCAATCTTGCATGAAATGGTAAACTGTATTGTAAGCAGAATATTGATCTCTGTCTTCACAGTGTTACATTTCTAGGGTTTACATGGTTTTCATCATTGAAGTGGTGAGGGTCCAATCCCTGATGACACCCTGTGTAGCAGTAATCAACTGGGTAAAGTCTTATCACTGTGTGACACTCACAGAGAGCAGTCTGTAGATGTAACATGTCTTCTTCTGTCCGTCTCTCCACACTCGTGCCATTGCCTGCTCATCATTGGCTGGATTCCAGTCAGGATCAAACATCACCAAACGATTAGCACCAATCAGATTCAGACCACATCCACCAGCCTTGCTGCTCAGCATGAAGATGAACTCTGGATTCTGTTAAAACAAGACACAAACATGTTACACCACTGCTCCTTAACATTCATTGCATTAATCCGATGTTTCCCACTCACAGATGGACTGTTGAATCTCTCCACTATCTTTGCCCGTTTCTTGATCGACATTGTACCATCCAGTCGAACATAAAGGTATCTGCAAAACGACCCGCACAAGGGTTACTGCACAAATGACGTAATAAATTCATGAACACACACATATTACTGTGGGAGTTTGACAAACAGCACCTTCTAGATCTGCACAGCTTCTCAAAGAGGTCCAGTGTTTGAGTGTAGTTGGAGACCAGCACTACCTTGTCACTGGATGTGCTTCTCGTCATCGCCAGAATATAGTCAAGAACCAGCATTTTTCCTGGATCGCAGAAAAAGACTATTAGCTACTAGATGTGAACAATGCACTCTTGATTTTGAATCGGCTTGAGTGATTTATTCCGAACATGCAATGAAATTTAACACATATGTGAACAAGTAAAACATAAATAATAATACAAAAGCCAACAATCAAGACAATCTTAGACAGGAAAAATAGCACAACAGATGTAGCTCGAGCTATGATTGAACTCTATTATTATTTTGTATTTTTATGTGTTTATTTGAAATATCCAGCATGTCATGAAATTTAGAGAAAGATCTGTGGAATGGGGTTGGTTAGGGTTAAGGGGCTATAAAATATGCAAGTGTTCTGTGTTGTTTTTCTTTTATCCTTAATTGTTTTAGGTATGACTGCCAATTGTAATGATGCACTTATGTATGCGTATACGTGTGTACATGTGTTTATACGTATATCTATTATTATTTATTTATTTTGTGAGTTATATCTTGGTTACTGTCTTCGCACATGTATGTGTGTATGTTTAAATTTCTTGTCTGCAGTGACAGACATATATTGATTTTGTGGTGGAAAAATTTACTTTTATATTTTATACTCTTTATATTTTATACTGTTAGTACATCTTCTTTTAATGCTGAGTCATTATTCATTATGTGTGATGTTTACCACTCTGTAACACCCCCAACCCAGGAACGGAGTTCTTGCCTTGAGTTAAAACCCAAACACCTAAATGTCTGAATGTGTAGATAGAGGATGGCGCCTGCACTCCAGATTGGATCCAAGCAAGGTTAGAGTGGAGAGGTCATCATGACCTCTTCACGGAGCAGAGAAGGAGTGGTATGATGTACGTAAAGAATGACATCATAGTTTGAGGGGGTTGGATTTGGTTCTATATAATCTTTAGTTTTCTCTTGTTTAATCAGACTTCACTTACAGAGTTTCTCTGTGATTGACTTCTCAATAAATGCATTTATTTATTTTAACTCTAACTTTCTCTCCTCCTCTTTGTGTGTGGGTTATCAGTTGAACATTTCCATAACAATTTGCACCTGCTTCCCAATATAAAAATAAAAACAGCACAATAGTTTCATTTACACGCTCAAAAAAGGGTGGGAAGAAGTGCAACTCTTTGCTCGGCAACATAACCTGAATGTAAGGAGAGTGGTTTATTGTACCACCTCATAAACAGGGAAGCACATAGAAAGCAAACAGTGTATGTTCATGTCAGTGACTGTAGTTACCAGACAACTGAGGTTCCACAGCCTTCGTGTTGTAGCCGGAAGGAAACAAATCCAACGCTCCCTCGAAACCCTCCTCACCCTCCACACACTTATCATAGATAAGAGCCGGGTCTGAGACACAGAACAGCGTTTAAGGTACTTCACATGTTCATTCTACATGTTGTACAAGACTAATCAGACATCCTTCATCATTGATCTGATATTAAAATTATACTGGAGTCAACCTTCCACGAGCTTCACATAAAAAAAGGGTGGTTTTGTGTGGGCAGCAGTGGAGTATCTGATCAGTTGTTCAGGTTTGGTACTTACGATTGCACAGTTTCTTAAGTGATGTAATGGAGGACAGGGAGGACACACTGATTTTGCCCTCCTGTAATGTCTCTATGGGTTTGGCCTGTCGCAGGAAGCGTTTATACAGCTCTGTCTGAAGGGGTGTTAGTCTGAAAGGACGCAAATACACACATTGAACAGGTCTTTACATGTGTGAAAAGTAGAATAAATAAAATGTGTAATATGATATAAACAATGAGTCTGAATACAGAAACTCCAATCAGATTCTATGCTTTCTATGCTTCAGGCTGAACACACCTGCAGCAGACGACCTGCTCAATCTTCACCGGCAGATACTTTGACAGGATGTCAGAGGTTCTCCTTATCAGACACCTGCTCAAACACAACAAGGCGTCTAAAGTAAAACCACAGTTTAATACAAACTTAACACTGTCATGTTCTCTGAAAACAACACATGATCAATGTATGATGCAAAGCAGGTAAATACTAAGATATGTGTGAAGGTGACATTTTCTACCCATTTCTCTGTAGGTTACCTGGTTTTTAATTTAACAAATGAGACTGACAGTAAAGTGAGTTAATTAGCTGTCCAGAAAACACACAAATAAATGCATGTCATTAAAATATGATGCAAAAACTCATTGTCATCAAGCTCAATCATGTTCAAGAGCACACAGGAATCCAAGAAATGAAAAGTGGTAAGTGGTTCACATATTTCTTGAATAAAGTAAAAAAAAAAAAAAATAGATAACTGACATTTCAAAAAAGCTTATTTCATTTTGCAAAAATAGTTTAAAAAAAATACAAGACACATTCATGTATATACTTCTATAGTTCTATTTATATTATTCAAATAGTTCTATAAGTTTATAAATAATATGAAGACAAAAATAATATAAATAATAAAGCTAAAAAAAATTGTCGACTCTTAAAGACAGGTCGACTATGCTTACTGTTCTGTCTATTTGACAAATCACATTCTTGTTCATCTCTAGTTTTAATAATTTCTGGTAATTATCAGATTAGTTAAAAGTCATTCACTAAAGATGACTGAATAATCAATAATTATACAAGTAAATGAAAGCCTGTTTAGAAAAATAATCTCAAAATCACTGAACCTATGAATTGTTTGTCCTATTTTGTAAATATAAAAGCAGCCTTCATTCAGCTGTGTATCAAGTCAATGATGTGAATGGTTGAAAAATGGGATTTCTCAATGGCATCCTCTCAAGCATTGTGGGAAAATGTTGATATTTGCTGCCAGGTTCCTGATTTGTATTTGCACATAAGCACAAGCAAATGCCTTCCTCAGTATTACAGCCCATTGCCTGTTTACCTGTCATAAAAACTGAGCACATAAAACACCATGGCTAAAATTCCTCTATTGACCTGTTGACGATGCTGATCAGCTCCTTGAGTTTCTCCTCTCCGGTTTGTCTGTCTTTATCACTGGCATCTGCGTCTCGACCTTTGAGGATGGGAAGCTCAAAGCGCTTTTTAAACTCCTGGGCTGTACCTGTCATCATGTGGAAACAGATACGATCCAGGGTCAGGAGACAGACATGGACAAAAATGATGCAGGTTTGTACATGTGCGGCTGCTTACCGAGGATCCCAGCATTAACAAAGTGGACAAGACTGAAGTATTCCAGCAGGTCGTTCTGGATTGGAGTGCCTGATATCAGTACTCTCCTCTGGGCACTCATGGCGTTCAGAGCCTGGTAAGTTTGGTTGTCAGAGTTCTTCAAACGATGACCCTACAGCAAACAGCTATTAATACTGTACCATCTAAACAGCAGTGTTTGGAAAGTCTGTGGTGTAATGGAAGACACAGAAAATACCTCATCACAGATAACAAGTCCAACTTTGCCTTTGTGCAGCACATGAGCATGCAGTCGAAATGTCTCATAGGATATGATGAGGATTGGAGTAGGTACCCTCAGACCGTGCTGAGAGATGAAGTTCACTAAGGTACAATAGAGAAAACCATAATTAATTACCAAACAGCTTCATCAGAGGATTAATTTCACAAGTAAAGTAAAACTTTTTACCAGTGCTTGTCTATACAGACCAGTCAAACAGAATAGGTACAAAAACACTAAAAGACAAAGAGTAAAAGCACATTTTACTTGGTGTTCATTAGGTTTTAGTTCAACAACCAAACTGTAGTTGGAAATCTTGCTTCCTGTCTCAGATCCTAAACCAAATACCTTGGATGAAACAATTAAAAAGATATTGCTGATTTGTTAAGCAAAGCCAAAACAACTATCATTCATGTGTGCCTTAGAAATTCAAGCCTCGCTGTCTAATAAACTACTGTATATAAATAACAATAAACTACAATGCAGGTCAATATAGAAGTAATAGTAGTACATAGTAGTAAACAATGAACCTGAAGAATCATGCAGTCTTGCAATAGTGTTATTTATGTGTATAGAAAATAATCCAAAGAGGAGCAGATGTGGGTCAAAGCAGCAGTCACCGTATGAGATATGAACATAACGTATGTATGACCCTCCTGCACATTACCAATGATCAGCCTGGAACCACAGTGAATACTAAACTCTATTCTGAACTAAAAAATATGATTAGCCTAGATTTTTTTCTTAAATTCTTTCTGAACAGTCTTGTGGATGGAAGTAATGTTCATTATTCATTTTTGGCTATTTGTTGGACCAATCAACTACTTTAGTGTCTTGCCTCAAAATGTCTTATACTCCAGTATGTCTTTTAGTCCAAGGTTTGGCCTTTAAACGTCTCCTTTTAGTCACAACAACAAATTAAAATGCAGCTTTTCTGTGTATAACCATAGTTGAAGTTGTCTTAATTCCTATCAGTCATTTCAGCGTATAAAAGCTGAGGTTCATTGGAGACAGTTTTTACCTAACTGTCTGTCTATCTCGTCCTTTGAACCTCCATCGATGGCCACTGGTGTCACTCGTCCTCCCAGCCACTTTCCCACCTCATTGTACCAATTACGAACCAAACTGGAAGGCGACACCACAATAGCTTTGTCTATCTCCGGTTTAGCATCAGGGCTTTGGCGTAACAGGGTCCACATGAGGGCGATGCACTGCAAAGTCTTTCCCAGACCCATCTCGTCGGCCATGATGCAGCCAAATGATCCTTGGATGCGTCTGCCCGTCACACAGTCCCACAGAAATTTCACCCCCTGAAAACAGGAAGTACGTCCAATTACTTCAAGTATCCTAGAGTTGACTGGACAGCATTAAAACAACCATAATGTGCTCATTCCTTTAGCCTTTTACAGGCTCACTGTGGAAGATTAGCAAAAGTTTGAGTTGGGGTCTGTTTTGTTCTGAGCATCCATGATAACATCCACAATATTCTCATTTCAATGTGGAGATTTCATCACTCGCTCGCTAGTCCTTCACTGCCTCTCTTCTACTCCTCTACTACCGCAACACTAAATACATATGCACTTCTACTATTTATACTCTTTCTGTGTATTTATACTTTTTTATGTAAGATAGCTTGTGATTGTGTGTTATCCCTTTTCATTTATTGGCCCTTTATCGGTCTTTTAAATAACTTTTTTTTTTTTACTATTATATTTATTGTACCCTTATCTCCTACCATTTTAATATACAGATGTAACTTTTTTTTTTTACTATTAATATTGTTCTTGCCTTTCGCTGCTGTAACCAGGCAGTTTCCCCAGTGTGGGATTAATAAAGGATTATTTTATCTAATCTGATTTTATCTTCACAGACTCCAATACAAACTTCCCATAAACACATGCAAATCTTCCACAAACCAAAAGGATATGGTGACAAGGAGCTTCTATTAATACTGTCTGGTTAAATTAAAATGCCTCTATTTATTATGTAAGGATATTTATATTCCACACCTGGGACTGTAAATCAAGTGGAGAATTTCAGATCCAGCCAGCTATTGACCTGATAAGTGTGAAATCTGGTGTTTTGTGTGTTAAGTTTAGGTGAAGAAAAATGGCTCACCTCTCTCTGATGGGGTCGCAGGATTTTCCCTAAGACTGGATCCACAACGACATGGACTGGTAGTTTCTCTCTGGACAAACATTAATAGTGCAACTATGAAGTCCTTCTTTTAAAGTGTGCAGAAATACAGTCAAGTGATGAACAAAATGAAAAATCTCAGCTGTTTCAGAGAGCATTAACAACATAAAACGCCTAATGGGATGTTGACATGGTCGTCGTCTACCTACTTGTCACTTTTGATGAGCTCATGAGCACTCAGAGTTGGAGGCTCATAAAGAACGAGTGCATCTTCTGCAAATGGATCGTGAAGCGCTTTCCTCACTCCGGCTCGCTTTAGACCAAGTGCCCTGATTCCCAGTGAACCTAAGTGGAATCCAAGATGAAAGCAGTTAAAGTTAACTGCTAAACACTTAGCTGTTGCACCAGACAGAAAGACAAGCCATAGTGAAATCGTACCTGTGTAATTTGGAATGGGAATTTTAAACGGCTTGGAGAGGATACTTCGAATAAATGCCTCCTGTGGAAATTATTTTAGAAAGTTATGTCATTGTATTATAATCAGTATTCACATACAGTGATGGTCAGACTCATCAGACTTACATGCTTTTCACCATCCATACATGTTGGGCGGTTGTTCAGCTGTGTCAGAGGCCTCCTGAACGGAGAAATATGACTTTCTCTCACCTCATTTGCACATTTTCTTCTCTTATCCTGGCAAAAAGCATTAAGGATGGTTTATTTGTAGTCACAAACACTGATGTTCACTCTTTAAATTAATCTGTTTTGCCTATGATGTGGCAATTATTTCAGTGTAATTCCATTAATCATCCAAAAAACCCCTGATGGGAGTCAAAGTTAATGTGCAAATAATGTCATTACCTTTCTCAAAAATATGAAAAAATGTATTCATGCCCTGTTGGGTCTGATGAAGATACTTGGAAATCCCTCAAGCTACAAGACAAAAAAAAAAATCTAAACCCTCATTTAACCGTTTCTAAATCATGCAGGTTGGAAAACCCTCCTGAAGTAGGTGCTTAGATTCAGTCTCTTTAGACAAAGTTAATGAGGTCAAAAAATCCTACCTAAATCAAAACAAAGCCAAATGGCTTTCATACATCTACTTGTTTAAAGGTTAGGATTATCTCAATCAATAAAGTTTAATCTTATCGCTGCTGTATATTAAACTATGCACAAGTGTATAAAGTACTTCAAATGAGCTTATCTTTATTCTTATTTTACACAGAACTCTAACAAAGAGTATACATAAAACAACGAACAACCATCATAACAAGTTGTGTTATTTCTTCTGGGGGAAAAAACTGTTTGTAATAGTCATCTGAACAAAAGAAAAACTTTCCAAAAGTTATACTAATATTAATATATGTAGTAAAGTTACAGTTGATTGTACATTGTGTTAAGATTTATGGGTTTGTTCTCGTCTTTATATAATGACAAGGATCATTTTGGTACACAAATTACTTTTAATGATAGAATTACCTACTTTTATGTAAGTAAATTCATAAAAAAAAAAAGACTGTGATTTTGTACTGTAATAGTTTTAGTGAATGAAATGGGAAAAAATATCTAAATTTAAATCAAATAAACCTTTACTCAAACACTTCGTGAAGAGAGGAATACCATTGGAAATTTGAACTATTTTTGAGAGACCTTTAATGAATCTAACAAAATTTAATATTTTCTGTAAGATTTGATAGATTTTTTAAAATAGTTAAAATCTATGCTATAACATCTAGTGTCACTTTGTTACTATATTTTATGTAACCAGTGATCATGTTTTTAATAGAAGACATTAAGAAACACCAGTTATTTAGAGGTGATAATATGTCAAATATAAAAGCTGATGTACTCACAGTTGTACATGTCCACTCTTCATCTCCACTGGAATCTCCTCCTCCTCCTCCTTGTTTCCGTTTTGCCACTTGACTGGGAGCAAGACTCCTTCTCTAGTGTAGAAAACCATTAGAATTCAGTAGTTTACTTTGTAGTGAAGGGGAAAACAGTCTGTACTTTCGTTTATATATATAAAAGTTTCTGTTTTCTCACCATTTTGTCGTTTCCTCTTCGTACATGATATTAAACCCTTTTCCTCTGTGTTGCTAAGGATTTGTCCTTGGTTACCTCGTTAATGACTCGGTCTGTTTTAATATAACAGCAGAGGTATTCATGTCTGAACTATTAACGACGAAACTATTGTTAATTCACCTGTGTGTCTGTGTGATATAATATATCGTTAGTTTTATAAGTCTTCACTGCAGTTCCTCTTCATTCTGCTCCGGTTGTTGTCAAAGTGCGCGCGTGAAACACTACGGCAAAGCAGAGAGGCCAAAAAGTGTCGTAAGTGACGTAAGTGTCTGTTTTATGAAAATCACAGTAGGATTAACAGATAATACACGTTTATGATGCTATATACATTACTAGATTAATAAATAAAGGAAACACAGATCTCACTCTTTGTAAGTGTCCATTTGTGTATTTTTATTGTCTAAAAAAATGTAAATTAAATTAAATTGTGAATGCAGTTTACCACCACCAGAGGGAGAATGTAAGAGCGAATGAATAATGGATCAATAATATAAAGCGCTTTGGGTGTCTAGAAAAGCGCTATATAAAATCCAGTCCATTATTATTATTAAATTAAATTAAATTAAATTAAATTAAATTAAATTAAATTAAATTAAAGAGTGACATTTTTACTACTTCTCTTTGTTTTTACTTTATTGCTGTATTCTCTGAGTATCTACCCTGATCAAGTTTTCTTATATCACCTACAATCTACAACACCTGGATATAAATGTTTTATAATTGCATAAATCCAGAGGGGGAAAGTTATATGTACTTTAGCTCAAGAAAAAAAAAAAAAAAAAGACACAAAAAAAGAGAGTCAATTAAAATAGAATATTCAATTAGTCTGATGTCTATCTATGTGATGAAGGATTTTATTTTATTTTATTTTATTTTATTTTATTTTATTTTATTTTATTATATTTAACCATA
Organism: Sphaeramia orbicularis; assembly: GCF_902148855.1. NCBI lineage: Eukaryota > Metazoa > Chordata > Actinopteri > Kurtiformes > Apogonidae > Sphaeramia > Sphaeramia orbicularis. The sequence continues at coordinate 30,297,083 of NC_043960.1, read as the reverse complement.
CATAATATATGGTCCCTTACAAATAGGGACTAAGATCTTCTGTGACATCCAGTCCTGCATTACAATAAGATGAAAAGGAGCTGAATGAGTAATATTTCTATTTTACGCTTATTGTAATTGTTTTTATATTTCCAATGAGGTGATATTTTTCTTGTGGTGTGTCAGTTTTGGCTGTGTAATGCTGACTAGCTACACAGTGATTTAAAGCTTTACTTTACTAAGATGCTCTTACATCACTCACTTATTCACGTCCTTCATAAGAGCACATTCAATGACTGATGTGATCAGAGTTTCAGTGATTTCAGCTTTTGTCAGGACTGTGTGTGATGAACTGGTCTGACCAACAGGTGGCAGTTTCCCCTCTCTTTACATCCACACCTCAGACTGAGGGCTACACCTTCTGTGATGTTTCTAGTACACTTTGTTCTACAAAAGCACATACCCTCCTTATTGATGTTGTGGTTTTCATTAGGAATAATTGTATTATGCTAAAACCTGGCAGAGTATCATTACCTGGAGGAGTTTAAAGACCTGCATTAAGTTCAGTTTCAATGTGATCTTCACAATCTGTCAGAGAAATTAATCCTTAATCCTGTAAATTAAAGTCTGGCATGGTTCCCTACATAAATCCTTCAATTGAAATCAAAATGAGGATCTTCCCCAATGAAAAGAAACACTCCTCAGAGTGAAGGAGTCAAAATTAAAATGAAACCCAAAGCTAGTAACTCTTTTATTGTTTTTATTGTATTTGTATTCATGAACTTCTTTGGCTTTTTTTGGCTTGAAATACTGTAGATATCTGTATTTGTCCATATCAGTAACTAGTAATACTGCTGCGAGGAAAAGGTTCATGAATGAGACTGTATGTTTTCATTTAAAGGTTAAAAGTTGAATTGCTTTATTATACATTAACCCATAAAGACCCAAACGTCCACCACCAACCAAAGGCATGTACTGATGTAAACTGTTTAATACTTGTTGAGTCACTAATCCTACTGTGGCATGTTTGCTGCAGGGCATTATGGGTAGTGGGTATTTTGTTGTAAATGTGTTATTATTATGTGCATGAATTAAGCAGGGTTGTTGTGTTAGTATTAGTTTTGACTTAATATGTGTATGGCAATGTTTATTGGGCTTTTTGTTTATTTTTTTTTGTATTTTTGTAATTTGTAAAGTTGCACCCTGAGTGAGAGCCATAGGCAGAGCAATCACTATCCTGTTGCGACAAATAACATGTAACTGACTGTTTGCCATATTAACAGCATGGTTTGAGTTCATACTTTACATAGAGTGAACTTTCTACTGCAATGGTATCAAACCATGTAAACAATTGGTGTAAAACACAGTTTACCTTCTGAACAAGTTATGTTAGACCCAAAGTTATTTCTATTAGGCATATATCCACTAAGATATAAATATACAGCAAATGAACAAATTTTTATAGACATCAGTCTACTCATTGCTAAAAAATGCATTTCATTATTTTGGAAAAGAACTCATAAACCAACTGTTAGTCAGTGGATACGGCAGATGCTTTCTACCCTTCCACTAGAAAAAAATGTCCTATATTCTTAAGGGAAAACAAGAGTCATTTGAATGTGTTTGGAATCCTTTCATTGTGTATGCTAAGAATCTAAATTTATTGGAGGACAATGCAAACAACTGAAAAAGTTACCACTGTGGTGGATGAAGGTGGATGCTCAGATTTCTGTATTTTGTATAATTTTTTTTCTTTTTTTTTGCAAACATAATGTTTGTGTTTGTAGTCAACAGGTTGCATGGATCTGATATATGCGCTGTCTGTTGTATGTTTGTTAAAATGATAAAAATTTAAATAAAAACATTTTGGCAAAAAAAAAAAAAAAAATACAGTTTACCATCTTTTCATGGTCATCAGATATGACCCATTTGGACGTTCAGAGGCTACGTAGTGAACGTGGAAACAGTGTCATCTTCTACAACATTGATTCACCAGTAGAACCCATGGAGTTCGATCAATGACAGTGGATGGAAATGGTTGGTTTATGTTCAGTTAATGATAGATTTGACCAAAAAAGTCTCTTTTTCTGCAGTTTTCTCTGTTTTTTTGTATATAACAACCCTTAACTTTAATCTGAGTTTTTATGAACATCTTCATGATCAGTAAATTAAATATAGGAAAATACCTGATTTACACTGATAAACTACAAAATGCAGAGGATAATATTATAATAAATGGTGATAAATCACTTAAGAAAGGTTAGATATGGAGAAAACATCATTTGGGAACTGATACAAAAGTAACAGTGGGTCTTTATGGGTTAAAGGTTAAAAGTTGAATTGCTTTATTATACATTAATTCATTCATCAGTATAGAATTCACTCTTACACACTTTAGTATCAGATCAGAAGAACAATTACCAAAGATGTTGGAGTTCTTTGTTTTATTCTCATGAAGTGATATTTACATCTTATAAGTCTTCTAATACAGTTACACTTTCTAACGCTTACTTGGATCATTCTTGAGATGCTGTTTTCCTCATTTGTGTTCATTATTTCCAAGGTATAAGTAAAATATGGCATTTTATGTCTTTGTAAGACAGTAGGGAATCGGAGAGCCTTTTCTAAAGTTTATTTCCAGAAACCAATTTCTACTTCTAATGTTAGTACAAATAGAAATAAGAAAATACAGAAAAATAAAAACAAAAATTGTTTTGTCAGTTTTGTACCATGACTCCCTGCTTTTTCTAGAGACTTTGTAAACTTTGCTATAATATTCAACTTTAGAGAAGAAGAAAAATGTCCACTGACTTCTTTAAAGGTAGTTTAAGTCTATGATCATTACTACACTTTTCGTAAGGTAAAGATGAATGTTATTACTGTTACACAGTTAATCACACCTTCCTACTGTATGCTGATTTATTTATTCCTGTTTCTAAACCAACCGCAATATTACAAAAAAAAAAACACGTAAATATTCCACTGTGTCAACATACAAGGTATAACAGGACCACTGGGAAAGGAAGCAATACTGTAGAGATCTAATATTAAAACACTGATTTTACAGAAGACTTTGATCATTAACAAGACAACACAACTTTTTATATATATGTTTTATTATTTATAATGTACAAAAATAGTGGTCATAAAACATTTTTAGAATACACTGTCAAAAATTCTAATATTCTCAAGATAATACAGTACCATGACATATATGAAGACTATAAACATTTCATATGTGAGGTTGATCTAATATCTTCAAATGCACACTGTCACTGACTTGACAGGATGTCAGATGTCAAAACAACACAGAGGAATACTGTCTTATATAGTGGACTGGATAGTACAGAGCAGTACAGGACCGGGTCAGACCAGAGCTCTGGTTCAGGAGTGTACTGCAGATTGAGGAGCAGTTTGTGGGTACAGAGGTGTCTCTGATAGCAGGGGCGCCAGGCACAGGCACTCATCACTTGGCAGTGTTCCCTGGCAGTACATAGAAGAGGAGAGGTTGGGTCACACTAAATCAGTCTTCCACACTCATCTAGACCCAGCTGTGGGCATGAAATGTACGTGAATGCTTCTACAATAGCACTTTAACCAAAGGTTTTCTCATAAAGCATCAGACAACTCCGATGGTTAATACTCAAATGTAATTACCGATAAAATATGTCACACATGTTGGATGAGTTGCTGATGCAACGGTCAGCTCTGACTTTTGTTTTACTAAATAAGAAAGCAATGGATCAGATTTCTCCTGTTGCTCTGAGTGTGAGATATACGAGGGCTGTTCAATAAGTTCATGGCCTCACCCAGAAATACTGGTTGTTATAATACAGGATGTTACATTCTTTCGTGATGGGATAGTGATGCTTGAACATCGATGGACCAAGTGCATTGCTGTAAATGGAGATTATGTTGAAAAATAAAATATAAATTATCAGTCTGTGTTGTTCTGTTCTGGGTGAGGCCATGAACTTATTGAACGGCCCTCGTACCGTAGATGGATACTGTAATGCACCACTGGAATAATTATTCAACTAAAAATCTCCAGATAATTTAAAGGTTCAATATGTACGTTTTGCGTTTGATCTGTGTTTGTGTGATGGTTGTGTTGGAGCCTGTGTTGTTCTGTTGGTTGATTGTTAACTCCATTTCTACATTACACACTTTTGTCAATGTAAAGGACCAAAGGGGAAGGAGTGAGGCACTCCAGAGCCAGCACAAGGATTTTCACAGAAAAACCCACCCACGTTCAGTACATAGAACTCAGTGAACAGGCTGCTGAAAACCCGGATGGAACAAAACAAACCATTAACTTAGAAATGATCAACAAATGACAACACAAATCTCACTAAAGTGGATGACAACTTTATATATTGAACCTTTAAATTATGTTTTCATTCCACTGTCTTTCTAAAAACCTGGACCTTTTTAATGGAATTATTATTCCTATGGTGCACTTTACACTTAATAAAATATCTTTGGGACCTCTTTGAGCCAGTGTTTTTTTTTTAATACATACACAAAAAACCCACTGAAAGATATTTGGACTTTGATATACAGTATATATGTATATATATATATATATATATATATATATATATATATAGTTGTGGAAAAGTATTACTGTCTTCCAGACTGAATATATTTTGTTCTACATACAAAAACTAGATGGGAAAACATTTAGATATAGTACATGGCTACTTCATTTATAATAAATATCCTCAGAACAGGTTGAATGCAATTTCAGAATAAATAAAATAATTTAAACAATAAATACTCTTATTTACAGTAAGGCAACAACATGATGCATAGCATCTAAAAGAGAAGTTAAGTTTGGACCTAATCGGTGACACAAGGCCTCAGTAATGACGGTGTCAGTGATACTGAATTGTATCACATTCATCTACTGTATGTACAAGCAGAAAGCACAGTAAAGCTACTGAATCTGTTACCATAACTCAAACAACACTGAATACATTACATCTCCAGTACAGCATATCTGCCATCAACAGACATGTTTGTATGTTGTCTTAACCACAGTCAGATGAGAACAAATTAACATCTTTGCTTTCACTATTTTATAATTTCATTTGGATGAAGAAAGTTAATTTTCTCTGTTAAATATGAAACTTATGGACCATGAAGAGAGAATAATTTGTGGCCATAAGATACAAAACAGACTCACATTTTAGTTATCTTTCTGCCACATTTTGATCAATTTGTAGCCACAAGATAATTTTATATAATGTATACACATTTAGACTTACTTTATAACATCTATAGCAAGTATAAATGCAATAAATAACCAGAAAATTAGAAATATACACTACTACTAATAATAATGATAATAATACTTGAAGCAGGTGCTGTGAACCTTGAAGGCTGGTGTCTTGTAATGGTTCTCTGTAGGATACACTTATCTTGTGGTCACAAATTAATCCAAACATGGTCTTACTATATTTATGTTTTTTCTCTCCATGATCAACCCAGATGTCAACACAATGATACAAAGTTTTTTTTAACCGAAATTGCTCATTTAGCCACTCTCTCCAGATGTTTCTGTCTGGAAAACAACGAATATCCAGTCAGAACCTACAACACTTCACTGCACCTAATTTTTTTTTGTACATGGTTTGAACAAAATAGCCAGTAATCTCCTAAGAAACAGAGAAAAATGCTTTTAGCTTTGAATTTTTTTTTCTTTAAGCTGTTGTAGTGTGATCCTCTCATCTGACTTGGTAAAACACCAACCAACATGCATCACAACTAATATTTAAATAGCAAAGGAATACAGATTTCCCCATTGACCAGCCTTCAGATACTCACACAGACTGGACACAAACTCCCAGATTAGTTAAAGTATGATGATGGTTCACAATAAAACAAAACCCAATCCGGCCACTTTTATCGTGCATCACATTAACAGACCTGCTTCAGTTGAATATGATCTATGTACACTTTTAGTTTTGTAAACAAAGCATTTATTACTGAGATTTTGCATTCAGTTTTAGCTCCAAATAAGGGAATCTGAAACCCTTGGCTTTTTCACAACCTGTGTGATCATCTGATTACTTCTCAACCCATCACACTTTCACCATGAAGTCACCATTCTCCCATATCTGAGCATTTACTTTACTGAATGCAATGCTTTCATGTTTTATCCAATGGATTTAATAGTCACAGCCGAGCAAAAATGACCACTTTACAGTAAAGTATATTATTTAAAATCACATTTGCATGGTTTTATGTGAAGGGAAAACTGCTAGATAATCTATTACCCTAAACCTGATAGTCTCAATGACAGCTATTGGTATCAAAAAGTGACTGCAAGACATTTTGTACATTTGAACATAAATGTATTCTGAGTTTTTTCAGATCCATAGGTTTATCCAATCTGTTAATCTAAAATGACTGTATCTGGGATTTATTTGGCTGAAATTTATCGTGAAAGTTACTCTGAAATGATACACTATCTATCTGCTGTGGTAAAAACACAAATTGGTGTAATTGAAAGCAAATGTGGGATTCTGTGTGAACTTGGCTGTAAAAGCACTCTTCAGATGATCCTCAATAACAAAAAAAAAACTTGGAAATGGTTCAGTGAGCTTGTGCAGAACCAACTGTAGTAATAAAAGTGTGAGGAGATGCTGTGTTATCCTAGCGTTATCTGTGGAAACACTCTTTAGAGATGCACACTGCCAAGACACAAAGTACCAAACACACCACAGCTTCGCTTGGATATTTTTAGCCTGGTTTTAGTGCCGCTACACAAAAACCTTGAATGAATATTGTCAATGATAGCCTGTGTATAAAAGAAAAAAAAAAAAAACTGCAGCCTATAACACAGACATTGTAAACTTTTCCAACATTTAGTGTCCAACTGTTATTTTTTTATATCTGAAAAGGCTCTTTGTCTATTTATATGTGCTCCACTCAGGTTTCCTAAAGTCTCATAAACATCCAGAGTGGAAGAAACCTTAGAACAAAGTACTGGTACACTGTATTGGTATATATCTTTCACAGTATAATCTCAATGTATACTGATATACTGTGCAATGAAACTGTGGGAGCTGCAATTAAAATATAGTAATCTCCCTATATTATGATAAATGTCAGGCAGATTAAATCATAACTCATCCTATATAATGCACATATCTCATTTATATGCATATTTAACCTCTTAGCATGCACCAGGTCAGGTCAGTGACCTGTTTAAGGGTAGAGGTTAGGGTGTCATTTGAGCCATGTCTGACCTGATAAATTAGGTTGTGTTTTAGCCACAAAATAAACCCAAAAAATAGAAGATGTTGCCTTTCTAGTAAAGTCTAATGCATGCATTTTTAGCTTCAAACTCCTTCTGTTCTTGAGGTCCAGAGTTGCACGAAATGGTTAAGGACATACATACTGTCCTTAATAAACTGTACTTACTGCTGTTCATTTGTTTCATGGATAAATGCATTTTAACTGCGTGCACAAATTCACATTCATTGATTTCTATGTACATGTTGCAGTTGTGGTGAAGCATTATACCTTATTTTTTTGTGCCTTGATGCACATTTTTCATTTAATTTAGCCTTATGTCTAAAGTTTTAAGTATGAAATGTAAATAAATGCTAGTTTCAGCTTAATGCAAAATTATAGCACACACAAAAGGGTATTTTGTATGTGCTTTAACAGATCACAGGTGCAGTCTTTCTCTGATCAAATCTACTGTAGTTGAGCTGATTTTGTGGAGAAAGAAAAAACAACATATTAGCAGTGGATGTAAATCTATGGTTTAGTAAAATAGTCCAACATCACCATTTTTGTCCATTAGGTCGACATCATTTTAATGATCAGTGTTGCTCTATATATGGTTTCTTTTCAGACCATAATTTAATATCTTGAATTTAATGCCTTCATGTCTTACAATAAAAGTAAACTCAGCTCTGCACTTGATATGTATCGGACGACTAAAGACCAGGTGGTTGAGAAAATATCATGCCACATCTGATCTCAAAATGAATCATGTGGTGAAAAGCTGTCACTTTGACTAATGGTCGTCTCATGACTATATTTATGATGGCATCCTACAATGGACCGTTAACAGAGATATAGACATGGTGTGCCAAAAAAGTATTCCAGAGCTGCTGTGGCATTTATAATTAGCAAAGGCTGGCTTAAGAACAGCATGTAATGATCGGATATGCTTTCCTAAAAGTGGGTTCATGTCCCCTCGCAGCAAGACAAAGTAATGTCTGTATGTGTGAAGAAGAGCTGAAACTGATCGCAGTTACTTAATGATTTTTTCCTTGACCAGATAATATATTACTGAGCTGCCCTGGAAGGAAAGGTAGAGTTTTATCACATGGTGAAAGCTGTTTTTGGTCTTATGAAGACTATTGTATTTACAAAACAAAACAAACAAAAATAAAACTTCTATAAACTTCCAACTTCTTTTATAGCATGTCTTCACATCATAGTATTTGGTCTTTCAAACTGCCCTGAACACTAAAGAATAAAGGGTTTGGTTTATCTGATGTGGTTTTGTATTGTCTGATTTCCTTCTGCAGAAATATCCAGAAATCCCATTTGGCTCTGTCATGGAGGCCTACTGGATAACTGGCTTTTGGCAAATAGAAGATTCATACTTAAGGCTATAAAAACGAGGCAAACATAGAGAAATACTATAACTGCACTCTGATGAAAATGTTTGTCAGTATCTGAGCTAAATATGGAAATGTGGAACCAATTTCTGTGTTAAATGCATGTGTGTAGAGTTTTGCAGCTGAATTGCATTTCAACAGTTGTCAACATTAATCTGAATATCCTTTCAACAAGAACGGACTGTATTGAGTGATGGCAGCAATGTCTGATAATGATATTTGCCAGAATAAGTGGCACAGCAGGTATGTAGTAATTAAAGGTTCAATATGTAAGTTTTCCATGTGCTTATGTGAAGTTTATGTTGGAGTCTGTGTCATGGTGGGAGCTCATTCTTTATGTCGGATAACTCCATTTTTAATCCAGCAGAAGAGAAGAACTGAAGGACACAGCAGCGAAGCTAAAGACTTTTGCATGTAAAAAGGTGAAAATCCAAATCCTCTACATAGGAATCAGTATGCAGGCTGTTCTCATGGATCATGGTTGTCCTTGGTTGAGAAATAAAGTTAGCTAACATCAACAAATTAACTTCTCCCAGCTCAACACTGACTCCTTCACATTAACTACACATAGGCTTAGGGACACACGCAAATCTTGTTATACTGAACCTTTAAAATCAACATTCAGTGTTGGTAATGTGTATAATTGTTGTTTTTACTTTAAAAACCCTGGCACACATTGAAAGTTATGTTTTCATAATTTGCGAGCAACCTAATGCCTTGTATCATCAAATTAAAAATTTGTAAATCCAAATGACCAGAAATTAATGCATCATATCTGCTGAAGTCTGAAGTCTGTATTTAAGCAGTCAGTCTTTAAAACTAGCCTCTGCTTACGCAATAAGAAACTAGATGGTTAACTGATAAAGTACCGTATTTATTGTAGAAGCAGAGTTGAGAAACAGAAAAGTGACTATCCATTAAGTCGCGCAAAAAAGCAAGAAAAAAAATATGACTTACACTGGAGTGAAAGTTTAAAAGGTCTGATAGTGATATTAACAATTCCATTTTCTTTTACACATATATTCATTTACCTTTTTCTTTTCAATGTCAGTAGGCCCACATGTAATTTGTGCACTGTTTCTAAATGTAATCAGAGTACTACAGAAACTAAAACCTGGAAATCAGATAGTATTTTGCACTTCTCTTGTCTCATAGATCGATAGATTGATATACCTAAGAGTAGAGGTTGTTGTACAAGAAGTTAGTGTAAGAAATTACAAGTTGGAAGCTTAGTGATGGCGATGCTGAAGTCATTTGACTGTGTTGTAGTTTATTACCTCCGCCAAGAAGGTTATGTTTTTATCGGCGTTGGTTTGTCTGTCTCTGTCTGTCTGTGTGCAAGACAACTCAAAAAATTATGGACGGATTTGGATGAAAATTTCAGGAAATGTTGATACTGGCACAAGGAGCAAATGATTAAATTTTGGTGGTGATCGGGAGGGGGGGCACAGGGGCCTACTGATCTGCCTTGGCGGAGGTCTGTGCTCTCCGAGTGCTTTTCTAGAAAAGAGAGCGCAGACCTCCGCCAAGGCAGATCAGTTTCATCCAATTTTCATATTTCATCCAATTCTGTGCATAACTTTTTGAAACATCTTGCATACAGACAGACAGACAGACAGACAGACATGGGGGGGGGGGGGGGGGGGGGGGGGCACTGATCTGCCTTGGCGGAGGTCTGCACTCTCCGAGTGCTTTTCTAGTTAATAGTGTAATGTCAGTATTATTGCATTTTAGTTTTGGTGACTGTATTCAAAAATCATAAAAGTGGGGTACATTTGCGATGATCATCTCGTTGAATAATCCAAGTATCATAACCTCCTGTTTGTCACAGAGCTGATAATCCAAAACCCAATGAAACAAAGTAATTTCCTGTTGAGGCAACCAGGGGTAACGTTAATTTCCAAGCTAACCTATGAACATACACCATCCTAGCAGCACTGTAATCAGCATTTTTGGATAGTGAGTTAATGTTACATATTAGCTGACAGTTTATGCAAATACTGATACATGTATTTGTAATAAGCCTGAGTTATGGTCTTAACTCTATTTGCAGGCTTAGAAATGTGATAAGCAGCTCTGAGCAACTGTTGCAATCAATGATCTGAAGACCAATATGGCTGCTAGAAGGCGTGATGCATCACCTTCAACAGGCTGAAAGACGGTCCACACCTATAATCCACCATGGATCTGAACATCACTGATGGTGTCTTCCTCGCTTCTTATTGCTTGGGCCGTTGAAACAAACCTTCCACTACTACAGACTGGAGGGCAGGCATGACCCACCAGGAGCTTGTTGGTGCCACCAGACTCCATATGAGGTTCCTGAGCCTCCATAAACCACAGCTAAGCAGTTAGCAAAGGGGAGGTCCTGGACACCACATGGTGCAATCCCAGAACTCACACCACATGAGCCAAGGTCAGGTCCCCTATGATATATACACCCACTGTTGAGGCTCTGCAGTACGGTGCATCATCACACAACAACTTTACTGTGTTTGTGTCTTGAAGATTTGCACTTTTTTCTGCGTTCAGCCCACACAGCTACAGTTGGCCGCCGAGAGCCACTTAATCATTTGCCATGTAGTCTGGGAGTCCATGAAGGTCACCGTCTCGTAGCGGGTTGGCCGACAGCAGGGGTTACTGCTGATCTTCTTGCCAGAGATGCTCCCATTGTCAATCAATGCTTTAAGGACCAGGTCATAGTTCTTACGGGAGCTGTGACATGTCCCAACACAGTACTTAAAGATGACCGTCTCATCTGAGTCGTAGCCAAGGCCCAGATCCCTCACTCGCATCTCCTTCCGCTCTAGGTGGCAGTCACGGCTGCTCTTTGGTATCTTTTTGCGGTTCCTCCTTGTTGATCTGGATGTGGCTGGATCACGAGAAGAGCGCCGCCATCTGCTGTGCTGGAGCTCCTCCTCCTGCATCAAAGACCACTCTTCTACAAGAAAAAGGGCACCGAGTTACGTATGTATGCATGTCCATAAACATGACAAACCTATGCAAGGCCCCCATGTGTATGGTTCAAATAGTCATGACTTCTAGGGGGAGAAGTAAAACATATTATTACAGAGAGCTTTCTTAAAAATGATCAGAGCACTTCCATGTAACATCTTTGATCAGAAGTGATTTTGACATTGAAAAATAAATAAATCAACGCAGACCATTAAATAGTGGAAGAGCAGTCTAAAAAGTCCAAGTTAATTTTATGGATATTTAAGGGTACAAATGCAAAGGCTATACAACAGAGGCAAGTGCTTAAAGCAACAACAGCTGAGGGGTTGACTACTTGTAGGCAGTGAAACAAGCAGTAAACACAGCACTGTTCAACTGTATCACCATGTACAGTTACATGGTATCATGTGGCAATATAGTAGAGGGTCAAAACATTGTATTTGAAATCTCTCTGACGGGACATTTTAGAGACAAATTGACAGATTAGTGTAGCTAAATGACCCACTTTTTTTTACTTTTTCCTTTAGTTGGACCATAAGGGATTATCCAAAACAAGGAGCTACTTTATACTGAAATAAATGTTGAAATGACAATCAATTAAAGTTGGCTCTCTGACGGGACAGTACTGTGTTTTGACCCTAGAGCAGAAACCTGCAGATCTTCAAATAATCACTTGGAGTTGGCTCCAGTCTTTACAAACATAAATATATTTACTGTCTCTTATATAAAATGGCTTTGGTCTCTAGGGCTATTTTCCCTGTTGACATTGAGAACTGAATGTTTTACATGACATGTGTGTTTAAATGGTATCAAGGTTTGTATAAGTTTGCTGATGTTAGTTAATGCGTGTTGACCAAGAATGTTAATTATCCATTAAGCTAATTACTGTGTTTCTACAATATATAAAGTGTAGATAGCAGGCCAGTTGATGTTTTCACTAACATACAAGTAGGATAGGTAATGTTAATTTTACCCCTTGGCTAGGAAATAAGATTTTATTTTATTTTTTTTAAGAATCGCAAGACTCAACAAAGAAGAAAAACTATAAAACCAGAAATTTAAACTGAAAAACACCATGATCATCCCACAACTCAGTTAGTTTTCTACACAAATCTCAACTATGTTTTTAACTTTTCCGGATAAAAAAAAGGAAATTTGAAAGAACCACAATCATTACAGTTTACACTTGCTATTCAATTTTAAATCAATACAGTGTTTTTCAACCTTGGGGTCGGGACTACATGTGGGGTCACCTGGAATTCAAATGGGGTCGCCTGAAATATCTAGTAATCGATAAAAATAAAAATTAAAACTTATTAATAAAAAATATAAGGTGAGTTGAGAGAGACAATCCCAATACATAAAAGACATGACAAACTCTGAAGCTGAAACTGAAGCACTGTGGTACTGTTTATCTGTCAAATGTTCATTGTGGTCAGTTTCAGATGCTTCAGCTCTTTCATAATTCATAGTTTGAGTTATTGTTTGTTCAGTATTAATTGTCAGCCTTGTAAATCCAAGCTGGACTGACTGTACATATCCTGACCAAGGAAAATAAAATTCTCACTTTGTGCAGTAATCTACATCTGGCTTTTCTGCCTCCGTCCATAATAATACATATTATATAGACTAAATGTCGTCTAAAATTAACATTTATTTGCAACATGGTATAGCAAGCTATTACATGACCAAAAACAAATCATTTCAGCAAAAAAAAAAAAAAAAGCCTATGCTTTGAAAGTCTGGGGTCACCAGAAATTTGTGATGTTAAAATGGGGTCACGAGCCAAAAACGGTTGGGAACCACTGCATTAATACATCATTAATACACACTGTTATTTTTACATTAAGACACCACTAACCCCCCACTAACTGCCCCCCTAACTCATTTATTCATAGTAGCAGGAAAAATAACACACAGGGTAACAACGTTTCCCAGATACATCTTGAATCACTTTTATTTATTAAGCCATATGTTAAATATCTTACTGTAGAGTTGGCCTGTTCTTAACTTCACAAGAAACTCCTGTTGTATGTACAGTAAACATATTTGGCATGTCAACAGCACTCTGATCAGATAATCTCTCACACATGACAGTATTTTGCTCCAACTACATTGTGGCGTGCTGCATCACAGTAAGAGAAAGTGGAAGAAGCTGAGCTGGCGTTTTAACACTGCATAGGAGCAACAACCACAAACAGACTGGAGCTTTTACGATCAGTGATTGTATAATAAGGCAGACATATTAGAATTCATAGCCTCAGATATATCCCAGATGCCTGCTCTGGCTTTTAGAGACTTAAAGGTGAGGAACTTCTCACACTTTAGTTTACGTTCTGGATTAGAACTGAGTTTTATGAAGCAGAGGTGAACATGTGTGATCAAATTGAAAGCAGACGTAGGAGTTGGATTCCACTGGTTATCAGCTGAGTGCTGTAAAATCTACTGTCACTATGTGGGGTCATTCCCACTAGGGGAGCAAAGCTGGCTCAACTCCAACAGGAAGTTGTCTTCTCACTCGGCAGGGATGTTTCCACTGTGGAGATCTGTTTAAGGTGTCAAGAGATTTCAACTTCCTGACCTGTGAGTGGCACTCATCCTAGTGTTTTCCTTAGGGAATGGTTATTACTATTGTCGAATGTTCATCTAGTGCAGCATGTGCTTGTCAGTTCATGCCTTGATGTTTAGGAAAAAGAAAACTTGTAATCATGAGGATAAAAAGAACAGAAAAATGCACAGAAATATACCCCAGGCTAATAGTCAAACCCTGCCCAGGTACACAAGCAGCCATGTGAAAACACGCCACAAGGTCTGCATTATTTCAAGTAATTATACAACTATTTCATGTTACAATTGAGTTGAGCAACGTTCAGGCAATCATGTACTAAACATTATGAGCGAAAGCACCAGTTAGGATGGGAACACATGAGAAATACAGTTGATATTTTCTTGACAGCATGATAAAAACACCAGTCACTGTGCCTGCTGTGTGTGCCGTGTGTGTATTCTCTGACTTCCTTCTATAGGCCTATTGTTGAAAGCATGTCCCATCACAATCTCCATTTATCATATACCATACACCTATAGAGCTATGACATTGGGAAACATATTACATAATATAACATAACTTAATACCCATAAAGACCCAGTGCTACTTTTGTGGCAGTTCCCTTTTTAAAAAAAAATATTTATCGCCATTTATTGTAATATTATTGTCTTTATTTAAATTTTTTTCAGCATAAATCATGTATTTTCTTATATTTCATTCAGTGATCATGTAGACGTTGAAAAAAAGTAAAAAAAATAAAATAAAAAAAAAGTAAATTCAAAGGTCATTATATTGCAACAGAAAAAAACAAGGAAAAAATTACTTTTTCAACAAAAATATCATTAACTAGACATAAAAATAAGTGTCTCCATCCACTGTCATTGATCCAGCTCCATTGGTTTTATTAGTGAATCGGTGTTGTAGAAGATGACAGTGTTTCCATGCTTATTATGGTGCCTTTGAACGTCCAAATGGGTCATATCTGATGACCATGAAAAGATGACATTCTGCATTTTACACCAATTATTTACAAGTATTGATAAGATTAATTAATTAACAGGTATTAAACAGTTTATATCAGTAGATGGTTTTGGTCGATGGTGGGTCTTTGGGTCTTTATGGGTTAAACTGGTCTATATGAGTAGCATGTACAGTGAACATGTAATATTTTGTCAGTGCTGTATAGTACAGAAATGTCATGTCAAGACAAACTGCTATAATTTCACCGTCTTTTCCCAGCCAATGATAACAGTGTTGTTACAGCCCAGTCACCACAAAAACATAGTCTTATTATGTAAATGATGTCTGTACTGAGCCAAAAATGTATGTAGTATTGACATTTCTCTCTTCTATGTGAATATCAACATTTAAGTGTTTTGTGTCTTAGGTACAAGGTGTTTTGGAACGGTTAGTGTTTTTTACAAAATCAATTTGCCTGAAGAGACTGAAGTTCACATCCAGAATTCTAAAGTTTTGTAGGTTGTTGTAGCAGAATCATAGACTGTATTATTAGCAGATGGAGGAACTGTCACTCAGCTGCCATTTTGACGCTAGATTGTGATGTATCCATGGCCATTTTAGATTTTTGGAACCTGAAGTGACCATATTTGGACAGAAGGGGGTCAGAGGTGAGCTATTGCTGTATGCTTGCTTACTCACTTAGTAAAACAGTGAAATTCATCAAGTATTGTACAATAAAGTCATTTTACAGTCTTCTTGGTGGATCCTATTATCCACAACTACAGTTTCATTGAACAAACTGAACCTCTGCAAGTCTGACTCATGTAGACCGGTCCATCAAAGCCTAACATCAAGCTAATAAATGGTACAATAATTTAAAGAAGGATCTCCAGATCACCTATTAGAGGTTCCAAATGAAATGGATGACACCACAATGAGCCACAGAAAAAAATTACCGACTTATTTTTAGAAAATACTTCAATGGAAGTCTATTGGAATCAGTTTTTTTTTTTAACAACCCCAGTGGCCATCAGTGGTATTAGACCTTTAAGAAACTTCAACATTGGCTTAATTTTAGAACAGAACAGATTTTGAGCCTTTTTTTCGTAAAACCATGCTCTTGTATATTTTCTCAAAACCAAATGCTGCCGGTGGATAAACCTAACCATAAAAATAGCAAAATACTTAAATATGAACATGATGTAAAGAAAACATTATTGAAAAGTGCCATGAGTTACAATTATATACTATACATAAATTATTAAACCTAATGATTGTTTTTTTTTCTAGAAACATAGAATTATACATATCTGGGGTTTAACATATAGTAGCCACATACTATTGTGGTACATGGGCTGGTAATGAAAATAATGGCTAAAATCTTGAAGAGCAGAGACTTTGGGGGTAACAAACAGAAGTACATGTGTATGATCACACATGTTGATTAGACAGGCAAAAATGTATCCGTGTCATCTAAATAACACAACACAAACTATAAACATATTTTTTAACAGAAAACGTGACGCTTAGAAAAGACTACTTTCATCTATTTACTTTTCTCTGACTGTGTTTCTGTTTTACATCTTCCAACTCAATCAGATGCCTGAGGACACACATCAGATTCCCTTTGAGACAATAATCTCATGCTGTCAAAAATTCAGACTTTTCCCCTCTGTGCTGCTGTCAACTGTCACTTCAGCGACAGACAAGTGAGATGCACCTCCACACACTGACTTACAGTTTCATTATAACCATCTGTCTACGGGTCTTTCTACTGGACATCACATCAATCATGTCTTTAGTTATGTCACTTTAATCCTTCACCATCTCATCCAGAAAGTTTCATATGGTACCAGAATGGCTGGTAAAATAAATACACATAGAAACCACAGCGATGTATTTAATTCCTCTTCTGTCTGTGATGAACAGGACTGCAGTGCCTGATAGAAACTCCATATTGGACTGATTTTTTATCCTGTCGTATACGGCCCCTTTCTGAAGTGACCGAATCCATATTCAGGGTTGAAAACTACCAGGCAAATATCCAGAGGCTACATTAGTCATCAAGGAGTGACTCTCTGCTATTTTATGGCCTCTGACACAGATTTATGAGGCTTTGTTTTCAACAAGACGTCGCCGCTGCACAAAAACTGTTTGAATATGTCACAGTGAAGAATGAAGATGAAGCGTATCCTTCTCAAGCCAATAAAAAGTGTATGCATGTGGGTCGCCCATGTAACAGGGCCCCTACACTGACATCCAAAAAATATTTTATGTGTTCCCCCTGGTCATGTTGAGTGGAGTTTTCCATTGTACAAATGTCCAAATGTTACATTTATATGGACTTTTAGATAAAGTAGGATGTTCATATTATACTATATTATTCTAAGTTCTTTGTCACGTGATAATCAATGTAGTTTCAGCAGAATAGCTGTATTTCTAGGGGTCTTTCAATCCACTCAATAACAAAAGCCAAAGGAGTGGATGATGAGTCGTAAAGTGGGATTATGGGAGAAAAATCTGACTTGATGCTGTTCAGAAAACAGATAATGTACATTTATCCTATATTATAAAAGGGAAGTGGACTCTGTCTGTGTGTCCCGGGCATCACACAAAATCCAGGAAGAGCTGACTGCTGCAGTTTGGCAGACTTATGTCTTTTTGGTCAAGGAAGAGACTCATGAAAACGGCAAACTGATAGGATTAATATTTTGAGAGATATTAGTAATTTTGGAATAAAATAGCCTTACAATAGCCTTGCAATGAATCATAGAATTGAAGTGGGTTACCTAGCAACAGATAAACAATAGGGCCATGTGCCATGGTGGTTTTATGTGCAGAAACAGACACACCAACTGAGAGGTTATTCAACTGAAAATGCCAGTGGAATTTACCGAGAAAGTAAAGGAATGAACTGTATCAGAGGTCCGTTTATTATCTACCACATCTAGAACCCATGGTTCCCCATGGGTCAGTATGCTAGTTCTCATCATCTTAAGTGATATATAGTTAGATTGTATTATTTCATTCTAATAAAATAGGGAATACTAACTACAAACTAAATTATGAAATTCATTGCTGGAAAGATTTCGTATCAGTACACAAAACCAACAAAATACACAGTACAACATATGCCTCGTTATTTTTAGGTGTTTTTAAAGGAGGAAATGCCATATATTATAGATGTATGTATTGGACAGGGTTCAGTGGCATCTCATGGTGATGTTATAGAATGTAATGTAGAATGCTTTTGTTCACCCTGCCCTACAGTGGTCACAAAAAATGCAAAAGAAAAAAAAAACCTTTCAGAGTCAACCATGACAGCACAACGTGTAAGCCAAAAATTATATTCTAATGATTAAATATAATCATTTCTGCTAATAGAT
Organism: Sphaeramia orbicularis; assembly: GCF_902148855.1. NCBI lineage: Eukaryota > Metazoa > Chordata > Actinopteri > Kurtiformes > Apogonidae > Sphaeramia > Sphaeramia orbicularis. The sequence continues at coordinate 30,278,607 of NC_043960.1, read as the reverse complement.
CCCCCTAAATGTTAAGTAAGCAAGTAAGTAACTCTGTGGTTTAAGGTTTTACGTGTCCTCCCACCTGGCATCTGTTAGAAAGCAGGTTCAACAACATCGGAATTTAACCCCGAGCTCCAAGTTGATAAACACTGACATGGGAAACTCAGAGTTTTCAGTTTCAACAGAGCTGATCAGAGTAAGGGTTCATTTATACTCAACATTAAATATAGATACAGATATGGCAGAACCTTTGGTCTAGACCATACGTTCATTTAATCCGTATTTCTGCACACCTTCTCAGAGCGTACAGATATGGATGAAATGGAAAAGTACCATCAGAAAGTACCAGCAAGGGCAGTGTAGCCAGTAGTGCAGACCAACAGGATCTCGGGGGGTGGGGGGTGGAGAACCAATACAAACTTTACCCAATTCTCCAACAGATTACCAGAAACTTTAATTACCAGGAATTTATTTACCTGCGTAAAAGAATTCCTGGTAACCTCCTAAGTTCCTGGAAATGTATTCAAATCAAACTCAGTTGTTTTGACTTACTGACTCGCAGTCCCACTGAATTTCTTTTGTGCATATTTGGCAAATATACTCTTTAGCACATTCGGATGGACAGACAGGTAATTGCAGTGCACTTGTAGGAATGAGCTGAATATGCTCTTTTGAGTGTTTCCATTCAGATGAACTGTCAACTGACAATTGTCTTGAATCTGAATGAAAAGGCACAGATTTTACTCTGACCTTGGAGTGAATCTATGAAGTGTAATGTGTGAATGTGAAGGCAGAGGCGCAAATGATACTTGATAATTTTGTTGCAGGTGCAGACAAACCTCACATTATGTCAACAAGTCACAACTAAGAGTCAAAACGATAAATTCTTTACTGTAAGCCACATGTATAGTATGATGTGATTGTCCTAAGTGCTTCATACACATTCACTGCTGTCTATGAAGTTGGAATGAAATACTTTACATCTTCCCATGAAATAATTGTGACAATGTGATTTATTATTGATGGATAAAGAGGATCTGGGATTCAGTATGTTATCCCTGTGCCTGGTTCAAAGTGAGAACTGACGTGTATTAATAAAAATAAAAAGAAGAATGTGTCTGAAACCTAAATTATTCCAACTTTATGTGGGCAACAGTGCATATAAACTCTTCACACATCCCATCCATCAATACTCTCCGTGCAGAACTGACCCTGCCAAATGATCCGTTTATTGTTAATCACATTGGATTTGATTTAACCGTAGCCTCAGGCACTTACCATAGGCTTGAAGCCAGGGTGTGGGGACTCTGTTCTCCTGTTCCAGATCCTCAGCAGGAGGCCAGGAAGGTTGTCTGAGGACACGCTGGAGGTCTGACTGAGCCTCTTTATTGTCCTCCTCAGAAAACACATCCTCCGCTAGCATCAGCAATGACACCACTACCCACAGCATCACCTGTGGGTATCAAGCAACACACCGTTTGTTTGTGTGGTCAGCAGGTGAGTGATCAAACACATTAAACATAAGAGTAGTGTAGCAAATATCATGCATTTTTATATGTTTACACCCAGTTAATACATGGATCATTCATCTAGGATTTTGTTGCATGGACCATACATGTAACCCCAAGCAGCTGTTATTTTTCATTAAAAATTTGTAAAACTAAAAAAGTAAAAGTAAAACAACTGGAAAATGTTCATAGGTCTTTTGGAATTGTCGTACAACAATACTGAGGACTCTGCTAAAAACTGTTTGAAGAGCTTTTTAAATCTGCTAATGTAGAACAGAACCATAGACAGACGTGGCAAGTTTTTCACTACCTAACTGTAGTGTAGGGCTATGTATTTGTGGCTTTTCAAGAGTTTATAAAATACATTTGAATGTATCACGACGTCCCTCGCTGTGTCTGTATCAGTCAAACTCGGACAAAAATCACCTAGAATGTGAGAGTTTTCTTGTATTTCATGAGTATTTTGGCACAAACATTTACCCTCCAATGTTGATGTCAGACTTTTATACCTAAAGCTGCAATGCCTCGGCAAAAATTCCATCATACTGAAAGAGATTTCAGTATTTGTACTTAAAATGATCCAAGAGGGCATAAAACTCCTACATTTTCTCCATGCCTGTGTGTTCAGACTGTAGGAAATCTACCCCATGACACCCAGTGTTGTCCAATCACAGGCATTTTCAGACAGGTAGGTGGGTTAAATACATGACTGATAGCTGTAATCACCTGATCTAGTCACTGATCAGATTCTGTCAGACGTGATTCACTTTTCCATAACAACACAAAACAATGTCAGGACATGTTTAATTAATTATTTAATCTCTAGATTTGGACTGAGAATAGAGCAGCTGAAGGAAGGTATATTATTTTCTGATTTTGGCTCCTGCACCTTTACGTACTGATATTGTTAATTCATTCATAAGTTTCTATGTAGTTGTGTATTCATTCATTCATTTTCCAGATTGTATTGCAGGGATATTGGAGTCCATCCCACCAACCAACAGGTGAAGGTGGGATACACCCTGGATGTGTTACCAGTTCATCCCAGTTCACATGGAGATAAACGACTATTCATTCACATAGCAACCAGACATTTCGGTTTAATCTTATACCAATTAACTTATTAAAGTACATGTCTTTAGATGCTGGGGTGCTTGAGAGAACCCATACCAACACCAGGAGAACATACAATCTCTACACACAGGAGGTGACAGTGCTAACCACTGCAGTACACCAGTATTTCACAGCACATCATTTAAGAACCACTGAAATAGGAAGCTCTTAGTTTTTTGATGCTCAACAGACCATGATGACATAGTGGCCATTTTCTTTTGACATCATGCTTAAGGTGGGAATCTCAAACATTGTTACCAACAGGATGATGATGGTAATAATATTGCTGTGCAAATACATAGAATCTGACAAATTATTATTTCACCACTTCCTGATTGACCAGCAACCAAAAAGATAATGTCAAATGGAAAACCAGAGACATCAGACCGTATTTAAAGGACGGTCGTGGCTGTCTGTATAATATTTAATTATGAGCCATTGCCTCCTTTGTATTTGCATCTAAGTGGATGATATACCGTATACTGTGGAACTGAAAGCTGCCTTGTGTAATGTGATCCATATGAAACTGTGTCTCCCTGTGTCTGTGTCTGAGCCTATAGAGGCCACATCTGCATGGACTTGTGGGATACCTCTAGCCAACACCGGCACCTCTTTAATTACTTAAATGACACGTGACACCTTTCAGCCATGCAGTCAAGGTTAATATTTTAAGATCACTTATGAAACGAGTTTCTCTGCGCTGTCTGGCAGGAGCATGAAGGCCAGATCGGATGGGCGATGTGGTGGAAACTGGCTGGTGTTGAAAAGTATACGCAAACAGTCTGGCAGCAAATCTTACTGGCCTACTTTGCAGACATTCATTCATGAGGACAAGTGTAAAGGAGTCAGTACGCATCATACAAAGCACTCACCAGATCCTCTAACAGTGTTTGGAGCGATCATTCTTATGACAGTTTTATAACCTCTATCAGATGGGGCCCCTTTTTAAAACCAAGATTTATTAGCAGTAGGGCTGGGCGATATGGAAAAAAATCATATCACAATATTTTTTTTCATATCAGACAATATCGATATAAATATCAATATCACGATATAAATCAAATCACTATTTTTGTGAAGCTTAAATTTTCTCAATTTACTCATAAGTTAGTTGTGAAGACATCAGAAGGTTATTTTTGATTTAAATATGGTTTATTTTCTGTTAGAGGTTGAACAGGACAGATGTGCTGAAGAACATTGTACAACTGTTTCAGATAAGTAAAACAGGCACATATATTTAAAACTAAACTAAAAGTCTGACCAGCAGGCAAAAGCTTTCAAGTTTTAAAAAAGAACACAGAAAAAACAGACCATCTTCACCAAACAATACCAGGGACATATACATGGGGGTACGTTCCTTAACTGCCATAACTGGCGTAAACTGAAAATGAAACTTAACATGCTTTAAATGTCCGACTCCTGGCTTCTATGGGCACCCTACTTTTCAATAACCCGGTCGCCCGAGTTCTCGGTCACATTTTCACCAGAGGGAACACTCATTACCTCCCACTGCAGCCTAAACATTTGCGTGTGTGCTGCAGCTGCTCTTATACCTGTGCTGTGTGCCTCAACCTAACTTGACGTGGCTATAGCATGATTGGTTCGGTGCGGCGCTACTTAATTATGATTGGCTGTTCTTATGTCTGTCAAAATATGGATGAATGAATTCTATTGAAATTTTATTGAGCATGTCTCATTTTTCTATCAAGGAAAAGTTATATTGTGATATATATTGTTACTGTTTTCTCACACAACCCTAATTAGCAGTAACATTATACAATTAGGTTTTGTTTGTTTGTTTGTTTGTTTTTTTAATTGTTTGGCTTTTTAACAAACATTTTAATTTAGCCGATTTCAAGATTTTGCATGGTTTTACTGATCTGAAATTTCTAGCACTCATCTTCCATCAGCAGGTAAAATTAATAAAAAGAACACAATCAAAATAATTTTTGAATAAGCTCATTTTATTATTGTTTAGCTCATTAGAAGGTGGTTGTTAAATTCCGTTATTTAGTTGACATTTTAGTATATCCAGCCATTTATTAATTATTTATTAATCATTTATAATCAGTGATTGTTTCCGTAGTTAAATAATTATGGAATTTTTAGAGACATGATCATAATGAACATAAAAAAAAAAAACTTTTTTTTTACTTTTAATAAAGATGTATGCAAGATATATCCCTCAATTAAAGTCCCTCATTATATACTGACCCAGGGAGCAAAACCATACAAATAATTGTTTTTGTATCTTGAAAATGTGTTTCAATCTATGTTTCATTTACATATAAATAAACATACAGTGTAGACTTTTTAAAATGATTTCCACAAGGTTGTGCAGCAGTGTCACCTCATGGAAAGAAGGTTCTGGGTTTGACCCTAGCGTCAGCCCTGTTCTTCCAGTTTTTCCATCGTCTATGTGCGTTCTCTCACCAAACACATACACTTTAATAAGTTAAGGTCACTCTAGATTTTATTTGTATATACACACATCAGTCAGGTGATGAATTGACACTTGTCCAGGGTGAACTCTGCTTTCACCCAATAGCATCAAAGGCTCCATCATCCTATGACTACAGAGGATTAAGCAGTCATAGAATGAATATGAATTTCAACTGGTTTCTGCCGTTTTTCCACTAGCTCTGGCGGCATAAAACAGTCTACCTTCTTCTGTTACATGTTTGAGCCTGAATCTGAATTGGAATATGAGAGAGGACAACACAAACAACTTCAACAACAAAGCCCTGATAAAAACTATGTGTTTAGTCAAACTCATGTAACAGTTAAAACACAGTTTATTACATAAATCACAATGTTGTACCATGGTTTTCACATGTAATTCCATGGGTTTCCTGAACCTACATCCACACACTCACCTTCCAGTTCTTCAGGTGATGCCTGGAAGTCGACACCTCCTGCCTCCACCAGGTTTTTCCATCTAAAAGAAAACAGCATCACAGTAAACCTACCAGACTATCTTGTACATTTGCTTTTGTTACATTTTTATTGAAAGAACATGATGATTTAAGTGGGTTCAAACAATAATACACACATTCTTTTGTGAATGTTCCTGACTGTTTGTAAAATCATTTGAAATATTGATATTTGAAACTTCTGTGATGTATGAAATTAATTCGAAATTTGGAATTGTGATGTTTCATTGTTGGTTCTTCTGTCATCTTTTTCCTTTTATATTTTAAACTAGTGTGTTGACCCATGGGGATCCACGGGTTGTAGATGTGGTAGTTTTTATGCTGTTGCGTATTCATGCATGCTGTACCGCATTTGTCCAGGAGTCACCGACAAAGTGTACTGGGTATAGCAACGTGATTGTAAGGCTATTGTATTCCAAAGTTAGTAATATCTCCCACATATTGGTTTTATCACCTTGCTGTTTTCACTAGTCTGTTCCTTGCCCAAAAATACATAAGTATGAAAAACTGCAGCAGTCAACTTTTTCCGGATTTTGTGTAAATCCCCAGACACATACACGCATGCACAAACACAGAGGGCCCTTGGCTTTTATAATATATTTACTATATTGTTTGAAGTTCATTTGAAATGTTTGTTTGGTATCTATTGCATATGTTTATTTTCATGTTTCATGTGTCTTGATACTTTAAATGTTCTTTGTTCAGAATAAATTTGAAATTTGTGATGTCAGTGTTTGGAAAGGATTGGAACTGTTTGAAAAACCAGTTTGAAATTTTGACTTGAACCTTTTAAACTTCTTTGATAATTGACAGTCATTTAAAATTAGGGATGCATTGCCTTTCATGTTTGCTACCTCTGTCATCTTTTACCTTATCCTTTCCGGATATTTTTGATTTTCTTTGACATTTGGAATTCATTATAAATTAGGAATGTTAAGTGATAACACAAATTTCACTCAGTGATGTGGTTCAAAATAAAAAGGCTCCATAAGCTTATTATTGTCACCATTAGGAAATAGGACACTATCTGACATTAATGTCATTTTCTCAGAGGTGAATGAAGTTATGCATTCTGCATGTTCATTACACCCAACATAAAAAAAAAAATCAAACATAATGCAGCATGACAATATCCATGAACACAATTTCTTTCTGATTCAGGAAACTATCCAGAACTGAGCGCACATTTTTATTTCTAAATCCACCATATTTGATGGGTATTCCTGAGCTCAGTTTTGAATATAATAGTATCAGATATGTTTTTACACTCCCTGTCAGTTCTATTTTTATTTAAGACTTGTTCATACTCACTCTAATAATAGAACTGACACTGAAATCACATCCACTTTGACAAAAGTTACACTACATGCTTGTTTTGTTGATATGATCTGAAGGGGATGATGGTTCACCGTAATTTTATTTATTTATTTTTTTACATTTTCATGGAAGAGATTTTTATACTACTTTCACAAAATGTAGCCAATTTGGTTATAATTCAGAATATTTACCCTCTTTCTCGTAGGGCTGTTTATGCAGTACAGGTCATCAAAGTGTCCACTTCAACTCATTTCCCAGACAGCTCAGAATTACACAATGTGCTCCCCTTTCTGCTCCACTTGACTCAGTTGTCAGGTACATTTGTTAGCACTCTGATACAACTCTTTGCAATTATTCTCATTGGCCTTCACCTTGGACGAACAGTTAGTTCAGGAAATATTCCAACCACAAGAGACCCATCATTAACCATTCTTCTTAGTCCACTTCCTGAAAAACCCAGCATCAGTCTCCTTCCAAGCACAAACTCCAGTCTAGCCAATAGCGTTGTTTGGATAGCCAAATCTGACATCACAATCACGTCAAAGTTCTTCTAATAAAAATATTTGATTCCCTCTTAGAAGCCCTTGGCAAGATCCTCTTCAATAACAACACATTTCAATACATCACATCTGCTGCTCCTTCACTTTATTACTGCATCTCAAGAGGCCATTCTTAACAGTCTTCCACCCGACACGTTATTGTCACTGTCGGCTCTGTGAACCTTACCACTATCATTGTCCTTCCGTAAAATCAGAACATCCACCATCTGCACCTACATCAGTGGAGCAGTTTGGTCTCAAATCAACACATTAATCAAAGCAAATCCACCAAAGCATTTACCTTTGGGCAGGTTACTGACCCACCTCCAACATTAGAAGTGATCTCCTTTCTTTCAGTCTTCAGTTTCTCCATGATGCTTTTTTGAGGGGCAAAAAGATTTAATCATTTATCTCAGGCCCCTTCATCCCTCCCACCCATATTCAGTTATCTCCAAGGAACCGGACACTGCAATAGCTCCCATGGGTGAGGAAAGGTACAGGTTATACAGTGGTTTAAAATAAATTATCTTTATCTAAGTTGGTTTCCAAACATAGCTCATCCTTCCTTTAGTACAGCAGACATAGATGGAGAGCAAGGTAGAAGAAGAGCTCCAGATCCAGTTACACACACTGACTGTGTGTAAACAGGCTGCAATGACACACTGAAGTCCAGTTTGTATGCAGCTATTACAGTTTATTATAGACCAGTCGGACGATATGCACAAGAACAAAACACGCAGTTAAAACTCTAATGGAGAGGGGAGACAGACTGCAGGGCTGCCAGTTTGATCTGTTTTTATTTTTATGTGTGTAAATGAATAAAGTAGAAAGTGTTGAAGTTCACCTACTATGTCTGTCGCAAACTGCACAGGCCTATTATGTAATCACCTACTATTATAATGTCTGATGCTGTTTCTCCTCTGCTAGCATCAGCTCAGTTTTGCATGGGTTACATTTCCACTCCAGGTACAGTACTCCCTCAGTCTGGCTGGTCGTCATAGTGATGCAGCTATCGTGGCATCATGTTCAGCAACAAAGGGATGAAACTAAAAGTTATAACTTCCAAAATGATATATTACATTAAGGTTTTTCCAGGTAAGAATAAAGTTGTTTAAATATCAAATCTGCATTGATTAAACAACAGAAAGAGAGAATTCCCTTTAACTTCGCTTTATGTGTGACACCATGATGACACAAAAATACTGATGCAACAATGACTCTGGATCGATCCATCTATCATAAACATGATTTTATGTCGCATTTAGTTACACTTTGGCTTCTTCAGAATCTTGGTGAAGATGACACTAGAAATAGTATCTGATAGTTTTTCTTTCTTTTCTTTTTGCGTGTATCATTATTTTATGCTTCCTTGAATTTTCATTTCTATATTATGTTGTGTAAAGAAGTCAAATAGTAGTAATTAGGAAGCTTGTATCATATTCATATTCAAAATAAATCAATAATAATAAAAAAAAAAAAATAGTACCAGGAGGTCCCTGCTCTCATACAGTTGAAACAAGTTGAGATGATCCCATTAGTATAAAAGCAGCATAACAATCACTAAAATGGGTGACTTTTTCCAGAGTCATAATGTCTCAGGTAAAGTAAGCAGAAAAAAAAAACAACAACCATAAGACAACAGCTATTTTCCTCTGACATTCTGCTCATGGTGTGAAGTTTTAGTCCTAAGTAGAAAAAGCGCTGTCTGTCAGAAAACATTTTAGTCATTATCCTCTAGATTCATTTTCATAATCATGTCTATAGTTTTCCTGTGAGGACACTGCAGATGGAGATGGTCCATGGGCTGGTGTCATCATACTACACAGCGTCACTTGAAGAATGTTCAGAATGTTCAAATAAAGCTGAGTTGGTTTGTGTTTTTATTGTTGGTCACATGAAGAATGTATTAATTGTTTGTATTCATATTCTGCAGCAGTAATATGGAAATCTATCAGCTCTAGCGATCAAAATGTCTTCATTCTGGATCCATTCTGTAACTTTGTGAATGTAACAGGTTCATCCTTGGCCCTGACCCTCATGAAACAGACGTAAGTTTCATGGAACTCAATAGTTTTTTAATAAATGGGCTGACAGACCACCAACAAACCGAACTGTGGCAATAAACCACAACCTTTCATCTAAATGTCCTGTACCAATATGATTCCTTAACTATAGTCTCACCTATTATAGCAGTGTTTTTCAACTGTGGGGTCACCTGAAATTTCTAGTGATTGATAAAAAAATTATAATAATAACATTTTTTTTTAACCCTCCTGTATCCAGGTGCACCTTTCAGGCACACTTTGCACTTCGTGTTAAAAAAACTTCATATTATTTTTCACAATTTAAATAAGGTTAGAATTCAAAAGTTGTTCATTTGTGCATGATCTTTGAAATTCTGGCCACCAACTAAAATTTGCACATTGTAAACAAAAGAAAATTACAAGACTAGCATCTGTCTCCCAAGTGTGCCTAAAATGCACTATTTCTTCCATTATAACCACTGTTTTTGATCTGAAAGCTATTAAGGCATAAATCATGCTTTTACTGATATCTGGGCTTCATTTGAGAGGTGAGGCTCTAAATTAATTTATTAACATTGTTAATGTTGCTGTTAATTATTGACATATGCCAGGCTGCAAAAATCAAATAATATCTGATCCAATTTTTATGCAGTATTTTGAAAGAAAAAATCATATTTTGTGTTTTTTGTATCAAAACATGTAGTGACATCATGATGAAAAGAGATTGTTTAAAGGGTTAAAAAGATCTAAAATGCATGATTATTTGACATGTATGATTAGGGCTGACCTTGATTTACAAAAATAAAATCAAATTAGAGCAGAAAAATAAATCAATATATAACATTTAATAGTTTGATTTATGGGTGTGCCTTTTTGGCACACATGGTGACAGATGCTAGTATTTTTGAATATTTGACCTAGCACCAAAAATAATAATGCAAATTAACCAGTGTTGGAGTTAATCACTGACATAAATCAAATATGTGATCCACTTTTATGTAGTATATTGCAGCTAAAAAAAATAGTTTGTTTACATTACAAACACGGCATTTAAAGGGTTAAAAATTGTGACAATTATTGAGTATTTGGTATTTTTATTTACAGCTCAAGTTGATGAAATAGAAAAAAGTGTAAAAGAATTAAAAACAAACTGTATGAAAATTTTTTTTGACATTATTCCACGAGTGTGCCAAAATGGCACACTTGGTGCTTAGTAAGGGCCTTGTTGGACAGGATAACAGAGGGTTAATGATTCAATATACATTTCATTATAATTAAAACACCACACACTTTTCCTAATAAAAATCAAGTTCAAATAAAATGCAGGATATAAAATCTGAGAGGTCATATCTTGATTGACCCGATCATGTGACCGTGTGTGTCACCACAAGTCGCAGTAAGAAAACCAGACCGAACAGAGAATGGAAACATTTCTTCCCCTGCCTGGCCCCACTAAGACATCTCCAAGAAAAACTGAGAAGCAGACACCAAAAAGGTGCAATTATATACATTATTATATAGCCTAAATGTCATCTAAAATTAATGTTTATTTGCAACATAGTATAGCAAATTATTACATGATCAAAAGCAAATTAATTTTAGCAAAAAAATGTCTGGGGTCACCAGAAATTTGTGATGTTAAAATGGGGTCACAAGCCAAAAAAAGTTGGGAACCACTGTATTATAGTATCATCAGCTGTGTAGTTTAAAAACATTAAATATTACATCAAGACATTTCTAGCAAAATAATAACTTTAATGTCCACCACTAAGCACTGATGAATGTAATAATGTAGGATGTGCACATAGAGTCCATGTGGCTGCTGAATACAACCTCTGAAGTATCTGAAATAGTGCAAGTAAAAACAAATGAATGACTCAGACTTGATGTATTACCATGTTTTTAAATCACTGTTCATTTTCCTCTGACAAGTATGTCCACTGTATACAACCCAGTGATACAATGTGAAGCATCCAGACAAAAATGTTGGAATCTCATGCCACGTCACAGTGAGGCTGCGAGATGTGAGTCATACACACTCATGAACCACAAACCACACAACCATCAGCCTGAGGCAAAGTCAAAGGTTCTGTGTGTTAGCATGGAGCTTCAACCTGAGGCCAAATGTGTGATTCACCTTTAACTTCAGCTGTATCATTAAATACACATGAATGTTCCCTTCAGGCCTCGGTACACGCCATAAAGAGGAGAGGTATTCAGATGCCACATTTTATAGGCGAGCCTCTGTCTTATCATTTACAAATCTTTAACATCAGACATTTAAAACCCAGAGTCTGCAGCTGCTTTTCAAAGATTTATTATTCATAAGTCTTACCACTGGTGGGGCTAAAGTGTGGCGCTGGCAGAAAGCCACAGGGTTACTACAGTCCACAGCAGCGTTGGGTTTTGGTGCAATCAGCCCATTTTATTGAAACATGTTGACCTAATGAAGATTTTTGAGAAAGGGGATCCGCAAGGACAAACTGCATTCTCTAGGGATTCGACTGTAAACAGCAAAATTCACTGGAAAAACCACTCAAATATGTCACAGACCTAAGAAAGATCTCCACGGGTCAAACTTACATCCCAAATACTGCATGAAAATAGTCAACATGCTTTGACCCGACAGGTAAATGTGGTTAAAACGTCCAAACTTCAGTAACACAAACAGACACACAGGCCAAATTATGTAAGTTTCTGAAGCAGACAATGCATCAAAGAAGCAGGTGTGGCAGGAGATTTTCTCTCGGGCTCTTTTCTTCACGTAACTGCGGCGTCATTTTTCTTGTGATCATCCAAGTGAAACACCACAAACACGTGCAGATGGAGTTTTGGGAATTTGTGGTTATTTGCAGGTTTCTACTGACAATCACACTACCTCTGAAATTAGCAATAGTACAAACAAAACAACAGCTGCATTTTCATGAGATAAAAGCACAGACTGTATGTAACTTCTGCCACTGACAGTCTCTCATTTAAAAATATGAAAAACGAGAATGGAGTTATTCACATTCCACTGAGACACACGAGTGATGTTGGCTAACGTAATGTTCAAGACTACATTACATTAGATTAAACGACCTATTTCATAGCAAATCAATTTGTTCTATGCATGCATGATAATACGACTTCTGTCCATCATATTTGTGGAATTTAAAAGTAATGTGTTCATTTTTAACCAAATTTGGTCTTTTTTCCATCAATCAGTTAGCATTAGCTTACATGCTAATGGTGGCTAAAGGCTATGAGTAAGCTAATGGCAGTTCAGTCAGATTAAAGGAGAATTACAAAATGATGTTAGAATAAAATCATGAGTTACTTAAAAACCTCAAACATTTTCAATTTACTTGGTTATTTAATCACTACACACTGTGTGTGTGTGTGTGTGTGTGTGTGTGTGTGTGTGTGCGCTGTTTATTGTACATATAGTCTAGAAACTGTTTGACAATAAAGGTGATTTAATCAAAAAACGGAATTGAATTTATAAAGAAGATGCAGCAAGTGTTCCATTTCATTACAAGAGTTTACACTTCTAAGAAGAAAAATGCATGCTTGATCCATTTGATCACATTTCATTTTGAAGTGCAAGTGACAGAAAGTCCTATTAGTACAAGTAGTATAGAGAGCTGAAGTCCCACCACGTACCACTGGGCCCTAAGGGACCGAAAAGACTGAATCACAGTCAAAACACAAGTTATTTTCTGATGCTGTTTGAATTATGCTGTTACTCATACCTATGATGTTTGTTGTAAATTTACAAGCCAACAAAGTCACAGTTTATGGTAAAACTGTTAAACAATCACACTAAACTAAACTATTAAAATATATAAAATCAAAGACTACACACTTGAAATTTGCAGAGGTGACTTCATAGTAAAAGAGACAGACTGTAGTGGTTTTAAAACTTTCAGCTCACACTTACAGTTTTAGCATTGGTGGTGTGTATTATGTGTGACAAAAGATGCAGTCCATTAAACTATGAAACACATAATGTATGTTTCTTTACAATATGGGTCTTTCCATAAAACTGGGTTTATTTTGGAAATTTAGACATATTTCTCCCCAGGATGTACTTAATGATGACCTCAGATACAGGAAAAAAATATATACTCTTACTCTGAGCCATCCCAAAATTAATGAATTATTAAAAAAATATTGGGGCCAAAAATAGGACCAAAATTGGGACAGCAAAAGCTACCTAGGTGTCAGTGCATTTGATCTGAAAAACATGGCTTGAAATGGTCTTATATACCGCTATAAATAAAGACACTGTGTTAAATTTGAGGATCCTAGTGGTTTTTCTTATGTGTGTCTCATGTGGGTTTTTCATGAATCTCCATCTCCTTCCAGGGCCTGTATTCCTAAAGACTGTTAGTGCAAAGAGTTGCTCCTAGTGGCCAAATTCTAAGAAAATTCTTAGAATCATGATGTTTTCTTAGAATTTCCCCTAAAAATGAAGAGTAGATCCTAGTAAAGATTAAACCTATTCCTAAAGAATCCTAGCCCTTAAGAGAGCTCCTAAGGTGAGATCTGTTCAGGGAAGAGGACTTTTAAGGGGCTTAGGAGTTCCCTAAGCAGAGGACAAAATGGACGACGGAAGAGGCAGGAGGGATATTCTGCAAACACTGGATGACAGTGAATTAATTAACTACTACAGATTGCACTGTAAAAAAAAAAAACGTAAAAAAAAAATGTATTATTCTGGCAGTAGGGGTGCCGAAAAAATACTGTTAAATAACGGAAAATAACCATCTCGTAAAAATACGGTAATTTTCCATAATTAAAATATAGTTTTTTGCCCTAACGTTACAAGCAACTTTGCATATTTTGTGACTTTTTAATGTTTAATAAAGAATATTTATATGTATTACAACAATCAAATTACCTATAAATATATATAAATAATTTTCAATGAGACTCAGTTGTACGATCCACAGATAAAAACTGTATTTGGACAGTTTATCAGTGCTTATACATGTTATACATTCACAAAAATACATTTATTCAATATTTTTGTTGTGAAACCTACCGTAATTACACAAGATATTTGTCAATTAACAAACAAGTCTTGTTAAACTTACAGAACAAATACTTCTTTTACGGTTAATTATCAGTAATTTTATCTCATTTTATCTTTTTTTTTTTACAGTATTAAACTTTAAATTAACAGTTTAATCCCATGAATAGAAAATAAATATTTGTGAAATTACGATACATCTGCAAATGTATTTTAACTGTATTTTTCTGTAGAAAAAAAATCTTTTAAAAAATGGAAATTTTATGGTTTGTCACAGTTACAGTTTTTTTGTGTTATTTTACATTTGACATGTAAAATCACAGCCTATTTTTGTCATTTCATAGATATTTTCCTATATCTTAAAAATACAGGAAAAATCTGTAAAATAAATGGTAAAAATTCTGTTAAATTACAGATTTTTTTACAGTGTGCCAATTAATATGAGCAAATAAATATAACTATCACTATGTGAATACTGTGCAAGTGGGCCTCAGTTTTTTCACACATTTTGTCGGACAATTTCAAAGGAGAGCTTACTATTCATTGAACAGATATTTTCTTTCATGTGAAATATTATTTACAATTACACAGTCTTATTAAGATTAGATTCTATGATTAAGTTTATTGATTTGAGGGTCAATCCCTTGGCCGTTATCACCAAAAGTATATTTTTTTCTAGCTTTTAGGATCAACCAATCACAGCTTTTGAAATGATGACTCATACCTAGCAGCGGGGTCAACCACACCTCCTCACTAAGATAGGAATTTCTGTCCATTCCTTGCTCAGAGTTCTCTGAGAGTGTTCCGGAATCACTCCTAAGCTAAGACTCCTTGCTAGGAATTTTTAGGTGAAGTTAGGAGTTCTGTGAGAGGATTCTCAGAATCTTTAGGAACACGGGCCCAGGTTTTGTATGTAACCCATTGTGTCCACTTGCATGTCAATTACATGCAGAACCTGCCCATTTAAACACATATAAATCGCAAGTGATTTTGCAACAGCGGTCATTTTTGTGAAACACTCACCATGAATATTAACTTCGATTCCCAAAATGTACCTGTGAGAGAATAAAAAGATAATCAAAGAAAACAGTAGTGTGTAATTTTGGTGTCCTTTTTACCGTTTTACATGTAGATTTTTAAAAAATAAAAATGATATAAAATGTGTTTTATCTGAAAAATAGTTTCTCTTTTATCTCAGTAAATATTTATTTTTAAAATAGACCCAAAGTGCTTCTGCTTCATAACATTAGTCTACATCTGCTTTGAATTTTTAGCCCCTCTGTTGTGTTTTTAGGGACCAGTTTCATAGAAGCACCCATATTTGTCATGAACTGGGACTTTCTTGGCTTGTAAATGAATTTTTCAACTCATAAACATAAATTGTGTGAATGGGGACACAATTCAAACAGGATCAGAAAATTATTTATCTTCCCTCATTGAGCACCATTCACATTTTTTAAAATTTAGGTTCTATGAAACACACCAGAAGGAGCAGGATTCCGTCTCTATATAGTACAAACTGGGTTTTTGTTACAGATTGATTGATACATCGTTAATATTACATTACTATATACATTATCTTAAACACTTGTATAAGCCACTGGTTGCACATTGTAGGAATGTTTATCAATATTCAAATACAGGGATTAATTAACCCTTTGCTAGTTTACGCTATTGAAAAATGACAGGTAAACAATATATTCTTTTTACAAATGCAAAAATTATGCATTTAAGAATTTTTCTAAATTTGGACAATGTTGGAAACACTTCATATAACATCAACAAAAAAAATACAATATACCTTATACAGATATTTTAATTCAGAAATGTTGCCTGGTATACCTCCTATAAGAGCTGCTGTGGTTGTACTAATGCGCTGCTGATGCGTCATCTCCTGTGTTGAGTCAACTTTATATCCAAAATCAAGTTGAACACATGATGTTTAAATAACACAAAGACATTTTGGTGGAGTATCTGTTGGAAAACAGTACCGCTTGGAAACCCAGAGACAAGCCATTGTGTCTAAAGTGTAAAAGACAGTTTCATTGAGCACTAGTTAAATGCAAACCCCCACATGTTTGAACTATCCATGTTCATGTTTCCATACAGCAGAAAGCAGAGCCAGCTGAACCAGCTGTGTGAACCTCCTGATAGATGTCCAGAAGACATTTTTATATAAATCGAGTTTTTATAAATGAAGTGGGGCTGTTTGGATTCCCAGCATGTGAGCGTGACTGGTGTGGAGCAGATGTTGACCAGTTCAGCACCAGACACATTGGCTTCCACCAGCAGTCGTGGCAGCAGCTTCTACCCCTACTGTTTAATCAATAGCTACATTTCCTCTCAATAAAATAACTAATTGGACAGAGGTTTACAAGACTGTGAATTTTACAGCTGTTTTAAACACCCAGTGTTTCCTTATGTCCTGTCTTTTTCACTGTTGTCTTGGTCCTCACCCAGACTACAGGAGCTGATGAGGACATTAGTGTCTCCGGCGGTCTGGGAGAGGTTAGCTCTGTTTACAGAAAAGCCTTTAGCCATCGTTCCCACAACGTTGTGTTTGGAGAATTGAACATCATATTTCCAAGAACATCCTTTGCATCCATATTAAGCCTTCCATGTTATTTAGCAAGAGGACTTGACCGAAGGCATCAGTACCTGCTGTAACGGAGCTTAAACGCTGCCCATAGGCTGATGCAGAGCAGCGTCAGTGGAGCATTGCAGAATGTTAGCGTGCAGACAAACAATAACCCCTGTCCTGGTCCGGGGCTTACTCTGCTCACAGTAATCTGATGATAGGCATCTTCATATTCAACTCAAAATCTCCTATTTCTACAATATTTACAATATTCAGAATTCTACAAAATAAAATTTCCCTGGCAGGGAAACGATCACCAGGGGAACAACAAACGGAATAAGACACATTTATGTTCTGTTTACACCAGTATATTGGATTACTAGATATTTAGAAATAAGTCCATCATCACTGACACTCACAATGATGATGACAGTGTCTCATATTATGTTAACATTTAGAAAATGAATTTAAAAAAGAATGAAATACGTACAATAATCACAAGTCTTCAGACATCTGACATAAGCATAATTAAATGAATGTTGTAATCCATCACAAATCTTTGAATACATCAAAGAATTAAGGAATGCGGTCTTACTGAAGGTACATTCTTCTGCAAAATAATGACCACAACAGTGAAATAAATGAGAATTAAAAGGGTCTTCCATGACCTTTAAAAGGCTTACAGCTCTGATTTTAGATCAGCAGGTTATTTTTTTAAATGACTAAACTCAGATAAAAACTGTGAATACCAGCAAACATCTACATCATCACAGGTTGGAAGATTTTATTGTTGGAAGAACTTGATTAGATTCTTTGTCACACCCAGGATTAGAAATAAACACACACCAGTACCACAGCCATGTTGCAGAAAGTGTGGAGATATGAATATAGACCATTCTCATGTATTTTGGTTTTGTCCTAAAATCATATATTTTTGAGAGAATGCTCACCAGGTAATTATTAAAATTCTGGGCTATAATATAAGAGTACTGTAGTATCTAGGCAATATGTAGTATTAAAAGAGGACAGATATTTACTGAAATTTTTTGTTAGAATTCTACCAGAAAACAATCACAAAAAAATGGTACAAAGCAAATCCGCAAACACAGCATGACCGGCAAAAAATAGTGAGTGAGATATATATGGATATGTAATGGAACTACTGACCCATAAGATACAGTCGCGGAAAAAATTATTAGACCACCCTTGTTTTCTTCAATTTCTTGTTCATAATGCCTGGTACAACTAAAGGTACATTTGTTTGGACAAATAATGATAACAACAAAAATAGCTCATAGTAGTTCAACTTAAGAGCTGATATCTATCCCTTTTCCATGTTTTCTTGATAATAACCAAAATCACTTCAGTTCTTACATCAATAGCTATGGCATTGTACTGACAAAAACAGTGCTTTTAAGGATTCTGTGTTTTCTTTTCTGTCTGTTTTAGTCACATGATACACACAGGAGTTAGTACTTGATTGCATAACCAGTGTTTTTGATGACTTTTGATGGTCTAATAATTTTTTCTGCGACTGTAAGGACTCAAGAAGAACAATGTCAAGAAAAGTGCGAGAAATATTCTGTTTATACAACGTCTTATTGATAACAACACTGGAGCATACTGTACAGACATGGCAATCCACTATGTTCTTTTTGTTCTGAGGTTTGTACGTCTATTTTTTTTTGTCTTTGTCTTCTTTCTGTATGTCGATATTTGCTACATGTTCTTAAAAAAGAAACAACAAAAAGAAAGTTAACAAAAAAACTGAATACATCACTTACATTCATTCAGGCAGGGACAGTAGAAATGATTACTTGTGTACTTTCTTATATGCATTACACAACTGCCTGTATTATAATGGGGTGTCCTGCTCTAGTTTTAACATTACACAAGTAAACCATGCTAGAGTCACACATTTCACTTTACTTTACACATTTTCCCTCTGTGAATCCCCATCATTACTGCCTGGTCTCCAAACTGCATTCAGAGTCTTAAACCTCACATTAGTCAGGAGTAAAACCCTTCAGAACGGTCTGATCTGCACAGAGAGAGGTGGAGGTAAATAAATAATTTCTGCACCAATGGCTGCCTGCTCACATTGTGGTTCCACAAGGTCAAACATCCTCACTGAGGATGTTTGTGTTTTATTTTTGCTTCAAATAATGAAACAGGTGGTGTGAATTTATTCAAATAGAAACTATGATTGTGCTGAGCGTACAAACTGACACAAAACAGGGTTCAAGCGGCTGTTGTAGAGGCACAACAAACTTTCAGTATCTGTAAGTCACCTCTGCTCATATTTAAACCACTGGATTTATTATATGTACCTTCAGACATTTCTCTACAGCTTCTGCGACCTATCAGTGCTTCTATTTTCACAGAGATCGTCACTCCCAGGCTCAAGCACTAATTACCATCCAGTCTGGGGCTTTTGTTTGTGATTTCTAAATACTGTTTCCAAGTGGAGAACCATGACGTCCTTTATTGTTTTCTGAACTTCAATCTTGAAGCCAGTTGTGTGTAGTTTGACTGTTGGCTTTTTTGGAGCCTTAAGTGACCATATTTGGACATTTGGTGGGATTATGGGAGCCTGAGGGGTCAGAGAGGAGCTAGTGTTAAGCCCTTACTTATTAACTCTGTGAAATGATAAACTTCATCAAGCTCTGCAAAACAAAGTATTATTACAGTCTTGTTAACAGGACCTCTTAATTGTATCTACACTTGACCTATGTCAAAAAAACAAAAATTTATTAAGTAAACCAAAATCTGACTTGGCAGACAGTAGAGTCTTTTGTTTTTCCTGAGATCTTGTTAAGGTTCAGTGTAAGTCTATGGGTACCAGGGCTTTTTGGATTCACCCCCAACAACCGTCAGCAGTACTGCAATCATGAAATACTTAATAATAATAATAATAATAATAATAATAATAATAACGGATTGGATTTTATATAGCGCTTTTCTAGACACCCAAAGCGCTTTACATTATCGATCCATTATTCATTCGCTCTCACATTCCCCCTCTGGTGGTGGTAAACTACATCTGTAGCCACAGTTGCCCTGGAGCAGACTGACAGAAGCGTGGCTGCCAATTCGCGCCTACGGCCCCTCCGACCACCACCAAACATTCATACGCATTCATACACCGGAGGGTGAAGTGTCTTGCCCAAGGGCACAACGGACTGACTAGGATGGAGCGGGATTCAAACCGCCAACCCTTCGGTTATTGGACGACCCACTCTACCACCTGAGCTACGGCCGCCCCCCACATCCACTCTGGTGTAACTTTGGTTGAAAATTATGAAATGTAAACCTGTTTAATATTCGTACCCTGAAAATGCTATGAAACACAATGCTAAATGTTACACATTTTACTTCCTGTTGGTGGAATTCTTCCTCCTTGTGGCCAAAATTTAGAAAATAAGGCTGTATTGGTTAAAAGTATTGTCAGCTATACCTGTTTATTATGATGGTCTGAGAGCATTACCAAGGCAGGTATAATCAGGCATACTCTACTCCTTATAATGAGTTAAGGCTATTGACTGTGTTTCCTGTGGTACATGGTGTTAAATTATTAGGGGTATAACAATACTTTTGCATTGTATTTGTACTCTGGTTTTTCGGTACGATACAGAGGCGTACATACATACAGTTGCGGAAAAAATTATTCGACTATCAAAAGTAATCAAAAACAATGGTTATGTAATCAAGTACTAACTCCTGTGTGTATCGTGTGACTAAAACAGACAGAAAAGAAAACAAAGAATGCCTTAAAGCACTGTTTTTGGCAGTACAATGCCATAGCTATTGATGTAAGAACTGAAGTGATTTTGATTATTATCAAGAAAATATAAAAATGACTAGATATCAGCTCTGAAATTAAACTCTTATGAGCTGTCTTTGTTGTTATCATTATATTTGTCCAAACAAATGTACCTTTAGTTGTACCAGGCATTAAAATGAACAAGAAATTGAAGAAAACAAGGGCGGTCTAATAATTTTTTCCATACTGTACAACACATTGAGTGACTGACAGGAAGTGCAACTGCCTTGTATTACAGCCAAGTGTGTCCACTCTGTCGACAAATACAGTGCAGCAGACGTCTGGGGTGGTCACGCAGTTTTAAGTTTTGCATTTTGTTTCCTTACTGTGCCGAATATGAACCGAACCATGACCTTAAACAAAGGTACGCACCGAGCCGTTTTTTTTTTTTTTTTGTATACTGTTGCACCCCTCTAAAATTATGTCCCAGTTCTTTTGGACTGTGTTGGTCTGCCTCAGAGACCCTAACCCCAGCCTCTACCACACTGTCCCTGCAGAATGAACTGTATTACAGACATTAACAGCTACAGTGGTAGCCAGTTCTCCATCTGTGCTATATTACTTGCATGGGAATGGATTGGTAAATTCTGTGACACAAGGCTGACAACAGACATTTTCATCTCCGTCTTAAGATCCAGGCTGCAGAAACAGGACTGTGTGTTAACGGAATGGACAGACAGCTGTGTTGACGAGAAGGTAGTACCAGACAAAACTGGCTGAGAGAGACAGATGGCTTCTGCTAGTAGGCATGACTACATTGTAGTAAATTATGTTCTTGCTCAGGGATTTAAAACACATAACACAGATAATTAGGTTAGGGAAAAGGGGAGGTTTATGCTTTTTTTTTTTTCTTTTTCTGAAAGAAGGGTCATACTCGAGTTCAGTAAAGTTCAACAATTTACATTTGGAAATCACGGTCACACTTTAATCAAAGTTGATGTGACGTTTCCAGATCTTTCCTGTCTTCTCATTGTGGTTTATCTGTTATGGAGACATTTACAGATTACTTAACAAATGTCAGTAGATGTATAAAACACCTTCAGCTAATTACAAAGAAACTAGTCACAGTGGCTTTTGTGATTTATGATCAAGTGATAGATGGAGACATTTATGTCTGATGAATGAGCCTCCAACAATGTTGCAATCCAAAACTTACTCACACTCTACTGGATAAACACAATAAGGATGCAGATTGATATTCTATTCCTATACTCAACCTCATCAGAAAAGTCAGCAAGATTTTCCTGTATTTTGTCACTGAGCTGATCAAGACGACTATCTGTGACTGACAAAACACAATCAGAAATCTGGATAAAGCACAACAGAAATGTAGTCTGGATGACACATACATCCACAACAAGACAAGACAATAATAATGTCAACATCGAGGTACAGACCTCTGAGATTGGCATTAGACTTCACCTTGAACCAAAGCCTCACTGTTACAAAGCAAAACCCACAGGAAAGACTATCATGTAACCACAATATAAGGGAGAGTCCAAAAGTTCTCAGACAAATAAAAAGTTGATTTTATTTAATAAACCTCTCCACCTTGAATTTCAAAGGTCCAGCTTCTCCTTTTGGATGCCGTTCTGTGGCTTGAATTTTGCTCTCTGGGTCAAACTGGTAAATTCAAGTTACGTCTGAGAACTTTTTGACTCTCCATCGTAGAGTAGAGTACGAAGACGTCTACACAGTCAGGAGAATCTAAACTCCAAGACAACTGAATTATTTGATAACAGGTTTGCAGCCAGTTGGACTCAACTGGACCAATGGCAACCAATGTAGTAGTAGAAGTTGTGCTTTTCTGAAACCATGGATCACCTGATTGACAGTTATGTTTGTTGGCATTGATTCTGATTTAGGCTTGTTCTCTGCCTTGTTTGCACTTAACATTGATTTTAAATTTTGAGTTCTTTTTCTTTAACCCTTTCAAGCATAGTGGTCACTAAAGTAGACAGCTATTCTACAGCTGTTCTCTTGTATATTTATGGATTTTGTTGTTCTTTTCGTTGTTGTTGTTTTTTTTTTGTTTTTTTTACACATATCTTTATTAAAGTTTTAAGACACTACATATCTTTTCTGTCATGAACTGGTAACATTATGTAGATCTCTCCTGATTATAAACCCCCAGAATTACAAGCCCTTCCCATAGTTTTCGTACAATTTATCAGTAAATACATGTTTCTGTGCATCAAAAATTAAACGTGTGGTGGCCAGCCAAGTGGACATTTTTGCAACTTCATGAAAAATAGGTTCATAAGAATTTTTTTTTTCATTATTTTTTTTTTATGTATTTTTCAATTTTTTTTCAATTTTTTAAAATTTTATTTATTTATTTTTCAGAAGAACATTTTCAGTCGCATTGTTTTTTTCATGCCTAAAGAGGAATAAAAACACTCAGAGAAAAAATTTTGATTAAGGTTCTCATAATTTGTGCATGAAAGGGTTAAAATGGATGGAGATTCATTCATTATCTGAACCTGCTTTATCCTCACCAGGGTCACAGGGGTTGTTGGAGCCTACTTATGAGCGAAGGTGGGATACATCCTGGACCAGTCACCAGTTCATTGTGGGGCTGACATATTGAGACCAAAAACCAATCACTCTCACCTATGGGCAATTTAAATTAACTTATCAATGACTGTCTTTGGATGGTGGGAGGAAACTGGAGTACCCGGAGAGAACATGCAAACATCAACTGGTGTTGGAATTGAACCCAGGACCTGCTTGTTGTGAGGCACAAGTGCTATCCACTGCACCACCTTGCCACCCTTAGATGACAACAGATCGATAAATACAGTGTAATTTCAACAAGTTGTTGAATTACACAGCTTGAAATCACACCATGTGTTTTTGATTACAATTCTGAGAGGCAGCATAAAATAATAGGCATTTAGACGCCAATCGAACACATTTATTACATTGGTGAATAATGCAGGCGCAAATGGCCAAATTAGAGAGCAAGAACTCCTTTTCCTCTAATACTGAACTTCTATTCATTAACTGTAATATACCATTAAATGCTGCAGGATGGAAACAATACAGTTAGTTCCTGTGCTGCTAATTGACTCGAACAGTCATCGACACACTAGTTAGCAGATGTTTTCCTCCAGGAAACATATATCACAAACATATGGACGTTCAGTATAAAACATTGGTTCTTAAAAGTGCTCAGTATATCAACGTCAACCAAATGGTATGTTAATTCACCTGCCTATTACCCCTGTTGTTGAATTTTGCAGTGGCCTGTTTAAAATGACCTGTTGAACTGCAGAGACAATCTGCTGTTTAAACAAACCTAAGTGAAACACAACTGCAAGCAGCTAGCCACAAGACAAATGAGAATAAATGAATCTACTCTACTGTCTGGTCAAATAAATAGTGGCAAAAATACCTAAAAAAAAACCTTCCCAGAAAATAAAGCTTCATTCCAGTTCTGCGTATGGTACTATAAGTTATGTTTAACTAATCTTTAAAAGGATCACAACCTCTGCTGTTGGCGACCTTTGCTACTGGTGACCTGATCCCACCTGAACTGTTCTGTGTTTAATAGCAGCCAAATACATAAATTGTCGCTGTCTGATGAATGTAAACTGCTATATTAATGAGGCCCTGATGTGAACGGCTGCAGCTGGGATCCAGGTGATGGGTGGAAGTGTTTTTATGACTGCCAAACTTTACTGTTCATTAGCGCAGGTTACAATAAAACAGGCCTCTGTTATTATGCCAGTAGCTGCTTGTAGCCCATAACTCTACAAACTTGTAAACACTGCCCTGCTTTTGGGCAGAGTGAGGAACTGGGGGTTGAATGGACGCCACATTTTCTCCTACATTTGCTGCTTAGAGAACTTGGAAATTAAATAGTATCACCACATATTAGGTTTTATTTATTTATCTATTTATTGATGTATTGATGTATTTATTTATTTATTTATTCATTGTTAGAGATACCAGTGCTGATACCAGTACCTTGGCTTTAATTCTAAAATTTCTCAATGTCAATTTTCCATTTTAATAAAGAGAAAGTACTTTACACATTCAGTTAATTTACATTTTTTCTCTCAGTAGTTTCCTAACATATAAAGTAAACCTATTTACCAGAAGCTGATGTTGTCCATTAACATAATATCCTGAATAAAAAAATCTAAATAAATTGTTTATGAGTAGTATATGCACTAATACTGATGGGATTTACTCTTTAAATACTGATATTTGGTATGAAGAACTATAAAATGACACCAGGCATTTTAGACACTCAATAAGCAATGGAGCCAACACTTACCAGAAGTTGAAGATAGTCACCTAAACTACAAATACTGACCTGGAGGGAATAAAATACATCAAAAGATTAAAAAAAAAAAAAAAAGTCCAGTTTGGTGTTTAGTTCTACATTTCATTGTGAATGTGAATTTGACATTCAGGGATTCAGATATATATATATATATATATATATATATATATATATATATATATATATATATATACATATGTAGATTTTCAGTTTGACAATTCTACACTCATCTGGTTTCGAACAATAAGGGAAAACAGTTCATTTCAGGCACACATAATGTGTTTTCAAAGTCATTTCTTGGGAGGAGGCGCACAGTTTATATGAGCCAATTAACTCACTGTTGGGTTTTTCCAACTCCAAACAATCATTATTAAAGTTTTGGCAGTGACGCAAATTTTACTTGCGCAACCTTTGCTGCATCCGTTTTTTTTTTACATTCTTTTTCAATGTATTTTTGAGGTACATTAAAGAACAGTTATCAGGCTTTTATATGTTTTTCAAATACTGTTACAGTCAAATTAATCCCATTTTGTATAGAGTCAGTTTGTGTCATGGTCAAAACTTCTGGTCACGTCTGTATTTAACGAATCCACTGTCTGTTGACATGTAATAGTATTTAACCAAGGTCACTACCAACTCCGGTTTATTATTATTCTTTGTTCATATGTTAAGTGCCCCTCCTAATGTTCTTAAATGTTGGTAACAACATTTGGCTTCTCTATCAGTGAACTTACAAAGGCCAAAGACACACAACACTACATGCTGCTCTGGATTACCTCACCAGGGAAGACTAAATATTGTGACTTTTCTTTGACAAGATAATGGCTCACCACAAAAACATGATGCGACAGGACAAACCTTGACAAAGCTACATCTTAAATCTAAGTTTCAGACCTTGACCAATGGCCTTTGAGGTATGTACAGTGTTTCAGATCTACATTAAACAGGGAACTTGGCACCATATTAGACAGTTCATAGCGCTGTCAAGATGATCAGCAGCTGCCGTGATAGGCTGTGAGTCCTGGTGTTTTTCCAAATGAAGACCACATTTCCCATAAACCCTGTTTATCCGCTACACACCTCTTGAAAGTTATTTCCCCGTGTGGCTTTCACTCTGTAAATCCTCTGCCACACTCACAGTTTTACCTCTGCACCATCCATCTCAGATTCCACTGTGGAGTAATTTGTCTCTCAGCTGTAAAGCAGTCGGACAGTTTATCCTACAAATCCTCTTTGACTGGATATTTTCTAACTCGCCATTCAACCTCATCATCCCACGTCAGTCAAAGCTGTAACTTCACAAGTTAATTCAGTAAAGCCAAATGTGGAAGAACTACAATATATGTTGTTTTTGGGTTTGTTTTACTTTTGCATAAATGTGTGGGTTTAATTTTACTATTGCAGATGTTTAAGGTTGAGAATATATTCACTTCTTTATAAACTGTTGTATAGGTCATTGGTAACAAAGCGATCCGCCATACACTATAAGATTATACTATGTTTGTATTGTTGCTATTTTGTCACAACATTGTAAGAAAACCAGGTGTTCCTGAGCTCAGAAAAACTGACTTTTTTCAGCTTTGTGACAATGCATAATCCAGCTAATATGAGTCTTTTAAAGAGTCAGAGTTCACTATGTAAAAATCATGCATCTGTTGAAGTGAGCGAACTCCATTTCTACAACAGGGCCCGATCAAGCGGTAACACAAGGACACATTTTGTGTTCAACAGTCTGTCGTGTAAGCAGAGTAGGGATGTAACGATATGAAAATTTCATATCACGGTTATTGTGACCAAAATTATCACGGTTATCATTATTATCGCGATATTGTTGAAATTGTGCTCAACATGTTGAAAAAGTACTTATACACACACTGAAACAATTTAACCAAGTTGTATTTTGAAAAATAAATAAATAAATAAAATTAAATAATAGCCACAATCTACTTTCTGGTGGCAGAAAAATTAAAATATTAACATGTAAACAATCAAATATACAAATGTCCATTAAAGGTGTCACCTTATGGGCACTGTTTGACCATTTTCCAGATCAAGTTTGCATTGTTTGAGTTTCAGATAGATAGACAGATAGAGAGAGAGAGAGAGCCTGGAGTGCTGCTGCTTCTCCAGGAAATGAGCAGTACCATTAGTTTTCAAAGTGCGGTAATCAAAAACAGTTATCACGATAATTGGAATTTAAACAGTAATACTAAATTTTAATACTGAATTTTACCACGGTTTATCGTTATACTGGTAATCGTTACATCCCTAAAGCAGACTAACTTATATGCATGTGTTAAACGTATTTGAGTAGGTATTTATAAGCACTTTAACATTATGTATAAAAAATTTGGGGAGATAAAATTTTTAGGTAAAAAATGTCAAATTACTGCTCGGTCACACATGGACTTGAAATGGACATTAATTTTTTAAGATTTACACAAACATTCAGAAACTGATATCAAGTAGGACAAAATCTTTTAGATATTATGTTCAGCTATGCTGAAAATAAAATTTGGAGTAAAACATTGAAAAGTCTCTGTTTTATTGACATGAGAATGTGGGCACACGTGGACAGGTTACCATAGTGACACATGGACGACTCTATTACCATTGTATGTATCACCCAAAATTTTGACTTATTTTTTAAAACAACAAGCCAGATATAATCACAATGCTTTATTTAATGTATTAAAAACTAACACAGTGTTATTTACAACTTTTGCTGGTCCATACTGATATAGGTAAACTACAAATAAAGTCATTTCTCGGTAACAGTTCACAGATAGTCTTTTTAAATGTGACCAGTGTATGAATTCATAAACTTCATCATTCTGAATATTAATTTCTCAAAGTAATAGACAGTCTTTTGCATGTCTTTCTGTTAACTGAATGCAGCCTAGCAGAAGGTTCAGAGCTTCTCCTGTACTGCGTAAGTGGTATTTTAAAAAGGATAACAGTTCCATAAAATACAGATCTTTAGCTAAAAAAATGATCCCATTTAATAAATGATGTGTTCAAATTTACATTTCCATGTTGATGTTCACTTTTGCTTGATCAGACCCAATAATGACATGTATTGTATGTGTATTGTATTGATATGTATTGTTTACAAACATTCATGATAAAAGCCTGTACACCAGCCGCATTTTTATAAGGCCTTCAGTGCCTCTCTTCTGCTCCTCTACAGCAGCAGCAGTGTAAACCACTAATAACACAGAAAAAAACCCCAACAATAACAATAACATAAACTCCAACACAAACTTTGCATAAATACACAAGCTTGTGTGAATGTTACACGCTGAACCTTTAAGAAGGCAGCACACTTGAAGCTCAGTTCACAAAGTAACACTTTATCACAAAAGCTGAAATCAACATTTTCTTCCTGGACATTTATAATCTGCAACGAAACCAAAGCTGTTGAACAACTGTAGTGAAATAAAAAGTACATGTGTCCCGTATAAAGTTGCATGAAGTGGTAATCCTCAAGTAAAGAACAAAGATCTATAATATGTATATAATTTTTACTTAAGAATAGTAATTGAGTTAAAGTCCTTAGTCGTGGTTAAAGTCAGTTGGAATATTTTTGTGCTGCTTAATTTGAATGAACTATAGTTGTCAAAGCCCCAAACAACTGTTATTGTCCTGACCGAGGTGCAATTTATGTAAAAATACCGTTAATGTGGTGAAACCACACTAAAATAAAGTGAAATTGATTTGTTAAAGTTTGTTTGAATGAAAATTTAGAAGTAACTTGTAAGATGGACAAAGTTTTTCAGATTATTCTGTTACATTAAAATACTTTCCCATCATTTATAGACTTTAACAATACAACCTCTGTTTGTGATTAAAAACAAAAACATAGTGTTATTCAGGGTAAGATGCTAATGTCTCTGAGTGTACCTTTACCTACATGAAAGCAGGATGAAGCTCTTGTCTTTAACTTGACACTGACATAGTATTTTAATTCAACCAGGGGTTGTCCTCATGTTTAATGTTAACATCAGTTGATTTCCTCATTTAGGTCTACATTTAAGTCTTATGTTCCCAGTCATTCATTTACTTAATCCAGTTCATTTGTGACTTCAGCTACTGACTCTTTTTGTTATTCTATAACATACAGATTTTAATTTGCAACCAAGTGACACACATCATGATATATTCAGTAAAGTACATGTAAAATTACAATTTGTATATTTTTTTACATATATGATATAAATCCAAAAAATGTTTATTCTTTAACACAAGTAATTGTACATTGTTACATGCAAATGCAAGAGTTTTGAAGCAAAAGTGGAAGATTAACCAGAGTTTTTGCTCTGATTTGGTCTCCACCACCTCATGCTTGAGAATGTGCAACATGGTTCACTTCATTCACCAAACTCATCAACTTTAAACTGTTCTTTCTTGCACAAGTCAAATCCAATAAATAAACAAGAAAAGCACTTGGAGAGCACAGACCTCTGCCAAGACAGATCTGCCTCCTGTGTGTGCGTGTTTGTTTGTTAGCAAAATAACTCAAAAGTTATGGACCGATTTCATGACATTTTCAGGAAATGTTGATACTGGCACAAGGAAGAAATGATTAAATTTTGGTGGCGATTGGGCCTAGGGGATCACCACCAAAATTTAATCATGTCTTTCTTGTGCCAGTATCAACATTTCCTGAAAATTTCATGAAAATCCATCCATAACTTTTTGAGTTATTTTGCTAACTAACAAACAAACAAACACGCACACACGCAAACAAAGCAAAGCGATCACAATACCTCCTGGCGAAGGTAATAAATAAATAGAATACCAGTTCAGTTGAGCAGAGATTTTTTTTTCTTTTTCGCTGACCTGCTACTGAAAATGCCTATAAATGATTAGATAAACCATAAATTAATGTAACAACCAAGCCTCTTGTTTGCCTCCTTAATGTAACAGAAATACCTACCTTTAGTTCCAGTATTGATGTAACTGACAGTATCACTGTGGCTATATTACATTAAAACACATTAAAATGCATTTTACAGGAGCCTTTAAGTAAAGGGACATGTTGTCCCTTTTGTAACCCAGGTACTCCTGTCCAAATAAAAGCTTATCAGGTGAAATCATCTGCAGGCAAATTCCTCCCATGTAATTTTCTTGGCAAATAGAATCAGGCTCTGCAAACAGTACAGAGAGCTGTTAAATATTGCCTTAACACATTACAGTGATGTCCTTAAAATAGACACTTGGACAGGGAAGAGAGTCACTGCTGAGCTTGAGTTCAGTCCAACAAATCCGTAATGCTGGCCCAAACTGATTTCAACATCTATTCAGCCCGAACCTGCTCTCTAAACATTTTACAGAGGTGTGATCAGAATCCTCTCACTATTGTAAATAAGAATGTCAGTAATGCACGTCCATGCTGTGGATCTGTTCCTATTTATACCATCTACTGTACTATTACTGTATAGTAATGCGTACTATTTATTTCATGTTATTGGTTTTATGTTGTCACTTTGGTCTCTTGTGAAATACAACCTCGCTGCCCTGTATGTATGTGACATGAATGACAATGAAGGCATACTTGACCTGAAACAGTGTCCAACTAAAGGAATAACAGACCTGTGGAGAACACTATTACATGTTCTGTGCAGTTCATTACATTCTATAAGGAAATACAGGAGTTCATAGGAAAAGGCAACTTTTTATTATGTACTCAACAATAATCTAGTAATTACTTTACTCATTTGGCATAATTTTAAACTATAACATGCCTTAAAATCATTCTATCAGTGTATTTTGGTGATATAGTATATGAATATTTCACATTTTTATCACTCTTATAAAGTCTGACTTGAGTCTCAAAGTCCTGAACAAAAAGGCACCATATCTTAAATGCAAAGAAATCAGATTATTATCCATTTATATAATGTTCATGATAATATTCTGTAGTAGAATCTAGTGAGGATATGGAGGCTGGTGTAAATAGATGGAGGCACCAGTTAGGATTTCATAAAGCTATAGGAGTTATGGGTAAGCTCCAAGTCACTTAGGAAAGTATATTGACATCATTTAAATAATAAATGTACTATCCATTATATATGCACCACTACAAAAGTCTGTAGGAAGTCTTTTTTGGGATATTTTAGTCTCTAACCACTGGATGTAACATATGTATTCTGCTCATATTATGTAGTCTATTTTGGAACAGTCTAATATCTGCTTATCTTCTTCATTTCTGTTGGCTTTCACAAACTTTCCAGGTCAGTGTGGTCCATTTCCCTCATGTCATTCCTACCTTTGCCGAGTTTGCGCGTCCTCCCGATCATGGACGTGAGCGTAAAAAGCAAAGCGTTGTCGTTCTTCTGTTGTAATAATCCACACGCACTTTTTGGAGACAATGCGCCGACCTCTGCGTCCGTTCCTCAGTTATATCCCGTGGCATACTGGCGCAGTGTGCCCGTGGGCGCTCCTCATGGCTGAACACGCACCGTCACAGTGACAGCACTGACCGCAGAGCAGCCCGCCTCAGGGGCCGGGCCGGGCCGGGCCGGGACGAGCCGAGCCGAGCTGTCACAGGGGCTGTTGATGAGCCCGGGAGCCGAGCCGTGCCGTGCCGAGTAGAGCAGAGCAGAGCAGAGCAGAGCAGTACAGTGCAGCGCCGCGCGTCCCTCTGCAGGACAGGTGTGGTAGACTGGAGCCTCACGTCCAGATGTGCGCGTGACAGGGTGCGTGCACGTGTGTGTGTGTGTGTACGTGCGTGTGTGTGTTTTGTGAAATTATGGTTGTGATTATTTGTTCTCTGGCTTTTTGGCACTCTTGCAACGTTAACATTTTGTTTATGTTGTTATATTTTAACTTGTTTTGTTTTTATTTGATTTGATTGTTTCTTAACCCATAAGGACCCAGTGTTACTTTTGTGGTGATTCCCAAAGGAATTTTTCTCTATATTTAACCCTTTCATGCATGAATTATAAGAACCTTAGTCAAGATATTTTTCCTGAGTGTTTTTATTCCTCTTTAGGCATGAAAAAAACAATGTGATTGAGTTTTTTTTTTTTTTTTTTTTTTTGGTTTTTTTAAGGAGTTACACAAATGTCCACTCAGCCGGACACCTTACATTTAATTTTTGAAGCAAAGAAACATGTATTTAAAACCTAATATCAGAAAGTGATATGGAATACTATGCAATAAAAACATTTTTAATGATGCTAATCAGATGTTTTCCCACATTTTAACATACTCCAATACTAGTTATTATTCACTCCATGGAGATAATATGCAAAAAAAACAAAAAAAACAAAACAAAAAACAAAACTGTTAATTACGGTCTAATAACAATTAGCCACTGATTTACATTCAAACATGTTAGTGCAGATCAGGTTATAAAGAACAGCAAAGTTACAGTAACGGTATGAATTGCAGTGTTTGGGATGATGCATAAGTGTTCACTGTGTTGGCTGATACAAAACTAAAACAACAAAACTAATGAATATAAAAGAGAACAGCTGTAGAATAACTGTCCACTGGAGTGAACACTATGCATGAAAGGGTTAACCTTCCTTAAGTGATTTATTGTTATGTTATCTTCTGAATTTTGTGTTTTTTTCAGAGAAAATCAGGTATTTTCCTACATTTAATTAGGTTTTAGGTTTTTATTGATTGATTGATTGATTGATTGATGTATTTATTTCGAACATGAATGTCAAACAGATGAAAATAAATAAACAAAACACTTAAACATAAGACATATAATACATATTTGAAAAGGAGTGAGAAGAAGTACAACTTATAAACTCCCACCCCTTCTCCTTATATAATTAATAACAATAATAACCTTCCTCGTCTAATCATATCTATACACTATCCCATAATATGACTGATACTTACGAGTAAATAATTAGGTTTCTGGCTTTATATTATGAACAAATATAATATGATTTACATAAACACATAATACAATAACACATATATGTAAATACATATTCATACACAGATCTATACACACATATACACCTACATATATACACACACACACATACACACCTATACATACATTTACGCACACTTACCACATACTTGTACATCTTTATCACACCCAGTGATCCCCAAGCCCTCCCTCATCCTTGTACCTCTGAAAAATTGTGTCTTTGTACCTCTTTTTAAATTCTTTCATGCTTGGACATTGCTTTAACTCTATATTAAATCTGTTCCACAGTCTCACCCCGCTGACAGAAACACAAAAACCCTTCCTAGTCGTGCGTATTAAGGGAATTTTAAAGTGAAAGGTTTTAGGTTTAGGTTAGTTTATTTCAGACACAGATATAATACAAAACATATGGAACATAAATTAATAAATAAATAAATATTAATAATAATAATAATAATAATAATAATAATCAATACACAAATAATAATAATAAACAATACACAAATAAAAAAATCAAACAATAGAAAAAATAATAATAATAATGATAAACAATACACAAAAAAATCAAATAATAGAAAAAAAAGAACAACTGTTGTGCCTGAAAGGGAGTAGGAAGAAGCCACTGTGTATCCAGTCCTACCCCCTGAGTCCAGTCCTCAGACTGTTAGTGCTAAATCACTTGATATACAACATAAGATTGTGATTATCTATAAACACACCCCTACCAACCTGTACACACATACAGTCACATATACATACACACATACATTAACTAACTAATTACGTAGATGTTCATAAAAGGTCAGACTAAAATTGAGGGTTATCATATAAAAAACAGAGAAAACTGAAGAAAAAGTGACTTTTTCAGCAAATCTATCTTTAACTGAACATAAACCCAGTGTGTCCATCCACTGTCATTTGATCCAATTTCATGGGTTTTACTGGTGAATCAATGTTATAGATGACAGTGTTTCCACGTTCACTACGGAGCCTCTGAACGTCTAAATGGGTCATATCTAATGACAATGAAAAGATGAATAACTGTATTTTACACCAATTATTTACATGTATTGATAGGATTAATGGATCAATGGGTATTAAACAGTTTAGATCAGTGGATGGTTTTGGAGACACAGATGAGGAGGAAGCACGGGAAGAGAAAAAGGCAAAAGGAATCCAGTTTATTTCTACCCAAAAAGTAAAACCTTATTTTATTTGTAAATCAGTGTAAAACACTTTTAATACTGCTGTCATTAAAATATCATTGAAATGTAAAAGATGGATGGCATCTTTCCCATCAAACTTGCATGAAATCCTAAAATTTATAGTAAGCAGACCACTGATTCATGCCTGCACACTGTTACATTTTTAGGGTTTGTAACATTGAAGTGGTGGGGCCTGAAGTTTTTTTTTTTTGTTTTTTTTTTTCCCATGGGGCCTCAGATCCCTTTGCAGTACCCCTGTATAGGCCTGTACAGTCTATGACTTTTGGGCTGGCTTTCTCAACTAAACTCCAAAAAGTAGATTGTGGAGCTGTTTTTGATAGGTTACTGAATGAGAGTAAAATATGTAAGAATTGTACAACATGTGAATTCATAGAGTTAATAAATGTTAACCTCATCAAAGCGATGTGAAATGTAAACGAGAGACTTATGAGGGACATAACCCCATAATAATTAATATCATAATTAAGTCCCAAGGTGAGACATTTATGTTTTGGTCTTGAGTAGAAAAACTGAAAATCTGCTGCTTTTGGGATTATTTAAAACAACATTATATCAAAACCATTCCACTTCATGCCAAAGGGAATACTTTGTATTATCTAAAGTAAGACATTTCCAGTTATTTATAGCACTGGTCTACAAGTAAAATGCTTCCAGAACAAAAATAGTTCAACTTTATCAAATTTGAGTCACTAATAAAGACAAATTTAGTCAAAAGTGGTAGTTGGTTGTAGTTTCACAGATACAGTCTTGGGCCAAAATGTGAAATTCTGAGGATTAATGCGAGAATGGGTTTTATTCAAAAGGAATAGTTGTCTCAGAGCAACCAGATCTACTTCAAAACACTGTCTGCACATTGTAATACATTCACTTTTCAGGTTCTTTCTAGTGGAACATTTATAAATCCATTGTATAAATGTACATAAACCAACAGCATATGTATAATAACACACCATCATATACAGGGTGGGGAAGCAAAATGTACAATATTTTGAGGCAGGGATTGAAAGACAGTGTATGACCAATTAGTTTATTGAAAGTCATGAGAATTTATTTGCCAAAAGAAAATGTACATAATAGAAAATGTTTTTATTCTATGTGTCCTCCTTCTTTCTCAATAACTGCCTTCACACGCTTCCTGAAACTTGTGCAAGTGTTCCTCAAATATTGGGGTGACAACTTCTCCCATTCTTCTTTAATAGTATCTTCCAGACTTTCTCGTAATAGTTTTGCTCATAGTCATTCTCTTCTTTACATTATAAACAGTCTTTATGGACACTCCAACTATTTTTGAAATCTCCTTTGGTGTGACGAGTGCATTCAGCAAATCACACACTCTTTGACGTTTGCTTTCCTGATTACTCATATGGGCAAAAGTTTCTGAAAAGGTATGGATAATAGTGTTAGGTATGATTATGACATCAATATATGTTTGGTTTCAAAACAATTGACATAGTGCCTGCTGAGAAAAAACAACTAAATGTTCATTGCAAATTTTGCTTCCCCACCCTGTATAATGAAAACAGAAGCTAACCAGCACTTCTGTCATTTGTTTTCTGATTCATCCTCTTAAAATATGTAAGATTTAGCACATTTAATGTCTGAAGCAGACAGTATCTAAGAAATTGAAGAGCAGTGTAGTTTGATAAGTCACTCACTTCTATACTGCTGCCACTTTTCTAGAGACTTAAATCACCTACTCCACTACACCCGTCTGTCTGTCCGTCCATCCTCTTCTTCCTTGTGAGGGTCGTGGAATCATTACATATCAGGGGGAAATCTACTACTTTTCCCTTCACTACATTTATCCGACAGGTTTAGTGAGTCTAGGCCACTTTACAAATTCCATTTTCTCATCTTCTTCCTATCCAATGAAAATCACTTATGATTAAATGTGTTGATTCTCAATGTTTGGGATAAAGAGACAAGGGGATAATGTTTGAGGTGGCACAGTCGGCAACACCGCCACCTCACAAAGAGGTTCTGGTTCAGTCCCAGCATCGGTCAGTGGGGCTTTTCTGTGTGGAGTTTACATGTTCTCTGCAGGTTCTCCAGCTTCATCCCACCGTCTAAAGACATGCCCCTTAATAGGTTAACTGGTCAGTCTAAACCACAGGTGTCAAACGTGTGGCCCAGGGGCCAAATCCGGCCCGCTAAAGGTCCAGTCCGGCCCATGGGATGAATTTGTGGAATGCAAAAATTACACAAAGATATTAACAATCCTTTTAATTCAGGTTCCACATTCAGACCAATTCAATCTCAAGTGGGTCAGACCAGTAAAATACAATCATAATAACAAAGAAATAATGACAAATCCAAATTTTTCTCTTTGTAAGTATAAATATTTTCATGTATTTACACTAAAACAAAATATAATTTCGCAAAAACCTGAGCAAATATGAACAACCTGAAATGGCTTAAGAGAAGTAAGTACAATTTAACCAGATTCTGTCTGTTACTACATGTTCTGTGTATTTGTAGATCCACTGTGATCTGTACGTTATAATGTACATATGTAAATGATAAACTGAGGCAGAATATTGTTAAAATTACACTTACTTTTTCAGTTTTTTCATGTTATTCACATCTTTTGAAAGGATAGTTTGTAGATGTAAACCTTTTCATAATGTAAATTTACTTTTTTCACTTTAAAACCTAGAGAAAACTTTGCAGTTGACATTATTTCTATATTATTATGTTATCATTTTACTGGTCCAGCCCACTGCAGATCAAATTTAGCTTAATGTGGCCCCTGAACTAAAATGACTTTGACACCCCTGGTCTAAACCACCCATAGGTGTGAATGTGCCACATGGTCTGTGTGGGTTAAGCCTAGTGATGTTTGATACTACGGATTTCCTTTCTGTTCCAATACAGAGTAAAATTTAGGCTGGTGTCGGTAATACAGAACTGATACCGATACCGTCTACAAATACACTTAATGTGTGGAAAATCTAAAAAAAAAATTAATAACAGTGTATTTCAAATCATAACTTTATAAAGAACAGAGGACATGAGAGTAACTGTTGTTTAATTATAAAGAACTATTATAAAAATGAAAACTTGCACGTTACATGAATGTGTTAACATGAAACATGAAAATACTGAACATGTAAAATTTCAAAAGGATCCAACATTGATACTTTCCATCATTCACAAATTTTTGTTAAGGATAAATAGCATATTTACTGTTTTCCCCTTTAGGCTGTTCTGTTTTTTGCTCAGTACAGACTGACTGAGTCAGAGTTGACTGACTGAGAAGCCTGACGCAGTACACACTTACCCAGGCGGAAGAAGAAGTAGTTCCCACCAGTCGCATATCATTTGGACAAGATCCCAGCTTTCCACTGTGTTCCTGATATACACTACTTCAAACAACCAAAGTATCAAAAGTGCTGATATTTTGATTTGTGAATCGATTCTAGAGTGTAAAGAACTGGTATCGGAGATATCGATATTTCAGTATCGATCCACACATTACTAGTTCAGCCCCAATCAGCAGATTTTCACTGAAAACAATGGGTGTCATGTTTTCCATCTGGATTCCAGTTCTTATTATACACCCATGCCATGTCAAAGACCATGAATAGGACCAATGGCCCTGTAGCTTACCGGCCAAATTAAAAGCTTTGGGAAATGTATCCAGATGCCATTTATTATCACCCAGTTATGTGTATTTATTCTGTTACAGAAATAGCCCATGTTTTGGTCATATTCCAATCAGATCTGCAAAAAATTCAAATTCCAACTTGATATCATTGATACTTACTGATTTATTGGATCAATCCACTTCCTATCTCTTATAATGGGGAAATTTTTCAAAGTCGCACCAAATCCAGAATCAGATCCGGATCCAAATAATTTCAATACCTTGTGTTGACATCATCATAAAGAAGCTGTATACCAAGTTTGAAGTCAATCAGAACTGGAGTTTCGGAGAAGAAGACGATTGAAATGTTTTCCCCATACAAGCCCATGTTAAATTTTCCATAAGTTCCCGGATCCAGAAGATCCTGATCAGCATGTGGCCATTATGTTTTGGTCATCTCCCCATCAGGGCTGCACTGTAGAAATTTACACTGGATATCATTTATATTTACTGAGTTACTGCATCGATCCACTTCCTATCTCTTATAATGGGGAAATTTTTCAAAGTCGCACCAAATCCAGAATCAGATCCAGATCCAAATAATTTCACTAACTTTTGTTGACATCATCATACAGAAGCTGTATACCAACTTTGAAGTCAATCGGAACTGTAGTTTCGGAGAAGAAGACGATTGAAATTTTTGTAACGGACGACAGACAACAACAGATGACGACAGACGACGGACGCCACATGACAACAGTATCTTACGGCCTGTCAGCCGGTAAGCTAAAAAGTGGACAGAGCTACCTGTGGAGCCAAAAGGGAACATATTTAGCAGAAGTACAGAGCTGGGGTTGGGTAAAAGATGATGGGTGAGCTAATGCTAAAAGCTAAGTTACTGACACTGTGAAAAGGTCAAGATCAAACACAGTCATGATAGTGCAACCTAAAAAAAAAAAAAAAAACAAATATCAAGGCTTCTATTATCCCTAAAGCCCAATCTTGGAGCAATACTTTTAAGAAGGGCCACCAGAACACAGGGTCCAAGAAAATCAGATTAGACCATAATGACACCTGTTATTTTTAGTGAGAAATTCAGTGCAACTCCACAGGAGCCAGTCCTGTTTGGAACCCGAACCTAGTGTCTGTTAGTGTTATTTTACTGTAAGATGCTTCATTGGTTTCACAACAGCACTAAAATGACTCCAATGCAAACTTCATGTAAGCACACTAGCAGTAAAATGAAACATATGTGTTACTGCAGCAGTAAAACAAACCCCCAAAAAACTTCAGCTATAATTGTAAAACACTGACAGGGTCCATTAACTGCACAACTACACAGACTTCATCCTTCAAAGCCAGAGTGCTTCATAACTTTTGAGGCATTTCTGAGGACTCTGGTACAGGAGACACAGGACAAATTTCTGTCCTATTTGTTGCTGGGGTCCATGCAAAGGCTTAATAATTCAGCATTACATTACTCTTTAGTTTGATCAAACTATGCAGTTACATTACATTTTCATCATGGATATGCACAATTACCACTGATCACGGATATAGAAAATCTGTATTTTTTTTTTTTTTTTTGGACTTTTTCTTAATATATGCAGTCAGTATTTTTCATTGACATTGCACAGATGTACAAAAATAATCAAATTCTTTACTGTGATCCATGGGGCTCCAGCAAATAGTGACTCATGTAGTCAGCGCTCCACTAGAGAATAAGAAAAGATTGTGGTCATATAAAAAATGTTTCAACATAATGGAATAATCAGAGCTAACACATCCGTAGGACACACCATGTTAACCCACCACATCAGTTTAGTTTAGCCTGAAACCAAACAGATGAGCAACTTTTAACCTGGTCCTCATCACCTTATTTTACTTATAACCCATGGTCACTGCAAATTCCTCATAATCCACCATCATCATAGCTTAAGAAATTCAGATCTAATACTTTCTTTCAGTAAAAAATGACTGGACAAACAAGTCAAATGTAAGGTACAGCAAACCAGCAGTCAGATAATATCTGACCTCAGTGCCTCTACTTCTGAAGTCACTGCAGTGTTTAATCAAAGACCATCTCTGAAACAGCAATCTGTCTGCGTACAGATCACAGCAATGCGTGTACGGTTTCAGAAACACATTTCCCGCAAGCAAGCGCTGGTGTGCAACCTTCAATCCGTTGTGACTTATCAAGATTGGCTGAGACTCAAGTCAAACTCCACTCCAGCCGTTTAAACCCTTCTCCTGATTGTGGCTCTTCTCGATCCCCCCACCACACAACATCTCAAACAGCCCCCAGGGCCAAAAACACAAGATTAAAACCCTCTGAAGGCTTCAGCTCCTTCTATGGGCAGTGACGGCTCGCTGATCGCTGGTGGAGCCTGACCCCACCACCCTCCACCGACCAGGGTCCCCTTTCAGTTTGAAAGGCTGTCTGATGGCTCGCTAAGTGGGGGTTGGGTAGGAGGGTGGTGTTGAAGGCCTGGCAGGGGCAGCAGGGCAGGAGACAAGAGCTCACAGGGGCACTGAGGAGTGACCCAGGACTCGCCTCTGCAGAGACACATTTATTCATGACTAACCTGCTCAGTGGGCTGCGTCGCTCTGCAGGAACAACCTGCCACCGCTGTATGTCAGAGGTGCTTAAAAACCTGTGAACAAAAGACAGAGGACTCACTCAAAACAACCTGGCAACCTTTTAACTTCTGAACTTCCCCTTTGACAGAGTTACTGTACACTCACAGCCCACTGACAGGAAAATAGCGTCATTTCCACCCTTTGAATGAAACTACATCAGCAACTAACCAACATCACATCTGCGTTTACACCAAGACTGGGATGTACCAACAAGAGCTAATTTACTCACACGGCTGACTCATAGTCTTAAAGGTTTAGTATGAGACTGCATGCAGTTTACATTATCTACATGCACAGAACAGGACAGTCCCTGCTTGGATTTATTTAACCCACTAAGGCCCAGCGCTACTTTTGTGACAGTTCCCAAATTAATTTTTCTCTCTATTAAACCTTTTAACCATTTTCCTGTATGTAATCTGTTGATCATGTTGATGTTCATTAAAGCTCAGAGTAAATTCTAAACTTACTGAATTCGAAATCAGAAAAAACTGAAGAAAAAATGACATTTTCAACAATTATATCAATAACTGATCATAAACCCAGTGTGTCCATCCGCTGTCATTGATCCAACTCCATGGGTTTTACTGGTGAATCAATGTTGTAGAAGATGACGGTGTTTCCATGTTCACTACGGAGCCTCTGAACGTCTAAATGGGTCATATCTGATGACCATGAAAAGATGATAAACTGCATTTTACACCAATTATTTACATGTATTGATAGGATTAGCAGATCAACAGGTATTAAACAGTTTACATCAGTAGATGGTTTTGGTCGCCAGTGGCTGTTTGGGTCTTTATGGGTTTAGCAAATAGTCCAGATCCTTCTATTGGATATCTCCTGCTGTGAGTGATGTTTCAGCTGTTCTTTAACCGATGCAGTGTGGAGCTTCTTATTTCTTAAACAACCATCAGTTTGATAGAGAATATAAAGATTGGCCTGTGTTTCAATGGAAAAAAGTCATGGTCTGATGAGTCCAAACTGATGGATGCATCAGGGTGAGAAGGAGGATGAAGTGTTTACCCATCATGCCTAGTGCCTACAGAACAAACCTGCAGGGGCAGTGTTATGATCTGAGATTGGTTCAGTTTGGTCAGGTTTTGTTTCAGCAGTGTTATGTGTTCAATTAATGATGGCAATAAATGTTCTCTCATAGGCTTAGTTAAAGCTAATGCAAAATATTAGATTGTGAGGCTTTTTCAGGACAGGTTACACTTAATTAAACATGTGAATTGACAGTAAAGCTTGAGAAAGAGTGACATTTGGCTATATCCAAGATATCAGATTTTTTCTCCCCCACTGATTCTTTTGCTCATCAGGCACAACTCTATACAACACTAGCTTGAAAAACAACAACATTGTTCACAAATGTCAAACAACCAGCTCCCTGTACAAAACAAACTTAATGTAAGCACATGGAAATGCATGAATCTCACATCACATTTTGAAGGTGTCTTGCACCAAACTTTAATGTTAGCTTGAATATGAGAAATCAAACCCAAACCTCTTTTTTTTTTTCTTTTTTTTTTTTTTAACTAAACATAGATTCATTATTTTTCTGTGAACATAAAACATCATCATACCCATATTCAGACACAGGCAGGTATAGCAAAATGGATTAAATTAATAAATTACAGAAAACAAAACTGAAAAGTAACTCACCCAGAGAGCCTGGCTGTTCACTACATGAAGGTGAGGAGTCCATAAAGGAGGAAATATAAGGGAAGCACTAAGAATATGTTCAGTTAGGTCTAAAGGTCTTCTAATCTGTGTGTTTACTCTGAAAAAAATGATTTTGTCCCAAAAGCAGGTGTAAGAAAATCACAGTTTTGCCTTGGCGACTCTACATTCTTTGGTTAACAAAACAAACTGACCAGGGACTGTATGATTACTGAAGAGGAAACAGGTGAGTGTGGGTGGAGACTGGGCCAAAGGTGGGAACCTGTAGGTGAGTGGAGGAATGTGTGGGAGAGATGGGAACCCACAGAACAGGGAACTAGAAAAAAAGAAACTGGGGAACAGATGGAACTATAACAAGATTTAATTTAAAGGTTCGATTTATATAAATACATCAAATAAGTCATGTCAATACAAAATAAATAATGTGAATTAATGCTGAACTATAAATACAATGACTACATTCATACAATAGTTTGTCTGTTATCTTGTTTATGCTTTGATAACATTTTAAGAACATTTCTATTCTATGGTTTATTTCAGTAGCTAAGTAATTATTTTATGTTGATGAAAGGTTCGTTTATTAATTAATGACCAATTTATTTATTTTTCTTATCAATGAAAGAGGGCACTTTTCAGTTTATATTTTGCACACAAAATTAACTTTAAAAAATGTGTTATTTTATTTACACATATATATATATATATATATGTTATTTGTGTACAAAGTTTTGAAAATATAAACAGACACCTTTGGAACGGGAGCAAATTTTGCCTAATTTTTTTCAGTCAAAAATGCTGAAGTGAGAGTTGGGGGTACTTGGCTAAAAAGTATATTTCAAGGGGTACTACACTGTAAAAAGTTTGAGAAACACTGGATTATATGAATGAACTAACTCAGGACTCTTCTGCCTTTATACTATATTGAAATGAGCAGAAAACAAGCCTATTTAGCTGTGCTTTAACTACATGCACATTAGAGCTGATAAAACATGGCAGTGTATGACAATGTATCATCATTGTATGGATCATCAAAGGGAGAGGAGAGTACATACAGTCGTGGAAAAAATTATTAGACCACCCCTTGTTTTTTTCAATTTCTTGTTCATTTTAATGCCTGGTACAACTAAAGGTACATTTGTTTGGACAAATATAATATCAACAAAAATAGCTCATTAGAGTTTAATTTCAGAGCTGATATCTAACCATTTTCCATGTTTTCTTGATAATAACCAAAATCACTTCAGTTCTTACATCAATATCTATGGCATTGTACTGACAAAAACAGTGCTTTTAGGCATTCCATGTTTTCTTTTCTGTCTGTTTTAATCACATGATACACACAGGAGTTAGTATTTGATTGGATAGCCATTGTTTTTGATGACTTTTGATGGTCTAATAATTTTTTCCGCGCCTGTATTTTAATTATAGGGCTGCAGAATTTGGTGAAAAAGTCAATGTGATTTTGAATTAAGTTTATTTATTGGTCATTTAAGAAGATATACAGTTTCCAGTTGATCTTTGAAGCTCTAAGTGCAAAATATAAGAACAGAACAGCTTATAAAAATAGCAGAGGATAGAGGATATTCCCTATAAATAAAAGGATAGTTAATTTTAAGAGGCTGTGGTGCAGCTTTTGGTTGATGACAGTCCACCGAGTCTCTGAGCTCACACTGTGAAACCGGAGGTCATGCTCCTCTGCTTTTGAAGAAACCATCACTGAGCCACTTCATCAGAGGTTCCCTGCTCCTCCACATGTCCAGGCCGTGACCCCCCCAGCAGGAAACCTCATTCTCCGCCTGCCCAGCCCCTCGATCAGGACTGTCAAAACACCAGCCACCTGCTCGGAGATGCGGCAGCCGGCACACACTTCACAGACGACCGTAGACGAATAGAGGAGCTGCATCACTACAGATATAAGCATATGCACACTGTGGTTCATTCTATAATACTTGTCTTTTTTTCTATAGGTGCAGGAGCAGAGGTCAGGA
This sequence comes from Sphaeramia orbicularis, assembly GCF_902148855.1. Classification (NCBI taxonomy): domain Eukaryota; kingdom Metazoa; phylum Chordata; class Actinopteri; order Kurtiformes; family Apogonidae; genus Sphaeramia; species Sphaeramia orbicularis. Next base: position 30,234,456 of record NC_043960.1, on the reverse strand, counting down.
AGGTTTTTTTATTGGTCAAATCAAATAATCTTTTTAGGAGCGAATCCAGGTCCTGTCATGATACACTTGCTTCATTTTGGCATGTAATAAACCCATTCATATTTCGTAAAATGGTCATGGAAAAATCTTCAAAAAAGTCTTAAACAACGAACATTCATCTCTGTCAATTATTTTGAAAGTATCATGGAGAATGATGTAAAGCCGGGGTGTCAAAGTCATTTTAGTTCAGGAGCCACATTCAGCTAAACTTGATCTGCAGAGGGCCGAACCAGTAAAATAATAACATAATAATATATAAATAATGTCAACTCCAAACTTTTCTCTATGTTTCAGAGCAAAAAAAGTAAATTTACATTATGAAAAAGTTTACATCTACAAACTATCCTTTCAAACATTGTGAATAACATGAACAAACGGAAACAATAAGTGTAACTTTAACAATATTCTGCCTCAGTTTATCATTTACACATGTACATTATAACTTACAGATCACAGTGGATCTACAAATACACAAAAAATTTAGTAACAGGCTGAATATTGTGAAAATTGTACTTACTTCCCTTAAGACATTTCAGGTTGTTCATATTTGTTCAGGTTATTCACATTTTTTTGCAAAATTATACTTTGTTTTAATGTAAATACATGAAAATATTTACATTTTCGAAGAGAAAATTTTGGATTTGTCATTATTTCTATGTTATTATGATAGTATTTTACTGAATCCTGCCCATTTGAAATTGAATTAGTCTGAATGTGGAACCTGAACTAAAAGGATTGTTAATATCTGAGTGTAATTTTTGCATTTCACAAATTCATCCTAAGAGCCGGAACGGACCCTTTGGCGGGCCAGATTTGGCCCCTGGGCTGCATGTTTGACACCTGTGCTATAAAGGAAGAATGTCAATGTTTTTCTTGAGAGGCCATTATGGTTGAATAATTGTTCTGTTTTATTGTTCATTGTGTATCATGTATGTGTTTTATATAGTTCTGACTTGTATGTCTGCTGCCTTGGCCTGGTCTTCCTTGCAAAAGAGATTTCTAATCTCAATCGTTGCCTCGCAGCAAGCAGGTCCTGGGTTCGATTCCAGCCAGCTACTGATAGGTTAGTTGCTCAGCCTAAAATTGCCCATAGGTGTAAATGTGAGAGTGATTGGTTGTTTGTCTCTATGTGATGAACAGGAGACTCATGTAGGGTGTATCCCCCCTTCGCCCATAGGTAGCTGGGATAGGCTCCAGCACCCCCCACGACCCTAGTGAGGATAAAGCAGTTTCAGAAGATGAACAAATGAAATCATATATATATATATATATATTTTTTTTTTTTTTTTTTTTTTACCAAGATAATGCATGGTTTTGGCCACTGCCTATAGATCTGTGTGAACTGTCTGTAACTTCTGAATGAACTAAAAAATTCGGTTGTTGAAGATATTACCATTTTTGCTTCATTGGATTTCATTCAGATGCGGATAGACTTGATTTACTGTTTTAAGGAATGTCTTTAGATGTAATCACTCTCACAACAGAGTTTAACAGAAGAAACCATGTTTTGGATGGGGGATGGGCCAGTCGTCATGATTCATGCTGACATTATGAGAGGATAATTACATTAAAAGCTTGCCTTGGGCAGCTTTAAATTCTTGCAAACAGAGTTACTTTAAAGCAACCCTTTTTTCATTCATATTCTCTAATTCACCTTTGATGAGTTATTCCTTCCACCTGTGGTGTTTCCATATATCCGCTCAAATCTGACCGTCTGCACCTGATTATTTTCCCATAAATCTCCACCCAACACAGAGCACTACATCATCAGGCCTCTCGTCCACATTTCCCAAAGGAGATCATTAACTTTTCCTTGCAAACAGAATGATGACTTATCCCTTCAGAAAGGAATTGATGGCTGAAATAATTTGATTTCAATACCCATTTAAAGTCAATTTAGCTGCTGACAGTATGATGTATTTTCAGGTGTATGGATATCAGCTGCACAAACAGTGTGTTAGTGTAGGATGAATAATGTGGAGGAAATGGGATCTCAGGAGAGGAACTGTGACCTGACCTTCTATCAAAACCAATGCCGACAGTTATTTTATGTAATTTTACTTACAAGCTACTACTTCTATGTGACTTGAGAGTCAAAAACAACATGTACTGTGTTTTATAGAGCAAAGTGGATGAGTGACGAAGGGATGGGAGCCGCCTGCCAAACCTCACATGCGTCTTCAGTCATGGCCAATTACAAGTGGCAAAGAAACTGGCAGCTGATGTTACGGCGCAGGCAGGCACAGACAAAAGCATCCTGACAAAATAACCCTGATTATCAGTGTGTGCAACGAAAACCGAACATTACCCTGCAATCAGCGCACAGCCTGAGGTCAGGCCCTGACAGAGCTCATGCCATACCTCCCAGGATCTGTCTGACGGAGACACCGCCGCTCCTGCTATCAAGGAGTCTCACAATAGCACCCAAGGACCTGATACCTTAATGTGGCTTTGTTCAAGAAGACCTTTTGTCACTGACTCCATCAGCCCCCTGGGGTCCGGCTGTGGTGTGGAGGTGACATAGGGTCACTGTTGTCCTGGGTGGCCTCTGGTGGTTCTGCTGTCATCCTGCTGGAGGCAGCGTTCATGTGGCCATGACGTCTAACCAGGCTTATATTCCTGTGTCCTCAGAACATGTAACCTCCAATTCTCAGGATGTTCAGCACTGAACTTCACACCATGAAGCCAAAACAAGGCATGTAAACCCAACAGTTCACATCACACAGGGTAATTCACAATAACAGTAATGTTGGCGTAACTGGGACCAGACGCTGTCATGACCACTTGTAGACTGTACCTTTAAGATCTGGTTTTTCTTTTGTACCTTCATGGGTCAGTTGCATGCTAAAATAATTTATGAACTATGCTTTTAAACATCAGGGTTTCTGCAGGTATCAGCAAATCTAATTAAATGCTCTTTAATGCCCTTTTTAATGCCGCTTTAAACAAATTTAATGCCCATGTCCAACTGCAGATACAGTTTTATGTATAGTTTTATATATACATGGTGGTTTACTGTTGACAGGCTTTAACCAGGTTCTGAATAGTTCCTCCTCCAGTCACTTCTGCTGAAAGCTGCATTTTCCCATTTTTCCAACATTTGCTAATATTCCCTCCATTCTTTCGCCACAACATGAGCATTCTCACTACACATTGTATCCCAAGGTGTTGTGACTTCATGTATCGGCCATAAACAATAGCCAACTCTGCTTGTCAATCATCACAGTATACTTCTGATCAAAATGATGAAATGTTTATATAATCAAAATAAATCGTGAATATCAATGCTTTTTTTTCATTAAGTGTATTTAATTTTTTAATGCCTCTGGACATTGAATTTAATACTTTTTAATGCTATTTACGGCCTTAAATTATTTCACAAAATATATTTAATGACTTAATGTTTTTAATGACCTGCAGAAACCTTGAAAATTGTGTGGACTCCTGAACAAGCTCATACTAGTATTATTATTAGGCCTCGTAACTGGTCCATGCACAAAAGCTTTTATAGATGAAAAGCAGTTTTAATGATGTATATTTGTATTATTTTTTATTCTTATTCATGTGTGTATGCATGCATGTGTGTGTGTGTGCCTGTCTATCTATATAAATGCAGAACATACAACTCTGAATAAATCTGTAAATCTGTATCATACAAATGCTGATGATGCAAGTTTATCCTGGCAGTACATTTTGGACATGTCAGCCCCCCCCCCCAGTTCTCTTTTTATTATCTTTTATAATCTTTTTAATCATCTGAAAATTGTAACTGAATCACACAGCAATACGTCTGTGACTCTATAGACAACACAGATAAGGATGATTGGTCCTCCCTCAGCAATACAAAACATGTAATTTATCCAATATAAAACTAAGAACTAAACTCCCTAGAACAGGAATGCTGGGGGGCACATTTGTGATTTGACAAAATTAAAAGAAAAAAAAACCATTGATGCAAAAGGGCTAAAAAGGAAAAAGGGGTGAAATGGACAAAAGACGGACATGTCGGTTTCATTCTAGAGTACACTCAAAACAAACCAAAGTATATGAAACATGAGTGAGAGCTGTATTTCAGAAGAAATCCACAGTTTTGGAGCCCTAATGAAGCAAACAGTGAAGTGATCTGATGAACAACAGTTGGTGCTAAACAGTGAGAAGAACTCTGTGAAAATGGCATCAGTTAGCACTCTGCAAAAATTAAAATCTTACCAAGTGTAGTTTTCTCATTTCTAGTCAAAATATCTCATCACACTTAAAATAAGACATAATCACCTAAAGAGTAATTTTTCAGTGAGATATAAGAACTTATTTTTAGACACTTGATCTTAAAAATCTTATTTGAAGAAATCTTACCAAGATAATTTTCACTTGTTCCATTGGCAGATTTTTTTGCTTGAATTAAGCAAAAAAAAATCCTGAATTACGAAAAAAAAAAAAAAAAAAAAAAAGTCTGCCAATGGAACAAGTGAAAATTATCTTGTAAGATTTCTTGAAATAAGATTTTTAAGATCAGTTGTCTAAAAATAAGTTCTTATATCTCACTGAAAAGTTACTCTTTAGGCGATTATGTCTTATTTTAAGTGTGATGAGATATTCTGACTAGAAATGAGAAAAATACACTTGGTAAGATTTGGATTTCTGCAGTGCAGTTTATCACTACTGAAAACACGTTATCAGACTTGTTTTAGTCTAATAGCCTTGTTAAATGTGTGCCTGGTGAATGCTTATTAAATAAAAACCCTCTAGTTAGTTATGTACATGGTGGGGAAGCAAAATTTACAATGAGCATTTAGTTGTTTTTTCTCAGCAGGCACTACGTCAGTTGTTTTGAAACCAAACATATATTGATGTCATAATCATACCTAACACTATTATCCATACCTTTTCAGAAACTTTTGCCCATATGAGTAATCAGGAAAGCAAACGTCAAAGTGTGTGTGATTTGCTGAATGCACTCGTCACACCAAAGGAGATTTCAAAAATAGTTGGAGTGTCCATAAAGACTGTTTATAATGTAAAGAAGAGAATGACTGCCTCAAAATATTTTAAATTTGGCTTCCCCACCCTGTAAATATGTATTTTCTCATTTGATACTGGTAACATGAACTCACAGTATGAAAGTAGCAAAGTGCAAAAATGAAAATCATAATAATAATTCCTGTCTTATGAGTTAAATGATGACATACAGTTCTATCAACATAACTCTGGCAAGTCAGTGATAACAAAACTGAAGTAGTACATTAAAAAAAAGAAAAGAAAGTGCAGACTCCAGGTCAGCTGAGGGTGAGACCTCGAGCATAAACTGCAAACTGAGCAGCACTGAGATGATGCATTTATCAAGAGGAAACACATTAAGTCACTTTTACTGATGTGCAACATGTTCCTGTGTCAGCTTTTTTGCAAATCAAAGGGAGGCTGTGATGCTTCAGAAATACGAAGAGTAATTTATACTAGCACCAGGAGTTTGGACCTATAGAAAACATGTGCCTCCACATCTGCACAACGGCCTACTTTCAACTATCTGCATGTGTGTGAAAGTGTGTGTCAAATACAGGCTGAGACAGAAGATAAAACACTGAGAAGATATGAAAGATGCCTGTTAAAGTGTTTTTCTGTGGATGATTATTGGACCAAGATTATTAAAAGTTGTAAAAAAAAAATGGTTGGAATGTAATATTATTTCCATTACTTTAACCAATGAACTTCAGTAGAGTGTGGTTCAGCTCCAGTTAAGACAGAAAATTATGAATCTTATTATTAATATTTTAATTTACCACTTAAAGACTTAAAGCTATTTTTTGGTGACTTCCAAATGGATTTTTCTCTACATTTAATCTTTCCTCAGTAATTTATCACCATTTACTACAATATCATCCTCTTCGTATTGCATTTTTCTGTGAAATGCAGGTATTATTCACTGTGTCAACAATCCCATATGGTCTAGCAGTTAGGATTCCTGGTTTTCCCCCAGGTTCGACTCCTGGTATGGGAACTCACCTTTAACCCAGTACAATGGGAATGAAATACAATATTCTCTGAGCTTGTAATAACAATTCAATATTTATTCAAACACAAATGCACTACTTATATAGACTTGTTCATAGATAAACATACTGTTAAGATTGTGTCTATTCATATTTTATGTCTATTTTTCTTATTTTACTTTTTAGTTTTTGTAAGTTTATATTCACTCTATTCTTATTTTTTTACGTATTGGTTTTTTATTCCTATTTTTGCACTGATTGGAGAAGCACTTCTAATTTCATTGCATACACAATGATAATAAAAGCTATTCTGATTCTGATGTTATTTACTAATCATATAGATGCTCATAAAAGTAAATTAAGATTATTATATCAAAACAGACAAAAAAGGAAGAAAAAAATTACTTTTGCACCAAAATATATCATTAACTAAATTTTAAAACAAATGTCTAAAACCACTGTCATGTCAAACTACATGTGTTTTCCATTACTTAATGATTAATTGAATAATATTAGTTTAAATTCTTATTGGTTTATTATTATAATTATAATAATAATAATTATTATTATTATATAATGAGGAAACCCAAGACCTTTAGGAACTGAAAATGAAAGGAAAAAACTATGACATCAGCATGATTTAAGAAACCACTGTTTACTAAATGTCCTATAGTGTTAAGGGTTCATGGTGTTTTCTGAGGACTGACTCCAGATCCAAACCACTACCTTGGTTGAGGACATTTACAGGAGAATAAACCTAGCATAAATGATTTAATAGTGGGGGAAAACTACAGGACCTGTGAAAACTTGTATGACATGGGAAGAACCTGCAAAGCAGATCCAGAAACGTCTTAAATACTGGAAAAGTCCCCCTGAAAGTTTTATTCAAATCAATCAATAGGATGTTAAAAAAAAAAAAGTTAATGATGTAGCACAAATCAGGTCATTAATCTGAAATTATTTATTCAGTCTTTAGAAAAACCAGGATATGTTTCTTAACAGTTTGAATAGGGGTGTAACGGTACAGAAAAACAGGGGTCTTCGGTTCAATTCATTTTCGGTACAGTGATGGAGACCAGTGTGTGTGTGGGGGTGCGCTCTGGAACTATGACATCTCAACAAATATTGTTCAGTCACTTGTGCATTAACAGGCACCCCGTGTTACGTATTTCTGAATGTTCAATCTTCGTCTTGGGTTATGGCAAACACTGTAATTTGCTGAGTGTTTTTGAATGCCTCACAGTATTCGCTGAGGTGCTGTGAACTTGACAGTAACACCACAGCAGAGGCACGGTGAAGGAGAAGAGGAGCAGGTTCACTTGATTTTGCCAACTTGAGTTAAAAACTAAAAACTTTTTAGCTATGAAGGAACTCTTTTGTGCCACAAAACTGCAACATACTGAAAACCGAAAATGAAACCGAACATGCTTCGAATGTCCAACCAAGTTTCTGTGCCTCTGTTATACTCTCGTTGTCATGTTCTGGTTTCTTTGCAGCGTCGCTCCTGAATGTACAAAGAGGAAACCCTGCACATGGGTTCTACTTAAGGCCATCCTCTGCTTCCCGAGTGTTTGCATTCTTCACATAGGCTACATGTACAGGGTGGGGAAGCAAAATTTACAATGAGCATTTAGTTGTTTTTTCTCAGCAGGCACTACGTCAATTGTTTTGAAACCAAACATATATTGATGTCATAATCATACCTAACACTATTATCCATACCTTTTCAGAAACTTTTGCCCATATGAGTAATCAGGAAAGCAAACGTCAAAGAGTGTGCGATTTGCTGAATGCACTCGTCACACCAAAGGAGATTTCAAAAATAGTTGGAGTGTCCATAAAGACTGTTTATAATGTAAAGAAGAGAATGACTATGAGCAAAACTATTACGAGAAAGTCTGGAAGATACTATTAAAGAAGAATGGGAGAAGTTGTCACCCGAATATTTGAGGAACACTTGCGTAAGTTTCAGGAAGCGTGTGAAGGCAGTTATTGAGAAAGAAGGAGGACACATAGAATAAAAACATTTTCTATTATGTCAATTTTCTTGTGGCAAATAAATTCTCATGACTTTCAATAAACTAATTGGTCATACACTGTCTTTCAATCCCTGCCTCAAAATATTGTAAATTTTGCTTCCCCACCCTGTATTCATTTGGTACATCTCCGGTATTGAAGCGAAGGCCCCAAACCGAAACCGTTGGGTACAAATGAGTGCACCGTTACACCCCTAGTGTTGAACAGTGCATATATGACTGGAATTGTCCAAAAAGCTGCACATCATTTCCAAAAACCAGTGATGTCCAAACAAAACATTTCTAACCATCTGTCTGGGCTTGAACCCTACCATTGCTGCTTGCTTCTATATTTGTATAAATGATGTGGTAATGTGAGCTACATGAACTGACTGACGTCTTGCTTTTTTCACTAAATTTCAGTGCAAATTCATTACAAAGTATTTTGCAGGGATCCCTCTGATATGCCTTTTAAGACAGGTAAAGACAGATGCATGGGTTGTGTCTGCAGGAGCCCCCACGTCTACCACCGGGGAGTGCAGCTTTTCACATGGGACTGCGCTGTGTTCCTGGTGCACATGTACTGTCAGTGGGAATAAGACAGAATGCAACCTGAGCCTGTACAGCTACACTCTGCTGAAGACCGGGGTGCAGCCTTCATCCAGCTCCAGGATTAATTAAAACAAAATGATGGTCTGGGACGATCGGCCGGGTCACGTTTCACACATGAAAAGAAAGCGGTGAGATGAAAACCCCGTCTGCAACCGGAGCCGGCCGGGCCATTGTTTTTTGAATGTGGATGCTGTCCCTCGGTGTCCTCACCGTTCCCATGTTGTCATCCTGGGGCCACCTACGTAGTAGTGAGGGGCTTCTGTTTGTGTGCGCTCACCCAGTGACCCGACACACAGCCTGAGAACTTGTCCAGGTCAAGGATCCTCTTTTAATAGTGACCACCTGCTCCTTATGTCCATAGCAAAGCTGTTTGTGATGTCACACTTTCTAAATCTGTTTGCTATTTACTGCGCTGATACAGTACACAAGCAGGATGAAAGCTGCTGGCACACGCTCTCATTGTGTTGTTTGTTGTCACATATTTATCATGCTTCACTCTGACAGGGCATGTTTATTGTTTTCTGATATAAAGTCTATAAAACATGTCATCACTCGCACATTCACACACAAGGTGTTCATGCTGCGTTTGTCGTGCTGTTGATCATTTTTAGATTTGGACTGATTCACTGGTTTTTGCCTCAGTTTAGTTTACATCCCATGGTCCATATTCACACATGCTAGCATAGCCTCTTAAGCCCAGTTGCCCCTGGTACCAGAGGTAGCCACAGTTCTGTCTATGTTGCCACGGTAATGCTACACGACGCTTGTAGCAATATACAGGGTGACACAAAAAAACGGGAACTTTTTAACAATCCAATAAAACCAAGAGTGATGGAAGAAAAATATTTTATTCATAGTAATTGAAACCTTAGAACATATCATTTAAGAAACAATGATGGAATTTTCATTTTTTTTAAATTACTTCCTGTAGATGGCGTCCTCCTGTATGAATGCATTCTTGAAATCTGCTGTTGAGATCCTCATTGACCGCTGCAACATCTCAGCTGGGATACTGTGAATTTCATCCTGAATTCTCTGTTTTAACTCATCCAGAGTTCTTGGTCGAGTCGTGTACACTTTACTCTTGAGATAGCCCCACAAGAAAAAATCACAAACGGACAAATCTGGCGATCTAGGGGGCCAGGGAACGTTACCGAATCTTGATATCACACGGTTACCGAACAATTCTCGCATAGCCGCCAATGGTTACTAAAATGGGGGTGTGTTTATTTGCTCAAGGTCACTGTCTCGCATTGCTGCCACTTGCTCATGTCTGCCAATACGCACTTCAAAAATTCCCGTTTTTTTGGGTCACCCTGCAATTTTTAAAAAATGAAAATTCCATCATTGTTTCTTAAATGGCATGTTTTAAGGTTTAAATTACTATGAATAAAATATTTTTCTTCCATCACTCTTGGTTTTATTGGATTGTTAAAAAGTTCCCGTTTTTTTGTGTCACCCTGTACAAACACTATTGAAGCACTCTGACTGGAAGAACATACGCTAAAAACTCAACAAACACAATCCGAACAAGCACTTAAATAGGCAAATATCTAAAACAAGCTAACAGTCTGAGACCAGTGTATGTCATGATGAGATAAACTTTGTGCCGCTAAGCTAACACTACGCAGATCCAACAATACAAGTATTATTTCTCTAACACTAAAACCCACTGAATAAGACAAAGAATAGCAAAAATAAAGAACACATCATGGCACAATGATTACAAATTTTGTGTTACCGCTGTTTTCTGGTGATAACTTGGTCTAAATGAATGAAACTTCTGCTATTGGCTAATGCATTGTTTTGTGTTATATTTAAATGATTCTGACTTAAATGGCCCAGGGTTTAACAGAATAATGTCATACTACTGGGTTTTGTATAAACACAGGGAACTGACCATGTTAACATTTCACTGCTTCCATAATGATTAACCACTAAAAATACAATGGACTATGAAAAAATACTGTTGCTACTTGACGAAGCTAACAGTAGCCGTCATTCACTTTGTAGCTAACATGCTCAGTACAACATATATTTCAGTGAAAGGTTCATAAATTCAACCCAACAGTATAAGAAAACCCACACTGCATGGAGGCTTCTTAGTGAACAGCCCAAGTGCTAACCACTACACCATCACACACTGTGTTCATGTAGAACAGTGGTTTCTGAACCTTTCCAGCTCCAGACCCAAACTATCTGTTCAATGTTTCATCGGGACCCAAGTTCACAAAAAATACACCATGAACTGTCACATTTTCTGACAATCTTTTAGCACTGAAAAAGTAATGTTTTTCTTTGTTTGTTTTGTTTTTATAGTTTTTGTCTTGATGCGTCTTTTTAATTCTTCCTATCTACTTGTGCCTTTTACATTATTTGTATCTTTTTGTATCAGTTGAATTCTTTCCACTTTGTTACTTTTTTACAACTGATTTGCCTTTCACATGGCTCTGGTTAGGTCTCTATCTACAGAATCATTTACTATTGCCATATATTATTTCTCTTCTATTACTGGGTGAGCCAGTTAAAGGCAGACTTAGGCTACGTTCAGACTGCAGGTAAATGTGGCCCAAATACAAGTTTTTTTGCCCACATGTGACCTGTATCTGATCTGTTAAAGACAGTTTGAACAGCACTAATCTGATTTTTTCAAATCCGACCCAGGCCACTTTCAGATGTGGTCCTAAATCTGATACATATTTTAAATTTTGCAATATCGACTTCAGTCTGAACGGCCAAGTCGCATTTATCCGACCTTTACACCATTAAAATGCGACAAGTGTCACAATTCTGCATCCCAGGAGGAGGAGCGGTGGGAAAAACATATTTACTTCTGTAAACACAGTGCATTACTGCGTGATCATGTATCACATCAGGACCTCTTTTGTGCATGTGGGTCACTTCAGGGTCGCATTCAGTTCATATTCAAAACTAACAGAAGTCACATTTAATATGTAATATGAATGAACACCCAAAAAAATGGATTTTCACCCAAAAATCCAAATTATGCATGAAGATCTGCTGTCTGAAAGTAGACTTAGTGACATGTCTTCATTTGAGTGTGGGTTATTTTTGATAATGATCATATTGATAATTATTTAGTATTTTCCATTTTCCTGACTCCAGGACCTCCATATTCTTTGTTTTTATTGTTTTAGTTGTTATTTCACTTTCATCGCCTTTACATTTAAATGGTTTGACAAAATGGCACTAAATTCAACACAAACATTTGGACTAAAAGAGGAATGGAAAAGATTTTTCTCATCACTGGTCAAAGGTTTATCTATGATTAAGTAAGGGTTTTTTATTTTTAACAATCAAACTCTACAAGTAGCTCAGAGCTCTGAAAGGTGCAGCTTTAAGTCTTATTGATATACTTCAAGGATTTCCGTGGTTTGAAGACAACACAGATAATATTCTCATCAGTGAGTCATGGCAGAAAAATGTCAGCTGAGAGGAAACCAAGTGAAAGAGGCTCAGTTGTTTGATTAATTGGTGAGTAAATTACAATCAAAGTCTATGTGAATCATCTCCAATTGTTCCAACAGTGTGTTTTTATCAGCATCAGTATCTGAGCTTTGCATGACTGCTTCGACGGCAGAATTCCAGGTATTTTGTATTTCAGGACAACTCTGTCACAACCAGCACATGTTCCTGATCCAACTTGCAGGTTAAATGATTGAGCTGCTCTTGCTACAGGCGATATGAGTCTTCATACAGGAGCTCTGCAGCTCTGTGATTAACATTAAATGAGTGGAAATGTGATTATTGTGCACATCAGGCCCGGGCCGTTCAGGTTCAGGGTGGTTCACATGTAAAGACACACAGGGTGTGTTTAAGCCTGAGCTGAGCATAAGGTCACACCTGAGTCCAACATGGAGGTGTCCTGTTCTAGTACCCTGACTTTTGATTGAGCTGGAAAAACATTATTGGGTCCGATGAAGCGGTAACACGTGGACACATTTTGTGCTCAACAGTCTCTGTCATGTAAGCAGAGTAACTTACATGGATGTATTATACATATTTGAGTAGGTATTTATAAGCACTTTAACATTATGTATAACAAAATTTGGGGAGATAAAATTTTTAGGTGAAAAATGTCAAATTACTGCTCTGTAAGCTTCATGCAAACATTCAAAACATGCGGTTCTCGACAGAAATTGATACGAAGTAGGACAAAATCTTTTAGATATTATGTTCAGTTATGCTGAAAATAAAGTTTGGAGTAAAATATTGAAAAGTCTCGGTTTTATTGACATTAGCAGGTGGTCACATGTGGACAGGTTGCCATAGTAACACGTGGATGACTCTTTACCCTTGTATGCATCACCCAAAATGTTAACTTATTTTTTAAAACAACAAGTCAGATATAATCCCAATGCTTTATTTAATGTATTTAAAACTAACAGTGTTATTTACAACTTGTGGTGGTCGATACTGACATAGGTAAACTACAAATAAAGAGTTATTTCTCTGTAACAGTTCACAGATAGTCTTTTTAAATGTGACACATTGAATACATTTTCAAATTTTTTAGATGTAATTTTTTTGTGTCAATTTCAAGCTATATTTTTTATGTCTGAGGCATGGCTATGGTGTAAAAGTACAATTAGCTTTTTTCTTTAAAAAGGATGACAGTTCCATAAAATAGAGATCTTTAGCTAAAAAATTTGTCCACTTGATAAATGATGTGTGCAACGGTTGGTCGGTAGGTAGGTAGGTAGGTAGGTAGATAGGTAGATAGATAGGTAGATAGGTAGGTAGATAGATAGATAGATAGATAGATAGATAGATAGATAGATAGATAGATAGATAGATAGATAGATAGATAGATAGATAGATAGATAGATAGATAGATAGATAGATAGATAGATAGATAGATAGATAGATAAACCCAAGGGAAATTCACGATGACGTTCACTACTGCTTGATCGGACCCTATTATATTTATATTTATTATATTTAGCGGACTTTATTATATTTATAGGCCTTTTTTCAGCTTTGTGACAACACATAATCCAGCTAATATGAGTCTTTTAAAGAGTCACAGAGTTCACTATGTAAAAATCATGCATCTGTTGAAGTGAGTGAACTCCATTTCTACAATACAGCCCGATCAAGTGGTAACACGTGGACACATTTTGTGTTCAACAGTCTCTGTCATGTAAGCAGAGTAGGGATGTAACAATATGAAAATGGCATAACACGGTTATTGTGACCAAAATTATCATGGTTATCATTATTATCGCGATATTGTTGAAATTGTGCTCAACATGTTGAAAAAGTGCTTATAAACACACTGAAATAATTTAACCAAGTTGTATTTTGAAAAATAAATAAATAAATAAAATTAAATAATAGCCACAATCTACTCTCTGGTGGCAGAAACATTAAAATATTAACATGTAAACAATCAAATATACAAATGTGCATTAAAGATGTCACCTTAGGGGCACTGTTTGACCATTTTCCAGATCAAGTTTGAGTTGTTTGAGTTTCTTTTTCATAGATAGATAGATAGATAGATAGATACTTTATTAAACCCAAGGGAAATTCACGATGATGTCCACTACTGCTTGATCGGACCCTATTATATTTGAATATCTGGAATATCCATCATTGAATATCACACTTAACAAATTTTACAAGATGAAAATGATGCGAAAAATGCAATAAAGTGAAAAAAAGTCACAACAAAAATGAAAGCTAATAAAATGAATGTGAAGGTAACAATGGAGTGAAGTTAATATCCATTATTTTCCAGAATCGTCTGGATGTATTAATTTGACATGAGCTTCAGTTGATGTCACACAGAAGCGCTCTGTTGAAATGTTTTCCAGAGGTCTACTTTTAACTCTTATCCTCTGAATACATTGCTTCCTGTTGTTTGATTTGGAGACGAGAAGGTTGTGTGTGATGAGACGTTAGCATAAGAGGTTTCACTGAGCTTGTTTTGTCCACACTTAGTGCTAATTCCACAGATGAGTCGTAAACAGCCCTGCCTTCACCGTGAGTCACTGCAGTGTTAAAGTTTCCTCCTCTCACTCATAAACATGGAAGAACTGCTTGACCTTCATGTGAAAAGGCTGCTGTAGCTGTTTAACACAAGACCATGTGACGGTGTGAACAACATGATTACACAGACGCCAGCTGCTCCACCGCTGACTTACCGGGTGTATATCCCATTAATCCTCCATTTGACACTGTGATATATGTCACACATCTCACTTCTTTAACCGCAGCACACTCCATATTTTATTTTAAACCTAAATATCTTCATCATCGTCTGTTAACCCATACAGACCCAAACAACCACTGGCGACCAAAACAATTTACTGATCTAAACTGTTTAATACCTGTCAATCCATGTCAATAATTGGTGTAAAACACAGTTTGTCATCTTTTCATGGTGATCAGATATGACCCATTTGGGCATTCAGAGGCTCTGTAGTTACCGTGGAAACACCATCATCTTCTACAACATTGACTCACAAGTAAAACCCATGGAGTTGGATCAATGACAGTGGATGGACACACTGGGTTTATATTCAGTTAATGATGAATATTGTTGAAAAAGGCACATTTTCTTAATTTTTCTCAGTTTCTGATGTTAAGACAATTTTTTTTTAAACTGAGCTTTTAAGAACATCTACATGATCAGCAACTTAAATATGGAAAAATACAGAAGATAATTTTATAATAGATGGTGATAAATCACTTAAGAAAGGTTCAATAGAGAGAAAAAAAACATTTTGGAACTACCACAAAAGTAACTCTGGGTCTTTATGGGTTAATAGATGTTAGACTTGTTAATTTTATTCCTATTTTTTTTCTTATCCTATTCCTCTGTGTTGCCTCTATAGAAAAAACACCAATTTTCTTTAGAAAGTTGCATAAACCAGATTCTAATTTGTCATTTTAGAAGACATTCAGTCTGTCAAACTTATGTTAGTTCAGTTCACTTTCAGCCCAATATGACCTCAAGTAGGTTAGACAAGGAAAATTATATAACATAATAATAATAACATAATACATCAACAAACTGTCCTTTAAAAAAAAAAAAAAAAAAAAAGAATTACATGTACAACCATAAACAATGTGAAATTCCAAAAGAAAAATAAGTGTGATTTTAACAGCATTCAAGGTTCATTTTATTGTCATTCATTCCATGTTACACACGAAATGTCTCAACTTATCATTTATAAATGTGCATTACGATTTACAAATCACAGTGGATCTACCAAGGCGCAAACCATTTAGTAACAGACATAAGTGTTAAAACTCTACTTGCTTAATATATTTCAGGTTGTTCATATTAGTTCAGGTCATTCACATTTTTTTAAAGGATAGTTTGTAAATGTAAACATTTTCATGTAATTTCAGGTTTTTTGTTGTTTTTTTTCACTAAAACTAAGAGAAAAATTAGAGTTGTCATTATACGATGGTATTTTACTGGTCTGACCCACCTGAGATCAACCTGGGCAGTCTGTGACCCTGAACTAAAATTATTTTGACATCCTTGATTTTAATATCTGAGTGTAATTTTTGCATTTAACAAATTTATCCCATTGGCCGGATTCAACCCTTTGGTGGGCCAGTTTTTAGCCCGTGGGTCGTATGTTTGACACCCCTGGTCTAGTGTTCTTTTCTTCAGATCAGTGCAAAGATCACAGGCTGATTAACTCATTTGTGTCCAGTTGTTGACTGGTTTATGAGCCTATAACTTAAACATTTAACCAGAGTTGTCTCCTGTTGATAAGGCTGAACTGTTGAAGGTCCTGCACATCACTGTCCTTCAGTTGTTTCCTCTAAAGTTTACAGTGTCTCTGCTCCACTGTGTAACGTTTCTCCAGCAGTATTAACATTACACAACAACTTCATTAAAGTGAGACCAATGCATTTTGGCCTAAGGTCCTCATAAAATACTTACAGCTGCATTTAAAGTGTTGGTCGGACTTTAATAAATTTGTTCTATACTCTACAGGTGCTGCTGGAGTTCTTGACCTAATGTTAGTTTTTCCATCTCAACAAACCTTGGAAGAAGGGGAAGTTGTACCAGAATGTTCTATTTCTATGTGCTGATAATAAAGCAATCGACAATTATATAATAACATCTAACAACACATGTAGCAACACATATTGGGCAACAGTGTTTGTTGCTCAGTAATTGGCTGTGGGATTGGTTGATCAATGCCTGTGTCATCTATGATCATTTTATTTCCAGATATGAGACAATAATTTCTTTTTTTGTCCTGGCAGACACCTACAGCTGTGGATAAGGTCTTTCCATCTCCCCTCAGACCTCCTTGCTGATGTAGAAGTGCTAGTTCACCTGAGTACTCCTTTTTTAAAATTATTATAATTACACTATTTTACACATACTGTATGATGTTTGTCAGATTAAAGGATAATTTTACAAAGAAAGAACTAAAGGAAGTTGTAGTTTTCTTTAAAATTGTCAAAATACATAAACACTATACACCCAAATATCATGGTCACGTCTTTGTAATTTCCTCTGTTCATCATGTGTTCAGAGACACTAGGCGCTTTTCCATTGACCCTGAAATTGCACAAGTATAAATTTACCAAATGGAAAAATGACAATTTCGCCAAAACTCTCGTTTTTCTATTAAAATTTTTTGCTCTGGCAAGAGGTGGTTATTCAGGTGTACTGCAATTAGTATATCATGCAACACTGCAATGGAAAGACCTTTTTCTGTAACTAGTTCACATAAATTAAAAAAAAAAAAAAAAAAAACAGATGTTGATGGATGTTACAAGCGAAGAAGAGTTTTAGAAGAAACATGGTGCAGTATGTGTGGACATGCCAGGAAAGTGAGTAATTTTTAAACTGATTATGGGGTAGAGGGGTAATATATAATAATAATGAATATATCTGTAAATTACCGTGATATTTATGTTTGTCGCCATGTTTATGGAATGACTTCTTGTGTCATCTCGCAATAATAAACAAATCATCGCATTTGTGATTTAATGGAAGAAGCGACATTAAGCACTTCTGTTTTTTCAACATTTAGTAAATATCAGTAAAGTTTTGCGCAGGTGTTCAATGGAAAAGCGACTACTGATGATGTCTCTGGATCTTCAACTTATTTTTTCACTTCGCTCTTTAAGAATGAGGTGAAATATGACAAAGTAATTGTCATATTAGTAATTAAGTTTTGGTGTTGGTGATATGTATCCTTGTATTGCAATCTCATTTGCCCAGGTCATGGTCCATCATTGATAGTTTTTGAAGTTCTGACTGGACTGAATGGTTTGGTTCTTGATAGAATAAAACCAGTCCAGTAGAACTTTGAAAACTAATAAGGTTGAAGCAGTCCATTAAGCTGCTTCCACACACAAATAGATGCTACTTTATTATTTTTACCATAAACTGTGACTTTGTTGGATCATAAAATTGTCCTTTAAAGTGACAAACAATATATGACACAATTCAAAAAGTCAAAAAATTGTTTGTTTCACCATCAACCATCTTTTTTCTCCGGTCCCATGAGAACAAGAGGAGAGGCTGGACAACTCTACACTGTCCTCCACAGCTTATAGACTTTATTATGTATATGTTTTAGTTTAATACTGTTAAAATAAAATTATTCAGTTAATTTTAGTGTTTATTTTGTCACAGCCCTGAGTCACAAACTGGGGGCTTATCCAGAGATAGACATAAAACGCAACAAATAAACAGAACTGATTTAATACTGATTCTAAGTGTCCATCATTTCTGTTTCTAAGTTTTGTCCCAAAAATACTTCACTCTATAATAGGACTCTTTCCAGTACTTCACATGCAGTAGTGAAGCTGTTGTCAAAGCCAGTCATAAACTAGGTCAATACTGCAGTAAAACGCTTGGTCATCAAGAAAGCTGTTGAATTACGCAGAGGCTTTAAAGTCCCTAATGGTGGTATTTTAATCTTGTGTGAATAAGATCATTAACATGATAATGATCTTGTTCACACAAATAAGTATCACCTTTGGGAGTTTAGGGGCTCCTCCGATTTCAACAACAAATCGACGAGTTTTAAAATAGTATCAGGTTTAGCGACTGAATTCGTTCATTTGACTGAACATAACTTCTGGACACCAGTTGCCTTCAAAGTGAATGTAATACTTTACTTCTACGTCTATATGCGTTATGTACAAGCAAAATAAATCTACAGATGCCTTCTAAGTCAGGGGTTCGGCCAAGATTTTAGGACACATCGATAAAGATCTGAGATGAAGTTTAGGTCTGTGTGAAATGTCGTGGAAAGAACTTCATACCTCTATCAATCAGCTGTCATGCTCATTTGATCGTACACTTGAAATTCTCTGTTATGTCTCTGAAAAAGTAGAAAAACACAGACAAGGTGAAAATCTTCATTCTTATCATCTTTATTCATCTTTTTCAGGATAATGTTCTTGTGCACAGCCTACAATAAATATATGATGAGTACTTTGGCTTGAGCGTCTGACCGAGGCCAGTGCGTATAAAGCAACACAAACGCATATACAGACTTCACGATACGTTGATATTGGTAGATAACTTGTGATAGAATCATAAAGCTCAGTCACTGTGATTGTGTTTGACAATAACACTGATGTGTGAGGGCCTGAGAGAGCAGCCTCTGGCAGGGCTGACCGACGAGATCCAGGGGAATGTTTTGGTCTTATCTGACCCACAAATAATTCAAGAGCTGTTCTTGTTAAATAGTACAAAATATTAAATAGATACGAGTTTTAGAATCATTCTGTATAACACGACGCTATCGGTGTGGAGCTTTAACTTAAGCACAAAATTAATCACCCAGGACCTAAAATACATTTTTAATTGCTAATGATTCAACAGGATTAAACTTAGACCTGGGCCCTGTCCTTCAAATACAATTTAATATTTGGGTTCCTACACATTTTCTACTCTTTATTTCCAGGTTTTTTGGACCATATTCAACATCTGAGTAAAGAAATACACATATTTACATATTATGTAAATAAATGGCTTTGATATCCACATGTTAACATGCACAGTGTATTATATTCTGACTATGAATCTGATATTTGTCATGTAATTACCACAAAATTGCAGCTATGATACTGTAAGTCAGACCAATAGACCAAAGCCTGAATGACTTTCTAGGCATAGAGGCCACTTTATATAGACATTTATGCTCAGTTCACATCTCACCATTTGTCTCATGATGCTTTTGATGACATTGAGGTCACTCAGGTCTGTCCTCATGCAGCCCTGAATGTTTTGGCTGCCACATCCACACATGAAGTGTCTACTTTAGAAAAATGGAACAGGGATAATGGTCTGGAACCACAAATACTTCATCTGTGTAGGAACCCTGTGAACATATTGTGAACATTGAGTCTGCAGAAAAAAACAATTGCAACGCTTTCTATTAGAATGACGTCCACATATATGCTCCATATTCTTTTTTTGTTCTCTTCTTATACACACAACCTGGGGTAAAACCAGTCATTTCCACCTTTATCATCCTGTTACTCCATGTCTTACATCATATCGTGTCTGTTATTGTGCTAAAAGGGCCCGGTTCTAAGTGAAACACTGCAGTGTGGCAAAGAGAAGCAGCTCGGTTTCATGTATGAGATACAAAAACAGAAACAGCTGTGAGTGACAGGTGCGTGGAGTAAGTCAACATTCCAAACTAAACAATCAGTGAATGAACGGAGCCGCTTGTGTTTGAAAGAGGAATAAGAAAAAAATCATGTGGAGATATACAGATCCAGTATATGACTTGTTTGATGCAGATTACATTCAGATGAGCTGAAGGACACTTCAGGAGGTACTGTTGGCACAGGCTCATTTTTTCACCATCCTCCTCCTCTTCCTCCTCTGCCTGTAGCAGCTCTGAACAGACTGTGCCTGCTCCAGGTGCTGGTTTCATGTCCGACATGGCTGGCGTACCCATGAGCCAGGGCACTAAATCCCCATGGAGATATGCACTAACCTGCAACTAGGACAAGCTAAATACTGTGAAACGATGCATGTTGCAATGCATTCTGGGGCAGTGTGTCCTGCTCATTCAGACAGCCACTGTGCAGCGTGGACACCCACTGCTCTGTGGGAAAAAGGTCCACAGGACCTGGCTCTTCCCTCCTGCCCTCCGTCAGGTGCTGAGCATCTGGAGGGCAGCTCAGCGCCGTAGGCTGGGAGCCTATGAGGCCTGTCAACATCCGGCTCCGCAGATCCCATTGGTCCAGTCCTGGATCACACCAGCCTTCACCAACTTCATCAGGAACTCCTTCTCTTTAGATATGTTGTGAGTCCAGGACTGCAGAGGACAACAGATGATCAATAGGATGTCTCTGAGGTTCACTCATTTTCAAAAGAACCCATGAGTTCCCCAAACATGTGAATGATCACCTTTTGTTTGGTCCTTTAAATGTAAATCTTGTTACATGTGATGACAGTCACTACACCTAGGTCATTAAATAAAAGGCCTTCGCTATGATTTTTGCATTAT
This sequence comes from Sphaeramia orbicularis, assembly GCF_902148855.1. Lineage (NCBI taxonomy): Eukaryota > Metazoa > Chordata > Actinopteri > Kurtiformes > Apogonidae > Sphaeramia > Sphaeramia orbicularis. The sequence goes on along the minus strand of NC_043960.1, from coordinate 30,213,318 downwards.
TGCTCGATTCCCCTGGAGTAAATATGTATCCATCCATCCTCCAAACCCCTCACTCCATTTCAGAATTTTTGTAGTAACGGGGACGAAATGGCCACGCCTCCCTGTATCCACTGACCACAGAGGGAGGTAGACAGGTGTTGTTCAGGGTAATGGATAAAGAACTACTACAAAAGACCTCAGAGAAACTGATGGATATTATATTTCTACTGAAGTTAGTTACAGTACTAGCCAATGACATGCAAGAGCTGGTAACCAAGAGATGAGTGATTGGAAATGGGAAGCTGACCATTCATTGAACCAATGTAGCATCTCCTGCATTTACATTAGATGGACAGGATTTAACCCTCACTTTTCAGAGGACTTCGGTGTTTGGGTTTTGTCACCTTATCTAATGCCGCGTTTCCACTACGTGGAACCGGCTCAACTCGACTTGGCTCGACTCGGGTACCAGGTCCTATTCCTGGAGACCGTTTCCATTACATGATACGACTGACTTTATAGTACCTGGTCGTCATAACAATGTGGCACGTTACTTCTGTGTTGTCTGCTCAGACGGTTGCTGATAAACTCGCTCATTGTGTGTTGTCTCATCAAGCTCATGTTGAATTTTTACGTCTGAACCTCCTCGACAAACCATGGTGTAGTTTTGTGGCCTGTCATCATGTGGATTAACCTACCGCTATATTTACTGTCAACTTCCGCATCTGTTTTTTGTAAAACGGCAGGTCACAGAGATGACTCTCTGACCAATCAGTGGTCTGCAGTGTTTACACATCACATTTTATTATCTGGTCCCCAGTCCTGGAACCTCGGCGGAGGTGATACCAAAAAACTAGTACTGGGTACCAGATTCCAGGTCCTTTTTCATTATGGAAACGCAAAAAGACCGAGTCGAGTTGAGCTGATACCACGTAGTGGAAACGCGGCATAAGTTTTTTTAGGATCTCGCCCCCTAAATGAGGCAAAACATTATTTATACCAGAACTGTGTACAAAAATGGAAAAGCTAGAGAGAACAACAATAAAGAAAAAGCTCCAAAGAAAAATCCTCTTTTCACGTGAATTTGGCTGAAAATGGCTTGAGGGCCATGTCCAAGCCTCATAACAATAGGGACAACCCTAGACATATTATTAGAAGTGGATGGTGGTTCCTAAAATAGAGTCTGTTCTTTCAATACTTGGTCACTGAAACATTTGCTTAAAAATGTCCCTTTTCCATATAATATCTGCTTTTATTGGCTACTGGTTTGGCTGGTCACTAGCTTCTGGTTTGAGGAACTAGCATTTTGTTTGTCTAAATACATATTTTCCATTTAGTGGTTTGTGTCCAGTATGTTAAAGCAGAGAAACCCAGAGCATTATGATTATCTTTCTAATATACACGAGAGTAAAGTTAGCGAAGGGAAGTTGGTGACGATGCACCAGAAAATACAATAAATATTATCTCTTTTGGTAGTGAAAAAAACCCCAAAATAGACTAATTTACTCAAACACCAAATTTTGAAAGTTAAACGGTGAAATTATTTGCCAACACCTTTAAAAAAGTAGTTGGAGAAAAAGTGATGCATTGGCTAGCATCACCTGTCACCAAAAATCTCATGAGGACAGTAATAACCACAATGAGCATTTCTTGTTCTGTGTCAATTATACATGAGAGGGGGCGGAGCTAAGCAGCTGTGTTCCTCTTTACACTGAAACACAAGTCACCTCAGCAGATGAAAATAAGATGAAGAGGATTGCATGTCTGTCTCAATAACCTGAGCTAAGAGTGATTTATGAGCAGGCTGCACACTGTGTACATGATAAGTGGATGAATGTGCTGCTCTCACAGACCACGACCCCAAACACTTCAATACTTGACATTTCATACACATCCCAGTCAACCACAAAGCATGGTGGGTAAATTCCTCATAGATTTCTGTGAGACATTTTAAATAATAGAAAGGTCACAGTAAACTGTCCCTGTTGTGGACAGTTAGAATGTTAACAGAGTTGGGGGTTGTGATTATTGTGTGGGTGTTATCATTCATTAAGTGTTAAATATGGGGGAAATACTTGAATCTGTTGTTGGAGTGGATGAATCACTAAGTTAAACAACAGCCTAAATTCACATCTGAGAGTTTGTGATCTCACACTAAATTCAGACATCTAATGTCTCAGCAATCAGGAGGAAAAGGTTCATCCAAATAAAGTTCAATAAAAACTGAAAATATCACAGTAGCTACACAGTTCATCTTTAAGACCATGGTTCGGTCTGGTTTGTTGATGTGATGTCAACATTTACTCCAAGTGAGTTTCAAAGGTGTCAATTGTGCCCCCTATAAAATGACAATCATACAAAATCCCAGAATAGGTTGACCTTTGTCAGCCGACTCTCCTCTTGACAAGGGTCAACATTTGCGAGAATGAGGCCCTTCTCTGGAAGTTATTTCTATCGTTCAAATACACATACATCAACATGATAAACTACAGTATCTTTTTCAGTACAAATAATAATTACTCTGTTCCAGAAAGAAGACTAGACTGACTAGACTGGTTTAATAAACACAGACATCCATGTGTAATATCTTGTAATTGAGCGTTTCATCACCTATCATGGTCGCATATCAAACCCAGCCTTAGTTACCTCTCTGATGGCTGACATTCTGATCTTCTCATAGTAGTGCAAAGGGGCATGGGGGGTACTCATATTGTAACCAAAGCCAGCCACTGCCACTTCATCACAGTTATGAAGGGCCATCGTTATGGCCACTGTCCCCAGGGTTGGAATATTCTGAAAAGCAGACATTAATATGAGCAGGTAACTGAGCTGGGACCTGTACAGTAGAACATGTAGGGTATGTGGTATGTGCAGATTACAGATGTATGGTTCTCTTTCTAACAGCCTAATGGTAACACTGTTTGTTTTCGGACTCTGAAGGTGCTTTGCTCCCTCCAGCATCTGCTGTGTGTTCACAGAGTGTTCATAATGCAAACAGACAGACAGGGCAGTAGAACTACCAGAGATCAGTCCTGGCCATTAACTTACTGCTGTGTGTGTGTGAAACAGCTCACTGTTCCTGCTGACTCTCTGCCATGAACCGAACAGAAATGACTGCTGGGAAAAACAATAACAGGTCACTCACCCCTCTGCCCATCTGTCCATTGTTGCGAGGTAAGCCAATCAGCTTGAAGGAGGCCTCCTGGATGAAATAGGGGTTTAGGATGCGGATGTCGCTGGGCTCCCTGGGAACATGCTTTGCCACCGACTTCCAGAAACCATCGGTGCTACGCTGAGAGACAAAAGAGAGGGAGATCAGTAAACATCATCATCATCTTTACGAAATAAATGGCATTCTTGATGATATGATTGCTGTTAAATATTAAGGCATTTTCACAAATTGCTTTTGACAAAACACACTTGTAGTGTGTTTTAATAGTAAAATTACATAGAGCTGAATAACCAAGTAAATTTGATGAGATTGCATATTAAAACATGCCATATTTCCATAGTGCCTTTTCCTTATAGTACTAAGCAGCAAATTCTTGGGGTCTCACTCAATCCTGTTGATACCTGTCCTTATGTATAATTAAGGTTGAGCGACAGGTGAGTGTTGTCACAGGTGGTAAGCTGCACTTTCGTTTTAAATATAAGTAGGGTTCATTGATACATTAATTTTATTAATTAATTTTCTGTAGGTGCTTAATCCTATGATGGGTTGCAGGGGGCTGGAGGTGAAGGTGGGATACACCCTAGACATGTCACCAGTTCATCACAGTACATGGAAGGTGATATTATTAAGGAAGATGAAGTGTTGAAGTGTTTCAATCTACTGTGCAGTTCTGTCCTCGTTAAAATTTGTGTTGTTGTGAACATGTGCAGATAAAAAAAAGATAGTTAGAAACCTGATTTGCTGACCTGCTGAAATGTACTGTCTGAGATCCCTTTACCCAGTGATGGAAAACAGACCTTTTGTTTACATGCCATTCAAAATGAGTTCACTAAAGAAAGTATAGAGAGCATAACGCAATCACTAACTGCACATAAATGCACAGTTTGCTCATTTTTAAATACACATACATTTTATTGCTTGCTGATATATTTATAATGTTCAATGTTTCAAAGGAAGCACTAATATGAACAACAGAAATATTAATACATCCTTTACTGACATCACATGCAAAGTGGTAGACAGTGGAAAATATGATGGTACCTAAGCAGCCCAATGAAAGCAATACCCTGAGCTGGTGAAGGGAGGTCAACACCATTAAAACACTGATGAAAAACAAGAGGAGCAAACAGAGCCGGCCAGAGGAGGAAGCCCCTGTATCAGTATACCTGGGGCCATTACACTAATTACCAGCATCCCTGATGGCCCTTTATGAACAGTTACTGGGATACCTGCTTCTGAGTTTGCTCAGGTAAGTTGAAGTGAGAAGCAGGGAGAAACCAAACAGCAATGCTATATGAGCTATTAGCTCATTAGCGTAGCGCTGTTTCTCTGCTCCATGTTAAACCTGAAACTCGTTACTCAAAGACTATTGACTACTGGAATAGAGCATTTTGCTGCTCTATCTGAGCTAGGAACTCAACACCTCCACTCCATTGACGGCGCTGGGACGACACAACAGGCTGTGGAAAACCCATCCACAACCAGCAGACAGGATCAAGTGACAAGCAATGTTTATGTAACTGTATCACTGAATATATTTACATTGAAGTTAATACACTTTCATAATACTTCTACTTCAAAATATAAACCCCCCCCCCACAAAATTATCATTTGAGTGTCTAGAAAAAAAAATAATTCTAATGTTACAGAAATGGTAAAAAAAAAAAAAAAAAAAAAGCACTGTCATTGCTTTCCTTGCTGCGAAGTTCTATAGTCTGAAGTCTCAGAGGAATGACTTTAAGGTTTTTGTCCACATGAAAAAAGGAGAAATTCTGTCACAAAGACATTTTAATGTCTACAATAAAAAATGGACAAAACACAGTAAATACAGTAAACACTGTTAATATGATGTATGAAACAACGTGAGAAAATCTAAGAAAATACATAAGAGGAAAAACTTAGACACTATAGAAATCAAGTTGAAAATGTGTGCAATTGCCTCTAATTTGTGGGATAGTGGACAATGGACACTTCTATTCCTTTACTACAAACACAGTCTTGGTGCTGCTTCTGTGCTTGTTCAACCTGCAATTCTTCAAAGAAACAGTTTTAAGTAAAATTCATTTTGGAATTCTACTGTTACTGGGTCATAGAATATAATTGGAATTTTTATGTAGTTGAAGTTCAATTCATGGTAGTGCTTATTTATAAAAATAATCTTAAATTTTTGCAGATGTTATAGTGCAAACAGATATTAAGTCTCCTTTACAGACCCCTGCTGCTACAAACACCCAAACTAAAGCTACACTCATTTGTCTTTTAAATCCCTATCACAAAGTTTAGATTTATCTGGTCGGTCACCATAGTCCCACCCCCTGACATAAACAGTTCTTGGTTATAGACCAACAAGGTGACGGCGCCACACTAGAACCCATTTAACTGGCTCAGAGCCTATTTTTGGCAGTCGAAACACAAATAATTGGATTGAGATCAGCCACAGGTTAAGGAACTACCCAAGTGGAAATGAGACCAGCCCTTTATCTGAAGAAACTCCATTAACTTTAAGGGATCTCCTCCTAGTCCTTGTCAGCACTCAGTGGCCGCCTTACTAATTGTCCTGTCTTGTAATCAGCCTGCTGTTGGCACACTTGCCCAGTCATAACACGCACACAGACACATACAGACTGTGTGTGTGTTCAGTACCTGGTATGCTGTCTGCACTCCCCTGCTCTAGGTAAGGAACCTGATCCGCTGTCCTCAAGTGTTGTAAACGAGGCCGGCCTCATCAGCTTCAAAGTCCTTTAACACCTTTACTGTTCCTACAACCGGCCTGTGTGGCAGTGTCAAATGTTACACCTGTTCTGCCTTCGCACTGCCGCACACAATCTACCACTGGTGTATTACTGTTCACTGCACAAAGGAGATGAGTTTAATGACTGCAATGACTTAGTCTTTATTGAACAGTATGAACAGTATGAACAAGACAAAGCTTTTAAGTCAAAGGAATTGGGATATTATGCAAAATACAACATGCATAAACTTTGAATAGTTCCTAACTCCATCCACAGTGACTGAACATTACAGGAACTAATTAAAAGTTAAAAATGGCAAAGCATGAATGAGTAGAGTTATTTGTGAGGCAAAGCTCTTTGATGCTTAGCTCAAGTATGGCAATGAAAATAATTTCAGTTTATTGGATTTAGAAGTAGGTCACTGTCAATGTGTAAAACAAAAAATAGATATGAAAGGTAAAACAGCCCTTGCATTGTCTTGTAATAATTTGACAATAATATGCCACAGCTCATGCGCGACTGAAGATGTGAATATCAACAATAGTTAAACTCCAAGTGTCAAAAAAGCATTATAATTAAATTAAATTAACTTAAGCTTCTTGTTAAGATTATTTTAAGTATTCTTGAACAGCTTTTTTTTTTAATAGATTTTATTCATCACTGTTTGTACATAATTTGCTCACCTCTATTTTACCTCTAGAATCAAACTCAACATATTCAGAGATAAAATACAGGCTGAACTGACAAACTACAGGTAGGAGCCCGTTGGTCTCAGGAGACTGGACAACAAAGAGCAGTGTGACAGAGACCACCCTGGTGATGTCCACCTCCTCCTGAGCTCTGGCTTCCTGTTTCTTCAGCTCTGCAGCAGAATGACAGCTGCAGTGACAGAGATAAGTGTCATAGTCCCCCCCATCCCCAAACTCATCGCCTCAGGCTGGGAGGTGCAAAGACACTTCCCTATGTTAGACACAAGTATTTCAGTATTAAGGGTTAAAACTGCCGAAGGACTTGCTGAAACAGCTTTAGGAAAAGTGTCTATTTTTGGAACTTTGTGAAACAACTACACCATCTGATTAGTGAATTCTCAGGTGTCGGCAGTAGAAACAATAGGGTTTCTCCTTCACGTGCTCCTCCTTGGATGTCGTTAAGAGACAGATTGTATTCAAGTGTGACCTCTTATCTCCCATTTGTATGAGGTTTAAAAAGGTTAGACTATGGGTATATTCATATCGGCCTCATTTGATCCAGACTAGAGGTACAAAGCTGGTCTTCGACCTGACCCAAGCAGGTGGACCCATGGTGAAGTTCATGTAGTGTGGAAATACTTTTGGATAGTCTGAACCAAGGTCATAATAGTTTTGGATTTTTCATTATAGTTTAGTTTTATTCATTTATTTTAATTTAGTTATCTAATTCAGTTAGTGTTAATCAGTTTTTAGAGCAGGTTTGGTAGTTTTTTTTATTTTTCCTTTTTTTTCTAAATGCTTAGTTTTAGTTTTATCATGTCTTTTATCTTCCTCATTGTCGTATTCAAATAAATCCCATACAGGACTCTGCTGCTTTCTCCCAACTTTAGTCTCCATGTTACCAGGTAGAGTGGGGATGAGAAGCCCACTCTAAACGACGAGTGACGAGAAGTGATGGACTATGAAAAGCTGTATGGTGCCACCAGGTAAAACTGCTCAAGCGAAACAAATCAATTTCATATCAATCTGACATTAACAAAGACGAAAATGAAGGGAATTTTATACAGAATTTTTTATACGTTTTAGTTAGTTTTGTAAGCACACAATACAGTTTCAGTTAGTTGTCATGTTTTCTTTTAATTATAGTTTTTTTTTATTTCAGTTAACGAAAATATTTTTTCAATTCTAGTTTTCATCATTTCGTTAGTTTTCGTTAATGACAATAACCTTGGTCTGAACTACTGGACAGATTGCAGGAAGTTATGCAAGGCTACTGCTATGCAAAACAAAAGAGGACTAGAAAAAGTTAAAAATTAAGCACATTAACACAATGCCAATATCAGACGTATGACTGTTTCTAAAGGTAAATGCTGCATATGAAGATGATGATGGCAAGAGTTATACAAGGTAGGTGTCAAAACACTGCATACAAACTGATTGTTGATTTGTTCGTAGTTCAGTTGGACCAACACCAAAATGGATAAATCCAAACACACATTACTGAGCGTTAATGTGTTATTAATGTTGATATAGAATGACATACAAGCTACATGAATTCCAATATGCTTTTTCAGACAAAAGATGCATTGCCAACAATTATATCTGAGCCAGATTTTGACCAAGAATGGCAGTGCTCTGTATTGAAATTAAAAGACTAGATTTCTTGCAATTTGTGCTATTCACAGTCATGGATATGCACTAGTACACCTGCCTCCATGACAAAACACAAATCATTCGGTTAATGTCAGCAGGCCTCTTACTTCAAGGTGATGCTCACTGTTTTCCTTATTGTCCAATTAAATCGCTACAGGTCCAATGTTGTCCTTGCACCTGACACCATCTCACTGATACTGCCATTTCAGTTTCACTTGTTTTAGTGTCATTTTCACAATAATAACCAGGGTTGTTCTGTAGAATTACAGTTAAATTTAATTCCACACACTTGAGTTGTTAGAGTCAGTCAACTTGGCTGCAGTCCTTTGGGAGGAGTTACTGTCTAATAATGTCAGAGAATGCAGCTTTGTCCTTGACTTTAAGATGCCAGTGGTAACAGTACCTGCACTGCGCTATGTAAAGCAGTGGACGACACATGCGTAACCTAACTTTAACACAGACACACACTTTGGTGCAGAAAGCAGTGATAGCTTGAATACAAATGTTCCTGCTCTTGGTACTCTATCAGTGCTGAAGTGAGTACAACGTTAGCACGGCTTAGAGAAATGACAGACAAGTGAGACCCAACTCAGATACTTGCATCTCAAGTGACATGCAGTCAGTCTACACACTACACCCATAAAGGTGTGACAAACAGGTGCACATGGCTCACATACAGCTGTACTCTCCTTACTTCCCACTGCCATCTGGTGGTCCTGCAAAATGGAGAACTAAACATTTCATATTAAGTTTCAGGACATTTCTCTAATATAAAACATCCATCTGCCTCTCTGTATTATGGGACAATACACGACCCTTAGCATTTTGGATGTGTCTTTTTTTTTTGCCAGTAACCTAACATGCCAACGCCTGGCAGAGCTGCCTGGATCACTTGTCCAATCCAGAATGCCTTTCTACTTTTCTACTTGGCTGCTTTCACCGTGCTGCCATTTCCTCTGGTGATGACAGTATAGGCCTTTGCATCCCACAGGGTCATGTTATGTAAACAGGAAGCAGAAGCAGCAAACACAGCATGTGTGCATATCTATGTACTGTTTGTTGCAGACTTGAAGGTCCAGTGTGTGCGGTGCACATGGATTTGAGGGGATCTAATTACATAAAAGAAATATAATATTCATGAAGAAGGCTTCTATAAGAAAATATAAACTCACATGTATTTTTTCCTAATCACAAGCTATTCATATTACAGAGAGAAGTGGTAATCATCAATTGAGTCCACCATGTTACTATAGTAGCACAGAATGAACCTCCTCTCCTTTTTTGCATTTTATAGTAGGGACCATCCATCCAGTATTGACTTACATTACTGTCATCTACAGTGTTGGAGTGTGGACTACTATGAATATCCTTTTAACCAAAAAGCCCAGAAAGGACAAAACAAACACTGACTCTAAAATAGGGATGCAAATTATTGAGAAATCCATTAATCATTGTTGGTTGATCTTATCAATCAATTCACAATTAAAGGTGGGGTCTGAGATGTTTTTCTGGAGCATTTTTTATTATATTCCTTAAAATCCCTTCACACCCCGATTACAACTAATTAATTAAATGCTCTAACACAAAAATTTAAAAAATCAGTCACCTGTGGAACGGGTAGGACTGAAAAAACACCATCCAATCATAATGATTGAACGGTGATATGGCTATCAAACTCAACTGCCATTCACCCCTCCCCCCTTCCCCCCTCTGCGCGTAACCCTCTTCGCGTTCCCAGAGGCTGGAGCCTTGTACAGGAAGCGTAGCCAGAGCTTGGCTATATTAGTTATATTAGGATGGAAAGTTCACCTGCAAACTGTTTTGTCACTAACATAAACCCCTAGGAAATGTGACATTAGTTCCATAGGTCTGAACTGGGGCTGTTCTGGAAGAGTGGGGGTGTTAGAGGAAACTGAATGAGGGATACGTGAGCCGGAGGCTCAGCCGGGGCCGTAGTCGGGGTAGCAGCCCGAGGCGTACGGGACCGGAGCCGGGGACGGAGCTTCAGCCGGTGTCGGAAATGGTTCGGCCGGACCGGATCGGACCGGACCGTAGACGGCGTTGGAGCCCAACCCGGGTACGGAGCACAGCAGAGCTGGTGAATTGATGATGTGCAGCGCTCGTGAACCTTCGGCAACAAGCATTGCGCGTGCCACCACTCCGGAGGTGTGGCTTCAGAGGGACGTCTGACGAAAGGGGTTTGGACTTGTGAACTGAGTATTTTCAAAATGTAGCTTGCTCGAACCGTTTTTCCAAGATCTCAGACCCCACCTTTAATTGATAAGTAGCGATTTCCTGAGAACCTGAATTTCTCTTTCGATAGGGTCTAAAAGAATAAAAGCTAAATATTATTTATATACTTCATGAAAAAAGCATGTCATATTCCTTAATGATTGATTTATTGAACCATTGGGGATACAGTACAGGCAATAACATTTATGTAGTACAACAAAATAAATTCTGCAGAGAAAAAAAAAATGGATCTGGAGAGGGACAGTTTAGAAGAAATGGGCATTTCTGACTTTGCATCACTGACATGATGCAGCAAAATTTCAGCTGAGATGTTTTTTTATGTCAATGGTACGTGAGTGTGGGGTCAAACAGTTAATTGTAAAACACAACTTCACGACTAAATGTCACTAAAACTCACAGACTGAACCTTTAACACTGAACTTTTAATGTAGCTAAAATCATGCAGAGCTGTTTAATGTCCATCTAATAAACCATACAAAAAAATGCATTACTCTTCTTCTATATTTCATGCCACATATTTTACATTAAGACAGAGCCCGACCAATATGGGATTTTTGGGATTGATGCCAATACCGATATTGCGGGCTAAAAAAAAGCCTACATCCGATAAATTGGCCATTTATATATATATATATATATATATATATATATATATATATATATATATATATATATATATATATATATGTGTGTGTGTATATATATATGTATATATATATATATATATACACACACACACACACACACACACATACATACATATATATACACACATACACACACATATATATATATATATATATATATATATATATATATATATATATATATATATATATATATATACATATATATATATACACACACACACACACACATATGTATGTGTTCTGTGATTGTGTGTGTGTGTGGGGTGGCGGTCCATGATTGTGAAACTGACATGCTTTACTATTCCTCAAATTCTCCAGGCAACACAGAGACACAAGAGCAGAGTTACAGAACCTCTGCGCAGCAAAAAAGTTAATACATTGGTTACATATTGACCAATGTTGATTAATCAGTGATACGCTATGATCAGCCTGATTAATCAGCGGGCTGATTAATTGGTCAGGCTCTAATACATACTTAAGTGATAATCATGCTAGAAGATCTTGGTCTCTACCCTAGCTGACTGTAAACAGAAGCCTGTGTGGTACAACCTGTGGTAAAAACAGCTGAGATGCATTCCTTCCACTGTATATATATCCAAAAACAACCTAAAACTAACAATATTGGCATAACTGACATGTCTTAGTCAGAAAATGTTCAGTTCTCTGCTGTTCACATAACTTTCATCAGATTGAGAGTAATATTGGAAAATAGTGGAATATATGATCCATGTAAACTTGGTTATTGTCTTACAGTCCATACATTCTACTGCCAATGTTCTCTCTGCTTCCCTTTCAGTAAAAATTTCTTCTATCTATATCTTCTAATGATCAGATACAACAATCTTCAAACAGCAGATCGCTGCATTACACAACACTGTAAGTGTGGCCATAAAAAGTAGATGATGAAATCTGACCATTTTAGATGAGCCTGCAGTAAAGATACACACACCTTCATCAGTCATAGATCCTGCTCACTGTGGTCACATTTACTGTGCCTTAATACAAACTCATTCACCACATAACTGTTGTCATTTACATATTTTTCAACTTCTGTTGTCTGATAACAAGATGAACATGAGAAAGTAATTCAGTCACACCCTCAGCATAACCAGCAACTACTTCTTATATATTTCCAAACTGAGTTGCAGCAGTGATAAAAGAAAGCTGGATGGCAACAGAAAAATCTTCATGACATCTCTGCCAGTCCTCATCCCTTACTGAGGCAGCATGTGGAATTGTTTGCTAAACACTGTTTACACACTAGAAGGAAAAGTTTCATGAGTATCAACAGTGCAATGACTGCATGATGTTAAGACCCAGATTTTTGTACGAATTGTTTCCTGTATTCTATATTTACCCGCATTCTATATTTTTTATGCTTTCTTGTCATAAGCAGTATTTTGTGTTTTCTACCACCAAATAACACAAGGTAAATTTTAAATCTTCATATTACCTATTATTATACATTCACAATTTAGGTGATATTCAAAATCAAGTCTAGGAATTGATTATTTTTGTGTATCTGTATGTAGATTCTGGGACTTAAGTCTATTTTTATTTTTTAAAGTGGGACCAAGCAGAAGACATTGTGAACCACAGTTCTAATGTGTGTGATGCAATACAGTTTTTGTCACTGAGAAGTGATGCCAACACTGTGGAAAACTGCACAGGCTGACGCTGTGTTGAAAACAAACGGTAAGATGTAAGTCTGTACCTGTACACTTTAATGTTGCCTTACCAGCTTCTGGTTGAAGACCATGTGTCGGAGCCATTTGAAGTCCAGAGCTTTGAAAGCAGACAGGACAAACAGAGATTCACTTTCGTAGCGTTCTGTCTTCTGAATGGCCCCCTCTGGATACGTCACCCTCATGGTGGTCTTGGACCCGACGTCTTTCTCGAAGCCTTTTACTGGGGCCTCATTTAACCTGCGACAAACAGCTACACAATCAGTCAACCCATCAAAAAATGTCAAAAGGTACATGTGCTGTACCACTTTTTTTGAAAACAATATAAATGTGATACGACTTTTTCAAGCTAAAAATAGAAAATAAAGACAGAAAATGCTTGTGCAAAGAACAAAAAGACTGGGATGAATAGCTTTTTAATAACTCAGCTAGGACATGGAATAATTTCTAATGGGTGTTAAGTGGAATTACAGCATAAATTTGACAACAGAAAACACTCAGTGATTAATTCACAATCACAGATGACAGGGCATATACAACTTTATCCATATTACATCAGAGGTCAGTTTATACAGAGAGGCTTATGCAAAGACAGAATGATCATTGCTCATGTAAACATGCAGGAACCCTCATGTGATGAACACAACACAAGATAAGACTAGCTCTGTCTAGACGAGGTAAAACCACACAACATAAACCTTAACATACCTGATCACCACATCAAACTCATCAATCCTCTGTCCAAGAGATCTGTTGGCAAGGATTCCTCCATTGCCCACGATGATGCACGTTTTACAGCTTAAACTGCAACACAGAACAGATATACTATTATAATCTATTATAATGCAGTTACTTAAATGCATAGTATTAAATTCTGCTGCTAGGGGTCTCTGAATGATAACAAAATAACAATGACATATGGTACCATTTATAATTATGCATTAGTGTAATTCTTTCCTCTGAGGTCTCTGCTAGTGGTGACAAGGGTAAGTTCTTGAATAAATAATTTCATTTAAAAAAGGATATAAAGGCATCAATCCCCCTTTGCATTCAGTTTCTGAGCCAGGTCCAGATGGTATTTTATTAATGTACAATTTTGAGTTAATAATTTAATCATATATAGCCTAGTTACCTTCCTTTTTAAACTTCCCTTTCTATATCTAGGGAATATTCAGATCCCTGGACGTGCTCTTCCCCGCTTATTTCACTAAATGTGTCAGAGATTTGTGTAGAATGTGATTCATGACAGTTCTCGCCTGGGAATAGACTCTGCACCTGTTGGGCTGTCCAGATACATGTCTATTAGACATAAAATCACTTGATTGCACACAGATGATCCCTATTCAATATATCATGAAACAAGTCAAGTCTAAGAAGGGCTTTGTTTGTTTGTTTGGAGCCTATACTTGTTTTGCTGTATTTTCTCTTTTTTCATTTCGCCGTTTTTGGCATAGTAACTACATGCTTCAGCCAGGCATTCCAGGATAAGAAGGGCGACTCATAAAATACATCCATCCATGCTTGCATTGTAATACACATTTAAAAAGGACTTTCTGTCATAAGGTTGATCTTGCTGTGGTACAACAAGTGTTTATCAGCTGGTCATGTTGTTGGCAAGGCATGCTGGCTATCCTGCCTCATTAGCTGCTCGTCAACTGCTAACAGGTGGAGCTATTGGGACTGCATATTCACATACGAAAAAAAGTGAGAGATTCTCAAGTTGGCTCTACCTCGATAAAGTGACCAAAGATTTGAAGTTCAACCAAATGCACCCTCAGATGAAAGAAATCTTAACACTATACAATGACCATACAATACAGCTCATGTTAATGTGTTTCTTTCTGATATTTCCACTGCCTCATCTGCTAATATATACTGGCATATCCTGTAACATAGTAATGTGGTCCTATGGTGTTCTCTAGCCAAGGAAGAGCAAACTTGTTCATAGAGGGTCCATAGTTTAACCAGATCTAAAGCACTGGTCCAGATGCAGCACTGGATTCATAGTAGCTAGTGTCCTTTGCAGTACCTAAGGACAATTATTAGAAGTAAAGTATAAAACAATGTCATCTTCATAAAGACAACAGAACAGAACAATGGAACAAAAGTTAAAAAAAAAAAAAAAAGTGTTCCAAGGCTGGTCCTTTGTGGGCTACCTGCATGTTGATCTGTTGTGAAAAATGTATTGAGTCTCAGACATTGTTGATTAATGTTGAGAGAATGTTACTGCAGAGCTTTGTAACCTTCTGTGAGCAGAATGTACAGTACACACAGGAAAAGTGTTCTCAGAGGCAATAGGAGCAGAAAAGAAACCCTACCACGAGTCAATGTATCACACTTGGTTAATATTATGACTATAATGCTGAATTCTAGACTGAGAAAAACATGTGTCGTCTGTTTAGTCTGCACTGCTTAATTCTGGGTGGAAAAATAAACACATTCCTAATTGTCTTAGCGTGCTGATGAAACAATGTCAGAACAGAGATCCATATAAAGACAAAAACCCAACATGGAATCAAATAAGACAAGACACTTCAGTAACTGACTTAGAACCCACACATTTTTTAATCTTTAAAAAGGTACGCAGACACACAGATGGATGGACATATACTGAAACATCGGTTTCTACAGGTATAATGAACAATACTCAGAACTGTGAGGTACAATATTTGTCAAAGTTGTAAAAAGCTCTTTCAGATGCTTTTTGTGATGCTCCCAAAAGAAAGTCATGAGGGATAAGACAGGTAGCAAAGGACACAATTTTTTTGGTGTTGCATGCACTGACTGATGAGCTGTTACTGCTTGGATACAGATATAACACCTTGGGTCAAGCAAGAGGGATTTAACCTAAGAGCCAATTTATGCCTGAGAGTTAAGGAATTGGAATGACATTTTAAAGTTGTTTAAGTGGATTTTGTAGTGGATTACATTTGATTTAATAGAGAGAAAGTTATCTTAAACATGAAGGGATTTGATGATGTACTGATATTTTGAAGATCTTAGTGAAGGTTACCCATACAAATGAACAGACCTCAGGATACAGCGATTAGCAAATGGAAAATAAAGAGACCTACAAACTTGAAGGTGCAGGAAGAAGGTGCAGCATAAACTTAGCTTAATTAGTTTAATTTTAGTCAGCAAATACTGAGATCCTTGAACAATTGCGGTCAAATGTTGATAATAATGGTTGTAGAAGAACAAGGATACTACACAGTCAGTAATATAGTGTCAAACAACATACAACATGGTGTATCTAAACTGAGACATGTTGTAATTTCTTGCTAGCAAAATAACCATTGTCTACATCAGCTGACATGGCTAGAGAATTAGCAACAACAAAAATCATAAAAATACTGAAAATACATGAGTCCTTGTAAAGTAAAATCTTCTTACCGTCACCTTTACAAGTAGGAGAACTTGTAACTTTGTAGAGCCACATACTACGGTGGATGGTTGAAGTAATGCATATGCAAAAGAACAGAGATCTATTTCCAGTCACCATAGCGGACTTGAAAAATCTTGTTGTATAAACTCACTACTCACTCACAAGTGGGGCCGAAGCTGACAGTGCAAGGTGATAGCCTGCTCACTGAGAGCAACTCAAGTTCAGTCAGGAGCACTTAAGACATAAGGACAGAAAGAGCCAGGGGTTAAACTGCCAACCTGGCAGTTAATAGACAACACGCTATGCCTCATGAGCCACAGCTGAATAGATCACAGTATATGCTGAAGAAGAGTTGCTGATGTTAAAAATCAATAAATTCACATGAAAGTGCATACTTCTGCACCTCCATATGAGTAACTTCCTTAGAAATTGACAGCAGGGGTCACTAAAGTTCACCAGTAAACTTAAAAAAAGAAAAAAAAGACGAAGGGATGTTGTGACAATTATGGTTTGACAGGGCAACTCGCATCAACTTACCTGTCCAGCTCTTCCCCCAGGCCATAGTTCTTTGTAGCTGACAGCAGAATATCTATGATCTTCTCTGCAGATATAGGAGGTAGGGAAATACAAGTAAGATGGACATGAACGTAAAAGAGGTTTTCCTTTCACATTCCACCCTGCTATGATGCCCTCATCTCCAGCACCACTCAACGGTCGGTGATGGATGAGGTAGGGCAGAGAGCCAGCAGATGGGTGGGCCAACACTTCTTCATGTTACAGTGTTATACAACCATTTCAGAATGGAGGCCAAGGAAGGGAGCAGCCTGTTTGCACTCCACTAGCTCTTTAGAAGGACAGATGTATAATGTAAGACCAAAGGTATTCTGACTAAAGATGAAAGATTCCAAACTCTGGCTGTAAACACATCACGGCCTTAGGGTCTTTGAGGGGAGACGAGAGGATAATATGTTTGAATTGAGTCCTAGGAGAGAAATTTCATGAAACAACAAATATTTAGTGAAAAGTATTGGACCCTAAGAAATCAGACTGTTAGGATTTTTAGCATCTTATCCATTGACTAACAAATTACAACACCACTTGATGAGACCTAATATTGACTAATTAATCATTGGGGACAAGTGACAATTTGAGGTGTTGTGACAGGTGAGGGCCCTTTACAGTCGATTAGTTTGTCATGAAGTTGAACCATAGACCAAACACACATGACCTTTTATGTCACTTTTCTTTTTATGTCATATATGGGTAGACACACACACACACACACACACACACACACACAAATACCGGAGTCTCTAATCTCTCTCAACAGAGTTAAGAAATCCCCTCTGCTGTACCCCAAGACTGATCATTACAGACCATGATACCAACGGTATACCAAAGATTAAGCTAATTAGTCACAGGTTTGCCATTATGCCGACTTAGAATATTTTGTCTTTTGTTAGACCACCTTTGGTCAGACTGTGGATAGAGAGGATAACTATTCTGTCACAAATGAGGAAAGGGCCTTTTTGGGGTCAAGGGTGACTTTGTAGACTTTCATCTTGCAAACTAACAAGTGGAATTTACACCAAAGTCTTTTGATTGGAGATTTTTTTTTTTTTTACAAAATATGAATGGTGAAAGGCAATGCAAAGCCAACCACTTCCATTACTCTGCAGATATGTCTGTATAGAGGGTGTAGTTATTGTATTCTCCTTTTTTTTTTTTTTTTTTAAACACTTGCGATGCTCACAATAAAACAAAAAAAATTGTGAGCATCATTAACAATCTAAATGGTCAGTGTCCATGTTGTCCTGAATTACCAAAGCTCATGGTTAAAGTCCAACAAAGCTTTATACGCAAAGAAAATAAAGTGTGTTCATACCTTGTGATTTAATTCCAAATGGAGGTGAATAATCCCCAATCCTGGAGAAACGTTTGTAATTTGGATCAAGGAACATTGGCGCCAGTTTGATGAACCTATTGAGATTAAAAAACAAAAAAAAAACAAAAAAGAAAATCTTGTTACAACAGGTAAGGATTGAAGATGTGGTACTCAATCAATGCAAATCTGTCCAGTGCCCACACAGCCCTGATGTGAACACTGCAGATGTACTGATGAATGGCAGAATGCTTAAGAGGATTTAGAGCATCGTGTTTCAACTAATCCACTGTGTCTCAGTTTATCTTCACCAAAACAAGCTCGGAGATCAGTTTTACGGAGCGGACAGAGCTGCAGATTTCACACACTGGGGGCTGCTAGTACATATGCAATCTAATCTGCTGGCGTGGAGCAGTTATTGAGGGCACCACAAGGGTTTAAAATATAGGAAGAAAAAGAAAGCACACCCACAAAAAAACTTTTCCACCAAGATTCCTCCTGACAGTCAGTGACTAATGTGCCCATTTCCTGTGACAAGATCACTTATTGTGAATGATATGGCAGATCACTGTTATATGAGCTCTACATGAACAAAGATATCCTTATTTAAAAACAAAGAGAAAGACAAACTGGTCTGGCTGCTGTATGGGAATAAAAACGCAGTCTAAAGTAAAGGGTCCCTTCAATGAGGTCTTTCATTTGACTCATTTTCTATTAGCTTCACAAGGGATAGCAACCAATGGAGGGGATACTACTATGAGACTACTATATAAAAAGTGCATGCAACTACCATGACATCATCCGCTGGTTTGTGGTCAACTGTTTTAAAGCCTTGGCCACTTTGAGACACTCATGGGTGTTTCGTCTTCATGTTTTGCCTTTCATCACCAAAAAGTTGCACATTCAAAGTTAGTCTTTTGACCAGTTTGTCAGTTAATCTATGTGGTAAACTCATGCAGGATCCATGTACATTGCCTAGGGATTCTTTTTTTCATATCAGACAATGTTGATATGTATCACGATATAAATCAAATAACTACTTTTGTCAAGCTTAAATTTTCCGTTACTCATTAGTTAGTTGTGAAGACATCAGAAGGTTATTTTTGATTGTAACATGATTTATTTTCTGTCAGAGGTTGAACATGACAAATGTGCTGAAGAACATTATACAACTGATTCAGATAAATCAATCAGGTACATATATTAAAACTAAACTAAATGTCTGACCAGCAGGCAAAAGCTTTCAAGTTTTAAAAGAGAACACAAACAAAACACAAATCTTTACGAGACAATACCGTGGTTATATATGCGTGGGTTCATTCCATAACTGTTGTACCTGGCGCAAAACCGAAAGTGAAACTTAAAGAAAGGTGAGTATTTGCATTCTTCACATAGGCTACATGTATTCAGTCGGCACACCTCCGTATTGTATTGAAGGCCTGAACCAAAATGGTTTGCACCCTACTTTTCAGTAACCCAGAGTTCTCAGTCACATTTTCTTCCGAAGAAACAGCTGCTGCAGCCCAAACGTTAGCTTGTGTGCTGCAGCTGCCTCTTACTCCTGTGCTGTGTGCGTCAACCTAACCTGAAGTGGCTCTAGCATGATTGGTACGGTGTGGCACTATTTAATTATGACTGGCTGTTCTTATGTCTGTCAAAACATCGACGAATGAATTCTATCAAAATTGTATTGAGCATGTCTCATATTTCTATCGAGGAAAAGTTATTTCGTGATATATATCATTATAATTTTATTGCCCAGCCCCAACACCGACATGTAGTTCTAGTCTTAATTAACTTCTTGTTATTTTCAAGCTGCAAGTTGTTCTCGTTTTGTTTCCTAAAGAAAACTTAAATTCAGCGGTAGCATTTTGGAAAACTTACAAAAACACTGCCCATCAGTCACACAAGGGTAAAACCAAAGCGGGCCAATGTGATTTTTCAAAATATGATATTTACTCTCTAGCAGAAACAACTTAATCGAAATGGGAAACACCGGCCTTTATGTAGAAAACCTACATAAAGGATCTCTAACATCCTAAAATATGTCCAGATCTTCAGCAGTAGTGAACAAACAATACACTTTAAAAAATAACACACAGTTCATTGTATTATTCTTGTTAATACTAAACATAAGATTAAAAGAGTCACAGTCTAGATCAGAAAAGCCTGTGAAGATCAACAACTTCAACGAAAGCTAAGTGGAGTGATGAGTTAGCAAACCTGGAGTCTATCCAATGAAACCAGACTGGAAGAGTGGGTTACGGTTGTGGGTTACTTCTATAAGCTCTCACACATTTTGAGTATTTATGAATCTACTACAGACCTTAACCCACTGGAGAAGCCTTGGAATGAGCTTCTAGCAGATATCCTAGAAGAATGCGACTGAGCTGAAACAATCCTGCAGGAAAAATGGTCCAAAATTCCTCCTCAACATTGTGTAGATCTCATCTGCAACTATGGTGAAAGTTTGAGTTCAACTGTTGCCAAAGGAGGTTTGAGCAGTTATTAAATCCAAGAATTCACTTATATTTTCCATCAGCACCGTGAACGTTTAATGAATGTGTCCAGTACAGACATGATGGATTCTAATTATTTGCTATAAAAAAACATTGTGGTGGTTTACGTTTCTGATCACATTTTAGGACCAACTAATAGAGGAAACCAGAACATTCCTAAAGGTTTATTCCCTTTTTTTGTGCATGCATAATGAAATGATGATGCCCCTAACCCCATTTTACAGTGAAGATCTGTCAAAACTACACTGTTTTACATTGATTAAATTAAATTACACTAATGGATGTTTTACTTCAGGTCTGTGTATGTAAGAGTGTTTTTTTATTTGTGTAGATCAATGCATTGAATAAATGTCTGAATCTTCAAGTGATTCAATGGTACAAAATGAATTTCTCCTATGGGACGCCACAAAAGTAATTGGGACCCTGATTGTAATTCTGTTATTTTTATGGCTCAGAGCATTAAACATGTTATGCACTATTTAATAATCACATCTGTCTCTGATCTGAGTTATTAGACTTTAATGAATAATGAGGACCATGCTGAGCTTCTTGTTTAAACACAGCTGGTTACTGTATGCATGTGTTGTACTGCGTCTACGTCTAACTGTGAAAAAGATTACATTTATAAAATATAATAATTACAAGAACTGTCAGTTTTTCACTGATCACACTGTCTGATTCCACTGATTTGCAAATTAATAACGACTATGACTAACTACAGTGCAACACTGACTTAATGAAAGGAGATAGAAATTGTTTATTGTGTTTCATTTTTCTCTTAGTGGTTGTTCATGTCAAAGTAACAAATTATGTCTTCAACAGGGAAAAAAAAAACAACATTGTCAGAACAAAAAGCCTCTTATAAAAACACAGCATTTCAAAATACATGTGAGATACATACACTTCTAGTCAAAACATATTAATATTTCCCACTTGGAGAAGTTGTATAAAAATCAATCTGTGTCAAATTTTGAAAAATAAAACCTACCAGTATTAGCATGCACGATTCCAAACAAGTCCAAGTCAAGCCCTTTAGCATTGGCCGCTTGCTTCTTTTCATGTGTAATATCACAGAATGCACTGCAAACAAGCTCTGATTTGGCAGAACAGCTGCTAATCAGCAAATGTTGGAAGGTCTACAAAATACCTGATGGAAAATTGTTCCTGAAAACACTTAGATGCAGTTAAGAAATAACAGCAGATCGCTAACAAATAATGATGTTTCCTGGCTTTTCACATCAATACCGACAGCTGGTTCAGTCCCCATAAATCAAAATGAAGAAAGAGGAGTGGAACTCCTCACTCCTGAAAGGTGGAGTATACGTTGACATTTAGAAAACTGAATGGAGAGAGTACTCATGTTTTGAATGATAAACAATGCCATGTTGTTACATTTGCAATGTAATTACATATAAAATATTGAGTTTTGTATTATAGATGTAAAATGTATCAAGCATTTATATTAGTTTAAATGGACTGTGGGGGGGTTAATGGATATCTGTAAAGGAAAAAAAAACCTTTAGATATCTGTGAGACTATTCATACAAGAGGTTTTTCCATCAGCACAAGAGATAAGAGCTGTGTTTTACTGTGACTACAATGTCCATCCATTTAATTCACACACAGTTTGACTGGTGTTTCAGCATCACTGAAAGACTGTCAGGAGGACTAAGTGACAGCAGGTAAAGTAACATCAGAAATGCACTATACAACAATAGCTCTATGCAGATTTCATGAGGAGGTCACAGGAAATAAATATATTAACATGCATTTCTCAGAATCAATGTGCTTTGTTGCACAAGGATACATCTGAATTTTATGTTTGTGAAAAAGATGAGGCATAACCACTAAACAATGATTGAGACATATCAAATGGTGGTTTTACTCTTTAACATACTTACACACTGGCTTCTGTTTCAAGTTCCTTGTTGCCCCTTGTACCATTTACTGTACCACCCCCACCCCTCCAACTTCCCCCTGTTGTGAAGAGAAGCTAAAGCCCAGGAGATAACCTGGGGTAGTTAAGACTCCAGATATTGTTGTGAAACAATGTAAACTCTGTTGAAGTGCCTGTACTGTCCTCTCACCTGCATCACCTGCTGTCAACTGCAACAAGAAACTGAGCTGAGCAGAGCAAGGACAGTAGTCTAAATGGGTCAGTCCTTCTCTCCCAGCAGAGTGCCCCAGGCCATTTAACGCCGTCCTACTGCTGTGTTATTTTAACAGGTTCTGATCCAGACTCAGCCGGCACACTTCATTAAAACAACACTGTCTGAATGCCCTGCTGGGTTGGAGGGTTGCGTGTCTCCAAAGCTCAAACAGATCAGCTACATGAACTGGCCTGAGGATTTCTCACGCACAGGGAAAAGAGCAAAGCGCAAGAGGACAAAAATAGACCTGCACGGCACCAGGCCCATTCATTTCTTCCATAGTAGAATAAAAAATAAAGCAGGTAAAGGCCTTTCATAGTGTGGAGACTTTGCTAGTCATTAATAATGCAGAGACAGAAATGGGATCTTTCTTCTGCTATGC
Organism: Sphaeramia orbicularis; assembly: GCF_902148855.1. Classification (NCBI taxonomy): domain Eukaryota; kingdom Metazoa; phylum Chordata; class Actinopteri; order Kurtiformes; family Apogonidae; genus Sphaeramia; species Sphaeramia orbicularis. Next base: position 30,190,187 of record NC_043960.1, on the reverse strand, counting down.
CACTCTGAACTCCGGGAGCTTCTATTAAACAGCAGACTGAATATATTTACACACAGTAGGTGAATTTCTTCCTTTGCACCGTGAACTAGCAGGAACTCCAAATAAAATGGAGATACAAATATACTGATCAAATTCTCTAGCGCCTTATGTTAACTGTTAAATGCATCTGTTTTATCAAATATTAAAGCAGTCTTACTGACTTAATGCAGTAGATATTCAAAGTGTGAAAAGAAGCCAGTTTCACAAATGTCGTTTCTCATTCTGTGCTCGTACCGCAGTGCTGTCTTTCAACAAAGGAGTTTTCTGGTTAATGTAATGATAATTAGAATTATGTTATGACCTCAAGATTTAATTCTTTCCATTAAGTCATTTTGGCATGGTGGTTAGCTCTAAATGAGCCTGGGCTGCTGTACCGTGGAAAAGAAGCCAGTCAGAGGTGTGAATCAGAGCAGCAGTGAATTACAGCACTGTTAAGAACAAAACACAGAGCTACAGCTGCGCTGTATGATGATGATGACAGAAAAAGATCAACAGTTTAATATATCTGTAGTTCTGTGACAAATCACAAGGATTAAACTATTTTTCATTATTTAGACAATTATTTCTATTACTCCATATGGCATTGATGCTGGTGGAAAATGTTCATGATGGCAAAATAAACAAGGAAGAGACTGTATGATAACTTCCTAGGGATTTTCTCTTTAGATTCATAAGACCATTTTTATTTGCTGATTAGTCAGCTAATCCTTTAGTGAGCTTAGTATTTTGAATATCTCAGAAAAATACTTGTTTTACAGATTGCAGAGCATCATCATCACTTCTCTGCTCTGTGCTCCTACACTATTTATTATTCGTGTATGATTTCCTTGACGTTGTATCAAATCTTATGCTCAGCAATCTTGGGAGCAGAAGGTTTTGTAATAGCAGATGAACCTGGAATTAGCTTATAGCCAGTAGCCATGATAAAGCACTAACTCCACTTGTGAGATCACCATTTTAGTAGGAACAGGGGGTAACCATGTTCACTCTATAGAGCCCCAGTGGGTCACAGAGAGGATTAATCAGCTCCCTCTAGCTGTAAATCAACAGTTCACTCTGACCCACTGGCACACAGTTGCCACCGTAATCACAGACAGGGGGTCAGTGACAGTCTGGCCATCAAACTGGTGGACTATGAGTCACCGGCACCCTTCTGACCAATGGTCAGGCTCATGTCGTCTGTGCCCTCTCGCCTGTCACTCACAGCTGCATCACACAAGGAAACCGCTTTCTGCGGGGGTTTTCCTGGACTGACTCACCAGAGTGTGTCGGACTCTAGATGGACTGATAATCTGTGGTCTTGGTGGGATAATAGCTGCACACTACAATGGCATGTTCAGAGTGACTCAAGATTAGACATCACAGCTAAATGCAGGAATGTAAGCGAGAACTGTGTGGAATGAGAAAGAGTCTGTTGTCAAAGCACCACTGAATTGTGTTCCAAGAAACAACTGACCTAAATGTACTAATTTAGTCAATAGTAAACTGTAATAAAGATATTACTGAACAACAGAAATATCAGATTAAACCCCCTATCTCCATTTACTTTTTTACTGGAAAAAAAAAGCCTAATATGGACCTATCTGAAGACCACATCAGCCAGAACAGTTTCAGTGTGTAACCGCTTTACATAAAGGCAGTGGACCATCTGACCTCAATAATTGTCTAAATGTCTACCTCTGAATTATTAAAAAAAAAAAAAAAAAAAGAACAATCACTACTAAACCCTGATCTTGAGGCATTTCTACAGCACATTCTGTTCTAAGCAAATACCAGCTGGGTCTGAGAGAAAAACAGCAGCAGCGGCAGCAGCTATTATGCTCTTTTAATGTCCATTATATCAGCTTTGGATTGAATCCTTTACATCAACAGCCATAACTATTCAGAGCCTTTGCTGTGACACTCGTATATTTAACTCAGGTGCTGTCCATTTCTTCTGATTATCTTTGAGATGGTTCTACACCTTCATTGGAGTCCAGCTGTGTTTAATTAAACTGATTGGGCTTCATTAGGAAAGGCACACACCTGTCTATATTAGACATTACAGCTCACAGTGCATGTCAGAGCAAATGAGAATCATGAGGTTGAAGGAACTGCCCAAAGAGTTCAGAGACAGAATTGTGGCAAGACACAGATCTGGCCAAGGTTACAAAAGAATTTCTGCTGCACTTAAGGTTCCTAAGAGCACCGTGGCCTCCATAATCCTTAAATGGAAGATGTTTGGGATGACCAGAACTCTTCTTAGAGCTGTCTGTCCGGCTAAACTGAGCAATCAAGGGAGAAGAGCCTTGGTGAGAGAGGTAAAGAAGAACCCAAAGATCACTGTGGCTGAGCTCCAGAGATGCAGTGGGAAGATGGGAGGAAATTGTAGAAAGTCAACCATCACTGCAGCCCTCCACCAATCAGGGCTTTGTGGCAGAGTGGCCCAACGGAAGCCTCTCCTCAGTGCAAGACAATGAAAGCCTGCATAGAGACTGCCAAAAACACATGAAGGACTCCCAGGCTATGAGAAATAAGATTCTCTGGTCTGATGAGACCAAGATTGAACTTTTTGACCTTAATTCTAAGCGGTATGTGTGGAGAAAACCAGGCATTGCTCATCACCTGCCTAATACAATCCCATCAGTGAAGCATGGTGGGGGCAGCATCATGCTGTGGGGGTGTTTTTCAGCTGCAGAGACAGGACGACTGGTTGCAATTGAAGGAAAGATGAACGCAGCCAAGTATAGAGATATCCTGGATGAAAACCTTTTCCAAAGTGCTCTGGACTTCAGACTGGGCCGAAGGTTCACCTTCCAACAAGACAATGACCCTAAGCACACAGCTAAAATAACAAAGGAGTAGCTTCGGAACAACTCCGTGACTGTTCTTGAATGGCCCAGCCAGAGCCCTGACTTAAATCCAATTGAGCATCTCTGGAGAGACCTGAAAATGGCTGTCCACCAATGTTCACCATCCAACCTGATAGAACTGGAGAGGATCTGCAAGGAGGAATGGCAGAGGATCCCCGAATCCAGGTGTGAAAAACTTGTTGCATCATTCCCAAGAAGACATGGCTGTATTAGCTCAAAAGGATGCTTCTACTCAGTACTGAGTAAAGGGTCCAAATACTCATGGCCATGTGATTTGTGTATTTTGGTTTTCTTTTTTAATAAATCTGCAAAAATGTCTACAATTCTGTTTTGGGTTTTTTTTGGCAAAATGGGGTGCTGTGTGTACATTGATGAGGAAAATAATGAACTTAAAACAATTTTAGCAAATGGCTACAATATAACAAAGAGTGAAAAATTTAAGGGGGTCTGAATACTTTCCGTACCCACTGGATAATCTGTTTTTAAATAAAGGTTGAATGAATGAAACAATGAACAAATGCAAGTCTGCGAACTCTAGACGTGGGATGAAATAAGATATTCATTGATATGGTGTTTCATGTTTATGGGGTGGACAGAACATATTCAGAGACATAGGGACAAGAGACATCATCCAATTTTGTTTCCTAGTAATAATAAATAATACTAAATGGTCAATGTTCTAATGTTGAGTGCAAGCAAATTTTAGATGTAAATACGGGGATTGCTATTATTACATCTCAGTCAGTGTTAAGTGATTAATGCACGCACAAAAACAGAACTACCACCAAAAAGCATTATTTAAAAAATAGGACCAATGGCCCTGTAGCTTACCGGCCAAATGAAAAGCTTTGGGAAATGTATCCAGATGTCATTTATTATCACCCAGTTATGTGTATTTATTATATTACAGAAATAGCGATGACGACTGAGCGATGACGTCACCAAGAATCCTCTTTTGATCACGTGAACGAGGTTATTTCTAAACACATAACATGTGCGAAGGATCACACCGTGCATGCCTGAAGGAAGTACAGTTGGCAATTGGTTGTTGACAATAACGTGACTGGATTTCTTTACCTGAATGATGTTCTTTGTAAACAATCATACATGTGCTTCTGTAACACGCAGACATATAAGAATTTGGATACCTCAAAACAACAAATTTGAATCCAGTTTAATGGTGCCAAGCGAATCAGCATATGGCTACCATGTTTTGGCCAGATTCCAAACAGATCTGTAAAAAACTCAAATTCCAACTTGATATCATTGATACTTACTGATTTATTGGATCAATCCACTTCCTATCTCTTATAATGGGAAAATTTTTCAAAGTGGCACCAAATCCAGAATCAGATCCGGATTGAAATAATTTCAATACCTCGTGTTGACATCATCATAAAGAAGCTGTATACCAAGTTTGAAGTCAATCAGAACTGGAGTTTCAGAGAAGAAGATGATTGAATTTTTTTCCCCATAAGAGCCCATGTAAAATTTTCCGTAAGTTTCTGGATCCAGAAGAAGATCCTGATCAGCATGTGGCCATTATGTTTTGGTCATCTCCCCATCAGGGCTGCACTGTAGAAATTTACACTTGATATCATTTATATTTACTGAGTTATTGCATCCATCCAATTCCTATCTCTTATAATGGGGGAATTTTTCAAAGTCGCACCAAATCCAGAATCAGATCTGGATCCAAATAATTTCACTAACTTTTGTTGACATCATCATAAAGAAGCTGTATTCCAAGTTTGAAGTTAATCGGAATTGTAGTTTCGGAGAAGAAGACGATTGAAAGTTTTGTAATGGACGACAGACGCTGCCGCCGGACGCTGCATGATGACAATAGGTTATGGCCTGTCAGTCGGTAAACTACAACAGTGACCGAGACTGTCATATAGAAACATAATATATAAGATACCAAGGGTTATATTTGGAATGATGTACAGGTGATGACAGACAGAACGACCTGAGTTTTTTTTAACCTATGCCGCTGGTTTCACACCAAGCTGTATTTTTTTTTTTTTTTTCTTCTTCTTATGGGCTCAGCTGTATTAACAAAATCAACAGTTCACTTCCTTCAGCCAACAGCCTATTTCTTGTTCTGTGGTCTCAGTTGCTCATCTATTTTACTTGCATTTTTGGGGTTAAATACAATTGCAAACATTAATAGTCAAAACTTTTATGAAATACAAAGTCTTGTCTTGAGCCCTCTAGCCTTATAAATGTTACACAACCATGACATAAATGCACACAGCTGAAGGAATCTAAGAACGTGCAGTTATTTTAATTAACTTGGAGCTGTCTGACAATAAAACAACAACAATACCACTTGTCCAATATGGCACGTGGTAACTCTATCTTACTTACACCGACATTTTGCATCTGTGGGGACATTTTTTGAGTTACAGCAAGTAATGGACCAGAAATGTGATCTACATTTGGAAGAACGTTAAGAGTTACACCCGAGTCTCACTGATCACTACTTATTAGAACGCTATGTTTGATTACTAAAATGCCACTACTCTCTCCTCAGTTGTGGAAAAACATATGGTATGTATTCTTACTTTGGATAAATGGCAGTCATCTTGGCAGCTGCAAAGCCAGGCTTACAGGCCCCCTCACTGAGATTGCCATATTTAAACATCAGCTCCAAAGGCCTGTAGTGTAAGAAAATAAGCGATGATTAAATGTCTACGCATCCCACTTCACGCATCTTAAGTGTTAAAAAAAAAAAACCCACACACACACAAGAAGAAACACGTGTGAACTGTAAGATGTATACTCACAGAATACCGTCCAGCTTCAGAAGGAATCCTTGTTTGTCATACACTACAAAAAAAGAGAGTGGGTAAATGTGATGATAATGAGGCACTTTTAGAGCATTTGAGTATAGGCACTGTATCTGTAACTGTAGCACAGCCTCCACTGGAACTGAAAAGAAACAAAAGTTTACGTGCAGATGTTCCGAGCCATTGCAGGAGGTAGTTGACGTGATAAAAGGTGAAGCAGTGGAGATCATGTATCATGTTTGACACTGATGCATGAAGCTCAGTTTAGACCAAAGCTTCATAACATGATGAAATAAAAACGCTTTAGAATGTTGCAGGGAAAGTGACAGCAGTGTGTTATCAGTTGTTTTTCTGGTAAAATGCTGTCTTGACAGTATTCTCTGTTTTTTAGAGGTGACTCCAACTCATTTAAGTAACACAATGAGGGAAAGATGGAAAGAGTATTAATCAGGACTTGACAGTAAGGTTTATAACCAAATATGGTGGATTTAAGAGATGTGGACAGTTCTGATATATTACCAAACAAAATGGACAATTTCTGACCTAAACACTCTTGTAGAGCTAGGCAACGTAACTTAACTGTAATAAAATAGCAGAATAATAATAATGCTATAGCTACTCATAGGTGGCTAAAACTATTATACATACTCAGAAGAGAAACGACAATGTTTAAATCATGGTTTAAATGTTTCTAAACACCCCCACATTGAATGTATAAGGTTTTTCGATATGTATAAAATGTATTTACATTTTATACTCATCTTTAAACTACAACACATTAGTCTGTGTCAACCAAGGTCAAATGGTTGATGGTTGAGTTACTATAAACTCACACAGAGAAACATCAGACACAACAATAATATAGTATTTTACTAGTAAGCATTGCTAAATTTCTGCATTAAAACAGAGAGAAAGTGCAAATATATGAATGTGCACCACATTAGTTATTTATATTATATAGTATTTTTAAATACAGTATTCTAAGCTCACACTGTACTTTTCTATAGTGAAGACAGACAAACTGTCACGAACATGTGGATTTCAAGTTAATCCAGCCAAATCCTGGTCCTCCTGTGCTCCATCTGCTGTGGCTTTTCAACTTCACAGTATGTAAACTTCTGATCTGTTTCCTCTATGAAAATAAATCTCACCTATTGCCCGTTAGAAATTTCCGTACAGGACATTAAAAAGTCAAGGTCACCTTTTTTCAGAGCATTTCCAGAGTTTTTGTTAAAAACAATCACAGTAACTACTCAGTAACTTAAGTTACAAAAGGATGTATGCTGAATTTGTCCTCAGGAGTAATTATACTGTTTAAGTATAAATACATGTTTCCTTTAAGTCACACATGGTTTGTGATTTATGAATTTCTAACATAAAGCAGTTTACAAAGTTTACTGTTAAATCAGCATAGTGGGAAAATGAAAGAACATTTGGAAAATTGCCATTTTAAATCCTTAACAATTGGTACACGGCTATTAGAAAATGCCTCAGTGACTGAGATGCAGCACAGTCTGATCAGGACGATGCCTGAGTTTGGCAGCAGACAGATCATCCTTGGGTGACAAATAGATCTGATGATCTAGTTCCATGTGTAACAGCACACATCATGCAAATCATGCACAAATTACTTATTTAGCAGCAAGCAATGAATTACAACTCATGATATAAATTGATACAGTAAATAGTGAAGTATAAATGAATACAATTGTAAACATTACACCCTAAATCTCTTCAGATCTAACAACATCATCCCTTAGTACACAGTACAGTCTGCTGGTTATGAAACTGACTTTATTTAAAAAACTCTTGTTGACCTTCTCTTTGTTATGTCATTTTTAGTTTAGGGAGCTTGAACAAAGGAAAGCAACATGTAATATGTAATACATGTTACATACATAACCAGACAGTGACGGTGCAATATAGTCCATATATAAGTGACTAGAATATATCCAGTGTAATGATGTAGCGTTGCCCCCTGCTGTTAATGTTTTTGCTTTAGGTAATTGATGACCCTCCGGCAATGACTGCAATTTGTTCATTTTATATTTCTTCAGCCGTATAAGTCCATAACACCCCATAAACCTTTTTAAGTTTGGGATGCCAACTGTATTGTTGTTTGTTTTTACAAAGTTTCATCTTTGTGCCTCAAGTTCTCTCTAATAATCACTGGGTCAAAGTCGCTGAGTGTCTATAGGCTTATTTAAACTCATCATTAGACATTTGTCTTTGAATGTCTAATTTTCAATAAGTTTAAAGTAATCTTCAATGTCAACTTCGACCATATTCGAAGTTTTAAAAAAATCACAAGCTACAACTTTTTCATCCAAGCTTTACCAAAAATGTACACAATGGTCTAAATCAGTCAACTCTAACAAGTCAAGTGTCTTTGTCAGGGACAACAAAATTATTATTAAAATGAATTTTGTGTCTGGCAATACTGTCTTAAGTCCAAAGAGACATGACGAGACATGTCAACTACTCAGTTTAATTGATGTGGCTTGGACATTGGATTTTATAAAATACAAAAAGGTTTAAAACATTTTCACAAAGAAACATTCTCTCATTATTCAGAAATTCCATTCAAACAAAATAAAAGTTAGGATCCCTGAACCTACAGAAGGAATATACATTGAAATGAGTTTCAGACTTGATTTGAATGCAGAATGAATGACTTCAGTCAAAGCTTCTGACCATCTCTATCACTTCATTGTGTAAGAAATACATTTTGATGGTTGACTAGAATTAGCTTTTTCTGCACAAATGATGATTTTGTAAGGGCAGGACTGCTGAACTTTCCATTACAACTCATAACTTCAAGGGTCAATGGCAAGGACGTGTCCTCTAGACATGGGATATTACCACTTACAACTGGGCAGCCAGAAGAGTCACATCAACATGACATCTGAAGTCCATCCTACTACACAGGTTAGCACAATTACCCCAGAAAATCTATTATGACAACAACATATATAATCCAGTGCAGTATTCTTCACCCTAAACATTTATACTCTATCTCCAAGACAAAAAGTTTAAATACAGTTTCCATGCAAACTTTCTGTTTATCATGATCACGACTGTTTAGACTGGAGCCACAGTGACTGCACAGTGGTCATGTTTTACACTGTAACACAACGTGGAGAATTATGTAACCAAAATCACCAGGCGAAACCTCAGCGTAACTGACTGTCACTCTGAGTTCAGTGAAACTCTATCAATGATATTGGGAGGAGGGTTAAAGTATGACAAGACCTGACCATGCACCTATGTTGAGATGGTGAAAAAATTCAACAAAAAACTACTAAATCAGCTACAACTGAATACAACTGAGGTAAATATCCATGACTATGTTACGTGTATCATTAGTTTTGCCATGCATTTTGTTTGTTATTCACTGCATTACATTCAGAAGAGGAACCAGTTATGTCAAAAACATCATTAAAAAGAATTACTTCTTTTTACATGTCTAAAACATATTCATGCCAGGAAGTGACAAAGGATGAAATTTGCTTTACTTAAAAAGGTACAGGGAACTTTCAACACCACATCAAATAAAATCTTTCTGTACACAGAGTGATTACGTACACCCAAGTACATTTTGTTGCATCTAACAAATGAAATGGCGTGCAGAAAATCGCCAATCATAAGAGATTAGTAATTTTTTTTTTCTGCCCACGATTTGCCTTCCTTTTTGGATGCATATTCATCAGTAAATAATTACATCTTCTTTTGCTGCTTATCCAGGTGCAATTTATAGGGAAATATTTCATAATTTTATTATTTTTTTTAAAATTGTAATTATATTTCCACAAATAACTCCCCTTAAATTTTACACACTGGACTATCAAGTGATAAGATAGAGCAAGGTATGTGATGGGCAGGTTTGTGTAAGAAGGATGGTTGAGTCAACAAAGCTTTGGGCTTTAACTGTAACACTATGTGCAATCACTGCTCCGCACATACAGTATATGTGCAGTAGAACTGCACTATGTACATAATATTTAGCTGTTATTTTAACTGTGCAGTTCCCATGTATACCTAAAACATGATGGTAAATCGAGTTTCCTGTACCTTGAATGTTTTAATATACTAAAACGTAAAGCAGTGAGAATCCATTAAATTCATTTGGTGTTGGTACAGTTTTACACCAACAAAACCGACCAACATGGCTCGTTGGTTTAATTTGTATGTGGACGAGCTGGAAAACTTTACCTATACCTGATTTAATTATTTGTCCCACGGAGAATATGCTATCCACATCTGTGTCTGCAACACAGGAGTCCATGTTAGTGGCCCTTTGCATTACTGGCCACCTCATTGGGAACAAAACTGGCATTCAAAAGAACATTCCTGATACAAGAATAATGTAATGACATGACCTAAGAAACTATGGTGAACACCATATGCAGCAAAGACATGCCTTCAACCATAGTACACACATTCAGTTTGTTTTATCTAGGCTGAAAGAGGAAATTTTACAGGACTCACCAAATTATGTGCATCATTATTGGTGTTGTACAATCATTATCCTAGACAAAGTACTGTTCCCAAGTTAACCTGTGATGCCTTCAGACTTGTTCTCTCTCTTTTTGTAAATACACTGCAGTATTGTGTATTTCTAACATACCAGAGTAATACATTCTGTCCTGTTTTTGTCACTGCCGATAAGTAATGAAAAAGTCAGGGGTGCCCTGCGTTGTCATAAGCAATTTGCACAGGTTGTAAATATTTACATCCATCATATTGGCCTATGTCTGAAGAGTCATAGAAGTGTCATCCTGGACACAGATTTCTGATTGATTATAATAATGCAGATCAGATGTTGCTTTCTGAGTAAAAAGGTGTGTATGACACTTTTCAAAGCACATTACAAAGTAGCCATAAGCATCATGGCACCATGGCTGTTATATATAGGGCATATAGGGAGTACAAGCTGTCATACAGTTTAAGTACAGCTCAGCTGTCTGACAGATTTTCGTTCTGGCTGCCAAAAGTTTACATACTAGGGAGAGCTTAAGTGCACTAAATAACAGGCATTTGCTTGGCTCTACTTGATACACTATTTTCAAATTAACCATGGACACAGGTTAGCAGAGGCTCCTCCAGCCTTTTAATGAACTCTGAGTGAAGCCTTCATCCCTAGCACAAACATTTCTCCCAAATTGCTAGCAAATGGTGATATGCCTGAGGTAAAAAGTAATTTTTTTCCTCAGATATGTGTATTTCGGAGGAAGCGTATAGATGAGAACAGTCTGAAATAAGACAGAAGTTGATCAATAATGAAGCAATATCTGTAACCTAGGATATAAAACACCACATTGGTTTGGGAATTGATTTGTCATCTGTGCATGTAACAAACACATTGCTTAATATCCTAAACTAGGACCACACATCTTTTAATAACTTACACTGCCAGTACAATTTTACACAAAACTTAGTGCACATATCTGTATTTTTAAAAGTCTGTAAGTCCCTCTCAAGACAGGCCATTTACCCCATTCACACTTTTCTTTTTTGTCAACTTTGAAGTCACCAACACATGGTCCAACAGACTTCCCCCAAATTCCCGCTAGAATTACCTCACTTCCCTCCCAATATTGTGTCTTGTAAGATATGAAAAACAAAACTGTATGTTGCACATTGTTGCTACCTAAAAAATACTAATGTTGTGTCTCTGCTATTTCCGCACCTACAACCAAACTTCAATGTACATCATAGCATTGTACCAACAGAGGGGTGAAAAACTGCAGGTAGCCTATATCTTCATGTTGCATCGTAAACTCCTGTAGAATCATTTGACCTGCCAAAGAATGTGCAACAATTGTACTGTACACTGAAAAGAAGGCCATGTGTAGTGGGCCTTTTGTCCAATGTCATAGTGACACAACAATGGATTATACACTTCCTGAACAGAGGTGAAACTACAGACATAAATAGTAGCTGGCAAGAAAAATATCCAGGGTGCAAACTTGAATATACTGCACATAACTAGTCTAAGTAGTACTGTCAGAATCTGGAAATGGCTTTGACAGTAATAGCATCATGTAAAATTTATAAGAACTGAGACATGTGCTTACTTCATTTTTTTATGGATAATAAGCTCTGATATGTAATGTTCATCTGTTCTGTATTGTGGAGTACTTGTGCCACAGTGTTTTAATCAACATCTGAGAAAACTTCCTCCAACAGCCTGTTGAAAAGAAACGGACTGGCTCCCCCCTCTGGTAAAACAACCTACCTGCAGATTGACATCCTCGACTTTGAGACGTTATCAACTGCTTGCCTTTATTGGTACATGCAGTGGATATAGAAAGTCTACACAGCCCTGTTCAAATGCCAGATTTTTGTGATGTAAAATAATGAGACCAAGATAAAACCTTTCAAAACTTTTTCCACCATTAATGAGACCAATAACTTGTACAATTCAATTGAAAAACAAACAAATCTTTTAAGGGGAAAAATAAAAAAAACTTACAATAACCTGGTTGCATTAATATATACACCCTTAAACTAATACTTTGTTGCAGCACCTTTGGCTTTTATTACTGCTCAGTCTTTTTGGGCAGGAGTCTATCAGCGTTGCACATCTTGATGTGGCCATATTTGCCCACTCTTCTTTATAAAAATGCTGCAAATCTGTCAGACTGCGAGGGCATCTCCCATGCACAGCCCTCTTCAGATCACCCCACAGATGTTTGATTGGACTCAGTCTGGGTTCTGGCGGGGACCATTCCAAAACCTTCATCTTCTTCTGGTGAAGCCATTCTTTGGTTGGTTTGGATGTGGGCTTTAGGTCACTGTCGTGCTAAAAGATGAAGTTCCTCTTCATCTCCAGATTTCTAGCAGAAGCCTGAAGGTTTTGTGCCAACAATGACTGGTATTTGGAACTGTTCGGAATTCCCTCCACCTTGTCTAATGCTGCATTCCAAAGTGCTGGGAGGTAGAGTATATCTCACTTGGAGCTAACTACATCCCACCTAAAAGCATTCCAGGTGATCCATGTTGAACATAAACAACAAACATGAAGATTGCAGATCAAAGCTCCTATTTGCTTTGTTACTGAAGAGGCATTTTGACTGTTGACAGTACAGTGTTCTCACATACACAAATGAGATGGAAGAAGCGAAATGACAGATGAGCTAATTATACATAGTGAAGTTTTTTTTTTTATTGCAAACTTGCACACTGTGCACCACCATTGTTGTGCTGATGTCATGTTGTAGTTTGTGGTGAGGTCGGGGTACTTCTATCTGGCCACACTTTGCAACAAGGACCTCTGACTTGAACAAGCGTTCCAATGCATTTTATCGAGTTGAACGTCATAAACTTCCCATCTCCGAGCACTCTGGAATGCAGCGTACGTCCCCAGTTCCAGCTGAAGAAAAACAGCCCCAAAGCATAATGCTGCCACCACCATGCTTCACTGTAGGTATGGTGTTGTTTTGGTGAAGAGCAGTATTGTGTTTGTGCCAAATATACCTTTTGGAATTATGGCCAAAAAAATTCAACCTTGGTTTCATGCGACCATAACACATTTTCCCACATGTTTGGGAGATTGAAAACGTGTTTTTAAAAATTTTTTGCTGGGATTGGGTACTTTTCGTCACAAAATAAGTCTTGCTACCCTACCCAACAGCCCAGACATGTGAGATTGTTGCATCTCCTTCAGTGTTGCTGCCAGCCTCTTCACAGCCTCCCTGACCAGTTTTCTTCTGCTCTTTTTATCAGTTTTGGAGGGATGTCCAGTTCTCGGTAATGTCACTGTTGTGCCATATTTTCTCCACTTGATGACTGTCTTCACTGTGTTCCATGGTATACTTAATACCTTGAAAATTCTTTTGTACCCTTCTCCTGCCTGATACCTTTGAACAGTGAGATCCCGCTGATGCTTTGGAAGCTCTCTGCGGACCATGGCTTGTACTGCAAGATGTGACTATGAAAATGTCAGGAAAAGCCAACAAGAACAACTTTATTTGGGGTTAATCAAACGCACTTAAAATGGTGACAGGTATGCACTGACTACCATTTAACATGAGTTTAAATGTGATTGGTTAATTCTGAACACAGCCATATCTGCAGTTATAAAAGAGTGTGCACACTTGAGCAACAACATTATTTCAGTTGTTTAATTTTACTTTCTCTCCCTAAAAGATTTCAGTTTGTTTTTCAATTGAATTGTAGAGGTTATAGGTTACACTGATGGCGGAAAAAGTTTTGAAATTATTTATCTTGATCTAATTTTTTTTTTTTACATCACAAAAACCTAGCATTTTAACAAGGATGTGTAGATTTTATTAGATCCACTGTATGTACTCTACAAACAATTAATAACTGTTTTTTTAACAGGTGAATAACAGCCCTCTCCACAAAAGTGAGCTGACACATGACAGCAGTAATAAATGATGAATGAATTCCACTTCAGGTGCTTGAGTTTTAGGGTCTTTGTCTTATTTGTATTGACTCACTGTTACACTCATGACTTGAGTAGACCCATTATAAAAAGTGGAAAACACTAGATATTAAAAAGGTTGTTAAAGCATTTTTAATCTGCGGCCATCATGAGTTTTGGCTGAAGCGCGTGCAACTCAGTATCTGAAATAAGTATTAAAAAAGGAGAGACAGTGAATGTTTTTTATTACTTATTAGTAACAACAACAACAACAACAACAACGATGAAGCAGTAGAGATAGTATCTGCAGATTTTAGACAATTTAAGATCAATATGAATGCAATATAAGATCTACTTCATGCATACATTGGCAAACAATCTGCCACTAAGAAGTAATGTAAACACAGTCAAAAACAGGCAGTGAAGATCATATCTAAAATCTTGTATTTCACTGAAGACATTTTAAGGTGTGAAATTCAGATTATTGGATTTTAGACTTTTTGTCTCAAATCTAAAAGGCCCAAAACAAACCTTGACCAAGGTTTTTCTTGATCCATATTAGAAGAATGTATTTGCAAATACTTTTTCTGGTTCACAGTTGACATCAGTGTCAGATACCTCAAATGAAAAAAATATTAGATCTTGCCCTGCATCAAAAAGAAGACTCAGCATGGGTATTATTCTGGTATGTAGGTCTGTTTTGTGTTACCTCTGGACACACAGTTATCTGTGCCATCTCTGTTCTAACACACTCCTCTCTATTAAGAACATGTGACTTTTTCTAACAGTTACTGACCACTTTCAGAGGAGGGCCTGTGTCAGTGCCTTATGCACAATGAGATAAGTAGTATCACCACACAGTAGTCTCTGGGCAGTGAGTGTGTTAGCAGGGACAATTACTGTTATGTGCTTATTATATATGTGAAGAAGACTTACAGGATTTGTGGCCCCACCCTCGTAAGGTGATCCTCCCTGAGGAGTAGTAGAGGAACCCCAGGGCCAGCATGGAGCACAGAACCAGCAGGAGGTTGCGACTGGGTTTCATTCTCATCTCCAGCTATCATACATGGCACACCCAACACTGGAGCCTAAAGAAATACATTAATAACCTGGTTACGTCAACATATCCATGCAGCATGTCAACCCTTAATAAACAGAGGCTCAGGGACTGTTCATCCACACTGATCAACAACAATATTCTGTAAACAGTGATACCAAACACACACTGTGTTCCAGCTGTGTCACAGCCCCAAATGAACACTGATCACCTGTAGGATGTATTCAGTGCAGAGGACAACATTAAGTCAACATGTTTCGTAACTATTATCCAAAGCTTATACTGTAGAAAAGCCATAAAAGGATATTTCACATTTTTTTGTACAAAAGTAGACTTGTTAAAAGAAATTTCAAGAGAAATTGCTATGTAGACCAACTCTGTGCTCTGCCCTCATGGCTGCACTAACAGTGCTTTAACTGCTCAGCACTGTAGGAGTGCTGAGCCACAACTGTTCTTACGTCCATCATTAATAGTATTTAACAGTTATTAATATCATTACTTTTTAAAGAAAAGACAAACTGGTTTGTGGTTTTTTTTCTCCTCTAGGACACTAAACTAACAAGACATTTGAGAATGTCATCTTGGGCTTCGGGACATATGTGATGACATTTTATGGAACAAATAACAACTTAAGTAATCAGGAAAAAAATCATTGGGTGAACAGTAGTAGAAATGGATTAGCGCAAATTCAACAATACATACAGTCTGTTCATCACATCTGACAGAAATATAACAAGTTAGATACAAACTGGGTCATTCCACATCAATTCAACAAGTGCCTCCTGCTCGACCATCTTAGATTTGCTTGAAATTTTTACCATATAAAGTTCAACACTAAAAAACACCTCAACCAAAATTTCAGATTGATATATCAAATACATTTGAAGAAAAAAATTCATGAACAGGGTACCCCTCTTGCCGTTTTTGGTGCATTTCGCGATCATCTTAAAATGCAGCAAAGTTTAAAGTGCAATATCTCAGTAAGTTTTCTAGCTAAATGCATGAATTTTTTAGTAAAGGAAGACTACCACATATAGATTGCATATGTCTATTCTCAATAACATTGTCTTTATTGGGACTGTGGTATGACCTTGTGAAATCTGGAAAATAAACTTGAAACTTTTACTAACCCTATATTTATTGACCAATTAAACACAAACCAAATATGATATATTGCAAATAATTACACATCCTTTTACATAAGTATATAGAGTAATCAGATCAGCATTAATTAATGGGTATGATCCTTTTTTGTTGTTGTTTTTGTCATAATAAAATCGCAAAATAACATTTTTTATTAATTTTCACTTTCAAATACCACAGGTATGACAAGAAGTACCAACCAAAAGAACTTATTTTCTGAAAGACCATCACATATGCTTACAAAAAGTGTAAAATTTCATGATGGTTCTAGGATTCTAACCTACAAAAAAATATTTTTGAAATATCAACACATTATGGAACCAAAATTCCAAGAAAACCAAACTCATTCTGTAGATACATGTATTGGTGACATCATCAGCTCACTGGTAATTGATGAAGAATAAGTGGTTTACAATACATGAGATATGCAAAATAAGAATCATATTTGTTGTGGTTTGAAAAAAAACTGGCATGAAACACAATCGCGAAATTCCATAATGTGTTGATATTTCAAAAATATTTTTGTGTAGGTTAGAATCCTAGAACCATCATGAAATTTTACATTTTGTAAGCATATGTGAAGGTCTTTCAGAAAATAAGTTCTTTTGGTTGGTACTCCTTGTCATACCTGTGGTATTTGAAAGTGAAAATTAATAAAAAATGTTATTTTGCGATTTTATTATGACAAAAACAACAACAAAAAAGGATCATACCCATTAATAAATGCTGATCTGATTACTCTATATACTTATGTAAAAGGATGTGTAATTATTTGCAATATATCATATTTGGTTTGTGTTTAATTGGTCAATAAATATAGGGGTTCGTAAAAGTTTCAAGTTTATTTTCCAGATTTCACAAGGTCATACCACAGTCCCAATAAAGACAATGTTATTGAGAATAGACATATGCAATCTATATGTGGTAGTCTTCCTTTACTGAAAATTTCATACATTTAGCTAGAAAACTTACTGAGATATTGCACTTTAAACTTTGCTGCATTTTAAGACGATTGCGAAATGCACCAAAAACAGCAAGGGGGGGGGGTACCTTCAAGAATTTTTTTCTTTGGCTACATTTGATATATCGGTCTGAAATTTTGGCTGGGCTAGTTTTCATGGTTGAACTTCACATGGTAAAAATTTGAAGCAAATCCAAGATGGTCCAGCAGGAATTTTTTTCTAAACCCGTTGAATTGAGGTGGAATGACCCAAGTATTAACTATTCTAGCACTGTCCATTGTTCGTTTCAAGTGGTGTGTGTCATACATCCCTTTCTCTACTGCTTCTACAGTGGGTCTGTTGACATCAAGCACACATACTTAGATTATATTCTCAGTTTCATTATCTAATCGCACACATATCAATTGTGGGTATATCATTTTCCAGTGTGGGTCTGAAGCGCTGACAAATGAAGACATGAAAACCTGAGGATTAGCACAGATGAGGGACATAGATGGAATTTTGGGAGTCCTCCCATACAAAACTACAAATTTTCAATAAAACACAAACATAAATTTGGATTGCTATTATGTCATTATTTGTGGGGAAAAAATGGAAAGGTTAGAGCAGATTAACAATTACCACCCAAGAAGCTTAACAACCAAACATCCAAAGAACGTTCTCTGGGGATCTACTAGAACCATTAGACCTGTCCAGTCATTTAGTTTATTTCAATGCTCACCACAGTGCTCTTATAATAATGGGTTGGATGGTGTGCCAAAGTCTTATAATGACAGGGAAAACTCTGAATAAACTATTATTATTGTCCTGCTTTTACATCCATGTATAGCCACACTCATTTAATATCTATTGTGAAGACACTCAAGTCTCACAGTCTTCACTAACAGACTGTTGTAATAGAGAAGGAAGGGTGTTGAACAATGAGCAGAATAGAGCTTTTATACAATATTGACACAAGAAGATGGCCTGTTAGATATAGATGTCATGTCTGTATCCTGTTACACAACTGTATAAGATTTTTTTCATATTCATTGCATGAATTGCTGTATTATGGAGAAAAAAAGTGTTTTGTGAATCGCGTTGACACTGAATATTTAGCCACCAAATTCCTAGATGTTCATCCTTGAACTTAAGTGAACATTAGTGCCATATCCAGAGAAATTCCCTCAGTGTTCCCGAGTTGCTTGCATTGTGTAACCTAACACCAGTCTTTACCTTGTTTAGTTCAGATAATACTCATTTGAACTTGGTGACCCATTGGACAATTTCTACATAAACTGACTGTTCCATGTATTCAGATTTATTCTTAAATGAAAGCCTGGCCATTTTCTTTAATATATATGAAAGCAAATATCTAACTCTGGTAATGTTCCACTTTGTGACAGTTCAGTCTTACTTGTAATAGTAGTGCTGAATTTACTTATTTTTACATTCTATCCCTGTGAACCAGTGGGGAGTGTCACACAAGTGTGTTTACACCATGACAAAACAAAGACCAACTGGCTTCCCAACAGTGTTTGAAGGCAACACAAAGGGAAAAAAATCAGCCATCTTAAGTAAATGAGTGTTTGTGTTCTAAACCCCATTGTAGACTCAACTTCCTCTAAAACCAGCTGAGAGAAGTCATAATTTCCTATGACACGATTAGACCACAGCTGCAGTGAGTGGCTATGAGAACGACCCAGACAAACATTTATAGAGAACTGTATGTGAAATGATAGTGTTAAAACAATCACTGTGCAAATGCTTTAATGTATTACAAACTAAAGAGAACCACCTTATTTAACGTAAAGCAGGGTATGACTTTCATCACAAATTTTTTTCAAATTTGTAAAACCCTAGTGATAGCCTAATTATCACTAATCCATTAGTCTTTCCGTGCTTACACACCTGTATCACTTCCCTCATGGTGAACAACTTCAAAGATGACTCCATCATAACAGAGTCCACTTGTTTACATAACAAACCGAAATGCCACTCAGACATATTTGGAAATTTTGTCACAAAGTGCATTGTAGGAATGGGAATTCCACGGAGCAGCAAATTTGCTGTCTCTTTGTGAGTGCTGAACCCAAACGTCACGTTTACCTCCATCCACTGACTATACTCATTCTTTAAAACAACCCTGGTGGACTGTATAGTTTTACGTTGTAGCAATCTGGCTCATTTTCTTGCTGAAGCTGTGAGAAACCGCATTAACTTGGTCGATGCACTGGGATTCCCATTCTCGCAATGTACTTTGCGACAAAATTTCAGAAGAGGCCAGAGTGACGTTTTGGTTTGTTATGTAAACAAACGGACTGTGTTTATGAGGGAGTCATCTTCAAAGTTGTTCCCTGTGAGGCAAGAGATTCAGGAGCATAAGCACTGAAAGACTAAACTGAAAAAAAAATTGTGATTAAAGTCATATGCTGCTTTAACATTTGTGATACCCCTCAGTGTACAAACAGGGCATAAAGTCATGGGGTCAATCTGCAACTGGCTCCAGAGGTCAGGGCAGGTTACTGAATATCAGTTTCTCACATTTCAGCCTTAAACTTAAAAATAAATCTAGACCTTTACAAACTCCATGCCTGTCTAAATACTTCAATGTGTGTTTGAAGCCAGCTTGGTTTGATTCTACCCTTTGAAATTATGCAACCAGTTTACACTCTGCATTCACTATGACTTACAATATTAATAAAATCCCACTGATATGAAGACTGACGGGTAACTTTAAGAGGACAGTAACATTATGCAGTTTAGATTTAGCTGTTTTATTCATTTTTATGCTAAGCTAATGTTGTTATTTAATAGACTTACTGTCCACTAGTTTGTTATTTTCATTTACAGGGAACTTAATAAGAGAAACTGCTCTGTTTCTGGACCTGTGTCCTTAAAAAGTAGTTAGTGAACGTTGGATTAGAAAAATAAAATGACTTAAGACTTTTTTTTAATTAAGTTTAGCAGTGCTGTTACATTATTCTGGTGTGTAGATTAGCTGTTATATTAATTTTTAGACTTAGATAGTGGTATTATCTAATGTATTTTCTGTCCACTGGTTTATTATTTTATTTACAGGGAACTTAAAAAGAGAAGTTCTGTTCTGTATTCAACGGTCCTGAAAAAGCAGTGAGTGAAGATTGGATTAGAAAAATAAAATGACTTAAGACTTTTTTTTTTTGTTATTAAGTTTAGCAGTGCTGTTACATTATTCTGGTGTGTAGATTAGCTGTTATATTAATTTTAAGACTTAGATAGTGGTATTATTTAATGCATTTTCTGTCCACTGGTTTATTATTGTTATTTACAGGGAACTTAAAAAGAGAAGTTCTGTTCTGTAGTCAACTGTCCTGAAAAAGCAGTGAGTGAAGATTGGATTAGAAAAATAAAATTACTTAAGACTATTTTAGCAAGTTAAGCTGTGACAGTACTGAAGCTAGCGGCTAGCTTATTAACTAGTATGTTTTATTTGCAATGATAGCATATTAGCTACCGCTGTTACCTCAATAACCGAAGCTGTGTCTCAGTCTAGCTGTAATGAAAAATGGAAAATACGCTGTCCTTCAAACACGAAGACAGAAAGCGTACTACTAAAAAAAAAAAAAAAAACCTGACTGAATTGAATGTAACAGGCAGCTAATAAGCATAACTAGCCTGTTAGGCTAGCGAGCAAACCACTGACAGAGACTCTTACCGGACGGATACCGTTAATTTTCAAGTTGACCTTAAATCCGTCGCTGCTTCCTGCCGCCGCGTTGTCCGTCCAGCCGCCGATATGCATTGGTCAGCATAAACGGTACAATAGTCATAAGTAACGCTAGCTGTGCATTTTGTGTCCACACTTGAGGGGCAGACTCGGTGACCCCCTCCTCTCCTCTCCTCTTCGTACGGGCAGACTGAGGCAGGAGATCCGATACGTCCGTCCACCTCTGATCGGAGGAAACGTCACAGCAGACCCCGGAGGAACCAGGACAACCCACGACCATCAGCAGACACGGACACTCCCCCTTAAAGACCACATTTGAGTGTCTTTTAATAATAGTGCCAGTTTTTGGAACCTGCATCTGCATTCCACTGAGGTTTTTTTTTTTTTTTTTTTTTGCTGAGACAGAAGAACAGAGGAGCAGTGTTATGTCCTGTAATTCCAGTCTGTCAGGAGGAGAAACATGAGAG
Source organism: Sphaeramia orbicularis (assembly GCF_902148855.1). Taxonomy (NCBI): domain Eukaryota; kingdom Metazoa; phylum Chordata; class Actinopteri; order Kurtiformes; family Apogonidae; genus Sphaeramia; species Sphaeramia orbicularis. The sequence goes on along the minus strand of NC_043960.1, from coordinate 30,168,798 downwards.
ACTTAACATAGACACATTACATATGCTGCTTTATCTGACATGGAACATACTGAGTCAGTAATAGAACTAGGAAAGCACCTGAGGAGCGCAGACCTCCGCCAAGGCAGATCAGAGTCCCGTCCGCCCCCCCACCCCACCACCAAAATTTTATCATTTGTTCCTTGTGCCGGTATCAACATTTCCTGAAAATTTCATCACCCCCCCCCCCCACCCACCACCACCACCAAACTTTTATAATTTGTTCCTTGTGCCGGTATCAACATTTCCTGAAAATTTAATCACCCCCACCCACCCACCACCACCACCACCAAACTTTTATAATTTGTTCCTTGTGCCGGTATCAACATTTCCTGAAAATTTCATCAACCCCCCCCCATCACCACCAAAATTTTATAATTTGTTCATTGTGCTGGTATCATTTCCTGAAAATTTCATCACCCCCCCACACACCCCAGCATACACACACACACACACACATACACACACACACACACACACACATACACACACAACAAAATTTTAGAATTTGTTCCTTATGCCGGTATCAAAATTTCCTGAAAATTTCCTCAACCCCCCCATTACCACCAAAATTTTACCAATTGTTCCTTTTACTGGTAACAACATTTCCTGAACCCCCCCCCACACACACACACACACCAAAATTTTATCATTTGTTCCTCGCGCCGGTATCAACATTTCCTGAAAATTTCATCAACCCCCTCACCACCACCACCACCAAAATGTTAAAATTTGTTCCTTGTGCCAGTAGCAACATTTCCTGAAAATTTCATCCAAATCCGTCCATAACTTTTTGAGTTATCTTGCTAACAGACAAACAAACAGACAGACAAACTCTGATGAAAACATAACCTCTGCTGTTCCTTGGCAGAGGTAATTATAAATGACTATAAATCCACTGATCACTTACACCTGATCCTATAAACAGGGGTGTCAAAGTCATTTTAGTTCAGGGGACATACGGCCCAATAGGAAAATAATGACATAATAACCTATAAACAATGTCCACTCCAATGCTTTCTCTATGCTATAGAGTGAAAAAAATATTTACATCTAAAAATTCCTTTTAAAATGTGAATAATATGAAGAACCTGAAATTTCTTAAGAAAACTAAGAGCCTTTTTTAAACAATATTATGCCTCTCTTTATCATTTACACATGTACACTACAACGTAGAGATCACAGTGGATCTGCAAAATTACAAAATATTTCAAAATAGGACCAGTATTGACAAAACCTCAATTCTCTGTATGTCCTGTGCATCAAGCTAATTGACAACAAGTGGTACCAGGCACAACAAACCCCGTCCCTTGCACATATTTCACCCATTATAAGTAAATGGGAAGATTAAAAAAAAAAAAAAAATAACTTTGATCTACTGTTCCCAAAATGTAATGAGATCCGTCCTGGATCACTGGCAATATGTAAACCAAATTTGGTATGAATTCACCCAATAGTTTTGCTGCTACAGACATGTGAAATTATAAGTAAATGGGGGGAAAATAAAAATAAAGATTTTAAAAATTCATTAAAAAATTGTAACTTTGACCTACTTTTCTCAAAATGTAATGAGATCTATTCTGGGTCACTGGCAATCTATAAAGCAAATTTTGTATGAATTCAACTGATAGTTTTGCTGCTAGAGTGTTAAACACACAACCCGATCTTATTAGATTTCAGATTCTAGCTGCTCAGCAGTCCTGGGTTTTATTTGTTGCATATTTTTGTTTCATGATGTGCCAAGTGTTTTCAGTTGGCCAAAGGTCTGGGCCAGTTCCTGATCCAGACTTTTCTACTACAAAGCCATGTTATTATAACAGATGAACTGTGTGGTTTTGTAATATTTTGAAATGAACGCATTTCCCAGGAAAAAAAGGTTGTCTGGATGGGAACACACTGCCCTGAAACCTGTATCTACCTTTGAGCATTAATGTTGCATCTCCAGATATGTAAGTTGCCTATTCCATAGTCACTAATGAACCCCCATACCATCAGAGATACAGGATATTGGACTGATAGCTGATAACAAGCCCTTATCTCTTGAGTCTGGAGGATGCTGCGTCCGTGGTTTACAAAGAGTTTCACATTTCGACTCATCTGACCACAGAACATATCCATTTTGTCTCCATCCATTTTAAATTAACTTTGGCCCAAAGTTGACAATGGCGTTTGTGGATCATGTTCACATATGGTTTCTTCTTTGCATGAGCTTTTACCTACATTTGTGGATGGCACTGAAAACTGTGTCCACAGACAATACTTTTTGGAGGTGTTCCTGAGCCTATGCAGTGATTTCCATTACAGAACCAGACCTACTTTTAATGCAGACCCACCTGAAGGCCTTAAGATCACATGTATCCACTACAGAATTTTTTTGGCCTTGTCCTTGTGAACGCACATTCTGACAGATTCTATTCTGAATTCTGAATAATGGATCCACTGTATGCACTTTGAGTATGCGTTCATAGAAAAAGCGCTATATAAATGTAATCCATTATTATTATTATTATTATTATTATTATTATTATTATTATTATTATTATTATTATTATTATTATCCATTTATTCTTTAATATCATGTACTGCAGGTGATGACTAACTTTTCAAAGTCTTTGCAATTTTAGACTCAGATCATTGAACCTCTGTCCATCCTTAATTCTGTGACTCTATCTCTCTAAGATGCTCTCATACTTAATCATAATACTGACTTTATACTAGTTAACTTAAGTGGTTGCAAATATTCCTCCATCGGTTTCTTTTTGTGGACCATTTGCTTTTCCAGCTATTTATTACATCCATTTCAGCTTTTTTAGATTTGTGCTGCTGTCATCAAACTGTAAATTAACATTTTACTTCTTGAAATTGTACATTTTCTTAATTTAAGCATTTGGTGTCTCTTGTGTTATATGTTTTATTGTGAATAAAATATGGGTTTACAAGATTTGAAAATCATAATGTTAAATTTTTTTAAGTGGCTATTGACACAGTACTGTGGTACTGTGAGTCAATCAATGCCCTCATTACATCGTGTGTAGACTGGTAACTTGTCACATCCCGAAAAGCCTGAATCTCACTGACTGCACAGAACAAAGAACACCATAAAAAAACATACAGAGTATTTAGAACAATAAGTCCTATTCCATACTATATACTGTCACTAATTTGTCGTTTCTTCCATCAGTTGCCACAGCACTGTGGTAGCAAAATGCACAAAAGAATGCGCTGAAGTATACAGCATATATCACCATAACACTGTGGCAACAAGTAGCTAAAGAGTTCATGGAATAGTATCCATGATTGGCTCTAGGACAAATACTAACATTTGATTGGCTCTGTGGCAACAGACAAACCAATATTTCGTGCCACAGTACTGTGGCAGTAACCATTGCATTAATTTTTATTTACATTTTACACAGTGTCCCAGTTTAGATGGACTTTATATAGGGAGACTGCTTGTCAAAATAATTCTTTACTGTTCACAGACTTACAAATCTGCCTGTTTTTGGGTCCTTTATAAAAGTCTGCAGTGTTTTATTAGTCTTACTGCCTGCATTAATGACTCTGCTTTCACAGATTTTCAGCAGTGGTTTGACTGCAGGTAGTGTAGCCCGTGCTGGGATAGGTTTTTTAGACATTTGATGAATAGTTGCTTGGCTTGTGAGCAGATCCATTTGTCTGTTTTTGTCTCTTTGATTAACACTGTGTCCGTTTGTGCTAAATGTTGCTTCACTCATTGTGCCTCCTTGCCAGTAAAGCCAGAGTTGACATTTTCATCACTTTTCTTTCCAACTCTTTTGGTGAATTTGAGTGTCACTAGAGCTGTTTTTGCCACCCAGACTGTACTGTTGCAAGAGGACACTGACAATTACAGAGGGTGTTTTTATTTCTTCCTCATTAAATCAGACTGGGTGTGTGGGTGATTGCATAAAAAAACACCTCATTCAATTGGATGAGATGTGCTTGTGTTGAAATTCAACAGACACTGGAATGAATGCTGCCAGCCATGTAAAGACACCTATTTCAAAGGTATATGGATGGTGTCTTTTTGAACATTTTCTTTTAGAAATACTAAATTCTCATTACTTTTCAACACCTTATTTTACATACAGAGCTGGTTTCAACCAACTCTATATGAAAGTGTCATGAAATAACTTGTGTTATGATTTGGCATACATAAATAAAATTTGATTTGATTTATATCACAATTTCAAGGCATCTTTTGTTTGAGATTTCTCACATTTTTGAGCTATTAAAGTCTACATTTTGAGAAAGCTAGTGACACTAATAATTATAATAAGATACTACTAAGATACAATGAACTTGACTTACAGGGGCTTTTTCAATAATAGTGGCAGAAATAGGTTTGATGCATTTGTCAATATATCCTTAACTGAACTTGTAACCCATAAATCTCGCTTTATGTGGAATGAATACAGTCAGTGTACAATAAAGAATCAAAGGACTGAAGCAAATTTCTTTACTGAAACAAATGAATTTTACAAAAATGCTTGAATGATAATCTGGAAGTTCAGTAATTTTTCTTCAGGAGGAGACAACAAGAACAGACAGCTCATCTCCTGGGGTAACATCTTAAAATAGACTACATAACATTTACAGTTCACAGGTTTTCTGTGAAAATACACATAGAACATGTTTTACAAAACAACGCAATAAAATAGAATAGAAAATCCCCCCTCCCCAATGTACAACTCTGTTGATACTCTGAATAATAGACTTTCGTTCTCCACTGGACTGATGGTCTGAAACTGGCAATGGCTAACTAGAAAAGTAGCATTCCTCTGAAGACTCAGGCTACAATAAGAACAAGTTCACAGGCAGATCAATGATAGACATGTGAAAGGCCACCTTGTGCCAGTAAGAAGTGCAATGTGATCAATGAGTTTGGCCAGAGAGGGAGGGGCACACAATCCATAAGACATCTCATAAATGTACAATTAAACATTCTAAAACAGACTCTTTTATATAACAAAGTAGCAATGGCAGCACACAACGTCCTCGCCTTAAATAATAGTGCAACGCACAGCTTTCAGTAGAAGTGTGAGCGGACAACGGGACACATAAGGCGCATAAAAATCTGCGTGGATTCTTTAAAATTCATCTATAGAAAAAATAGAACATATATCATCAAACTGGGCCTCAGCAGTGTCACATCTGTAACACAGAGGTCATTCTCTTTCTCAAAGCACCTTAATAAATAGGCTGGTAAAAACAAGTCAAAATGTAAAAGCTATGTTCATTTCTACAAAAATCAATGGAAAGGAATGCAGTTCATATGAGAGTTAAGGAGGCTTACTCATATATGGATTATATGGCATTGCTCCCATTTAAAGAAGTGATCCACCTATATGTTGTTATTTCCATGTAGAATTGGATGCTGTTAAAACAGTATTTTCCTTTAAGTTGTGCAGATATTTTACACAGCAAAACTAAAGCTTGTTAAGATTGTTAGCTAACTCACTGTTATATTATTTACTCATGTACTCTGTCTGTTGTTAGAAGAATTCAACACTAAACCACCTGCTTATATACAACAGATAGTAACATAAGTTAGAAAATGAAAACTATCAAGAACCAAAAACTGACAAAAAAAAAATCCCTCTGGTTATTGGGGCACTTTAGAATTTAGACAAGATACTTAAGCACCAATATGTTTGATCCTCAGGATAATTATTAAAGCTTTTGACTTCCTTTGTTGGACCAGAGAACTGTATGAAAACCTGCTCAGTTTTTTATCTTTCTTGCACCAGTTCCTCATCTTATGTTTATCTGTAAACTTCAGATCTCTGCACATCCAATAACAGCTTCAAAGAGCAAAATATATGAGTTAAAACTTCACTGGGTCAGGATGTGTTATGGTGAAGGATTGTCAATATAAATAAGCGGATTATTCCTATGAGGCAGAAACATGTTTGAAGTGGAATATCTTTTTAACTTAGGTATAAATGCCAGGATCATTTTCTTTTCTGCATGTACAGAGATGTCAAATGTGCATTCACTGAACTGTTGTTTTTGCCTCTGTTAGAAAAATATAAATATATTCTGTCTGTCTCACTGTCTTTTCAACAGAAAATCTCTTTAATTAGGTTATTTTATTATTATTATTTCATCTATTGAGACAGTAAATTTCCAAGTGGTGACACGTCAGACTCACTGAAATACGCATGGCTGATTTGGTAATCTTCAGAAGGCAGGGCAAGTTCAGGTCTTAAATTTAGAAATAACTATGTGGCAAGGATAGATTAAGAGATCTGCAATTGTACTAGTCAATTACTTCTTAACAGATTGATGAAAAGCATGTTTTAAGTACTTTCCGCCACATAAAGGATGTAAAATAGAGCCAGGTTTGACAAAGACAAGGTACAGATTCCCATGTGTGGCAGGTATCAAAAGTATATTATTATTTTGCATCCATTTTTAATCAGAACCTCCTCTGTAATTCCGGATCACAAGATTAAAGGGGCAATTAGTAAAGTTTTCACAAGTTTAAAGAGGTAATCTGTAATACTTGTAACTTGAGTGAAGAAATATTACCAGTAAAAAAACATATGTACTAACCCAGTTTGCACAATTTAAAATGAATATTTGCTGCAGCCAATAAAAACAAAGAGCATCAAAAAATATTCCAAATAGCACAATGAACACCTTTCCTTTGTTTTTTTTTTTGTTTTTTTTAAATTAAAAATGGATATAAATAAAATAGAAACACATGTAATCTTACATGTGAAGATTTTATAATAGCAATGTTAACTGACTTTCAGAGTTATGGTAGTTTTTCCACTAAATGTTGTCCTTCTCCTGGTAGTTCTAATGTTTTAATCTTAATTTTACAAATTGCTCCTTTAATTTTGTAATAATCTAATAAATTCCCCATTGAATCTTGAGATAATCTAAAAAATGTCCCTTTAATCTTGAAATTATTTTACAAATTTCCCTTTAATCTTTTGATAATCTTATAAATGACTCCTTTAATGTTCTTATAATTGTATAAACTGCCACTTTAATCTTATGCTAATCTATACATGGCCCCTATTTCATGTTGCACCAATTTATATATTGCTCCTTTAAATTTGTGATAATCTTATTAATTACCTTTTTAATTTTGTGAGTTGAAACTATAGAGGACAATAAAATACGCAGATACATGATGAAAGTTGATGATGTCTCTTAAACTGTACATAAACTCCTGCAATGGCAACAGGACAGAAATTATGCCAATATTAATGAATATTAAACACTTAAGTGACAGGGCTAATTGAAATGCTCCAAAAATATGTTAAAGAGGCTATGTATAATGTCTGGCTTGTCTTTTTTATTGGTTCCTTGCTGCGAAAATGCTACTTTAAGCAAAAGATGCCTCAGTCATATTGCTTCCTACTGTCGTGTACTGCCATGGCTGGACGTCAGCCTACTGCACTGTGGTGTGGAGTCGTATAGACACACTAGAACAAAAAACAAAAAATACTGCTGCTTCCTTGTAGTTTAAAAGAGCAAACTGAAGTGTAGTTCACTTAACAAAAAGAGAGGCTGAATGAAAAGTCAGAAATAGAAAACAGTCCTCAGCGGGGTCCTGAAGGAAGTGATCTGGAGCTACACTCTGTCGGTTACTATAGCTGCTAAAGTTAAGGTACAGTGAGCACAGTTCCAGTCTGTCAGTGCTGCTGGTGTGAGGGGTGAGCAGACAGGAAGTGAGGGCTACTCCATGATGGCTCTGTAAATCACAGGTTCTATGTAGTCCCCCCTGTAACGTGAGTTGATCACCCTCTGTCTCTTCGACTCCTGGATAATCTCCCTCTCTTCAAAGATGCCGTCGAATCGCATGTCTGACGCCTTGGACTGCAGAGACACACACACACACACACACAGGACGTACGAGTAAAACCGGTACATTTTAAAGTCATTCTGCAATTTATTAACACAAAGGATGGAACAGAGATGAGGAGTAAAAGACTCTGGCTATCTTTACAATTTTTTCTCATTAATAAGTGCATTTCCATCATTGCCTCCAAGGACTTTAATATCCCTAGAACTAATCCCATTTCCTCCAATAAATTAGGATTTTCCCTCCCATTATGAGACTTAGGCGCAGCAGCCAAACCACTTAGAGCGTCACGTAAGAATTATGTAAAAATCAAAGTAGAGAGCATCAAAACTTATTAAATTACTTTTCTCAGATCTAATGTTATAGTTGGCCCACAGTGGACTTTAAACAAGCTTTGTTTTTGAGCTTTTAGGATGTGGCTTATTCATTATCTGCTCTAGCTTTTCCTATTTTTTTGTAGACAGATATGGTAAGAATAATTGTTTAAACCTATGTGAAAGTGTGTTTCTTCTCAAAACACTGGCATGAATTGAGACTAGAACATGATAAATTTGAGGAATGCTGGAAATCATGGATAGGCTTTATGAACACTACAAAAAGGTGACACCCAATGTTGTTTAGCTACTATAATACTGTTGTTTTTATTATTATTATTATTATTATTATTATTATTATTATTACTGTTCTATTGTTAAAAAAAGGGAGGGGGGGTAAGAAAACAAGAAGCGAAGGCACTAGAGATATACACAGAAAAATAAATGTATAGATAGATTGCTTTGTTCTTTCCTGAAAATAAAAGAAATATAGAAAAACAATATTGTAACATGTTATATGTGCATGTGAATGTAAAGCATGTAAATTCTCAATTACAAAATCAAATAAAAACTTGAATAAAAAAAAAAAAAACACTGACATGAATATTAACACACTTTTGTGTTTAACCCATAAAGACCCAGTGCTACTTTTGTGCTAGTTCCCAAATGAATTTTTCACTATATTTCACATTCCTTGAGAGATTTATCCCTGTTTATTGTAATATTATCTTCTGTATTTTGTGTTTTTTTTTTCTGTGAAAATTTGGCATTTTCCTGCATTTATTTACTAATCATGTAGATGTCTTTAAAAGCTCAGATTAAAGTTGAGGAATATTCTCTCAAAAATAGAGAAAACCGAAGAAAAAGTCCCTTTTTTTTTTTTTTTTTTTTTAGCAAAATCTATCATTAACTGAACATAAACCCAGTGTGTCCATCCACTGTCATTGATCCAACTCCATGGGTTTTACTTGTGAATCAATGTTGTAGAAGATGATGGTGTTTCCTCGGTAACTACGAAGCCTCTGAATGTCCAAATGGGTCATATCTCATGACCATGAAAAGATGACAAAATGCATTTTATACCAATTATTTACATGTATTGATAGGATTAGTGGATCAGCAGGTATTAAACAGTTTAGATCAGTAAATGGTTTTGGTCGCCGGTGGATGTTTGGGTCTTTATGGGTTAAGTGCAATAAGTGTTACCATCTTTCTTGGTCAAAAAAAGGTTGGAAACAGATAAAAATGACACAGTACCTTGGCCCTCTGAAAACCTACCAAGAAACCTATATAATGATGTTGATTGAATGATATTGAATGATACACTATACACACACATATCAACTGTTGTTATTCTGCTGATTCATATGGATTTCTTAAATAAATGATGAGAAGAAAAAAGTGCATTAAAATTGCCGAGAGAAGATTTTATGTCTCCCCAACAAACCAGAATGTTTTGCACAAAAGTAAATTCACTAGAATAATGCCATGAATTACAGTAAAACATAATAGGTTACCCTTGTGATGGTGGCTGTAAAAAAAAAAAAAAAGAGGGATCTTGGCATTTGACACATGCTTTTTTAACTGACAAATATGTTTTTCAGACGAGATGTTAATGTGGTGATAAGGTTTGTTGATACATCTCTATACATCTTCTGCTCCTCTGTAGTTGCAACAGTGACACCATCAGCTTCGAAAACCACATGAAATTCATTCCATCAGCCATACTCACCAGTCTGGATTTAACTCTCTTTGGGAGTTCCTCATCCAGAGTGTAGACATCATCTCTCTTGGCTGTTAGCTGAGACCCATCCTCAAACTCCACCTGCAGGACAGAGATGGAAAACACTACCGTCAACAACTGTGGTTTCAACAGAGTTTTAAAGCTGCGAGAGACTTTTGTGACCAACTTTTCATCACATCTGTAAAACCTCAGTCATAGCCTAAGTATCATGAATCTGTAAGTCTTTCTGTGATTACTCACCTGAATCTCTTGCATTACGGTGAACAATTTTGAAGTGCCATCCACCATAAACAAAGCGTGTGTTTACATCCAGAGCTGGGAGGTAACTGCTAAAGACACGATGTGGAAACGGCAGGAGCTCCCTTCCCTCTATGCATATTCCTCCAGCTGTTTCCGCGTTTCAGACGTTTCCGTGTGTTTGTTTCATCCATATAATATCATATGGTTGCGCTGCCACTGCAGGTGGCTGCACGAACCTCCCTTTCCCACAATGCACGTTGCGACAAAATTCCGAAGATGCCTGAGTTACCTCCCGGCTCTGGATGTAAACACACGCTTTGTTTATGGTGAATGGCACTTCAAAATTGTTCACTGTAATGCAAGAGATTCAGGTGAGTAATGACAGACAGACTTACAGATTTGTGATACTTAGGCTATGACTGAGGTTTTACAGATTTGATGAGAAATTGGTCACAAAAGTCTCCCGCACCTTTAAAGAGATGCATGTATCTTTTAACTACGTGACTCCCTCATAATGATAAAGCTGATCAGACATATACAGTACATACTACCATCTGCACTTCTAGATGCCATTTGAAAATGTATATTCTGATGCATTTCCTCCTTTTAACTTCTGTAGATGTTGTGTCATTTGATACTCTGGATACTTTTTACTGAGATAAATATTTTCCATGTTTGTGTCTTCAAACGCTACAGATGTTGGGAAAAGAGTAACTTTCGACAAAACCTCTTACCAGATACATTTGGATGACGTGAGCTGCCACAAATTTGGCCCCGTACACCAGGCCGTCTGTCCACCGCACCTGAACTACTTCACCCTGAGGCGGGGGCCCAAGCTGAGCACAGTCTCGACTCTGTCAGATCCACAAACACATAGATTAGTTCACAGCAAACTACTATGTGTCTATGTCTAACATTCTATTCCATCACTAAACTGTGTAAAAGTAACTATGCAAAAGTTTTCAACCCAAAGGAAAAACTGTGAGTCAAAGAGCAAATCTGTGAACATTGAATTGCTTCCAGTATAGATCTCATCTGTCATTAAGCTTTTGTTTTACTTAATTGTGCTTTCTTAACTTCCAGTGTTGTTTGACTGTTTCTAGATCTGTGCCATCGTGTATGTATCTTTGTCAAACATTTAGTCTTTGTTGATTTTAATCTTGTTTTGTCATTATTTTTTGTTGGTTTCTTATAGAGTCCTTTTTAAATACTTAACCAGTCTGCAGTTAGCTACAATGGCTACAAGTCCTGTAAATAATTTGCATTGGTTACATAGCTTTAAGTAGAACAATGGATAAATGTATTGTACCTGTCAAATAAATAAATACATCCCTAAAATTATTAGTAGTTTAATGGTATAAAATTGTTCTTTCACATTGAAATCTTGGGATAAATACTAAGTCAATATGAATGTTTTATCTCATTGGCTTTTTTATGCACTACACTACTACTAGTACTACTACTACTACTAATAATAATAAGTCCATGCTGGTGAATTGTACCACAATGTCCTCAGGGAAGAGATTGTCGCTGAAGGAGCCATCGTCAAAGTTGACTTCGTAGAACGTCTCCTTGGACAGCTGCACCACGTCACACTGGTAGTATCGGCCATTCTTGTGCTTACATATGACCTTCTGTCCAACAGTGAGCTCGTGCATGGCTGCTTTATTACGCTGTCAGAGGAGCAACAGGAAGTCACTTTTAATGAGTGAACTAAACACAAATGGCGTGTTAAAGGAAATCAGTTTTTTGTTACCTCAATCTGAGTGGGGCCTTTGTGTCGACAGCAGGTAACATGGACCACAAAGGGCCATTCATCAGGCTGCATGAGGACTCCAGCAGCCTGGGCACAGGTGGGGTGGTAGGCAGTGGGACAGCGGCCATGAGAGCACTGCACACAGCAGCCCGACGCCTTCTTCATCCGCTTCTTACAGTAATAACATTTCTATCAGGAAGCACAACATAGGAGCCACACTTTAGACTTTAACTACAATGAGAAATCTTGGTAGATTACAGAGGAATTTAATAAAACAACTTGCATAAAAGTCGACATAGCTAAAATGATGTTACACACTTGTCAACCATGAAACCTCAGGTCAGGGCTTTAGCTGTAGTCATGTTGGATTTTAGAAACTGAAATGACTATAATATAGTTCCCTAGTTCCTCCCTATAAAATAGGGAGGAACTAGGGAAGAGCGTGGCAGTCAGTGATTTTTACCCATATCACTTTCATCAATTTGCTTCTGATAATTTTATTACAGTTAATAAAACTCAACACTTCCTGTACAAACACTTCACAAGTTTCACTGATAACAAAAACGGCCACATCAGGAATGAAAGCTGTATGTCTATGAAAAGGAGATAGTGAAGAAAACCTTCTTTTATTCACACAAATATTCAAGTCTGAGATTTTATTTAACTACATCCAAGATGTTGTCCACCCCATTGGTGGGATTTCGACTCACCAGTTTAAATCTCTGCAGTGGGATTCCACTTAAATCCACAGGACTCCTTTCAGTGATATTGACAAAGCAAGCTTCCAAGACGGCCACTGCACACAAAACATGTACCCACCTGCAACAAAAACACACGAGTGCACCAGCTTCAATAACATTTATATTCTTGTGTGGAAAATAAATGCAGCACATACATCTCACATATGGTGTCCCTAAAGCCTGGGCACTACGTTAAAAAAAAAAAAAAAAAAAAAAAAAAAAAAAAAAAAAATATATATATATATATATATATATATATATATATATATATATACACACACACACACACACACACACACACACACACACACACACACACACACACACACTACCGGTCAAAAGTTTTAGAACACCCCAATTTTTCCAGTTTTGTATTGAAATTCAAGTTCAAGTTGCAGGTTTGATGGGTCAAGTTGCAGCTAAAGCCATTGCTGAGACTTCAGAATAAGAAAAAGAGGCTGGCCTGGGCCATGAAACAGCACCAGTGGACTACTGAAGACTGGAAGAAGGTGTTATAGACTGATCAAACCTGCAACTGTTCAGTCTTCTCTTCACAGTTGAAACTCAGACTTGCTTACTACGACCACTATTGCGCTGTGCTTGAAGCTGTTGTCCTGTGAGTCTCCTCTCACTCCAGCTGTTGACGGTCATAAACTTGTCTTCTGATTCTGTTGTGGCTTTGGCTCTGCCAGACCTCTTCCTGTCAGCATTTCCCCCAGGTTCTGAGTGCCTTTGGATGGTGAAGGAAACTGGACTTACTGACACCTTGACTTTCTTGGCAATTTCTCTGTAGGAAAGACCTACATTTTTAAGTGTTCTGAAGGTCTGTCTTCTCTTCTATTGTTAATTGCCTTTTCCTTACCATTTTTACAGTAACACACTACTTTCTGCAGTACAATACTGTTCAAATAATGCTCACAACGGTATGGTACCAAAGTGTGTTCCAACACTACTTTTATGCAGACAGAGGGGGTTGGAAGGAATTAAGAAACGTTGGGACACCTTGGTAGCACCAACTTTCGAGGCTTGATCAATCTCCATTGCTGCAGAACTGCTTTAAGTTGTTAACCCATTTCTTGTTTACCTTTTTGTATAATTCTGAAATGCAGATTATTTTTCAGTTTTGTTTAACATTACCTTTTCTTCTTTTTTTTTTTTTTCCCTGTGGCAGTTCACCACTTACCTTTGTACCATTTCAAGCGGTTTATTGGACTTGAACTGCTTGAATTTCAATACAAAACTGGAAAAATTGGGGTGTTCTAAAACGTTTGACTTGTAGTCTGTATGTGTATATATATATATATATATATATATATATATATATATATATATATATATATATACACACATACACACACACACACACTACATAAATGGATGTGACATTTTCACTATGATGTTTGTGTGGTGAAACAGGTGTCACTATCAGAGTGACATGCACTAAACCTATTATTACAAAAGCTTCGTACTTGTTATTGTTGGCTTTCTGCAGGGCTCCACCTCTCAGCGAACACAAACAGCAGTTCTGTAAAAACACAACATCATTAGTCATTTGTCCTGACAAACACACTGCAAAAGCTCATAGCTTTGAGGATCAACTATTAATCAAAGCTGCATTCAGTGAACACCCATTATGTGCAATTCTTATCATCCAGACTAAAGCAAATATAACAGGATACTGTCAAAAACACTGAACCCTTCTCTGAAATGCCCCATTATAAACACTGTATAACCCTGCAGTTATATCATTTCAAGTTTTTATCTTATCTTTCACACTCAGCTAACATATATATATATATATATATATATATATATATATATATATATATATATATACACACACACACACACACACACATACATACATACATACATACATATATATATATATATACATATGTGTGTGTGTGTGTGTATATATATATATATATATATATATATATATATATATATATATATATATATATGTATATATATATATATATATGTATAAATAAAATTACAGTAAATACAGTAAATATGTTATAAGCAGCTGCAACCACTGCATTATGAAAAGCTTAATTGGCAATTCCCTTTGCTATCTTAATAATCAGAGACTTGTTCATACATCTCTGAAGATTACACAGAGGATATTACAAAGGCTGCACAAATCTCTCTTAAGGCACTCACAGCCTCATGTGAGATGAGCTCAGACTAACTACTTTAGCTTAAACCATAACAAGCTATAATGTGGCCATTACATCAGAGCCACTGTATTCGTCTTGCAGATAGTCACAGCATCGACTTTGCAGGACAAACATGCATTTGCAAGTCCTCTGCAATTCTGTCACTGCAGCTGGCTCACAGGCCAAGCAAAAGTGTGTGAAATATGGCACACAGGCCTCTTTCACACATTGTATTAATTTTTTTAATCCACTCTCAAGTGTACAGCTACATTGGGCTGTCAGCCTTGGTGCTCAATTGGGGTTTACTGCTCAGATCTGAGTTTTGTTTGACTGTTCACATTATTCTTTCAATGTGGCCAAAATCACACTGCCTACTCTGCTGCTGTCCTCTTATTTGTGTGATATTGAAGTGTTCAAAGCCATCTGAAAATTGGAAAAAGCCCTTAGAGATGCATTATGAATAGTGATGCCTCAGTACACCACAACACTCCAGCACTTTTTTGTATCTATGCAAAACAGAATATTCACATAATACACTTAAAATACAATGACAGTTAAACACTTGTAGATCCAGTCATCACTAAGGCAGGCAATATGCCCAACAAACCTTTAATAAAACAAAACAGCCAAAGCTGAATGTGGACATTTAAGGCACACATTAGGCAGACTGATTGACAACGTCAACTCATACACTGAAGAACACTTAAGAAAACATTCCACCTCAAATGACAGCGGTATCCTTTGAGCCATCCAGGGAATTAAATTCCTATTTCTATATAAATGTAAACTAGTAAATGTGAAAAGATGGCAGAACATTCAGTTATAACTCATTCACTTTTGGATGGTTTCTTTGTGACACATTCATACAAACACTGTAAATTCAGTCTATACAATGTGTAATCTTGTGCTGCGTGAATATTAACACATGTACTATGTTTGGGGCTGCACAAGAGCTTATTTGCATCTAGAGCTGGAGAGTGAGATCTGACCACAAGTGGCAACTGGACATACACACAGAGAGAGGCTTTCTAATGCTCCTCAAATACACATGTTAATGAAAAGTCTAAAGAAACCCACAGGGACCTTGCACTCATTGACTGATTAAAACATCACTCGTCTGCTGAAAAATAAATATAAGAGCTATGTGCTAATTCTATTTGATATATGTAGAAAAACATTAAATTACTAGTATAGCTCTGAATTACAAAGGCAGCTTCTACTGATCAACCATACGAGTCAAGTAGTCATGATGCATTCACTGACCTCAGTCATGGCGTTGGCTTTGCAGCGTGCACACTTCCAGTCTTTACTCACAGTGTCCGGATCAACACCATAACAGCCTAGTCAACACACAAAGACACAGTGAGTGAGGAAACAGAA
The DNA here is from genome assembly GCF_902148855.1 of Sphaeramia orbicularis. Taxonomy (NCBI): domain Eukaryota; kingdom Metazoa; phylum Chordata; class Actinopteri; order Kurtiformes; family Apogonidae; genus Sphaeramia; species Sphaeramia orbicularis. Next base: position 30,152,601 of record NC_043960.1, on the reverse strand, counting down.
AACACATATATCAGCATAAAACCAGTCATGTAAAAGTGTGTGTGTGTGTGTGTGTGTGTGTGTGTGAGTGTGTACTGACTGGTGTGAACCCGGACGCTGCACTGGGAGCAGCTGATGAGGAGGCTCGTCCCATCATCCTCTAGGTGAGGCGTGGCAGGCTGCTCCTCGCACTCTGAGTCTTCCTCTGTGGTGGTGGTGAAGCACATCTCTGGGATGAGGGGCTTCGTCCGCATCCGACCACCTGCCACCATGACAGGACTGTCCACACTGTTGGCACATTCAGTCTGACACAACAAGAGGAACAGGCAGTTAGAGAGCTCTACAGCAGTGACACAAATGCCTGTCCACTCGTTCCTGACATTTTCCTGTGGTCTCTCTAAAGCTGTTTTCAGACCGACAGAGAACTGTGCTGGTGCCCACACCTAATCTTGAACCAGCAAACTTGTTCACATCTAAAATCAGAGCATTCAGGAACAGAAAAATTTGGTTCCCGATGGGCACCAAATGAAACTTGGTTTTTCTAAGCGAACCGTGACGACATGAGTGGATGTCACCAGGTCGATCCATGTTCGCCTGATGAGGTTACATCTCTGGATTCAGCATCACTGCCTTCTTCTCCTCAGCAGATGTTGTAGCAGGGCTTGGTGCAGATAAATAATGATCTGTATTAAAAGTACAAATGCTCACAGGTCGTCAATGATGCAGTCCATAACACTGTTGTCATTACCCTGCCCCCCAAAGGGGAGGCGAGGGGTATTGTTTTTAGTATGGTTTTTTTGTTTAACAACATTCTGACAGCAACTACTGGTTGAATTCACACCAAATTTGGTTTATATATTTCCAGTGACCCAGAATGGATCCCACTACATTTTGGGAACAGTAGGTCAAAGTTCAAATTTTTTATGAATTTTAAAATTCTTCCCATTTACTTAAAATGGGCAAAATATGTGCGAGGGACGGGGTTTGTTGTGCCTGGCACCAATTGTTTTCTCTGCCGTGAAGACATCCGCTTTTGTATGGTCTTTTTTTTTTGTTTGTTTTGGTGGCAAAGCAACACCCTCTGACAATGACATGTCATGGACTTGCATAATGGTATGAACAGTGGTATGGTATGAAGCCGTTCACAGGCAAGCCCTTTAGTTCCCAGTGTAACTGGTGCAGGAACCGGCTCCGACACCAGGCAGGCTGGTCTGAAAATAACTCATGTGGTGCTTCAGATGCAAAGTCAGAAACTCATTAGTAGACATCAACCTGATAGTATATCTCCATATGAACCAAACTGTGGATTTGGAGAACAATCCCTTGATATAAATCTTATAATGTGGGGGAAAAAAAGTTATAAAATAGTCTTTTGGCATCATTGAGCACAAATTCCATAATTACCTTTCAGCATAATTCAAATGGGATGAAAGAACAAAAGACTTTTGCATTTTTTTTTGTTTTGTTTTCAGGCTGTAGAAAATCTCTGTGGCATAAGTATCTGGCTGAGTTTTCAGACAGGAAGGGTGTTTAAATATGTGGATTGACATGGGTAAGTTACTGGTATCTGAACAGACTCTGATCCAACTACTACTTCGTGTCTTAACATGGAAGCTGTGACTCTGTGCCTGCGTAAAATGGCATCAGGTTCTTCTATTTTCTTTTTTTTAATTTGATCTTTTTATTTTGGACCAAGAGAAGAGAGCTGCATAAGGTGTATATGTTTCCAAATTATGCTGGTATGCTGCATCTTTAAGTTCTAATATCAAGAGAATGCATTCGTACAGTAAATGTCCATGAAAACACACTTCGAGACGATGCCGAATTGTAGATGTACTGAATAGGAACTCATAGTGGACACAAAAATATACACAGTAATCTAATCCACTAGATCTGACCTCTTATTATAACTGGATCTGATGTATCCAGGATTTCTTCCTAAAAGTATAGATTTACTTCATCTGTGTAATTGTTCCTCAATTAAATTACTATGATCTTCTGGCAATTTGAAGTTATTTGTTTTTCAGTTTTCTTATATTTTATCTAAAATTTCTAAATCCATGTTTTTTATTAGTTTCCCAAATTATAAACCTATTACTGTGGCCATGTCTACCACAGTCAACAGTGCTTACATGACATTTATTACACTTGTGGAATTAAATCACTTATTTTACTGCATTTCTTGAAATTTATCACAGCTTTTAAACAATGAACTGCATCACATGGCAAACATTGCTTTAAGGAGCGCAGTGGTTACATGACTCTCACAGTGTGTAATATATTGGACATCCAGAATTAAGTAACCATTGTTTGTATTGGGACTTGTACCTGTTGGTATGTGTGGAACAGTGTGCAGATGGAGCAGTACGGAGGTTTGGAGCCCATGCGTTGGTTATACTCCCTCTCTTTCTTCAGGTTTGGAGGTCTGCTCTGCCAGAGGTGAGCCAGAGGTTTAGCCCAGCTCTCCCCTTCCAGACCCCCCTCCTCTACTGGGGGGGTTTCTTCTGGAGCTTCTGAAGCACACAAACACCATACAGTGAACATCCAGGACAGCTTATAAATATTTTTAATTTTAATGTTTCCATATGTTCTAATTGTTCTAAGTTGTAATTGGAGCTGTGCTGTGTGCTCGTGGACCCTGAAAGACAGACCTTCATCACTCATGCCGTCCTTTATGAGTGGGTGATGTCCTGGCAGCTGGCCCAGGTCGCTCTCGGACTCTCCATCAGCAGCTGCCACCTCTGCAGCCTGTTGAAAACAAATATCTACTGTCAACAGCAGAAGGCAGGCTGGACACCAGTATTTACAGCACTATGTTAGGAGTTTAGAATATTTTAACACAATTTCAATCCAAGCTGTGCTAAGTTAAATTGTGATGGCTCTATTTAAACATACTTTAGATTCCAGCTGAATGTTACTTTGCATTAAGCTTGCAGCAGACAGGTAATCTATTACAGTGATCCTCAAAATTGTAACCGCCTTCAATGGCAGTACATTGTTCTTAATGTACTAAATGCTCATGCTAATTGCTAATGCTAAAGGCTCATTTATGCTTGCTTTGCGTATGTAAATAGGTACGTCCGTTTCTAACATTGTCAAGCGTCACTGCCCTCATACTTCCATGTGTCCAGTATGTTGGAAAGAGTGTTTCTCAATCAATCCATCAGTGGGTGTAGCTCCAATTTACAAACTGGCCGAATACCATGAAGAAGAGTAAAGTTTTTTTGAGAAGAACACGAAGAAAGTCAATACTAATAAACATGGCGACGACAGAGGAGGTTTTACTAATGTGGATACTAATGTTGATATTGAAAAGGGTAGTTGTCATAAATATGATGATTGTTTTTCACTAACTCCCACAGTCGCCCTTTGAAAAGTTCTGCTATTCATTGAAATTATTCTCTCCAAATCTCAACACTGCCTCCACAGTTTCCGGTGGTACTGCTCCATATCCTCCATCTGGGTACGCATCCGCAAGCTCCTGGAAAACGGACAGAACTATGTATGTGATGTACGCAGAGGACGGACAGAATGCTCCGTCCGTATCCATCTGCGTCTTTAACGTAGAGCATAAATGAGCCCTAATGCTGATGCTGTGTGTAATAATGCAGGGACTGAATTTCCCTGTGGAGGTAATAAAGTGAGTTAACCTTAAAACTGAAAATCAAAAGTGAGCAAAACATGGGACCACTCACTGTTTTGCTAGCATGTCTGTTGTCGTTCTCCGCCTCTATGTCACTGCTGTCACTCTTCCTCTCCTCCTTGGGCGGAGCCTCTTCCTCTATGTAGTCTCCTTTGGCGTAGCTGTGGACATGCAGGACGTCCGCGGGGCTCAGCGTCCTCTGAAACAGTTTGTGTGCGGGGCTGCAGTTATTGCCCACCTGCGGCTCGTCACTGCCCCCGGCTGCCTCCGAACAGGGAGCCACCACCTGACTCTCAACAGGCTCTGAAGGACCCACATCTGCAGCCACCACACCGTTCTTCTCTTTCTTTACTGGGCTGCGTCTGTTCGAAGTCTTTTTTGCGCTGGCTTTGGTCTGAGATTTAGACTGCGGCTTAGCCTCTTTCTCCTTCTTCGGCTCCGTCTTCACTTTTACTGCATCTGAAAACATAAGGCAGTGGTTTAAAGCAGCTAATACTGACAGAACTGCCCTAAACCTCAAGGTCTGATCAATGTCATCTCAACATCGGTTACTCTTAAGTTGGTGTGGAATGACCCAGTTGAGCATGATGGTACCTATTTTTAAAGTTTCTTCACAGATATTTATGCATAAGGTTGTCCTTGAAGATGTAACACAAAAGCACGGAAAGAAAATAGCAACGAGGTCAAAAGTGGAAAAACCTATAAAACTCTAACTAGAGCAGGGTAATCGAGCCTTAAGTGGTACCTTTTTCTGGCTTGACAGGAACTTTAGTCGGAGACTCCTTGCGGCTGAGCTTAGCCTTCTTTGGCTCCACCTCCTCAGTCTCCTTCACGGTCAGCTCAGGTTTAATGTCCTCAGAGGATTCTACAGCTTCGAGCGGACGCTTAGTCCCGGTCTGTGGCTTTGGACTGAAATACATGAAGACAGTGGAGAAGAATAGTTCAGAAGAAAGGTTCTAGAAGCTGTTATGAAGTTGTGGGAGCAAGGTAACATTTTTAAACGAAGGCATGAAAGTATAAAATAAGATATTCTGTGATACTTTAAGCAAGGTCAAATATTGAGATTTTGTCTATATTCTGTCTATATTCTGAAGAATTCACTAGAGTTGAGGAGAAACGTGGCTGAAGAGCAGTTACAGCACTGCTATGTATTAGTCAGGGGGTTCAAATACAACTACAAATTTAGTGAGATGAATCATTGCTTGTTAACTATTAATAAAGAACTGAAGAACAGTGCGAGAATTCAATATTTGAAAACATAATACTGTAAATTTACTGATAATTTCATTCACTGCTGGTTATTACTATTTCACATGGACCTAATATGCAGGGAAATAAAAAGGAAGACTTTTCCTCTAAACAAACTGTAATGTTATTTAGCTTCACAAGCATGATTTGGACTTTGCATTACATCTGAATGGGAGGATTCTAAAAAATGTTTTCATTTTAGTTTATCAAACTGTGTTTTTATGAACCTAAATTGTGATCATTTTAAACTGATTCAAATGGATCCTTGTTATGTCACAGATGATAGCTCCGAAAAAAAAAAAAAAAACTCAATACAATGCGTTGTGTTTGAGCACAGCTGTTATCATGATGCCAGGTTATTTTCATCTGTGTCTTTTACTTCAATTTGCCTTGTGGATTTAGTCATTTTATAGGAATTTTTATCTTTTAAAATATTTGGGAGAAGCAGATAAGTGTAGCTCTTTTTCAGCAGAATCGTATAAATGAGTGTGAGATTAATGAGCAAAAAATACAACATAGTGGCATTATGGGTAAAAGGTACAGACGGAGGCCAATTCTCACATAGACATAAACACATAAATACTGTTTTAAAACTGACTATAAAACCCAAAGAGGTTTTATATTCCTGTGTCTTTTTATTGCGTTTTTCTTGGGGTTTTTTTATACTCTTGCTGGTTATTTTTTTCTTTTTCCATCTCTTTTCTGTATTCCTATGTACATTCCATATTATCATATTCATTTATTTTAACAGTTTTCCCTTGAAACATAAACTATAATTATAAAAATAAACGCCAGAGGCTGTGCTTTAAATTAGTTTCTATAATTTAAGAGTAAATCACAAATCAAGTAAACACACAGTAGTGATTTTCTGAATATCCTTCACGGTGTTTTACTCTGAAATGTGCCAAATAAACTGATTAAATGAAGCTTTCATCATGCACTGCTCTTTGACTGTTATCTCCTACTCTGCAGTGAAATGTACAGTATGTCAATATTACAATAAGCACTGAGTTTACGGGGGTGAATACAGACCTTTTGTCCTCATTCACAGGCGTTGTGGGCTCTTCGGTTTTGGCTTCAGCTGGAGTCTGCTCTGAAGCCTCGGTTTTGTGTTCTTTGAGGAACTCTGCAGCCTCTGGTGTGGGTTTGGAGTGGTCAATGGGAGCGTTGTCTTTCCCTGCCTTCCACAGCTTGTAACGGTCCGGCTGAAACTTGCGCACAAACACATCCATGGAGATCTTCACCATGTCCTGACGGCACGAACACTGGGAGGAAAACACACATTAACATGTCAGTCTAAATTTAGTCTCAGTCTGTCTGAATTTATTACACATCCTGATAAAAGAACACTTGATATCTGGGTTGTGATCAAGACATTTTAACTATAACTGAAGTTTTCTATGGATACACATCACTTAATGCTGGTTGCTTTAACCAACTGAGACCACATAATAAACGGAGTCCAATCAACTGCTATGGTTTGTTTATGGAGTTAAAAAATAACTAGCCTTTTAAAACTAAAATGGTCCTTTAACCTGGTGTAAAATGTGTGAAAGTGAATAAGGGTCATGAAATTGTGCAGGGGTTTGTAGAGACAAAGACTGCAGTAAAAACAGTTTACAAGTACAAATAAAAACAGAATAATGTGTAAAAGCTTATGCTCTGCACTTACTGTTTATTTCACAGAACCAATTTCTAAGAAACACATCATAGTAAAGGATACAAATGCAGATTAATTTGTTTCTTTTGCCAATTTTGTGTAAATTCTGTAAAAATGTGTGATATATTTTAAAGGAAACCTATTAACAGACTCAAAGAAAACATTCCAGAGACCTTGCCCATAACTTTCACAATACAATTAATATGACCAATTTAGCGACCAAGATAATTTCTATTCTTGTTTATTTTTGAATCTGATGCAACTACCTGCATAAAATTAATTTTTATAATTACTACTCATGTGTAAATCATGTGGTTTACCAGTGTGGCCTGTTTGCCATAATCTATCCATCGTTCTGTGGCAAAGTTGGTGGACTCGGCGCAGTTGAAGCCATGGTTGAAACCAGCGTGATATCCGAATGGGAACGTCACAATGAACTGCCCTGCTTCTTGAGTGACCTGAAGAACAGGAAAAACACACAAGCTTCACTTACATGGACAATATTTCTTGAAATAATTTTGTGTTTTTTGAGTCACACAGTTAAGAGTCTGCAGTGACTCTGCTCTGAAAAGATGTATGTTCATGTGCTTTTTGACATGTGAAAGTAATTTCCCAGGCTTTGAGATAAACGTAACAGAAAAAGTAGTTGTTTTCATTATTAAGATGACCAAACTGCACCATAATCTGGAGGAAGAACATATTCACGACAAGCCTTTTGACCATCGAGGGGCTCTTTAAATCTGTTTATGTCACCAATGAAAACAGTTCATCAGCCACAGACTCGTTTAGCTTTTCTACCTCAATGAAACAGAACCATGTGACCTAATGTTATCTCAAAGTGTGTCATGTGTACCCTACTGATCCAGTTATCAAAGGTTTACACCCACCCTCTCTTCTGACTGAAAATTCATTCTGATCACATCAGTCTGTTTTGAGTGAGGTGTTTACATGAGGCATTTTCAATCCGATTTGGCTGCTTTTCTGATTATCAGTGGAATATCAGGGTCCAGGGAGAGTTCCAGGAGGTGACATCATATACACCTCCACAGCACTAAGTCCATCAGTACAACAGCAATGTCATTCTTCCACCACGTTCTAGTTCACTCATTCATTCGTCATCTGAACCCGCTTTATCCTCACTAGGATCACTGGAGCCTTTCCCAGCTACTCATGGGCGAAGGCGGGGTAAATCCGGGACGAGTCACCAGTTCGTCGTAGGGCTGACACAGAAACGAACAACCAGTCACTCTCACATTCACACCTATGGGCAATTTGGATTAACCAATTAACCTAGCAGTGCATGTCTTTGGATGGTGGGAGGAAGCTGGAGTACCCTGAAAGAACCCATGCAGACACGGGGAGAACGTGCAAACTCCACACAGAAAAGTTCCACCCATCGACTGGTGTTGGAATCGACACATTCTAGTTAGGTCAGTAAAATGTAATGAAATGTAATCAATAACACAAAACCCAACTAGTATTTTAAACATTCTCTTTCCTGCTAGGCTTCTACTAAGTAGGGGTTGAACTAAAACAACAAAGCAGAAGGGAGTTAACCAAGCACATTGTTGTCGAAACCTACAACACACAAGCACAGCGCTCTCCACCAAGACTTAAATTTAGTTAGTTTATTTTCAGTCATATACGCATGTCAAAACAACAGAAGAAAAGAGAAATAATACAATTTGAATGAAAAGGCTCAGGCAGAAGTAAAGCTTATTAATGCCCGCCTACTTTACAGCTTAAGCTACACAATACATAAAGTCAAGTGGAAAGAAAAAAAAAAACACAACATACATACATCTTTTTTCCCAATTACAGCCATAACTCTCAAATATAGACGCATATGTTTTTTTTAATACAACAAAAGAAGTACATTGCTTAAGTTTTAAATTAGCACTATTCCACAGTTGAACCCCTTTACAAGAAATGCATCTTCTTTTAACTTCTTTTTTAGCTTTTTGTGACATAAATTTGCATCTATCTCCCAACTCATATTTATTTTCAGACACTATGAAAAAACTTTTGCACACAATCTGGTAGAGTTTTGTTTTTTGCTTTAAACATGCAAAGTGAAAAACCCACTCACCTTATCAAAGGGTATTCCATACTTTTTCAGGATTGATGGTGAAATTAAAGTCATCTTGTGGCGCAGAAAGGCTTCACAGCTCTGAGCATTTCCTGGAAAGAAACCTGGAAAACGCAGGGAACGATCACATCATCAGCACAAAATTGAGTTCTGGATTATGTTCATGTGCTGCATGAAGATATCTGACATGAACAGGGTTTGTTGTTACACAGAAGACCAGTGACAGAGCTTTGCACTTCCTCTGTAACACCTCTATGCACAAGTAGCCAGTGTGGTTTATACGGCCACGGGTTCAATATAGACAAAGAAACCACATGTTTTACAAAGCTTGAGACTAACATTTCATTAACAGGGTTCACACTCTTTCCCTTCAATTATTTTCCAGGACATTTTCAGCCACTACAGAGACACATTATCAGTTCATGCACTAATACGTTCCCCTCATTCTTTGGAAGTGTTCTTTTCTACAGCTGTAACTTACATTTACGCAAATTGTTTCTATGTTTATTACTCAGACATTTGATGTGCAGTCTATGTCTATAATTTATCTATGAAAAACAACTATGACAAATGTATCATAGAATAATGCAAACACACCCACAGATTACAGCGTAGCACTACATAAGCCTAACAAACTGGAGTTACAATGTTCAACAGGAAAATTCCCAACTCAACTTTCTCTTCTCTCTTACTTTCTCTCCTGCACTTCCTCTAAAAATATTTGTATATTTTCAATAAATCACTGAAAAACAATTTCATCTGTTTCATCTCAGTTAAGACACACAAGGTCACAAGGCAGGGGGAGGATAAATAATATTCCAGGATAACTTTACAGTTTCCAGGACATTTGACCTTTTTTCTCATTTTCCATGTTTTCCATGACTGGAAAATTGGTCAATCATTTTCGAGGTTTTCCAGGACACATGGGAACCCTGATTAACAAGTGTCTCTTGGAAACACATTTCAACATTCTTAGGGTCACATTTTAACTATGTTTGTAGTTGGCAATCTGTTTTAAGCCACATGTGAATACACAGAAACTACAAGATGTTCCCTTTCAGATGAAGTCTAATGCATACAGCTGACCAACACTAAGAATAACTCAACTGAAGCTACGAAGCTCATCAACGCTGTTATCTCCAGTAAAGTCGATTTTTATACTCTACAATCTTTTAACTAGCCCTCCCCAAAGAGCATGAAACTGCTGTAGGTCATCCAGATGCTACAATAAAAGTTTTAACCAGGAATAACAAAACACAGCACTTCACACCGGTTCTAAAATCTTTACACTGGCTTCCTGTTAGTTACAGAAGCGATTTGAAAGTGCTCCTACTAGTTTCGTTTAAAAAATATAAACCAGAAAGGACTCTTAGATCCATGGATTCAGCTAGTTAAGCCCAGCGTCCAGATTAAATGTGGAGAAGCAGCGTTAAACTACTACGTCACAAACAAGTGGAACAACCTGTTAATAGAGATAAAATTTGGGATAAAGCTATCCTTAGTATACGGTCCAGCACACCGTGTGCTAGATTACAACTTATTCAGTTTAAAGTGTTGCATAGAACCCATTTATCAAAATCTCGACTCTCTGCAATCTATCCAAATATTGTGGACCAATGTGACAAGTGTCAAGGATCTCCCTGCAACTTAACCCATATGTTCTTTTCCTGTCCTAAGTTACTGAAATTTTGGGGTGATTACTTTATGATCATGACTAATATTCTTAGGAAAAATATCAATATTCACCCTTTTATAGCGATATTTGGGCTCCCTGTTGACTCCTGTTTTAACCAAATAGAGTCTGATATAATAGCTTTTACATCCCTCCTTGCAAGACGACGTATCTTATTTTTGTGGAAGTCTCCTAAACCCCCGTCTATTTCATTTTGGCTTAGAGATGTTATGTTTTTTCTTAAATTAGAAAAGATTAGACTCTCACTACAAGGCTCCTCAACTAAATTCTTTAATACATGGCAATCTTTTTTAGATTACTTTCAGTCTTTACAAATGCTGCCTTCAGATTGATCTCTCACACCTCCACCCTACTCTGTTTTATTATTGTTTAGGTATTGTTGTTTTTTGTTGTAATTTGTTCTGTCTATCAATTATTGTCACATTTGATACATCTAGGTAATGTCTAATATTTAAAAGTAAACACAGGTATCTACAAGCTATGATTTTATTTTTTTATTTTTTAATTTAATTTAATTTAATTTTTTTAATTTTATTTCCATTAGCTCAATTAATATTCTTGTACACCACAGATTTGATACTGCTTGGACTTATTTGATTTTCTACTGCTCAGAGACTGTTGTGATGTTCTTGTTTCTGCTGTTGCCCCTTCTTGGAGGGCCTTAAGGTTGGATTGGGAATGAGGAAAAATGATATAAAAAGGCAATGTATAATGAATGCATTGTATTTATGTTCCTTTGTATCCTCTGTTACATTGCTCATAAAAAGATAAATTAAAAAAAAAAAAAAAAAAAATAGAGATAAAATTTGCCCCACAAGTAGACGTTTTTAAATCCAGGTTGAAAACACTTCTCTTTTCATTTGCCTATAAATAAACTCTGTGATTTACACTCTTCTCTTATTACTATACAATTCTGGGGAACTTTATATTCTTTTATTCATTTAAACATTGATTTTCTAAAATTATTTTACTCTTGTCTATCATTGTTTTATATATCATGTACTCTCCTCTAATTTGATTTTTTTAATCTCTTCTTCATCATCATCATCATGGAGCCCATTGAATTTCCTTTTTGTATGAAATGCACTATATAAATAACTTATCTTGTCTTTCGTAAGTGAAAGCTCCATGAAAAGTGTGGATGTTAAAAGTATACATTTCTCTGGAAGACGTCCCAGAACTCATTTACCTTTGGCAAGCCGCTCTAGTCTTTTGCCATGCTCAGGTGGGACAACATACCTGTAGAACAGCCAAAGTGGAAACAGATCAGAATATGAAATCATGATAAACAGTATGATATTTATGACAGTAAAAATGCTGCATCCTGCTCCACAGTTTGATCTGTGTGAGTCTGTGACGGTACCAGGACTTTGGCTCTCCAAAGTGCAGGTAGTTGATGCTGTACAGATCCATATCCTCAGTGTGCCATGCAAAGGCGCTCTTCCACATTCCGAAGTATAGGTATGGTGTGTTGACTCCTTTAATCTTGATCCCGCTTTCGTTCTCCACGGTGTCTAAAATGGTGTTCAGACGGCCGATGTTCCATTCAGTCACATCCTGCACAAGAGGGAATTCATAGCAATCAGATGAAACTGCCATAATAGACAACGGCATTGGGGTTTATCATATGGTTTTACAGTGTCATGTCTTTAACCAATTGCTCACAGAGGAACACATTTTTCCAAGCCAATTCTGAAATAATGTGTCTTTAAAACAACTGATGGCCACTAGCTGGTTCCTAAACATCCAGTCTGTAAGCCCTGTTAAAAAAAAAAAAAAAAAAAAAGCCAAATTCTCTCAAGGAATACTCAACAATAATTCAATCCATTCTGGTCTCAGTGATTTGATCTCTAATAATAGATGTACTGGTGGTCCATTAATATGATTTTAGGGCTAACAAAAGTCTTTAAAGGGCTCATATTTTGCTAAACCCACTTTTATTAGTCTTTGCTACATTTATTTGTGTATTTGGACCCTAATAGCTCAAAAAGTTTGAATTTGAACCCTCCAGGTGCTGCAAAGTTATCTTTATATTCTTTTTCATTCAAAAATTTAGTGGGTTTCTACAACCTGTTTTAATTCCTGCTTAATTTGTTACATCCATAACTAGTTACGTCATGACATTTGCACATATAAAGTCAAGACTCCCAACAAACATTTCTCAGAGTACGCCATAATTGTGTTAGCAGCCGCGATTGTAGTCCATACTGAAAATATGTCCAAACTTCGAGCCGATTGCCTAAAATGTTCAGTTATTGGTTGAACGGAATAGAGCAGCACAGTCAACAACTTGGAGGGGGTGGGGTGTGAAGTGGGTAATTTGCATTTAAAGGGCCAGCGCTCAAAACGACCTTTCTCGTATCATTACTCAAAAAAAGGGTTGAAGATGGACCTGTGGAGTTAAATTAATGAAGAATTCAGACCCAAGCATAGCATTTACAGTTTATGTGGACCACAGGGAAATGTTTTAAAATGCATAATTCCATTTAAAAAAAGCAAAATATCACTCCTTTAAAGTTCATGGGCCGAGTCGTACAAGTGGAGCTACTATTTACTGTCATAGTTTTTTGTGGCAGACAATCATGGAACTCTGTTAACCAAATGTTTTACTTGAGTGTTTTCGTGATACATTTTGCAAATGGCTAAAATTTCTCGATGACGTCACATCTCCTATTTAACTGTGGTTGTTTTCAAAAGCTAACTTTAGCTTTAGCATTAGTCTAGTGAGTCCAGTTCCACTCTCATGTCTAAATATTGTCTCTTCTGACTAAAACAACAGGATGGCGACCAATAAAATGCCAAGTTCCAGGATTCAAAACATTATTCCACAAACCCTAGGCTAACATCACAGTGGCTACGTCCACTTTAATACAGTGTATGTTCCTAATACACCTTCTGCATGGGCTTTGTAGTTGAAAGGCGACATTATCAAGGGTATAAAAGATATGTTTAGATTGTTCTTCACTTTGTTAGGAAACATGTATAGAGACAGTCAATTTTAAATGATAAATGAAGAAAAGGATGAGGAAGACTGGGGTTAAAAGGACTAGGTTATTCATAGAAAGACCCTGAGCTACATAGAGATGGAGTGGTTTTGGTGAAGAGCTACAGAGGCATCGAATTAAGCCTCAGTTATCCTGTGGACATACAGTACAGAGGACAGTGAATGTGCTGATCACAGCAGCTCAGTGCTGTTTGAAAAGTCCTTATCTGCAGCCCTACAGCTCACACAGAGTGCTTCAATTATTAGATCAACATGATGGTGTCTCTGTCATTACAACAACAAAGAACAAGACCATGACCATGAAAATGTGCAAATGTCTTTAATGCAGAACTAAAGCCTCATACCTCAGATGAGGACACTTATCTGCAGGTTTTAGGAATCCAAATTTATATTTTTAAAAGCGTGTTTGATCAAACTTAAGACCTTACATTCAAAAAAACACCAGTCCAACAGGCCTCACAGTTAATGCTTAAAGCAGCCTTAATGTTCAATCTACCTTACGTTACACTTACATTTCTCCTTGACTAATGTTTCTGCTACTGACGTTCACGCTGCTAAAGCTCATACCTGAACCCCTTCACTCATGAATGATTGTTGGTGGCTTCAATCATTCCAATCTCCGTTATAATAAAATCCTAAACACTAAACTTGTTATAAATGGTTGTTTGAGCCTGATGAAAACCAACAATTCATGAGTGCTTGTGAGGTTTGGTCATGTTTTAGCAGTATAAGCATCTCTCAAGACTCCAAATAAGTTGAGTTTAGAGAGGAGATGAATTGAATACAGTCGTCACAAATCAGCAGACTGAATAGGAACAATCACACTCCTTTGTGGTATGTGAGAGGAAATCTGAAAGTCTGAATGGTTCCTGAATGAGGCTAAATGACCGGATTTGATATCACATTCACGGAGAAAAATAGTCAGAGCTTCAGCTGTTAACCTTGTATTAACATCTGTATTGAATGGAGATGATTAACAACACTAAAGGCTGTCTGTCTTCATTAGAAACATGAGGTTGGAGAGCAAAAACACTTAACATTTAAATAATGTAGGTATAAAATGGGAAGTTGTCACATTTCAGTGAAGTTTTCACAAGCTTCACATTTGTTACAAAAATAAAGCCACAGGAAAACCACAATTAGTTGAAACAGAAAAAAAAGCAAAATGAATGCATTTCTATACTTGAACTTCTCTTTAAGTTTAATTTAACATTGACATAATCATGAATGCTCTGATTTGATCATATGGAAAAGTTTCCATTACTGTATAGACAAATTGTGACCTTATTCCATTTCACCTTCCTTGACATTAATGCAAGACTAGAAAAGGCATCTGATAAAGGGTAATAAAATGATGAATGTATGAGATTAGATGAGGTTTATAAATGAGAAGGATAATTCTGTACAAATGGCATCATCATGTCTGTTTTCAAACAGAGCTTAGACATAAGTTACAACTAAAATATACTAAAGGCTAAACTTACTCTACTTGGAATCCACATGCATTTCAGTAATTTCCTTCTATGATTCTCAATTCAGAATATGTTACATATTTACCTCCGTCAGGTAGTAGTGTGATCACTTTGCTTTGTGTGTTTGCGTGTTTGTCTGTTTGTTAGCAAGATAACTCAAAAAGTTACAGACAGATTTTCAGGAAATGTTGATACTGGCACAAGGAACAAATGACTAAATTTTGGTGGTGATCGGGGGGGGGGGTCTGCGCTCTTCGAGTGCTTTTCTTGTTTACTAATGTTTATACTGATGTAATACATGCCTACAGACCAGAATTTAGTTTTTAGTTTAGGTTGGACTTAGGTTTGGGATAGTTTTAGTTGAGGATCTTTCTTTAATTTTAGATATCTTGGAGGTTGAAACTGTGGCACATTGTACACTACACCCTTTTTTTCCCCAAATCTGTAAAAAATATATTTTACTTACTATCCTCTTTATGTGTGGGTCACTATTCTTGAGCTCTAGATAACTTATTGATCAACGGATTGATTGCATCCTGTGTTACGAGGGGAAATTGAAAAGGCTACAATGGCCAGGGAGGCCCTGAAGTAAAGAGGGTTAACTGTGTAACAGTGACAAGACCATACACCTGTTGAACTTACTGGATCATACAGTGTCCCACTGACATCAGCCCCATAAAGAGGAGGATTAAAGGTCAGGTTCTTCCAAAACTTCCTCTCCAGCTCATCAAAATCCACATATCGAGGATTACAGAACCTACAGTGACAAAGTTTGGAGTTATTCAGAATCTGCACACGTCTTACAGAGAAGAGTCTGTTAATGGCTCAATGTGACACAGTGATTAGATATCAGATTAATATACTAATAATGTCCGTTGCTGATTAATGTTACTGACTTGTCCATGTTGGAGGTCTTGCGGAACTCGTGGACAGTCATTGGCTTCTTCTGGATGTTGTACTGAGTGAAAAGTCCTGATTGGCCGGTCACTACTTGCTGAATGGGAGCTGGAATCACCAGGTCATCGATGTCGTCATACGTCCGTCTGGGCTTCCAGCCTTTAGGTGGAATAACCTGCCACAGAGGAACATCATGCTTATATTAGATAGATATTTCAATTTCAGGTCATGAATTTAGTCTGAAGTGTAATCATTTTATTTAATTTACACCGAACTATTAAAATGATGTGATTTTTGCCATAATCTGTAAAAAAGCAAGCCTGAATTCAACAAATTAACGACACCACCTATAAGGAATAATGAATCAGAACCTTCAGTACTGGAAACATTACAACAAACATACAGCAAAGTCAGCAGGGTACTGTTATTTTGTTACATAGAACCAAATTTCCAGACATGAACCCCCCTGAAAACCTCTGGAATCTGATCCAAAGAAAATCAGATCAGTCACAAACTATCAAATAAAACTATGCTACTTGTATTTTAGTTGTTTGCAGTAAAGTTCCCAACAGCATTATGAAAGACTGGTGAGAGCACACCAAGACATGTGAAAGCTGAGACTGGAAATCAGGGGTAATTCACCAAATATTGAGTCCTGAACTTGCATTATGTTGTTTAAAAATGAAAAAGAAGAATTTTTCTTTGCCAAGTTTGAACAACTGTGCCTACAAAAACAGGAGAGAAATATTGGCATACTTCCATATTTAAAAGAAGAACTTTATTTCTTTATTAACTATGCCCATGAATGAATACTTTATAATCTATTGATCCAGTATCTTTTTTATTCATTCTGCTCAAATGGCCTATTTATTTTCTGTCAAAGCCCATTTCACTTTTTCCTGTTATATGGAATATTTTTGTATAATAAGCAATACCACATGTGCACTTCCTTTTATCCAAAGGTTCTATTTTGCCATTTTAGACATTTAATGATGTAAATTTCTTTTTGTTTCAGCATCTCTCATATCAAGTGTGGCTTGGATAGAAAAAAAAACAGTTTTAACAATTTCAATAATTAGTTGTTCACTTCTGTCTTTTTCTCCTGGTAAAGATCAAAGTCTGACAGCAAAGTAACTTTTAGAAAGCTAGATTTGGCCAAAACTCAAATATGTTTCATTGCAAATCATCTACAAAAGGACAACAAAGTACATCCTGTCAGTTTGAAACCAAGGAATACTGTAGCATGCAAACAGGAAACTTCACTTTTGAAAATATCTCATTCATTTGACTACCTCAGCCTGCAGTTGCCTCAAAGCGACTGAGATTTGGATGAAGACTGCTGATTTTAATTCCATGCCTGACAGTGAAATGCCATCAGGAGGTTTTCATTTTAGAGTGGTATAGAACGGAGGAACAACAAACCTCATTGACACAGCAGTCTATGACAATTAACACACACCACAAATCAAAATCAAAAAGAGTCATTTTACTTTTGCCATTCCAGCTTTGTGTGCTCCTTGTGACTCCATGTATGCGATGTAGCGGCTGAAGTCTTTGAACTCCTCTTTAGAAGGGGTGAATGTCATGATCCTTGAGGCCATGCTTTGGGCCGGTGTGTCTGTGGTCATCCTGAGAGTGTTGTTCTGACCTAAACTCTGCAGACAGAAAAAAAGAGAAAAACTTTTAGCATGCATGCAGTGGATTTTTCAAATTCTTTAGTTTGAGGCATGATCTGCATCCTGTGTCATCATTTCTTGTCATCCACAGAAAATAAACTAACTTCCAACTGTCAGCTCCTAATACAGGAGCTAAAGCCGCACAATATGTCATTTGAGCATCGATATTGCGACGTATGTGTGCGCAATAGTCACATCCAGGTCCTGCAATGTAGGAGGCAAATCACTAGCAGCAGTTTCAAGTTTGGCATAGTGTTTGTTAAGTAGCAGTATTTAGTTTATTCACAGAATGAGTCTGAGTATCTGGTTCTCTACTGCTATAATATTGTTAACATTTAAGTCTGATCATCTCCAGATGCCTTTACAGCAGAAACAAACATATTTCTTAGATGATGAGGTCAGAAAGACAAAGTAAACCTGCTATCTACTAGACAATATTACTGCTAGAGAGCTGAGAATGGCAGGAATCCCTGCTGCAACAAAGTGAGTTTGCACAGTTGTGTAATGCATTTGTTACAGGCCCTGTTGGGTTTTAGTGTACAACATGTGCAGTTCATCACAAACATGGCTCTTACTGAGTCTGAATAACTTGTTATTAACTTGTTAGTAAAAACAGCGGAACAGAGACGGCACAGAATTGACCTTTTTGTTCTAAAATTTTATAACATTTTATATCTGGGTTAAAAGCTACATTTCACTGAACTTTCTCATACATCTTTGGAAACATTAACACCTAATTTCAACATTTTACTTAAATTTGCACCACATTCTCATTCAGCCTTTTTGCTGTTTATATTCCTCAGCTGTATCATAGCCTTATTAAAATACATTTTCAGTCTTTCCTAAGCAGTTCTAATATGTATTCTGAGAAGAAACACTTTGTGAAACCATAATTCTTTTGGTTATCAGAGGGTGAATCTGTTGTTTTCTATAGATAAATTGCATTATATGTACTAATAATAAAAGATTACTGCTGTTTAAAACATAATTTTGTATTTGGAGGAATAAACATGATCACCAAAAACTATGTTAATTCAGGTCTACACTTAAATCAACTAAAATATAAAATTACTTAATAGTAACAGCCCTGAGACAGAACTTAAGTTTTTTTTAACCATTTATTCTGTTTGTGTAAACTTCAGTGTCCTTTCTCAACAACACTAGTGTTAGCACAAATTGTTAAAATAATATTATAATGGTATAAAGCATGCCACCAAAGACTCGATTCATAAGACTTTAAGTTAATTTACGCAATACCAGCCATAAACAACAATATTTGTTCCATACCATGGATAAAAGGAGCGCATGTTCTGCTATTAGCTTTCAGGCTTCATATCGTATAATAAACTTTAAAAGCAGAATGCATGTAGACCCACCCATGAGGCAGGGGATTGGATAAAATCATGATTGACTCAAACTTGCAGTCTGTGATTGGGTGGTCGCCATGTCTGTTAAAAATGTGGCCCACTAACAGTGCTGCTCCTCAGAAAAATATTTAGCTAGCCGCTAGCTAACATGCTAACTCCTAGATTGTTCCATGTCTTTGCATATGAAAGTATACTCAACAAACACTAAACAGCAGCTGTATTCACGAGTAAACAGCAAGTAACCCAGCACTGCAGGTAACACAAGTTGCCCTGTCAAAGATGGAATAATTTACTGTAAACATAAGCAGCCGCTAAGTGTGTAGCGGACTCACAGATCTGACAGCTGCCTTCGCTCTCTGCTAGCAAACTAGCAAACATGGCTTGTTGCTGAACGTCAGTTTCTTTGCAGAAACTTGTAGATATTCTAAATTTCCAAAAGACAAACACATTCTAAATGGCCAAACATTTACTTACACACACTGAAATGCAGACGAGTTGTTTTTTTCTCGGATCACAAGAAATAGAGTATAAATACAGACATCATCAGTCCGGGTAGAAAAGACAGTCCTCCATTATTCCAGTGACGCATGCCCAGTGTGTGATTGTTTACATGGAGCTCTGGTGGGAGGAGCTTCCGTCCTGGTGTAACCAATCAGAGCGCCCTCTGCTCCAGCCCATGCCTCTGAGGTGTTTTAATCACAGAGGGCTCAGCTGATTAGAGATGCTACCAAACGGTACACCTAAAGCACATTGTGAACAGTTGTGATATTTTTCAGGTTATAAAGATCCTAAATCCCTTCTTACATCATTCAAAACATGCACAGTGAATTCACTCAATGAGAAGACTCTGAACTTCTCTGCTGTAATTGTGGAAAAAAAAGATGCAGTGGAACAATGAAACCAGAAACAAACCACAAAGGTTCATGAGGCGTGTACTCATTCATTTAGATTATTATATTCTATGAATCCATTTATTTCATTAGTGTTGGATAAGAATTACAATGAGTGTTCACACCTTGACACATGGTTTGGTTATGAGTGACAAAAAAAAAAAAAAAAAAATTGAATGAGATAATAAGTTAAAATGAGAAATATATACTGTATTCAGCTGGTTTGCATATTCTGTAGTTTTGCCTCAAAAAGTTCGGAAAAATACAATTTACAAACAGTTTAATTTCCTTAGGTTTAGACATTAACTACTCTAGTATTGTCATGTAAAGTATGCTACATTTTATACTCAAAACAAGACTTTTATAATTTAGTAAGTTTCAGCTTCAATAGTTACTCCAGGGTTAGTATGACTAATGAAAAGTAAGACCAACATTTTTCACAAGTAGAATTAACTTGATGATTAATGATATAGAAGGGTGAAATGGCTCTGCATAGTATGGGAAACGTAAACGTAAACGTTTTAAACTCATTTTAGTTCAGGGGTCACATACATCCCAGTGTGATTTCAAGTGGGTCTGACCAATAAAATACTGACATAATACACCGTAAATATTGACAACTCCAGATTTTTCTCTTTTTTTAGTTTAAAAAAGTAAAATTACATGAAAATGTTTACATTTACAAACTATCCTTTCATAAAAAATTTGAATGACCTGAACAAATATGAACAACGTGAAATGTGTCTTAACAATAAATATGCCTTTGTAGATCCATTGTGATCTGTACATTATAATGCACATGTGCAAACAGTAGGATGAGGCATAATACTGATAAAATTGCATATCTTTTCGAAGAAATTTCAGGTGGTTCATGTTAATTACATTTTTTATAGATAGTTTGTGAATGTAAAAATCTTCAGAATATAATTTTACTAGATTCACTGTAAAACATAGAGAAAAGTTTGGAGTTGACATTATTTATAGGTTATCATGCTATTATTTTACTGGTCCGGCCCACTTGGGATCATTTTGGGCTGTATGTGAACTGAACTGACCTGAGGGTGACATTCCTGCACTAGATACTGCATTTTATTATACTGGATTTAACCCTTTCATGCATAGTGGTCACTACAGTGGACAGTTACTCTACAGCTTTACTCTTGTATATTCATGGGTTTTGTTGTTTTAGTTCTATATCAACCAACACAGTGGACACTTATGCATCATCTCATAAACTGCAATTCATACCATTATTGTAACTTTGCTGTTCTTGATTGGTTCTTGAGTGGAAATCAATTGTTAATATTTATTTTTTGCATATTATCTCCATGAAGTGAGTAATAACTAGTATTAGAATATGTTAAAATGTGAGAAAACCTCAGATTAGCTGCATTAAACATGGTTTCATTTCACTGTTTTCATATCACTTTATGATATTGGGTTTTAAATACATGTTTCTTTGCTTCAAGAATAAAATTCATGGTGTAGCTGAGTGGGCAGTTTTGTAACTCCATGAAAAACAGGTTGATTTAAAAAAAAAAAAAAAAAAAAAAAATCAATCACATTGTTTTTTTTTCATGCCTAAAGAGGAATAAAAACACTCAGGAAAAAAAAATCTTGATTAAGGTTCTCATAATTCATGCATGGAAGGGTTAACACACTATGCAATAGGACATGAATAGCACAAGTGTTGGAACATGGGATTTTCAAAAGTTTTTTGAGCGTCTGTTTTTTTTGTTTTTTTTTGACCAAACAAAATTTCTGTCTTCCAACATAATTATACACAAGACCTAATGTTAGAAGTAATTTAGGATAAAATACAATTACTAGTACAGAATACAAACATTGCTTGTTCTTTGCTCTTCAAAAATGAATGCTAACACTAAATAAAACACAGAAGACATAGTAAACTGAAAAGGAGAGGTAAAAAGAGGAAGAAGGACAAGTGTCTGTGTACGTGTGTATTGTGCAACTCTGCAGTATTTTTACCATGTGGCCCTTACAGAGCTGAGTCCAGGGCTGCAGGCGACACTCCACCACCACCACCACCACCACCACCACCTCCCCCCTACACACACACACACACACACACACACACACAGCATTTTCACACAACTGACACAAACCGACTGCTCTTATATTAAAAACCCAATAATTCAGCTTTATTAACATCAAGGTTCTCAAGACATTGTCTCAGCTTTTTTATTAACAAATACAAAACAGATCATGTATACAACAGATAGACCCCTCCAGCACAACGCAGGGAAATGAATCTTTTACATGTTCCACCTCACTTTGTCATGTCATCCGGTGAAAGCCACAGAGATGCACCACTGCACACTGATGCTGCTTTGAGTTACAAGTCTGTCCTTCTGCAACAATGCTCAATATGTCAAGCTATGATATATGGTGAATAGGGGCAGAAAGGAAGTGGGTTTCGTGTCTATGTAAAGCCATGTATCTTCAAAAGGAAAGATGAGCGGGGCGGTCAGAGATGTGAGGGAATCACTTCTGTATATGATGTAAGACTTGTGTTGGGTGAGCTGCATGTGGTCTGATGAAATAAAGCACTTTTCAGTCTTCTCAAGCACAACTGGGCTCCTTCTGGACTACTTTTACATCAACTTAACATCCTTAGATTTTAAGAAATGAGTATGAACACCTTAAAAAAAAACAAAAAAAAAACACTTTTCAAATCTCAAAGCCATTGGCACACACACCTATGATTTTCAATATGTTTTGATCCAACTCCAGATATGTGAGAGAAAATAATAATATAATGTTAATGGTCTGATCTGGCTGTCAATATGTCTGTGCCCTAGTGAATATAAAATGAACTCAGGTGGGCACAGACACAACTAATTCAAGATTATCTTAGGAAGGTCAGACAGTACAAGACTTTTGGAGTTCGACTCACAGATATTGCAGTTCCCCATTAAAGTTCTGTTGTAAACAAACACAGTTTACATTCAGTGTTACTCACCAAAATGTGTCCTTGAGGTCTAATGCAGCTCTGGAAAAAGAAAAAGGAGGGACCAGTTCTAATTCTCTGACTTGAATTCTATTGTAAACCTTCAGAATGTGGTCAAGAGGAACGTGGATGGTCATAAGCCATCAAATAAAGCCAAGCTGATGCTGTTTTTGCTTTGAGAGGAGCATAAAGCAGCCAGCAGCAAAATGACACACAAAATGAAACAGGGTTCTTCCACCAAATACCAAATATTGTTTTCTGTTTTTTTCCTAAGTGAAAAATTTACAATGGTATTTTTTACAAATGGTATGAATATGAAATAAATGTTCTAAATGGCATATTTTGTGTGAGATGCTACCGGTGGCGTCTAAAATAAACCAAAATGCTCATTGTCCTCTATACCTCTAAAATCAGTCTTCTCTCCTTTTTTTCCAGAGCTGTAAACCTGTCAGTCGTATCTACTCCATCCTTGTAAAACACAATTTTCTTATTGATTTCAAATCCAGTTTTGCTGACGTTCATGTTTACTACCTGCACTCCTCATCTTTGTTGTTATTAACCCCTGACCCTGACATGGACTCACTGTGTGGATGTGAGTCCAGGTCTCCCTCAGATCATGGTTCTGTTTTAGGTCGGGTCTTTGGATCTATGAGGAGCTCTAGTGTACGCTGGGTTATGAAAGCTTGTCTGTTCAGCTTCTGCTTAAATTAAGATTCATGAGAGTAAAGCTTGTGAAATCCAAATTAAAACTGCACCTGGAATCAGCGGGGAAATGAAGTATTGATGAGTGGATCTAAGAAACAGATCTGACATTTTACAAATAAAAGGAAACTACTAAATAGATTCTATCAAAGGTCAAACATTTTAACCAGTTAGACTCATCCATCTAACATCCCTACAGTTACAGGAGTATTTTCATGAATTTGGGCTATTGCGATTTCCCCTTTTACAGGGTGGGGAAGCAAAATTTACAATATTTTGAGGCAGGGATTGAAAGACAGTGTATGACCAATTAGTTTATTGAAAGTCATGAGAATTTAAATCTTCAAATCATATTTTACTGCATTTCTAACGGTCTTGTTGTCTACCTCAAGTTCAATTGCCATTTTTCTCATGGATTTGGTTGGATCCTTTAGGATTTTGGATTTGAGAGCTTTAATAAAAGCTTTGGTACGTTTTTTGTTGCTTCCTCCACTTCCAGACTTTCTCGTAATAGTTTTGCTCATAGTCATTCTCTTCTTTACATTATAAACAGTCTTTATGGACACTCCAACTATTTTTGAAATCTCCTTTGGTGTGACGAGTGCATTCAGCAAATCACACACTCTTTGACGTTTGCTTTCCTGATTACTCATATGGGCAAAAGTTTCTGAAAAGGTATGGATAATAGTGTTAGGTATGATTATGACATCAATATATGTTTAGTTTCAAAACAACTGACATAGTGCCTGCTGAGAAAAAACAACTAAATGTTCATTGTAAATTTTGCTTCCCCACCCTGTAATAAATAAATCATTGTTTTTTAATAACTTCTTAACATCCACCAGGTCATCGGTGACCCATTTATGGGCTTTTATAACATTTGTTCCAACTGATGTAGCTTAAGTTGTGTCGTAGCCACATGTTAAAAACAGAAACTAGAAGATGTTTCCTTTCAGATTAAATCTAATACATGCATCTTGGCCTCACACTTCTTCTGTTATAACTTATGGGGATGAGAATAAAGTAAAAGTAAAGTACCAGGGTTAGGGTTCATGTTAGAAGGCATGTGTTTTACATCAAAAGGAATCACGCTCATTTCACAAAATGTCTGCTTATGCGTCGTCCAGGGGATCTGAAGGGTATTTTCGGTACAGAAACCGTTTTCCGACAGCTTTATGTTTCATTAGTCTCTAGATGTTTTGAACAACAGGCTTTGAGGAAATCAGTCAACAAGAAAGTCTGTACATGGTAGCAGTTGTTCAGATGTCAGTAGTCACGTTTACAGCCACAGGTTTATTTCATACTGTAGATCACAAGCTTTATCTGTTCATTTGATCTGTTTGGTAGGTATCATCATTCTGCTGGATATCAAGACAGGAAGTCAAAACCCACATTTCCCCCTAAATAATACCAACTGATAACAGAATAACATAGCTATGGTACAAAATAAAATTATTAGCAGCTGTGAGTATGTGCTCTGCAGTATTAATAACTCGGAGCATGTTGAAAATACATGTCCTAATAAACATTAAAAAAAAAAAGATAAGCAAAGACCCATTAAGACATATAATAATAACCAGTGTAAGTGAATACAAAATAAATTCTAGATATTTAGAACAATATAGCAGTGATGGATATAAATGAAAATAGCAGAAAAATAGTTTGTGCTATTCAGAGGAGGCAGAATCCAGGGAGTGATGGGGAGTGTTCGGTTCAGAATCAGAGGCGTGTTTTCCTGGGTCGGCGTTGAGGTGGGGAAGGGGGTGGGGGTTGGGGGGTTGGGGGAGGGAGTGGGGAGGGTTCGGTGTGGGGCGTCTGTGGCAGAATCATGGCATCAGTCCAGAAGGAGGATGTCTGGTGCCTCTTCTCTCACGTCTTGCTTGTTTTTCCTCCTGTTGTCACCTCCTCATCAGTCCTCCTCGTAGCCTCCTCATCAGGCCTGTCGGGACCGATGGAGCTGAGTGGATTTATGGCTCAGAGGAGACACCGAACTCATCTGAGGGTGTCTGTCTGGGTGGGGTTATGTTGCATAGTGATCGAAGCTCCCCAGGTACTCCAGAGCAGCCCGGTAGCACAGTTGGTACTGGTCCTAGTGCGAACAAAACAGAACAGACAAAACGGTCAGTCTGACTAATTTTCTTAAAGCAAATTTTCCACATGCAAGTTGAAAATATAGTAAGAAACTGGGAGGAAAATGCATAACCCCTGATCTGTGCAAAAATGTACTTTATACGTCATGTTTATGCTAAATTGAGGATGAGAACTCAAAATGGGTCATGGAGCTGTTGTGAGTGTTGCAAAGAAAATACCTCAGTAATAAAAGACAAAACATTATAAAAAAAAATTATATTAAAGATGTAATAAAACAAAAGTAATGTAAAGGACACAACCAGAAACAAATGATGTAAAAGAACTGGACATGCCAAAAAGGTGTAAAATATGCAACAAGAAGAAAACAAAAACAGTGTAAAAAATGTAATAAAACAAAAACAGTGTAAAAAAAAAAAAAAAAAAAAAAAGTAATAAAACAAAAAACAGTGTAAAAAATGTAATAAAACAAAAACAGTGTAAAACATGTAATAAAACAAAAACAGTGTAAAAAAAAAAAAAAAAAAAAAGTAATAAAACAAAAAACAGTGTAAAAAATGTAATAAAACAAAAACAGTGTAAAACATGTAATAAAACAAAAACAGTGTAAAAAAAAAGTAATAAAATAATAAACAGTGTAAAAATATGTGATAAAACAAAAATGCTGTAAAAATGTAATAAAACAAAAACAGTGGAAAAATGTGATGAAACAAAAACAGTGTAAAAATGTAACAAAACAAGAACATTGTAAAAAATATGTGATAAAACAAAAATGCAGTAAAAAAGTAATAAAACAAAAACAGTGTAAAACAGGTAATACAACAAAAACAGTGTTAAAAAAAGTAATAAAACAAAAAACAGTGTAAAAATATGTGATAAAACAAAAATGCTGTAAAAAAAAAAAGTAATAAAACAAAAACAGTGTAAAAATATGATGAAACAAAAACAGTGTAAAAATGTAGCAAAACAAAAACATTGTAAAAATATGCGATAAAACAAAAATGCTGTAAAAAAAAAAAAGTAATGAAACAAAAACACTGTAAAAATGTGATGAAGCAAAAACAGTGTAAAACTTGTAACAAAAACAAAGTAAAAGACATAACAAGAAAGAAATAATGTAAAAAAAAAAAAAAAACATGACAAAAAAGATGTAGAAGATGCAACAAGACACAAATTGCATCAAACATTTAACAACACAATAACAGTGTAAAGGACAAAACAAGACAAACATTGCATCAAAGACGTAATAAGACAAAAACATTGTATAAAATGCAACAAAATGAAAATTACATAAAAGGCACATTACAATAATGACATAAAAGATGCTACAAAACAAAAAACGGTGTAGTAAGTGTAACAAGACAAAACAATGTAACAAATAAAATAATAAATAAAAAGTTGGGTTAACAAAAATGTAACAACTTGATAAACAAGGTAAAAAATAGCAAAAATGTTGCAAAGGGTGTAAACGTGACAAAATGAGTATTTTCTATACATTTCTGTATGTTAACATTTGCATATTTTTTATGTGACAGTATTTTTAGAATTTCAAGTCATAAGAAGACATAAAATTCATTAGCTTCATAGCATAATTGTCAGTCATATTTTTTTCAGATCACAGCCGATGATGCAAAATAAAGTATAAAAATATGACTTAGGCAGTTATCCTATGAGGCAAATTTATTTTTGGGCCTTAACTATGTCACCAATAGAGAAGTGAAACTCTTTGGAAGGAAGTTCATTTCTGTCACCATTTTGTCAAAGCACATCATTATTTTGATCAAGTGATTATTCCCACATTCCCACCTTTTCAACCCTGCCTCTGTATGGGTGCTTCTATGGAACTGGTCCCTAAAAACAGGACATGGGGCTACAAATTCAAACCAGATGTAGACTAATGTTATGAAGCAAGTTTGGAGGCACTTTGGGTCTATTTTAAAAAGAAATATTTACTGAGATAAAAGAGAAACTATTTTTCAGATAAAACACATTTTTATATTACTTTTTTTTTCAGATTTTTATTTAGAAATATTGAGAAAAGTTCAATATACATTTAAATTACATTGTGGTCACATAACAAGTATGTGACCAATGACCAAACTTTCCATTCTCAACATTTCAGTTTTTCTTTTTTTTTTTTTTTGTTAATAAACAAAACAATGAAACAATGAACAATGGATGCATTGTTACATAAAGAAAACCCATACGAAACACCAAGAGACTTTGACCTCCTCTCTCTAAAGAAAAAAAAAAAAAGAAAAGTAGAATTAATTAATTACACTAAAAACAAAACAATTCCAGATACTTTGTCATTATATTGTCATTTCTTGTACATTTAGGGTTCCAACAGATTGTGTTTGGCAAGTGTAAACAAAAAATATCCACTTTGACCACAGATTGGAAAATTTGTTCATTTGTAATCGAAGGGAGAATTTTTATATTACTTTTTATACAAAAATCTGCATGTAACACGGCAAAAAGGACACGAAAATTACACGCTACTATTTTTTCATTTATCTTTTTATTCTCTCACACCGACATTTTGGGAATTGGAGTGATTATGCATGGCAGAGTGTTTCATAAAAATGACCGCTGTTGCAAAAACACTCACAATTTATTTGTGTTGAAATGGCCAGGTTCTGCATGTAACACGAGTGGACACGATGGGTTACACACAAAACCTGGAATGAGACTGTCAGTTTAAAAAAAACCTACATGTCTGGATTAGAAAAACCACTAGGATCATCAAATTTAACACACTGTCTTTATTTTTAGTGGTATATAAGACCATTTATAGCCATGTTTTTCAGATCAAATGCACTGACACCTAGGTAACTTTTGCTGTCCCAATTTTGGTCCTATTTTTGGCCCCGATATTTGATTAAAAAGTCATTAATTTCAGGATGGCTCAGAGAAAGAGTATATATATTTTTTGCATTTATCTGAGGTCATCATTAGGTACATCCTGGTGGAAATATGTCTAAATTTCTCTTTTATTATTGGGTATTAAAAGCTGGCAAAATATCAGATACCAAAATGAACCCAGTTTCATAGAAGCACCCAGATGTGAACAACCCAGTCCTAGAAAACAGTGGGTTATAGAGGCACGTTTAGACTGTTCAGCTGTGTTATGTTTAATGTCGATCCTACCTCTGTCTGCACCATGGCTGGCCTCTGAGTTCGGAGCGTCTTGACGGTCTGAAAGAGGTCGACCACTCCCTCGTACCTCATTCTCTCCAGGATGATGCTCAGGGTGATGAACACACCAGTCCGCCCAACACCAGCACTAACACACAAACACATGATTAAACTGATCTGAAGTCACCAAATGATACATACTTTCATAGACGTTCTTGGAAGGACACCGACAGCTGCTGGCGACTTTTAAGACACAACCTCGTCTTTTATATTATTCAGTATAAAAAGATGAAACCATGAGTCAATCAACAGGCGCGACATGTTTTAACCTTTCCATATATTCCTATACTGTCCCCTAGTGGAGACATATATTTGAATTTATGTGTTTGGTCTGCTCAGAACTACTGCAGTTTCCATTATTGCTCAAGACATGTTAATAGTTCATTTACTGTTGAAGCCTTGTTACTTATTTGTCCCTAAACCAGTGTTTCTGAACTGGGGACACCATTGGGGGGCGTTTGGAAGGAGAAAACTAAGAGGGGGCTTGTTGAGCCGCATTATGTAATAAATTCCCACTATATAATAAAAGTTTAAAATGTAATAAGAATGTCACGTCATCTTGTAATAAAGCCGCATTATGTAATAAACTGACGCATTTTGTAATAAACTACATCAACGCATTATATAGTAAATTCTGTAGTTAGTTATTACACTTTGAGAAATTTATTACAAAATGCACTTGACACATTTTTATTTAAAAAAAAATGTAATAACATGGTTCATTATGTAATAATCCAAATTAATATAATTTCAGAGCAGTTTAGAAGAAATTAGTCACAGGAGCTACAGGTAATGTAATCAGAACTTTAACCACACAGCTTAAAGATTAATTTAGCACATTACATTTTCCTGAAAATAAAAATGGTTCAAGTGCATTTTGTAATAAATTTCTCAAATTGTAATAACTTACTACATAATGCAAAAAAATTTACTACATAATGCATTGAGGTAGTTTATTACAAAATGCGTCAGTTTATTACATAATGCGGCTTTATTATAAGATGACATGACATTCTTATTATATTTTGAACTTTTATTACATAATGGGAATTTATTACATAATGCGGCTCAACAGGGCTGCTGAGACTGAAATGCGGGGCGTTAGCCTGTATAAGTATCAATATCAAGCAGCATGTTATTTCAGTGTGAAATTTCTATCAAACCCCCCCCCCCCCCCCCCATCCACAGTACATTGCGGCAACCCCCCCATGGTCGCAAGGGGGGCACTACCTATGCAACATACATAAGCTCTGTCAGATCCATTCACTTAATTCCCCACCCCCCGCTCAACAACTTGTTACGGGATGCTATAACGCACCCCCCCACTGCAAAATAAAAAAGTATTATTATTATTATTCTAAATTATTTTGGGGGTGGGTGGGGGGAGTGGCAGGGGCAGGAGGCACATGATGACATAAAGGGGAGTTTGTTCAAAAAAGGTTGAAAAACACTACCCTAAACGAATATCTGTCTGTAAGTATTGTCATGTAATAAGAAGTTTAAGAAGCTCTTTGTGTTGTTTCATACTTTACTTTAGTGAAAAAACAAAAGATTCTAATAGCGTTAGCATATATGGGAGTTTCAATGCATTTTAGCATCATGCTTATCACTAGCAATAACAAACTTTTTTTTTTTAAACTGTCGCTAACTAAATGAATGCTGTGTATATTTTACATAAGACAAAGCTATGATACGTTGTGTTACATACTTCTACACATTCTTTGTTCGGAAAAAATTATACATAATTGTAACATGCATTTTGTTTTTGTAGTTTTACAGTCAACACAGTAAATGTCCAAAACAGCAAGAGGCTTTGTGGGTGTTTATTGGAGCACTCTTATCTATCTGTGCAGGTGCTTATCAAACTCTAGTGAAGGCAGAGTAGTTTCAACAGCTTCCTTGCATCATTCGAGAAATTATTGGATGTTCAGGTTTTAACAGCAAACATGTGAGTTTCAGTCAGACTCTGTGAGCAGTTTCTGTCTTTAGGTGAAAGGGTGTTACCTGCAGTGCACAGTGATCGGTCCGTCTTGCCCAAACTGCTCTTTAGTTTTATGAACTTGTCCAATGAAGTCGATGAAACCCTCTCCAGTTTTTGGCACTCCTTGTTCAGGCCAGTCAGTGAACTGGAACTGTCTGATGGTCCTCGACTGGCCGTCCTGACAGATATACACAGTAAATGTATATAAATAAATGACCGACATGCATTATTTCTATGGGATGGAGCAGGGAATAAAAGATCCAAAGGAGTGAGATAAATCATGTATCAATGCAACTATTGAAGGAGAGAAGGAATGCCAAAAATATAGAACAACTACTATAAGGAAATAATTTTAAAAAATAATGAGAAAATGTAAAAAGACGTACAATAAAAAAGTCTGGTATTTTGAGGCAAGTATGTCCCTAAAATGCTCAGAAAGAAATCAACAAAGTAAACTGTATGTATTGTCAAATACTGAAACCATTTTATGGTGAAGTCATGACATTTAATTATAACCCTAAATACAACCTATAACAATAAAATATACAACTGTACCTACAAAAATATGTAGAGGCATTCTGGTTAAGTTCTTTTATGGTTCTTATTGCCTTTAACACTTGCACATAAAGTTGGGATAAAATATTTTCCCACGTCATGGAATAATTGTGACAAAGCGATTTATTCTTGATAGATAAAGTGTAACTGGGACTCAGTATGTAATCATTGCACCTGGTCAAAGGTGATTATTAATGTGCATTAATAGGAATAAAAAGAGGAATGAGTCTGAAAACCAAATTATTCCAACAGTGTATAAAGTGACCAAACTCTGCAGCTAATATGTTGGAGATGATCTGGAGATGAGCTGCACACCTTCAATTAATGGGTGTTAACTTTAATTTATTAAGGTAAAGTTCGTTATGTAGTCCCCAACAAGGTTATTATCGTTAACGAAAACTAACGAAATGACGAAAACTAGAATTGTGAAAACATTTTCGTTAACTGAAATAAATAAAAACTATAATTAAAAGGAAAAAAACGATAACTAACTGAAACTGTATTGTGTGCTTACAAAACTAACTAAAACGGATAAAAATAACAGCTAAAATTCCCCTGGTTTTTGTCTTTGTCAATGTCAGATTGATATGAAATCGATTTATTTCCCTCAAGCAATTTTAGCTGTCCGTCACTTCTCGTCACTTGTGGTTTAGAGTCGTCTTCTCGTCTCCACTCTACCTGGAAACATGGAGACTAAAGTTGGGAGAAAGCAGCAGAGTCCTGTCTGGGATTTATTTGAATACGATGGAGAAGAAGAGAAAAGATATTAAAAAAATAAAAACTAAAACTATACTAAAACTAAGCATTTAGAAATAACAAAAGATAATAAAAACTAGCAAACCTGCGCTAAAAACTAATTAAAACTAACTGAATTAAAGAGAAAAAAAAGTCAAAACTAAATAAAACTAAACTATAATGAAAAATCCAAAACTATCATAACCTTGGTCCCCAACAGCTGGTACGACATCAGCATCAGTCAGACAATATGCTGAGGATTTTCACCACTTTCACCCAAAAAGCACTGACCTGTGTTGTCATGGTGGAGTCGTATTATGCTGTTCACAGCTCAAAAAACACACATTTTGCAAGGCAAAATGCAAAATCTTGGCAGCTATGAGGTCATTTCAGGAATCGCAACCAGTAATGTGCAGTAATAAGCTAAAATGGTCCAAAATATAATGTAATACGTCTGAAAGAAACAGAGTTATTTGGCAGATCTGACTTGGGCTAAACTCATAATGACACCAGTGGTCTTTAATTGCTGCTATGGAGAAGCAGAATTACTCAGGATATTTGTGCGGAAATCAGCAGCACAAACACAGGGGACACTAGTCTGTACCAACATGCATATGATATATTATTAGAAAAATATAAATGAAATATGTAAATGCATATTTGGTTTGTTGGTCAGGTTTTGGGAGGATGTTAGCTCCATACTCCCAGCTCAACTAATCCAGACACAGATGGATTAGAAGCCTCTGCCTGTGATGAAAACGCCTCGATGCCATCTTAAATGCACTCTGCTATAGAAACAGACAGTTGAACTGCTGCCACTTTGCTGCTGTTGTGTGGAACAGCAGGAGAACCTGAGCTGAGGAGAACCTACCCGGGCGTCGGTGACTTTGAACTCTCTCAGGATGTACTGAGGCATGTTGTACTCAGCCATGGGATCCACAACAAAGTACTGGTAGCGTGCAGAGCGCTCAGCGGGCCAGTACTGATGGCACTTTTCCTAAAGAATGGAGACAGAGATTTATCACAACATGTGGTTTGTGTAATAAACAGTTCATACAGCTTCACACTTTCTCAGATTTTACTCCAATAGCAGCCACTCACACCTTGGTGAAGTGTAAACCTCATCTGTACTGTCTAACATACTGCAATATTTATGGAAATATATATGGGTGCTTCTATGAAACTGGTCCCTAAAAACAGGACTAATATAGACTAATGCAGACTAATGTTATGAAGCAAGTTTGAAAGCACTTTGGGTCTATTTTAAAAATAAATATTCACTGAGGTAAAAGAAAAACTATTTTTCAGATAAAACACTTTTTTTAAAAAAAATTTTATATACAAAAATCTGCGTGTAACATGGTAAAAAGGACATGAAATTATGTGCTACTATTTTTTCGAATATCTTTTTATTCTCTCACAGGTACATTTTGGGAATCAAAGTAAATATTCAAGGCAGAGTGTTTCACAAAAATGGCCGCTGCTGCAAAATCACTCACGATTTATGTGTTTAAATGGGAAGGTTCTGCATGTAACGCCAGTGGACACAAAGGGTTACACACAAAACCTGGAATGAGAGTGCTGATTCATGAAAAACCCACATGTCTGGATTAGAAAAAAACACTAGGATTCTCAAATTTAACACACTGTCTTTATTTATAGCGGTATATAAGACCATTTCAAGCCATGTTTTCCAGATCAAATGCACTGACACCTAGGTAGCTTTTCCTGTCCCAATTTTGGTCCCAATTTGGGCCCAATATTTGATTAAAAATTCATTAATTTTAGGATAGCTCAGAACAAGAGTATAATTTTTTTTTTTTCATTTATCTGAGGTCATCATTAGGTATATCCCGAGGGGAAATATGTCTACATTTCTCTTTTATTATTGGGTCTAAAAAGCTGGCAAAGTGTCAGATACCAAAATAAACCCAGTTTCATAGAAGCACCCAAATATATATGTAACAGAGTCTTATTACTAGTATTGTTTTTTGTCTAGTTTTTTTTATACTATCTTCATACATGAACATTTTCTTACACTTTATCCTGTTGCTGCCTTAACCAGTGAATTTCCCCATTGTGGGATCAATAAAATCTTATCTTAAGTTAACATACCTTAGTTTACTTTTTATCTTGGTTATATCTGATATGGGTTAACACTGAACAAGAGCATGGCAAATGTGACCTGCATTAATATTATAAATGTCAGTGATTATTAGTTAAATATTTGAGACATGCATTAAATACATTATGATATTGTCCATCTTGTTACTGAAGGTGACAGGATGTGCCCTGATGAGTTTGGTTTGGTCAGTGAAAATCCTGACACACTGATGTGGTCTAATTCACTGCAGTACAAGTTTACCTTCAGGGATTTGTAGAAGAAAGACTTTGTAGGAAAAAGGCTGGAGCTTATGAAACTTCAATTTTCAGTCTCAGTTTCAAAAGGTTCCAGGTTTTTAGGCATCAAAATAAAACATGGTTAGGTTTTGGTGCCAGAGTGAAAGGATTAAGATATAAAAGGATCAGTGTTTGCCTTACAGACTCTATTACAACTGCCCTTTGAGTCTAAATTTTGTCCATATGCAATCATCACTTATTTCAAGAAGCTTTCATGGAAAAACAGCTTTTCTGAATTAGTGCATAATCATTTAACTGCACGTTGATAGATAGATTAGCAATTAAGATGCATTTAAGGAATACTATTAAATGGGCGACAGTGGTGCAGTGGTTAACATGGTCGCCTCATATCTGAAGCCCTTCTGTGTGGACTTCTCATGTTCTCCCTGCAGAGAACAGGCCGGGTACTTCAGCTTGTTGTATGTGTTTGGAACATTTTGCGTCTGCACCATTGGAAACCCATAACTTCCATCATTCCCAATTAAGACTTTAACAGACAGGTTGTTTGTTTTACTATAACGGTCATTATAATGGTACTGATTTTCATTCATCTTACAACTAACTGTGACTTCATATTCATGATATCAGAGGAGGAGTGGAGTATTACCCGTCCCATCTCACGCAGCTTAGTGAGCATGACCACGATGGTGGAGTTGTTCTCCCACAGCATTCTCCAGAAGTCCTCTGTGGTCTCGGCTAACGGGCCCTGGGTTGCGATGTACGCTTTCTGCTGCCTGCAAATTGGAACAGAAACATGGCTGTGTTTATTCCTCAGGGTTCTGACAGCGGTACTGTAATTTGGTTTCCATTTCAGCTTTCCCTTCTTCAGCTCCAGCTTCAGCTCTGGTGCCAAATTTCATTTTTCTGTAATAAACATATGGGTAAGAGTAGATAAATAATATCCATGACGCTGTGGCGCCCTCACACTGGCTTAAGTTCAGGTGATTGAATCAGGCTGATTTCACTAGATTTTTCTTCAAGTGTGTGTGCACTGGTGCATAAAAGTGCCCATTACAACAGGAGAAGCACAGCAATACAGTGTGTAAGGCATCTGAATAATGTGCCTCAGACAATAACAAGCACTCCTACCAAACCTATCCACTCCCTCTGAACCCTTTATGGGTCAAGTGACTATTTTTGGTCATTTCCACATACATTACAAGACAATGACATCACCAATTACAGTGAGGACAGTGAGTCAACAATCTCAGGTCCAATGTGGTCTACAGGGTCTGTAAGGTTCACCTCTGCATGAACAGTGAGTGTACCTGCTTTGTTAGGTACCATGAAGGAATGGTACTAATGTTTAGGTTTAGGTTAGTTTATTTCAGACACAGACATAATACAAAACATATGGAACAAAAATAAAAATAATAATAATAATAAACAATACACAAATAAAAAATCTAACAACAGAAAAATAATAATGATAAACAATACACAAAAAAAATCAAATAATAGAAAAAAAATGAACAACTGTTGTGCCTGAAAGGGAGTAGGAAGAAGCCACTGCTTATCCAGTCCTATCCCCTAATTCCATTCCTCAGACTGTTAGTGCTGAATCACTTGATATACAACATAAGATTGTGATTATCTATAAACACACCCCTACCAACCTGTACCCCATACAGTCACATGCACTTCTACATACACACAGGAATGATGTTCAAAGGGATAATGTGGATGTGGACAGGTGTCTGGATCAGCACTTATGTTGGTCTAATGTTCTAAAAGTGATGTTCTTTTCACGTTACATGGGTTTTTTTCTTGTACTTGTTTATATATACTTCTTGGATTTTATTTATTTTTTGCTACTTATGAGTAAGTTACCAAATACGGTAACTTCATTGACCTTGATTTTTCTACACAACAAGAAAAAAATGTGAAAAATTTCACAAAAGTAATACATCCTTGTTATGTCCTCCAATAACACACTAAGGCTTGAAATTTTTAATTTCAGTGTATTTCTATGAGTGCCTTGTAAAGGGTTAAATGTACAGCTGATACAGAAAAAGCAGAGCATTAAAATACACATTAAAATACATTTAATTCTGATAGGTCAATGATGGCATTTCATGGTCTGTTTCTTCTCCATAACAGGCTGTTTCTATCAATAAAAAGCCGTTCATATACTCTTTGCAAACCAGCCATTGTAGATAACAGTTTTATCTAAAGGAAGCAATAAAATTATTCTCAAATAAACTAATAATTTTCATATAAACCTGCTTATCAGTCCCCTTTCAGCCTTGGAGGGATATATATATATATCTATATCTATCTATATATATCTATGTCTATCTATATCTATATATATATCTATATATCTATATCTATATCTATCTATCTATCTATCTATATATATATATATATATATATATATATATATATATATATATATATATATATATATGATGTAGGTTCTGAACAGAGAACACTCTTCACTTAATAGGCACATAGAAAACTTTCTTATCAGCATGTTAGCTTGAGATTAATTTTACAGCACTGGATATCTTTGTCATCCATCCAGTCATTGGATATCACATGACCTAGGTATTTAATTTCCTCACATACATCAAGAGGACTGTCAGACAAATAAAGTGTACAAGTAATAGTCTTTATGTCCGTTAATAGCTTTAGTGGTACATATTTTATAAGTAAACCTGTGATCTCTTAGGTTTTTCATTCATCAGCTAAGGAGACTCACATCCACCAACAAAAATGTTTTTTATATTGTTCATGGTTTTTATTGTTTAAAAAAAAATGCTGCAGTAAAGCAATTTGAAATGATTACAGAAGTATCTGGGGACCTGCAGTACAAGAGTAATGTTTGCTCATAACAATTTGTTTTTATAGAATTAAAAACAAAAAAATAAACAGATATCGTTAGAATAATAGCATGTAATTGTTAGAAATGCAGTGAAAGAACAGCAAAACAAAGAATACATCACATCCTCAGGAGAGACTCTTAGTCCTAGACTACTTCCTACAAAGTTCTGCACATTTCATTTTTCAACATTGACATTATTTGTAAATAAAAGTTAAAATTCTCTGCTTAATTGAGAAACGTCGCATCATGAACTGAACTGAAACAGTTATATAGTGAAATATTCAGAAAAAAGAGTTGGAAAGTATTTACCCTGGGTGAATGTAAACTTAAAACATCTGCATTACTATAAAGTACAGTCATACTCATTTTAAACATTATGAGTCTACATTATGTGTATTCTGTAAAATACACTGCTTCAGTTTAGCTGGAATTAACTTTTACTACAGCGATTAATACTTTCTAATTCCAGTCTGTGATTTTCCACAGCAGCAGAGTGAAGCCCTCGTCTTAAATATTTAATATTACACACCCCCTTAAAATAAATTTGATGAGTCAACTGTGGGTAATGAGTGCACTGATATTTAAAGGCTTTTCCTTGAACACAGAACCTTTTTAACAGCACTGTTAAAATGACAGATGCTGTCCCAGCTGCTCAGCCTCCTCTGGGCCATGCTCTGGAGTAGGAACATGAGTCGGACACTAGGGGGCAGTGCTGATGCGTTCAATGGGTGAAATGGGTGTCGCCGGCAGTGGAGTGCACCCACTGCTTCTGTTATCTGTCCACATCAGTGCTCTAACATCTGTGTGTGCCAGTGATGGCTGCAGGCTCTGTTGTTTTTGGTTCTGTGTCCTGCTCTCAGGTTTACCCCTGCGCAACAACCACACAAACTATTATTTGAATATAATATAAAAAACAAATAAACTTAGTAACCAAATCTGCAGGGTTTGCTGGAACTAAAGCTCCTCTGGCTTTACCTTTTTATTTAAGCTCACTGCTGCTCAGTGATCAGAGGAAAACAGTGACTAGCAGCCGTTGTGTGCTGTCAGATCCCTCATGTGGAGGCAAATGGGAAAACTGCATCACTGGCACTGCTGACCTCTGTGCATTCAAGCAAACAAATGCTTTGGTGCTAATGAGAAGCAAAAACTTTCTTTAACAACTAATGTTTCTGTA
The DNA here is from genome assembly GCF_902148855.1 of Sphaeramia orbicularis. Taxonomy (NCBI): domain Eukaryota; kingdom Metazoa; phylum Chordata; class Actinopteri; order Kurtiformes; family Apogonidae; genus Sphaeramia; species Sphaeramia orbicularis. Next base: position 30,114,352 of record NC_043960.1, on the reverse strand, counting down.
GCCTGATTAATTACAAAAATAAATCTCCTCCTAAAAAATTAAAGGTTTGGTGTTAATCTTCCAGTGGTGAAAGTTCAGGCTGGATGAATACCACCCCCCATTCCCTATGGTGGCTGCAAAAAGTCCTTCTCAGAGTAAATGTTTGTTTTGCTGTTTGGACTTTTTCGTTAGGGGATACTAATGGGTTCAGGGTAAAACCTAATAGATGATGTTAATGTATTGTACAGTTGGAATGCACGTAAATTAAACCAGAAATAAGTAGAAGTCTGTTATATGCTCGTGTAGAAACATGGCTTTTCTGTGGAGGCGACCAGCTCTATTTATACTCAGTGCCAATGAAAACGCAACACTTGAATGTGTTTTATTGTTCCTGAGCTGCATCAATATGTTTAAGTTTCACCTGTATAAAATAATCCCAAACAATTTCTTAACAACCTGAGACGGGTTGAGCTATTGTTACGCTTGAATGAACTTGTCTGCATTCATAAGACTTGTTTTTCTCATTGCTCGGCAATGAACTACTCAACTTAATGAATTGTGGTCAGTTAAGGAGTGGTCATGTTCTGTATATAAAGGCAAGCTGAAAAGCACGAAAATCATTTGCAATAACTCAGCGATGCCTAGACGACATGTGACCAAAGATGCCATGCTACGGGGCTCCTGGAGGCCGGAATCTCTGCTCGGCAGGTGGCGCGCCGTTTTGGATGCAATGTGTCCACCATAGTCAGGATGCAACAGAGGCATGAAGAAACTGGCTCAACTGCAGACAGACCTCGCCCTGGACGAGCACGTGTGACCACACCACAGCAGGATCGCTACACTGAGCTGCAGCACCTCCGGGACCGCTTTGTGACTTTTGGTTTTGGGGGTCCTTGAGTTTCTTTCTTTATCCTTATTTTTTGTCAACAAATTTGATGTGATTTTTTATTTTTACTGTATAGAAATGGCCTATGATTAATTCCAAAGAGCTTATGGAATAAAAATCCTCATCAATTTCAAAAAATATAAGAATCTTCAAATGTTGCGTTTTCATTGGCACTGAGTATATCTAAATAGCATATTCTAAGGAAACAAAAACACATTGGTTCTTATTTTTGTGTGATTAGACACTTAATGAAAACATAACTATGAATATTATATGAAATTTCTGCTGTTCAGTCCTCAAGAATCTTACATGCAGGATCTTTAAGTTAAAGTACAGTGGTGGAAAAAGGTTTTTGGACACCCCATGCATTTCTCATATATAACATTAAGAATCACTCTGATGTTATTGTTCAATTCTCCAAACCCACATGCTCCCCTCTGCACATGCTCAGTTCTGTCATGGTCAAAACTGGACGTTTCAGCAAGGGTTAGTGTGTTGAAACTATCAATAATTTAGTTTTGTTTTAATTTTTTTTTTTTTTTTTGTTAACAACAAACTAATGATTTTTCCACAGATATTTCATAATATTTGAGATTGTGTAAAATTTTACATTTCCTACTACTGTATGTTCTCTTATAAAAGACACTATAGAAAATACCATCAACACATGTTTTTCTATGTGGGGATGTCAATAACTAAAAAAAAAGGTGGTGCATCATGAGTGCAATGTGTTGATGTGTCCGTACATGTAGAACAATAAGGGGACTGCAATGCTCACAGAACTAACACGATAAGCAAACAAAAGTGTAACAATCGAACAGCAATGAACAACAAACAGCAATAAAGTGGCACCATGTATGAAGAGCTGCAGAAATACATGTTCAACAAATGCTTTAACAAACGGTAGAAGAGCTTGAAATGTTACATGATCCCAATCAGGAATGGAATCATCTAATCTAGTCATTAAAGTTTATTTTATTATTTTTACAATTTCATGACAGACCAAAAACAGGTCAATCAGTTACTTTTATTTATTTATGTGTTAGTAGAAATGCCAAAACAAAAGCTGGCTCACATTAAAAAATTCTCTGTGATTTCCTAAAATGTCTATTGTAGGTGTAAGCATACAAACAGGAGGACAGAACGACTTGGTTGGGGGGTATTTTCAGGTGCAGCTTAATCCACATTTGCTCTGGTGAATACTTCCTGCAGCAGGACGATGTATGTGAAGCCAAACAAACAGCAGTGTTTGTGAGCGTGGTAATGAAGGAACATGTCACCCATTGTAATGGTGTGAGTCACTGATGGGGATTAATCATTTTTGGACAACAATGGAGCTGTATGACACAAAGGACGAACGCACATCAGGCAGATACACAAATGCATTAATGTTCGAGGGATTAATGTGTATGAGATTTACTGACAATAAGAAAAATATAGAACAGAAACAAAACTACGATTAAATGATGAATTAAAATATAGCTTTAGTACTGTAGATGCGTTTACTTATCTACAAACAAATTAAAAGCCAAACAATAAAAAGTCATTGTAAGATGTTGGGCCATGATTTTTACTGATTTCTCTACTCTACTGGATGAGTAAAAACAACTCTAGTAAAATAGATCTGGTCATTTGGTGCTGCCAAACATGTTAACCCACGTCACATGTGATAATTTCAGTCGCCATTTTCACTCCTACTGAGGCTTTCCTTTCATTTGACACTTGTCTGTAGTTTCTATTGAAGTACCAAATGAATCTGACAAAAATCTAAACGTCTATCCAACTTCTATGACTATACTATTCTATGTTGTGACATAATTCTTATCAGTCCCATTGATTGTGTATAAAAAGAGGACGTAGCCACTGTCATGTCGTTAATTGTTTTGTGGATGTACTTTAAAACCTCAGTCGTCTTTACTGTGTTGAAGGAGTGATGGTACGCAGGGTGCAATTTGTCACAAAAAACGGGGAGGGGGGGTATCATGAAAAGAAGCAATCAACAGGCCTAATTCTTTTTTAAGCCCTATTACATGTCAGACAGTTGAACAGTCATCTTTAATGCAAACTAAAAATATGTGAAACGGCCACACCTGCGATGTAGGAGACGGCCCATTAACCATGGATAAGGGCCGATCACATGAACATGGTAGAGGATTTATGGCAAACTGGCAACTCAATCAGACTGTAAAACGTAACAAACCTAATCGATTAAGATTTCACATCATGTCAAAATAATTCAGCTAAATAGACATTTAGATTAGAAGTAAACAGTTTGCTCTGATGTCGGACTTCATGTTGCCTTTTCGGCTTTCCTGTTGGTGCGTCTGCGGTGGTTCGCCCTTCTTTTATCCACATCTCTGCAAACTTCTGAGCAGGGAATGAATTGGCTGAAATTTGCTTAGAGGTCTTATTTATGTCTTTGTGCATAAGAAATCAATATAAGTGAAGCCCCAAAGGAACTTTGTGTTGGTAAATGCAAGTTTACAGTTCTGTTGCAACATGTTGATGGTCATATGAACTATGTTTTCAGCTCAAAAATGTCCAATTTCGTCACAATTAATGCCATATTTTCATGTCACAAATGGCCAAGTTATATTTTAACTGAATTTACCCGAAAACCAAATATTCTGTTCTTTTAGATTCCGCAGTTTTTCTTACAAGATTATACACTACATATCACGTTTTATTTTTACAGGTTGCAATATGGAGTATGGTGCTGATCCATCCTGCTTATGTTACGCCAATACATACATTAAGAATGCCACACGTCACTTTTTAAATCAACAGGTTTCTAATAATAAGCATTTTTATAAAGAAATAATTCTATATTGTTATTTACTCTTTAGTATGATGATAAACTATACAATAAATAATTGGGATACTAGTTTTTGCACAGGGATCATTTGTGGAAACGGTGACATGGCTGCCGAGCATCAGTATGATGGGATCTGTAACAACCATGTCACATCCGTCCACTGCCACATTTTGTGTTTTTGTGTCAGCTGTTATTGTTTTAGATCCACAATACTAACATTTATGAATAAGAGGATAATTAGCAATAGTAAGTATATGAGTTTATTACTAATAAAGTACTGGTACTGACCAGATCATCATGGGTAATGTCACGTCCGTCCACCAGCAAAAGTTTTCACATACACGTGCTATTCAAAATCCAATATTTCTGAAAATAGAGCTTCCACTATCAAATAATATCAGTAGTCTGTGCGCAAATGTATTAGCATTATTTCAACACAGTTCTATGCATTCCTTACAACTTTTTTTTTTTTTTGACAAAAATGGCCACTCATTTGACCCCTTAAGTAAATTTTAGCCGGAATGCAAGTCTGGCCCATTAACAGCAATGAAGAGAAGACTGTTCAGTGAGGACACATTCATTCTATTGTGCTCATCACTGAGGATGTGATTCATGCACTAAATCCACGTTCACACTCTGTGGTTGACATGGGGAGCATGGAGACAGCAGAAAACACTTTGCAGAGACTGTGTCCTCAGACTCTGTGGCATTTATATTCTTGAAACTCTTTCAGAAGCAAAAGGATGTCTGATACCTCAGCAGCAAGAGTTTTCTGAATGGTGACATGTTTGTCATCCCCAAACACCATGCGCTTGTCTTCGTCTGATGGCCAGCCGGAGGGGTTTAGGGCAGCACAGGCAGCAATTATTATGCAATGTATTTATGAGCATGAGGATGTTCATGAATTCTGAGACTGCCGACCGTTCGGTTCAAGTGAAAGTTAATACCAGCAACGTAGGATATATGTGTAAGAAAACTCAGCCACAACCTGCCTGTTATTTCACTTGGTTTCTAATCATTAACAGGGTTGTCCCCCCGAGGACGAAATTCATTCAGCAGAAGTAGGGATATAAAAACCAGACCCCCCAACAAATCGCACCCTAATGGTATGTAACTACCCCCAACTTAATATAAATACAGACCACAATGTTAATTATTAACTGTTAAACACCCTAATTTGACGACTAGCTGAAAGGTCATATAATGGAATAGTCTACTGATTTAATGCTAATATTAGCTAATGTTGCGACATGATGCTAACAAACCAACTTCATGTAAGATCTGCATGATAAAATCTGTTTGAGAGCATTGTTAATGTTACGTAATCACAACTATGGTAGAGTGGTCTATCAGGAACAAATAAACATTTTATACAACAAACAGAAGTCTGATTGAGCAGAGCAGTGAGCTGTCAATCAAACCCACACAAATGACAAGACATCAAACCCCTCTATTAGAAGTGAAATCTTATCCAAACAGCAATAAAATAGCATCAGTGCACGTAGTGGACAGTAAAAATATAATGGATAAGACAAGAGAAAAACTGACTCAAAATATTTAATGATATAAATGCACCTCAGTTGGAACCAGTGAAAATACACTTTAACATACTTGATAATGGAATGTTGAGTTGGCTGCCTCTCGAATAAAGCGGGGTACACACATAAGGATTTTCTAAATCTGAAGAGATTTTTTATCTGTTAAAGACCCCACAAATGAAGATAAAAAATCAAGCATGGAACAGTTTTGATCGTACTGTGTGTGGTGTGCTCAGATAATCTCAACAAAACACACCACACACGTAACGATTCTGTCCCACCACCGATCTAGAATCTCGTCCTCCAAGACAGAAATCTCACATGATCGAACGTGATGTAGCAAAAACAAAAAAGAAGAAACATAGCAACAACTGGAAAACACAAGATGCAACGTGAAAAAGGACATGACGTGAAGGAGGGAATGGCAGTGTTCTTGGGACTATTTTTGATGGAAAAATCATGAATTTCTGAGGTCCACCGAACTTTATGTTTCAGGTTGGCCATGTTTCTTTTTATTTATACCTGCTTCCTTGTTCCTCAGTGAGCTCGCTTCTTGATTGGCTACATTCCGTTCCACATCACAGTTCACACAGTTTTGACTCGGGAGTCGTCAGCTTTCCCCACACACGAGGATTTTTGGTCGTAAATATTAAAGAAGTTTATTAAACAAGTTTAATATTTACGATTGTTGGCTCCGATCCGTTTCAGAGCCGACTATCGGGACAAATTCACTCTTAACACACCTCAGACCACAGGATAATCTATAGGATAATCTTATAAAACATAAAATAATGTGGCGTATGGCGTCCTTGGTCGGGAAGGGGGGAAATTGGGACAAAAACAGCCTAATTATCTTTATGTGTGTATCCGCATTAACATGCTAGCACTAAAAAGATCCAACGCGACAATAAAACACAGTGACACACATAATCAAACAAGGTAGAAACATAACATTTGTAGTTAGTCTGACTTATGTAGAAATGATAAGGAATTAGCTCTGTTATTAACCAAACTGTAAACATCTGTCACAGTAAACACTGAGGATATTAGAGACATTTCATTTGTACTGAATTTGACCATAAAAGTAATCAGTTTGTTTACACCGTCTGATCATCTGAGCGCTCACATTTCTTGATCTGCCATGAAATGAAGCTTGATCTTGATTTTGATGTATTGCATAAGAACATGTTTATGGAAATGGTAAAACATAAGAAAAAACAAAACAAAAACTATTTACTGTTGTTTGACGTTATTTATTTATTAAATTTGTGTGTGTAATGGGAGAAGAAAACACCCTTTTCTAATAAGACGTGGTAAACATTTAAGACATTTAAGAACATTTAAGACATAAGACGTGGTAAACATTTAATTCTCATTCACTCTTAGCTGATTTTATGCCTGGTTTCTTCCCAAATATTAATATTAACTGTTGAAATACGGCTAGTAGTCACAGCAGGTACAGAGGACTGGTGAGGACAATCAACACAACAGTCAATGAAGATGGAAAACAGCAATAAATAGCTCAACCTCGACTGTTTCATGTGTGATGTTGCCTATACTGCACCTTCTGACAGTGTTACGCAACTTACTTTAGTTGCTACAAACCCATATAGTTCAAACGCACATATAACACATTTTCTTTTTCTTACTTTTCAGTCGCTTCCTTCAGATTTGTCATTTAATAAAAACACAGCTAGAGACCCAAAAAAAAGCCCCAAACTACAAAAGTGCAATCAATATATATAAATGTTTTCTGCAGGACTTGCACAGGTAATGATATACTACTGTCTAGCATCAATAAGCTGAAATTCTACAGCTGATATATCATCGAACACCTCCACTAATCATCATAATCATGTCTATCCCCTCACCTTAATCTATCCTAATCCCCGGTGTTCACTTTAAAGACCGAACTCCGAGAGCGTTACGGCTCACCGCATCTCAATCCACTCTTAATTATTGCAACAGGAATTAGAGAGGAATTACAGGACACTGCTGCCTCCTTCCCCATCCTCCCTTAGGTGGAGGTGCCCAGGGGACTTCATTAGGTGCTGACAGCCAAGAACATGTACAACACCCTCGCTGCAAGTAAAAGAGGAAGTCCTCATTCATTAGCCTCTGCTTTACTTGGACAGCACATGGAAAAGTATTTCCAATTACTTTTTATATTTTTTATAAAAGAACTGCTTTGCTGAGAAGCCTCTGATTGGCTATTTCTCTAACATAAGACTTTATTAGTGATGACTTATAGCACGTGTTACTAGAACAGGCATGTTTTCACCACTCTGTTAATTACACTGTGACAAAAATATGTTCAAACACACAGGGGTACACATGCAAACATAAAAATATAAGGCCTACGTAAACAGAGATCTGCTATGTGTACTCACTGGCCTTTATAAGACTATAATCTCTAAATGAATCCCTCACAGACAGATTAATTTGTTAATCTACAAATTAATGTGTGATTATCATGTGTTGCATTAGATTTAAAGGATATTCTACAATTTTGAAAAGAAGTAACATAATAAATGCCCTCTAATAATGAACGTAAATGTAATGCAATAAAATAAACCAAGATATGTCCATTGGTGCCTGGTTGTTGACTGCATTATAGACTATCAACTCATATCAGACAATAGGACTTGGAACAAACTAAAAATTAATGTACACGTAAGGATGGGAATTGATAAGAATTTAATGATTCCGATTCCATTATCGATCCGATTCTCTTATTGATTCTCATTGGGTGAGGGAATAAAAGAGTACAAATGGGTTTGTTTGTATGAACTGTCTTTTATACTTCCATGTCTGCACAGAAAATATAACATGTACAGCGTGCACAAATAATAATAAGAGATGACGCGGGGCCAGTTCCAAATAGTCATATAAGAGGTGACAATCAGGAATTTTAAGGGAACAGATGCTGGTGACGGAAGCACTGACAGGAGGGGGGAGTGTCAGTCACATCATACGACCGTACAAAGTGAAAGTGAAACTTAAGACGCTTTACTAATTCCTCTATATTTCCCGCTGTTGTGTACCTCATTTTCCTTTTCCCCACCTTCGGACACTTTTATCTGAGGGGGAAGGATGTTTGTTGCCCCCCCCCCCCCCCGCTTAGAACCAGGCCCAGATGATGCCTTGGTGTTTGCTTTGCTGCTAGATTCCCAAGCGTTGCTAAGTAGTGTATCAAACATGTGACATTCCTGCAAATTAACTGCATGCTGTGGACAAATGTTTGGAGGTATTTCCCCCTTTGAAGAAATAGAAGCTTTGCAAGTGTTACAAGTGGACCTGGTGTCATCTTTTCTGTGAAATATAGCCATACTTTGGAGCATATCTGCCTCGATGCCGGACAGACATTTAAAGAATTTACAGATTTTTTTGCAAACATTATGTCAAATCACAAAGTATTAATTTTTTCAGCAGCTACAGTTAGAGTAAACAACTTTTCAGACACCCTTAAAATTTTACAACTCATGAAATATTTACGGATACTCAATACTTGAGTGTTCAACGACTTAAGAGTAATTCTTAATGCAATTTATCACAAATGCACGAGGTGTCAAAAACTGTTTTTCCACTGTACTTTTGCACAGTTGCTCATTAGTTATCACTTTACTAATTCATAGATGAACTCGGCAACAATTCTATGTTTCAAATGTGGTTTTCACTTTTACTCTGACACAACACTATAACTCCATTTTGACACAATAAAATATCTCAATTCTTACACTCTCATATATCATACATATCTTTGCTTTCTTCTGAGACCAAGAATACACCTACAGCCCTTGTAGTTGATATACTGCTTTTATTTTGGGTAAATCATTTCAGACAGGAGGCAGAAAAATTGGGCCTTGGGATTGAGACGTTAACTTCAGACTGAGCCAAACTAGTCGATAAATTCTCTTTCAGTGTTAATCCTTTATTGAGTAAGTGACTATTTTTGGTCATTTCCGCATACATTACAAGACAGTGACAGCATCAGTTCCAATGAGGACAGTGAGTCCAATCTCAGGTCCAATGTGGTCTACAGGGTCTGTAAGGTCCACCTCTGCATGAACAGTGAGTGTACCTGCTTTGTTAGGTGCCATGCAGTAATGGTACTAATGTAAGGAATGATGTTCAAAGGGAGAATGTGGATGTGGACAGGGGTCCGGATCAGCACTTACATTGGTCTAATGTTCTAAAAGTGATGTTCTAATGTTCGACAATACATATTCCTTTAAACTTACATGTGTTTTTCTTATATTTTTTAAATTTCTTTTTTGCCACTTATGGCTAAAGAACCAAATATAATAATAAATAATGGATTAGATTTCTATAGCGCTTTTTTGGGTACTCAAAGCTCTTTACATTATTGACCTATTAGTCATTCGTTCTCATACTCCCCCTATGGTAACGTCATTGACCTGGATTTTCTACAAACAATAAAAAATGTTGAAAAATTTCACAAAAATAATCAAGTCTTGTTATGTCCCCCAATCACAAACTAAGGTTGAAACTTTAAATTTCAGAGTATTTCTATGAGTGCCCAATACAGGGTTAAAGACAGTTATTTCAACACGTTTGGTAAAAAATCTGCTGACTTACAACTTACGGTAATATACATAGTTTCAGATATTATATAATTTGTGCCTTTTGAGATCACAATTAAAACAATGATAAGAGAAGTACTTGTGTAATGTTGTGAAATAGTGTTATTTTCAACACCACTATTAATGCTGGGATTCAGAAATCATGTTCACAGACAAGGTAATGTAAGTGCTGACATTGCATTATGGTTTAATTACTGCAGTATTATCTTTATGAAGTAGAAGTCTGTGACACTTGGCAAGGAAATTACAAAATGTTAAGGTTCTCTTTTTAACATACCACCTGTGGAGATCAATATACCCTCACTGTAAAAAAAAAAAAAAGATAACGCATGTTTATAACTGGCCACTGACGTAACAATTGACCCGTCATGTTATTGGGCTAGTGTTTTGTCAAATGACAGCAGCAAGCAAACTCTGGAAGTGTAGTCTGTTGTCTTCATATCTTTGAAAATGTAAAAATATATTTGCTTCAACCCCGATTCATTGACTTCGGTGTTTTCCAAACTGTGTCTAGAATGCTAAAAACCTTCCATGACACACTATATAATGTGCTGGTATTAGTCATGTAGGGTCATCCGGTGTTTCAGAGAGCATGACCCCATTGACAGGGGTCTAAATCAAATAGATCAATTGATGTATTAATGTGGATATGTTATATTATTCTTACTTTAAACCTAAGTAGTTAATGTCTGTCTGTGGAGGAGAGTAACATTGACTGATGTCTGTCTCTTCAATTCCCATCTTAAAAAATTCGCTGTCACTAGCAGCATCACAGAAACATTAGTGTAATAAATTCATTTCTGTGGCTTGTCACTCTGCTCAAACAGACTATCCGTGTAAAAGAAGGCAGAGCAGGAGAGAATTAACAGGCCTGTCAATAAGACCAATTTGTTTTGCAGACTGACACAACAAAGGGGTGGGAGGCAGAGAAACACTAGATTCTATGTCAGCCTATAATTTACTGCTGTCAGCGGGGAGTGAGAAAGTCCACATCAATGCTCATTAGAGGTACAGATGCTAAACTCCACTCGTTTGTTACTTTACTTAGCCTTTTAACACCCACTAGTTTCACTGGTGACCTGTTAAGGGTTAGGGTGATGTTGGAGGAATTGGAGGTTTAATCTGACGTAGTTTGGGTTTTAGTCCAATGGTAAACACAGAAACTAGGGGTGTGTCTGAATTGTCCTTTTTGCTTAGAAGGGTTCTTAACTGAGTGGAATGATGGAGTATCAGCTCTGATAAGAACTATCCAAATTCTGTAAATGCAACCACGCCGTCCTGCACTACACTGCAGCAGCAATGTCAACATGACCAACATCATACGCAACAGCTGTCTGATACGATCTAGACTTTAAACCAGAACATGTCAAACATATGGACCCCGGGCCAAAACCAGACCACCAAAGGGTTTAATCTGTGGGATGAATTAGTGAAATGCAAAAATTACACTTAAGATATTAATAATCAAGTGTGTCAAACCCATTTTAGTTCAATGGCCACATGCAACCCAGTTCAGTCTCAAATGGGCCAGACCAGTAAAATAAATACTATCTGAACCCATAAAGACCCAAACAGCCACTGGTGATCAGAATCATCTACCCATATAACTTCTGATCCACTAATCCTATCAATCCATGTCAATAATTGGTGTAAAATACAGTTATTCATCTTTTTATGGTCATCAGATATGACCCATTTGGACGTTCAGAGGCTACGTAGTGAACTTGGAAACACAGTCATCTTATACAACATTGATTCACCAGTAAAAAACTGTCATTTATCACCAGTTCGACCATAAACCAAGTTTGTTCATCCACTGTCATTTATCAGTTAATGACATCTTTTCTGATAAAGTCAATTTTTTTTCAGTTTTCTGACATAATAACCTTCAACTTTAATCTGAGTTTTTATGAACTTCTACAAGATTGGTACATTCAATATAAGAAAATACCAGATTTTAAGTTAAAAATGCAAAATACAGAGGATAAGATTATAATAAATGGTGATATAACACTTATGAAAGGTTAAATAGAGAGAAAAAAAAAATCATTTTTGTAATTGCTGCCAAAGTAGCACTGGGTCTTTATGGGTTAATAACCTATAGATAATGATGACTCCAATTGTTTTATATTGTTTTACTTTAAAAAAGTAAAATTACATGAAAATGGTTACACTTACAACGTATCCTTTCACAAAAAATGTGAATAACCTGAACAAAAATGAACAACCTGAAGGAAAAATAAGTGCAATTTTAATAATATTATGCCTGTTAGTTAATCTTTTGTGTCTGTAGATCCAGCTCTACTTCAATCTGTAAGCTGTAATGCAAATGTGTAAATGATAAACTGAGACATAATATTGTTAAAATTGCACATATTTTTCTCACAAACTTTCAGGATGTTCACTCTAAAACATAAAACAAATGTTGGAGTTGACATTATTTATAGGTTATAATGTTATTATTTTACCGGTCTGGCCCACTTCAGACCATATTAGCCTGTATGTGATCCCTGAACTAAAATGAGTTTGACACCCATGTTTTAAACACTTGTGCTTAGTAGTAACATGAGTCTGATTTTCACAGCCTATAGTCATTCATTAATTTTTGTCTCCGTCAGTTACAGATACCTTGATAAAACAGTGAACTGGAAACAGGATATTCAGCAGGAAGAGAAATGCAGCTGAATCAGGCTGGACTTACTCTATTTGTGGGTTGAAATATTATCATAACTGTAGGGAAATGATGTTTAATTCAAGTAGTAAACTCAAGAATGAGGCTAGTAGATTTACAGACATTTATATTTGTACAATTATTTTGCATACATTTATTATTTTGATACAATTGTGCTGAATCTATATTGACAAGAAAATTGTGAATATGGACTTTCTTACAACGTTGTCCACATTGATATCCTGCATTAAACAACATGGTACATACACACCAGTGGAAGTATGCAAGATGCACTTTTTGTAGTCCATTTTTAGGACACTGTAGTTTAACTACAGATGACCTATGTATGATCTGTACTGCTACCGCTACTTCTATCTTCATGTTTTGGAGTGGTGTCTTTTCTTACCTGTATCCATCAATGAAGCTGGCGTTGATGTAGTCGGAGCCCTCGACACCTCTGATTGGCTGCAGGCAGACGCGGGTGGACTCAAAAGGCATGATGTTCACCAGGCGGTTCTTGAATTTGTTGCACGGCAGGTTGGCACTAATGAATCTTGAGGTATGTGCTTTAGAATTGGCCAGTTTCTGTGGACGCACAGACGAGGACATGTCAGTATGACACAACTATCCTCACACAGTAAGCAGAGACTAGACTAGACCAGGCTAAAAGATAAATGAGCCACAAAGACCAGTGAATGATAACCTTTATCAGCATTAACCTTGATGTCTAATGGCAGCTGGCACCACATTTGACCCACAACTACAAAAGACATCTCCTTTTAATTTTTAGCATGAACAAAAGACCCCAAAAACGGTTTGCAGAGAGATCTGAAAGGCCTTGTAGCTGAATTCTGATGAATAAATCTGGTAAAATATAAAGTGGTTTGACCATGAAGAGCCTTGAATGTAATCAACAATGTCTCAACGTGAATTCTGAAGTCCACCAGAGAGGCTAGGACTGGCAAGCTTTTCTAAAATCCAGTTCCAACCTTAACGCTGCAATTTGGACCAACTGTGGGACTAGGGAAGACCAAAATATAAAGAGGTGTACTAACCCAAGACACAATAAGTAAATGGATTAGTGTTTCCAAAGCATGGAGCGACAAACAATGACTGGCTCAAATTTTAAGATTTTTCTCAGTTGATCATCAAGAAAACACCTGGACTTTTTGTGTGTGATTTCATACACGGGTTAAGATGGCTTAGGTTAGTGGTGAAATCATCAAAAATGATTACTTCTGTTTTGTTACTATTCAGCTGAAGAAAGTTATCTGACATCCGGAATTAAATGTCAGTGAAGTGGTCAAGTAGAGGCTGTAGAGAATTCCTAGGCTGACTCACCAGATGTACTTGGTTGAAATAAACCCTTTTCATTTGTGGAGATTCAAACATTTTATAACCACTAAGTCATCTCCCCACATCCAAATGTTCCACTAAAGCCACTATGTATTGTTAGTTTAAAAACAAGGGAGTCTTGACAAAATAAAAAGATTCCCCAGCATGGATCCCTGAGGGACCCCATAATTGACAGTGGCAGCAGGAAGCGGAAAACTGACCCTAAATCACTGAGAATGTTCTATTTGGATAATAAGTCTAATGTCATGGTGCTATAAAACACCTCTCCAGGTCCAAACATTCAACCATCATTTATATAATTGAAATAAAGCTATTAGTGTAATTTTCCAGTCAGTGTTTACCTACAATAGATCAACATTTTAAGTCTCTTAAATAGTTGATTCTCCTTGTGCTTTAACGTAAATCATTACTTTATTTACCTTCCCCTGAGATGGACAGCACAGACAAAGGTCTGACAAACAAAACTCCAAGTATGGTGATTATGAAACTCCTAAAACCTTCTATATGACGATGCATGCAAATACACACAGAGTACAGAGGAATAAATGGAACTGGAGATGGAAGTAGGAAGTGACATCACTGCTTAACAAAAGGATGTTGAAGATTGAAGGACTGCAACCATTTTTAATGCTATATCCTTAAAACTGACTGCACTGGAGCTACGGCCATTGTGTCCTCTGTCTACCTGTGCTTTTAAAAGTGCTCCTAGTCTTGGTTGAGTGCATTGTGTGAACAGGGTTGTCAGAGGGCACAGGGAGCTAACACTCTTATTGATGCATTAAAATGATGCACTCTGAACTGCTCCTCTTTGTTCTCTGACTTCAAATAAAATCCTGGTGCCACACGTTAAAACGCCTCCCGAAGATGCCGAAAAGTCAAAACAAACCCACACAAATCTGCTGAGGCTGAAGTCGACAGCTTCATGCCAATGCATATCAAAGTGAGGAGAATAAAACTTTTAAAAGCCAAATTCCAATTGAGAATGCAGTGCTTTTCTCTTGTGGACCAGCTTTGCTGACAGGCCTTAATGTGATTCCTCTGCACTGCACGGGCAAGTGTCAATTTGAGGACTGCTTGGGAAAGAAATTTGCAGTGAGCTGAGGATCAAAACCTAATTATGCTCTGTCCGGATTTACAACCATCCTACTTGCTTGAACAAGCAGCATAATTCGGGGTTTGGCCTACCACCTTCAGATGTGGCTGCATAAAATCAGGGTGGTGTTGTTGAGGACAGTACACTGCTCAGCTCATCCCATGTATGAAACCACCTAACCCAGTACCAAGGACCTTCTTATCTCCAGGCTGTCACACATCCATTCTGTCCCCTTCCCGTCCTGCCCTCTCCTTCTACCTGTCAACCAAAGCTCACATGTTAAGCTCTCACGTCCAAAACCTGCTCCTCTGTACAGCGTTTGGATGTGATGCCTCCTGTTATACAGGATAAAAAAGAAAATCCTCTCTCTCTCTCTCTCTCTCTCTTTTTGCCTCTGCTTTGACCTACTGTAGCTACTGTAGCTGTAGGCATCAGTTTTTCTGGGATTCGTGTGAGCTCACTTTCAGTTGGGTGGTTTAGGTAATCTTGAAAACCACACGAGGCCTTAGGGTTGGTTTGGCCTGCTGTGAAGAACTGACATGACCAGCCATAAATATATAGAACAGCACAGGGGTGAAGGATATAATCACCACAGAAAGACTTCTCAGAAATTAGATACTCTACTCATACATTATATAAAACCACATAACACGTATAGCAATATCAATATTTTGACAATTCACCTATAAAGAGTCAGAAGAAGAGGCAATGTGGAGCAAACAGAAGAGCATAACAATGAGAATGAGCCTGTGCCACGTTCATCAATAAAGTTCAATCAAAAACACTTGATAAAACACACATCTGGGTGCTTCTATGAAACTGGGTTCGTTTTGGTACCTGGCAGCTTTTTCAGACCCAATAATAAAAGAGAAATTTAGACATATTTCCCCTCAGGATGTACCTAATGATGACCTCAGATAAATGCAAAAAAATTATATTGTTGCTCTCAGCCATCCCAAAATTAATGAATTTTTAATAAAATATTGGGGCCAAAAATAAGACCAAAATTGGGACAGGAAAAGCTACGTAGGTGTCAGTGTATTTGATCTGGAAAACATGGCTGTAAATGGTTTAATATGCCACTATAAATAAAGACACTGGGTTAAATATGATGATTCTAGTGGTTTTTCCTAATCCAGACAAGTGGGTTTTTCCATGAATCAGCAGTCTCATTCTGGGTTTTGTATGTAACCCATCGTGTCCACTCACATTACATGCAGAACCTGTCCACAAATAAATCGTGAGTGATTTTGCAACAGTGGTCATTTTTGTGAAACACTCTCCCTTGCATAATTAGTCTGATTCCCAAAATGTACTTGTGAGAGAATAAAAAGATATTCGAAAAAATAGTAGTGCGTAATTTTCGTGTCCTTTTTACCATGCTGCATGTGGATTTTTGTATAAAAATAATATAAAAAATACATAAAAATGTGTTTTATCTGAAAAATAGTTTCTTTTATCTCAGTAAATATTTTTTTTTTTTTAAATTGACCCAAAGTGCTTCCAAACTTACTTTATAACATTAGTCTACATCTGGTTTGAATTTTTAGCCCCCATGTCCTAGTTTTTATAGAGGTAACCATATTGACTTACTAGTACTGTTTGATTTCTGGACACCAGTGAGTGAATATGAAATAAAAACCATTTGCTGAAGAGTGTCTTATGGACATTGGTGTTGTTCATACTTCATTGTTGTAGCTTAGGTAGAGTTTTGTTGTGTGCTTATGTTCTAATTCTTTAGAAACACCCGAGGAATATCTTTCATCTTTTAAAAAAGTGTATATTAATTATTTTGAGTGTGTGCTCTTATGTATTTCCATATCTTATGATAAACTCACAGTTTTTGTATGTATGCATGATTTTTATATTGTTATGTTTTGTAATCTGGAAAACTTCCCACCCCAATGGACAAAATGGGCATATGTCTGTGCCTTGTTGTATCAGCAAGAGTTTTTGTCTGAGTTTTAGTCTGCCTCTGCTGGAAAAAGGATCAAACTGACTGTAAATTAGTTTGTCTGATCATCTGACACTTTGTCTTTCTAGACTAAATAAGATTGACTAAATATTAAAAATGAATGTAAATATGAAACATCTTGCTTCCACAGCCCAATTTCACATCAGAATGATAGGAGAGCATTTCAGAGTGACACTCAGGGGATTCTGGCATTGAATTTCAGAGGTGAAGCCCGCTACATTGTCAAATGAGCTCTGTTCCATCTAAAACCATATTGATATTCAAAGGATTTCACAAGCCAGTTTCACACCAGAATGTGAGAACACCAGCTCAGTGTCACTCATACAATATGATGTGGAATTTCACAATTAAAGCCCTCTGAAATGTTATATATAAAGTTAACCTCTGGTTTATATAAAAAGGAAACTATGTGCTTTAGCAGATGATAAGACACTCTACCAAACTGTTTAATTGCTGTCCTAATCCTCATCAACAGAAGTATTCATGCTACGTGGTTGGACAGCTTTGGTTCAGGAGGTAAAGTAGGTTGTCAACCAGAGGGTTGGTGGTTCAAATTCTGCTCTGTCCTAGTGATGTGCTGTCGTGTCCTTGGGCAATACCCTTCACCCACCTTGCCTCTAGTAGTTTACCACCACCAGAGTGAGAGTGAATGAATAATGGATCCAATGTAAGTGCTTTGAGTATGCGCTACATATAGCCATTATTATTAGAATCTGCCAAATCCAACTGGCGAATCAAACTGTATGCATGCGCCATCCTTTCAAAGATGTTGGCATTTTTCAAAAGAATCAAGAGCATTTTATTGGCCCAAATACAAAAGATGAGTGTTCAGGCTGTTTGCCAAACAGAAGAACATCTACCTTGAACTCCAGCTCCATGGCGGTGACAGTGTCTCCAGCAGGGATCTGGGTGAGTTTCTGGATGTGGGCATACAGGTTTCGGGCAGGTACTTCTGTGTTGCCACATGCTGCAGCTTCCAGCAGGGCCTCATGGATGAAAACGTACTGATCCTCTGTCTGCACCATGTAGTTCCTCTGGGCTCTCATACATGTCACATGACCGTAAATGTCCACCGACTTCTCGTGTTTCATCCTCTCCAGCATGGCATCGATGACGATGAAGCAGCCCGTCCGGCCCACGCCAGCACTGAAACAGCACAGAGTGATGGTCACTAACAGGAGCTTCATATTATGGATCATGATAATCAATGATCTAGACAAACACTGCTGCTTATTCAAGTTTGCTTTCTGCCTTTAAGCCATTACAATGCCTTGTCTCTTTCACAGTTTGAGAAGAAATACTACAATATTTCCAGGAACTTTATATCAAAAACGCACCTTCAAAAAATGTTTTTATCTCTTTTATCTCTAATTCAATAATATAACTTCCTAATACAAATAACACAATCAACTTCAACACTACATTTTGCCAACAAAATGGTGCCAGGTACAACAAACCCCACCGCTCGCACATATTGTAGCTTATTTTACCATCGATCCAGCTGATGTCATCATGTCTATGCGTGTGCTGATGACAGCATATCAGTTGCCTCTATATATGTGCCAAGTCTGACGTAAATTGAAACAAAATTGACGTTTTTGTAGACATTTGAAATGTTGCCCTTTAATAAGTAAATGGGAAAAAAAAGATACAAAAAGATTCATAAAAAATTGTAACTTTGACCTACTTTTCCCAAAATGTAACCACACCTATTCTGGGTCTCTGGCAATTTATAAACCCAGTTTGGTATGAATTCAACCAATTGTTTTGCTGCTAGAGTGTAAACAAACAAACTGAACCAAAAACCATACCCCTTGCCTCCCCTTGAGGGAGCAGGGTAATAAAAAAGCAATGAACACATGTAAATTTCTTCACATATGTTTGATACATATTGTACCTTGATTTTCAGGTCAATGTCAATAAAGAGCTCAGCTTTTAAATGTGCACCTGTGCTCTTTGTAATTTTAAACATGGATTTGCTTCGATTAGAATTGATCTAAAATATTAAATACATCTAAGTGGTGTAACCCACTCTTTATGTCTATTTTCCCACTCTTGCACATACTGTATACAAATGCAGGTCAAATATCACTGTGTGCTAACCATCCATATATTGAATACCAGGAGAATGCTTCAGGTCTTCGTTTTGTCGTGTGACTGTGGATTGCGATATCACTGCCCCTACCTACTCTGCTCCACGGGAGAGGTGGTTCTGTGGCACAGCAGGAGGGAGGCAATTTGCCCAGAGATTTTCAGATCTTTGCCTCTCTTGGTCTTTTCTTTTCTTTGGTTTAAAGCTTCACTGACCAGCTGGAGATAGTAAACATGAGTGTGCTGTGTACAGCACCAAAAACACTTTCAAGTATTTCTGGGTAGGTCCCTGTTTTCTTTTATTACTTTGTCTTTTATAAATGGAACTTTGGGCTGAAGTATATTACACATAAAGCAAAGAGGGTATCGTTCTTACAAAACAGTGTGTAAAGTCAGCAGTTACTGTCATCTAGTAGCTGCAGGAAGCAGACAGAATATAAAATGATAATACACATCTTTCTTCTGCAGCTCTCTCTTTTCTGTCCACATCAAAAGATTAAATATATATATGATCCCCAAAAAGTAATCTGCACTAAAACATTACCTCAGGCATTAGAAGTTTGAATTTTTTTTTTTTTTTCTTTTGCTGTGAGGGCTATACTGACTTAGATAATCTAAGCAAAGTCTGCTCATTGAATGATATGTCAGTATCTTAAAGTTCTTATTTCACTAATGGCTAGTGTTGTCTCTAAAAAGTCCTGACTCCCATTGACTTATGTTGAACTTCTTTAGTAAAAGAAGTCAATACTTTTTCTCCACTGAGACTATTCCAGTCTTATCTGTTTTATTTTGAACCTCTAATATATGTGATCTGGTCCATCTATAAATGTTTCCTCCAGTACTTTGAAATTGAATAGAAGGCCTTAACGTCGCTTGTGTCAGACTTTGATTGACAGGTCTGTCTAATATCTTATTTGCCTATCAAGTCAGACTTTTGGAGTTTGAGTTTATTAAATAAAACATTTTTTCTCTGACAAATAACAGGTTCTGCTATCAAGACTGGAAAGTTACTTTGTTCCCTAGTGTTTGATTAAATTGAGTGTTTTACAGAGTCAGTAAGCTAACGCTTAACATTAACTCACCGTTAATCCCCTCATGCTGCAGCAGCTCCACCTTTTTTGTCTAAATGTGGTCAATTCTAGTTCTAAAAAACAATATGCCAATGACCAAACTGCAAACTACTGGATTCAAAACAGCAGTTCAGAAACAAAAGGATGATGTGTTGGCAGCGATGGGTCATCAATGCTAGCAAGGTATAAAGAGTCAGAATCACTGACACTACATTTACACCCTCATTTTTTAAAAAATTTGTTCCATAAAAATGTATTAAATTATTCCCAATAATCTATTCTCTTTATGTCACAGCTTTTCTCTTGGTCACACTGCTTCCAGTTGTGTAGGGTACAGCATTTGTCCAATCATATTTCAGCCATCATGTGTTGCCAGGTAAAATAATTCTGCCCTGAAGCTCAGAATTAATATTGCAGCCTCTGTAGCTTCAATTAATTGTAGTGAATTTGCTGCTTTTGCCAAGTAGATCTCATGTTGGCCACAGGTGGGTGATGTAGTAGGCAAACAATAACAGAATTTTCACATCATTTAAAGCACCATATGACGCTTGGCACCAAATTTTCATTAAATCTGTAAAACCCAAGTGATGGCCTAAGTATCACAAACCCAATAGTCTTTCCATGATTATGCACCTGAATCCCTTCCCTCACGGTGAACAACTTCGAAGTGTACTCCATCACAAGCAGTCCTTTGTTTACATACCAAATGGAAACCAAAATCAAACCGCCACTCTGGCCTTTTCAGAATTGTAGCCGTTTCCGTGTTTGTTGCTGCTGCTGCCATACTGGAATTCCCATTCCCACAATGCACTTTGCAACAAAATTTCTGAAAAGGCACGAGTGACGTATCAGTTTGGTACGTAAACAAACGGATTGATTGTGATGGAGTTCACTTCAAATTGTTCACCGTGAGGGAAGTGATTCAGGTGCATAATCATGGAAAGACTAATGAATTCATGATACTTAGACAATCTTTCATGCTTTACAGATTTGATGAAAAATTGGTGACAAACATCATACGCTGCTTTAATTGGATAGTTAAAGAATGTGTAGTCAGAGCAAAATGAACTAATAAACACAATCTATAGCAACTTGCATAAGCTAAAATACAGTATATTGGTTTAGGTTTAATAGCTGTTTTCTGAACACACAATGACTGACAAAGGAGATTAAATGGATTTGGCCATAGATATACTACAAAATAAGCAGTAGTTTTTATTTACTACTTACCCAAGCATCATGGGTGTTCATCCCTACTTGATGCACCCAACACATATGAACCCTGATTATGTGCTTTGTGATTATATTAAACTACATGAATTTAGTAGACATGACAAATTGAGTTACAGTAGGTTATTTTCCAACTCACAATGCTTGGGTATTGACAGGTACCTTTCTGTGTCTGTCTTGTGGACTCTGATGTTACAGTGAAGCTAATACTAACATTAGTAATCTGTCAATTGAAATTAGTAACAACACTGCCCTAAATCCAGTTATATGACCACACAGACTCAATATAATCTTTGGCATCATCAACATAATTGTGAGTTTAATTGATTTTCTGGGGGTTTGACATTTTGTTTTTCTTTGAGAACGTTGTGTTTGTATTTACTTTAAATGGTCTGGCTGAACTAGACAGTACATTATATTGTAATAGCTTTAGACTGAGAGTTATTGTTTGCTTGTACATTGTGCACGGTTCATTAAGTGTTGAGCTTGTTGCATTTTAAATCACTGTATAAATCCAGTGAACTAATCATGTGGGACAACGAGACAACAACAGCAAAGTTAAATACATTCACTGTTAGCACTGCTGTGCCACAGAGTCCAGTCCTGTATTTATCTTCATTTGAGGATGTTAAAGGATGTTTATTGATGTTGTGATTAAATGTGGTTGATTCCCTGGATAAACTGAGTAAGGCTGTGGATTAACCTATTGTTGAGTTGATTCAGTAGGTGTTTTACCTGCAGTGGACCACCATGGGCCCGGCGTCTGGAGGGTTACAGGCTTTGACTCTGCGTAGAAAGGCCAGTGTTGGGGTAGGATACTCAGGCACTCCATGGTCAGGCCAGGCCATAAACTGGAACTGTCGCACTTCTCGCTTCTCACTTGAGCCATTCTGTTATTGCACACAGAAAGGCAACATCAATATTTCCACATTTCTATCACTGTTAGCAAAATTCTCTTATTATTCTACAAGAAAGTTGCGTGAACAATGATTTATGAATGACAGAACCTCTACTTCCATGTCCAAGTGTATGAAGCTTCAACACCAATCCTGCATCGCTTATTTTTAGCAGTCCTGTACTCATCTGATATCAGCGTAGGGCAGACATTTCTATTTCTGTTGGTTTTTTTTAAGCCATTAAGACCCAAACGTCCACCGTCGACCAAAAGCATGTGTTGATCTAAACTCTTGATCCACTAATCCTATCAATCCATGTAAATAATCCATGTAAAATGCCGTTTGTCATCTTTTCATGGTCATCAGATATGACCCATTTGGACGTTCAGAGCCTCCATAGTTACCGAGGAAATGCCGTCATCTTCTACATTGATTCACCAGTAAAATCCATGGAGTTTGATCAATGATTGTGAATGGACACACTGGGTTTATGTTCAGTTAATGATATATTTTACTGAAAAAGTCACCTTTTCTTCAGTTTTTTCTGTTTTGATACAATAACCTTTGAATTTACTCTGAGCTTTTATGAACATCTACATGATCAGTCAAATAAAATAGGAAAATAGATGATTTTCACTTGGAAAAATGCTAAATTCAGAGGATAATATTAGAATAAAAGGGGATGAATCCCTTAGGAAAGGTTAAATAGAGAGAAATTCATTTAGAAACTGCCACAAAAGTCACACTGGGTCCTTATGGGTTAAAATTGCTTTTAATAATTTTCCACTGATGTGTACATCTTATCATACAGATATTCACACATACGTTTATATCTAAATGTGTACTGTAGCCCGATTTTCTCAATTCTATATCTCTGACATCTATTTTCCCAACAGTCAGTAGAAAGGACAATTGAAATAAAGTAATGAAATAAACATAAAATGAAATAGATCTTGAACTATGCACATTTGGGGGCTGTGATTGTTCACTTATATAAAATAAAATCAGGCCTCTGGATTATCAGATACTGAACCCATTTCTCCCAACATGAAGCAAGTGGTCCCAGTCTATGTATGATGTACCAACGCAGTTATTTTCTCCATTTTCTAAATGTCCCCAATGTTGTGTCCATCCATGCTGACAGGGATGGGTCTTCTTGAGTCAAACATTTCTTCGTCACTATGTTTTTTTTTACTGGTGATCAGCGACATTTCTGTTTCACTTATATACTTGATACTTTCTGTCAACAGATAAAACCATCTTCTTCTGTCCTGAGAATTTAATAACACAGCTGATAATAGGCTTAAATATGAAATATATTACGTGCTATATTATGATCATGTTGTATTAATGTAATGACTGATGCCCTATGTTCTAATAAAAGATTTCAACCCCTACTCATAGCAAAAAAAAAAACCTTAACTTAAATGTGTGGGCCAAGGGGAGGGTCAAGTGTTGCAGAAAAATAAGACTGACTGCACTGTAAAATTAATAAAATCTAGAATTACTGATTTGTGGTTTTATACATCTTGTAAACCAGTCAAGTGTAATTTAATTTCCACGTCTGTCCAGATTCATATAATATGCAAGGGATAACGTATAATGAGCCGCTCATTACAGTGAAATAAACCCCGACAGTGGGAAGTGAGGTGTGAGGGATGATGAAGACCCCCTCACTTCACTCTGTCGGGGGCTTATTTCAACATAATGACCGACTCGCTGTGCATTATCCTGCTTAGGACAAGGCTACTTACCAAAGAAATCAGTCATCTGACAAGAAATAATGATACAGACAAAAAATAGCTTAATTTTTTTGAAAAGCGTTTTCTGAGTCTATGATCAGGATTTAGTCCTCAGCAAAAAGCCCATCACAAACCACTGGCCAATTGGAATTTACACTTAACAGGTAAGTACGTTTTTGGTTACACGTAAGTTACAATAATACTGACGTGTTTCACATCAGAATCCTGGCTACTGCAGGATTTTTAAATTTCCTATCTTTCTGTTTGCGCATGTTACCGTTGTATCCCAATTTCAGTATCCTGGATATGCCCTAACCCTGTTTTGACAGACCTGGATACTCTAGATCAGTGGTTCTCAACCTTTTTTCAGTGATGTACCCCCTGTGAAATATTTTTTCAGCCAAGTACCCCCTAACCAGCGCAAAGCATTTTTGGTCGAAAAGAAAAAAAAGACTTAAAACAGAGTGCTGTGCCATCAGTGTCTGATTTATTAAACTTTGGAACTCCATTTGTAGTGGTCTTTCTTGAACTATTTGGAAATAAAAAGATATAACTAAAAAAAGAAAGAAATAATTAACTTAATTATAAATAAAGATTTGTGCACATAAAAATAATTATCAACATAAAGTGTCCTCCTTTGGGATCATAGTAAAGATCTGTTCTCAAAAAGAATTACGCTTCAACCACGACTCCATTGTTTGAGTTTTCAAGTGATTGACAGGTGATGCTAGGTGCCATATGACAGGTTGGGTCGAACCATTCTGGTATGGGGGAGACTCTGGGTTTTTAGGATGATGAAATTGAATAGCCTACTGAATATAAAATTCATTTTATGAACTTATATATTTTCCTGAAATATTTAATTAATTTAATAATTATTTTTAAAGGATTTTTGCATGGATGCTACTTTTTAAATATATTTTAAAATCTCACGTACCCCCTGGAGTGCCTTCACGTACCCCCATTTGAGAACCATTGCTCTAGATCAGGGGTGTCAAACATACGGCCCATGGACCAAAACCGGCCCGCCAAAGGGTCAAATCTGGCCTGTGTTCTAAATTTGTGAAATGCAAAAAATACAGTGAAGACATTAACAGTCAAGGATGACAAACTCACCTTAGTTCACTGGCCACATACAGACCTATTAAATCTCAGGTGGGTCCAGTAAAATACTATCATAATAACCTATAAATGATGACAACTCCAAACTTTTCTCTTAGTTTTAGTGTAAAAGTAAAATCACATGAAAATGTTGACATTTACAAACTAGCTTTTCACAAAAAGTGTGAAAAATCTGAAAAAAAACCCCAACTAAATGTTTTGTGTAGATACACTTTGATCTGTACGTTGAACTACACATGTGTCAATGATAAAGTGAGACATAATGTCATTAAACATTTGACTTATTTTTCATAAGAAACTAGAAGTTGTTTGTTGTTATTCATGTTCTTCCGATTTTCTTTAAAGTATATTTTGAGCTGTAAACATTTTCATTAGGGAATTTTACTCTTCACTGTTATTATTTTTACTGGTTCAGCCCACTTGAGAGCCAATTGGGCTATATGAGGCTCCTGAACTCAAATGAGTTTGAGACCCCTGCTCTAGATGGAGAACTCTGATAGTATGACGGCTACTGTTACTTGTATATACCTTAGCCCAGGTACTGACAGCTGCAGTTTACTGCACAGGCACAAAATTACATACAAACACACATACAAACATGGCAGCACCAATGAAAGCATCTGATTTCTCATACAGAGACACAGAGTTTTGTCAGTAGTGAAAAAAATAAAATACACTTTATCGGACCAGAGGGAGCTGTCTGTTTTAAGTCTGTAGTAAAATAACAGGATGTTGGATTCCCCAAAACAAGCAATGCAACAAGTCAAGTCATAGTGGGAAACAGGATTAACATTTAAACCAGTTACTGAACACCACGATAACATACTACCATCTGTCATGGCTGCACTTTTCATCCTCCTAGTCCTATGTGGTGACGGAACAACAGCTGGACATGTTTACCTGTTGGTCTTGGCTCCTATTGCTGGCAGTAGATGTACTTCTGATATGGATAATACCAATACCAGAAATTCCCAATGTTGTCATTACCTCCGCCAAGGAGGTTATGTTTTCTTCGGGGTTTATCTGTCTGTTGGTTTGTTAGCAAGATAACTAAAAAAGGTATGGAAGGATTTTGATGAAATTTTCAGGAAATGTTGATACTGGCACAAGGAACAAATGATAAAATTTTGTTGGTAATTGGGGGGGGGGGGGGGGGGGGGGGGGGACTGATCTGCCTTGGCGAAGTTCTGCACTTTCCGAGTGCTTTTCTAGTTTAGATAACAAACTGGAAGAAAACTGGTCATATCTAGTCCTTAAAAAACACTTCTACGCCTTTCGGCTTCAAGCCTTCATCAGGAAGTCCAACAGGAGCCTGGAAAACTGTAGGTTCCTATATAGTAGGACCTGACCAATAGGAACTTGCCATGTGGGCATAAAGATAATGGCCTGCAGAGGGTGTCCAAATGTAAAACGGCCATCAGATTGTGTCACTGCAGGTCAAAAGGCCATACACAAAAAAAGAAAAGCTAGCCTAGAGAAATATTTACAAATATACAGTATATGGATAAAAAACAGTGTGAAATTACATATCCATGTTAATTTGGGATCAAAACTGTAAAGTCTTTAAAAACCTCGAACAAACTCTCTTTTGGTCCCAGAGGCATTCCTTCCCATGATTTTTTGCTTTTCTAGTTTATTAGAGCTACAACTGGTGTAAAACCAAAGTTAAAGTTCTGCAGCAGCTACTGAAATGCCAGATTTAATGAACCTGTTATGTTGCAAACATCGCAGGTGTGTGGCCACTCAGCAGCAGAAATGAGGACCTGGGATACTAGTCCTCATCATGTAAACAGGGATATGAGTATCCACATAGATCTGTGAGTCATGAAACACCATATCCCAAATATAATCAAAACTGGGATACGCCTCATACCCAGGATACTGCTGTGCATGTAAACACAGTCACTGACTCATTTTACAGATGAGTTCAGGGTTTGATCATGTGAACATAAAACATAATCACTTCACCATTTTATCCTATTACACATTTTTGGTGTTGTTCTTCAGATGTGGCCTAAAGATAAGAGACACCCCGAACCACAAAAATGTAATCAGTTTATCCTAGATTGAATATTTGTGCCAAATTTTCAATTCTGTCAAACTGTTGTTGAAATATAATGTTCACAAGAGTCAGAGGGATTTACAGACAACCTGAAAAGATAATACCTTCTGCCCCAGTTATCAAGGCCTAATAAATGCACAGAAGAACTTTGATTGATCAGCAGACTATGGGAATCTCTCTGCACCCTGAACACCACTAAAAAGCCTGAATAAAACACTTTTCAAAGAGCCCTTGATAAATGAGAACATTTAGGAATGAGTGCACTTGTATAGCACTGACAAGAGAAAACCATCTTTCATCAAATCTACAGTAAATGCAGGGTAATCTACCTTTTTACCTTTGGTTCATTTTCTCCATTTGAGCACATCTTTTATACCCTGTGCTTTACTGGCACTTCAAACCCTTTTACTGTCAATGAGTCATGTCCTCCTTTGTCTGTCTAATATAGTAAAAATTCACACATATAGTGGTCTCACCTTATACAGGGCAAAGGTGCGTACGCTGTAGGTGGCCAGTTCCACAGTGTCCAGCATGGTCACCTGAATCATCCCATATGTCTCTGTGCCTCGACTGGGCCAGTACTGGTCACACTTCACCTGCACATGGACACAAGTAGAGGGATAGAAAGTGAACGCTACATATTAAACCAGAAGAGCGGTCCACATCGATTACATGATCCATCTTTACACTGACCAGTGCATTTGCAACCCATTGTATGATTAGGGTTATATTTTAGCCATGTTTGAGATGATGCAGTTTACATTGTGTTTTCATCATATGCTTACCACTGAACAACTCATTAAATTAAAGGTAAAGTATGTAATATTACTGGGCTTATTTGTATGTCCCCCTCCCCCCTGCTTCCTCCCACAATAATAATTGGTTCCCCCAAATTACCCTTAGGTGTGAATGTGAATGAATGGTTCTTTGTCTCTATAGGTCAGCCCAGTGATGAAGTGCCAACGTGTCAAGAGTGTGCACCACCTTTGCGAAATGTCAGCTGGATCAGGCTCGAGTCCCCCTGAAACCCTACAGAGGATTTCAAATATGGGTCCGATCAAGTGAAAGTGAACATCAACATGAAAAAGTAAATTTGCACGCATCATTTATCAAGTGGACTCATTTTTTAGCTAAAGATCTCTATTCTATGGAACTGTTATCCTTTTTGAAAATACCACTTGGAGAAAAAAAAAGTTACAACTGATTTTATGCTTCAGACATAAAAATAAGGCTCGAATTTGACGCTAAAAATTATATCTAAAAATTTTTAAAATGTATTCAATCTGTCACATTTAAAAAGACTATCTGTGAACTGTTACCAAGAAATTAGTCTTTATTTGTAATTTACCTATGTCAGTATGGACCACCACAAGTTGTAAGTAACACTGTATTAGTATTAAATACATTAAATAAAACATTGTGATTATATCTGACTTGTTGTTTTACAAAATGTCAACATTTTGGGTGATGCATACAATGGTAACTAGTCATCCACGTGTTACCACATTCTCATGTCAATAAAACAGAGACTTTTCAATATTTCACTCCGAAATGTATTTTTAGCATAGTTGAACATAATATCTAAAAGGTTTTGTCCTACTTGATATCAATTTCTATCAAGAACCACGTTTTGAATGTTTGCGTAAAGCTTAAAAAATTGATGTCTGTTTCAAGTCCATGTGATACCGAGCAGTAATTTGACATTTTTCACCTAAAAATTTTATCTCTCTAAATTTTGTTATACATAATATTAAAGTGCTTATAAATACCTACTCAAATATGTATAATACATGCATGTAAGTTACTCTGCTTACATGACAGAGACTGTTGAACACGAAATGTGTCCACGTGTTACCGTTTGATTGGACCCATATGTTAAAAAAAAAAGACCCAAAAGTATCTTTAATGTGTTTACAATGAAAAGTTCTGAAGCCAGGGTGCCAATGTGTTGGATTGTAGACATGTAAAATGAATATATTTATACCAATAAACTGTTGGATTCATGTGGCCACTAGAGGGAGTAGTCAATCACTCTGCTGGTCTCCCATGGTGAGGAAATCTAACGCCACAGTGCCTTTAACCAAAAATAATAAAAGCTAGAAGCACTGTTGTTGTTTTCACCACTGGATGCAGCTCTAAATGAAAACAACGGAGTATGACGATGAAACCACAGTGTTTCTTCTACATGGGTGAGTTTGATTATGAGCCTTATGAAGGTATAAAGTTATTTTGTAAGGTTATTATCTTTGCCTCCTTCCCACAAGGGCCGAAGTGGTGTTAGTTCTGAGCAGATGCTGGAACCACTTCGGTGTTGGTATGGATCTTCAAAGTAACTAGAAAGTCTCCAAAGATCAAGATCCTGGAACACATTTGGACATGTCTGTGTGCCTGTGAATAAAAGTGTCTTCCAGCCAAACAACAGCTTTGGCCAAATACATTTGAACTCCACAACACAAGTGGCTTAGCATGTTTGTGCTTGTTTTGGTAAAAATAGCATCCACACATTTCCAGTTGGCTATGTTCTGCCCCAGCCCTGTGAGGAAAACTGTTCTTTATTCGACAGTAGACCAGCAAACTGATGTGGAATCAGTTTTCCTGCTTCACAGTTGGTTCTGGTTCATTGGCTGTCAATTTGTCACTATGAGTGCAGTAACCTGGACACTGTGTTTCCTGTAAAGGGGTTACTATTAGGTTTTCCCTGGAATAATCAAGTTTACAGTTCTGCAGGATGACTGGAATAAGAAAATCAATAATGCAAAGTGGATATACCTTGTGCAGGTTTTCCGATGTAGTTACAGCTCACCTTACTAACACTGAGAACCAAGCAAATGCATTTTAATCAATTAAAGTGATTTCAAGAGACATTTGTAGCATATATTAAATTACTAAATGACTCAATTAAACCTGTTTCACATCGATTTCAATAAAGCAGAGGCTGATGCTTCATAATTACAGTGTTATGACAGGATGCAAATGATTCATCTGGGTTTATTAAAAAGCTGAATCATGGAATGCATCAGTAAAACATCAGCTTGTGTTGGTGAAATTCCACCGTTGGCTCATGGAGGGTTGGACTCAGAGGGTGATGGGAACGTAGGAACATATATTTGGACATCAGTGCTGACTTGAGGGGACTGGTGGACTCAGCATGCCAGGCCAGAGGAGTTGAGCAGAACAGATGGGAGGATTACGCTTGGTAGACCTGGGTGGGAGGTTGTTTGGCGTGGCCTGTGGCTGAGTGCATGGCCTCATGGCATTTAGTCAAAGTGGTTTGAAGCGCCGGTTACCCACCTGGAAAAATGCACAGCTCACTGACTGATAGAAAACCACAACAACCTGTTCTTATGTTTCTTTTTTTACAAGTAGCCTTTTGCAACGGCATAAGTACTGTAATATCTAGATGGTGTCGGATCTCAAGTATTAAATGTGATCTAATTTGAAGTCTACATTTTTGATAAATGCCTTCAGAGACAACAAAAGTAATGTATTTTACTTGTAGCAGTTTGTTTGTACTGAGGTTAAAGCCACCACAACACACTGCTTTCAATTTTAAATGACTTTTTGATGAGGCAGTGACTTCCAGACAAACAGCTACTGTGGATTTCTACTTCTTCCATTTAGGATTTTAAACAGTGGCCCAGAGGCTCATTACATTGTGATCACACTGTCCCGATTGCATTTATACCTGAGACCTGATGCAGTCTCCATTATCTAGATACAGACTGCAGGTGAATACTGATGTAAAGTATAAATATGTGATTAGTAAAGTTGGAACTAGTGCAGTTGTCATAGATTGTGGTATCACTCTGCTTGCTGTTTTGAAACTCCAAGATTGGCATTAGTCATTTTGGATTTTGTTGTTTTGTTGAGGCCCAAAGTGACCCAGATGATTGAAGCTATGTTTTACTTGTGAGCCTAGCACACATTTGCACTACACAAATCGATTGCTCTAATTTTTAGCTTACCGGCCGACATGCTGTAAGCTATTGTCGTCATGCAGCATCCGTCGTTGTCGTCATCTGTCGTCCGTTACAAAACTTTCAATAGTCTTCTTCTCTGAAACTACAATTCCGATTGACTTCAAACTTGGTATACAGCTTCTTTATGATGATGTCAACAAAAGTTAGTGAAATTATTTGGATCCGGATCTGATTCTGGATTTGGTGCAACTTTGAAAAATTTCCCCATTATAAGAGATAGGAAGTGGATGGATGCAATAACTCAGTAAATATAAATGATATCAAGTGTAAATTTCTACAGTGCAGCCCTGATGGGGAGATGACCAAAACATAATGGCCACATGCTGATCAGGATCTTTTTCTGGATTCGGGAACTTATGGAAAATTTCACATGGGCTCTTACAGGGAAAAAATTTCAATTGTCTTTTTCTCCCAAACTCCAGTTCTGATTGACTTCAAACTTGGCATACAGCTTCTTTATGATGATGTCAACACAAGGTATTGCAATTATTTCGATCCGGATCTGATTCTGGATTTGGTGTGACTTTGAAAAATTTTCACATTATAACAGATAGGAAGTGGATTGATCCAATAAATTAGTATCAATGATATCAAGTTGGAATTTGAATTTTTTACAGATCTGATTGGAATATGACCAAAACATGGGTTATTTCTGTAATATAATACATACACAGAACTGGGTGATAATAAATGGCATCTGGATACATTTCCCAAAGCTTTTAATTTAGCCGGTAAGCTACAGAGCCATTGGTCCTATTTTTAAATTTTATGTTCTTATCCTGGTTTTTATCCCAGAGACTGTTTTTATCTTCTTGAGGTTTTATTGTGTTTTATTGCATCTTGTTTTTATTTGTTTGATCTTATTTATTTATTTTATCATTTTACTTATCCATGCTGATATACTTATGTATGGTGGAACACTGAGCACTTTTTGACTTGACGCCTGACCAAGTACCTGCCTAATAGGTTTAATGTGTCTTTTGTGGTAATGCCAAATGCAATTCACTCTGTCTGCAAAACAAATCTACCCACAGGTATAAATAAAGTAACCTTGAACCTTGAACCACATTTAGACAAAAGGGTAGAGGTGAGGAAGAGCGATGGGTGACTCTTGCTAAGTTAGTAGTAGTAGCACTTTCTCTAACTTCGAAAACACCAACCACACAGACTGCTTAGAGCTGAACGCTGAATGTTAACAGTTGTCTTTGATAACAGTTAACTTTGAGTAATGGATTAGCTGCCAAGCTAACTGCTTTTTTAGCATCACTGGGCCCAAATTCTGAATTACCTCTCAGCACATTGTAATTCAGTTGGTCTAAGGAGGCATGATGCTTCTGTATTGATTTGTTGCCTGTTTTTTCTGTAAGGGCGTGGGGTTAAATACATGATTGACAGCTGTAATTACCAACCGCTGATTAGATTCCTTGAAATGTGACCTGGACACTCTGTATACTCGATACATATCTCAATATGGAAGCTTGTAAGAGTACCTTTACTGTTCCATCCAACAGCAAGAAACGATGCCAGGTCATCTGCATTTATATATTTAGTTTGTTGATTTTATTTCATTGAACAACAATCAATAATAACAACAATCGAGGGAGCAACAGAATGAAGGTATGCAAAACCTTGTAGTGTAGTTTTAATGCTAATATTAACTGATGAAGCAAAATTATGCAAATAGACAGTGTGTTATAATTCACTGTCAGTGATAAATTTCATGAATTTCATACTGTATTCATGGGGAAAAAAATCCTTTTTTATTCAAATGAACTAAAGCCCAACTCAGCAGCTATTAGTCTGATTAACAATCTTATTTACTGAATGAATGAGACAATAACTGGAAAAATTCAACAAAAATGCAAGAGAGAAGATGAACTTCTTAATAGAAGTGAATAGATAACAGGCTTTTTTTGGAGCCTACATATCCTTTTACATCACAACTATTGTATTTATGTTTTAAAATAAATATTTTTAGATAACTGTTTTCTGATTAACTTAACATGCATAATTCCAGAAGTAAAAAAAAACAGACACATAAAATACAATCCACCTCAGTTTCAAGTTAAAGCTGTTGTGTTCTGGATGGTGTTGGTCAATATTAAGGCAACCATTTTGATAAACAGAACCACAGAATCCCTTACATTTCATCTTATGTTCAGATTTTTCTATTTTAATACTAACTACTACTTCCATGCACTTCGAAGCACTGGGGATTTTTTTGTTGAAACTGGCCAAAAATGTGACATTTACAGACCACATAGAATTAAATGAATACTCCAGAGGCCAAAAAACAGTGACAGATGAGAACAGTTTTTTTTCTAAAATGACATGATTTGTTTTACATATTTATAAGCCGTGAGGCATTTAACAGTAGGAAGGTGGAATAAACTGAGAGTGTAAATGTCAGATTGAGACATTGGTGAACACAGCAGTGATTCAGCAGATGACAATGGACAGCATGGCTGATCATGTGGCTGCTTTGCGGTTTCATTCACTGTATTGTGAATAAATGGATTTAAATAGTTACTTTCTGTAGAGAATTATGATAAATCGGCACAACTTTGCTGTATTCCCGTCAATAGTCATTAACAGGAACAGGCTTTCAGGTTAGGAATCAGATATTGCTGTCACTTCCACTCTGCAATCACTTCCCGTCTGCTTTCTCTTTCTGAAGGAGTGGAAAATAACTTTAAAAGATAATCTATACTAATATTATCAGACTGAAATATAAACAAATCAACATATCACCAAAATGCTGACATTTGCAAATCTTGTTTGCGAGAAATTGCTTTAAAAAGACCGGCTTTGTTTCTAGATTATACAGAGTGGTTCCAGTAAATAACCACACTCCATCAAATATTTTATCCCACTTTTTCAACTGTAATCTCAAGGTCCATTGATCTACAATCAGCATTCATCGCTGCTGCTGCTGCTTAATTTTTCTGTTGATGTACAGTGCAGGGTAAAACAGGAGATTGGACTAGAAAAGCTACAAATTGAGGTAGTTTGGTTGGGAAAAACCTGGTATTTTACACTCTAATAGTAGTAAACTCTCTGTTTGGTGGAAAAAATAAAATGTAAACTATTGTTTTCTGTGGTTGCCTGTTAATAAAGACCATTGGAGATGGATACACATAGCTCAACAAGATGCATCTACAAAATAAGACCAGATATCTTTCGTAAACACCTTGAAAAACCATATATCTTTATGGAATCTACTTCTGATGGCTAAAAAACGGTCTCTTATTAGGTAATGGTTGTCACATGGGAGCTAGGTTTTAAGGGTATTTCTACTTTCAAATATTAAAAAAATCACCTTAATTATCATAAGAGTGTTCAGAATAAAGAGTCCTTAAGTTCTGCCAAAGATGCTAATTTATTAGATTGAAGAGATATGAACTGAATATATTCAAAAGAATGGGGTTTGATTATGAAATTACAGGTTTTCTTCAGCATGGTTGAGTTTGAAGAAGAAGACTTTATTTTGTCAGTAGGGTCACACATGTTAACAAGCACCACACCGAAATTTGTCCTCTGCCTTTAACCCATCACTAAATCATACATACATACATGCATCACACACTGCATACTAGGAGCAGTGGGCTCACCATATGAGGTGCCTGGAGAGCAAATGGGGGGTTAAGTGCCTTGCTCAAGGGCCCATCAGCCAACAACTCTCCACCAGTCCAATGAATCAAACTGGTGACCCATCAGTCACAGCTGACTCTCCAGCCATCTAGGACACGGTTGCCCGATGATTATGAAGCTTATGAAGATATAAAGACATTATGTGATGTTATTATCTTTGCTAAGTTCACTGTTTGGTGATACATGATCCAGACAAGGGATGTAAATTATTGATTAATCCATTAATCATTAGTTGGTTGACCTCATCCATCGATTAATGATTAATTGATAAGCGGCAATTTTCCTGAGAACCTGAATTTCTCTTTTAATAGGGTCTATAAGAATAAAAGCTAAATATTGTTTATATACTTCATGAAAAAAGCATGCTATATTCCTTAATGATTAATTCATTGTGCCATTGGATCCACTACAGGCAATGACATTTATGGAGTAGAACTAAATAAATTCTGCAGAGAAATTCAATAAAATAAATGGATCTGAAGAGGGGCAGTTTAGAATAAATGGACATTTCTGACTTTGCATCACTGACATGATGAAGTGAGATTTCAACAGAGATGTCTGTGTCCACCAGGTGACTGCAGACATAATGTGGGACATACCTGTGGCCCGGATCAGGAGCTTGGAGGATGTTTTCAACTTCTGTCTCACTGACCAATAGTCCAGATGACTGTGGACTACACCAACCTCCAGGGAAAATGCTCCGTCCGTGACCCAACCCTGCATTTGTGTGTGTATTTAGGCGGGGGTACACCACTCCCACAAACAGACAGGCTGTGACAGGTCTGTGTTTCACTCCACCATGTCCCTAAAGTGATTCTAACTTATCAACGCCATGATCCGGTTCGATGACCGGCTATCCCAGCCGCAGCGTCACGGTGCGGACAAACTGGCAGCCTTCGGACAGGACGTGGAAAAGGGCAATTAACCGACAATTAATAATATAATCGAGCGAATTCTTATCGACAATGAATTGATAGCAATGGGTTACAAAAAAATGTTTTTTGCAAGTTGTCTAGGTTTTTTCAACTGAATTAAGACCATTTTGCACCAATAAATCCAAAAATGACATCTGTTTTTCTCAATCAGGTCAGGTTTTTTTGTTAATTTGATTTTGAAAAATTCGATCTTCTCACAAAATTGATTACATTTTTGTGACTTTATCAGTTGATTTCTTATATAGTTCTCACTCAAAATAGGTTTTAAGAGAAAAAAAAATCATTTTCTAACAGGATTCCTGTTAGGTACAATGGTGTATTCACCGCAGATGTAGCAGAATACGTCAGGCTTATTTTTGCAAGATCTCCTAGTCGAAGCCATTTCATTCACCTGTAATATTAAAAAAAACATTAATCATAAATTGGCAAAAGTCAAATCTTCAGAACTCGTTTATTGCAAGAAATATGAAAGAATTTTGTATCATATAATGTGAAAATGCCCATAAATGTAAGCAAAAATGTTTAAAAGCCAATATGTAGCATAGTTCAGAAAGTTGACCTGATTGAGCAAAATTAATGTGATTTTTGGATTCAGCACACCAAAATTATCCTAAATCAGCTCAAAAAACTTAAACAATAAATTTGTTGTTGACCAGTGTAGTCGATTAATTGTTTACATCCCTAATCCAGATTAAACTGTGATAGTTCTGACATTGTTTGGATGATTCCAAACATGTCTGTAGTACAGCTGTACTGAAAATGGAGGTGATTTGTGGTTTTACTGTGGCTGTTTTCTGTCTAAAAACAGAGCTAAGCTAACAGAGCTATCATGTAAACTATCAGCTGATGCAGCACATGGAGATTATAAAACATATAAGGAATAACCAGCTATGAGTTTTTGTTTGAGGAGAAAAATTTGATGATACTATAACACAGATGTGTGTAAACAATGAGCTTTATACTTTATTCAGTGAGTGATACAGTCTGTGGATACATAAGGGTAATTTGTTGTTAGTTTTGGTAGTTTAGGTGCTGTTGAGAGTTTGGAATGTCAACACTGCATGTAACCTCTTTAAAGGTGGAAATTACAAGGAACATGTACAAAATGGAGGAAACAACCACATTTGTCACTCATGCACTGGAACAATTTGCCTCAAAGTACAAGCCCACACTCAGGCAGGGATAGTGGACACAAAGGTTATGTTTTGGTACAACCAGCAGCCGTTACCTTGGCCTCAGAACGTTTTTTTTTTCCTGCGTTGCTTTTTGAACCATAGTTGCGTGTTATGGGCTCTGGCAGATGGCCGATGGTCGCTGTCATAAATAATGGCAGGCTGCTGTGGCACTCAGATGTGGCCGCTGGTTGTGGTGTTATTAACTGTGTGAAGGAGGGCTGACATCATTACTCATATGAACACTGCCCCGCCAGCACTCTCAGACCACACACACAGTATTTACTGATAGGGACGCTGAAAGCAGTATGAAGTGTTTGTGATGCTCAGAAAAATGTAATGATCATTTTACAGCAGGTCCTTTAGAATTTATTTGGTATGAATAAAAAGGATTGTCGAACCCAGGAACTGAAAAGAACTGCAGGGCAAAAAGAATAGGATACGGTAAAAGAAGGAAGAGCATTATGGGATTTAATATTACGTTATAAAAGAACTGGTTTGCAGGTGTAAAAGTTACTAAAACTGCTCTTGTTACAGCGTCAAAGCATTCTGTACTTTGACACTAGTATCCTGTAAAAACTGCAATTTTACCTTCATTTAAGAATGTTTATTGTTATTGATACGATATTTTTTTTTGCTATTTTACTTTTACTTTGCTTCAATATAAATTGCTTTACTGAACATAAATCTCCTTTACCACAGAAATTCAGTTTTTCTTTCCAGGCCAGATGGTAGATGCTGCTACAAAAGCAAAATGCAGTAAAAAAGGAGAAAAAAAAAAAGGAGACACGGCTTAAATGAAGAAGAATGAAGAAAATCCTTGGCCATCTTTAAGGGGCTGATTCAACAAGTCTCAGAAAGGTCAGGGCTTTATTATAGTTTTTATTGGACAAACCATACCTGTGGAGATGGCTGATGATAAAACCTGAACCAAAACCATGCATGAACAAAGGTCAAATCTGTCCATGGTCCAACTGGCTTTACTGACTTTGGTTCACAGGGTATTGGTACAAAACTGATAAAAATAAATAATACCAGCAAATACTAGCGTTCTAGTTTTGGCCCCAGTATGCCATATTCATAGCTGTACTTGGAAAAAAAATCAGTGGTGACCTCTCAACTTATTGCAATTCAAATGTTCTTGGAGTACATTAGATTTCTGCACTTCCTCTTGCCTCTGATTACAGACTTTAGAACATTTAGCCTTTAACTGGAGACAAATTACAAGTCCTTTCAATCACCAATAAAAACAGGGAATTGACATCTCCTGTGGCCCTAATAATATACTGACTATGTAATGGGTTTTTTGTGCTCACATAAAGCCTATGTCAATTTGCAGCTGTTAGGATTCTTTCATTTCTCTGAAATTGCTTGACCTTTGCAATCAAACTGCATAGTTTTATAACTTTTTTTTTTTTTTTTTTTACTACAAATAACTATAATAACTAACTAACTGAAGCAATAAAAAAAACATATGCTATTCCAAATTTGGCTCAATAGGTAGAACAGGTTTTTTACAAACCAGAAGGTTGGTAGTTTGATCCTTGAACCATGTCTTTGTGTCTGTCTGAGCAAGAAACAGAATCAGAAATGAGTGAATGTGTCACAGTGTAAAGCACTTGGAGTACCATAAAGATAGAAATGTGCTATATGAGTGCAAGTCCATTTACCATCAATTATGTTCATTCAATACATAATGAAGTCCTTACAAAGGGGCTGCCATTCCTGACTTGTTTGTCCAGACCTTTAGGCTATTCAATTATTCTAGATGCCTGTCGACAAAACCCTATGTATAAGAGGATAATGACACAAGACACAAGTAATGGACTTGCAAAACTGCAAATGTCAAACGTGTGCAATTTAACAAATGATGAGCCTTTGTTCAGATTTTCAGATGTGAAAAGGCCCATGGTCAGAAAACTCACCCTGTTGTAATCCTTTCAGCACATATTGAAGTAACCTGTACCTTTAGTTTAATACATTTCCGGAACATTAGAGGCTCACCCGTGACTTCTCCTCCAGGCGTGTCATCATGATGATAGTGCAGGTCCTTTGTTCCCACACCATCCTCCAGAAGTCGCTCAGTGTTTCTGGCAGCGGGCCTTGTGTCGCGATGTACGCATTCTGCTTCCTGTAGCCGTCTATGTAGTTGGCGTTGATGTAGTCACTACCAGGAACCCCTGCAATAATTAACACAGATCAGACAACAGTTTTTTGTTTTTTTTTTGAAAATTGGAATCTATTTATATATAATTAAAAAAGGAGGGTAAA
Source organism: Sphaeramia orbicularis (assembly GCF_902148855.1). Taxonomy (NCBI): domain Eukaryota; kingdom Metazoa; phylum Chordata; class Actinopteri; order Kurtiformes; family Apogonidae; genus Sphaeramia; species Sphaeramia orbicularis. Next base: position 30,075,213 of record NC_043960.1, on the reverse strand, counting down.
ACAAGTAAATAAATGCCTTGAACACAAGCTAACTCAGGGAATATACAGGATGGGGTCTTTTTCTCACCGTCTACAGGTGTGAGGATGACTCTGGAGTGGTCATAGGCGATCACATTTGCATAGCGGTTCTTTGGCTTGTTGACCTCCAGGTTAGAGTGCTCCCAAGTGAACTGCTGTCCTGGATCAATAGACTGACCAAAAAAAAAAGAAGAGTGGGTGTTAAGACGGTGTGTGGTGGAAGATGGGTGCGATACAGCTGAAAGCAGAGTGCTCTTACAGCAGCAGATGAAAGGCTATCAGCGCTTAGTGTGAGGACTCCCACATAAATGTAAGACTGAATCTGACTGGTCATCCCTCCTCCTGGTACAGAGATTTGGATTAAGCTTCTGGATAAACACTCGGTGGTCACTCATGAAAACCCTCACAGCTTCTCATCTACTGGCAGTGTTTCATTTTAACAAGGAGTGGACTAATGATGAAAAAAAAGAGCACAGTAAGATGGTTTGGGTGTTTTCTCAAAAGTCTACTAACACTGGATCAAAAGCATAGATCCACTGATCCTCTGCTACTGTTTTGGCATTTAGTATACTGATCTGACATCAATGTGTCACTATGAGTATGGGTATGAGTGATATTTTGTTTTTTTTAAATGGAATTATGCAAAAATTATGTCTGAATTCTTCATTAATTCAACTCCACAGGTCCATCTTCAACCCTATTTTCTGAGTAATGACACCAGAAAAGTCGTTTTGAGCGCTGGCCCTTTAAATGCAAATGAGCTACTTCACACCCCACCCCAATACAGTCAACAACTGAACATTTTAGGTAATGGGCTCAAAGTTTGGGCATATTTTCAGTTTTCACTCCAAACGCTGCTGCTGACAAACAGTTATGGCGTACTCAGAGAAATGTTCGTCAAAAGTCTTGACCTTATATGTGCAAATGTTGTGTCATGAGAAAAAAGTCAGAATTCTGAATTTTTTTTTTTTCTGACATTCAGGGAGAATGTCACTTTTGCTTTACGGCATGCAAGAGGAGTGGCGTTTTGCGCCCTTGATTCCTGTATCTGTTCTCTTTTTATGAAAGAATCCAATATAACGCCATACTAAATCTTTCATTATGTGCTGTACTCCTCCTGCATACCATAAAGTGAAAGTGACATTCTCCTGAATGTCCCAGAATTCTGACTTTTTTCTCAGAATTTAGAAATTTTTTTCAGAATAGTATAAAAAATTATATATTGGACCTTAATTTTATTTATTTATTTATTTTTCCCAGTGGCCCTAATCCTCTTCCGTAGAAGTCAGAGAGATACAGTTGGGGAAAAATTATTAGACTACCCTTGTTTACTTCAATTTCTTGTTTATTTTAATGCCTGGTACAAGTGTAGGTACATTTGTTTGAACAAATATAATGATAACAAGAAAAATAGCTCATTAGAGTCTAATTTTAGAGCTGATATATAACCATTTTCCATGTTTTCTTGATAATAACCAAAATCACTTCAGTTCTTACATCAGTAACTATTGCATTGTACTGCTATAAACAGTGCTTTTAGGCATTCTATGTTTTTTTTCCTATCTGTTTTAGTCACATGATACACACAGGAGTTAGTACTTGATTGCATAACCATTGTTTCTGATGACTTTTGATGGTCTAATAATTTTTTCCGCGACTGTATAACAGAAAATGAATAGAAATAAATTAAAAACTGAAAAGCTTAATATTATGGGTGATTAGCTTTTAAATAACATTCATACAAGCTCATGTGCTTATGTAAAGTGTGTGTTGGAGTGTGTGTTATGCTGGGAGCGAGTTGTTCGTTGATGTAACTCCATCTCTAATGGCCATCATTATAACAGCATGTGCACTCATTTACATGTACAGGTTGTTTTTTTTCTGCAAAAATCCTCACACTTGCTTCCAAGTTGTTCAAAGCATCTCCTGCCTGGCCCACACAACAACACACACACCAACAGAGACTTCACATAAGCACAGAAGCATGTGAAGTCTTATGTGCTAAATATTATGTGTGTGTTTTATGTAATTACTGGGTGTGCACATAATGTAATAGAGTTAATATACAATCATCACTGAGACTTGACTTAAAAAGTGACTTCATGTTGAAATTTGCTCACAGCTAAGACAAAGCTACCTGAATATCATGATTGTTACCTCCGCCAAGGAGGTTATGTTTTTGCCGGCGTTGGTTTGTCTGTCTGTCTGTGTGCAAGATAACTCAAAAAGTTATGGACGAATTTGGATGAAAATTTCAGGAAATGATGATATTGGCACAAGGAACAAATGATTAAAGTCTGGTGGTGATCGGGCCCACTGATCTGCCTTGGCGGAGGTCTGTGCTCTAGTTCCATTCTGAAATTGGAGCCAAATATAATGTGAATCCTGACCTGATCCTGATCAACTGTTGAAACCCGGTTCTTTTCAATACGACCTTGTATCTTTGAGGATTATTTTGTCAATAACAGTGGAAGAGCATAAAGGTATAAAAATAGTTCCTCTCTTTCTTTTCGATCGGACCAACTTTCTGTTTCTACACTAAACCACGCTCTCATTAAAAAAAGCCTCTCTTCGACTTATTTACTCTTATGTTGTAAATCCTTGATGTATGAGATATTACGCTGTGTTTGTGCTCCAGTGATGGCAGAGATTTGAGCCTGGTTTCCAATAAGATGATTGGTTGAGAGCACAGATACAGGTTTAGTTGAATAATGACATGCTGTAGATTGTTATTCATGATTAACCTTTCGTGCTGCTATTACTTATCACACGTCATCTGGAAAACAAACACCTTGCCATACATGCACGTAGACCGCAGACTGTAATATCCTGCTGCTTTTCCTGTGGACCGGCCCCACACTCTACCACTGATAATAATGACAATGGGGAAAGAGGTTGAATGCACATCTTATTTAACAGCCTGTTAGGTAAGGCTTCCACAACGCTGCACTGACAAACCACTCACATTACAGCTAATGCGCTACACCGACGTGCAGATCACTTACTGTGCATGTCAGTGGGATCACACTCACTGCCCCACAGTGACACACAAAACAGGTACACACACACAAACACACGGAGGAACAGCCTGCCATGACATTTGTATGTATTTATAGCAGGCTCTGCACACACTGACTCACACACCTTCACTTATTTTTTTTAAGAATAATAATTAACTTTGTTTTAATAGACATTGCAAGTGTTTTGACTTGGCTCTAAACTGTTCTTGACAATAAACCTCAGCTTTTTATTCACCTTCTTTCATAGGAATAGATGGGAGGTATTTCAGCCTCTCTCTGCTTTAGTGGAGGTTATTGAAATTTAGTGAGATTATAAAAGGCAAATCAGCATGCTGGTGGTTTTGAGCAGGGATGAAGTTGTTAAAGGGATGCAGAAAAAAAGCAGGAAAAAATCAGTCTGTAAAGTTTTCATAGCAGTTTTTTGGAAGTGGTTGTTTTTGTCCTGAATGACTTTTGCCACAAAGTTCTGATGATCATTTAGAAAATTTTAAATTAGAATTCTACATAAAAAAATTGTGCCATATGTATTAACACTGTCAAAATGATGCAAGATAAAGATGACAAATTTGCCCAAATGGACAAAAATGTCCATAGTGATGCATGAGGGTTAAGAGATTTTCATGTATGTTCTGCTGCATAAAATACGCAACCCACTCATTAACCCATAAAGACCCACTGATACTTCTCTGGCAGCTCCTAAATGAATTTCTCTCTCTATTTAGCCTTTCTTAAGGGATTTGTCACTATTCATTAGGTCTGTAATGGTACACAAAATTTTCGGTTCGGTACGTTTTCAGTTTTGAAAGCCACGGTTCGGTTTTTTCGGTTCGGTATTTGAAGAAAGAAAACCCCGCAAAATGTCTTTAATACATTTATGAATTTTTGAAAAATTTTCCCCCAATTTTTTGAAAAATGTGAATATAGAAAAACAGGAATATAATTCTGCTGCTATAAATCAAATAGAAAATAAAATAAATTATTAATATTACTAAATGTATTTTAAACATTAGTATTGCACTTTTCCCTGACAGGTAGTTTTGAACAAACAACAAAAATCTAATCACAGTTCTGTCAGTTCACATTCTGCATAAAAATACCAAAAAAATTCCACATGAAGTGCAACATTAACAAGAGGACAAACTGGTATTCTGTTTAAACAAACTGAAGAGCAACGCTGACAACAAAAAATTAACCAAATTATTTATTTTAGGACAGAGAACAAACTCTTCAGGCCACTTTGTGTACATGTGCGTGCAGGGTGCGATTTGTCGGGGGGATTTTTTTGTTTTGTTTTTGTTTTGGTCGGAGCATGGGGGTGTGGGGGGTCCATAACTAACGTAACAAACGCTGGCGTGAAACGAAAGTGAAACTTTATATACTTTCAACGTCCAACTACGGGTTCTATTCCTCTGTTATACAGCGTGCGTGAGAGAGAGACAGACAGACAGACAGAGCTGGTGTAAGTGTTTTAGAGTAGTTCCTAGAACAATGTCCGTCTTATTAACGTCTCTTTCCTCATCGTTGTCTTTCACCTGAACCTGAAGTGATCCAAACTGGACTGTACTGATGGTGGAGGGTCTTCAGTCTCTTCCTTCCAGGTTCACATCATATTTGTTGTTTTTTTTTTTACCTTATATCAGCTGTTATTTCATATTTCGGGTCAATGTGCGCGTCCTTCAATATGTTCGTGTGGAACTTGCGCGGATTTAAAGTTCCACATCAAACAACGTCTTTCGTTCCTTTTTCTTTTTCTCAACATACTGTGCTGTTTCGGTACAGCTGTGTACCGAACCGAACAGGTGTGTACCGTTACAGGCCTACTATTTATTATAATATTATCTTCTGTAATTTTGCATTTTTTCTGTGAAAATCTGATATTTTCCCATACCTAATTCACTGATCATGTAGATGATCATTAAAGCTCAGAGTAAATTCAAAGGTTATTAAATCAAAACAGAGTAAACTGAAGAAAAATAGACTTTTTCAGCAAAGATATCATTAACTGAACATAAACCAAGTGTCTCCACCCACTGTCATTTGTCAAACTCCATGGGTTTTACTGGTGAACCAATGTTATAGAAGATGACGGTATTTCCACGTTCATTATGGATCCTCTGAACGTCTGATATCTATATGTCTGATGACCGTGAAAAGATGACAAACTGCATTTTACCTGAGATATTTCAATATATTGATAGGTTTAGTGGTTCAGAAGTTATTGAACATTTTAGATCAGTAGATGATTTTGGTCACCAGTAGCTGTTTGGGTCTTTATGGGTTAATGTTGACAGCTTTTTTCATGCACTAAACTCATGCAAATATGATCTGTATTTAGACTAATGTAGTGTTGCATTACTAAGCCTTCGTTTGCCATTATCGTCTGCATTAATCCAAAGGCCAACGGAAAAATCCTTCTTGCTTTTGATTGAAAGAGTCAGGGTGTTGTTGACCCCTGGGTTGACCTTCAAAACAAGTCATCAACTGCAACACCTCACATCATAACGGCATCCCTCCACTGTTGTGTTGTTCTTTTTACCCCCTCCCTCAGAGTCTACAGATAGAGGAAGTGGTATAGTGTTTACACCCCTTGAGGTAAATCTGAGATCTGTGACTTTGGGCTAATTAATACGAAATGCCTGTAGTCATTGTTATTAGAATTTCAATATTTCTAAGAACAGGAGCCCTTTGGAAACAGCATCGTGTTACAGACACGGTGCCGCAGTCAGCATTAGTGTTGCTGTTTCTTTTCATTTGTGTTTGAACAAAGTTTCAGACCCCCTGCTGCCACACACACCACCACTCCTGCTGTGCTGGGAACACAGTGCAGAAAAGGAAGCTCCGTGCTGGGGACTGAGTGGGTTCCTGGTGACACTGGTGGCTACGTGACAGCATTACAATCATTACAGACATGTCGTCACTATTGTTGAGTCTTTCTTTTAATGTGCTTTTTTTTTATAAGGACAGCATTCAGGAGCACAGAGGTTCAACCAAAAATTAATTTTTACGACTGCTAACCAGATTTTCCTCATGATATGGTTAAAAATGGATGTAATCATTATTATGTAATAAAGTGAATTGCTGCTTCAGAGGCCTGTTATATGAAGTGGTGTCCTGTAGTCCCCAAACAGACTGGCTCATTCATCAGACGTAACAAGCTGTGAGATCCTCTGGCAGGTCTCATTTTAAACACAGCCATTATGAGCTTTTCATTTCAAGGCCTGCTGCTCTCATTGTGGACTAATGGCCGGTAGCTCCTATGCAACAAGAACCAGGAGGACATGTAGCCTATACAGTTTGTATGGGAGACAGACTTAGTCATTCTGTCATCGGTCAGAGTTGATTGAGTCCTTCAGGACCTCAGAGAGACTATAGAGTAACTTCCACAACAACTGCTGTGACTTTGAGTATAATTCTGAGGTAGATCTGAACAGTGAGCACTCAGATGGAAGCCATAAATCAGTGGATATGAGTAATGTGCTGCATTTACTCCATTACATTGGCCTGAGTATTATTTTACAAAAACAGCCCTTTATTAAATGCTTTTATTTCAGGATATTTCAGTATTAAGAAAAAAAAAAGATAAGTCTGTCTTTACAGTAGTTTTGGATGCTCTCTTTCACTTCTCATATCTGAAATAATGTGCAAGTTTATTTTTTTTATTACCCCACCCCCGAAGAGGAAGCAAGGGGTATTGTTTTTGGTTCGATTTGTTTATTTGTTGTTAACACTCTAGCAGCAAAATATTTGGTTGGATTCATACCAAATTAGGTTTATACATTGTCAGTGACCCAGAATAGATGTCACTATATTTTGAGAAAAGTAGGTCAAAGGTCAAAGTTGCAATTTTTTAAAGAATTTTTTAAATATTTTTTTTCTTCCATTTACTTATAATGGATGAAATTTCAAATGTCTATAAAAACATCAATTTTGTTTCAGTTTACTTAAACTTGGCACATATATAGAGGAAATTGATATGCTGACTTCAGCAGACGCATAGACATGATGACATCAGCTGGATCGATGCCAAAATAAGCTACAATACGTGTGAGGGGTGGGGTTTGTTGTGCCTGGAACCACTTGTTTATTTTATTTAACAGATGACACGTCCAGTAGGATTTGTGTGTTTGTTAGCAAATCATGAAAATCAAAATCAAATTTGAATTCAAAATCAGATACAAAATGCTAATCCTTATTCCATTACCACATTCCAAATTCATTAATTTAAAAAAATAACTACAGAAGTAGCATGCCCAATTGTGTACGGAATGCATGATAGGGTGCTTCACAATGTGTTGTTGCTACACACCAAATTGTTCAAATATGGGTTGACTAGTTTCTCTGATAATACAGACATCTACTTTTAATTAACACTGTAATAGGACTTCAGTCAGTAGAATTAAGCCTGGTCTAACTTGGTTTCAACATAAAAATAATGAATGACCGATCAATATTTAATTCATCCCTGTCTACTGTTATGTAGTGAAGGTATCAGGAGGTATATATGACCAGTCTGCATATTCTTTCCTCAGATGAGCACTTTATAACTGGTTTATTACTTGAAGGAATAAGATAAAGTTATTTACTGCTTGAATATTCTCTCTAATAGACACTATATTCACTCTCACTCAAGTCATTACTTTATTAACTTATCTTATAGTTTAGTCACTATTATCATAAAGTAACATTAATTGTCCTTGAGTACAGAGTGGGGCCAGCCTGCAGGTACATATGAGTAAACCATTGCTCGCTTGGTGTCTTGGTTCAAATATTCAGTTTGCACAGTGACACAGATTTGTGGAACTGTTGCCTCATGCTGTCCTATCCTTGCACCAGTTGCATGTCATGTAGCTTATCTAAGGACAGGGGAAGTGTCCTTATTCTGGGCAACACTCAAGGTTATAGACTTAGAATCTGTCGACATATTTGGCACCTGGGAGAGTTTGCCTTCAGGGCTTTTTTTTTTTCCAGGAAGCCTTTCTGGTTTTCATTGTGAAGTTGTGAACGGGTCTATTTTAAGCAAACCATAAACTTTACCTCAAATCAGCCAAGTAATTGTGATGCCTAATTGTTTTGGTACTGTGTCATTGTGTACTTTTGCTGTCTAAATGCACTTAAGAGCATCTGAAAACATAAAATAATGATAGACTCTGATATGTCCCCCCCTCCACTCAATAACTGTCTCTCAGTGTTGACTCACTGCAATTTTTGACTTTGATTCGACAGAGTTGTCTGTCTCAAGTTTGATACTTAGGGACAATCTTGTGCTGAAGGGACAAAGTTCCTGTCAACTGTGTACTTAACTCTGAATATAAAGGACCAACGTACCAGTGGGATTTATGTGTTTGTCAGCAAATCATGACACAGTATGCAACTTTTACTTTGCTTATGTGGAAACCTGAAGTCAACAGTGCACACAGTTTGGAAATGGTCTTATATCCAGTCACAAGTACATAAAAACATAACGTGTGTGCACTTGAAAACCCTTAGCCTTCAGTCCACGCCAAAGTTTTTGCACATACAGTTGGACGGATGGACGGATGGATGGATGGATGGATGGATGGACGATGTGCCGGTCACCCACCCCCCCACTCACGGACCTTAATCTGTCCTCAATCTGGATCTCAATACTTAATTGTACAAGTAACGTGACAGACCTGTATGTAGAGGACGTGTCAATAAAGCTGTGAGAGAGTGAAAGTGAGCTCCCCTGACCTTATCATGTTTTTTTTGCGATCAAATTTTTATTTTCATTTTCATTTCCATTTCCATTTAACAAATGAAGTCCAACATTGCAGGGGATATAATATAACTGGAATGGATTCTCAGAACAAGAATACCAACATAAGAACGTGTTATGAGGTACCATAGAACACAGTGATAGTATGATGATAAGAAAAGAAAAGATAATTACACACTCAAAAAATAAAAATGCATATATAATCTACAAAAATATGCACATGTACACAAAACATACAGACACATAGAAACACACAAACACATATAGACAAGAAAGAGGGGATTTGACATGTAGAGGCACTAAGGTGAGAGAGCCAGTGGCAAAACTAACTTATAGCATGTTTTTCAGAGTCAGCAGTGCTATGCCAGATGTTTAAAGTGCTTTCATTAGCACCATTAATTCGAGCCGTAGAAAGCTCCATGTATGTGACATCCAAAAAGGAGGGAATCCAAGATTGGATACCTAGAGAATGAGGTGGCTTCCAGTGAGTTGCAATCATTTTCTTGGCTGCGGTCAGTCCAGCAAAGATGACTCGCTTTTTGAGTTTAGAAATATTAAAGATTGACAAATCATTAAGCATCAACACACATATAGTTACAGGGACTATTTCATGTATCAACTCAGATAGTCTGGATGCAACATTGCCCCAGAATTGTATGACAGGAGGACAGTCCCAAAACATGTGAATAAATGTGCCCTGAGCTTTCAATGAGCACAAATTACAACACAGCTCATTAATAATTGTCATATGATGGAGTTTAACAGGGGTGAGTTTTGTTCTGTGTAGGAATTTTAAAGTACATTTGCTGATGGCTTGGATTGTGAGATTCTACATGAATGCTAGATCACACTGCATCCCAGTCAAAATCCTGAGCTAAATCTGGGCAATCTCTCCTCCAGATCCTCTCCACTGGAAGTGAGACGAGGTCTGTTACCTGCAGAAAGTGGTACAGTTTAGAAACCATATCCTTAGCTCTGTTTCATTCAGTAAATAAATCTCGAAGTTGGTGAGTAGGCAAATAACATTGACAGGGCACTCACCTTATCATTGTTGTTAACTATCTGCTGCCCCCCACGGTTGAGAACCAGTGGTGCATGCCAAAGTTTTTACACATACATGGACAGACAGACAGACAGATGGACGGACAGATGACCAACTGATAGCAATACCGTGCGGCCAGTGCGGCCGAGGATAAAAATTAGAAATTAACAATAACTGCAATTTTAGGGATTCCAAATTTTTCACTGAGAGTATAGGAAAAAATAACAATTTAACATTTTTTTTTTATAAGGTTATTAAAATTTTTGAGGTGAAGTCATAATGTTTAAAAAATATTACTCACTACCAGTAGCTTTGATCATCTTAACCCACAACAAAAGTGACAATAAATCACAGTCGTGTACTGTAAATATCAATGTATGTGTACCATATATATGTATCTATGTAAATAATGTAGTTTGATATAGCTTATTTACATGTAAAATTAATTAGTCTTTGCACTTGTACAACATGTTTAACTGATTTGCATTTCAAATAGTAGATATTCATTCTAACTGTTGGAATATAAATACAAAATATCATGCTTGGTTTTAATTGATTATGTAGATTGTATCCATATTAACTCCTCATATTAGCCTTACTGTCCTGAGACCCAGGAAAGTAAAAAATTTGGCTTTTTTACATTAAATAATTGCATGATTGTAAACTGCATAATGCAACAGTTCTTTCAGATACATTTTTAATTTTAATTTTTTTTTTTAATGGGATGTCCTTTGCAGTGGACATCATTTTTATTTTTGTTTTCTTTTTGGACCATACAACTATCCCATCAAAGTACCTCCAAAAAGTTCCTTCCGTCTCATCACACCAGGTAAGAAAAAAATAGGAACGGTAGAAAAGTTGATTTTGTAGCGGTTTCATAATTTATGTAGCCCCTTCCTTCTGCTGTGCATAAACAGTGCACCCATCTGTCCTGGTTTATCCGCATGGAAATTCACCACTTTAAATGCAAATTACCTTCCTTTGTAGGACATCAACAAGCCATAATCCCTCACTGGCTTTTACAGTAGGTAAAAGTAGTGGAATATTATTCTTGGAAGAAGGCAGAGAATTCATGCATACTTAGCAGCATCCACTTTTCCAATGCTGAACTTTAACTCTGCAATGTTACTCAGCTTTATACATAAGCCAAAACAACTCAAGAAAAAAAAAGTGTTGATTCTCCTAATACGCATGGGTAAATGTATTTTTATCCCTGTTCTGACTGAAACAAACACTGGTCTGAAACATCATGAAGTAAGAGGAGAAAGAGAAGGAGCTACAGGCTTTGTTATATATCCTGGCTGTGCTGGGCTTTATTTGATTGGGTAAATGTGTTTATGTGCTTCAGTGTGACCCTGTCTGTAACTGCTGGGCCAACCAACTGTTGGCAATAAAGCTCTGCTCCCTTAGGTTAGACCTGACACATATATGATGTAGGAGGGGTGGTCCGGCTCTGCACACACTGTTCAAACCTGAATGAAACCTGCCTCACCTTGCCGTCGGGAACAACTCACCCATATTAAACAATTTCATGAGGCTGCCTTTCAGACAGATGAAAAGGGCCAAAATATCCTGACATTTAGTCCCTGGCATGTGTCAAGTTCAAAAAAGTCATTAGAGAGGTCTTGTAAATGTTTTGGAAACAGACTCATACTGTACAGTAGTGTGCAAATGCCTTAGGCCACCATTGAATTTGTGGTTTTAGCAAGATTATATTTTCTAAATATATGTATTTCTCAGTCTATGTAGCAAAATACAACCAAGAATATACAGGAATTATATAAACAGCAATAAAATCCTACAATTCATGTAAAAATGGCTCCAACATAAGTGTCAAGTATTTGCTCTAAATTCCTATTGCACTTGACATGTATTAAACTCTTGTTCAGAAAATATGCAATTTACATCTTCTACACCTGATTTCAGTAATCTTTCTTATTGTTTGGCCATGTTAGAGAACAGAGCTCACACTAAATATTGATGTTATGCTTTAGTCATTTCTATGTGACTTTTTCACGTGCATTTAATTCTGTGCAAATATTTCCTTTCTTCGTATAATTCATTCTTTTTGTGTCTTTGTGTGATAAAGACTTCTGCACAGTGCTGTACATAAATATCAGATAAGTATACAATACATAGCATTCATGATTATTCTAAGAATGGAGGTCATGGTTTAGGGTCGTCACACAGGATCTAAACGTGGCTATAAAGTTAAATGCGTAGTTCACATTAGCTGTAAACTAAATGCAATGCTACCGTGGTCTTATTAAACTTAAACTTCATTCATTCATTCATTCATTCATTCACTTTCTGAACCCACTTTATCTTCACTAGGGTCACATGGTAAACTTAAGCTTAAAAAATAAAAAAAAATCAGCCTTTCATGGGTTAAAGTCTTTGAAACTTGCCAAAACTAGCTAAAACTGGCAACAATTGTACTTTTAATTCATAATAGCAATACTAATTGTGATAATGAGTCAGACATTTGGGATGTATTTGCTTCATGAAAATGGTGAAATGGTGATGGACATTCTCATTGCTGTATCCCCCCGAGCAGGAGTCTAGGAAACTGCACTCACTTTATGTCATAATTTACCTTAAATCAAGATTAATAACCTAACTTTCCAAAGTAAATTTGTCAGATAAATTAGGTCTGTCTACTTTAAGCCTTCACAGATGACTAGTTTGTACAGTTTCCTGTCTTGTGAGTCACATTAAAGAGTAGGCAGCGTTACCTCATATTCTTGGGAGAAGCGCAGGCTGTCGTTGGCCTTCAGCCTCTCTATGTGGTCTGCCAGGTCACAGATGGCAATGGGAGGATGTTCCCTCATCCCTGCAGAGAGAAGTAGAGCAGTAAGTACAATCACCCACACACACACACACACACACACACACACTCTCACAGTCACACACACAGACTGGACGATGTAGCCAAAGTGCAGATGCATGTTGAAGGCTCAGCGCTGAACTGGTCACAGTGATATGGGGCGGCAGAGGGATGACATCTGACTGTGCAGCTCTCCATCAGCATGCTACAACCACTCTAGTGATGTGAGGATCAGTCAGCATGCTGATTGGTCAAAGAAGTCCCATTAAAAAAAGAGATGAGCTGGTGGAGTGTAAGATGCTCTTCTCATTGCATCTTACACTGATATTTGTTTGATTTATCTGGATTCATCTTTGTTTTTCTGCTGTATTTCCTGTTAAAGTCCCCGTGAAATGTTTGGAGTGCTTTTGTGTTAATGTTTCTAATGTTAACATTCTAAAAATCTGAGGATGATTCATTTATTTATTTTTTTCCAGTTTCTAAAATATATTTTAAGAAATGCTAATAGGAATATCTACAGAAATACATTTTCATCATATACAGAATGTTGTACTGTATCGGTGACTTGTAGCATAACACGCACACAAACATCTAACTAATTTGATTTCATAGGGACTTTAACTATCATTCTGAGGCCTATAGTTTGTTGTTTGCTATTTCTTCCAAAAAAAAACAAGATAATATTTTTTTCATCATCTAAGTTTTGTCACAGCCACAGAGTGAGCCAACCAAGATTATGCTAACTCACAAAACAACCAGCCACAATATTAGCTAATACATTTTATGTTATATAAAGTTTTTATTTTTTTTTATATAACATATTCCAGTAATGCCAACCTCATATAAAGCATATGAAATTCTTATTAGCAGGCCAGCTGACAGAACATGTAATAAAACATCATATTAATGCTAGCATTAGCTTATGTAGCAATAGTATGCTAAGAAGCTGAAGGCTGTGGAGCTATGGAAGCATAAGGCTGACTGCTTGATAAAAATAAACTCATACAGTTTGGTTTGATAACAGTAATGTCAGTCTTGTGTTGACAAAAAAATAAATTAAAAAAAAATCCAAAAAACACTAAATGACAGGGTTGTCACTATCAGATGTGAAACAATTAACAGGAAGTAAAAATATTACTTCCTGTTTGTTGTTATTCTAAATAACTGACAGTAATTTCAGACATTTAAAGACAATGAATATAAATGTTACCTTTGTTTTAGTAGTAACAAAATATAAAAATTCTTCTTTTAACCATATTTATGTTAGGTTTTTTTTATAACATAAAGTCAATCAGCTAATGTTAGCTAACAAGCTGGTAGCTAGCTAGCTAACAGCAGTTTGCCATATCAGTCAGACTGGAGGGTATGATAAAATAAGATTAAATAATGTTAAAAACCTAAAAGACTTGAACCTTTAGAGGAATGAATTTGAGGTTTCAGCCCTAGTTAACATCATTGCTTGTGTATACTAATTTTATGATGGTACTATGTTTTTTTTAAAAATCATATTCCACTTATTTCTGCTCTAGTTCTTGGAGCCACATACGGCTTACTTTACTTTGTACAGTTCTTCGACAGTAATTAATAAACAAAATATGGAATTTAGAGAATATTTAGGAAAGAAAATTGAACTTATTTGATATTAAATGATCTAGTCTTCCATTTGACTCTTAGTAATACACACGCTTTTAGCATGTCTTTTATTTTAACATAAGAGCGACTGGAGATGCACATGCGTACAACATATCGGGTTTATGGTACTAATCAGGGAGTGAAAAGGCTAACTGACAGAACATGTAATAAAACACTAAATCAATCCAAACATCAGTCTATGCAATAAAGATATGCTAAGAGGCAGACGATGGTGGAGCTGTGTAAGCATGAGGGCTGGCTGTTAAAAACATACAGTTGTGTTTGACAACAGTAATGGCAGCTTTGTATTGAAAATAAAAAACTCAGATCAATCTGACAGAACATGTAGTACAATACATAATTATGATAACAGTAGCTAATGTGATTTAGTCATGCTGACAGATTATGGTAAGCACAAATCTCATAAAACATCGGTGTGACATTGCTTGATGTCTTATTAGTGTAATCTTGTAACCGCATTAAAGTAGAAGTGATGGTTAGGGGAAAAAGTTTTAGTCAGTGAACAAAAGCTCAGAAAATTCCAACTTAGCAGGCGAGCAAACTGTAAATCACACCCAATCACCAAATCCTTTGATTAACCCTAAAATCAGATTTTTGGAGTAATCATTTCAAAAAGGACTATTCACACACTTGTAGCAGAGTGACCAGAATGACTCCTGTAATAAAATTCAGTCCACCGGAGCCAAGATTCTTAGGAGTTAGTATTTAATAGCCATCAGCGGTGTTACAGCTTAAGACAGTGGTTCTGAAACTTTTTACAGTGGGGTACCCCCTTTTTTAGCCAAGTAACCCTCTAAGTAATTTTCAATTTCAGCTTTTTTTGACCGAAAAAAAAAAAAAAAAAAATGGCAGAATTTGTTCCTGTGCCAGAGGTGTCTGTTTATATTTTCAAAACTTTGCAAATAAATGACATATATTTAACTGTAATATATAAAAAAAACAAATTTTTTAAAGTAAATTTTGTGTGCAAAATATAAATGAAAAGTGTCATTAATTAATCAATGAACCTTTCATCAACAAAAAAATAATTCCTTAGCTACTCCAATAAACTCATTTTGAATAATATTAATTAGAAATGTTCTTAAAATGTTACCAAAGCTTAAACAAGATGATTGACAATAAAACTATTATATGAATGTATTTATTGTGTTTCAAATTTCAGCATTAATTCTCATTGTATATTTTGTATTTGGCACATGATGACTTATTTAATGTATTTTTCCCAAAAAATTTCTTCCAAGTACCCCTGGGGGTACGTGTACCCCACTTTGGGAACCCCTACCTTAAGACACTTGTGCACTAGCTTTTCCACCCTGTATGCTGATGACAATCATTTAATTTAACAAGTTACATTGGTAGATAATGAGAAAAGAAAGCGATGTGGTTAAAAGAGTGCTCCAGCTCAAATGACTGCAGTGCCAAACAAAAAAGGGGAAAAGGGTGGGAATGGGAACACACTAGTGAAACACAGGAGGAAACAGAACTAACTTGGAGTGTTCGGGACACTGAGGGCACTGGAACCTGTGGGGGAAAGACCAGGTACAACAAACAGCACAGGGGTCAGTTAGGAGAAACCAGAGAAAAGAAAAGCACAAGAGAAACACTGGGGAAGGAGCCGTATACTAGTTTGGTCCTCAATCTGTGTTAGCTGAGCCTTAATTTACGTATAAAAATACCCCACACCCATTTTACATTTCCCAACACTGATGAAAAAAAATGCACTTTGACTGTAATTTCAATACAAGTATAATAATCATCCATTGATTATACTTTAGTTTTTCTCTGCAGGGTTCGGTGAAGTTACACAGTTCAAATTAGAGGAGGCCAGTGCTGAAAGACGGCTTCATTAGCCTTGTATAAAAAAAAAAAAAAAAGTCTATAGTTAATCGGCAGTATTCATTTCAATGATGCTCAAACTAACTTTGAGCAGGTATTTTACAACAAAAAAAAAATGCATGAACATTATATTTCCATGTAATCAAATATCAAAAATATCAAATATGTATTTTTCATGAGGTGTTCAATGTAATGCACTTTTAGCAGCTAAAGAGTCATATGTTTCTTGGTAAAAAAAAAAAAAAAGTCAGTACACCCCCCCCCCCCCCCCCCCCCCAAAAAAAAAAAAAACCAAAAAAACACTAAAATATAAAAGATTACATTAGTTGCAGTGCTGCTCCTTACTGCTCAAAGTATGAGCAAGGATTATCTGCAGTCAAGTCCATCATATCAGCAGAATTTGAAAATTTTGAGAGTCATGATGGAAGATACAGTAAAGTGTCCGGTACCATGTTGGATAATTGTTCCTCTTATTGTACAAATAGATGTGTGACTTGCCTTCAAATGAATGTTACTCAAAGTATATGTTCTTGATCCTATTTTGTTATCTTTACTTAGACAACACATCTTTTTGCATTCTTTTTAAACAATGAGACATAAAGTACCATTCACACAGACTTATTGATAGATGTTTGAGACAAAAACAATCTAATAATCAGCAAGTTTAAAGTGTAAAAGATGTTTCTAAGAGTTGAGATTTGAGGCTGTGGTTGGTTTGTACATTATAAGCACATTCTGGTTGATGC
Organism: Sphaeramia orbicularis; assembly: GCF_902148855.1. Lineage (NCBI taxonomy): Eukaryota > Metazoa > Chordata > Actinopteri > Kurtiformes > Apogonidae > Sphaeramia > Sphaeramia orbicularis. The sequence goes on along the minus strand of NC_043960.1, from coordinate 30,058,334 downwards.
AGACACACCACCCTTTACCACGAAAAACAGACAACTAAAACTGTCTCTGCGACACCAAATGGCATCCTGATAGAAATCACAGTAGGTTCTGACACTTCTGTGACGTTGACCAATAGGAGAACAGAGCACATGACAAAACAGTCCTCAGTGAAAAACTGTAAACATGAAGAAGAGTTTCATTATTGATACCTCCAGCCAGGTCCCTTTGACAGATTAACAGTGAATACTATCCTCTTCATACGACCCAAGAACATCTTTTTTTTTTTTTTTTTTTTTAGGCTTTTCCCATAAGTTAACGCTGATGTTACCGGGATGGATTCCAGTGATTATGTGGCTGAGGATTATCAAGTGTGTCTGTATTATTTTTAGCAAATTTTTAGAACAATTAAGCTTATTGAAGCACTTTACACAACTGCAGTGACTCTGAAATCTACCTGTTCTACTCTTACTTGTCACATTAAAAGCTCTAGACATAAACAATCCATGACTGAACATTTACATTTTTTTTTTTACATTCTGTCATGAGCACCTTCCCAGATAGCAAAATCATTATGGCTTAAATCTGGCCCAAAACTGGCATACCATTTGGCAAAGTTCTGGGCGGATGCATGGGCCCTAAATGGCCCAAAATAGGCAAGCCAAAATCAAACCAGAAGGAAGCCAAAATTCACCCAAAACTAATTGCGGACCTCCAAAATATAGCCATAATTGTCCCAGAAAAGCCCCAAATCCCCATAATCCAGCCAAAAAGTTGCCAAAATATGCCATACCATCCCTATACTTGATCCCGCTCTTTGCCCAGTCTTTTGGTTAACCAGACATATGCCATAACTCAGCCGTATATTCCTTGTGCCTTCATATCTATTATGGATAACCTTAATCATACCACAGTTAAGCCTAAAGGTTTTCATAATGCCAAAAGTAAGCCAAAAATGCCAAATGTATGCCATAATACTGCCAAAATATTTGCTATCTGGCTTCTTTGCAGACATGTCACGCATGCCATGAAAAAATGTAATGACTCCAAAATTGCCCAATGTGACACAATGACGTTTAGAACTGAAAAATAAATAAATAAATAAATAAATAAATAAATAAATAAATAAAATACTGTGAAGTCTGAATAAAGCCTTACACTCAGTATGTTTACATGCAGACTGTAGTTGGTCTATGACTGTAGCTCAACTAAACCATTTAATTTGAGCGTAGTCTTTGTCCCTGTCTACATGCACAGGAGTATAATCGATTCATTGTTAAAATCATGCCACATCTGTTATGATAGGCGGAGATATGCACTCTTTCAGCTTGTTAACCTACGCCATCACAGACCACAACAACGGTTCATGACTCATCAACTGGCACAACAATGGACAATGCCACAAATTTGTACATTGCGTACTTCTTGTCAGCTCTACTTTTAGTGCAGATGAGATGCATGATGTTCAACTTCAAGGCCAGAATTTGTCGCAGAACTCTAGTGCATGTGCAGGATGCCTGGTCCAGTTTAGTCTGACTGGTTTGTTTACATTCAGGAACAGATCAACTCTCAATCACATTATTACCATTACTTAGTACTATTGGAACTTCGATTTCAGTCAAGCTAACATGTCTACATATAAATTTAAAGTCCAGTTTTAATTGGATTAAGTCAATAGTTTGTTTTTTTAAGTTTCACATAAATCCCCTGACTGTTACCATGGGGACAGGATACAAACGGAGTCATGGGAATGGGACGGGAGAGGAGTAGAATTCTACTCCAGTGTCAACCTCTATGGCCACACAGAAATTTATTTTAGAAAGCTAGCTGTAAAAACCAGACCTCATATTCTTGGCCTATACATATAAATTTTAAGTTAGTATCAAGTGGTCAACTGTGTCAAGATCTAAAAACAATAACAGACGTTTATTCACTGTCTGCTGCTTAAAGCAAATCATCATAGTTCTACAGAGGTTCATCAGAAAGCCCATATAGCTACAAAATATATTTGAATAAACTCATGAATAAAAACAAAACAGAGAATTTGTCTTTGAAGTAGTTTAGTAAGTGTGGTTGTGTTTTTAGTGATAAGTAAATCATTTTTTTCACTACATGAATGAAGATAAAACCATCTCAAGTTTTTGACATAGTTAGAAGCATATGCTGTGAATAAAACTGTCACTTTCAGAGGCTTCCTGGCCACCCAGTGAGCTTTCACTGAAGGGGGGAAAGGTTGGCTGCCAAATGAGTTGATGAATTTATGATGGTGTAAACAACATCTGCCAAATTCTATCCTACTGCGACCAGAGGTAAATGCCACCCATCTGATTGAGAGAAGAATAAGAACTAAAAACAATGACAAACTGTGAGTTTAAAACCTCCCACTCAAGGACAGGTGGAGGAAAGAGATAAGAGAAGTGTTGAAGGAATGAATACAAAAACAGAAGAGACTGAGGAGGCATTAACACATAAAAAAAAAAAAAAAAAAAACCAAGAATAGAAAAATATTGTATTTTAAAGGTTGTAATGCTTGCTTTGCATTTACATATTGTGCTGTGTAACCGTTTATTCATTAGTTCACAGCCAAATCTTGGTCCTGGTCCGTTGAAAGTGATCTAAGTGTGGATCAAGCTGAAACATAGTTCTGTTTGTTGGTAGTGTAAAAAAAAAATAAAAAAAAACTTCAACTTTCATATCAATAATAGTAAGCTAAGGCATGGTACTGTCTACCATTAAATCAGAAAAAGAAAATAAAACATAAGAAAACACAGCTGCAGTAACACAAGGAGAGTGGAAGAGACAAAGTATGTAACAGAAATCATTTCACCTTGCCGTGTTTCCACTACGTGGTATCGGCTCGACTCGACTCAGCCTTTTTGCGTTTCCATTACGCAAATGGGCCTGGAATCTGGTACCCGGTACTAGTTTTTTGGTATCACCTCCGCCGAGGTTCTAGGACTGGGGACCAGATACTAAAACGTGACGTGTGAACACTGCAGACCACTGATTAGTCAGAGAGTTGTGTTTGTGACCCACCGTTTTACAAAAAACAGATGCGGAAGGTTACAGTAAATGTAGTGGTAGGTTAATCCACATGATGACAGCCCACAAAACTACACCATGGTTTGTTGAGGAGGTGCAGATGTAAAAATTCAGCATGAGCTTGACAAGACAACACGCAACGAGTGAGTTTATCAGCAACTCTCTGAGTAGACGACACAGAAGTAACGCGCCGCATCACTATGACGTCCAGGTACTGTAAAGTCGGTAGTATTCTGTACTGGAAACGGTCTCCAGGAATAGGACCTGGTACCTGAGTCGAGTTGAGCCAAGCCGAGTTGAGCCGGTTCCACAAAGTGGAAACGCAGCAATAGATGTCTGTGTTTCAGCATCTTTTACAAGTTTGTGGAAAACTAAGATCCAAAATATATTTCATTAGTAAGTCTTTTTGGACCATTATCATTACTATCCGATCTGTCAACAAAACCTTGTAAAACATAGAGTAAATGATAAATGACAACAACCATTAGATCTGGGAAAAGTAATTGAATTAATTTAGCTGGATTTTACATTCACTTGAATTATGTGGATCCCAGCATGTCTTAGAAAAACCATCTAAATATGGTTTATCAAACTAATACAGAGTTTTTCTAAGGTTCTGTGCTTGTAAAATGGTACTGTAAATAAAACTTTAAAGGCTCAATATATGACATGTGTGCGGTTGTGTGTAGGGATGGGTACCTTTTACATTTAAACCAATACGGTACCGATACTCAGTTCCTGGGAACCAGTACCGGTATACAATGGTGCATGTTTTCGGTACTTTTTGTGTGTATGTGTGGTGATTAAAGTCATTTTTGATGCCACTTGTGCCACTCGTGCGTCCAATGGCGTTGTCGCTTCAGGCAGACACTCCTCCACTCTCTTCCTGACACACACAACATGAGGATGCGTTCAAGTACCGGAATGTGGTACCGTTTGACTTTACGTGAATCAATACTCGGTAACACCAAAGGAATTCAGTCGGTACCAATAAAATTACCAAATTCAGTACCTATCCCTAGTTGTGCCCTTACATGGAGTTTGTGTTGGAGTCTGTCGTGGAGGGAGCTGGTCATTTGTTGATTTGCTAACAGAGCTAACTCCATCCATCTCAGCTAATCTTTTTCTCTGTTGTCTACATCCATGAATAAAAACCGCCTGCTCTTCAGAATCAGTGTAAAACATTAGCCACCATTAGCTTAGAAAGGGAGTCAATTTACAACGAATGACCTGTTCCAAGCACAACACAGACTCCAACACAAACTTCATGTAAGCAGATGAGAATTTGCAAATTAAACTTTTAAATTTCCACATGGTCTGAATTTAGTAAGAGCCAAAACAATGTATGATTTTACCTTCGTCATCTTTACTGGCACTTTTCTTCCACAAGGGTACAGTAAATGCTAACAGGTATTTACACTTCATTTACTTTAAGTGATGATATTAACAGTATTTACAATTTTTATTGAATAAATTAACTTTACTATTTTCCGTGGTATAGGTGTTTGTATTCTTTAAATTTGAAAAAAAAAAAAAGTATTTATGCTCAACTACTGTAGGTTAAAGGTCATTTGTTAATATTAGCCAACTTTATTTCTAAGCTAATATTACCTAAAGTTGCACAGTGTTGCGAATATAGATGGGCAGAAGAGAGGGACTGAGGCAGTTCAGAGTGAGCATAAGGATAGATGTAAATGTAGTTAACTAACTTTAATAATAAATGATATAAATAAAGCAGAGCATAAACTGAATCGGAAAGACTGATTCTACATATGTAGATGTGTTGACTACATCATTTTTCAGTATATAAGTAGTAGACTTAATAAAAGAAGCCAGAACTTGTGTTTTCTCCCCCATAATATATATATATATATATATATATATATATTTTTTTTTTTTTTTAAATTTAAATATTTTATTTCCACCGTTAAATTCCCATTCACTCTTGCCTGATATGAACCTCACATTATTTATTATTTTCTAGGAATAGTTCTCTGACTTACAGTGGATGTTAGTGGATTCTTCTCACAGTAAACACTTCCTTCATCCTATGATTCATTGGAGTAACGTGGGAGGATGAGAACCAGCAAACTGCCGCTCAGCTCTCAGCTGCTTTGGTGTTAGCAGCCTACAGATTCACTCTTTGTGATCCACTGTATGTTCGAGGACCAAATTATAAACAAATTATGGATGTGGACAGCTGGTGGATTTCAAACCAGATGTGTGTGAGAAAGCTGTGGCTTAGCTGCAGTGGAAGGTTTACAGATGGAGGTCCAGACTCTGTCAGCCTCTGTTGTCAGGGAAACCTCTACATGTTATTCTCATAAAGTTAGTTAATAAAAGGATATTTTGACGTGATATGATGTGTGGAATAAAAACTGAATATCATCTCATTATAAGCTGCATCTACAGCTTGTACGTGGAAGACCTTGAACCTTTGAATCCCTTCATACCTGAACCTTGGTGAACTGATCTGAATGGTTCTGAATAGTGATTGTTCTTGTGTTTTACTAAAAAAAAAAAAAAATTACATAAGTTTTAGGTGCAACTAAACTTTTAATACCATTCAAGTGTATACTAAGACTCCAAGGGACATGCTTGTTTTACTTTATATTCCCTTTTTTTCGCTGTGTAGTTTTAGAAGTTTGATCTCTAAAATCTTTTTTAGTGTAATGGTTAATACATATGAGAAACACGACCCCTATCTAATTACCTAAACCCTCACTGTAACATTGTTAAATGCATGCTTCTGCACCAGGTCACTTTTGTTTTAGCTAACTGATCTGCATGAAATCCCATGTGGTGCCTAAAGCCATGCACTTGAAAAAAAAAACCAAAACAGTGTGACAACAAAGAAATCAGTTTCCTTAACCCTAAGCAAACTGTCTTATATTGAGCAAAGCGTATCTGCAGCATATCTTGCTCATGATTTGGTTTTAGTTTAGGTGATCTTGACAACAATACTATGACCAGTTTTCTGTAAAATTCACACACACTAAAACAACAAAACAAATCAATGGATACAGAATGGGACCAGAAACCTGCCTGATATTTAAAAAATGTATTACTCTTTTGTCACTGCTAGTGATATATGTGGTCCATGAACTCCCAATCCACAACTTCAGCCTCAGTCAGACACTAGAAGACTATGAACAAGTGGTGTGAGTGTGAATATGTAGCCTATTTTATAAATGTGAATTATGTTCTTATGTCCGGTTGCTATTTCATCTTAAAACTATGACAGGAAAGAACAGCATGTCCTTTGAGGTATCAAGAACCTTTTTGAGTTAAAAATAAATCCTGATTTAAGGTAAAAAGCTAATTCTGTGCATGTAATACAAGTATAGGAAAACTTTTGATATATGATACGCTGAGAAAAAACCTTGACAGACATTAGTCAGCATTGCAACAAACTGTGCACACCTATAGTGCACATCAGACAAATAATATGAGTCTCAATGAGAGTCTGTTGCATATGATTAATGAGCATGTGGGGCCACATTTTGGACTGAATAAATGAGTTTATATGTGCTGTGACAGTTGTGTCTGTGTTTGTGTGTGTCCATGCCTTGTGTTTGATAGTTGAGTCTTCTCATCTCCACAGGGTCTGAAGAGTGGGCCAGCAGTGAGTCCTTTACCCCCGCCATGTGCTCGTCCTTGGATGACGGAGAAGTTCGTTTTCTGTGAAAGAGAGTTAGTGATGTAATGAGAAAAATGGAAGAAGACGGGACGTAGAATTTCCTTATCAGAAGCTACATTTTGTAAAATTTTTGGGCAACATTTCCTATGAGAGGAGAAAACACACAAAACTCACAAGCTGATCATTTGAAATTTACTGCAAACAAACAAATCTGAACTCATATCCAGATTCAAAGTATAATGTTTTTTGTTTTAATGCTTTTTCGTGTCCCGCTGTATGATATTTTTCTATACTCAGTGTAGCACAATACTGCTTTAACTATTTAGTCTTTTCAAAGCCCTTTCTAACCCTTCAGAAACTTCAGTACAATCACAGACAAAGTTGACAAAGGTCAGCAGAACTTTCAAAGTATTTCTCTTTAGTCAATCAGGAACTAAATAAGAGGCTAATTACTTTTAGCAAGGGAAGGCAGAATTTTGTTCTTTTTATGCATTCAACTTACAACCTCGTCTATTAACTTTCCACACTATTGCAAACAACTGAAATATGTGTTGTTCATGTTAGGTTCAAGAGTCTGATGGAGTCTTTGAGGAGGCCAAATAACCTGACATTACATCCACTCCACATATCTGCTCAAACATGGCCTTGAGAGCAAAGTTTCTGTAAACAAGCAATTTTTGATAGCTCTGATGCTAAACTTATGATAATGGTTACGAAATTAATCTGTTACTGTGGAATCAAATATTTTTTTTACCCAGTAGCACAAAACAATCTACCATATATTTGTATTTATAAGTTAAATAGACAGCAAGAGGTAATAATATATTAGACAGATATAACCTTTATGATAAACCTGTTTTGGGACAAGAAATTATATATTAGCACATTTTCATTGGCATCTGTTCTAATGTAAAGTTGGACACTCGATAAAACACTGGCAGTAACTGGGTCAACACGCATTAGAAAAAGTGTTCAGAAGTAGCAGCTGCTTTGTCAAATGGTAGGTAGAGGATCAAGTAAATACTATCAATCAGTGACTGATTTCTCTCATTTGATATCAAGTCTTATTTACAAAACACTTAACCTTCAAGTAACTACATGAAAGGGTTCCTAGTATGGATCCCTGTGGGCTTCCATGAGAAACAGATGCAATTCTTTACATTAATGAACTGTATCACATCCCTCATGCATTCCAGTTAGAGTAATCCCCCAGCCCAATCTTTGAAAAACTGTGATTTAATAATAATAAAAAAATGACTAAACAAAATATAATGTAGTATGACAAGCTTAATAACAGATTTGTTTTCATTTTCTTATATCAGTAACAGATCAACCCTGCTGTTGTTGAAACTGTTTAAACAGAAAGGTCATTTAACCTTCTGCTGCACTGCTTTCCATATTGACTTGATATGGGGAACTGATTAGGGAAATCCCTTATTTTCCCCATATGACTGTGAACAAACAGGTTGAGCAATTAGTCTGGCATCAACAGAGTTGGCTAACATAGCAGCAATGAGAAGGGTACTTGTACACAGAGAGCAAATATATACTCAGAGACTCATGTGGATGTATTGTTTTATTTTTAAGATAAGAGATTTATGACTCTTTGATCTTATTAACTACACGTAAAATCATGTACTATTATGACGAATGTGAATATGTCTATTTCCGCAGCATTACTTGTAATTCCATCGCTAATAATGCACTCATGTTAGAATAATCAATCTGATGAACCTCACTTTCTCACTGTAATTTTTTTTTTACAGAAATAGCCTTTTCATTGACAAAACACTGAAACAAGAGAAGCAATACGCCCCACACCAATATGCCTGTAAAATGTTAAAGTTGTTTCCTAATCACCTGTAGGAAATAGCTTAATAGTGATAACATGGCAAAATAAAGCCACTGTAAATACATATTTACATTTACTCAGCCTGATTTCAAAGCCAATGCTGTCCTCTTAAAATTCCAAGTCAATAGGGCTAATTTTAATAAGTTACTCTGGTCTTGTTAACTTTCTATGGACTAATTAGTGTTGTGGTGATCCTTGAGTAAATCTGTTAATAAAGTTTCAGGGCTAATAGGAGGCCTTGATGTGTCCTATGTGAGCTTTGATTGACTGGTATGACTGACAGCATATGATTACAAAAATTATACTCAGACCATTACAAGATTTTATCACACAAATGTTTCATGAAGTTCAGCCTACTGAAGGACACACTACTGAATAAATACATATATATGTAACCAAAAAATGATATAGTGATGTTTGGTTGTATGGGGGTCCACCTTATTGTCAGAAGGCCCGTTAGTCGGAAAAGTAGTTTGGATTTAGTTGATTAATCGAACCCTATGGGCCTTCTGATTTTTTGACTATTTTCTGACAATAGGTGCCCCGCTGTTGTATGATTTTAAGTATGGTTGTTGAACATAGCAGTAACAATATCCCCGGGAGATATTAAAGTATTGGATTTATAATTTTATGAACATTGTTTTGAGGTAACATCAACACTAAATTGATATGTTAATGTTGATGTAACTTAATTATCCTAAAATACACTATATTGCCAAAAGCATTGACTCACCCATCCAAATAATCAGAATCAGGTGTTCCAATCACCTCCATGGCCACAGGTGGATAAAATTAAGCACCTAGGCATGCAGACTGCTTTTACAAACATTTGTGACAGAATGGGTCGCTCTCAGGAGCTCAGTGAATTCCAGGGTGGAACTGTGATAGGATGCCACCTGTGCAACAAATCCAGTTGTGAAATTTCCTCGCTCCTAAATATTCCACAGTCAACTGTCAGCTGTATTATAAGAAAGTGGAAGTGTTTGGGAATGACAGCATCTCAGCCACGAAGTGGTAGGCCATGGAAACTGACGGAGCGGGGTCAGCGGATGCTGAGGTGCATAGTGCGAAGAGGTCGCCAGCTTTCTGCAGAGTCACTCGCTACAGGCCTCCAAACTTCATGTGGCCTTCAGATTAGCTCCAGAACAGTGCGCAGAGAGCTTCATGGAATGAGTTTCCATGGCCGAGCAGCTGCATCCAAGCCATACATCACCAAGTGCAATGCAAAGCGCCAGATGCAGTGGTGTAAAGCACGCCGCCACTGGACTCTAGAGCAGTGGAGGCGCCTTCTCTGGAGTGACCAATCGCTCTTCTCCATCTGGCAATCTGATGTACCGGTCTGGGTTTGGCGGTTGCCAGGAGAACGATACTTGTCGGACCGCATTGTGCCAAGTGTAAAGTTTGGTGGAGGGGGGATTATGGTGTGGGGTTGTTTTTCAGGAGCTGGGCTTGGCCCCTTAGTTCCAGTGAAAGGAACTGTGAATGCTTCAGCATACCAAGACATTTCGGACAATTCCATGCTCCCAACTTCGTGGGAACAGTTTGGAGCTGGCCCCTTCCTCTTCCAACATGACTGTGCACCAGTGCACAAAGCAAGGTCCATAAAGACATGGATGACAGAGTCTGGTGTGGATGAACTGGACTGGCCTGCACAGAGTCCTGACCTCAACCCCATAGAACACCTTTGGGATGAATTAGAGCGGAGTCTGAGAGCCAGGCCTTCTGTCCAACACCAGTGTGTGACCTCACAAATGTGCTTCTGGAAGAATGGTCCAAAATTCCCATGAACACACTCCTAAACCTTGTGGACAGCCTTCCCAGAGGAGTTGAAGCTGTTATAGCTGCAAAGGGTGGACCCACGTCATATTGAACCCCATAGACTAGGAATGGGATGTCACTTAAATTCATATGCGAGTCAAGGCAGGTGAGCAAATACTTTTGGCAATATAGTGTACCTGACTTTTTTGCATAATTTAGCTGCATTAGCTAATGTTAGCATTAATTCAGCATCGCATTAGGTGATCTGTCTCAGCTAGCCTGCTGATTAGAGTTTTTTTTTTTTTTTTTTTTATAAATTACATGTAATTGACAAGTTTTAACAAATGCAGATGCATTTGTTCACATTTTAGCAAGAATGTGAAATTAGCTACTTGGAAACCTTTAACAGAACTTTTCTTAATTAGCAATGCAGTCAGGAGTTTAGCACGTTAGCATTAGCTTGGCAAGACATCCAAAAACTCACTCTTATCAATGTGAGTAGAAATCACCAATAGTGTAAAAGAGTAAAGTATGTTTAAGAAGGTCTGTATGTAGAAATGAAAGCGGACCAATGTGAAGATTTGTTCACTTAGAGTAGTTCTGGTTTTATGTAACAATTACTGAAGCTGGTTTTTATAGCAACACAAAGTACTCTGTATAAGTTGATAATGCATCTCAGGTATCCACTGTTTCATGAAAGCAAACCACAGAGCTACCACCAAGGGACTGACTATGTATTAGTGATGAAGACAGTCAATATGCTTTGTGCAGGTCATGCAGGTTACACAAACAGAGGAGTGAAGAGGTCGGCGTGATGTCAGTTATTGGCTCTAGGCAGTATCCGGATTTGGGATTCTAGGTCTTGCATTTGTTTTGCAGGCAAAGCTGCAGGTGTGAGACGGCCCAAGAGGTGAACAAAGCACTGAGAGAGGATTATTCTATGGGGAACATCAGTGGGATTTATGAACTCAGCATTCAGTTGAACAGCAGAGAAACACATACACAGAGAAACAAACCTGATACGATGTGCTCAAACACACACACGCACACACAGACACACATTAAAGTGCTGTCAATTGAAGCTGATATGTCTGAGAGGAAGGATGATTGAAGACAGCTCGGAGAAGCTGGCACGACCGTGTGATGATGATAGTCAAACAGAAACAACGAGCAGCTGTCACTTCACATCACATCACCGCTGTCAGAAAACACAGACATGTCTGGCCCAAAGGCATGTTTTACACAACTGGATGGATGTGCAGAGTCAGCGTGACACACGTAGAAGAAGAAGAACATGGGGAGGAGGGAGGGTGTGAATAGTATTGGATGTAAGAACAAATAGAGGCACTAACCTTTCTTGTTTGCTGCGTCCACAGAAAGTAAAAGGGAGACAGTGAACAAGGGAGCAGAGGGAGAAAGGATTAATTTACAAGTTGTCAGCAGCAGCAACAGCAACACCACACAGCGCTGCAATGAAAGAGAAGTGCACCTGACAAAGTACATTACAGATGCTTGCTTACTATCCAACAACTCCTCCCTGTGTTTTCATCTAATTCGCAGCCAACTGAACAGGTTTACGCGTCGTCTCCTGAGACTTTCAACTTTGATCACTGTTTAAAGAGCTTCATGCATCAGTTTTTATTATAGTTTTATGATAATTTCTTACCCCTACTGTCATGCATGCTAAAATATCAGCAAATAGAAACATCCAAGTGTGATTAATTTACTTGTACTCATGTAAATCACAAATACAGTGATGTGTTACAAAACTGCTCATAAGGATTCTGCTCTAAATCAATCTTTTATAGAGCTGAAATGTGATAAAGAAATCACTTCAGGTACAGTTAGTCTAATCTTTACTACATTATTATTCACTTTATTTTGCAACCATAGCAATGTAAGAACAGGTCTTTCATTAATTCACAAGGATAATTTGTGCTTAATTGGCCATTATTGATCATTTTGCCACTTTTACATCAACTTACACTCAATGTAATATGGTTTTGATTAGGTTAACCAGCCATGTAGGAGTTAAACATTTCAACAAGAAACTAGATCCATACTGGGGATTTTCATATCCTACTGGTGCCCCCCCCCCCCCCCCCCCAAAAAAAAAAAAAAAATCACTCAATTATAGCAGGTTTTGTGGAAAAATGATATGCTCTGGAAACAAAATGACAAATGGATGGATGTGCTGATCTTCCTAAATATATTTTCTTTACATACCAGGGTAATGAAAATAAAAAAATTCCTCTGGGACATGTGAATTCACCAGAAGCTCTATGCAAAACTGAAAAAAAAACCCCCAACAAATTCATTATTTACAAGTAATGGTAATAAACATAGTAAGTAATAACTAGAAGTCGTATGAATACTTTATAAATGAGACTAAAAAATGCATTTAGGCAGAGGTAATAAGCATTCTCATCTACTCATTAAATACTTTATTAATTCGACAAAATAAATGGTCGTTGGGGTTTTAATAAGCTCTTCCTTCCACTGTTCTAGCTGTGTTTGAGTACAGAGAACACTACTCTTCTACCAACTGTAGATTATTAAAGTGTTAACTTTTTCACTGAACTATTACACATTCAGAGATGAGCTCTGGTGTCAAAGATATTAGAAACCATTGCATCACTTTGTATCGATCCAGGTTCTCTACATGTCCACACACCAGCAAATTGGCTGTTTTATCCACAGAGCACAGCAGCAGCAAAATCTAAAGAAGTCTACATATGAATTTCAAAAACTGACATGGAGCTTCACCTGAATTCAACCCTGTGTATGTGTTAAAAGAACTGATTGTGTGTCTGACACATATTTGACACCTGTGTTAGAGATTTAACACAGGAAGACACTAAAGCAGTTATGGTCCTCTGCAGTTTCCAGTACATCCATGGGTTCACTAAAATACCTGCAGGTGGTTTCAACTACAGACCAGGGTTTATGAGGCAGGTTACAGCTGCACAGCTTTTACTGAAAGTGCTGTAAACCAAAAATGTATCAGTTTAACCATGAAAATAGAAGAAAACTCAATCAAAAAGTTTGTAGTAAAGATTAATGGTGATGCTTGACTCAAGGCCAAAGGCGTACGTCATAGTGCAGCAGAGCCTTTTCATGTGTTGTGGTGACTGTGTGTTGTACATGGTGGACACAATCTGCAGGAGGGTTAGTATACAGCAGTGGTTGTCAGTCTTTTTCTATTGGGCCCCCTTTGGAGGATCAAAAATCTCCAGGCCCCCCTCAACCCCAGCAACATTGTAACAGTGGTGCAATTATAAGTTTTATTGAAAGAAACATCAGTATCGTAACAATAACTTTTTGCTTTTCCTTGAATAATTTTTTGTTCAAAATTTAAAAAAAAAGATTTTTTGCTTGAATGATACAAATAAACGCAACAAGACTGCTCCCTGAGACAATATTCTTCCAAATAAAAATATTAAATGCACAATTATCTTTCAACTATGACAATAAAGTTACTTTTTTTAGAACAAACAAATGTTGGTTACAAAGATGAACATTTTAACAAAATCGGTGGCTGCAATGAGCCTGTTTCCATTACACATCTCAGAACATTAAAGTGCAAACTGTAGAAACTGTGCAAAAACAGAAACTTTGCACATGTTTCTTTTCCAGTCCAATCCTTGTCCATTCTCCAAACCTAAACTCTTTGTCTAGTCTAGTGACAGATCACCATGGCGGTACATTTGTTTGAATTAAGTCCCTAAAATGAGTCTAGGGTGCTCCAATGCTAAAACATTAGTAACATTAGTTCCACCTGCTACATGTTCTAAGAAAAAAAAAACTCCAGGAGTGATCCCATGCCCCCCTGGCAAGGCTTTGTGCTCCCCCTGGGGGACCCACCCCATAGTTTAAGAAGCACTAGTATACAGGAAGTAGTAACATTAGCTGGTCTGACGTGTAAATCTGCAGGGAGTAAGGTCCGTCTGAATTCTAGCTGGAAGGATTAACCGATTAATCGACTCAAATCGATTGGAAATAATTATTTGATTATAATTTTCGTGAATCAAAGCTTTTTTTCCTTAATTTTGCTGCTGCTAAACATTAGTTCCGCTGTTGTGTTTTGAACAGATACATATTATGATGCACATGGCGCCAGGATCAATACAAAGTTAGTTACAGCTTAAGTTGTTGGAAAGTTGTGTAAAGATTTGTTGAAGACTGCAGTGCACATATTGTCTGTTGTTTATATAGAGATATTTTATATATACTTTTATCCTGCTGTTATTGTTGTTATATTTCTATATAGATATTTTCCATATATCCTTTTACTTATACTTTTTGTGGATGTTTCAGCTGGTTCTAGAATAAAGGACAAGGTATTTGTCAATTTTAAGCATTTCACATTTTTGCCTATTCCAATAATCATTTACTCAAATTGAATCGAAGAAAATATTCAATAGATTAATCGATTACAAAAATAATAGACAGCTGCAGCTCTAGTCTGAATGCTTTACCTCAGATGGATTCTGCATAAGATTTCAAGTGCAAGACTTCACAAGAACACATATTATCAATATTTAGGGACATCTCTTGCATGAAAATCCATGCATGGTGTTGACCAGCTTTAATAATATATTGTTGCCCTTGAAGTTGGAATAATTTTGTTTTCAGACACGTTCTTCTTTTTATTCCTATTTATACACATCGGTAATCACCTTTGACCAGGTACAATGATTACATATTGACTCCCAGTTACACTTTATTTGTCAAGAATAAATCACATTGTCATAATCATTTCATGACAAGAGGTAAAAATATTTTATTCCAACTTCATGGGCAACAGTGTAGAATTTTAGCTTGCATGTAAACCTACTGACCGACAGCAGATGTGAGACTTGGACTGAATATTTTGAATCTTAGTCTTAGTGGAATCCCTGACCTGGTGGATATCTGTTCATATATTCATTTATGCTTGTAGAGGAGCGGGAAGAAGAAAACGTGTTTAATCCCTCCCCCTTTTCTCATCAATAACTTCACATTGTTTCAAGTACTCACTCCTGTCTTTAACCCTTTCATGCATGAATTATAAGAACGTTAATCTAGATTTTTTTTCCAGAGTGTTTTTATTCCTCTTTAGACGTGAAAAAACAAAACAATGCAATAGATTTTTTATGAATCTATTTAATCACGGAGTTACAAAAATGTTCACTCAGCTGGTCACCATGCGTTTAATTTTAGAAGCAAAGAAACATGTATTTACTGATATACTACGTGAAAACTATGAAATAAAAACATTTTTAATGCTGCTAATCTGATGTTTTCTCACATTTTAACATACCTGCATGGAGATAATATGCAAAAAAAAAAAAATTGTTTAAAAAAACAAAACAAAACAAAACTGTTTATTTTAGTCTAGTAACAATTAGCAACATTTTCCAGTCAAACATGTTACTGCACATCAGGTTTATCTACAGCAAAGTTACAATAATGGTATGAGTTGCAGCGTATGGGATGATGCACAAAAGAACAAATCCATAAATATTCAAGAAAACACCTTTGATCAGCTGTCCACTGTAGTGACCACTATGCATGAAAGGGTTAAACTTCAAACCAGGACAATAAACAAATAGGCCTATACCAAATTATAAAAATGTGTAATAATAACAATAATAATAACAATAATAATAATAATAATAATAATAATGCATTCCATCTGTAAAGTTTGTCACTGTCATTGGTGAACAAATCCAAACCCATTATGGACCCTATGAACGCCTGAACTACGCTGTACATGTGTCAGTAGTAGACATGTCAAAAGAAGGAATAAGAAGTGGATACAAAGGAGGAAGAGCAGAGCAGAGCAGTAGGCATATGGATGGCCTCTCAGCCCAGCACCAGATGTTTGTCCAGAGCAGACTGAGCCTCAGCCAACTGTTAGCCTTGTAGAGCAGAGCTGAGGGCCAACTGAGGCCATCCTCCTCCCATATGCTGTGGAGCGGAGGACGTTCGCCTTCAGGCTGGCTAAGCTGAGATGGATGTCTGTTTCTACTCTAATAAGCAGTCCACTTAGACTGCTTCTTCGTGGCAGACTCTTGTAAAATGGGCTTTGTCATCTGCTTTGCTGAAGAAAAGGCTCCGGGTCTCCCTGTAGTCTGTGTTAAAATGATCGCTCAGTGAGATAATGTGAGGACGGACGTAATGAACATATAGTGCCTTCAGGGAACAGAAACTACTGCTGTCTGATAGAGAAGGGACAGTTCTGTACTTTACTTACCATAAAAGGGAGACCCTAAATGCCTTTACTGCTGATTGTTTATTATAATAAAGCCGAAAACTAATCTGAAGGTTAAAAAAACAGTAGAGTTGAAAAAAATAAAGGAAGGTCCACACAATCTGTGAGCTCCCGAAGAATTTATTAAATGTAATAAATTCAAATCATTTTTTTGGGATCCTGCACACCTCTCATTTTCTGGATGTGTGTGTCGATCACCTTTCTTCACTAAAAAAGTTGACTTCCATTCTTGTGACTCTGGGAACTCGGAACACTCAGAGCTTTTTCAGCTTCTTCAGCTTTTTAGAGTGTTGTTCACTTTGTTTACTTTATTGTGTATTCATTTTGTGTTGCCTTGAAGGATGTATATATGTATTTATTTATTTATTTACTTTTCTGCTATGCCAGTATAGGTGTGTATGTATGTATTTATTTATTAACTTTTCTGGTATGTCACTATAGGTGTGTATCTGTGTATGTGTGTGTATGTGAAGCTGATAAGTGAGGTTAACTGATCCAAGGGACTTGATTTTTCATATATTATCTTGATAGGAAGCTAAAGGATAGACTGTTGTGTGGAGAAGGGGTGGGATTAAATAAATTACACTTCCTCCCACTCCTTTTTGAATATGCAAATGAAGTCATACTTTGTTTTCATATATATGTATAGGTTTTTTTTTAAATTATTTTATTTGTTTTCTTATAATCTGTTTCACTTTTAATGACTAAATAGGATTGTTTTGTTTTGTTGCATAGTGTATTTGAAATAAATTAAACTAAACTAAATTGAACTAAACTAAACTAATATGGCTTGTGATGGAAAAACAGGTTTTCGATGCATCCATGGAACTCTATAAGAAGGTTTGTCCATGGATCCATCTTTAAAAAAAAGTTGAGAAAGTGAAATCTCACGAATGATTGGAGGATTTCTTAACCTCCTGAGACCTAGCAATGCATTTTTGTCCTCTGTAGTGGACAAGAATTTCAGAGGTTTATTTAAGAAAAACATTGTCCGATACAAAGGACATTCTATAAAAAAGTACCTGAAAAATTAGGCAAAAACAATTATTTAATGAGGAAAACACACAAAAAACTAAAAAAAAAAGAACAGAAATGTTTTACTTTCTTGGATCTCAGGAGGTTAAAGTTTGGCACAAATGTCACTTAAACTCCAGAATGATTTAATTTTGTTAGTCAAAGGTCATAGTCTCTCTGTCATCGCAAACACTTTGTGTGTACATGAAGTACATTTATATACAATACAACACTTTATTTTGTATTTACTGTTATCAAACAAATGTACATAAAATATGGAAGTCACAGAATCTCCCTAAAAGTGAAGCTGAAAAAGTACAGAGTAATACATTCTCCAATAAAGTGATTTTTTTGTATTTCTTTCTATCTTCTTATCTTATCTTCTTTTATATTTCCATTCTTTTAGTGCTCATTTGCTTCCAATAGGTCATCTTTCTGATTCAGTGAAGTTCTTTTGCCCTCAGCATTGTCTTCTCTGCAAGGCTTCACCAATTAGACTCTTAAAGCAGACTGTACAGAGCCCACAAGGCAAAATTCAGGGCAAAATCAACACCGCCATTAGTTTCTGCTGCCTGGCATATATTCAATATTTATTCCCAAGAGACAGTTGAACATGTCCGTTTTTGGAAATACAGGACATATTGATTTTCATATCCAATTAGTCATCATTTCCAACAAAGAATGTATTGTTTTTTTAATCATCTAGCAGCTCCGACATAAATATCCAGTGTTTCTAGAGTACATGGTGTTGCACTTTTCCCCTTTTCTCCTTTCTACTTGAGACTAAAATCCAAAAATACTAAATAACAAGTACGTATCAGCTGATCTTGAGGAACAATAGTTGCTTTTCCATTGGACATCTGCGCAAAACTTAACTGATATTTACTAAATGTTGAAAAAACAGAAGTGCGTAATGTCATTTTTTCCATTAAATCACAAACGCGATGATTTGTTTATTTATCATCACGAGATGACACGAGAAGTCATTCCACAAACATGGTAAATATGGTGTTGTTTTACAGATATATTCATTATTATTATTATTATTATTATTATTATTATTATTATTATTATTATGTATTACCCCTCTATCTCATACTAAAAGGCAAAATGAGTGAGTTTCATGGTGCGTCCACATATACCGCAACATGTTTTTCCTTCTTCTTTACTTGTAACGTCCGTCAACATCCATTTTTTTTTACTCCACCTGACTCTAGTTGCATAAAAAGGTCTTTCCATTGTAGTTTTGCATGATATACCATTTGAGTTATGCCTGAAAAACCACCTCTTGCCAGCGCAAAAACTTTTAATCGAAAAATTAAACTTTTGGCGAAATTTAAAACTTGTATTTGTGGTGTTTAGTATGTGACACTAACCTTTTGAAGAGTAAGATAGCAATCACAATGAGAATGATGAGAATGACAGCGAGCACCGGTCCCATCACCCACAACATCTCGGGCTCCTCGGGGGGTATGGGGACCCCACTGTTCACCATGATGGGTTCAGAGAATGGGCTGGCTGCAAACGTCCTCTGCTGCGAGTAACCAGAAGAAGAAGATAGTCAATTCACAATCACTGAGGTATTCACACGACACACAGAGAAGAGCAAATCAGGACATGCATTGGAGCTATTTTGTTATTTTCCACACTGAGCAATCAGCAACACCAGATAAAATGTCATAAGACGGCACTTCCCTTTGCCCTGAAATGTAGCATCAAAAGACAGCCTGAATGCACTATAATTAAAATCATCTTCCCCATTCTCCCGGATTTCCCAGGATTGTACAAAGGTTATAGACCCTGCTGGGCTTTTTACTATTTTTTTTTTTTCCACCAGGGAGACTCCCACTGGTCCCCCAGCCCTCACAGTATCTGAAAAATCAAAGCATCAGTGGGTCTTTTATCAACAGAAAGTGGGCCACATAAAGTTTGGACCTCATCCTTTCAGTGCATCCTAGATTCACCAGTAACACCTATGTAATTTGACAAATGACAGCAGATGGAGACACCTGTTTTATGTTCAGTTAATTTGATATATTTTACTGAAACAAGTCACCTGACATAATAACGTTTGAATTTGCTCTGAACTACATAATCACTTAATGAAATACAGGAACATACCTGACTTTCACTGAAAAATTACAAATTTAGAGAATAATATTATAATAAATGGTGTTAAATCACTAGGGAAAGACTAAAAAAAAATCATTTGGAAGTTGTGACAAAAATATTTGTGGACCTTGGAGGATTAAGGTACTTGCAAATAACACAATATCCAAGTGTTTTATGTCATACTGTTCAGGAAAATCTCAGATTTATGTATATTTTTTGTCTTACAGTAGTATAGAAAGAAAGAATTCAGCCCAAATGCTCAAAGTTTGAAGTCAGATTTGTGAAAACTTTCAGATCTGTTGCAAAAACACATCTTCACTCATGTGGATGAACTGTTTTTATGCTTGAAATAGGTTGACGAAAGTGTTAGTTTCACAAAAGTAGTGGAATACATGAATAGAATAATTGGTAAATGTAGAAAACGTCTGGAATGAAATTTTGTAAAATGTTTTGAACGTAAATGTCTGTTCTATTTACATCAAATGTACCAAATGTGAGATAAATGAAGCTGAATAATGACTTCGTTATATTTGTGCAAATGACAAAGGAGCATTATATTATATTACATATATTTGAATTTCCCTCGGGATAAATAAAGTATCTATCTATCTATCTATCTATCTATCTATCTATCTATCTATCTATCTATCTATCTATCTATCTATCTATCTATCTATCTATCTATCTATCTATCTATCTATCTATCTATCTATCTATCTATCTATCTAAGCACACCATATTTACATACTGTATATTCATTTTTTCTTTTTTTCTTCATGCTGTACAATAAAACAGTTGCTGCATGAGTGGCAAGGGTAAAGGAAGGAGGAAAAGGGTTTACGAGTTCTATGTACTAGATGTTGACTCAACTCCCTAGACTCAGAGTTCGCACATACCACAAATCATTTCTGAGAAGAATTCTGTTGAAGATAAATCAATAAATGGTCTGAGATAAGGCCTGACACACAGTCAAGGTCAGTTTTTACAGTGTTTGTTGATAACAGCTGGTGCGACCGCAGAGCGAGGCGACATATTCTCCACATGGCTTCATGTTTATGTAACGTACACCTGTAACCATGGTGACCGTACCATAAAACATCAGCCAGCTTTAGCCTTGGAACAGTCAGAAGACATGAAGGTTAAAATAAAAATAGTATTTTGTTATTAGAACCAATAAAGCTAACAAAATAAATGTATATTGGACTATTTAAGCCCTGTTCATTTTCAGTCTTATCAGGGTGAAATGATGATCCTATAGCCAACAGGGTTATTGTCATCACTGTACTGGTGTCACTATGCTGCTGAAACTGAATGGTTTCTGGTCTCAATGTTTCAGACTATCGCTATATTATCATACATATTACCACAGCAGTCTTTTTCCCAGACTATATAAAAAGGTAGATCTCACATACACATCGCATATTCGTTATTTTGAAGCCTCAGCTGCATTTTACTGTGGTGATTTGTTTCAAGCCAGAAGTGACAGAATTACGATGAAAAAAAGAGTTATGGAAAAGTGCGGAGTGAAATAGTCTATATCATGACTGATGTGTTAGGTATTAAATTCATTTATTAGCCAAATATTGTATTCTAAGGTAAGGTCATTCTTTGATAACAGTAGTCGCTTTTCCGTTGACCCTCAATTGCGCAAACAGAACTTGCACATAAAAATTTGCCTTATAGAAAAACAACAATTTCGCCTAAACTCTCATTTTTCAATTAAAAGTTTTTGTGCTGGCAGGCAAATGGTATATCACGCAAAACTGCAAAGGAAACACCTTTTTCTGCAACTACAGTCATGTGAATAAAAAAAATGGATTTTGATGGATGTTACAACAAGTGAAGGAGAAGAGTTTTAAAAGAAACATGGCGCAGTATCTATAGCCACACCAGGAAACCGAATAATTTTTTAAATCTAGTACGGGATAGACGGGTAATATATAATAATAATGAATGTATCTGTGAATCGTGATGTGCTTTTATTGTTAATGTTTTTAGCTTTTATGTTTTATTGTTTTATTGGGATTGATTTTATATCTGTACAGCACTTTGATTGAAAGCGCTTTACAAATAAATAAATTATTAATTAATTATTAATCAACATGATATTTACATTCGTCGCCATGTTTATGGCATGACCTCTCGTGTCATCTTGCGAGAAGAAATAAACAAATCATTGCATTTTTGATTTAATGGAAAAATCGACATTACGCACTTCTGTTTTTTCAACACTTAGTAAATATCAGTAAAGTTTTGTGCATATGTCCAATGGAAAAGCGACTAATGATCCTTTATTATTATTAGCATGCTATTTGGGCTAATGAGCAAGCTAGCTCACATACACATCTAATGTAGTACAGGATGAATGTTAGCATTAGCTACTAGGCTTGTAATGGTCAATTTCATTGAATGTTTCTCTGACAGAATCCTTTATGATTTTACATACAGGGTGGGGAACCAAAATTTACAATATTTTGAGGCAGGGATTGAAAGACAGTGTATGACCAATTAGTTTATTGAAAGTCATGAGAATTTATTTGCCACAAGAAAATTTACATAGTAGAAAATGTTTTTATTCTATGTGTCCTCCTTCTTTCTCAATAACTGCCTTCACACACTTCCTGAAACTTGTGCAAGTGTTCCTCAAATATTCGGATGACAACTTCTCCCATTCTTCTTTAATAGTCACTTTAAGAAAGTCGACATTGCTGTGTGATGTTCTATTGGTAGCATGTTCTAAAACGCCCCAAATAACATAATCCAGAGGGTTTAGATCTGGGCTAGAAGGCGGCCATAAACATGATTCCCAAAAATTGCTAAAGTTGGATTTGTTGCTGTTGTCAACAAGTGTTTTGGTGTTCTTGTGTAAGATTTTAACTTCAAATCATATTTTACTGCATTTCTAACAGTCTTGTTGTCTACCTCAAGTTGCCATTTTTCTCATGGATTTGGTTGGATCCTTTAGGATTTTGGAATTGAGAGCTTTAATAAAAGCTTTGGTACGTTTTTTGTTGCTTCCTCCACTTCCAGACTTTCTCATAATAGTTTTGCTCATAGTCATTCTCTTCTTTCCATTATAAACAGTCTTTATGGACACTCCAACTATTTTTGAAATCTCCTTTGGTGTGACGAGTGCATTCAGCAAATCACACACTCTTTGACGTTTGCTTTCCTGATTACTCATATGGGCAAAAGTTTCTGAAAAGGTATGGATAATAGTGTTAGGTATGATTATGACATCAATATATGTTTGGTTTCAAAACAATTGACGTAGTGCCTGCTGAGAAAAAACAACTAAATGTTCATTGTAAATTTTGCTTCCCCACCCTGTATATATTTTATTAACCATAACTGCATCTGAACTATGATTGCAAGTCAAAATATGAACCCATTCCTGTTATTTACCACATAGATCATGAAAAACAAAGACCTTTCACTGGATACAATATTAGTAACAGACTATGACAAACTACACTTGTGGTCACAGTTGGGTCATATAGTGACATAGTGTTGATGTTTTATTACATGACAGATCAAATTAAAACACCTAAACTTTAAGTTTGATTTCAAGGGGATTTTTACTGAGCAGTTATTCATTTACAGTCAACCATTACAAATAAGAAAAATAAGACCATTAGGACTTCTGTAAAATTGCTGTGTATTGAATGTATTTTTAAGAGAGAAGTTTTTGTAAGTGGGAGTTAATTGGGTTTTTTGGAGCCAGTGTCTAGTGCCTGTCAGGTATTATTATCAGACTCGAATAGTTTTGCACTGAATGTCCAATTTTCTTTTTGTAAGCTGTAGTAACACTTGATGTTAAGGGTACTGTACTCCTTATAATTGAATTTACAGGAAAAATATGTAAAATGTCTCGGTTGCTGCTTAAACTTCCCCCCTCATCTTCACTACTAACTAATGCTGTGGTGAGCAACAGTTACGCTGTGAGGGGCTCCTAAACACTGCCACAACTTCTAAAAACTGAATAGGAAAGTAGTTTTAGTGGAAATCAGTAAGCATAGATGGACTGAGAAGTGTCTGTGTGTGTGCTTTGCCCAGAATTTTGTCTCACAGACAGAACTGCACCCCACTATAAACAATAAATTAAGAACATAATACACCAAAGTACTTCATCTTTTCATATTTGCCACTGTTTTGTTCCTGTTTTGTTACTGTATTGCACTACCACTGCTACTGTAAATAGATTTGATTTATATATTTTATATTATATTATATTATAGTTTATCTTTTATGCCGCTTCCTTATTCTTATTTTACTTTTACCTCTTTTTTTCAGTTGCATGGCACTTTGCAGCAGGATGAAAGAGAAATGGTATTGCAATTCTCTGTATGTTCTCTGTATCTGGTGAATTGAGACTGAAAAATCTTTGAATCTGAATGTTGAATCTTTATATTGTACGACCTGAATGTACATTGCACAATGCTGTTATTGTATGAAAATACAGAATCACCGTGTTAAGGTCCACACCTGGAAACATTCTGAATACGCTGTAGAAACTACAGCCAGAAGGCACGGTCACTTCTACAGATCATTAAAGTATTGTTTTTTTTTTTTTGTTTTGTTTTTTTTGTATTTTTTACAAATTTATTTTTAATAATCATTCAAAAATATACTGGGATACTCTTCTTCAAGCCTTTATCACACAGGTTTAATTCTAAGGAAAATGTAAAAAATTCGTTGCCAGTTATTAAGTCCATGCAGTCAGTTTGCTGGTTAATTAGACAGACAGACAGACAGACAGACAGACAGACATACATACACAGACAGACAGACAGACAGACAGACAGACAGACATACATACATACATACATACACAGACATACATACATACACAGACAGACAGACAGAGAGACATACATACAGACATACATACATACACAGACAGACAGACAGACAGAGAGACATACATACATACATACATACATACATACACAGACAGACAGACAGAGAGACATACATACATACATACATACACAGACAGACAGACAGACAGACAGACAGACAGACAGACAGACAGACAGACATACATACACAGACAGACAGACAGACAGAAAGAGAGACATACATACATACATACATACATACATACATACATACATACATACATACACAGACAGACAGACAGACAGACATACACAGACAGACAGAGAGACATACATAGATGCATACAGACATACATACATACATACATACATAGACATACATAGACAGACAGACAGACAGACAGACAGACAGACAGACAGACAGACAGACAGACAGATAGATAGATAGATAGATAGATAGATAGATAGATAGATAGATAGATAGATAGATAGATAGATAGATAGATAGATAGATAGATAGATAGATAGATAGATGGATAGATAGACAGACTATATTTATCCCAAACTGGGAAATTACAGTGTAGTAGGAGCATGACATGACATTCATACAATAACAATAGATAATAATCGCCGTCGGTTAAAATGGCGTGGTGGAAATCGCCGTGGGAGAGGAGGAGGACAGTGAATCAAAGGTGAAACAGACATACAGACGGACGGACACAGAGCTGTGGGAGTGTACAGCTCAATGTGAAGAGTCCCTGCTGAGGCCAGGGAGGACAGAAGAAACAGCGAGGAGGACACACATCAGCGATATCTTTTGTGGACAAATCCAATAATGCTGACAGCTTCACAACGCCTCCTGGGTACAAGCAGAGACCTGGGGCCAAGGATGTGCTCCTGCTATCATCTCAACACGGCACCTTCCTCTGTACAAACCACCACTATTCGACCTGTGGCATTTGCTTTTTACCCTCAGTGCTTTACACCTGATTTTTGTAGTTTTGTACATTTATCCAGTATTCCCAGTCTGATTACAAAGACATAAAAGCAAGGAAATGTTGCTAAAAACTGTAATAAAATGAGACTCAAATTAAACTTGACAGTTCATTCTTCACCCTAGAAACCATAGATAACAAAAAGTATCATCTCACAGTTGACTCATTCTTGTTCCAGGGCTTTCAATCTTATCTAAAGCTCTTCATCAACATAGAATTCATTATACTCAGCTTTAAAGGAAATGTAATAAGTGCTCAGAGTGATGGAAACTTCATTTTCTGATGATATATTGTGCTAGAACAGACCTGACAGACCTGCTACAATACACCAGAATTATAACATAATAAAACACCCTTTTAAATGTGTGATATTTTGCTTTTTTAAAATGGAATTTATGCATTTTAAAACATTTCCCTGTGGTCTACATAAACTGTAAATGCTATGCTTGGGTCTGAATTCTTCATTAATTCAACTCCACAGGTCCATCTTCAACCCTATTTCTGAGTAATGATACCAGAAAGGTCGTTCTGAGCGCTGGCCCTTTAAATGCAAATGAGCCACTTCACACCCTATCCCAATACAACCAACAATTGAACATTTTAAGTAATTGGCTCAAAGTTTGGACATATTTTCAGTATGGACTACAACCACTGCTGCTGATAAACAATTATGTTGTACTCTGAGAAATGTTCGTCTGAAGTCTTGACCTTGTATGTGCAAATGCCGTGACGTAACTAGTTTTATACGCAACAAATTAAACAGGAATTGAAACAGGTTGTAGAAATCCACTCAATTTTTGCCAAAATGAATATAAAGATAGCTTTGCAGCACCCGGAGGATTCCTATTCAAACTTTTTAAACTATTAGGGTCCAAATACACAAATAAATGTAAAATGTAAATATAAGTGGATTTAGCAAAATATGACCCCTTTAACCAGTGCACTTTTGATGAAACACAATGTATAAATGACCTGAGTTCCATTAAGAGCTTATTGTAAGTTTGACAGATCTCAGTTTTGATGTTTTATTGTGCACTGCGTTGATACTTAGCTATGACTGTTGTTTTGTTGCGCCCTCTCAGCATAACTTAATTTTTTTTCTGACTGTGGTACCAGACCTCACAGATACACTTAGTTTGTCCTAATAACTTTATATTATTCTCTTTGCTTTGTATTTTAGCATCATTTATCAAAACTACCCAGTTCCACAGTTTAAATATAGTTTTATATAATCCATGGGTTCTAATTTACACACACCATCAGTAAAGGAAGGGAAACCTTTCTGTTGTTTTTAAGGAGTTTTGCTTTTGTGTTTCTGCTGATTACAGGAAAGATACTCTATCCAACTGCCTCTCACAGCCTTGGTTTTCACCAATTTTTTATAGTTCTTTTAGTTTTATTATTGTTTCCAAGAGGCACGTGCATATTCAACAAACAAGGTAATTTAACCCTTTATCGGACAAGTGACTATTTTTGGTAATTTTCACACACATTACAAAACAGTGACAGCAACAGTTCCAGTGAGGACAGTGAGTCAGCAGTCTCAGGTCCAATGTGGTCTACAGGGTCTGTAAGGTCCACCTCTGCATGAACAGTGAGTGTACCTGCTTTGTTCGGTACCATGTAGTAATGGTACTAATGTAAGGAATGATGTTCAAAGGGATAATGTGGATGTGGACAGGTGTCTGGATCTGTCTGGAAAAGTGATAATCTAATGTTGCAAAAAATCTATTCATTCATTCATTCATTTATTTATTTATTTATTTATTTATTTATTTATTTGCCACTTACCAACCAAATATGGTAACTTCACTAACCTTGATTTTCTACATGATTTTTTTTTTTTTTTAATTTTACAAAAGTAATAAAGTCTTGTTATGTCCTGCAATAACACACTAAGGTTGACATTTTGAATTTCAGAGTATTTCTATGAGTGTCTTATAAAGGGTTAACAGTATGAAGATTTACTTTGATCAAACAAATACATAAATGTACACATATTGTTACTAAATCCGTAAGTGTCATGGAGCTAAAGTATATCATGTTCCATGTTAACTTTCTATTGCAGAGCATACTATCTCATTGTGTACATACATACAGTTTGATGGTTCAGCATTGACACAGGTCAGTGTATTAATCATGACTTCAATTCCATATTTCAATGCAACTTCATCTGCAACAAGACAACGACCTGAAATATACATTTAAGTTCTGTAATTTAGGAAGAAAACAGCAAACTGGAGTGTTATCTATTACGGAATAACCTGCCCAGTGACTGGATCTAAATCCTGTTCAATGGCTCTGGGAGGAAGAGGATCAGAAGGTCAGAATGAAACATCCAACTAGCTAAGTTTCACAAGAGGTGCTGCAAAGGATTCCAGGTGAATGCTTAGAGAAAATCCTTGTCCAGATGCCAAGATTATGTCAAACTCAAGTAAAAAAAAAAAAAAAAAAAAAAAAAAAAATAGAAAAAGGAAACATGGTTTAACTGTTTTTGTACTAATATCATGAAAACTTTAATACCACGATCCAGTCTGTTGCATTTAGCCTGTAGGAATATGCATGTGTCAAATGATAAGACTACATTATTGTGAACTTTTGACAGACACTGCCTTAGGACTGAAAACTGAATACAATTATTAACCCTTTCATGCACAAATTATGAGAACCTTAATCAAAAAATTTTCCCGAGTGTTTTTATTCCTCTTTAGGCATGAAAAAAAACAATGTGATAGAAAATTTTCTTCTGAAAAATAAATAAATAAATAATTAAAAAAAAAAAAAAAAATTTAAAATACATTTAAAAAAGTATAAATGACAAAAAAAAAAATTCTTATGAACCTATTTTTCTTGAAGTTGCAAAAATATCCACTCAGCTGGACACACGTTTAATTTTTGACACACAGAAACATGTATTTACTGATAAATTGTGTGAAAACTGTGGGGAAGGCTTGTGATTCTGGGGGTTTATCCTATGGAGAGATCTACATAATGTTACCAATTCATGTCAGAAAAGACATGTAGTGTCTTAAAACTTTAATAAAGATATGTGTAAAACAAAAACAAAAAAACAACGAAAAGAACAACAAAATCCATGAATATACAAGAGAACAGCTGTAGAATCGCTGTCCACTGTAGTGACCACTATGCATGAAAGGGTTAAAGAAACAAACTATTTAATTATATACAGAACCTGAACCTTATTGTATATTCCATAGTTTTTGTGTAGGTTCTTGGTTGTAAATAGACAAATGCAGTTGCTATTTGACTGCACCTCCACAAAAATAGAGCAGGTACAACCAGGGTGCGATTTGTCAAAAAAACAGAGGTGGTGGTGGGAGGGGGGGCAGTTATATACGCAGAGGTGCGGTCCATAACTAACGTAACTAACACTGGCGTGAAACAAAAGTGAAACTTTACATACTTTCAACGTCCAACTCCCGGGTTCTATTCCTCTATTATACAGCGGATCTTACACAAAATTTTCACAACTTCTAACCTGTATCCACTGGACACACAAATGCTGGGCCCCATGAATTTGTCACATTTACTCTCCCTTTATGGCACCCCAGTGCATGGGGCTGTTTGCAAATTCTGAGACTGCCAACAGTTCAGTTCAGGTGAACGTTAGTGCCAGTAATGTAGGATATAGGTGTAAGAAAACTGTCACAACCTGCCTGTTATTTACATTGGTTGGCTGCCCCCCCCCCCCCCCCCCCCCCGAGGATGAAATTCATTGAGCAGAAGTAGGAATGTAAAAACCAGAGGAGGGGTTGATCTCCCCCATCCTCCCCAACAAATTGCATCCTTGGTACAACTTCTTTGATCACTATGGACCAGATTTACAGCTATCACACTGAGATTATGTCTGAAGTTGGATCATTTAAAGATCAAACATATGATTTTACTGTTAACTTTCAAAGAAAAAGTACTTTTGTTGATGTCCTTGGAAAGTCAAATTATTTGCACTGTACGAAGGCAAGCTGTTGAATATTGACAACATAATAAACATTAAATTGGCGTTACATGGACCAATTTGCAAGGCGTAATTCACTTTAAGTAACTGTGCCGGTTGTCACTTTGTGTTCTTGGAGACAAGTGCACCAAGTTGGATTGTTAGTGAATGAGGCTATAAATATTCCTGTAAGCCTGATGGGGCTCTGGCTGCAGCTCCAGCTTGGGCTGAGGCTCCTCTGGGTGAAAGCTGTAAACATAATTGAAGTATGCTGCTTGTTAAAACAATGTCACCCCACGATCGGCTTTGCTTCCTTATTGATTCATTAATTTTAGCACATTTTTTTCACACACATTTTCAGCCTTTCCATTCATTGTCGGGGGCTGTGATGTCAGGCCTGACAGCTACGAATGAATTATACATGAACTTTGTTGCTGCAAGAGATTTGTTGAACATTTGTCATGTTGTGAAAGCCTGAAATGAAACAAATACTTTTTGACATGCCATGGTCTTCCAAACACATCAAACTCTACACATATATGCTGCATTTGGAAGGCTGTATAAGGCTGCTTTTCTCCTCTGTACCTTCCAGATAAACCCACCTGCATAATGCCTCTGACATACTGAATCACATTTGATCTGATCACAAGCATTTTCTGCCTGAAAGTACACATTTTTCCTGTCAGTCCATACATATAATTTTCTGTACAAAGCATTTACAGTAACAGAAAACAGCAGTTCAAAATCCCCAGAGTTTATCATGACCTGACAAAAAGCAAATAATCAAGAAAATGGAATCTACATGGCATCTGTTGCTATGGCAAGGAAATAAAGACAGGAATTTCACAGCCATGATCAATAATGTAAGAATACGACAGAGAAACAGTGTTCTCTACCTGAAAATAGACCAAATCAGTGAAATAAGTCTGTATAAACTTTGTGTAGGTGTGCTGTCTGTCCAGCAGAAACAAAACAACAGAGGAAGGCGTAGTGATGATGAGCTGCTACCCGTCTGCCAAAAGCCCCCACAGTAAATGTGAACTAGATCTCATTAAAAGGGACGATCAAATTAACTACCAAAAGTTTTATAACGCATCAGTGGGATGTATTTAACTGAATGTTTTGGTGCACGCTAAAATCAAAAGTGCAATTGTTGAAGTGTAAGACTGTGGATGAACACAATGAACACATTGCAAACTGAAGAAGGTACATGTGTCTATTTTAACACTGCTTCATCGATGTGTAGAGGACAGAAGTGAGGCGCTAATAGGGGCTAAAACAGTAGCATTCATTGTAGTAGTAGCTGAAGAGCCAGTCACAGTCATGCAGAACACATTTAATAACATCCTAAAGCAGTGTTTATCAACTTTGGGGATCAGGACCTCACATGGGGTCACCTAGAATTCAAATGGGGTTGCCTGAAATTTCTAGTAATTGATAAAAAAAAAAGCAAAAAAACCAAACCAAAACAAAACAAAACAAAACTTACTAATAAAAAATACATGGTGAGTTGAGAAAGATAATCACAATCCATAAAAGACATGACAAACTGTGAAGCTGAAACTGAAGCACTGTGGTACTGTTTATCTTTCAAATGTTCATTGTGGTCGGTTTCAGATGCTGCAGCTCTTTCATAATTCATAGTGTAGCCGCATGACGGTGGAGTGAGTGAACAGACTCAAAAAACAGAATTGTAAATTACACCACCTCCCTCTCTCTGGGTCAAACCACATTCCTTAACCACCATTCTGATTGGGTGATACCCAGGGCAGTGCCTGGACATCCTTTGCAAGTGACATTTATGATGACGAATAATCTTAAAGAATGGAGACTATTCTAATTTAAAGCACCCAGGACAATAAAACTTAGGCTCACTTTCTTCTGTTCATCATCAAGAGCCATCCTCACCTGTCGTGATAACTGAGAGCACCCCAGATATCATGTTTACACTTGGCGACCCCTTTTGCCCCTCAACATCTGTGTCCCATCATTCCTGTTTACCCCGAGGTGGAGGCATCCTAGGGACAAAAGACTGATTTGCAAAATCTGTATCTTTTGCCGTAATTACTAGTTTCACAGCAATGTGTCAATGTTGGTTTTACTCCACAGGGTACCTCTTTCATGTATATCTATGCCCAAGCCATTTGCCTGACCTGTGGGTTCATATACATGTGTCCTATTTGTGTTCATGTTGAAAGTAAGAATATTACTGTTTATAGCATGTCCACATAATGGTATTTAGTTTATTAAGGCTGAGTGAGGTTAAAGGTGATGTATAAAGTTTAAGGATCTTATTTAAGGATCTTATTTAAAGTTGGGAGAAGTCTTCTTACAAGTCTGCATGAGGTCCTCTCTCCCTCTCCTAAGGGGGGGAGAGAGAGGTGATACTCTGAAATATGTAAATGACCAGCACAAGGAGGCGGTTTCCCGCTCGAAACGGACAAAGGAAGGCACGGCCCAAAGAGATCAATAACTCATCAATATGTACGAGAAGGATGGAATGGGTTGGCCCCTGGCCAAACTATAAAGGAAGAAGATCCAACTTCTTTCGGAGCTTTTTCTTCCTTTTCTTGTGTACTTTTGACACTTTGTGAGTTTTTGTCTTTTTCCTGCCTTTTTGTGCTCTTCCTGTTTTTGCTCCTTGCTCATGCTTCTTGCTGTACTCTTCGGAGTCTACGCTCTTTAACTTCGTGAGTCTCCGCTCACTTCGTTGGTCCTCCTCATGCCTTCTCTGCTCGGGCCGTGCCAACATCAGCTGCTGCTTCGAACTGTCAGAGACGTCATCACCACGTCCTCCATCCGCCGTCCAGACTGCGTCCAGCCGCTCCAGCTGTTCCTGTCCACGTCGCTGCGGGGCCACTCCAGCCGTGTCGGATCCTCCCACAAAGCCAAGACCCGCATCATTCAGAGACCGACAACCTGTAAGAAAACTTACTCCCGGCTTGTCTGAGTTGGCATTGTTCCAATTTAAGTAGGTTTACCTCACCTTAACCTCACTAACGTGATAATATCTTGAATATAACCCTATACCAATTTAGTCCACTTTTCCCCGTCCTTAATCTCCTGCTCCCTTTTTATCATATTTATCTCTTGTATTTGTGTTATTTGTATGTCTTAGTTAGTCAATAAATTCTTTATGTGTGTATAAATCCTCTGCCTCAGTTTTGCTTGTGTACTGTTGTTCACACCTGGGTTCACTGTCCCGTCAAAAAGTTCCACCACTTTTGCAAAGTTTCCAAATTATTGTTTGGGTTAATTTACGTTTAAGGTTCAATAGTCAGATGCAGGCATCTTCAACTACAAATCTGTAATTGAATTAATCTAGAGACCAACGCTCTATGTTTAAGAATAATTTGGCTTACTATTGCTACAATAGTTTGAGTTATTGTTTGTTCAGTATTCATTGTCAGCCTTGTAAATCCAAGCTGGACTGACTGTACATATCCTGACCAAGGAAAATCAAATTCTCACTTTGTGCAGTAATCTACACCTGGCTTTTCTGCCTCCGTCCATAATGATACACATTATATAGACAAAATGTTGTGTAAAATTAATGTTTATTTGCAACATAGTATAGCAAACTATTACATGATCAAAAACATTAATTTTAGCAAAAAAAAAAAAAAAAAAGTCTCTGTTTTGAATGTCTGGGGTTGCCAGAAATTTGTGATGTTAAAATGGGGTTATGAGTCAAAAAAGGTTGGGAACCACTGCCCTAAACTGAAAGCCCCTCCTGCTAACCCCATCAACACCAAACATGGGTGTATTATTTCTCTAAATCAGGGGTGGGCAACCTGTGGCTCTGGGGCCACATTTGGCTCTTGGGCCCTTCTCAACTGGCTCCATGTGGCTTTGTGAAAAACATATAGAAATGAATAATGCTGATTTTTACACATTTTGCTATTCCTGTCACAACCATAAAGTCATTCTGATGTAATGCTGATGTAAACATGTATATAACACTCCAAAAAAAAAAAAGAAAAAAAAAACTGTTAAAAAAACCAAAAAAGTAGAAGTAAAAGTAGACTACTTTTTATTTTATGACACAGAAGGGATTCATCTGTATTCTTCACTGCAAAGAAAGCCTTCACATGCCAGTCCACAGAAATAACAAGTGTCACCATTTTGTCTAGTGTAGTTCTGTAATTTCTTTGTATTTTTGTAAATGCACCAAAACTTTGATTTATTCTCAACATATTCTATACAAACTAATCCTAAACAGCTTCTTAAACAGTCCCCACTTTGAGGTAAAACATATAAGGATATATTTGGCTCCAGACAGCTTTGTTTTTCTATTTTTGACCTAAAATGGTTCTTTAGAATGCAAAGGTTGCCGACTCATGCTCTAAATCACAGGTGTCAAACATGTGGCCCGGAGGCCAAATCCGGCCCGCCAATGGGTCCAGTCCAGTCCCTGGGATGAATTTGTGAAATGCAAAAATTACACCAAATATATTAATCATTTTAGTTCAGGTTCCCAATTTAATCACCAGTGGGTCGGATCGGTAAAATACTATCAGAATAACCTATAAAGACTCACAACTCCAAATTTTTCTCTTTGTAAATGTAAAAATTTTCATGTCTTTTTACTGTATTTACATTAAAACAAACTATCATTTCACAAAAACGCAAATAACCTGAACAAATATGAACATTTTGAAATGTCTGAAGCGCAAGTTTTCTAATATTTTGCCTGTTATTAAATGTTTTGTGTATTTGTTGATCCACTGTGATCTGTAAGTTGTAATTCACATGTGTAAATGATAAACTGAGACATAATATTGTTAAAATTGTGCTTATTTTTTCTTAAGAAATTTCAGTTTGTTCATGATATTCACATTATTTTAAAGGATAGTTGATAGATGTAAATATTTTGATCGCATAATTTTACATTTTTTGCTCTAAAACATAGAGGTGTCATGTCTGCTCCCAGACTGTGTCTGTCTTTTCTGTTTTGTCTGTCATTTCCTGTTTTATTTTGTTAAGTTTCCCTCTTGTGTCATGTCTGGTGTTTTTACTTCCCCTCCTTGATTGTCTCACCTGCTCCTGATTACCTGACTCCTCCCTGATTATCTCCACCTGTGTCCAATTGTCTTCCCGCCCTCTTGTGTATTTAAACCCTGTGTTTTCCCCTGTTTCTTTGCCAGTTTGTGTTCTACCTTTGTGTGCTCACTTACCAGCGTTTTTGGATACCTGTCAGTCTGTCTGCCCGTTTTGACCCGTTTTGCCTTCCGACCACCGATCCTGCCTGTTCCTTGTCTGCCTGCTCGTCTGGTTCTGACCTGGTTCGTACATCGACTTCTGATTCTGCCTATTCCCTGACTACCTCAGCCTCCAACGTGTTACCTTGTGTTTCCACCCTCGCCTGGACCTTGACCGTGAGTAGCCTTTCCCTCATGTCCCGTTGCCTCTTGAACTGCCCTCCTGTGTATGACCTGGCTTGTTTTTTGACTATCCTCTGTTTTGCCCTAGTCGGGGTGTTGACGGGAATCCTCCGGCTCGGCCGTGCTGACCATCCATATTCTCCGCTCACAGCCCGGACGAAGAGTCCAGAATCACACGCCTTCATAGATGTGTTAACTATTTTGTGCTGTGTTTTTACTACCGTGATTGTGTTTAATAAACACTCTCAATCAATCTGTGTTCTGGTCTTGCATTTGGGTTCAGCCTTTGTACTAGTCCCATTACAAGAGGAAAGTTTGGAGTTGACATTATTTATATATTACTATGTTATTATTTCACTGGTCCGGCCCACTGCAGATCAAATTTGGCTTAATGTGGCCCCTGAACTAACATGTGTTTGACACCCCTGCTCTAAATACATCACGACAACAACCCAAACTGCTGGGCTATTACTTCAACTTATTCATGTTGCATTGTGGGCTTTCGTAAAATTCACTTTTATTGTCCATGTAGAGAATTTGAACCTCTGCGTGTAACTAATTCTAGTACGTAAACAAGGAGCCTGGACCAACTTCAGATTTGCACCAGGGCAGTGACAGGAGAATTAAAATACAGGCTTATAACAACAGGACCTGGAGGAAATCTGCACAGCGGGGGGAGAACGTGCAAACTCCACTCAGAAAGACTTCACGTCCAACAGGGAATCAGACTTCCTGCTGTGAGGTGCCAGTTGCCCCTTTTCCACTGCAGCTATTAGCTTAACTTGCCTTGACTTGCCGTGGCTTAATTTTTGTGTTTCCACTTTATTAGAATAAGGACCAGGGACAGATCAGATACCATTCCTATTCTGACCAATGTCAAAGTTTCAAGAGAGGCTGAAATGATACTAAACGTGGATTTGCCCATCCTGAATTGTCGCTGCATTAGTTTCAATGTGTGTCATCATGTAACAGTCAGTATGTTTACATGCACAGCTTAGTCGTGCTATGACTGCTGCAGCGGACTGTGGTGGACTGTGTCTGTCCAGGTCTATATGCATGGAAGTGTAATTGATTTATTGTTGAAATCATGTCACCTCTGCTATGATAGGTTGTCCAGTGAGGAACACCGGTTCCAGGAAAAGGCTAGGGTGCCAGTTACCGGGTCTTCTGAAAGTTTCGCGTCCATACACGTATCATTTCATGAAACAGCTGCGTCCAGGTGGAAACAGAACAACTGGGTTAAAATGGTGTAATTCGTATGCTGCACATATATGTGGCACTGTACACAAACACAGACAGAGCCACAGGATACACTAAAATCACAGAAGAATGTAGTGAGCATGCTCATAAGGTCCTTCTTCTTCAGAGCGTTGAGTACAAACATAAACACAAAAAGAAGAAGAAGATGGCAGGTTTTGTTGTACTAGTGCTAATAAACATAGCAGTGCCTGCAGCACAAACACAATTCTGTAATCTGCCATTGTTGTTGTTGTTATCATTTCCAAAAAGTGGTGTTTTTGCCTATCCATATGGCAACACGAAAGTGGCATAATGAGATTTTTCCACTCTGGGACCCATTCTCCAAAAATACCATTTCAGGGCACTGACAATGCCAGTGTCATGTGCACGAAAGGCTGAAACAATATTAAACTTCTGCAGATTGACATTATTTCGTAGTTGTGTATACAGGGCGTATACACTATACATCACCACAGTCCTGTGACAAGAGAGGCTCATGAGTTCATCTAACAGGACTCCTATTTTTTGGGGCACTTCACCTGGGGCCGGGGTAATGTTCTAGGTGTTAGGGTTAGGGGTTAGGGTATAACCAGATTATGACACCGCACTGACACAAGAACTCGCATCAAACATAACACATCAGTGATGCAGGACGTAACCCCACCCCCAAGCGAAACGCCCCAAAAAATAGGAGTCCCTTCCTGTAACAGTATCCATGATTGGCTCTGTGGCAACAAAATGTCATTACTGCTTATTGTCACAGTACAAATGCTCACATTTAACTGGCTCTGTGGCAATAGACAAACCAATATTTTGTGCCACAGTACTGTAGCAGTAGCCATTGCCCAAAAAAAAAAAAAAATAGTGCACAGTGTAGTTTTTGTCCGCTCTATTTTTTTGTGCAGATGAGATGCGTGATGCTCGAGGCCAGGATTTAAAACAGAGCTCTAGTACACATGTCGAACACCTGGTCCAACTGATCTGTTTATATGCAGGAGCAGATCCACTTTCAGTCGCATTATCTGGGTGTTAGTTTGACTATTAGAACTTTAATTTCATTTCATTTTACATGTACTTTTAAAGTCCAGTTTTAGTTGGATGAACACAATAATCCATTTCTGTAAGTGTCATGTAAACATACTGAACACTGAATACTGAACTGAGCTAAGGAAATCTGTTTTTGAATGTTTTGAAGCAGAAATATTGCAAATGACACTTTGAAATTATAGAATTTATAGATGTTTACAGATGGACAGAAAACAGAAAACACTGAAACCTGTTCTGCTGTCAACCCGATGACATAGACTTTTGACATGACTTTTGCGGTTTTAACAGAACACACACTGTAAGTTCACAGAATGTTGGTTAATGTATAATGCATAGCATGTAGACGCTGGGACACAGAGAATGTACAGTGGGTTGTTTTCCTTTGTGAAGGCAGACAGGTAGATGTGGGATGTGGGAGGAAATCTCCAGTGGAAAAAGAGTTCTGATTCTCACTTCCAGTATGATGTGTAGAAATGTTTTAGGGGTAAGACGAGAAAAATAAGGAGACTAGAATAGAAGATTAAAGCAGAGCAGGCAATTTGAGCCAGTAGGAATGTAGTGATGAGAAAAAAATCAATACTTTGTCCTCAGAAATCCATACAGATTATTCAGTTCATCACCCCGCTGCTCTAACAGCCACCATCATCAATATCATATCATCTGCCTCCAATCACTTTTTTTCTTCTGGCATCATGATTTGGATTTCAGCTCAGCTCATTTCAAAGACCCTCAGAAAGTTGTGATAAAACAAATTTCAACTTATAGAAGGAGAAGCCCTGATTGGCAAAAATATCAAAGTAAAGGCTTTATTTCCGCTTCTTTTATTCTGCTAATCTGGGTTATGTGTAATTTTTTTTTAAACTTCTGTTTTCATTAGACAGTGGCCAAGAAAATAAAGGCTTATTTTAATCTCTTAAAAGTAAATAAGCTTTAAGATGCTGGATGTTACATTTTTCCAAACTGAGCCCAATAGCGCGGCTGTTTTCAGACTGTACATTCCCAGTTTGTGATGCAGACTTTCTGTTATAGATTTACATTTGCCAAGTCTAAAACAACAGACCGATATACACTGATACTTCATTCCTGCCATGTTGACGTATTTCCATACAATCTGAGCATTTTTTTTCTTCTTATACCAAACTGAAATCATGCATATCATGAATAATATGGTTTGTGAAACACATACATGTATGTTTTGAAAATTGGATAAAAAATACAGGGCAACAGTCACAGTATGTGCTTGAATGAAGAGAAGCAAGTCACACACTGTGAGTCACACAGTAAACAAACCTATTCTTATTTATTGACTACTGTAATACCATCTCTAAAGTGAAAGTAGATATATACAGCAGATCTCCATATAATGTACAGGATCAATACTGGGTGGAGTCCGGGTACTGATACTAGTGAGTGGAAACACAGTTTGTATATCAGACTCTTTTCTAATACTTCAGCTGGATACTTTGAAAAGTTCAGATGTCAAAAGCCCAGTGTTGTATAACAGTGATAGCCAGTGTGTGCAGGATATGAATAAACACAAGTGTTATATTTCTCAACCAAGAGCAACAACAAGTATTTAATTCACTTCATTTTCAAATAGTTTTACTTTAATCCTTTCATGCATACTGGTCTCTACAGCGGACAGCTATTCAGAAGTGGTTCTCTTGCATATGCATGGGTTTTGTTGTTTTAGTTGCATATCAGCCGACACAGTGGAAGCTTGTGCATCATCCCATACACTGCCACATATTGGTCAGTTGTGGGAAGTGCTTTTTTTTTTTTTAACTCATAACCAAGATGGCTGACAGGAAGTCAGAAATGCTGACCATCCCAGGAATATTTTGTAAAATCTTATCTTATCTTATCTTATCTTATCTTATCTTATCTTATCTTATCTACTAATCATATCAATACAGCTATAGCAGGACACCCCTAAAGGAAGAGAAAAACATGCTAGCATCAAGTATCATCTAAGAATTAACACATTGCTAAAAATTCCACATATTTATATTATATTGGAAGAAATTTGTAATTAATCATGCCCACTAAATTGGACGTCATGCATAACTGCTTATATTTCAACTGCAATTCATAGCAGTACTGTAACTTTGCTGTTCTTGATAAACTTGATCTGCAGTAACATGTTGTAGTGTAAATCAATTGCTAATTGTTATTACAGTTTTTTTTTTTTTTTTTAAACAAAGGGCTTTATTTGGCATATTATCTCCATAAAGTGAGTAGTATTAGATGTTTCATGATTTGTATCAGAAAGCGATTGTTTGGTGTAGGAGTACAAATGTATAGTATTTATTTTGTTTGTCTCATTTGTATCAGACAGCTATTATTTGGTGAAGAAGTACGAATGTATAGTACTTACTTTGTTTGTTTATTTATTTTAATTGCATTGGGCTGTTGTATATGTCCTCTTTGTGTGTGTGTGTGTGGGCGTGAATGGTTTAAGATGAATGTAAAAATTTAAAATTGTAATGTAATGTAGAAGACTAGCAACTGAATCATCAGTTGCTAATGGGGATCTTAATAAATGAAATGAAATGAAATGAGTATATGTTGAAATGTGAGAAAACATTAGATTAGCAGCATTAAAACTGCTTTAATTTCATAGTTTTCACACAGCTGATCATTTTCTGATATTGGTTTGTTAAATACATACTTCTTTGCTTCAAAGTTAAATGCATGGTGTCCAGTTGAATGGAAATTTTCATTAAAAAAAAAAAAAAAAATCAATTGCACCATTTTTTTCATGCCTAAAGAGGAATAAAAATCTTGACTAAGGTTCTCATAATTCATGCATAAAAAGGTTAATATCAGCAGACATTGTGAGCTCCTTTTCATAAATGTGTGAGCAGTAGATTGATTATCAAAGTTA
Source organism: Sphaeramia orbicularis (assembly GCF_902148855.1). Taxonomy (NCBI): domain Eukaryota; kingdom Metazoa; phylum Chordata; class Actinopteri; order Kurtiformes; family Apogonidae; genus Sphaeramia; species Sphaeramia orbicularis. The sequence continues at coordinate 30,018,335 of NC_043960.1, read as the reverse complement.
AATATCCTGTGACAGAATATTATGTTTAACATGATTTAATAACCGACTAGACTTTCTTTAACTCGAACAAACTAAACAAACATTTAGTTGTTAGATGACACAGACTGTTCCTACTGTCTGCTCCAATCATAAATAGCTGAATTAATCAATAATCAGACAATAATGGCAAAAACATCAATAAAACCTTGACCATTCCCTTCCTTAAACAGGATGTAATAGAGACTGTGAGAGCTGAGTCAAAGATAGATGATCAGAAACCTGGTATTATACTCCTTCATATAGACACAACACATTACATCAGGTTATAAATATGACAAACACTTTGACGTGGCTGGCTTAATATGTACCATATGTGATAGATGGATTATCTACTGTTCAGGTTCATCATAACGTGGACTGGAGGCAAAGCTGAATGAAAATAAACCAGTTGGTGGTGCAAAGATGCCAGCAGGGCAACAACTGTTCATGATGACTACATATGATGACTGAATACTGTACATATGCTGCTACTGTGTGAATGATTGTTCTTTACAGCAGAGAAGTCACCAGTTGGTGTTGTGGACACTCCAGGCTTATCCTCCCACAGTCATGTCCTTTTTGTTCTTCCTCATGCATGTGTTGTTTTGGTGGTGCTATGATGGTACTGCTGATTGTTCTCTGACTTGTTTTGTTTAAAGGGGTCATATTTTGCTAAACCCCCTTTTCTTAGTCTTTGGGATATTTACTTGTGTATTTGGAAAAATACACAACAAATAGTTCAAAAAGTTTGAATTTGAACCCTCCAGGTGCTGCAAAGCTATCTTTATATTCATTTTGGCAAAACTCGAGTGGATTTCCACCACCTGTTTTTATTCCTTTTTTATTTGTTACGTCTATAATTAATTACGTCACAACATTTGCACATGTAAGTGTAACAGAGTTTAGGTATATAGTGTAGGATTCCACTTGCCATTGCTGACTTTTGTTGTGTTAATTCCAATTTTATTTTGGGGACATGAACCCCACACCCCTGCAAATTGGGGTCGTGCACCCCAGGAGATAGCAGCAGTTTTGTCGTTCTCTCCTGGTGAGTGCACGCATGTTGGTCCTGTCTTTATTTTACATTTTTAAATTTTCTTTATGTCATATTTGAATAGGTGTTGTGTGCCGTTGTGTTGGTGTCATGATTGGCTTTCGGTTGAGTATGTTTTTTTTTTATTGCAATGTTCTTTGTGTATGTGCGTGGAGTTAGCTAACTGTGATTTTCATTTTTATTTTTTTATTTTTAGCCTCAAGACGGGCAGGGTTTTCATTTAACGTATGTTTTGTTTTGTATGTGTGCCAGGTATGTATTTTATTTACTTTATATTTACAATGTTAGTTAAAAAGCAGCAGTTTTGTCGTTCTCTCCTGTGTGCCAGAATAAACTGGTGAACAAGAAAAAAAAGGGTTGTGTGGAAAAACACTCTTTGGCAACGCATCTGTACAGCCGCTACATAAGGTCAAGACTTCCGCCGAACATTTGTCCAAGTACGACATAATTGTTTGTCAGCAGCAGCGGTTGTAGTCCATACTGAAAATATGTCCAAACTTCGAGCTGATTACTTAAAATGTTCAGTTGTGGGTTGAACGAGACAGAGCAGCACAGCCAACAACCTGGAGGGGGTGGGCTCATTTGCATTTAAAGGGCCAGCGCTCAAAACGACCTTTCTGGTGTCATTACTCAGAAATAGGGTTGAAGATGGACCTGTGGAGTTGAATTAATGGAGAATTCAGACCCAAGCATAGCATTTATAGTTTATGTAGACTGCAGGGAAATGTTTTAAAAAGCATAATTCCATTTAAAAAAGCAAAATATCACTCTTTTAAGTCGTACTGAGGTAACAGAGTAATATGTACAACTATACCTACCGTCACTTCTATGAATTATACGCAAGTTCTTGTGCATTGTAGTAATTTCATAACTGCTTAAAAATCAATGAGTTTAACTACATACAGTACTAAATAATAGCAATGTAATGCAAATTAGGAATCTAATAAGTGAAGGTATCTAAAATCTGGTGGGCCACATACCCTCCAGTCTGAATGGGCATGATGCCACTGTTTTTGAAAGTCAGAGTAAAAAAGACTGAGTTTCCTTATTCACACTGGCAAGCAGCATCCTAACTTGGACAGACGCTCTACTCTTTAAAAAGCTCAGCCTCAGCCAACTTTCCCAACTTTGTCACACAAATAGTCTAAGAAAGAAACCTTAACAGCTAAAAGCTGTGTGTCACTTGATAACATGCTCAGCTCATCTGTCTCCTCTGCTCTTTCAGTTTTCTATTCTCCATAGTACTTTTGACACTTTTAGCAAAGTACTGCCTACAGCTCAGAAAACTTTTTTTTTTCTTCTGTTAAATTTTGAAAAATGGCAGTTTTCACAGGTTTCAGACACTGCAGATGCATATTCTGAGGGATATTTAGATAATCTCAGGGGGACTTTGGAAGTGATCAATCTCAGCAGCACTACCTGATAGATGGTAATCCTTTGGGGCTGAAAAATGTGCTGCTGTAACATCTGCAAAAGTGGAGAGCGGAGGTGGGCTGGGAAAAAAAGTTACTTTAATAGCAGCAGACGGATGAACATTTAGCTATTGTTCCTTTTCCATAATCCGTATAAAAAAGAGGAATGGACTGACAAACTAAGCATGACCAATGCGTGATTTTAACGTATTTTGACAGCTTTGTTATTTCCAGGAACTCTTTGGATTTCAACCCGAAGCAGAGCCCTCCCTCTCAGCTCATCTTTCTGACAAAGAAAAAACTGGATTTGATCCAGTAAGCTCAGTGTGTTACCCACAATCCCCCAGTTCTTTATGCACTGCTTGCTGTCATTCTCCCCTTCTCTCTGTCTTTTTTCTCCCTTAAAGTCTGTGTGACAGAAATTCAGAGATTTGTATCTAAACACATTACACCCTTTAGAAAGTATTGTAGTTTCTGAGAACACGCGAACAGAATGTGAACTGTATAGAGAAATTATTATGGATAGTTAAAGGTGTAAGTATAAGGATTTTCATGGAGAAACCAGATGAAACTATATGTAGAAATGGAGTTACCTTCAACAGAAACATCATGTAAGTGTGTATGCATGTGCAAATTTTACCTATAGCACATCTACATTGTTTTTCACCAGTTTAGTGTTGAGTATTTTTTGGGAGCAGGTCAGACGTGGTGGAAAATTAGCATGAGTCCTCCCTTTGATAAAATTTTTTTTATAAAAACAATCACAATATAAAGATCAAATTTCATTAGCAGCTTGATAGTGGCTAATTTATGCTAGTCCTTAAGGCCAAACGTATCATGTTTGATACATGAGTTTTGAAGCCCTCTATATGATCAGTGTGATTTTTTTTTTTCTTGAAAAACCTCATGTATACAATTAGACTGGGGCACTGTAAACATGTGGGGGTGCAAACATGACAAATTCATGGGGCCCAGCATTTGTGGGGGGCCCATAGAGCAGTGGAGGGGGTCCAGTGGATATAGGTTAGAAGTTGTGAAAATTTCGTGTATAAAAGAGGCATAGAAGTTGGGAGTCGAATGCTGAGTTTCATCAAGATACAGAATTTTATGAAGGGTCCACAATGTTTACCTTTCATGGGGCCCACAATGGCCAGTGGTGCCCCTGCAATTAGATCACAGGTGTCAAACATGCGGCCCGGGGGCCAAAATTGGCCCACCAAAGGGTCCAATCCGGCCCCTGGGATGAATTTGTGAAATGCAAAAATTATAAAGAAGATTTTAACAATCAAGGATGTGAAAATCATTTTAGGTCAATTCAATCTGAAGTAGGTCAGACCAGTAAAATACTATCATAACAACCTATAAATAATGAAAAACGCAAATTTTTGTCTTCTTTTTTAGTGTAAAAAAAAGTAAAATTACACAAAAATGTTTCTATTTACAGTGTGTCCTTTGGCAAAAAAATGTGAATAACCTGAACAAATATGAACAATATGAAATTTCTTAAGAGACGTATGTAGAATTTTACCAATATTCTGCGTGCTACTAAATGTTTAGTGTATTTGTAGATCCACTGTGATCTGTAAGTTGTGATGCACATGTGAAAATGATAAACTAAGGCGTAATATTGTTCAAATTGCACTTATTTTTCTTCAGAATTTTCAGGTTGTTCATATTTGTTCATGTTATGTTCAATTACAGTTCGTAGATGTAAACATTTTCATTACGGAATTTTACTTTTTTCACTCAAAAACAGAGAAAACTTTGGTGTTGACATTATTTATAAGTTCTTATCCTATTATTTATATTATTTTACCAGTCTGGCCCACTTTAGATCATATTAGGCTGAATGTGGCCCCTGAACTAAAATGAATTTGACACCCCTGAATTAGACAGATACAATACACGGATAATCCACCAGGGGGGAGGAATTCGTTCACCGCAGGCCTTTCCAGTGACACTACAAGATTGTCATGAATGAGGAAGGAGGCAGAACTTTACCAATTCTGAAAAGGAATCACCAATTTGTTAGACATGTTTCTGTTATATTATGTTTTTGTTTGTTCAAAAACAATAATATTTGAGCATTGAGACCCGATGTATGAAATATGATACAAAATTGAAACTCATATATGGAAATTTATATTTGAAAAAAAAGTTTTCGGGTTGTTCAGAAGGACAAATAAAGGCTCCAGTTTCAAAGAACTGGAATTTTCTGTCACTGATTTAATGGTTCAGCCTTTACAGGGTTAATACAGTTGAATGAATTGTTAAAACTAATAAATACTAATAAATCGGCAGACAAATGACTGAGGCTGCACCTTTAATGCATGTCCCTCCTGTACAATAGAGGCTGAGCAATGTGTACAGTAATATTCACTAATGTATTTTCACTGCTTTACCTTTGCTGACACAGCTGATTTGGAATGTAACACACTGTGAGCAGGACATGGGGTGGTTCAAGAAATACACTTTTTACAGCTGAGAAAATACTGTTACAACATATAATGGGAAAAATAAATATATAACATATACTTAAGTGACTCCTTTTTTATTCTTTCTTTCTTTAAAATTGGCTTCTCTCCCGGTTCGGGGTATATCAGTATATTTCTTTATTTCTGTGTTTTTCTGCCATCTGCTTCTCCAAAATGAGTCTGTAATCTAAAACCTCCTGTAGGTAATAAACACCTCATACAACCACATTTAAGACAAATCAAAACCGCCATGTTCCTCTTGCACCTCATTCAGTGAAAAGCTTTGTATACTTATATAAGTTATTTATGTAAATTCTTCCAATTTGCAATTTTGTTTACAAACCCCTAAAGGCAAACACTCAGGTAATTTATATTTTTATGTGTCCAATAAAATATTCAATGCCTCTTTTTCTTTGTTACCTGAGCTGCAATGACAAACAAGTATTGATAGGCTTGTACTACACTACACTAAACTACACCTACACACTCTATGATATTAATGCTGTTAAAATGAAGAAATGACATTTAAAGGTTAGTTTTGATCTGGATGACAATTAATCATCACTTCAAATTTCATCATAATGACAAGATTAGCTGCGTACTACACTGTAGTGGTGAAAATATTCTACATCAAGTAACTTTATTGTCATTTTTTGTTATAAATATGTTTCAATGCTTTATTGATGGAAATTAATAGTATAACACAATGTTCCACATTTAGTGTCTATTTGTTTAACTTTTCATACATAACTGATTTTCACGGCTTTTATCATTATCTGTTAAATTAACTGACATCATATGTAGGGGTGTGTATCGACAAGAATCTGGCAATACAATACAAATCTCATGTCTTTCATGTCTAAACATAACTCTACTTTTAAAACACAACCACAGCTGAAACAAAATGTTACGCATCAATCATAAAAAGATAATAACTACTGTATATAAAAACCCAAATAAAATAAATAATAATAAAACACTAAACCAAGAACAGTCTCATGGTGGGTCAAAAGCCAAGAAGGGAAAAAAAACCTGATTACTATTATTTTTTCCCCCTTCAAAAAAATTGCATTCATCATATTTTTCTCTTTTTTCTGACTCTTTATTCTCATTCTAAATAAAAACCTTAAAGCTGTACCATCTCCTGATCCTGGTAGAGCACAAATAAAATATAAAACAAATAAAATGCACTACAATAAGCTCACAAAGCTGCTGCTTCTCTGCGAGCTGCCATCTTGTCTTTGGCTGCAGTTGAGTGGCAAATGGAAAAAGAAAACCGATATTAAATCTATATTCATATTTTTTTTTTACAGAACTGAAGTACATCTTGATTGAGACACTATTAGGTTTTAATCTGTGGTCTTTTTTTTTTTATCACTGTATTGTGTCCTATTGTTTTATGCATATTTATGGTACTTGACTAACCTGTTTTTATCTTATAATTTAACCCTTTCATGCATACTGGTCACTACAGTGGACAGCTATTCTATAGCTCTTCTCTTGTATATTCATGGATTTTGTTGTTTTGTTTTTTGCACATATCTTTATTAAAGTTTTAACACATTACATATGTTTTCTGACATGAATTGGTAACATTGCATAGACCTCCCCTGAGCGTAATAGTTATAGTTTTCACACATTTTATCAGTAAATACATGTTTCTTTGCTTCAAAAATTAAACGCATGGTGTCCAGCTGAGTGGACATTTTTGCAACTTCATGAAAAAAAGTTCATAAGAATTTTTTTTACTGTTATTATTGATATTTTTTTAGTGTTTTTTTTTTTTTTTTTTTTTTTTTTTTTTTTTTTTTACTTTTTAAAAAAAAATTATTTTATTTATTTTTCATAAAAAAATTTCAGTCACATTGTTTTTTTCATGCCTGAATAGGAATAAAAACACTCAGGAAAAAAAAATCTTGATTAAGGTTCTCATAATTCGTGCATGAAAGGGTTAATCATGCTTTTAGATGTAAAGCATGATTCATGTTGCTGTAAAGTGCTATTTAAATAAACTTTGATTGATTGATTGATTGATTGATTGATTGATTGAATGCATCTATCTCCAGCAGCAGAATGCACTGCTTACCTTCTCTGAAATCTAATTTTAATACATTTCAGACATTAATATTTGACCTACGATTACTAGTATATTTTTCAGTGTTATGTACAAATATAAATACACATGACACACACATATTCCAGTTTTTTTTTTTTACTTTAACAGCGTCTTCCTCCCTCCTACATCACAGCCTCATTCCAGCGTTGGAGTGTCGTCTCTCTGATGATTGCGGTATTTCTTGCTGTCTCACGCTATGTTTGTGCATTTCCCTCAGGTAACCCCGCCCCCTCCGACTCCAGCTCTTTACTACCAATCTCACCCCTCCCCCATTAAGCTCCCTCTCCTCTCTCTCCCCACCTCTCACTCTTCCCTTCACCTCTCTGTCACTCCCACAGGCTCTGCATTCACAAGAAGCTTCCTCTGCTGTAAGTGATCACACTGTTTATATGGCCCTTTTCTTTTATCCAATTTCACACGTCCCAGCTTGTTTACCAGCAGTGGGGGCCACAGAAAGCCGCAGTGCCCTTTTGCTTCAGTCCTCTGGCCCCCCCCACCACCACCACCACCTCCCTCCCAACTCTTGCTTTTTTCATCTTTCTTTCTTTCTCTCCCGTCCTACTCTCCTGTTCGCCTGCGCCCTGCCAGACGCTTTGCAGTGGCAATAAAAGCTAAGCTTACTTCCCCTGTTTTCAATGAATGTGATTAGGTTTCTATTTTTGTGCAGGCTTGAATCACATTCAACCATGTGCCATTTACTGAATCTAGCCTCCGCTGCACTGTTCTTAACACAATGAAACAAGTATTGTCCAAGGCTACACACACTTAACAAAAGCTATAATGAGGCAAGCAGAACAAACTAAGGCGCTGAGGATGAATGCTGTACATCTTCAACTGATACATGTTTTATTTCTGCAAGTTTGAATTGTTTTTATGAACAGATTTCAGTGCATGTCAAAGGGACAGTGAAATATTTTTTTAACCCATAACAGCCACTGGCAACCAAACCATCTATTGATCTAAAATGATTAAAGCAGTGACATTTTGCTTTTTTTTTTTTTTTTTTTAATGGAATTATACATTTTAAACCATTTCCCTGTGGTCTACATAAACTGTAAATGCTATGCTTGGGTCTGAATTCTTCATTAATTCAACTCCACAGGTCCGTCTTCAACCCTATTTCTGTTTAATGACACCAGAAAGGTCGTTTTGAGCGCTGGCCCTTTAAATGTACATGAGTTAATATAACCAACAACTGAACATTTTAGGTAATCGGCTCAAAGTTTGGACATATTTTCAGTATGGACTACAACCGCTGCTGCTGACAAACAATTATGTCGTACTCTGAGAAATGTTCGTCGGAAGTCTTGACCTTACATGTACAAATGTTGTGACGTAACTAATTATAGACGTAACAAATAAAAAAGGAATTAAAACAGGTGGTGGAAATCCACTCAATTTTTGCCGAAATGAATATAAAGATTACTTTGCAGCACCTGGAGGGTTCAAATTCAAACTTTATGAACTATTAGGGTCCAAATACACAAATAAATGTACCAATGACTAATAAAAGTGGGTTTAGTAAAATATGACCCCTTTAATAACTTCTGAACCGCTAAAGCTATCAATATATGTACGTAAAATGCAGTTTGTCATCCTTTCATGGTCATCAGATATGACCCATTTGGACATTCAGAGGCTCCATAGTTACCATGGAAACACCATCATCTTCTGCAACATTGATTCACCAGTAAAACCCATGGAGCTGGATCAATGACAGTGGTTGGAGACACTTGGTTTATGCTTAGCTAATGATATATTTTACTGAAAAAGTCACTATTTCTTCAGTTTTCTCTGTTTGTGATATAATATCCTTTGAATGTACTATAAGTTTTAATGAACATCTACATGACCAGTGAATTAAATATAGGAAAATACATGATTTACACTGAAACATGCAAAATACAGAGCATAATATTACAATAAATGGTGATAAATCACTGAACAAAGGTTCAATATAGGGAAAATAAAGGGAATAAAGGTGTTGGAGTAAATAAATACATTTTCCTTAATTCTTGGAGTCACACAAATTTTTGCCAGTATGGCTGTGAAATAGACATTAAACTCTGGCCTAAGTAGTCTTAAACAGGTCTTAATAAGTCTTAAATTTAACTTGTGGAAAACTGTAGGAACCCTGTCAACCTTAAACCAGTTGCTTTCATACTTATGTAGCTGAATAGTCAAGTGTCGTTTGACCTCATACACTATTAAACTAATGTTCCTGTGTAAACCACTGAGCTGGATGACACTAAACAGACGTCTAATGGCCTGAACTGGACTAAACTTTGTAACCTGTGACATCCACAGTGGGTTAATCGCCTGCTTTATGTTCATTCTGGAGTCCTTAAAGCTTCTTTATCCCACTCAAGGTTACTTCGCAACCGAGCAAAAATCACCCAATCACATAAGGACAAAACAATGAAAACTTTGGGCACAAAAATTAACACTGCAATACAATAGTTGAACTCCAATAAAAGAGGACATGAAGTACAGGACACAAGATGAGTATCATATCATAATAATTCAAACATATTTCCAAATGTACATATTTGAACAGGTCTTTTTCTTCAAATAGTTCCAAGGGGGCAGTGCCCCTGCGTCCCCTAGGGTGAAAAAAATGATGTCAAACTGATCAACACTGTTGGAAACTGTCAGCAACAAGGAGTCATGGTACTGAGGATAAAACACAACCTGTGTTATGACAGGAAAGATTATTCTATTGTATTGTATTCTATTTTACTCTACTCTATTCTGTTCTACTTTACTGTATTCTATTCTTATCTATTCTATTCTACTTTATTCTTTTCTACTCTATTCTCCTCTATTCTATTCTTTTCTACTCTGTTCTACTCCATTCGACTTTATTGTATTGTATTGTATTTTATTTTACTTTATTCTTTTCTACTCCATTCTACTTTATTCTATTCTATTCTATTCTATTCTATTCTATTCTATTCTATTCTATTCTATTCTATCAGTTTAAAGTGTGACTCCATTTCACAAAGACAGATGACCACAGTACTATAGGGTTTCAGGCCAAGCAGATCCATTTCTTAACTTATTGACCACATGTAAACTTGATCTGGATTGGGCTTTTATCCAGAAACTCATTTTCGTCTCATTTTACTACTTTGTGGCTCAAGATTTACAGTGACTTTTTGGGATCAGTTCAATGTAATAAAACTGAAAAACACTGCACAAAGGTCATATTCTACAGTATTTTTCATCTGGTGTTGCCAGAATTTAAATGATGAAGTATTGAACGCAAGGAGATAAAATGTCTTGAATGTTTTAAAGCTTGTGGATTTAGATTAAAACAAATCTCCTTCAGTATCAGTGACCTGTCAGTAAGTGCAGGAGTAGGCCAATCCTTAGGGACACTGCTTGGTTGGGATTTATTGTCCTAAATGGTTCAGTAATCACACCTTTTTGATGAAGACACCATACAGGGGCCTGTGGTCTGAACTCTGTGTTGTGGTTATGCATTTCCACTGACCACCATCATAATTAATCAACTGCATTATTTTCTAAAGTCTTTTAGTTCTAACCCATAAAGAACCAAGGCTACTTTATATTTAGACATTTTTAATTGCTTAATTGCTTTAATTTTTAGTTGCTCATTTTTCAATGTTGTTACCAGTGACTCACTCCAAACTGATTAAGAATGATTGTGATTGGTGGATTGCTACGTCCAGTGTATGTCACATACCCTTGAAATTAGATGAGAACGCATTGAGTTCATTTGGCTCCTACACTGCAGGACCTGCAATGTGACTATTACGCACATGTACATTGCAATGACAACGCTCAAATGATATATTGTGCAACTCTAGTTTCTAGTGGTGTAGTGGTCCCTGGAGAAGTGGGTATAGAGGGAATGCACATACGTCACTTCCCCCCTGGGCCACGCCCCTGTAAGTCAGACTGAGTGGCAAAAACAAACCGGCTCTACATGGCGGAGCATAGCAGTAACTACAGCGAGACCGGGAAAAATGTGGAATATAACATAAAATTAAAGCCAACTGGACTCGACACGGATCCATACAAGCTACCAAACAACAAGTGGTCTACGAACATTGATATGTGGCCGGAAATCACGTATCCTGACATTTATATGAACCTGATTTCAACGCCAGGAAAATCCCCAATGCAAAGGGTGAAAGCATACAAAAGACAAAGAGTTGTTGACATCCTCGTCATCGTTAATTAGAGGATTACAGCTGGTGAGTGCTTTCAGTTCAACATACTATTGTTTTTGAGGTTTTATGTCAGTGCAGACATTTTCTTGGCGGTGATTACCAAGGTAAAGGCCCAGCAGTAGTGCTCACAGTTCACTACTGATTTACTGGAGTTGAGCCCTTAGTATTGACCCAAGTGAGTGGATGATCTACTGGTACTGTGGAGATTTAAGTAGAGTTAACATCAAATACTTGATACAACACAGCTACAACAGCTTTGTGCTAGAGTACCCCCTTATTTGGAAAACTAGGTTAGCCTCAGTTTAAGCTAGTTTACAAATTATGTAGAGCACAAGGTTCAGAATCACACAACTGAAGACAAAAATGTTTCAGTTATGAAATCTAGAACTAAATGACAGATGTTAACATTAAGAGCTTTACTAAGAAGTAACGTTAGCCAAAACGATATGTAATTTAAGGTATGATTTTACATAAGAACACAGCATAAATTAACATTACCTGACATGAAATGGCAACCACAAATCCAGGTTTCGTTGCCTGGATTCCAGTTATTTGTATGAATTGCAGCGATCCATCTGCTTCTTCTGTCTTTGGCTTTAGGTAGCCACTCAAACGATAGCTCCGAGTGCTTTTTAAACCTATTTGTGCAATCATTGGCACAACAGCTCTTCCCCATTTTTTAGATTGTTCTAAAGTTTTCACAGTATTCAAGCCAAAGCTGCTACTCATCTCCCTCTTTCTGCCACTCAGTGGACGTAACCACGGTGACTTCCGCTAACGGTGCATACCCTCTATACTCTCAATTTTTGTCTTCTTTTTTTTTTTTTTAAAGTCCAGAAAAACGCTGTTGTTGAAACAGCGACATGTAAGACTACTCTTTTTAGTTTACCCAAAAATCTGTCAGTAGTATTTGCTCACTATTATAAAATTATCATGACTTGATAAAGAGCAGTTTGTAGGTATTACTGGTCACACAAGCAGCTGCATGAATGTAAATGTATTCAACATCAGGCAAACATAGGATAACATTAGCCTTTCATAACGTTAGCCTTTCATAACGTTAACCTTTCATAACATTAGCTTTTCATAACGTTAGCCTTTCATAACGTCAGCCTACTCACACAGTTTAATCATTGGCAACATCTCTTCTCTAAATGTGCAGTCATATGACCAGTAGTCTAAAACAGTGACTCATTTGGAAACCACCTTAAATTTACCTCAGAATTATGTACTCCATGAAAGTAGGTTCTCTCAATATTCATCAGTCAGTTGAAAGACATTTATTCTGCTATTCTCATTTGCACTTCCAATAATCAAGCATCTTTCAACGAGACGAGCAGTGACCTGTCAATCAAATGGAGTGGAACGGGCACCAATGGTAAAGTCCTATCAGGTTCCAAAGGTGGCCAGCGCTAGTTATCAGTATTTTCCTCGGCATGACCCGCCCTACTCTGCCTCTGATTGGCTCATCAGTCCTCATGCCTAAAGTTAATCAATCTAATCAGGGAAGGCAGTGAGTACTAGCCAATTAGAGGCAGAGTAGGGCGGGTCATGGCTTCACCATCCTAGGGAAAAAAATGGGCAATTTAGCTCAGATACTACTGAATGATGCGCATCAGGGGGATTTAGACGTGGTTATACGCAATGATGACGGAAAAATATACATATACCCCTGTATACCCTGGACTACACCTCTGCTAGTTTCCACATATCATAGAACTTCTGAGCACATCCTCTTGTAGAACAGTGGATCTTCTCCAGTGTCAGGTGGAGTATACTTTATCTTTTAAGGTGTATCATCTGTTGTTTTTACTATTTGTCCATAAGTGAAGAAAAAACAGTAGATGAAGTACATTGTTGCTTTCAGCAGAATCATGCCCTGTCAGTGCTGTTCTAGTAGATAGTAGCTGCTGGATTCCTGTAAACACCGAACCTGTTTAAAAGCAGACGCCACATTTTCTATTCTGGACCCAAACCTCTCTGTCAGATCTTAACATATTTAAAAGAAGATGCCATGAGGGGCAAATTAAAGATCTGAAGAACAAAAGCACTTCAAATTAGAGAGGTGATCTGAAGATGCTCCTGAAGCAGGATGCCTGTGAGTGACAGCTGGGATAGTGCCTCCGCTGCCTGACGGATATACCTGCCTACAAATGCATGCATGGCTCAAGGATGCGACTCGGTGCAGACGTGCTCGGCATGTATGCACCACTGCCTGAGGGGCTGCTCTTTTGTTCCACAGATAGAAAACACCGGGGGAGGAAAAACAACAATGCCATTCGCAACAAACTCTGCTCTGTTTGCCAAGGATTGCAAGGACTTTAGAAAATGCACTGGATACACTCTGCAGTCTTAGGTACTAGAAAGTGACCCACAGGGTAGAAATGAAGTTTTAACATAGTTTTATGAGAACTATTCATCTGATTTTAAAAGGCCACGGATGTAGACAAAACACCAAGAGATTGGCATATTAAAACCCCTTCCACGTCTCTTTAGCCGCCGCCTCGTCCTCTGGTGTAGTTTTATGATTTATTAAAGGGCAAGAGGTGTCAAGTGCCGCCTTGGTGAACTTTTCCTGACACTGCACTGCTGCATACAAGCCAGACTGCAACTAACAGCTTAATCCAGTCTAATACTCAACTTTACCATTCTCTCATGTGGCAACAATAAGCCAGGATGGTTGTATTTACGTGCTATAGGAGTGAATACGGAGTTCATGACATCCACCATTTCTATTTTTGCCAGGGTTTATCTGTGTTACTCTTTAACACCAAGGGTTCAAGTAAATAGCAGGAAAACTCTACAATGTGAGTTATTCCACTTTAACAGCAGAACAGACTGTCATGTTACCATAAAGCAAGACCATAGAGCCTTCTGACAACATTACATGCTTCACAAAGGTTGAAATCTTTGCAAGTCTACTGAATTGTATTATCCAAGGTCTCAACTATTGTTACCATTGATGGTATGTTTCAACACATGAGCACACATAAGGCAGAAACCTGGTATTAGAAGTGGGAAAAACGCAAAGGTGTACATCAGAAGGACAGATGGAACACACACTTTGTTCCATAAGATGATGTTGGGTCATTAACCTTCAGTAGAGCTTAAAACCCTTATAAGACTTCCTTTACAGGCTGCCTAAGTGTTTTCTTTGCAATAAAAGTGTCAGAAAATGTCTTTTTTGCCAATTCTTTTGTATCTTTGTTTTCAAGAAGAACTTAACTTTTAATAACTGACCATTAATTATCATTATTATAAGAGTGTGTATTAGTAAAATAGAAAAAAAAATGGACTTGATGTTTTTAGCATATTTTTTATCAGAAATAACTGTAAATATCCATGACGAAAGTTTCTGAGATTGCAGAAATAAACTTTCAATTATCTTACAGTGCCTGTGTTTTTAAATTGCGGTGACCTCAACTAAATTTTTGCACTTTATTAACTGCCCTTTAAAAAATGTCTAATTTTTCTGTTATTACAATATTACTGTTTATTTTAATTTATTGTTAGTACCTGTCTGTGAAACCTGTTTTCTTTCATGGCATCTGCTGCCGACCTCTTGGCCACGCCGCCCTTGTAAATCTGTAGATCTCAATCTCAGTGGGACTCAATCTGGTTAAATAAAATCTATTAAAAAGTAAATAAAATAAAAACATCTGCTCAAACATGCTTTTTGGCCTTGAACATTCAGTATCCATATTATGGCTTTATATTTTTTGTTATTCCCAGGTGTTTTTTAGCCTGTGTGAAAATCTCTGAAACAGTTCCTTTCTGCTTGTAATAGAGTTCTAGTGTTATTTACAAATAAATATTAGACCACCCTTGTTTTCTTCAGTTTCTTGTTCATTTTAATGCCTGGTACGACTAAAGGTACATTTGTTTGGACAAATATAATAATAACCAGGGTGCGATTTGTTAAAAAACCGGAGGGGGGGGTATTGATTTTTTGTTCTTTTTTTTTGAGTGGCGGGGGGTGTGGGGTGGGGGGTTATGTTGGCAGTTACATACATGAGGGTGTGGTTCATAACTAATGGAACTAACACTGGCGTCAAATGAAAGTGAAACTTTACATATTTTCAACGTCCAACTCCCAGGTTCTATTCCTCTATTATACAGTAGATGTTATGCAAAATTTTCACAACTTCTAACCTGTATCCACTGGACACATAGATGCTGGGCCCCATGAATTTTTCATGTTTACCCCCCCTTTACGGCGCTCCAGTGCATGGGGACATTTGCGAATTCTGAGACTGCCAACAGTTCAGTTCAGGTGAACGTTAGTGCCAGTAATGTAGCATATAGGTGTAAGAAAACTGCCACAACCTGCCTGTTATTTCAGTTGGTTGGTTGTCCCCCCCGAGGATGAAATTCACTGAGCAGAAGCAGGGATGTAAAAACCAGAGGGGGGGTTGATCCCCCCCAGTAAATCGCACCTTGATGATAACAACAAAAATAGCTCTCAAGAGTTTAATTTCAGAGCTGATATCTAGTCATTTTCCATGTTTTCTTGATAAAAAACAAAATCACTTCAGTTCTTACATCAATAGCTATGGCACTGTACTGACAAAAACAGTGCTTTTAGACATTCCATGTTTTCTTTTCTGTCTGTTTTAGTCACATGATACATACAGGAGGTAGTACTTGATTGCATAGCCATTGTTTTTGATGACTTTTGATGCTCTAATAATTTTTTCCGTGACTGTAGTGTCAGAAAGCTCAGGATCTCAGCTTTCTAAATTTTGTGGATAGTGCAACAGTTCAGGAGTTACAGTCATTCAAATGCTGCGAAGTGCAGAATGCAGCCATTGTTAAAGGGTTAAAAAGAACAGAATAGAGCTGAACATAAAGCACCTGAGCAGAAGTGACTGTCCCTCTGAATTACTCAAATTAATTCATTCAGACTTTGAAGAAAAATACAAACAGAGTAAAAAATATTTCAAGCATTGCAAAGTGAGCTGTCTTGAATGTGCAGGTAGACAAAAAATAAACTGATAAAATTAATAGAAAAACTTATAAATACATTGCATTCGTAGGAGATTTTCACACTGTATTTAATTGCTTAGATACTTTCACACCTGTATTCCCTTTTCAGTGTTATTCAAATGGAACTGGAAGGTGTGAAACCTCCTGTGGACCAAACAACCCAACCATGGTCCTCTGAAAACAGAAGGTCTTGGTCTGGATCAAACAAACCAATGGGTTTGTCTTTTCTAATGTGAAAACACTTTTTTGGAACGACTTGGGCTTTCACACCAATTATAGGATGTCATGGCAAGCTACTGTCACCCCGGGAACAAAAGAAGAACAAAAAGAACCAGCACAGAAGTTTTTTTTCATAGAAATACTGCGTGATAAAGCCTGGACTTTCAGGTGTGAAAAGGCTCTTATAGAATTCCAAGTTATAACAGAACACCATAATCCATCTGTTTTCTAGAAAATTGGAAACATAATAAATATGAAAGCAGCGACAACAGGTCAATATCTCATAACAGGCTGCACTGAATAATTGTATAATATTATCAACAGTTTATGTATACACTTTGAGAATTTATACTTAGAATTACTTTTACTCACTTATTCCCTGAAGTTAATGGCAAAGTTAGGTAGTTGTCACAGTATTTTAATCATATCACAAATATAATAGAGTCTAATAGAGGACTGAAGAGAGGTTTAAGTATATCCAGTCTCTCTATTAGGCATATGCAGTGTTGCCAGACGGGAAATGACAAATTATTGTACCAGAAGCTTCATATGATCGTATTTTGAAGAAAATTATTGTACATATCCAATTTGACGTTGCTCAGGACCATCTGCTTCAGTAAAACATGATCACAGACTGTGTATAGTAGAGCTTATAATGCAGTTTTACCCTTAAATAAACTAACAGCACTGGTGGAAAAAATTAGCAAAACAGCGCCCCCACGTGTGTGGTGTACAGGATGAGCTGCATGTCAGTCATATTTAACCATCCTCTTTTTTTTTTTTTTTTTTGCAATCAAATTTTTATTTTCATTTTCGTATCATTTAACAAATGAAGTCCAAAAGAGGAATTTCAAGGGATGTAATATTACTTGAATGGAGTCTCAGAAGAAGAATACCAACAGTGAGTCCAAAACATAAGACCGTGTCCTGGGATACCATAGAACACAGTGACAGGATATATTTAACCATCCTCTTAATCATCAAGGTCCTGTATCATAAATATTTTGAGACTTAGTCTGTTTTACATTAGGAATAAACACCAGTCAATCCACTTAAATGACTAAAATGCTTGATAATTGAAGAACTTGCTGAAGAAAGCGTTTTTACGTTTTTATTGTGTTCAAAACACACTTTCAAAACACCCTTCAAACAACTCATCACTTGAGCTGCTGAAACCTTAAAATTTTAGAATCAAAAATTAAAATAACAATCATGTGTCCCTTTAAATAATATTTCACTTGGGCTGCTGAAACCGTAGGAAACTTTCGTTTACATTTCATGTCACCGTGCTACATCACGCGTCACTCATGCTAAGCTGTGCGTTGATTGGCTGTAAAGAAGCACGTGAAACAACATGTACAACATCAGGCGGAGTGCAGGATGGATTCTGTTTGCGTTTGTTAATGGCTATGTACTGATGGGGTCAAATTATTGTACATTATGGGATATTTTGATTTATTGATCATACATTGTACAGAGGGTGAAAGTATCGTCTGGCAACCCTGGGCATATGTATTCATTTTAATTGCATTTACACTACGGCTGCATAATATAAAAAAAGAAAAAATTCTTATCGCGATAACAGAGTGTGCAATATTCATATCACAACGACGTGCAATCATTTTTTTTTCCCATAACCTTTCTGTTTTACACACCATGGGGTACCAGAGTGGTTTTCTCTATCACTCTAACAAACTAGTTTTTCTGACAAAAAAACCTGAAGTAATGCTACTGCTGCTGCTTGAATGCACGTTTACATGTTATTAATGTTGAAAAGATGTGAATATTTTCAGAGCGCAACTCTGGGCCAGGCCTGAACAATTACATTTAAAGATTTTATTATTATATGCAGTATTTACCAAACCAGGTGAGCAATGGAATAATGTTTTGTTAAAGCTCTTACATGGTGGTACTCTGGTACTTTTGTTATTATGAAATCCATCACATTCACATTACATGTGGATAAAATGACAAAATATTTGACTATGTTTGTGTCTGAGGGTCTATGGTAGCAGCATCACCAGGTTCTTGGACAGAATTGTGTAACTGATTAGTATTTTGTCTTAAATTATAAATAATTGAGTCAGCATACAAACAGCTGGCTCATTTTAACATTGTTAAAGGTGCGGGAAACTTTCATGACCAATTTTTCATCAAATCTGTAACACAGTCATAGCCTAAGTATCACAAATCTGTAACTCTTTCTGTGATTACTCACCTGAATCTCTCGCATTACGGTGAACAATTTCTTAGTGCCACCCACCATAAATAAACCATGTGTTTACAAACAGAGGTGGGAGGTAACTCGGGCATCTTCAGAATTTTGGATGGCACTTCGAAATTGTTTACCGTAATGCAAGAGATTCAGGTGAGTAATCACAGAAAGACTTACAGATTCATGATACTTAGGCTATGACTGAGGTGTTACAAATTTGATGAAAAATTGGTCACGAAAGTTTTTCCGCACCTTTAAGGAACATTTTTCTTGGAAGATGAAATTGGTATTTCTATAGGTGAACAAGAAATATCGCAATATTATTCTTATCGCAATGCTATACACCCAAATCGCATATCACAAGTTTTGCCAATATCATACAGCCCTAATTTACATGGTGAAAAAAAAAACAATCCTGCTGTGTTTATGGAAAAAAAAAAAAGGCAGTTGTGGTTATCAGAACAATACTGTAAAAAACACATCAAACTGTAAACATATTTACAGAATTACATGTAGGTTTAACATTTTAAACATTTATATTTAACATTGATTTTGGTGATATTTATAGGTTTAAAATGTTAAATTAACTTCTTTATTACTTTTTTAATTAAAACATTTTTTGATAAAATATGAGAATAGGCTGTTATTTCAACATTATGGTCTTGCAGTTTAAACAGCACCGCATTGTTTTTCAGCTTACAGTTTTATTTTCTCAAAACAATAGAAATAAATAATTTCTTCAAACAAATCTAGTTTTGTTATCATACTCTTCCTGTAAAAACTACAGCTATATTTGATTTAATCGTTAACACAAAAATCCTTTCAAATAAACAACTTTGCATTGTATTGTCGCTTAAAGTTTTTTATGTTGCAATTATACAACTTTTTGGTGTTAATTCTACAGTCATTTTTTACCTCCGCCAAGGAGGTTATGTTTTTACCAGGGTTTGTTTGTCTGTTTGTTTGTTTGTTTGTCTGTCTGTCCGTTAGTGTGCAACATAACTCAAAAAGTTATGGACAGATTTGGATGAAATTTTCAGGGTTTGTTGGAAATGGGATAAGGAAGAAATGATTAAATTTTGGTGGTGATCGGGGGTGGGGGGGCCCACGGGGGGGGCCACTGATCAGCCTTGGCGGAGGTCTGCGCTCTCCGAGTGCTTCTAGTTTATAGTGTAGTTCTATTTGGATGGTGATGGTACTTACAGGGAACATGGAACAGTGTGGCTCCTGTGTGTGCAGTTTGTGCAGTTGTGAGTCATGTTTACAGCCTGTACCTATGTTCTATGGCTCCAGGGGTTTCCTTTGTGACCTCACCTGCTCCAATACACTGTATGTGTGAAAACCTCATCCTGTAATCTGTTTGATACAAGGTTTTGAGTTTTTTTTGTTTTTTCCAGTTTTAACACTTGACATTATCCATACCTGCATGTGGAGTTATCCGTGGTCAGAAACCAGGATAAGATGTAAATATTCTGCAGTATCCCATCGTCTTTTGTACATTTTGCACAGTAGGATTCCTCTTCTCCAAATTTGCACAAAGCCTTTTACCATAAACCAACAAATAATCTTAATGCGATACATGTTTGTCGAGCATAAATGACACAAATAAGGGCATAATTCTATGAATTAAAAATAAATATTTTGATCTTATGTTCTGGATGTCTTTTTTCCCTATTTTACTACATGCTGCAGTTACAAAATATCTTTCACTGTCCATTGTACTATATGTAACTGTGTATGTGACAAATGAACCTTGAATAAATAATAATAATAATAAATCTTATTTTATTTATTGAAAGCAAACTAAGAGTTACAATCTCATTTTTTTCTTGATTGTTTGTATTTGACTGAAAAATATATATTATATATTTTCTTTAAATTTATTTTTCAGTTTGTTTATGTTAAAGCTATGTAATTCAAATGGATGGAAATGTTATCCACAACTGAAACATGGAATAATAATACATTTATATGGTTCTTTTTTAACGTCTGAAGAATACTAATTTTCTGCCAAACATTTATCGTATGAAATAAACACAAATTACAAGACCTTCCAAATAGATACTAGACAAATACTATACTACACTTATACTATACTACACACTATATTACATTTATACTATAATACATACTATACACTATATTACACTTACATACTATACTACATACACGGCCGGATCTACTAAGATCCCAATTTGCGTGTACTAATTTGCTTGTGCAATCTAGAATTTTGCGTGTGGGGTTGAACCGCGGTTTGCGGGTGATTTACAAAGATTGCTTGCACAAATTACAACGGGTGTAAAGTCTTGGAGACTGCCCTATTTAAATGAGGGTTTTGCGTGTGCTACAGGAGACAATATGCTGTTGAAATTGCTCTGGGATACACCATACGGCTCTATTATTTTTTTCTTCCGTCACTCTAAAAATGTTCACACAAGGGTGAAAAATGCGTTCTCTGCATCTCGTTTCATCATTTTGATGTCTCCTAACCACTTCCACGTGTGCGCAATTACACATCCAACCCGTTTCCACCTCCCTTTGAGATGTATTAAAAATAGACACAGTTTCTATGAGCAAAATTGCTTTCAGGTTTGATAAATCACTCGGTGTGTGCTAAATTAATATATTTACATTTTTTCCTCCCAGCACACACACAACTGCGTGTAAATGCCCCATATTACATATTCATTGTGGCAAATGTACTAACTGGATGCAGACGCTTTATTATGCACCTTTGAAAGACGCAAACCTTAGTGCGCACTGTGAGGTAAATCAGTTTGTACATTTTTTTGCGTCTGCAATGAGTTTGCACACGATTTAATACATGCAAACCTTTAGTAGATACGGCCCACTATACACTATACTACACTTACATACTATATTAAATACTATACACTATACTACACTTACATACTATACTACATACTATCCACTACACTACACTTACATACTATATTAAATACTATACACTATACTACACTTACATACTATACTACATACTATCCACTACACTACACTTACATACTATATTAAATACTATACACTATACTACACTTACATACTATACTACATACTATACTACACTTACATACTATACTACATACTAGACACTATACTACACCTACATACTATACTGCATACCATTCACTATACTACACTTACATACTATACTACATACTAGACACTATACTACACTTACATACTATACTACATACTAGACACTATACTACACTTACATACTATACTACATACTAGACACTATACTACACTACATACTAGACACTATACTACACTTACATACTATACTACATACTAGACACTATACTACACTACATACTAGACACTATACTACACTTACATACTATACTATATACTAGACACTATACTACACTTACATACTATACTACATACTAGACACTATACTACACTACATACTAGACACTATACTACACTTACATACTATACTACATACTAGACACTATACTACACTACATACTAGACACTATACTACACTTACATACTATACTACATACTAGACACTATACTACACTTACATACTGTACTACATACTAGACACTATACTACACTTGCTACTGACACTACAAGTTCTAAAACTCCACACATGCCATTTAGGCTTCTTTCAGGATATAAAAAATTACTAAACAACAAAGTTTCTCATTGTTTTTCCAACTCAACTTGCCCAGTTGGCCTGCATTTGTGTAACAGTTGGTCAAGAAATCTTACGAAGGGCCAGAATCGCAGTCACTATCACACATGCTGATACACAAGTGGAGGAGAGGAGGTTGTACTCACCATCGTCTGGCTGATTTATTTTGTAAAACTGTATGTAAATCCTTCCTGCCACATGCCATTTCTCCTTACATTAAACTCCATCCTTTAGCCACATTCAAATATATATTCTAGTAATAATTTTTTATCATGAGGTACAAGGGTATTCACAGAGTTGTGTGTTAATAGAATGTATGAATTAATGTCTCAAGTGGAACAAGGGCATATGGGAAGCTGTGTTGATATGTAGAGTTACATAAGGGCCACTCACAGACTCGTGGTCCATCAGGTCGGCGAGGACAAAGCAGCGGTACTGCTGTTGTCCAGGGAGCGGCTTGTTGTAGTGGCCATTGTACGTCTTCTCATCGCCCAGAGTGAAGGTCTCAGGCAGAGTTTCCAACTTGGCAGCGATGTAGGGCTGAGGAAAGTCCTGGCTCTGTCTCTTCTTCCTCTGCAGGCTGCTGTCAGCGCCGGCCTCCAGGAGCTGCCACGACGAACACACAACGGGAAACACAACAACGGACCATGACACAACGTGACAGCACAAAACAGGAAATCAGTGGGAGAGGAGTCTGTTGTCATAATCCTGCAGGGTATTGGAGATCGTCTCCACATATCAGTCAGGTACATTTTTATTAGATTTATTTTATACTTGAGAAAAAGGTTTTCACACTGATACTATGCGGCATTTGAGGGCTTCAACTTTTACAAAAGACGTCAAATTCACGTCATGCTCAATTAGTTTCCTTTTTTTGGAGACATTTTTCTCTGTTGCGCTGAACTGAGTTGCCAAAATAGGAGCAATTTGTGTATGATTACAGCTCAACTGCATGTCAAGAGCGTAAAGACTTCAGAACAGGGAGCTGGATACTACAATTGTTAGATTTGGTGCTGGAGATGTAACCAGTGGGAAAACTTTAGCTGTTTTCAGGGGCTTCGGTTCATGTCAGGAACAAAGAACAGGAGTCAGGTATGAAAATCGATCCGTAAGCTCGAGTATTTTCCCTTTTCATACTAAAAAAATCTAAACAAAGTGTATCACTGTAAACCTGGTGAGAATACACTGCAAATAAAAACAAAAGCAGGGTCTGGTATTGTGAATTATTACATGTATTAATAATCTGATTCATGTTAAGTAGTGTGTCACTGTAATAAACCAGCACCACGTCTGAGACGGCTCACAATGTCTATATAAAAATCCTAGCATGTCTGTCATAAATATGAAGAACAGATCACTATTTTTACTTCCACTTCTCAGTAAAGGATGAACGGCCCATATTGTTTTTTTATTGACTTTTCCATGCACAGCTCCAACAAAGAATCATTGAGTTTATCAGTATTAATGTAAGTTCTTTAAGTATCAGACTCTATTTCAGATTTACCCGAGGGTTAAAACCTGCACCTATACTTATGAAAGTTCTATCATAATAACAACACAGGGACTGTATCGAAAATGTTTACATGCTTTACACAAGTGCATCACATCTGAAATACTATACCTCCTTCACAATGAAAGCTGTAGACCAGGGGTGTAAACATACGGCCTCTGGGCCAAAACCGGACCATGAATTTATGAAGGGCAACAATTACGCAGAAGACATTAAGAGTTAAGGATGTCACAGAGTCTTAAAAAGATGTAAGGATCATAAAGTTAAATTCTATATTTTCAGTTCCTATGCCTGTTACTAAATATTTTGTGCATTTGTAGATCTGCTATGATCTATACATTTTTATGCACATGTGTAAATGATAAGCTGAGACATAATATTACTAGATTTGCACTTATTACATATTCATCATTATACATTTGTGTGTGTGTGTGTGTGTGAGAGAGAGAGAGAGAGAGAGAGAGAGAGAGAGAGAGAGAGAGAGAGAGAGAGAGAGAGAGAGAGATGAAAGAAAAGACAAAGGAGTTGGTAACAACAATAAATGATAATAAAAAAAGAAGAAAAAAATCCTTATCATTAACAACAGCGGTAATAATAGTGATGATATTAACATAATAAATCATAATGAACAAAAATATATAACTAAATAACCAATAATAATAATAATAATAATAATAATAATAATAATAATAACAGCCAGATAGAGGGTATTGATAGAAATTGATAATGTTGTGATTGTACAGGGGGTCAATGGTCATTGGTTTAGCTATTTGTCTTATTTGTTGTCATGTCTTTTACATGTTTTGTAATGTTCTGCTCACTTAAATATAAAAAAAAAAAAAAAAAAAAAAAATGCACCTATTTTCTTACACAATTTCAGATTGTCCATATTTGATTGGGTTATTCACATTTTTTGTGAGAGAATAGCTTGTAGATGTAAACAGTGTCATAATGTAACTTTACTTGCACTAAAATAAAGAGACAAATTTGGAGTTGTCATTATTTATAGGTTATTATAATATAATTTTCCCGGTCCAGTACATTGGTATGTGGGACCTGCTGTGGACATACACTGTGTGACTGAACAAAAAGCTGCAGTGTTTAGTTTTTTAGCGTTACCTGGCAAAGATTGCATAAGTAATGGTTTAGTTAAGGGTGGGTTTTATGCACATGTAGTTTTATATTTTTAAGCTTGTGTCTGTGTATGTAACTTTGTGTTTTTATTGCCTATATGTTTTACTTTTGATTTTATCGTAAAGCTCTTTGTGAAGTCTTTCTGGAAAAAGTGCTAAATGAATAAACTCTTATTATTATTACTAGCGGCATTGTACCCCTGGCTAAAACGCCCTCCTGTGGTGCAACAGCGGCATTGTAGCCCTCCCGTGCTGCAACATCGATCGGACACGGGGACACGGGACACCGGATGCCCAGACGGACACAGAATGTGCATTATTATATAGATAAGTACCTTTTAGCATGTTGTAATTTAAGTGATCTGAGCAGACCTGAGACCCTACATTTCTACCTTCCTTGTGTTTTCAGGCTGTACAGAACCTCTCTGGGATGCCAGTTTGTGGCAGATCACAGATGGGAGGTTAAATACATGACTGACAGCTGTAATTACCAATCGCTGATCAGATTCAGTCAGACGTGACCTGAATGTGATTCTACTCCTCTACACTTACGCTCTAATACTGCTCTACTTCATGTTTCATCATGGAAACTTGGAAAAGTGGCTTCCCTTTTCCTTAACAGCATGAAACAATGTCAAGTCATCTGCATTTATATTTAGCGTTTTGATTTTGACCGAGAGAAGAGAGCTGCAGAAAGAGAGTGTGTGTCTTATAAATCTGGCTTTTTTCTACATGACTTTAGCTCCTCCAGCTTTATATTCACGCACAGAGTATTAGGTGTCTACAGTACTTGTTTTTTTTTTTGCAGGGTTTTAATGAGTATGCAATGTATACTCATTAAAACCCTGCAAAAACAACAAAACTAAAGGTAGTATAAGTGTATGTATACTATGTGTATTAATTTCTTTTTCCTCTTATCTCATTTCTCAGATACAACAAAAATATAGGATAAACACTTCTTGCACAGACTGAACAAAACATAATACAAAAAAAATAGAAGTAAATAATAGCCTCCTGGCCAGAGTCTGTCAATAACAAACAATAAGTGGCGTCCTGAATGAAAATCCCTGTAAAACACTAGAAATGTAATGCAGTACTGTCTGAACAGAAGCGTTAAGACATGTTAAGCTCTAAATACTTGATGATTCAGTCTGTAGATGTTATCCTGACACAAGCTGTACATAATTCCAGTATATTGTATTTGTATCATAATACAGACATGGGGATGTGCATATGTATAGCTTTTTTTGGAATGTGGTCATTAAAATAAACCTAATGCTGACTTGGCTGGTTGGTTGAAACTTCATCTTCTATTAAGTCGTATCAGTCATGAAAGATGACAACATTTGCTGGGGACCAAGCAACATGTAGTCTGACTCAGCCATGACACAAGGCCTTATAGAAAATGCCCTCAATTGTCAGGTAGGCTCCAAAATGTACAGGTCAGTTCAGGACTGATGTGCACATACTTAAGTATGACTTTAATACAGATATGTTTGACTTGTAGTGGAGTATTTTCAGGATCTAAATCAGGGGTGTCGAACATGCAGTACACATACACCAAAACTAGCTCACCCAAATGGTTCAATCCAACCCACAGGATGAATTAGCAAAGTTCAAAAATTACACAGAAGACACTGACATTCAAGGGTGTCATTAAATCTTCACAAGTTGTTTCGATCGTAAAGTTAAATACTATATTTGTGAGTTCCAGATGCCTGTTACTAAATGTTTTGTCTTTGTAGACTCACTGCCATCTGTAAGTTGTCATACACATGTGTAAATGATAAGATGAAGTGTGATATTGTTAAAATTGCACTAATTTTCCCATTTTTGTTACCTCCGCCAAGGAACAGCGGAGGTTATATTTTCATCGTGTTTGTCCGTTTTTTGTTTTTTTGGTTTCTTTGTTTGTTAGTAAGATAAAACAAAAAGCTATGGATGGATTTTGATGAAATTTTCAGGAAATGTTGATACTGGTACAAGGAACGGGGGGGGGGGGGGCTGATCTACCTTGGCAGAGGTCTGCGCTTTCTGGGTGTTTTTCTAGTTTGTAAATGTAAACATTGTCATATTGTACTTTCCCTTTTTGTACTAAAACAAAGAAATATTTGGAGTAGTCATTATTTATAGGTTATTACAGCTTGTATTTTATTAGTGTGGCCCGCTTGAGATCAAATTGGGGATGTATTGTATGTGGCCCCCGAACTAAAATGAGTTTGACACCCCTGATCAAAATAACATTAAAGACTATGAATAATTTCTTTTTTTTTCTTTTATAAAAATGGAGCATTTGGTTTATTTTTCATTGACTCAGCCAGTTAATTATTAAATTCTGCTTGTGTATAACTTCAAACATATTGGCTTTTTGTAAGAATCCCTAAGTTGGCTAGAAATCTGCTTTGCACATTCTAAAATAGCTGCATGTTGGAGGAAAATAGCAACTTTTTGATTGCAAGAGACTGGACTTGCTGGTGTGAAACCCTGCTGTGATCTTCAAGGGGAGTACAAAAGGTCACAGCTTCATACTGGAACTCAGCTGCTCACATTATTTCCAAGTGTGTGTGTGTGTGTGTGCGTGTGTGTGTGCGTGCGTGTGTGTGACTGTTTTCACTTTTCTCTACCACCTGCTTCCTGTCTTAATCTCATGTAATTGTAGAGTCAGATGACCTGTGTTCAAGGTGACACTGACATACAGATTCTGATCACACATAAACCAGGTTTTAGGATTCTGACCACTTATTATGTAAAGAAAAAGTTTTTCAGAAAAACAAAATGTCACGACTTGTTATATTAGTGCATATGAAAACAAGTTAAAGTGAATATGTGAATCTAAGCCGACCTATTTATTTGTTTAGAGGCGTTTTCAAGCCTACACTGTTTGATAAAGGGCAGACTACATAACCTTTGATTTGCTTATTCAAGATGGAGTTCTCAGATCTGAAATAAGAAGCCAGCGTAGGCATGAATGCATGCACGTCTCATCGAGGCAGCTCCTCCAGCTGGAATGAGTCCAGTCATTTTTGGCATCTAGTCTGTGTGACTATGGGCGTGTGTTGGTCAATAAACCGTGGTTCAGATGAGTTGTGTAGTTTGTACACTCTAACATCAATACGTAAACACTCAGACAAATCAAAGTTCTTAAGTGTGGCTGGATAAACACAGCAACTCTGAGATTTTTAGACTTGAACCGTCTACGCCTTGTCCGTGTCCAGCTGAATCAGACCCAGGTTTATTTATTTACCCCCCAGTACAACTGATTTGCTCCATAAATGTGTGGAAGATGTGATTTGGTTCCAGTCATAGATGACCCCAGAAACTGTCTGTCTGCTTGTAATAAAAAAAAACATAAACTCACTTTGACCCAACTGTAAGATGTTAAAAAAAAACAACTGTCTGCTGCCATTTGTATGATTACAGGCAGGAATGCGTCATGCATGTCAGATAATAGTTACAGGAAACCTCCCGCTGGTCTGAGGGTTGGTAAATAATGCTTTAGTGGACAGCCCTGATCAAAGTTAAAGCTGGATTTAAAAAAAAAAATATATATATAATAATAATAATAATAAACAATAATGATAATAATAATAAGTAGTGCCTGGCACAACAAACCCCACCCCTCACACATATTGTAGTTTATTTTGGCATCGATCCAGCTGATGTCATCATGTCTATGCGTCAAAATTAAAGAACAGATTTAGGCATCATCAGGGTAAGCCAAACAAGGAAATGGTTTCAGTCATGTGTGAAGTCAGAAGAAATGAAGCTTGTATTACAAATTTTCATTTCATGGAGTGATTGGATGGATCTGTGGACTGTGTTCGTTCTTCAGACTGAAATAAAACAAACAAACAAACAAACAAACAAACAAACAAACAAAAGACCTCCCCGACACATGCATCAGTCTGTATGACCCTTGGTACATACTGTAAATTGACTGAATGTTGCAGATACATCATAACCTAACACTTGCCTGTGAACATGTATTGTCAATAGAAACAACTTTTCAAGTCATAGGAGTCTGTTTTCTAACCCTAACCTTAACCTGGTGACATAACACACACTGAATATGTTCACATTGAAGAGACGAGCTTTCTGAACAGACTCCATCCGTTTAGAAGGATTCATCCAAGAACACATGGACTCACCTCATCTATGTCCATGTCTTCAGGGTTCTCCCATTTCCTCTGAGAAGCTGCAGTGACAGGGACGACCACTATATAGTACCACCTGTGTCAAACACACACACACACACACACACACACAAAACTACATGAATCCTCCAAAATGCAATAGCTACACACCATTTTAATGCACAAAATGTACTCTGCTTTTCAGTTTTACTTGTTAATAGACAGGAGTTTTCTTATTGTTTATTCTGAACTTTTTTTATTTTGATGTCCCCTCTTCCCTTCTTCTGAACACCAGTGGGATGTAAAGTTCAGCCCTGGGATTCATGTGTACTCAGACTTTAATTTACAACATGATGAAAAAGGTCTGGACCAGGCATTCAAATATAGATTGTATTAGTTTTTCCCCCTTCAGCCCCTCCTGTCGCACTACAGCTTCAAGTAATGTACGATTTCTTCAGAGAAACAAACTCTTGAAACACAATTAAGTCCAAGTAATTTGCAGTGCCTGTCCTCTTGACCGAGCTGGGTAATAATAAAAAATAACCTTCTAACTGCAGCCTTTACATTGGGATTCTCTGGGCTGATTAATTGTGGTTTTAAAACTCAACTCTTAAATAAATTGCTTTCTGGTACCAGGAGAGAGACGTGGTGCTGCATTGGGGTTATTATGGTCATGTGGTTTTGGGGTGGTGGCATGTTGGGCAAGATGTTTTCAAGACTCTGACCTCAAGGAACTCTTTGCTGTCCTGAATAATTGGTTGGGAGAGACAAGAAATAGATGAAGAAATAGGACTGCAAAAATGCCTCTACATAAGCTCTCTACACTTAGACTTTGCATGACGTGTTCTTAAGTCTTCGAACTGCTCTTATACTGCGGTAAAAACAACAAAGGGGGTTTATGATATAACAAGATTTCTCTAAGGTACAATGGTGAAAAAAGTACTCAAGGTCTTAGAAGTAATTATCCAAAAAACACCATCATTAGAACTTTATTAAAGTAAGAATTCAGAAGTCAGGAGTCATTTTGTAGAGATAAACCTTCGGGCGGTTATGACCAACTGTACAGTTTATCTCAGGCAGGTAGCTGTAAAAATGACTTTTATGACTTTTTTGTTACTGCTGTGGTTCACACTCATGGACATTACAGAAGAGCGATGGAGGAGTTCCTGTATGAGATTAAACTGATATGTGCAGAGGTGAGAAGAAAGAGGATGAAGACAGAAACTGAGATCAGACATTACATTAACACGTTTTTGTTGATCTAATCGTAAGTGGCCAAGTGTAGGTGTGATGCTGTTATTTACCATCAGTTCATTAAATGGATGCCTGAGAAACATCACCTTTCACTCCTCATGTTTACAGTGGCCACATAAGACCAACTAAGAAACATAACTTTACCAAGTGGTGCCAGGTACAACAAACCCCGCCCCTCGCAAGTATTGTCGCTTATTTTGGCATTGATCCAGCTGATGTCATCATGTCTATGCATGTGTTGATGTTAGCATATCAACTGCACCTATATATGTGCCAAGTTTAAAATAAATTGAAACAAAATTTATGTTTTTATAGACATTTGAAATTTCGCCCATTTAAAGTAAATGGGGGAAAAAAAATATTTAAAAAATGAATACAAAATTTGAACTTGGACCTACTTTTACCAGAACCTATTTTGGGTCACTGGCAATCTAATAACTCAATTTAGTATGAATTCAAAAAATAGTTTTGCTGCTACAGACATTTGAAATTTCACCCATTTAAAGTAAATGGGGAAAAAAAAAAATTAAAAATTCATAAAAAATTTTAACTTTGACCTACTGTTCCCAAAATGTAATCAGATCTATTCTGGGTCACTGGCAATCTATAAACCCAATTTGGAATGAATTCAACCAATAGTTTTGCTACTCGAGTGTTTACAAACAAACAAACAAACAAACTGAACCAAAACAACACCCCTTGCCTCCCCTTCAAGGGCAGGGCAAAAATATCCAGAGCTAATATACGTATACAGTACTGTACAGAAGTCTTGGACCACCCTTTAGCGATGGTGTTTTTACATGAATGTAATGAGCATAATATCTATTTCTTAGTCTCTTTATTAAAATACAATGAGGAAATAGAGGAGAATATTGTGCACAGTATTAAAAACTCACAAAAAAATATAAACGACATGGGCTCTACAGGAAACAGTGAGTATTTAGTGTGATCTCAGTTCTGATCATAAAAAAATTGCCCAAACAATAAGAAATGTTGGACACATGTTAAATGAAATCTGGTGTAAATCATTAAATTAGTTCAGTAAATACCATAATGTCTGTGCAGAAGAAAAAAGAAGATCACACTAAATACTGAATACTTCAGTTTCTTTCATTCTTAAAGTCTTGTTTTTAATGCTGTTCTATATTTCAGTTGTGTCTTTGTTACAGAGACTGACAAATGTATATGTGTGTTATAACACACTGTGATACTTATGCTAAACAGCCTAAACCTTTAGCACATTACTGTACTGTATAGGCTGTTTACAGTATTGAGATGTGGGCAAACACACCCATAATATCCTGCAGTGCTGGTGTGTATTCCTTTTATCGTCACATCAGGATACATTAGTGTTAAAGCTTCAAAATGTATGGGGTCCAAAATGTACCAGACTACATCAGCAAAATGACTGAGCAATTGGATCACAGTGTGTCATGATTTGATTACCCAAGATGCACTCTATCAGGGCCACT
Source organism: Sphaeramia orbicularis (assembly GCF_902148855.1). Taxonomy (NCBI): domain Eukaryota; kingdom Metazoa; phylum Chordata; class Actinopteri; order Kurtiformes; family Apogonidae; genus Sphaeramia; species Sphaeramia orbicularis. The sequence continues at coordinate 29,986,473 of NC_043960.1, read as the reverse complement.
GACTGCTCAGACCACAGTCTCTTTGTAAATATGTCCAGGGCCACTGTCACTGTCCTCCAAATCACTGTCAAATGGATTTGAAGCAAACTTTTGAAATTTTGCAAGAAAGAAAACAACAGAAAATAAAAAACAAACAAACCAGAATTTCCTAATTTCTGTACTGCAGCTTTAACCATGAAAGACCCAAACAGCCACCAGTGCCCAAAAACATCTACTGATCTAAAATGTTTAATAAGTTGTATCATTAATCCTAGTAATAGATGTCAATAATTCAGGTAAAATACAGTGCCTCAACTTTCCAGCAGCATCAGATATGACACATTTAGACCTTCAGAGGCTCTACAGTGAATGTGGAAACAGAATAATAATATAACAACAATAAAGTTTTCTGCAATAAAAGCCATTTAATTTGATGAATTCCAGTGGTTGCAGGCACTTGTTTTTCTGTTCAGTTAAGGACATATTTTGCCTAAATAGTCACTTTTTCCTCAGTTTTCACTGTTTTTTAGAAAATCTTTTTCTCAACCACCTGGGCGGTGCCTCCTTCAGGTTTGGGTCCTCTGCAGGAGGACCCTCTTTCCTGTACCTAGGACTCATCTAGATACACTGAGCTCTTCTCTGCTCCTCCTCCTCCTCCATTACCTCCTCTCTGCTCCTCTTTCTCCCTGACTTTTTCTCTCCTAATTCTCTCTTCTGTTTATGCCCCAGGGAATACATGTTACTGACCTGACTTCTTCCCTGGAGTCTCTGTGCTTTATCGCCTCACAGGTTTTCCCAGGATCATCACAGGTTTTCCTTGGATCTTCACAGCTTTCCTTGGATCATCTCTGGACCTGCTGCTGTGGTCCTGCCTCTCTCCTCCTTCATCGTCATCACTCACTTATCCATATAGTTATGATAGTGTTTATTGTACAGTTCCACAGATGTTCTAGTTCAGTTATCTGTGCATCAGCTGCATCCATGTATCTCCCCCTACCTCCCCCTCTCCCCCAGTCTCCCTCTATCTCTATCGCTCTCTCTTTTTCTCCTCCTTTACTCTCTCTCTTTAACCCCAACTGGTCAAGGCAGACGTCCATCCTTCAGGAGTCTGGGTCTGCTCCAGGTTTCTGCCTGTTAGAGGGACATTTTTCCTCGCCACTATCACCACTCACAAGTGTTTGCTCCTGGAGGATTCTGTTGGGTTTCTGTAAATTGGCTTAGAGTCTGGTTCTGACCAACTCTATATGTAAAGTGTCATGAGATAACTTTTGTTATGATTTGGCGCTATATAAATAAAATTTGATTTGATTTGATTTGACTGCACTCTTTTGGACTCAGATCTCTGATGTTGTTCCTGGTATCTGCTGGAGCCATCCTCTCAGCTTAGGGGTCACTGCCCCTAGTGCCCCCATCACGACAGGTAAGTAAAGCTTTATTTATATAGCACTTTTTAAAACATGTTACAAAGTGCTTCACATAAAGGGGAGATAGATCAAATCAAATCAAATCAAATCAAATTTTAAGCAAATTTACAGAAACCCAACAGAATCCTCCAGGAGCAAACACTTATGACTGGTGACAGTGGTGAGGAAGAACTTCCCTTTAACAGCAGAAACGTAGAGCAGACCCAGACTCCTGAAGGATGGCCGTCTGCCTTGGCCAGTTGGGGTTAGAGCGAGAAAGTAAAGGAGGAGAAAAGAGAGAGCGATAGAGATAGAGAGAGACTGGGGGAGAGGGGGGAGGTAGGGGGAGACACATGCACAGATAACTGAACTAGAACATGTATAGAACAGTATAATAAACACTATCGTAACTATATGGATAAGTAAGTGATGACAATAAAGGTGGAGAGAGGCAGGACCACAGCAGCAGTTCCAGAGATGATCTTAGGAAAACCTGTGAAGATCCAGGGAAAAACCAGTGATGATCCTGGGAAAACCTGTGAGGTGATAAAGCACAGAGACTCCAGGGAAGAAGTCAAGTCAGTAACATGAATTCACTGGGACGTAAATAGAAGAGATTTAATGAAACGCTTGTTTATAAAAGGGAGGTTTTAAGAGTCGCTTGAAGGTACCACTGTTGCCCTCACACCTCCTCTTTCAGCCTTTGGTATTTCTCATGTTCTGTCTTTCTGATGTTGCTATCACTTGGGATTGCTACATCTATCACTACCACTGTCTTCTGGTGTTTATTGACCGCCACTATGTCAGGTTGATTGGCCATCACCATCTTGTTGGTCTGGATCTAGAAGTCTTACAAGATCTTGGCCAAATATATGTAATAAATATAAATTCATTCTGAGCTTTTATGAACATGAAGATGATGAGTAAATTAAATATAGGAAAATACCTGATTTAAAAACATGAAGGGGATAGTATTAGAATAAATGGTAATAAATTATATAGGACTGGTTGTATGGAGAGAAATATGTATTTGCCACTATGTCTCTACAAAAATAATTCTAGGTCTTAAATAGTAAATACAGCAAGTGGCTCTTTTCGACCCAATACCAGCAGCAGACAGGGTTAGTGATGAACTGGTGAACATGGAAACATTATAGAGGAGCTATGGAAGACTGACTGTATTGAGTTAAACTAACACGTGCATAGATGAGACCGAGAAAAGACAAAGGCATGACTCATTCATATGTGTTAAAGGGCGGTGTCTCCTTAGACAGACCTCACGGCAGCTCCTGTAGGGACTTTGGGCAGACTGACGGTCACCTTCCCACCCTCCTCCAGGCCGTGTTGGTACCGGGCCGGTTTGGTTTTCAGCAGATCTGGGGCGGTCCGGATGGAAACCTGCTGCTGGAGGCCGCCGGCACTGTTCCCACGACTCATCAGCACGAAGGAGTAATCGGTGTCTGGCTGCAGCTGAGTGATCAGCTTCCTCTTCAGGTGGCCTGGAACCTCAACACTCTGCTGGTTGTACAAGATCTGAAGCCAGGAGGCAGACTGGTCTTAGAGCACAGGTGTCAAACATACGGCCCGGGGGCCAAACCTGGCCCGCTAGAGGGTCCAATCTGGCCCCTGGGATGAATTTGTGAAATGCAAAAATTTCACTGAAGAAATTAACAATCAAGGATGTTAAAATCATTTTAATTCAGGTTCCACATACAGACCAATTAGATCTCACTTGGGTCAGACCAGTAAAATACTATCATAATAACCTATAAATAATGACAACTGCAGAGTTCATCTTTGTTTTAGTGTAAAAAAGTAAAATTACATTAAAATGTTTATATTAACAAACTATCCTTTTACAAAAAATGTGAATAACCTGAACAAATATGAACAACCTGAAATGTCTTAAAAGAAGTAAATGCAATTTTACCAATAATTTGCCCGTTATTAAATGTTTCTTGTATTTGTAATCGTAATATAAGTTGTAATTAACTCGTGTAAATGATAAACTGAGGCAGAATACTGTTAAAATTGCATTTGTTTTTCTTAAGACATTTCAAGTTGTTCATGTTATTCAGATTTTTAAGGAAATGTTGTACATGTAAACATCATCATAATGTCCTTTTTCTTTTTTCTCTGTTATTCTTTTACTGGTCCGGCCCACCTTAGATCATACTGAGGTGAATGTGGCCCCTGAACTAAAATGAGTTTGACACCCCTGTCTTAGAGGGTCTCACTGATACACTGATTACATAAACCATACTATACTTTCAATAGAAATAGAAACAGTTTCCTCAGAAAAATACAGCTTCGAATCTAGCCTAAAGAAACATTATCATTCATCACTATCATTTTTCCTTTAAAATATGCATGATAAAAGTTGAATATCAGCGTCATAAAGGTGCACATTAATGAGTTCACCAATCTTCACCAGACTTTGACTTAATATATTCTGACTTTATGAGAAAAGTAAAACTTAGTTGTTGGATATAAATGTGTCCTGTCCATTCAAGCTCAATGGACCACCAAGTTTTTGATATACATATATAAATGTTTTTTTTTTTCTGTTACTTGTATCATTAATACTCACTTGTATTATGTAGTATTTTTCCTGTCATTATGAAGTTTCCAAGTAGCATCCAAGACATTTTGGACAACACCTGAGCCAAATTTATGTCAAATAAATGTGGAGGAAATCACAACAGTTTTCCTTAAATGTACTGATTTTAATTGTGTTTTAATTGTGTCTAATGGTTTTTAGTCTGTCTTGTAGTATTTCAAGATTCTGTCTGTCACAGATGTAAAGTGCGTTACAAATAAAATGTATTATTAGATTTATTATGTACAAAATGGTAAATTCAAAATTTTTTCATTAAAAAAAATGTGAAGATTAAATCTATACACAGTTAAAACAAAAATGCAGTGTCAATATTTCAGAGTCAAGCTAATTTAACCTACAAAGATTATTTTTTAGCTCTATGGAGAGTAAACCAGCTCTAATAGTAGAGTTAAAATTCAGTGTAAAGTTCTGCACAGATGCAGTGTAAAATTCAACTCTACAGAGTGATGATTAGTGCCAGTCTGCCGCATTGCATTATGGGTAGTGGACATTTTACTCATTGTGTTCTATTTTATGAGCATGGGTTCAAGGGAGATTTTGTGTTAATGTTTATTGAAGTTAATGTGTCTGTTTTACAACATTTATTGGCCTTTTTATGTTTATTTATTTATTTATTTTATTAATGTGACACCATTAGTCAAACCTGTGGGCAGAACAATGCCTCAACTGATTGTCGCGGTGAACTAGTTATTACTAAGGGGGACTTTGTTCTATCAAAGTAAAAGCATTCTCTAGAGTGATTGAAACCCATGGAGCCATTATTCTCCCTTCAAATTGTAAGTGTAACAATAACACACTTAATCTACCAATACACACTGAAGAGCTACTTCAATAAATTTCTGAAAATCATCTCACAACCCCCACCCTGGGGACCCCTGCAATTCTACCATGTTTCAATATCAGAGTAGGGTGCAAACTTATGAAGAAAATAACACTGCAGAGAAATAAATATTAACTTATTATAGTGTAATTTTTAAACTAAATTTGGAGTAAAATAACTCTATAAAGTGTAATCATATTACTCTAACAGTATGAAAATGCCACAGTGTTAAATATTTTTACACAATTCATTGTTAATTTTGACACTGAATTGAGTAGAACTAACTCTGAAAATTTGACACTGGCCATAGAGTAAATTTAACTCTATTTTTGAGTGGGACCAAATGTTACACTGGAAAAAATCTAAATCTTACGAAGTGTATTTTTCTCATTTCCAGTCAAAATATCTCATCACACTTAAAATAAGACATAATCACCTAAAGAGTAACTTTTCAGTGAGATATAAGAACTTATTTGTAGACAATAGATCTTGAAATCAAGATAATTTTCACTTGTTACATTGGCCTTTTTTTTTTTTTTTTTGTCTTTTGCTTAATTCAAGATTTTTTTTTGCTAAATTCTAGCAAAAAAATCTGCCAATGGAACACATGAAAATTATCTTAGTAAGATTTCTTGAAATAAGATTTTTAAGCTCTATTGTCTAAAAATAAGTTCTTATCTCTCACTGAAAAGTTACTCTTTATGTCATTAGGTCTTATTTTGAGTGTGATGAGATATTTTGACTAGAAATGTGAAAAATACCCTTGGTAAGATTTTGATTTTTGCAGTGCATCTGAAACAGTTAAATTCAACTCTAAAAGTTAAATTGACACTCTTTTTTTTACTGTATTGTAAAACATAAGATTTTAACAACACTTGTTAAAACTGTTTGAAAACCCTGTCATGAATCAACACTATTCTAATTATCTCGTAGATCATGTGTCTAAAATTCATCCAACCCCTTTCCCTATAACAGCTATTTCTTCTTTTAGTTGCAGGGTGATATTTGTGTAGAGCTGGACAAATATGTGAATTTTGATCCTAAAAGCATCTTAGAAATATATGATAGTTGGCTAGTACCTGCTCTAACTTCAGCTGTTTAGCTTTTTATTGTTATGTGTGACAGCATAACATCCTGTTTTATATTGAAATGTAATGCATCCATTCCCCCCATGCTCCCATCTGTCATGTCCTCATCCAGGATGTTCACATTGCAAGAGGTGGGTTATCTTAAGTGAAATTTATACTGTAAAGTTTCTCGTTCATTTGCAGATTTAACTGAAAGATTGATTCTCTGTTTAATCTGACCACTGCAGCCCAGTCAGGTGAAGAAACAGCTAAAAGACAACACAATAACCTAATCTTGACTCAACCAACAACATGATGAAAATAATGCTAATAAAACAGCAAAGCATCGTTTTTATCTTTAAAAAAATACAGCTATTAACATATTCTGATGTGAAGCTGATAAGACTGAGCGCTACATCATTGTAGAAACTAGATTATAAACAATTAATAAATAAGTGTCATTTTCAAAAACCATAACAGAAGAAATATCAATTTGATAATCTCTAAATAAATGCAGTATTATGAACGCCAAAAAAAGCTACAAAATTGGATTTAATGGAGTTTTATGAGCAAAAACCCTTGGCATCATTTGTCTTCTCTGTCAATTTGAAACTTTTTTTTTTTGCATTCATTCACAACCAAACACTAGAATACTTCCAAATACTAGAAATAGCTCACTATGTCATTTCAAAGTCAAATTTGTCAACTTTTGTATTTAAGAGTGTGACATACAGGGTGGGGAAGCAAAATTTACAATGAACATTTAGTTGTTTTTTCTCAGCAGGCACTACATCAATTGTTTTGAAACCAAACATATATTGATGTCATAATCATACCTAACACTATTATCCATACCTTTTCAGAAACTTTTGCCCATATGAGTAATCAGGAAAGCAAACGTCAAAGAGTGTGTGATTTGCTGAATGCACTTGTCACACCAAAGGAGATTTCAAAAATAGTTGGAGTGTCCATAAAGACTGTTTATAATGGAAAGAAGAGAATGACTATGAGCAAAACTATTACAAGAAAGTCTGGAAGATACTATTAAAGAAGAATGGGAGAAGTTGTCACCCGAATATTTGAGGAACACTTGCGCAAGTTTCAGGAAGCGTGTGAAGGCAGTTATTGAGAAAGAAGGAGGACACATAGAATAAAAACATTTTCTATTATGTCAGTTTTCTTGTGGCAAATAAATTCTCATGACTTTCAATAAACTAATTGGTCATACACTGTCTTTCAATCCCTGCCTCAAAATATTGTAAATTTTGCTTCCCTACCCTGTAGTATGTCTTATATGCACTAGTACAAAAGAATTATTAAAATAATTAATATATAAAAGAAGATTTCTAATAGAATTGTTTACTCTGTGCAGTATTAAAAATCCAAGTAACAGGGAGCAATTGTTAGCTGAGAAATCGACTCATTAACATCAGCAAACAACCACTTCCCAGCAAAGGACAGAATAGTTTTGTTCCATTTCCAGTGAAAACATTCCCATTTGAAGCTTTTAATAACAATTGACAATGAAATTAATAATTTGTAAAGGTTCACTTTGATAGATGTACATGTTTTTGTGTGCTTTAGTAAAAATGTTGTTACAGAGTCTAGTTTTATTCTGTGACATTTATAAAGACTACACTGAGTTTCATACTAATCACTTATCATCACTTTAGTTTTTTTTTTTTTTCCCTCCCCAGTGTGTCTTTTCTCTTCTGCTGCTGTTGTCTCGGTGAAATATGAACCTCATCTTACCTTGAGTGGCACTTGAGATTTGTAGGTTTCTGGCACTTCCCAGGTGAGCAGGACAGAGGTTTTCATCACAGCCTTCACGCCAAATTTCTTAGTGAATGCTGAGGGAAGACCAGAATGAATAAATAACCAACTTTTACTGTTAATATTTATTTTTTACCAAAGCCTTTTCATTTGGATATCATAATTTGATTATTTTGTGGGATCATGTGTTAAGCACTAAGCTGCATTAATCAACACTGATGTTAAGAAAGGATCAGTGTAGCGATGTGTGATGTAAAAGGACTTTACCAGAATATTCTGCACATATATACTTTATATATGAAGCCAGTTTAATTGGATTTAATTCAGTCTGATATAACTCTGTTTGAAGCTAATTGACAGCCTACAATCCACATTCACATGGGGGAAAAAAAATCATCCTGTTTCCCACTGTGAGAACTCCAGTCTACAGTATAAAGCAGAATGTTACACTGAATAATTACCAGGTATAATTGGAGTTTTAGCACCTTCTCTTTTTCTATTTGTGTGCATACTCCCTTTCTCTTGATTGTCCACACATGCTTTCAGTATTCTGTCTCTCTCTTAATCAAAACCAAACAGCTCTAACACTAATCAGGAAGTGAATCATGAAGTGGAGTTATTAATCCATTTAGACAGACTCTCAATGTGACCCTTGGTGTGTTATTTGAATAGAAGCAATATACAGTACAGGTATGCTTAACTACATTTGAAATAAAGTGGTTATCAATAGGATATAAAGAGAAAGCTGGTGGTTAAAGTAGTTAAAATGAAAAGCAGATGACAACTCAGATTTCTATAGGTTTTTCCAAATCCGTCATTATTTGGACAAAATGAACAAAGTAGATCTAGACAGACCACTTAGTGGAATAATGACAATTTTACCGAAATCCTATAAATCATACCCAAACAACAAACTAATATCAAGACTATACACCGAGTTACAAAACATTAGGGCTGAAAATACGGTTTATATCAAAGAAAAATGGGAAAAGGAGGGCAATTTTGAATTGACTATGGAAGAATGGACTAAAATTCAAGAAAATATATGGAAAAGTACATCTTCACTTAGTTGGAGAGAATTTGCATGGAAAAGTGTGATTCGCTTTTTTAAAACACCTGCACAAAAAGGTTTAAATGTAGATACATCATGCTGGAGACAGTGTGGGTGAAAAAAGCTCATCACCATCATATAAAAACGGCTTTAAATTTTGAGAATATGTTCTTAGGTAAACGACCAGGTGGTATAAAAGGATTTTGTAAAACATATCTGTGGAATATCATGTTGACGGCCTGCAAAAAAGTGATCACTAGGAAATGGTTGACAGACAAGACACCTTCACTGGACGAATGGAAGGACCTTGTTAAAGAAATTGCTCAAATGGGAGAACTCACTTTTACACTAAGACTGGACCATGACAAATTCAAGGAATGCTGGAGACCGTGGATAGACTTTATAAATACTTAAAAAGAACATACTTGACCCCCATTGTTCAATTGCTACTCAATTGTTCTCTTTGTTTGTTTGTCTTTTTTGTTTGTTTGTTTTTTGTCTTGTTTTATAAAAAAAAAAAAACAACTACCAATGTATAAAATATGTAAATCTTGCATTGTAAACCAAATAAAAACTTGAATTTAAAAAAAAAAAGAAAAGCAGGAATATCAACTATTCTATATTATAAAGTAAAAATGGGATTTCAGAAGTGGTCACAGCTGAGAACCCATTCCAGAGCGAGAGGCAAAAACCAAAACTCCAAAATGAGGATAATTTGGAAGCATCTATAAGTTGTTATATCACTGATGGCGGCTATGGTTGGCTCCACGAAGCCCTGACTCCCATTGACTTACACTGAACTCTGAGTTTTTAACCTCACACACACTTCCACTGTTGTTCTGGTTAACAGGTTCAACTAAAAAGACAGTAAAATGACTTTGTTACATAGTGAAGATGATGTTTCAGTCAGTAGCTAACCTAGCGTTTAGCATCAGCTTGAACACAGTTATGACCCCTCATGCTCCTTATTCTCCATTCCTTTTGTCCATATATGGTCACTTCTGGCTCCAAATTGAGTAGGTGTGTTTCTTTTATGAACTACGTTTACATTTACTCACATCTTCACTTATTTTAGTATCTTGTCCAGGAGTGTCTCATAAATTCTGTATTTGAGTAATATATTTGGTGTTAAATTCCACTTTTATACTTCTACCTGCAGCTCCACCCACACTGAGCTTTGTAAAAATCATTTGTGTTTTTGTACCTAGAAGATTGGCTGAGATTGTTTGAAGAAATGTTGAAGAAAACTGCACAATATACATCAGGCATGTCCAAAGTCCGGCCCGGGGGCCAATCACGGCCCGCGGTCAGATTTTATATGGCCCACAGCTTGGGTTTTATATTATATTATTTATGGCTCGCTTGGACTGTTGAACCGAGTACATGAATCATAAAAGGTTCAAAATGCAGTTTCTCCTTTCACCTCATGGTGGCAGCACCACTCTAACTCTATCTGGCTCTGTGACCTTACCGTGAACACTTTTTCGCTAATTTCTAACCACGGCGCCTGTAAATAAAAAAACGAAAGTTGACAGTGAGGGCCGCCGCTTCCAGGAGAGATGGGAATTACAATTTTTTTTCACTGAAAATCGAGGCAATTATGTTTGCCTAATTTGTCAAGAGACTGTTGCCTTGTTTAAGGAATTCAATGTAAAGAGACACGAGCAGACAAAACATGCTAACGCATACGACAAGCTAGCAGGGAGTGAGCGCTCCGAAAAAGTGAAGCAAATTCAAGCTGCTTTAAACTCACAACAGTGACTCTTCATGTGAACCTGGGAGTTCAATGAATTCACCACCAAGGCAGGATACCAAGTTGCCAGATTAGTTGCCTCTAACTGCTGGTGTTATGTACTTGTAGATGTGACACAAAATGTTACTTTCTGAATGATTTTGTGAAAGACAAGAGTAAGAGTCATATGTTTTCATCTTAAACGTTAACAGACTTTGCATTACTGAGTAATATATGAGTAATGATTGCTCATATAAGTCATGTTTAAAATGAATGTGGGGTTAAGATTTTTATCAACTTGGAAGTTTAAGATACTCTATACAGTTTGTTCTATGTTATCTGACTCCAGATGTGAAAGGAAGGCAGAATTGTTTTTTTTTTTTCCTTTTTAATTTGTTCACACCTGAGTGGCTTAGATTTGGTTACATTGCCATTTAAAAAAAATGATATTGTGACAATGAAAATAAATTGTTGTAGAACAGCGCATTTATATGTAATTTTTACTGTTTAAAAACTGTCTGAAGGGACTTCTGGCCCCTGGCAATGTCCACATTATCAGATCTGGCCCTCTTGAAAAAAAGTTTGGACACCCCTGATATACACTATATTCATGTAAGGATAAAAACACATTTTTACTCGGAGTATGGCAAATTTAATTGTGCTACGTTTACTTTCATTTAGTGTCCTGTAAAGGCCTGTACATACCCCACAATAACAAAGAAAATTGGTTGTTTTTTCAAAGTGGCAAGAACAAGAACAATGTTTGTTCTGGCCAGGACATTTTATAATTCATGAAAAACTCAAATGCAGAACTCTCAGGAAGTTCTCCACTTTTTTGATTTTCTCAGTCGGACCGAAGCCTTTGTGTATTTAATTTATTTCTGTGTCCTTGACTACGGTACTGATGAAGATCTGGAGTTGGTCCCCAAGTATCTTCAATGCCAGCTCACTGCTCCTCATGTGTGCTATGTCCTGATGCTAATTGCTAATGCTAATGCTTTGTATTGTGTATTTATTAGGATGGGTGAAATGCAGAGATCAAATTTCCCTATGAGGATAATAAAGCGAGTTACCCTTTAGCTTTTTTAACCTAACCCACTTCACATTTCTGACCAATCACCAAATCTCGGACACCTTATGAAAAAAAAAAGTTCTGCCTGGATGATGTGTCCAAAACAAGCTGCAAGAAAAAATTGACACCATTCTTTTCTTGCAGCTGTTGGAGAGAAAACACACTTCTCTTTTCTTGTGGAGTTTGTAATAGTCTTAACGTCTGGGCCTCACCTGGCATGGAGGTGGACATGGTCCTGCTCTGGATGCTGGGACTGATGGGTCCTCCTCCTTTGCTGTTGAAAGCTTGGACTCTGATGTCGTAGGTGGTGTCAGGCTGCAGACCTTGCACGGTCATCTGTGTTTCTGTGGTCGTGTTGGTGCTGTTTTGCTGACTGTTGATATCTCGGTACACCACCACATACTTGATGATCTTCCCGTTCCGCCCGGCCAGAGGCGGGGGATCCCAGGAGAGTTTGGTGGAGGTGGCGGTCAGGCCGACTACGCTCAGATTCTGAGGATAACTACTGGGGATGTCCTCTGGGGTGCTGATCTCCTTCACATACTCCTCCCCGTTGCCCGCTCGGTTTTTGGCACACAGTTTGAAGATGTAGGTGGCTCCTTTGTGGAGGCCTGTGACTGTGAAATGATCGTCCATCTTTCGGAAGTCTTTGATGGTAAAAGCTGCCTCCTCTGCTCTCTTATACTGCAGCTGGTATCCAATATGCTCCCCAACCATCTCTTTAGGAGGCTGCCACTGAATTAGGGCGGTGTTTCCTATGGTGGTGCTGATCATCATCGTAGGCTTGCCAGGGACTGGAAAACCAAAAACATCCTCCTCATTTCTAAGCCTCAAACACTTAATTTCTTGAATACACACTTTGTCAATGTGGGAGTTTGGGCCCTTTCAGTTTCAAGAGGGTCTTATTTGAATTGCATTTCCAATAACAAGGATGTAATTTTCTCTCTGATTGTAGTGCAGCTTCAGATAAATGAGACAAAATGGAGGCTGTTCAAAAACAGTTTATAATTACAAGATTATGGTGACAGTTATCTTAACAATGGAGAACGGCAGGATATTGGCCTTAATCTAACAAAAATGAATGTCATGACGTCCCCCAAAAAAGCATTCAAGCTGCATAATGTGTGGATTTTAAATGCAGGATGAGCTCATCAGATAACAGAGCAAACACAAGGCCAGTTTCCAGTATGGATATTTTCTAAAATAAATAAATAAATAAATAAATAAATAATATCAGCGCCAGCATGTGTGTCATAGTACTGACTACTGGCTGCTGGACTCTTTTTGCCTTCTGTCATAGTCTGTTGTTGCCATATCTGTATTGCATTATGGAATATTTATGCTGGCAGAGTGTCCAGAACTTACTGTAATATTTACCTGGAAATAATATGCAATTAACAAACACATTTTATAGGACATACCCTGACCATAAGGATTACATGTGATTTGTTTTGACTTCTGTTTTTCTGTTGTTTTATCTCTGTTGGTCAGTGTTCATACTATTATATTATGCACAGCAGTTTTTATATCTGGAAAAACTGCGACATGACAAAAAAAATATTGGAGCAACTGGTAACAAACCATACACTGGCAGCTCAGAAGTATATTATTCACAGGCTGTTTGAGTAATTAGGTTATTATGACCCATAGTTATGTCCTGTTGTTTAGCAACATCCAGCAGATGACCACATATTTTCATATTTCATTTGTTACGGTAACCATAGCAACAATCGGGATCTAACATTCTTAATTTTAGCCACAACCATAAACATTTCCCGACCAACCTTTGTGTTGTTTTTATGTGAATGGAATGTATGTGTGAAAATACTTCACATGGTATATTAACACATAAAGACCCAAACACCCACTATTGACCGAAACCATGTACTGATATAAACTGTTTAATACCTGTTGATCCATTAATCCTTTCAATGCAAGTAAATAATTGGTGTAAAATCCAGTTTGTCATCTTTTCATGGTCATCAGATATGACCCATTTGGATGTTCAGAGGCTCCGTAGTGAACGTGGAAACACCATCATCTTCTACAACATTGATTCACCAGTAAAACCACTAGTGGATGGATGCACTTGTTTTTACATTCAGTTACTGATATCTTTACTGGAAAAAGTCACATTTTCTTCAACTTTCTCTGTTTCTGATATAAAACCCCTCAACTTTAACCTGCGGTTTTATGGACATGTAAATGATCAGTGAATTAAATGTAGGAAAATATGTGATTTTCACTGGAAATATGCAAAATGCAAAGGGTAATATTATAATAAATGGTGATAAATTGCTTAAGAGAGATTACATACAGAGAAAAAACTATTTGGGAAGTGCCACAAATGTAGCACTGGGTCTTTATGGGTTAAAGTAGCTAGAACCCACATATATACACTGTAAACACACCTGCTCCTGTCGTGGTGACCACCTTGGCCTTACTACGAGCTCCATCTCCCTTTGTGGTGTAGGCAGCCACAGTCACCGAGTATGTGGTCTCAGGGAGGAGTCCTGTGATGATGGCCTCCTGTGTGGTACAGAGATAGGATGAGGAGGGGGGAGGAGGGGGGAAGAAGAGATAAGAAGAAAGCATTAGAGAGAAATAGAAGCAGACACAGAGAAAAGGCAAAGGTGAAAGTAAAGACAGAGAAAAGGGCAGCGGCGTCCAGGTTCAGACACCCGCCTGAGATGAACTGGCAGCCTGTCAGCCAGCGTACAGTAGGGATTACTGTACCAGGCACTCAGGCACTTTAGACAAGTCAAGCAAACGCAACGTGCATCAGCTTCACATTTCCAACTGTTCCCAAGGCATTTGGGAAGGTCATTGATGTAAACTTGCCATACATTTAGATAACACTTGGTAGTTTCTGTTTCGTGGCTGCACTGAAGAAGGTCTAATTGGATTAAAACTAACAACCACAATAACTTATTTGTTTGTAGTTTTAATTGGGTAAAACATAGATATCAAACCAATTTTAGTTCAGGAGCCACATACAGGCCAAGCAATACTAGTTGGACAAACTACAAACTTTTATTAACCTATCACTATATGATGTTGATGGTATCGTCTGGAAAGTGATTGTAAAACATGTTGTATGTGACATATGTGTATGCAGAGGTGGAGGGTGGTTGGCATGGTGTGGTCAGACATGAAGGCATCTGTCATTGGATATGTGTATGTTTTGTATTAGTCCTTACCTATTCAGGGAGTACAGATGAAAGTGTGCTTTTAGCTGAATCAAATTAAACACAATCTCTTTGAAGTTATTCTTAATGTACATGGTTCCTGTTAAATAAACTAAACTAAGAAAAAGGCTTCATTGAGCTGCAACCTTCAGCTCTTGTTGGCGCGGTTTGCAGCTGAGTGTGAAGCGGCTGAGATGAAGATCAGAACCTCCAAGTCTGAGGTCATGGTCCTCAGTAGAATGGAGCAGAAGATTGACAGACGGATTGGGGTGGCGTCTGCATTGATAATAATAATAATAATAATAATAATAATAATAATAATAATAATAATAATAATGGAATGGATTTATATAGTGCTTTTCTAGACACCCAAAGCGCTTCACATCATTGACCCATTATTCATTCGCTCTCACATTCACACTCTGGTGGTGGTAAACTACATTTGTAGCCACAGCTGCCCTGGGGCAGACTGACAGAAGCGTGGCTGCCAATTTGTGCCTACAGCCCCTCCGACCACCACCAAACATTCATACTGGCACTGGAGGCAGGGAGGGTAAAGTGTCTTGCCCAAGGACACAACGGACTGACTAGGGCAGAGCAGGATTTGAACCGCCAACCCTTCAGTTATTGGACAACCCGCTCTACCACCTGAGCCACAGCTGCTGTTGTGGTGAAGATGGAGCTAAGCTGGAAGGTGAAACTCTTTATTTACCTGTGGTAAACGTTCCAACCCTCACCTATGGCCATGAGCTTTGGGTAATGACTGAAGGAATAAGGTCACGAGTACAAGTGGCCGAAATACAAAAAAAACAACAAAAAAACAAAAAAACAAGCGACCAAAATTTGTTTCCTTCCCCAGGTGTCTGGCTCAGCCTTAGAGATAGAGTGAGGAACTCAGACATCTGGGAGGGACACAGAGTAGAGCCACTGCTCCTCCACATCGAGAGGAGCCAGTTGAGGTGGTTCGAGCATCTAATAAGGATGCCTCCTGGACGCCTCCCTGGGGAGGTGTTTTGGGTGTGTCCAACCCTGAGTAGACCTCTGGGCTGACCCAGGACATGTGGGGGAATTATATCTCTCAGCTGGCCTGGGAACACCTCGGGATTCACCCGGAAGAGCAGGTGGAAGCAGCTGAGGAGAGGGCTGTCTGGCCTCCTCTGCTGAGGCTGCTGCCCCCGTGACCCGGACCCAGACAAGCAGAGGATGACAAGTACAAGTACAAGTAAGATAAGTCTAAGAAAAATGCTACTTTCTAAGATTGCCATGGTGTAAATAGACTTATACAGGAACATAATGACCTGGTTCTGTAATGATTCTAAGACATGGAAAAGAAAACAAGGGTAAAGATGCAGATGAACTGACACCAGACCAGGCCTTGGTCCAGGCTCATGTTGGCGGAGAGCAGGTATTATACACAAAAAATGGAATACAGCACCTATATCTATCAATTATAAAAACTTAGTTTCCTTTTTACAATGAGGTTCTTCAGAAAAAGTGTGCAGATGTTTTTCATGCAGAGTACTACAAAGCTGCATGAAGTACGTAAAAAATCTGATATTTACTGTATGAAATGAAGACTGAAAACATAATACACTAATGGTCCTTTAATGTCACCTTTAGATGTACTTTTTTGTTTCTAGTTGTTTTTAAAATCCAATGTTCTTCATTCACAGGCTGCATAATATTAAGAAAATAGTTGTGTGTCATTGACTTAAATAAAACATTTTTTCTCTATTAACTTTGAAAACTAAACATTCCCTTTGTGTTTTGACCACACAAAAGAAAACCCTGATGACACTGTTTATCACAAACATCTGATGACTGATAACACAGATTACTTCATAACCAGGGCTGTTTATTATTTTGTATGTATTGCTACTTATTCACATAATACAGACATATTTTCTGTGTGACAGCATGATGCCAAAACCAAAAAGCAAATAATAAACCTCATGTCTCTCCTCAGGAAAACGTCTACCCACACAAAGCATAGAAACACTAGTTCATACATGCTCCTCGCCTGTTCCAAATGGATCATTAATATGTGACATGTACAATTTCTTGACTGCTGGGAGTCCATTAAAAGCTGGGAAAAGGCCTTTCTCCTCTCAGAAGGTGGAGGATTTTTTTCTGGTACTTTTCTGCAAGTGATGAGAAGAGATGAGCAGCAGAGATGAAGCAGCTTGTGATGACAGAAAAATGACAGTGCGATGGTGGTGGAGGTGTGGTTTTATATATATGTGTGTGTGTGTGTGTGTGTGTGTGTGTGTGTGTGTGTGTGTGCATGGGGGGGGTACAATTCCAGCAGAGAACACCCAGCGGGTTTTATTTGCCCCATTAGACTGGCGCCTCCGCCTACAACTTGCAGCACTGTGGAGACAACAGTGCAAATAAGCCCTTCAACAGTAGCCCGGGGTTTCAGAAACAACCAAAGTTCTAATTATTATTTTAAGGCCAGCAATTTCATATCTATCACAGCATGTTCAAAAGG
The DNA here is from genome assembly GCF_902148855.1 of Sphaeramia orbicularis. NCBI lineage: Eukaryota > Metazoa > Chordata > Actinopteri > Kurtiformes > Apogonidae > Sphaeramia > Sphaeramia orbicularis. Next base: position 29,969,277 of record NC_043960.1, on the reverse strand, counting down.
TTCCTCTTGAGCTAATTTCAGAGCAGATATGTGCAGAGCAGAACTCAGCTGGGGCTTAAAGAGTTAAGATGTTTCCCTTCTTCCTGTCTTCTCTGCAGGGCAAAGAAGGTGAAAGATAAGAGGGGAATGTGACTCATGTGAAGTGACTGAAGTCCTCTAAAAGCCTCATTATTTGAGTCTGGTGGTGTTCCTTTTCACTTTTGTTGCCAGAGACGTTCTTAGATTTGGAAAAAGAGGGGGGAAAAATCTAATTAGGCTTTCATCTGGCTTTTTGAAATGCAGAGCTTGCAGGAGTTTGTCAGGATGGATTCCCAAAGACTGAGCATTCTTTTTATAAAAAGGCGGGTTGCAGCTCTCCTCTGAGCGGGAAGTCCGGTTTTGCACCAGCCAGTCAATCAGCAGAGACTTCCTGTGTGTCAAACATCAAATGTAGAGTGTCCTCCACCTCTCCTCTGTTTCACCAGGGGGGCTTCCACTAATACTGGGAACAACTCCACGACAAAAGCTCATTAGCAGTTACCATACTGTGCTGATTCATTCCCACTGAGAGTAAAAGTACAGACGGGGCATTTTAGGGAGTTTTTAATAAATACATGAGACCGAGTTTCACCTACAGTCCAGTCAGCATGGCTCTCTAAATAGTGACGTCTTATCTGTCAGCCATTATGGGCACAAAATCTTGTCATTAACCTTTAACCCTTTCATGCACGAATTATGACAACCTTAGTCAAGATTTTTTTCTTCAGTGTTTAGCCATAAAAAAAAACAATGTGATCAAGTTTTTTTTTTCCTATGGAGTTACAAAAATATCCATGCATTTAATTTTTGAAGTAAAGAAACATATGTTTAAAACCCAATATCAGAGAGTGATATGAAAACAATGAAATAAAAACATTTTTAATGCTGCTAATCTGATGTCTTCTCACATTTCAACATATTCTAATGCTAGTAATTACTCACTTCATGGAGATAATATGCAAAAAAAAAAACCTTCTTGTCTAACAAATAACAATTGATTTACACTCAAACATGTTAGTGCAGATCAGGTTTATCAAGAACAGTAAAGTTACAATAATAATCTGAATTACAGTGTATGGGATGGTGCATAAGCGTCCACTGTGTTGGCTGATATGGAACTAAAACAACAAAACCCATTAATATACAAGAGAACAGCTGGAGAAGAACTGTCCACTGGAGTGGACAGTGCATGAAAGGGATAACAACTAATTTTAAGGCATTTTTTATTTATTTGATGAAGACCGTGAAAAGTGATGGAAATGTGAGCGGTCGAGGAAAAGCATTCATGCCCTTTCTTCACCCTCCCCTATACATACAGTATCTGTGTAAATGGGAACGATGCGGTGGCAAAGTGGTTAGCACTTCTACCTCACATTTAGATGATCCTGGGTTGAGTTTATCTGTTTTCTCCAAATCACATGGGATTCCTCTGGGTCCATTAAAATCAGGGACATATACATTCATTTGCCCTTGACCACAGTGCTGATGAAGATCTGGAGTTAGTCACTGAGCACCTTCAATGCCAGCTCACTGCTCCTAATATGCTAAGTACTAATGCTAATACAAATGCAAGGTACTGTGTGTAAGAAACTGAAGTTTCCTATGAGGATAATAAAGGGAGTTGACCTTCAACCTTAACCCCTAAAAATGTATTTATTTTTATTTATTTATTTTTTTGGTCAACTTTACTCCAGGAGTTGATGATATACACATTGATGCTGGATACTATGTGCCATTAAAAAAAGTAGGAAAAAAAAAAAAAAAAAAAAAGATTACAGAGAGATTATGTAGAGAAATGAGTCACTTTTACATTGGACAAAACTTTACTGATATTTACTAAATGTCGAAAAAACAGAAGTGCGTAATGTCAGTTTTTCCATTAAATTACAAATGCGATGATTTGTTTATTTATAATCGCAAGACGACACGAGAAGTCATTCCATAAACATGGCAACGAATGTAAATATCGTGTTGATTTACAGATATATTCATTATTATTATACATTACCCGTCTATGCCATACTAAATTCAAAAATGATTTGGTTTCCTGGTGTGTCCACACATACCGCACCATGTTTCTTTTAAAACTTTTTTCTTCGCTTGATGTAACATCCATCAACATCCTTTTTTTTTTTTTTTTTTTTTTTAAATTCATGACTCTAGTTGTGGAAGAAGGTCTTTCCATTGCAGTTTTGCGTGATATACCAATTGTTCTACGCCCGAAAAAACACCTCATGCCTGCGCAAAAACTTTTAATCGAAAAATGAGAGTTTTGGCAAAATTATCATTTTCCATTAGACAAGTTTTTATGCACAAGTTATATTCACGAAATTTGAGGGTCGATGGAAAAGCAACTGTTGTGGGCACAACATGGAAGATTCTGTTCTTATTTTAAGTGATTCTAAACTAATAAAAACATAAATATGGATATTGTAGTCCATCTCTTCAAACAGACCAGCCTAAATTTTACATATTGAATCTTTAAAGAGTTATTAACCTAAAAACCATAACAAATTACTTGTATAGTATCATTATAGTAAGCAGTTTTATTTTACTTTAGTTTGTAGGTGCTGAACACTTATAAATGACCACTGTCTATTACTGCAGTGAATGGTAACTATGACCCCCTAACATTAATTTAACCCTGACCATATTTTCCATATTTCCCTTACCATACCTAAAAAAACATATCCAAAGTAAATGAAGAATTACATCACAATAATAAGGTTCATATGGATATTCTTGGTGTCTATGGACATTTAGAGACCTCACAGAATCTATTCCCATTGTCTAAAATATGGTATCTATTACTATGCCTGAGTAAACTGTAACAAACTAAAAGAGAAATTAGAATTTTTTATCCTCGCCTGTTTTTTTCGGCTGGATTGATGATGATATGCATAAATTAATTGTTCATGTTGGAGATGTTTAATAGCGTATATTTCACCCCACAAAGATTAAAAATCATGTTTGAACATTAAAGTTTGCACTAAAATACACTTTTAATGTACTTTTATTAACATTAGGGTCTAAACTTTGAGCAAAAGTTGAAAAAAACATCCATTGTCCTGATTTATTATATTTTTATAGTAGATGAATATTAATATAATTTTTTAGCCCTAATATAATTTTTTATAAGGGGTTTTTAAACACAAAATATGTAATACTTGTCCTAAAGGATCTATACTGGTAATAATAATAGCAATAACCATACATTCATTCATCTTCTGAACCGCTTCATTCTTGAGAGGGTCATGGGGGCGCTGGAGCCTATCCCAGCTACCTATGGGTGAAGGCAGAGTTCACCCTGAATGTGTCACCAATTCATTGCAGCACTGACATGTAGAGATGAAAAAAACAATCACACTTACATTCACACTTATGGGCAACTTAAATTAGCCAATGAACCTATCAGTGCAGGTCTTTGGATGGTGGGAGGAAGCCGGCGTACCAGGAGAGAACCCACGCAGAGGGAGGACAATATAATAATAATAATCATCATCATCATCAACATCATCATGATTTTTTTAACCACCATTTCCAATGTAAATCCATCTGACATGAAATTAATCATATTTACTAGGCCTGTAACGGTACACAAAATTTTCGGTTCGGTACGTTTTCGGTTTTCAAAGCCACGGTTATTTTTTTTTTTCGGTTTGGTACGGGAAGAAAGAAATTCATTCATTCATTCATTTTCTGAACCCGCTTTATCCTCACTAGGGTCACGGGGGTCGCTTGGAGCCTATCCCAGCTACATAGGGGCGAAGGCGGGGTACACCCCGGACAAGTCGCCAGTTCATCGCAGGGCTGACATACAAAGACAAACAATCACTCTCACATTCACACCTATGGGCAATTTAGATTAACCAATTAACCTATTAGTGCATGTTTTTGGATTGTGGGAGGAAGCCGGAGTACCCGGAGAGAACCCACACAGACACGGGGAGAACATGCAAACTCCACACAGAAAGGTCCCACCCCCTGTCGACTGGTGTTGGAATCGAACCCAGGACCTTCTTGCTGTGAGGCACGAGTGTTAACCACTGCACCACCGTGTCGCCTGGGGAAGAAAGAAAACCCCTCAAAATGTCTATTAATGCATATATGAATTTTTTAAACATTTTTCCCCCCAATTTTTGGAGACAATAGAAAATAGAAAAACAGGAATAATATAATTCTGCTGCTACAAATCAAATAGAAAATAAAATAAATTATTAATATTACTAAATGTATTTTAAACATTAGTATTGCACTTTTCCCTGAAAGATAGTTTCGAACAAACAAGAAAAATCTAATCACAGTTCTGTCAGTTCACATTCTGCATAAAAATAACAAAAAAATTCCACATGAAGTGCAACATTAACAAGAGGGTAAACTGGTATTCTGTTTAAACAACCTGAAGAGAAACACTGACAACACAATGAACCAAATTATTTATTTTAGGACAGAGAACAAACTATTTAGGACACTGTGTGTATTTGTGTGTGCCTGTGTGCATGGGGGATTTTTTTTTTTTTTGTCGGAGCCGGGGGGTAGGGGGGGCGCTCAGTTATATACCTGGGGGTGGGGTCCATAACTAACGTAACGAACACTGTTGTGAAACGAAAGTGAAACTTTACATACTTTCAACGTTCTATTTATTCCTCTATTATACAGCATACGTGACAGACAGACAGACAGACAGAGCAGGTGCAAGTGTTTTAGAACTACCGTAGTTCCTAGGGGCCAAACAACGTCCGTCTTATTAACGTCTCTTTCCTCGTTGTTGTCTTTCACCTGAACCTGAACTGATCCAAACTGGACTGAACTGACGGTGGAGGGTCTTCAGTCTCTTCCTTCCAGGTTCACATCATATTTCTTGTTTTTTTTAACCTTATATCAACTGCTATTTCATATTTTGGGTCAATGTGTGCGTCCTTCCATATGTCCGTGTGAAACTTGCGTGGATTTAAAGTTCCGCATCGAACGACGTCCTTCGTTCCTTTTTCTTTTTCTCATCATACAGTGCCATTTCGGTACAGCTGTGTACTGAACTGCACAGGTGTGTACCAAAACGGTTCGGTTCGGTACGTGTGCCGTTACAGGCCTAATATTTACTGATTAAGCCTTACCCACATCATGTTTAGTGACATGTATTCATTTCATTCTCCAAACTAGCTGAAAGGAATGTTAGTATTGCACAGTCCCTAGAAACACTTTAAATGTTGGCAGACTTGTAGACTGTAGAGAGAACCCATCCGGAAAAAACAAGAAGTGACTGAACTGCCAATAAACATCCAGTGGAGTGCTAAAAAAACGATGTAAGTGTACTATATATGAATTGAATCTGACACTATAAACTGTTTAAAGGACTACCAGACCTGAAATTTTCGACACAGTGACACCACCCATGCTGAGTCTGTCTTGGTTACTATCTGACAGCATCAGTACCAGACTTCCACGCTCCCTTGCTTCTCTTAAAAACACTATAGATGTCTTGAAATGTCTTCAGTCATCGCTTAAAAGAGGATATCGCTAATTCTAATTTGAGGGATTCCTTTCTGTTCATTCTCCATTAGTTCTGCCCAATTATCTTCACTCTGTTTATCTCATCCCAGTGATGTAACTTGTAACACGTAGAGGATGTGGTACTTTATAAGTAAGACGAACTAGAATCACCTCTTCTACTACCAAAAATACCTACTCAAAGATACGTCACTTGAAAGTCACAGCAGTGGCAGGAAGTGCAGAGACAACAAACAGTACTTTTAGAGTCTGAAAGTGAACAGGTTTTATTATCACTTGGACAGATAAGTTGTATATCTGAATCCTCTCCTTCTGCTCCAACTCATACATATCAGCACAAGTGACTATGATGCATTCAATGTCAGAGCTTTTTGTAGGACTTCTCTCATCCTCAGCAGCTATTTAAAGACCACATGGTGAAACAACTACAGGAGCTAAGTTCTCAAGGATATTGCCACATCCATACGAAGTATAGCTGCAAACAACAGACCCAGATTTCCAGGGACTTGTTTCATTAGATAAGATTAGATTAAACTTTGTCAATACACATGTACAAGGTAATGAAATGTTGTTTAGCATCTAACCTGAAGTGCAATCAGTCGACAGTATGCACAAAAATATAGGATAGATTATGATGTAGTATAAATACACTATATGAATTATTATATACAGATTAATAAACATAGTAGTATATGGTATTGAAGGGGTAGAGACATAATACGGGTGAGGTCAAGGGTGTCATGGATGGACAGCCCACTACTTTTTCGTTCATAACTTTTGAACCAGACAAGTTTAGGACAAATATTACACATAATTGGAAAGGTCTAAATGCCATTTTAAACATACTCAAAGAGCAACATTTTGTTTCAAATATTTTAAAATGAAAAATATCAAAAACTACTGCGTCACAGATGGACAAGAATTTCATCCTAAAATGTATTTAGTGTATACCTTAAACCCTCTATTTAATAACCTAGTAATTGGTTAGAGCAAAAAATATTTGATCATACCTAAACAGCAAGAGTTTTGAAAAATGGCAGCGTCACGGATGGACAACAAAAGTAAATATCAAATTAAACATTTTTTTATTTCATTCATCAATATCATATCCTTTTTTTCCCTTTTTTTTTTTTTTTTTTTTTTTTTTTTTTAATATTTACAACATACAAAAAATATTAACCCTTTCATGCATGAACTGTGAGAACCTGAGTCAAGATTTATTTTTTGAGTGTTTTTATTCCTCGTTAGCCATGAAAAAACAATATGATTGAGGTTTTTTTTTTTTTCTATGGGGTTACAAAAATATCCATGCATTTAATTTTTGAAGTAAAGAAACACGTGTTTAAAACCCAATATCAGAGAGTGATATGAAAACAATGAAATAAAAACATTTTTAATGCCGCTAATCTGATGTCTTCTCACATTTTAACATACTCTAATGCTAGTAATTACTCACTTCATGGAGATAATATGCAAAAAAAACCCTTTTGTCTAACAAATAACAATTGATTTCCACTCAAACGTGTCACTGCAGATCAGGTTTATCAAGAACAGCACAGTTACAGTAATAGTGTGAATGTCAGTGTATGGGATGATGCATAAGTGTCCACTGTGTTGGCTGATATGGAAATAAAACAACAAAACCCATTAATATACAAGAGAACAGCTGCAGAATAACTGTCCACTGTAGTGACCTACGCATGAAAGGGTTAATATTATATTCAAATGTACTTTGCATAGATATATGCAGTTATTAATTTTATACACTGTGTGTTTAGAATATGACATAAATAATAGAATAGTCAAATATCAATGTATTTGGAATAAATTTAGTTTATTTATGAGAGTTTATAAAATGAACCCAAAATGACGGCAGAAAACTTTGTCACTTTCCAAACATTCACACTCATAAAACTCCTCTTTTTTTTTTTTTTTTCACAGATTTTTTCTCATTTCAAAATACATTTTCCTGAAAATATAAGTAATTACCTACCAAAAAATATAAGTTTGGTGTAGATTATTGTAATTTAATTTTTTTGACCAGATGTTAACCTTCCCTTGACTTTGCCCATATATAGATTATGGACATATTATAAAGGTGGATAGTGGCATAATAAACAGACTGAGGTGATATGAGTGATAACTGGATGTAAGTATAGAGGTGACTGAATAGGCTAATGCCCCTGTGATCATCCTATGTCTATTTGTTTATTGTTTATTTGTTTGTTAAGATGATGTCTATGTCATCATTATGTGTATTTTAAAATTTTTAAATTTATAGTGAATGAGTGCTGTATTATTGTTGGCTGTTTTATGTCTTGTTCTGTCATCTGCCTAGGGACTGCAGATGAAAAGTAGCTATTTTTACTAATTCTGGCATATTTACATGGGTGTATTTTTTTATACAGCGATGTTCATAAATATGCATGTTTCCTATTAAATAAAGCAAAGAAATTAAAAATAAAATATTAACAATGTATACAATTAAATAATATGAACATACAGGTGGATGACAGATATATGGACTGTGTTTGCAATGACACACAATCCAGTGTAGATGGAGATGGGTGTGTGTGTATAACCAGAAAGACTGTTGGAGGGATAGTAAGTGCATATGGTGTGTGTGTGTGATCAGTTATATATAGTATTTATGTTAGCATTTTAACACGAGGCAGCAAAAACCTTTTCACATCTATGTTTTATTTGTTGTGATGCAGTGTTTTGTGCCTCTGTGATTAAAGACAAGCATACCAAAATGCATGACTACAAAAAATGCAGGATATTGGTCAGATATGTTTGGGACAAAAACAAAAAAAGTAAATACAGTATAAAAGATCCATGTGTTCAAGACCTGCACATATTTCAGTGAGAACAGTATTAAAGAAAGCACTGAAAAAACTTTGCAAACTGCCATCTAGTACTTCAGGCTGGAGGAAGTTGACCACCTTAGGGAGAAATGTATATAAAAAATAGTTCATACTACCAGTTAGTTGTACATCTGCTTCTTCCCTGCACACCTGGATACAGAAGCAGCTGAAGTGTTGACCTGTAGTTGGACTGAAACCATCTCTTCTACATGGCCTTGCTGTGCTTGTTTTGGTTTGTACCCAGGTGCATTCACTGGGTTCACATTTACCAAAATCACACCGAATAAATTAATCCGACCAGTTACCAGGTATACTTTGGGATATGACAGAGCAGATATACTGCAGTAGAACCACAAGCTCCTTTTAACACAGCATTTCTGTTACGGGAATATTTCGCCTTTATTCTGGAATGACGTCTGTGTAAATGAAATGGTGGGATCATTGGTCCGACCTTTATCATGGCTCTGTAACGCCTCTGGAGGTAGTAACAGAGCCGTAATAAAAGTGGAATCATATCTGGTCTAAATGGACTGAGTACGTAAAACCAACCAGATTAGATTTCCTTTGATTATATTCGTGCTTTGTGTTTATGTGAGGTTATGATTGTATGAGGCGGTGCGCTCCCCTGTTCTGTTTTGTTGTATTAATGTTTCAACTAAAATTAAAAGTCCATAAAAAAGAAACTATGGAAGGGCAATATGGATATAATGATCTAAACTTTCCGTATCCATCCTATTGTTTTGTTTTTTTTTTTGAATGATTATATAATTAATATATGTGATGGACATTTGCCTTTCTAATAAAAAGATAATTTAAAAAAAAAAAAAAAAATTGATGAAAAAAAATGATTCTGGAATGCTATGTAAAAGGAACACCTCTCGTTCCGCAACCAAGGTGTGATGTTTTGATGACGTATTGCGGTTGCGACCCTCGCATCAGGGGGATTTAAAAATGAGTGCAGGCCGTGTACAGTAAACAAACATATCAACGCGACCAGAAAGATGTCAAACTGGGAGACACCGAGATCCGTGAGCTGTTGTCACTTCAGGCGGAGGACTATATCCATGCTAACATTTGTGGAACGGCGAAAGATGGGTCAACTCTGGAGAGGTTAGCTATATCGCTATGCTTGGAGTATTTCCGACACTATACGCTGTGCTGCGTCACCGCCCCTTTGATTCCAGAACACAGGTCCACTGAGTAAAAGTCCAGCCTGCCTCACCTCTGTTACTCCTTTGGCTAGGCTGTGGAAATCTGTCGATGGTGGAAAAAAGGTGGGATCACAATGTTACCTTTTTTTCCGGAATCTCTGAATAAAAGTGGTTTAAGACTCCAACCAACATTTCTGCTTGCGTTTACTTTCTTGGCTGACTTCACATGTGACCAATAAGCGAACCAAACATTCTAGGGCACAGGTGTCAAACATGCGGCCTGGGGGCCAAAATCAGCCCGCCAGAGGTTCCAATCCGGCCCACGGGATGAATTTGCAAAGTGCAAGTTAGGGCATCGAACTCAAAAATAATATCATAATAACCTATAAATAATGACAACATCAATTTTTTCTCTTTGATTTTGTGCAAAAAACACTAAATTATGAAAATATTTACATTAAGAAACTATCCTTTAACAATAAAATGTGAATAACCTGAACAAATATGAACAACCTAAAATGTCTATAGAAAATGAAGTGCAATTTGAACAATTTTTTGCCTGTTACTAAATGTTTTGTGCCTTTGTAGATCTGATCTGTAATGCACATGTAGAAATGATAAGTTGAGGCATAATATGGATAAAATTGTACTAACATTTCTTAACAAATTTCATTGTTCATTCACATCCTTTTTGTTTGGATAATTTGTAAGTGTAAATACTGGCATAACTGAATGTTATTTTTTGCGCTAAAACAATTTGGAGTTGTCATTATTTATTGCCTATCATGCTATTATTTTACTGGTCCGGCCCACTTCCGATTAAATTGGGCTGAATGTGGCCCCCGGAAGGAAATGAGTTTGACACCCCTGTTCTAGGGCTACTCTGCAGGATTGAGACCAAATTTATGATTTTTAAGACATTTTTCAAGGCATCACTAGTTAAATTTAAGACCTTGCATTCATAAAACTATCAGTACACTTGACCTCATAGTTATCGTCTTGAACCAGTCGTAACCATGTCGCACTTCAGCTAACATCAGGGTGGACAGAGGAGCAAGTCACAAACTCTTATCTTACTTGACATAATAACACTTTTTAACCTTTAGATATATTTTTATTGGGTTTTTACTCTTGCTGAGTTAAATACTCTCACATCTATCTGTTATTTATATCCTCACTATGACATCTAATTCCATTTAGATTAGTAATAATAACAATAAGCATTTTCATAGTGATGATTCTTGTTCGGTTTGTCATCGGGTCAAGGAAAGCTAGTTTAACCTTACAAGATAGTGCTTACAAAGTAGTATTAAACCACAGTGCAGAAAATTATGGTAGCAGAGAGGAATAAAGATACTGTACTTTTCATATTGTACACTGGAGATATATACTGGCAAACAAAAGCTGAATCCACTGCTACTCCGTGAGGATTTTCATTGCAGAAAAAACCAACAGGAGCTGAACTCAGGTGGAATCAATAAGCAGTCTCAGCCTTCATTTGGTGGAGGGTATCAGGAAGCAAACCTCAGCATTATGGAGACTCCACTTTTAATGAAATAACTATTTCACATACAGGGATTCGGGGATAGTGTAAGGAAGGTAACATGAGACCCTCCTGTGTATTTGTTTGACAGTTAAGGCTACAGCGTTGTTTTCCACGAACTGACTCACTGTTTCTGTCTTTCACTCACTGAGAGATTGAGGCCTACAGATCTCATGGTGCATTCAAATCCACTGCGTAAACTGCAAAATTCCTTACTTTGTACCAAAAAACATGTGCACAAAGAGTAAACATATTTAACCCTTGTAAGTTCACAAATCTATACTCAAACGCCAAATGTAATATAATACTTCCCTAAGCCTACGTCTGTTATTTACTTCTCATTCACAATAATTAGTTGTTCCAATGAAAATAAGTATCCCATTATTATTATGTATGTTTCTTTAATTATCATATTGAGAATATTTTGTCTAGCACAGGGGTCTGCAACCTTTATTATCAAAAGAGCTGTTTTGCCCCTTCTTCCGCCAAAAAAAATAGTCTGGAGCCGCAAAAAAATAACGGAGCTTATAAACTTTTAAAAGTTTTAATCTTTTTTACATTTTATCTGTTACAACCACTGAATACAACAAACAGAAGTGCAGTGTGGAATGGATTCTGGAGTATGATTACTCTAAAAGTACACAGTAAAAGTATTTCATAGTATTTGTGCTAATAGTATATGAAGTACTAATACCAAAAATACAAAATTCACGAGGTACTCATTGAAAAAAAAATTTTTATTCATCATTGAATTTAGTCTTAAAGCCTATTTCAGATGAAAAAACAAGGGATTTTTGAGTATGATTACTTCAAAAGTACACAGTAAAAGTAGTTCATAGTATTTTTGCTAATAGTATTTGAAGTACTAATACCAATTGTAAAAAATTCATGAGGTACTTATTGGAAATCATAATTTTATTCATCATTGAATTTAGTCTTAAAGCCTATTTCAGACGAAAACAAACACTTTTGTAGCTTGGAATGGAATCTGTTGTAGGATTACCCCAAAAGTACACAGTACTTATACTCATTCAGTTGCTCTATGAAAAGTATCGCTATTTATGAAAATTATTCTCTTCAAAACTCAACACTGACTCTGCAGTTCCCAGTTGTACTGCTCCATATTCTCCTGGAAAATGGACAGAATTACGTGAGTAATATACAAAGGACGGACAGAGCCCTTCGTCCGTATACGTCTGCGTCTTTAACCTAGAGCAGAAATGAGCCCTTACTTTTGTTGTCTGGAAGGCACATTCGCTCCATGCAGCTCATCTACCGTAATTGTCGAATAAGGAGCGCACAAGAAAAATGCTAGCGGCTGGCTTGACTGTACAGAGAATCGCGGCTGGCTTGACTGCAGTAAAGGGAGCCACTACAAGGAGGCTGAAGAGCCGCAGGTTGCCGACCCCTGGTCTAGTACATTTTGAAAACATATTGCTGTTCTAAGTTTATTTATTTATTTATTCATTCAGAGTGATATATGTGTATATTTGTATATATTTTTTCTTTTTCTGTTGTATTGATAATTTCTTTCCTGCTACCTTTTATTATACTTGAATGGAACAACAGTAACACCCCAAAAATCCTCTTTGGGATTAATAAAGTATTCTGATTCTGATTATTTTGGAATTAGGAATGCTTTAAACATAGTGGAGTAAGTATGTTGTTTTCAGAAAACTCCACTATAACTACGTTTACATGTACTTTAATGCACTTCGCAACAAAAATTTCCAAAAAGGCCCGAGTGACGTTTTTATTTGTTATGTAAACAAGTGGACTGTGTTCATGATGGAGTCAGCTTTGAAGTTGTTCACTTTGAGGGAAGTGATTCAGGTGTGTAAGTACAGAAAGACTAATGGATTAGTGATAATTAGACTGTCACTGGGGTTTTACAATTTTGAAAAAAAAAAAAAAAAAAAAAATTGGGCTGAAAGTCATATGCTGCTTTAATGTTAATAGATAAAGGTAAAGGTTAGCTGGCCTTATTACTTCTTTAGAGTAGCTGTTGTCTGCCTTTAAACGTACTGCAGCTGTAGTTTGCTTTATAACACTCTGAAAACTATTAAAGGCCAAAACCATGTTGTGGATTTGTCTTATCAGAATTCATCTACGGCAACAGTGGAAAACAAGATAACCAGGTAAACATGTCCCACATCTGTTATTTTGTCAGTGTCACCACAGAGGATGAGGAGGATGAAGATCTACAACCCTGATTGATACCAGAGGGGCGTATTAATGGACTTCAGTGACTGGATTTAATGATAATCCACAGAGTTACATTCCTGTAATGTTTTCCACTGTGACCTGACTTGTTGCACTGCTCATTTTGGGAAAGCTGACATCTTTTCCTGTGCTTTTTCCATTTAATCTGCCGAGTATATTTAACTCTGTGTCTCTGTAGCTCCAGCACTGACCTGCTTTCACTGCCATGTTTGTATTTCATTGACTTCATTTTGCAATAATCTACAACTGTCAGTAACAGGACAAGTTACACACATCAAACAGTATCCTGCACGTGTACTATCAGAGTACTCCAGCTAGGGTACTGGGGTTTCTCGAAACCTGGATAAGGTTTTATCCTGGATACTGAAATTATGATACTTCAAAAAACCTTCAGTATCAGGTATACTGGTATGCGTGTAAATGTAGTCAGTGTCATAATAATATATCACATTATGTACAACACATCCCCAGCTACCTCTGTGATCATTATCAAATAGTTTTAATGCAGTTCTAAATCACTTCATACTAAACTCATACGCATACAGTTTAGTTTGCCATTTATGAATTCCTCACACTGAAAATAGGCTAATAAGGCCAATACTCACAGTTAGCGCTACCTGCCAACAGGAGACTGACTGTATCAGACATGTGTTCTTAGAAGCAGTGTTTGGTGAGGACATATACAAGACAATGATTAGGTTTTTTCTGCTTACATTTGAAGATGGCAGACTGCAACGAAAACATGGAATCATACATGAAGGTAGTATGATTTGTGTTAGATGATGACTCAGTTAGTCAAATCACCAGAGGCTGGTTTTAGAATATAGTGTTACATCATCCGTGTTTTTTCTTGATGTCATCATCAGCCTTTACACTGGTGAAATCCTGTGTTAAATAAGTGTCTCAACCCCTCTAACCACCAAAAATCTTTCCCCTTTTTTAATGTTATTACTTTATTTTTCATTTCCTCATTACAACAAATGCAACTGTATTAACCCTTTTATGTATGAATTCTAAAAAAAAGTATCTATGTGGGTTTTTTTTTTTTTGTGAATTTGAATATTTTATTTTGGAGTTTTTTAAGTTACAGTTACAAACTGACAAGACAAAATCAAATCAAGGAAATACTCAATATCCACAAGGTGGCAAAGTAAAAATGAAACAAACTCACAATGACAAGACAAAAGAAAGTGGAAAAATAAATAAATTAGGGATGCACCAATACCACTTTTTTCCAGACCGAGTACGAATACTTACATTTGAGTACTTGCCGATACCGAATATCCAATACGAGTACTTAATAATCCCATTCCAGTTCTTAGTTCCTTTTGTAAATGTGCTTTATTATTGTTGTCATTAGCCTGACTGGAAAAAAGTGCTGCTACTGACATTTAATGTGTTGGAATGAGCGTTTCTTAATTAATCCACCAAGGGGCGCCACTCTTAATTAACCATACTGGACAAATACCACGAAGAAGAGTAAAGTTTTTTGAGAAGAAGAAGAAGACAGTCAGTAATAACAAACATGGAGACGACAGAAGTAACACTAATGTGATACTAATATTGCAGCGTTTTCACTGGTAAGGTTTAAGAGCGAAGCTTCAGCAGGTAGAGAAACGAGAAATGAGTGATAAGTTTCGTTTTCACTTCCTCTGGCAGCGGTCCGCACCGCTCCGTACCCCTCTCCGTCTGAGTACGCATCCACCAGCACCTGGAAAACGGATGGAATGTACGCAGAGGACAGACAGAATGCTCCGTCCATATCTGTCTGTGCCTTTAACGTTACTTGCAGTCAGCGTTACTTTTATCACTGTCATTTATTTAGTTAAATCTCCACACTCTTCACACTCCCCACACATTATTCCTCCGCCGCGTACCTGCTGCACTGAACTGGGAATGTCACACGGCCGTAAGTGGTATCGGTGCATTTGTATCGGATTACTTTTACGAGTACGAATACGAGTACACACACTGAGTATCGGAGCCGATACCCGATACTTGTATCGGAATCGGTGCATCCCTAAAATAAATAAAATAAAAAATAGTAATAGTAATAAATGATTAAATAAACTACATTATGCAATAGGGCATGAACAGAAAAGCCGGTTTGTCGACATGTTGACGTCTGTGGCACATGTCAACATTACTTTGGAGAAGTCGACTAGTTGTGTGTTATTCTCTCTCTCCCTTCCATCACCTGACAGAGCATGAGCCGTCATTCAGCTCATGTTGATACTCTCATCTTTCTACATGAAAACATGGAGTGCAAGGTAGTGATGTGTGGATCAGTGGGCCCGGGTCAGGTTGGTGCGGGTCCAAAAAATGTCACTATACTTGCAGGGTGGGTGAAATAATTCCACAAAAGCGGGATGAAAAAAAAAAAAAAAACAACCCTTGCATCACTAGTACAAGGCCAAGACTGAAGGAAGAAGACGACTCAGTAGGATTCCTAAACTGACTGTGATCTAGAAAAACTCTGGTCTAAGTAATATTCTGTGAACCATGTAAGCACGACCAATACTGAATAATAATTTGGACAGAGTGTGTTTGGATTATTCTGTTCATTTATTTCATTCAGACAATGTGCTTTTTTCTCTAACATGCTGTGTGTCTTGGCTGCTGCTGTCTTAATGTTTTCCCACTTTATGCTAGTCACTTAAATTTAAAAGAAAATTCAAGGTGTTAGCTTGTGTTTGGTTTGGGTAAAATGTCTGAGAAGGACTGTTGATGTTTGTTTTTGAAGTTTTTTATTCTGCTCTTTACTGTACGTTGTTAATGTTTCAGTGAATATTAGTAGAAGTTGCTCATTGTTGATCAGCTGTGTGTCTGTGTTGTTCCTCCGCTGTCAATGTGATGTTGTCATCATACGACTAGTCGACTCAACTTCGACTTTATTGACAAATAAATTGATCTGAAAAATCTGAAGTCACTAATGCCCTATTATGCATTAATCAAAGATACAGAGAGAAACAAAGGGTAGCAGCACTGCTCATAGATCATGCCAAGCTCTAATACAGGGAAGTTAGTCGACCTGGTGTGCTGGTACATTTTCCATATAACTTAAAAATGGTTGCCATATTTTGTAAAAAGTCTTACTTCTTTTTTGCATCCAATAAGTTATTTTCTCTAGGGGGGCACAGCTATTGGTTTCACAAAGCCACTTTAACTGGAAAGGGGGCGTCTGATTTCTACTTTATTGCGATACGTTTCTGAGCAATTATCAAAAGGACTTCTTAAGTTTCTTAGCATAATTTGTCAAAGATTGGAATGAGTGAAATTCCCTAGTGAACAAATTTCAGGGTCCAGTGGAAATATAACCCTGTGTATATTAGAGTTTCACAAACCCCCTGCAGTTTAGAACACTGTCAGGTACAATGGAGGAATGGTCCTTCCTCCATGCCATATTTAAAAGAAAGAGGTGATATATTGGAGTTGTATTTATCAGTCCCTCCAGGATTTCACAGGATTTTTTTTGATTGTTGCGGCCTAAAATGCCTGATTTTGTGGCAGCTTTTCCAAAAAAATTGTGGTGAAAGTTGCGATGATTTGAGGCTTCTTTTATTAAAGTCACAGAAACATGGGCATTTGCAAATGACCTAGAACAGTCTTTTTTGAGTTTTTAGCCTTAAAAAGCACCAGGAAGTCATGATTTTAAACAAAACAGGCTTTTTTTCATTCATTCATTTATTTGTTTTGAGCAGCCAATGAGAGCAGGGCGTCACAGAACACCAGCCAATGAGAGCGCAGCGTCACAGAACGTCAGCCAATGAGAGTGCACTGTCACAGAACGTCAGGCAATGAGAGTGGAGCATCACAGAACGTCAGCCAATGAGAGTGCAGCGTCACAGAACACCAGCCAATAAGACCGTGGCATCACGGAACGTCAGGCAATGAGAGTGGAGCGTCACAGAACATCAGCCAATGAAAGTGCAGCATCACGGAACGTCAGCCAACGACAGCGCAGCGTCACAGAATGCCAGCCAATCAGAGTGGAGTGTCACAGAATGCCAGCCAATGAGAGCGCAGCGTCACGGAACATCAGCCAATGAGAGCGCAGCGTCACGGAACGTCAGCAAATGAGAGTGGAGCATCACAGAACATCAACCAATTAGAGCGGCTCTAATATAATAATAATAATAATAATAATAATAATAATAATAATAATAATAATAATTGGAGATAACTAAGGAAATCTTTATTTGCCAAACTGTACTTCTGTTTTAACTGTTGTAGAGGGATAAATACTCTTTCTTTATAGCAGTTCTAGACAGAAAATACCTTTCTTTGCCAAGATAAGAATCTAGATTTTTTTTTAGATTGATTTTATTACTCAAAATTAGACTCAAGTTGAAATGCATTTTGAAATTATAATTTTTTTTAAAATATGGTTTTATTTAGAAGATGTTTAACCTCCTGAGACCCAGGAAAGTACAAGTTATGGCTTTTTTAAAAATTAAATAATTCCCTATATTGGAAACATCATGATGCAACAGTTTTTTCAGATGCATTTTATAACATTTTTATGGAATGTTTTTTGTTTTTTATATAAATATAAAGATGTGAAACTCACAAGCTGGGTCTTAGAAGGTTAACTTTATGAGATCACAGAGCAGTCAAAATTCTAAAACTAAGATGATACTTTTTTTCTTTGTATTGCTTAGGGTCTGCAGAGACTGCCCCCATGCGGTTTGGAGAATATTGCCTTTATAACCCTTTGGGTGAGCTTAAATTATGTGTCCACAAATGTGAACATCATGCATGAAAGGGCTACAAATCTCACTAATACCAATTCCATATTTAAGCTGCTAAAAAAGTACATGTATAAAAAACCCAGAGAACAGAAGTCAGGAGAATTATTGCTATGGAGGGGATACACCGTCATCTTGCTGCATTGATTTAAAGTGGATGGTTTCCATGTTGCAGACTGCTACGTCTGAGTCAGCTTACCTGCACATGTTTGATGTGGAACATGGTTGAAAAATGTCCTCAGTCCGTTAGTCACCGTCTCTGTTCATATCCAGGCCCAAATGCACAACAGCAAAACAACCCCACACATCAAGCCAAGGTTGATGCAGCACAACCCCTCACAACCCCCACATCCACTCAGGAAACCCAACAGAGCACACAAGACAACGAGTTAAAAGTCAAAGAAAAAAGTGCAGTTAGGAGATAAAAAAAAAGGGAATTTTCATGAGTCTTGAAATGAGGGTAAGAGTTGTTCAAAGGGTTCTCATTTCAGCTTCATGTTAGTTCTCACACAAAATGTTACATCAGGAAACACACATCCCTTAACGGCTGCAGCTACTCACATAGTCAGCCGAATCTTCATCAGTCCACTGATGAAAATAACAGAAGAATAACAAGGAGAGGAGTCAGAGAAACAACAGAATCATATACTCGAGGCCTTCCAGCTGATCTGCATGCTGGACCACTGAGCTGATTAGTATCTGAAGGGGAGACACGCTGTTGGACCAGGTTTGTTTTAAATTGCATGTGGTAATGGAGGTAATGTGTGTATATGTGTGTGTTGGTGTGTGGATAATGAGGAGTCTTCTCCACAGCACCACCTGGTGAGCCCAGTCTGGTCCATGCTGATGAGGCTTGGGGAGGGGGGTTGTGGGGGACTCAGTGGGGAGGAATTCTAAAGAGGTACAAAATGAGAAGGCTAGTGGGAGGCTGCCAGGGGCCTCCATGTCTGTACCCAGCACATCCGCAAACTGAGACCAGGACCGCTCACTCAAACCCAGGATGAACCCACCAAACAAACCCCCCAGATTCCTCCACACCAATGCACACACACTTCTTGTACAGTCGCTCATTTTCCAGAGTGTTTCCGTGATCACAAACATTGGTTATTATTGTTCTTTAAGCTAGTCTACCTCCACTGGATAGGAAAATAAAAATCTATGACTCCTGACAAAAACATTAAAATCCATGAGAATGAAACATATATTTTAGGTGCTAAAATATTTGAGCTAATCATTGAGGGATTTCAAGTGGAAATACACTTTATTGAACTGTTTTGTTTGAACTATTTGTCTCTAAATTTACTGCAAACCATTTGACAACGTGTGCATAGATTTACATGTTATTGAATGTATTCATTGTTGCTTGAAGGCAGGCATTGATTTCAATTAATTTCTACACAGAATGAAAATTAATTTGCTGGACTCGCATCATTTTTTATAGCTAAATCAGCTTCCTGGAAATGAATCGTGGACATGGCCTGTGCCTAACTGGTAAAATAAACACACACACAAATTGCTAACAAAAACTACTGAGAACACCAGCCCTACTGCTAACTAACAGTTCTTATCAGTCAGACAGTGTGAAAATAAAGAAATACATAGACTAATAAATCCAAAAGTCGCAGAGGTGATAGTTATAACTGTCTTTGTCCACCATCTGTTCAGAGCCACTGAAGTTGTCTCTGCATCTTCAACGTGACCAAACGTGTAGGGATTTTCACTGCTTTTAACACTTTTTCACCTCGCCCTCAGAAATCCGGTTAAAATGTACCAGGCAACTAAAGATGCAGCCCAATGCAGTGTTTAACAGAAAACTAGTGTCGGAGATGGGTCTTTGGCTCTCTACTAGCATTAAGGCGGCCATACACTGTGCGATTATTTCGATCGTTGCATGCAGCTCCATCTCAAACTGTGCGAATCAATCGTAAAGTCAGGCTCACGATTCATGTTCTCACACTGTATGGACCGATGCTCGTATGCGACCTGACTGCTCACACTGTAGGACCATACACCAGAGGACGCACCACACGTTCCAGTGTTGTATCCGGAAATACAACGTCAAAATACCAAGGAATCCGTAAGTGCATAGACGATTGTGTATTGGCGTGAGTCACGAAACGGTAGTGCTAAACAAAAACCAACGAGCTGCTTTGGCAATATGTGCCATTATCTGCGGGGAATCAAAAAGGAAGAAAAGACGACGACATGTTTGGCGCAGGAATTGGTTGTCCTGACGTGGACAGTATGGGCTGTCAATCCTACAGCAAAGGGAACTAGAGGTAAGCTGCAAAAGCTAAACTGCACTAGGCCAACAGCCAGCTACTGTAAGATTAGAATTAGCTTACAGTAGCTGGCTATTATTGTATTCGTGCATGCACAGTGTAAGAATTTGAGGCACATTGGCTCGTGGCACTGCTTTGACAGTGCGATACCCTCACGAGGAGCGAGCAGGATTTCAACCAGCTCCGTTTTCCTTGCGAACACACGATTGCTAGTCGTGAAGTAGTCGTGAGGTGTTAAATCGCTTCTCCTTACCCCATGTACACTGTACGAAGCACGACACACGATTAGAGGCACATCTGGCCCGATCCCAGAAAGAGCTGCACAAGTGAGAAATCGTCTCTAAAATTGCACAGTGTATGGTCGCCTTTAGCTGACAGACCATATGATGCAATACAATTTAATGCTAACATTAGCAAGTGTAGCCCTGCAATGACCTGGCAATACATCCAAGGTGTGTCTACGCCCATAGGTGGGTGGGTGGGTGGATGGATGGATTAGCAAATGTACTTCAATTACACAAAACAAGGATTGAAATAGACTGGATATATTGCTGTGAAGAACTGCCAAAGGATAAAAGTATTTTACCAGTGCCACTATTATCCACTAACATGTTTATGAACTAATTGTGGCAATAGTATAACCTTACCCGAACATATCTGTCACTGGCTAATATGTTATGTTACAAAAAATGTGTCAAAGCTACTTATTCATCTGTCATGAATCTAATATAGATAAGAAAAATTAACACCCTTTAAAAGCTGCTAACCTGTTATTAGCTGTTGTTATTGTGTTTGTCTTGTGTCACTGGGATCGACTCAGTATTCTGCAGCAGCGGCGACAGCAACAGAATCATATTTCCAGTTTCTAATCTATTCTTCAGATGTCAGAGTTCTTTCCTGAGGTTGAGCTCAGAGCAGACAGAGAGACAGACATTCAGACAGAGATGAAGAGGGAATGAACAACACAGAGGCAGATACTGCAGGTACAGAGTGGACTGGGAAAGTCACACAGCAGTAAACTTTGTACTGTTGAAATCAGATTACATTTCACCTTTGGAGCTCATCCTTAAAAGGAATAGATGGAGCTACAAGTCATAGAAAAACAGACAGATACAGTCACTGCAGCTCTGTGAACTGACCTGGCCATCATAATTCTGGATCAAACTGAATTTTCAAGCTTTTGCAACAACTGCACCAACCTTGGGCCTAATATTACAGGTTCTGGTAAGAAGTGACAAACAACAAACCATGAGTGTAAGTGAGGGGCAAGGACTTCGTCACTTGCAGTAAGAATAAGTAATTTAACTCCAAAACCCACATCCTCCCTTCTGCACATGCTCTGTTCCATCGCAGTCAAAATGGGATTTTTCAGCAAAATAATGACATACATCCAGGCCATCACATGTTGAAACTGTCATAAATTTAGTTTTGTTATTTTTTTCTCATTAAAAATACCCCAAAAATTATAACTAGCATTTATTTGTGTCTGTCTGATGCAGCCACACCTTTTGAAACACAAAAAATATTTTTTCCACAAATATTTCACGACAATATTTGTGATTGTGTAAAAATTTTAGGGTGTCCATAAACTTTTTTCCACTACTGTATGTATCTTAAAGTGTAATACTGAGAACAGCCATCAGTTGCCAGCCCTATTGCTCTGTGTAATTCAACTCAACTCAGTCCAGTTTTAATTATACTGCTCTATATCACAAATCACAGCCCCCCACACTTCTGCTCCAGAAATATTTCACCTTTATTCTGGAACGACATCTGTGTAAACAAAATGGTGGGATTATTTGGTCCCACCTTTATCGCAGCTCTGTAACGCCTCTGGAGGTAGTAACAGAGCCGTGATAAAGGTGGAATTATGATTCTGGAACAAGGAACACCTCTCATTCTGCAACTAGGTGTGACGTTTTGATAATGGTCACTTCCGCGCCGGGGGGATTTAAAAATGAGCGTGGGCCGTGTACAGTAAACAAGCATATCAAGGCGACCAGAAAGATGTTGAACTGGGGAGACACCGAGTGTCATACCCGCAGCCAGACGTTAGTCTGGTTTTGTCTGTCTTTTATGTTTTGTTTGTCATTTCCTGTTTTATTTTGTTAAGTTCCCCTCATGTGTCTTGTCTGTCGTCTTTACTTCCTGTTCCCTGATCATCCTCACCTCTGACCTGATTACCTGTCTCCGCCCTGATTGGCTCCACCTGTGTCTAGTTGTCTTCCCTCCCTTTTGTGTATTTAAACCCTGTCTCTTCCCTATGTCAGTCGCCAGTTTGTAACTCTTGTAGTTCTTACCAGCGTCTTGACCTCGTTTGTTCGTTTTGTCTGCCTGTTGTGACCCTTTTTGGATTCCTCGGTTTTTTGCCTTCTGCCTGCTCCCTGTCGGTTTTGTCTGCCTCATCTGGTTTCCTGGTTTCGATCTTCTCGCCCTGACTTTTTGGTATGTGAGTATTTGTCTAGCCCTTATGTCCTGTTGCCTGAGTGATAGCCTGCCTGTGCATGACCTGTTTCCGTCCCTGACCTCCCTTTGCTTTTCCCCAGTCGGGAAAAATACCCCTAACGCCGCTCGGGGAGACGGGCTGCTGCCCTCAAACCGGAGGACGAATCAGAGGAGGATTTCTCCTACCATTATCCTCAAGATTCTGTCACTATTATTACTCTTACACTTCTGTGTAACTAATAAACCTTTTGAACCTTATTTTTGTGTCCGAGTTCCTGCATTTGGATTCAGTGTTTGTACTAACGCCATCACACCGAGATCCGTGAGCTGTTGTCACTTTGGGTGGAGGACTCTATCCATGCTAACATTTGTGGAACGGTGAAAGACGGGATAACTCTGGAGAGGTTAGCAACACTGCTATGATTGGGATATTTCCGACATGGAACCAACTGTGGACCTCATGGAAGGTAAACGTTATGGGCCTTTCAGAAAATAGATTATCTGTAACTCTATCATCAGAGCGAGGGGGAGGGGCATGAATGTAGTGTAACAACTGGAGGTATAAGGGTGCGTTTCATAAGTACTGTAACAGCCGCAACAGCGTGAAAACGAAAGTAAAACTTAACTTTCAACGTCCGACTCCGGGATTCTATGCCTCTCTTCTACTGTAGAGCTTACACGAAATTATCACAACTTCTAACCTATATCCACTGGGCCCCCTGGAAATGCTGGGCCCCATGAATTTGTCATATTTACCCCCTCCCCTTTACGGTGTCGCAGGTCACAGTATACGCTGCACTGTGTCACTGCCCCTTTGATTCCAGAATGCAGGTCCACTGTGTAAAAGTCCAGCCTGTCTCACCTCTCTTACTCCTTTGGCTTGGCTGTGAAAATCAGATAATGGTGGAAAAAAGGTAGGATCACCATCTCACCATTTTTTTTTTCCAGGATCTCTGTGTAAAAGTGGTTACAGATTCACCTTGAAGGGCTTAGAGTCAATACAACATACAACATCCTCTGTCATTAGACCCTCGAACTGAGGAGCCACAGAGGAGCGAACACAATGAATACATGAATATTTTTATATAGAAATACTTTGTAAACAGGAATGTATTAAAAACATATTAAAATGGAAAAATGTCACTTTTTTGATCAAGTATAGACACAGTAAGTATAATCTTTTAATGCCAGATTATTAACCAAAGCATGAGCATGGTCATGAATATGTGTGGTAATGTCAGAATGAAGAGGCTCTGAACACTTTGTTTGTTTTGGCTTTGAAAATGTTTTACTTTTTTTTTTTTTTTTTTTGTCTCACTTCAGGGACAAGTCATCATCAAGTCTTGAGAGGTGTCACATATAAGTTTGTACCAGAGGCAAATGCTTTACATCTTCTAGTTCTGACAACTCACTTTTGTCTTATTAAAAACAGGAAATGACAGACGTGGACAATACTATGAAGTTTCCAAAGTGTCTGACACTTAATATCCAGGGGGAACTTTTGGAAAGTTTAATAAATTTGTTGTGCTGTGATGGTTTCTCATTTACTGTATGTTATTTTTAGTCAAACATTCACTGTTTGTCATTTTTTGTGAGCTGAGGATCACGATGCTGGAATTGTAAGATCAATCAGTTGCATCCTCTCCAGGCTTGACCTTTTAACCTTTCACCACCATAAAGTCTGTCCCAAATTATAAACAATTACTCAAGATGTTCCTAAAATACGTTCATAAGAATTGACAGATATCAGGTCAGGTGATCTAGACCTCTGAATAAGGCTTTTTATTTATTAAATCTGGTCCAACTGTTCACCTTTTACATGTAACTGTGATCAACAGATGGACAGAACTTCACTCAAACACATCTAAAAACATGCAAATAATAAAATATTTACCTGATATGAATATCCTATTGCAATATTGATCAATGACTCTCAAGTGTGTAGAATTTTGAACACACAATAAAAAAGTTTAGAAGTTTTGCAAATACTGTTTTTCTCAGTCAGTACGTAACTCAACAGCTCTTGGCCTTTCAGCTGTCAACCCTAGATCCTATAAACACCTGCATTTTAATCGTTTATGGTGGTTATATATAGCCATAGCACTGATATCCAGTGTCAGTTTTGCTTTTACATAGTTTATTATAAATTCTACGTATCTATAGCCAGTCCTCCAACCAACAGCGAGGATTGAAAAATCTTTAATATGTGATCCATTAATGAACTTTTATTATCCCCTAATGTGTCATTAATTAATGTGTCAAGTGCATTTTGTAATAAATTTCTCAAATTGTAATAACTTATTACATAATGTGAAAAAATTTACTACATAATGCATTGACGTAGTTTATTACAAAATGTGTCAGCTTATTACATAATGCGGCTTTATTACAAGATGATGTGACATTCTTATTACATTTTGAACTTTTATTACATAATGGGAATTTATCACATAATGCGGCTCAACAAGCCTTCACTGACGAACAGTGACTCTAAATGCATTCTACTAGCGTAACAGCAAACAAATGTCATAAATTAGTGAGTCATACACAATGTCACACAAAACTTACACCTTCTCCATTGACATTCAGTAGATATGTTTGTAAATGGGGGTGTGTGGCCCCTCTCTAAAGTCTAAATGGGACTAATACTAAAAGCCTTCAGAGCATCAGACCATTCATTCATTTTCTGAACCTGCTTTATCCTCACTAGGGTCACTGGGGTCGCTTGGAGCCTGTCCCAACTACTTACAGGTGAAGGCGGGGTACATCCTGGACATTTCGCCAGTTCATCGCAGGGCTGACATATAGAGACAAACAATCACTCTCACATTCACACCAGTGGCGATTTCTCATAGACTGCAAGAGAAGCCTGGCTTCCCCTAAAATTACGAAAATTAAATGGTTAAATATGTACGGTTGTGTTGACATTTCATTGACTACAAATGTGTTAGAACACGTTCATCTCACAGATGAGTTCGTTCAGAATCAGCTTTATCACAAATCAACAGACTCGATGTTGTTCACTTCTCATACATTCCCGTTGCGCTGTTTTCTCATTCGATCTCTGCTCAGTGCATTTGTCCGTAGACTGCGGGTGTCTCTGGGCTTCAATGGGACTGAGTGGAACAGTTTTTTTCATTGCCTCAAAACTGGACGGTAATTGGATAAATGCCATGATGTTGTCCCGCCCCCGGACACTGGGCGTCTCTGGGGGTAAATGGAGCTGTGGGCGGAGCTCGGCCAGGCTGGATGCCAGAATCCCACGTGCTGATTGGAGGATCGGTCGAAAGGCTGAATCCTGTTTGATTGACAGCTATTTTGAGATCTCCTCCTTCACTGACACAGTTCAGTTTAATACCGTCGTGCATTCTGCTGTGAAATCAAGAGAGAAACCACTACGAAATTACTCGTTCATTTCTTGCACTGTAAATAAAACACTCATTGTACTTCCTTGTTTCAATTTAACATAATTTCAGTGTTTTCTTGTTTCAGTTACATAATTTAATCATTTCTTGTTCGAGTTTAACATCGTTTTGTAGATAGTTAAATCAATCCTACTGTCGGCTAGGGTCGGAGTGAAAGGAGCATCTCTTGTTTAAAAAGGCTGAAGTCTTACACCCACAACACAATGGGCCAAGGCAATCTAAGCAGAGAGGACACTGGTCCAGTCCCTGGAAAAGACGCCTACTTGGTACAATAAGGTTACTGACCATTTTTTTTAAAAAGGAATGGAAGGCCGAATTTATGTTTAAATAACTTGACAATTTTTTTTTTTGATGTAAGCCGACAATGAGCTTCCCCTGTCTGAAAGACGAGCAGCCGCCACTGATTCACACCTATGGGCAATTTAGATTAACTGATTAACCTATCAGTGCATGTGTTTGGATGGTGGGAGGAAGCCTAAATACCCGGAGAGAACCCACGCAGACACGGAAGGAACATGCAAGAGACCACATGCATCAAAATAACTACAGAAAAGGACTGATATCAATCGACGTGGGTTGTAACCCAGATCTATTTGAACATATCGAAGCTTCATTCATATTTGTAGAACATCACCATGAATTGGCCATCTGAATAAAGTCTTTTAAACATTTCGCCAGAAGAGTCTCGCCTGGGAAATATTTCCTTTCTGAAGCTGTAACATTCCCCTTCAAAAGAAGTACCTTTACTATAC
This sequence comes from Sphaeramia orbicularis, assembly GCF_902148855.1. NCBI lineage: Eukaryota > Metazoa > Chordata > Actinopteri > Kurtiformes > Apogonidae > Sphaeramia > Sphaeramia orbicularis. Next base: position 29,942,315 of record NC_043960.1, on the reverse strand, counting down.
TTGCGTGAACTTTGCGGCGCTCTAGATGTTTTTCTTCTTTGATGAATGACTGAATCATGTTTTATGAATCAACACTTAGACCAATGGGAAGATACAAAAAAGAAACCTCTGTAAACAAGTCTGACATCTACGAGACACATTCATTAAAATGTTCATTCAGATGTTTTGCTTGTGTTTGTGTGTTTGCTCGGCAGTTATTCCAGCTCTGGTTGTGGACTTAAACACAACCATCATTCACTGAGTACAGTGTGTCTGGGCCTGTGGCATTGTAAAAGTGTGTTTAGTGGACCTCTAATACTTTTATTTGAATAGCCCTGGAATATTTAAAAGCCAATATTCATCTGTTTCAGCAACAAGCACCAGAACCCCACCTTTAACTGGCTGCACATAGAGGGTTTATAGTACTATTACATTCTGCGACACCACAAACCATCTGTCACAGCAGCACCAAGGTTATATGTGCAATAAATTAGACGACCAGTCCCAACTAAAACAAACCCTTATAATAATTAAACCGCAGCTTTATTAATGAAGCCAAATGACATTAGTCAGCATCTTTTACCGTTTAACGCATGAGCAGGTGCCTCCACAACAATGACTCAGATAACCGGAGCATTTGCATTCTGCGCCCAGACCTTGCTGACTAACCAGAAATAAAAGACAAAGGGCTCTGCGAGACCTCAGCCCCCTAGAAAATATAAATAAGAGCCGTTATCATAAACAATGTAAGCTGCTAACGGTGAGGTTTTATTCCCTGGCCAAAGTGCAGCTCAAGCGCTAAATCAAAAGAAGACCTATTAGACGAAGTGTACGGCAGAGGCAGCCTCGGTGTTGAGTAACCATCATTCTGCTGTTTAACTGACACATGGTCTGATGGAACACAGGCTCTGCCGTTGACGTGCACATTAGGATTCTGCAGGTTCGGAGGAGACGGTTTGCGGTTTAGACTTTGGACAAAAGACGAAGGGAAATGTCTGAATAGAAACAGCTGTGTCAGACAAGATGGGATTCAAAGAGGGACATTAGAGTTGTCTCATTTTACTCATCACTCAGAAGGATTTGACAGGAGATGACAAGAAAAAGGCAAATGCAGAATACAAACATGAGTTTGCATAATGCCTACACCAACAATGCAGGACCACAGATGGGACTGGAGTCTTTACAGCTCCACAAACTTTATCAGGCAGAAAACTTAGATGTAGTTTTGCAGGTTGACACATACATGACATGACAAGAATGGCAATAAACTTTTGGACTTCAGCATAAAAGAGTGTTTCTATAGACATATTAAATGTTCTTTTGACAATTTTAGACTGGAAAGTATTTACAGACGCAGGAAAAAAATGATTGACCTTTACAAAAGAAATCAAGTTTTTGCACCAAAACCTTTACCCGCCATGTTTTTTTTAAGATGACCGATTAGGTATTTGTGGTAGAACGGGTCATGCGCACTGATGTGGACTGAGTTAATCCTGTTTCATCATCAAAAGTGACATCACAGTCATTTTAAATGGAAAACAACAAAAGAATGCCTTCTACTGTTAGAGCCCACATCACCACCTGCTAAAAACTGTCGAAATTACTCGATCCAAACCAGTTTAACCCATAAAGACCCACAGCTACTTTTGTGTCAGTTCCCAAATAATTTTTCTGTTTATTTAACCTTTCTTAAGTGATTCATCACCATTTATTATAATATTATCTTCTGTATTTTGCATTTTTCTGTAAAAATCAGGTGTTTTCCAATATTTAATTTACCGACTTTGTAGATGTTCATAAAAGCTAAGAGTACAGTTGAGGGTTATTTGATCAAAAACCAAGAAAATTAAAGAATATAGGACTTTTTCAGCAAAATATGCCATTGACTGAATGTAAAAATAAGCATCTCCATTCACTGTCATTGATCCAACTCCATGGGTTTTACTGGTGAATCAGTGTTGTAGAAGATGACAGTGTTTCCACGGTAACTACGGTAGCCTCTGAAAGTCCAAATGGGTCAAATCTGATGACCATGAAAAGATGACAAACTGTATTTTACACCAATTATTTACATGTATTGATAGGATTAGTGGATCAACAGGTATTAAACGGTTTAGATCAGTAAATGGTTTTGGTCTGTGGTGGACATTTGGGTCTTTATGGGTTAAAATGCACCTGATTTCCATTTTTATTTTGCCGACTTTTCAGAAGTTTGCTTCAAATTCACTTGATGTTTTATGGAAACACAATTTATGACTTATGATGACACAAGCCAGTTTCTAAAATTAGTAGACAGTGTCACTAACATCACATGTTGTATTTAGACTCCTATAGTGAAGCCTCAGATGTGCTGTCCTGCCAAATTAATGCTACTGCTAACCAAGGTTATAATAGTTTTGGATATTTCATTATAGTTTAGTTTTAGTTAGTTTTGACTTTTTTTTTTCTCTAATTCAGTTTTAATTAATTTTTTTAGAGCAGGTTTGCTTGTTTTTATTAGTTTTTGGGTTTTTCTTATGCTTAGTTTTAGTATTAGTTCAACTTTTTTGTATTTTCTGTATTCAGATAAATCTCATACAGGACTCTGCTGTTTTCTCCCAACTTTAGTCTCCATGTTTCCAGGTAGAGTGGGGATGAGAAGCCGACTCTAAACGACAACTGACGAGAAGTGATGAACCGTGAAGTGCCGTATGGTGCTGCCAGGTAAAATTGCTTGAGTGAAATAAATCGATTTCATATCAATTCGACAATGACAAAGAGGAAAACGAAGGGAATTTTATCCATAATTTTTAAATGTTTTAGTTAGTTTTGTAAGCACACAATAGAATTTCAATTAGTTATTGTTTTTTCTTTTAATTACACTAGTCAACAACAAATGTATTGTTTAAGTTTTTTGAGCTGATTTAGGATAATTTTGGTGCGCTGAATCCAAAAATCACATTAATTTTGCTCAGTCAGGTCAACTTTCTGAACTATTTTCACATCATATGATACAAAATTCTTTCATATTTCTTGCAATAAATGAATTCTGAAGATTTTACTTTTGCCAATTTATGATTGTTTTTTTTTTTAATATTACAGGTGAATGAAATGGCTTCGACTAGAAGATCTTGCAAAAATAAGCCTGACGTATTTTGCTACATCTGCGGTGAATACACCATTGTACCTAACAGGAATCCTGTTAGAAAATGATTTTTTTTCTCTTAAAACCTATTTTGGGTGAGAACTATATAAAAAATCAACTGATAAAGTCACAAAAATGTAATCAATTTTGTGAGAAGATCAAATTTTTCAAAATCAAATTAGCAAAAAAACCTGACCTGATTGAGAAAAACAGATGTCATTTTTGGATTTAGCGGTGCAAAATGGTCCTAATTCAGTTGAAAAAACCTAGACAACTTCCAAAAAACATTTTTTTGTAACCCAGTGTTATAGTTTTTATTCATTTTAGTTGAAGAAAATGTTTTTCAGTTCTAGTTTTTGTCATTTCATTAGTTTTCGTTAACGATAATAACCTTGCTGCTAACTTAAGCTTCTGTTCGCCCTACAATCTTACGTGTATAACTTCACTCCCATTGAGTCTTACTCCCCCCACTGCATGATTCTGAAAATGGCTACAAACAGCCTGAGACGGAGGTGATCAATGTCTGAATGTCCAGGGATAAATGTGTGACAGTAGTTCTGTGACACTCGTACACCAGAGAATCACATGACACTTATACAGAACTATATGAGGCTCTGAAAGGGTTAGTTTCAGTTCTTGTGCTGGTTTTACTGCTTGAGAAAGTCTAACCTAAAAATCTGTATCCATCTATGAGTACACTATATTTAGAATGTTTTTGCAACTTTCTCTTGATGTCATACAGTCTTTCCCCATGAGGAACTGAAGCCCCGAAGCGCTCTTAACTCATAAAGACTCCAACATCCAGCGTCGTCTACACCCATCTACTGATGTAAACTGTTTAATACCTGATGATCCACTTATCTTATCAATACATGTCAGTAACTGGTGTAAAATACAGTTTGTCATCTTTTTATGGTCATCAGATGTGACCCATTTAGACGTTCAGAGGCTCTGTTGTTACCGTGGAAACACCGTCATCTTCTACAACATTGGTTCACCAGTAAAACCCATGGAGTTGGATCAATGACAGTTGATGGACACACTTGGTTTATGTTCAGTTAATGACAGATTTTGCTGAAAAAAGTTACTTTTTCTTCAGTTTCCTCTGTTTTTGCTAAAATAACTATTGAATTCACTGTCATGATCAGAAAACTAACTGCATAAAATACCCAGATTTTTACGGAAGAAATGCAAAATATAGATGATAATGTTACAATATATGGTGATAAATCACTTAACAAAGGGTAAAGAGAAAAATTCATTTGCAAACTTCCACAAAAGTAGCACTGGGTCTTTATGGGTTAAACATAAAAAAAGACCAATTCTGCAACTCCTGCTGTGTCACTGTGGTGTTTTAGTAAATTATTTGGGAATCAAACAACAAATTCAAACAAATTAACCAATCAAGGCAGCAGTTTCACAAGGCAGAAATAATAAAAAATTCAGTTAGACCCATCAGAAAATGAATGAGTTCTGGCAGACTTTGCCTGAAGGACAGATAGACTGAAAATCTTGGATTAGAGGTGGTAACATTGTTTATAGTGCCAAATTCTATCTACATCATGATATCAGTGGATGGACTCAAAAAGGTTTATCACCAAAATATGCAGATTTGTACATATTTATAGATTTACATGGACATTATCACCAGTACTCTAACGTTTCATTACATTCTGTTTACAGCCCAAAAAAGTAAGTACTGTTTAGTACCACTTTAACCCATAAAGACCCAAACATCCACCGTCGACCAAAACCATCTACTGATCTAAACTGTTTTATACCTGTTGATCCAATAATCCTATCAATACATGTAAATAATTGGTGTAAAATACAGTTTGTCGTCTTTTCATGGTCATCAGATATGACCCATTTGGATGTTCAGAGGCTCAGTAGTTACCATGGAAACACCGTCATCTTCTACAACATTAATTCACCAGCAAAACCCATGGAGTTGGATCAGTGACAGTGGATGGAGACACTTGTTTTATGTTCAGTCAATGATACATTTAATGAAAAAGTCTTTTTTTTTTTTTTTCAGTTTTCTCTGTTTCTGATTAATAATGCTCAATTTTAATCTGAGCTTTTATGAACATCTACATGATCAGTGAATTAAATATAATTAAATACTTGATTTTCACTGAAAACTTGCAAAATACAGAGGAGAATTTTACAATAAATTGTGATAAGTCACTAAAGAAAGGTTAAATAGAGAGAAAAATTCATTTGGAAAATGCCATGAAAGTCACACTGGGTCTTTATGGGTTAACGCAGTAATAATTCAGCAAAAAGGACCAGTGCTACACTTATTAGATTTTATTATGGTACCATCCAATCATTTAGGTGATCCCATAGTTAACCCACACTTCAATGGAGTCAAAAATGCTTTTTTTTCCATATGTACAAAGCAGTAGAACAGACCACAGAAGTACTACACCCTGTTTGGTTTCTGCCATACTTTGTTTACTTGTGTAAATCTAATTTATGTCCTGACACATGTCCGTAAAGCCCAGCCTCGTGCGTTGGGCCTCCTGACTGCAGGTGTCATCAACACTACGTATAAATATTCTATGAAACACAAAATTAATGCAAGGCCAAATTACTTGTTGCAAATTAGACTAACACTTCCACTTGGACCAGGGTACACAACGTGAAGGTCCTGCATCACTCAGTATGTGTGTAAGGAATGTGTTACCTCATCATAGCCGCTGTCGACTACCTAATCCCACTGCAAATATGAAACCTTGGTTTTAAATCATATCGGCTTATTTTGTACTGGCAGTGTTTATGCATGCAGTAAGCCTTGTCTTGCTACTAAAGTATAAGTCATCTGTGGTTTATTATTGAAATCTGAAGGATATGGATCTGTTGAAAAAGGGAGCAGCTGTGCAGTGTGTATTGCTGTGTTTTATTAAACTGTTTATGGGGTGATCAGTTATTTTTGGCAGGTATCACTTACTGAGGCCATAATTCAACAGAGCTCAGTGAAACCTGAAAACTGAGACAAGACGACCAAATGGGATTCAATTCATAAAGTGAAGAAAAGGCCTCCCTCACATTTATTTAAAAATAAAACACACGTCATTTTCTATATTTAACTATGGGTTAGAGACATAAAAGCCGCATTTGAAGTAAAGTCTAATATCTAACTGCTCATTGCACTAGTAAGAACATTATCTATTATTATTAGTAGCAGACAAGCACCTTTTTGTGTTTGTTTCTGCTCGACTTATTTTACAGCTGTTTGAACACTGTTAACACATTGTTCTTTTTTACATTAATCACAGGCCAAACTCATTTTAGTTCCATATATGTGGCCCAATTTAATCTGAAGTGGGTCGGATCAGGAAAATAACAGCATAACAGCCTACGAACAATGACAACTCCAAGTTTTTGTCTTTTTTTTAGTGCAAAAAAGTAACATTGAATAATGAAATACTTTACATTTACAAACTACCCTTCACAAAAAAACCCAACAACCTGAAATTAAAAAAATAAGTGAAATTTTTACAATATTACGTCTCAGTTTATCATTTTCAGATGGCATCTACAAAGGCACAAAACATTTTGTGACAGGCATAGTATTCTTCAAATTCCACTTACTTTAGTTAAGACATTTCAGGTTGTTCATGGTTGTTTAGATTATTACATTTTTTTGTGAAAGGATGGTTTGTAAATGCTCCAAATAGTAATATCTGTGTGAGGTGAAAAGTCAGAAGACAGAGTCAGATCTCACAGTTTCCATGTGATTCTTTTGTAACTCATCTATTACTAGAGGCGGGAAACTTTTACTATCTAACGATTTGATTCGATTCAATACCGATTTTTGGGGCTACGATTCCATTCAAAATCGATTTTCGGTTCAAAATGATTTTTGATTCAAAACGATTTGATTCATAATTATTTCTACTTCAATCTATAGGTGCGCAAAAGATCCTCACAATCTACTCCAGTCTAGCCGCTAATCGCTAATCCTAAAGCTAACCCTAGCTGCTAATCGCGCTAATGGCGTGAGACTGCCGGTGGATTTGTTTTATTTTTTAAAATCAATTTTGGGACATTTTAAATGAGAGTCGCAATTTTTATATGAACCAATTTTTTTGGCACACCCCTAATCTATTACTAATACCTCATCTGTTAACTTCACTGTTGAACCTTTATTGTCTACTTATTGTACCCTCAACCCCCTGCTGTTATTATTCTATTCTATTCTATTTTTTTTTCTACTATGTTAATTTTGTACCGTGGGGCCTTACAGTTTGTCATTTCAGTTTTCTGTATGCGATGTACATATGGAAAAACCGATAATAAAGCTGACTTTGACTTTCGACTTTGACTTGTAGCAATTTTAAAACAAATGTGTATCTGTGAATCGACTCAGGCGGTAAATACGAGATTTCTTCTGACAACAACATGTGTGTAACAACATAATGTACCAAAACATCTCTAAAAACCACTATTGGAGCAGATCAAAGTAAATGTACCTGATTATCACTAGTATCAGACTTGCAGACCGATGCAGATTTCATATTTCCCCTGTAATAATCATCTGTTGTTTCCACTTTATTTATGTCTTTTGTGCAACTGTTTACCTGATTTGTCTTAGTGGCAATGCTTTTCCTTTTTTTTTTTGTTTTTTAAATATACACACAACCTAAGTGTGCATAATGCTGTTGAGACATATAGTTTCTGAGCCATTTTTCAGAGTTCAGTTTCTTGCCTTTTCCCTCTTATGAACAACAACTGGCGCTACTTGATAAAAGCTCCCTGTAGTTTCTTAAATTGATTGATTAGGGCGCTGCTAAAAGACTCAAATTAGAGGCATTTTGACAGTGTTTTCCTTGTAGAAAATTACTTCCTGCCTTCCACCTGCAGTTATTGTTCTAATGTGACATAAACTGCAAACAACTTATTGTGTATCATAAATATTAACCCCCTACAGAGTTATCATGAATGGGGAAAACCTGCTTTTGTACCTGGTTGTAAACATGTTTGTTGCTGCTAAAGTTGTATATTTTAAGATGGGAGGACTGACTCACTTTTTTTTTTTTTTTTTTTTTTTTTTTTAATAAGTGAATGTGCAGGGTTGACACTTCATTTTCAAGCCCCGGACGCTGCCACTTTTGTTTGCAATGACCCGACCACCTTTGGGATGTATTTAATTAAGTGAGGACTGTTGACATGAACACGCTGACCAAAGAAAAGAACATTTTTCCATAATGAGATGAGTCTCAGTATCACAATGTTGATGTCACTTGTCAATTCTGATGGTGTCATTTCCACCTAAAGAAGGGTTGTCATTCTCTTCAAAGTGTTCTGAGTGATCACTAGTGTTCCCATACATTTCTTCACTCAGTGTTCACTGCCTGGTTGGATAAATGAAAGAGTCATTAGGTTATTAACTACTGGCTAGAGGACATGGAGATCCGTTCACAGCAGGGTACATGCACACCGCACAGCAGGAAATGAAAAAATGCAGCCATTTTAAAGTCAGAATAATTAGTGAAAGTTATATTCTCTTTGCCAATTTCCCCAAGCGGGTATTTAAAATTCCATCTTATCTTGTGTTATTACCTGACTGTCCCTCACCTCTCCCTCTGATTCACGCAGTCGGAAACTGACAGACTGACAAAGAACTGAGACGTGAGGAAAGCACTGATGATGTAAATGTGACAGGCTTTTTTTTTTTTTTTTAATATCTGAAATTACTGACAACATTTGGCACATATTTTTACCCCCTGCCTGATGGTATTCTCCACTAATTTGCAGCTTGTTTAATGAATTGTGTTTTCCTGTCAAATATGAATATTTTAAAGCAGGGGTCTCAAACTCATTTTAGTTCAGTTCACATACAGCCCAATATGATCCTCATGATCTAGTAAATTAGCCCAACAACCTATAAATAATGTCAACTCCAAACTTTTTTCCTGTGATTTAGAGTGAGAAAAGCAAAATTTTATGATAAAAATGTTGACATCTAAAAAGCATCCTTCAAAAAATATCAAAAAGATGAACAACTTGAAATTTCTTAAGAAAAATAAGTGCACTTTTAACAGTAATATGCCTCAGTTTATCAATTTTTAATCATGTAAATTACAATTTACAGATCACAATGGAACAAAGGCATAACATTGTTAAAATTACACTGCATATTGTTTGTATTTGTTCAGGTTATTCACATTTTTGTGAAAGGATAGTTTGTAAATATAAACATTAGTTGCTTTTCCATTGACCCTCAAATTGTGCAAATATAACTTGTGCATAAAAATTTACCCTAATGGAAAAACAACAATTTTGCCGAAACTCTCATTTTTCGATTAAAAGTTTTTGCACTGCCAAGAGGTGGTTTTTTTGGGCATAGTGCAAATGGTATATCAAGCAAAACTGCAATGGAAAGACCTTTTTCTGCAACTAGTCACATGAATAAAAAAAAAAAAAAAAAAAAACAGATGCTGACAGATGTTACAACAAGCGAAGAGGAAGAGTTTTAAAAGAAACATGGCGCGGTATGTGTGGACACACCAGGAAATGAATTTTTTTTTTAAATTTAGTACAGGATAGAGGGGTAATATATATTAATAATGAGTATATCTGTAAATCAACAGAATATTTACATTTGTCACCATGTTTATGGAATGACTTCTCCTGTCATCTCACAATAATAAATAAACAAATCATCGCATTTGTAATTTAATGGAAAAACTGACATTACACACCTGTTTTTTCGACATTTAGTAAATATCGGTAAAGTTTTGTGCAGATGTCCAATGGAAAAACGATTACTGTCATGTAATTTGATTTTTTTTTTTTTCATTAAAACAAAGAGAAACATAAGGAACATACAAAAATTAGTTATTTTTGATTATTTGAATGTCTTGCTAGGATTTTGTCGGTCTAAAGCCATTGTTACATTGTCACACTGTAAAAATGTGGAGCCTGTGCACAAAATAAAAGCATTTTTCATCAGCCAAAATGTGTCTCATATGTTACATTGGAGCCTGGTGCCTTTTTGCCAAACTCAAAAGCACAAACTCATTTGCATTTGTTCATTGTTAGTCTGTTTCTGAGTGAGCCTACACAGACCACTTTATGTCCAAAATCTCAAATGTTTTGTTTAGGGTGGTTGTGTAATTTAATGAATGTACCAAACACTGCATTATTGTAATAGGAATGTAATGGCAAAGGACCAAAGAATCAGAAATAAGCTACTGTACAGTGACCGCCTTCAAGTAAAACACAAAGGGGGATTAATATTTTTTCACACTTCGAGACAGATTTATTTTTCTCTTTTGGGTCAAAAATAGCTCTCAAGATTCAGGCTGTTCCTGTTAGAGTGACAAACAGAGATTCACGTTAATCTGCAAAAAAAAAAAAAAAAAACACTGCAAAAATCAGAATCTTACCAAGTGTATTTTTCTCATTTCTAGTCAAAATATCTCATCACACTTAAAATAAGACATAATCACCTAAAGAGTAACTTTTCAGTGAGATATAAGAACGTATTTTTAGACAACTGATCTTGAAAATCTTATTTCAAGAAATTTTACCAAGATAATTTTCACTTGTTCTGTTGGCTGTTTTTTTTTTTTTTTTTTCTTAATTCAAGCAAAAAAAAAATCTGCCAGTTTTAAATCAATCTCAAATGTTATCATGAAATATTTGCGGGAAAATGTGTTTTTGTTTTTCCAAAGGTGTGGCTGCATCAGACAGACACAAACAAATGCAAATGATTTTGTTGTGTGTATTGTTATCAATAAAAAAATGAACAAAACTCAATTCTTGACAGTTTCAACATGTCACGTCCTGGATGTATTTTATTATTTTGCTGAAACATCCAGTTTTGACGTCGATGGAACAGAGCATGTGCAGAAGGGAGCATGTGGGTTTAGAGAATGGAACAATACTTGGCAGAGTTCAATGACTTAAGAGTGACTCTTAATGCAATATATCACAGATACATGGGGTGTCCAAAAAATTTTTTTTTCGACGACTGTATACTATCTATTGTACAACTAGCGGCTGTTCGTACTTGGGTGCTTCTATGAAACTGGGTTCATTTTGGTATCTGGCACTTTGCCAGCCTTTTTAGATGCAATAATAAAAGAGAAATTTAGACATATTTTCCTCCAGAATGTACCTAATGTTGACCTCAGATAAATGCACAAAAAATATACTCTTGCTCTGAACCATCCCCAAATTAACCCTTTATTGGGCAAGTGACTATTTTTGGTAATTTCTGGAACACATTACAAGACAGTGACAGCAGCAGTTACAGTGAGTCAACAATCTCAGGTCCAATGTGGTCTACAGGGTCTGTAAGGTCCACCTCTGCATGAACAGTGAGTGTACCTGCTTTGTTAGGTACCATGAAGTAATGGTACTAATGTAAGGAATGATGTTCAAAGGGAGAATGTGGATGTGGACAGGGGTCTGGAGCAGCACTTATGTTGGTCTAATGGTAGAAAAGGGATGTTCTAATGTTCTAAAATACATACTCCTTTCACCTTACATGTGTTTGTCTTGTATTTTTTATATAAACTTAGATTTATTTTTTATTTTTTGCCACATACTAGGAAGGAAACAAATATGGTGCCCTCATTGACCTTGATTTTCTACATGACAATATATATATATATTTTTAATTTCACAAAAGTAATAAAGTCTTGTTATGTCCTCCTATAACACACTAGGGTTGAAAGTTTGAATTTCAGAGTATTTCTATGAGTGAACTACTGGGGCCAAAAATCGGACCAAAATTGAGACAGGAAAAGCTACCTAGGTGTCAGTGCATTTGATCTTGAAAACATGGCTTGAAATGGTCTTATATACCGCTATAAATAAAGACACTGTTAAATTTGAGGATCCTAGTGGTTTTTCTAATCCAGACGTGGGTTTTTCATGAATCAGCAGTCTCATTCCAGGTTTCGTGTGTAACCCATCGTGTCCACTAGCATTACATGCGGAACCTGCACATGTAAACACAAATAAATCGCGAGTGATTTTGCAGCAGCGGTCATTTTTGTGAAACATTCTGCCTTGAATAATTAGCTCGATTCCCCAAATGTACCTGTGAGAGAATAAAAAGATAGTTGAAAAAATAGTAGCGTATCATTTTTGTGTCCTTTTTACTGTTACACGCAGATTCTTGCATAAAAATGATATAAAAATGGGGTTTATCTGAAAAATAGTTTTTCTTTTATCTCAGTAAATATTTATTTTTAAAATAGACCCAAAGTGCTTCCAAACTCATAACATTAGTCTACATCTGGTTTGAATTTTTAGCCCCATGTCCTGTTTTTAGAAGCACCTATTTAGCTTTGGATCCATAACATTAGAGCAGAATCATAGCACTATTTTTATTGCTGCTTAGAATGCTGCTTAAACTCACAGTTTTCAAGTGGGGGGGGAGAAGTTCAATATACCTTAGCCAATAAGTATTTGTAAATTAGTGCAGGTATGTCTGGAAACAATGTAGGTAAATTACAGTGAGGCAACATTTTTAATCCAATTTCAATACAGTTGCAATTTAAGGTCAGTATGGGCACCGCTATTCTGTCGAATCAACAAAAACACAGGCTCTGCTGCAGCTCTCCTCACACCTCAACATAAGCACATTCATCCATGCATTTTCTGTAATCCTTAACCCTTTCATGCATAGTGGTCACTACAGTGGACAGCTATTCTCCAGCTGTTCTCTTGTATATTCGTGGATTTTGTTGTTTAGTTCCACATCAGCCAACACAGTGGACACTTATGCATCATCCCATACACTGACATTCACACCGTTACTATAACTTTGCTGTTCTTCATAAACCTGATCTGGACTAACATGTTTGAGTATTAATCAATTGCTTGTTATTGTTATTAGACTATAATTAACAGTTTTTGTAAGCAAAGGTTTTTTCTTGCATATTATCTCCATGAAGTGAGTAATAACTAGTATTAGAGTATGTTAAAATGTGAGAAAACATCAGATTAGCTGCGTTATTATTATTATTTTTTTATTTCATAGTTTTCATACAGTATATCAGTAAATACATTTCTTTGCTTTAAAAATTAAATGCACGGTGTCCAGCTGAGTAGACATTTTTGCAACTCCGTGAAAAATAGGTTCATAATACAAATTTCAGTCGCTTTGTTTTTTTAATGTGTAGAGCTGGGTTTGGCTACCTTTACAACCTAAAGAGCCGTTTTTTGTCCTGAAAAAAAGAAAGAAATCTGACTGGGGCTGCTCTGCTGTAGCCTATTTGGGATTAGTTTGCTATTTAACTTTATATTTCCATTACAGTAATGCAATGACTGGTGCATTTATGAAATTATACAACTACAAGAAAGAAAACATTCAAGATTTGTACAATTTTTTTAATGATGGACACTATTTCCAAAACATAACTACATTGTGTAATGGAGAAAAAGTGCAACTTTCATGTATAGTGGCTTGCTTACAAACTACGAACAAATGCAAAGTATGTATCTTGTATCAACTTTGGCAAGAAAATAATACATTTTGGTTTTATGCTGTCAAAAAATTGTTTTAATCCGTGTAAAGCCTGCACATTTATGCAGATGGACAAAGTTAGAATAGATTTAGGCCTATAACACTGTTAAAAAGTAATGACTATTTTAGTTCATTTTAAAATGTTCCTCATGTTTTTTGACCAGAGGAGCCATAGAGAGATGCTAAAGAGCCATATGTGGCCCCGGAGCCACAGGTTGAAGACCCCTGGAATAGAGGAATAAAAACACTCAGGAAGGAAAATCTTGATTAACCCTTTCATGCATAGTGGTCACTACAGTGGACAGTTATTCTCCAGCTGTTCTCTTGTGTATTCATGGGTTTTGTTGGTTTAGTTCCATATCAGCCAGCACAGTGGCTGTTTACGCTCCATCCCATTCACTGATATTCAGACCATTACTGTCACTTTGCTGTTCTTCATAAACCTGATCTGCACTAACATGTTTGAGTGTAAATCACCTGTTATTTATTAAACACAAAGTTTTTTTTTTTTGCATGTTATTTCCATGATGAGAGTAATAACTAGAAGTAGAATATGTTCAAATGTGTGAAAAAATCAGATTTGCAGCATTAAAAAATGTTTTTATTTTCATTGTTTTCATATCACTTTCTTATGGAACAAGATTAGGGCCACTGGACTTTAAACTCAGAATTCTGACTTTTTCTCAGAATTCTGACTTTAAACTCAGAATTTTGACTTTTTTCTCAGAATTCTAACTTTTTTCTCATAATTCTGACTTTTTTCCTCATAATTCTGACTTTAATCTCAGAATTCTGACTTTTTTTCTCATAATAATTTTAAGAAATACATACTGGACCCTAGTTTATTGTATTTTTTTCCAGTGGCCCTAATCCTCTTCTATACTTTCTGATATTGGGTTTTAAACACACGTTTCTTTACTTCAAAAATTAAATGCATGGACATTTTTTTTAACTCCATGAAAAAAAAAAATCGATCATATTGGGTTTTTATTTTCATGTGTGAGGAGGAACAAAAACACTCAAGAAAAAAATCTTTACTAAGGTTCTCATAATTCATGCATGAAAGGGTTAAACTCTGAAGTGCAAGACGGAGCTGTGACAGAAAACCCATGCAGACAAGAACTATAAGGAATCACAAACTCCACACGGGACGGTGGCTCTGGGTGTGAACTCGACGACAGTGCTAAACACTGCACCGCTGTTTCATTCCATTCAGGGCAGGAAAATAACAAACACACTTGGGGGGGTTGTCATGTTGCTTTTGTGATCTAATTTGGAGACAGTATAACAACACGAGGATGTTAACACTTCCCCTGTTGACTGATTTTGGCCCGTACTAAAGGATTCCTGACAGTGATTGGTCATTACAGCTGTCACTCACTTGTTTAAAAAAAAAAAAAAAAAAAAAAAAAAAAAAAAGTGCACTTGGACACAGTCTGATGAAATCTACCTAAAAAGACAGAAATCAATTTTGGGGAAAAGTTACTCCATGTACACCCAACTATACATCAGCTAGCCACCAGGGGGAGATCTGCAGTCTATGGTTTGAAGCTGCACCAGGTTTGTGCTAATGAATCCATCTGGCAGCTGTTTTCTGTCTTAAAACCTACTGCATGAAAACAGCACGGCATCAAAACAATTAGAAACAGATAATTTCATCACCATTTCACACGCAGGAGGTGATATGTACATACATTCATTAGAAGCACTGGATGTGAACGTAGGCAAACATATTAACTATTACATGTATATATAATAGGTAGTAATGTGTCACAGCCCTTAAGTTTACTTCACACATCAATAGAAACACAACTGCCATGGGATAGTGAAGTTTCTTTCTGTCACTGAGATGCATGTACAGTATTACACCATGTCTAAAATCCAAAAGGTCACTACCATCTATTTAAAGGTTCGGGTTATAAATGTATGACGTCACATAGTTTAGGTTGTGTTTTAGCCGCATGACAAACACAGAAAATACAGGATGTTAACGTTCAAATGGAGACAAATACATGCAGTTTGGATAACACTTCTGCTATTAGCTTGTTCAGTTAAAGGGGTCATATTTTGCTAAACCCAATTTTATTAGTGTTTGGTACATTTATTTGTGTATTTGGACCCTAATAGTTCAAAAAGTTTGAATTTGAATCCTCCAGGTGCTGCAAAGCTATCTTTATATTCATTTTGGAAAAAATCGAGTGGATTTCTACAACGTGTTTTAATTTCTTCTTAATTTTTTTTGCGTGTATAACTGGTTATGTCATGACATTTGCACATCTAAGGTCAAGATTTCCGATGAATATTTCTCCAAGTACGCCATAATTGTTTGTCAGCAGCAGTGGTTGTAGTCCATACTAAAAAATTTGTCCAAACTTTGAGCAGATTACCTAAAATGTTCAGTTGTTGGTTGAACAGGACAGAGCAGCACAGCCAACAACCTGGAGGGGGTGGGGCCTGAAGTGGCTCATGTGCATTTAAAGGGCCAGCGCTCACAACGACCTTTCTGGTGTCCTTACTCAGAAATAGGGTTGAAGATGGACCTGTGGAGTTTAATGAACCCTTGTATGATGTTTGGATCTGTAGGACCAGTTTTCATTTTTTATTAAAAGAAAAATGATGAGTATTTTTTTAATGATTTTTTTCTGCTCATATCTTGATCATATTACATTTTTCTTAAAAAAAAACAAACTAAAAATGTGTTGCACTTAATTCATAAACGTGAATATTAAACATATACAGGGTGGGGAAGCAAAATTTACAATGTACATTTAGATGTTTTTTCTCAGCAGGCACTACGTCAATTGTTTTGAAACCAAACAAATATTGATGTCATAATCATACCTAACACTATTATCCATACCTTTTCAGAAACTTTTGCCCATATGAGTAATCAGGAAAGCAAACGTCAAAGAGTGTGTGATTTGCTGAATGCACTCGTCACACCAAAGGAGATTTCAAAAATAGTTGGAGTGTCCATAAAGACTGTTTATAATGGAAAGAAGAGAATGACTATGAGCAAAACTATTATGAGAAAGTCTGGAAGATACTATTACAGAAGAATGGGAGAAGTTGTCACCTGAATATTTGAGGAACACTTGCGCAAGTTTCAGGAAGCATGTGAAGGCAGTTATTGAGAAAGAAGGAGGACACATAGAATAAAAACATTTTCTATTATGTCAGTTTTCTTGTGGCAAATAAATTCTCATGACTTTCAATAAACTAATTGGTCATACACTGTCTTTCAATCCCTGCCTCAAAATATTGTAAATTTTGCTTCCCCACCCTGTATGTTTTTTTATGTTGCTTGTAATTTGGATGAGATAAACATCTGTTGAGTATTTTAACATAAAATTGTTTATATTGAATTAAAAACCTACGACTGCAGTGGGTCCACCAGACCAACGAACACTGCCTGAATAACAAAAATCTGAACACCACACAGAGGTTAATGAAGAATTCAGACCCAAGCATAGCATTTACATTTTATGTAGACCACAAGGACATGTTTTAAAATGCATAATTCCATTTAAAAAAGCAAAATATCACTCCTTTAAAAGGTGTAGTCTTTACCTTTTGCATCTTGTCATATTAGGTGATGATAACATATACCAATGACCTCACTCACCATTTAATTTCATATATAAAAGTAGAGTATTTGGTGGCTGCAGGCATTTTTACCTGCCTGCTTTGGCACACAATGAAAACAGTGTCTCATCGTCCCCCAGTGCCCTGCCATAGGGCTGGGCTTATTCTTGGCAACGACAAACAAAGATGAGCCATGGAGAGGTTGCCATATCTTATCAAATCCTGCAATGCTCACGCTTCACAGCCATCAGTGCTGAGAAGGATAAGAGGTTCCTTCAAGCGTTCTTCAGCCATCCAAATGTACGCCTCACTGAGATCTTAAGGCTGCCAAACGTGCCAGTAGAAAGTAATGGAGATGGAGAGAGTCAAGTCAAACGCAAACAGCAGAGGCAACAGAGAGCCAAGAGTGAGAATTAACGGCCAATTAAAGCTTTGCTCTCTTCCTGTGAGCTCTGATAATTTGGCAAAACTGAATTCACTTTGTCATCAAGGTCTTTTAGTGGAAAAAAAAGCAGTAATCTGCTCTGACTGTTGGAGAGCCAAGCTTTAGACAAACAACAACCGAGGGATTTTCAGGCAGCGACACACAGCCCAGCTCCAGCTTTAAAAGTATTGCTCTGTACCGTTTGCGGTTGTGACGTCACATAGAAGCGCCAGAAGTAGTGACAGGCTTCTTCTAACCGATTTGGCCCCAGAGGCTCATCAACAGAGCTGAAGGATGCTGTTCAACACTTTGTCAAGGACACATTTCTGAAAACACGGACACAAGTAGCCATGCCACAAGTGGTTCTGCTGGCAGACAGATCTGAGCCTTCTTCTGAAATGACTCAGCACCACACCAGAGACCCGATCCATTCATCATAGAGAATGTGTGATGCCAGTACAAAAAGCATGTCAGGCAGTCTAACCCAGAAACACTTCACTGCAGTATTACCATTCTCCCAGACATTCTGCTCCTCATTCTCATTTTAACACAAGATTTGGAACTGAAGTTCTTCTCTGAATTGGAGCTCAGTGTCAAATTAGTTTTCAGGAGAAATTATTTTCAAGTTTTGTCTCCGAATCAAACTCCCGACACGACTTTGCAAAAATAAAGATGACTTGGGGGACAGAAATGGCAAAGAATCACATGTACTTATTATAGTATTAGAGGTACTATATATTCACTATTTCTTTTGAGTTCATATGAAACAGCTACCAGGGTGGTATTTTTGCTTGTATATTTATCGTTCCTGTAAAAACCTGAATCTATGGAGGCTGTCACCCTAAAAGTCTGCTTTAATTGGTTAAATCCATCCGCAGACCAACCCCCCATATCCACAAAACATAAAACTTTGAGAAAGCATTAACCTCCTGAGACCCAGATATCAGTTTTTTGTCCATGTCTGTAGACAAGAGCTGTCCTCTGCAAAGGACATTCATGAAAAAACAAACTGCTGTATCATGTTGTCACTCCAAATATTTTTTTCATGCAAATAATTAAAACTTGTGCTGTCCTGAGTCGAATGGAAACATCCATAAACTCAGAAAAACATAAATCAAACAATAAGTTAGCAGCTTTAGTCAGAGAAAGTTTGTGTTGTGGAAGTGTGTGTGCGTGTGTGTGTGTGTGTGTGTGTGTGTGTGTGTGTGTGTGTGTGTGTGTGTGGTGCAGAGGCGTTTGTCTGTGGGGTCCCTGCACAGACTGTGTGTTCACTCTCATCAGCATCACTGACGCCAGGGGGAGAGACTAAACTTATCACAGATGAGGCTTGAAGACAGGTCCTTTAAGAAAAATGCCCTCACTAGGTCTGTGATGTGTGAGAGTTAGGCTTGTAGATGCCTGGTGAGATGTGGGGCCCTTTATCAGACCCGCTGCCTTGCACAGATAAGACAGGAACTGTGCTTATAAAGCAAATCAGGTGAGACGCTCCTCCTGCACAACAGCACAAGCTGAAAGCAACAGAGTGCTTTAAACGTCCAGCCTTTGACTTCTGCGTCAGCGGCTTCACACATGTTCACTTCTGCTGCTACTGAACTCCAAACACACAACAGCATCTTTTCAGCCTCAAATGTGCCAGATCCTGTCAAACATTCAGTCTACGTCATTCTTCGTAGTCTGGTTTCTTGGATATGCTCTGAAATTTAAGATCTGTGTGTTTGTGTATCTTCTACCAGCAGCAGCTGATGTGAAATCATCTCAGTCTGATTTGTAGATTAATAAAACACACACGCACATCCGTCTCTGCGCAGGTTATTCATATGCAAGGCAACTACAAACAGATTTTAACACTTAAAAGCTCTACAAACAAACAAAAAATAAACTACATATCCTCCCCTGTTTATTTGTACTTAGTTGTGCAATTCTGATAAGATGTCTCACTATACAGTCATGGAAAAAATTATTAGACCATTTAAAGCAGTGGCGATTTCTCATAGACTGCAAAGGAAGCCCAGCTTCCCCTAAAATTACGAAAATTAAATGGTTAAATATGTACGGTTGTGTTGACATTTCATTGACTACAAATGTGTTAGAACACGTTCATCTCACAGATGAGTTTGTTCAGAATCAGCTTTATCACAAATCAACAGACTCGATCTTGTTCACTTCTCATACATTCCCGTTGCGCTGTTTTCTCATTCGATCTCTACTCAGTGCATTTGTCCGTAGACGCCGGGTGTCCATGCACTTCAATGGGACTGAGTGGAACAGTTTTTTTCATTGCCTCAAAACTGGACGGTAATTGGATAAATGCCACGATGTTGTCCCGCCCCCGGACACTGGGCGTCTCTGGGGGTGAATGGAGCTGTGGGCGGAGCTCGGCCGGGCTGGACACCAGAATCCCACGTGCTGATTGGAGGATCAGTCGAAAGGCTGAATCCCGTTTGATTGACAGCTATTTTCAGATCTACTCCTTCACTGACACAGTTCAGTTTAATACCGTTGTGCATTCTGATGTGAAATGGAGAGAGAAACCACTACGAAATTACTCGTTCATTTCTTGCACTGTAAATAAAACACACTCATTGGACTTCCTTGTTTCAACTTAACATAATTTCAGCATTTTCTTTTTCAGTTACATAATTTAATCATTTCTTGTTCGAGTTTAATATCGTTTTATAGATAGTTAAATCAATCAAACTGTCGGCTATGTCGGAGTGAAAGGAGCATCTGTTGTTTAAAAAGGCTGAAGGGCATTGAGAAGACACTGGTCTAGTCCCTGGAAAAGACGCCTACTCGGTACGATAAGGTCACTGACCATTTTCTTAAAAAGGAACGGAGGGCCGAATTTATGTTTAAATAACTTGACAATGTTTTTATGTAAGCCGACAATGAGCTTCCCCTGTCTGAAAGACGAGCAGCCGCCACTGATCTAAAGTCATCAAAAATAATGGTTATGCAATTAAGTACTAACTCCCGTGTGTATCATGTGACTAAAACAGACAGAAAAGAAAACATGGAATGTCTAAAAGCACTGTTTTTGTCAGTACAATGCCATAGATATTGATGTAAGAACTTAAGTGATTTTGGTTATTGTCAAGAAAACATGGAAAATGAATAGATATCAGCTCTGAAATTAAACTCTTATGAGCTATTTTTGTTGTTATCATTATATTTATCCAAACAAATGTACCTTTAGTTGTACCAGGCATTAAAATGAACATGAAACAGAAGAAAACAAGGGGTGGTCTAATAATTTTTTCTGTGACTGCATACATCAACTCTGGAGGATTTTTTGCTTACATGCACTTATATGCATTACAACTGGCCTTTTATTCACTGTAAGGAGCAATAAAATATACAAGTTCTGTTTCTGTTACAGTCCAAAGAAAAGTTAGTGGAACTTTTTTGAATTTTACTGAAAGGAACGTTTAAACCCGTGTCCTAAGAAGTAGTGGCAGTCCACCATAGGTCATAGTAGTTAAACTCTTATGAGCTACTTTTGTTGTTATCATTATATTTGTCCAAACAAATGTACCTTTAGTTGTACCAGGTATTAAAATTAACAAGAAACTGAAGAAAACAAGGGTGGTCTAATTATTTTTTTCTGTGATTGTATATGAAACATGGATGATTCAATCAGGTGCAAAGTGTGGTGTTTACATGGGACAGGAGTCAACTATACTATACTATTTATTATGAAGCTATATATAGAGTCACTTATACTTAAACATTATTCATTCATTCTGTCATTCATTTTGTGAACTGCTTAATCCCCACGAGGGTCGGGGCGGGGGTGCTGGAGCTTATCTCAGGTACCACTGGGTGAAGGCGGGGTAGACCCTGGATGTGTCACTGCTTCATCACAGGGCTGAAGATGAACAACCATTCGCACCTACAGGGGATTTTGATTGACCAGTTAACCTACTGAGGTGCATGGCTGCTAAACACTTCAAGATTAAATATTTTGATTAAATATTTTTGTGCTGCCTTGTATGGCTCTGGGTTACAAATGGAAGTTTTACACACTTTTTTTGTCCACATCTGTGTTTCATTCCACTAAAAGTGATGAATATAGACATGCTCCTTAAATTTTTGTATATGTGTAGCTGATAAACTACAGGGTGTATAAAAAATATATATATACATTTTATGACATTTTCAGGTCTAAACAAGTTGAATTAACTTTGAAAGGCAGGAACACCTGCCAAGGATAAAGAAATGAAATTGACATGGTGGCCAAAGTGTTAATGCTATAACCTGGCAATTTTGCGGAAAACAAGATGGATGCCCATTGTCCCCTCCCATGACCTTTGACTGGATTTAAATCCCACCGCTACTTCGCACAAACCAGTTTTAACTTGGATTGTGCAATTTGCTCCTGCTCACTCATGCATGAAAACCTGGGTCTGTAAATTGGGACAAATATCCACCAATGCCCTCCCTACCGATGTCTGTAAAAGAAAATTCCAAAAATTATCAAATGTGGAACTGGGGGTAATTTTTCAAAATGTATAGTTTTTTTTTTTTTTATACACCCTGTAGAATATGTACTAAACACCCCTTCCACCACACACACACACACACACACACACACACACACCCACACACACACACCCACACACACACACACACACCCACACAACCCTCATAACGTAAGGCCTAAGCAGTTCTCAAAATGGATGGATTGATAATGAGACAAAGAAAGAAAAAACAGTAACAATGGTTATATATATTGTCCAAGTCAAATAAAACAGAAATAAAAAACAGAAAATGATTGTAAAGAGTTTCCTGTTTGGGTGTTCCACTTTTGTATATGATTTCTCCTCATATTATACATATCACATGCTGTATCTAATGCCTGTGTGTTGTTTGGGGACCATAATGTTACCACATATTCACATATACTATAATGTAAAGTACCAGGATGATGATGCCTGCCTATATTCAGTGAATGTTTAATATTTGTTAACCCTCAGAATATTTCCTGCACTTCGCTGGTGAAAGTATTAAGAGCAGCAGCAGTAGCAGCAGCAGATTTGTGGTGCTGGAGGTGAACTGCTTTCATAACATGTCAAGTGCTGAACTATCTTGAACACAAACATACACGCACACACTTGCTTTTGCATTCCTGAGAAGGATTATCGAGGTTTTTCCTCTATTCACACGTTCATATCTGCAGTTATATTCCACCAACTGTGGGCTGGAATCAAAACAGCCCAGCACAGACATGAATTTCAATTATTTTGATGGAATAACAAGGCATTGTGTGTGCATTATCATGAAAAAATACTAGTGCATTGGGATCTAATCACAAATGCATTTTCATCAGGACAAAGAGGACCACACAGTTATTTTGGTCTGTTTTATCCACTTTCTATTTTCCCATTTCAGGGATAGATAAGACCTCATTTGCACATATTAGATTTGTAATGCGCATTCTCTACAAATTCCAAGGAAAAGATAGTTGGAAGCAGATGCATCTAAAAAATTAAAAAAAAAACAAAAAAACAAACAAACTTAAAACACCTAATCTGATTATTTGGAAGCGTATTAAAATTTTGAGTTTGAAGCTAGAGTACATATCATCATTTAAATCACATTTTAGTAAATACATTTTAATTCCTTCCTGCTGCCTCAGCTACTCATTGGTTTTGTCCCAGGAAAATATATGTGTTTACATATATAGTTATTTATTTCTCCTAAGACTTTTAAATAAATCATTCAGTCTTCTTCTGCAACTATGGAAGTCAGTGAAGTCATGAATAAAAGACATAAATAAAACAAAACAAAAATAAAACAAACAATAACAGCACAACACGGTCTGGGAAATAAGATGAATATGTTTCAGCTGCAAAAGGTTCTTTAACTGCTGCAGTGAGGAGCTTCTCTTTTCTTAAACCACCTTCAGTTTGATAGAGAGCATTAAGATAAGACCGGGCTTCAGTGGATAAAGGTCATGAGGTCTGATGAGTCCAAACTGACCCTGTTCCAGAGTGAGAAGAGAGATGGATGAAGTGATTACCCATCATGCGTAGTACCTAGAGTATAAGCCTGTGGGGGCAGTGTTATGATCTGGGGTTGGTTCAGCTGGTCAGGTCTAGGTTCAGCTCAGGTTATGTGTCCCTAACCTGAGCTGAACCTGAATACACTGAATGACCAGGTCCGCTGATGACACACACATACCATGATGAAAACTAGAGCCCGACCGATATGGGAGTTTTGGGGCTGGGGCCGATACGGATACTAGGGGCTTAGAAAGCCAATATCTAATATATTGGCCGATATATAAAATAAGAACATTGATATACACAGGATATAATAGTCTTATATTTGATAATGGTGGACATGTGAATTAACAGTTGCATTTTTGTTTATCTCACAAAGATAATTTACACAACTTTAAAATGCTGTATAATAGTCTTGTATTAATATTTGCACTTGTTGTCTTACCACTATGACAGTATTTTGTATCTTGCACAATTAATCCTTTTTTAATTTTTTTTTTCACCTGATACACTTACTGACGGACCTCCTTTGGTGATATGTGAGAAAAAAAAATAATGTGTGGCCACGAGTTACAACTAATGTGTGACCACAAGACAATTCCCCTATGCACACTAATTTGATACTCTTACCAACATGGAACACCTCAATTTGATTACATTTTATTTTCACCTTGGTATGAACCACCGTGATATACTTCACATTACTAAGTCATGGCCATGCGTTACTTATGTCATGGCCACGTATTAGTAACTCGTGGCCACGCATTAATATTTTCTTCCTCACATGTTGCCAAAAGGGCTCCGTACTTAGTCTTTGCACAGAGTACTCGCTTTATTTTATTTTATCTATTTATTTTTCCTTGCTTAGTGTACAGTCCTTTATTTCTTATTACTTTAGCTTAAATTGTTTTAATTGTACAGTTTATTTTCTTTATTTCATTTAGTTTAGTTTAATTGTTTAAGTTAGTTGTGTGAAGGTGAAGTCGCAATGTATGAATTTCCTTGCTCAGGACTGCTGTGTATATGACAATAAACTTCTTGAATCTTGAATTATCAGATGACCCCCTGGTTACACTAAGAAATACAGACAAAGGACAGGAAAGAGAGAACAAAAGAGGGAAAAAAAGAAAAACTAGAAAAGCACTCGGAGAGCATAGACCTCTGCCAAGGTAGATCAGTGCCCCCCCCCGATCACCACCAAAATTTAATCATTTGTTCCTTGTGCCAGTGTCAACATTTCCTGAAATTTTCATCCAAATCCGTACATAACTTTTTGAGTTATCTTGCACACAGGCGGACAGACAGACAGACAGACAAACCAATGCCAGCAAAAACATAACCTCCTTGACGGAGGTAAAAAAAATACAAAAGCCCTGCCCCCTACCCCACCCATACCCTGGCTCGATCATATGCACACATTATTCAACTAGAAGCACTCGTAGATCGCAGACCTCCGCCAAGACAGATCAGTGCCCCAGATTTGGATAAAAATTTCAGGAAATTTTGATACTGGCACAAGGAACAAATGATTAAATTTTGGTGGTGATTGGGCGTGGGGGGTGGGGCACTGATCTGCCTTGGCGGAGGTCTGCGCTGTCTTTTCTAGAAGAGCTCAGACCTCCACCAAGGTAGATCAGTGCCCCACCCCCCACCTCCGATCACCACCAAAATTTAATCATTTGTTCCTTGTGCCAGTATCAACATTTCCTGAAATTTTCATCCAAATCCGTCCATAACTTTTTGAGTTATCTTGCACATAGACAGACAGACAAACCAACGCCGACAAAAACATAACCTCCTTGGCGGAGGTAATAAAATATTTGACACTCTCAGCAACAGCACTTAGCCAAGCAGGACTCTCAAATCAGCAAAAAAAATCCAAAAATGAATGCCACTTCTGAAAAAACTTGTCAGTACATCCCTTTGTTCTGTATTAGATTTTTTCCAGTTTAAGAAAAGATACAATATCCTTAATCCACTGAGATAATGAAGGAGGTTTAGAAGATTTCCATTGTAAACTTCTTTTTCCACAATATCATTAAACCACAAACACACCACAGATTATGACCTACTGTATGTACCTGAGGGAGAACCACCTGGCTGAAGCGGACATCATGTGACAGAGTGCGTTAGTACCTGGGCGTCTGCGTAGGAAACGTCCATGATGACCGGCTGACCGTGAGGCTCCCCGTTCTCCAGTCTGGAATAGATCACCTGGTAGCCTCGGATCTGGCCGTGCTGTTTCAGAGACAGCGGGGGCTTCCAGGTCACCCTGAGGGCCGTGGAGTTGAGGGCGTCGGCCTCCACCTTCCTGGGAGGAGCTCCGGGCACTGCAGCACAAATCAACACACACACTCCGTTCAGCCGGCATTACAGTGTCTATTCATTCTGCATTCTGTTACTTTTGGTCACAAAGCTCCTTCATCTACACATCTACAACTACTCCAGTACTCACCTGAACACTTTCACCTGATTTGAGTCTATTAATACTCTGTCTATATTTAGATATGTCTAATTTCCAGCGCTCATGTTTACTTCGTGTTGTCTTATATCTTCTATAAACATCTCATTGTGGCAAACTTGAAAAGATCTGAACAGCCTCTTTGTCTTTGTCTCTCATAAATACAATACAGCACCTGAGAAATGTCACACTTATATCGCATTATTTCCCATGGACCATTCAGAGCGAGCTGCTATTTATGTCTTTATGCCCTCTAGTAGGTTATTTTCTTGGATATTGACATGGTTTGACTGATTGAAGAGGTAGAAAAAGTAACCGTAAAGACAACATCAGTTATGAAAAAAAAAAAAAAAAAAACACATCCGCCTTGGATATAAGTTATGTGTGCTCAGTTCACAAACACAAAGCAAACTAAGATACATACTTCCATTCAGATTAAATCATGCACAAATGATCAAATTTGTCACATTTAGAATATTAGTGTGCATGTAGAAATGAATGTAAAGGACAGTAGTGATATGGGCAGTTTCATATTGTGTCAAAACTAGTGCTGGGCAGCGATTAAAAATTTTAATTAATCACAATCGCAATTAATCATGCGGATTTCTGTGATTAATCACGATTAATCGCGTAGTTATATGGTGATGGTGGTGGTGGTGGTTGGTTTGCCGGCATCAACAGCGTGTATTGCCTTTAAGTGATATTTCAGACTAGAAGTACTCTGGTGATAAAAATAATTCCACATTGCAGTGCTTACAAACAACTTTGTCCTTCTCAACCCCACCATCTGAAGACATTTAAAATGAAAATGTCCATGGAAAAGACCGGTCCTTTTCTCCATGTTTATGTCCCCATCAGTTTATTTCCAGTTGTCAGTGATTGACAGGAGTCTTAAGCCCACTAATAAGTACAAATACTAATAAGCCCAATAATATGTGATGTCCAGTTGCTAAAGGCAAGCAAAGGGGGCCCTCTAGTGGTCAGAATAAATTGTATTAACGTATGTTTTGTCCTTGCAGTGTTCCCGTAGTCAGTTCGGACATAAGAAGGAACTAACAGGCATGTTTCTTTCACTCTGTTTGTATGGCCTGAAAAACGTTTTCCTGTGAGTATTTTATGTT
Source organism: Sphaeramia orbicularis (assembly GCF_902148855.1). Taxonomy (NCBI): domain Eukaryota; kingdom Metazoa; phylum Chordata; class Actinopteri; order Kurtiformes; family Apogonidae; genus Sphaeramia; species Sphaeramia orbicularis. The sequence goes on along the minus strand of NC_043960.1, from coordinate 29,915,121 downwards.
CAGTTGTTGTAAGGATGAATAGTATCAAATATCTCTGATGTGAACCTTTGTTGCTGGATAAAAAGATGTAAATCTTAATTAATCTGTAAATGCTAATCGTTAGCGTGTCTATGGATTTTCCCATTCAAGTTAGCTTCGAGCTAGCGATTTTTTTCCCATTCATTTAAATGTATAATGCCATGTAAATGTACTAAGGCAACGAACAGAACTGAGACATATTTTGTATGTACGTTGCAGTTTTACAGTGAGTCTCAAGTAAAACATTTGGAGAGAAGTTTTGGGCATCCGGCTTTTCTTGGGAAACCTGTTGTGTATCTGCCGAGCTAATCGCTACAGGCACACAAGCAGAGGCAGAATAATAGGAGTTATTATAATAAAACAGCATTAACGGGAGATTAAAAAAAAAAATTGTCGGCTTTATTTAATGAATGTGTTAACGCGGTAATAAGGCGTTAACTTGCCCAGCCCTAGTCAAAACATAAGGAATTGAAGTTTCATTAGATCTTACAGACCTAAAATGGTGTCACTTATGTGCATTGGTGTGAAAAAAGATGTTGAAAACCCATAGAAACAGGAAAAGCAGCTGAAGCATTAAAACTGACAGCTAGACAGTATCCAATCCAACTTCAACAAGTGATAAATGGGTGGAAAAAATGGCTAAAAATGACTGCTTTATTTATTTGAGGTTCACTTGCACATACTGTAAATAAACCGCCATGTTCTGCCATGTGTTGAGTTGTGCTAAAACTTTGCAAACACCTCCAGTGGTTCATCTGTCCCTTTCTGATAAATGACATCAAACAGTCAGAAAATTCCGCGGACCTGAAGAGATATTTAAAGCCTGGAGAATCTGACAAGGTAACGTGAAGGTTGCTGGCTATCTTTTCAGATTACACACATCAAAGCATGTGACACGGGGCCCCAAGAGGATGCTGGGAGCCAGGTTTAGCGCTCACACTTATGGAATAATGAAATGAGCTATGAGGAATCTTCTAGAATGCTTGGCCAGCTTCCGAGGGGAGTGTAAATGAATATAAATTCCACTTCAATAAAAATGAGGAGATGAGGTTGTGCAAATATTAATGAAACTCAAGCAAAAGAAGGGAAAAGGAAAGGAATCATTAAAAGTTAAAATTCCTTGCACGAGGAGATTAGGACATGGTGAGAAAAGTGTTAAAGAAGTTCAGTGTTACCCAGCACAGCAAGAAAAGACAAAGCTGCATAATGTGGAGTCAGCATTAAACACTTCAGACTAATTAGAATGATTTAACCTCTTATAGGAGCAGCAAGACTGTGGTATCAAGCTTCAAGCTTTTGGAGGAAGAATGTCAATAAAAGTCTTGTGTTAAAAACAAAATACAAATCCACAGTCTGTGTAGAGTTGAGGAAGAACAAAAGAACCGTTTAAAAGTCGACTGTGAAATCCCACAGCAGACTAAACACAGATAGACTGCGGACCTGACAGAAATATAAGCAATTTATAGATGTTTCCTGCTATTATAATCACATTTTTAGTGACTTTATTACAGGTTACAAACAGCCGCGGAAAAAATTATGAGACCACCCTTGTTTTCTTCCATTTCTTGTTCATTTTAATACCTGGTACAACTACAGGTACATTTGTCTGGACAAATATAATGATAACAATAGCTCGTAAGAGTTTAATTTCAGAGCTGATATCTATCCATTTTCCATGTTTTCTTGATAATAACCAAAATCACCTCAGTTCTTACATCAATATCTATGGCATTGTACTGCCAGAAACAGTGCTTTTAGGGATTCCATGTTTTCTTTTCTGTCTGTTTTAGTCACATGATACACACAGGAGTTTGTACTTCATTGCAAAACTATTGTTTTTGATGGCTTTTGATGGTCTAATAATTTTTTCCGCGACTGTAAGGTCATGAAATGACAAAAATCACTCATATTCACTATTTACAGCTTCAACATTTCTATAAAATCTCTCTGAACCACTGTATGTTATAAAACCCAACATGCTTCTTGACCTCAATGAGGCACAGGATTGGCCCCATATTTAATGTTTGCAGAAATTACCAAAAACAGTCACTTGCCCGACAAAGGGTTAAGCATTCACATTTTAATAAATAATTTTTAAATAATTTTTTCTGTGACTGTATAGAGTCAGTTATATTTAAACATTATTCATTAATTCTTTCATTCATTTTGTGAACTGCGTAATCCCCAGGAGGGTCGTGGGGGTGCTGGAGCTTATCCCAGGTACCACTGGGTGAAGGCGGGGTAGACCCTGGATGTGTCACCGCTTCATCACAGGGCTGAAGACGAACAACCATCCACTGACACATTCACACCTACTTGATTGCATAACTATTGTTTTTGATGACTTTTGATGGTCTAATATGTTTTTTTCTGAAACTATACATGTGGCATATGCTGTGATGCATCAGTGTAAAGGCCTACATGTATTTCACCAAAAAATCCGAATTCCTGTGTGTTCAGCTAGTGATGGATTAAAAAAAATTGTTCAATTTCAACATGTTATATGTAAAATATACTGAAAAATAAAGATTATCCTTCACTAGTTGATCATAATTTGAGGTTCCGTAGTTGACCAGAACATTATGCACCATTTTCACAAATGAATCTGAAGCTATTATTAGTATAGAGTTGAGCTTTGATGGAAATATAAGATCACCTATGAGTTCTCCAATCTGGGGTCTGGAGAAAATTCCAGCTTTCATCTTCGCACCTTATTGAAACCATGTGAATTGTGATCAGAAGTTATAAAACTCAACACTGGTGTGACGCTGCTAATGGCTATTTATCAACTTGTGCATAACTCAAAATCCTGATGGACAGAATTCTGGTTTCAGGTTTAGAATCAGTTTAATTTAGATCAAATCAGGCGTCATTTTTTCATGCTGATCAATGTTTGACAGTGCTTTTAGGGATTCCATGTTTTCTTTTCTGTCCTTTTTAGTCACATGATACACACAGGAGTTAGTACTTGATTGCAAAACCATTGTTTTTGATGACTTTTGATGGTCTAATAATTTTTTTTTTCCAAAACTGTACATGTGGCATATGCTGTGATGCATCAATGTAAAGGCCTACATGTATCCACATCAACCTGAACATCAATAATCTTTGGGTGATGTGGTTTGACAGTAACACACTAACATATAACTATGTCCACACAACACTAGGAACAGACTGATGTGTAAATTTATGGGCTTTTACTGACAGTTACAATAACATTTTACCAAAATTGAGCAAACTACTGGCAAGCTATACTCACAGTTTACATCACTGAACTTGACTTAAATTATCTGTCCTACTTACGTATCATCAGAGAGGATATTGGACTGGACATAACACTACTGAAACAGAACTGAATGGAGTGCAGCTGCATCCAGTTGAGCTGTCAGACATCAGATAAACATCTGCCACTGCTATTGGTGAATTATTCACAGAAAGGCTAGCAAAAACCAGCTGATGTTGAGCCAATAGATTGTGCAACCCCTTTAAACAGATCAAATCTGAAAGCATCCTCAGTTCTCTAGTGATTAATGATTCCTATAACAAAGAATTTTGGACCCTCCTTTAGTTTTCTTAGTTTTGACCAGACCTGGAATAAAACAAGTACATTTTGACTCCCAACATGAATACTGCATCACCAGTGTTTCTGTCATTGTTATTTCTACCGGTAGTGATTGTATCGGTTAATTCAGTATATTATAATGCTACTGAATATAGCTACACAGGAGACCACTTCCACTATCCATCTGCATTATCAACCCTACATCAAGAACTAGTTTTGTGTGAGGCAGGAGGTAACATTTCATCAATGAACTTGTCAATCGTGAGGAATGTGAGGAAAGGTTTGGAAAGACTTTGGAATAATAAAGTGTAACTGTGGACAGCTGGAGAGAACATGTTGAATCAAACCAGGCAAAATAATGAGAACGTGACCTCCAGTTAACCCTTTAACAACCGCAATCTCTCCGGCGCTACATTTTGCACTTTACAGCATTCAAATTACTGTAACTCCTGAACCGCTACGCACAAAATTCAAATGGCATCAGAAAGCTGAGATCCTGAGCTTTCCAACACTATATAATACTTTATGGCAGCAATGTGGGACTCTATTACAAGTAGAAAGGAACGGTTTCAGAAACTTCCACACAGGCTAAAAAACACCTGGAAATAACAAAAATATGAAGTCATAATATGGATACTGTATGTTCAAGCCCAAAAAGCATGTTTGAGCAGATACAGAGCAGTTGAAAGTTTATTTTTTCAATCTTAAAAAGTTTCATTATGGACATTTACAGTTGTTTGCTGATAATAAATGTGCTAAAAACTTCAAGTCTGTTCAAGTTTTCTTTTACTAAAGTTTTAAGCATTTTATTTATAATAACAACAATTAATGGCCAGATATTGAATGTTAAGTCCTTCCTGAGAAAAAGGATGCAAAAGAATTGGCAAAAAAGATATTTTCTGACCCTTTTATTGCAAAGAAAACACAAAGACGCCTAAGCTGCTTGTGATAAAGGCAGTCTTAAAAGGGTTTGGCTAAATATATAGCCGGGTATTTTTGAAAACGGACATTTCTTGCTGTCTGTTTAAAAAACAAACAAACCTGCAGACATGATATTTTTCGGAAAACTCTGCGTTTATATGGTCCCATATGTTTATACTGTCAAGAGCATGCCAGGCCAGTAGATGGCAGTGTAGTGGTATGATCGAGTACTATTAACCAATCAGAATCCTGAAAAGAATCACTACAAAATGTCACTTTCGCTATGAACCTATGGAGATGTAGTTTAAAAATGTAGCATAAAAGCCTTATTTTATACCAAGTGAATACACGAAGATCCTGTTAAGCAGATGCAGTGGGTGCTAATTAGCTAAGATGCTAACATTTGCTACCAAATCTACACAAAGACACCTAGGCAGCCTGTTATAAAGGCAGTCTTAAAAGGGTTAGGCTAAATATGTTGCTGGGTATTTTTGAAAACGGAGATTTCCCGCTGTCTGTTTTTAAAAAAAAAACCTGCAGACGTGATAGTTTTTGGAAAACTCTGCGTTTATACGGCCCCATGTATTTGTACTGTCAAGATCATGCCAGGCCTGTCGATGGCAGTGTAATGGGACGATTGAGTACCATTAACCAATCAGAATCCTGAAAAGAATAACAATGAAATGTCACTTTTGCTATGAACCTATGGAGATGTAGTTTAAAAATGTAGCATAAAAGCCTTATTTTATATCAAGTGAATACACAAAGATCCTGTTAAGCAGATGTACTGGGCCCTAATTAGCTAAAATGCTAATATTCGCTACCAAACTTCCTTATTTTCTCTTTTAACCCTTGTAACTTCACTTATTAGCTCCATCCTCTTCCTCTAAACTGTATCATCACATGTGAATACTTCCTTTGAAAACTGTGACGTCTGTTCGAGAATCTCCGTGTTCGTATTTCCCTCTGTTTATATGCAAACATGACAATGGAGATTTGCAGAAATCTCCATTTTGGCTGGAATTTTTTTAGAAACCATAATTTTCGGTGTGAGGGCCTGTCATTGTCGTGTAAACGATAGACACAAACACAGAGAAAAATCTCCGTTTTCAAAAATCCCCAGCTACGTGTAAACGATCTCTTAATCTGAGTCTGCTGTGGGTCTTTGTTTGTTTTGTGTCTATTTCCTTACTCCTTACTCCCATTTTCCAAAGGTCTGTTTGTCTGCAAGACTTTACAAAATAGTGTTTGTACTGTTCTAATAAATCTAACAGTAACATAATTGCACCACAGGCAGGGACAGTATTCCTTTTCTGTGATGTGCGGTTCCTAACGTAGCCTTTATGATGCTCACAGAGTTCACGCTGCGTTTAAACTTGTTGGACCATTGTGACTGACGGCGTGGGGCTGGCTCGTGTATCTGCGGGTGCTGAGGATTCTCTGCAGTAGCTGTCACATACTACTGCAGCCACTAATTGTCTTCTCTGTATCTGTGTCAAAGTGTCCGATCTGTGCGAGCCTGCATTTTCTTTCCCCTACCTCCATCACATTAGACTAATTCCAATCCTGAAGGACTTGGAGATCCTACAGTGATTCATTTGCATTTACTTGCATCTTTAAATACCACCCACTCAAACGCAGAGGGAATACTAAGCACATACAGTTTAACAAGAGGCCTCCTGGAAAACGGAATGGACAGGCTTCACTTCAGTGCCTGTTAAAATGAGGTCAATCCATTTGACATTTTTAGCATGTCTGTCAGGTGTTTTTTTTCTTTCTTTCTTTCTTGTTCTTAAAAAAATGCAGAAAAAAAAAAAACCCTGTCCATACGAAAAGCCAAAAGTACAACTGAAGTCAAGAGGCCAATCCAACCTTGAGCAAAAAGATTTGTGGAATGCAATATACACTATATTGCCAAAAGTATTTGCTCACCTGCCTTGACTCACATATGAATTTAAGTGACATTCCATTCCTAGTCTATGGGGTTCAATATGACGTGGGTCCACCCTTTGCAGCTATAACAGCTTCAACTCTTCTGGGAAGGCTGTCCACAAGGTTTAGGAGTGTGTTCATGGGAATTTTTGACCATTCTTCCAGAAGCACATTTGTGAGGTCACACACTGATGTTGGACAGAAGGCCTGGCTCTCAGTCTCCACTCTAATTCATCCCAAAGGTGTTCTAAGGGGTTGAGGTCAGGACTCTGTGCAGGCCAGTCCAGTTCATCCACACCAGACTCTGTCATCCATGTCTTTATGGACCTTGCTTTGTGCACTGGTGCACAGTCATGTTGGAAGAGGAAGGGGCCAGCTCCAAACTGTTCCCACAAAGTTGGGAGCATGGAATTGTCCAAAATGTCTTGGTATGCTGAAGCATTCACAGTTCCTTTCACTGGAACTAAGGGGCCAAGCCCAGCTCCTGAAAAACAACCCCACACCATAATCCCCCCTCCACCAAACTTTACACTTGGCACAATGCAGTACGACAAGTATCATTCTCCTGGCGACCGCCAAACCCAGACCGGTACATCAGATTGCCAGATGGAGAGGCGCGATTGGTCACTCCAGAGAAGGCGCCTCCACTGCTCTAGAGTCCAGTGGCGGCGTGCTTTGCACCACTGCATCCGGCGCTTTGCATTGCACTTGGTGATGTATGACTTGGATGCAGCTGCTCGGCCATGGAAACCCATTCCATGAAGCTCTCGGCGCACTGTTCTGGAGCTAATCTGAAGGCCACATGAAGTTTGGAGGTCTGTTGCCATTGACTCTGCAGAAAGTTGGCGACCTCTTCGCACTATGCGCCTCAGCATCCGCTGACCCCGCTCCGTCAGTTTACGTGGCCTACCACTTCGTGACTGAGTTGCTGTCGTTCCCAAACACTTCCACTTTCTTATAATACAGCTGACAGTTGACTGTGGAATATTTAGGGGCGAGAAAATTTCACAACTGGATTTGTTGCACAGGTGGCATCCTATCACAGTTCCACGCTGGAATTCACTGAGCTCCTGAGAGCGACCCATTCTGTCACAAATGTTTGTAAAAGCAGTCTGCATGCCTAGGTGCTTGACTTTATACACCTGTGGCCATGGAAGTGATTGGAACACCTGATTCTGATTATTTGGATGGGTGAGCCAGTGCTTTTGGCAATATAGTGTATTTCCTCAATATCACATATGGTGTTAGCATTACTGTTTCACTTCATATCACTGCCCGGAAATGTGTAAATACAACCAGAAGTCTTTATTTACAGTATTGTACAGGAATATCTTTTAGAGGTAGTTCTTAAGTTCTTTAGCAAGTGTCTTTTAAAGTATGTATACTAATCTTAATAGGTACGGTTACATGATGCTTTTTAAATCCGATTTATTTTTCCAGAAGAAATTAATCCAGAACTAAAGTACTTTCTCTTCTGTTTACATGGAAATGTTAAACCTGAGTAAAGGTTTACATGAGAAAAGTTTATTTGGTTCTTGCAGCCCTTCTGTTAGCTTAGCTTAGCATAGTCACTGCATTTCCATGGTCACACGTAGCCAGTTTTTTAAAGGTGATTTGTTGTCTTTTGTAAGTGATTTTGTGAAATCCGATTCTCCCTAATTATTTCTTTAGATCCGTGACTTCCTGCACTCATACAATTTTGGGACTGTTGTGTTGACGAAAGTTGGAAAATCTTTATGTTGGAAAGGATGCACGCGCTAAATTAGCTTTGCTTAACCGTTTTAGCTTTGCATTAGTTTTTATTTCCCAAGATTTTATTACTGCAGTGAGTCACATCGCTGTGATTTGAGCCTTAATTTGTGATCATATTGACTCCACCGGACTAAAGTAATGATTAGGGAGAACTGAATTTCACAAAATCACTCATAAAATACTACAAATCACCTATACAAACCTGGCTATGTCTGACCATAGGAATGAAGTGATTATGCTAAGCTAGGCTAAGATAAGTTAATGGAAGGGCTGCGAGAACAAGGCAATCGGTGCACTGCAGTGCAAACTGTTTTGCCCACTTATCGAACTCATTAGTGCATGACAAATGAATTAATAAAAAACAGGTGATGAACTATTCCTTCAGGGTTTTCCAGGCTGGTAGATCCCATCAGAATAGCCCACTGGAACGGTTTGGGTTGACTAGACTGCATTGCATATTCTTCTGCCAGTGCAGAATGTGTGTGTCATCGCGACAGGACAAGACGACGAGCATGTGCAGAATGGCAGGAATAAAGTCCAAATGGAATAAAGGGTTTCCGAGGAATAATTTAGCCGGATTCAAAAGTGGATTAAACCAGTGACTTTAATCGGGTTTAAATTTTCAACTGGAATAAGGTGTTTAAATGGGCATCTTAAATAGGATCTAACCTTTAATCAGTTTAAACCAGGAATAAAAGTTGTCATGTAAATGCACGGAATGTCAACCTGATACTAACCCTCTATCGATCATAAACATCCTCTCTTCTCAGTGTACAATGCTAAGTCCTGTTAGCAGGGTTAGCATCAGACCTACTGCGGTCGGGTCTCACTATGTCGTCAAACAAAGAAGAAAAAGTATGCAGGCCAAAAACACTTTCTAACCCACATTGTGTCATATTTTTCATATTAAGTACAGAAACTTGAGACTCGGGTGCTCTTGACAACATTTTAATTCACACGGAGCTAATGTTTTTATGGGTATACAGTGTATTCTACAACAGACTATAGCACTAACCAGGACAATGCTGACATACTGCGCTACACCTTGCTGTCCTCAGGTGGTCAGGAGATATTGTCAACTCCTGTTACTACATGGAAACGCTGCTTCTAAATACCTTAGGTGGTCTTTAAAAGATCCATTTTCAGTAACCTAAAACTGTCCTTGCATGTGGATGAAAGGCCAAAAGGCACAGAGAGCTTCGTTTTAGAAAATACCAGTGTGCGTGTGGACTAGGTGTGAAACTAATTAAACTGTCATGTGTTTTTTTATTCACGACTGTAACTCCTCTACCCTGCAGCTACAAAAATGTTTCCTCTGATGCAGGGTTATAGTATATAAATCCTGCTCTTTTTGCCCTTACTGTCAAATATGAGTGTCTGTAGCTGTGACAGATAATTTCCCACCCACAGAGACACAAAAATCTTTAATATCATGTCACCTTCATTTCCATTGTGTCTTTTGGCCATGTTTGACCTGTGAAGACCCTTCACCTCTACTGGTTTGCTGTTCATGTTGTAGACACTGGCCATTGACTGGGACCTCATCCCTTCTTTGCACCAGACATATTTTCAGAAACTATTTTGTTACTTTTGGTAATTAATTCAAATAAATCAGTTGGACTTGCAATGGCAGCAGCAAGTTTTTTGCCTTCTGCTTGTGGAAAAGCATTATCCTATTGTGAATAACTCAGGCTGTTTGCAGATCTAAAGTCAGAATTCCTCCAGCATGTCAGGATTTGGAGTTAAGTAAATATGTAAAAAACATGCACTTTCCAATCTTGCGTTAACAACTTTTATTGTGCTAAACTGGTCTGTATTACTCACTAATATGAACATCCAGAACAAGCATAAGCAGTAAAGTCCATCACTTTGGATTAGAATAATTCAAAGTGTTTCTCTTGTGCTGGTAGGTTATGATATTATAATCACCAGCATGTTTAAGTTAACTGCTCTTCGTACCTGGTTTCTGTTTCACAAACACCTTGGTGAATGTACGAGTGGAGGAATTGATTTTTGTGACATTTTGCAACCCATCTGATATGCTTTTAACATTTCTTCAGAATGTCCTCGCAGCCGTGGCCCAGAAGGTTGGAAACATATAGTGGCCAAAAAAATCGATAGTTCAACTCCCCAGACCAGCAGAGAAATTGTTGGCCGATGTGCCCTTCAGCAAGGCATTTAACGTCCCATTTTGCTGTGTAAGTCCACTGCTGCAAGGCTACGATCAGACTGCAGGCAAATGGGGCCCAAATCTGATTTTTTTTTTTGCCCATATGTGATCTGTATCTGATCTGTTAAAGACAGTTTGAACAGCACAAATCTGATTTTTTCAAATACGACTGAGGCCACTTTCATATGTGGTCCTAAATCCGATAGGTATCCGATATTTTGCAATACAACTTCAGTCTGAACGGCCAGCTCGCATTTATCCGACCCTTACATCATTGAAATGCAAAAAAATATCTCAATTCCATATCCCAGGAGTGTTACTCCCATAAACACAGTGCGTGCCTGCATGGTCACGTATTACGCCTGTCGAGAGCCACCCTGGGCGTCCGAGTGGTGCGTTTAGGTGTGCTCGGATAAAATCACATGAACACTGTCCACCTACAATAATTGGGAAAATTGGACTATTAATACTGTTTTTTTTTTCTTTCTTTTTGAGTAGATTGGACGCCTCATTTGGTGAGTTTAGTTAAGTTTTTGCATGCTTTATTGCGTACTGTATTATTACAGGGTGACAAAAAAAAAATGGGAACTTTTTAACAATCCAATAAAACCAAGAGTGATGGAAGAAAAATATTTTATTCATAGTAATTGAAACCTTAGAACATATCATTTAAGAAACAATGATGGAATTTTCATTTTTTAAAAATGATTTCCTGTAGATGGCGTCCTCCTGTACGAATGCATTCTTGAAATCTGCTGTTGAGATTCCTCATTGACTGCTGCAACATCTCAGCTGGGATACTGTGAATTTCATCCTGAATTCTCTGTTTTAACTCATCCAGAGTTCTTGGTCGAGTCGTGTACACTTTACTCTTGAGATAGCCCCACAAGAAAAAAATGACAAACGGACAAATCTGGCGATCTAGGGGGCCAGGACTACGAGCACTTCTTGGTCGTCCTGTTGGTTTCTTCTTTAGGGCAGATCCAGTCTCTTCAAAGTTATTAATCCAACATTTTATTGCGTGTTTTGATGGAACAGCACCATGACGTCCTAAGTTGTAAAAACGTCGGAACTCCCTCTGCGCAGCTTCAAACTATCACCGTTTTTATAAAACATTTTTATGGTTAATGCACGCTGTTGCCCGTTCCACTGATCCATGGTTACTAAAATGGGGGTGTGTTTACTGGCTCAGGGTCACTGTCTTGCAGTGCTGCCACTTGCTCATGTCTGTCAATACGCACTTCAAAAATTCCCGTTTTTTTGGGTCACCCTGTATTATTATTGCTGTGATTATTTAACTCTTTAAGTGCCAGACAGTTAAGGCTAATAAGCCTTAAAAGTGCCACAGAATTTGGCCGTTTTTCAGTATTTCGCACGTTTTTATAATATTTGAAGAATCCTACAGGAAACCGCTCGGTAACATCCAACCGATTGCTGATTAGATCCAAAACGCACCGGACGCAGCCGATTCATTATTGATCGTAATTTGCATAATTTATAATAATAATAATAATAATAATAATAATAATAATAATCTTTATTTATATAGCACTTTTCATACATTAAAAATTGTAGCACAAAGTGCTTTACATATCAGTTTAAAAATCAGTACCGCCCCCCACCCACACCCACCCACTCACCCGCACACACACACACACATATACATGCAAACCCACAAGCTCACACATACTTAAGAAGACTGACTGAGCATGGGTAGACCAGAACAAAAATGTACAAGTAAAAGTAAAACATCAATTTAGGAGGCGCTGTCTCAGGGAGCCATCCGCACCAGGAGGCAGCCGCCGACCCCGGCGACCAGGCACCAGCAACACAGCCCCGCATCCCAACTAGTGGGAGAGGGCCAACTGGGACCCCCACCCACCAGAAAGAAGCGGACCCCAGTGAGAGAAGGCGCCACAGCCCCCGGAGTCCACAGCCGCCCCCCGGCATGGAGGGCTCCCTCTGATGAAACACCGGAGAATAAGAAACATTAAAAAGATATAAAAATATTATTCGGTCGCGTGACCTCAGATTCCCGTCTGCTTGGTCTCAAAAGGGGGACACAGAAAGAACGTCATCGAAATGTGAGAAAGAAATGGGGGTGGATGGTTTGTTTGTACACAAATATGGCATGTTCTCCAAAGCCGATCTGATCGGCCCGTGGCACTTTACAGGTTGTTTTCGTAGAGCCGATTTAATCGGCCCATGGCACTGAAAGAGTTAATTATTTGCTTTGCATGTAACATATATTTGCTGTGCATGGCTTATGTTTGTGATTTGCATGTTGCCATTTATTTTGCATGTTTTGCTGTGTCCTGCATTCTATTTCGTTTGATTTGAAGCATTAATTACTTTTCTTTTCCTCTCGCCATTCCTGGAAATTATGTTTTAATGTCGATTAATAATTGCTATTTATTCCACCTACAGGCCTATAGGTTTTTAACAAATAGTGATGACAAAAATAAACTTCAATTTTGTAATTTTGTTTAACTTGATTTTTCATCTCGCTTCATGTCCACACCAAGTGTCGCCTTGCTTTCAGTTGGTTTGGTCCTGTAGCCCTTCCACCAGGTTGTCGAGTTAGTACCGTCTAAAATCTAAGTCTAGCACTAAAATTCTACCCTCATGCCACATTTTTGCGCATGCGGGTCACTTCAGGGTCGTAATTAGTTCATACTCAGAACTGATAGAAGTCACATTTAATGTGTAATATAAATGAGCACACAAAAAAATTGGATTTCACCAAAAAATCAGAATTGTGCATTAAGACCTACTGTCTGAACGTAGCCCGGTACTGCATGTTGTGTTCCTGCATGTTCAGCTACTGATGGATTAAAAAAAAAAATGGTTCAAATTCAACATGTTATATGTAAAATATACTGAAAAATAAAGATTATCCTTCACTAGTTGATCATAATTTGAGGTTCCACAGTTGACCAGAACATTATGCACCATTTTCACAAATGAATCTCAAGCTGTTATTAGTATAGAGTCGAGCTTTGATGGAAATATAAGATCACATATGAGTTCTCCAATCTGGGGTCTGGGGAAAATTCCAGCTTTCATCTTTGCACCTTATTGAAATCATCTGAATGTGATCAGAATTTATAAAACTCAACACTGGTGTGACGCTGCTAATGGCTATTTATCAACTTGTGCATAACTCAAAATCCTGATGGACAGAATTCTGGTTTCAGGTTTAGAATCAGTTTAATTTAGATCAAATCAGGCGTCATTTTTTCATGTTGATCAATGTTTGATTGATATTTGTAACACTGATCCAGTTGGCGATAAACACTTTACTTACATACTTTATCAACTGACTTAAATATTTATAATATATTAGCCTCAACCATGCAATTTTACACTGCTTTTCCATTTTTTTCATTGCTTTTTATTGTTGCTACTATGACCTATGGTGGACTGCCACTACTTCTTGGGACACAGCTTTAAAAGTTCCTTTCAGTAAAATTCGAAAAAGTTCCACCAACTTTTCTCTCGACTATAACAGAAACAGAACTTGTATATTTTTATTGCTACTTACAGTGAATAAAGGGCCAGTTGTAATGCATGTAAGTACATGTAAGCAAAAAATCCTCCGGAGTTGATGTATAGTTGCAGAAAAAAATATTAAACCACCCCTTGTTTTCTTCAATTTCTTGTTCATTTTAATGCCTGGTACAACTAAAGGTACATTTCTTTGGACAAATACAATGATAACAACAAAAATAGCTCATTGGAGTTTAATTTCAGAGCTGATATCTAGCCATTTTCTATGTTTTCTTGATAATAACCAAAACCACTTCAGTTCTTACATCAATAACTATGGCATTGTACTGACAAAAACAGTGCTTTTAGACATTCCATGTTTTCTTTCCTGTCTGTTTTAGTCACATGAAACACACAGGAGTTAGTACTTGATTGCATAACCATTGTTTTTGATGACTTCTGATGGTCTAATCATTTTTTTTCCGAAACTGTACATGTGGCATATGCTGTGATGCATTAACCCTTTCATGCATGACTTACGAGAACCTTAGTCAAGATATTTTTCCTGAGTGATTTCATTCCTCTTTAGGGATGACAAAAAAACATGTGATTGAGTTTTTTTTTTTTAAGGAGTTACTAAAATGTCCACTCAGCTGGACACCATGCATTTAATTTTTGAAGCAAAGAAACATGTATTTTAAACCTTATATCAGAAAGTGATATGGAAAACTATGCGATAAAAACTTTTTTAATGCTGCAAATATGATGTTTTCTCACAATTCAGCACATCCTAATACTAACTAGAAGCACTCGGAGAGCGCAGACCTCCACCAAGGCTGATCAGTGGCCCCCCCCGTGGGCCCCCCCACGCCAAGGAGGTTATGTTTTTGCCAGGGTTTGTTTGTTTGTTTGTCTGTCTGTTTGTCTGTCTGTTAGTGTGCAACATAACTCAAAAAGTTATGGACAGATTTTGATGAAATTTTCTGGTCTGCGCCCCCCCCCGTGGGCCCCCCCACCCCCGATCACCACCAAAATTTAATCATGTCTTCCTTATCCCATTTCCAACAAACCCAGAAAATTTCATCCAAATCTGTCCATAACTTTTTGAGTTATGTTGCACATTAACGGACAGACAAACAAACAAACAAACAAACAAACAAACCCTGGCAAAAACATAACCTCCTTGGCGGAGGTAATTAGCAATCGGTTTCCACTCAAACATGTTAGTGCAGATCAGGTTTATCAAGAACAGCAAAGTTACAGTCATGGGATGGATTGCAGTGTTTGGGTTGATGCATAAGTGTCCACTGTGTTGGCTGATATGGAACTAAAACAACAAAACCCATGAATAATAAGAGAACAGCTGTAGAATAACTGTCCACTGTAGTGACCACTGTGCATGAAAGGGTTAATGTAAAGGCCTACATGTATCCACATCAACCTGAACATCAATAATCTTTGGGTGATGTGGTTTGACAGTAACACACTAACATATACAGTGCCGTGAAAAAGTATTTGCCCCCTTCCTTATTTCTGTTTTTTTTTTGC
Organism: Sphaeramia orbicularis; assembly: GCF_902148855.1. Lineage (NCBI taxonomy): Eukaryota > Metazoa > Chordata > Actinopteri > Kurtiformes > Apogonidae > Sphaeramia > Sphaeramia orbicularis. The sequence continues at coordinate 29,899,729 of NC_043960.1, read as the reverse complement.
GTATCTATCACACACAAAGGTTTCAAATCATCAAACCCATTTTGATATCACTCAGAGACAACCCAAGGAAATACAAAATGCAGTTTTTAAATGACAGTTTAATTTATTAAGGAACAAAAAAATCCAAACCTATCTGACCCTATTATGTGAAAAAGTAATTGCCCCCTGAACCTAATAATGGGTTGTGCCACCCTTGGCAGCAATAACTGAAATCAAGCGTTTGTGATAATTGGTGATGAGTCTTTCACATCACTCTGAAGGAATTTTGTCCCACTCTTCTTTGCAGAATTGTTTCAACTCCACCATATTGGAGGGTTTTCTAGCATGAACTGCCCGTTTAAGGTCACACCACAGCATCTCAATTGGATTTAAATCCGGACTTTGACTTGGCCACTCCAAAACCTTAATGTTTTTTTTGAGCCATTCAGAGGTGGACTTGCTGGTGTGTTTCGGATTGTTGTCCTGCTGCATGATCCAAGAGCGCTTGAGTTTGAGGGAACAAACTGATGGCCAGATGTTCTCCTTCAGGATTTTCTGGTAGACAGCAGAATTCATTATTCCATCAATCACAGCAAGTTGTCCTGGTCCTGAGGCAGCAAAGCAGCCCCAGACCATCACACTGCCACCACCATGCTTCACTGTTGGCATAATGTTCTTTTTATCAAATGCTGTGCCATTTTTACGCCAGATGTAACGGGCTGCACACCTTCCAAAAAGTTCAATTTTTCACTCGTCAGTCCACAGAATGTTTCTCCAAAAGTCTTGAGGATCATCAAGATGTTTTTTGGCAAATGTGAGACGAGCCTTTGTATTCTTTGCTGACAGCAGGAGTTTTCTCCTGGGAACTCTCCCATGGATGCTATTTTTGGCCAGTGTCTTTCTTATGGTAGAGTCATGAACACTGACCTTAACTGAGGTCAGCGAGGCCTGCAGTTCTTTAGATGTCGTTCGAGGTTCTTTTGTGACCTCCTGGATGAGTCATCGTGGCACTCTTGGAGTAATTTTAGTTGGTCGACCACTTCTGGGAAGGTTTGCCACAGTTTTCTCCATTTGTGGATAATGGCTCTGACAGTGGTTCGCTGGAGCCCCAAAGCCCTGGAAATGGCTTCGTAACCTTTTCCAGACTGATGGATTTCAATTACTTTTTTTCTCATTTCTTCTTGAATTTCTTTGGATTGTGGCGTGATGCGTTGGTTCTTTAGATCTTGTAGTCTACTTCACTTTCTCTGACAGATTCTATTTAAGTGATTTCTTGATTCAACAAATATGGTGGTAATCAGGTTTGGGTGTGGCTTGTGAAATTGAACTCATCTGTCCCAAATTTGTGGTTAGTCACAGTTATTTTGTGATTTAACAAGGGGGGGGGCAATTACTTTTTCTCATGGAGCCAGATAGGTTTGTAATTTTCCCCCTCTTGGTAAATAAAATCATCATTTAAAAACTGCATTTTGTATTTCCTTGGATTGTCTCTGAGTGATATTAAAATTGGTTTGATGATTTGAAACCTTTGTGTGTGATAGATATGCAAAAAAAAACAGAAATCAGGAAGGGGGCAAATCCTTTTTCACGGCACTGTAACTATGTCCACACAACGCTAGGAACACACTGATCTGTAAAGTTCTGGGCTGATACTGACAGTTACAATAACATTTTACCAAAATTGAGCAAACTACTGGCAAGCTATACTCACAGTTTACATCACTGAACTTGACTTAAATTATCTGTCCTACTTACGTACCATCAGAGAGGATATTGGACTGGACATCACACTACTGAAACAGAACTGAATGGAGTGCAGCTGCATCCTGTTAAACATCCGCTGCTGCTATTGGTGAATTATTCGCAGAAAGACTAGGAAAAACCAGCTGATGTCGAGCCAAATGATGGTCTAATAATTTTTTCCGTTCAATATTTTTGCTAAAACATATAAATACACTGTCAGTTTATTTTCCATGGTAACAACCCATGCTTACAATGAGTGGGTTAGTGATTCTGGTCTCCCTGACTGTGTTATGCTTCTAGGAATCATGGAGCAGGATGAGGACGTGGACTCAGGCACCAGGCTGACACTGATGTGAGTCGGAGCGTGTGTTCAGTGTGGAGAATGGACAGATGCTGACGGAATGCACTCAGCAAAGGGATCTCAAAGTCAAATGGGGGGCAGAGAGATGGAAAGAGATGAAAAGAGTGTGAGATTAAAATTCAGTGGGTGTTGCAGGAGAAAATGTGGAAGGAGAGGCTGAGAGAGAGTGGACACGGTGTGGGAAGGACAGCGGGTGGTGAGGGTTAGTGTTTTGGAGGAAGAAAACAAACACAACATAGTTTATGTTTGTCTCTACAATCTGGTTTGCTTTAGTGCAAAGCATTGATTTATTGTTTTTCTAATTTTTGGCTGTAAATATCCGAGCCAAGATCAACAGAACAACAGAAGTGAAGAGATTATAAAAACAGATATAAAAGTTGTTAATATCCTCATCCTTTTTCAATTAATGTTAGTTCGCTGATAGAGATTTGTGATGTATATTCAGTGCAATGTCTCTGTATTTTATATTTTCATCTGTAGCAATAAAATGATTTAAGATAGTGACTTCATATTTTGAGCATATACGAAAGCACATATGGTCTTTCCAGTGATATAATTTTAAAATTTTTATTTGATTATATGATTTGATTTAAGGGCAATATACATTTGACAATTGGTGTGCAATCATTTATTCCAATTTTAATACCTCATATATCAGACATTTTTATCACCACAATAGAATAATTACATAAAAATATCTGATGTGCTCCAATGTGGAAATGCACTGCAACGAAATTACTCTGAAAAACAAACTGTGGATCTTCTTTTACAGAAGTTAAAGGCATATTATACCATAGAACAACTTCTGAAGATTTCATGCGTCTTTCAAAAATAGCTCAAAAGTAACGTCTTCTCAAACCTGTGTCTTTTTTTTGTTTTAAAGTCACGTCCCATTATCAAAACCTCAAAAACTACTGAATATATAAGGTGGACATTTTAAGGTGTTTAAGTTAAACCCTGACCATATTTTCAGGGGAAAAACACCTAAAAAGACATACCCAAAGTAAATGAAGAATTACTTCACAATAATAAGGTTCATATGGATGTTCTTGGTGTCTATGGACATTTAGAGACCTCACAGAATCTATTCCCATTGTCTAAAATATTGTATCTATTACTATGCCTGAGTAAACTGTAAAAAACTAAAAGAGAAATTGGAATTTTTTTTATCCTCGCCTGTTTTTTTTTGGCTGGATTGACGATGATATGCAAAAATTAATTGTTTGTGTCGGAGATTTTTAATAGCGTATATTTCACCCCACAAAGATTAAAAATCATGTTTGAACATTAAAGTTTGCACTAAAATACACTTTTGATGTACTTTTATTAACATTAGGGTCTAAACTTTGAGCAAAAGTTGAAAAAAACATTCATTGTCCTGATTTATTATATTTTTATAGTAGATGAATATTAGTATAATTTTTTTGGCCCACGGGCGGGCTGATAGGGCGAAAGGGGTTAACAAGACTAATAACACTACTTCCTAGAAGTATGAAGTCAATTGGAAATGGCTGTCTGGTAACATTTACTGATACCAGGTGATGTGAGGAGTAATTTACCATAAAATAGAATTTTACAAGTCAAGAAAGTTGTAGTTTGTGATGTTTGTGTAGTGCAGGATCATCCAGTTTAATGTGTAATGGCTCAGTGGACTGCATCTGTCATTGTATGTGATACACGTCACTGACACTGATATGGTTGTTACTTCTGCACAATTCACATTGTTCTTCGAGGGTGAGGTGAATCACTGAGAAAATCACCACAGTCCGGTCATGTTGAAGCTGTAGAAGCATCTTCAGCGACTCTTTACGACCTGACAGGTGTATAATCTTTCTATATAAGAATTTTTAGTCAGACACTTCAGTAGCTTTCTTGACTTGAACGTATCATCATATCAAACGTGTAAATGATGGAATGATTCCTCATCTTTCAACATTGACTGTAATACATTTTTTTCTCCTCTCTGAAATGCAATCCTGTGGGCTGGGGTGGGACTTTACCCCACTATAGCACCTCAAGATTAATTAAGAATTTCTGCAGTTTCCATCATATGTTTCTATAACCACAGACATAATCTCAATGTTAAATACATAGAATCTCAACCTTTCTAATCTGTATTTATATTCGTTCAGCTCAAATCCTTCAGGTCAGATCCCACCCCAGTTACCTCAGGTGTCCCCCAGGGCTCAGTCCTGGGGCCCCTTCTTTTCATTATTTACCTTCTCCCCCTTGGCAATATTTTCAGAAAATTTAATATCCATTTTCACTGTTTCGTGGATGACACACAGCTCTACCTCACCACCAAACCTTGCTCCACACTCCCACCCTCCTCCCTCACCTCCTGCCTCTCTGAAATCAAACTCTGGTTCACCTCCAACTTCTTGAAACTCAATAGTGATAAAACAGAAATGCTCCTCATTGGCACGAAATCCACTCTCTCCAAAACCAACACCTTTTCCCTCATTATCGACAGCTCCTCAGTCTCCCCCTCACCTCAGGTTAAGAGTCTGGGTGTCATCCTCGATGGCCTACTGTCTTTCAAATCCCACATCAATAACGTCACCCGGTCTGCATATTTCCACCTGCGCAACATCAACCGTCTTCGCCCCTCCCTCACCCCCCATACCACCTCTATTCTTGTACACAGTCTCGTAACCTCCCACCTTGACTACTGTAACTCCCTCCTATTCAGTCTCCCCCAAAAGTCCCTCCATAAGCTCCAACTGGTCCACAACTCTGCCGCCCGCATTATCACCAAAACCCCCTCCTACCACCACATCACCCCTATCCTCCAGGAACTACACTGGCTCCCAATCAAACAGAGAATTGAATTCAAACTCCTCCTGTACACATTTAAATCCATTCACAATCTCGCCCCTCAGTACCTGTCTGACCTCCTCCATGTCACCACTCCAGCCCGTTCCCTCAGGTCCTCCTCCTCTATCCACCTCACCATGCCCCCTGTCCGTCTCAGCACCATGGGAAGTCGAGCCTTCAGCCACTCTGCTCCTCAGCTCTGGAACTCCCTCCCACCATCCATCGGTAACTGTGACTCTCTCCCCACATTCAAATCCAGACTCAAAACTCACCTTTTCAGAATAGCCTACCCCCCATAAGCTCTAATCTCCATTCTACTACTTCATTTCTATATAAAGTAATTATTTGTTTTAATCTGTTTATTTCTTTGTATTCTATGGATTGTTTGTTTTATCTTGTTGTACAGTGTCCTTGGGTGTCTTGAAAGGCGCTTATAAATAAAATGTATTATTATTATTATTATTATTATTATTATAGACACATATATCAGCGTAGTATTTCAAAGGCTCATGTCACTTATACTGAGTCATGCTCCATTTATTGTGTGAGTTAAGTTCTAGCGTGAGTAAACTGCAACTACAACAGGCCTTGTAATGTACACTGTTCAGAGAGAATGCATTTCATGTCTATATAAAGAAAATTGTGTTATTTCACTGTCTTTATTGCTGCAACATATGACAGCAGAATTACTGTTAAAATACTAACGCTTAAGTTTAAAGCAGCGTATAACTTTCATCAAAAATGTTTTTTTTTTCAAATTTGCAAAACATGAGTGATAGCCTAATTATTACTAATCCATTAGTCTTTCAGAAATTTTGTCGCGACGTGCATTGTGGGAATGGTAATTCCACGCAGCTGCAATCTCGTTGTCGCTTCATGAGTGCTGAACCCAAATGTCACCTTTATCTCCATCCACTGACTATACTCATTCTTTAAAACAATGCTGGTGGACTAATTAATAATAATAATAATTTTATGTTGTAGTGATCTGGGTCGTTTTCTTGCCGAAGCTGTGAGAAACCACTTTTGCTTGCTCGCCATCTTTGTTGCTGCTGCGACTGCGTGGAATTCCCATTCCCACAGTACACTTTGTGACAAAATGTCCAAAAAAGGCCCAAGTGACGTTTTTGTTTGTAATGTAAAATAAACGGATTGTTTTTATGATGGAGTCATCTTTGAAGTTACTCACTGTGAGGGAAGTGATTCGGGTGTGTAAGCTCAGAAAGACTAATGGATTAGTGATAATTAGGCTATCACTGAGGTTTAACAAATTTGAAAAAAAATTTGTGATAAAAGTCATACGCTGCCTTAAGCAGTGGAAGCATTAAATACACACGGCTGCAAAAGTGAATTAAGAAAATACTCACAATTTGTCTATCAATATTTAAGCACAAACAACCTTTTAACTTCAGCGCTTTTACCGCATAAAACTAAAAATCTGCAGCAGTCAAGATCTGAATGTGAAGTGAAGCTCTGAATTTATATAAACCTGACATCTTCTGCCTATTGAGAAAAAGCATAAAAGCAGATCCTTTAAAAAAATATACAAAATAAATTGAGATCAAATGAAGCGTACATTTTATTTTGATGACTTGACTTTTAGGTTAACAGCTAACCTGGCTTTAGTGATGGAAATAAAGCACTACTACCACTGAAAAAGAAATGCACCAATGTATAAATCCTATATTCTCACTTAAACAAATGTACTTGAGCATTATCAGCACAATGTATTTGAAGTATGAATAGTCAAAGTAATCACTGTGCAGTGAAATAATCCCTGACTGTGGTTTCCTATTATTTGTGATGTTTCTGTGGTATTTTCTGCATGTTGAATTTTAGCGACTGTTTCACTTGACACCACCGTCATCAGGGTGTAGCGATAATCACCTCTTCTTGGTTCCTATAATGAGCTGTTTGTGCTGCTATAACATGTTTGTCCCATTTATACCCCACATGTCCTAAAAGCTGCTACCTGTTGTTTTGTTTTGTTTTGTTTTTTTTCTTTTCTTTTAATTATGGAAAGCAGTGCCAACCTTTGCGTTACTAATTTTGTCAACTTGTTGCTGTGGAGGCTGGAATGTTTTGTGTGTGTTATTGATCTTTTGCAGCAGGGAGTGTACAGACAGACTGTCATTTTCTGCAATTTGTCTAAAAAGCCACAAGTAAAGCAACAGGAGCTCTTTAGTGTCTGGGGCTGCCATAAGTGACAAGTGTATGTGTTGGATGATCATTTTTCTAATCAGATAATACAACACTCTGGATGAAGCAGATAAGGTATTTCTTCAAGGTGATGCAGTAAATATGCAAGGTGCTAAAGCATGCGTTAATAAATGGAGGGTTGGAGGCTGCACTGATGATAATCACATCATATCTGATCATATATACTAACCAGGATGGGGGAAGGGGCTGCACGACTATGCACTCAACTAGGACGGCTCATGGTTCTTTACTGCTTATGTTTTTTTCCCTTAAACCCACAGTCTATAGCATTGGTGGATTAAAATATCTACACACAACCAGGGGCGAGATTCACAGAGGAAGTACAAATTAACCCAGAAAGATCCAGAGCTACTTTTGTGGCAGTTCCCAAATGAATGTTTTACTATTTTTAACCTTTCTTAAGTGATTTAGCACGATTCATTTTTAAATTATCCTCTGTATTGAGCATTTTTCAACGTAACTCATGTATTTTCCTATATTTAATTCACTGATCATATAGATATTCATGAAAACTCAGAGTAAATTTAAAGATTATTATATCAGAAACAGTGAAAACTGAAGAAAAAAGTCACTTTTTCAGCAAAGATATTAATAACTGAATGGAAAAACAAGTGGCTCCATCCCCTGTCATTGATCAAACTCCATGCAACTCCAACTCCATCAAGCTCCATCCTTGCATTTTTTCCACAGTAAATCATGTTTTTTTTTTCCTATATTTAATTTACTGATGTTCATACAAGCTCAGATTAAAGTTGAGGGTGATTATATTAAAAACTGAGTCACTTTTTCAGTAACAATATCAGTAATGAAACATAAAATCTAGTATCTCCATCCACTGTCATTGATCCAACTCCATGGGTTCTACTGGTGAATCAATGTTCTAGAAGATGACGGTGTTTCCATGGTAACTACAGAGCCTCTGAACATCCAAATGGGTCATATCTGATGACCATGAAAAGACGACAAACTGCATTTTACACCAATTATTTACATGTACTGATAGGATTAGTGGATCAACAGGTATTAAACGGTTTAGATCAGTAAATGGTTTTGGTCTGTAGTGGACATTTGGGTCTTTATGGGTTAAAAAGCACCTGATTCCCATTTTTATTTGGGCAACTCTTCAGAAGTTTGTTTCAAATTCACTTGATGTTTTATGGAAACGCAATTTATGACTTATGATGACACAAGCCAGTTTCTAAAATTAGTAGACAGTGTCACTAACATTAACATTAACACTAACATTAGTGGTTCAGAAGTTATTAAATATTTTACACCAGTATTTGACTTTGCTCACCAGTGGCTGTTTGGTTCTTTCTGGGTTAAGAAAAGAAATCGTTGAAGGGAGTTTTAGAGGTCAGTTTTAAAGTTCTTAATCTTCCACAACACACAAAATTACTGTTGTGTTTTTGAATTGTATGTTATTTAAACTCTTAAATTGTGTTTAATTCTCTGTGTTGTGGTTTAATTCTATGTACATCTGAGACTCATGTCAAAGGTAAATTTCCACTGCACTTGCAATGATTTTTCTGGCTCTGATTCTGAACTTGTGACACAGCCAGTTTATTCAATAATGACCTAGACCAGTGCAAATTAGTGCAGATTCAGATAATCCATAGATACACCTCATGTAAGGATTCTTCTAGTAACACATAAACCTAATTACACACCAATATGAGATAAACGTGTAGGTTTTATGCATGCAGTGCTTTCTGGAAATGGAAACACAGGCCAAATGGATGGACGAAAGGAGTGATAGAACTGTAAGAGTTATTGGATCAATGTGAGCAACACTGAAATAGTGCCTAAAACACTTTAGTCCAACCTTCAATATGTGGATTATCGTTATGATCAAAGTAAATACAGGAAGAGAAAGGAGCGATCCGCAGAGGAAATTAAAGCGATAGCAAAGCGTATAAAATAAAGGAGAAACATAGAGAAGTGATATTTGTAGCTGGACTGAATCCTGACTTTCATTTTTCACATTAATCTGTAGTTAAATATGAGTGGTAGATATATTTATTATATACGGTGAGTGGGCTATTGTATTTGTTAATATCAGTAACAGAGAGGAAACTGTAAAAAAAAAAAGAAAAAAAGCCTTGGAAAATGAAATATCTTTGAATTTTTGTATGTAATATGACTTTTTTTTTGGCTTGAAACCTCCTGCCTTTATGACATGTTAACATTATGCTAATGGTTGTTTTCAATAATGATCTCAGGAGAACAATGCAGGTGGAAATGTGGACTGTTTTGTTGTCAATCCGCTCTGATAACGCCAATCCTCTGTCATTCAGATTAATCAACTCAAGTGGAGAAAATTTACTTCTACCACCTCCTCTGTGTTTTCAGCAGAGCCTCCTCCACGTATATCCGTCACATCCATGCCAGGCGCAAACAGGTTAGGACATGCTTTTTGTCGGCGTTAAATAATCGTGTAAGCAGAGGCGTTAGCAGTAAATTGACAGCTGCATACAGCCTTCGTAAATCATGTCGCACGACTCCTTTAAATACTGTCCTCCGTAAAATGTGTGCTAAAATGTGTGCTTTTAAATGGAAGCTTCTACAAATACACATGCAATTAGGTCAGCGGTAGAATGGTGTCCATGTCTTTCCAGTACTAACTTTGTTTGTGTTGCGCCTCTTTAGTAAATCACAACAGTACTTTTGTCAAACAAGAGTTTTCAGTGGTGCAAAACATTAGTACATCTGGCCCTATTTCTACACTACATAGTTTCTTGTGCCTTATTTACTGACCTTCGGTGTTTTCGACTGCAAAAAACACAAAACACTATTCCAGAGGTCCAGGGGTTTTTGTGATTTTCCTGGTGAAACATCTCTGCAGGTCACACTGTTTGAATTATGCAAACATACAGTGGTGTGCAAAAATATTACAACACTTGTCAAATCTTAAGAAACTGGTGGTTTATTTGTTCCCAGAGCCTGAATGTCACTTTTTTTGCCATTGCAAAAGGTAAAGGCAAAGGTACAGAAAATATTTCACCTACAAATTTACCAGTCCAGTCCTTTATTTTTACATTTTACTCTAATATTTAGTGTGGCCCCCCTTGGCAACAATCACAGCAGCACATCTTTCTGGCATTGTATTTTCTGAGAGTTTCAACCCCAATGTCTTTCCAGGCTCTCAGAAGCTCATTCCAGAGAGTTTCCTTAGATTGTTGCCAAGGGAGGCCACACTAAATATTAGAGTATAATGTAAAAAAAAAAGAGGACTGGACTGATAAATTTGTAAGGCAAGGCAAGTTTATTTGTACACTGTAAGCCCAGAAGTTGTATTTACTAAAATGCTTTAATTACAGTGTACTTAAATGATTTAAGTTTAATGACATTACTATAAAATGTTCAGTATATTCTACTAATTTGTAGACACAGTTGAAAGTACGAAAAAGTTTAAGTTGAAAGGATTTAAATCCCTAAGTTTTAGTCATGACCACACCTTTTTATCTGTGCATTGCATTGTGGGTATTGGGCATGTTGTTGAAAATGTGTTATTTTTATGTGCAGGAGTTCAGCGGGGTTGTGATGTCAGTGTTAATTTTGACTTAATTTGTGAATGGCAATGTTTATTGGCCTTTTTGTGTTTGTTTTTGTATTTTTGTAGAGCTGCACCATGAGTCAGAGCCATAGGAAGAACTATGGATTTACTGTTTATCTAACATTTGTCTTGATCAAAGGAAATTTTAAGGTTTTGCTAAATTAAAAGCATTTCCTGTACTGACAAATGACATCGAGCGAACTTCATTAACTTCCATCCGTGCTACAATATATTAAGTTGAATAATCAAATAAAGCACTTTGCATTGCAAAAGATTTTAATGTAAATCAACTTGGAATTGAGTCAAATGAACTGATGATATTAAGTCTAATAATTATACAAAGCAATTGACATTGCAACAAATTTTTTAGTTAAATGAACTCAGCATTTAGTGTGTTGTACTTAAAATAGCAATTCCATTCAAATCAAGCATTTAAGTTTAATACACTCAAATTTTCATTACTCATTACTTAAATTTTTTAAGGCAACGAGTTACCTGAGATTTTTTAAGTAAACTCAACTATTCGGTCTTACAGTGTATAGCACATTTCAGCAACAAGGCAATTCAAGGTGCTTCACACAATGACAGAGAAAAAGAAACACATTTAAAACATTATAAAAGAAACATGTAAAAGGTGATTTAAAAACAGCAAGTAAGAAAACAACACATAAAATCCAAAAATATAAAAACACACATTAAAGTAAGAGTTGCAATGCAGAGTTTCGAAGGAGAATATAAAATGTAAAAAGTGAAAAGCCTTTTAGTCAAAGGCAGCAGTGAACAGGTGAGTCCTTAACCTTGACTGAAAAGAACTCAGACTCTCAGCAGACCTGATATTTTCTGGTAGTTTGTTCCAGATATACGGAGCATAGAAACTGAACACTGATTCTCCATGTTTAGTTCGGACTTTTGTAACACAGAGCAGACCTGCACCAGACGACCTGAGTGGTCTGGATGGTTCATACTGGACTAGAAGGTCTTTGATGTATTTTGGGCCTAAACTATTCAGTGCTTTATATGCTAGCAAGAGAATTTTAAAGTCTATTCTCTGAGAGACAGGGAGCCGGTGTAGAGACCAGTAGGTGAAATATTCTCAGTCCCTTTGCCTTTACCTTTTGCAATGGCAAAAAAGTGACATTCAGGCTCTGGGAACAAATAAACCACCAGTTTCTTAAGATTTGACAAGTGTTCTAATATTTTTGCACACCACTGTATACCTCTACAAACAACATATTGATCAGATTTTTCTAATGGATAATAATGCCCACACATACACATACACATATACACCCATGAGCCACCCCTCTCTCCATTTTTCTCTCTACTTACAGAGACAGAAACATTTCCAACACAATAAGAGCATGAGGCAATCAAATTAATCCAGACATTGGTAAGACTAATGGAATTAAGAAGGAGAAAATGAAAGGAAGGAGTCATGAAGATGGAAAAGCAGAGCTGCAGTTCATTTGTAAGCAGACAAAATAACCTGAGCTGCAGAGGAGAGGCTCCACACTGCGCTGCTTCTCTTCCTAAGCCCCTTTGACACTGTTCATGACTTATCCTGTGATACTTTGATTTCCTCTAGCGGCTCCAGAAAAGAGCCTATTACTCTCTCATTGGTTATGATACGGCCAATTGTGCCTTCTCAAAAAAAAAAAAAAGGGAATCCTCTTGTAAGGATTTGTTAGAATGGCGTCTTATAGCTGTGAGCGTTCACCTGTGCTACGTCTTGACAGGAATACTCCATATGTGCGACGTACGGCACAGTCTCCCACCGGACTGAATCATAGTGGCCGTTCAGTCGGCGTCTGAGACCTGCTGTCTGACCGAAGGCACAGAAGGAGCATGTCATAGCACCACTCACACAATTTTCCAGATACCTCACCCAGGCAGAGCAGCAGAGTGTCAGACCAAAGCTGTTAGGACAGGTGGACAGACAGACGCTGCACAAGTCTCACAAAACAGGCTCACAAAATGCATATGCGATAAAATGTGAATGCTTAACCCAGTGTTTCCCAACCTTTTTTGGCTCGTGACCCCATTTTAACATCACAAATTTCTGGAGACCCCAGACATTCAAAATGGAGCTTTTTTTTTTTTTTTTTTTGCTAAAATATTTTTTTTTTTGATCATGTAACATTTTGCTATACTATGTTGCAAATAAATATCAATTTTAGATGACATTTAGTCTATATAAAGTATATTATTATGGACGGAGGCAAAAAAGCCAGGTGTAGATTACTGCACAAAGTAAGAATTTTATTTTCCTTGGTCAGGATATGTACAGTCAGTCCAGCTTGGATTTACAAGGCTGACAATTAATACTGAACAAACAAGAACTCAAACTATGAATTATGAAAGAGCTGCAGCATCTGAAACTGACCACAATGAACATTTGAAAGATAAACAGTACCACAGGGCTTCAGTTTCAGCTTCACAGTTTGTCATGTCTTTTATGTATTGGGATTGTTTCTCTCAACTCACCATATATTTTTTATTAATAATTTTTTTTTATCAATTACTAGAAATTTTAGGCGACCCCATTTGAATTCCAGGCGACCCCACATGGGGTCCCAACCCCAAGGTTGAAAAACAGTGGGTCAACCCTTTGTTGGGCAAGTGACTATTTTTGGTAATTTCGGCAAACATTAAATATGGGGCCAATCCCGTGCCTCATTGAGGTCAAGAAGCATGTTGGTTTTTATAACATTATACAGTGGTTCAGAGACATTTTATAGAAATATTGAAGCTGTAAATAGTGAATATGAGTGATTTTTGTCAGTTTATGACCTTACAGTCATAGAAAAAATTATTAGACCATCAAAAGTCATCAATAACAACTTTTAATCGAAAAATTAGACTTTTGGCGAAATTGTCATTTTTCCATTAGGTAAATTTTTACGTGCAAGTTATATTTACACAATTTGAGGGTCAATGGAAAAGCGACTAGTGTCAAGTCTAGTCAGGTGAACACTGAGGGTAAGTCACATTGGTCATTAGTGTTAGACTTAAGTCCATTTCAGTTGACTCAAGCCCTCCACCTCTGGGAATATCTTCAAGAAATGCACTAGTATTGTGGACCTTAAATGCTTATACATACATTAAATACCATTTTGTGAGCGTTTGTGAGACTGACCAGCAGCAGCTGAGTGAGTTTTTAAAGGTTAGTATCTACAGGAGGCCCAGTCTACTTCCAGTGATCCCATCAACATACCATCTTCCTGGGTTCGGATGCGGGCTGCGGGGCTCTCCGGGCCGGGCCCCACATTAGTATGGGCCCTCACCCGCACCACATACTCAGTCCACCTCTCCAGGCCCTCCAGCGTGTAGCTGGTGACGTCGGCGCCAAGTCCTGACACCTGGTGGCGCTCCGTGTCCGGCCCTGTCACTGCCTGGTAGGTTATGGAGTAGCGCACTAGCTCCCCGTGGCGTCTGTCTGTAGGCGGGGCCACCCAACTCACCTTGATGCTGGTGGAGGTCGGGCTGAGCAAGCGGACCTCCTGGGGAGGGGCTGAAGGTGCTGATGGAGGGGAGGAGGGAGGGGAATGGTCAAGCAGGGTGGATAATGGATGACAAAGCAAATGGCTCTCTGGACCGCTGACAGATAATTTTATGTGTGTTATGAAAACAGAGTACATATTCAAGACAAGATGGATGATGTAAACTGTAAAACCAATGCCATAAAATAACTTTCATTTTACTGGTGTTTTAACAGGTTTTATGAGAGGGAAACAAGCTGCCAGGACGATTCTAAGTGACATCCATGCAAGTGATGTTAGATTTGTGCTGTGAAAACACTGTTATAGACAAAAGCTGCTTTGGATAAATACTAAAAAATATTGGATATGGATTTGATTTAATTTTTCAAGCAGCTGTTAAATTATGTTCTAAAATTTAAAGTTTTTCATAAACTACTTGGTAATTTGGCAGCCACAGTAATATAATGAACAGCAAATTAATTTCTGTATTCAGTTTCCTTCAGCTATATTTTATTCAGTAATGACTTCAGTGCTAAATTTAAACGCACTATTTAAAGTCTCAGTGGCATTAAAACTATAACAAATGCTTTTACTCTTGTGCTGCAATGAGACAAACTCACATTATTAAATTACAATTTAATTACTCCAAAGAGAAACTCTTTATATGAACCGTTCCCAGTGAGTCCTGTCTGACACCTCACTTTCAACATTCAGTCCTTCACTAGTTTAGGTCCTAATGGAATCAAAGGTGATGCTTTTATATATTGTCTTGTGGCGCATGTCATCAATAAACCCAAAAACTATTCAAAAATCGTCAATGACTCGTCAAGGGGGTGTGATAAATTGTATGTGTAATGAAATGTTTTGTTGAATTTTTATGTCTCTACAAACTCTACTGGTTGGTATGGTCCAGTTAAATGGGACCAGTGAGGTAGCTGGCAGTTATGGGTCACTACTGGGCTATTATGAATCACTACTTAGTGATGGAGTCGACCAAACAGAGCAAATTTTCAGGAGAAGTCTCCCTAGATTTCAGATTTTTGTTTTAGGTAAATATACAGTTGCGGAAAAAATTATTAGACCATCAAAAGTCATCAAAAACCATGGTTATGCAATCAAGTACTAACTCCTGTGTGTATCATGTGACTAAAACAGACAGAAAAGAAAACACGGAATGCCTAAAAGCGCTGTTTTTGTCAGTACAATGCCATAGCTATTGATGTAAGAACTGAAGTGATTTTGGTTATTATCAAGAAAACCACAGAAAATGGATAGATATCAGCTCTGAAATTAAACTCTTACGAGATATTTCTGTTGTTTTCATTCTATTTGTCCAAACAAATGTACCTTTAGTTGTACCAGGCATTAAAATGAACAAGAAATTGAAGAAAACATGGGTGGTCTAATAATTTTTTCCACGACTGCAGCTGTTGGGGACAATATATATATTTCATTGGATGTTCCCTGACCATGAAGATTACATCTGATTCATTTTAACTTAGTTCTGTTTAACTGTTGCTTTATCTCAGTCGGTCAGCGTTAATACTATTATATTGTGCACATCAGTTGTTATATCTGGGGAAACTGTGACATGACTAAAAAAAATGTTGGAGGAACTGATAACAAACCATATACTGGCAGCTCATCAGACATATTTCATTCACAGGCTGAGTAATTAGCTTACTATAACCCACAATTATGGCCTGTTGTTTGGCAACAACCAGCAGACGACCACCTATTTTCATCTGTTTCATTTGTTACTGTAATCATCACAATGAACAGCATCCAAGATTGTAATTTTAGCCATAACCATGAACTTTTCCTGACTAACATTTGTGTTGTTTTTATGTTTTGACCAATCCGACCTTAACCATGACACGTCTGAAAATAACAGGGATTTCATACATGTGAACATCATCATCATGTAGACTTTTGTACATTGTGTTCATGAAAAGATGATAAGGGTTTGACTCACTTAGAGGTTGTTGAAAAAAAGAGAAACTAGGACCTACAAAATGGAGTGAACAGAAATCCTCTGTATATCGGTCAACAGTGTGTTCAATGTAGTCTTATTTTCCTGTAAAAACACATTTGATGATGTTAGTCCAAGAATTTCCAAAAAGATAGCGTTAACCCATAAAGACCCAGTGCTACTTTTGTGGCAGTTCCCAAATACATTTTTCTCTATTTAATCTTTCTTAAGTGATTTATCACTATTTATTATAATATTATTATCTATATTTTACTTGAAAATCATGTGTTTTCCTGTATTTAATTTACTGATGATGTAGATGTTCATAAAAGCTCAGATTAAAGCTGATTATTTTATCAGAAACAGAGAAAACTGAAGAAAAGGTGACTTTTTCAACCAAATATATCATTAATCGAACATAAACCCAGTGTCTCCATCCACTGCCATTGATCCAACTCCATTGGTTTTCCTGATGAATCACTGTTGTAGAAGATGATGGTGTTTCCATGGTAACTATGGAGTCTCTGAACATCCAAATGGGTCATGTCTGATGACCATGAAAAGACGACAAACTGTATTTTACACCAATTATTTACATGTATTGATAGGATTAGCGGATCAACCGGTATTAAATAGTTTAGATCCATCGATGGGTTTGGTCACCAGTGGCTGTTTGGGTCTTTATGGGTTAAAACTAAATGGTTTAATAAATATATTCCATATAATTTTAATCGTATTGTAAAATTCTCTTCTGTATTTTGTGAATTTTCAGTAAAAATCTAATATTTAATTATTTTTAATTCACTGATCATGTAGATGTTCATAAAAGTTCAGATTAAAATTGAGCGTTATTAATCAGAAACAGAGAAAACTGAAAAAAAAAAAAGCCATATAATTTTAATCCTTTCATGTATACTGGTCACTACAGTGGATTTTCTATTATTCTGCTATTCCACAGCTGTTCTGTTGTATATTCATAGATTTTGTTGTTTTGTTTTTTTGCACATATCTTTATTAAAGTTTTAACACATTACATATCTTTTCTGACAGGAATTGGTAACATTGTGTAGATCTCCCCTGAGCATAATAGTTATAGTTTTCACGCAATTTATCAGTAAATACATGTTTCTTTGCTTCAAAAATTAAATGCATGGTGTCTAGCTCTGAGTGGACATTTTTGTAACTTCATGAAAAATAGGTTCATGAGAATTTTTTTTATTGTTATTACTTTTTGTTTTTAAATGTATTTTTTTAACACTTTCAACAAAAAAAAAACAACAACAAAAAAACAACAATTATTTATTTTTCATAAGAAATTTTTCAGTCACATTGTTTTTTTCATGATTAAAGAGAAATAAAAACACTCAGGGAAAAATCTTGGTTAAGGTTCTCATAATTCGCGCATGAAAGGGTTAATCTTCTCTAAAAATTATCTGCCAAGTCCAGAGAGTGAAAACAATAAGGGTAATACTTCACACAGTAACCAACGTTTTGTTATTAAAAAAAAAAAAAAAAAAAAAGAAAAAAAATACAGACATTCTTGCAAAGAAATGAAAGTAACACAGTGTGAAGTTTGAACAACATGAAAGTAAAATAGGCACACAGCAGATGAATGAATGTACAGGCACAAAAGCACAAAATACAGCAAAACCAACGTGAGATGTATGGAGCAGGTGGTTGAGATAACACAGGGGACTATAATGATGTGTGCCTGTGGTGTTGCAGTCGCAGCAGTGTGTGTGGACCCGGTAATGTTCACATCCAAACAGAGTTACAGGCTGCTTTGTGTTGGCCTGCTGCAGAGGTGGTCATGAGGAGTTGAAAGAAAAGAGCGAGAACAGCTATAATTCCATCACACATACATGAGCGTCCGGATTCACGCATGTAGGGGTTCGGTAGATCAAAGAGATGGAGACTGATGTGTGGGAGATCTACAACACCACACCCCACTCACTAATAGAAACAGGGTTATGAAGAAATACCATGATCTGGACCGCTGTGACAGAAAGAGAATTAAGGTTTGGACAGAAAACAAATGAAGTCAACCCAAAAAAAAAAGATGTATTATTTGTAGGATATGAACACAGTGTTGTGATGTTAAGAAGCAGGGCAGGATGTACAGATTGAAGAATTAGGGCATTTCTGTTGGTATACCCAGGAAAGTCGTTTGTGTACATAAATCAGACCTTTTACTACTCACTGTAACAAAACAGATGGAGTTTTTCCTCCTCTTACCAAATCTCACAAAAACTGGAGTCATTTTTCACCTAACCCAAATAGCAGTGAGAGACTTGTATCCACACATAAATACACGCAAAGATCCATAACAGGCAGAGGAGAAGGCATTTTTACATATTCATAGACGTTAATCTGTCCTGAGAAATAGTTGGCGTTAGTTTGATGAACCAATCATGGAGTCTGATCTGTTTATAGATTAATCACTGTATGTTTAATGCAAATTCACACAGGCTATTAGAGGGCTTAAAGTAAGAAGAAGTGGATCACCACCATATTCTGTATCTGACAGAGGATAAGAACTGTATGAGTTACTTAATGTAATTCCATCCATCCATCCATCCATCCATCCATCCATCCATCCATCCTTCAAAATTCCTTTAAACTTTCAGCTCTCCCATCACTCCGTATATTTAAACAGAAATTACGACATTCCCTAGTTGACTGTTGCGCATGTTGACTCCCCTTCTGCTCTCTCCACATAGATGAGTTTCAATGTTTACTAACAACAGTGATGCGCGTGCACCTCAGAGGCAAAAACACCAGTACCAGCTACCAGTCGGCTCACATACACCTCCAGGCTCTCCCCCGGAACTCGTGAAGGAGCGAATATGTTAGTTCTAAAACTGTCCATTAACTGTTTCTGTCCAAAAGCCGATCCCGTCTTCTCTTTCACGGCTGCATAATTTGACTTGACCACATCGGGAAGGCTGTCCCATAGTAGAAAAGCAGACTGTCACAGACGGGTGGGCAGCAGAGGTTGCACTAGACATTTTTATTGTCCGTCATTTTGACGGACAGGGTCGTAAAAATTCCGTCATAACATATTATTATCCGTCATTTCAATTTTTTTTTATTTTTTAATGATAATGAGATATATTTAGTAGTATTTAATGTTCAAAAACATCTCAGTGATGCAGCAGCTGTAGTTGCTGCTGGCTGATAAACCAACGCGATATCACAACTCGCATAATTATATACGCCACTTTTAACTGGTGTGTTATCTGTAGACATTCTAAACTTTCCTTGTGTTTGTTCACACAGTGTCAATCCCATGCACTGAGGGTTCAGGTTCTGTGAACCACAGATCTGGGCACAAACTGATGTGCCATAACACATGAAAGGTAGAAAATGTGTACATATAACACACCAAATGCCATAAGAACTGGCGTATAACTTGCTTGTCTGTCATCCTTCACCGCATCAGTCCCTCTTTTTTCACCGTGTTTATCAGTGCCATCACATTTACTGGGCTTTTAAAAGAACTAAGGAGACTCGGCTGTCTGCACAGTTTGCGCTAGCAAAGTAGCATCTAATTTTGGCTAAAGTCAGCTAAATAACAATTACCCTCAGTATTTTAATCTGTCAAAATGACTGCCTTCAGAATTTTCTGTCATTTAAAAAAAAAAAAAAATCTGTCAGTGGCGGAATATTTCCGGTTAACTCGACCTCTGTCTGGTAGATGTCCAGTACTTACAGATCTGAAGTGTGCACTGCACACACCAGCATTCTGAATTTCCTCCTCAGACCAGTTCTCGCGTCTTAATGCCTGCAACCATAACTTTCACCGATTTTTCTGGAAGGGATGTTTGCCAGCAGGAATTCTGTAGAAATTTAAATCCTTCTGTGTGTTCTTTCTGTTCTGACAACCCACGGCACAGTAAGACGACGGCATTATTCACACTTGCAGTCAGTGTTTTGCTACGAATTCGGAATGCTTTCTGCCTCCAAGGTGCGTGCGCAGCATGTCCTACGTCATCATGAAACTGATCTATACACTCTAGTAGTTATTTATGTTGTTTTTAACTTCACCATTGGTTGCGACTCTTGGATTCATCTGTACTGTTTCCTTTTATCAGTTTTTGTTTTGTTTTGTTTTTGTCTGTTGGGGCCTCTTGCCAGGTCATCATTGTAAATGAGAAGCTGTTCTAAATTGATTTTAACTGGTAAAATAAATTATAAATAAATTAAAATGAATAAATAATCGGCTTGAGGTTTGGACATATTTTCAGTATGGACTACAACCGCTGCTGCTGACAAACAATTATGGACTCGGAGAAATGTTCGTTGGAAGTCTTGACCTTATATGTGCAAATGTCATGATGTAATTAGTTATAAAATGTAACAAATTAAGCAGGAATTTAAACAGGTTGTAGAAATCCACTTGATTTATGCTGGAATGAATATAAAGATAGAGGGTTCAAATTCAAATTTTATGAACTATTAGGGTCCAAATACACAAATAAATGAACCAAAGACTAATAAAAGTGAGTTTAGCAAAATCTGACCCCTTTAAAAGGCATGTCTCCAACACATTTGCACTTGTTTTCATTTACGCATTTACTCTTAGTCAGTTCCCTGCAAACCATGGTTCAACCCCACACGTGAAATTCTAGATCGTGCACACAAATTCGTACACGCAAATTGTGATCTTGGCAGAGCCGGCCCCAAATGTGGATGTTTATTGTGATAACTATTGACAGCAACTAAAGAACATTTCTATTATGATACTATTTCAGTGGAAATGGGAACACCTACAGCCTATGGAGGTGATGTAAATATATTTTGTATTTTATATATATTTTTGTCCATATAGTGTATCTAAATAAACATTTAGATAATGTTCAGTTGTGGTCTAATAGTTTAACATTTCATTCAGCAACAGCAACTCCTGTTTCTGATTTCACAAGGTTGCCAATAACACATATGAATGTAATTCAAGTCATTTCTGTACAATATGTAACTACATTTGGAGACTTGTACTTGTAATCTACTTTTTCCTCCTCCATCTTCATGTGAAGGGATGTAGTGACCAATGACCTTTAACTCTAAGCAATGTCCTTTCAGTCACTTTTTTTATACAGGTTGTCCCAAAAAATTGACATCATTTGAGATGTCCATATCAGAGTGACTACATGGTCAGAAGAAATGATACTTAATTGGATTTATTTTGGACATAAAATGTTTTATTCTACAAATTAAAAAAAAAAAAAAATTCTGGGAGATGATAATTTTATAATGTTCCAAAGTTATTATAAATGTTCAATGTGTGCACCGCTTGTGACAAAGCACACATCAAGTCAGTAGTGGAGTTCCTGCCACACTCGCAGCCGGGTTAGGGTTTGGTTACCCTAACCCTAACCCTTAGTGCAGGGTTCTAACAAATTCCCATTGCACATTCACATTTGAGTTTGGGCATACTTCAACACACAGAATGCCTTTTCTGTGTAGTAAACTGCATGTCTATTCCTGAAAGCAGGTCAATAAAAATGATTACACTTTTTTGAGCAAAAAGAGCAAACAAATTTTGAATAAATTATTAGGGGATGAAATGATATCAAATTTTTTGGGACATCCTGTATATTGATGAAATGCTGAACAACAACAAAAAAAGTAGAACAGATCTGTTTTGCAACGTGGAGATGTATTTGAAAGAATGATTTTTTGTGATATGCAGCTATCCTTCTCTTGCTCTGCTGCTAAAAACAAAAAAACAGGTGGTGAGATCATGAGATCAATCCTCTTTCAGTGCATCTCCTCTGATGGCCTGTCAGTTTTAAGACTTCGAATCTGACAAGCTCCAGCTATATCCTGTAAATAAACACAACAAACCAGACAGTGGCTGTCAGAGGGATGAAAGGATGGAGGGAGTTAGACCAGCAGAAGTGTCAGCATTGGTCAGGGTTTTTAGTTCTGTTAGCAAGTTTCCTGACATGATGGGTCTGGGTGCCGGAGGAGTGATGAGGCACTGTGAATGAGACAGACTGGTTGGAAAGTCTTTTGTTGGCGGTGTGACTGCTGCTAGCTCAGGTATTTCACTGCAGACAGCAAAAACAGGTGGCTGAGGGGGAGCTTTCATTCCATCTGAGAGCTGTCAGAAATATTAGACGTTCAAGCCCACGCCTCATATTGTTGGATAGACGTAGACAGATCCGATGCTGGGTCCATTTAGTTAAAGGTGTTCAACGGAATAAGTGTCAGGGTGAGAGTAGAGATCGAATGGCAGGACTCAGAACCCTGCACATCAGCGCACTCTTTGCTATGTTTCTTGTGACAAACTATGATTTTGAAGGAACATGACAGTCGTGATAAAAACTATCTGACACTGCAGCTGTCTGACTGTGTTTGCTTGCTCTTACATCATAATGTGCTGCATGTATCAACTCAGTGCCTTTATGAGACTATTTGTCAAAATGTGCATTGTACACGGTTGGTGATTTGTTACGCAAAAGCTGCAGAAAGCCAAAGATATATATACATATTAAGCAATATTACTGTGTATATAAATCCATTCAGATGTGATGGTTCAGGTGAAACAGTGCTTTTTTACGCCTCAGAAAACCTTGTTAGAATGACATTTTCTTTTGGTGTTTAAACTTTATAATTGAGTTGTATGTTCAGCAAAAAGACATGGGGAAAAAGGGCAGATATAATTAATGCCAGGCTTCATAAAGTTCCACCATAAAATTTGCAATTACATAGTTCTGAGAGTTAGTCTGTCTGTTTGTACTGTGTTTCAGTAGTGTGAATGCACACAAATGACTGGATCAGGATCAGAAGTTCTGCTCTTTTACTCAGGTATGAGACAGTAAGTAGTTAGTTCAATTCATATTCTGATCCATGTTTTACCTACTGTATATAACTCATTATTAATATATGCCCACGCATCTAAAAAGATTAGATTAGATTAGATTAGCAGATTAGATTAGATTAGATTAGCATAAGAAAATATTCCCACGCATCTAAAAACATCAGATTAGATTAGAATACATTAGATTAGTATAGCATATTAGATTAGATTAGATTAGGTTGGCATACGAAAATATGCCCACACATCTAAAAACACTAGGTTAGATTAGATTACATTAGATCAAATCATATTACAATAGAATAGAATAGATTAGATTATCATATTAGATTAGATTATCATAAGCATAAGAAAATATGATCACATATCTAAAAACATTAGATTAGATTAGATTAAATTAGATTACAATAGATTAGCATATTAGACTAGATTAGATTAGATTATCATAAGAGAATTTGCCCACACATCTTAAAACATTAGAATAGATTAGATTAGATTAGATTAGAAAAGAATAGATTAGATTAGCATATTAGATTAGATTGGCATGAGCAAATATGCCCATACATCTAAAAACATTAGATTAGATTAGATAAGAGATACTTTATTTATCCTGAGGGAAATTAAAGCATCCAGCAGCAGCAGTAAACACACTAAATGCACAAGGCAGAACAGAAACAAAAACACTATACAAATACAAATAGAAATGCAAATATACACACTAGAAAATACACTCTTACATCTGAGATTTTATATATATATATATATATATATATATATATATATATATATATATATATATATAAAACTCCATAAACAGGAGCTCTAAACTTCTCAATCAGCAACTGACTCTGTCGACCCAGACTATTATTATGCAAAGCAGCCATGATGTTAATTCTGTATAACTTCAAGCCTGCATGGAATTTAAGCAGGTGAGTTATATAAAAATGCACCTCTGTGCAGTTGTCATACATTTAGAAATTAGCTCTGGAGACCATTTTAGACTTTTTTGTGTCCTGGGCTATTTATATGTATGTATGTAGGTGTTTTATCTTTCTACATATTTATGTTTTTATCTATATTCTGTTTGACTTTTTCTCTGCACCAGTGAAAGGAGTTGCACTACAGTTTTGTGTGCAGTTGTACAATGGCTATTCTATTCTATTCTATTCTATTCTATTCTATTCTATTCTATTCTATTCTATTCTATTCTATTCTAACACTGTACTAAACCTCAGAATGTGTTAAAACTTTATCACCTGTGCATTATTATTATTATTATTATTATTATTATTATTATTATTATTATTATTACCAATCTTATCTGCACTCTTGATCTTGTTAATGTTTATATCTTTTCTCCTCCTACATTTTGTACTTATACTTGTTTTGCTAATATTGTGAATCTGTGAATTGCATCTTCTTGTCCACAACACTTCATTGCGTTGTTGACTGTGTGTTAACCTGCGCATAATGAACAAATTAATGATTGTATTGTATTGTATTGTAAAAATGCACATACAATATATCAAGGGCAAAGTTAAAGGACTATACCAATGGGCTGCCTGTGTTTACAGCTTACATTACACAGATGTTTCCCAGTTAATGCTTTTTGTTTTCTTTAAGCTTTTCTTTCAACTCGGAACATACATTGAGGTGACCTTAGCAATTTCAATAGAATTGAGTAAAAGAAACACAATAAAATAATAAAAAGCAATTCAGTAAAATAACAGAAGATTAAGAATAACAGCATCATTAAAACATAAAACTAAAGAATCAGCTAAAACAAGAACAGTTAGAAGAAAAATATGATAAAATTAAAAATGCAAAATACCCTAAGGATAAAATTGAAATGAATTTAACATCTCTCTGCAATTGCTCCACATATCTAAAACTTGATTTTCAAGTCTCAGTGAAAACAGCCTCTGCAACATGATGCTATTATTGCAGTGTTTAGAAAAGCCCACATGAAAAGACAATATTTAAGTCATATGTGGGACAAAACACCAGAAATAGGTTTATTAATACATAAAGCCAGCGTCTGTGAGGTCTAACAGAGAAGGAAGTTCACCCAACACTACTTCCATATTTGTAATTATCATCAGTAATAAATCTTTAGTGACTTGTTGTGACCTCTCAGGAGCTCATTGGTTTCAGATCATTTCATTTCACTGTCTGACTCGACTCACAAAGACCGGGACTGGATCAACACTGCGGATGGTCCACAATAAAGCCCACAGGCTCAACATTCTATCCATTAATGCATCCATGACCATATGCCTCTGCCAAAAAAAAAAAAAAAACAGCTATTCATGTGGGTATATCGACTCCAATTGAAAGTCAGATGCTTTAGAAAATCCTGTCAATACGAATGCTACAATATAGCTGTATGTTGTGGGATCTGGCTGGTGCAACCAGAAGGTGGAAGCAGATAACACAGCATCCGCAATCAGTGGTATAGTCCTTTTAGCTAAAAGGGAAAAAGCTGGACAACATTTACCTGCCATCTGCCTTATTTTACCAATAAAAAGCTCTTCATTTTCTGGTACGACTTTAATGAACTGTGAGTTCTGCTCTTACCAACTAGACACACTTTATTACAGTGACCTACTGCACTTTAAAGTACAAACTGGCATCTTATGTACAAAGAGTTCAAGTTGAGAATTACCATATATTATTCATCTGTCTTTAGAGTATAAGCAAAAAAAAAATCTTTAATTTCTTTAGGAACAAAACTCTTCCCCAAAAAAAAAAAAAAAAGGAATATATCCATGTTGACTGAGCATATCCTATTAAAAAGTTAAATGCTTATACTTAATGCTGGGAAATCTATCTCTTGATGGGAGGTTCTGGTTGGTGTTTTCAGACAGGTAGGAGGGCTGAATATGTGATTGACAGCTATGATTACCAATAGGTGTTTACATTCTATTTGATGTGTCTCTGTAGTATCAGGTACTTACACTATTTGTTCTTGAGCATCTTACAGAATGTAAAACCAAATGTCGTTGCACTGTACAATAGTATTTACAATGACAATAAAGCTTATTCTTATTCTTAAAAAATAGTATCAGGTCTATCATTATATTTAGCCTTTTAAGTTGGACCAAGAGGAGAAAGTTGCAGTGGGAAAGTGTGTCCTCACTTTCTGGCATTTCTTCCCCTGATTTCAGCTAATGTAGCTTTAAAAACCAATTATGCAGTTCATTGCATCTCAGGAGAACACTAAAATGTCAGTCTAGAGACACATTGTACTCATTATAATGTTAACTCACTAGTCAATACACTGTATTGATAAATGTATCATCACTGTACGGCCAAGCTGATTAGGACAATTCATAAACAGAGTGTAAGGCTACATCCACAGCTCTGTTTAATAATACTGTTCTGTAGCAGATCAACAAATGGAATATATGAAGGAATGATGTCTGGAACTAAGTGGATATAGTATTTTCACATAACACATCCTCTGGATATATTAGTGTCATAGTAACTTGTATATGTACACATTTTAAGACAATATTTTGTGTACAATACTGTGTAAAAGTCCTAACCCTCCGGTATCCGGGTGCGCCTTTTAGGCTCATTTTGCACGTCGTGTTAAAAAACTTCATATTATTTTTCACAATTTAAATAAGGTTAGAATTCAAAAGTTGTTCATTTTTGCATGATCTTTAAAATTCTGGCCACCAACTAAAATGTGCACATTGTAAACAAAAGAAAATTACAAGACTAGCATCTGTCTCCCAAGTGTGCCTAAAACGCACTATTTCTTCCATTTGATATGTACGATTAGGGCTGACCTTGATTTACAAAAATAAAATCAAATTAGAGCAGAAAAATACATTGATATATAATATTTAATAATTTGATTTATAGGGGTGCATTTTTGGCACACTTGGTGACAGATGCTAGTGTTTTTGAACATTTAACCCAGCGCCAAAAATAATAATGTAAATTAACCGATGTTGGAGTTAATCATTGACATATGCCAAGCTGCAAAAATCAAATAATATGTGATCCACTTTTTATGTAGTATACTGAAAAAAAAAAAACAAATATATATATATATATATATATATATATATATTTTTTTTTGCATCCAAAAAATAGTTTGTTTACATTACAAATACGGCATTTAAAGGGTTAAAAAATGTGACAATTATTGAGAATTTGGTATTTTTATTTACGGTTCAAGTTGATGAAATAGAAAAAAATGTAAAAGAATTAAAAACAAACTGTATGACTTTTTTTTTTGACATTATTCCCCAGCTGTACCAAAAAGGCACACTTGGTGCTTAGTAAGGGCCTTGCTGGATGGGATACCGGAGGGCTAAACCAACATTAGGTTTGTTGGTTTAGTAAACACACATATACATTTCTCAGTCTGTGCATTAAGAAACAATCTGAATCTGTTTGAGCTGCCTCTTGTCATGGAGTCAAGGGTCACCCTAAGTAGTGTCTTTAACCTTTAGAACCAATTTAGTTTAGTTTTTATGTGTCTAAGAGAATGACAAATAAATAGGTATGCTCCTTTGAACCCTGTGAAAACAACAATATCCACATGATTGAAAATGGTTCCAATTAAATTGTACATGTAACATTAATATCCTAAGGTTAAATGAAAAAAAAGGACATTACATTTGTGAATTGCAAGTGTCATATCCCATCATTCAAATCTGAAAATAAACCATTTGTTACTGGCCACATGATCAGATCACAACTCAGTGCACTGGAATGGTGTTGACTGAACATGTAAATGAGTCAGTAGGTGGTCCAAACCAACCTCAGCCAAAAGCTTTGGTCTGTAGGTTTACATTCTTGCGTTGTCATCACCAGTGTGCACTTTGAACATGAATCTGTGCAGTACTTATAACTGAATCCATGTAGTGTGAGGATCTGTGATTCCATTGGTCTCTTGTCTTCTGAAAAGCGTACCAGACTCAACCTTGTGTATCTTTTAAACATGTGCTGTTCATTTCAGAGAAACACCATGATGTAGACTTGGTACCAGGTCCATGTGTGCATTTTAACACAGACAAAACGCTGACAACCGACTACTTTCACATTCATAAATGAGCAGATGTGTAAGTGAGCATGTGCAAATTCCTGTGTTAAAGCCACAAATGAAATGGGTGACTGACTTACCTTTCACTTTTGGCTTTATTTTTTTAATCTTTCTTGGTTCTTCTATCAACAAACCAGAACCAAAGGGACCAACAGTTTTGTTCTTTTCATGATCTGGTCTGAATAAACCACAGTGCAGTTGTGAGGGATGTTAGGAGGTTGTAGTACTTACTGGACTGGGCCGTCTTCGCTTCAATCGGCTGAGTAAAGACACCTAAGCCCATCTCTGAACGAGCTGCCAGGGAAAACATGTAGAGCGTGTCTGGCTTCAGCCCCTCCACGGCGTAGGAGCCCGCCGCATCAAACGCTTTACGATGCTGTGGAAAGTTGAAGATAAATGATGATGATGAAGATAGCTTCTTCACTGCTATTTTAACATACCTTTAATTAGCATGATGATACACTGAACTACTACACCTTAGCTACTTCTACATAAACAAATTGGACAAATGATGAATGAAACAGCCAAAACTAGGGATGTGTAATAGAAAAAAACACTTCTACACATAGTAAAGTACATCTGAATGATACAGGAAATGACAGTGATGTTAAACAGTTAAAACAGTTTAAAAGTCTAAAGTTGTGACACTACAGGGTTCATACAGTATGTAGTATTCATTTTAAACTAGTTTGGTTTATTTTTGGTTTTCTATTAATAGCTGTCTTTCTCCAATCATTATCTAATTTGTTTTATTATTAAGCTTTGAGGTGCCTGACGGTTTTTTACCATCCGAAGGGGAGGCAAGGGGTTTTGTTTTTGGTTGATTTTGTTTGTTTGTTTGTTTGCTAGTTTGACTGTTTACACTCTAGTAGCAAAACTATACGTTGAATTCATACCAAACTGGGTTTATAGATTGCCAGTGACTCAGAATAGATGTCATTACATTTTTGGAAAAGTAGGTCAAAGTTTCAATTTTTTCAGAATTTTTTTTACTTTTTTTTTCCCCATTTACTTATAATGGGTGGAATTTCATAGACTGTAGCAGCAAAACTGTTGGTTGAATTCATACCAAATTGGGTTTACAGATTGCCAGTAACTCAGATTAGACGTGGTTACATTTTGGGAAAAGTAGGTCAAAGTTCAAATTTTTAAAGCATTTTGACTTTTCTTCTCCCATTTACTTATAATGGGTGAAATTTCAAATGTCCATAAAAACATCCATTTTGTTTCAGTTTACTTCAAACTTGGCACATATGTAGAGACAACTGATATGCTGACATCAGCACAGGCATAGACATGATGACATCAGCTGGATCGATTCCAAAATAAGCTACAACATGTATGAGAGGTGGGGTTTGTTGAGCCTGCCACCACTTTTTTTTTTTTGTCAAAAAATATTCAGGTTTTTTTTGGTCAAAAAATATTCAGTTTTAAAGCGGAGGATAATGGATGGAATATTCAGTTTAGATTTCAAAAAGCTGTCTGTTTCATTCAGTTATGTTGCTTGTCGCAATATTGCGACTTTGGTGCTTAAAAGGTTAAAATGTAAAGCTGCAGTATTTGAAAATGTAATACCCCTTAGTTTGATAATTGATGGGCTGATGATTACTCTTTTTCTTTCTTTCTTTCTTTCTTTCTTTCTTTCTTTCTTTCTTTCTTTCTTTCTTTCTTTCTTTCTTTCTTTCTTTCTTTCTTTCTTTCTCTCTGATTCTCCCTTTGGGGATCAATAAAGGTCATCTGTATCTGTATCTATATCTGTTTGGTGCAAACTGAAAGGATTACAACAGGGTGCAAAGTCAGCATTAAAAACTGGCATATGCCTCAATCTAACATGACTAGTAATACCTGGAAACAGCTTGTATTTGTATGTCTATTATTTAAATATTCTCTAAAATAAATATTCCAGCATAAATTACATTTCGATGAACACAGAGGCCATGTGATGAAGTTAGTTTTGTGTGAAGTGTCATTGTGTGGTTGTTCTCTCTTTTCCTCTGCCTTTATTTTGTGTTTTACCTATTGGAAAATTTCTAAATAACATGAGGTCTAACAATAATACTTATCCTGTTAACCAGTAAAGACCCAAACAGCTGCCGACAACCAAAACCACCTCCTGATCAAAACTTTTAAATACCTGTTGATCCACTAATCCTATCAATTCATGTAAATAATTGGTGTAAAAAGCAGTTTGTCGTCTTTTAATGGCTGTCGGATATGACCCATTTGGACATTCAGAAGCTCTGTAGTTACTGTGGAAACACTGTCATTTTCTACAACATTGATTCACCAGTAAAACCCATGGAATTTGATAAATTACAGTGGATGGCGACACTTGGTTTATGTTAACTTAGTGATATATTTTGCTGAAAAAGATTTTTTTTCTCCAGTTTTCTCTGTGTCTAATATAAAAACCCTCAACTTTAATCTGAGCTTTAATGAACATCTACATGATCAGTAAATTAAATAGAGGAAAAAAAACAGATTTTTACTGCAAAAACACAAAATACAGAGGATAATATTATAATAACCGGTGAAAAATCACTTCAGAGAAGTTAAATATAGAGAAAAAAAAAACTATTTTGGAACCACCACATGAGTAGCACTGGGTCGTCATGGGTTAAAAAAAAAAAAAGCCCATTAAGTACAAAGACAGGACTTCTTACTTTTCCTTTCCACATAAATGAATTTTGTGAACTTTAGAAATTAGGTCCAAGTATGACAGTAATTCATTTGTATGGAAGGTTTATAGTAGCTGGTTTTACCCTGCAGAATGGTTTCATGTCATGACACAATTTAACTAACACAGTGGTCCCTGCAGGAAAATATACAAGATCAAGAACCATAAATTGGAGTTTCATTTAGTCCCATTATCTGTACAAAGTTAACTTTGCTCTGAGGTTTTGTCACTGTGAAATGTGGTGAACTCATTGTGAGATGAGACAGGTGAAAATGAGGTAGAACTTGAGTGATTTCTGCTGGGATATTGGCGCTGCTGGAAGAGCAAAGAGCGACGGAATATAAATGAAAATTAAGCAAAATTGCTAATCCAAGTGTAATCCAACTGTCAGTGTCAAAAAAAGAACAGAAAATACACGCTTCATATGCAGTCATGAAAATGGAGAAAACTGTTTTTTTAACTCACAAAGAACCAAACAGCAACTGTCGACCAAACCATCTACTGATCTAAACTGTTTAATACCTGTTGATCCATGAA
The DNA here is from genome assembly GCF_902148855.1 of Sphaeramia orbicularis. Lineage (NCBI taxonomy): Eukaryota > Metazoa > Chordata > Actinopteri > Kurtiformes > Apogonidae > Sphaeramia > Sphaeramia orbicularis. Next base: position 29,868,503 of record NC_043960.1, on the reverse strand, counting down.
TCCTATCAATACATGTAAATAATTAGTGTGAAATGCAGTTTGTTGTCTTTTCATGGTCATCAGATATGACCTATTTGGACTCTCAGAGGCTTCGTAAGTGAATGTGGAAACACCGTCATCTTCCACAACATTGATTCACCAGCAAAACCCATCAATGAATCAATGACAGTGTATGGACACACTGGGTTTAAGGTCAGTTAAAGATAGATTTTACCAAAAAAGGCCCTATTCTCAAGGTTTTTTTTTTTCTGTTTTTATATGATAACCATCAAATGTATTCTCAGCATGATGATTAAAGCACATGATCAGTAAAATAAATAAAGGAAAATGTCAGATTTTTACTGAAAAAATGCAAAACAGAGAGGATAGTATCATAATAAATGGTGATAAATCATTTAAGAAAGGTTAAATAGAGAGAAAAAAATCATTTGGGAACTACCACAAAAGTAGCTCTGGGTCTTTATGGGTTAAACTGGTACCTTGTCTCCAGGATTGCTGGCCTCCCAGTAGAGGAGTTCATAGCCGATGATCGGGTCCTGGACCGGCCAGAGCCATGACAGCATGATACGGGAGTCCAGCTCAGCCTCGGCCTCAAATTCAGACGGTTGAGCAGGAACTGGACCAGAGAAAGGCACAAGAACAAGAAGAAAAACACCACAGAGAGATGAACAGAGGGGTGCAAACACACAATCAGAGTCACAAGGGGAAGGTATTAACTGAATTCTGCAGTCAATACTCATCAGTATTCAGAACTACAGCAGAACCAAGGCAGTATAAAGGGTGTCATCACCTTTAAATCCTACACGGTGATGTCTGTAAACTACGAATCAACCTATTCTTTTTCAAAAGAGCTTAGCCGTAGTCACAGTGATCTGAAGTGTAAAGGTTTCCTGTTGACCTTTTAAAGTAGTTTAACCCAAAAGATCTCATCTTAAAAGTGTGATTATTACCTTAAAGGATCTGCAACTTATAAGTGTACTTTAGGATTTCACTTCAAGTTTGGTTTGGTCAAGTAAATGCTGTCCTGTTATTTAAGAGGATAATCATCACTGACTTTGATTTCTCTCTACCAAGCTGTTCTGCTTCCTTTAGCTCTTTACTACCCCGCCCCCCGAAAGGGAGGCAAGGGGTATATTTTTTGGTTTGGTTTGTTTGTTTCTTAGTTGGTTAACACTCTAGCAGCAAAACTACTGGTTGAATTCATACCAGATTGGGTTTATAGATTGCCAGTGACCTAGAATAGATCTGATTACATTTTGGGAATGGTAGGTCAAAGTTCAAATTGTTATGAATTTTTAAAATCTTTTTTTTTTGTCTCATTTACTTATAATGGGCAAAATTTCCAATGTATTCAGCAGCAAAACTATTGGGTTAATTCATATCAAATTTGGCTTATACATTGCCAGTGACCCAGAACGGATGTGAATACACTACCAGTCGAAAGTTTGGACTCACCTTCTCATTTAATTGACATGAGATGGAACACAGATGGCCAACAAGTGCTCAGCATCACTGAGAACTCCTTCTAGACTGTTGGAAAACATTTCAGATGACTACCTCATGAAGCTCATCGAGAGAATGCCACGAGTGTGCAAAGCAGTAACAAAAGCAAAATCTGACTATTTTGAAGAATCTAAAATATAAAACATGCTTTGAGTTATGTCACACTTTTTTATCTACATAATTCCATGTGTTCATTCATAGTTTTGATGCCTTCAGTGAGAATCTACAATGTAAATAGTCATGAAAATAAAGAAAAAAACAGGTGAGTCCAAACTTTTGACTGGTAGTGTACATTTTTGGAAAAGTAGGTAAAAGTTCGAATTTTTTATGAATTTCTAAAATCTTTTTTTTTTTCTTCCCGTTTCCTCATAATAGGAGACATGTGTCTATGTTGTCTATGTCTATGCTGACATCTGCACACCCATAGACATGATGACATCAGCTGGATTGATGCCAAAATAAGCTACAATACATGTGAGGGGTGGAGTTTGTTGTGCCTGACACCACTTGTTTCAGTTTAATTGTTTGTGAATTGCCTCCATGACAATTTATAGCAAATAAAAAAAAACAAAAAACAAAATACAGTAGTTTTTCAAGCGCCCTAGTGTCCAATCTAATGTATTTCTACATTGTGATTGCTGTGAATAGGGATTACATTAGAAAAGAAAGGGGTCAGACAAAATCCTGCTCCCAAATGAAATGAATATATTCATTCAGTGTTCTCTACTCAAGTGGAAAAGACAACCCACTGACCTGACAACCCCCCAGCGTCAGACATCTGTCCATCTGTATCAGTGTCAGGTACAGCAAACTCATATAGTGATAGCGTCAGGGCACAGATATGTCATGGAAAAGCTTTAATCAATCTTAATCTTAATCTTAAATCAAAAAATGATGCACCCAAAGTAACAAAAACATGAAACTTAATTTGGGTTTTCAAGTGTGAAAAAACCCAGAGGAGGTGCCACTGTTTGTCAACTGGTGAACTAATGAAGAAATGCTGTTAGTTATCCATATACAGTCACTTAAATCTCATCAGGGGTTGCAACCAGTGTTAAATTTGACAGGAAATGACTCAGTGTTATAGTCACAGTATAGAGTGTTTTTGCCATCTACACTTTTGTAGTAAAATGCATCTCCAGATTTCAGCAATGAGGTAAATTTACATAATACTACAGTACGAATGATAACTTTAACTACTGGGAAAAAAAGAGACAGTTTCAGAGTGAAAACATCGTCTTATACAAAGTTGGAATCATTTTGTTTTCAGACACATTCCTCTTATTATTGCTATTTGTACAAATCAATAATCCCCTTAACCTGGTGCAATGATTACATACTGAGTCCCAGTTACACTTTATCTATCAAGAACAAATCATATTGTCACAATCACGTCATGAGAAGTATTTAACGAATATTTTTAATAAATATTTTATTCCAATTTTATGGATATAGAGCCCATACACAGTGCGGTGTGTGAGCCACGGTTGTCATAGTAACTAACATTTGTTGCATTTGATAATTGAAGAGCAGTGATTGAGATAAATAGGGATAAATGAAGTGTTCACTGTCTCTCATTGATGTATTTGTTTTTCCTGTTAAATGATGACCTCTTTCACTTGCTTTGACACCTCTTTGGACCTCATATTAACCATTTTCAATCAACAGCTCCCAAATGAAAATTCCACATGAGGAATCAACCCCAGTCCTTTTATCTGCTTCATTCGTCATAGAATAACCAGGTAACAGGACACTCGTCCAAATACTTTTGAGACTCTGAAAATGGAGGGCCTTTGCTCAAAATGGTTGTAATTGCTAAACAGGCAATAGTGTTGTTGAACTTCTTGAATTAAAGCAGAACGTCCACACTTTAGCCACATCTGAATCACTGTATTTCAAGTCCATTGTGGCGGTGTACACAAAAAAACTACATTTGTGTTACTATTGAATTACTTATGGACCCGACTGTAATGCATGTTATGTAATATCCTGCAGTGTACATTTACCTGTGTGCATCTATATAACTTCCTGTAACAGATTAATTCTTGGGTCACTGCCCATATCCTTATTTTTTTAATTCACTCACAATCGTCAAATTTTTTGTCAAAAAAATTAGGCAGTGGCTACTGCTATAGTACTGTGGCCCAAAATATCAGTTTGTCTATTGCCACAGGGCCAATCAAATGTTAGCATTTGTACTAGAGCCAATCACGGATACTGTTACAAGAACTCATTATCCTCTTGTTACCACAGTACTGTGTCAATTGATGGAAGAAAAGACAAATTAGTGATAGTATATAGTATAGAATAGGATTATTGTTCTAAATGCTCTATATGTTGTTTTATGGTGTTCTTTGCTCTGTGCAGTCAGTGAGGCTGGAGAAGGTGGGTGGAGCTACATGTTAGATGTGCCGTGTGACTTCTTAGAGCTATGTCAGTTCTGTGTCAGTTCAGTGTATGGGGTACTGTGATCCAAATTTTGGACTCTGAACATTGTCCCAGTGGCTGATTTATATCAGTGACAGATTTACCTACCAGCACCGTTGGCGTTAGAAAATCTTCAGGAAAAAAAAAAAAAAAAAACAACTAATAAAAACACTGCTTTTGACTGAGAACTGAACCCTTGTCTCTCTGATATTCTACCAAGTGAGCGACATCTCCACAAAGCCATTTCTTGACCTATTTGCCATCAGATTGCCTTGGTGCTTTTCAAGCTGTAATAAGTTACCAGTCGAGACATGACATAACGAGGGTGCTGATTGGCTCTGTGGTAATAGACAAACCGATATTTCTCGTGCCACAGTACTGTATCAGCAGCCACTTTGAAAAAATTAACAAATTGACCAAAACTGATGATGATCATTCATCAAAGAAAATAACCCTGTTGGCATCAAAGCTACTGCAAAAGTTAAAGGGAAGAGTTAAATTAGCATAAAAGTTATAGGTGAGGGAAGGCAAAAAAAAAAAAAAAAAAAGGTACGTTGGATACCCTGAGGGGTCCCAAATGCAGTACTTGGATATTGTTCTACTGAGGCTATCCTATAGAGACTAAAGCAGGGATTCTTTGTCTCGGCTAACTCTCTTACAGTGTAGCTATAGAAAACAGCCCATTGCTCCTGATGACACACTGCAGTGGAAACCCATATAATAGATGGTGTGACTTGGCAGAACTTAACATTAATCAGTGATGTGCTGATAAAAGCACAGGTAGGAAAAGTGTCTCCCTCTTAGTTTGATACTACTTCCAGGACTCTGTGAAATGTATTAAAGCCAGTCTGGAAGGGGCACTGAACTCTTTTCCACAAATAAATTAAGTGGGTCATCTGAATTTGGGTGGCATTATCTTCCACTGCAGCCCTGCTCTGATGTCATGTTTCTTCTGGCCAAACACAGGAAGCTAAGAACATCTTACAAAGACACTTTCTGCAAATGAAATAATACCATTATTCCTCTGTGTGCAGGCAACCACTTTGTCCTTGAGGATGAAGAGGGAGACTTTAATGTTACACCCACATGTATTATCTTGTGCTTACGCTTGTTCTGCAGTGAATAACGTGTTTTGCTCATCTCAGCTTTTGCATATTTGACAGAGTAATGTTTAAGATTATAAGTCTACTTCTCTGATGTATGAAAATGAAACACAGATGGACAAAATTCAGGCCTGAACAGCCTTAAGCAACCACAACTATCTACTGATCTAAAACGTTTAATAACTTTTGAACCCCTAATCTTATCTATAATGTTCTGTAACTTTGATTCATCAGTAAAACTCATGTCTAACAAAAGCAGTGGTTGTAGACGCTTGTTTTATTGTTGAGTTTATGAAATATTGTGGTAAAAAGTTAGTTTTTCTTCAGTTTTCTCTATTTTAATATAATAATCTTTGAATTTATTGTGAGCTTTTATGAACACCTACATGGTAAGTAATTGTAATACAGCAAAATACCTGATTTTTACTGAAAAATACAAAATGCGAGGACAAATGGTGACAAAGGACTTAAGAAATATAGAGAAAATTTTCATGTAGAAGTCGCCACAACATACACCACCTGGCCAAACAAAAAAAAGTCACACATGTAATATTTGACTGTACCACCTTTGGTTTTAATTACAGGAGACATTCCCTGTCACATCTTTTTTTTTGCCACATAATGCTTAAGTAGTGTCACAATAAGGTTCATAATATTTTTCCATCCATAGTTACATTAATTTTTGATTATTGATAATGGGAAATTGGACCACTGCATCAAGTCTTCACACATCCCAAATTAGAGTCTGGACTTTATGGAGGCTAATCCATGTATGAACATGATGTCTCATTCCCCCTGAACCATTCTGTCACAAACCTGATGATCCTGATCAATCCTGGCATTGTCCAGTCTTATTGACATTAGACAGAGAGGACACTTACTGCATCAGTTGGAGTTAAATAACCTGTTACAGCTGAAACATTATTAACCACTGCAGTACTGACCCATGGAAGGATCTGAACTATTTGCTTAGTTAAATCCAGTGAATGTCTCCTGTAATCTAAACCTAAGGTGGTGTAGTCAAATATTGCATGTGCAACTTTTTTTTGGGCCAGCAGTGTAGCTCTAGGTTAGGGGTGTCTAACATATGGCACGCGGCACACCAAAGGGTCCAATCTGGCCTGTAGGATAAATTTGTGAAATGCAAAAATAACACTTTGTTTTGGTGTAAAAAAGTAAAATTACATGAAAATGTTTCCATTTACAAACTATCCTTTCACAGAAAAAATTTAATAACCTGAACAAATACAAATAACATGAAATGACTTAAGAGAAGTACAATTTCAACAATCTTCTGCCTTTTACTAAATGTTTTTTTTTGCATTTGTAGATCCACTGTGATCTGTAAGTTGTAATACAAGAGTAAATGATAAGCAGAGGCTAAAGGCCACTGCATCTTTACAGACTGGAACTACATCTGCAAATGGACGTCCATCAGTCCTGGTGCATCTACAGCCTGTCCGTCCATGGGAGTGGATCTGTCCTTCACTATGGTTCTTCCCGAGGTTTCTCTTTTCCCACTGAGTTTTTAGAGTTTTTCCTTGCCAAGAAGGAGGGTCTAAGGACATGGGATGTCTGGGACATTTATCCATTTCCTTCATCTACTGTTTATTTGACTGCTGTTTGTTTTCATATCAAACTAATTCTGTTGTGATATAGGGCTGTACAAATAAAATTGAATTGAATTGAAAGGATAGTTTGCACATGAAACCATTTACATTAATGTAAGTTTACTTTAGTTTCTACTCTAAAACAGACAAATGTATGGAGTTACCATTATTTATAGGTTATTATTTTATTATTTTACTGTTTCGGCCCATTTGAGATCATACTGCGCTGTATGTGGCCCCTGAACTAAAAGTAAAACAAGTGATGCCAGGCAGAAAAAACCACACCCCTCGCACACATTATTATTATTATATTAGCTTATTTTGACATCGATCCAGCTGATGACATCATGTCTATGTTTGTGCTGATGTCAGCATATCAATTGCCTCCATATATGTGCCAAGTTTGAAATAAATTGAAACAAAATGGATGTTTTTATGGACATTTGAAATTTTGCCCATTATAAGTAAATGGGAGGGAAAAAAAGATTTTAAAAATTCATACAAAATTTAACCCTTTCATGCATAGTGGTCACTACAGTGGACAGTTATTCTCCAGCTGTTCTCTTGTGTATTCATGGGTTTTGTTGTTTTAGTTCCATATCAGTCAACACAGTGGACACTTATGCATATGTAACTTTGCTGTCCTTGATAAACCTGATCTGCAGTAACATGTTTGAGTGTAAATCAATTGTTATTAGACTGTAATTATCATTTTTTCTATAACAAAATGGGTTTTTTGTACATTATCTCCATGAAGTGAGTAATAACTAGCATTAGAGTAGGTTTAAATATGAGAAAACATCAGATTAGCAGTGTTAAAAGTGTTTATATTTCATAGTTTTCAATGTATATCAGTAAATACATGTTTCTTTACTTCAAAAATTAAACGCATCATATCCATTTGAGTGGACATTTTTGCAGCTTCATGAAAAATACGTTCATAAAAAGATGTCAATTGCATTTTTTTTTCATGCCTAAAGAGGAATAAAAACAGGGGGGAAAAATCATGATTAAGGTTCTCATAATTCATGCATGAGAGGGTTAAAAGTATGGGAGGCTTTCGTGGCCAATTTTTCATCAGATCTGTAAAACTTCAGTCATAGTCTAAGTATCATGAATCCGAAAGTCTTTCTGTGATTACTCACCTGAATCTCTTGCATTACGGTGAACAATTTCAAAGCGCCATCCACCATAAACAAACTATGTGTTTACATTCAGAGCCAGGAGGTAACTCGGGCATCTTCGGAATTTTGTCACGACATGCATTGTGAGAAAGGGAGGTTCGTGCAGCCACCTGACAATGGACCCACAATGCACATTGCGACAAAATTCCGAAAATGCCCAAGTGACCTCCCGGCTCTGTTTGTGAACATATGGTCTGTTTATGGTGGATGGCACTTCGAAATTATTCACCGTAATGCAAGAGATTCAGGTGAGTAATCACAGAAAGACTCACAGATTGGTGATACTTAAGCTATGACTGAGGTTTTACAGATTTGATGAAAAGTTGGTCACGAAAGTCTACTGCACCTTTAAACTTTGACCTACTTTTCCCAACATGTAATGACATCTTTTCAGGGTCACTGGCAATCTATAAACCCAGTTTGGTATGAATTCAGCCAATAGTTTTGCTGCTAGAGTGTTAAACAAACAAACAAACCAAACCAAAAACAATACCCCTTGCCTTCCCTTCGGAGGGCGGGGTCATAACTCAGATGTTAAACTTGATGCTAACAGTCATATTTCCATCTACTGTGTATTCCACAGATATAATGGGGATATGTGGAGCTGTAGACGTCTGTTAGCGCCTGACTGGGGGTTTGCTGTTAATATTATGCTTCAAAAACATACCTTGCCTGCTAAATAAAGGTTTAAAGCATTTCCAGATTCACTCCATATTAGATCTGGAGCTGAAAAAGCCTGGAAAACCTTGCTCTGATGGAATGTGCTTATGTGTGACTGATGGTAAATCCTACTATGGCACAATCAGAGTATTGTTGGGCCAGCACTTTATGTTCTCACCTCCCTGCTGGGTCTTGATCTGCAGGACATCAGAGGGCGGCCCATCTCCAACAGAAGTGAAGCCCAACACCCTGAGGCTGTAGGTAATATCTGCTGTCAGGTCTGAGATGGTGGTGAGCTGGCTGTCATCCGTATTGTGTTTCTGCCAGGCGCTGAGCGGGGCATCATGGTCTGAGCTGTAGTAGACCCTGTAGCCCCGGATTTGTCCATTGGGCTCCTCGGGGGACTCCCATTGAACTAGCATGGTGCTGGAACTCAACATTCGCGCCTGGACGTGGAGCGGAGGGGACGACGGCGCTTGTTCACTTGTGCGGGTGTCCACGATGCCGCTGGGTGGCCCCCGGCCCACGTTGTTGACTGCCATGACACGAAACTCATACTCAGAGAACGGACTGAGGCCCCCGATGCTGTATCTGGTGGTGGCTACTCCATCCACCTCCTGGAAGCCGTTGTCAGACACTTTGGCTCTGTACTGGATCACATAGTAGGATACTGGTTCAGGGTTTCCCGAGTCCCACGTCAGGGTGACACTAGTGGCTGTGGTTTCTGTCACAATGAGGGAAGTGGGCGGCTTTGGCAGGGCTGTAGAAAGCAGACACAGACAAAACAGTGAGACAAACAAGTTTCTCTCCAGTCTCCTTCTCTTTGCATCTCTCTGACATCAGATCCCACTGCAGCACTGAGTACACGAAGGCGCTCACTGCCAGTCTATCAGCCAATTAGCATTCAGGAGGCTGTCTCTGCTGTCTCCTGATCTGCACAGGGCACCAGGCTAAGCAAGTGTATTATGTTGGCAAGTAGAGAGCTGTACTGGTACAGTGTGCAACTCCGTCTATAGTGAACCTCAGCAGAACTAGAGCTCCAACAGTCCACATATTTAATGCAGTTACACAACAAAGACTGCTCTCCTGAATTTTAAAAAGATCTACCATATTTTTCTGTTCTCTAGTCTAGAACACGTCATGAATTTCACATGAATCAACAGAGCATACTTTTAAATGACTTACAGTCCTGACAGCACATTGGAATTTAATCACCTTATCCCAGATAATATTGTAGTTTAGCAGGTAAACAGCTGTGAAGCCATATATTTGAAGAAAAACTGTAACTTAAAGCAAAGGAATTAAATAGCTAATTAAAATTAAAACTGACTAATGGTTCATTATTGGTTTCAAACTAGAGTTGTGAGGATAATTTTATGGATACAATATATGTCCACAAAAAGTTTAAGTTTCAGAAATAAAGATGTACTCTTTCAAACATCATATTTGTCAGGACTTTAGAGGTTTTTCTGAACATACGTGCACTGGTTTTCAGATCCGTTTTATATACTATTATACAAACCTCCCAAACTTGCTACTTTGGCTAAACCTGTTTTTATTATTAGATTTCAAGATTTCACAGAATCTAAAAGTTTCAAAGGTCTTCATTTTCAGTTTTGCTACATTTTTTTCTTAATATTCACCATAGACTTCCGCAGTGCTTGTGAAGTCTCTATAGTATGGACTAGTGCAAACTGCAAAACAGTAAACAGTGACATGTGGATTCAGCTTGACAGCTGCAAATAATATTCTTATTGCATTAGCTAGTACTTAGCTGAGCAATTTTAATGGTTAACTGACTTAGTTATCCCCATTGGAAAATTCAGTCTCTAAATTTTACCCATGGTAATACACACAGCACCTAGCATTAGCATTAGCACATAGCACACATTAGGAGCAGTGAGCTGCTATTGAAGGCACTCAGAAGCCAACTTTAGATATTCATCAGCATCGTGGATAGAGGATTAACCTATATGTTCTTGTTTTTAATTGTGGTTGGAACCGAAACCAAACGTTTCAGCAGTGACAGTTTAAAGGAGTGATATTTAGCTTTTTTTTTTTTTTTTTAAAAATGGAATTATGCATTTTAAAACATTTCCCTGTGGTCTACATAAGCTGTAAATGCTATGCTTGGGTCTGAATTCTGAATTCTTCATTAATTCAACTCCACAGGTCCATCTTCAACACTATTTCTGGGTAACGACACCAGAAAGGTCATTTTGAGCGCTGGCCCTTTAAATGCAAATGAGCCACTTCACACCCCACCCCCTCCAAGTGGTTGACAGTGCTGCTTGTGTTCATTAATACAACCAACAACTGAATATTTTAGGTTATCAGCTCGAAGTTTGGGCAAATTTTCAGTATGGACTACAACCGCTGCTGCTGACAAACAATTACGGTATATTCGGAGGAATGTTCATCAGAAGTCTTGATCTTATTTGTGCAAATGTCATGACATAACTAGTTATAAACGAAACAAATTAAGCAGGAATTGAAACAGGTTGTAGAAATCCACTTGATTTTTTCCAAAATGAATATAAAGATAGCTGTGCAGCACCCGGAGGGTTCAAATTCAAACTTTTTTAACTGTTAGGGTCCAAATACACAAATAAATGTACCAAAGACTAATAAACGTGGGTTTAGCTAAATATGACCCCTTTAAAGGACTGAAAACAGGTCTACATTCTGTTGTAGCAGCCTGTGTTAGGACTAAGCTGATACATCTCCAGTGACTAGAAATGTAGCTTTAACAGTGTTTTATTGGAGCTCACAGACCTTCAATTAAAGATACATTAACAGATATTCCAGTTTGACCTGATATGAATTCTGACTAGCAAAACAACCTTTGTCTTTATTAGTTACACTTAAAAACTTTCATAAAACGTATAAAACAATTGTATATACATGTGTTCTTGTCCATTATAAATCTGTTCTGTCCTCTTCACCTTACAAAGCAGTGAAGAAAGAAAAAAAACAACAGCTACAGTAGGTGGTAAAGCTACCTCCCTGTTTTTTTTTAAGTGGTAAGCAGCATAAAAAGTCTGAGAAAAACTAATCTAAACAATAAAAGTCACAACAGGAATGCAATAAATGTGTTTATCAGTAATAATGAATGAAAAGTTTGGCCCCTTCGAGTCTCTGAGGTGCAGAACAATTTACACTTTCACAAAGATAAAATGATGTCCTCAAACCCTTTGTATAAAATGACATTGATATAAAAATCTTTATCTGAGCAGACTTTTATAAGGCTCATATCACAGAGCTATGACTCTGGAACTGAAGGTAGTTATTTTTTTTTCTCCTTTTGTCATCGGCCAATGTAAGCCTAGCAAAGGAAAAGAGCTTAAATTAATCTCCTTTTCTCCTACTTGTTTAAGTTGCAGACAACTAGACATAGAAGGCAGCCCTGTTCCTCTTTTGTCATTTTATAACCACTTTCTAGACACTGTACATAGTCTGCATAGAGAAAGAGGCCTTGATCATTACAACAAAAATGCATTATTACAAAGTCTATTTGTTGTAATGAAGGAGATAGAAAAAACTGATGAAAGATAGGAAGGACATGTGACAGTCATACATACGCTATATCAGTGGTTCTCAACCTTTTTTGGCTCCTGACTCCATTTTAACATCACAAATTTCTGGAGACCCCAGACATTCAAAACATAGACTTTTTTTTTTTTTTTTTTAAATGTATTTGTTTTTGATCATGTAATAGTTTGCTATACTATGTTGCAAATAAATGTTCATTTTAGATTACATTTAGTCTATATCATGTATATTATTATGGACGGAGGCAGAAAAGCCAGGTGTAGATTACTGCACAAAGCGAAAATTTTATTTTCCTTGGTCAGGATATGTACAGTCAGTCCAGCTTGGATTTACAAGGCCGACAATTAATACTGAACAAACAAGAACTCAAACTATGAATTATGAAAGAGCTGCAGCATCTGAAACTGACCACAATGAACATTTGAAAGATAAACAGTACCACAGTGCTTCAGTTTCAGCTTCAGAGTTTGTCATGTCTTTTATGTATTGTGATTGTCTCTCAACTCACCATATATTTTTATTAGTAAGGTTTTTTTTTTGTTTTTTTCATCAATTACTAGAAATTTCAGGCGACCCCATTTCAATTCCATGTGACCCCACGTGGGGTCCCGACCCCAAGGTTGAAAAACACTGCGGTATATGGACAAAAGTATTCTGACATGTTGAATTCAGGTGTTTTTATTTCTAACAGGGGTCTGGGCTATATATATATATATATATATGTGTGTGTGTGTGTATATATATATATATATATATATATATATATATACACATTTATAGGTGTGTTGCATATTGCTGCTGTATACTGTTCAATTTCCCCATGGTGGGATCAATAAAGTCAAATCTTATCTTATCTTATCTTTATATATATATATATATATATATATATATATATATATATATATATATGTTTAAAAACTATTAGGACAAAAATGTTGGGATACATCATGGCTATAGCTCTTAAGATGTCCCGTCCATGCTGATTTGAGATATAAATATTTCCTTAAAGTTTAATGGGAGATTTTTCTTCCTTCCTTCTTCGTTTACAGTCAGAGCCCGAAACATATTTTAGAAATTTAGAAATCATAGTCATGGATAAAAAAAAACAAAATCAATGTCGAGTAAAAACCATCTCTGAGGCATTGTGGAAGTAAACATAAAAATTTAAACAAACTAACCAATACGATGCAATATTTATCACAATCTATATTATGTCATTTGTCATTACTGTTTTGTATCCCAGACCCCTTTTAGAAAAGAAACACCTGAATTCAATGTGTCCTGATACTTTTGTCCATGTAGTGCAGCTCATCACTGAATGATTTCTAGACTTTATTTATAACTATGTGGAAAGAAGGGCAAAAAAGAGTTGTATTATAAAAAATAAAAAAAAAAAGCAGTGGGCTAGAGTTTAGTGCAAATGGAAGTGCTGAAGTAAGAGGCAGAGCAGTGGGCTGTGTAGAAATGCTCACAGGCTGCCATCTGGGAAGAGATGCGACCAGAGGCTTTTAGCTCCAGCCCCGTGCAGCTCCCATCCTAACATCTGCTCCATTATCATGCAGTGTATCAAGCACTACTTCTTCTTCTTTCTCTACCCCAACAGACTGAGGCTGAATGAAGCTGCAGCGCTCTGCCTCACACTGCTCTTATCAATCTGTTACTATAAATCTACAATTCCTCTGACAGTACTCTCTCTGTGAAAAAGTGCTCTTTGATCTGTTGCTTCTAAAATATTTAAAAGGCTAATAACTTCATTGTAAAATATTACTGGAAAATAGAGGAAGTCAGCAAGAACTTTTTTTTTATCTGGTGCAGTTTATTTTATTCATGCATCTCATATTTCATGTTTATCTACTATAAAACAGGCAAATATAGCATGTTTTTAGATATTTTAGTATGTGCTGCTTCATTTAAATGACATGACTAACTGAGGACTGTGATGCTACTGGGATGTCACCACTGATGTGTGAATGAATTTTTATGAAGCCATCTGAATTTTGTTTTTGGTCACCACCATCTTGATTTTTGTGACCATTTGCACAGCAGGTTTTAAAGTTGTCATATTTTTGCTAAACCCACTTTTATTAGACTTTGGTACATTTATTTGTTTATTTGTGTTTAAAAAAGTTTGAATTTGAACCCTCCAGGTGCTGCAAAGCTACCTTTACATTCATTTTGGCAAAAATCAAGTGGATTTCTACAACCTTAATGTACTGCTTTAAAGTAACTGAAACCAACAAAACATACCGGTCTCCTGTTTCATTCTTTTGCTATGGGTTCAGTAAATCAAATCTGAACTGTGCACAAATGCTAACACTGTCATCAGAGTCTTTGCTGCTTATATAGTAACTAATCCAGTCTAAAGGCTGAAGTCCTGCTACTTGCTAATATTTTCATATATCAAAAAATATATATAAAAAATTAAACAGTATGAGGAAAAACTGTGTTCCTTCTCTGTGTTAACTGTATGCAATGCACATAATGTAACTGAATAATAGTCTTAACGTTTGCATTTATGTAAATGTATTCTGCTTTTTGCTGAGGCCATCACACAGAGGGGTAGGGAACAGCAGACCACTTTGTTAACGAACACTAAGTGACATGCAGGTTTGATACTGCAGCTTCTTATCAAGCTGCACAAACATGTTCAAATATTGATAATAATTACCACTCCATCAGCAAATGTACATTTTTATGTCTCCATGGAGGCAAAGTGAAACTGAGGAGATCAGAAGTCCATGTTCTGCATAGTATCTTTATGTGATATAGTTTAAAAAAAAAAAAAAAAAATCTTATAAGAAATAAAACAATATCCAACTTTACTATAGATATAATCACAAAATGTTAGAAACTTACAGCAACAGATTAACATTGCATTCACTGAAGAAAAATATTTTTAAACCCTTTGTCTTGTCATTTGTAAAAAAAAAAAAAAAAAAAAAAAAAATCTTGTAATTACAAGATTATTGAGAAAAGATCTTATAATTGTGAGGAATTACAAGTTTAGTCTTTCAATAATCCCTCTCATGCTACAAACAATAGAGTTTAATCTTCTGTTATTTCTTTTTTGATCTGAGACACAGAAATATTAATGTTTCTTAAGGATGATGGCATTAATATTAGTTTGTTAATGCTATTATAGATGTTTCAGATACACTGGGATTGTTCAAGCAGAGTTTTATCTGCAGGAGCAGTTACACCACAACAGGATGTTATGTCCCATGGCCTTCCATGATCACCACATATATATTTCATATCTCTGACACAGATCTCATAAATTCGAGATCCAGATCTCATGATTAAAGGATTGGTATTTCATTATTATGAGATAGTGGGTTGTACTTTTTTTTTCCTTTGCTGAATGCACCAGAGTTATTTTGTTGCTTATTTGATTGGTTTAATTACTTTCATTTTACTTTCTTTTTATAATTTGTACTTTATGCACACACAAGTACAATTAATTTCAATCTGATTTATTTATTGCATTTTAACAATTACATTTTTGAATATCTTTGCCTCTGCTGATTACTGACTATGTGAAAAAATGTTGCATAACAAACATTTTGAAAAGGAATGTCTTCTGTGCCAGTATTCAAATTAGTTTTGAAGCAATGATCTAAAGTGAAATTAAAACAAAAACAAAAAACAAGAATAAAGTTTAATGGAAAAACACTGCAGCAATAATTCTTTTCTCCATATTTTACCGCCAAATATATTAAATTTAGTTCCAAAATAATTGATTCCACCCATCCTCTATTTGGCACTGATAAAAAGGAAGAACGTGTTAAATTAAACTATTACATCTATTAATTATTTTCAAAATACTATCTAAAATGCAATCCTAAATTATCCACATAGGTCATTCCTGTATACATTCTGTCTGTAAATATATTATAGGACATAATTAGGGATTCTTTATCATTCATAGACATTCAAATCCTGCTGTTTTATTTAACATAACTTATTCTTATGTATTCAGTGTCATCATGTCCTCTGCACATGATAATAAAATACAATATGAAGTATGATGATGATGAAATTATATTTAAAAAAACAACTCAATATTCTCGGCGTTACACCATTTAAAGTGCCTTTAATCATACAGGAAAATCTGCTCAACATTTTCATTTTCTTTGTGTTCTTGAACTCATCCTCCTTTTGAATGAATACAGTTTCACTGAGAACATTTTTGGGATGTGACACCTGCTTTTTCCTCATGCAACCTAAAGTACACATTATTTATTTATTCCTTTTTTACAATAACCTTTTTGTTATACTCTTCAAGCCTGTTATTTAATCGGTTACTTAATTGAGAATGTCTGTCTGCTGGTTGCTGGTCATTTCTATTCGATTCAACTCAAAGATTCTTTATTAGTCGCTTTTCCATTGGACGTCTGCACACATCTTTACCGATATTTACTAAACGTCAAAAAAACAGAAGTGCATAATGTCAATTTTTCCATTAAATCACAAATGCGATGACTTGTTTATTTATTATCGTGAGATGACATGAGAAGTCATTTCACAAACATGGTGACGAACATAAATATTGTGTTGATTTACAGATGTATTCATCATTATTATATATTACCCCCCTGTCCTGTACGAAATTAAAATATGATTTGGTTTCCTGGTGTGTCCACACATACCGCACCATGTTTCTTTAAAAACTTTTCTTCTTTGCTTGTTGTAACGTCCATCAACCTCCATTTTTTTAAATTCCCATGACCCTATTTGCAGAAAAAGGTCTTTCCATTTCAGTTTTGCATGATATACCAATTGTGCTACACCTGAATAACCACCTCTTGCCAGCGCAAAAACTTTTAATCGAAAACGAGAGTTTGGGCAAAATATTCGTTTTCCATTAGGTAAATTTTTATGCGCAAGTTATATTTGCGCAATTTGAGGGTCAGTGGAAAAGCAACTAGTGTCAGTTACTAGATGCACAGAACAAACAAAGAACTGAAATATTAGTCACTTTTCCATTGATCCTCAAATTGCATGAATATAACTTACGCATAAAAATGTGTCTAATGGAAAAATGACAATTTCGCCCAAACTCTCCTTTTTCGATTAAAGGGTTTTGCACTGACAAGAGGTGGTTTTTCGTGTGTAGCACAAATGGTACATAACACAAAACTGCAATGGAAAGACCTTTTTCTGCAACCAGAGTCACGTGAAAAAGCGAAGAAGAGTTTTAGAAGAAAGAAATATGGTGCGGTATGTGTGGACACACCAGGAAACTGAATCGTTTTTTAATTTAGAACAGATACAGAGGTGATGAGCCACATTATGTAATAAATTCCCATTATGTAATAAAAGTTCAAAATGTAATAAGAATGTCACGTCATCTTGTAATAAAGCCGCATTATGTAATAAACTGACACATTTTTGTAATAAACTACGTCAACGCATTATATGGTACATTTTTTTCACATTATGTAGTAAGTTATTACAATTTGAGAAATTTATTACAAAATGCACTTGACACATTTTTATAAAAAAAAAAAAAGTAATAACATGGTTCATTATGTAATAACAATCCAAATTAATATAATTTCAGAGCAATTTAGAAGAAATTAGTGACAGGAGCTACAGGTAATGTAATCAGAACTTTAACCACACAGTTTAAAGATTAATAGCAAATTGTTATTCTATTGCCGTGACAGTTGTGTCTGATACAGCATCTTATGATCTTGGAAAAATGTTCCTTGACACCCTCAGATTGAACAGCAAACATTTATTTTGTGTTTTATCAATTTATGTCACAGAGATAAGCTCCAATCCATACGTGAACGGTCTTCCCCGTCTCTCTGCGCCTTCCAAAAATTTACTACATAATGCTTTGAGGTAGTTTATTACAAAATGCGTCAGTTTATTACATAATGCGGCTTTATTACAAGATGACGTGACGTTCTTATTACATTTTGAACTTTTATTACATAATGGGAATTTATTACATAATGCGGCTCAACAGGGGTAATATAAAATAATAATGAATATATCTGTAAATCAAGAAGATATTTGCATTTGTCGCAATGTTTATGAAATGACTTCTCATGTCATCTCACAATAATAAATAAACAAATCATCGTTTTTGTGATTCAATGGAAAAATCAACATTACGCACTTCTGTTTTTTCGATATTTTAGTAAATATCGGTAAAGTTTCGCGCAGATGTCCAATAGAAAAGCAACTACTGTTTCTCTTTTAAAAGTCATGAATTAAAAAAAAGAATAAGAATAAATAAGCGTTATAAAGACTAAACTATAGCAGAATATAAGGGGTCAGTCTATTTACAGTAGCAGCAGTAGTGCACTACAGTAATGGTTATGAGTTGAGGAGGTGCATAGAGGAACCCAACAGCAGCAGACATGACTTTACTAATAAAGTCTCCTAAAAGTCAAATGTCTGACAGAAACACATATATTTTTGTCTTTGTTTATGAAGCCAAAATATTTCTGGATATCAGGTTTAATAAAACAGCAGTTCATCCAGACACAACCTCCTCCTCAGCACCAGATTCTGACCTTTGACGATGATCTGTGCCGTGGTTTCGATCATGCCCAGGGACGACATGGCGACACAGGTGTAGTTGGCCGACTGGCGGATGTTGGTGAGCTCCAGAACGTTGCGTCCGATGGGCATCTCCTCCTCCCTGGTCAGCTCCACCTCGCCGCTCATCCACTTTACATAAGGCATGGGAGCGCCGACGGCCACGCAGGTGAGGTTGACGCTGCCGCCGGGCATGACCTCATGATTGGTGGGGGGTATGGAGAAACGGGGAGGCACACGACGAACTGCAGGGGTAAAAACAGGGAGTGTGAGTGGGCACTGAGGATGAGAAGGGCAGGGGGGGATCACTGGAACTCTGGGCTGAGTCCATGTTCCACTGGCCTGGCTTGTACTGTGCACCCATGTGTGAACTGGTTCTGAATAACATTAGCATTGGCTCGGAGGGTTAGTTTTACTGTCCCATCACACTTTAAAACATGGTTTAGAGCTTAGTGCAGAATTACATACACTGCACTGTATTCTTTAAGAGGTTTAGTTAGTACTGTTATGAAGTTGACAATATTTCTGTGTCTGTTTTGTGTTATGTTAAAGAGTATATTGGTTAATTGCACTTTTTGTTTTTAAAATCGGTTTTCAAAAATTATCTGTCGCTCTTGTAGGGGTGTTAGAAAATATAAATTCTGCAGTCTGTCGTGATATTTCATTTCACAATACTGTATCGATATTAAAAATTATTTTAGGTATTTATTCAGATGCAGATATGGCGGAGGTTCATTTTTGTTTTTTGTTTTTCTTTATTGTTTATATCTTATCTATTATTATTTAACACTGTTTAATTAAATAAAGGTTATTTGAAGCATCCTAAAGGCACTTTTTACTGTCTGAGAATGGCGGATGATAGTTCCTTTGGAAACTAGAAGACTTAGAAAAATGTTGTGATATAGCATTAGATCCTTTTCTGATCAAATAAAGTGTTTAGTATTTGTACATATTTCTGGTGTAATTCAATCCTTCCAGGAAATAATCTTTTTTTAAAAAAGAAACAACCAAAAAATTACCTCTTTAACAGTATAATGATATATCGTGATATATCGTATCGTGATCCTAGTATTGTGATTTGTATTGTATCACCAGATTCTTGCCAATACACACCCCTACTCTTTCCTGGTTTAGACCTTTCTAAAGAATTTAATTTAGTCGACTATGATATTTTATTTGTAAAAAACTATGAATGAGTGATGTTGATGAACAGTCTATTAAATTATTAAATACTCTGACACTGGTTAAAAGGTGTTCCTCAAGGGTCAGTTCTTGGTTCTCTTTTGTATTCTGATTTTATATACATTAAACATGTGCAGTGTTGCTTGGACACATTATAGGCCTCGTTCATTAAACATGAGCTTGTTTGAAATTCTGGCAAACCTACATGTGATTTTCTCTGGGGTCGTCTTCTGTTTACATCCATACCCTTTCATGTTCTGAAATTGAAACTGTTGATTCATCTTGACACTATCAACTGTGGTGGATGTGGCTCAGGAGGTAAAGTGGGCCATCCTATAACTGGAGAGTCAGAGGATCGCATTCTCTTCCATTGTGCCCTCAGGCAAGACACTTCACCCACGTTGCCTCCAATGTCGCTCACACTGGTGTATGAATGTGAATGAATGGTGGTGGTGGTCCATGAGTCTGCCCCGGAGCAGCTGTGGCTACTGATTTAGTTCGCTACCACCACCACCACCACCACCAGTGTGACTGTGGAGTGGATGAATAATGGATTGTAAAGCATTGTGAGCACCTAGAAAAACACTACATAAATCATATTATTACCTCCGCCAAGGACGTTATGTTTTCATTGGGGTTTGTCTGTCTGTCTGTTAGCAAGATAACTCAAAAAGTTGCGGATGGATTTGGATGAAATTTTCAGGAAATGTTGATACTGGCACAAGGAAAAAATAATTAAATTTGGTGGTGATGGGGGTGGGGGGGTGGGATTGTTTGTTTGTCTATTAGCAAGATAACTCAAAAAGTTGTGGACAGATTTTGATGAAATCTTCAGGAAATGTACATATTGGCACAAGGAACAAGTGATTAAATTTTGGTGGTGATTGGGGGGGGGGGGGGGGTACTGATCTGCCTTTGCGGAGGTCTGTGCTCTCCGAGTGCTTTTCTAGTTATTATTACTTCCACCAAGTATAACGGCGGAGGTCATGTTTTCATCGGGGTTTGT
Organism: Sphaeramia orbicularis; assembly: GCF_902148855.1. NCBI lineage: Eukaryota > Metazoa > Chordata > Actinopteri > Kurtiformes > Apogonidae > Sphaeramia > Sphaeramia orbicularis. The sequence goes on along the minus strand of NC_043960.1, from coordinate 29,847,721 downwards.
ATGTCTTTCTGTCTGTCTGTTTCTTTGTCTCTTAGCAAGATAACTCAAAAAGTTATGGAAGGATTTGGATGAAATTTTCAGGAAATGTTGATACTGGCACAAGGAACAAAAAAGTATAAAATTTTGGTGGTGATCGGGGGGAGAACTGATCTGCCTTGGCGGAGGTCTGCGCTTTCCGAGTGCTTTTCTAGCTATTATTATTATTATTATTATTATTATTGTAGCCTTCAGGCATTTATTGGTGTGGGACCCATTGACCTTTATATGTGAAGGGGAAACTTAAACGGAATAGCATGTACATATAAATTTTCAATCCAACTAACTGACTAAATGACATTAGAATTATTTTGATGTTGATGGAACTTTATCATTAAAATTCACATAATTTCAAATTTTGGTAAGCTGAGATAAACATTTTTTGTAATAGCAAAAAATTATAAGAGGATAAACTAGTAATCAAAGTCAGCGCTATATGTGGATACCTATTGTAGCGTATGATTTAACTCTTCATGTGTTAGTATTTGCTGCCTCAAATTGCCTTTCATGTGTATATTTGTGATTGAACCCTGGTTGGTTTTGTAGTCATTTACATTTTCCAGTGCCTTGGGAATGAATGGTTGTTTAGTTCCTGTCGTCTTTATGGTCTCTTGTTTTACTGGGTCTGTCATTTTAACACATTCTTTTGTAAGCATCATAATATTTTGTCAAAAGCTGGGTTTTTCTTACAGGCTTTGGCAACAGACTGTAACTGGACATTTGTTGCAGTTTGAACAATTATAAAAGTGTCAGTGAAGCTTCCATGACTGGGTCTGTGGTTTTCTACAGCAGAATCATTGTGGACACACTGACGTGGGGCCTCATTCATAAACAGTGTGTACGATCCATGCTAAAAGTGTAAATGTGCCTTTTACTTGGGCATTCCTTAAATGTGTGCAGCATACATTAATGATGAGCAAACAGTGCATGTCCAGACTCTCTGACTTTGTTTGATCCTACCTATAAGTGCAGTTGTGAAACCTCCCCTGGACCACAGTCTGGATCAAACAGCCTAACCTTAGTGTGATGTGGTCTGGATCAAACTGAATAAAAGTGGGATTTTTTGGGGGGGGATGTTCAGACTTTTGTAACAAATTTAAGGATGTCAGAGCAGTCTATCATCAGCCAATAAATGAAAGAAGAACAAAAAGAACTGGAAGAAATGAGCCCCACGGGGATAGCAGGACACAGTTATGTTTTTAATAGAAATATAGAGTATCAAGTAATAAAAAGTCTACCTGAAAAACCACAATAAAGTCAGTGTGGCAACAAAATACAGCACAGTCATTCCTTTATTTTCCCAAAGGGAAAGGCTAACCATTTTTAATGTGGTTGTAAGGATGAAACAAAAAACTAACTGTATCAAATGTATACAATGGTTTGTAGTTTTAAGGCCACAGTCAGACTACAAGAAATCAGCTTGATGCCATTCTGATCCAGCTGACGAAGGGCGTTGGTTCATTGTTCGGAAACAATTAAGAGACACTAGGTGCGAGAATTGATCGTTTTATGTCGTGTAGTGTATCACAGTGTGTTATAACAAACACCGTGTGTAAGACGCCTCATGGTGTCCTGACAGAAAGTCTAGTACGTCTGAAGTTCCCACCATGGGCTCTGCATTTACTGGAAACATGGAGAAGATGATGATCAGTATATATACAGGGTGGGGAAGCAAAATTTACAATGAATATTTAGTTGTTTTTTCTCAGCAGGCACTACGTCAATTGTTTTGAAACCAAATATATATTGATGTCATAATCATACCTAACACTATTATCCATACCTTTTCAGAAACTTTTGCCCATATGAGTAATCAGGAAAGCAAACGTCAAAGAGTGTGTGATTTGCTGAATGCACTCGTCACACCAAAGGAGATTTCAAAAATAGTTGGAGTGTCCATAAAGACTGTTTATAATGGAAAGAAGAGAATGACTATGAGCAAAACTATTATGAGAAAGTCTGGAAGATACTATTAAAGAAGAATGGGAGAAGTTGTCACCCGAATATTTGAGGAACACTTGCGCAAGTTTCAGGAAGCGTGTGAAGGCAGTTATTGAGAAAGAAGGAGGACACATAGAATAAAAACATTTTCTATTATGTACATTTTCTTGTGGCAAATAAATTTTCATGACTTTCAATAAACTAATTGGTCATACACTGTCTTTCAATCCCTGCCTCAAAATATTGTAAATTTTGCTTCCCCACCCTGTATATATATATATTTTAATCTCCAGTTTTCTTTGAAGAATGAACAGGATATATTGTCCTCTTCTTAGAACCCCAGAATAGCTGCACAGTTTCGTTTTAATTTTTAAGCTTTTCTTAACACAGATCCAACAAACTGTTATGGAGTGTAACTTCCATACGAATATCACAGAAAGTTATTTGGACTCCAGTGTTGATGCAGCTACTTCCAAGGTACATGGAGAAGTAGAACCATTTATAACAGGTCATCAACTCCAACAGAACATGTTACATAGAACAACTTTATTTAACTCTAAAGTTAGACCAACATTATTTGATGTCAAACTGCACCTATACTTACTAAAGTGCGACCCAGTGCTACTTTTGTGGCAGTTCCCAAATTACTTTTTCTCTATATCTAACCTTTCTTAAGTGATTTATCACCATTTATTATAATATCCTCTGCATTTTCCATTTTTAGGTATATATATTATATTAAATTCACTGATCAAGTAGATGTTCATAAAAGCTCAGATTAAAGTCATGGGTTATTATATCAGAAACAGAGATAACTGAACAAAATGTGAGTTGTTTTTTGTTTGTTTTTTTTTTTGCAAAGATATCAATAACTGAGCATTAAAACAACTGTCTCCATCCACTGTCAATGATCCAACACCATGGGTTTACTGGTGAATCAATGTTGTAGAAGATGACGTGTTTCCACGGTAACTACAGAGCCTCTGTACATCCAAATGGGTCATATCTGATGACCATGAAACTGCATTTTACACCAATTATTTACATGTATTGATAGGATTAGTGGATCAAAGGGTATTAAACAGTTTAGATCAGTACATGCCTCTGGTCAATGGTGGTTGTTTGGGTCTTTATGGGTTAAATGCTGCACATAACTGTAGTTCTTCTGAAACAACTACATCCATATACAGTCTATATGCTGTATGACTGAAATTAAATTCCCTCAGAACCTTGTGCAATATAATGAATACATACATACTTGTTTCCTTGAGTCTGTTGGTTCCACCTCCTTCTTAATTACACCACACAGTTGACATCAGCAGTGTTCAGGGAGCAAACAGGGTATGGTCAGCCTAATGTGAAACACTGCCCTGATGAAGACTACAAGTCAAATAATGTTGGTCTAACTTTAGAGTTAAATAAAGTTATCACTGTTGTATTGTTTTTGGTTCGGTTTGTTTGTTTCTATGTTTGATTGTTAACATTCTAGCAGCAAAACTAATGGTTGAATTCATACCAAATTGGGTTCATAGATTACCAGTGACCCAGAATAGATCTGATTACATTTTGGGAAAAGTAGGTCAAAGTTAAAATTTTTATGAATTCTTTTAATCTTTTTTTCTCCCATTTACTTATAATGGGTGACATTTCAAATGTCTATAAAAACATCCATTTTGTTTCATTTTACCTCAAACTTGGCACATATATAGAGGCAACTGATATGTTGACATCAGCAGGAGCGATGAGAAAATAAGCTATAGTACATGTGAGGGGCGGGGTTTGCTGTGCCTGGCATCACTTGTTCTACATGACAAGTTCTGCTGGAGTTCATGACCTGCTGTAAATTTTTCTTCTTCTCCATGCACCTTGGAAGTAGGTGAACTTGTGCCAGAGTGTCTAATCTGAAACACAGGGCATCATAAAAGTCAAAAATATTGTACGATCTGACCATGGTCTTAGTGTGAAAAAGCTTCATCTGTCATATTTCTAAAGTCCGAATTCAAGGGGGTCTGTTGGAAAGACTTGTGTAACTTTCCAAAACAGGTAACCCCATGTATTATAAAGTGTGTCAAAGTGAGTTTAAGTGTTCCTTCCAAGCTATTCAGGCAAATAATAGGCATTTGTTAGATGCTTAATGCTTTATAGCTCTTCCTGAAGACTCTACACTGAAACCTTCTTACAGTCTGGGATCGTTTTGTGGGAAGGTTTGTGCTGTCAGAGATATGCAGCACTAATATGGCATTACTAGATATTATACCAGCTCTTTTCAACTAAATTTAACAGTCAAGTCAGTCTACACTGTGTTCACTTGGAAAAGAGGTTAATTGAGAGACGGTGCCTAAGGCCTATAGGGGGATTTCTGTGGTGTATCGGGGGCTTCCTGCTGGGCTTCAGGGATTAAAACTGAACCTGGAGTCTGCTCATTGGAAACATTTCCACCGTACATACAATAGCAAAGGCTTTACGTGTCATTGTTAGCTCTCTTACTGGAGATGTGCTTCCTCATTACACTATATCTGAATTAGCGCAATAGTACTGTGTGAGCATTAAATATGCAGACAGCTCCGTTCTGTTGCATAAGCGAAGTCCTCGCTCTCTGACTTAGCTGAGTACAGAGTCACGAAATCTGACTCACAAAGTGTAATTTAAGCTGCGAGCTGGAGTACAGCCGTGAGGAGCTTACACCGCAGATCAGAGGCTTTTCAATAGTTTTTGTCTTGGTTTAACTAAAAAAGTGGAAGAGCCAGGTTCCAAAATCTATCACTTCTGTGCAAAGCAAAAAAAAAAAAAACAACAAAAAAAGTCAGATGTAATTTAAGAATTGTTCATGATTGAATTTAGAACTGAAAAATAATACAAGTAGTACTTACAGCATATTTGGCTGCACAGTGACTGACAACATTCAGTGAATTTGGGAGTACATGCGTGGGCTAAAAGTTAGAGTGGTCGAAGAGGCTGGGCTCGTACAAGAACAGCATTGTCTGCTGCCATGGGAAGCAGAAGCCTCTGTAATGCAGATGGCTGGCATTAAGACGATTCCCGTGGAGACTGATGAGCTGGAGAACATGACTCTAAAGGGGAGGAGAGGAGACAGAGGGGTGGAGGATGGAGGAGGAGTGGGAGGAGGAAGAAGAAGGGGGCAAACTGCCAGGTCATTTAGGAGGGGGCTCATGGGAAATCTGTTTTCCTGAGGCATGGTTGTGTATTTGATGCTGGAGGACATCTATTTTGAGGCTTTGATTAAAGGCACTAAAGGGTCAAATGAGGTTTTTTTTTTTACAGTCCTGCAGCACAGGTATTTATTTTTGGGTCGATACTATTATTGATCAATACCAATGACTCAGTGTTATTTCATGCTGGAAATTTAAAGTTTAAAATCCAAACCAAAGAGCCCAGTGTAGATGGTCTTCACTGATTAACAGCACTGGGACATTTAGCTAATTATAAAATATTTGCTCTAACATTTTACATCACAGAATTTGGTTTTATGTTTTCCAGCAGCGTTTACTTGGATTTATGACAATTGGCAATTATATGTCAGTTATTGTAAACTTAAATATATTATTTTCTAGGGATACACCGAAGCCAGCTGAGGTGGCTCGGGCATTTGTTTCGGATGCCTCCTGGACGCCTCCCTGGGGAGGTGTTCCGGGCATGTCCCACCGGGAGGAGACCTCAGGGAAGACCCAGGACACGTTGGAGAGACTATGTCTCTCGGCTGGCCTGGGAACGCCTCGGGGCCCCCCCGGAAGAGCTGGAGGAGGTGTCGGGGGAGAGGGAAGTCTGGGCATCCCTGGTTAGACTGTTACCCCCGCGACCCGGCCCCGGATAAGCGGTGGATAATGGATGGATGGATGGATGGGATACACCGATACTGATACGAGTATTCGCATCGGCTCCGATACTCAGTGTGTGTACTCGTACTCGTATTCGTAAAAGACATCTGATACAAATGCACCGATACCACTTACGGTTGTTTGACATTCACAGTTCAGTGCAGCACGTACGCGGCAGTGGAATAATGTGTGGGGAGTGTGAAGAGTGTGGAGATTTAATTAAATAAATGACGGTAATAAAAGTAACGCTGACTGCAAGTAACGTTAAAGACACAGACGAATACAGACGCAGCGTTCTGTCCTTCCTCCGCGTACATTCCATCCGTTTACCAGGTGCTCACGGATGCGTAAACAGAATGAGAATACCAGCGGGAGTACGGAGCGGTGCAGACCACCGCCAACAGAAGTGAAAACGAAACTTATCACTCGTTTCTCTTTTCTCTACCTGCTGAAGCTTTGCTTTTAAACCTTACTAGTGAAAACGCTGCAATATTAGTATCACATTAGTGTTACCTCTGTCGTCTCCATGTTTGTTATTACTGACTTTCTTCTTCTTCTTCTCAAAAAACTTTACTTTTCTTCATGGTATTTGTCCAGTATGGTTAATTAAGAGCAGCGCCCCCTGGTGGATTAATTGAGAAACGCTCATTCCAACACATTAAATGTCAGTAGCAGCACTTTGTTCCAGTCAGACTAATGATAATGGCAATAAAGCACATTTACAAAAGGAACTAAGAACTGGAATAGGATTATTAAGTACTCGTATCAGTACTCGGTATCGGCAAGTACTCAAATGTAAGTACTCCTACTCGCACTCGGCCTGGAAAAAAGTGGTATCGGTGCATCCCTATTAATTTCCTAGTTGTTACATATTTCCTTCGTATAATCTATAGTCACACGACTGTACTTTGTCCTCTGAGCTAAAAGCTAACGTGATTACTAAAGTAATAATAAGAAACCGTCTTCCATCTTTTTCTTGGAACCCATGCAAAAAACGTAACTGCTTGTTGATCTAAATTCAAGCTACAAAAAAACCCCAAAAAACAACAAATAATAACATATATCATATTGATGCTACATGAATGGATGAGGGGTCATGAAATGCTAAAGACGGATTTTAAACCTAAATTTCCAGAGAACATGTTGCTGCATGTGATATGTATATGTATTGATCTATTCTAAACCACAAATGTTTCATATGAGCATTTCAAGGTACACAAAAAACATAAACTACATCTTCATATATACTAACTATTTAACAGTTATTATGGTTAGGCACCAGACTGATCTCATGAAATTGCATCGTTTGTGCTAACGCTAGCGCAATTAGCAGCTAGCACATTGACGCCATCAAATAGCGTTAAATAACACGCAAAAGGATGAAAATTCGTACGTATAGCACAGCAAATGCAATAAACTGGCGTCACATACAATGCAATTTCATGAGATCAGTCTGCAATGTGGTATCATGAATTGCGTACAGATAACACGCCAGTTAAAAATGGCGTGTTAACTGTACACACTTCATGATGCCGTGTTGTTAGGCACTGACAAAACTTGATAAAGTTTAAGGAAAGATGCCAGTACTTGGTTTAATATAGATATCACTGGTCTACAAAGAAAATGCTTCCAGAAGAAAAGTAATGAAATTTTACCACATGAGAGTCACTGATAAAGAAAAATCAAGTCAAAAATGCTGGTTGGCTGAAGTTTCCAAGACACAGCCTTGGGTCAAAATGTGAAATTCAAGAATTAACGAGAGAATGGGTTTGACTCAAAAGGAATATTTGTCTCAGAGCTACAAGATCTACTTCAAAACACTGTCTGCACATTAGAATACATTCACTTTACAGGTTCTATTTAGTGGAAGATTTATAAAACTATTATATAAATGTACATAAACCAATATATATGTGTAATAACACTTTATCATATACCTTGAAAACATGAGCAAACTGGCACTTTTGTCATTTATTTTCCAATTAATCTTATTAAAATACGTAACATTTAGCCCATTTAATGTCTGAAGCAAATCATTTCTAAAAAATTGTAGACCAGTGTATGTTTACAAATACCTGTACGTGATAAAGTATTTAGTCATATTTAACTTAACCCAAGTGCTTTTATTGTGTAAACCTACTAGGTACTATTGTCATGAAGCATATTTTTGGTTCATAAACATATTCAGGTGTTGCAGTGTTGCAGTTGAATGGTGATATTTTGTCCTGTCACTGGGTCTTGGATTGGATGAAAGCAGCAAATTTGTCAGATTTATGATGGCAGAAGTACAATTAGGCTATCCTTCAACTTTAACTGGGAATGTGGCTTGAAAATCAGCAATCATAGCAATCAGTCAACAGACTAAATGCATCCCAGACTTACACTACTACACTGTTCATGGAGTTTTCTTCTATTCTAGACCCAACCCTTCCTGCAGAGTAATGCTGGTGCACCTCCCTGATCCAGACAGTCTGTAAATGATTGTTCTCTGGTTTTCCTCCATTACTGAAGCCTTTGTAATGACCTGTTCTAGGCCATGTTCCATCTCTCACATCACTCGACCCTGGTTTTAAAGAGGTGCTGAAGAAGGGGGTCCTCACATCCACCTGCTGTATTGTATCCAATCTGATCCATTGGCTGCATATGTTTGTTTCCCTTTTTGTCCTTTCTATCGATGCGTTTCTGAAATCCTATCGCTTACCTAAATTAGACTGTTTCCCATAACTGCTCAAATAATGCATATTGGAAATGTTGCACTTTTCTTTTGTGTGCTGATGCCTGCTTTGTGTAATGTTGTAATTAAAGTTTTTCACACTGCAGCCACACTGTATTGTGCCTTTAAAAGCACTTGGTTAGCAGCAGCAGTAATGAGACCCATTATTTTGTAATTCTCTCTTTAGCCCACAGCATTCGATAGCAAATAATTGGTTACTTAAAGATATTTGATCCATGAGTTTTTAATGATTTAGAAACGGTCAAAGTTCCTAATGTCTGTATTTATGACGGCGGGCCTTGAGGCTGGTTTTAACCCTACATTATGAGGCCAAAAAGGATCTCTCCGCCCTGCACGTATTATATGTGGAGCTGGGACAGTAATCATGCCGGTGGTACATTTTCAGCAGGTGCACTGCAAAAGCCAGGCCTTGACATTTCATTTCACCATTAATCTTCCAACACACACACACACACACACACAGGTTGCCCGTCTCACACACGGCCGGTAGAAAATGTTCCCGGCCATTTCTGAGCATAACTCTGAATCATTTTAAAGATAGTTAACTATAAATAAATTTAATTCTTCCTATAAAAAAATGATTTGTGATAAAAAATTTCAGACACAAGGCAGGGATGCAGCTGTGTGTGTTGGAGATTCTAAAGCCAGTTAGACACAAGAATGTTACTGATAGACATTAGAACACTGAAGTTACCTGTTTACATCCTTACCAAGGCAAAGTGGTGATAAGTCGGGCACTAAGATAGAGTCTATCATCCCCGGCTGGCCAGCAGGTACATTAGTACTCTTAGATCTGTGTCTAAACATCCAATTAAACTCTATTATATACTGAAAAACATCACAGCATTACATGACATGAATGACATAATTTCAAGTGTTAGTTCTATAATAGATCTGCACTTTAATACAAGAATAGCTGCACAGTAGTGTGTTATGCCAGGTCATTTAAGGTATCACATTACACAATAGATGAAAGTGTTTCATATCTAAGACTAAAGTATGTTATCTGGAAAGCTCCACAAAGCCATGGGAACGTCTATTTCCTCTGTTTCTTTGAACTCTTTAACATCCACCCTTTTCATGGAACCCAAAGCGTAAGTTCAATGAACCAGCGTTGCGCTCAGGGATGTAACAAAGGACATGTAAAGGTAAAATGCATGTATTAAACTTCAAGCGAACATCTTCCAATTCATGTTGTTAAACTACACGATCCTAAACTACATCACTTCTCAAATGGATGTTCAAATAATTTCAGTTTTCCTTTGTATATTTCGCCTTATTTTTGCCTTAAGCAGTACAGGACCGAGAGATGATGATGATGTCTGAAGCTTACATTGGTACCATCTTGTTCAGTTTTTGCAGGGATTTGTAAAAAATTTAATATAGGAGTGAATCTTATTTGGCTTTAATAAGTCAGTATCATAGCAGCCTTTCTCCACTTCAGCATGGCATTAACGTTATATGACCCTTATAGAATATGCACAAATGCTTTCATTAACCCTTTCATGCACAGTAGTCACTCCAGTGGACAGTTCTTCTCCAGCTGTTCTCTTGTATATTCACAGGTTTTGTTGTTTTAGTTCCATATCAGCCAACACAGAGGACACTGATGCACCATCCCATAAACTGACTTTCATACCATGACTGTAACTTTACTGTTCTTCATAAACCTGATCTGCACTAACATGTTTGAGTGGAAACCAATCGCTAATTGTTATTAGACTGTAATTGCCAGTTTCTTTTTTTTCTTTTTTTTTTTTAACCCTTTCATGCATGAATTATGAGAACCTTTGTCAGTATTTTTTTTTTTTCTTGAGTGTTTTTATTCCTCTTTAGGCATGAAAAAACAATGCAAATGATTTTTTTTTTTTTTTTCATGAACCTATTTCTCATGGAGTTACAAAAATGTCCACTCAGCTGGACACCATGCATTTAATTTTTGAAGCAAAGAAACATGTATTTAAAACTCATCATCAGAAAGTGATATACTGTGTGAAAACTATGAAATAAAAACATTTTTAATGATGCTAATTGCTAAATTGCTACTGTTTTTTTCACATTTTATCATACTCTAATATTAGTTATTACTCATTTCATGGAGATAATATCCTCCCGAGACCCAGGAAACTGACAGTTTTAGCTTTTTTACATTAAACAAATGTCTTGATTGGAAACTGCATAATGCAACAGTTTTTTCAGAAACATTTTTAAAATTATATTTATTTATTGATTGATTTTTTAATGGAATGTCCTGTGCAATGGGCAGCATTTTTAAAGTAAAACTGTCAAACTTTTGTCCCCTATAGAGGACAAAATCATTGCTGGGTCTCAGGAGGATATGCACAAAAAAACAAACAAACAAAAAATGTTTCAGAAAATTGTTAATTACAGTCTAATAACAATTAGCATTTGATTTACACTAAAACATGTTACTGCAGATCAGGTTTATCAAGAACAGCAAAGTTACAGTAATGGTATGAATGTCAGTGTATGGGATGGTGCATAGCGTCTACTGTGTTGGCTGATATGGAACAAAACAACAAAACCCATGAATAAACAATAGAACAGCTGGAGAAGAACTGTCCACTGGAATGACCACTGTGCATGAAAGGGTTAAGCAACTTTTTTTTTTTGCATATTATCTCCATGAAGTGAATAATAATTTATATTAGGGTATGTTAAAATGTGCGAAAACATCTGATTAGCAGTATTAAAAATGTTTTTATCGCATAGTTTTCCATATCACTTTCTGATATAAAGTTTTAAATACATGTTTCTTTGCTTCAGAAAATTAAATGCATGGTGTCCATCTGAGTGGACATATTTATAACTCCTTAAAAAAACTAACAAACTTAATCACATTGTTCTTTTTTTTTTTTTTTCATGCCTAAAGAGGAATAAAAACACTCCGGAAAAATATCTTGACTAAGGTCCTCATAATTCATGCATGAAAGGGTTAAGTTACAGGAGCCAGCTGTTTATGTTTTATATCTTGGTAAATCTAGTTAAATTTGTGTGTACATGGAACAGCTTTCAGAACATCCAGCAAGGTGTGTTTTAACCACATGTAGAAACTAGAAGATGTTTCCTGTACAATGAACCCTAATTCATGTATTTTAAAGTTTAAAGTGCTCCTGCTCTAACCTCAGATGCCATTCCATAAAAACTATAGATTTATATAGCTCCATATCTTATTTAATACTTCTACTCAGTTGTATATTTTGCTTTTATATTTGCCTTACATGTGAATTGCATCAATTCGTGATAATGATTTTATTTTATTGTTTTTACTACCGGTGGTTTCTTGCTAGAATTATTTCAGTCTTTAGTCTTTGAGTTTTGCTGTTTTACTGGATTTCCTTTTTATTACTTTTAATCACCACTGTGTGTTGTTCTTTACCAGGGGTGTCAAACTCATTTTCTTCCAGGGGCCACATTCAGCCCAATTTGATCTCCAGAGGGCCAGAGCCAGTAAAATAACAGCATAATAACCTATAAATAATGACAACTCTAAATCTTTTATATGCAAAAAATAACATTAAATGATGAAACTATTTCTATCCAAAACAAAAAAGATGTGAATAACTGGGAAAAAATTAAATTTCTGAAGAAAAATAAGTACTATTTTATCAATATTATGCCTCAATTTATGATTTCTACACGTGCGTTACAGATCAAATCTACCAAAACACAAAACAGGCAGAATACTGTTAAAATTGCACTTATTTTTCTTTAGATATTCCAGGTTATTCACATTTGTTCAGGTTATTGACATTTTATTGTTAAACGATATCAGAATTTAACGTTCTTTGCATGAAATCAAAGAGAAAAAGTTGGTGTTGCCATTATTTTAGAGGCATAATGTCATTATTTTTCTCACATTAAACCAAGAAGAAAATTTGGAGTCATCATTTATAGGTTATTAAGCTATTATTTTTGAGTTTGATACCCTTGACTGTTAATATCTTCAGGGTAATTTTGGCATTTTGCACTTTGTAAATTCACCTCGCGGGCCGGATTGGAACCTTTGGTGGGCCGGTTTTGGCCCCCGGGCCGCATGTTTGACACTTGTGTTCTTTACTTATACTACAAGGTTCTTACACTCAAAGTACATAAAATAATACCTTCCTCTTTTGTAACTACGGCACAGTGGAGTCACACCACAGAAAACTTCAGAGCAGTAGATAGAGTGTTGACTGCAAACACTAGTGATCCAAGAGGTTGGTGGATCTGAGGAAGAGTCGATGTCGGGAAATTCTGCGTTTAAACATCTACCGGCTATTTGCAGTATATAGACACCTAAGATGGATGAGGATACAAGATGATTTTATTTATCTGGCTCTATTTTTATTTAATTGAATTGTTCCATTCTACATTTATAACAACAGGAGCTGGTTTGTTGGAACCAAATATAAAAAGGATTATTTTAAGTACACTCTCAAAAATAGAGGTACCAGCTTGTACTTAAAAGGGTACAAATGCTTGTCGCTGGGGGTGTACTTTTTTGAGAGACATTTCTGTACCCTTTTGAAATGGTCCATTTTTGTACCTTAAGTACTTTACATAGAAAGAAAACTCTCGTATAGTTGATAATGCCATGATGTTTAAAGTTTGAACCGGTGGCCTAACTGAGAAAAAAAAAAACAAAAAATAAACGGCATAGGCAAGCTACGACATCAAGACATGGAGGTGTGAATGAAAACTTGATAAAACAGAGATTATGGCAATAATCAGAGGTTCTAATAAGCTAAATAAATTATTAGGGTATTATCATTGAGCTAATTGGGCTATTAAATTAAAACACAAATTATTATTAAATATAATATAAAATAATTACAGTATGATATATAATAAATAATGTGCTAAGCCTAATGTTTGAACTATAATTAGGCCTACTGTTAAGTTCTCCTAGCCTATAGCCTATTCTCATGGTCTACACACATTTTTTAATGCTGCAGGGTACCTTATAGTACAAATTTGTACTTTACATAATTTTGGACCCTTTTTCATAGTTTAAAGGTGCAATTCTGGCCTCCTAAAGACCAATATTGTACTTTTGAGAGAACATTCTTAAAAAATGTACTTATAGGTACATAAATGTTCTGATCTCGTACCTCTGTTTTTGAGTGTGTACAAGTACCCTTAGATTGTATGGTTTGTGTACCTATAATTATATGTATTTGACCTTCACCCATTTATAGAAATAGTTTTTCAACAGCTTCAGAAGCAACTCATTTATTTCTATATGTTGACAATGGAGCTTTTTTTCTTTATAATGCATAGCTGTAGCACATCCTTTTTTATTATACTATACATTGTTGCCTACAAAGTTGGAATTTTGTTTTCAGACACACTCCTGTTTTTATTCCTATTTATACATATCAGTAATCACCTTTGATCAGATTACTGAGTCACAGTTACACTATACCTATCAAGAATATATTGTCACAATCATTTCATGATAATAGATTAAAAAAAAAAGATCCAACTTAATGGGCAACAGTGTAGTTTATACATGAACTCCTTTCCCATTCATTCATCATCAGAGCAAATGATAGAAAGACACAAATAACTTGCTGAATGAAGTAAATCAGACCTCATGAAAATGTCATTATAATAGAAATATTGCTTACATTAAATGTAGAAAAAAAAAATCATTGCAAAAATATAACATGAGGTAACATTGAAGTTGAATGAATTAAACCCACTCTTTTTGTGTGTTTAATAGCAAACTTCTATTTTGCCCAGAGTGTCACTGTTTAGGCTGAGTTTATGAAGCAGCAGGTAGTTGGACCCTGAGGTCCTTCATGTCATGTATTTATAAAATATGTTCTTTTTTCCATCAGTATATACCTTCTACTGTCAGTTTGTCTGATTCTCTCTCTTTTTTTTGCCTACAGCTAATATGACTGTCAGTTTTTACACCTATTATTTACAACATCAGGAAGCAATACCTGTAAATGTCATGGTTTGAGTGAATCCGAGCTTAAGGCAACAGTTCAAATATGTTAAAGCTTAATACTTTAAATGACTAAGGATTTCACAACTCACTCTATATGAGACATACTTGGAATTATCTTCATTCATTATGTATCTATAACTTACCTATGCCACTAATAGTTAGACTGAACACATGTGGGGACAATTGAGTTCTTTATATTCTTTCTTTGTATAAGACCCCTTTTGGGATCAGTATATGTTCTTTACCCATAAAGACCCAGCGCTACATTAATGTCAGTTCTCAAATCACATTTTTTCCATATCTAAACTTTCTTAAGTGATTCATCACCGTTTATTTATAATATTATCCTCTGTATTTTGTATTTTATCAGTATAAATCAGATATTTTCCAATATTAAATTCACCGATCATGTAGATGTTCATAAAAGCTCAGATTAAAGTTGAGGGTTATTATATCAGAAACAGAGAAAACTGCAGAAAAAGTGACTTTTTCAGTAAAAATCTCTCATTAACTGAACATAAACCCAGTGTCTCCATCCACTGTCATTGATCAAACTTCATGGGTTTTACTGGTGAATCAATGTTGTAGAAGATGACAGTGTTTCCATGGTAACAGCAGAGCCTCTGAACGGCCAAATGGGTCATATCTGATAACCACGAAAAGACGACAAACTGCATTTTACACCAGTTATTTATATGTATTGATAAGATTATTGGACCAACAGATTTTTTACATTTTAGATCAGTAGATGGTGTTGGTCGGTGATGGATGTTTGGGTCCTTATGGGTTAATATTACTTACCTCTAGTGTCTAAACCCTTATTCTCATCCTCCAGGAAGTTTATCACAGTATCCCATATGCTCTTTATGTCTGATAATATTGTACAATGACACTTTATTCACTATTGCCTCTTTATTCCACTGTTGCTGCTGCTGCTATATGCACTACCACTTTAACTCTACTGTTGTTGCATACTGTGAATTTTGTACATATTAAGAATTTATAACTTTTTTTTTATCCTTTTCAGTTTTTATTCTTTGCATATTTTTTATTGTAGTTTTATTCTACCCTACTTACTTTTTATATATTCTATTTTAGATTTTATTCTTTATCTTCTTATGCTAAAACTGAGACCTTGGTAGCTACATTTGTGTACTACAATCGTGTAACATCGATCGAATAACAATAAAACTGAGTCTGAATCTGACATATTTTGATTTTATGTGAATAAACTGAAAAAACTACTGAAACTATTTAAGTAACTGACTAATTCAGCGTGATCTCACCAGAGAAATGACAATACTGGTCAATAAATGAATGGGTTTCAAATTACCAGTGTTAAAACAGGGCCATTTGGTGAACTCCTGTAATCCTATGAGTGACTGCATGTAAAAAATAGCAACAAACTTTAGAGGAATATATTTGAGGATGGCTATGGATTTGTTTTTTTGTCCTGTTTCAATCCAAAGGTAAATGCTGTTTGTTTTTGTAATGTTTGTTATATTACTTTATTACGTTAGCACTAACCAGGATCATTTTCTCACCTTAACTAAGCTGTTTTTGTGCCTATACCTACTTGGATGTACTTTTCCACTGCTAGTATCAGCTTGACCCGCCTCGATTCAGGCTGGATCCTTTTAGCCACCTACCCCCTGTACTTCCACTGCAGGGTTAGTACTCAGTGGTTGATGCTCATTACAATGCAGTGTAAACTACTGGAAGCTACTACTGAGGAAAAGGATGACACTTAAAACTGTAAGTTATAATTTCTGAGAGAAAGTATTCTAAGATTGTTTCATGTGAGAATATACTGTGGTCAATTCATCAAGATCGAGTCTAACCCAAAAATGTGCTTGACTGTTTTCAGAAGTTTACCGCTTTGCTTAAGCGGGTACACACATAAAGATAATCAGGCTGTTTTTGTCATGATTTTCTCCCTTCTAGACCAAGGACGGCAAACGCCAGATTATTTTATGTTTTATAAGATTATCCAATAAGATTATCCTGTGGTCTGAGGTGTGTTAAGAGTGAATTTGGCCTGATAATCAGCTCCGAAACAGGTCGGGGCTGACAATTGTTAATATTTAACTTGTTCAATATTACGATCTTCATGTGTGTGGGGAAAGCAGATGACTCCCGAGTCATGACTCTGCGAATTGTGCTGTGGAACAGAATGTAGCCAATCAAGAAGCGAGTTGACTAAGGAACAAGCAGGCGTAAATAAAAACAAGCATGGCCGACCTAACCTGTTTCTTTTTTTTGGTTTGGGATTTTTCCGTCAAAAATAGTCCCAAGAACACCATCATTCCCTCCTCTTGTATGTCCTTTTTCATGTTGCGTGTTGTGTTTTTCAGTTGTTGCTATGTTTCTTCTTCTTCGTTTTTGTTTGATCACGTTTGATCATCCGAGATTTCTTTCTTGGAGGACTAGATTCTAGATCGGTGGTGGGACAGAATCGTTTTGTGTGTGGTGTGCTGTGTTTAGATTATTGGAGCACACCACACACAGTACGATAAAGTGTTCAGTGCCTGATTTTTTATCTTCATGTGTGAGGGTCTGTAACAGATACAAAAAAAATCTCTTCAGATTTAGAAAATCCTTATATGTGTACCCCGGTTTAGAATCTCAACACATACTTACTAATGAGGTGAAAATTCTGGACTGGACTAGTCTGTGTTAGTGTTGCTTTGGTTTACTTGGAACCTTGATGAAGATGATGGTAGAAATAGTATCTGATAGTGGTCCCTGCTGAGTGGAAAGGCCAAAAAACGGTAAGCAAAGACAAACTGAGCTGATATTGTCAGTGGAAAACTAAAACAAGTGTCTCATTTTAGCCTAAATACAAGTTATGCAGGAGTCTTTAATGCTATCAACGGTATTTTGTGTTCATAAATGTCATACACATGTATATTTTGGTACCATCCAACTTATTCTGCTGTTTAGGTGTGAGGATGGGTTGAACTAATTAATGCCTAAAATAATACCAACAGTGCTAATTCTGAAGCAATACAAAGTAATTTTAGAGTATTTAAAGGACTGCAATTACTATTTCTGTGTAATCTATCTAAATAGGTGTGATTTTTAGTTTTTTAATAAGATTTGTACCTATATGTTTGATAATGTGCAATAGCATCCTACATTTACTTTAACTGAAGACATGACCTGATCTTTTTTTAGCCTTCTATAAGAGGCAGGCCTTTATTGCTCATGTGTCTGTTTTTATCATACACTATACTTTGATGCTTTCTGACATTCTTCTGTTTACAAATTCAACACTCCATCCTTCCTTAAGGGCTGTCTATATAAACCCACCACTATTTCCATCACTACAGCAGCATAACAATATCATACTCACCACTCTACTGCTTCTGTTTTCAGAAATAAATTATGTTTTCATTTACTAATTAATAATTAATTCCAGTCACTTCTATTTTGTCAGCACAGATGCTGCACATCACAACTGATGTGCTCAAAGAATATGCACTTTCTTGGCAGATCCTTCCCATCAATATTTAATAAGTGTAACTGAGAAAACATTATATAAGAGTTTGATTAATGTGGGACCATTCGTCCATTCATGTCAGGTGATGCAGTGATGCTTTCTGTGGTTAAGTGTTGTCTGTGCTGGCCAGCACTAAGGGGCTCATCATGTTAGTCCATCAAAAACCATGAAGTTACCCGTGGACATGGAGTATGGTCACGGTGCAATGGGTAGTGATAGTCTGAGTCAGAGGTTACACGTGAGTTTGTTACTGGTACTGTCAGTCTAGACAATGACCTGATGGGAGGGTGAATAACTGATGGGTTGACAACAGACGTGGAACTGAATCTGTCACTTGCCATGATGACATTTAGGAGTAACAGATGCACATTTGAAGCAGCTGATGCTGCAAAATGCAGACAAACTCTGATAGTAATTGGCATGCCATAAAAAAGAGAAGACAGGGAGGAGAGGGATAGGTACAAGTGAGAAGTTCTGTGGAAGCCAAGTCCTGATAAAGAATAAAAGGTTGTAGAAGCTGGGTGGGGAGACAAACGCCTAGATGCATTGCAAAGGGAGTCATGCAGAGTTCAGGTGCAGAGGCAGCAACATGCTTACCACAGGATTCATGAACAGTCGCAATCAAAACAAGTTTTTCCATTTTTTTTCATATTTTCTTAGCATTCTGTACCATGTCTGAGAAATAATTCTTATCTGTTACACATTGTTTGTTCTCCTGGGGCTCTGTAGTTCATTGCATCCATCTAGTTTCTTGAGTTTAGTTGTCATTTTACAATGTTTAGGTGTCATTTTACAATGTTTTAGTTGTCAGCTGTAGTTTACTGAAGTGCTTAAAGAGCCACAAAGTTTAGACAGTTACTACTGTAAGCTCAAAGAAGTGGATGTAACCACTTGAACGTCACCTGTTCCTTTGTGGATTACAATTCTGAACCCTTAGTTTTGGCCGTCTCTGTTTTTTTATTAGTTTATTATTTTTGGAGCCAGAAGTGACCATATTTACATAGAGGGTGACAGGTGAAACTTGCCAAGCGAACACTACTGCTAACTTGTCTGATGAACTGACTTTTGGCTTCCATGCTCGTACTTTTTCTTCTGGTGATGCTCTGATAGGTCACTGGGTTTTCAGTCATGTTGGAACAGCTTTCAGTGAACAAAACACTAGATCGATGTGACATAAAGCAGTCACTCAATGAGGACTAAAGGGGAGTTCTATTACAGATCTTTTTTCTCTCTGAAATGATCACTTTCTTTACCACATGAGACACAAACATTTAAGCACCGTGAAAGCATTCAAGGTCAGTAGAAGAAGACAAATGGAGCATGATGATGCAACTTCACTCTAGGCAGTGCAAGCTGTTTCAGAGAAGATCAACTCCTCTTTGAAAGGGCCTCAAATGAAATATTCACCTGATACATGAATAATCCAGTTTCAACAAAATCTTTATCTTAAACTGTCCATAATACAAATCATTTCCAAATCAAATCCCCTGCTCTCTGGTGTTACATGAGAAGTAATTAATATCAGGCCTTCAGAGGAGGTAAAGTTTTCCTCACCTTCTGTCTGACATGAGGGTGAGTTTGAGGAGATGAGGAGCTTGTGGCACAACACAGCATGAGTTTGCTTTTTGCGAGCAACTCAATATGTGAAGCAGAGGAGGGAATAATATGAGCTGATGTACAGGGACACCTCTGTACATGACAGCTTAACACTTTAAAAGCATTATTTAAAATAGAAATAATAACATATGATGATGAGGGAATCATTAACATACACAGGTCTATAGATTCAGCTCCATGGATTCTATACTGTGTTCAACCTGCTTCACCGTCTACATGTTGTAGTTGTAGCAGTGCCTGACCTAACAGGCAGTGAAGACAAGGCAATAAAAGCCAAAAGTTGTACAAAGATTGCTTGCTTTCCTGATGATTTTGAGAGATTTCTGAGGCTGAAAGGAGAATGAATGAGCTTTGTTCCATCACTGTGCACTGTAGTGTGTGATTGTTGGAAAGACCAGGTGATTGTCTCCTGGCCTTTTCTTTGGTCATGGCTTTAGAGTTGGGTTGTGACAAGTTTTCTTTAAATTCACAAGAAAAAGAAAGCTGGAGGAATTTCATCAAAAGTTGAAATAAGAACTTTTTTGCAGCATTTCCATGTGGACAAAGAAAGGTGAGGGTTTACCTTGTAAGATCAGAGTGAAGGCCATTACCTTCATTACCTTTGGAAGTTTTAATGTGTTTTTGTGTTGCGTTTCTATTTGAACAGATAAAAAAAAAAAAAAAAAAAAGCAACAATGCTTCTGATATAGGTATGGGTTAAAATAAGGCTGAGTGATGCAGCAAAAAATGTTTCTGTGATATCAGCACTTATACCAATAAACTGAACAAGTGGTTTTAAACTGTTCTTCATGGTCAGACCATGAAAAACAGAAATCAAAAATCATGAGCAAATGAAATAAACCCTAACTACAAACAAACAAACAAACAAACAATTAAATAAATAAATAAATAAATAAACAGTACTGTGCAAAAGTTATTTTAGCAAACTTATAATGCCCATATTTATGTATCCCATACTTGTGCACAGTACTATGTATACAGTCACAGAAAAAATTATTAGACCACCCCTTGTTTTCTTCAATTTCTCTTTCATTTTAACGCCTGGTACAACTAAAGGTACATTTGTTTGGACAATGATAACAACAAAAATAGCTCATAATAGTTTAATTTTAGAGCTTATATCTAGCGTCATTTTCTAATCCTTTCATTTTCCCTGTTCACATGGACAAATACAATGTTTTTAAAGAGGCCAAAACATGGGAAAATTGATCTGTTTTGCAAAATACCTAGATTTGTGTGGATGGGGTTGATTAAGAATTAAGCCATAAATGAAGCCTTGTATTTTTAAATTTTGTAAAAGCCATTCATTCTTCTTTACAGTCTACACTGTCATCTTTACAGCCTCCAAAATCATAGCGCATGCTCTCCTCAAACTTGTAACACTATAGGATAACTGAAATATGAGCTTATACGATCCTTTGTCCTCATGCAGCTTCTTTGTACATGTTCTCTGAATTCAGTCATAAAGCTATAGATAACAAAACCACTTTTTTTTCCTGCAGAATAATAGACACAACAAGCTGCACCATAAATCCACATATCAAACACAAACACTTCAGCGAGGGCCTCAGTTCTCTCCAATAATAGTCCACACTCCTCCATTTCTGAGCTCGTCCATGTTCTGTTAATGATGCTGCAGTAAGAGTCTTGGAAAAAGCTGTAAACATGTTTGAGGCTATTTTGTTCGCTTGGAGAGTTGAGTTTTCTAGCAGTCATAGATAAGAGGAGAGCATGGTAAAAACCAGTGTGAGCTCAGTGCCCGCTGCTCAGCGTAATGATGGTCAGACAGCAGATGAAAGCTGGGATGAGCCATGCCTTTGAATTAGTCAAGACAATGAGAGCATGATCAGCATGCTGGAGAGGATGTCATGGGATAGAAACGGTTGCAACATTTTGTGAAGTGAGCATCAACACTGCACTGAAGTTATGTCATAGGACACAAATGAATCCACCAATAAACTACGCATTTATTAATGTAGTTAGAACATGTAGAGGAAGGTAGAAGAGTAAAGCAGGGATTGTCATTATCAAATCCATGAATAATACATCTTTAGTCGCTTTTCCATTGGACATCTGCACAAAACTTAACCAATATTTACTAAATGTTGAAAAAACAGAAGTGCGTAATGTCGGTTTTTCCATTAAATCGCAAATGTGCTGATTTGTTTATTTATTATCGTGAGATGACAAGAGATGTCATTCCATGAACATGGTGAGGAACATAAATATGGAGTTGATTTACAGATATATTCATTATTATTATTATATATTACCCCTCTATCTCGTACTAAATTAAAAAATGATTGGGTTTCCAGTATGTCCACACATACCGCAACATATTTCTTCTTCTTCTTCGCTTGTAGTAATGTCTGTCAACATCTGTTTTTTTAATTCACTTGACTCTAGCTGCGAAAAAAGGTCTCTCCATTGCAGCTTTGCTTGATATATCATTTGCGCTACGCCTGAAAAACCACCTCTTGCCAGCGCAAAAACTTTAAATCGAAAAATGAGACTTTTAGTGAAATTCATTTTTCCATTTGGTAATTTTTTTTATCCGCAAGTTATATTTGTGCAATTTGAAGGTCAATGGAAAAGCAACTAGTGTCATATAGGCCAATGTACTAGTCAACCAATGGTAACTACTACTAAACTTAATGCTCCTGACACATGTTTAAAGGAAAAGACTGATCAAAATAATGTTTTAGTACTTTACAGCTTGGATTCAACTTCCATTAGTAACATGTAAAACAAAAACCAGTTCCCAAGTTGACACTTCATCTTATACAAGTGCACTTTCCAAAAAAAAAAAAAAAAATGTGTTTAAGAGTAAATGAAAAAGCCTTTGGCTGATAAATTCTGACTAACTGAAAAGTTTTCAGCATCTTCACAGGCACTTCCATAGTGTGGAAACATGGCTGATTCAACAGATACACATGGTCTGTTGTAGTGAAGTAGTTAAACAGCTGGTTTCGTTTGCTGTTTCTAACCTCTACTTACTACAGTTATGTTTACTCTTATCACCTATCCTCAGTGGAAGTTAATGTAAAGCTAAAACCTGCTCAAAAAGTTTGTGGGTAACTCAGCCTGTACAAAATGTCTCTGTAGCTTGAGTTTCAGTTCCTTATAACAATTTCAAGAAACTCAGCTGGAATTTTAATATATAGGCCTTGATTTTATTGTTATTTCTGTCAGTGCATAAAAAATACACCTTTCAAGATGGTGCAGGTGATGGTGCTGATGAAGCTGGAGGCTTTACTGGAAAAGTTCAGAGTTGAACAGTATTTGATTCTCAATTTTATTCGAAGTAGAAATGATTAATTGTGATTATTAGCAGCCGATTTTGTGATTTATTGGTGTTTCTTTCATTCAACTGTCGACCATAGCTAAACCAAACCAAACTAAACCTAAGTGTCCCATTTACATCGCAGACATTTTGCTCATTTCACAAAACTGAAGAGCAGCAGTTTGAATGGTGCATTTAGAACATGGTGCCAGGCAGTATATACTGTTGCAGGAGTAGGGGTGGGAGGGGTGGGGGCTGCATTTGGGAGAGCAGAGGGGTTGCACTGTGGGGTTGGGGTCCTGAGAGAGAGAGAGACAGAGGCCGGGACGGGCCTGAGGCGCCGGGCGTGATAGCCGGCGCAGCACGGCTCCAGTCTGCCAGGCCTTGGCTTTAGGAGGGTAAAGAGTGAGAAAACCAACCTTCCCGTTGATCTGAGTGGTGAGATTTGGATTGTATTTTGGATGGCAGGGTGCAATGGTGATGGAAGGATTTAAGATAAAGTCAAAAAGGAAAAAATAAACAGAGGGAGAAAAAATAAGGAGTGGGAGGAAGAAGACAAGGAGAAACAGAGAGAGTAAAACAGGCAAATATCTGCTTATCCATTAACCAGTGATAAAAGTCACAGTGGAGACAATAGCCTGTGCAGTGCAGTAACACACACACACACACACACATACTCACACACACATAGTACATAAATATGCATTGCAACACACATGCAAAGCAACGTGAAAGATGCACTCTTTACAAAAGCAGCTACATACAGAAGATCATCAGGGCTAATCTGACTGTAACACACACAGCTCTGTTCTACACACTACCCACACAAACACACACAAGTACAATCACACACACTTCTCCTCCCTGTCTTTAGCTTTCCAGCATTGTGTGAGCCCTTCAGAGCCTGTGAATTAAGGTAGCATTTTAGAGGCGCTGAGCCTTGCTGACAACCAGACTTCATTAAGCCCGCAAAGCAGACAGTGTGTTACTGCCCACATTTATTCTGCCCATTGACTGTGTGTGAGCTCAGCCACTGAGCCCTGAAATCAATGAGCACATAAACATGGCCCCTGACACAATTAGACAAACACTCACCTTGGAAATTTCTACTTCTTCTGCCATGTGTCCATTTCTTACTGAGAACTCATTTACTGTATTTCTATGAAGGAGCGTACATTAGGATAAGCCTGCATTAAATCTGCACATCAAGGCCTGTTGGTCGATTTAAACACTGACACATTAAAACATTCTTTGCAGATTCAATTTTTTGTTTCATTACATTCTACAGATCATAGTTTAAACCAGAGGTCTCAAACATCTGGCCCAGGGGCCAAATCCAGCCCACCAAAGGGTCCAGTCCAGCCCATGGAATCAATTTGTGAAGTGCAAAAATTACACTGAAAATATTAATCATTTTAGTTCAGGTTCCACACACAGACCAATTTAATCTCAAGTGCGTCAGATCAGTAAAGTATTATCATAATATCCTATAAATACTCACAACTCCAATTTTTTCTCTTTGTAAATGTAAACATTTTCATGTCGTTTTACTGTATTTACACTAAAACAAACTATCATTTCACAAAAAATGCAAATCACCTTAACAAATATGAACATTTTGAAATGTCTGAAGTGCAAGTTTGCCAATATTCTGCCTGTTTTTAAATGTTTTGTGTATTTGTAGATCCACTGTGATCTGTAAGTTGTAATTTACATGTGTAAATGATAAACTGAGACATAATATTGTTAAAATTGCTCTAAATTTTCTTAAGAAATTTCAATTTGTTCACGTTATTCACATTGTTTTAAAGGATAGTTGGTAGATGTAAATATAACATGGTATAATTTTACTTATTTCGCTCTAAAACATACAGGGATGTTTGGAGTTGACATTATTTATATATTATTATGTTATTATTTTACTGGTCTGGCCCACTTCAGATCAAATTTGGCTTAATGTGGCCCCTGAACTAAAATAAGTTTGACACCCCTGGTTTAAACACTCTCTGCCTTTCTTTACAGGGAGAGGAAATAATTTTAATTCCTTAAAATTGGTGAACTCTGAGTGTAAATATGAGCCTAAAATACATATACCTGAATACATTTTTTTTTAAATCTTATGATAAACGTATGAAAACATTATTCTTTTGAGTTATCTGATGATCAGAATGGGTGTGGGATTAAATACGTTTTTCTTCTTCCCACTCCTTTTTGGGTACAAATGAATGATTTTGGAATTTTGAACTTGCATGTATTCTGTAAATGCTCGAAATAAACTAATATATGAATGAATGAATGAATCTTTACAGTATTATGAATGAATCCTGTAACGACTCAAACTGGTCCGAATCCAACTCGTGAATACTTACAAAAACAGCTAAAAATTCATGTTGACACAAAGGAGACAAATTTATCATTGCCGTCTTGTTTGTGTGCTTATTGATTTTCCCATAAATTTCCCTGAAAGGTGTATTTTAAAGCCAACCTTGTAAATAAATAAATAATAAACTGTTAATAATTAAGCAGACCAACAGCCCTTTCCTGTGTTCAAAGTAAAGTCTGGCATCTGAACAATACCATTTATGTACACTTCCTCTCACACACACCTGAACAAACTTAAGGCACGTGAACAAAAGCAAAGCGATGAAGCAAAGCACAAGAAATGATGAAAAACAGCTGCCTTCTTATGTGGATAGAAGGATAAGCATCTGTGAGATGAACATATACAGTGTGTGTATATGACTGACACATGACTGACAAGTGGCTCAAGGTGGCAATATAGAGAACAAGAGGATGTGAAAACTAAAAAAAGACAAAAATGATGAAAATAGAAGAGAGAAACACACATATGTGGGTTTCAGTGTTTGCTCAGAAGCCGCAGTGTGAGATGAAAATGGAAACCTGAGCTTTCAGCACACCTGTAGAGGTCAGAGGTTAAAATAACACAGACAGGAACCTTGAAAAGAGAAGCAGAAATAACAAATCATACACTTGAAACTCTACATGTGTTGGCTGCGGCTCTGCATGGTGGAAATAAATGAAATAAATACAGTCATTATAATTCTGACAACTACAATTTACTCGATGAGCAAATCAGCCAGGTGTAAAAGAAGGAAACAGAATGCTTCCAAACTATGTCTTCAGTTCTGTTTTGAGGATTTCTGGAAAGTTTTATTTATTTTCAGTTCTCAAAGGCAATTTTTTCATCTGGGGAGTAGAACTGTGCTGTGTTAGTGGGAAACGGATGCATCTGTTGTGGTGAGAAAATAAAGGGAAGTGTGCATCTGCTCAAACATATGTATCTCCCAGACGCACACAGACGCAGGCCACTGTGCTGAAATCGGTTATCTCCTCTTACTTCACACTTACTTTAAATTCACATGGGACAAGTGGTTCCCACAGGTTCTTGATACAACAGCCTCAGTCAGGGATTTACATCTGCAGCATTTCCCCAATGGATGACTGATTTTGTCAATATTTATGCACAGGAAATGCAGGAAATGCAACACTTGTACGGACATTAAAATATCTTCATCGGTGTAATGATCTGTGGAAATATAATTTAATAATCTCAGGATTCCATAAAAGTCCTGTTTATCTGCATCTTTTTATAGTGTAGGATGACTTGTGTATGGAACTTGTATGAATTATTATCTAGAGGAACTGCAGCTGGAACATAAAGACCTAACGTTGAAAATCTTAAGCACTGCGACAACATCAAGTTTTATAGCTCTTATGGTACACTGTTTATGTGATTAAATCAATGCAAGAGATACATGTATACTACAAATATCAGTAACAGCGCAAATATATCATTTTAAGTAAAGGGTCAATTAGTATTTTTTTTGTTAAAAATCAGAGGGATGGAAAAACAGTTTTGACATTTTTTTTAAAAAATATGTCAGTGTGTTGCAGAAATATATACCTAACCCTCCGTAGTAATGTCAAAATGTCTTTCATATATACTGAACAAAAATATAAACGCACCACTTTTGTTTTTGCTCCCATTTTTCATGAGCTGAACTCAAAGATCTAAAACTTTTCTGTGTACACACAAGGTTTATTTCTCTCAAATATTGTTCACAAATCTGTCTAAATTTGTGTTAGTGAACACTTCTTCTTTGCTGAGATAATCCATCCACCTCACAGGTGTGGCATATCAAGATGCTGATTAGACAGCAGGATTTTTGCACAGGTGTGCCTTAGGCTGGCCACAATAAAAGGCCACTCCAAAATGTGCAGTTTTATCACACAGCACAATACCACAGATGTCACAAGTTTTGAGGGAATATGAAATCGGCATGCTGACTTCAGGAATGTCCACCAGAGCTTTTGCCTGTGAATTGAATGTTCATTTCTCTACCATAAGCCATCTCCAAAGCTGTTTCAGAGAATTCATGAAGAAGACTGCGCGAGGAAAATGGTGGTCACACCAAATACTGACTGGTTTTCTGACCCCCCTGGACCACCCAATACAGTAAAAGTGCACATTTTAGAGTGGCCTTTTATTGTGGCCAGCCTAAGTCACACCTGTGCAAAAATCCTGCTGTCTAATCAGCATCTTGATATGCCACACCTGTGAGGTGGATGGATTATCTCAGCAAAGGACAAAGGAGAAGTGCTCACTAACACAGATTCAGACAAATTTATGAACAATATTTGAGAGAAATAGGCCTTTTGTGTACATAGAAAAAGTTTTAGATCTTTGAGTTCAGCTCATGAAAAATGGGAGCAAAAACAAAAGTGGTGCGTTTATATTTTTGTTCAGTGTAGTTTGTTTTTAACTTAACAGTTTTTTTGTATTTCACTGTCTTGAGCCACAAACAAAAATACCAAACACTCAATAACTGTCATTTTTTTAACCCTTTAAATGCCATGTTTGTAGTGTAAAAAAAATTTTTTTTGCCAATAAACTATATAAAAATTGGATTACTTCTTTTTTTTATTTTTGAAGTCTGGCATATGTCAATGATTAACAGCAACATTGGTCAATATACATTATTATTCTTGATGCTAGGTCCAATTTTTACTCACTTTGGAGAAGGGTAGTGGTGCAGTAACTTTCCAATGTTTACAATGTGCTGATTTTAGTGGCTGGGTTAGAATGTTAAAGAATCATGCGAAAATGACAACTTTTGAATTCTAACCTGATACAAACTGACCTTTTATAGCATGAATTGCAAAGTGTGCATAATATACTCACCCTTATACTGGAGGGTTAACCCTGTAAAGCCTGAACCATTAAATCAGTGACAGAAGATTGCAGTTCTTTGAAACTGGAGCCTTTATTGGTCCTTCTGAGCAACCCCCTTTCTTTTTTTGTTTTTTCCAAATATCAATTTCCATGTATGAGTTTCAATTTTGTATCATATTTGATAAATCAGGTCTCAACGCTCAAATGTTATTATTTTCGAACAAACAAAAACATAATATAACACAAACATGTCTAACAAATTGGTAATTCCGTTCCAAAATTGGCAAAGTTCTGCCTCTTTCCTCATTAATAACAATTTCGTAGTGTCACTGGAAAGGCCTCTGGTAAACGAATTCCTCCCCCCTGGTGGATTATTTGTGTATTGCATGTATCTAATTGTATACATCAGGTTTTTGAAGAAAAAAAATGTCACATTGATCATGTAGAGGGCTTCAAAACTCATGTATCAAATAATCAGATCAAAAAAGTTAGCATGCTAACCAGCTAGCCCTGTCTAACCCATGCCAATATAATAATATGGTACATCTAGAGGTGAAATACTGCTGCATCCATCCTGCTCTCTGTCCAGTATGAGAGGAAATACCAGTGTATTTTAATATTGTCAAACATGTGACAATTTTTGTACATTTGATTTGAAATCTGAAGTTGGAATTTAGACTTGGGGTTTGAAGCTCACTCTGAAATCAGATCTGAAAATCAAACTACTACTAAACCAACCCAGATATCAAACTTCAGTAACAGTAAAGGCTGTGGTAAAGTAAAATTTGTAAGCGTTTCTGTCATATTTCTGTCTTATCAGTGTGTAATCAGTGTGTTTATAGATACCCGGATGTCCATATACTGAGGTGTATATTCCTGCGGCTATATGATTGACAAGGGTTGATCAGAATTCCAATCAATATATGTGACATAAGTATTTTGTGGTCTATTTTTTTTTTTTTTTTCAAAATATGAGCTAGTGGTTTTAAATTAAAAGTGATTGTATTAACAGTTTGAAGGAATGATATTTTGCTTTTTTTAAATGGAATTATGCATTTTAAAACATTTCCCTGATGTCTACATAAACTGTCAATGCTATGCTTGGGTCTGAATTCTTCATTAATTCAACTCCACAGGTCCATCTTCAACCCTATTTCTGAGTAATGATGCCAGAATGGTCGTTCTGAGTGCTGGCCATTGAAATGCAAATGAGCCACTTCATGCCCCGCCCCCTCCAGGTTGTTGACTGTGCTGCTCTGTCCCGTTCAGCCACTTGAGTTCATTAATACAACCAACAATTTAACATTTGAGGTAATTGCGTCGAAGTTTGGACATATTTTCAGTATGGACTACAACCGCTGCTGCTGATAAACAATTATGTCGTACTCAGAGAAAAGTTTGTCGGAATTCTTGACCTTATATGTGCAAATGTTGTGACATAACTAGTTACAGACGTAACAAATTAAGAAGGAATCAACCCTATAATGCCGAACGTATCATATTTGATACATGAGTTTTGAAGCCCTCTACATGATCAGTGTGATATTTTTTTTCTTCAAAAACCTGATGTATACAATCAGATACATGCAATACACGGATAATCCACCAGAGGGGAGGACTTCGTTCACCAGAGGCTTTTCCAGTGACACTACAAGATTGTCATGAATGAGGAAGGAGGCAGAACTTTGCCAATTTTGAAAAGGAATTACCAATTTGTTAGACATGTTTGTGTTATATTATGTTTTTGTTTGTTCAAAAATAATGATATTTGAGCACTGAGACCCGATGTATCAAAAATGATGAAAAATTGAAAGAACTGGAATTTTCTGTCAGTGATTTAATGGTTCAGGCTTTACAGGGTTAAAACAGTTGTAGAAATCCACTCGATTTTTGCCAAAATGAATATAAAGAGAGCTTTGCAGCACCTGGAGGGTTCAAATTCAAACTTTTTGAACTATTAGGGTCCAAATACACAAATAAATGTAACAAAGACTAATAAAAGTGGGTTTAGCAAAATATGACTGCTTTAATACAGTAAATTAGACAAACAAGACCAGATACTGATGAGATGTCACAATAAAATATGGCAAATTCTGCTTCTTAAACAGAGAAGATTGGAAATATACAGTAGATGTGTGTCTTAGAAGCATTTTTTTTCAAATAAAGAAATGGGTAAAAATAAAGGCTCTAGTTAGTATTTCAATCAGGATGATCATCAAAAATCAGTATCATTGATCAGGTCAATTGGATCAAAATGGGATAAAATCATGAAATCTGATCAAGTGGTTAGAAATGGATAAAATTCAGTCCATTGGTGACAAGGCTGTGACTGTAATAAACATGTAAAAGTTCTGAGTGAATTTTAGGGGAAACTGCATTTTAAAGCGCTGTCAGTAGAAACATCAAATAAACACGAGACCTGAGCGGTAATGATTTACCCTCATGCTTTGAAAATTGCCTTTGAAAACATGATATTGGCTGAAGCTAATTGAGTTGTTTGTTGACAAGGCCTACTTAGAAGAAGCCCTGAGGCTGCCTTTCACCCGACTGCCTTTTGTTGCAGCACATCTAGCAGACTGCAGCCCGCTTTCAGGGGAATTTCCTGCCTGTCTTTTCCTATGCGGGTTTTATAATGGCAAAAGGTGTCAGTTTGTCTTTGTGGCAAGACTCCACACGTACACCCCAACCTCCCCCGAAAAACAAAGAGGCAGAACCGCAGCCAACCTCTCTTTCACCCCTGACGAGTCAAAACACCCTACCCCCCACCCTCCGTCACTGAGAGGTTAAGCAGGTCGAGCAAACTAACAACAGGGCAGTGGAGCAAAATACATAAATCACCACCCAGGAGACAGAGACGAGACAGAGAGAGCAGGAAATGACAGTGTGAGAGCAGAGAGCCGACAGGCATCAACAGGTTCGACTTTCACTGCAAATGGATCCAGGAAGAGAGCTTTCCTCTTAGTAGTCAGAAGGCAGAGCATCAGTCAGAGAGTTAGTGCTGACGAGGAGAGGGGAGGGGAATGTGAGGGGGGGCAGAGACAGGACTTTGTTGCTCGAGGTCCTGACCTGTACGGTAGAAGGACGGGGGCGAGTCCAGGTCAAGAGGGATCTTACCTCGAACATAAAGGTTAGCCGGAGCCGAGTAGCGAGTCCCGGCGCTGTTGACTGCCACGCACTCGTACTTGCCCTGGTCCGACTCCTCGCTGTTCTCAATCTGAAGCGCTCCTGGGGAGGGAGGCCGAGATGTCACAGGTCTACACATGCTAACATGGTAACACACACACATAAAAACTAAAGTTCTGCACTCAAAGATGCTCAAATCCCTGTTTGAATGTTTACAGATTTGAGCCTAAAGTTTGCATAATTATAGAATATAAAAAAAGCTTTAACAGCATGTGTTTTGTTTTTTTTCAACAAATGACTTAATGAAGTCTTGCAGAACTGCTACTATAGCTACAGAATTTAGTTTATTCAATATTTACAGCTTCTTTCCTTAAAAAAAAAAAACTTATATATGCTATTTTAAGATTTACTTCCAATATAGAAGAAATGACATTTTGGGATTGGGGTTAGAATTGCAGCTAAGAAAATAACATTGTATTTGGCAGCAGACAACTCATTATTAGTCATGTTTCCGTTAGCGTATTTTTATACACATTTATAAGCATCGCATTAGAAAAGGTCAATGTAAACAGTTAATATAAAGTTACCAGCTTCATGAGGAGGTTGAAACACCTTCTCCAAAGACCACTGGTGTACATATTAGAGGATCCAAAGTAAACAACACCTTCATCATTGTTCAAATAGTAAAGGGGAGAAATGAACTGGAAGTCATCCAGTGGCCATCAGTGGTACTGCACTGATGACCATCGCCCTTTGTTTCTGATGTTGTGAACATTTAGCTCATGCTGTATGACTGATCAGCTGTTCTGCTTCTAGAAAAACATATTCTATTCTATTCTATTCTATTCTATTCTATTCTATTCTATTCTATTCTATTCTATTCTATTCTATGCATCCTGTCCTGTATACATGTTGTGTCTAAACCAGTGGATGGAACTTTACTTTTCTTGTTTTTTTTGTTTGTTTTTTCTTTTTCTTTTTTTTTTCTATTTTTGCAATATATCATGGATTTGATTGAAATAAACTTAGCATTTATATGGAAACATGGCTAATCGAGGCTTTAGTCTGTTGTTTCTAATAGGAAAGCTTTGAAATAGCGTCTGCATCAGAGTTTTTGCTATGTTCTGCTATTATTTGAGGTTTTCATTTTCACATTTCTATGAAGTATTGAACTGTTCTAATATAATATGCTGCCGGCACTATCTCAGAATTGACTGGTACATAATGTCATTCCTTAGCAACATTTTATTGTTGGTCAGTTTGAGGTCAATCAAAAGGTCTATCCCAGTGGTGTCCAGTAAAGACCTCTGTATGCTTCTTATGGAATTCATTTTTTATACATTTGTGAAAAGTTACTTTACCAGTATAATAATCATTGCCTCTTTCATAACTGTCTGCTTCTATGTTTTCTTTTATACAATTGTGAAAAGTTACTTTAAGGGTATAATAATCAATGCCTCTTTCATAACTATCTGTTTTTATGGTTATCTGTTTATACACCAGTAGAAGTTCCAAAAAAGTAAATGGTATCACAGTTAATGAGTGACAACTGCGTTAAATGCTTCCTCCATTTTGGACCAGTTAAGGGTCAGTAGTTTCTAGTGGTTCAAGCTGCAAATTGATGGTCCAAAACCATCGGAGCTGAACACTTTGTAGAACATACAATAATATTCATTTGCACCTGGAATGGATTTTCTGAGTGAATGGAAGCAGGCTTTTACACTCTGGTTCTACTTGACCAAACATATTAATCAAAACTATGTGATGAATGGGAAAAAAAAAAAGCTTTGGCTTTATTGAGATCATTTCAAACCCTGCTTACATTTATACATCCATACACCAAACTGTGATGTAAAATGGTCCAATAGGCAGATTATCATATAAATGTTACAGTGGTCGGGTAATTCTGTCAGTTTTAGTGGATGTTAAAGTATACTGAGGCCTTTAAAGTGCTATAAACACTGTTTTTAAGCTTTTTCAATGTAATACAAACTCTGATTCATAAAAAAAAGCATTATCTTAACTCTAGTTTAACATTAGAGGTGTGATATTCTTGGATTTCCCTCATTTGTAAGTGATAAAAACATGCTAATGCTTTCTTTGGTAGCTTTTACTCTGTAGAAAGAACAGGTAAAACAAGAACTGTACTTACCTGACACCATGAATTACCTCTATTCCATCCAAACACATTTTATAACAATTTAAACAAACATTCATAAATATATTTAAGTGTCAGTAGTGGTTAATGCTGAGACAGACAGCATGAATGTGTCTTTAGAGACTATACAGTATTATATACTGGCAGTGAATGTGACACAAATCATGCAGTTTTGTAGTGGACGATCAGAATGTGAAAAATAAAATGTTAAAATGTATATATTTCAGAATATATTCCTGAAATGCATCATGGAATGGGTTTGTAACACAATGTTACGAGCTAGTTATAAACAATAATAACAATAATAAAAAATAAATAAAAAATCAGCGGTTGAAATAATGTGTGTGTAGCCACATCCCTGGTGGATCTGGAACAGACCGGAGCCCAGAGATGGAGGAGGGGCAACCTTCATCTGGGATGCAGCCAGCAAGGACATCTGCCTGAGATGTACAGTATGTATTTCACTCACTCACACATACACACACACATACATACATACATACACTCAGACACACAGTATGTAGGTAAATGTTTCTCCTACATATCAAACCTCTGAATTATCATCCTTTAGGCATTGGTCTAGGAACGTAGACCGGAGGTGTATGAGCAGCAAGAGCTAAAACTCCAAATGTTTATATTTTCTCCTATTAATTTTGTGACAATTGTCTATTATCTCTATCATCTTTATCACTGAGAGTTCAGAGGCTCAACATGTAAGATTTGCATATGTTCACGCGCTGATGTGAAGTTATTTGATTCTGTTGTGCAGGGAGTCGGTCACTTGTTGATGTTAGCCAACTCCATTTCTACGCTCGTTGAAACTCATATTGGCCACTGTTGCTGAGCAGAAGAGGCTTTGAAGGACTCTGAAAACTGCACAATAAAATCAAACCCAAGTCTTTCTAAATGAAATCAGTGCACAGGCTGTACCATTTGCTTAGATCAACAAGCATTAAGCTCCCAGCACAAAACTGACTCCAGCAGAAACTCCATGTAAGTGCATGTGCACACGCAAATCTTACATACTGAACCTTAATGAGAAAAAACTACTTTATCGTCTCCTGAAAAAGGCAAACGGATGCTAATGGATGTTTGCTCTGACCTCTTGGCATGAAAAAGCTAATGATTGCTGTGAAGAGGATGTGATGGTGAAATCCTCCAAAAATGTTGCTGGAACTTCCTCTGCCCTTCAGATGTTTAGGCTTTAATAGATGACCGTATGTTTGCTCTCCCTGTGGTTTTCAAGGTGAGGTTGAACACCTTGACGGCTTTTAGTGACTACATGTGCAAGCTATCAGTTACCACATAGTGGAGAGTTATCAGCTTTCTTGCTACTGAGCTACTTTAGCACTGACGTACCATGCAGTCACTACTGATGAAATTAGGAACTGAAACCAACTGAGAAAACAAGGTAGATATGGCGTCAATCATACTCGGCCTGGTTGCATTTCACTATTCAAAAGAAGAAGAAAGTTGATATGATCATTTTTATAAGTGTGTATGTTCAGTGTTGGACAACACTACGCTGGTTCAGTCCACTGGTATCACTTCATCTTGTCTGGACTTGGCATGGCTTAATTGGATTTACCATCTAAAACAATCACAACAATCAGTACTATTTGTAGTCCCACATTTGCCGAGGATCCAAGTGGGCCAAAGAATCCACAATCGTCATTGTTTCATTCATTTATTTTATTTATTTAACCTTTATTTAACCAGACAAGACAGATTAACCCATAAAGACCCAATGCTACGTTTGTGTCAGTTCCGGTTTTTCCAGTGAAAATCATTTTTTTCCCTATATAAAATTTACTGATCATGTACATGTTCATAAAAGCACAGAGTAAATTCATAGGTTATTATATTAAATAATAGAAAACTGAAGAAAATGTAACCATTGAAGTAAAATAAATCATTAACTGAATGTAAAAGAAGTATCTCCATCCACTGTCACTGATCCAACTCCATGGGGTTTACTGGTGAATCAATGTCGGAGAAGATAACGGTGTTTCCACATTCACTACAGAGCCTCTGAACATCCAAATGGTTCATATGTGATGACCATGAAAAGATGACAAACTGTATTTTACACTAATAATTTACATTGATTGACAGGATTAATGGATCAACAGGTATTAACCCTTTCATGCATTTTGGTCCCTCCAGTGGACAGTTCTTCTCCAGCTGTTCTCTTGTATATTCATAGATTTTGTTGTTTTAGTTCCATATGAGCCAACACAGTGGACACTTACGCAACATCCCATAATACACTGCAATTCATACCATTACTATAACTTTGCTGTTCTTGATAAACCTGATCTGCAGTGACATGTTTAAGTGTAAATCAGTTGTTATTTGTTAGACAAAAGAGTTGTTTTTTGCATATTATATGAGGTAATAACTAGCATTAGAATATGTTAAAATGTGAGAAAACATCAAATTAGCAGCCTTAAAAATGTTTTTATTTCATTGTTTTCATTTTACTTTCTGATATTGGGTTTTAAATACATATTTCTTTACTTAAAAAATTAAATGCATGGACATTTTTGTAACTCCATGAAAAAAAAAAACTCAATCGCATTTTTTTTTTTATGCCTAAGGAGGTATGAAAACACTCCAGAAAAAAAAAAAAAATTTGACTAAGGTTCTCATAATTCATGCATGAAAGGGTTAAGTATTTTATATCAATGGATCAAGTTTGGGTCTTTATGGGTTAAGAAAACATTCTTATTTACAACTGTGGCCTGGTGAAAGGTCTTCATGCATGTTTGTTATCATGTTGTGATGTGGAATACTGAGCCAAGTTAGAGGGAAACCTCCCAAAACTAGCATATTATAAAGTAACTTCTATCATGATAAATTGACCTTGATTTTAAGTGTAAATGACTCTTGTCTTGCCTGGAAAAGCTTAATACAATATTTTGGAGTCTATACCAGTTTTAAAGTTCAGCCTCATCCATTGTTGTAAGACTAGAAGCTGAAGACGATGTCACAATAGTTTACATCATATGACTATGATGATGCTGAGCAAGTACTTTATTTGCAGTGAAAAAGCCAGTTTGAACTGAGCCATGCCAAGTTGAGGCAAATCAGGTCGATAACAGCAGGGGAGAAGCAGCATAAATATGTAGAAGTGTCATTGTGTTTTATTTCATTCATCCTGCAAATATGTTTGGTGCTATTCAGAAAAAAACCCTTTGAAATATTTGTCAGTTAAACCAATATAAAGCAGACAAACAGCACAGTATAAATATGGAAATGCAACTATGCAAATAAATGTATAGAATCTATGACAATTCATCTGTAGGTTTTGAGCTGTTAATTACGAATGATCATTAATTTTGTAAGAATTTCCCTTTTTTCTTCCTGTTTATCACTACTTTCAACACATGACGTTATTTCAAATCCATTCATAATGCATGTTTACTGTTTTGGGAGAACTTGTTGTGACACCAGAGAATAAAACTGAACACCACACATTCATTAAAGTGCAGTGTGATGTGCTGTCACCGGTTTGAGTTCATTTCAGTTCACTATCAGAATCTGGCAGAATAGAACACACACATTCACACTAGTTTCTGTTACTTTCCTTTGGAGCTTTAACACTGTAAAAATGGAAGAGTAACCTGTGAATCACTTTGGCGATGCATTCATGTTCTGTACTGATGGTATCCCTCCACCATAAAAATGAGTTCCAATTTGAAGCATTGTTTTCTGGCCAAATTACTGTGAGTTGGGAGAATTCTGCTTGAAAATATAGCTGCATGTGTTGGGAAATGTCTAACAGATGGTGAAAGAGGATTATTTATTTGGACTAAAAATGAAAAAAAAAATCACTGGTATGAGGCTTAAAATATTCTTGAACAGCACCAAACATAAAAGTAAAGTGGGCGCTCTAATAAATAATTTTCTCTACTTTCGGTTTTCTTTTGTGGATTTTTTTCTTTTTCTTATTTCATCTGGTTGGGGAAAATGATTCCTAGTAGGCTTCACGCTTCATTCCTTGTCATTTTAAATGTGCTTTTTAAGTTCTGAGCTGTCTGAAAACCAGCTGTAACATAAGTTGTAGCGGGGAGCTGTTATCTGATTTCATTTTAGAACATCCTCCCTGATAAGCATGTACCTGCTTCGTGCTTTTTGTCTTTCCCGGAGACATTAAGAACGGCCCATACACATTTATGAAAGGTTATGTGCTGAAGGCAGAGAAAGTGTCATAGCAAGCGAAAAGGACAGAGAGCTGGAAATGGGGACACACGGAGGTGATAGGAGGAGCAGGAAGGAGACGAGGCGGAGGAGGAAGAGGAGGAGGAGGAGGAGGAGGAGGATGAGTGGACGTTTTCTGTACCCAGCATTCTTACCTCTGATTGGTGTACCACCTGGTGAGGTAATTTGAATGCAAATAAGATTAGAGATAAGCATTAGTATAAAGAGAAGACAGAAAAAAAAGGGACAGAGAAGCAGAGAAAGAACGGCAGGAAAGCAGAGAGGAAAACCAGCAGAGACACCAGCGACAGCCGGTCTCACCCTGATTAAAGTGGACATGAAACACTGAACAGACTCACTGTGGTTTGTTTGATTCTTACCTTAAGTGAGATATGGAGCAGCGGTAAAGCATGTTTTTCACCTGGATTTACAAGAAAGGCTGATTGTATTTCACTTTATAACCAGCAGGGCGGAGCCATCTGTAAACAAGCTGACGGTGGTGATGTCACATGGTGGGTTTATCTCTTCTGTTAGAGTTACTAAAGTATACTCAGGATTATGGAGATGCATATAGGTCAAAACTCAAACCACATGTAATAAATGGTGCCAGGAAAAACAAACCCCGCCCCTCAAATGTATTATAGCTTATAACTCACCCTCCCACCTGCCCGCTTGACTACCATGGGGTCCAGAGCTTTCAGCCGCTCAGCCCCCCGACTCTGGAATGTCCTCCCAGAACACATAAAAAACTCTGATTCTATTACCACCTTCAAATCCCATCTTAAGACTTATTTATTCAGACAGGCCTACTCAATTCCATAATTTCACTTTTATCTACTGCCATTTTATGTACCTATGGGTTTTATATATGTATATATGTAATTTTAATTGTGTTTTTTTATTTTTAACAACTTTGTACGGTGACCTCGAGTGTCCTGAAAGGCGCCTATAAATTAACTGTACAGGGTGGGGAAGCAAAATTTACAATATTTTGAGGCAGGGATTGAAAGACAGTGTATGACCAATTGGTTTATTGAAAGTCATGAGAATTTATTTGCCACAAGAAAATTTACATAATAGAAAATGTTTTTATTCTATGTGTCCTCCTTCTTTCTCAATAACTGCCTTCACACACTTCCTGAAACTTGCGCAAGTGTTTCTCAAACATTCGGGTGACAACTTCTCCCATTCTTCTTTAATAGTATCTTCCAGACTTTCTCGTAATAGTTTTGCTCATAGTCATTCTCTTCTTTCCATTATAAACAGTCTTTATGGACACTCCAACTATTTTTGAAATCTCCTTTGGTGTGACGAGTGCATTCAGCAAATCACACACTCTTTGACGTTTGCTTTCCTGATTACTCATATGGGCAAAAGTTTCTGAAAAGGTATGGATAATAGTGTTAGGTATGATTATGACATCAATATATGTTTGGTTTCAAAACAATTGACGTAGTGCCTGCTGAGAAAAAACAACTAAATGTTCATTGTAAATTTTGCTTCCCCACCCTGCATTATTATTATTATTATTATTATTATTATTATTATTATTATTATTATTATTATTATTATTAAAAAATGTATTATAGCTTATTTTGGCATCGATCCAGCTAATGTTATCATGTCTAAGTGTGTGGTGATGTCAGCATATCAATTGCTTCTGATGTAAACTGAAACAAAATTGATGTTTTATAGACTTTTGAAACTTCGACCATTATAAGTAAATGGGAGAAGAAAAGATATTTAAAAAATTCATAAAAATTTGAACTTTGACCTATTTTTCCCAAAATGTAATGACATCTATTCTGGGTCACTGGCAATCTATAAAACAAATTTGGTATGAATTCAACAAATAGTTCTGCTGCTACAGACATTTGAAATTTCGCACATTATAAGTAAATGAGGAAAAAAAGATTTAAGAAATTCATAAAAAAAATTTGAACTTTGACCTACTGTTCCCAAAATATAATCAGATCTATTCTGGGTCACTGGCAATCTGCAAACCCAGTTTGGTATGAATTCAACCAAAAGACAAAGAAACAAATAAACCAAACCAAAAACAATACCCCTTGCCTCTCCTTTGGGGGGCAGGGTAATAAATATAATCACAAAATTCCAATAAACAATCAGATTACTCTGGTAACAAGACTGGTCTGAACCACTACATTTCAGTTCAAGGAGTAAGTACCTCTGCTCCATAATGAAGCATCTTAAAGTTGGATTACACCCTGAGGTTACCTTCAGAAAGCCCTCAGCCCCATAAACTTTCAGTGCACCTCTAAATTCCAAAAATCTAAAAATACTATATCAATAGTTAACTAATACCTACCGGCTTCAAAACATCAGTTCAGAAACCAGTGGGTGACCCATCCATGATTCATCCATCCACTAATATAGAGTCTGTGGTTCAGGTTGGTGAAGTGCTTGGATCATGTTTTAGCACATACCATTATTAAACTGTTGGTGTGAAACATAAAGAAAAAGAAGACTATAAAGTAACTGCCTTAGAGCAATAAAGAGCATGAAGCAGAATGCATTAAGATAAGATCAAATGTATGCTATGACTTCATTGGTGCCACAGATATATTTGCACTTACACTATCTATTTACGAATTATGTGCAACACTGTAACCCGTAGTGTGTTATTCAGTCATGAAAACCACTGTCAGTTTTTGAATATTAATCATATATTAATGAACAATAACAACTAATTGCAAAACTTGAATTATGTGTTTATTGTGTATAAGGTAAACAGCAGTTCAGTGTCTCGAAAAAAACAAAAACAAAATGTAATTGGGTCTTTCCATGAAACTGGGTTTATTTTGGTACCTGGCACTTTGCCAGCCTTTTTTAGATCCCATAATAAAAGAGAAATTCAGACATATATCCCTCCAGGATGTACCTAATGATGACCTCAGATAAATGCAAAAAAAATTATATTCTTGCTCTGAGCCATCCCATAATTAATACATTTTTAATAAAATATTGGGGCCAAAAATAGGACCAAAATTTGATCTGGAAAACATGGCTTGAAATGGTCTTATATACAGCTATAAATAAAGACATTGTGTTAAATTTGATAATCCTAGTGGTTTTTCTAATCTAGACATGCAGGTTTTTCCTGAATCAACAGTCTCATTCATTTTGTATGTAACCCATCGTGTCCACAGGCATTACATGCAGAACCTGCCCATTTAAACACATATAAATCGTAAGTGATTTTGCAACAGCAGTCATTTTTGTGAAACATTCTGCCTTGCATATTTACTTCACTTCCCAAAATGTACCTGTAAGAGAATAAAAAGATGTTTGGAAAAACTGTCATATGTAATTTTGGTGTCCTTTTTATGGTGTTACACGTGGATTTTTGTACGAAAATAATATAAAAATAATACAAAAATGTGTTTTATCTGAAAAAAAAGTTTCTCTTTTATCTCATAAAATAGACCCAAAGTGCTTCCAAACTTGCTTCATAACATAAGTCTACATCTTGTTTGAATTTTTAGTCTCTCTGTCCTGTTTTTAGTGACCAGTTTCACAGAAGCACCCAATTCCATGTTGTTAATTTGCAGATTTAAGACCTTCTCTCTGGGGACTAGTACTACCTGTATTAATTGCAAATATCTGTGATCATAATCCCTTGTGAATCAACCATATCTATAATTTGTAAAGTAAAAAATTCCATTGAAAATGATGTGCTTATTTCAGAAAAAATAGCAGTCTTGTGATGAGATGGATGACATGCATGGCAGCCACAATTTTGGGACATTTTCCGTCTAGAAATGGCAAATTTTGACCCCAGAACAAGGAAATAATGTGAGTAAATTTGAGTAAAGAACAGACTTCACTTATCCCATGAAACAAAAAACAGATGTGTAAGGTACCAAGGTTTCCAAATCACCCATGATCCTCTGGTTATATTCGTCCTGTGCGAATAAGGCTTTAATGGTATCTCGATAATCATTTGCTTTCCCAACTCCTACTGATGCTCCAGCTAATTCCAGATGAATCGACCGTCTGACATCACCACCTAGTTTATTTAAAGATGTTTTGTCCCACTGGTGAAAGCCTGAAATACAATCCAGTTTTCTGGTAAATCCCGGATAATACAGTCCCATGTATTACCCAAGGTCAAAATCAGATGAACCACAGTGATATCGTGCGGTGATTCATGTCTACTTTTAAGCA
Source organism: Sphaeramia orbicularis (assembly GCF_902148855.1). Classification (NCBI taxonomy): domain Eukaryota; kingdom Metazoa; phylum Chordata; class Actinopteri; order Kurtiformes; family Apogonidae; genus Sphaeramia; species Sphaeramia orbicularis. The sequence goes on along the minus strand of NC_043960.1, from coordinate 29,805,944 downwards.
ACTTATTCATTAATATAGAAAAGGAATAAACCTAGAGTTTAGAGTTCATTAAATTTGTAGGATCTCATTTATTATTTAACAAGTCAGAGTGTTTGCTGCATGTGGGGAATAGGTTTAATCATTATTTGCAATCAAAACCAGTTTGAACCTGTTTATAGTAACTGTGTGAAATGCACTGAAAACTTCTAAATTATAAATTGGTTTATCTTTTATTCAATATGATCTGGGTGAGTGCCGAATTGTATCAGTAATGTACGCATTTATACCCTGGCTACAACTACAGGTCTATGATTTTGTGCATGTGGTGATTAACTTTCACATCGTGCTTATTTACATCATACACCTGTCTATTTGCTGCATATCCTGTAGTGATCATAAAACCTCCTATTCCCACACCTGCTTTTTTTTTTTTATCTTCCCACAGAACACCTGGCTATCAAGTACTTGACCCCTTGTTCACCATCAGCAGCAGGCTTGTTTTGGTTTTAACCCAAAGGCATTCTCTCCGCTGCATCCTGCTGTAACAAGGCAGATGATAACGCAGACTGTCTGCTCTCCCTCTGATGCAATTCAAAGAAACCTGCCCTTGTGTCCTGGAATACACTTTAATGATGTAACTGTACTATCTAGCTCCAAAATTAGCATACTCTAGATGTATTTTTGTAACATAGCTGTCATTAGTTAGGCCACCTTATCCTTTGCCAGCAGTTTTTCTGTGCACTATTTATGGCTCAATAGGAGGTATTTTAAGAAAATACACTACAACTATAAAAATGTAAATAAAAACTTGATTTTTCTGTGACCAATTCTGCAACACTTCATATTAAGGTCTTCATAAAAAAACATTACTTAATAAGATTATTATAAGATGCTCATTATTATGCATTAATAAGGCTAAATAAGTGCTAAAAGTAGCACCGCACTATATACATAATTAATTGATAGATAGTTAGATATCAATAAACACTTGTTAACAAAACACCTTTATGTAAAAATGTTTTATGCTGTATTTCTTTAAAAAGTTCCAGAGTGTATTTACCTCAGCTGCCTAGACTGTGTTTTTTTTATTGAATACAGGCCTTTATTTATAACATCCTCACATTAATGGGGAGAAATTAGTCAATTTATTCTGAAACCTCATTTGGTTCTGCTCCTGTTTATACTGTGCTTTTTATACAAATCCAACACTTCCTTAACCTTTTAAAAATAAAAGCCATCCAGTGTTTGAGTGGATAGAATCGATTCACTGCTCTAGTTACATAAAAAAAATGTCTTTATGTAATACTTGTAGAGCTCTACATATGAACATTTTGCTCAAAGAGTAAGACACACACCTGCAGTGACTTAAACTGAATGATCAGACTTCACATGAGCAATCACGAAATACAAAGTATTGAAAATAGTGTGAGAATATGTTTGAATGTATTAAATTAAACTTGTAGAAGTGATCATTATGTCTAACTGGCAGTGCATAATGGGCAAACACTAGTTAATCCATATATTTATTTATTTATTTATTTTTAACACAGCTTGTATTGTAGAACTGCCTTATATTTGTTCATGTGGACCTTGCCCCAACTAGCGATCTGGCTTGTCATAAACTCCTGTTTTTCATTAAGGGAAATTTGGTAATAGAATAACACACTGAGCTTAACTAACCGAACAACTGTTTAAATATTGAACATTTTGTACTGTTTTGTTTAATTTATATTAAAACACCCTGTGCATTGTGCTTATACTTCAAATTGTGCTTATACTAGTAATTAACTTACGAACAATTACTATGCTTCACTAATTAATTAACTATTAACTGTCTAAAGTAAGAATGTCTTACAGATTGTCTTATCGACCATTATCAAAACTTTTTATGGACATTAATATAAAGTGTTACCACAAACATGATTCAAGTATCAAGCAAAGGTATAGAAAAATCTTGCTTCTAGAGAAATAAAATCAAAATTTCATAGTGCAGAGAAGTCAGCCAGAGAAAACAGAAGAGAAAGATCCATCATAAAGATGTTGCTGTTTAAAAAGGCACAGGATACTTCCTGGAATGTACAGAGTGGCCCTTCTTTTTGTGAGCTATGGCTAGTTTAGGATTAATACCTATTAGCTCTTGTAATTGTCTTGGAAATAGCCTTTAATATTATTTTATAATATAATAAACCACACTGCAGAGCGTCAGTAGTTTGCTTATAGGACTGGTAGAGTTTGGATTAGTAACTGGGGCCATTTGGGCATATCAGTCCGTATATGCAGCAAACGGTTTAGAGAGGATTGGTTACTATGCAGATGCAAGTCATCTGGATAGTTAACCAAACCAACTAACAGACATAAAGAAGTGTTGGGGGGCCATGGAAGCTGTGTGGCCCCTGGGGTCTGATGAGGGGGGACATCAGCAGCTTTCAGAGGGCCAGGCTAAAGGCTGGGAGATACTGAGACCTGCCATGACTGTCCTGCACAGCTGTGACAGGTGAATCCCACGATACCTCAGCTGAAAAGAGGTGTCATGACAGATTTCAGGGTTTCATTGTGAAAAATAATAGGACTTTATTATATTTTCACAATATTTCGATTGAAAGGATTATAACTGTGAACGTGTCCATCAAAAATAGTTTCATAATCACCTTCATATTATATTGAAGACACCACAGAAGAACAGACTTCAATCCATTTTGCCTTTTACAAGCAGAACTAATGGTGTCATTAAAAATGCCCTCATGTAACAATTTGATCTTAAGTTCAAAGTCATTTATGTTACATATGTGCATCAATATTACTACGCTTTAAAATATATGTCTGAAGTGGCACAGACTGTTGTTTCTGTTCATCACCTTTTAACCTTCTTTGTTTTATCATCATTAATCATCATTGTTAATGCCCGGTGTTGAATATTCATTCCACTAATTAGCTTAACTTTCTCCTGTTCTATTGCCCTTATGTATAATTTAATGCATTTTATTCTTCATACCAGAGACCTTACAACATCTGGTAAAGTCTACTAATTAAGGGGATGTTTATTAATGTATACTGTCACATGTAAATAAATTAATAAAAACTGATAAATCCAACAACTTACTATTATCATTATTATTATTATTCTACTATACTGTACATGTAATTGTGACCCTGAAAAAAGATGCATTTAAATGATGTATTCATTAAAACTTCAATAGACTTCAACTCAATCACCTCTTTGTTCCTGTCATTTCATTAAATAATATTCACAATACTGCTAAACAACACATTAACATAATAGTAAAATTAACACTTTTAAATATTCAGACATATTCATACATATGTGAAGACAAATATCATTTAGTGTACATTTTGTTTGGGGGTTCACTGTACCAAATTTACATGTGCAGTTGTTAGCTATGACTCTTATACCCCTGTGTTCCACCTATTAAAACAAGCAAAGGCAATAATTTCTCAACAACTTTTAGTTTCATTTTACTTTTTTTTTTTTTTTTTTTTATCTGCCTCTGAATTACATAAGCTTTCTGAAAGTAAATTTGTAACAGCCAAGGACTGCAAGAAATAAACCCAGAACCATCTTTTTCAAGCTTCATCCACACACTTTTCACATTATATAAATTTGTGAATAGTCTTCTTCTTATCCTGTTGCATTTTGATGAAAAATAAACTGGTTCAGAACCCAAAAGGTGGTCCTTTTGGCCTGAATTGGCAGCCACTGTGGGTATGTCATAATATCCAGGTTGGAAGGAAAGAAAAGACAAGGCAGAAACAATGAAGAAGTCTGAGAAACCAGCAGAAAATGTGGTCTGCGAAAAATCTAATGCTTAGTGGCCATTCAGTCATTTACTGACTTTCTGGAAAAAAAACTTCAAAGTAGCATCAAAAAGATTAGACTCAACTAGACCAAAGATTTTACCATGGATGGTTTCAACTAAATCCAAGAACAAAAATAAAGAAACATCTAAACAACCACCAGGTCATCTGTGAATCACTGTAAGTTTAGGGGCACATTTGAGACATTTTCAACCACAAACTAAACAGAAACTGGAAGACGTTTCCTTTTGAATGAAGTTAAATACATGCATTTTCATCCTACCATTCAGTAAGAAGCACTACTCTTAACTTAGGGCTAGGATCCTTTAGGATTCCATGAAAAGGGTGGATGTTAGAGGGTTAACAAGGATGACAGTCTCAGAAACTACAGTTGGACAGGGTAATATCCCATATTATAATCCATTATGATCTTTGAAACATCCCCCACTGATGATGCACCCTTCATTACAGTGGTTACAGTCCAATCCAACACAGAATCAGTTCAAGAACCAGAGCTAATTTGGTGGAAAAGACCTATCTTTAAGCTTTCGGCTACCAAAGTAGCAATAGTTTCAGATTAGCACTGATAGTGTCTGTCCTTTCAAACAAATCCTCTTCTTTCTCAATCCTCCTTTGCAGGTCAGATATTTCAAGGGTCTGTGCATGGTTCTGGTCACATCACTCCTGGAGGAACAAGCTTTATTTTTGTCTTCAATTACTGGCAGACAAAGCAGGGATCCAAATGAAGCCTTCCACAAGACAGGGACATTCTCCTCCCTTTCCCACAAGAGCGCAAAGGTCTCAAATTGAAAAATGAAGCTATTAGTGTTTCTTAGTGGTTCAAAGTCATTTAATAGGTCTAACTAAAACATGGGCAAATCTAATCAGTTCTCTATAATGAATTCTATTGAAACAAATAAATTGAATAATTGAGGAGTGCTGACTTTACAAACAGTCATGTATATTCTCTTGTCCTGTGTAGCACAAGATAACTGACTTTTTTATTAAAGGAAGTCAGCCATCTGTGCTTGGCTGCTGTGGGACTGCATGTGACGATGGAGCTCTATGCACTAAATTGAAACAAATTGCCATGCTGTTCAGTTAATAATACATGGCATGTTTGTCCTTACCTAAGGCCCAGACTGTGGCTTGGGAAAATCCTCATACTGGACTTCAAAGCCAATAATATCCTACAGGCTGTCTCTGAGCCTTTCCTCTCTGCTGGTGTTGAGATGAGAGCAGCCACAGGAGGGGCCCCAGGCCCTCCGTGATGGGAAATCTGCTTCTTACTCTTGCTGCAAGAGCTGGCAAGAAAGTTATGTCCTGGTCAAGCCGTCCAACATGGTGTAGGTGCTTCCCATTTTTGGCAAGAAGCAAACATGTTCTATTTTTAAGCAGAACATTGAGGGAGTAGGCAGCTGACAGGTTGTGTGAAGCTTGGCTTTTTCACCAGTGGCCATCGAGCTGCTGGGGCTGCTGTTGTAGAGAAACATGCCCTATCTGCTCCTCTGGATGCCGGCCACCTCTTCACAGAGCTGCCTCACATGGCTGCCTCTGCTTTAACATTCATCACCGTCTGTGGTGTGTTAAGCACCACTGGTACACCAGTATTCCCTCACAGGTGCTACTCAGGTAATTACCTAAACCAATGACATTCAGCTCAAAGCAAAGAGTATTTCACTCATATTTTGTTGCATAATTTACAGTCTGACAATTAACTCCCTTGCAATTAACTTTTAGTGAATCCATATTATCGTAACCTGCCGTGTGGGAAAATGGTCAAACATATATGGTGTAGCAACACATCTATAACAACACATCAAATGTGTGACACTGGTATGTCCGCAGTGTCAAGGCCTACATCTGTTAGGCCTCATATAATTATGTCTGAGCTAAAAGAGATCCATACTTTAAAGCAGCGTATGACTTTCATTATGAACTTTTTTTCAAATTTGTAAAATCCCAGTGATAGCCTAATGATCACTAATCCACTAGTCTTTCTGCTTACACATCTGAATCACTTCCCTCACTGTGAACAACTATGAAGATGACTCCATCATAAACACAGTCCACATGTTTACATAACAAACTGAAACTTTGTTGTGAGGTGCATTGTGGGAATGGGAATTCCACGCAGCAGCAATTTAGCAGTTTCTTTGTGAGTGTTGAACCGAAGTGTCATCTTTACCTCCATCCACCAACTATACTCATTCTTTAAAACAATGCTGGTGGACTGTATAATTTTACATTGTAGCGATCTGGGTCGTTTTCTTGCCGAATCTGTGAGAAATCGCTTTTGCTTCTCACAATGCACCTTGCACCAAAATTTCTGAAAAGGCCAGAGTGACTTTTCATATGCTGCTTTGAGGAAATGGTCAGACTCATTCCAGTTTGTCTTAACATGGTATTCAATGAGGCAGGTTTTGCATGATGTGGTCATTCCTTGGATATTTTGCTGATGTTCTGCTTCAGTTTGAGACAATCCAAAACTACAGGTATGAAACTAACCCCAGGTCACAGTCTGAACCAAACAGCTACATACCTATCAGACTAAAAGAGGTGGTCATGGTCCAAATCAAACTCAATTATGATTAGATTCCTTTCTATACATATTTTTTTGGTAATCTGGAATTTTGGCGCAAATATGGGAAGTTATGGCAGGCTGTTGTTAACCATTAAAAATATAAGAAAAAGAACTAGAAGAAGGAAAAATGAGTTACAGTAGAACATCGGCAGAGGAGGAGATGTAGTTGAAAGAGCTAAAATGTATGTTTGGTGAGTTATTATTCTTATTCTGTTGGTGCTATATCCACCAAACCGACAATAAAATGATGCCAATGTCAAGAGTTAGGAGAAACAGTCCCTATAAGTAATGACCACAAAATGCAGTTGCTGTTTAAAAAATAAATAAATAAATAAACAGTGTCTTTGTTTCCACTGTTTTTCTGTATTGACCTGCAATGGAGGGTCAGGAAGAAAAAAAAAGATTAAATCTACAACTGTAATAAAAAAAGAAAACAGATAAAGGCCAGTATGAGTGTGAGAAATTATTACAACAAGCAATACCTGCAATACCTGTGGAACAAGGCCACATATTGATTTAAGACAGACTTGGAAAAAGTGGAACCTCTCCCTAAATTTCAACACAGTAATGGGTACCTCTTAAAATCAATCTTTCATTTTATTAAAGCTTCAGTTTGTTTAAAAAATGTCTTCCATCTGTGCATTTCAGTTGGATTTGGGATTAGTTTGGCTTTTTTTACTCTGCTACATAATAGGTAAATTAATAAATGACCTAAATATTGGACACATTAAAACTAAATATATATTTTCATGAAAATCTCTTTTCGATTTAAAATCCTGGTGCTGACCTTCAGAGCCTTGCATGGTCAGGCTCCCTCCTGTATCAGAGACTTGTTATGTCCTTATGTCCCCTTTTGGAGGCTGAGGTCATTGGATCAGAACCTACTTATGGTCCCTCATACTCGTTTCAGGACCCGAGGAGACCTCTCCTTCCAGGCTGTTGTGCCGCGGCTCTGGAATGATCTTCCGCTCTCTTTACTGGACTCTGTTGATGCTTTTAAGAACAAACTCAAAACCCACTTGTTTCTCCAAGCATTCTAACCACAGTAGCTTAAGGGCTGTTATATGACCATCATGTTTATTTTAATTTGGCAGTGGCTCCTACCACAGTACTGTGGCACAAAATATCAGTTTGTCTGTTGCCTCAAAGCCAATCAAATGTTAGCATCTGTATTAGAGCCAATCATAGATACTGTTCCATGAACTTATTAGCCTCTTGTTGCCACAGTACTGTGGTGATATATGGCATATACGTCATTGCATTCTTTTGTGCGTTTTGCTACCACAATGCTGTGGCAACTGATGGAAGAAACAACAAATTAGTGATAGTATAGAATATAAATTATTGTTCTAAATACTCTATATGTTTTATGGTGTTCTTTGCTCTGTGCAGTCAGTGAGATTGAGGCTGGAGAAGGTGGGCGGAGCTACATGTTAGATGCAGCAGTGTTCCATGTAACTTCTCAGTCCTGTGTCAGTTGTATGTTGAGTGCTGTGCTCCAAATTCTGCACTCTGAACGTTGTCCCAGTGGCTGATTTACATCAGTGTTGGATTTTGCCTACCGGTACCATGCCCTTTTGAAAATCTGCTGGGGGGGGGGGGGGCTACTTTGACCAGGAATCAAATCCAAGGCTTCTGCGTTGCAGTCTGAAACATTATCTACTGAGCTACATCTCCACCATTTCTAAGTCTGACCTATTTGCTATCTGATTGTCTTGGTACTTTTCGGGCTGTAACAAATTACCAGTCTAGACATGATATAATGAGGGCGCTGATTGGCTCTGTGGTAATAGACAAACCGATATTTCGTGCCACAGTACTGTGTCAGTAGCCACTTCATTTTAATTTATACCTTTTTGTGATTTTAACTGTATCTGTGTTAAACATTTTTATTTTATTGTTCTGCGAAGTACTTTGTGACTTCTCATCTGTGAGAGGTGCTATAGAAATAAACTTTGCTTTCTTGCTTGCTTGTTTTTCAGAAAATGTTATGAGATTATCTACATGCTACATTCAATAAGTGCTTTAAAATGCTTCTGGCCTCCTTTCAGACAATTAGGAGCTACATAACTGTGTATTTTTTTCTAGTTCCATTTCATTGATTTTCTTAGCACACTGTTCAGACTGGTCAAGAAGCTGACCTTTGCTTTGAAATTCAATAAATATTAAAAGGAATGTCTGCATCGATCCTAGTATTGATATTAGTGAAATCCACTCTTGCTTGATATTTTCTTTTTTTTTTTTCTTCAAAAGGCAGCAGTTTCATGGATTGTGTTTGTCCAGTTGTTAACAAGCTTGACAAGTCATAGCAACAAAAACACATTGTGATATACATGGGTATCAAACAGTAGTAGAGTTACAAATATTTTCTGTTGTTTTTGAAACATGTTGCCCTTTGCTAATTTACAACAGAGGGAGTGTAAGGCCAAAATGCATGTATTTGACTTCGTTTTAAAGGGAATATTTTCTGGTCTTTGTCCTTAACATATGGCTGAAACACAACCAAAGCTACATCTGTTTAAACAAGGCTCAAACGTAACCCTAATCCTTGTCCTTCAGTGTGTTATCAGTGACCTGGTAAAAGGTTGGAAATAAAAACCTGTCTGAGAGGAGTGCTTTACCTGAGCGCAGCTGTTTTATTCGTCCATTGCTGCTGCTGATGTCTACAGGTAGGAAGTCTTTGAACCAGTAGATCTCAGGGTCGGGATTACCACTGGCGGCGCAGAGCATCGTCGCCGTACGTGTTCTCTCCACAACCTTCAGCTGGGGCCCCATGTCAATGGTGGGGAAACCATGCGGGATCTGGTCCTCTGTGACAAAGACAAACAAACATCGGCACTCTCACATTGCTGTACATGATAAGTGGATGAAGGCGGCTCAGTCAGGCAGCAGATGTAACACTGAGCCTAAACCCTGCGGTGTGAGATTCCCTGCTCATCCCTTCACCTTGAGCTTGTGAGGTTCCCTCCTGTGAAATTCATACATAGTGAAATCCTGCTCCAATGTAAATACTGACAGGCCACTGCATGACTAATCCTCCGATGCAATTTCTCGTCATGGGTCTGTGTGAATGAGAGTGAGGGAGATGCAATTTCACCCCCAGTGAAATGCCTCCTGACAGAGAAAGGCCTCTACCGTTCTCACATAATCTGAAACGCTCGCTGTGGTCAAATGCCAGTCCTGCCAAATTATAGACGAAACATAATAAAATCACAGCTTGTAAATCCCATTCCACAGGTCAGACACCGCAACAGCAGCAGCTTTTCAAACCGCTCTAACACTTTCTCTCACATTAGACATGATTTATTTATAACTGATGGGTGGGGGCTGCACAAATATCCTATCAATAATGCCCCTATAGCATTTCTGAAGAGGATTCATACATCAATATATAATCAATAGAGCATGTGTCACGTAATCAATATAAGCTATTATGGGATGATGAGTATCTTCCCCTTCCCACACAAAAGCAACTGCAACAGCTTTTCATACATAACCCTAGAGCCCACTCACAACTTTCTGCCATATTTTTAGTTCCTTTATATGGCACATTTCTCCAAAAATACACAGTACTCTGCAAAAGTACTTGAGGGGTAGGATTAAAAAAGTTTATACTTCTTCCTACTCCTTTTCAACCATGCAAATTCAGACTTGCTTGTACTCGAAGATAGATTCTGTTCATTTAAATGTTATTTTGTTTTTGTTTTATTTTGTTTCTTTGCATGTTCAAAAGAAAGAAAGAAAGAAAGTCTATGTCTACCTTTAGCCTTGTTGTTTTTACAGGGTTGAAATGATCATACATATTTACTTCTCATTCTATTTTCTTCGCATACAACAAGAAAATACAGGAAATATGTACACTGAATTAAATGGGTTATAAAGGTTAAAGTCAGTATTTATTGTGACCCCAACACTTAGAAACAACAATTAGAAACATCTGACATGTGTTGAATGAAACCTGGTATAAAACATCAGAAAATGAATGCTATAAAACTCATATGGTTTGAACAAAAGGAGTAAAGCAGGGGTCTCAAACTCGGCTGCCCGGGGGCCAATTGAAGCCTGCGGAATGATATTTTGTGGCCCCCTACTTGACATCAAAGTTTAGTGTTAGTGCGGCTCGCACATAGTTCCCAAACGCACCTTTTTGCGGAGTCTTGCCATGCTTTTGTTACCTCCACCAAGGAACGACAGAGGTTATGTTTTCATCGGGGTTTGTTTGTCTGTTAGCAAGATAACTCAAAAAGTTATGAACAGATTTGGATGAAATTTTCAGGAAATGTTGATACTGGTACAAGGAACAAATGGTTGAATTTTGGTGGTGGTGATGGGGGGGGTGGGGGTGATCTGCCTTGGCAGAGGTCTGCGTTCTCCAAGTGCTTTTCTAGTTACCTCTGCCAAGTGTAATGGCGGAGGTTATGTTTTCATCGGGGTTTGTCTGTCTATCTGTTTTGTCTGTTAGCAAGATAACTCAAAAAGTTATGGATGGATTTTCCTGAAATGTTAATACTGGCACAAGAAACAAATGATTAAATTTTGGTGGTGATCGGGGGGATGGGGTGGGGTGGGGGCGGATTTTTTTTTTGGTTCATCTGACTGTTAGCAAGATAACTCAAAAACTTATGGACGGAGTTGGATGAAATTTTCAGGAAATGTTGATACTGGCACAAGGAACAAATGATTAAATTTTGGTGGTGATGGGGAGGGTGGTTGGGGCGGACTGATCTGCCTTGGCGGAGGTCTGCGCTCTCATAGTACTTTTCAAGTTTTAGTTATTTTTATCACTTATGGGCTACCATAGATCGTCTCGTGACAGCTTCCGACGGCATTTGTTGTCAAGCTAGCCAACCGCGAAGTACCTGCTGAAGTATGAATGTTATGCACTTAGCTGAAACAGAGGACGGAAAATATATGCCAGCACCCAGTTCCAGTCATGTCTCTCTCAAAACATACCATGAAGAGAAGGGTTGGCAACAAGCACAGGCAATTTCAGGAAAAGTGGGAGATGGATTATTTTTTTGATGAGCACAGGGGCACCCCTATGTGTTTCATATGCACAGACAAAGTTGCGGTGTTTAAGGAATACAACGTCTGACATCATTACTCAACTAGACATGCTGAGGAGTATACAAAATACCAGGAAGATGGGAGAAAGAACCAGGTCGCCAATCTTAAAAAAATGTCTATTGAGGCTACAAGATTTATTCAAGAAAGCAAGCAAGGAGAATAAAGCAGCAGTCGAAGCTAGCTACGTGGTGAGTGAGATAATTGCTACGGCCGGTAAGCCATTCAAAGAAGGAGAGGTTATCAAAAAGTGCATGGTACTAGCTGCAAGTAAAGTAAAGAAACCCTTTTTTTTTTGTGGAATACTGAATGTGGCCCAGCCTGGCCCAAACTCTACCTCCAGTGGCCCCCAGGTAAATTGAGCTTGAGAACCCTGGATTAAAGACATGTTAAATGCAAAGGGAGGTCACATTAAAAACTATCACTTTGGTTTATAGAAGCTGTTTATTTCCCTGAAATGTTAGCTTTTACTGCTGTACATACTTCATATATATGCAGATAGGATCCTACTACGAAGACTGAGAAATGCACATGTGATCATTAGAACTAAAACAACAAACCTAATGTTGATCGAGGACTTTTGCACAGTACTGTACATCCATTCTCAGAATCACATCTTTATCAATTCTAAATGACATGCCTGCTACTTAATGTGTTTTTGTTTCCTTTTCATTTATTTAAAACCTCAGACAATACACCCAGTGTGTTGCCTCATTCTCAACGGTGCTGGTTTATATAGAATAAAGATGACAACATGAGCAAATAGCATTAAAAAAAACTAGGATACTGGGGTTGTATCAGACGTGAACATTCCCCAGTGGTAAACAACGCTAGGAGCAAAGAACAGGAAGTGATATTAAGAAACAAAGAATAAAAAATAACAATGAAGCAACTTAAAAAATAAGAGTAGTGGTTTTCTTTTCATTTCGTGATCTTGTATTAAAGCCAAATAACTAGTAAATGGTAAAATACAAGCTGAAGTTGAACAGAGAGTATGGCAACTTAATAAATAATAAGCTTAAAATTTAAGGAAATAAATGAATGGGCGCCAAAATAAAAATAAATAACTTCAAGAAAAGCAATAAAAGTATAGTTAAAATGATTCTTAACTGTTGTACTGCTACAGGTGAAGCTCTACCTCAGATTCTGCCTTTACAGATGAAGAATCTGTCACTGTAGCATCATTAATGTGCAAGCGAGGTTATAATTAAGTCTTTCCAACACATTAAATGTCTTCATCCTGAAGGGCATGTAAAATGTGGTCCATATTATTGTACTAGCACAGTGCGAATCAGGCAAAGTTTGAATTATTCTTCTTTGTGCATTGGGATCATAAAAAATGAAACTGTCAGTCTGGTTTCCCATGAGTCCTTGCTGTACGGGAGACTGCTGATGTGATGACAGCCGAGGATAGGGATTTTACGCTCATTTTTCAAATTACTGAAATGATTATAAAGGATCGTAATGATTAGGTTGGACATAGAGTGCATAATTAGACTTTACTTAAATCTCAGGGGAAAATGGAAAACAAGCGAATGAATTTAAGTCTGACATAAATTCTTTACCTTAGTCCATAATTTGTTGAATATGTTACTCATATATCAATTTATTTCAATATATCACCGCGAATAATCAAGTAATATTTTAGCTAGTGTTAATTTTCCACGCCAAAATTCCTTGATTAATTCAAGTGCAAGTTAAAACTACAAGAGAATAATTCATTTACTGTGCACATTTAATTTTCATGACCTTTCCCCAGAGACAGATACCTCCCCCGTCCCCATGTTTAGTACCACCCAGTTCGTTCCCCAGCCTGCCATTCACTGGTTTATTCAGTACATAGTTACATCAGTTGTATTATTACCCCACCCCCTGAAGAGGAGGCAAGGGGTATTGTTTTTGGTTCGGTTTCTTCGATTGTTAACACTTTAGCAACAAAAGTATTGGTTGAATTCATACCAAATTGGGTTTATAGATTGCCAGTGACCCAGAATAGATGTCATTACATTTTGGGAACAGTAGGTCAAAGTTCAAATATTTTATGAATTTTTAAAATCTTTTTTTTTTCCATTAACTTATAATTGGCAAAATTTCAAATGTCTGTAGCAGCAAAACTATACGTTGAATTCATACCAAATTTGGTTTATATATTGCCAGTGACCCACAATAGATGTGGTTACATTTTGGGAATAATTGGTCAGAGTTCAAATTTTTTATTGATTTTTAAAAACTTTTTCCTTCTTCCATTAACTTCTTATGGGCAACATTTCAAATGTCTATAAAAACTTAAATTTTGTTTCAATTTACCTCAGACTTGGCACATATATTGAAGTAATTGATATGCTGACATCAGCACACACATAGACATGATGACATCAGCTGGATCAATGCCAAAATAACCTACAATATATGCGAGGGGCGGGGTTTGTTGTACCTGGCACCACTTGTTTGTTTTTTTTATGAGATTATTGGTGGGTGCTGTTGAATCACATATGATTTAAGGCAGAATTTACCAAAAACTTTGGAAGAGAAGCTGAAGACATGATATGTTGAACCATCACCAACTAATTCAAATGGGATTGCCTGAAATTTCTAGTAATTGATTAAAAAATAAATAAATAAAAATAATAATAATAATAATAATAATGATTACTAACTAGAAAAGCACTCCTCTCCGATCACCACCAAAATTTAATCATTTGTTCATTGTGCCTGTATCAACATTTCCTGAAAATTTCATCCAAATTCATCCATAACTTTTTGAGTTATCTTGCTAACACACAAACAGACAGACAGACAAACCCTGATGAAAACACAACCTCCACCGTTATACCTGGTGGAGATAATAAAAAATATATGCTGAGTTGAGAGAGACAGTCCCAATACATAAAAGTCATGACAAACTCTGAAGCTGAAACTGAGGCACTGTGGTACTGTTTATCTGTCAAATGTTCATTGTGGTCGGTTTCAGATGCTGCAGCTCTTTCATAATTCATAGTTTGAGTTATTGTTTGTTCAGTATTAATCGTCAGCCTTGTAAATCCAAGCTGGACTGATTGTACATATCCTGACCTAGGAAAATAAAATTCTCACTTTGTGCAGTAATCTACACCTGGCTTTTCTGCCTCCGTCCATAATAATATACATTATATAGACTAGATGTCATCTAAAATTAACATTTATTTGCAACATAGTATAGCAAACTATTACACGATCAAAAACAAATTAATTTTAGCCAAAAAAAAAAAAAAGTCTATGTTTTGAATGTCTGGGGTTGCCAGAAATTTGTGATGTTAAAATGGAGTCACGAGCCAAAAAAGGTTTGGAACCACTGCCCTTGAAGTTTAACCACCTTAAGAAAATGTACTTTTTTGGTGAATATCATACAAACAGTCAGATTCTATTGCCTTACACTTGGATTTGCCTTGATTCAAACCCTTAAAGTGTTGATTTTGTCTCTGTTTCAACAGGGTCATGACTTCTTGTTTTAGGTGGTCTGGTGAACAGCTGTATTGTGAATCCAAGGTCAAATTAAGGAACCTCTTATGATTTGGAGGATGTCCGAGACTAATTTAAAAAGGGTAGCTCCGTATGTAGTACACTACAAAAGGAAGAAGAAAAAGACTTTCCCCTTACAATCTATCCTGGTAGTACAGTAAAACATTATTCCTCATGTAAGAAAATTACACAGATTTTTCACAAATTACAGCCCATGGTATGACAAGCTCCCCCTGCCACACTGGGACAACCTCTAATAAAGAGATCAGAGGGCTGAAGAGGGGAGGAAAGATCCCTTGGTGACAGATAAAAAATGAAACCTCAGGGAACAAAGCAGAGGTGACAGCCAGGCTGGATGAGAGCCTGAGGAAGATTTCCAAACCGGAGCTCCCAATCTGAAAAGCAGCCTCCTGACTGCACACAATAAGCAAATGAGACAAGTCATTTTTCATTGTTCCTACTGGCAGGATGGTGCACAGTATCAGAGGACATTTACAAGCATGGGGCAGTGTATTCATGACGAGATAGCATTTTGGCTGACCCCGAGTCGATCTTCTTTTATGTTAGCATTGGAAAATGTACAACTAGGTCCCAGAAATACACTGGGACAACATATTTTAAACCAAAGGCTCCCCTGTGATCTGTTACTTCCAGTCAATGCTGCCAAAACAACCTCGAAAGACTTGGTAAACCACTGTCTTATAGCATAGTTTAGCGCAGTTGCATGATATTAGGCATTTTGCCAGAGTATGAACATGCTGGGAGCTGTATTCATTAAGCAGCAGTAGCTCCCAAATGGACCCGTTAAAGGAAATGTTGTGTCCAAGGCAAATTTGAAGTTGCTGTTTGTTAGTGGCGGTGAGAAAGACAACAAATGCTTAAAGCTACTGCTATTGATTTGATTTTCTTTAACTTTTATTGAAAGTTTAGACACAAACGTATGATCTAATGAAGGATTAATAGTAAATATGTTGTATTATTCACCTCTGACACCAATTTCCTGTCTGCCATGAATATACAGTCGCAGAAAAAAAATATTAGACCACCCCTTGTTTTCTTCAATTTCTTGTTCATTTTAATGCCTGGTACAACTAAAGGTACATTTGTTTGGACAAATATAACGATAACAACAAAAATAGCTCATAAGAGTTTAATTTTAGACCTGACATCTAGCCGTTTTTCATGTTTTCTTGATAATAACCAAAATCACATCAGTTCTTACATCAATAGTTATGGCATTGTACTGACAAAAACAGTGCTTTCAGGCATTCTATGTTTTAATTTCCCTTTGTTTTAGTTACATGATACACACAGGAGTTAGTACTTGATTGCATAACCATTGTTTTTGATGACTTTTGATGGTCTAATATTTTTTTTATGCGACTGTATATTTGACCAAAGGGAGTAGAGACAAAAGCCAACCTATTCCCTTGCCCAGACATGACTTTAACTTTTATTTGAAAAACATTACAAATGCAAATTCCAGGCAAATAAAGACTCAAATCTGCTCTTTTTGCTGCTCTGTCATAGTGTAATTATCATTTCACAGTATATAGTGATGTGTGAACTACCTTCATCCTCATATTAAAAGATCAATATCTATGCTCAGTGCATTTTTATCATCAACACGAAACACAGAAAAAAAGAAACAAGCTACATTATCATGGGGATCTAGCCTAGATACATGATAGGAACTGCTTTTCTATTTTTTGTTCAAATTGGTAGGATTTGCAGCTATTATTTCACAAGTTATATCAAATTTCTTTGCAAACATCAAATCTTACCACCTTTGCATTTTTGTCAGTGATTTCACAACTTTTACAACCTCTTTAGTGATGTCTTAGAGGCATCTAACAGCAAACATAGATACTTTTTGTGGACACTTTTCGAAAAAATGTTGAGAGTAAATGTTTCTCAGTGAATCTATTTCCACCTTTCTGTAATTGGAGATGATTTAGTTGACCAGTGAGCAGCCAGAAATGAGCTGTGAATTGATATACTGTCGCGGAAAAAATTATTATGCTGCAAAAATCGAAATCTTACCAAGTGTATTTTTCTGATTTCTAGTCAAAATATCTCATCACACTTAAAATAAGACATAATCACCTGAAGAATACCTTTTCAGTGGGATATGTGTGCAGATTTTTTTTTCGTAATTCAAGCAAAAAAAAAAAATCTTACAATGGAACAAGTGAAAATGATCTTGGTAAGATTTCTTGAAATAAGATTTTCAAGATCTGTTGTCTAAAGATAAGTTCTTATATTTCACTGGAAACTTGCTCGTTAGGTGAGTATGTCTTATTTTAAATGTGATGAGATATTTTTGACGAGAAATGAGAAAAATACACATGGTGAGATTTTGATTTTTGCAGTGTAGACACCCCTTGTTATTTTTAATTTCTTGTTCATTTTAATGCCTGGTACAACTAAAGGTACATTTGTTTGGACAAATATAATGATAACAACAAAAACAGCTCATAAGAGTTTAATTTCAGAGCTGATATCTAGACATTTTCCATGTTTTCTTGATAATACCCCAAATCACTTCAGTTCTTACATCAATAGCTATGGCGTTGTACTGACAAAAACAGTGCTTTTAGGGATTCCATGTTTTCTTTTCTGTCTGTTTTATTCACATGATACACACAGGAGTTAGTATTTGATTGCATAACCATTGTTTTTGATGACTTTTGATGGTCTAATAATTTTTTCTGTGACTGCACCTAAAACCACCATCACTGATCACCTTTTAACTCTCACAGCTTTACGTTTACAAATGATAGTATTAGAAATTACTTAAATTCAGATTGTCCTTGAAATACAAAGTTTTAAATCTCTGTTTAATTAAGAGTCAACATCCTGTGTGCAAATTAGTATGTGAAGCCAACTACTTTCCATTAAATATTTGACAGTAGCTACATTTACGTGCATAAGAAATATAATGGATGAATAATAATAGAAGCCACTGCACTAACTCAGATAACACAAACACACAGAAAAAGATCTTTTTTTTGTTGTTTTTCCTAAAGTACTTAAATTGGTATCCCCGTCATCAGTTAAGCTGTCTTTTTGGTAAACAGAAGTAAAAACATGCTATGTAGGGCAGAAGTTGTTAAGTACTATGGCTAAATGACTAAGAAAGTAAGTCATTGTTTTCCCAGGGAGCTTATACGGGCTGGGAAAAACAAGTGGCATTGCATTTTTTTTAAACAGACTGAGACAACTGAAAGAAAACATCTTTCAGTCACACTGAAACCCTATAGCCTCTATCTTGTCTCAGATGACGTGGTCCCAAATGACAGCTACAGAAAACTGAATCTTCGACATGCTCCATGACAATAGCGCAAAGCTGGTTATGCATGTAGGATTGTGTGCCCCTCCCTGGACACCCGATATTCAAGCATGAGCTATGTGAGTGCACTAAATGAAAGGTCTCTGCACCAAATGTGGGAGTAATTCCCAAGTTTTTTTCTTGAAATTTAAAGGACCAACTTAATCCGTAGTAACTCAAAGAGAAAAATGGTATTTCAAGTTATGCTGAAACACAAGCAGAGCTGTTATTGTGCTGCAGCTGATTGGCTGTCACTCAAACAATGTTTATGTGAACAATAATGGTGTAGAGACATGTCCCATGTGTCCGGTCTTGTCAGTCACTATGTCATGTTTTTTCTTTTCATCAGCCGTCTGTGAGGAGATGCAGATTCGCACATAGACCATGCAGTAAAGCGGGGTACACACAGAGGGATTTTCTAAATCTGAAGAGATTTTTATCTGTCACAGACCCCACACATGAAGACACAAAATCAGGCATTGAACAGTTTTGATCGTACTGTGTGTGGTGTGTGCTGATAACCACACAGCACACCACACACATAACAATCCTGTTCCACCACCGATCTAGAATCCAGTCCTCCAAGACAGAAATCTCGCATGATCAAACGTGATCTTACAAAAACGAAGAAGAAGAAACATAGCATGAATCGGTAGCAGAGTCCTGAATCAGGTCAGGTAAACCCCCACACCCCCCCAAAAAAGGGTCGAGTAACCCACAAAAACATGCAGGGACAGGTAAAAAAAAAAAAAAAAAAAATTTTTGCCGGTATGGGCCCGAGTAAAATTAAACGAAATGTGGGTGGGTAGCAAGCAAGGAAGTCAAAAAATTAAAATTTGTGGATGAAAATAATTGTCAGGACATTTAATGATGATGATCATCTAATTTGACTGTGGTTGATCCACATCCGGTTTTATGTTGAAGTGAGCTTCACGTCTGTTTACATCCGGCCACAGATGTCATTGAGCAGCACATACTAAAGATTTATTGATGAAGTGCGTTTTAGGGAAAAATGAAGCCCCTAAAAGTGAGTTATGTGTAGACAATGTGTTTAATTAGGGGTCGGGTCAGCTTGGGAGTCTAATGTACACGGGTACAGGTGGGTGTGGGTTTGGAAAAGTGGACCTGTGCAGGACTCTGCTCAGGAGTTGTTGGCTTTCCCCACACACACAGAGATTTTTTGGCGTAAATATTGAACAAGTTTAATATTTACAATCGTAGGCTCCGACCCATTTCAGAGCCGACTGAGGGGACAAATTCACTCTTAACACACCTCAGACCACAGGAGAATCTATAGGATACTCTTATAAGTGGGGATGGGAATCGAGAACCGGTTCCCAGTAGCTTGATTCCTTGGAATCGTTTGCCTGCCTGCTTAACGATTCTGCTTATCGATTCCGCCTTCGTTGTGCATTCGCGATGACGTCACACGTACGCTGCATTGTTTTGGTCAGAACGTAGCCAACATGGAGTTGAGGCAGAAACGGTTTAAACAGATGACACCAGGTCCAAATACTTGGAACACTGTCAAAGCTTCCCTGTCTTCAAAACAGTGGAATCCCTCCAATATCCTCAAACACTTGTCCACAGCATGTGAATCATTTACAGGAATGTCACGTATTTGATACGCTACCTAGCGGCGCTTGTGAATGTAGCAGCAGAGTGAACGCTGGGCCGGTTCAGGTTCAGGTTCGGGCAACAAATGTCGTAACTCCTCAAATACAAGTTTGTGAAGGTAAGAAGGGAAAGGAAATGAGGTGCACAACAATGGGAGACAAGCCGAGCCAAGTTGAACCGGTTCCACGTAGTAAAAATGCGGCAATAGAGGAATTAGTAAAGCGTCTTTACTTTTAGTTTCACTTTCACTGTACCCACCGAGTAATCGGAATCGTTAAATTCTTAACGATTCCCATCCCTACTTATAAGACGTAAGATTTTCTGGTGTTTGCCGTCCTTGGTTGGGAAGGGGGAAAATCGGGACAAAAAGCCCAATTATCTTTAAGTGTGTGCCCTGCTTAAGACTGGGCTTCAAATATAAATAATCACAGAAAACAAAAGGCTAACCTTAAATAGCAGCATCAATGCTGTGAAGTCAATTCTTTTTTTAATATGACACTCCATCACTTCGCTTAAGCTCAACAGCTTCACCAACCCCACCTCAGACAACCTCTAATATTCAGCTCAGCTCAAACTCTTCATTGAGCACTTGAGTAATTCACTTTCACTTCATTCATTTGAGGAAGTGGATTTTCCTCACACTAAGAAGAGATGCTCTAAAAGGTGTCTTATATCAAATCCATGGAGAGTTTACTGAGGAGGTAGACTGCTCCATTATGAGGTGAACTCCATTTTCAATTTGCACTTTCAACTGAGTCGACGGAATGGATCCAGAGGTGAGACCAGAGCTGGCATCACCCACAACTGAGACAGAACTGCTTCCATGTTGGTGCACTATCTTTGTAGTAATGAATTAGAGCAACAGCAGAACTAAACACGATCATGTTGCCAAGGGCCACATCAGCACTCAGAGTAAAAAAGCACGTTTATAAAACTTATTATTACAGCTGCATTTCTCCAATAGACATCAGACAAACACTGCTTCTGCAGGGCAAACACTATTTATTATGTTTGCTGGAGCCTTCACATACACTCCTGAGCAAAATTGTAGGACCAGTTGAAAATTGCATTTACATTTTGCACTGTTGGATCTTAAGAAGGTTCTAAGTAGAGTTTCAAAATGCAAAAAGAAGAAACGGGAGTGAGACAAAAAAATTTGAGTGAGCAATTTATTGAAAACAACAATTTAACTGAAAAAGGCTGTTCACATTGAAAGAGAGAAAGCTTTTTTGTCTTTGCCATCAGGAGGTCATGACAGTGTGAATACCTGACATTGAATCCACATTTTGTGCAGATTTTGGCTTTTAAAGGCTGTGGTCTTAAACTTTTGATCGGCTGATCAACAGTGTAATTGCTGTTTTCAATAAATTGCTTACTCAATCTTTTTTGGTCTCATTTCCATTTCTTTTTTGCATTTTGAAACTGTACTTAGAACCTTCTTAAGATCCAACAGTGCAAAATGTAAATGCAAATTTTCAGCTGGTCTTAAAATTTTGATCAGGTGTGTATATATGTATCAGTCTCTGGTGGTTCAGGGACCCTGAGCTGGTGCTTAGTTCATTCATGCCTCAGGCCAGTTCTGTTTAATGCTCATGCAATTTACATGGGAATCTTGTCAAGTGCTGCTAACTGCTCCTTGTGTATTTAATTATATTTTATCAGATTCATTGAAATAGTCCAGTGATAGTATACTGTAGGTGATGCATACACTGATGGAGTACTATTGAAATTTATTAATGCCATCTGAAAAAAAAGGTGGTCAAATGAACATTTCAGAAGGAAACCCACTGAAATCAAGTATTTTTCTCCCCCACACAAATTTTCTACGTGTGTGCAAGCAAAATTCATTCAGTCAATATGACTAATACTGACTTGAAAACTTGTCAACCTCCATTTTTGTATGTCTGACACATAAACAAACATCATTAAAAAAAAAAAAAGGGGGGGGGGGGTATGGTCTCATTTTGTAAGTTATGATGACGAGATATCAGGCCTTGATTCTGAAAATTTGAGAAATGAATTCCACATCTTAAAGATATGATTCTTCCATTTAATTGTGTAAGTGAGCCTTTCAATAGCTATGCAGGATGACAGTTCAGCAATCCATGAATTCAACGATGGACAATCAACACTTTTCCAGTGTCTACCCCTAAGACACTTCACATGTATTAGACAGGGGTTCACCAGCCTACTTTCATGAGTTCTAAGTGCTAAAGTTTCTGGAATAAGACCTAGAATACAAATCTCTGGGCAACTTGGGAATTTTTTGTCTATAATATTGGAAATTGTGTTAATTATCCTTCTCCAAAATTCTTGCATATGTTCACATTTCCAGATACAGTGATATAAACTACCTCTCTCAGTTCCACATTTAATACAGGTGTCTTGGATGTTAGGGTTGAATTTGTTAAGTTTTCATCCAGCCTTAGCTGTTGGGATGGAATGGCCTCTCCACACTCAGCTTACCTTGTACTATATTGGTTTGTAATGATCTGAGTAGAAGTGTATTGTTTTATTACATCCATGTTTCCAGCTGTTGTTCTGGTTGGTCAAAAGGTGATTAACTTGTACTAATATTGGGTAAGGTCATTATATACAAGAGGTTAGGATGGGGGTCTGCAACCTTTATTATCAGTCAGAGCCATTTTGCCCCCTCTTCCACCAAAAAAATAGTCTGGAGCCGCAAAAAATAACAGAGCTTATAAACTTTTAAAAGTTTTAATCTTTTTTTACTGTTAAAACCACTGAATACAACAAACAGAAATGCAGTGTGGAATGGATTCTGGAGTATGATTACTCTAAAAATACACAGTAAAAATATTTCATTGTATTTGTGCTAATAGTATATTAAGTACTAATACCAAAAATACCAAATTCATGAGGTACTTACTGGAAAAAATTATTTTATTCATCATTGAATTTAGTCTTAAAGCCTATTTCAGACAAAAACAAACACTTTTGAAGCTTGGAAGGGAATCTGGAGTATGATTACTCCAAAAGTACACTGTAAAAGAAGTTCATAGTTTATGTGCTAATAGTTTATGAAGGACTAATACCAAAAATACCAAATTCACGAGGTACTTATTGGAAAAATTTATTTTATTCATCATTGAATTTAGTCTTAAAGCCTATTTCAGACGAAAAAACAAACACTTTTGGAGCTTGGAAGGGATTTTTGAGTATGATTACTCTAAAAGTACACAGTCAAAGTACTTCATAGTATTTGTGCTAACAGTATATGAAGTACTAATACTAAATATACCAAATTCATGAGGAACTTATTGGAAAAAATAATTTTAGTCATCACTGAATTTAGTCTTAAAGCCTATTTCAGATGATAAAACACTTGTAGCCTGGAAGGGAATCTGCTGTAGGATTACCTCAAAAGTACACAGTACTCATACTCATACAGTCGCTCTATGAAAAGTATCACTATTTATGGAAATGATTCTCTTCAAAACTCAACACTTCCTCCACAGTTCCCAGTTGTACTGCTCCATATTCTCTGTCTGGTTCACATCCGCAAGCTCCTGGAAAATGGACAGCATTATGTGAGTAATAAACAAAGGTCGGACAGAACCGTCTGTCTGTCTATGTCTTTAACGTAGAGCATAAATGAGCCCTTACTTTTGTTGTCCGGAAGGAACATTTGCTCCATTCAACTCATCTACCGTAATTGTTGAATGAGTAGCACACAAGAAAAACGCTAGCGGCTGGCTTGACCATGTAGAGGAGAATCGCAGCTGACTTGAACACAGTAAAGGGAGGAGCCACTACAAGGAGGATGAAGAGACGCAGTAAAGGGAGGAGCCACTACAAGGAGGATGAAGAGACGCAGTAAAGGGAGGAGCCACTACAAGGAGGATGAAGAGACGCATTAAAGGGAGGTACCACTACAAGGAGGATGAAGAGACGCAGTAAAGGGAGGAGCCACTACAAGGAGGATAAAGAGACACAGTAAAGGGAGCAGCCACTACAAGGAGGATGAAGAGATGCATTAAAGGGAGGTACCACTACAAGGAGGATGGAGAGACGCAGTAAAGGGAGCAGCCACTACAAGGAGGATGAAGAGACGCAGTAAAGGGAGGAGCCACTACAAGGCGGATGAAGAGACGCAGTAAAGGGAGGAGCCACTACAAGGAGGATGAAGAGAGGCAGTAAAGGGAGGAGCCACTACAAGGAGGATGAAGAGACGCAATAAAGGGAGCAG
Source organism: Sphaeramia orbicularis (assembly GCF_902148855.1). Classification (NCBI taxonomy): domain Eukaryota; kingdom Metazoa; phylum Chordata; class Actinopteri; order Kurtiformes; family Apogonidae; genus Sphaeramia; species Sphaeramia orbicularis. The sequence continues at coordinate 29,781,848 of NC_043960.1, read as the reverse complement.
CCACTACAAGGAGGATGAAGAGACGCAGTAAAGGGAGCAGCCACTACAAGGAGGATGAAGAGATGCATTAAAGGGAGGTACCACTACAAGGAGGATGAAGAGACGCAGTAAAGGGAGGAGCCACTACAAGGAGGATGAAGAGACGCAGTAAAGGGAGGAGCCACTACAAGGAGGATGAAGAGACGCAGTAAAGGGAGGAGCCACTACAAGGAGGATGAAGAGACGCAGTAAAGGGAGCAGCCACTACAAGGAGGATGAAGAGATGCATTAAAGGGAGGTACCACTACAAGGAGGATGAAGAGACGCAGTAAAGGGAGGAGCCACTACAAGGAGGATGAAGAGATGCAGTAAAGGGAGGAGCCACTACAAGGAGGATGAAGAGATGCATTAAAGGGAGGTGCCACTACAAGGAGGATGAAAAGACGCAGTAAGGGGAGGAGCCACTCCAAGGAGGATGAAGAGACGCATGAGGTTCCAGAGCCGTAGGTTGCCAACCCCTGGGTTAGGAGAATAGACTGTGTTTCCTCTGCAATTTCTCTTAACTACTATCTCCTAGCGAGAAAAAGTAACCAGTAAAGAGTTGATTTAAAAGTGTGATTATGTTGTTAACGTGCACTCACACTAAAAATGTAAGCAGTGTTTTTTTAGGCGTAGGTCAGGCACAAAAGCCCAACTCCTGCTACAGATGAATGCATTCAGAAGCATCTTAAACATCCACAAACACTATGCTTCCAAGACTCTGAAACAGGCTTTTTACAGCTGTGGAATTCAATCATGCAGCCATTATTTTGTCTTTCATCATAACAATCTATAAACAGCAGATATACGACGTTACACAGTAATGCACCAGGAATGTGTGTTTGCAGAACCTTGCTGAATGATGCTGTTGCACTGCATCACATCTGAGTCTCATTCAGTTGGGATTATCCATGTGCAAAAGATAATGAATGTACTTTAGTAATTGCAGGTTTCATAAATAATTAAGTCACTTGTTGAAACTCATCAAAATCTCTCTAAGCCGTGCCTTATTGCTGTAAACTAATAACCTCTCTTGCTGTTTGTCGGTGCTGCTGCAGATAAATTTATACCTTTAATCTAACTACACAAGTCTCTAGCGAAAGTTCCCATCCCATCTCTTTCCTCCTGCTCAGTTATTGAGGACTGTAATTGACCAAAACGATGTCACAGTGTCACAATAAAAAGGAGTTAGCTGATACCCAGGAGTAGATGGGCTGGGAGTTTTTTGTTTCACAACACAAGCTGGAGAGTGAGTTTTCAGCAAGTCAGCCAAGTAATCACAGCGCCAACGGTATCGATCAACAGCCCAATCAAGCTCTCAGAGGTGGATTATGGTCATTTCGTGGTACGACAGTGTAAAAAAAAGCTCACTTACTCTCTCTTTAACTTGACTTAAAGTTTAATACACTATTATGGGCAGTAGAGAATACAGCACTGGTGTATCTCTGGGTCAGTTTAATGGTGAGGAGAGCCAATAGACCTGTGTACACTGAGATCATTGTTCTGCAGTGACAGGGTACTTTTTTTTTTTTTTTTTTTTTTACACACATTTCTGCGGCAACAGCTTTGTGAGAGTAAAAGGAAACCTGATCAGATCTGCTGGTGACAGTAAAGGTGGTCATAGAGGACCAGGGTGGGGCTGGAGGAACTGAAAACTGGCCTTGTTCCAAGTAAGCTGGATTTGCAAACCCTGAGGCTGTTACCGAGCAGGGTCCGGACTCAAATGCACACTCAGTTTAGTCTGCATTGTTTCTTCAGTATTTCTAGTTGGTTTATTTGTTCTTTATCCCTGTTCTAAGTCTAACTCCACCTATTGCATGATATTGAAAATTACTGCAAAATTGGAAAGAGGCTGTGAGTGGGATGTGGAAGCATATGAGGCTCTGAAAGGGTTAGACCAGTGTTTTTCAACCTTGGAGTCAGGACCCCATGTGGGGTTGCCTGGAATTCAAATGGGGTCGCCTGAAATTTCTAGTAATTGATGAAAATTTAAAATAAGAACTTACTAATAAAAAATATATGGTGAGTTAAGAGAGACAATCGCAATCCATAAAAGTCATGACAAACTCTGAAGCTGAAACTGAAGCACTGTGGTACTGTTTATCTTTCAAATGTTCATTGTGGTCAGTTTCAGATGCTGCAGCTCTTTCATAATTCATAGTTTGAGTTATTGTTTGTTCAGTATTAATTGTCAGCCTTGTAAATCTAAGCTGGACTGACTGTACATATCCTGACCAAGGAAAATCAAATTCTCACTTTGTGCAGTAATCTACACCTGGCTTTTCTGCCTCCGTCCATAATAATATACATTATATAGACTAAATGTTGTCTAAAATTTATGTTTATTTGCAACATAGCATAGCAGATTATTACATGATCAAAAACAAATGAATTTTAGCAAAAAAAAAATGTCCGTTATGAATGTCTGGGGTCGCCAGAAATTTGTGATGTTAAAGTGGGGTCATGAACCAATAAGGTTGGGAAACACTGGGTTAGACTGAGTTCTTGTACTGGTTTTACCACCTACTAAAGTCCAGACTAAAAATTTATATCATTTTAGAGTTGTGTTATATTAACACTGTTGCTGTTTTTGCTGCTCCTTTGTCTTGGGGAACTCAAGCCCTGAATTGCTCTTAAAGTTTCTGGACAAAAAGTCACTTCATTAGCCTGTGTTGTTGTGTCACAGAGGTAATTTTGTAGTGTGTGTGATTATGTCAGATTAAAACAGACCAATTAATCAATGAAGGCAGTGATTTTATGAAACGAAATCACTGAGATATTAAAAAAAAACAAAACAACTCAATTCAACCTGTCAGAAAATGAATAAAGTTTGGGTGAATCTGAATGAAGGACGAATGGGAAAATATCTGATCAGAGGCAACAACACTGGTTTTTCATGAAGTAAAATTGTACTAAAACAAGACTAAAAGTGTGACTACACGATCAAACGAGTAGGAAACCCTCAAGTTTTTAAACAGAAAGGGGCCAGTCGAGCTGTTTTCACCTACAAAAAGGAGAGTTTTACATTTTCATTGATGTTTATGTGCATTATTGCCAGAATTTTTTTTTTTTTTTTTATAATTTTATTTGTGGATTTTTAACAGCATTACATGGATGCATCACACAATCTTTACATTTTTACTGTTTTTGAACACAAGTTCCCACTCCCAACTTAAATATAAACATAAACATGTAAATATATTTACCAGAAGACATCAAGATTATGAAAGCAAAAATAAATACATAAAATAAAATTGAATAGATAGCAATTATACACATATTAAAATTTAAAAAAAAAAGACAGAAATAAAATATGTACTATACCTACAGTTATCCACGTGATGAGTGATTTGGTGTTAAAGTCATGATACATTGCTCATTTTATAAGTTTCTGTGAATTTTAGAAAAGGCTGCCATGCTTTATAGAATTTTGCAGTTGATCCTGCTAATGTACATCTCATCTTCTTCATATGTAAAAACCTCATAATGTCTGCAATCCACTGATCATGTGTGGGAGGGGATTCCTGTTTCCACCTCAAAAGTATAAGACGTCGTGCAAGTAGAGAAGCAAATGCAATAACATTTAAATAATATTTAGAAAAAATTATTACCAGTATTGATGCATTTCATTACAACTGAGTCATATAGTTCTGTTAACAGCTACCAACCGTTTAGAATCTCCTTATTCAGAAAAAGACCTGAACACACAAACATTGCTCATACTGAGGAGGTACTGAACGGAAAGTCGACAAAACTACTTTACTGTTTGGGCGGCAACCTGTCCCACTTATCTCAGTACGATTCTGCTAATTCAAAAGAAAAGTTTAAAAATGATCAGCTTTTCTGAGAGACTTGACTCATCTGCTCCTCTTTTAAAAAAAATTCAAACTTCTATCAGTTTTTGATGTGAATGTTCACCAGACCTGTGTCTTCATGTACAAATATGTTCACTTAACTCATGTTCTTCTAAAAGTTTTCCAGAACTCCTTTATGTTGTCTTCTGTTATTCACAATTACCCTACACAATATTCAAGCAAATTTTATCTTCCGTACTGCCGAACTTCTGTCAATCAGTATTCACTAAAATATTGTGGACCACATCTTTGGAATAATCTACGACCTGGACTTCAATCAACATTTTCTTTATCATTACTTAAAAAGCATCTGAAACGGACTCTAATTCATGAAAAAATGTAAAGCTATATATCATTTGATTTGTATTTGATGATTTGAAATTGGATTTGTATGTTTATTGGTTTTACTTTAGTTTAAGATTTCAGTTATATTGTATTTCTATTTTTTTTTTTTTTTTTTTTTTTTTTTAATTTCCGGGGAGGTATTCACATAAGCCTTTTTTTTGGCCTCTGTCCTCTCCTGCACAATAATGTTACTTGTTTGAATGTTGTTTTCAATTTTTCTCTTGCTGTTTTATGATGTGCAAATAAAAAAAAACATAGAAAACAAAACAAAACATTTGACTGTAATATGACTCTTTCTCCATTTCCTTTCAGCACTGCAAGGATTTTCCACAAGTCTTCAAACAAGGTGGATAATATTATTTTTTAATTACTTAAGGTAAATGTTAGACCAGAGAATACTACAAATTGTGAAAAGTATTGCTTTGTGACACGGCAAAAAAGAAATTGAGGAATACAATGGAACAACAAATAGGAATTACATCGCAGACTTTTATATTTTAATACCTACAATCTATGCCTTATAAAGTATGGATTAAAAGTCAAACATAGGAAATGTAAATTCAACACTTAGATGTTAACTCTACATAAGACTTTAGGTCGTAGGCCAAGACAGACTAAATATCTACATTGGAAAAAACTATCAGTTTGTGAGTTCTGCATATGTACAGTATAAATATGTTTTCTCCAGACTGGTTATGCCCCTCTGATATTAACAGTATTATTATTTAAAAGTCCTGCTCAAGGGTTAAAAGTCAAAGCCAACAACCGCTGACATTAAATGCAATGTGACAGTATTGTAAGAAATACCTAAATATTGGCTCAGGATTCATTCTAATCTAATAAGTACACTGGTCGTCCTTTTGTAAACTATTAGTGTGTTAACAAGATTTGAGTGCTATTGCTCACTGTGGGGGTTTTGTTTAAGGTGTGACTGACAGATCGCTGCCTGCTGAGTCAGGCTTTCAACACTGATCTCACATCTGTGATTCACTCATTTGATTTGGGGTGAGTTTATTTTTCCAGTGTCAACAAATGCTAAGCAGATGTTTGGTCTAGAGCAGTGTTTCTCAACCTTTTTTGAACAAACGCCTAAAAATTGTGATTGGGGGGCGTAAGACAAGGTGGGGGTATGTGAGTATGTGCCTCTGTTATACATCAGACATCGGCTTCTTACAGTGGGAGGGGGGCCGAGCGACGTATAATGTTGTAATGTACAACAGTGACTAACGCCCCCCATTTGTGCCTAAGCGCCCCCCTCTCAACCTTCTCATTCTAAACCCCCTCAAAGATGTCCCACTGCCCCCGTTGAGAAACACTGGTCTTAGAGCAGTGTTTCTCAACCTATTTCGAACAAACGCCCAAAAATTGCAATTGGGGGGTGACCAGGTGGGGGTATGTGAGTATATGTGCCTCTATTATACATCAGACACAGGCTTCTTACATTGGGAGGGGGGGCGAGCGACGTATAATGTTGTAATGTACAACACTGACTAACGCCCCCCATTTGTGCCTAAGCACCCCCCTCTCAACTTTCTCCTTCTAAACCCCCCCAAAGATCTCCCACCGCCCCCGTTGAGAAACACTGGTCTTAGAGCAGTGTTTTTCAACCTATTTCAAACAAACGCCCAAAAATTGTGATTGGACGGGGGGCCAGGTGGGGGTATGTGAGTATATGTGCCTCTGTTATAAGTCGGATACAGGCTCCTTACATTGGGAGGGGAGGGGCGAGTGATGTATAATGTTGTAATGTACAACAGTGAGTAATGCCCCCCATTTGTGCCTAAGCGCCCCCCTCTCAACTTTCTCATTCTAAACCCCCCCAAAGATGTCCCACCGCTCCCGTTGAGAAACACTGGTCTTTAAGCAGTTTTTCTCAACCTATTTCGAACAAAGGCCCAAAAATTGTGATGGGGGGGGGGGGTGTATGTGAGTATATGTGCCTCTGTTATACGTCGGATACAGGCGCCTTACATTGGGAGGGGAGGGGCGAGTGATCTATAATGTTGAATGAGCGCCCCCCTCTCAACTTTCTCATTCCAAACCCTCCCCGAAGAGGTCCCTCCACCCCTATTGAGAAACACTGGTCTGGAGCTTCCATCCTGGCCTTGTTGCAGCACTGTCCCAGGAGCTGTGTAGTCCCAGCAGCAAGTGAAGAACGAGTGTGTGTTATTAGCAAATTAATGAAACATCAAACCATCGAACTCTCTCACAGTATTTTTCTTGTGTATGAAGTCATCTTATAATGTGTTGCCAGATTTTTGTCTGCTGCTGTTCCCTCTGTTTCCACATGAGAAGGTCAAGTACATGCACATGAACTCAAAGGAAAAGTGGCATTTGTTTCCCACAGTAAATCTCCTTCATATCAAACTACCACATACTGAACTGATTTTCTTGATTATCTTTGAGTGCATTCTGTCACTACTTCCTGCTGTTGTAGGTCTTCTGTCTCATCTAAGATCCAAAATATAGCACTTTGACAAAGAGTGCTTTCACACCTATCTCCCCTGGGCCACAGTGCTGACGAAACACCTCATCTTTGGACTAAATTGATCAAAAGTAGACCATGTTTTGGGTTCATGCACAGTCTGAAAACTGGAAACCTTTCGGATAGCACTTTCAGACCATTTACAGGAAATTATGTAAGACTATTGTCACTAAAAACCAAAAGAAGAAAAAGGAATGGAACTTAGAGCACAAGCATGCCAACATCAGCCATCTGTAAAATGAAATACAGTACATGTAGATGACGACAGCAGGATGTTTTAGTCTGACAGGATCCTTTCCAAAATAGCAGTGTGAAAGTAAATGAATCCAATATAACAAAACCACAAACCTCAGACTTTCAGGTGTGTTAATGTCCTAAAAGTACATTTTTTACAGTTGTTTTTGATGTTTTTTTTTTTTTATCCCTTTTCAATAAATGAGCAATGACAGAAAGTCTTCCTTTGCATTTCCCTTGAGGGAAGACTCTCTTATCGTCCACGTTTTCTATCCACTTCATGTTGGTATGCATGGTGGACCATATGGTGCTGCTGCCACCATCACTTCTCCCAGTGATGTTGAAATGACGGGGCTGCGAGAAGCAGAATTTCCTCAATGCGAGTTCACAGTCCATGTTATTCCTGGTGCAGAAAGACAGGCTTCTCTGCAGCCTGACGGAGCAGATGAGGATCATTTACACTCAGGACTTTCCCAGACTAGCAGTGGCTGCGAGGGAATACTTTAGACATGAAACTATGATGCTCATCATGGGAAGGTTTTTAGCACACAAGATATTTAGTTTCATTTTTACTGTTGCAGGGCAAATGGCTTCTACACGTGAATTCCATGTAATACACAGAAAGTCATTTAAATGTAACACAGACTGAGTAAAGGTCTCAGTTTTCTCTCATTAAACACATAAAAGTTATGTTCCCATAATACAGTTGTAACCACAAATACATATTGTTGTAAATGTAATACTGCAGATATTATATTTCTTTTCAGCATTATAGTTAAATGTTGATACTGTCGTTTCAAATAGTAAAACTGTTGATACTGAATGTAAATGTAAATTCTTCACAGTCTCACCTGAAGATCTGTCACCTCCATGTACATGATCAGCTGATTTTAAGCGTCATTAACACCTACAGGGTTAAGTTTAGACACTGACAGAACTTTGTAAGGTTTAAGGAATATTACCGCGGCTTGCACTGTTACAGTCATATAATACACGTGGTCAAGACTTTGAAGGAAATGAGTAAAATATATCAAGTGTATTTTTTAATGTAATGTAAGTTATTGCTATATCGACATCCCTGCGAGCATTTCCAGTGAGGAATGTGTTGTATATCCTTGCCTTGGAGAAAGGCCAGAGAGGGGATTTTACATAATAACATCACAGTGAACCTGATCGTTAACCTCTTGGATATAAAATGTAATCAATTCCTTACTTCACTATAGTACACATTTGCAGGGAATTTTGTTGATATTGGTGTGCGAATTATTTTGTAATGGCTAAGAACTGTGTGGAACTGTAATTTATGAGTGTGAGCCACAGACTGTATAGAACTGATTAGGCTCTCGCTGTGTTGGCATTTTAGAGCAGGAACTGACCCCAGTAAAAGGAGTAAAACTGGGAGGAGGCCAAGGGGTCAAAGGTCAGCTAATGTTAAGTGGGAGCTAACTCACTCAGATAAAACTGTGAACTTCACCCAGCATTATGTAACAAAGTCATTTTACAGTTTTGTCAGTGAAAGATATTAACTGCAACTACAGCTGAGTTGTCTGTTAGGAAGAAATACATTGTAAAATACATGTTAAATTAACAGAAACTCCAAGGCCCAATCCTAATTCCCCTCTTGCCACCCCTACCCCTTGGCCATTGGACTTGATGCTACCCCTTGAAACGGACCTGCAAGTGGTAGTGGTTGAAACATTCCCCTATGAAATGAGACAACCCTGTAGAAGCCAATAATGTAATAGCGACCCATAACGTAATAAATTTGCAATTTTTAAAATGTAAGAGGCCAATAACGTAATAACTGGCCAATAACATAATAAAAGTCCTGAACCGATAACGTAATATCTTTTGGCCCAAGGCCAGACAGACATGGTAATTACAGTTGAACACAGCAGCCACTAAAGTCTTCTATTCAATCAGGAATCTTATTAACAAAACAAATAATTACAAATTGACAAGATCACTTATTAGAGGGTTCAAATACAATGAATGACAATGGAATGACCCCTGGAAAACAAGAATTGACTTACTATTTTATTGGAAATAAGTTTGACAGTAATAACAATGGATTGGATTTATATAGCACTTAGATAAGGTAAGGTAAGATAAGATAAGATAAGATAAGACCTTATTTATCCTGCCGTGGGGAAATTTCAGTTAACAGCAGCAACATACAAAAGACAGGTAGAAAGAAACATATATTGCCACGTTTCCACTATGTGGAACCAGCTCGACTCGGCTCGGCTCGACTGTATTCCTAGAGACCGTTTCCATTACAAGATACTACTGACTTTACAGTACCTGGTCGTCATAGCGATGCTCTGAACAGACGACACAGAAGTAACGTGTCGTTACTTCTGTGTCGTCTGTTCAGAGAGTTGCTGATAAACTCGCTCGTTGTGTGTTGTCTCATCTGAATTTTTACATCGGCCACCAAAGACTGAATTTCCTTGACCGACCATGGTGTAGTTTTGGGCTGTTATCATGTGAATTAATGTACCGCTATATTTACTGTCCGCTTCCACATCTATTTTTTGTAAAACGGCGGGTCACAGAGAAAACTGTCTGACCAATCAGTGGTCTGCAGTGTGTACACGTCACGTTTTAGTATCTGGTCCCCAGTCCTGGAACCTCGGCGGAGGTGATACCAAAAAAGTAGTACCGGGTACCGGATTCCAGGTCCTTTTTTGTAATGGAAACGCAAAAAGGCCGAGCCGAGCCGAGTCGAGTCGAGCCGATACCACGTAGAGGAAACGCGGCATAACACATACAATATAATATAAATGACACTGAATTCATTATTCATTGGCTCCACAGTCACACACTGGTGGTGGTGAACTACATCTGATGGAAGCATGGCTGCCAATCCATGCCAACAGCCACTCCAACCACCACCGAGCATTCATTCACATTCATACACCACTGTGAGTGACACTGGAGGTAAGATGGCTGAAGTGTCTTGCCCAAGGACACAGCAGCAGTGACTGGGATGGAGCAGGATTGGAACTCTGTCGCCAACCCTGTGGTTACTGGATGACATGCTCTACCTCCTACGAGATCTAGCATTTTTTGGAGCCACCTTCAGGGGGCCATCAGTTTTATCACAACAAAGATCTTTTCACAGCTCAGGTCTGTGCCCCTTAGTGTGAGGTCACGATGAACTTGAGCTTTGACATTTGGCCAACAAATTTTAATGAGTTCCTCTGACAGCGCAAATGTGACGGACAGAGGTCTGCACCAAAGTGACAGACAGTGACTCACACTATGTTTCTGAATATTTAAGATAAAAAAAGATCTTTTCCAAACTTTGACCAGATTGCTTTTATTGGAACTACTTTTGTCACCTACCTCCAGCTTACTGAGGATTCTCATACAATTTTAATAGGTAATTATGTAAATTTACATTAGTTTAGGCAAATTGAACAAGAGTATATTCATTTTTCCTAAAAATATACAGTTGTAGATGAAAGTTTTTGGACACCCTTAAAATTTTACACAATCTCAAATATTATCATGAAATATTTGCAGAAAAAAATAGTTTTTGTGTTTCAAAATGTGTGGCTGAATCAGACAGAAACAAAAGTAACTCTATTCAGAAAAAATAACAAAACTCAATTCTTGGCAGTTTCAACATGTCATGCCCTACATGTGTTTCATTATTTTGCTGAAATATCCAGTTTTGACCCTGACAAAACAGAGCACATGCAGAAGGGGGCATGTGGGTTAGACATAGGGCGTTTTCTGACTGGGTATCTGGATCTGTACTGTTCCTGGATACGCTCACACCATTCCTGGAGATGTTGAGTTCACAAGCCCGTACTGAGAATGAGTGCCTGTAACAGGGCTGAAACAATGGATCCAAGGCTGTTTCAGGAGACAACAAGAGCACTGTCTATGATCTCATGGTGATTAGGTCACTTCTGTTGTCGGAGTAGTGATCAGGTCACTTCAGGTCTCGGGTACGGATCACTTTCACATGGCAATGTTCAGTACTGGAATCCACACAGTCCGTACCCAGGACTACCTTCTCAGCTGGACTTGGGTACGGTTCTCCTGCATGGAACGTTTTCATTCACACTGATAAAATTAAGTGGACTTTGGGGTCCAACATACTTGGATACCCAGTGTGAAAACGCCCTTAAGAGTGATTCTGAATGCAGTATATCCTCCTGAGACCAAGCAATGCATTTTTATCCTCTGTGGGGGACAAAAGTTTGACAGTTTTACTTGAAAAAAAATGCTGTCCATTGCAAAGGACATTCCATTAAAAAATAAATAAATAAATACATAAATAAATAAAAGAAATATTAAAGCTGCAGTATGTAGGATTGTGGCCAAAACTGGTACTGCAATCACATTCAAAATACTGTAGAACGTGGTATCCTCTCCTCCTCCCCCCAGACTAGGGGTTGCCAGATCCCGCATGAGCATCTACTACTAGTGTTTCCACTAATCCTTGCCACCACACCATAAATTTCAGACAAAAAAATCATCACCAGACTTATTCTACATAAGTCTAATATATAACAGGCCAGGACAAACGTCCTGCACACTCAAATGAAAGTTTGCGAAGATTCAGGAGATAGAGAAAAGGGAAATGAGCATTAGGTTTCACTTTTACTACAAGCCGCACGATCGCTCTAACCCACCACCACCACCACCACCACCACCGAACCACGGACACCGGACTACCGAACCCCCCCCCCCCCCCCCCGACCGAACCACAGACGCCGAACTACCAAACCCCCCCACCCCCCCCATCAAACCACGGACACCGGACTACCGACCCCCCTCACCACCGAACCACGGACGCCGGGCTACCGAGCCCCCCCCACATCCGAACCACGGACCGAACACACACACACACACCCCTTTCGGATTACACACCACTAAATGAACAGGTCACTTCCACAGAAAACACTGAACTACAAGGAGCTACCATGGCAAGAGAGAAGTCCTACACCGGTACCCGGTCTGTTCACCAGTCCCGGACCGGCAGTCTCTTCACCGGGGCCAGGAGAAGAGACTGCTGCCCGGCCCCGGGAGAAGGGACCGGGTGAAGAGGCCGCGACCCCGGCTCTGAGTGGCTCTTACCGGTGGTCAGACTAAGGCAGGGCCGGCGTCAGTCTTCAAATCCTTCTGCTCTTTCAGCCGTCTCCATGTTTCTAAATCATCTCCTATACATCTCCTTGTTTTATTTCTCACTTTGTCGCGATGTATTTGGGAATAATAAGAGTCCTTTTAGGTTTAATAACGTCAGACATTTGTGATCAGAAATGTTCCAGCTGCAGCCCACTGGGAACTGTCAACCTGGATGCTGAAAGGCTTCTGACTCTGTGACTGGCAGACAGGTGATGGGCGGGGCATCAGACCAAAACACACAATGTCAACATAAACATCATTTCGGGGCTGACACTGAGCTTTTCAAATGCAAATATTCTGGCTGGACTACTACTGTCAGTGAGATCAGTATTTGAAATGAACATGATTCTTTGATGTCTGGTGACAGTCAAGGCAATTTTACAGTTACTTAGAACATAATTCCTACATACTGCAGCTTTAAAAATGTATCTGAAAAAAACTGTTGCATTATGCCGTTTCCAATCATGACAATTGTTTAACGTAAAAAAGCTACAATTTACACTTTCCTGGGTCTCAGGAGGATATCACAAATGTATGGGGTGTCCAAAACATTTTTTCCACCACTGTAGGTTGTATGAGTCTGCTTGGATTTACAGGTTTTGGCTGAATATGATGTTTCACACGACCATCCTCCATGTTGAGATAAGGGCTCCATCTCACATGATAAAACAGAGGTTATCTGAATAAGACATGAAAGTGTGTCCAGTTGTCTTCACCCCTTTCTTGACTCTTTTGGACCTGTGTATTGTGTTGAAATGTTCTACCTTGGGAAGCCTTTGCAAAAGTAACCGTTCCCACCTACCAGGCTTTTATTTATCAGCCATTTCTCCATGGGTGGGTGGAAATAGCCATTGTTAGCATAAGAGCAGACATATACTGTTTATGACTCACTGAATGAATCAAAGATGTGGGCTGCAGTTCAGGTCAGGAACAAGGTCAAAGCTTTGTCCATGTGGGAAATCACAGATATATTTCACTGCTCCTTAACTGCCAAAGCTAAAAAATACACCCAAGCAAATGAACGGGTTTGTCTGTGTGTTTTGTCAGTTTTCTAAACATTTTGTTGTTGTTTTGATGTGATGTCACTTAAATGAACCTAAAAAGAAATGAACAGAACTTAGATCCTCGTAATTCAATGGTCGTGGATTTAACCCTTCAGCTACTGTGGGTTCACTACCATGACTGAGCTCTATGAATCATATCCGTACATATACATTGCTCTTTAGTTACCTGCCAAAAACAGGAAGCATGGATAATTTGTGTCTGTGTATGCATAAATCTGAATCTCTATTCCTTTTATGCATCCACCCATGGGTGTTTGACAACATCAATGTTTGACTTACGTTAGAAAACCATGAAAAACACACTGATTATGCTCTTACTACAGCTTTTATATTGCTGTTTTGGCAAGAGATGAGCTGACTCAAAGTACTGAATGGATTATGTGGCACTTCAAGCACTTGTGGATGTAATTGCAATTGAATCTTGTTGGTGTAACGTTATGTTTTTATGTCAGTGATCTACAATAGTTTTTTTTAATCTTGGTTGATTAAAAAAAAAAAAAAAAAAAAAAAATCTAAATATCAATGAAAATGTCTCCAGCAGTTTTTGCAGACAGACTCAAAATTCAGTGACAAATAAATTACATATGCATTTGTACATTGCTCCTAATTTTGAGAATTACAATGATTGGAAAGCAGACGTCAAAATAAAAACACTCAAGGTTCCTGATTAGTTTCTGGAAAGGATTATTAAAATAATGAGAACTCAAACTAGTAGTAGAAAAATAACTTGGTTAACTGAAAGTAAAATAAAAATACATACATGAGACTAAAATGGCTTCACACAATATGGAAACTTTGGAATGTGGAAAATGTTTTTGTAAATTATGTTGAAAGTCATACATTTATGCATCCCATCTTTCTCAGGTTTTATAAAACAAGTCAAAATAACTGCGTAAAATATACACCAAAAAAAATTACCATTACCTGAATCTAAATAGTGTAAATAACTTAACTCTTTCGGTGCCAGACAGTTAAGGGGCTAATAAGCCTTAAAAGTGCCACAGAATTTGGCCGTTTTTCAGTATTTCGCGTCGTTTTTATAATCGAAGTCTGAATCGTCATCAGAACTCATTTTCTAGCAGATGGGACTGTTTTGACAGATCGCTGTGTTTACGATATTACTACAAAATGGCCATCTAATTTGCATATGATTTCATTCATAAATTCATTCATAAAATTTCCCAAGCAGAAAACGAAACGCGAGCTCTTCCTTGGTCAAAAACCGCTCGGTAACATCCGACCGATTGCTACTTAGATTCAAAACGCACCGGACGCAGCCGATTCATTATTGATCGTAATTTGCATAATTTATTCGGTCGCGTGACCTCAAATTCCCGTCTGGTCTCAAAAGGGGGACACAGAAAGAACGTCATTGAAATGTGAGAAAGAAATGGGGGTGGATGGTTTGTTTGTACACAAATATGGCGTGTTCTCCAAAGCCGATCTGATCGGCCCGTGGCACTTTACAGGTTGTATTCGTAAAGCCGATTTAATCGGCCCATGGCATTGAAAGAGTTAAATAAACAAATCAAATTCAAACATGATAAGAAAAATAAACTATCAAAAATTTCACACTATAATAACTCTTGATTCTGATTCCTCATTTTTAGAGATACAGATGATCCTATGCAAAGATATGTGTAAATAAGTAAAATAGAGAAAATATAAGACATTTTCAGTTGTTAAACTTTCTCAGTTCCAACTGAACTAAGTCTTCTTCAGTGGTCCAACCACTTCTTTGTAATTTATTAAACTGTCACTTGCTTTCCAGTCTTGACCCCAAAACTGCTTGAAAACAATTATCAGCTTTGGGAGCAGTTAACCAATGTCGACCTTGACAACCATTAGAGTCCAGCCAACCACTGAGCAGTGCCACAACATTAGCCTCAGGCCGCTGGTGCTTTAAATGCCAACGTTTCACAAGTGTGAGCCTGCAGTAACAGAGTGACCTGAGAGGCTTGGAACAGCAGACAACAGGCCTGTCAGAGCCTTATAATTTCTCAAAGCCAGCCTTTGCCCATCTCTGCTCATCACTTTAATAATGTGGATGCCTGAGAGCCTCTCCTAAGGAGCTATAGGCTGTTAATAAGACCTTCCTGACAAATGAAATAAGCCTGGAACTGTCTCAATGTGAGTAGGGAGAAGGGGCAGGGGAAACTGGGCACAATGAACCAAACAGGGACAGAACTTGGAACGGCTCTAAAAACATTTGCCCAGTGCAGTACCAATTAAAAGTAACCAGTAGCTCCCACGTGCACTGTGTATCTTTATAATGGGGAGAGATTTAGCCAGACATTACCATTAAAAAATAAATGATTTAAATAAAATAAAAGAGGGTGATTCACTCATTAGACCCCATTGTGATTCTTCTTCTTCATGTTTTTAAATCTTTGTTAAATAGAGAGCAGACACTGCAGTCTTGTAAAGTTATACTGAGGAAATATCTTATGATAAAGAAGACTTAATGAGGATTAAGCACAAATAGGGAGGTGTGAATTTAAACACAAACACTGGCCTCTTAAATACTGCAATCTAACAACGAAGTTCATTAACCAGTTGTTAAGAGAAGAGAAGAGAAGAGAAGAGAAGAGAAGAGAAGAGAAGAGAAGAGAAGAGAAGAGAAGAGAAGAGAAGAGAAGAGAAGAGAAGAGAAGAGAAGAGAATGCCTTTATTGTCATTATACATATGTACAACAAAATTAAAAGAGACAACTTTCTAGTGGTGCGTAGTGCAAAACAGTTTAAAAGAAAGAAAAGTGTAAATATATATACAGAATAAAAACAAGCATGTCACCAACCAAGAAACAGTAGAGATAAATATATATTGCACTTTGACCCTGGCTGGACACTAAGGATATATGTTAAATATATATCCTTACTTGAGGTATTGTCATTGCGATAAGATAAGGTAAGATAAGATAAGATAAGATAAGATAAGATAAGATAAGATAAGATAAGATAAGATAAGATAAGGTAAGGTAAGGTAAGGTAAGGTAAGGTAAGGTAAGGTAAGGTAAGGTAAGATAAGATAAGATAAGATAAGATAAGATAAGATAAGATAAGATAAGATAAGATAAGATAAGATAAGATAAGCCTTTATTAGTCCCACAAGGGGGAATCCCAGAATTACAGCAGCAAAGCACAAAGGCACACAAGAGCAAAAGAAGTGCAAAATCAAAAATAAAGACAATCACATAAGCTATATATATTATTTACAGCTGTGCACATGCTGATCATGCCACTGGTTGGATATGGATATGGTTTATCGCATGGTTTATTTCATATTTAGACAATCAATCAAACCTCCTTGGACACTTTATTTGGTATGTTTTACTTAACAGTGGTGTACCTCAAGGTATACTTTTGGGCCCCATTTCCCCCCCCCCATGTTTTTTTTCTAAATTCATTTTTATGCAGAAGATGTTCCTACCTTCCACCAGAAATCTGAAATATTTTTTTGTAAAACAGGTGGCAATAGTTAGCGTATGTCTGAAATAGAATTATGCTATTTATATACACACTTATTTCATACTGTACTCAA
This sequence comes from Sphaeramia orbicularis, assembly GCF_902148855.1. Lineage (NCBI taxonomy): Eukaryota > Metazoa > Chordata > Actinopteri > Kurtiformes > Apogonidae > Sphaeramia > Sphaeramia orbicularis. The sequence goes on along the minus strand of NC_043960.1, from coordinate 29,765,163 downwards.
TACAACATTCTAAAATATCAACTACTCCCACAGCAAGAATGAAACACACTACCCGTGATCTTCAGGACAGAATTCTAAACTAGGTGTTATTGTAAATTGATTTGCTTAATATGTGTAGCAAGTGATTTTAATCCAACACACTTTGCCAGATTGAGTAAATATACTGTCAGGGTCTACTGGCAGTCCATTCTGTGTGTGTGCTGAAGAAAAAGAAAATGGGAGTGGAGTGAATTTCTGAAGAAGCACTGAAGGAAGGGGTATGTTTGTTTGGATGTTGAGTTCAAAGTCATTTAATCCACATTTAAGCTGCTATATCGCTATAAAAGTCCTATATAAAGGGATGCATCCTTAGGTTCACTGAAAATACTCTTCATCCTGTTTCTAATTCAAGATTTTCAACTAAAAATGACCTTGCAGTTGCAGTTATAGAATATAAATTCTTCAGTGTATCATAATGTAAAAATCACATGTATACATAAAATGGTATAAGTGGTATGGAAATACACGCCTTAAAGGAGTGATGTTTTGCTGTTTTTTTTTTTTTCTTTTTACATGGAATTATGCATTTTAAAACATTTCCCTGCGGTCTACATAAACTGTAAATGCCATGCTTGGGTCTGAATTCTTCATTAATTAAGCTCCACCCTATTTCTGAGTAATGACATCAGAAAGGTCATTTTGAGCGCTGGCCCTTTAAATGCACATGAGTCACTTCACACCCCACCCTCTCCAGGTTGTTGACTGTGCTGTTCTGTCCTGTTCAACCAACAACTGAACATTTTACGTAATTGGCTCAAAGTTTGGACATATTTTCTGTATGGACTAAAACTACTACTACTGCTGATAAACAATTATGTCATACTCGGAGAAATGTTTGTAGGGAGTTGTGACCTTATATGTGCAAATGTTGTGATGTAACTAATTCTACAGGGTGGGGAAGCAAAATTTACAATATTTTGAGGCAGGGATTGAAAGACAGTGTATGACCAATTAGTTTATTGAAAGTCATGAGAATTTATTTGCCACAAGAAAATTTACATCATAGAAAATGTTTTTATTCTATGTGTCCTCCTTCTTTCTCAATAACTGCCTTCACACGCTTCCTGAAACTTGCGCAAGTGTTCCTCAAATATTGGGGTGACAACTTCTCCCATTCTTCTTTAATAGTATCTTCCAGACTTTCTCGTAATAGTTTTGTTCATAGTCATTCTCTTCTTTCCATTATAAACAGTCTTTATGGACACTCCAACTATTTTTGAAATCTCCTTTGGTGTGACGAGTGCATTCAGCAAATCACACACTCTTTGACGTTTGCTTTCCTGATTACTCATATGGGCAAAAGTTTCTGAAAAGGTATGGATAATAGTGTTAGGTATGATTATGACATCAATATATGTTTGGTTTCAAAACAATTGACGTAGTGCCTGCTGAGAAAAAACAACTAAATGTTCATTGTAAATTTTGCTTCCCCACCCTGTAGATGTAACAAATTAAGCAGGAATTAAAACAGGTTTTAGAAATCTGCTCGATTTTTGCCGAAATGAATATAAAGATAGCTTTGCAGCACCTGGGGGGTTCAAATTCAAACTCTTTGAACTATTAGGGTCCACAAATACACAAATAAATGTACCAAAGACTAATAAAAGTGGGTTCAGCAAAATATGAATCCTTTAAATGGTATATTTTTGAGCTTATTCAAGCATAGACTGGTTAAACAAATCACATAATGTGACGAAAACACAGAAAAAGTAGACATAGCCATCTTGACGTCACCTATTAGTTTGTAGAAATAATTTTAAACCTCAAATGCACGTTTTGGCCAATGCGACCTCATCTTTTTGGTGCCAGAAGTGACCATATATGGACAAAATATCAACAGTGGAGTTGTCAGGGAGGATATATGTTTTATTTAATAATAACTGAAAAAAAAAAAAAAGCTCTGAAAGTCTGACACAGCAGACGAGCATGCTGACAGTCACACCCGTCAATCATCCTCCACATACCAGATATCAAAGTCTTTTTTTTTTAAGCTCTAAAATCTAATTAACAGACCAATCGCTTACATAAGGACCACTGGTACACTTGGTAGACGATTGAAATAAATTGAATGAGACCAGAATATCAACAAGGAACTGGATCATAAATGAAACTGAGACTGGATTTAAACCCTGATTCACAGAAAACATCTGGGTAATGTAGATGCACAGATTATTAATACACATGAAGGCACGTAGTCCATGACCTGTTCAGTTGTTTCTCCCCAGGTGTCACTACAGAGCCCTCCCAACCAACTGACCTTCACTTGTTTTCATCAAGAGTAATTAGTTGCAGGACTTTATTTGCATTTCTCATTTGTCTCTGCCTGTCTCTCTGCAATATGTATTGCACACAGATAGGCATGTACACGAATGCCAATAACGAACATACAAAGGCACAACCATAGCTCCACTCACCGCATTCTTTTCCTAATAAGCTGCTAATGGGAGCTTTTTGAAGCCGAGTCTTTGAAGACACGTCCCCTGAGCAGCTCCCAGGCTGGTGGAGTTTACTCACAGGCCACAGCTTTACACTTCCCTATAATTACCAATCAAATGTTTGCATTTTAATTGTGGAATACAGAGGCACCATGTCAACCAAACCATGTCTGCATGCACACAGACAGGCAGAGTAACAAAGACCAGGTCACAGTATGCAACAACCTCATTATCAAGCCAATTCCAATGCAATTATACAAGTTTAATACAATATTCCAGATAACCGAGATGTCACATTAATTTTATCATTAAAACTACCAAGCAGAGAGGGAAGTAACATGATTACAGATTAGTGACCTCTATATACATCTGGACATGTATATGTATTTGCTGGTATTCCAATATCCATAAGAACTGTACCCATATTTGACAATTTCACACCTCACGATTTACATGTAATACCACTGGCTAAAGGAAATGAAGAAAATGTTCCTGAGAGGTCCGAGAATGACAGATTTGACTTTAATAAAGGGGAATGTAAGTTACATCCTTAACCTTGTCTGCAGAGTATGGCTCAGTAATACTGCAGCTTCAAGATAGTAGAGAAAGTCACCCTACACTGTAAGCCCGGAATTTGTATTTACTAAAATGCTTTAATTACAATGCACTTAAATGACTTAAGTTTTATGATGTTACTATAAAATGTTAAGTATATTCTACTAATTTGTAGACATAGTTGAAAGTATGAAAAAGTTTAAATTGAATGGAATTAAATCACTAAGTTTTAGTCATGACCACACCTTTTTATCTTTGCATTGCATTGTGGGTATTGGGCGTGTATTTGAAAATGTGTTATTTTTATGTGCAGGGGTTCAGCGGGGTTGTGGTGTTAGTGTTAATTTGGATTTCATGTGTGTATGGCAGTGTTTATTGGCCTTTTTGTGCTTGTTTTTGTATTTTTGTAGAGCTGCACCATGAGTCAGAGCCATAGGAAGAACAATGGCTTTCCTGTTCATCTAAGATTGCTATTGTTCAATGGATATCTTAAAGTCTCTTGAAATGAAAAGCACTTTCTGTACTGGCAAATGACATTAAGCTAGCTTCCATTCATGCAACAATATATTAAGATGCATACTTTTGTAACTACTTTGGTCAGGACTGGGATTTTGAGTTTGATTAACTGAAAAAAAGTTGTTCAATCAATGATAAATTAATCTGGCTGCAACTGAGAAAATTAGTCAGTGTAACCTAAAATGCTAAGTTGGATAGTGGGGTTGATTTTACAACAGATTTGAAGTACAAATAATTTGTCTTTTAGTGTTTTCTAATTAATAGTTTAAGTTCAATACTTTTAGCATTAAAGTTGAACCTACTTAAACCAACTGATTAGTCGATCATTACTCAAATCATTTAAGTGCAATCACTTGCCTCAAATTTTTTGAGTAAACTCTACTTATCCGGGCTTACAGTGTAGACCAGTGTTTGTTAACCTTGGGGTCAAGGGCCCCACGTGGGGTCACCTGGAATTCAAATGGGGTTTCCTGAAATTTCTAGTAATTAATAAAAATAAATAAAAAAATAAAAACTTACTAATAAACTACATGGTGAGATGACAGAGACAATCACAATACATAAAAGACGTGACAAACTGTGAAGCTGAAACTGCAGCACTGTGGTACTGTTTATCTTTCAAATGTTCATTGTGGTCAGTTTCAGATGCTGCAGCTCTTTCATAATTCATAGTTTGAGTTCTTGTTTGTTCAGTATTAATTGTCAGCCTTGTAAATCCAAGTTGGACTGACTGACCAAGGAAAATAAAACACTCACTTTGTGCAGTAATCTACATCTGGCTTTTCTGCCTCCGTCCATGATAATATACATTATATAGACTAAATGTAATCTAAAATTAACATTTATTTGCAACATAGTATAGCAAACTATTACATTACTATTACAAACAAATTAATTTTAGCAAAAAAAAAAAAAAAAAAAGTTACCGTTTTGAATGTCTGGGGTCGCCAGAAATTTGTGATGTTAAAATGGGGTCATGAGCCAAAAAGGGTTGGGAAGCACTGCCCTAGACTTTTCTCTGACCAATATTTCACTTTAAAATAAAAAAAAAAATAACTGAACTATGTGTTATATTGCACATATTGCTCCAGAATGCTGAATATCCCCTGCCACTGGCTGTAGTTCTGCATATAATAATCATCTCTTTTATCAATGCCAGTGGCTGAGAAAAGCATTGGGATATTACTCTGTGGATCAGGATAAACACATTAATGCAGGCAGAAATGCAAAGAAAGCGTTCTGCATTCACAATAATTCTAGATCATATGGTCCACCATCACTTGAGTCAGGGTTCATCCTGACTTCCACTGACCTGAATATTGTAAAATAAATAAATAAATAAATGAGACACTCCTTCAAGGGTCTATTGTGCAGCCCACACACCATCTGCATATACAAACAAAATGTTCAGCTTTTCCCATTTGAATCAGTAGATTCTAGAAGTGCACAACTACAGCTATATTATACTGTATTATTTTATCCTGCAACAATGTGATCAAGTTGATAGATACATTCCTTAAATGTGTTGTATGCTGAGGAAAAAATAATTTGCTGTGCATAGTTGTAAAATATCAAACAATCATAATTAGCACATTTAGTTTGCACCCTCCTCGTGGATACACTGCTGAGGATTTGGCTTATATCAAAATTTTAAGGTAAAAAACATTTGTTAGACTGCATTTAAAGGGAGCACATTGTAGTTGCTGTGTTCATAGCTTTAACCCTTTTAAGACTGCCATTATAACAGGCTGCCTAAGTGTCCTCATATGTTTTTCGTTCATTCATTTTCTGAACCCACTTTATCCTCACTAGGGTCACGGGGGTCGCTTGGAGCCTATCCCAGCTACATAGGGGCGAAGGCGGGGTACACCCTGGACAAGTCGCCAGTTCATCTCAGGGCTGAACATATAGAGACAAACAATCACTCTCACATTCACACCTATGGGCAATTTAGATTAACCAATTAACCTATTAGTGCATGTCTTTGGATGGTGGGAGGAAGCTGGAGTACCCGGAGAGAACCCACGCAGACACGGGGAGAACATGCAAACTCCACACAGAAAGGTCCCACCCCCTGTCGACTGGTGTTGGAATCGAACCCAGGACCTTCTTGCTGTGAGGCACAAGTGCTAACCACTGCCCCACCGTGTCGCCCCTCCTCATGTTTTCATTGCAATAAAAGTGTCAGAAAACATCTTTTTTGCCAATTCTTTTGCACCTTTGTTTACAGGAGGAACTTAACTATCAATATCTAGCCATTAATTATCAATATTATAAAGAATAAATCCTTAAAACAGTGTGTTTTAGTAAAAAAGAAAATACTGAGTTGAAGTTTTTTGCATATTTATTATCACAAACAACGGTAAGTGTCCATAACGGAACTTTTGAGATTGCAGAAATACACTTTCAACTGTTTTCCGTCTGCTCAAACATGCTTTTTGGTCTTGAACATTCAGTATCCATATTATGACTTCAAAATTTTTTGTTATTTTCAGGCGTTTTTTTAGCCTGTGTGGAAGTCTCTGAAACAGTTCCTTTCTACTTGCCCACATTGCTGCAATAAAGAGTCGCATAGTGTCGGAAAGCTCAGGATGTCAGCTTTCCTACGACATTTGAATTTTGTAGATAGTGCAAACGGTTCAGGAGTTACAAGGAGTTGTAAAGTGTAAAATGCAGTGATGGAGAAACCGCTGTTGTTAAAGGGTTAAACGGGCTGTATGGTGGATGTTTACATGTGAACAGGGTTAAGTCTCGCCTGAACAAAACTTTCTTCTTTGTTGCTCTTCTATTTCACAACTACAACATCTCTACACAGAAGTAGTGATAATTCAGTGTTTGTCTGCTGCAGTGCCTCTGTTTCCCATGGGGATCATTAGTGTGTCACTTTGTCTTTGTCTGACGCCACCACAGGTAACTTCCTGACAGCTGCCTTTCACAGCACGACAATAAAGTTAAAGAAAAGAGTCCACAAGTCACAGATGGCATTAGGAGCTGTGACTGAGACTGTGACTCTAAGGAGATGAACAAACTAATTCTCAATGTCAGTGGCAAATTATGCAGAGATCTGTCAGACGGGAGGGCCAATAAGTAAATAAACAGCCATTCTTCAAATCTGATGCCTGTAATTGCTTCTTTATCAGACTGCAACACCCAGGCGTTGTATGTGTTGTGTGGGTGCGTATGCATGTGCATCTCTGTCATTGTGTCGCTCTGTGCTCGTGTGCACTGTAGGCTATGTTTGTCAGTATGAGCTTGTGAGCCTGGAAGCTGAGTGTTGAGCCTGTTGTGTGGAGATAAACAGCAGAGGAAGATGGCAGATAGTTGAGTCTGAAATCTCTTTAGCGCAGAAGCCACTACGGCAGCATCAACTTTAGACTGACTATGCCCCTTTACAAGAGCGTACACTGGCTTGGGGAAGGAGAAGAAATCCCTACAACGCTCTAATCTCTACTTATTGGGGTTTTAAGTTATAAGTTCACGTTATGCGTTATGATCTAAAACTCAGATTCAGCAGTGAAATGAATGCAGCAGAGTTTACTTTCTGCCTTTTCAGCTGTGTTGACACTTTTTTTCTGCAAATGAAACTTTGAACTGCTCTCTGTAGCTTCCTCTGCAGACCACTGCTCACTTGCAGGTTTCCCCCCCGAGAGTATGTGTTTGTGTGATTCTCAGTTGTGAGATTGGGTTTGTTGAAGGGCATGAATATGTGAGGTAAACCTCCAATCTGAATGCGTTCAGTCAGGGTTTCGGTGTTCAGTCTTCCAGAACCTTGGCTGCGAGTGGAGGCGCGGACCCGATCGGGAGACCTGAGCTGTAGCTGTAATTGGCACTGCTGCTTCAAAATGAAGGAGGATTTTTCCTCTTTAGAGAGCATTATGTGCCCAACGGAGCTGCTATCCATCATTCCGAGCAAGGTGCTGTTGACAGATAGAACAGGATATCTCCTTTTATTCAACCACAGTGAGGTTCGGTGCAACAGGCCTGTGCACACAAGCTCACAGCTCACTGCACCAACACAGATGATAATTAGATTCCTGACAGAGGACTTAATGGCACATTCATACTTTTTGTTTGGTAGGTTGGACGGGGACATGAGCATGTACATTTGCATTGATCTGCCAGTGAATAGCTACTGAATGACTCATTTATGTCAGAGAAATAGTTTGAGCTACTCAGTTCTCCTGATTGAAGCCTGTAATGTTGAATTAAAAATGAATCAAAAAGGGTCCTAGGAAGGAAAATCTGAAAATACAGTGTATTTTTCTGAAAACAAGAAATCTGAAATTCTATTTTTTTTTTCCTATTCAGAGTCATAACATTTATTTTGAAAAGAATGATTAAATATTTCTAATAATGTATTGTATTTTCCAGGCAATAAAAATAATGATGCTGAATTGTTCACAGGAAACTCATTTCATTTGTTTACCTCCAACAGAACTTGATTTACTGTATTTGCTGGTTGTCACAACAGCTTTATTAAAGCAGTTTTGGCTGAGTTAACACAGCTAGACCTAGCCCTACCTTTTATGTTAATTTAACACCAGTGCTGGAGACATGTCAGGCTGCTCCCACTGTCATTTTGGAATACACCAATCACACTGGTTTGGGTTGTCAGTTAAAGATAATGTGTCCCAGGCTACATGGTTGTGCAAAGTTTGGGAATACTTGGGGATCTTTGTGTGTTTTTGCCGTTTGTATGAGTCCTGCTGTCCCACAGAGCATCTGTTTTACACTACTCAAATCAAGAACAAATGCAATGAAACGATCACACAAGAAAACTGTAAAATGAAATTCAATAAATCAGTCAAGAAGCATTGATTGACCATAAATGATTGATACTTGGGCTAATTGAATATATATATACTGTGTATACTAGACCTGTAACGGTACACAAAATTTTCGGTTCAGTACGTTTTCGGTTTTCAAAGTCATGGTTTGTTTTTTTTCGGTTTGGTACAGGAAGAAAGAAAGCCCCTCAAAATGTCTATTAATGCATTTCTGAATTTTTTTAAACATTTTTCCCCCAATTTTTGGAGACAATAGAATATAGAAAAACAGGAATAATATAATTCTGCTGCTACAAATCAAATAGAAAATAAAATAAATTATTAATATTACTAAATGTATTTTAAACATTAGTATTGCACTTTTCCCTGAAAGGTAGTTTTGAACAAACAAGAAAAATCTAATCACAGTTCTGTCAGTTCACATTCTGCATAAAAATAACAAAAAAATTCCACATGAAGTGCAACATTAACAAGAGGGTAAACTGGTATTCTGTTTAAACAAACTGAAGAGAAGTATTGACAACACAATGAACCAAATTATTTATTTTAGGACAGAGAACAAACTGTTTGGGACACTGTGTGTATTTGCGTGTGCCTGTGTGCACGGGGGATTTTTAATTTTTTTATTTTTTGGTCGGGTAGGGGGTGCGCGCAGTTATATACCTGGAGGTGCGGTCCATAGCTAACGTAATGAACGCTGTCGTGAAACGAAAGTAAAACTTTACATACTTTCAATGTTCTATTTATTCCTCTATTATACAGCATGCATGATAGACAGACAGACAGACAGACAGAGCTAGTGTAAGTGTTTTAGAACTACCGTAGTTCCTAGGGGCCAAACAACGTCTGTCTTATCACCGTCTCTTTCCTCGTTGTTGTCTTTCACCCGGACCTGATGGGATCCCAAACTGGACTGTAATGATGGAGGGTCTTCAGTCTCTTCCTTCCAGGTTCACATCATATTTGTTGTTTTTTTAACCTTATATCAACTGCTATTTCATATTTTGGGTCAATGTGTGCGTCCTTCCATATGTCCATGTGAAACTTGTGCAGATTTAAAGTTCCGCATCGAACAACGTCTTTCATTCCTTTTTCTTTTTCTCAACATACTGTGCCGTTTCGGTACAACTGTGTACCGAAACAAACAGGTGTGTACTGAAATGGTTTGGTTCGGTATGTGTACTGTTACAGGCCTAGTGTATACTATACCTCTGCTGACTTAAAGGAGCTGTCGTGTCTGTGTTTTGTCTGTTATTTATTTTCTTTCATGTTATATTGTATGTGAAAAATTGTTTTGTATGATTATATTGTATGTTATTTGCACTGACTAGTTGTAAATATTATTGTAAGGACCCCAGGAAGAATAGCTGTAGCTATGGTACAGTTAATAGGGATCCTAAAGAAAGAAACAAAGAAATGTTAGTGCTCTTTTTAGAGCTTTAACACCTATCCAGAAACGTCTATTTGAGGGTGCTCTGGTGCCTGGTGGACTGCATCCCACATAGGCCAAGGCCGTATTGCAGTGGCCTGAGATCAATTTGAGCCTCTTTGCTCCATGTCATTCCTTTACTCTGTGTTCCCCCTCATTTCCTCCATTTCTCAACTGAATAAAAAAGGTGAAATGTCCAAAATAAACCCCTGAAAAAGAAACGCATGCTTCAAGAACTTTAACATATAGCGAGCTGTAATTGCTCAAACTCAACCTTCATATTAATCTGGTGAGGAAAATCGTGGACTCCTCTGTCAACGCTTCATTTCAGCTAAAGCTTATTTAGCTCTAAAGACATTCCTTTATCTAATCTTCGATTGCTGAGGCTACCTGAACCATGACTGTACATTTAGCAGCTGTGTGTGAGTGCATTTTCATGAGCTGAGTCAGCCTCTAATGTATGCTACCTTGTGGTTCAGTGTTCGACACAAAGCTAAACCTACCCAGTGTTTCAGAATCGAATCAAGCGCTTTATACCGTAGCAGCGATGCGGTGATGGTTTTGTGGCGGAACATATTCCTCCAGGAAAACCTCTGCATGCATAATTATTGCATGTTTACCACTGATAATCTTTTAAACAGGTGAACACGGCTCACAGCGTCGCATGACTTTACTACCGATCAGACAGATTATCATAGGATGCTAACTGTGCATCTGTGTGTGTGTGTGTGTATGTGTGTGTGTGTGTTTTTGCCAGGGTGTCTGCTCTACTGAGTGTGTGTGTGTAAGCGAGTGTCTGTGTTTACTCCAGCATCCTGCCCACTCTAATTATCAAGCAGAGGGAACCCACAGCAGCTCCCACAGGGTTCCCATCACAGCCAGCCGCCACACCAGGCGTCTCTGTCCAAACACACAGCAGCTGCCAGGGCTGACACATCAACACACACACAAACATGCACGCCAACGCTCACTAAGACACCTCATTAGCATAGCATGCTGCAGATAATTCTCCAGATATAGCATTTATCTGGGTGGCTTGTCACTTAGCAATAGCTCCTCCATGTTCCCACACTAACACTACAATCCACCTCTCATGGTACCACTAAAGGCTGAGTGAACATTAATTCTTTAATCATTTGTACTTTGACTAAATCTATTTTACAAATTGAAGTGATATTTTAGCATCAGCCAGTGGGTATTAACGCACTGACTGATTAGAGGTTAGCAGGATCTATGGGAATGTAATAATCAGAGTGGAAAAATCCCACTGGCTCTTAGGAGACGGATCCACAGTCTAGTACTAATGTCTGGGAGAGCTAACAAAAATATGTCATTCCTGCAGCACTCTAGTGGCCATTTTAAAAGAGTGGAAGTGCTTTGTCAGTGCTTCTTCTGGTTTGCTAGTGATAAATAGCATTGATTTCCTTTCCAATGTGATTCTAAGGAAAAAACAAAAACAAAAACAAAGCTGGTCGATGCTAACACCAATACCTAAATAGCAGTGGCGGCTGCTCGTCTTTCAGAGAGGGGAAGCTCATTGTCGGTTTACATCAAAAAAAAAAAAAAAAAAAGTCAAGTTATTTAAACATAAATTCAGCCCTCCGTTCCTTTTTAAGAAAATGGTCAGTGACCTTATCGTACCAAGTAAACAAGAAAATGTTGAAATTATGTTAAACTGAAGCAAGGAAGTACAATGAGTGGGTTTTGTTTACAGTACAAGAAATTAACGAGTTATTTCATAGTGGCTTCTCTCTCGATTTTGCAAGCAGAATGCACGACGGTATTAAACTGAACTCTGTCAAGTGAAGGAGTAGATCTCAAAACAGCTGTCAATCAAACGGGATTCAGCCTTTCGACTGATCCTCCAATCAGCACATGGAAGCCTGGCGTCCAGCATGGTCGAGCTCCGCCCACAGCTCTATTCACCCCCAGAGACGTCAGGCATCCGGGGGCGGGACAACATCGTGGCATTTATCCAATTATCGTCCAGTTTTGAGGGAATGAAAAAAACTGTTCCACTCAGTCCCACTGAAGTGCATGGACACTGAGCATCTACGGGCAAATGCACTGAGCAGAGATCGTACGAGAAAACAGCGCAACGGGAATGTATGAGAAGTGAACAACATCGAGTCCATTGTTTTGTGATAAAGCTGATTCTGAACGAACTCGTCTGTGAGATGAACGTGTTCCAACACATTTGTAGTCAATGAAATGTCAAAACAACCGTACATGTTTAACCATTTAATTTTCGTAATTTTAGGGGAAGCCGGGCTTCCCTTGCAGTCTATTAGAAATAGCCACTGCTAAATAGTGAATAATCTCACATGGGTGTGCAAGTGTCTTTAAAATATATAATACCAGTTAGAGCAGTCATTCTGTTTTGTCCCCCTTTGTGTTTTTCTCCCTCCCTGCCTGTAGGAGGAGCTCTAACCTGTTCTGTCATTTGGAAGTGACAGCTGAATGGAGGTGATTCTGCGCATCAATCTGTATATTACAGTGGTTCCCAAACTATTTTGGCTCGTGAGTCGTGACTCCATTTCAACATCAGAAATTTCTGGTGACCCCAGACATTCAAAATGGAGACATTTTTCTCTTGGAGATGTCTTAGCAGGACGAAGAAATCTTTCCATTCCCTGTTCGGTGTGGTTTTCTGACTGCAACTGTGTCCGAGCATGTTGAAGCGTAGTAACACATGCGGTCACATGATCGGGTCAATCACGATATGCCCTCTCAGATATTATACCCTCCATTTTATTTGAACATGATTTTTATTAGGAATAGTGTGTGGTGTTTTCATTATAATGAAATATATTTTGAATCATTAAAACATATTTTTTATTAGTATATATATATATATTTTTATCAATTACTAGAAATTTCAGGTGAACCCAAGGTTGAAAAACACTGGTATAACAGATCTTTCACGTTCAGTTCATTTGTAAATGTTTGGGAATACTTTAATCACAAATTTGTCAGACCATGTAGAAGTAGGATTGGGATGTTGTTTTATTTTGTGGGTTTTCTTCTGTTTTAGACAGGGAGATAAGACCATGTCACTCACAGCCTGAAAGCTAAAATACAGTCCTGAAAGGCTCTTAGTTATCCTTTGATGTACAGTGTTCTTGGGTTTCTTGAAAGGCACTTACAAATCAAATGTATTATTATTATCAGTATTAATACTATTATTACTATTATTATTATTATTATTATTATTATTATTATTAGTAGTAGTAGTAGTCGTAGTAGTAGTAGTTGTGCATGTAACTAGAAGTGCAGTTCAAGTTATGTTTCCTTCCTGTGTTTAATCCTTGATCTCAGTTTTCATAGTGATGTGAATTTGACTGTACAGGATACTCTCTGTGATTGGTGCCTGCCCTTAGCTTAAGCCCCGCCTTCTTCCTGGCTGATTGGACAAACCCTTGGCTTAAGCCCCACCTTCTTCCTGGCTGATTGGACCAGTTTCAGCTCCATGGATCAACCTAATTTAGATCCCCCTTGAAAGTGTTTTTTCAGAATCGCTATTGAAATTGTTTGCTGTTAACTTTATTGTTCTGCACTGAGCTGTGATTAGGCCAGATAGTAGTGCCACTGTACTTTTTTTCTCCTTTTGCTTATTTTGCTCCCTCCATTAGCCTCACTAATGTAGAGGGGCTCCTCCTTGCTGTACTTCCATTAGGTTAGCCTTAGTGTAGGCAAGATGGGTCTTCATAGTTTAATCTTGATTATCGTTGAATGGTAGATTAGCAAATTTTGAGCAGCACCTCTTGGCTCTTTTTACTCTCCATTATCCACCTGTTTCTAATGGACTCTCGGAGGCTGCTTGTTTGGTTCATTCAAGTCTGTACTCTACTACCCATTAAAACATAAATCGTGTGTTCTACCCCGAGTCCATCAGGTTTTATGTTCTTCCCTTTTCCACAAGTGAGCTAAAGTCTTAACAGCCTGTAAAAAATAAATAAGTAAATTTAAAAATCTTCTCCACCCTGTTTCATGAAAATGGGTGCAGTTGTTTTCTTTCAACCAACACATTGTAATGATCACATAGTGAAAGTAACAACTCTGTAACATCTAGATTCTCTGGGCAGACAATGTTTATATAGACTTTTCTTGGTAAGTTAAATGGTGGAAATTATTCCCTTGACAGGAACAATTACCACCAAATTACCAACTATAGATCCACAGAAAACCTGACCTGTGGGCGGAGATGTTGCCAGCTAACTTTAATTAGCAACAGCAGCTTCCTATATTCAGGTTCTCTTCTTTTGTAGGTTATTCTCTATCAATTGAAATTCAGACAGAAAAGAAGAGTGATGAGACACCTTTCTTGTTTTGTGGGTTTAGAGACTCCCACTAACAGGAAAACAGGAGTTGATGTGGAGGTGATGTGCTCCAACAACTTGTAAACAGCCCAGAGCCTCTCAGGTCTAATGTTGTGTGAGTCTATAATCCATTAAATTGATGACTTAAGGCCAGAGAATGAGCTTTAATGCTCATCAGTAAAATCCCCAGTGGCCGCTGATAACTGAAGGATGTCTATCGCAACACTTAACTTCACGCCCAAAACTAAAAGCAGCAAGGGATGACCCTGGAGCTGGAACCGATGCAAGAAAAACAACCTGATGTGAGTGAGCGAGTGCTACATGATGATGTGATCTGGTGTATTGATCATTTCTTTTAACATATTAAACCAGAATTAACTGTTCAACTTGCCTCAACCTCACTTTTGGTCTGCACAAACTGGCTAAAAGGTCTCCAGATTAGTATTAAACAGAAAATCACTTATTTTGTTTAGTTTGTTTTTTACTTATTGATGATAGTTCAGGCATCAAATTTCCAGTTTGTAATGTTTAATTCAAGGACACAAGGAACTGATTTAATGGATCAATGATTTGCTCTTCCCCCAAACCACAGAAAACTCACTGCCCCTCATGTGGTAACAAAACTTTAGTCATTTTTGTAGAATATTCTATATTAATATAACTGATCCTCGGACATAGATGTCTATATATTATTATAAAAATTAAAATTTGATAAACTTTAGTGACTGGTAAGTGATTATGATAATATGGTTAATAATAGTCTCTTTTGGTGTTAATGGTGGTTTCCTCTCTTCCTCTATAAGTCGGTGGTGTGGTTTACTTTTAGTGCTACTTACTTTTCCAGCCTTTAGTTGCCTATGTTCCATCAAATTCCAAATACTACTTTTTTTTTTTCTTACAATACCATTTGAAATAGCCTTTTACCAGCATTTTCTCATAAACATTTGATATATTTTCTGTGTTCACCTGTGAATGAATTTGAATGAATTTTTGACATTTGGACATTACTGCAATCTGTGTTTATTTACATTTCACGCAATGTTCCAACTTTTGGAATTGGAGTTACAGGTGGAATGGTCACTAAATTGTCCACAGGTGGGAATATAAGCTATAAGAGTAACTGGGGATTGGCTCCAGCTCCATGCAAACCCTACAGCACAGTTATAGTAAATGAATGACTGAAATACATTTAAATGACATTGAAGTGGTGACCATTGTAGACTCTCTTAAACTACTAGTGAACTATTAGTAACTGCTAAAAGGATGACAGAGGACAATTCAGTAATTAGTAAATTTGTCACAAAATCCTTCATTCTGGTCTTGTAACAATTTTCAGATTTTGCAGTTTAACATATTCTTCTAAAATAGGATTTGGTAAAACAAAACAATACTGTGTGAGATCCCTAAATTAACCACCCACTGGCATATAACAAAATATTAATGATATTCAGCTTCATGAAGTAACAGAGTAATTAAAGACTTGCCAAAATTCACATTATAAAGAATACATTACCTTTAACCCTTTTAAGACTGCCATTATAATGGCCGCCTAGATGTCCTTGTGTTTTGTTTTTTTTTTTGCAATAAAAGTGTCAGAGAATGTCTTTTTTTCCAGTTCTTTGTTTTGTTGCCTTTGTTTTCAGGAAGGATTTCAGTATCTGGCCATTAATTATCATTGTTATAAATAATAAATGCTTAAAACAGTGTGTTTTAGTAAAAAAGAAAAAAAAATGACTTGAGGTTTTTAGCATATTTATTATCAGAAACAACTGTAAATGTCCATAACGAAACTTTCTGAGATTGCAGAAATAAACTTTTAACTATTTCATATCTGTTCAAACATGCTTTTTGGTCTTGAATATTCAGTATCCATATTATGGCTTCATATTTTTTGTTATTTCCAGGCATTTTTTAGCCTGTGTGGAAGTCTCTGAAAACAGTTCCTTTCTACTTGCCCACATTGCTGCTGTAAAGTGTTATATAGTGTCGGAAAGCTCAGGATCTTAGCTTTCTTATGGCATTTGAATTTTGTGGATAGCACAAATGGTTTGGGAGTTACAGTAATTTGAAAACTGTAAAGGGCAGATGCAGCACCGGAGATACTGCCGTTGTTAAAGGGTTAATATATTTGCTTATTTATGTTTACAAGGGAGAACATTAAGGTTGTTACAAGGATCCGGCTACTTCCTACTCCCTCCAGAGTGAGCGTTTTGTTTGTGTGATCTGCGACATTGTAAACTGTCACCTCCCAGATGTTTTCTGTATCTGAATCACCAAAGTTGAGTCAAAGACAAAGAAACAGGAAAAGTAACTGCTACATATTACACAGATAGAGAACCATAACGCACAGCGAGTAGCATTAAGGCATTTCAATCCGTCATGTGGCGCAGATGACATGATACTGAAGCAACATGACAGGGTTTGCAGTGACACAGGGGTCCAAATCGTGGTACGCAGCTCAGCGCTAACTGCTGGTTTCCTCCAGTGTCGCCGTCACATCTACTGTATGTGACAGAGAGAGAAATGATGTGTGTGTTTGCTGCGTTAGGGCTGTATGAAGGCAGGCTGGGCTCTCTGCCTGGCCTGTGGAGCTGGTATGGGTGATGGATGAGAATAATTATGTGGAACATCCACTTGCATAGTGTGTGCAGGGGGTTGGGGTGTGGTTGGTGGGGGGTGGGGTGGGGGGGCAGACTGCTGCTCATGTGATATAATAACAGTAAAGCATGCTGGTTCGTTCCAAGGCCCCAGTCCACTCCATCATCCGCCCAACATCACCGCTGGCCTCTGTCTTCCATCCTTTACTTGTCTACAGGAGCAGGGGTCTTGGCTCTGAATACAACACACTGCAGCAACATCTGCAGCCTTCAGGCTCCAGGAAAGGCAATGAGGTGAACTGGGAGATGGAGAGGAACCACTGGCCAAAGTATACTGGGTGAAAAAGACCTGCAACTGGCAGGTAACGCTGACCACTGATGAGTGAAATGAAATCATAATTATTATCAAGCAGCAAAAGGAACAGGATGCAATAGAGGATCTGGAAGTGCATCAGAATTAGGGGTGAAACGATTTCTCGAGTAATTCGAGTACCTCGATTACAAAAAATGATCAAGGAATATTCTCTGCCTTGAGGAATGGCTTATTTAATTGTAAAGCTCAAAGCTAGGCATTTCGCACGGACTATTTAATGTGTCACAACACGCTTACGTTACTCACGCCAAGGAAGACGACAGAGGACGCAGAAGTGTTCGAATGAAGCAGCGGGAAAATAGAGGAGGCGAGTGAATACAGCAGTGATGACATAAGACACAAAAAACACAATAAAAAAGACAGAAAATGTTGTGAGTGTGGAAGCATTTCAGATTGAACAGCAAGGTGAACGCTGTGTCATGTATCCGTTGTAACACTGCCCTTCTATTCCACAACAGCACATCCCCAATGTAGCATCTTCTCATAAGACACCCAGAATGGAGCGGAGGACCCCAGATAAAATAAAATTAACATAGCGCAAATCCATGAGATTAACATTAATGTACCTTACTAACGTAACGTTAGCCCTGCAGAGGGTTAGGTTTCTGTTGTTATGCTACTGTCGAATGTGTGGCTAGTTTATAACAATTGTGACAAGCATAGATTTAGGCAGCGAGCCGCATGCACCCCCTGATTTGCAACCACGGTTAACTTCCCAAAAGCACAGCCAAAATAGTGCACGGGTTGCTGAAAGCTTTCTCTTACCTTGTCACGGCCAAATTTGGGCAAAATCCAACTACTTTTTGCTAAAATGAAGCGAATCATCCATTAACTGGACGTGTGTTGGGGGGGGGGGTTATAGGTTATGAGACAGACAGATAAGGTGGGGGGGCCATTGCCTTGATTCTCCTGAATATAACAGAAATGTGTAAAACTGTTCATGCATGGACTCCCTCCAAGTACCTGTTCAAATGTTCTTGCCTCCTATATGCCACAACGCATTCCTGTTATGTCTAAATTGAAAATTCTCAAACTTGTAGCTGCCAAAGTTCAGTTGCACATCAAAAAGGCAATGTTTATGTCTTTTTTAAAATGTATTAATGCATTACATGTTTGATACTTACAAGAAATACTAAGCTGAAAGTAATTAAATTTTATTATTATTTTTTTTTGTAATGGCAATTGCCTCTCTGGAAATGTTTCTAGTCAAGAAAATATTTTGTTGCGTATGCACAATATGAATGTAACAAATAAAACTGTTAATTATATTAAAAAAAAAAAAAAAAAAAGGAAACCAATTGGTCCTTCATTATTAAGTGAAATTTATTTCCTCTTGTGTATTTATAATTGCTCTTTAACCAAGTAAAAATAAGTTTTATCCGCTTACTCGATTAATCGAAGGAATTTTCTGTAGAATATTCAAATACTAAAATATTCGATAGCTGCAGCCCTAATCAGAATAACTATACAACCTGTATGGCAGTTAAGTTATTGGAAACAACATCAAGTAATGCTGTTCTGTCCTGTATATTCAGTACTTGTTCTATTTATTACTGCTGCCTCCTCAGCCAATTATATTGAAATTTCATTTTTGATGTAAATCTGAAATGACAAATAAAGTCTGTCTTCTAACTACAACTACATTAGAGTTGTCTGTTAGAAAACAATGTTGAAATAAACAGGAAAAAAGTCTACCTCAGTGGACAGAAAACAATCAATCAAGCTGTCAAAACCCTCTTCATAAAATCACTAACGTCTTATATTGATCTTGTCCTGACTAAAAGACTACAAATTATTAAAATGAATAAAGATGAATTAATATTTTTGAAAAAAAAGAAAGAAAAAGAAACACTTGGAAGTGTGTTTATGATATGCATTTGAGAACTTTAACAATTCAATAATTAATCACAGTATCAAGTAATTTATTTGACTGTACTGTAGTCAGTGTCCAGTTACTTTTAAGCCTCTTTCAAATGGTTAAATGGTTGTAATTCCTAAATGGTTAATGAAATACTTTAGTTAAAATTCCTTGAATTAAAGCTGAACGTCCACACTTCAATCACATGTTGATTGTTTCATCTCACATCCACTGTAGTGTTTAGAGGCAAAATTACAGCATTTGTTTCACTGACAGTAATCTGTATGAACCTGACTGAACATGAAAAACCATCACATTCATTTGAAGAGAAACATTAAACATAAATCATACAACTTTTGCTGCTGTCCTGATCGTCTAGTGTGTCTGTCAGTTCGGGCCTAACGTGTCTAAATATGTGTCTTTTATCCTTATTTCATCTGTTCCTCCTTTGTTCCTTTGTTTCTTTCAGACTAAAATCTGCATTTTCAATATTCATTTTGAAGTAAAACCTAATGTTTACCATTCACTTTACTTCTTCATTCATGTATATGTTACATTTAACCATCTTTATAACAGTTTAATGACTCCCTTTTGTGCAGAGTTGAAATAAATCTCCATTTTAAGGTGATGTATCTGACTATTCAGACTGAGGTCAAATTAAAAAAAAAAAAAAAATATATATATATATATATACTGAATCTGTACCTAATTCAGAAGCACATTTGGAAGTGGCCCAGATTAAGTGTGAACAGATAAGATTCCATGTGGTTTATGTTATTCATGCTGTAATGAGATTTGAGTCACATATAAATGAAAAGGTCAGATTTGGCTCACTTTTCACTGCAGTATGAATGAATCAAATGGTAAACTACTTTAAATACAGCTAACGTGGCCTTGATATATTAGGTGATAAAGCAGCACAAAAACCCAAACTAAGTCCAAAGGTTCAAAAGATTCTCTGTCCTTGAACTCATCACACACATCCTTGTCTGTCCATTCAGCTCCTCTCAGGTTCTTGCCCACTTCCACATCACACAGTGGGTGGAGGAAGACTCAGAATAGTAAACTTACTCTTCAGAACTGCAGCAGAGACACTGGCAAAGGATTCAAAAGACGATCTGCCACGAGTCAAATAAATGAATGAAACAGCAACACGAGCGGATAAGTGTAGTCTTCTGGCAGTGTTCAGGGCTATTAGCTTCACTATCAATGCGGTTGTATTTACAGAGACACATTCACAGTCAACACATGGGAGGCATCCAGATACTATCACCAAACTGCATTAAAACATCTACTCAACCAGACTGAGGAGTATGCAAACACATGCAGGTCTCTGGAGAAGGGATACACTCTCAATTTTTGCCTTTTTTTTTAAGTAGTCCAGAAAAAACACCCTGTTTTAGAAACAGTGACATGTCAGACTACTCTATTTATTTTACCCAAAAATCCATCAGTAGTATTTGCTAACTATTATAAAATTATCATGACTTGATCAGGAGCAGTTTGTAGGTATTACTAGTCACACAAGCAGCTGCATGAATATAAATGTATTCAACATGAGGGAAATATAGGATAATGTTAGCCTTTCATAAGATTAGCCTTTCATAACGTCAGCCTTTCATAACATTGCCTTTCATAACGTTAGCCTTTCATAACACCCTTTCATAGCATTAGCCTTTCATAACATTAGCCTTTCATAACGTTAGCCTTTCATAACATTAGACTTTCATAATGTTAGCCTACTCACACAGTTTAACTATTGGCGACATTTCTTCTCCTCTAAATGTGCAGTCATATGACCAGTAGTTTAAAACAGTGACTCATTTGGAAACTACCTTGAAGTGACCTCAGAATTATGTATTCCATGAAAGTAGGTTCTCTTGATATGTGTCACTCACTTGAAATAAGTTCATTCTACCTTTCTTGTTTGCATTTCCAATAATCGCACATCTTTCAATGAGACGTGCAGTGACCTGTCAATCAACTGGGGTGGAACTGGCACCTGAGGTGTCCAATCAGGTTCAAGAGGTTAGCAATATTTTCCTCGGAATGACCCGTCCTACTCTGTCTCTGATTGGCTCATCAGTTCTCATGCCTAAAGTTAATCAATCTAATCAGTGAAGGCAGTGAGTACTGGCCAATTAGAGGCAGAGTAGGGCGGGTCATGGCCTCACCATCCTAGGAGAAATAAATGACCGATTTGGCTCAGATACGACTGAATAGTGCACATCAGAGGGATTTAGAAGTGGGTGTATGCAGTGCAGACTGAAAAATAAGCAGGTATATGCTGTATACCCTGGACTAGACCACTGGGTTTACTGTGTAACATGCAGAGGACAGCAGTGCATGGGACGACACCTCTGTTTGACTGTCACCTCCGTCCCCTCAAGGGATAAAGACAACACTGTTCACTTCAGTATCCTCCACCCTCAGCCTACTGAATTAGACCCACAGTGACCCACATGTGGGAGAAATGGGATTTACAGGTTGTCTTTTTTTCAAAATTCGCATTTTTCCTCTATTTATGCTTCTTTATTTTCAGTCAGAATGTCGTTTTTCCACTGAGGAAAGTGGGCCTGGACATGGTGTGAAGGCGGGAGATGCTAATGTTTATTGACAGTGCATAAGGCTGGTTGGAAAGCCTGACGCTCAGCAGCAGATTCGGTCCAGCTGCTGCTAATGAAGTCAAGAGGCAGAGCTAATTAAAAAGAATTAGCTGCACATGTTTACTGTGTAGCAGCTATTGATAACATGAACATTTATCACAGCTCAATGCTACTTTATTTCAAACCTGGAAATTAAACAGATTTTCATTATCTTCACATTCCTTATGGTCACGCAGAAGACTTTTAGAGACAGTGTCCTTATTTAACTACAAAAGACAGCTTTGCAGTAAGAAGCCTTTATCGTTGTGGGTTTAATTCTATGGAAAAAAGAAGAAAAAAACTTTGATAAACTCATTTTTGCCACTGATTTACCGTTTTAACTATTTCTGCAAAAGTGTAAACTGTTAAAGACAAACAAAACAGAAATAGTTTGCAGATTTATATGACAGCAGTTAAAGGCAACTGTTAGCATTAGTTTTTTTTTTTTAACTCACTGACCCTTTGTTCTGTTCTAATAAAAAATCTTTATTAAATACATTTAGTTCGATAATAACACAATACCATATGGGAGCTGACTAAGTGCTTTACGGACACTTTCACTGATAATTTATAAGCATGACGTTATTACAGATAAGAGTAGCTCAATACTGCCTTTTAATAAATTGTAAATCTCAGTATGTATAGTACTGTGCAAAAGTGTTAGACCACCATGAGGTCTGCTGAACATACATACAGTCACAGAAAAAAATTATTAGATCAACAAAAGTCATCAAAAACAATGGTTATGCAATCAAGTACTAACTCCTGTGTGTATCATGTGACTAAAACAGACAGAAAACAAAACATGGAATGCCTAAAATAACTGTTTTTGTCAGTACAATGCCATAGCTATTGATGTAAGAACTGAAATGATTTTGGTTATTATCAAGAAAACATGGAAAACAGATAGATATCAGCTCTGAAATTAAACTCTTATGAGCTATTTTTGTCGTTATCATTATATTTGTCCAAATAAATGTACCTTTAGTTGTACCAGGCATTAAAATGAACAAGAAATTGGAGAAAACAAGGGGTGATCTAAGATTTTTTTCTGCGACTGTATGTATTTCTCAGGCTCTGTATCACAATGTAAGCAGAATGTACACTAAATATGTTTTTAAAAACACTGGAAAAACACTCAAAAACCCAGTTTCTACAGACCAACATGTCATGTATTTAGTATGACCTCCCTTTATATGTAACATCTCTTGATTTCTTTTATTCAGACAATAGGAGATTTAACAAACTAATCTTCTAGTGTTTTACACCAGGTTTCATTCAACACATATGTTGAGCCGCATTATGTAATAAATTCCCATTATGTAATAAAAGTTCAAAATGTAATAAGAATGTCACGTCATCTTGTAATAAAGCCGCATTATGTAATAAACTGACACATTTTGTAATAAACTACCTCAATGCATTATGTAGTAAATTTTTTCTCATTATGCGGTAAGTTATTACAATTTGAGAAATTTATTACAAAATGCACTTGAAACATTTTTATTTTCAGGAAAATGTAATGTGCTAAATTAATCTTTAAACTGTGTGGTTACAGTTCTGATTACATTACCTGTAGCTCCTGTGACTAATTTCTTCTAAATTGCTCTGAAATTATATTAATTTGGATTGTTATTACATAATGAACCATGTTATTACATTTTTTTTTTTTTTATAAAAATGCGTCAAGTGCATTTTTTAATAAATTTCTCAAACTGTAATAACTTACTACATAATGTGAAAACTTACTATATAATACATTGAGGTAGTTTATTACAAAATGCATCAGCTTATTACATAATGCGGCTTTATTACAAGATGACGTGACATTCTTATTACATTTTGAACTTTTATTACATAATGGGAATTTATTACATAATATGGCTCAACAATATATCAATCATTTTCATTTCATTTATTTCATTCATGGTTGTGCATTTCATCAGCAGACATTCAACAATCATCAGGTGAACAAACATTTACACGCCCATGCTCAAAAAGGAGCAAGATGAAGAAGATCTTATATTTCCTGCCCCCTTCTAAACAGTAATAGCCTTAATGGTTAGCTATACACAACCAGCTATAAAGTCATACTGTATAGTCAGACAAACTAAACAAAATACATCCAAAGATGATACAAATTAATACAAAACCAAGTGCAAAACTACATGTCCAGGAAGTACAAAACAAACAAAACATAGGTAAATATCTACCTGACGAAATGATGCAAAACAATTACGATATCAGACCAAAACAAGTAAACAAATATGTCACAAGATGCAAAAACCATTTCGAAGCAAAATGTAAAAAATATAACTGTTCATTGTTCTGACTTTATACACTTTTTTCAGTTGGAATATGTTTTTACAGTCCTTCAGCTCATTATAAAGAGAAGTCCAGAGAACACCAACCGCTGATATACACACATTTGATAATGTTTGAGTGACTATTTCAGAGTCGGTCAAACAATACAGCGTTTGTGTTTAATACTGACATTTGCATCTAGAAGCCATGTAGTTTTATTTGTGTACATATCTTTTCTTGTGCTATTTTGTTACTTAATATATAAATATGTATGCTCACTTCAACCCTGTAAAAACAACAAGGTGACCTTTTGCACAGTACTGTATATATTTATCATTTAAATGTGGATCTGAATATGGATATCATGCACTGACAGTGTCATCTATGTATCAACTAAGCAATATTGCAAACCTAATCCTTCACATTTTCGTACACTGAACTTAATTTAGTTTCGTTCTACAGTCGTTTGAGTATTTGTGTGCATTTATTATACAGTAGAATATAAATAGCTGACAGAAAATGAGCGGGGTGAGATAGGTGATGACATTTGCTAAAGACCGCAGGGCCCTAAACCTGCGCTCTTGTGTTCGGTTACGGTTGATTAATGTTTGCAAACTTGCCACTGAAGGAACATCATCTGACACATAAAAGTCAAATACTGCAGCTTTGGAATAGACCTGTGAGGATGTCTGATCTGAGACTCATTAAACGATATTTAATCAACACATTTCTCATGGTCGTCCCTCAGTGAGTGAGTTGAAATTCTTATTTTACTTCAATGATTTGATTTATTTGTAGAATGTGTGTGATATAAAATATTTCCATATAATAAAATGGTCTGTTCGTATGTGTCGCAAATAAAAAGGAGAAAAAAAAACAGTTACAGTGCAGAATCATATGTGTAGTTTAACAAAAGACAGATTCCTCAGTTTAATAGTTGCACTCACAGAAGGGGTAGGAGAAACTGAAAGTGAGGTTTGCATTTTATTTTCTTATTTATGACAATGTACTGGGTAAACATGCACTAAAATGTCATGATGATGTCTTTTTGGTAAGATGATTATGAAACACTTGAGTTATGCTTTGTTTAAGAGTGCAGTGTCAAGGAAAGTGTTGCAATAAACTGTAATGTAATGTGACCAATTTTATGGTGTTTTTTAAACCCATGGGTTGGGCACTTGACACTAATAAAAATCAGTCAGTGAAGAAAAATTTTGAAATAAGACATAAATTAGCTTGTGCATGTATGTATGTTTAATAAATAAGCTGAAATAGTCCAGAGTGCAGATGTTTTAGAGCAGGGGTGTCAAACTCATTTTCTTTCAGGGTCCACATTCAGCCTAATTTAATCTCAAGTGGGCCGGACCAGTAAAATAATAGCATGATAGCCAATAAATATTGACAACTCCAAAGTGTTTTAGTGCAAAAAATAACGTTCAATTATGCCAATATTTACATTTACAAACTATCCAAACAAAAAGGATGTGAATAACCTGAAAAAAACAGAATTTGTTGAGAAATATAAGTACAATTTTATCAATATTATGCCTCGACTTATTATTTATACATATGCACAAAACATTTGGTAACAGGCAGAAAATTGTTAAATTTGCACTTATATTTCTTAACAAATTCTGTCTTTTTCAGGTTATTTACATCCTTTTTGTTTGTATAGTTTGTAAATGTAAACATTTTCATAATTGAACGTTATTTTTTGCACTAAAACAATTTGGAGTTGTCATTATCTATAGGTTATTATGATATTATTTTTGAGTTTGATGCCCTAACTTGCACTTTGCAAATTCATCCCACGGGCCGGACTGGAACCTTTGGCGGGCCGGTTTTGGCCCCCGGGCCGCATGTTTGACACCTGCGTTTTAGAGTGTCATGCTGCAGAGTAATGATAAATTCATATGATTTTTTTTTAGGCTAAAGGGAGCAGATCTGTTATCGCTTAGTGCTTTTAATAAACCTCTCTGCTTTGTCTTTTATAACAGTGATGAACTCATGAACTACTGTATTTCACTCGGTGGTAATCTCCTGAGTGTGCACCTCCCTGTCCTGTCCTAATGCATCCTGTCCTTGGAGAGCAGAGCTGTTGAAAGCTGCAGGTTCAGTTCTGGGATGAAAGCTGCAGGTCTGTTCTCACAGGCAAATTATTACACACCATTATTACAGCAGGTTAACTTTGCACCAGGATGTGTTTTTACAGAGTATACCAGGGACCTTATACAGCAGTATCTGAATATTACCAAGAAATATCTCATCCCCGCTATTTATGGATCACCATCAGTAATAATACAGACTTTAGATGACTTTTTTTCCCTTTTTTTTGCACAAATGCTCTCAAGTTGTTTTACTTTATGTGGGCCTAATATCTGAATATAGAGGTCTTTCTTCTTCACAGTGCAACACACTTTTGTTTAAAGCTAGTGCAAGTGAAAACACAACAGACTTCCAAAACACACAATCCTTTTGCACCTTTCTCCTTTCAGTCCAAGTCAAAACATGAACAACTAGAAAAGCAACCGGAGAGCGCAGACCTCCACCAAGGTAGATTTGTCCCCCCCTCCAATCACCACCAAAATGTATTCATTTGTTCCTTGTGCCAGTATGAAAATTTCCTGAAAATCCATCCATAACTTTTTGAGTTATCTTGCTAACAGACAAACAAACAAACAGACAAATTAGAAAAGCACTCGGAGAGCACAGACTTCCGCCAGGGCAGGTAAGTATCACCCCAACCCCACCCCGATCACCACCAGAATGTAATCATTTGTTCCTTGGGCCAGTATCAACTTTTCCTGAAAATTTCATCAAAATCCATCCATAACTTTTTGAGTTTTCTTGCTAACAGACAGACAAACAAACAAACAAAAAAACAGACAAACCCCGATGAAAAAAATAACCTCCTTGGTGAAGGTAATAAATATAGCTGAACCTAATGTTGTTTCTCACAACTGTAGGAAAGAAAAAAACCCTTTTCACAAGTACACTCATGTCTTACTTAATCTGATATGTACAAAAGCAAAACAAAAAGCTACAAATGAATGTCACATTTACTCAAAATCTGGACATGATAAATCTGGAGACACAACAGAGAGAAAAAAGAATATATATATATATATATATATATATATAGGCATTATAGGTATATAGGTATCTCACATTAAAGGTGGGGTCTGAGATGTTTTTCTGGAGCATTTTTCACTATATTCCTTAAAATCCCCTTCACACCCCGATTACAACTAATTAATTAAATGCTCTAACACAAAAATTTAAAAAATCAGTCACCTGTGGAACACACAGGACTGAAAAAAACACCATCCAATCATTTTGAGCGCCCACTCGAGAAGACTGAACGGTGTTATGTCTGTCAAACTCAGCTGCCATTTGTCCCTACCCCCTTACCCCTTCTGCGCGTACCCCTCTTCGAGCATGAATTGCGCATTCTCAGAGGCTGGAAGCGCTTGTACAGGAAGCAAAGCCAGAGCTTGGCTATATTAGTTATATTAGGATAGAAAGTTCACCGGCAAACTGTTTTGTCACTAACATAAACCACTAGGAAATGTAACGCTAGTCAGAGAGGGATGAACTGGGGCTGTTCTGGAAGAGCGGGGGTGTTGGAGGAGACTGAATGAGGTATGCATGGATACGCCAGCCGGAGCCTCAGCCGGGGCCGCAGTCGGCGTCGGAGCCCGAGGCGGGGCCGTACGGGACCTTAGCCGGCGACGGAGCCTCAGCCCGTGTAGGAGATGGAGCTGTGGCCGGTGCCGGGCCAGACCGTAGACAGCATCGGAGCCCAAGCCGGGGACAGAGCAGAGCCTTAGCCGGCGAATTGTTGCTGTGCAGCGCTTGTGAACCCTCAGGAACAAGCATTGCACGTGCCACTACTCTGGAGGCGTGGCTTCGGAGGGACGTCTGAAGAAAGGGGTTTGGACTTTTGAATAGAGGGTATGCACGTGATGTCACTGCTAGCGGAAGTCACCGCAGTTATTTCCACTGAGTGGCAGAAAGAGGGAGATGAGTAGCGGCTTTGGCTTGAATACTGCGAAAACTTTAGAACAATCTAAAAAATGGGGAAGAGCTGTTGTGCCATTGATCGCACAAATAGGTTTAAAAAGCACTCGGAGTTATCGTTTTAGCGGCGACCTAAAGCCAAAGACAGAAGAAGCAGATGGATCGCTGCAATTCGTAGAAATAACTGGAATCCAGGCAACGAAACCTGGATTTGTGGTTGCCATTTCGTGTCAGGTAACGTTAATTTATGCTGTATTCTTGCGTAAAATCATACCTTAAATTACATTTCATTTTGGCTAAGGTTACGTCTTCGTAAAGCTCTTAATGTTAGCATCTGTCATTTAGTTCTGGATTTCAGAACTGAAACGTTTTTGTCTTCAGTTATGTGATTCTGAACCTTGTGCTCTACATAATTTGTAAACTAGCTTAAACTGAGGCTAACCTAGTTTTCCAAATAAGGGGGTACTCTAGCACAAAGCTGTTGTAGCTGTGTTGTATCAAGTATTTGATGTTAACTCTACTTAAATCTCCACAGTACCAGTAGATCATCCACTCACTTGGGTCAATACTAAGGGTTCAACTCCAGTAAATCAGTAGTGAACTGTTAGCACTACTGCTGGGCCTTTACCTTGGCAATCACCGCCAAGAAAATACATCTGCACTGACAGAAAACCTCAAAAACAATAGTATGTTGAACTGAAAGCACTCACCAGCTGTAATCCTCTAATTAACGATGACGAGGATGTGAACAGCTCTTTGTCTTTTGTATGCTTTCAGTCTTTGCATTGGGGATTTTCCCGGCGTTGAAATCAGGTTCATATAAATGTCAGGATACGTGATTTCCGGCCACATATCAATGTTCGTAGACCTCTTGTTGTTTGGTAGTTGTATGGATCGATGTCGAGTCTAATTGTCTTTAATTTCATGTTATATTCCACATTTTTCCCGGTCTCGCTGTAGTTACTGCTATGCTCCACCATGTTGAGCCAGTTTGTTTTTGCCACTCAGAGGGGCGTGGCCCAGGGGGGAAGTGACGTATCTGCATTCCCTCTATTGAGTATTTTCAAAATGTAGCTAGCTCGAACCATTTTTCTAAGATCTCACACCCCACCTTTAACTCTGCAATACTGTACATCTAATTTTATTTATTATTGCTTAATATTTTAACTATACTTGCTATATATTTTAAAGATAATAATGATTTAGTTCCAGATATAATTGAGTATTTTTCTTGTTCGTCTCAAGTTGCTTCATCTGTTTCATTGCTCTGTACCAACAGTTTTAAAGCCTTGAACTTAGCATCTAGATTTTTTTCTAACACTAACACGTACAGTTTCGACAGTTGCAGCCTAAAAAAAAAACATGTAAAAATGGCATCTGTTTCAGGACATGAATATTTATCTTTAGTCCTTTGATTTGGACTAAGAAGACATAACATGATTTTCAGATGATGTTTTCTCCTCATCATAACTCCTGCAGCTTTAAATGCCACCATGTAACTTAGGCTACTTCATAAATGTTAACTCATACAGCGATCTTTCATACTTTTAATTTCTACAGTGTGTAATGTGTAAACACTGTAATAATGAGCAGGTCAGCTGATGGACCATGTACAATAAAAATGTATTACAGTAATAAACAGCCTGTTTGGATCAAACAGCCTGAGACAGGTTCATTCTTTAGTATTGTCAAATAATTGCTTATTATAATCAATAGATCTGCTTACAATGCTCATTGTTGGTCTTTTTGTACCTCAGGCTGGCACTGCTTGCCCTTTGATCATCTTCTTATAATGAAAAATGACAGAAAGTGAATGCACACCTGTGACAAATGCAGCCGTCGGTGAGTGGATTGATAACGCATGGTCGCATGACACCCCTGTGCTGTGGGGAAGAGGCGGGGGAGTTGGCAACGAGCCTGAGAGAAGACAGTTTTAGAATTTCAATGGGGTTTTTTTGTGTTAAAGAAACTGTACAGGGAGGAAGCTGGAGGCAACAATCAGCCTAATGCTGCATTCATGTCATATCGTTTGATCCGTAACTACAAGGAGCTGCATCCACTGTAATACACTCTTGATCCAAATTTTAAGAGCAGTTGAAAAATTGCATGAATTTACATTTTGTACTGTTGGATCTTAAGAAGGTTCTAAGTCGAGTTTCAAAATGCAAAAAGAAGAAATCAGAGTGAGACTAAAAAAAATTGGAGTAAGCAATTTCTTGAAAACAATTACACTGAAATAGGCTATTCATCAGCTGATCAAAAGTTTAAGACTACAGCCTTTAAAAGACACAATCTGTGCAAAAATGTGGATTCAGTGTCATTTTCTGTCTCTCTTTGAACGTGGTCGGATTGTTGAGCTGCATAAGCAAAGCCTCTGGCAACGCACCGTCACTGGTGAGGTTGGACGCAGTAAGACAGTCATTTTGAATTTCAGTTGATGATCGGCCTGTTTCAGTTTAATTGTTGTTTTCAATAAATTACTTACTAAATTTTTTTTTGTCTCACTCCCATTTCTGATTTTTGCATTTTGAAACTTTACTTAGGCCCTTTTTGATATCCAACAGTGCAAAATGTGAATTCTTACAATTTTTCAACTGGTCTTGAAATTATGATCTTAAGTGTATATGAGAAATATATGGAGTTTTATCACAGTTGTGATAACATATGTAGTGTTCCAAGATACTGTAACTATTGACAGTATATAAAGGGTGGGGAAGCAAAATTTACACTATCTTGAGGCAGGGATTGAAAGACAGTGTATGACCAATTAATTTATTGAAAGTCATGAGAATTTATTTGCCACAAGAAAATTTACATCATAGAAAATGTTTTTATTCTATGTGTCCTTCTTTCTCAATAACTGCCTTCACACGCTTCCTGAAACTTGCGCAAGTGTTCCTCAAATATTGGGGTGACAACTTTTCCCATTCTTCTTTAATAGTATCTTCCAGACTTTCTCAAAATAGTTTTGCTCATAGTCATTCTCTTCTTTACATTATAAACAGTCTTTATGGACACTCCAACTATTTTTGAAATCTCCTTTGGTGTGACGAGTGCATTCAGCAAATCACACACTCTTTGACGTTTGCTTTCCTGATTACTCATGTGGGCAAAAGTTTCTGAAAAGGTATGGATAATAGTGTTAGGTATGATTATGACATCAATATATGTTTGGTTTCAAAACAATTGACGTAGTGCCTCCTGAGAAATAAACAACTAAATGTTCATTGTAAATTTTGCTTCCCCACCCTGTATGTCTTAATTTACACCAGAGCTGCAGCTATCGATTATTGTTTGTAATTGATTAATCTATTGATAATTTTCTTCCCTTCAGTTCAATTAAACAATTATTTGAATGGGCAAAAAACAATGTAAAAATGTGAAAAATACACGTCTGGAAAAAAAAAAAAAAAAAAAAAAAAAACACAAAAAGAGTAAAAGTAAATACGAACAATATGTGCACCAAAGTCTTCAACAAGTTTAAATACAACTCACTAATAACTTAAGATGTATCTAACATACAAAATTAATATTTTAAATGTTTGTGTGAAAGTTTAAAAGTTTAAAGGAGTGAGTGGTGGTTACAATGAAGAAAAGTCAGCATGTTGACATTTTCGTTTGTGTTGTTTGTGTTGATCCTGGTGTCATGTGCGTCACAATAAGCATCCGTGTGAAACAAAACAGCGGAACCAGTGTTTAGCAGCAGTGATATTAATCCATAAAGACCCAGTGTCACATCTGTGGTAGTTTGCAAATTATTTTTTCTCTATATTTACGCTTTGTTAAGTGATTTATCACCATTTATTGGAATATTATCCTCTTTATTTTGTGTTTCTTCAGTAAAATTCTGGTATTTTTCTATATTTAATTCATTAATCATGTAGGTGTATTATTGCAATTTTTTGTCACTTTAGCCACTTTAACAAACTTGTTTATATTTTTATTTTTGATTTCTTTATTTTTCTATTGTATTGACGCATATTGTTTTGTGCTGCTGTACACACTTGAATGTCCTCAATCATGTAGATGTTCATAAAAGCTCAGTGTAAAAGTTATTTTATCAGAAATAGAGAAAACTGAAGAAAAAGTGACTTTTTCAGTAAAAATATATTAATAACTGAACAGAAACCGAGTGTCTCCATCCACTGTCATTGATCCAACTCCACTGGTGAGTCAGTGTTGTAGAAGATGATGATGTTCACTACGGAGCCTCTAAACGTCCAAATGGGTCATATCTGATAACCATGAAAAGATGACAAACTGTATTTTACACCAATTATTTACATGTATTGATAAGATTAATGGATCAACAGGTATTAAGATGGTTTTGGTCAGTGGTGGATGTTTGGGTCTGTATGGGTTAAGAAACAAAGATTTGATTCAGGAAAATTGTAATCAAATTTTTTAAATAGATCCAAGTCAATTAATTAATTAACCCTTTCATGGATACTGGTCACTACAGTTGGACAGTTCTTCTCCAGCTCTTCTCTTATATATTCATAGGTTTTATTGTTTTAGTTCCATATCAGCCAACACAGTGGACGCTTACGCATCATCCCATAATACGTTGTAATTCATACCATTATTGTAACTTTGCAGATCAGGTTGATAAACCTGATCTGCAGTAACATGTGTTAAATCAATTGCTAATTGTTATTAGACTGTAATCAACAGTTTTCTTAATCAAAAAGTTTTTTTTTTTTTTTTTGCATATTGTCTGTATGAAGTTAGTAATAACTAGTATTAGACTATGTTAAAATGTGAGAAAACATCAGATTATCCGCACGAAAAATGTTTTTATTTCATAGTTTTCATGGTTTATCACTTTCTGATGATGGATTTTAAATACATGTTTTTTTGCTTCAAAAATTGGTGTCCAGCTGTGTGGATATTTTTGTAACTCCATGAAAAATAGGTTCATAAAAAAATTTCAGTCGCATTGTTTTTTTGTTTTTTTTGTTTTTTTTCACGCCTAAAAAGGAATAAAAACACTCAGGAAAAAAAACTCAACTAAAGTTCTCATAATTCATGCATGAAAGGATTAATAGTTTCAGCTCTAATTTACATGTACCAACAACTTACGGTCATAAACTGCATTATTATTATTATCAGATATGATATATACAGGGTGGGGAAGCAAAATGTACAATATTTTGAGGCAGGGGTTGAAAGACAGTGTATGACCAATTAGTTTATTGAAAGTCATGAGAATTTATTTGCCACAAGAAAATTGACATAATAGAAAATGTTTTTATTCTATGTGTCCTCCTTCTTTCTCAATAACTGCCTTCACACGCTTCCTGAAACTTGTGCAAGTGTTCCTCAAATATTCGGGTGACAACTTCTCCCATTCTTCTTTAATAGTATCTTCCAGACTTTCTCGTAATAGTTT
This sequence comes from Sphaeramia orbicularis, assembly GCF_902148855.1. Classification (NCBI taxonomy): domain Eukaryota; kingdom Metazoa; phylum Chordata; class Actinopteri; order Kurtiformes; family Apogonidae; genus Sphaeramia; species Sphaeramia orbicularis. Next base: position 29,731,894 of record NC_043960.1, on the reverse strand, counting down.
TGCTCATAGTCATTCTCTTCTTTACATTATAAACAGTCTTTATGGACACTCCAACTATTTTTGAAATCTCCTTTGGTGTGACGAGTGCATTCAGCAAATCACACACTCTTTGACGTTTGCTCTCCTGATTACTCATATGGGCAAAAGTTTCTGAAAAGGTATGGATAATAGTGTTAGGTATGATTATGACATCAATATATGTTTGGTTTCAAAACAATTGACGTAGTGCCTGCTGAGAAAAAACAACTAAATGTTCATTGTAAATTTTGCTTCCCCACCCTGTAGATGACTGACCATTAACATGATCACTATATTTCTTCCGTAATACAATAATGATTTAATGCCAATAAACTCTAGCTGTTACGTAACTTTTGTTTTGAATGGGAGTCAGTTGGAGCCAGTCTGTCAGCTGTCAGTGCATTGGCTTCAGTTTCAAGATGTGGTTGTTGCCCCTTGGCTGGGACTGAAGGTTTTATTTTTTTTTAGGTCACTCCATCTTCACTGGGCTTCTCATTGTCGTTTCTTCATATGCCAATAGTAATGAAGACAGCTGAGCCAGTTCACATTCAACCTGTCTTGTTACGCAGACAGTGCCAACAGCCCTGTCTCTTTAATTGTGACTGGACCATCACTGTTTCACCGATAACCCTGAAATCTGAATTTCAGGCAGATAAACTGTGTCATCGCTGCTGGTGTGAGGACAGGTGTGTACATATGTCAACTGGGTTCATAAGAGACTGCTTCTTATTCGCAGGTTTTACACATTCAATCAGGTTTCAGGTGTTAAAAAAAAAAAAAAAAACTATACTGAGGATTCCTTTTACTGACCTGTGTGTCCATACACTTCTGTAGCTCAGGTCGTGAGAGCCCCAGAGTGAGAGGTTCCAGAAGGAATTTGAGAGCAGCTCTGTCTTAAGTTTCATAATATATTGTCAGTGTGTGAACATAAAGCCCTGGCGTATTATGCTCAGCATTTATGTAATCTCATCTGTAATTTAATAGCCTGTACTTAGACAAGGAAAACAAAAGCATAAGGCGGGGGAGAGCTTAAAAACACTGCATTGGATTCCGACATATTCATCTGTCGCATTCACTGCTGTCTGCTGCCTGTCTGAAAGGTATTCCACACATAGAGGGGGATCAGCGTACCAGTGCTAACTACAGGGAAACACTAGTCACTTTTCCATTTACAGATATTTACTCAATGTCGAAAAAACAGAAGTGCGCAATCTCGGTTTTTCCATTAAATCACAAATGCGGTGATTTGTTTATTTATTATCGTGAGATGACACGAGAACTCATTCCAGAAACATGGCAACGAATGTAAATATGGTATTGATTTACAGATATATTCATTATTATTATATATTACCCCTCTATCTCGTACTAAATTAAAAAATAATCGGGTTTCCGTCCGTCAACATCCAATTTTTAACCCTTTCATGCATAGTGGTCACTACAGTGGACAGCTGTTCAAAGGTGTTCTCTTATATATTTATGGATTTTATTGTTTTATTTCGATATCAGCCAACACAGTGGACGCTTATGCATAATCCCCAACACTGCAATTCATACCATTACTGTAACTTTGCTGTTTTAGATAAACCTGATCTGCAGTGACATGCTTGAGTATAAAAAAAAAATCACTATAAATACTGTAATTAACTGTTTTGTTTTAAATACAAGGTTTTTGAGGGTTTTTTTTTTTTTGTTTTTTTTTTTGTATATTAACTCTATTATCTTTTTTTTAAAAAAAAAAAAAAAGGACTTCATAGTTTTCTCACAGTATATCAGTAAATACAGGTTTCTTTGCCTCTAAAATTAAACACATGGTGTCCAGCTGAGTGGACATTTTTGTAACTCCATGAAAAAAAGGTTAATAAAAAAAATCAATCACTTTTTTTTTTTCATGCCTAAACAGGAATAAATACATTCAGGAAAAAAAAAATCTTGATAAAGGTTCTCATAATTCATGCATGAAAGGGTTAATTTACCTCACTTGTGAAAAAAGGTCTTTCCGTTGCAGTTTTGCGTGATATACCATTTGTGCTATGCCCCAAAAAACACTTCTTGCCAGCACAAAAACTTTTAATCGAAAAATGAGACTTTTGGCGAAATTATCATTTTTCTATTAGGTACATTTTTATGTGCAAGTTATATTTGCGCAATTTGAGGGTCAATGGAAAAGCGACTAGTGAAATCTAATCAAAACCAAACAAGTCTGATATATTACCTGAGTCAAACATGGAGGAGAGGTTTTACAAAAACATCAGATCGAGCTTAAAACTTCTGAGGCCACGGCTTAGAGTCAGAAATGAACTCATTGACATGTTTATTCAGTGTGTAAACAGACACTCAATCACACATTCATTCTATGTGCTCACCCACAACATGGGTTTGGAGACCTGGAACATGGCACTAATATCAAATTCAGGCAGAACATGATGCACCTACAAATACCATAAAGGCTCATATGTATGTAGTATTGATATTTCACAATCAATGACAAGTGAAAGTCACATAACAGACACATGCCCATGGCTACCAAACAAACAAACAATTAATTTAGGCGACATCTCCACAGACCGAATCACTCACATTTGTATTATGGTATCAACATGTTTCCTCCTCCAAACCAGCTCTTATTATTTTCACATTCTACATCAGCTCATAATTTATAATAGTTTAGCTGTATCATATTAAAACAACACATAACTGCAGCTTTCTGTTTGGTTTGTGTTGTCAGTAGCTGCTCTAAAGAAACATTTTCATTGTCCAAACAACATCAGAACAGTCACAGTTTAGTCTGAACCGTGGATCCACAGGGAAAACAACAGCAATGCTTCTATTTTTTTATCACTGTCACCTTCCTTGACTCTGAAGGGGTATTGTTTTTGCTTCAGTTTTTTTTTGTTTGTTAACACTCCAGCAGCAAAACTATTGGTTAAATTCATACCAAATTGAGGTTATAGATTGCCAGTGACCCAGAATAAATCTGATTACATTTTGGAAACAGTAGGTCAAAGTTCAAATTTTTTATGAATTTTTAAATCTTTTTTTCCCATTTACTTATAATGGGCAAAATTTCAGATGTCTGTAGCAGTGAAACTATTGGTTGAATTCATACCAAAATGGGTTTATGCATTGCCAGTGACCCAGAATAGATGTTACATTTTGGGAAAAGTAGGTCAAAGTTCACATTTTTTATAAATTTTTAAAATATTTTTCTTCAACCATTTACTTATAATGAGCAAAATTTCAAATGTCTATAAAAAACATCAATTTTGTTTCAATTTACTTCAAATTTGGCACATACATTAGAGGCAATTGATATGCTGACATCAGCACACGCATAGACATGATGACATCAGCTGGATCGATGCCAAAATAAGCTACAATATGTGCAAAGGGTGGGGTTTGTTGTGCCTGACACCACTTGTTCTGTTCTCATTCTCAACTCATTGTCATCACTATGGGAGACCAACAGAGTGACTCACTACTCCCTCCAGTGGTCACATATATTCACAGTGACACATCCACCCGTGGATGTGAATAAATTTGATTCATATCTCGGATATGTTGACTGATATTTTTGACATAATAACAAAACTCTTTATTGTTTATTCTAAATACAGTCGCGGAAAAAAAATATTAGACCACCCTTGTTTTCTTCAATTTCTTGTTCATTTTAATGCCTGGTACAACTAAAGGTACATTTGTTTGGACAAATATAATGATGACAACAAAAATAACTCATAAGAGTTGAATTTTAGAGCTAATTTCTAGCCGTTTTCCATGGTTTCTTGATAATAACCAAAATCACCTCAGTTCTTACATCAATAGCTATGGCATTGTACTGACAAAAACAGTGCTTTTAGGCATTCCATGTTTTGTTTTCTGTCTGTTTTAGTCACATGATACACACAGGAGTTAGTACTTGATTGCATAACCATTGTTTTTGATGATTTTTGATGGTCTATTAAGTTTTCCCACAACTGTACAGATGAACACTGTTACTCATGTAGCTGGAATCAAATATTTTTTATCTCTTCTCGTGAAATGATTATATGTGTGATTTATTCTTGATAGATAAAGTGCACCTGGGACTCAGTATGTGGTCATTGGACCTGGTCAAAGGTGAATAATGATGTGTAGAATTAGGAATGAAAAGAGGAATATGTCTGAAAACAAAATTACTCCAATTTCATGTACAACAGTATAATACCTGTAGCTCCTTTAAAAGATTCACTTATTTCGAAGCCTAAAAACATTATTCGTGTTCCTAAATGAACACTGATAAAAGCTCTGGATGCTCCAATCACTCCTTTTGTTCATCCTGACATTAATGTCTGTCTGATCCTCTTCAGTCAAGTCAAGTGGTTAACTTCCAAAACCACAGGTTGTTTAACACAAAGGCCTTCCACAGCAGTCAGAAACACTCTGAACAAACCAAAAACTATTCTGTACTAAAAGCTTTTTACTGTCTTTGTTCAACATTACATTATTTATTACATCTACCATGTCGTCGTCCTGGTTTTTCAGGCGGTAGCGGTAACCTAATTGCCATGGTAACCAGATACATCATGCAATGCTCCTCACCACCTGAGGAACATGCTGTAGGGTGCTGCTGTTCAGCGACTCTAATCCCATCACAACAAACACAGCAGGTTTTAGTTTAAACAGATGAAGCAGTACGACACAAATAACATGGCTTTTTTTCACTTCACCAGTAGGAAACATCAGCGCTGGAGCAAAACTGAGCATCGTTCAGGAAAGTCGGGCACAAGTTGCATTACACTGCCATGCAGATTCAAGAGATACATAACAGCAGTATCTTCATTTGTGAAGCCGCCTGTTTGAAGGGTTTGTTTAGATAATTATTAGAGGTTGACCGATATGGGGTTTTCTAAGGCCGATGCCGATTTTTAAAAATTTGGTCAGCCAATGGACGATACCTATAGCTGATTTTTGAGGCCGATATTTAAAGCTATACCTACCGATGTGGCATTTCTCTCAGCACTTAGCAGAAGTTTGAACATGAACAACCCGCCTCCCTCCAAAGCCCCGCCCACTTCCCTCTGCCTGAGCTCTGAGGCTCCTCCTCCTCTCTCCTCCTCTAATCTGATGCGCGATGAAAACGGAGGAGGAAGCAGAGGCGGAGGTCTGGTCCGTTTTGGTGTGTCCGCGGACCCCTCCCTCAGTAATCAGATGCATCATCCACCTGCCGCGGGCCTGCGGCTCCTGTTCCATCAGTAGACCTGGTCTGTGCAGTACTGGGTCAGTGTCTTCACTGCAGTGCCCAGGGGACGGGCGCGCGCACTGTGAACGCGCGGCCTCCGCAAATTTTCCATGGACATTTGAAGTTTCATAGTCCATACAATTATCATCCTACATCATCTTACATGTGTGACACCATGTACATGTACCTGTATGAGTCCCACCGCATAAAACCTGAGCTTTATGCAGACCTGTTCAGTCCAGTACAGCTGACTTCTGGACTTTTATCTCCATCCTTCAGACTCCCGTTTCTTCCCCTCAGTTGTCGTTTCTGTTCATAAATCCGTTTTTTCCCTTCCACATGTGCATGTCAGTTCTATCCAAGCAGCGACAGTGAAGCGTCAGGTTCAGAGGTACATATATCGGATGTGAGACGGCGATAATGGATCGGATGCTGGACGGCCGTAATGGATGATTGACAGGAGGCTCATTCAGGTTCGGCCAATTATTTTATTCGGACCGACTAAAATGATTGGTCAGACTTTTATCAGAAATATATGAGAATTAAACATTTTTGAGTTTCAATACCTGGTGGATTTCTTTTACATTTTAGTTTGACACACACTTATTAGGAGCATTTTAAGATGACAAAAGAAAAGTGTAAAAATGCCACAACATACGGTATAGCTTTAAGGCGTTTTGTTTTTTTTGTTTTTTTTAAATCACATAGACCGTAAAATACAATTGAAACACTCAGATAATTAAGATTTTATGCAGCAATATAAATGAAATTATTAATACACTTACACATTGTACTCTTTTAACATTTATTGAAGTTCAAGTGCTGCCCACACAGGCGCCTGATCAAATATCTTATAACATTTTTACTACTAATCAAATATCAGCTTAAAAAAAATAAAAATAAAAAAATAAGTATGCCGATAGCAGATATTGAAAAAAATCCATATATCAGCCCGATATATCAATCAGCCGATATATTGGTCTACCTCTAATAATTATCATTATTATTACCTCTGCCAGGTGGTATTGCGATCACTTTGCTTTGTGTGCGTGCATGCATGTTTGTTTGTTTGTTTTTTAGCAAGATAACTCAAAAAGTTATGGATGGATTTTCATGAAATTTTCAGGAAATGTTGATAATGGCACAAGGAAGAAATTATTAAATTTTAGTGGTGATCGGGGGAGGGGGGGGGATCTGTCTTGGCGGAGGTCTGCGCTCTCCGAGTGTTTTTCTTGTTGATATTATATTCATCTCTGAAACCTTTAGTCCTTGAGTTGTGTATGTGTTAGCGCTTGTATGAAGTATTTTTCACTATCAATAATTTTTTTCATTATTTTGTTAGTTTTTGTGTTAGTTCTTGTTAATCTGTGATGCACAATAACATGTATTTATTTACATTTAACTTATTAACTGAAATATTTAACTTTTTAACTGACCGACTGTTGAAATGTATTATACCTTGTGTGTTTTATATGTATGTATGATTTTTTTTTTTAATTATATTTTATAGAGGTGCACCCAAATTTCATTGCATTAAAATACAATGACAATAAAATCTCTTATCTTATCTTATCTTATCTTATCTTATCTTATCTTATCTTATCTTATCTTATCTTCATTATCACTTAGATATGAACTTTTGTGCAGTTATTCTTCATTGTTATTTATTTTTGTTTTAGTATTTGTGTTAACTGGCAGAAGAATTAATATTGAATAAAGACAATGACAAAACCTTCAAATTCTTATTCCCATTCATTCATTTTCATCTATAGTGAATATTTTCATCGGCCTACATAATAAAACATTCCCAGTCTCACATTTGGCTCTTGGCGTCTGTGTTATTTTTGTGCGTTCTTTTATGTTTGCGATGTGTCACAGTTTGCTGTTTCTTTGCACAGTTCGATCTCGCTGTAAACATTTGTTCACATACGGCTGCGGTGCGTGAAAGCATGCATGTGAGTCACAGTGAAAGTGGCAGCTATGGCACTAGGTCACGTCCTGCTCCGGAAACAGGTGTGTACAGCCCGCACATGACGCAAACACATTCAGGGCTCCTGAGTCGGGGTCAGGTCAGGGGCCCTAACCCTAACCGGCCTCCCTCTGTTTTGCAGCACGGTGGGGGCCACAGGTCACTTCCACGGCTCTGTACTGTCATTGTAATCCTGCTACAGTGGCTGCCACCTCCACACAGCCTGGGAAATAAGCGACCTTTCCCAGAGTTCTACTCCAGCGCAGAGTAATTCCAACTCAGACATTTTTCCTTTTCCATTTTACACCACTTTAACTTCATTTCACCATTTCAGATGTGCTGGTTGGCTCCAAATCTTGACTTGATGACTGATTCCCCTTTAATGGTCAACTGCTCTGTTAGCAAAAAGAGTTTTTTTATGCATGACTGCTGAGCTACAACCACTGGGGGTGTTAAGTCTAATGTTGTTAGTGCGCAGTACAGGGATGTGGGAAGAGCAGGCTCCTCTCGTCATACTTTTTCACTCTTTCTCTTCTGTGATTTCACCATGTGACATAGTTCTCTTGGGAAAACAGCAGCAAAATCCAAGTGTGAAAGCTAATATTTTGGATTTGTGTTATGACAACAGTAGCCAGGATATGCTCCGCCACCCCTGTGATGCTCTCAAAGACTAAGCAGCTCAGAAAATGAATGAGTGAAGGTTAAAACAACTGAATTTCCTCAACAACTCCTTTTTTTTTTTTTCTTTTTTAAGTCAACTGAGGCATAGAAGATGTTCCTCTTGCAGACTGGTTTTGGTTCATATATGATGTAAAACACAAACAGATAACATACATATGTATGACTTTTCAACACTACAAAGCATGTTGTATTATTTCTATTGAGTTAAATTAAGTTTACTAAGTGTTATATATTGATTTAGTGTAACTTTTTAATGTATCTATTTAAAAGTGTATTTTTCTATTGAAATTTTAAACTTTTCTATTGAAATTTTAACCTTTTCTATTTAAATTCTGTATCTTTTTTTTTTTATATTATTATTAATTCTGTGCTGCAGGGGGAGCACCCACAACTTCATTTTGCTAAATCAGTGTTTCTTAGCCTTTTTGGAACCAAGCCCCCCTAACAGCATCATAAGCCTATTGCCCCCCGCCCCCATCCCTGGAAAAATGGGGGGCGGAAGGGGGGGTCGGCTACGTAGTTCTAAAAGTAACGCGACAGGCCTGTATGTGGCAGATGTGGTGGGTTACATAGCTCTGTCGATAAAGCCCCCCCTCACCTCATCGCTGACCACCTGCTGCCCCTCGAAAACAAGATTGCGAAAAGGGGGTGGGGGCAAAACTTCACTTTCATCACTGCTACTTTTTCACATTGCACTCCTACTTTTGACCTTATTAAGGCTAATTATATTCATTTGTCTTCTGTTAATGTAATTATACTTTTCTTTTGTTCAGACAAGGTATAGTTTTTAGATGATACCTGTTTGGATGACGCTTCTGAGGAAGACTGGAGTCACAGTCGAAACTGTCAAACAAGTAACATCTAAAAATTATACCTTGTCTGAACAAAAGAAAAAAGAAAAGTAATTTTGACATTATGATGATGATGATGATGATAATGATGATTATTATTATTATTATTATTAGTTTTATTATTTTTATTTATTTATTTATTTATTTATTTATTTATTTATTGTTTTAATCTTTTTTTGTCTCACATATGTCCAGCACAGAATATGGGTCAGAAATCTACATGGTCAAAATACATTTTACTTCCCCTTGACAATTTGTATTAGTGATTATCAAATACCATCTAGCAGACAAGTAAAGACTACAGTTAAAGTGCTGCACAAGCTGTTTTTTGAGCTATAAACAGAATCCTGCGACTTCATTGTAATGAAATGTATCAATCTTGGCGATAATACACACAAAAGTTACAAAATATGTAAAAATCTGCCTTTTCTGGGTGAAAACAGCTCAACTTACTTCTCCTTGTTTGACAACTGTTCTGAAACATCTTAAAAAATGTATTCTGTATTTTCAGTAATATTCTAGTACAACTCAATGTCATGAAACTACAGTGGTACCGTCTGTAATCAGATGTTTTCAGTCCATGTATCCTTCAGTCAGAGTCTGCCAAACCTCATTCATTTTTCAATGGATCAAACTGAAGCCATTATCTGGAAAAACTGGACTCACAGGAAGGCAGCAATTTTCTCTTGTAAAACCACTGTTTTGATCAGTTTGGTTTTTTATTTGCATTATAGATAATATTAAAATGTCACAGTGACACAACACAGGACACACAGACGCTGTTGCTGTCTGTGAGCTTTGGCAGGTTTAAGAACACTTCGGCATTTTAGTTTCCTGTGGTAAAAGACTGTACGAAGGAGAGAAAAACTGGGGAAAATATAGCGTATATGCAAATGGAATTAGTTTGTCCAGTCTTTCTCTGTATTAAAACTCAGTGTAACCCTTTCGCAGCCTCATGTAAGTGTCTATTGATTCTCTGTTATACGGATGACCTTGAACTACTCCTGTCTCACATTTATATTTACACATCCAGTCTATGATCACCTCTGTTAGTGTCTTCCAGACTTCTGACTCTGTTTTCAGAATCATATGATGGGGTGGAGCTAACTCAGAACTCTAAACAGCAGGGATGGGTATGATTACACTGGGTTACAAAAAAATGTATTTGCAAGTTGTCTAGGTTTTTTCAACTGAATTAGGACCATTTTGCACCGCTAAATCCAAAAATGACATCTGTTTTTCTCAATCAGGTCAGGTTTTTTTGCTAATTTGATTTTGAAAAATTTGATCTTCTCAAAAATTGATTAAATTTTTGTGACTTTATCAGTTCATTTTTTATATAGTTCTCACCCAAAATAGGCTTTAAGAGAAAAAAAATCATTTGATCACTTGATTCCAGTTAGGTACAATGGTGTTTTCACCGCAGATGTAACAGAATACGTCAGGCTTATTTTTGCAACATCTTCTAGTCAAAGCCATTTCATTCACCTGTAATATTAAAAAAAACATTAATCATAAATTGGCAAAAGTAAAATCTTCAGAACTTGTTTATTGCAAGAAATATGGAAGAATTTTGTATCATACGATGTGAAAAAGCTGATAAATGTAAGCAAAAATATTAAAAAGCCAATATGTAGCATAGTTCAGAATGTTGACCTGATTGAGCAAAATGAATGTGATTTTTGGATTCAGCACACCAAAATTATCCTCAATCAGCTCAAAAAACTTTGTTGTTGACCAGTGTTATTGATCAGTAGTTTCACATTATTATTATTATTATTATTATTATTATTATTATTATTATTATTTTAGGTTATTGTTGTTAGTCCAGGCTTCTGATAAAATACTACTACTACTACTACTACTACTACTAATAATAATAAAAATAATCTATTTTATTTACAGGCGCCTTTCTTGGCACTCAAAGACACCGTACAGTAAACAGGAGAGTATAAAACAAGCACTAAAACAGAGTTAAAAGCCTAATCAGACATAGCTTTCTACACCTTTCTATATAATTAACAATTTTTATTACAACTGCAACAGCATTGTTTTCACAAATCTCTATTATAGACTCTTGTAATGATGAAACAAACATCATAAACAAATATCTACAGCAAAAGAAAATGTCTTACAGTCCTCATTCTTGACAACATCATCTGAATGCAGGACGGTTTCTTTCAATAGTATGTTTACAGTCTGGTATTTTACCTCCGGCTCCCAAATCTGTAAATCCACCGCCGCTCTGAGCTATGAGAGAGCTGTGAGATGATGTTCTGACCATTTCAGACTGAATTTACTCACATATCTATAGCTGGTATTTCATTACGTATGTGTGGGCTTCAGGCTGCTAGCATACATAACATGCATGGTTCATACATGGAACAGATGAACCTGAAGCGAAGCTAAGCAGACCCTAATGAAAATTCCTTAAATGTCGGAATAAATTGCTTGTTTTTCCACCCAAACACATATCAGACTTACTGCACTTGTGGCAACGACTTTAGTGAAGTGTAACTCTTACCCAAATTACATGTTTGAAGCAACAGCATCGACTACAAAATGAACGTTTGAAGTACAAGTATGAATAAATTACTTACTATATTGTGGCTTCAAGGGCAAAGTAATTTTGAACATTAATAAATATTTTTGTAAGCAGCGATTTGTTCCACTTCTCATGGTTACCCTGTCTCATGGTGTAACAGTCCCTGCAGGTCAAACACTTAGCTTCATTAAACTTGCTGCATGTGTGGCAGCCGCGCTGTTATCATCCATCTTTCATTAATATGTCATGTATCACTGCTAATCCTGCTCAGTGCTCTCCTGCAGTCAGCTCTCAGTTCGCTGAGTGTCAGCCTGTTCGCTGGCCTGTGGGGGCTTAAACGGAAATGGCCAAAAGGGATGGATGACTTCCATGCAGGAGACAGTGAGCGCTAGAGCACGGAGGGACTATAAGGAGACTAATTAGCCGTATCAGGTCATCCTGGGTTCAGCCCCCCATGAGGCAATATTTGGAAGTATTGTCAAGAAAAAATGTTTAACCTCTACCTGCTCCAGAGGCATAACAAGACCTAGCTTACCCTACATTCCACACAGGGAGTTTCCACAGGACTATTCCCAGCTTCTTACAAATATTAAGTTGCAGACAAATGTGCGCAATGAAAGAGATTAATTTCATTCTAATTGACGGCACAAACCTGTTAAGTAGGTTTGATAAATGACAACAAGCCGAGGTACGTAAGCAGACTGAAATTATGTGCATGCCTGTGTTTCTTCCATAGACTGTACAGCAGGGGTGGGCAAGTAAGTTTCCTATGGGGCCACATGAGAAACTTTGACAGTTGTTAAGGGCCGGATCAACAGACTTGCAGCTCTCCTTAATATACAGGGGTTGGACAAAATAATGGAAACACCTTAAAAAATCAACAAAATATAATTTAATATGGTGTAGGTCCACCTTTTGCGGCAATTACAGCCTCAATTCTTCGAGGTATTGATTCATACAACTTGTGAATTGTTTCCAAAGGAATTTTAAGCCATTCTTCAGTTAGAATACCCTCCCACTCTTTTAGAGACGATGGCGGTGGAAATCGACGTCTTACTTGAATCTCTAAAACTGACCATAAATGCTCAATAATGTTGAGGTCTGAGGACTGTGCCGGCCATACGAGATGCTCAACTTCATTAGAATGTTCCTCATGTCATTCTTTAACAGTTCTAGCTGTATGGATTGGGGCATTATCATCTTGAGGTGAAGGTGTTTCCATTATTTTGTCCAACCCCTGTATATCTCTATATACAGGGTGGGGAAGCAAAATTTACAATGAACATTTAGTTGTTTTTTCTCAGCAGGTACTACGTCAATTGTTTTGAAACCAAACATATATTGATGTCATAATCATACCTAACACTATTATCCATACCTTTTCAGAAACTTTTGCCCATATGAGTAATCAGGAAAGCAAACGTCAAAGAGTGTGTGATTTGCTGAATGCACTCGTCACACCAAAGGAGATTTCAAAAACAGTTGGAGTGTCCATAAAGACTGTTTATAATGGAAAGTAGAGAATGACTATGAGCAAAACTATTACGAGAAAGTCTGGAAGTGGAGAAAGCAACAAAAAATGTACCAAAGCTTTTATTAAAGCTCTCAAATCCAAAATCCTAAAAGGATCCAACCAAATCCATGAGAAAAATGGCAATTGAACTTGAGGTAGACAACAAGACCGTTAGAAATGCAGTAAAATATGATTTGAAGATTTAAATTCTCATGACTTTCAATAAACTAATTGGTCATACACTGTCTTTCAATCCCTGCCTCAAAATATTGTAAATTTTGCTTCCCCACCCTGTATATATACTTTACTATAATACAAAAACAGTAAGTGCAACTATACAATAATAAAATGAAAATGTGGAGCACAGAATACAACTATTTAATGAATATTCGCAAAAAGACTTTCGAAAATGTGCAAAACCAGCTCCACATTAACTTTACATGAAAAACTATGAATGCATCCAGCTTTGTCTGTTTGCATATCACAGTTCCTTTTCTTTTTCTTTACCTCTGACTTCAGTAAAGAAATACTTTCAAGTCCACGTCTTGTCAAAAACTCTGCATTCGGAATCAGTCGTATTTTTTTTTGGCGTTAGCTGACATCTTCATGCGCTGAAACTGACCAACAAACCAATCAGTGCATAAGCCTTATGCAAGTACAGAAAGTATGTGTGAAAAAAAAACGTAAATTAGCAGATCCTTCAAAATAAAAGCAGTGGCATTGTATTGGTTACGTCTATTATGATGATATATATTTGCATTGACTTTTAATTTGCCAGTGACCTCATGTGGGCCAGTTAGGATCAGCTGTCGTGCCGCATGTGGTCCCCGGGCCTTACAATGCCCAGGTCTGCTGTACAGCATATAAATAGTGGACGAACCCTCCACATTTGGCACCCACTGGTCTGTGAACTGCAATTTAGAAGCCTCAATATGCACGACATGGCTGGAGCTATGATGAAAAGCAACAGAACACCAACCACATTAACTATGAGTTTAAGATAGATAGATAGATAGATAGATAGATAGATAGATAGATAGATAGATAGATAGATAGATAGATAGATAGATAGATAGATAGATTTACTTTATTAATACCCAAGGGGAAATTAAAAATACAAAATATGGTCACCGCTCCACAAAAACAGTCAAACTACATCAACGATAAATAAATAAATAAATAAAAATGCAGAGTATAAGTAGCTAAGAATAAGTTAGATTAAAAAAAGTAGAATTAAAAGATAAAATGTGTATTCTACCTAATGCATAACCTCCCCCCCCCCCTTAAAGTTAAGGGTTATTATATCAAAAACAGAGAAAACTGAAGAAAAAGCGACTTTTTCAGTGAAATATATCATTAACTGAACATAAACCTAGTGTATCCATCCACTGTCATTGATCCAACTCCATGGATTTTACTAGTGAATCAATGTTGTAGAAGATGACAGTGTTTCCACGGTAACTACGGAACCTCTGAATGACCATGAAAAGATGATAAACTGTATTTTACACCAATTATTTACATGGATTGATAGGTTTAGTGGTTAAGAAGTTATTAATCATTTTAGATCAGTAGATGGTTTTGGTTTGCCAGGGACTGTTTGGGTCTTTATGGGTTAATAATAAATGCCAGCAAGTAACTTTAATAACTGGATAAATGTAAACACATACAGCTGTGTTTGATAACAGTAATGTTAAAATCCTGTACAAACACTAATCACTGCAACCTGGGCTAATTAGCAGGCTAGCTGGCAGACCATTAAGTTCCATACATATTAATGCTAACATCAGCTTTTATTAAGTGAAGAAGAGTTCTGAATGTCCAAGTCAATAAATAAGCTAACACTAGCAAAATACAAAGAGCAAAGAACACACTGACAGCACTCACCTGTCAATCACACCAGCCACTCCATGAGTTACGCATAACTTTTAACAGGTGAGTCATATAAATTCATCTCCTCGACAGTGGTTACGGAGGCCGAAATTAACAATAGAGACCAAAATGTTCATTTCTACTGCAAAGTTGCATTTTATCATGAGGGTCAAACGGTACAGAGTTGTTTTTGAAGCCAGCCCTCTAGTGGACATTCAGCTAACTGCAGATTTTGGCACTTCTACCCTTGATTCACCTGTTGGCCCTAGTTGCCACGTGGATTCTACAAGCATGTGCTGTTATCCGTGATAGTTGGAAAAGTTTGTTTTGTTGCCAGGAAATGCATATTGTAATACTTTAACTAAAAATAGCTCTGATAGCATATCTTATTTACACTTTTTGTCATACCACATCTGTAAAGGTCACTGGAAATGGTCAAATTAAAAGCACACGCACTGTTGCTGTTGTTTACAATGCTCTCATCGCCAACATGACAATACATCTGGACATCGTCCTTCTCATCTCAGGAGACCGTCCTGCCTGAACAACAATCCACTTCCATCCTGTTTGTCGACCGGAGACAACAGGACACTGGATTATTTGTTACATTATTAATGTGTTTTTGTCTATTTATGTAGCTGTAACATAAGTAATTTCCCTTCCTTAGGGATCGATTCATCACTTCTACATCTAAATATATCCCACATTGATACACAATTGGAGCCAGTGCTGGGTTGAGCCATAGCCCTGTGTGCTCAGAATTTCTTCTACTAACTAAAGTGTTGCACCTGCGGAAATAGTTCCAAAGTAGGCATACACTAAGTTACACAAATCTTACACTCACAGATGCCTTTTGTAAGCTCAAAGTCTTCCATAAAATACCAGTTTGTGTTAACTTACAGAACCAGGAGTCAAGTGTACTGGCCATTTCAGCCCCCCCCCCCCCCCCCCCCCCCCCTTGGAAATGTATCATGGTTTTTATCATTCATACTGGTGAACTAATTCATTTAACATACAACACTGAGGTTATATTTTGCAACTTTCTAATAGTTGCTGAACACAATGAAAAGTTTGCTAGTGTAGATTAGCATTGAGTGTGTGTTGATGTTTGGCTACTGGTTTATTTAATGGGTGAGAAAAAGTACCAGTGGAAAAAAATATATTAAAAAGTTTATTTGGTGCATCTTTGATCCAATAATACTTGGATTTAGCCCTGCAAAGTTCTGTCAGTGCTCTGTCATTTTATTTTTATTTATTCAGCAAGGAAAAATGATCCCATTGAGGTTAAGAGCCTCTTTTCAAAGGTAGTCCTGGCCAAGAGGCAGCATGAAATACAACATGCAGTTACAACATACAATAATTTACCGTCAAGTCAAGCTATGAAAAAAGTGCAAGTCATCGAGTTAGTCTATTGCAACAACACATCATCAGTAGGATAAAACCTACCTGTCTCATGATGGTCTAAACCAGTGTTTTTCAACCTTGGGGTTGGGACCCCAAGTGGGGTCGCCTGGAATTCAAATGGGGTCACCTGAAATTTCTAGTAATTGATTTAACCCTTTCATGCACACTGGTCATTACAGTGGACAGCTGTTCAAAAGTATTCTCTTGTGTATTCATGGATTTTGTTGTTTTAGTTCCATATCAGCCAACACAGTGGACGCTTATGCATCATCCCATACACTGTAATTCATACCATTACTGTAACTTTGCTGCTCTAGGTAAACCTGATCTGCAGTAAGATGTTTGAGAGTAAAAAAACTGCTAATTGTTATTAGACTGTAATTAACAGGGTTTTTTTTGCATATTATCTCCATGCAGGTATGTTAAAATGTGAGAAAATATCAGATTAGCAGCATTAAAAATGTTTTTATTTCATAGTTTTCACACAGTATATCAGTAAATACATGTTTCTTTGGTTCTAAAACTAAATGCATGGAGTCCAGCTGAGTGGACATTTTTGTAACTCCATAAGAATAGGCTGACAAAAAAATCAATAGAATTATTATTTTTATGCCTAAAGAGGGATAAAAACACTCAGGAAAAAAAATCGTGATTAAGGTTCTCATAATTCATGCATGAAAGGGTTAAAAAAAAAAACCAAAAAAACAACAACTTACTAATAAAATATATGGTGAGTTGACAGAGACAATCACAATCCATAAAAGACATGACAAACTGTGAAGCTGAAACTGAAGCACTGTGGTACTGTTTATCTGTCAAATGTTCATTGTGGTTGGTTTCAGATGCTGCAGCTCTTTCATAATTCATAGTTTGAGTTATTGTTTGTTCAGTATTAACTGTCAGCCTTGTAAATACAAGCTGGACTGACTGTACATATTCTGACCAAGTTAAGACATTATATAGACTAAATGTCATCTAAAATTAACATTTATTTGCAACATAGTATAGCAAACTATAACATGATCCAAAACAAATTAATTTTTGTATAAAAAAAAAAAAAAAAGACTCTGTTTTGGATGTATGGGGTCGCCAGAAATTTGTGATGTTAAAATGGGGTCACGAGCCAAAAAAGGTTGGGAACCACTGGTCTAAACCCAGCTCACCAGCCCTTACCTGTGTGCACAGTATGTGCTATAGGAGTGAGCTGTACTTCACAACAGTAACATACACTCATGCATGAGGGATTCAGCTCCAGTGAGAGATAATATTGCAGATAACTTCACAATTGCTGCCCCAGATTACTTTATCAAGTGTGTAAACAGAGCTGTGTGACAGCATGTGCCTAATTTGCTGAGTCATCCACCTGTTATCTGTTATCCAACCCATAAATGACAAAATATGACAAGTTAATTGGGTTTGCTCCTTACTTGAGTCCAGATATTTCAGAAAGTGTGTTCTCTCTAAGTAGACAGCCATTTCCCCGAGGAAAGTGATTTACAGAATAACTACAGCTCATGGCTTTATTTGACCACCCTGAGGACCCTAGAGGAGCCTCCAGTGCAGCTGTTAATTCCTGCAGCAGCCTTAAACAAAGGAGCTGTGGATGTTACAGGACCAGTCAGGGCTATTAAATACACAAATCACCATGCTCATGTCCACTTCAGGATATCAGTGCACAACATAACACTAGAGTTACTGTTTTCCAACAACTTAAAAAGGTGCCGTACAATAGTTTGTACTGAGGTCATACTTTAACCCATTAAGGCCCAAACATTCACCGTTGACCAAAAGCATCTACTAATCTAAACTGTTGATCCTCTAATCCTATCAATACATATAAATAATCGGTGTAAAATACAGTTTGTCATCTTTTCATGGTCAATCCCAGGTTTCAAAGTAAGAGATTAAGGTGCTCAATTTTGTGTTGAAATGTGTTTGTGGTGGGAGTTATCAAAATGGTTAACATTAGCTAACTCAGTTTGTAAGTTAACCCATAAAGACCCAAATATCCACTGGTGACCAAAACCATTTACTAATTAAACTGTTTAATACATGTTGATCCATTAATTCTATCAATACATGTAAATAATTGGTGTGAAATATAGCTTGTCACCTTGCTATGGTCATCAGATATGACCCATTTGGACGTTCAGAGGCTCCGTAGTGAACGCGGAAACACCATCATCTTCTACAACATTGATTCACCAGTAAAACCCATGAAACTGAATCAGTGACAGTGGATGAAGACACCGGGTTTATGTTCAGTTAATGATATATTTCAGACAAAAAGTGACCTCTTCTTTAGTTTTCTCTGTTTTGATAAAATAACCTTTGAATTTACTCTGAGGTTTTACAAAAATCTACATGATCAGTCAATTAAACATAGGAAAAATGTAAAATTCAAAGGATAATATTATAATAAATGGTGATAAATCACTTAGAAAATATTAAATTGAGAAGCAAAAATCATTTGGGAATGTCCACAAATGTCACATTGGGTCCTTATGGGTTAAAACAGAAAAAATAAAAGTCTAATGAATCAAATCTGTACGAGCATTCAGATAATAAGATCCCAGCTATTACACTGGCGACCTCTAATAACCAAAAGAACCAAAGGCTAAAACAATGAAATTAAAATATAAAATGTAATGAACTGCCATTTTTCTTCAGCTATTCAATATCTCCCTTGTCATTTTTGTAGTTTGCAGCTAAAATCATATTAAATCTACTTTCTTTATTCTTAGATGATTGTAAAATGTTAGGACAAACCAGTTTCTGTTTCAGTGGTACAAAAACATGAGTGTTTATTATATTTCTATGGAATTTTGAACATGTTTGAACCTGCTTACAGTTGTGTTTACTTCTCCGTTATGTGTGTCAATAACTGTCTTCTTGTGTCCTGTGGAGGTCAACAAATGAGTGTTATAAAAGGTCTCACCACCTCATTTTTTAACCTGATTGCACTTATGCTAACAACAGAGGAAAAATACCTGATACTCTCATGTCTTTTTCTTAAAGGTAAACAAATCAACAGTATTGGCTTCATGGGGATGACTTTCCGAGGCAGACTGATCGGAATTTGATGATTTAGCATCTGTGACAGCAGGACAGTGACTGTGATGAGTCCAAATAAACAACACTGTGCATCTTTGCATTAATGAATGAACAGCTCACCCAGTAGGACTCAGAGATGTGTTTTTAATAGTTCCTGGACGACACTACACAACAGGGGAAGAAGCTAAATCAGATGTTGGATATCCATACTTGTTCTAACATTAAATGATGGTTTTAGAAGAGTTATTTCACAATTAAACAAAAAACGAAAACAAAACACAAACATCCGCTAATGAAATACTCCCCACCTGGATTTAACTCAGTAAACAGGTAAGAACTTTCATTGGATAATTACTGCAGTGGTTAATGTTTCAGCTGCAACAAGTTATTTAACTTCTGATTAATGCAATGACTAACTTTTTATTTCATGGATAACCATGTCAGATGAAAAAGATGCAACTTCAAAAGGTTCATGACTTGCATGAAGCAAATAAAACAACTAAAGGGAGTGAAACTATTAAAATTTTGTTAACCCTTTATCAGGCAAGTGACTATTTTTGGTAATTTCCAAATACATTAACAGACAGTGACCATTACAATGAGGACACTAGTGGCTTTTCCATTGGACATCTGCGCAAAACTTTACCAATATTTACTAAATGTCAAAAAAGCAGAAGTGCATAATATCGGTTTTTCCATTAAATCCCAAATGCAATGATTTGTTTATTTATTATCGCAAGATGACATGAGAAGTCACTCCATACAGGGTGGGGAAGCAAAATTTACAATATTTTGAGGCAGGGATTGAAAGACAGCGTATGACCAATTAGTTTATTGAGAGTCATGAGAATTTATTTGCCACAAGAAAATGTACATAATAGAAAATGTTTTTATTCTATGTGTCCTCCTTCTTTCTCAATAACTGCCTTCACACGCTTCCTGAAACTTGTGCAAGTGTTCCTCAAATATTTGGGTGACAACTTCTTCCATTCTTCTTTAATAGTATCTTCCAGACTTTCTCGTAATAGTTTTGCTCATAGTCATTCTCTTCTTTACATTATAAACAGTCTTTATGGACACTCCAACTATTTTTGAAATCTCCTTTGGTGTGACGAGTGCATTCAGCAAATCACACACTCTTTGATGTTTGCTTTCCTGATTACTCATATGGGCAAAAGTTTCTGAAAAGGTATGGATAATAGTGTTAGGTATGATTATGACATCAATATATGTTTGGTTTCAAAACAATTGACGTAGTGCCTGCTGAGAAAAAACAACTAAATGTTCATTGTAAATTTTGCTTCCCCACCCTGTAAAAATGGCGACAAACATAAATATCATGTTGATTTACAGATATATTCGTTATTATTATATATTACCCCTCTGTCCCATACTAAATTCAAAAATGATTTGGTTTCCTGGTGTGTTCACACATACCGCACCATGTTTCTTTTAAAACTCTTCTTCTTCGTTTGTTGTAACATCCGTCAACATCTGTTTTTTTTTTTCTCCACATGACACTAGTTGTGGAAAAAGGTCTTTCCATTGCAGTTTTGCATGATATACCAATTTTGCTATGCCCAAAAAACCACCTCTTGGCAGCACAAAAACTTTTAATAAAAAAATGAGAGTTTTTAGGTACATTTTTATGCGCAAGTTATATTCGCGCAATTTGAGGGTAAATGGAAAAGCGACTAGTAAGTCAACAATCTCAGGGCCACTGTGGTCTCCAGGGTCTGTAAGGTCCACCTCTGCATGAACAGTGAGAGTACCTGCTTTGTTTGGTATCATGAAGTAATGGTACTAATGTAAGGAATGATGTTCAAAGGGATAATGTGGATGTGGACAGGGGTCTGGATCAGCACTTATGTTAGTCTAATGTTCTAAAAGTGATGTTCTAATGTTCAAACATATATGATCTTTACACCTTACATGTGTTTTTCTTGTAATTTTTATATATACTTCTTGGATTTTTTTTTTTTTTTAATTGATTTTTCAGAATCAAATAAGCTAACTTCACTGACCTTGATTTTCTACATAGCGATAAAACATACTGAAAAATTTCATAAAAGTAACACATTCTTGTTATTTCTTTAAAAATAATACACTACGGTTGGAATTTTGAATTTCAGAGTATTTCTATGACTGCCCTATAAAGGGTCAAAAGATGCCCTGTGTATGACTAAAACCTAGAAGAGTAGAAGTGAACTATTATCTTCAAGGACAAAACGTGGTAAGAAAAAGTCTTCATTGATTGTGATTGAAGCTCACTTTAATGTTTGGTGAAATAAAAAACTCAGAACTGTGTATAATAGTGAATGTTACAGCATTTCTACATACAGAGGAGAACTCAAGGGATTGAGATGAACCCATAAAGACCTAAATAGTCACTTCTGACCAAAACCATCTTCTGATCTAAAATGTTTAATAACTGTTGATCCACTAATCTATCAAGCCATGTAAATAATTGATTGTCATCTTTTGATGGTCATCAGATATGACCCATTTGGATGTTCAGAGGCTCCATAGTGAACGTGGAAACACCGTCATCTTCTACAACATTGATCCACCAGTAAAATCCATGGAGTTGGATCAGTGACAGTGGATGGAAACACTGGGTTTATGCTAAAAAAGTCACTTTTTCTGCAGTTTTCTCTGTTTCTGATATAATAACCCTCAACTTTAGTCTAAGCTTTTATGAACATCTACATGATCAGTAAATTAAGTATAAGAAAATGCCTGACTTTCAGTGAAAAAAAACACAAAATACAGAGGGTAATATCAGAATAAATGATGATCAATCACATAAGAAAGGTTAAATATAGAGGAAAAATTCATTTGGAAACTGCCATAATAGTAGCACTGGGTCTTTATGGGTTAAAAGTATGTGCTGCATTTAAAAAAAAAAAAACCCACTGAGGATCATCTAAAAGGCTTTTGATTTGCTGGAGAGAATAAAGATTGGACTGTGTTTTGATAGTAAAAGGTCATGTGGTCTGATGAGTCCAGATTTGTTTTGTTCCAGTGAGAAGTGAAAGAAGTAATTACCAATCATGCCTAGTACCTACAGCTCAAGCCTGTGGGGGCAGTATTATGATCTGGGGTAGGTTCAGTTAATCAGGTCTAGGTTCAGAAGTGTTACGTGTCCAAAACTTAGCTGAACCTCAGTATACTGAATGACCATGTTGATAAAAGCAGTACAGACCTGAACCCCATCGAGAATCTATATCGATCAATATGCTGGAGAAAACTTTACACAGCAGTCTGACTTTCCTATCATTAATACACAATGTTAGCCAAAAATGAATGAAACTAACGATGAAAATAAATCTTTCGGTATAGCATACGGGCCATAATCAAAGCTAAAAGACAGTTATTGGTGTAGGGCTGTGAGTGTGGGACTTTTTTTTTTTTTTTTCGGGCCAGGCAGTGTATTAGAACACATAATGACAAGACTTTCCTGACATTTACCCCTTAGAGACCGACAAGAATCTCTGAGGCTGTCTGCCATTCAGCATCTCCAGTCAACGTTAAATAAAAAAGTGAATTTTTGATTTGCTTTTTCTCAGACCTGTTCAATTTACTTTAAAATCACAGTACAAAATTTACACTTTACTTGCAACTCACACATAAGTATATTTTTTTCATCGAAATTTGTACATTTTCCAAATATTTTTGTCTATATATAATCTATTCCGAGAAGGTTAAAGTTATTTATTGATTTGGAAGAAGCCAGTGATGGTGTAACTACATTCACTACTCACTCTGAACGTCCAAGTAAGTATTTCATCATTGAAAAGCTGAGAATCTACACATTACCTGACTTTATAATGTGTATTGATACAATTAGTGGTTTAGAAGTTATGTAATGTTTTAAAACAATACATATAGTAGGTCTGTGTGGGTTAATATAACCCAAAAACACAATTCCTCTACCATACCATACTGTACCGTACCGTAAAGTACCATACCGTACATATCATATCATATCATATCATATCATAAAATACCATATCATATCATATCATATCATAAAATACCATACCATACCACAAAAAAATCATATCATATCATATCATATCATATCATATTATATCAAACCATACCATACCATACCATATCATACCATACCCAGGGTTTCCGCAGGTATCAGTAAATCTAATCTAATGCTTTTTAATGTCCTTTTTAATTCCACTTTAAACAAATTTAATGTCCATGTCCAACTGCAGATACAGTTTTATATATACTTTTATATACGGTTTACCATCGACAGGCTTTAAACAGGTTCTGAATAGTTCCTCCTCCAATCACTTCTGCTGAAACTTACATTTTCCCATTTTTATGACATTTGCTAATATTCTCTCCGCTATTTCGCCACAGCATGCGTACACTCACAGCACATTACATTCCAAGCATCCAGTGTTCTAACTTCGTGCACTGGCCGTCAAAAATAGCCAATTAAAGGGTTCCACCTGTCAATCATCACACTATACTTCCGATCAAAATTATTAAATATTTATATAATCAAAATAAATTGTGAATAGTAATGTTTTTTTCCAAGCGTACTAACTTTTTAATGCCTCTGGAAATCGAATTTAATGCTTTTTAATGTGATTTAAGGCCCTAATTTTTGCAAAATCTACTTAATGACTTTTAATGACCCGCAGCAACCCTGATACCATACCACTTTTATTTGTGTAGCACATTTTATCAACACAAAGTCTCCAAAGTTCTGCACTGAGAACAAACAAGCTTAAATTAAAAATAAATAAATAAATAAATAAAAACATGCTCATAAGCATATGATCAACAATATAATAAATATATAGAATAAAAGACAGTCTGCAAACCACACAATTCTCATGCCAGGTCAAAAGCCACAGCTATCACTGATACAGAGGCAGAAAAAAACAGTTACACACAAGTACAAATCTAACCGTTTGAAATATTAGCAGAATTTATTTGATAAGTTTCAGTGCATAAAAAAAACATTGTTCAGTGTATTTGTATTTGCACATTAAGATTTGATTCTTTGACAATGAGACAAAATAGTCCTCTTATTACTGATACTGAATTTACGTCTTAGCTTTTACTTTTAATGATCTGTTTCTTTCTTTCTTTTTTTTTTTTTTTTTATGAATATTTTAAGTATTTTGTGAACTCTTTTCTAAGAATCAAAATATGTGAGGGTTTTTTTTTTTTCCCCACTGGCTTTTCTTCAAAACTGGAATAACACCGGCTTTGCTTCCCCTCAGTATTAAAACTTGGCTCACTTGAATCTAGGAGTGGTGAATCATTCATAAAAGCGATAAAAGACCAGACTGCCACTCAAACATTTTCCAAATAGCCACAGACAGTCTGTGTTACACCAGAGCATACTGAAAGCTCTACCGCTATTTTGTCTCCGTTACCCACCTTCACTCAATGCGTCCTTAGGTAGGGCATCCCAGATGGAAAACGCACAGGAAGAAAAAAAGGAAAACTAAAGCTCGCACCTTGCTGATACAGAGGGAGCAGCAGTTGACATGAAAACAGCAGGAAAAGAAATCATGGGTTTTGAAAGATGCTGATGTTGAATTAGTGCCTATCAGTGCAACCAGCAGTAGCACTCGGGGCCATAACAAGAGCAGGAGGCTTGTTTGGACTGATGTGCCTCGTTTTGCTGCTCTTCAGTGTCACAATCAAGCAAAAGAGAAAAGTATATGATGTTTTTTTCTGAGGAGAGGAATGCAACTCCCACACGTCTCATCTCTGTCTGCATTGTACTGGCTTCAGCTCCTGCCGTCTCCACCACCTCCCTCCCCTTCATCCCCTTAAGCTCTCTGTCAGTTCACTTCATGACTAATGCTGCACTCTCATTACCCAGAGTCCTGCTGTCGACTCTTCCTTCCGCGTCTTCATCCTCTTCCTCTCTCTCGCTCTCTCTTTCTGTCTCGTTCCTGCCCACTCTCTGTTATTGCTTTTGCTGTTTTTGTATTTCCATTCTCTCTTTTAACACACAGAGCAAGGCCCCAGAGCAGGGCGTCGTGGAAGAGTTTTGATCCAAAAAAAGACCAACCCGGTGTTTGAAAATAGTGACTTGAAATGGTTGATGAAATGAAAGGAGATCTCATTAAGGAATATAGTGAAGATGAGCATTTGTAAGGAGAGAAGCAGAAGGATATACGGACTAGAAGGTCAGGATGTTCTATTCATTCAGAAATGGAACAATAATATACTTTAGTTTTACATTCTGTGCAGCGTTTCCTTGAATTTCAATAAATCTATCAAAGCATAGTAAACAGCTTCTGTCTCAATGAAAATAGACTAATGGCACTGTTTATCGTAATGCTCCCTAAAGGACATGTCATTTCAGTTCAGACATCCTCCTGAGACCCAGCAATGCAGTTTTGTCCTCTGAAGGGGCCAAGAGCTTCACAGCTTTACTTAAGGGGAAAAAAAAAAAAAAAAAAAAAAAAAACGCACTCCGCTGCAAAGGACATCCCATCCGAAAAATATAAAATGTATCTGAAAAACTGTTGTATCATGCTGTTTCTAATCAAGGTAATTATTTTATGTAAAAAAAAAGCCAAAACTTTTACTTTCCTGGGTCTCAGGAGGAAACAGCATCTAATGTATGAAATGGAAAAGAAACAAAGAAAAAAAACAACAACATATATATACACTCAAGGAAAAAAGAAACGCACCATTTTCATTTTCTCGATTTTTTCAGAAATATGACAGTTATTGCAAAATTGCAAACTACAATGAGTTCAGTACTATTCTGAGTCAAAATTAAATGATTGTTTTCCTGGTTCCAGTTGACTGATTTTTAAGAACTGTATTTGTGTATTCCTCACCCATGTCTACTCGTGAGTGAAACTCACAGATGAATTGGACCTCTCCTCAATTGTGCACAACCATTCCCTATAAAAAGACACCAAAATGGAGCAAAAACACATTTGTCTACAATGTCACGACTACTGCAACCGGAGAGAGACCGGGCCACATTGGGCCGAAACCTGTCACGGAGATGTGACAGCTGATTGGCACGGTCCTGTGCAGTGGTTGTAACACGGGGTTAACCAAATCTGGGACAGTCGTTGGAGGAGCTGGTGGTGTGGTAACACTCAGCAAGGCGTCCAACGGTAGAGTGGTGAACTCCAAACACCCTGGCTACGGCCCGTCTGCTCCGTCCAGCTTGAAGCATGCCAATGGCCCGATCTCTCTCCGGTTGCAGTAGTCTTGGCATTGTGGACAAATGTGTTTTTGCTCCACTTTGGTGTCTTTTTGGAGAGGAGAGGTCCAATTCATCTGTGAGTTTCACTCATGAGCAGACATGGGTGAGGAATACAAAAATACAGTTCTTATTGCTAATCAAAATCAATCAACAGGAACCAGGAAAACAATCATTTAATTCTGACTCAGAATAGTACTGAACTCATTGTAGTTTGCAATTTTGCAATAACTGTCATATTTCTGAAAAAATCGAGGAAATGAAAATGGTGCGTTTCTTTTTTCCTTGAGTGTATATACACACACCGATATACCGTAGCATTCTGACCACTGACTGGTAAAGTGATATTCATTCTAATGATTTCATTCCAATGGGACCGGTCAGTGGGTGGGATATATTACGCAGAAAGCAAATATTTAGCCCTCAAAGTGGATTTGTTAGAAGCAGCAAAAATGGGCAAGAGTAGAGATCTGAGCAACTTAGACAAGGGAGAAACTGTGATGGACACATCACAGGGTCAGAACATCTCCAGATCTTGTTCATTCCCAGGGTAAAGTGATTCGTACCAACCAAAAGTATCTACAGAACAACTGGATCTACAGGAACGGAACATTATTACCACCTGTCTAATATTGTGCAGGTTCCCCTTTTTCAACAGAAACAGCTCTGACCTGAGGCCTAGACTCCAGCAGACCTCTGAAGGTGTGCTGTGGTATCTGGACCAAGACATTAGCAGCAGATCCCTGAAGTCCTAGAAGTAGAGAGGTGGACCCCCATAGATCAGATTTGTTTGTCCAACACCTCCCACAGATGATCAGCTGACCTGAGATTGGGATGTCCTTCCTTAGTCCATTGTCGGTCACTACAAAGCACTACAGACCAGGAACCAACAATAAGACCTGCAGTTGTGGAGATGCTCTGACCCAGTCATCACCGTTACTATATGGACCTGGTCAAAGTCACTCAGTTCTCATATTTATGTCTCAATGGTGTTAAATCAACAGGAAAGAAGCGTCAGTGTGGACTAGAGTCATTAACTTTATTTTTACCCTGCCCCCTGATGGGAAAGCAAGGGGTATTGTTTTTGGTGGTTTCTTTCTTTCTTTCTTTCTTTCTTTCTTTCTTTCTTTCTTTCTTTCTTTCTTTCTTTCTTTCTTTCTTTCTTTCTGTCTTTCTTTCTTTCTTTCTTTCTTTCTTTCTTTCTTTCTTTCTTTCGGTGGGTCGGTCGGTGGGTTGGTCGGTTAATGCTCTACCAGCAAAACTATTGGTTGAATTCATACCAAATTGGGTTTATAGATTACCAGTGACCTAGAATGGATCTGATTACATTTTGGGAACAGTAGGGCAAAGTTCAAATTTTTTATGAATTTTTTAACCCCCCCCCATTTACTTATACTGGGCAAAATTTCAAACGTCTGTAGCAGCAAAGCTATTAGTTGAATTCATACCAAATTGGGTTTATAGATTGTCAATGACCCAGAATAGATGTGGTTACATTTTGAAAAAGTAGGTCAATGTTAAAATTTCTTATACATTTTTTTTTGTCTCCCATTTACATATAATAGGTGAAATTTCAATGGTCTATAAAAACATAAATTTTGTTTCAATTTACTTCAAATTTGGCACATACATTAGAGGCAACTGATATGCTGACATCAGCACATGAATAGACATGATGACATCAGCTGGATCAATGCCAAAATAAGCTACAATGCATGTGAGGCGCGGGGTTTGTTGTGCCTGGCACCACTTGTTATTGTAAGATTGTTTTCTTCATAAAACATCATGAGTTCTGAAACACTCAGACATGACTGTTCACCTCAGCTGTTCACCACGAGTTCAATTTACAGCCCCTTTTTTAGATTTAGTTTAACCGTTCATAGTGTAGTAAGTAACTTGTACTGTTATCAATTTATGGTATTTTAAAAATGGGAAGTAAAACTACAAGTTATAATCTTAATCTTATTTTAATAATCTTTCGAAAGAGAAAATTAGAAAAATTAGAATTACAATTGTGAAGATCATTAGGTGAACAAATGTGTAAATAAAACTTTCATTGATCCTTGGAGCTTATTTTTTATAATTTTCTTTAACCAATATACCAAATGTCAGAGGGAAAATAAAATTCCCTTTTAGTCCAAGGAAACAGGGGGATGATGCTAAATTACAGGTTAGTCTACAAACACACCTGCAGCTGCTTGTTTTGATATTTGATATTTCTATTAGTTTAGTTACAATGTTGAAAGATGTTAAAATCTCATAAATAAGACATTTTTCTACCAGCATAAACACCAAAAACAGCACCATTACCTCTTGAGTAACAGATTATGAGGATAATGACAATTTGTATATTTTATTTATTATGAGCATAGGCCAAAGAAAATGAAATGCCTAGCGATTCTGTCCTTGGTGATTTGATACGAGTAGAGCAGCAGAGTTACATCCAGGTCACATTTGACAGAATTTGATCAGTGATGCGTAATTACAGGTGCCAGCCATGTATTTAATACCTCTGCCTGTTGAAAAGCGCCGGGAGTAGACAAACTCTATATTACAGGCTTGATTTTTCTACAGTCTGAAAACACAGAAAGGATGAGATGCAGAAGTCGACTGTCCTGTCAGACCACATGAACTGCTGAAAAGTAATTTTTCCCCAATGATGCTAAAAAACATTCCCAAACTGCTGCACACTTTAAAAAAATATGACTTTGTGATGTTTGAATCACATCTATACATTCATTCTGTACAGTATTCCACCTTTATAGATTTCAGACCATTTTGTTTTTGCATCTCTTATTGATGTTCAACCAATCACAATCATCCTCACAGCTTCGTGAATCCATATTAACAAATATTGTGAATTTTCTTCAAGTAAATAAACAAGTGTGCAAGGATTGTGCACAATAACTTATAGTCACGGAAAAAAATATTAGACCACCCATGTTTTCTTGAATTTCTTGTTCATTTTAATGCCTGGTACAACTAAAGGTACATTTGTCTGGACACATATAATGATAACAACAAAAATTGCTCATAAGAGTTTAGTTTCAGAGCTGATATCTAGACATTTTCAATGTTTTCTTGATAATAACCAAAATCACTTCAGTTCTTCCATCAATATCTATGGCGTTGTACTGACAAAAACAGTGCTTTTAGGCATTCCATGTTTTCTTGTCTGTCTGTTTCAGTCACATGATACACACAGGAGTTAGTACTTGATTGCATAACCATTGTTTTTGATGACTTTTAATGGTCTAATAATTTTTTCCATGACTGAGGAGTTAAAAACAAACCTACCAAATATACATTTATTATGCAAATGATGTTGTGCTAAATGTTTGTGCATAAATCTGTCTTTTCCATCACTCATAGATTGATTTATCCTTGCCAACTCAAAAAATAAAGGTTGTTCCTAACCTGATACCCATAGATGTATGTATAGATGCCAGCTTCTTTACACAAACTTTCAATAACAAAGATAAAACTGTACAAGTGCAAGACCCTGAAAGCTTGAATTTGTTATTTTGTCTTAGGTAGAAAACCTTTGTAAAGCTGACAAGATTTAATGAGCAGCCTGTACTTGGACTCAACATCCACTTCCCAGATATCTGTTACTTTTTTTTAAAGAAAGTACAGACATTTAGGAAATCCCCTTTGTGTAGTTTGGAATTATTAAAAAAAAAAACCAAAACAATAGAATTAATAGAAGGTCATTTTAATTTATCTAAAATTAGTTGTATGAGCAAAGAGATGAAGAAATGGATGGTTTAAGATTATGTTTACATATGTGGACGGATATTCTACAGAGCATCACTAAACAGCTTTGTGCAATGAATATTAGTCTGTTAACAAAGATTATCAGTCTGACCTGTCAGTCTCTTTTAACAAGACCCTGAGTGGTTTTATGGGAGAAAAAGGCCTGTTTGTTTGGTACAACAGGCTCTAGAGCCTTAGGCTGTGTTTACTGCTGACAATATCTACATGGCAGAATAAGTATAATGGGTTCCTGAGTGATTTGGAAAAGGCTGCCACAGAGACAGAGCCTTTTTTGTGTGTGGTTGTTTGTCTATCAATTAGAGTGTCGATTAAATAAATGTGTTTGGGCTCCATCTTGCCGTTGGCAAAGAACAGAGCTGTCTAGAGACACACCTACAGGAGGTTCCCAGCCAAATTCACTTTCAACACAATCCAGCATGATAAACACAGATAGACAAAGATTCTGCTCTGTGTGAGACTTGGACATCGGCTAACTCCATACTGACATTTTGTTCCATCAAATAAGAAACTCAGCTTCGTGCCATGTCTGCTGCAGCAACGGGACCAGGGCAGAAATGTGTCTAAAATCTCACTCAGACACATAACATGTTTACTGAATATGTGCCTGAAAACCCTTTACAGCTTCAAAGAATCAAGGAGACAAAGTTTGGAAGCAAGACCTGAGCAGGACTTTTTAACATTGAAGGAGACTTACCCTCTAAGACGGTGAGCTTGGCACTGGTGTTGATCTCTCCCACACTGTTGGTGGCTGTGCATTCATAGATGGCTTCGTCTCGATGGGTCCTCAAAGGCTGGATCCGCAGCACTGAGCCTGAGCCGTCGTCAAACTCAATCACCTGGCCAGACGACAGCAGAGGAGGATTAATGTCATTATCCGTGGTATTTCCACTGAAATGCACGCCTGTCTTCAGAATTGCTTTTGACAGTTCAACTATAAAAATACAGAATACAAAGTAAGAGATTAAGGTGCTCAATTTTGTGTTGAAATGTGTTTGTGGTGGGAGCTGTCAAAATAGTTAACATTAGCTAACTCAGTTTTTAGGTTAACCCATAAAGACCCAAACATCCACTGACGACCAAAACCATCTGCTGATCTAAACTGTTTAATACCTGTTGATCCACTAATCCTATCAATACATGTAAATAATTGGTGTAAAATAAGTTATTCATCTTTTCATGGTCATCAGATATAACCCATTTGGGCGTTCAGAGGCTCCGTAGTGAACATGGAAACACTGTCATCTTCTACAACATTGATTCACCAGTAAAACCCATGGAGTTGGATCAGTGACAGTGGATGGATACACTTGGTTTATGTTCAGTTAATGATAGATTTGACAAAAAAAAGTCACTTTTTCTTCATTTTTCTCCGTTTCTGATATAATAACCCTCAACTTTATCTTTAGCTTTTATGGACATCGATGTGATCAGTCAATTAAAAGTAGGAAAATACCAGATCTTCACTTCAAAATGCAAATTCAGAGCATAATATCAGAATTAATTGTGATAAATCACTTGAAGGTTAAAAATAGAGAAAGATTCATTTGGGAACTACCACAAATGTAGCACTGGGTCTTTATGGGTTAAGAAGCTCCTGTTTCCAGATGCAACAATGTACAACACTAGCTACCATTAATTTAGAATTACATTTTGATGACACTTGATGTTGTGATGATACATAAAGGTTAAAGGTTAATTTGTTTTATTATCTCTGTAAGGAAATTCGGTCTCTGCACTTGAATACACATTAGTAGAAGTGAGCTGACATTGATGGTGTTCAGGAATCAGTACAGTGGTTTAAGATCCCTGACAGGAGAATTAACCCATATGTACATGTTTTTAATGGTAAT
Organism: Sphaeramia orbicularis; assembly: GCF_902148855.1. Taxonomy (NCBI): domain Eukaryota; kingdom Metazoa; phylum Chordata; class Actinopteri; order Kurtiformes; family Apogonidae; genus Sphaeramia; species Sphaeramia orbicularis. Next base: position 29,699,923 of record NC_043960.1, on the reverse strand, counting down.
AACCTGGGTTACAGGTGATGTCGCTAAATATTTGTATGGACTGTAATAAACACTAGACCTGTGGTTCTCAACCTTTTTGGCTTGTGACCCGATTTTAAGATGACAAATTTCTGGCAACACAAGACATTAAAAACGCAGACTTTTTTGGCTAAAATGAATATTTTTTTGATCATGTAAAAGTTTGCTATATAATGTTATAAATAAACATTAATTTTAGGTGACATTTAGTCTATATAATGTATATTATTACGGACGGAGGCAGAAAAATCAGATGTAGATTACTGCACAAAGCGAGAATTTTATTTTCCTTGGTCAGGATATGTACAGTCAGTCCAGCTTGTATTTACAAGGCTGACAATTAATACTGAACAAACAAGAACTCAAACTACGAATTATGAAAGAGCTGCAGCATCTGAAACTGACCACAATGAACGTTTGACAGATAAACAGTACCACAGTGTTTCAGTTTCACATTTTGTCACGTCTTTTATGTACTGGGATTGTCTCTCTTATCTCACCACATATTTTGTATTAGTAAGTTTTTATTTTTATTTTTTATCAGTTACTAGAAATTTCAGGCAACCGACATGGGGTCCTGATCCCACAGTTGAAAAACACTGCCCTAGACTGTATTATTTGGTCCAAATAACCTATATATCTAAAGTTACTACAGCCATCCTTCAGCTGTCAGACCTTCTGTTTTGTATCACACCCCCTTTGTCTTTGCTGACGATTCTGTAGCTTTTCTCTCTAAAACGTTAACTCACATTACAAAGTCAACTGTACAAATTAGTCATCATCTGTGCATCTGACACACACTACCTGGTCTTTTACTAAAGCACTCCCTTCCTTTATCGTCCTGATATCTGGCCTGTTCAGCATGCTTCACTGCCTCATTTGCTGTTATAGAACAACCTGACTTTGACCGCTAACCCACTGATCCTTCTGTACCACACAAAGTGCTTTTGCGCATGTAGCAGCCTCTTCTTGCTTTAGAAGATCCTTTACACTAGCACTATATGTTCTATATGGTTCACATTCATGCAGTAACTGTCGTACAGCCTTCTTAAGTGGTTAGTGCTGTACCACTCATGTTGGAGGTACACAAGTCAAGTTGCATGAAATATATGAGCTAAAAGGAAAATGAAAAATTGATGCTTGAACTTCTAGTGTAAAATCCCAGGAGAACTAAAATCTCAGCATAGTCAAACAGATTGCCTGACAAGTGATCGTTTGTCTTCAGCATCCAGTGCAGGTGTATGTTATAACAATGACATCAGCTATGCATTATTCTGCATCATCCATTTGAGTGTGAGCTGTGAGACTGACATACTAGGCAGATATGTCAGTGTATCAGGAATTCTATTATGAAGTGAATGCAATAACATATTAATCCTGTATTTTAGCTGCTATAACGGTGAATTCATGAAGAATTTTCAAATAAGACTGATGAGAATATATAATTTGCCGTCACTCAGCTCAAATATTCAAGATGCCTTTAAAGCAGTGGCTATTCTTTATGAACTCTCACACTGTATGTGCATCTGTTAGAGTTAGTCATGACCAACAGCAGACCAGGTATACAGCAACTAAAGAAGAATATGATTGAAATGCCAAAACAATTAATTTTAATAATATCATCACCCTGAAGTAATCTCAGGGATTTTTTTTTTTTTTTATCTTAACCCGTAAAGACCCAGTGCTACTTTTGTGTCAGTTCCCAAGTGAATCTTTCTCTCTATTTAACCTTTCTTAAGTGATTTATCACCATATATCATAATATCATTAAATATATTTTGCATTTTTTCAGAGAAAATCAGGTATTTTGCTATATAAAATATTCTGCTCATGTACTTTAATCATCATGATGAGATTACATTTGAGGGTTATTATATCAAAAACAGAGAAAACTGAAGAAAAAGTGACTTTTTCAGTCAAATCTCTCATTAACTGAACATAAACCCAGTGTGTCCATCCACTGTCATGATTCAACTTCATGGGTTTTACTGGTGAATCAATGTTGTAGAAGATGACGGTGTGTCCATGGTAACTATGGAGCCTCTGAACGTCCAAATGGGTCATATCTGATGACCATGAAAAGATGAGAAACTGTATTTTACATTAATCATTTCAACATATTGATAGGATTAGTGGATTTAAAGTTACTGAACATTTTAGATCAGTAGATGCTTTTGGTCACTAGTGGATATTCGGGTGTTTATGGGTTAAATATCAAACACACAGTATTGGAAAGTTTGAGTTAAACCAGCTATAAATATAACTCAGCAGCTGATATCCTCCTACAATATTAGCACTCTCATGAGTCATGTAGCTTTGAAACAGGAAGTTCCATTTTCCATTTGTACTCAATCCTGAGGCTGCATGAATGCTGGAGTCTATCCCAGTTACTAACTGGTGAAGGTAAGGGTCCAGCCTAGACATGTCACCAGATCATCACAGTGCTGACATACAGAGACCACCATTCAGCCTCACCTTCACAGCTGTGTGTGATTTGGACTGACCAATTAACTTATTAATGTCCCCATGTAAATAAGGGGAGGCGGTGCTAACCACTGCACCACCATGCCACCCTCCATGAGTCAGACAGTGCACAGGAATTCTACTGGTATCCCCACAGCTCCAGTGTAATTTGAACTGGTAAAATTAAGTCCTCTTAGTCAACAAATATGTCAAGACCAAATAAAAATACAGTTAATTCCAGAATGAGGGTGAAACTTCTAAAACCTGGTCTTGAGACCAAGAACACACAAGAATCCAAAACATCATGAATCCTCAGTTCAGTGAAAACAGACTGAATCACCTCTCAAGCTGCTGATGATTATCACTGCCACATTTTGAGCTGATTTCATGTTTCACTTCAGGGGTGACAACTCTCTTCTTGTTTCACTAATAGTATCCCAAGGGAACTTGTCAAAAAGTACTTTCCTCACCAGTGCCTCCACAAGTCTATCCCCAAAATCTGGCAGCTCTTACAGTTAGGATAATATAATATCTGTATCTGTAATTGTCTGCCAGTGTTACTGGTACTTGTACCAAGGTACATGAATGAGAACTGAAAAATGTATAAAATGAACAGTTTGGGTAAAAAAACAACAACATGTATTTGCTTGGCCACCTGGGTGGTGTTATGTTTCCTTCAAGCTCAGGTCCTCTACCAGAGGCCTGGGAACCTGAGGGTTCTGCACAGGATCTGAACTGTTCCTAGGATTGCACTTTATTTACATAAACATTGTAGAGGCTATATTATAAAAGCCAAGTGGCCTCTGTGTGTGTGTGTTCGTGCATGCATGCATGTATGCGTGTCTGCTTCATAACTAAAACTGGACAGAGCTAGCCTTTGCCTTTTGGAGTACTTATGTATTTTGGGTCAAGGATCAGAGAGGTGAAAACAGCTTATTGATACAATCAATACTTTTTGAGTTATTAGTTGTTTTTAAAATTACAATGGGCTTACAGATGGCCTGCGGACGAGTCAATTCACAGCTGCAAACGGGGTGGGCTGGATCTGAATCAATGGAAACACCAGGACACAACAGGAGAACCGGGTCCCTGGTCAGACCCGGCCCATTAACATCCCCCTCTGTTCCCCATTTTATCAACTCTACTGCTTCTAGAACCTGTGGATTCCCACAGGTCAACGCGCTAGTTTCTTAACCCTTTCATGCATGAATTATGAGAACCTTAATCAAAATTTTTTCTTGAGTGTTTTTATTCCTCTTTAGGCATGAAAAAAAACAATGTGATAGAAAATTTTCTTCTGAAAAATAAATAAAAAAAAAACATTAAAAACACATTAAAAAAGTAATAATGCCAAAAAAATTCTTATGAACTTATTTTTCATGAAGTTGCAAAAATATCCACTCAGCAGGACATCACACGTTTAATTTTTGACACACAGAAACATGTATTTACTGATAAATTGCGTGAAAACTGTGGGGAAGGCTTGCAATCCTGGGGGTTTATCCTCAGGAGAAATCTACATAATGTTAGCAATTCATGTCAGAAAAGACATGTAGTGTCTTAAAACTTTAATAAAGATATGTGTAAAAAAAACAAAAACAAAAACAAAAAAAAACAACAACGAAAAGAACAACAAAATCCATGAATATACAAGAGGACCACTGTAGTGACCACTATGCATGAAAGGGTTAACATACGTTTATCAAAATGAGTTTTAAAACTGTCTGATACTCTTGATTGCTTGTGGCTTTACTCACTGAAATTATTTTTAGTAAAGACATTACTTTACAACATTTTGGTCAGACTTTGGTCAAAGCAATTATTATAAAAGCCTTGTCCTAAGAAACCAAAGGCAGTGTATAAAACCTCTTAACATTCATCAGACCAACAGTGACTCTTTGTAAAACTAATGTTAGGGTTAGGACACATTGAAACATAAAGAATTCATGAGTACCTTTTGTCAACTACACAACACTAGACTTCAAATATTTATATCCTAGAACTATTTTACAAGCCTCAAGAAGTAAGCATGAACTCTCCCACAGAGTGTATGGTTCCATGAAAATGGCAACGTTAAAAGGTTAAAAGACAGACTGATGGTGGCAGCAGGATGAAGACATGCAGAACTTTGGATTGTTCAAGTCCATCAAGTCATTTCTGATCATTTGCGAGGAGCATAGGCTGAGCCCTGACCCTCTGAGCAGCTGAAGGAGGACGTATACTGTGATGAGCTTGAGTGGATAACAGGTATTTGAGGGGCTTCAGGAATGTTTGGGGGTTAAAGACTCAGAGGTCAGAGCAGTGAGCCTTACATTTCCGCCCAATGCATGTATGACCCAAGGAGGCAGCTGGCAGGAAGCACATTCTTACTCTAATGAAGGAGCTGCAAGACTTCCTGTCTTGGTAGGAGGTACAAGCATCCCACACACAGGAAAGCCATTACTATGAGTAACACTCAGCCCAAAGGAGAAGCATTCCTATTACTCAAAATGACATGAGCTGATTATAAGGCTATTATGATAGAACTCAGAAATGGAAACGAGGTATTTAACACTAAAAAGGATTTACCTTCTGCACACAAAAAGGCAAATCTTGTTCTATGTCAGGAAAATTCCAGCTCAGCCCATTCTAAAACTAAGTTCAGGCTTGGTCTAAAGACAAAATAAATTAAGAATAATGAAAACCCTAACCTTACACATTCATATTAGCAATAACACTTTTTTGATGCCTGTGGGGATAACTAAAACCAACTTTAGTGTTTTTATTTGTCAGAAATGTTTTTCCTGATGCAGCAGATAAACTTATTAAGATTAGCTTTGACTGGATACTTAGGAGACAGAACGTTTCACTATTATGATAGAAATCAATCACACAATAAGATCAAGTTTGAAAGACAAAGATATAAGAGGAACATCCCAAAGGGCGTTGAGTGTAATAAATTACAGTCAGGTAATTCATTACTTTAGGCAGATACATTTGGCTGCATCTGACAACATACTTTATTTTATGCCCCTGTCAGACATTGATTTATTCTCTAACTAGCTTGAAGAAAATTCAGATTTACCTCATTTACATCCTCATCTCTAAGGCACTGTAACCTGTGTAAGAGTTAGGTCAGGTCATCTGCTCTTGTTTGTGACCAAGCATCTGTTTTTTCTCACCTTGAACTTTGGAAAAACATAAAAAAATAGTCTTGGAAATCCTGTTAACATGGTAACTATGACCAGTAAGTTGTTATGGAGGAGACAGAGCAGATTTATTGTTCATGTTGTCCTTATGTACAGTATATAGTATTCTCTTTTCTCTTTCTCTTGCTGCAAAATATTTTTTTAATAAATGTAACCTGAAACCATAAACCTTGATTTAACATCCTACCACTGAATTTCCTCTGTTTGTTGTTAGTCAGACCCAAATTGATTTTTTGAGCATATGTGAATAATACAGGCCAATTAGGTTAGATAAAATCAACTCTGGTCTGAAAACCAAAAAAATAGCACATATCAGACTTAAACACAGATGCAAACAGTACTATCTGGATCTAATCCTATCTGCTTGTCCAAACTGGAGGATGTTTAACCGGTTTAAAGCTGAGATATAACCAGATGTCACACACAAAAAAAAATTCTACGTCTGACATTGACAACCTGAGTCTCGGTTGAAGTATTTTTAGTGCCAATACAGGTTGTTTTTGTGTCTTCAGGGGTAAAAAACAAAAACAAAAACGGAATTCTGACCTGGTGAATGTTTGACTGACATGACAGATAGGCTGTTTTCACTTTTTGGAGAAGAAGAAGACATCATTTTGCAGTATGTCAAAGATACCCAGATCAACAAAGTACTCAGTACTGCATAATATACTGCAAACTACAATGCATTTCAGTCATTACAGTTATTTTCTTTTGTCTGACGGCAGGTTGAGATTAACATACAAGAGGTATTATTAAGTGTGGGCCAAAGTTGAGATGTTTGAATGTATTACTTTTATTCAGTTGTTTTATTTCGTATTGGTTTATTGTTCTTATTTATTGTTGTTTTTAATTGTAAAGCTTTCTATGTTTTAACCTATTCTTGTATTTTATTCTTTTATTTAGGCTTTATCTATTCTTCTGTATTTTTATTTACTTATTAATTAATTTTTTTTTATTTTTTTATTTTTTTACAGTTGTTCTATGTCTTTTAATCTATTCTTGTATTTTACTGTTGTTTTGGTTTATTTTTCTGTACAGCACTTTGGTCCACTGTGGTTGTTTTAAAGTGCGTTACAAATAAAGTTGGAATGGATTGGATTGGAAAATTCCTCATTAAATATGGATACATGCAACACTGAAATTAGCCAACTGGAAAACTGACCAAAACAATAGATGCTCCATTTACTAATAACAATCTCATTCTATTGATTTCTGTGGAAAAAAACATAATCCAGACTGGGTCAAACTTTGGCCAATATCTACCCAGTCATTGTTAATAAGTCTGGTGGTCATGTGAATATGTAGTGAACTGTGTGAATTTCCAGATGTCATACTGCTATAGAGAAAAGCTTGCACTACAGTATCTGTATGCAATATGCAGCATCCAGTATGTGATTCCTAACACAGTCTGCGTCATCCATGCCATGTCTTTGACCTATGACTGACCTCATTTTAAGAAATCTTTCTAATGCATTAGTCAGTCAGAAGTATGATTCAATTTCAATTTAATAATAGCCCGTTTTAATGAGGTGGAGAACTGGACTGTCTTCCTGCTTTGGGTGGAGGTCTACCCGCCCCACATGTAGGGTAGCCATCAGTTTGAGTAATGCTGAGCAGACAGGTGGAAGATAATTCTTATTACTCACAACGACATAAACCGAGTGTCTCAGTCTACGCAGAACTCATGTTGAGTCACTTCACTTGAAGTCATTTGGGTTGGCCGACAGCTAATGAGCCTTCCTGCTGCTCCACGGTCCTGCAGGAGGGCTAGCACAGTCCTATTTATTAAGCAGTTGCTGTGAGCACTAATGCAGCATGCATTAAATGTCTGGACTTTGGACAAGCAGTCATTCGGCACAATTTATCTACAAGACTACCAGAGTCTGTGAGTGAGTTCGAGCTAATGCTTCCCTATTATGCAGAGAGATAGTGGATGAAAAATTGATCACAGTGATTCATACATTTTTTTGGTCAGACCGTAGTCATATTCAAGAATTCTGCAAAATGCCTCAATTACCTGTTGACAATAACCCTGTTATACATTCTTAAAAAACAAAGTGATCAGCAGCTTTAGGAAATTCTTTAAAAATCAATATAGTTTCAATTATATGTCTTTGTGCCTAAATCAATAAAAATCTCTACTGATAAATGTTTCATACATATTATTTTAGGTGTGGCCCCAGTGACTGGAACTCAGTGGGTGGATTTTATGATCATCACTGGAAACAGCTGCCGTGATGAGTTAGCATTTTGCACTTCCAGTTACCTCCTCTCAAAGTTAATTGTTTTTTCTGACTGGGTTTTTGGTTAGATGCCTGGAATAAGGCCTGTGGTTAACCTGTTTTGTTCACAGGTGGCTAAATGAGGCTATGAGGTTGCCCCAGTGGCATTTTGTAGAGAGAACCAGGCCAACGCTAACATAGCCAACTAACATATGTCATCCTTGAAGCACTCTATAAAACCTGGAGGCAGGGGTTTTACTGTGGGAAAGTCATCACACTAATTATCTGATCTGTCATCACAATGGTTTGGAGATGAAAAGTCAAAGTATGGTGTTTCTGTTCCGATATCATACCCCAGGAATGTGTGCCTGCATGTGACTGATTTGCCATGAAGGTGTTGAGCAGTGGGTGGTGGTGATGGAGGTGATGTAACATTGCACTGCAGGAAACAATGGACCAGACTGAACTTTACAATAAGATAAGCAGTTGGATCAGACTCCTCAGGGAGATTACTGAAAATTATATTATTTAATCATCCAGTTAGTCTGCGTTCTTCCTTGTACTGCTGCACTATAAACTTTACAGAACATATTTCTTGACATTAATCCAATGGATATGGTTGTGTAATTCAAAGAGTGCTTTTGCAACTTGGATTTCAATGCTACCCGGAAAGACACAAAAAGTATTGATAAGAATAAAATGCTGCCATTGTCTCTGTTATAATTACACTGAACAAAAATATAAATGCCCCACTTTTGTTTTTGCTCCCATTTTTCATGAGCTGAACTCAAAGATCTAAAACTTTTTCTGTGTACGCAAAAGGCCTATTTCTCTCAAATATTGTTCATAAATTTGTCTAAATCCGTGTTAGTGAGCACTTCTCCTTTGTCCTTTGCTGAGATAATCCATCCACCTCACAGGTGTGGCATATCAAGATGCCGATTAGACAGCAGGATTATTGCACAGGTGTGACTTAGGCTGGCCACAATAAAAGGCCACTCTAAAATGTGCACTTTTACTGTATTGGGTGGTCCAGGGGGGTCAGAAAACCAGTCAGTATTTGGTGTGACCACCATTTTCCTCGCACAGTCTTCTTCATGAATTCTCTGAAACAGCTTTGGAGATGGTTTATGGTAGAGAAATGAATATTCAATTCACAGGCAAAAGCTCTGGTGGAGATTCCTGAAGTCAGCATGCCAATTGCATATTCCCTCAAAACTTGTGACATCTGTGGTATTGTGCTGTGTGATAAAACTGCACATTTTGGAGTGGCCTTTTATTGTGGCCAGCCTAAGGCACACCTGTGCAAAAATCCTGCTGTCTAATCAGCATCTTGATATGCCACACCTGTGAGGTGGATGGATTATCTCAGCAAAGAAGAAGTGTTCACTAACACAAATTTAGACAGATTTGTGAACAATATTTGAGAGAAATAAACCTTGTGTGTACACAGAAAAAGTTTTAGATCTTTGAGTTCAGCTCATGAAAAATGGGAGCAAAAACAAAAGTGGGGCATTTATATTTTTGTTCAGTGTAGTACAGATTGTCTTTAGTGATTTAGGAACTTCAACATTGAGTTTCATGTGTTATGATGGAACTGACACCTGCTTTATATGACGGAAAACACTGTAGTATTAATATGTAGTATATATAACAAATAAATAAGTTAACATATTGTGCAGGCTAAGTTAGAAGTCAAAATGACTGATGCAAATACCTCCCCCCTAAGCAAGATTAATCCAATTACAGGCATAAAGAAAAGAAAAGAAAAGAAAAGAAAAGAAAAGAAAAGAAAAGAAAAGAAAAGAAAAGAAAAGAAAAGAAAAGAAAAGACTAAGAAATGTGTGATGGATATTAATTTTTTTTTCAACACTAACATTTTATAATATCTGTAATGAATTCAGATTATTCGTCTGTGTCATTAAGTTTGGCTTTATTGTTCTAGTAGGTGACATGTTCTTACCTTTAAAAATAGAGGAAAAACTAGTCTAATAACTGTTGCTTTAAACATTTGTGGAGACTGCATGGACAGACATGCTCTGCAGTTTGACAAAAATTAGTTAGATCATTCATTCATTCCTTCATTCATTCATTATCTGAACCCACTTTATCCTCAGTAGGATAGCTGGAGCCTATCCCAGCTACTTATGGGCGAAGGTGGGGTACACCTTGGACATGTCACCAGTTCATCACAGGGCTGACATAGAGACAAACAACCACTCTCACATTCACACCTATGGGCAATTTAGACTAACCGATTAACCCATGGGTGGGCAACTCCGGTCCTCCGGGGCTGGTATCCTGCATGTTTTAGATATTCCCCTCTTCCCTCACACCTGGAAGCCATTACATCATTATCAGGCTTCTGCAGAGCTTGGTGATGAGCTGATCAATAATTGAACCAGGTGTGCTGGAAAAGGGAAATATCTAAAACATGCAGGATACTGGCCCTCAAGGACCAGAGTTGCCCACCCCTGGATTAACCTATCAGTGCATGTCTTTGGATGGTGGGAGGAGGCCGGAGTACCAGGAGAGAACCCACACAGACATGGGGAGAACATGTAAACTCCACACAGAAAGGTCCCACCCCCATCGGCTGGTACTGGAACTGAACCCAGGACCTTCTTGCTGCGAGGCACAAGTGCTATCCACTGTTAATTAGATAATTTTGTAAGATAATGATTAAAATTATTCAAATTGAAAAATAATAATATATTTTTTTAAGAAAACAGCTCTGCTCTCTTAAACGTAACAGGTTATTATTGGGTTTTTAGTATAAGATGTGAGGTGTGGGGGTCTGTCATGTATAGACCTGTGGCTCAGTTCCAGTGTACAGTGTATTGTATGTGCCATTTGTCAACACAACAAGACCAGTATTTCATCAACAGACACACTAGTGCTTCATCTTTACTTTAACCCTTTCATACATAGTGGTCACTCCAGTGGACAATTCTTCTCCAGCTGTTCTCTTGTATATTCATGGGTTTTGTTGTTTTAGTTCCATATCAGCCAACACAAAGGACACTTATGCACCATCCCATAAACTGACTTTCATACCATTACTGTAACTTTGCTGTTCTTGATAAACCTGATCTGCACTAACATGTTTGAGTGGAAACCAATTGCTAATTGTTATTAGACTGTAATTAACAGGTTTGTTTTTTTGTTTTGTTTTTTTGCATATTATCTCCATGAAGTGAGTAATAATTTGTATTAGGGTATGTTAAAATGTGAGAAAACATCTGATTAGCAGCATTAAAAATGTTTTTATCGCATAGTTTTCAATATCACTTTCTGTTATAAGGTTTTAAATACATGTTTATTTGCTTCAAAAATTAAACACATGCTGTCCAACTGAGTGGACATATTTGTAACTCCTTAAAAAAACAAAAACAAATTAAAAAAAAAAACAAAAACTCAATCACATTGTTTTTTTTTTTTTTTTCATGCCTAAAGAGGAATAAAAACACTCAGGAAAAATATCTTGATTAAGGTCTTCATAATTAGTGCATGAAAGGGTGAATAGTGAGACTCATGTATGTAATAATGTCATTAAAATACCTCAGCTGACCTAACGTGGGATGATAACAGATGGAGGCCCAATGCATTTTGTATGGGATTGTGTGAGGAGTTTTCTCCACATCAGTCTGATGTGACTGTGGGAGAAATCACATTTACATGTGAGGTAATAAAATCTTATTCACATTACAATGTATGATATATATTCATATTATGTCATCATATTTCAATCAAATAGTCAAGTAACATTAGTGACTGTAAATGTCAACACTGGTCAAGTTGATTTATGTGCCCATTGTATTAAGCTAATTCATTAGAAATACAGTATGTCCACAAAGTAGCTCTCTACTGGATTACTGTGTCACAAAATGAAATGCAAATAACATGCAGTGTGGCTGAAATACTGCCACTACTCACTAAGTATAATTCTGCAAAATGTCAAGAGACATGGCATCAATTTCCACATTTAGAAAGATGGTTGTTAGTTCTACATTTCTGTGTGTCCTGATGACATAGGCCCTGCTGATGCCCTTCACAACGGTATCTTAAACATCCAGGCTGGGAATGCTCAGAATGTCCTTCAGCAGGATAAAGCAAAGGTACTTCAATGTTTAGCCCTTTGCAGCAGGCTGAAAACCTAGGTGTCACTGAGTTTACATTTCCCACCCAGAAATGTGTGTAAAAATTAAGGCTGGGCAAGTTAGCGCGTTATTACCGCGTTAACGCATTTATTAAATAACGCCGACAATTTTTCAAATCTCCCATTAATGCCATTCTGCCTTTCAAGCAAGTCTTAGTTGTATGTATCAATCATTCTGTTGTTTGCTAAATAATTTCACATGCAAACGTGCCATTAGAAACATGTTTATGACGTTATTTTGGATGTGTTTATTACAATGTGGTATTAACATGTTTAAGCTACAGACGTCTTAGCGAGGACAGTACAATTATAACTCCTATTCTTCTGCCTCTGCTTGTGTGCTTGTAGGGATTAGCTCGGCAGATAGACAACAGGTTTAACAAGAAAAGCCCAAAACTTCTGTCCAAATCTTTTACTGTAGATTCACTGTAAAACTGCAACATACATACAAAATATGTCTCAGTTATGTTCACTTAGTACATTTACATGGCATTATACATTTAAATGAATGGGAAAAAGACCACTAGCTCGATGCTAACTAGAATGGGAAAATCCATAGACACGCTAACGATTAGCACTTACAGATTAATTTAAGATTTACATCGTCTTTTTATCCAGCAACAAAGGTTCACATCAGAGATATTTTATACTATTCATTCTTACAACATCTGAACATAAAATACTCACAGGCAAACATTTTTTGGGTCATACAAACAGAGTGAAAGAAACGTGTCTGTTAGTTCCTTCTTATGTCCGAACTGACTACGCTAACACCCCAAGGACAAAACATACACTAGTGCAACTTATTCTGACCACTAGAGGGCCCCCTTTGCTTGCTTTGAACAACTGAACATCACATATTATTGGGCTTATTAGTATTAGTACTTATTAGTGGGTTTAAGACTCCTGTCAATCACTCACAACCAGAAATAAACTGGTGTGGACATAAACAGAGAAAAGTACCAGTCTTTTCCATGGACATTTTCATTTTAAATGTCTTCAGATGGTGGGGTTGAGAAGGACAAAGTTGTTTGAAAGCACTGCAATGTGGAATTATTTTTATCACCAGAGTACTTCAAGTCTGAAATATCACTTAAAGGCAATACACGCTGTTGATGCTGGCAACACCCCCCCCCCCCCCCCCCCCCAATATAACTATGTGATTAATTGTGATTAATCGCAGAAATCCATGCGGCTAATTGCGATTAAAAATTTTAATCGCTGCCCAACACTAGTAAAAATGCTTTGCATCATTTGAAACTATTGTAAGTGTGTCCTTTCTCTTCCAGACCAGTACTGAAAAACTTAGAGCCACGGTTCAGCGACAACTAGACCAAAGTTCAGCTGCACATGTGCTGACGAAGACCAGGAGCGTATGCATTAAATCTGCTAAAACTCCGGCACTCCAATTGATTTTGAGTCTTTCATTGGTCGACAAAGTACTTAATGGTCTCACTCCCGACTATGTGTCTGACTTGATTGTAAGATACTATATGTATGAACTACAGGGTGACCCAAAAAAACAGGAATTTTTGAAGCACATATTGGTAGACATGAGCAAGTGGCAGCACTGTGAGACAGTGACCTTGAGCAAGTAAACACACCCCTGTTTTAGTAACCATGGATCAGTGGAACAGTATCCCAGCTGAGATGTTGCAGCGGTCAATGAGGAATCTCAACAGCAGATTTCTAGAATGCATTCGTACAGGAGGACGCCATCTACAGGAAGTAATTTTAAAAAAATGAAAATTCCATCATTGTTTCTTAAATGGCATGTTTTAAGGTTTCAATTACTATGAATAAAATATTTTTCTTCCATCACTCTTGGTTTTATTGGATTGTTAAAAAGTTCCCGTTTTTTTGTGTCACCCTGTAGATTCCTCAAGTCCTCTGGTAGTTGTGTATTGTTTGTTGACCTACGGTGAATACACTTTTTTTTATTTAAGGCCTAATTAATTCATACTAAGTCACTTCATGGTCAGCACTTGGGGTTGGATTTGATTCATTCACTTACACCTCATGGGAAGAAGGTATTGGGTTTGATTCTCAGCTGGAATTGTTGAGTTTACCTGTTCTCTCCACACCATGTGGGTTTGCTCCGGTTCCCCCCACCATTAAAAACAGCCACATAAAAGTTAATTGTCTGGTCAGTGCCCTTGACCACAGCACTGATGAAGATCTTCAGGTGGTCCCTGAACACCTTCAATGGCAACTCACAACATTTGTGCTAATGCTAACGCTAATGCCAGGTACTGTGTGTATATTAGAATAGGTAAAATGTATTATTAATTCCCTACAGGCATAATAATGCAAGTCAACCTTTAATCTTTAGGAAGTTAGCTTGACTGACTGACTGACTGACTCGTTCGTTCATTCGTTCGTTCACTCGCTCGCTTGTTCGTTCGTGCATGTGTGCGTGCGTTCGTTCATCAATAAGTGGCTCCAAATGAAATGAGCTGCTACAGCTTTCATAAAATTTTAACATAGTTGTTCTAGCATAGTCATATAATAAATATAACATGGACCTACTTGTCAACTGTAATAATAATAATAATAATAATAATAATATTAGGTGGAAATGCACAATAAAGATTTAATTGGTCTATTTAATTTAAATGGCAATAAATTAAATAAATGTGCTTTTAATTCCTTAGTTGAGTATTAATACACTCTCAAAAATAGAGGTACCAGCTTGTACTTAAAAGGGTACAAATGCTTGTCGCTGGGGGTGTACTTTTTTGAGAGACATTTCTGTACCCTTTTGAAATGGTCCATTTTTGTACCTTAAGGACTTTACATAGAAAGAAAACTCTCGTATAGTTGATAATGCCATGATGTTTAAAGTTTGAACCGGTGGCCTAATTGAGAAGAAAAAAAACAAAACAAAAAAAAAAACAGCATAGGCAAGCTACGACATCAAGACATGGAGGTGTGAATGAAAACTTGATAAAAACAGAGATTATGGCAATAATCAGAGGTTCTAATAAGCTAAATAAATTATTAGGCTATTATCATTGAGCTAATTGGGCTATTAAATTAAAACACAAGTTATCATTAAATATAATATAGAGTAATTACAGTATGATATATAATAAATAATGTGCTAAGCCTAATGTTTGAACTATAATTAGGCCTACTGTTCAGTTTTCCTAGCCTATAGCCTATTCTCATGGTTTCCACACATTTTTTAATGCTGCAGGGTACCTTATAGTACAAATTTGTACTTTACAGAACTTTGGACCCTTTTTCATAGTCTAAAGGTGCAATTCTGGCCTCCTAAAGACCAATATTGTACTTTTGAGAGAACAGTCTTAAAAAATGTACTTAAATGTTCTGATCTTGTACCTCTATTTTTGAGAGTGTATGAACAGCCCTCGCTCTTGTCTTCTGTTGACACACTGTATGAGAGTAGAAAATACTGTAAGAACTCAGGACTTTTCCCACCCTGTCTCTCTGCATTAGACACCAGCTATTGCAGGAGGTTAATCAGCACTAAGGGTGTGAGACAGGGAGGCGCTGCACATTCTAACACATCAGACAGGAAGCTCTGAAGCCAGCTCCCCAGTCGTACCTCAAAGCGCTGAGAGCTGACTTTCTTCCCCTTCTTCATCCAGGTGATGCGTGGCTTGGGCTCACCCACCGCCTGGCATACGAATGATGCCACTCCTCCCGAAATCCCTGTCTGGTCGTCGGGGGATTTGATGAAGCTGGGCATGCCTATAGGGAGAGAGACAGCAACAGAAAAGACAGAGGGGAAGGAAGGAAGGAAGGAACAGAGTGAGAAAGAGAGGATAACCAATATCAGATGAAGAGCGCTGACAGAGAAACAGCTCGAGGCAAGGTACAGGGATTTTACATCTCTACATCTGCTCTAAGTCTTGCAATAACAATATGCTCTTTGAAAAGCTGTCTCATGCCTGTAGCCACACCTAGCGAGAAGCACTGCCAGTAAAAACAGCAGAGCCCCATCCTTTCCCCTTATAACAGCCAGCACCTGTCAGTCTTATTAACAGAAGGTAGGTATGAACGGACACACAAAGATCAAGAAATCAGCTTTGGATGCATGAATAAACACGCATCATAAAAATAACAATAAAGTTCCACATTCATTGACATTTAACTCAAGCACGATCGCATGTATACGAACCAAAATGACAGCCTGAAAGACATCACACATGGCTAATAATAAACAATGACTCATACTCCTACTACGTGTCCTGCTGACACATATGCGAAAGATACCCAGGGTCATTTATTTTTGTTTAATGTTTTTGTTTTATTTATTATTTATCCCATCACTAAGACCTGATCTGAGCTGGGGATGTTGTGGTTTCAACAAATCTTTCAATTTCAATGAAGAAAATGTGTTGTTTACCTGCACATAATATGACCTATATTAGTGGATGATGGATTAGCACCCCTACAGGCAGCAGGAGGCATTGCATATAGTAATAAGGGTAATGTCAACAAAAGTAACTGTTGTAATATTTGGTTAAATTTAAGGAACAATTGTGGTAAGGGTGAGAAAGTTGTAATGGATTGAATACCGAAGCCGAAATATGTTTGAAATGTTGGTTAAGAAGACATAATGGGATGTAATGAGATGTAATAACAAGCTTGTACAAACAACATGAACATGTTTTCAGCGTAGGAACAGAGTCACGGTAACCACACTGACAACAGACACACACCCTCTAGTGTCATGTTGAGTCACGTTTCAATAAGTGTGTGACATTGAAACTTAAACTGAACTTAAATGCACAACCTCAGCCTAAAACTTCACTGCACTTGACCTTATAATAATAATGGATTAGATTTATATAGCGCTTTTCTATGAACACATACTCAAAGCGCATACAGTGGATCCATTATTCATTCACTCACATATTCACACTCTGGTGGTGGTAAACTACATTTGTAGCCACAGGTGCCCTGGGGCAGACTAACGGAAGCGTGGCTGCCAATTCGCGCCTACGGCCCCTCCGACCACCACCAAACATTCATACACATTCATACACCAGTGTGCATACACCAGTATGAGTAGCAGCACTGGAGGCAAGGAGCCAAGGACGCAACAGAGCAGGATTCGAACCGCCAACCCTTCAGTTATTGGACGACCTGCTCTACCATCTGAGCCATGGCCGCTCCTACAGTCTACAGAGACCGTTTGACCTTGTACTTTAGAATCCATCAATACCAGTACTGTGACAGACAGGAAGAAAACTCCAAGGCGCTCTCTTTAAGCAATAAAATGCCTTTATTCTCATGGCATGGTCATACATAGACCTTAAAAAACACTTCGCGTTTCAGCTTCAAGCCTTAATCAGGAGGTCAAACAAAACAGAAGAACTAGAAAACTGTAGGTTCTTTTAAAGTAGGTCCCGACCAATAGGAACCTGGGTGTCAACATGTAAAACTGCCACTAAAGGTCAAAAGGACATACAAAAAAAAAAAACAAAAACAAACCTCACCTACAGAAATATTTACTATGACGGCATTTTAGGGCCACATAAGAAAAAAAACAAAAAAAAAAAAACGCTTGTCACTACAAGAATAAAGTCATAATATTTCGAGAATAAAGTCCTCATATAATGAGAATAAAGCCATAGTTTTAAAAACTCATTATTTAACGGGAATAAAGTTGTAATATTTCAAGAATAAAGTCATAATATAATGAGAATAAAATTGTACCCACTCATCAAATAATGGAGAACTTGGAACATTTTGTGAAGTTGTAATTTCATTTGGGATTTATGCATGGCCAAATCCTGAGCCTATCCCCCCATCAACACATTATCATTAGTCTAAGGACTTTGAAGTAAGTTTGCACACGTTTGGGTTTGTTTCATCGTAAGAACTGAACTGATTTGGAGTAAACTGCCTCTTTTGTGAAGGAGAAACTGACAAAGTGGTCGGCTGCAGGGCTATCAGTGGTTACACCGTCATGCATACTATCTTATATAGATACTTGAGACTACACTAATGCGGAGTGCAGCATATTAAACTTCATATTCAGTCATTTCAGTGCACTACAAAGCTCAGCAACACTTCTGTTTTAATAACACTGATGTACACAGCTGAAGTGGTGGTAAGGACCAAAAGGACTGATTTACTCTAAATGTTCAATCTTTTAAACTTTTCTGCTGACATTAGTCACTGTTCACAGCCTTCAGTTAAGAATCAGCAGGTTTTATTCAGAGTTGAAGGTTGTGTTAACCTGGAGCTTCACTACGAGGACACTGGAAAAGGACTAGTTTAACCTGCAGACCTACAGTGATTTGGAGATAAATCATCCACGTCTGTGTTCCGTGTGGCATATTTGCACAGGATAGGCAATGTCTGTTATATAGTTGAATTTATTAACATTATTCCCTGGTTCTGATGTCAGTGACAGGGTCCTCATTTCATCAGTGGTGAAAGGCAGAAAACTGTTTCGTATCCTGTCATCCATCTCATCATCCTTTAGAGATGCTGCTTTTCCGTAGAATTTGAGTTTTACCAGTGAACATCCATGTTATAGCGCAACATGGGACTCCTGAATTTCCACGCAAAACACTTTCTAGGTGTCAGAAAATGTGTTTTTTGCCAATTCTTTTGCACCTTTGTTTTCAGGAAGAACTTACCTTTCAATATCAGGCCATTAATTATTATTAGTATTAGAAATAATAAATGCTTAAAACAGATTTGTATCTGTTTTAGTAAAAAACAGGGCTGTCAAAATTAACGCATTAATGCAGAATAATCCATCATCATGATTAATCTGATTACAACTTTTAATGCAATTAACCCATCTGTAGCACAGAATGACTCTGAACATCTCTGCCAACGCATTTGAGGCAGTTTGTCGATGTAGAGTTACCGGTGCACATGAACAAATGGGCAGTTGATTGGGTTGTGACAGGCAGCATAACCAACTCATAAAGATGGAAGACACTAAACAGCACGTTGACCCTCAGGATGGAAAGATGAGGACAAAAAACCAAGACGGAACAGTTGTTTCAAGTTGTTTTGTTGAAACTGTTGAAGGTAATAAACATGTTAAGTGCATATATATTCCCCTCTTTCTTGAGTCTGTTTGCTCATGCAAAATGAAATGCAATTAATATAAATTAATGATATTCAATCATGATTAATCAAAATCAATCCACAGCAACCCTATGATTAATCTGATTAAAAACTGTAATCGTTTGACGGCACTAGTATAAAAGAAGAAAAAACTAAACAAACTTGACGTTTTTAGCATATTTATAATCAGAAACTGTAAATGTCCATAACGAAACTTTTTGAGAATGCAGAAATAAACTTTCAACTACTTTACATTTGCTTAAACATGCTTTTTGATCTTGAACATTCAGTATCCATATTATGGATTCATACATATATATATATATATATATATATATATATATATATATATATATATATATATATATATATTTTTTTTTTTTATTTCCAGGTGTTTTTTAGCCTGTGTGGAAGTCTCACATTGTTGCCATAAAGTCTCATATAGCGTCGGAAAGCTCAGGATCTCAGCCTTCTGATGCCATTTGAATTTTGTGAATAGTGTAGTTCAGGAGTTTAGGAGTTTTTAGTAGTTGGGTGCTTCTATGAAACCGATCCCTAAAAACAGGACATGGGAGCAAAAAATTCAAACCAGATGTAGACTAATGTTATGAAGCAAGTTTGGAAGCACTTTGGGTCTGTTTCAAAAATATTTACTGAGATAAAAGAGAAACTATTTTTCCGATAAAACACATTTTTATATTATTTTTATATTACTGTTTTACAAAAATCCACATGTAACACGGTAAAAAGGACATGAAAATTACATGCTACTATTTTTTCGAATATCTTTTTATTGTCTCAGATACATTTTGGGAATCGAATTAAATGTGCAAGGCAGAGTGCTTCACAAAAATGCCCACTGTTGCAAAATCACTCACGATTTATTTGTGTTTGAATGGGCAGATTCTGCATGTAACACCAGAGGACATGATGGGGTACATGCCAAACCTGGAATGAGACTGCTGATTCATGAAAAACCTGCATGTCTGGATTAGAAAAACCACTAGTATCATCAAATTTAACACAGTGTCTTTGTTTATTGTGGTATATAAAACCATTTCAAGCCATGTTTTCCAGATCAAATGCACTGACACCTAGGTAGCTTTTCCTGTCCCAATTTTGGTCCTATTTTTGGCCCCAATATTTGATTAAAAATTCATTAATTTTGGGATGGCTCAGAACAAGAGTATATATTTTTTGCATTTATCTGAGGTCATCACTAGGTACATCCTGGGAGGAAATTTGTCTAAATTTCTCTTTTACTATTGGGTCTAACAAGCTGAATGAACCCAGTTTCATAGAAGCACCCAGTTACAGTAATTTGAATGTCGTAAAGTGCAAAATGGGTGCTGGGGAGATTGCCATTGTTAAAGGGTTAAAGCATAAAACTTTCATTTATCATCACTAACACAGGCTCCATTATCCTCAAAACATGCTGAATAGATGCACAGAGAAAACAAAAAATGTTGTATCACACCAATTAAAGAGATGTCAAAACATACGGGACTAATACAAACATGGCGTTTGCAAAGGATCACAGACGACTCCCACAATAATTACAAATCACCAGTGGTGTACAGGAAATACTAGTGTCTTCAAAACAGGACTTTACCCTCCTATTTTTTTTTTTTTTAACCATGTTGTCTCATTTGCCTGAGTTAAAAAATAAAGCCAGTGATGTTAACTAATTCCGAGCCAGAACTGGTTCCTCAAAAGGTATTTCCTGTGTATCTGAAAGCCAATTTACTTTATTGAGCTGTGCCATTGCTGCTCGTTGTTTCACTGATAAAACTTGTCAGTAAGCCAGTGATGCCAACTATTCTTAATGGAAAGTAGCTGAAGCCTGTGTGGAAATGTACTCTCCACAGAGGATGTGACTGTCTAATTTATATGATCATGACACCATCATGCACAGTGGCAAAAGAGAGGGACTTCGACAGTAAACAAAATGGATGAGGGATTCATAATGACGTTCATCAGTGCTCATCTATGTGTTTTTCTGACCAATGATCAGTCAGTTAAATAGGATACATTTAGAAACATCACTGAAGTTCTTTTTGAAGATGCTAAATCTAGCCAGAAAATCATTAAGCATGCTACACTGGCTGGTGTGCTGTTTTTTGTGTATTTTTTAGCCAAAAAAAAAAAAAAAAAATCCACACACACAAAAACAGGCTATTAAGGAACAAGTCGGTGACAGTCTGAGAGGCCATTGGGCATTTGTGCTGATCAGAGTTCACATATATTTGCAGTGGCCTCTACCAGGCAGACTCCACTCTCCAGATGGCAGGAAATGGCACACGACTATATGGCAGAGGAGGTGAACAAATGGAAAATAACTCCCAAATCTGAGCGGTTAAATTGAGTACATGTATTACAAACAAATATTGGACAAAATTACTTTACTTCTTTAACATGCATCCCATTGTTTTCTGCAGAAACCATCAAATAACATGTGCACAATAAACCGAGGCTGCTTGAATTGACTGCACTTAAATTACCCTTCAACTCTTTCAACTAAAGTTTGCAGGTGATTTCATCATTAATTCAGACTTGTCAAACTGATCATGTTATACGTCAAACAGTGCAACTAAATTAAATTCAGAAAATGCTGATGACACCGATACATGTGATTTTTCTTAAGATAAAATTCAGAATATTACATTTTAATTTGACACTAATTACTGTCCCAGAAGATAAAGTGTCTTGTGGAACAGGCCTGTCATGTGTGGTGGTAGTCATTTTGAGTCTGTGTGTCTTCACTTTTCTACAGGACTGTGTGCCATCATCTGGAAGGAGAGCTCATCCCATTCAGCTCCAAATATGAAGTGGTTACAAATAAAGATACTAAGAACACAAAGTTTTACCTTACTCCTGGAGGCTACTGTTTTGTTCTGACAGACAGATATCATGTTCCCATGGCAAATTTGCACAAAGTATAAGAAGGTGTTTAAACAAGCACTTTGTGTTTTAATTAAATTAAGCTCAAAGCATTAGTTCAAGTAGAGTTTAAGTACACTGACACTGGCTGATCAGCAGCAGCTACTTGCACAAATTCATCTAGTTTCATGTTTGAGTTTCACAGTTTTGACAGAAAAGATGATTGTGTACAGTTTGACACTACGAGGATTTTCTCATATTCATCTACAAAAGGTACACAGCTTCTCTGTTTCTCATCTCACCAAAAATGAATTTAGGTATGTAGGGATGGGAACTGATAAGAATTTAACAATTCCATTATCGATATTTCTTATTGATCCAATTCCTTATCGATTCTCTTATCGATTCGCATTGGGTGAGGGAATAAAAGAGTACAAATGGGTTTGTTTGCATTAACTATGTTTTATATTTCGATCTCTGCACAGAAAACATATACAGTATGCACAAATGATAATAACAGATGACGCCGGGCCCAGTTGGGGGGAGGGGGGGGTCACACCATATGACCGTACACCGTATAAAGTGAAAGTGACACTTAAGACGCTTTACAAATTCCTCTATGTCTCCTACTGTTGCTGTTGTGCACCTCATTTTCCTTTTCCCGACCTTCACAAACTTTTATTTGAGAGGGGCAAGACAGGCCCGGATGACCCCTGGTGTTCGCTCTGCCGCTAGATTCAAAAGTGTCACTGAGTAGCATATCAAACATGTGACATTCCTACAAATGAACTGCATACTGTGGACAAATGTTTGAGCATATTGGAGGTATTTCCCTCCTTTGAAGAAATGGAAGCTTTGCAAGTGTTACAAGTGGCCCTGGTGTCATCTTATCATGTGAAAGATAGCCAAACTTTGGAACGTTTCTGCCTCGATGCCATGTTGGCTACGTTCTAAACCAAAACAATGCAGCACATGTGCAACAAAGGTGGAATCGATAAGCAGAACTGTTTACAGGCAGATAAATGATTCCAAGGAACCGGTTCTCGATTCCCATCCCTTTAGGTACGAGGGCTGTTCAATAAGTTCATGGCCTCACCCAGAAATACTGGTTGTTATAATACAGGATGTTACATTCTTTCGTGATGGGATAGTGATGCTTGAACATCGATGGACCAAGTGCATTGCTGTGAATGGAGATTATGTTGAAAAATAAAATATAAATTATCAGTCTGTGTTGTTCTGTTTTGGGTGAGGCCATGAACTTATTGAACGGCCCTCGTATGTTATCTGCAACCCCCAAAGCACATCAGTTCTGGACAAAAACCTAGGCCTGGTTGTCACTAAATGGATATTTCCCCTCTCCATTAACAAAGAAGTTAAAAAAGTCTGTCCTCAAAGTTGTACATTTCTATAAATCTTGGATATGTAGTATCTCAGAGTAATCTGTCGTTAAAGGATTGAAGCTTTTTAGTATTTTTCTTACGAGGCAGTATGTATTTAATGAATATGCAATGAATATGGTCGAGTACAGGCAAATCTATAAATGTGCTTTTGTTGTGTTTAGGATCTGGTTTGTTCTAAACATCTCTAAGTGAGTCATTTTATTTACAACTTTGTAAACTATTTCTTTTTCCCCATCTCTAACCACATGCTGGTATGACTCAACCCTCAACAGAAAACATACGGCCAGACGTGTCCCCTGTCCTCATGTCAAAATCTGTTACTCTCAATTACTCCAGTAACATTTCTGGGTGTTTTCATGCGGTCACAATGACCCTGACCTTTGGCCACAAAAATCTAACACTCCAAAAAGATTACTTTAGCCAAGTGAAATATTGTTAAAATTTGACCAAACTTCATCAAACATTCTGTTTTAATTATAGCAAAGGTTGATTGTTGAGCAAACAGAGATATGTAGAGACATATAAAATAAACCAGTCAATAGTTAATGTGTGACTAGATTTAACAGTATATGTAAGTTTAATATAAACTACTTTCTCTAACTATAGCCATGTCATACAATTAAAGTTTACTCTTGTGATATTCAGTCCAAAAAATGAAACCGTCCTCAATCAAATCATCTTTCTGTTCTCTTTAAGATCTATGTTCCTCTTTAGATTTCCTTCTTGTGTTTGCTATCTAATCTAAGCATCCTTTTCTTTGTTTCTAATTAATGACAGTGTTCTGTGTTCTCTTAGATGAGATGCCAAGCAGTACAACACACACCCTGTGATTCACTTAAAAGTAACAAACATGTTTCCATTAAAGTTCTGCAACATGACGCTTTATCAACTGTGACTGTATCAACTCTTTTGCAATATTTGACAGTTTTCTGGAAAATTGCAGGACTTGCATTTCTGCATTTTTGTCCATAACTTCAGTTGTGTCTAGTACTCCAAGTTTTGAAGCCTAAATCCTTCTCCATTAAGAGCTTGTTTCTGTTGTCACAGTGAAAGGATGAGCCAACAGCAGAACCTCACAGGCGGCTGCCTCCTTTCTGCCTGTGTGGTTTGTGGTCTGTGGCTTCTCCTCATACAATAAAAGTGTGGCAGGCCACCCACACTACAAATAAGAAGACAATTTGATTCTCTCAATTACACAAACACACATTGTCTTAGTGCCTGTGTGTGTGTTGCTGGGTGGCCTTCAACTAAAAAAATGGCAGTCTGTTCCTGGAAGTTGTCTGATTTAATCGGTAAACTCCTCTGGAACTGACATGCTCTTGAACAAGGCTTTATGTATTTGAGCTGTATGTTGGATCTGCACTGTCAAATATTACAAATACTAATACGATTAGAAATACTCAAAGAATTTGTACTTATGACAAATTGAACTGGAGAGATATGTACTGAACATATTCATACCACAGAGCTAGGTGATTTATGTGGCCACTAGAGGCAGGAGTGAGTCACTTTGTCAGTCTGTAATGATGAGGAAAAGTAATGCCACAGGACCTTTTAGCAAAGCATTGTCTATTTTTTTTTTAAACCCCCCCAAGGGGTATTGTTTTTGGTTGGGTTTGTTTGTTTCTTTGTTTGTTAACACTCTAGGAGCAAAACTATTTGTTGAATTCATATCAAATTAGCTTTATACATTGCCAGTGACCCACAATATATGTGATTACATTTGGAGAAAAGTAGGTCAAAGTTGAAATTTTTTAGGAATTAAAAATAAATAAATAAATAAATAAAACAATACTCCATTTACTTATAATGGGGAAAATTTCAAATGTCTGTAGCAGTGAAACTATTGGTTGAATTCATACCAAATTTGATTTATAGATTGCCAGTGACCCAGAATAGATGTGGTTAGATTTTGAGAAAAGTAGGTAAAAGTTAGAATTTTTTATGAATTTTTAAAACCTTTTTTTCATTTACTTATAATAGGTGAAATCTCAAATGTCTATAAAAACATCAGTTTTGTTTCAGTTTACTTCAAACTTGGCACATAAAAAGAGGCAACTGATATGCTGACATCAGCACACGCATAGACATGATGACATCAGCTGGATCGATGCCAAAATAAGCTACAATACATGCGAGGGGCGGGGCTTGCTGTGCCTGGTATCACTTCTTTTTTTTAAAGTGACACAGTGATAAAAGCAAGATACACTGTTTCACCACTGGACACAGCTCTAGATTAAAAGAATGCCGTTTGATGATGAAATTGCAGTGTTTCTCCGACATTAGTAAGTTTGATTATGAGGCTTATTATGTGATGTTATTATCTTTGCTAAGTTTGCTGTTTGTTGATTTCATTCATTTTTTCATTCATTAATTTGTTTTGAGCAGAAGAAAAGACCTAAACATTTTTATGTGTACAAGGAACTAATAGCAGAGCAAATACATTAATAAATAAAGACATCATAGCAACTGCCATGTACACTAGTGATAACAGAATAAATTCAATAAGTACTGCTCAAAAAGGAGTGGGAAGAAGAAAACTTATTAAATCCCACCCCCATCTCATATTTATACAACATAACACATTACTTTTGCTTCCTTAATGATAAAATTACATCTGTTTAGAGTCCTAATACTGTAAATAACAGATAGTAAACACATTAGGAAAACTGATGTAGAGTCCACATAGTATCTCTCTAAATGAATAAACTGTGAGCAGCTATTGACAAAACAAACCGTACAGAAAACAGAAGTGGTCTGTGTATTTACTGTTGCTTCTTTCTATGTAAAAACAGACCTAAGCGAACATAATTATAATGTAAACTATCAGCTGAGGAGTAACAGGAAGATTTTAAGTCACAGTGTCAAAATAATCAGCTCTGAGGTTTTATTTGAAGAGGAAAACTTGATGATACCATAATACAGATGTGTGTAAACAATGAGCTTAATACTTTATTCAGTTGATTGACAGGTTTGTGGTTTTTCTAGCCTTTAGTGTGTTCTGGTATGTAACTTTCACTGCTAATGATATTGGTTATTAGGTTTGGATACACTTTCCATACTACCATGAATATTGTGCAAAACAAACATTGTTCTCCTTTCATTCATATGTAAACCCAGTATTAAGATCTTTTGAAAACCTTTCTTCCAAAGTGGGCTATAGAATGGAATGGTAGTGAAAGGAAATAATGTTTGAAAAAAGACTGAAACAGGACATAAACGGTGGTGGTTTCTGAATCCAAATCCACTCTGAGCTTCTATAAAATGAAAAACAGCCATATGTTACGACCCTAACCATGATTTGCGATATAACCACTAGATGCCTCTAAACGCCAGTACGTAACTATGAGTCGTGATGAGCCGGTTGCTGCTGTGAGCACGTTTTGGACAGGACAGGCTCATAAACATCAGGCGACTCAGTGTGCGCACTATGCTGACTCTATAAACCACACCTGCTTCTATATGTGTCTGCGAATGAAGCAGCCAAATGAGTCTGTCACATCAATCAGTATTCCATACTTGTGCAGCAAAAAATGGCTGGCTGCAAAGGGAAATGTGAGCTTTCCAGGCAGGGGTTAAATCCCGTTTCCCCAGCAGGAAGCCACTGAGAGCATTTTGCAGGCGAGGCAAGACATTTCACAGCATCTTTTGGGAATTGATAAATATTCTCTTTAAAGTTCAATGTGATTCTAAGCCCATTTGTGGAGTTGCTGAGACCTGCTTACCAGGTGGATTTCTGTGAAAATCCAGTCACGAAGGATGAGCAACAGGTTTCAGGAAGGAGGTACTGCCCTTTACACCACTGTACACTGACCCACTAATGGCTGTTTCAGTTTATAATCATACATCCATATGCATGATGCAAGGAAATCAATCTGTTTTGTTATATAACTGCATAAGAATTAATTTATGCTGTTGAAAAAGAGCAGAACCCCGGGGAAATTCCTGAATGACACACATTACACCATTCTTTGTTATTATCTCTACATCTAGTTCCTCAGATGTGTCTGGCTGATGCAGGTTCCTGTCCTTGAGGTGGTTTCAAAATAAAAGTCCCAAAAATTGTCTTCATAAAACAACGGCTTAACATATTCCGACAACATTTGATTGTATATCATGAAGGACATACAGGTGAAAATGCTTCATAATTTGGTCAATGAATGCAAAACATGTTAGAAATGATGCCAAATAGGGCAAAGGATACATTTAAATTGATTTAAAGGGGTCATATTTTGCTAAACCCACTTTTATTAGTCTTTGGTACATTTATGTACATTTGTGTATTTGGACCCTAATAGTTCAAAAGTTTAAATTTGAACCCTCCAGGTGCTGCAAAGCTATCTTTATATTCATTTTGGCAAAAATTGAGTGGATTTCTACAATTTGTTTCAATTCCTGCTTAATTTGTTACCTTTTATGAGTAGTTATGTCATGACATTTGCACATATAAGGTCAAGACTTCAGACGAACATTTCTCAGAGTACGCCATGATTCTTTATCAGCAGCAGCAGTTGCAGTCCATACTGAAAATATGTCCAAACTTCAAGACGATTACCTAAAATGTTCAATTGTTGGTTGTATTAATGAACACAAGTGGCTGAATGGGACAGAGCAGCACAGTCAGCAACCTGGAGGGGGTGGGGCATGAAGTGGCTCACATGCATTTAAAGGGCCAGCGCTCAAAATGACCTTTCTGGTGTCATTACTCAGAAATAGGGTTGAAGATGGACCTGTGGAGTTGAATTAATGAAGAATTCAGACCCAAGCATAGCATTTACAGTTTATGTAGATCACAGGGAAATGTTGTAAAATGCATAATTCCATTTAAAAAAGCAAAATATCACTCCTTTAAGGCATGCATTCCCATACCACTTAGTTAAAATATCATTTTATGTATACATGCAATTTTTACATTATGATACAGTGAAGAATTTATATTCTATAATTGCAACCGCAAGGTCATTTTTAGTTGAAAATCTTGAATTAGAAGCAGGATGAAGAGTATTTTCAGTGAATGTAAGGATGCATCCCTTTATATATGACTTCTATAGATACTATATAGCATCTTAAAAGGCATAATTCCATTTTAAAAAGCAAAATATCACTCATTTAAAGTGATTTTAAATCGGTTGTCCAAATAGAAGTGAAGGCTGGACAGGCTGATGTTTTGACACTTCAACAGCAGAAAAATGACCAATAACTAAAATATTTGGAGAAGTTAGTGTGGGTCTGTATATGGGGAAGGTATAAGACATGCATGTTATTTTTTTTTCATGTACATTAATGGTTTTTCAACGGAAAAAAATTCAGTTGGGCAGAAAAAATAGGCGTCCCATTATTGACCCCCAAGTATCTTTGGCTATAAATGGCACTAAGCTAATATTTTAATAAAATCAGTAAAGTTTATCTGTAAATAATGGAACAGAACTTAATTGACATGAATTACATTTGTGACATTAAAAACAGCTTTTAGAGGATATAATTAAATATTGTGTGATGAAATGCACAACATCCAAAACTAAATAATGTAGCTCTGATTCCACACTCATTTCCACCTCTGTCTCTTATGTCAAATTACAAATATATAATTACAGATAGCTTTCTCCACCAGAGCTTTGCAGATTGAGAGTTGTAAAATTAACAGGGTGGTGTGAAAACCACAGAGGTCTGTTACACATTAACAACTCCCAGCTAATGGATCAGCTCCTGCTCAATGACTGACCGACTGCCAGTGGCTTAAAGTCTCTGGACGGTACTCAAAGCGCTTAAAGAGAGTATCTTCACTTCTGAACTTCACAAAACGTCCACCACACCTCTTCACACTGCACTACAGAAAGGACCACAAGTATTTAACACCTCTTTAGAAAAGGAAATGCATGTTGCTCCACTTTCTAAAGTGAGTAAATGTTATGGATGACTGAAATTACAGCCTTGTGTTGGTTCTGTGGAGCTTTAGTTCTGCATTATGAGTGAAGATATTAATAACAAGGCCATGTGATACTTCCTGGATTACTAAATATCCTATATGTGTAGCATTAACAGCAATATGATAGGGAAAGGTTTGTGTCATAAATCAATGAAGTATATTTAATAATGCTGATAATAAAGGCCAGGATGAAATATGTTGTCAGTGATGAGTTTTATAAACAGGTATGAAGAAGATTTTCTAGCTGGAGAAGATTAATATGTTCCATGAATGGAGTGAAAGAATAATATGTATTTGCTTTTGAGTCATACAGCATCTTTTAAAATGTCCTGTGCGCTTTTGTTAAATGGCAACAACGGATATGAGTAAAAGAACTGTTCACAATAACTGATAAAAAGAGAAGTTCACAATCGCAGGTTAGATAATGAAGCTGCAACCTGTTTCTATTGTAAGAGCCAATGTGATGCATTAACCCTAGTGTTGTTGAACTTCAATCCAAAGGCATACATTATATGGACAAAAATACTGGGACAAATCCCACCATACAATCTGTAGGAGTTCTCACTTCCACTGACTGGAAATGTCATCATAATAAAATGTTTATGTCACTGTTTTTATAAGTAATTATCACAATAAATGTCAAATCAATGTTTCTTTTGTGTTTAAAGGCTGATTTTTCTACCTGAGTGAGAATTGGACAAACCTGATGGGTTACTTGTAGTTTACAGCTCAACATTTAAGACAATTATAGGGATTAAAAATAATAATAATAATAAAAAAAAAAAAAAAAAAAAAAAAAATATATATATATATATATATATATATATATATATATATATATATATATATGTATACAATACTGAGTAAAATTAACCCATAAAGACCTAAACATCCACTGGTGACCAAAAGTATCTGCTGATCTAAACTGTTTAATACCTGTTTATCCACTAATCCTATCAATACATGTAAATAATTGGTGTAAAATACAGTTTTTCATCTTTTCATAGTCATCAGATATGACCCATTTGGACGTTCAGAGGCTCCGTAGTGAAAATGGAAACACTGTCATCTTCACTGATTCACCAGTTAAACCCATGGAGTTTAATAAATGACAGTGGATGGACACACTTGTTTTATGCTCAGTTAATGATAGATTTTATAGAGAGTCACTTTTTTTTTTTTTTTCAGTTTTTTCTCTTTTGATATATTAACCTTTGAATTTACTGTGAGTTTTCATGAACATCCAAATTAAATATAGGAAAATACATGATTCACGTTGAAAATGCTAAATTCAGAGGATAATAAGAAAATAAATGGTGATAAATCACTCAAGAAAGTTTAAATAGAGAGAAAAATTCATTTGGGAACTGCCAGAAAAGTAGCACTGGGTCTTTATGGGTTAAGTAAAAACTCTCAAGTATTTCATAAATGCAGATCACAATGTAAACAAAATTAGCCATAGTGATGAAATACAAGGGTTTATTAGTAAGATATTTATCACAATATAAAATTATGACAATTTATTATAATTTTATAGCCCAGCCTCATGTTGACAATCACCTGAAACATCTGAAATAAATATGTCCCAAAATATTTGTATAGTGTATACACTACCAGTCAAAAGTTTGGACTCACCTGGTTTTTCTTCATTTTCATGACTATTTACATTGTAGATTCTCACTGAAGGTATCAAAACTATGAATGAACACATATGAAATTAAAAAAAAAAAAAATGTGTGGAATAACTTAAAGCATGTTTTATATTTGTATTTATCTGTAAATTTCCCTATGGGATGAATAAAGTATCTATCTATCTATCTATCTATCTATCTATCTATCTATCTATCTATCTATCTATCTATCTATCTATCTATCTATCTATCTATCTATCTATCTATCTATCTATCTATCTATCTATCTATCTATCTATCTATCTTTTAGATTCTTCCAAATAACCACGTTTTGCTTTTATTGCTGCTTTGCACATTCTTGACATTCTCTCAATGAGCTTCATGAGGTAGTCACCTGAAATGTTTTCCAACAGTCTTGAAG
This sequence comes from Sphaeramia orbicularis, assembly GCF_902148855.1. Lineage (NCBI taxonomy): Eukaryota > Metazoa > Chordata > Actinopteri > Kurtiformes > Apogonidae > Sphaeramia > Sphaeramia orbicularis. The sequence goes on along the minus strand of NC_043960.1, from coordinate 29,668,547 downwards.
GAGTTCCCAGGTATGCTGAGCACTTGTTGGCCATTTCATCTCATGTCATTTAAATGAAAAGGTGTGTCCAAATTTTTGACTAGTAGTGTATATTAAGAGACCCAAAAGAGGTCATGAAACATGTTGGATCTGAGTGAATTCATACAAAACAATGTGGGAAGATGTTGGAAATCACACAGAGGTGTATGTATAGTAAATATCTCTATATGTACCTGTATGTCTATATGTGACTTTTGTCCACTAAAATTTATTTTAAAAACACACAACTGAAAATTTGCCATGAAAATGTTCATTTGCTATGAAGCAATGACTAAATCTGCAGCTGCGTCCTTAATCAATACCAAGTACAAACAATCAGATGTACATATTGAACATGAGTGATCTATAGAAAACCTGTCATCTGGGTTTCACTGAACACACTCTGCACAACCTGAAGATAACCCTGGCTTTATTATCATGCAAACTGAAGGAAATCACTAAAATGACAGTTTTATGTTCAGTTAATCATATATTTTACAGAAAAACTCACTTTTTCTTCAGTTCTCTCTTTTGATTTATAAAGCTTCGAATTTATCGTGAGTTTTCATGTACATCCAAATTAAATATTAGAAATTAAATATAGGAAAATACATCATGATTCACAATGAAAAATGCTAAATTCAGAGGATAATATGAAAATAAATGGTGATAAATCACTCAAGAAATCTGTCGCTGCATCCTTCATCGATACCAAGTACAAACAATCAGATGTACATATTGAACATGAGTGATCTATAGAAAACCTGTCATCTGGGTTTCACTGAACACACTCTGCACAACCTGAAGATAACCCAGGCTTTTTTATCATGCAAACTGAAGGAAATCCCTAAAATGACAGTGGATGGACACACTTGTTTTATGTTCAGTTAATCATATATTTTACAGAAAAACTCACTTTTTTTTCAGTTCTCTCTTTTGAAATATTAAGCTTCGAATTTATCGTGAGTTTTCGTGAACATCCAAATTAAATATAAGAAATTAAATATAGGAAAATACATCATGATTCACAATGAAAAATGCTAAATTCAGAGGATAATATGAAAATAAATGGTGATAAATCACTCAAGAAATCTGCTGCTGCTTCCTTCATTGATACCAAATACAAACCATCAGATATACAGGGTGGGGAAGCAAAATTTACAATGAACATTTAGTTGTTTTTTCTCAGCAGGCACTACGTCAGTTGTTTTGAAACCAAACATATATTGATGTCATAATCATACCTAACACTATTATCCATACCTTTTCAGAAACTTTTGCCCATATGAGTAATCAGGAAAGCAAACGTCAAAGAGTGTGTGATTTGCTGAATGCACTCGTCACACCAAAGGAGATTTCAAAAATAGTTGGAGTGTCCATAAAGACTGTTTATAATGGAAAGAAGAGAATGACCATGAGCAAAACTATTACGACAAAGTCTGGAAGATACTATTAAAGAAGAATGGGAGAAGTTGTCACCCGAATATTTGAGGAACACTTGCGCAAGTTTCAGGAAGCGTGTGAAGGCAGTTATTGAGAAAGAAGGAGGACACATAGAATAAAAACATTTTCTATTATGTACATTTTCTTGTGGCAAATAAATTCTCATGACTTTCAATAAACTAATTGGTCATACACTGTCTTTCAATCCCTGCCTCAAAATATTGTAAATTTTGCTTCCCCACCCTGTATATATCTAACATGAGTGATTTGTAGAAAACCTGTCATCTGGGTTTCACTGAACACATTCTGCACAACCTGAAGATAACCCAGGCTTTTTTATCATGCAGACTGAAGGAAATCACTGAAAGGGGGGAGGAGATAACTACTTGAAGCAAGTTGTGAAGGATTAAGAACAAAGAGAATCCAGATTGATTGCTCCCCTTATTGACCTATGATTCATTAGAGGGTAATCTTCCAGTCAGTGTGGAGTTGCTCGTCTCCTTCACATGCCGTTGCTTTACAGTCAGACAGTAGAACCAGGTGCACTGCAATGGTTTTACGATGTCACTCTTGGCACTTTTTGGCTGTGGCGACTGCTGTGACAGATCTAACCTCTCAGCGACCCCAGTCAGCACCAGTGTCCACCAGTTTAACAGCTGCTACACTGTAAATAAATACTGGCCCATTGGCATCATGGGTACATTGTGCCCCTGAGTCAGGCCAACAAAATACAATTATATCCTGCTATCTTTGCCAAATACATTTTGGAGGAAAATTAAGGACTGTCAGAATTATGTGCACTGACAGCACCATGACGGCCTGAACCTTTCATTCTGAGATATATGGTAGACTTAAAGCATTTGTTTTACTTAAGTACTTAAGTACTGAAGGGAATAAGCCATTAATTTAACAAAATGAGACTTTGTGGGAGTACCCCATTCACCTACAAACTATCATTAAATGTACCTTGTGTAATATCTGCTGCTATAGTAGGAAATAAATGCATTTCATCTTAGTTTTCAATCAACAACAGGCCTTCAGTTACTTCATTTACCTTCATTACTTCATTACCTAGATAGATAGATAGATAGATAGATAGATAGATAGATAGATAGATAGATAGATAGATAGATAGATAGATAGATAGATAGATAGATAGATAGATAGATAGATAGAAATACTGAAAACTGAAAATTTTCCTCTTTTAGTATAAAAAAGTAAAATTAGAAAAAAAAAAAGTTAAATTTACAGACTATCCTTTAACAAAAAATATGAATATCCTGAACAAATATGAACAATCTGAAATGTCTTAAGAGAAGTGTGTGGAATTTTATACAATATTCTGCCTGTCACTAAATCTTTAAGTTGTGATGCATATGTATAAATGATCAACTTAGGCATAAAATTGTTAACATTGCACGTTTTTTCTTAAGAATTTTCAGGTTGTTCGTATTTGTTCATGTTATGTTCAAGTACGGTTGGTAGGTGTAAACATTTTCATCATGGAATTTTACTTTTTTTTTTTTTTTTACTCAAAAACATAGAGAAAACTTTGGAGTTGACATTATTTATCAGTTCTTAGCCTATTATTTATATAATTTTACTGGTCCGGCCCACTTTAGATCATATTAGGCTGTATGTGGCCCCTGAAGTGAAATGAGTTTGACAACCCTGAGTTAGACAAACAACACAATTTTTACCCTTTTTTTTAACTGGCCAATTTGTTACCTACAGTTTTTTTTTTGTTTTGTTCTTTTTTTTTTTATTAGTGATAGTTAACAAGACATTGTGGACAGAAAAACAACAACAACACATAAACAAACTAGAAGCACTCGGAGAGCGCAGACCTCCGCCAAGGCTGATCAGTTGCCAGGGTTTGTTTGTCTGTCTGTTTGTTTGTTTGTCTGTCCGTTAGTATGCAACATAACTCAAAAAGTTATGGACAGATTTTGATGAAATTTTCTGGTCTGCGCCCCCCCGTGGGCCCCCCCCACCCCCGATCACCACCAAAATTTAATCATTTCTTTCTTATCCCATTTCCAACAAACCCTGAAACTTTCATCAAAATCTGTCCGTAACTTTTTGAGTTATGTTGCACACTAACGGACAGACAAACAAACAAACAGACAGACAAACAAACAAACCCTGGCAAAAACATAACCTCCTTGGCGGAGGTAATAAACAAACCAAAAACAGCAATAACAACAGAGTAATGACAAACAACAACAACATCATATTACAATGAAATACAATTTTTTTTTTTTTAAATATAGACCTAGTCCACTCCACAGCTGGACCACTCTCAGACCATTTAGGAGACAGTCCAATGTGGAGTGACCATTTTTAATTTTTCTTATACATGAGACAGGGGTGGAGGCGTTGAAGCCAGCTATCTCCCACTACCCTTGCCAAAGACCGCAGCCATACCACCAGGGGGTCAAGGGTCAATTTTTACACTTAATGGTTTACAACTTTGTTTCACAAGTTATGTAAATGCATCATTTTTACCAAAGTTCTTCACCCAATCCTTTCTGCAGTCATATTGCATAGGTCATCTGTTCCAGTAAATGGAGATGTTTTACAATATTGGTGGACATTCTCTCTTCAGCCAGTATTTTGTAATGGTCTTTTTACTCACTGCCAGCAAGACCGTGAGGAGGTAAGTGTCATTCTTATTAAGACCATCAGGTTCGTGGCCAAGAAAGAGGGAAGTGAATGATTTTAAAACCCAAATATTAATAGATGATTTTAGATACTTCCTTCCAGTGAGTCTGGATAGAGGGGCAGGACCAGAAAACATGGGAGTGACCCACCATGGTTCCCCCACATTCTCTCCAGCAGCACTAATAATCTTCCATTGTTATTAAAATATGATCATATTCTGAATTTGACAGACATCTTGCAAACATTAAATTCCATTTGGATATTCTGAAATGGGATTTTTTTTCCAAATGAAGCGTTTTCCAACTTAGATGGGGAATATACTGTTATGACTATTATCGTTTTATGAGGGTTCTTTGGACACATATACGGCACATATGGAAAATCAATCTAACTTTTAGGGCAGGTTTCTTGTCTGGTAGAGATGGATGCTCCAAAGAAAAGTCCATATTTCCATTTGGAAGTGGAAGTACACCTACTGTTCAACATAATGAAGGAAGATAGACAGATTTATGAGCATCAGCAAATAATGAATTCTGATCTTTTCCAGGTTGTGTTTCAAGGAATAAAAGAGGCAGACTGAGTTCACACAGTGAAACATCTGCCACCAGTGGAAAACTCTGAAAAAAAAAAGAATTAATTTTACAGGTGTGCATGGCTGCATGTGAACAGGAATATTAGTGTATTTAGAGTATTTGTGTATAATTCATTTTTACTAGCCATGCAAACAACTTAGTAAGAATATTGCCTTCTTCAGAAAAAGTGCATGAAAGCTAATTATTTTTTATGCATGTAAAACTATTCAGCGATAAAAACAAAAATATAGCAAAGAAAAGCCCTCAACCCATAAAGAACAGCAACTGGAGACTAAAATCATCTACTGATATAAAATGTTTAATAACTTCTGATCCATTAATCCTATCAAAACATGTAAATAATTGGTGTAAAATGCAGTTATTCATCTTTTCATGGTCATCAGATATGACCCATTTGGATGTTCAGAGGCTCCTTAGTTACCGTGGAAACACAGTCATCTTCTACAACATTGATTCACCAGTAAAACCTATGGAGTTGGATCAATGACAGTGGTTGTAGATGCTTTTTTTTGTGTTCAGTTATTGTTATCTTTGCTTAAAAAGTCACTTTTTTCAGTTTTCTTTGTTTTTTTAACATAATAATCCTCAACTTTAATTTGAATTTCCATGAACATCTACATGAACAGTGAATTAAATACAGGAAAATGCATGATTTTCGCTGAAAAAACACAAAATACAGAGAATAATATTATATTAATGGTGATAAATCATTTAAGAAAGGTCAAATCTAAAGGAAAAATCATTTGGGAACTGCCACAAAAGTAGTACTGGGTCTTTATGTGGTCAATAATGGCAAAACTAGAATGAAAATCTATTCATGTAGTGATCCACAAATAAAAACTAGATAAAAATGTTAAGGAGGTTATGATAGAGGGTAACAGACATGGCTAAATTTTACAGCTCAAACCAAAAGAATCAATCAGACAACATTTGTGTGTGTCCTTGAAGTGAAAGTGAGAGAAATAAATTATTTATATAATTTCAAAATATACCACTTTCCTGGATCTCATTCTGCTCAGCAAAGGTCCAGTATGTGATGAACATTTTATGTGCGGTGTTTCTAAATTGCAGTTTGACTGATGAAACACAAATTAAAATTATCCTGCAGCCCTACACTAACACATTAAAAGCTATGCAGCAGCTATACTATGGCTATAATAGGCTTAACTTGTGCTAAATGCCAGCCACTCCAATCTGCTCATTTCTTTGCATGAAGCCAATCTCTCAGAGGCCATGCATGGCTGGAGCCTGAGAGGAGAAGCTGTTTATTCAGGAGGGAGGCAGACACGAACAGCAACCCACACAAGACACAAACTGGCTTTCCACATACACTTCTATACCAGAATTAAGATGTACACAAATGACTGTGGTGGACCGACTCGTTTTCATCGAGAAAATGTCTTCAGATTTCATGGTGTGTGGTCATATTTAAGTTGCAATTTAGTTATGTAAATGTAATTTCTTTATGACGTTTCAGGCACTTTTAAAGGAGTGTTCTGCAGTCTTGTGTGAGTAATTTCACTTGTATTGTATGCATTTTGTTTAGAGTAGACTTATCGGATTTGGCCAACACCATACCACTGCCACATCTGACACCACTATCACCAACACATTACTCTGTGTCCATTACAGAGCCTTAAAAGCAACTTATGCTATATGACACCAAAACTGCAACCGGTCTAGAAACAATTTTCTCCATACAATAAACACAATTAAGAGGCAATTTACAGCAGGAAATCAATAAATGGACAGGAGACTGCCCAGTTTGTCCTCATCAATAATGGAACAGCCATTTAAATCCCTTTAACCTCATTTTACAAGTATTTACTGAGAAGGATGGCAAGTTTGGTAGCTATAGCAGAATAAACTATTAAAAGGTCTGTAGTATGCAGCAGTGCAGAAATGCAGCAGGGACTGGTTTTTGGGATAGTGTTTTACCAAAACTGATGAATGAGGAAGGAAAGGAAAGGAATTTACACTGTGAGGGATTTCATTTTCATTTTCATGCCTTGACCTGAAAAACAAATACCCAGTTACATACTGTATAATATCTGAATCATCATAGTTTATCCACATTCATATCTATCTATTTCCATCTCATTTCATTCTCAGTAAAAGTAATACCTGCATGACAAAGCTATTGTAAGATTTTTGTAGGTTTAGATTCAAAAACAACTTGGTGATGTTCAGAGAGAGCACAGATTGGATTATAAATACTACAAAAAAACTTCATTAAACCAAATTGTGTGGCGAAACTGCACACCAGGACACATTTACAACCAAAACCACCAATAAATCATTGCAATATATTGGACTTTATCATTCAGGGAGTAAAGAGTAAAGCTCATTGTTTCATGCTACACATATCTGTACAATGATATTGTTATGTTTTTTGCTTCAAACAAACAAACAAAACAGCTTACTGTGTTTGCCAATAGTTTACATTATAGCTGTTTGCTTGGTTCTGTTTTCACTAGACCCCGACCGATTAATCGGGCCGATTATAGTGTATCACCAATTAATCAACATCAGCCAATATGTAGCCGATGTAGCCGATATATTAACTTTTTTTTGCTGTGCGGAGGTCCTGTCGTTCACTGCTCCTGTGTGTGTGTGTGTGTGTGTGTGTGTGTGTGTGTGTGCTGCCCAGAGAATAAGAGGAACTTTAAAGCGAGTTAGTTTCACTTTCACTCCTGCTTGGACAATGACACTATCACCCCCACACACACAATCACATAATCACAGACCTACCCCCCCACCCCACCCCACCCCACCCCACCCTCGTCTTATGAAGTATTCACCCCCCTACACACACCCATGTCCGTGCACTTCCTGTCTACCTCACAGTTTCATTCTGCCAGCAGGCCTGGATATTAATAGTGTAGGGGAGACTGGGGACAGTTGTAACACAGGTCAGTTGTAACTCTTGCAATTGCTCCAATCAGGAACAACTTAGGACTCACCTAATTCACTCTGCACATGCTCAGTTTAGTCCATAGTCCACTTAAGAAGTTGTAGTGCTGTGAGGCAGACACATCAAAATTTTTGAGTGAAAACATAATTGTGTGGTCAGTAATATTTTTTGCTCTAATTATTTTTGTGATTGCATAGTTTGCATTTGAAAGTTGTGTAAATTATATTTGTGAGATAAATAAAGATTTATGGAACTGTTCATCCACCTGTCCACAATTATCTAATATAAGATTATTATATCCTGTGTAGATCAGTGTTCTTATTTCATATATCGGCCAATACATCGGTTATCAGCCAATATCGGATATCGGCTGATATATTGGATATCGGCTTTTTTTAGCCCCCAATATCGGTATCGGCATCGGCCCCAAAAATCCCATATTGGTCGGGCTGTAGTTTTCACATCAAAAACAACCACAGTAAAACCACAAATCACCACTGTTTTCTGTAGACCTCAAAGGCCCCAAGCAGTTAGTATTCCCTCATAACTGGAGACCAGCAGAATGACTCACTACTCCCTCTAGTGGTCACATAGATTCACTGGACCCTTGGCGTGAAAATATTCAGTTCATATATGTACAATCCAGCTCATTTCAGTCTTTGTCATAACTTCAGAACTCCTTACTCTAAATACTGCAATGATCATTTTAAGTCATAGCTCATTTACAGGAAGTACTGTGAGGTTTAAGCAGTGTTTCTCATACATTTATTGCAGAGACCCATTTTTAAACAAATTATCAAAGGCTGCTGGCGTATTCCTGAACATTTTGGCACCATTTCTACCTAATAATGCTATCTTGAACAGGCCAACCAAACATTTTGAAGAGAAAAATCAAGAGTTTTGGCTGAAATTAGAAAAAAAACAAACAAAAAACAACCCCAAGAAAGTATTTTGAGGGGTTTTTGATGCTGGTCTCTGCAGTGAAGTTCCTCAAAATGTTCCTACAGAAGGTTCTTGCTTTTAAAAATAGAGTCATTTTTCAACACGATACTCCGATTAGGGCACAGCCAATAGATATGGAGTTGAAGATATTAGTCAGTGACGATACTAATGGTTGTAATTGTTTTGCTTTCACGTTGTTTTCTTACTAGCTGCTAGTGGGCTAACATCTGCAGACTACTGTGCTAAAAGCTAACACTCAAGTTTACCTCAACTTGATAGTTTGACACTGAACATCAGAGCCACCACACAGACGACTGCAGATTCAGGCATGGGTAGTAAATGCACTAGAGAAACACAAACTGACTGGAGCATGGCTACACTCAGATGCAATGCCTTAGCCTTCACATCATTAGACAGGAAGCTTTTCCTACAGCAACAGACACACATCAGCCTCTGTTATCAGGTATCTTATTTGCAGACAGGTTGAGGGCAATCCAAACAGGAAATATTGGCAGATGGAAAAGTGTGAAATAATTCTTATGATTGAGTCATATATAAAATCCTGGATGACACACCTTCTTAAATATTAAATCTCATCCTGTCTGCTAACTTATCACTTAATCATGAGATCCTGGTTACATGTATAGGAGGCAAACACTGAAATACCAATACCTTACATATTTGTCAGACCAGACCTTTTTTATCTGCTAAGCTCTGGGCTACTGAATAATCGGCGGAATAAACTGTATTGGTTATGAGCTCGCCTCTTCATGGATGGTTTAGCTCCAAAGAGCGGAATTTTTTCTTCATTCAATTACTTGGGTAAATGATGCCACAGTAAACAGGAGCCGCTGCTTTTCAACACATTCTGCAGAGGCTCCCAGCTCTTTCCTCCTCCTGACTTTTCTCTGACACCAGCCGGGGAATCCATCCACTCAGCACATTATGCTGCTTACATGCTACACTAACTGCCTTGTAATGTCACTCTCCATGCCAACAGCACTGCAACACTGTCACTTTATACGATTTTTTTCCACACAGGATAAGTCCTATGATTTTGTATATTTTTGTTATTGTCAACAAATCCTCTGGAAAGACAAACAGCACCAATGAATTCATCTTATGAACAGTATTATCATCCAAATAAGCTAAACTGGGTAACAGATTCACAGACAGTTGCATACGATACATGACGAATTCATTGCACTGCTGCAATTCCCTTGAACAAACTCAACATGCACTCACAAAACATTTGAGTTTATAAACCAAAATGGTGACAGGGGTGATGGTGTACTATGAATATTTCTATGACCACAGTAGTGAACAAATAAAATACGCTAGAGCTCATGATTTTGATATGTCTGTTCGGTACAAAAAAACAAGTATACACTCATTTATTCAGTTTCCTAGCCACTTAATTCTCTGGAAGGTCCCAGGGGTTCCAGACCCTATTCCAGCTACCAGTGGGTGAAGACGGACTAGACCCGGGATTTATCACCAGTTCATCCCAGGGCTGACATTTACCCTACCACACCATACTGTAGCTTAACCCTGTGAACTACAGTTGAGTGCATGTAAAGGAGGTGCTTTGGGCTCTGTTTTTACCATCGGTCACACTGGCTACAGGGTATTGTCAGTTGGTCGTCTGTCCATCCATGTGTCTGTCCATGTATGTGCAAAAACTTTGGCATGCAGCAGTGGTTCTCAACCGCGGGAGGGGGGCCCCAGATAGTCAACAATAATGATAAGGTGAGGGGAGCTCACTTTCACTTTCTCACAGTTTTATAGACACGTCTTCCACATACAGGTCTGTTGCGTTACTTGTAGAAGGTCTGTGAGCGTGGTGGTGGTGGTGGTGGTGGGGGTCTGGCACATTATCCGTCCGTCCGTCTGTATGTGCAAAAACTTTGGCATGGACTGAAGGTTGAGGGTTTTAAAGTGTGCACATGTTATGTTTTAAGATAGCTACTACCAAGGTTGACTTGTATCTAGTAAGTTTAATGCCAGCCTAATAGTGGTTGTGGTCAGGGTGCAATTTAACCCTAATAACCCTAACCCTTTTTTTACATGTGGGGGTGCGGCCCACAACTAACGTAACTAATGCTGCTGTGAAACAAAAGTGAAACGTTACATACTTTCAACGTCCAACTCCCGGGTTCTATTCCTCTATTATACAGCGGATCTTACATGAAATTTTTACAACTTCTAACCTGAATCCACTGGACCCCCTCCAGTGCTCTATGGCCCCCCCACAAATGCTGGGCCCCATGAATTTGTCATGTTTACCCCCCCTTTACAGTGCTCCAGTGCATGGGGACGTTCGCAAATTCTGAGACTACCAACAGCTTGATTCAGGTGAACATTAGTGCTAGTAATGTAATGTAAGTGAGTAATGTAACCTGTCTGTTATTTCAATTGGTTGGTTGTCCCACCCAAGGATGAAAATCGTTGAGTAAGTAGGGATGTAAAAACCAGAGGTGGGGTTGATCCCCCCCCATTCCCCCCAACAAATCGTACCCTGGTTGTGGTGGTTAGATTAATTCACCACAGTATACTGGAAACAACTGACCCAGACCAGTCTTTAAAATGCAAAGTGAACTTAAGTTCAGCAAGGGGAATATGTAAATGTATTTGATCCAATACAAAACCACAACTTCAGCTATTTAGATTGATGTGTAAGAAAGTAAAAACTCGACTTAACACAAAATACCTTTAAATTAGAAAATGCCTTAAAGAGAAACTAAAAAGTCCTGTTTAACACAATACTTGCTTTAAATTAAATAAACAGTACAATGTTATTATTGAAAACAGAGGAGAGGAAACATGCATTTCTATAAATACGCAGCTACATGTGTACATGGCCTTATATTCAATAGAAGATGCTGTATATAATTCACACACAGCCCTGTTATAGATTGTTGTATTCACTGACTAAAACTGTTTTTCTTGGTCATTTTAGATCTGCGATGCTATGGTATAGTTACATATAGGGGAGATTCTGACTTAGAGAAATTCAGCTTTATAGGACGGATCAGTCCTCTGAGTTCACTTTGGCACATTATAATTGGATAAACTCCCCACCTGTCACTGGGAAGTAATAGAAACAAGACATGATGACTTCAACACTGTTAGTCAACTGAGGGGTCTATCACTGATAAACCAAAGGGGCAGCTCCAAACTAAATATAATAAAGAGCCACTGCAATATATTTGAACAGGAAACGGTGTATTTGACATGGCTGTGTATATGCACTAGCTGGATCATTAACCTGAGCAGTTATAGTTGTTTGAATAGTGATGTCTTGTTTCATGCTATAATGGCTCTTCAACACAAACAGATGTACGTTTTCTAAGGTGCATTACGTTCAAAGCCTTACCCGTCATTGTATATGTGTGCGTTAATATAAAACTTAAAAATAGGTGAAAGCAAAGTTTTCAGTGAGCAGGTGTAGAAACACTCAGAAGATGCTCTGTTCTGATGAGTTTGTTCCAATAAATGTTCCTTGTGTAATACATCCAGAGATTGCTCAATACAAAAGACTGAATGCACTTCCCACTGTAAAAAGTTATATTATGAGGTCCTAGCAGTAGCCCAGCCTTAAAGACAGCATAGCAACTAACACATGTATTCACATACCTAAAGGAGACAGAGGCAGATAGTTTAGGCAAAATATGTCGATGGACCTTGGGCTGTAGACATCTTGTCTGCAGATCCACATGGAGGACAGAGTACAAAGTAAAGTGCACAGAAAGCATCACGCCATGACGACAAGTTGACCTCAGTATTAAGATATGAATAAAACAATGAATTATGTTAGAATTTCTCCAACAAAAAGAGCATAGGAGCATAGGTAAGTGAAACAGATTTCAATACAGAACAATTAAGACAAGGACAAACCGATTCAAGAACCGTTTTTACCCAACAGCAGTCAACACACTCAATACTGAAAATACGTCTGATGTGCAATATGTTTTATAAGGGATCAGTGCAATAATAGAATGTATGCTTGTGTGTGAGTGATGGGTTTCTGCTTGTTTTTTTTTTTTTTTTTTTTTTTTACCTGTTTATTTTAGCTGTTTTATTTAAGAAAAGGAGGAGCAATGCATATTAATGAACATTAAATAGATAAATAAATATGCCAATTTATAGCCTAAAGCTAATTTCAATCTCTAGACCTCCTGGCAGGTTGATTATACACAAAAACACACAAAATACACAGGGACAAATACAGATACCATCAGATGCAACACGTGTAGTAAAAAATAATTTAAAATTCATCTGTATTGCACGCACCATTAGCCTACACAAAATATTGAGCAGAAACACCCAAGTGCTCTATTTTAAAGATACGCTAAATCTAAACAATGTCTATACACAAATGTAAATACATTACACAAGGCTCGATCTCATCTTATTTCATGTTCACATTCTTGATTGTCTCTCAACCAGAGTTTCAAATGTTTTTTAAAACTGAGAAAACGTGTACATTCCCTCACTAACAGAGGGATGCTGTTCCAGAAGCTTGAACCCTGGAATGACAGAACATTCAGTGAGAATGATGTCCACCTAGAAGGGATTTCACAGTCACCTCAAACAGTGGCTCGTGTTTGTAAGATAGATAGATAGATAGATAGATAGATAGATAGACCTTTTATATGCATTTATATTCATATTTTTTATCCTGTGTGCTGTATGTACAATTCCACTGGTCAACAACAAATTTATTGTTTAAGTTTTTTGAGCTGATTTCGGATAATTTTGGTGTGCTGAATCCAAAAATCACATTAATTTTGCTCAATCAGGTCAACTTTCTGAACTATGCTACATATTGGCTTTTTAACCTTTTTGCTTACATTTATGGGCATTTTCACATCATTCGATACAAAATTCTTTCATATTTCTTGCAATAAACAAGTTCTGAAGATTTTACTTTTGCCAATTTATGATTAATGTTTTTTTTTTAATATTACAGGTGAATGAAATGGCTTCGACTAGAAGATCTTGCAAAAATAAGCCTGACGTATTCTGCTACATCTGCAGTGAATACACCATTGTACCTAACAGGAATCCTGTTAGAAAATGATTTTTTTTCTCTTAAAACCTATTTTGGGTGAGAACTATATAAAAAATCAACTGATAAAGTCACAAAAATGTAATCAATTTTGTGAGAAGATCAAATTTTTCAAAATCAAATTAGCAAAAAAACCTGACCTGATTGAGAAAAACAGATGTCATTTTTGGATTTAGCGGTGCAAAATGGTCCTAATTCAGTTGAAAAAACCTAGACAACTTGCAAAAAACCATTTTTTTGTAACCCAGTGTTATTTTATCTTATTTTATTTTTGGCTACAGGTACAAAAATACAAATCTATTGTTTCTACTCAATGCTACTTTCTCAACTAAAAGTCATCCTTCTCTTCGCTTAAAGTCATCATGTGGAACTTATTAGTAAATTGCGCAGATTTAGTTGTTTTCTGAAAAAGGCAGAACATTAAATCTGGTCCTTGCATCATTCTTTTCACCAATGTCTGTGGTTTGTTTACCAACTGCTTAAGCACTACTTCTATATACAGTAGATGTTTGATTAAAACCAAGTAGCTATAAGCCTCCTCAATTTGCACCCAAAATGTTGCCAAGTCCTCATCTGTATTTCGCACTGAAACGCCTTCGCTTCCCACTCCCAGTAAAGGCGGAAAACTACATCCATCATAAATTACAATGATGAATATTTACATGTCTGATACCATCAGAGGGGCAATGAATTTAGCAAATTATAATGAATTCTGAGGAAAAACTTTTACTAAATAAATATCGGATATGGCAGTTTTTATTAAAAATGAACAGGGACCAACAAACCACTAGAGATCTCCAGACCACCAGGAAACACCATCTGTTTGTAAGATTTGTATACCTTTGAAATATATTCATAAAACTACAATTTACTGTCTTCTAACAGACGGGGCAGCTGCTATTACAGAGGATGGATGCGTTTGCACTTGTATACTTTTCTGCATCATGTGAACTGTACTTCATGTTGTAATGTGGGAGTATGGACAGCTTATTCTGCATGATCATGTCAGATATATTTGGTTAAAAAGCTAGCATGGAAGTACCTTTATGTAGTAGGACTAATAGAATGGGTTTTTGCTTTTGTATTCTAAATGGGTTGTAATTTTAACCCCTATTTTAGTTTTCTCTTCCACTTTTGCTGTTACAGGTTTTTTTTTTGTTTGTTTGTTTTTTTTACTATAAACAACAAAATAACTACATTTTGCCTCATCCTTGAATTAGCGCTACCCAAGACTATTCTGACTTAGATAAAGAAATTATTCCTAAAGCTAGAAAAAAATGAGAAGATATGTCCGCCTGTACAAGATTAGCCCCTCATTTATAGTATCAACCAGGGTGTGTGTGTGTTTGTGTGTATATATGAAAAGACTGGACATTTCTGCTTTACATGGATTAATCTTAAAGCCCACCACACAGCAGAAATAAATGCAACAACTGCAAAGTGTCAAATGTGTTTCATAAGTAAATCTCAGAAGGTGATCTACTGCAGTGAGCCACTAAAGGTATTTTTAGTTCTATATTAGTAATAATTTTAAAACCTCATCTCCAAATTCCAATGACAATCAGTACATTTTGGGTGATCTCAAACAAATTAGATCACTAAGAATGTTAATGGTTTAAGTGGCCAGGTGAACACTGCAGACTGAAGCAGATGAAGAATGTACATGATCAGTGGTGTAGTGGTTCCTGGAGAAGTGGATCTAGTCATTTCTTTTTTTTTTTTTTTGCCTTTTTTTTAAGTGGTCCAGAAAAAAGCCCTGTTTTAGAAACAGTGACATATAAGACTACTCTATTTAGTTTACCCAAAAATCCATCAGTAGTATTTGCTCACAAATGTATTCAACATGAGGCAAACATAGGATAACGTTTGCCTTACATAACGTTAGCCTACTCACATGGTTGAACTATTAGTGACACCATCTCTTCTCCTCTAAATGTGCAGTCATATGGCCAGGAGTTTAAAACAGTGACTCATTCTGAAACCACCATAAAACTCACCTCAGAATTATGCATTCTATCAAAGTAGGTTCTCTCAATATGTTTCAGTCAATTGAAAGATGTTTATTCTGCTATTCTCATTTGCATTTCCAACAATCACGCATCTTTCAATGAGACGTGCAGTGACCTGTCAATCAAGTGGGGTAGCACTGGTACCTGAGGTGTCCAATCAGGTTCCAGAGGTGGCCAGCGACAGTTAGCAATATTTTCCTTGAAATGATCTGCCCTACTCTGCCTCTGATTGGCTCATCAGTCCTCATGTCTAAAGTTAACCAATCTAATCAGTGAAGGCACCGAGTACTGGCCAGTTAGAGGCAGAGTAGGGCAGGAAAAAAATGGGTAATTTGGCTAGATATAGATACTACTGAATGGTGCCCATCAGGGGGATTTAGAAGTGGGTATACCCAACGCTGACTGAAAAATAAGTAGGTATACTCCATATACCCTGGACTACACCACTGTACTTGACGTACATCATGTATTTGCTGAAATCCAACAGGATAATGAATGAAGGTTTGATCAGGTTAGCAAGACTTACGTCTTCCTTTTGATATTTGGGCAAACGAGGCCTTCAGAACCCTCTTTAGGACTTTACTTCAGCTCTCCAAATGAGGGAGACGGAACATTTTCACATTTTCACAAAGTGCCTGTAGAGTCCAACCCTCACCGAGGACGAGGCTGACTTACTGACGGCTATAGGGACTAACTTTATCTCTGACCACACAGGGACATCCCCCCCACAGCAAACCCTGAGAGTCATGGTCAAATGCCATCTTCAGATTCACAAAACATGTGTAAAAAGGTCAGACAAACACCTATGCATCTCCCAGCGCACTGTTGATTGTAAATAGCTGATTCAGTGTTTGATGACCAGGATGAAAACCTCATTGTTCCTCCTGAGTCTGAGGCTTGATCACTGGCCTGACGCTCCTCTCCAGTATCCTGTCGTAGGTCTTCCCAGGGAGGTCAAGGAGTCTGATTCACTACAGTTTGAACACACCCTCTGGGCCTCCTTTAAAAAAAGACAACCTCTACTGAAGTATGTGGATCTGATTGTACTGTCCCAAACGTCCCTATGATATTGAAAAGATATGTCGGCCAGGACATACAGATTTTTTTTTTCAGTGTAAATAACTAAGCGTTGTCTTTTTAATTAATTATGTTCCTGTTTTGTTGGCTCACTTTAAAATAGCTTCATCATGAACATTTTGTCAGTCTGCAGTGGATGAAGGGTACTCAGATGGTAAAGGACAACGCAAAAAGTCACAACTATTCTTCAACAAAACTCTTCCTCAGTTCCTGAGTTTACAGCCCATCGTTTCACATCTCATTGTCATCCGCAGCAGCACACTTGTCTTGCAGGCCTGTTTCTCATTTGGGCTCAAGAATTTAATGGTGTCTAGGCATGCAGCCAGGCAGTCAAATGTTGTGTGAGGCGGAATAAAGCTGTGTTTCAGAGGCAATTCACGGTGACAAGTGACAACAGTTTCACACAAAGTGTCTTCTCCTCACAGAGACTCATTAGGCTGTGGAAGTGAGAGAGAGCAACCATGCAAATCAACCTCTGATCAGTCAAAGTGACATATAAACAATCTGGCTCCTTACTTCTGGACATCCAAGGTAGAAGCATTGACTTACAGACACACATGTCTCTTAGTAGCGAAAACTGCAGCATTAGTTTGGGTTGCTCATGTAAACTTCTTAAAACAGTTACAGACACAAACGAATCAATTTAGATCAGTAGAGGTTAATGAAGTTTGTGTAGAGCTGGAATACATCAGAGCCTCTAGATGCCCAATTCCAAAAGCAGCTTTGTTTCTGTCATTACCAGCTCCTTTATTAGGTTCAGAAAAAATCTACAAAGTACTCTTGAGTAGGTTTACCTCTGCACCGCTTTTATTCATTTCTACATCTAGTGACTTGTATTTGCATGTAGATATTGCAACAATAAGTAAATTGCCAGGTCAGCATAGCACATATACAGGTTGGAAAATAATTTATTCAACATCTATCTAATCTATCCGCTGTTAATGTCTGTGTCCTCAATAAACACCCACCTCTACTGAGACTGTTACTATATAACAACATACTGTAAACAGACTTCTCCTGTTGCTCAGGTTTCCCTTAAACCTTAAACTTGGATGGTTTGGGGTATAAACTAGTGCTGTCAAATAGTTAAAATGTTTAATCAGATTAATCACAGGGTTGCTGTGGATTAATTTTGATTAATCACAATTAAATATCAATTTTGCATGAGCAAACAGACTCAAAAAAGAAGGGAGTATATATGCACTTAGCGTGTTTGCCACAAGCTGGGCGACGTGTTAGCCGAATTGCTAGCAGAATCCTCGGCTAACATATGCTTCATGTTAATGTGGTATTTCAAGCTGGAAGTGCTTCTGTGAAAAAGAAAACTCCTTCCTGCAGAGTGTGTATAATACTTTATGTTGGTCGACTGTTCTGTCTTGTTTTTTTTGTCCTCATATTTCCATCCAGAAGGTCAATGAGCTGTTTAGTGTCTTCCATTTTTATTGGTTGGTTCTTCTGCCTGTCACTATTGGATCAACTACCCATTTGTTCATGCGTAAACGGTAACTCTACTTAGACAAACTGACCGAAATGTGTTTGCAGAGATGTCCGGAGTCATTTTGCGCTGCAGATGGGTTAACTGCATTAAAATTTTGAATCAGATTAATCGTGATGATGGATTAATCTGCGTTAAAGCGTTAATTTTGACAGCCCTAATATAAACACTAGACCACAGGTGTCAAACATGCGGCCCGGGGGCCAAATCTGGCCCGCCAAAGGTTCCATTCCAGCCCACAGGATGAAAGTGCAAAAATTAACCTGAACAGTTCAGGTTGTCAAAATCATTTTGGTTCAGGTTCCACATACAGACCAATGTGATCTACAGTAAAAATAACAACACAATAACCCATAAATAATGACAACTACAAATTTTCTTTGGGAAAAATTTAAGTGAAAAAAAAAAAGATTAAACTGTGAAAAAAATTTACATTTACAAAATTATTTTTTCACAATCAAATGCAAATAAATACATAAATAAAAACAAAAATGAACAACCCGAAATGTGCAATTTGAACAATATTCTGCCTGTTACTAAATGTTTTGTGCATTTATGGATCCACTGTGATCTGTAGTTGTGTTAATAATAAGAGATGGAATATTGTAGAAATTGTTCAAATTTTAGTTCCAAACTCCAAAATTTTAACAATATTCTGCCTGTTCCCAAATGTTTATGTAACACTGTGTGCAATGAACATATATATATAATAAGTCGAGGCATAATATTGTTAAAATTGCACTAATTTTTCAAATGAAATTTCTGTTTTTTCAGCTTATTCACATCTTTTTTGTAAATTGTAAATATTTTCATAATTTAATTGGGGGGTTTTGTGCTTAAACAAAATGAAAAACTTGGATTTTTCATTATTTATAGGTTATTAAGTCATTATTTTTCTGGTTTGGCCCACTTGAGATCAAATTAGGCTAAATATGGCCCCTGAACCAAAATGAGTTTGACACCCCTGCACTAGACATTATGTTTAATACAACTTCATTTGATTTTGATTCAACATGGATAAGTATGTATGACTTAATATTGATATAATGTTTCTAGTGACAGTCACCTTGATTCAATAAAAAGTTAAGACGGTGAAAGATGTCTGTGATTTACTGGAATCTATTTATAGAACCATTATCTAATAACTACCATTATGTTTATATATTTATTTATACATAGTTACAGTTTATGTATTTAATTTATATCCATACATATTGTGTGTGTTTCAGTATTTTGGTCTGTACCCATTTCCAAAGGTAGAAGAAAATGAAGATGCCATCAGTTCCAATGATTAATGAATCTGTTTTAATTCTATGCTCTGCTAGTCTTTGTCTTTCATCTAAAATGCATATTTTGTGGTTTTGTAAAATAATTACTTATTCACTTAAATTTACTTTATATGTTTTCTTACGTACAGTATGATGCACATCAACAAATTTAAATTACCTATAATGTAATATAAAGAATTTCTGGCCAGTCTGCTGTATTAATAAAAGTGATTTAACACTGTTATAAAACAAGAAAGTAGGACATTAACTCCAAGTACAAAGCAGAGTGTTTTTACTGATAATATTGTAATAAAAGCTAAAAAATTGTCTGGAGATAAACTTCAATAAAGATTTATTTTAGATGTATTTTTCATCTCATAAATAAAGACTACTTACATGGCAGAATCTACCGAAAGTGCTTTGATAGAAAATGGAGCAAAGAGTAAACCCTTTGCTCATTGAGTTTCACAGCACAACACTCTGCCCTCTAATACAGAAAATCCTGCCGGCTCCCCTGTGCTGCTCTCTGACGGGCCTGTCAGCAGAAACTGTCAGCCGCATCCCGCCGCCGACTCCCTGCTTCCGAGGTGTAGGAGGCTGATACATGACTGCATATATGGAGGGAAGACAGAGAGGATCTCAGAAGAGCTACTCACTGCTTTCACAGCTCAGATACAGTATACACTGGGACCCAAGCCGACAATCCACTGAAATACAGCAGAGGAACTCCCTGACAGTCCACATTTTAGTGTCTGTCACCAGCCAATTTAAAGAAAGTTATAATAGTTCCTGTACTTGCACTGCAGCTGGCTGTGAAACTTCAGGTACAGTTCAACAACCAGCTCAGCTTATAAACATAAATGGATTGTTTATTCACATCATCAGCAGGGAAAACGGTTTGTCCATCCCTGATGATCTCTCAGAATCCACATAAGAGTTGACTATTGACAGAGTCCTTTTAGAGCAGCTCCGTTTTATCCCAAGAATTACTTTTTCATCTCTCAATATCAAGAGGCTCAGGCTTTGGCTTTTATCTCGACCCAACTGATGTACTATCCCAAAAAAATAAAAATTGTTAGATTTTGGCAGGTTTATCTTCCTATTATTCCAGACCCATAAGAACTCTCATGGCAGAGTTCCTAAGGGGTGACTCTTTTTAAATCTAATTTGTGTCCTCATCTATTAAAACGTGAGCCAGGAACCTCCTCAGGGATGGACGGACTGTGCAATGTGTTTTTGTGAATATGTTTGTGCAAGGTTATCTAAAGGTCCAGTGTGTGAGGTTTACAGATTCACCGACAGAAATGGAATATAGAATTAATATAGTATTCAAAAATGAGTGTGTAACCACCTAAAAACACAAATAGTTGTGTTATTACCTTAGAACAGACCTGGGCATTGGGGGCCACATACAGCCCGACAGCTGACCCTAACTGGCCCACATGAGGTCATTGGCAAATTAAAAGTCAATGCAAATATATATCATCATAATAGACGTAACCAATACAATGCCACTGCTTTTATTTTGAAGGATCTTCTAATTTACCGTTTTTTTCACACATACTTTCTGTACTTGCATAAGGCTTATGCACTGATTGGTTTGTTGGTCAGTTTCAGCTCATGAAGATGTCAGCTAACGCCAAAAAAAGAACGATTGATTCCGAATGCTGAGTTTTTAACAAGACATGGACTTGAAAGTATTTTTTTTTACTGAAGTCAGAGGTAAAGAAAAAGAAAAGGAACTGTGATATGCAAACAAACAAAGCTGGATGCATTCATAGGTTTTCATGTAAAGTTAATGCGGAGCTGGTTTTGCACATTTTGAAAGTCTTTTTGTGAATATTCATTAAATAGTTGTATTCTGTGCTCCACATTTTCATTTTATTATTGTATTGTTGCATTTACTGTTTTTGTATTATAGTAAAGTATATATATATATATATATATATATATATATATATATATATATATATACAGAGAGAGAGAGAGAGAGAGAGAGAGAGAGAGAGAGAGAGAGAGATATTAAGGAGAGCTGCAAGTGTATTGATCCGGCCCTTACCAACTGCCAAAGTTTCCCATATGGCCCCATAGGAAACTTAATTGCCCACCTCTGCATTAGAATGACCCATTAATATCTGCAGATGATGCACATTTTTTCCACAGAGTTAGTCATGTTGTACCTTCAGATTTTTAACAGAATTCCTCTTCTTTCATTTTCAAACAGTCTGGATCTTCAACACAGGCAATGCCAAAATATCTACAGTTTTAAATCACTTTACAAACGTATGGTCTGGTCACAGTACAGGGAGGGCGGGGCTTATTGTTAATTCCTGGGCCATTACATCCTTGGCTCTTTCTTACTTTTGTTGGTATGTGATTATTGTTGAAACGCATTATATCCTCCTGAGACCCATAAAAGTAAATGTTTTGGCTTTTTTTTTTTTATATTAAATAATTGTCTTGATTGGAAAAAAGCATAATGCAACAGTTTTTCAGATACACTTCTAATTTAACTTTATTTTTTTATGAAATGTCCTTTGTGGTGGACAGGATTTTTTTTTTTTCTAAGTAAAGCTGTGAAACTCTCATCCTCTACAGAGGACAAAAAATGCATTGCTGGGTCTCAGGAGGATATTATAAGTTATGCAGACTATCATTTAGATTTTTACTATGTGTAATATACTTCAGTTTTCCTAATCTGTTTACTATCTGTTATTTACAATATTAGGACTCTAAACAGATGTAGCTTTATCATTAAGGAAGCAAAAATAATGTAATGTTGTATAAATGTGAGATGGGGGTGGGATTTAATACATTTTCTTCTTCCCACTCCTTTTTGATCAATACTTATTGAATTTATTGTGTCACTACTAGTGTATGTGGCAATTGCTATATTGTCTTGATCACCTCTATTTATTAATGTATTTGCTCTGATATTAGTTCCTTGTACACATAAAAGTGTTTTGTTTTTCTTCTCCTCGAAACAAATGAATGAATGAATGAATGAATGAATGAATGAAAGAAAGAAAATTTTGAGTGTTAAGGTGCATTTCTGTCAGCTACTGTATTTGAGAGTGGAACAAAGTTAACTGACCCTCAACTAAAAAGCCCATGAGAGACAAAACAAACATTAGCTCCAATAAGGGATTTTGCATATTTTGCAGCCACCATAGCTCATTTTTGGGGTGAAGACAGATTTGTACATTCTTCAACTTTATCGCCATAGGTCACGATGTCAGACACACTGAAGAGAAAATATGACACCACACCTCACTAACTTCACTGAACCATCTTCTGTGCTTGTTTGTATACGTGAGTGAATCTTATCAGTGCAGAATTGTGAAAAACGTCAGTTTAAAGTGTAAAAAACTCACATCTAATCCGATAGAACCTGTGTCTGATTTAGGACTACAATACTCCGCAAAAGTCTTAGGCCACCTTTAGTTTTGTTGTTCTTCAGGATTGCACAGAGCATAAATACTTATTTGCTAATCTCTATTAAATAACAAGAAAGTATATGAAGTATAGGCACAAATATGTACAGCACAGCCAAATAAATCTGAACTAAAGTCAGTATCCATGGTGATTTCTATGGATGTAACAAAAAGTTACCCAAAATCTGAAGGTCAGTTCAGCAAATCTTAACTGTTTGCACAAAATAACTCAAGACAAGGGGGCATAAAAGGGGCATTGATGAAGTGCAAATGGGCATAAAACACATTCCTTGTATATTCCATTTGTATCTTGATCCAGAGACAAAACTGTACATGGGTGCTTCTGTGAAACTGGTCCCTAAAAACAGGACAGAGGGGGAAAAAATTCAAACCAGATGTGGACTAATGTTATGAAGCATGTTTGGAAGCACTTTGGGTCTATTTTAAAAATATTTACTGAGATAAAAGAGAAACTATTTTTCAGATAAAACACACTTTTATTTTATTTTTATATTATTTTAATACAAGAATCCGTATGTAACGCAGTAAAAACGACATGTAAATTATGCGCTACTATTTTTTCAAATATCTTTTTATTCTCTCACAGGTACATTTTGGGAATCGAATCAGTTATGCAAAGCAGAGTGTTTCACAAAAATGGCCACTGTTGCAAAATCACTTACAATTTATTCATGTTTAAATGGGCAGGTTCTGCATGTAACACCAGTGGACACGATGGGGTACACGCAAAACCTGAAATGAGACTGCTGATTCATGAAAAACCCACATGTCTGGGTTAGAAAAACCACTAGGATCATCAAATTTAACCCAGTGTCTTTATTTATAGTGGTATATAAGACCATTTCAAGCCATGTTTTCCAGCTCAAATGCACCGACACCCAGGTAGCTTTTCGTGTCCTGATTTTGGTCCTATTTTTGGCCCCAATATTTAATCAAAAATTCATTAATTTTGGGATGGCTCAGAGCAAGAGTATAATTTTTTTGCATTTATCTGAGGTCATCATTAGGTACATCCTGGGGGGAAATATGTGTAAATTTCTCTTTTAGTATTGGGTCTAAAAAGCTGGTAAAGTGACAGATACCAATTTAACCCAGTTTCATAGAAGTACCCATATGTGTGGTCATTTTAACTTGATAAAACAACAAACCTAATTGTGGCCTAGACTTGTGCACAAGATTTTACATGTGTTTCAGGGTGTGTTTTAAGTCATTTTAAGTCAATATCAGTCTCCATGCGCTGTTCACAGAATCATGGAGAAAATAAAAATCTGATCCACGTATGGGCAAAACAATCAGAGCTACTTGAGCTTTCAGTGTGTTTGACATTTGTCAAACTGCAACTAAACCAATACTCTGTCTTTGTACATGACATATATAATGTATGAAAAGTTTGTCATTTGTCATATAATGACCAGTTCTATGCATCCCAGTCACTGTAGAAATGTTTGGCAATTAATGTTTTAAACACATTGTACATTTCTTAGTATAACTGTTTGAAAACAACAGCAGGGAATATGTGATGATCCCAGTTATGTTGCATCATGACAGACAGGACTGCTGTCTTAATTCTGTTAAGTATCATTTAATCTATAGCGTTTTTGTTTTGTGCATATACATTATTTAGACATCTGTCTCTGGAGAAAAACACATTTGCTCATCAAGCCTTTACCGGATAAGGTACGCTTTAAATGAAAACCATTACTTTTCAGCCTGCGACTTTGAAAGAAGCTGTTTATCACAGATAATTAGCACTATACATTAGCACCAACAAACATCAACACTTTGTTTCAGAATGTGGAGAAGTTGTACTCTAAAAATTAAAAAAACACATACAAGCAAGAACTTTTGTAACTCAGCAGCATATAAGGGTGTTTTCATTGTGTTTTAATATTACTTTTAATTAAATAATTCAGTCTAACTTTAAAGAAGGTAAAGAAAGACATCACTGGCTTCTCATCTGACAGTATCTAAAGGGAAGAAAAAAAAAAATCACCTACAGTATCTGTAATCTGTAATGACATTTTTTTTTCTATAAAATGAAAAATCAAACTTTTCTCCAGTTCCAATTTATACCATTCTAATCTTTACATCAAATCTCTGCCAAGAAAGGCTCATCTTAATCAAGATGAAGCTTTCCATTCTCATGAACCAATCAATTCACGCTCTGGTCAATAGCAGCACAAATGCTAGAAATCCAATATATTCAGCTGAGCTGCAGAAAAAGACTCTGAACAGCAAGACAGTGAATGACAACAGCTCAATAAGTCATCAGAAATAATTTTACTCTGTATGTATCCTAATCCAAAGATAGAGTTACCCTTTAATGTTCAGATAACAGTGGACATTTTCAGAAGCTGGATTCATATGGAAAATACTTGTTAATATAAGCGTAGTGGTGAATAGAACAAGCAGGGAAACTGTGAGAGAATATATTGGAATGTAAAACGCATTTAGATATGCGTGTAAGTCAACACCATCAGGGTTCCTGGTGCAGCCTAAACCGACAATTTTACCTTCCCAGCCCAGGAGAGACTGCGTAATCTCAAAGTCCGTTCATGATATTGGATGTAGAGACTCTGCTGCCACTTGTGTTTGTTCTTATAAATAATACATAGTTCTCTCCTGCTCCTTGTTCATGACCCGCAAAATTGCCTACCACACAAGTACAGTAGCAGCACCCGAATGCTGCATGAACACCGTAAAGGAGGCGGGAAAAGAAACAGAGAATAGACTGATTCTATTTTGCAAATTATTATGTGGATGTGACCCTGGGGACTTGCAAATCTAAAGGCAAGTCAGGAGGGGCGGCGGAAGGTTACCGCTCAGAGCCAGGAAGGGAGCCCTGAATGGGTCAGAACAATCACAGGGTCGAATACAAATGTATGCAGCCTGAATGGAAATAGAAGAGCTACAAAAATTAGCCAATTAGGAAAAGGCATTAAAGCTGAGACATGACATAAACATGAGAATTTGGAATATTTTAACGCGTAAACCTCATCTTTCCACCTTTCAGCCTTTTAATAACACGAAAAAAATGGCAAACACAGATCAGCGACTTATAGAGATAAGTCTACATCATGTAATTACCCCATGTTAAGGTTTATGTTAATGCACAAACATTAGAAACAACCATTCTACGCAGAGAAACACGAATCATTACAATTCTAGTCATGCATCAGCTGTATGTAAATTCACTCGCTTGTGGTCTGACTACATGTTGGCTGATTGACAGTGTTGCATGCATGTGCAACTTTTAATTAATGGCAATTAGGCTGAGAAGTATGACTGTCAAAAATTGGTTCTTGCTGCCAAAAAGAAAAAAAAAAAAAAAAACATCTAAATGCTGAGTGGAATACCAAATGACGAATAGCCTTGTGATTTTGTTGCACTGTATATATTAGATCCAGTTAGTTCTGGATTCACATTGATGCAGATTCACTGAAGAACTTTACTTTCCATGATATTCTTACAATTTGTCATTCTAAAGGTGTGAGACTCTACCTGATTTTTACGTGGGTGTATTATCAGTCCTAGTTGAAAGGGCAAAAAAAGAATGAATCATGCCACTGTATCATTGTTATTAAACTAATAACAACAGCAGCACCAGCTTCAAGTGTGATACTCAAATTTGCCTTTGACACATGAAAGTGAAAATTATATCATTATATCATCATCAAGAGTTAATGGTTAAGTTGACATTTTATTACTTTGTTGGGTCATAATCCTACTAAGAACTTTCCATGTGCTATTCTGGCTCATTTTTCATTCTTCTGGTAGTTATTCCTTTTTTGTGTAAAGCCTGATAAATCTGCTATTTCTTCAACTTTCTATAATAGGCCAGAAAATCCAAACTATCTAAAAAAAAAGTGTTTTTGTACCTGAAATGAACCAAACATAGTTCAATTCATAGTTCATTCACCCCAGGGCCAAGGCTTTCCATGTAAACAGTGTGAAAATGTCATAATACCCAGTCCACATTAATATGGATACTTTGCAAAACATATTTTTTGTACCTTAACCTTACTTTGCTGTACTACCTTACTTGGCCTTCATTGTGCAAAATATCCCTATACATTCGACAACCCAAAAATGATTACAATAGGCAAAGAAGGCAGGAAGGGCCTGTAGGTGCCAATCATGTACATCAATGTTATGTAAAATATCTCTGTGAAGAAGCTTCTGAGCATGTGCAGTGTAGGCAGGAGCGTAGACCTCTATCAAGGCTCAGTCCCCCCCCCCCCCCCCCCGATCACCACCATAATCATTTGTTCCTTGTGCCAGTATCAACATTTCCTGAAAATTTCATCCAAATCCGTCCATAATTTTGTTGAGTTATCTTGCTAACAGACAAACAGACAAACATACCCTGATGAAAACATAACCTCCTTGGTGGAGGTAATAACCCCATACTGGAAATTGTCCCACCAGCTGTTGGTTTGACCCGGCC
The DNA here is from genome assembly GCF_902148855.1 of Sphaeramia orbicularis. NCBI lineage: Eukaryota > Metazoa > Chordata > Actinopteri > Kurtiformes > Apogonidae > Sphaeramia > Sphaeramia orbicularis. The sequence goes on along the minus strand of NC_043960.1, from coordinate 29,641,151 downwards.
CAGTCCAAAACTGCTGTTTCTGGTGGTTTTTAAGCTTTGGGTGTTGTGGATCAAGTACTATTGGGCACTTTAGTGTGAAATGGTGCATTAATGCTGAGTTACAGTAAAGTTGAAACTGCTAGGGCTAGCCAAAGGTAAATAGGACTTTACTAGCACGTTGACCTGTGGGGATCCACAGGTTCTAGATGTGGTAGTTTTTATGCTGTTGTGTATTCGTGCATGCTGTACCGCATTTGTAAAGCAGTCACCGCCAAAGCGTTCTGGCCATAGCAACGTGATTATAAGGCTATTGTATTCCAAAATTACTAATATCTCCCAAAATATTGGTCCTATCAACTTGTCGTTTTTAGCCAGTGTCTTCCTTGACCAAAAACACATAAGTATGCCAAATTGCAGCTGTCCACTCTTTCTGGATTTTGTGTAAATCCCTGGACACACACACACACACGTGCACAGAGGCCACTTGGCTTTTATAATATCCAATCACAGAAAAAAATTATTAGACTACCCTTATTTTCTTCAATTTCTTGTTCATTTTAATGCCTGGTACAACTAAAGGTACATTTGGTTGGACGAATATAATGATAACAACAAAAATAGCTCATAAGAGTTTAATTTCAGAGCTGATATCTGGACATTTTCCATGGTTTTCTTGATAATAACCAAAATCACTTCAGTTCTTACATCAATAGCTACGGCATTGTACTAACAAAACAGTGCTTTTAGGCATTCCATGTTTTCTTTTCTGTTTTAGTCACATGATACACACAAGAATTAGTACTTGATTGCAAAACCATTGTTTTTAATGACTTTTGATGGTCTAATAATTTTTTTCTGCAACTGTACCTAAAACCACCATCACTGCTCACCTTTTAACTCTCACAGATTTATGTTTACAAATGATAGTATTAGAAATTACTTAAATTCAGATTGTCCTTGAAATACAAAGTTTTAAATCTCTATTTAATTAAGAGTCAATATCCTGTGCGCAAATTAGCAAGTGACGTCAACTACTTTCCATTAAATATTTGACAGTAGCTACATTTACGTGCATAAGAAATATAATGGATGAACTGAATGCATTGTAGTGACAAAAACAGTGCTTTTAGGGATTCCATGTTTTCTTTTCTGTCTGTTTTAGTCACATGATACATACAGGAGTTAGTATTTGATTGCATAACCATTGTTTTTGATGACTTTTGATGGTCTAAAAATGTTTTCCACAACTGTAGATATGTTCACTATTATTGTTGTCGTTGCTGTTACAGATTGAATAGCTTAGAATATCTTTATTCCAACAAAATCAGAAGTGCCAAACAATCTGTGCATCACATAAAACTTATTATAAAAATACAAATAAAAGCAGCTCAAATAAATAGGTTGCAGGAACAAAAAATAGGTTAATAATAGGAAATGTATGCAAACACAAGCATACATTCTGTCATTGCACTGATCCCTTTAAAACCTACTGCACACCCGATGTGTTTTTCTGTATTGAGCTGTGACTGTATTTGGGTAAAAACTGTTGCATGCACCTTATAAAACTGGGGAAATGTATGCATCCAAGTGCAATACCACTGTTTACAGGGTTCTCTCTTTTCCATGTACATGTGGACATACACAGACCAGAGTTTTAAAACTTTTTTTGACCTAAGTTGCAGTTTAACTTTGGATAAGATGCTCAAATAAAAATATCAGTTTGGCAAAATATCCACAATAGTGTGTATGATAAGATCCCATCTACTTCTATCTGAATTTAAACTTGAAAATTCTATTTGTAAATACACTCATACGGTACAGGGACTGAATTACACCAACCAGACCACATTTGGAGGTGGTCAGGCTCATATCATCATTAGATAACTGTCAGCTGTAAATGTAATCTGTCCAACCTGACCACAATCTAAATGAAAAAACAAACAATGCAACCGCACATCACATCTAAAACTGTGCAGGGACTGAGACTCGGCTCATCGTGTACTGTGTGACAAACATTAGCATTAGCACTTTGATCCGTCATAGAGATATCCTGTTATGTTGTCAGACAACAGGATGAATATCAAACAGCAATTAAACTACAGCCCACCAAGATGACAAGCATCTCCAATCTGCTGTGTCCTTATATTATAATCATGGTTTGGTTTGTAAATTAACTAATGTAGCTTTCATAAAGGTTAATGACAACAGCTCAGATATATTTCTATTTTAAATGATCAATCACAGCTCTTCGCTGGGAAAGTGTGCGAATTAATGGTTGTTTGTGTGTATATGTCAGCCCTACAAGGAAGTGGCAACCTGTCCACAGCGTATCCCACCATCACCCAATGTCAGCTGGGATATGCCCCCTGTGACCTGGATGAATGAATGAATGAATGAATGAATTGTTTTGGGTTGCCCTTACAGAACTAATAGAACCACAATGCACAACAGTTTGACATGGTTAACTGTAAAATCTAGATTGACATATTCTTTATTATCATTTATTCGTAACATTATCGCAACACAAACTCTAGAAATTATTTACAGAAAACTGTCATTTTTTTGCTGATCAACACGATTATCATACAAGACAACTGAAACACGGTGTGTTCTGCCTTTAGGCAGAACAAATCAGTTACAGAGAACTGTTTTTTATCGGGCCATGGTTGCATGGAATGGATTGCCAGGGTTTTGTTGTCGGAAAATAATAGAAAATGTTTTCAAAAGAAATTAAAACTTTTTTGGTTTACACAACAGGCATGAAATGGAATGAGTATTGCTAATATTGAAAGATGTTTCATGATTTGTATCAGACAGCTATTATTTGGTGAAGGAGCACGAATGTATAGTACTTATTTTGTTTGTTTATTTATTTTAATTGCATTGGGCTGTTGTATATGTCCTGTTTGTGTGTATGTGTGTGTGGGCATGAATGGTGTAAGATTAATGTAAAAATTTAAAATTGTAATGTAATGTTGAGGAGACCCCAGGAAGAATAGCAACTGAATCATTAGTTGCTAATGGGGATCTTAATAAATGAAATGAAATGAAATGAAATGAATGGATGAATGAATGAATGAATGAATGAATGAATGATGTGATCGTAGAAAAAGTTGGGAACAGTTACAGCTGCCATCTTGCACTGCTTTGCTCACATCATCACCCTGTCATATCCAATCACAGTGTAGGCTATACCTTATAGAGTAAATAAAAATGCTATGACTCTTGGATTTACTCAGATAATGAATTGAGTTGCACATTGACTGTGAAAAACAGGGTCTTTTAGTTAAGAAGAGCCTTGTCTTTAATCATCTGACAAATTTCCGACTAAAGCAGCGTTTTAGTTGCATGAGGGCTTAGTATCAAATCCTTTCAGTGTCAAAAGACAGTGTGACTTACTACTGCTCCTTATGTTTCACACTATATTTCCACTGTTAGAGCAGGAGGAGAATCAAATATTCACAGAAATCATCAAACACATTTTTTTGACACATGCTGTTTTTGAGGACAAACATTAAAATTCATTGAACATTCCAGTCTGATCGTCTCATTTCTTTTTACCTCACATATACATGCAGGGCTGTTAGCAACAGCTTGCTGTCTGCTGTTGGATTTATTCATATTGCAGGATTGGTATGAGTTCTGAGAGGGTAATTAGGGCTGAGACATTGTATAAGCTGTCAGACTCAAAGGGTGCGACCAGACGGCTTCGGGATACAAAACAACTACTGTATCTTTTAATTGTAAGACCAGCGTCTTCTGTTTGGTTAAAACGTTTTGAGGTAATATTGAAAATAAGCTGTTGAATAAATACTTTTTGAAAGATGTTTATTGAAAGATGAGGATTAATTGTATTAACAGGGATTAATTGTATTAACTCTGTGCTGCAGCTGAACGGGCACAACTGTTAGTCAAACTCAGGAAGCAATGAAGGCTGTAAGGACTAATGGGAACTCCCTAAATGTACAGTGCATGACTGTACACATAAATAAACATACGTAAACATAAGTCTGGGTGACATTCAACCTTAACTAAACTGTTTATTAGCAATTTAAAGACATTATTAATGTCTTATCCTGAACGACCATATTTGTTTGTTTGTTTATTTCGAGCTGCAGCATCTGAAACTGACCACAATGAACATTTGACAGATAAACAGTACCACAGTGCTTCAGTTTCAGCTTCACAGTTTGTCTTTTGTGGCTTGTGACTGTCTCTATCAACTCACCATATATGTTTTATAGTAAGTTTTTTTTTTTTTTTTTTTTATCAATTACTAGAAATTTCAGGCGACCCCATCTGAATTCCAGCTGGCCCCAAAGTTGAAAAACACTGCTTTAAACTGTGGACACTGGATAATACTAGACGTAGTAGACAGTGAGGATTTAATCTGACATGAAGGTGAAGCAGCAACAATGAGTTCAGTTATAAACTTCAGTTACCTACTCAAACTAATAATGGACAAAATGAGTAAAATGGAGTAAGACGTCACCATTTTCTAATCTGTCTGTGTTCTTTGTCCACACAGAGTTTTAAATTATCTTTATATTGGAAAGTGCTGTAAAAAAAAAAAAAAAATCTTAGCTTTGTGACTTAACACATAGTTTACATGTGGACCAAATATAAAGAAAAACTATTTTTCAAAATATTCCCATTTGTGTGGATGGGGCATAAGACTGTAACTAAAACTAGCAGTGAAAACAGGAAATTGTTACCTGGCATAAAGAAAAAAAATTAAGAAAAAACACACACACACAAAAAGAAGAACTGCAGGAAACCTCAGCTTCATTCTTCTCCATTGCTAATGGATTTGCACATTATGGTCCCTAACATTAACCTCTGACCTGTTCATCCTGCATCTACGTGAACATTTTTCCCAATTTCATGACATTACATGAAATGGTTCTTGAGTTTTTGCTTTTGAAACATAATGGGACCATGAATTGGCTCATTTTTCTAGAGACGTGCTGTTAATGAATCTAAAACTGACTGGTTAATGGTCTATAGTACTAGGAATTGCATTATAATGGTTATGAATGCTCTATGAATGCTAAACAACCACTAGGTAATCGTGAATGTGTGTCCCTAATCTCTGCTGGTACTGCGTTCAGATCTTTTTATTTATTTATTTATTTATTTTGAAATTTGAGGAAAAATGCTGTAATTTCTGATGATAAAAAGCCTCTACTAACAATCTCATACACCTCATCCTCTCCAGAAATTGCAGTGGCCATCAGGTAAACTGCTGACACAGCCCAACTGATGAATACTGTCTGTTAAATTAAAGAGAGAAATTACACAACATGTTGATTGCAGCCATAAAATGAGTAACCCTGATAATGAACTGACTGATCCGAAGCATTAGCCTCTGAGGACCCCCTCCTCCACTGCAGAGGCTCCGTCCTGTTCTGGCCTTGCCTACATATTGAGTTCTGCTCCCAACAGTGATAAACAGATTACTGCTATTAGAGATACATCTTCTGTTCATGTCTTTACTGCAGCACACAAAGAAGCATAACAGTGATTTGCTATTGATAGAAAAATGACAGATGTATAATGCGTGACTGACACATCTTGAAATAGTATTTCTTTTCAAAAGAGCATATTCCCACATGCTAAAAGGTTGAAAGCACACAGTATTGTCCCGGAATGTTTTATAGACCTGCTGTAGATTTTATTACCTGTTCAGAGAGCTAACAGTACATTTGGGAGTCAGGTTACTCTGCTTGGGAGCGTACAGTCAAATTAAATCCTGCATCAACAAATTCCAGCTTCATACAGAACATGAAAAGCACCTGATGAAATTTCCATTTCCTGTACTGCGTCTTGTCTTACATAGTTCGGATCATTCTCACATTTCTTTGGATATTTTTTATGTTTCAAAAGGGACATACTGTATGGTGCATGTTGTCCCCGTGCTCTTGAAATACGTACTTTCTATTACAGTTTTTTTACTGTGTGACATGTAGTGAATGCACAAGTGCAAAGAGGATTGTTCAAACTTTGTGATGAAATCAGTGCTGCACAGATCTACTAAAAGGCCCAGTTACACAAAGAGTTACAGAGAGACCATCTGGCCTCTTAACTGTAATTTGGGTGGCATGGTGGCAAAGTGGTTAGCACATCTGCCTCGTAGTTAGAAAGTTTTATGTCTGATTCCCACCAGACCTGGGCCTTTCTGGTTGAGTTTCCCTGTTCCCCCCACATTGTACGAGTTTCCTTGGGTCCTCTGATTCCCCTCACCATCAAAACAAGCATACAACGATCTGGAGTTGGTCCTTGAGCACCTTCAATGGCTCAATGCTACACTATATTGCTAAAAGTATTTGCTCACCTGCCTTGACTCGCATATGAATTTAAGTGACATCCCATTCCTAGTCTATGGGGTTCAATATGACGTGGGTCCACCCTTTGCAGCCATAACAGCTTCAGCTCCTCTGGGAAGGCTGTCCACAAGGTTTAGGAGTGTGTTTATGGGAATTTTGGACCGTTCTTCCAGAAGCACATTTGTGAGGTCACACACTGGTGTTGGACAGAAGGCCTGGCTCTCAGTCTCCACTCTAATTCATCCCAAAGGTGTTCTATGGGGTTGAGGTCAGGACTCTGTGCAGGCCAGTCCAGTTCATCCACACCAGACTCTGTCATCCATGTCTTTATGGACCTTGCTTTGTGCACTGGTGCACAGTCATGTTGGAAGAGGAAGGGGCCAGCTCCAAACTGTTCCCACAAAGTTGGGAGCATGGAATTGTCCAAAATGTCTTGGTATGCTGAAGCATTCACAGTTCCTTTCACTGGAACTAAGGGGCCAAGCCCAGCTCCTGAAAAACAACCCCACACCATAATCCCCCCTCCACCAAACTTTACACTTGGCACAATGCGGTCCGACAAGTATCGTTCTCCTGGCAACTGCTAAACCCAGACCCGTCCATCAGATTGCCAGATGGAGAAGTGTGATTGGTCACTCCACTGCTCTAGAGTCCAGTGGCGGCGTGCTTTACACCACTGCATCCGGCGCTTTGCATTGCACTTGGTGATGTATGGCTTGGGTGCAGCTGCTCGGCCATGGAAACCCATTCCATGAAGCTCTCTGCACACTGTTCTTGAGCTAATCTGAAGGCCACATGAAGTTTGGAGGTCTGTAGCGATTGACTCTGCAGAAAGTTGGCGACCTCTTCGCACTATGCGCCTCAGCATCCGCTGACCCCGCTCCGTCAGTTTACGTGGCCTACCACTTCGTGGCTGAGTTGCTGTCGTTCCCAAACACTTCCACTTTCTTATAATACAGCTGACAGTTGACTGTGGAATATTTAGGAGCCAGGAAATTTCACAACTGGATTTGTTGCACAGGTGGCATCCTATCACAGTTCCACGCTGGAATTCACTGAGCTCCTGAGAGTGACCCATTCTTTCACAAATGTTTGTAAAAGCAGTCTGCATGCCTAGGTGCTGGATTTTATACACCTGTGGCCATGGAAGTGATTGGAAGACCTGATTCTGATTATTTGGATAGGGGAGCCAATACTTTTGGCAATATAGTGTACTAATGTGCTAAGTGTGAATGCTGATCGCTAATGCTAAGTGTAGCAGTATTGGGCAAAGTGCACAAACTGAAATTCCCTATGTGCAGGGGTGCCGCTACCAATCGTGGGCCCCATGAAAGCTACATGTTGTGGGCCCTTTCATAAAATTCTGTATCTTGTCGATCTGTTGGAGCAGGGGTGTGTCCACACATAACGTCACTTGAAGAATGAAACTGAAAATTAACATGCTTTCAACGTCCGATTCCCGACTTCCATGTCTCTATTTTACAGCGGATCTTACAGGACATTTTCACAACTTCTAGCCTGTATCCACTGGACTCCCTCCACTGCTCTATGGGCCCCCCACAAATGCTGGGCCCCATGAATTTATCATGTTTACCCCCCATTATCGGCACCCCAGCCTATGTGTATAATGAAGTGAGCTAACCTTTTAGTTTATACTTCTACCTACTCCTTGTCGACCATGCAAAACTGAGAATTGTATGTACTTGAAGATAGATTCTGTTCATTTAACTGTTATTTTGTTTTTGTCTTAATTTGCTTTGTTTTGTTTTATTTTGTTTCTTTGCATGTTCTAAATAAATAAATAAATAAAAACCTTAAACTGTTGACAGATTTTCATCAGAATTTTCTTGGAGTCACTGCATTTCTTTATCTACATTTTTGCTTTTACAAACCTCTGGACAATTTGATCATATTTTGCAAACAGTTTGGAGGTTACAGGAGAGTATGTGCCATTTTCTTCAAATCATCATGTAGCATAGGAAATGCTAGGAATGAGTATTGAGTGACTATAATGGCAAGAAGCTCTTGTCATTCATAATCAATGGGACCAATTCTGAAGTATTTTCGCTCTTTTCTAGAAGCTTCATTAATAATTTAACAAATTTTTCACTTTAGTATTCAAAAGAAAACATCATTCAAATCAATCTAGAGTTATTCACCACAGCACAAATTTCTGATGAGGGACACTCAGATGAGGAATCAGCAGGCGATTGCATAATGAAAAACACAGAATGCCTCCTCCTTCCAGTAGGACTGGCTCACACAGAGATTCTGCAGAGAAAGGATCACCATGCAATGTATGCACAGCAGTCTCAGTAAGTTTGACTCATCTGCAAATGTAGGATCACTCAAAGCACAACATGAGCCATGCTTGTAAACATGGACTTTCAAATTTATTTTTAATGGCTCAAAATTATCCAGTGCAGAAATTATTTATAGTGACTTTCTTAAGACAGAACCATATATTTTGTGTCTAACTTCTTCCGGTTTACGCAACAAAAATACATGAGGTGTGACTCACAGGAGTCATGTGATATATATACTTTTTTTTTTTTTTAATTGGTGCTTATATAATTTTCCTGCAGGTTAAAGGTTTTTACTCTGATAATATCACAATAAAAATAATTCCAATTTTTGAAGGTTAATTTTGATCTTCATTAAATAAATTCCTATGACCAACCTCTGCAGGATTAGTGACTTTTTATCACTTTCTATTCCTATATATCCAGTACAGAGGGGGGCACAAGCTTTTAACATCATCTCCAAAGTTCTGTCACTTTTTTACAGCAGAGAAACGCTCCACCTGGCAGACAACAGTCCCACTGTAGCTTCCAGACACACTAAAAAGTGGCAGTTATTGGATTTTACTGAACTACAGTTGGCTTCTGTTTCCAAAAGAACAAATGTCTCACTTTGCCACAACAAGGCTCAGTGATGTGCTCTTAATCTTAATTTTCACACCTTAGAAAATCTCTACAGCACAGATAAATGAACTGAATCAATGTATATGAAAATATACTGCACGGCCAAAAGACGTGGAATGAACCCGAATTGAACTGAGCAAATACTTCAGATCCTTCCATTGGATAATTTATGCAGTGATGAATAGGTTTCAACTGAAGCAACTTCTTTGACTCCAACTGATGCAGCAAATCTCATTTCTTAAACAACCATCAGTTTGATAAAGAACATAAAGACTGAACTGTGTTTCAATAGAGAGGGTTCATGTGGTCTGATGAGTCTAGATTGACAGTGTTCCAGTGGCAACATGTTATTTAACTTCTGACTAAAGCAATGACTAACTTTTTGTTTCATAGACAGCCATGTCAGATGAAAAAGATGCATCTTCAAAAGGTTCATGACCTGCATTAAGCAAATACAACAACTAAGAGGAGTGAAACTATTAAAATTTGGTTAAAAGACATCCCATATATGACTAAAACCTGGGAGGGAAGAGGTGAACTATCATCTTCAAGGACAAAATATGGGAAGAAAAAGTCTTCACTGAGCGTGATTGAAGCTCACTTTAGTATTTGGTGAAATTACAAAATAAAAAATCAACAGTTGAAATCACAGCTGTGTATAATAATGTGAATAGTACTCATGGGATTGAGATTAAAAAGATGTGTTGGCTTTGGAAAACCACTTACTGAACAGTTTGGGCAGCACAGAGGTGCAGTGGGTAACACTGTCACCTCACAACAAGAAGGTTGTGAGTTTGATTCCAAGACCAAAAACCTTTCCGTGTGGAGTTTGTATGTTGTCTGTGTGTGTTCTCTCTGCACTGCAAAAATCAAAATCTTACCAGGTGTATTTTTCTCATTTTCTAGTCAAAATATCTCATCACACTAAGAGTAACTTTTCAGCGACATATAAGAACTTATTTTCAGACAATACATCTTGAAAATCTTATTTCAAGAAATCTTACCTAGATAATTTTCCCTTGTTCCATTGGTAGATTTTTTTGCTTGAATTAAGCAAAAAAAAATCTTGAATTAAATAAAAAAAAAAATCTAAAAATCCAAAGCATATACTAGTAGGTTAATTGGTTAAGCTAAATTGCCCATAAGTGTGAATGTGTGAGTGATTAGTTGTTTGCCTCTATATGTCCAGTTTGTTATTAAAAATGGGAATCAGTTCTCAAGCTGGGGCATTGTAAAGGGGGCGTAAACGTAACAAATTCATGGGGCCCAGCATTCCCCGGGGGCCCATAGAGCAGTGGAGGGGACCCAGTGGATACAGGTTAGAAGTTGGGAAAATTCCGTGTAAGGTCAAGAGAGGCAAAGAAGCCAAGAGTCGGACATTCAAAACATGTTAAGTTTCACTTTCTGTTTCTGCCAGTTCCTCTACTTGTTGCACAGGATAAAGGATACTGAAAAGCCAGGCTCTTATTGGTTAACTGTTAGCCAATCAGAGTCAAGCAGATTAGCGAGTTTAATATTCATGAGAACTGACGCAAATCGAGCTAAGTCTTCCAGCAGGTTTTCTATATCACGTTAGAATGGTTTGAAACCTGGTAACCAAAGCAAAGTGTTACAGAGTCCATGGTAGAACTTCAGATATTACCACAAAAGTAATTAAATACATGTGGCAGGGCACCTTTAATGACACATACACATATTCCAAGACGACAACACCAGGATTGATCAGGATGAAACTGTGAAACTGTGGTTCAAGGAGCATGAGACATCATTTTCACCACAGAGTCTAGACCTGAACCCCTTTGAGAGTCTTTGGGATATGATGTAGAAAGCTTTACACAGTGGTCTGACTCTCTTATCATTAATACAAAATCTTGGCAAAAATGGAATGTAAATACGCACAAAAACAATCGCTGACAGTAGACAGAGATAAGAAATATGGGAGAAAGATGGGGAGTGAAATGCAGCAAAGCACCTGAAAATCAAGCCTGAGCCAATGTGGTCTGAGCTCCAGCAGGTGAGCCATTGGGACGCCCTGCATTCCATTAACGTACGATGCAAAATGTATGAATGTATGAAAACTTTTTTTTTATGCAATAAACAAAAACTCTGAAAGTCTCACTCAGTGGGTGCACAAGAAATCATTTACAAAATAAAATAGAAACAGAAGTAAAGCAGTAAAATAGAAATACATCAAGTGAAACCTTATTGAATCCTGGAAAATTGATCGGCATAGTCTTTCTAGAGAGAAGTTCACTGATATTAAACATTCTGCAGTGGCTTTGATTTTGATGGATATTGTTCACCCGTCAGTCATTCCTCATACACATTTACCAGTGTCACTCCATCAGACATACTGTCACTGTGCATTTTGCTGGTATGCCTAACTTTTCGTAGAACTCAGATATCTATAAATGAATGGCTAGTGAAAAGTGCAAGTGTTCCAAGGATAACAGAAGCATAGTGATGTGACAGTCTGTTTGCTCTGTATGACATTCATTTAACGTGAAGCATCACCGGTCCTCCTACCACACAGCTCTTCAAACACATTTAGTCTGGGTTGTCTGAAAACATCTCAAGGCAAAAGTGTTTTTTCCTGTTCTGACCTGGCCCCACTTGAAGTCATAAGAGTGATGAATCATACAAATAGAGGTAACCGTGCACAATTTTGGACTGTCTGTCCCTGAAGAAATTCAGATACTTTGTCGCACTCACTTGTTCACACAAAACCTGACAGACGCATTTGTGTTAAAAATGAAAAAGGGAGCAATGAAAGGGAAGTTCTTTATATTCTTGCTGGACAAACCATTTGAAAGCTGAGCTGTCACATTAGACAAGGGTGCCAGGTAAACCATGATGAGTTACCAGAGTTGTTCTGCATCACTGGTCCTACTAACACACAGCTCTTCTATGTGAATGTGTGCCGACTTGAAGCCAGACCTGATGAACTGTCTGCTATCAAATGTACGGTATATAAAGTCTAACTCATTTCCCTCTCCATCCAGACTAATATCATAATCCATTTTCTTAATGTTCCTACTCAACCTACCCTTCGACCTTCTAAATATGATGCTGCGCTCATTACACATGGCTGACTTGGTTCAAATGGATTCTCTCCTGGGATTCAAAGGGAGAACCACAGAAGCCAAAATTACATTAACAGGGTCTGGTCAGTGCAGGCAACTAATGTCTTAGTCTCCAAACCCAGTCATGACCCCCATTTGGGAGTTAGTGGTCATAATGGAGGCTGCATGTAGTTGCACTTTTTGGTGTTAAACCTATTTACATGTTAATGGAAACAGGATGTAGTGAATACTTATTAACCTATTAATTAATTATTTTTATTAGTAATATTATTATCACCCCGCCCCCCGAAGGGGAGGCAAGGGGAATTGTTTTTGGTTCGGTTTATTTGTTTGTTAACACTCTAGCAGAAAAGCTATAGGTTGAATTCATACCAAATTTGTTTTATAGATTGCCAGTGACTCAGAATAGATCTCATTACATTTTGGGAACAGTACGTCAAAGTTAAATTTTTTTATTAATTTTTCTTTCTTTTTTTTTTTTTGTCCCATTTACTTATAATAGGCAAAATTTAAAATGTCTGTAGCAGTAAAACTATTGCTTGAATTCATACCAACTTTGGACTATCGATTGCCAGTGACCCAGAATAAATGTCACTACATTTTGGGAAAAATAGGTCAAAGTTTCAATTTTTTATGAATTTTTTTCCCCCATTTACTTATGATGGGCAAAATTTCAAATGTCTGTAGCAGCAAAACTAATGGTTGAATTCATAACAAATTGGGTTTATAGATTGCCAGTGACCCAGAATAGATCTCACTACATTTTGGGAACAGTAGGTCAAAGTTCAAATTTTTTATGAATTTTTAAAATCTATTTTTTTCCCCCCATTTACTTATAATGGGCGAAATTTCAAATGTCTGTAGCAGCTTGAATTCATACCAAATTTTAATTATAGATTGCCAGTGACCCAGAATAGATGTGATTAGATTGTGGGAGAAGTTAAAAATTTTTGATGATTTTTTTTTACATCTGTTTTTTTCCCCTCCCATTTACTTATAATGGGTGAAATTTAACATTAATTCTGTAAAAGCATCAGTTTAGTTTCAAGCAACAATACGTGCGAGGGGCGGGGTTTGTTCTGCCTGGCACCACTTGTTGTTGTTATTATTATTTAAATGTATTAAACTTTATTTTATTGTCCTTGTTTCAGAAATCTAATTAATATAACCAGATCACCAGTGACTTGATTAGACTTTGGTTAATGTTACACTTGTATTTATTTGTGTTTTACATGTTAAACACAGAAACTAGAGGATGTTCTTCTGCTCTTCTGTTACTAAGCCAAGCAAAACTTTCAGGATTAGGACAAACTGGACTACATCTTCTGAAATAAGTAACAAAAGTGTCTAGTACCATTGGTTCAGTTTTATTTTTCAGTGTATTGTTCCTACCTGTAAATGGATTCATATCCAGTACATTCCTGCTATAAGGAGTAAAACTGGCCCCAAAACAACATAAAATAATAATGATAAAACAGAAGAGATGGTGTTTTCAATGCCAGTACTTCACTACATAATTGAAACTTTTTTTGTTGTTATGTACTTTTCCCCTTTTTCAGTTCAATCCAGATTTATTTATAGCAGGCATGGGGCTTGTAGAACTTAGGCCTCACCTTCATAACCCTAAACCTGAACCTAAGCAGACCTTAATATTGGCAGACCGAAATGTTGTAGAGATTTTGTACATTTTACATTTTAACACATGCATGGGTAAAACACAGCATAGGTGCCAAAACTGACCTGTGGACCATTTCAATCCTACCTGGAATATCATCAAAAACAACAAACAAAATAATTAACAAAACACAGAATGATGCTAATGAAGAACTACAAAGCTTGATTCCAACAGAGGTTACTGTCTTCATCTAGTTTGGACTAAACCTGACACTTCTGGTGCATTTACAGTCATAATGAATGATAATGACTACAAAATCAGAGTAAAAAAAAAGTCCACAGCTAAATATGATCTGGGTCTTTCCATGAAACTGGGTTTATTTTGGTATCTGGCACTTTGCCAGCTTTTTAGACCCAATAATAAAAGAGAAATTAAGACATATTTCCCACTAGGATGTACCTAATGATGACCTCAGATAATTTTTTTTTTTTTTTTAATGCTCTTGTTTGAGCCATCCCAAAATTAACGATTTTTTAATGAAATATTGGCCCAAAAGTAGGACCAAAATTAGGACAGGAAAAACTACCTAGGTGTCAGTGCATTTGAGCTGGAAAACATGGCTTGAAATGGTCTTATATACCACTATAAATAAAGACACTGAGTTAAATTTGATGATCCTAGTGGTTTTTCTAATCCAGACGTGGGTTTTTCATTACTCAGCAGTCTCATTCCAGGTTTCGTGTGTAACTCATCATGTCCATCTGTGTTACATGCGGACCCTGCCCATTTAAACACATATAAATCGCGAGTGATTTTGCAATAGCGGTCATTTTTTAAAAACCCTCTGCCTTACATAATTAGTTTGATTCCCAAAATGTACCTGTGAAAGAATAAAAAGAGTTTCGAAAAAAATATTAGTGTGAAATTTTCGTGTCCTTTTTACTGTGTTACATGCAGATTTTTGTATAAAAATGTGTTTAATCTGAAAAATTGTTTCTCTTTTATTTCAGCAAATATTTATGTTTTAAAATAGACCCAAAGTGCTTCCAAACTTGCTTCATAACATTAGTCTACATCTGGTTGGAATTCTTAGCCCCTCTGTCCTGTTTTTAGGTCCAGTTTCATAGAAGCACCCATCTCAGCTTTGAGATACTCAGCTAGCATCACAGTGTTCAAAACATACACTGTCAATACACACTTTTCTGCTAAGTATGCTTAGCACAAGACAAACTTGAAAATAAAGGTCTGAAATGGTGTGGTCTCAGCTCCATGCTCTCTGAGTCCATATTATTGACATAATTGAATTTGTTTCATCACTGAACTATTCTGTAGTGTGTATCAGACAATTTGTGTGATGCAGGCTAGTTCGAAAGCTAGTATTAGGGATGATAACTGTCTAATACCTATTTGCACAGGAACAGTATTACCTATAAATCTCTGGTAATTTGAAAAAATCACAGAGGCCATCTGTGAATCTTCCATGCCTGTAATTTGTAAAGTCAACATTACATCACAAAATTTCCAACGTATTTCAACAAAGGCACAGGTCATATAGGTCAGTATATTATTGAGAGACTTTTTGAGTGACCTCTATAGGGTAACACAGTTGACAGGTATAGCTGACACTTTTGCTGTTTTCAGGCCTAAAATCAACATAACCATAACACCACATGGCATTTTTACAGAAAGATTCTTCTAAATATCATATATACAACTGAGTAAAATTGAAATTGAAAGTTATTCATAAAGATATAGTAGTAACACTGCTGACATAAGAGTGCGATAAATACACTCACACACTACTTTATATTAAATATCTAAGAAAGAGAAGAAAGAACATATGTTGGAGTCTTGCCAGTGTTTTCTTCAGGAGGAAGTGACATCATGTGGAGCAGGTCATGTGATTTAGAATTAACACACTTCCTTGAGAGGTGTTTTTGTAATGAGTAACTTTGATGAAAGTGGTTTCTTGAACACAGATACAATTTATCATTTTCCCTATAAAATTTGACAAACTGGCAAAGTAGAAATATCTGTCATGAATAAAAAGAACACAATCAAAATAATTTTGAATAAGCTCATTTTATTATTTTTTAGCTAATTGGTGGTTGTTATTAAATTTGGACATTTATTTAGTTGACATTTTAGTATATCTAGTCATTTGTCAATTATTTATTAATCATGTATTAATAAGTGATTGTTTCAATAATTAAATAATTATGGAATTTTTAAAGACATGATCATTATGAACATAAAAAAACATTTTTTTTTTTTTCCTAACTTGTCTTGTCCAGCATCATAACAGCAGAATGGCAGTCTGGCTGCCTTTTGATATCCTACTGTCTTTATTATGAGTTTAGTTGAACCACATTTTGATGCCGGACCTGACATGGAGGAACAGATGTATAAATAAATGAAGATGTATGCAAGATATTTCCCATGGATCTTAAAAGTCCCTCAATTATATATTGACTCCTATAATATAATATTAGTCCCCTGCAAATCAACCTCTCTGTAATATGGTGGGATTTGCAACACTTTTGTTTCCTCTGCATTTTAATCTTCCTGTTTCCTGGTCAAGGGCTATGGGGGCTACACTGGTGATAATAAATCAAAGTTAAAAAAAAATTCTTAGGTGCAAAATTCAGGAGGCTCATGTTGCGATATAACAAGGCTATTCACTGACAGAGCAAACTTAAATCCTTCAGAACCAGTTAATTGCTGGTTGTGCACTAATAGACATGCAAAATCACTGACTTTAACAGAGAAAAATGAGGCAAGGTGGTTAAAAAAGCAGCAGACTAAAGCCCTATTCATAGGAGACTGATACTTCCTGTATACCTCTGGTAATTTGTAATGCTTCCAGAGGTTGTCTGTGATCTTAATGATTTGCAAACCTGCCATGTCTGTAATTTGTAAAGTAAAAATTCCATCACAAATTCCCTGCCATATTTCAGCAAAAGCAAATGTCCTATGATAATATCAGTCCCATGTGAATCGACATCTTTATATTTGGTGGGATATGTCATACTTGATATTTTTTGTTTCCTCTGTGCATTTTTTCAGCCTGTTTCCCAGTCATGGATGACAGAGGTTGCACTAGTGATCATAAATGAATATTAGAAAAATGTTTAGGGTTGAAATTTGGGATGCTCATGTAGCAATATGACATGGACACTCATTCATTCATTCATTTTCTGAACCCGCTTTATCCTCACTAGGGTCACGGGGGTCGCTTGGAGCCTATCCCAGCTACATAGGGGCGAAGGCGGGGTACACCCTGGACAAGTCGCCAGTTCATCTCAGGGCTGAACATATAGAGACAAACAATCACTCTCACATTCACACCTATGGGCAATTTAGATTAACCAATTAACCTATTAGTGCATGTCTTTGGATGGTGGGAGGAAGCCGGAGTACCCGGAGAGAACCCACGCAGACACGGGGAGAACATGCAAACTCCACACAGAAAGGTCCCACCCCCCATCGACCGGTGTTGAAATCGAACCCAGGACCTTCCTGCTGTGAGGCACGAGTGCTAACCACTGCACCACCGTGTCGCCCCCATGGACACTCCCTGATGATCAAATTTAAATCCTTCAGAAAAACAAAATCTCAACCGATGGTGAGACGGATGAAATGAGATGATGAGAACCAGGAATAATGTCAGTAAATCTGAGTAAAAAACAGACTTCAGGTTTCACACTTAGGCAGTGGTGTAGTGGTCCCTTGAGAAGTGGGTATACTCTAAATTTTTGCCTTTTTTTTTTTTTTTTAAGTAGCCCAGAAAAAAACCACTGTTTTAGAAACAGTGACATATAAGAAGACTACTCTATTTAGTTTAGCCAAAAATCCATCAGTAGTATTTGCTCACTGTTATAAAGTTATCATGACTTGATCAGGAGCAGATTATAGGTATTACTGGTCACACAAGCAGCTGCATGAATGTAAATGTATTCAACATGAGGCAAACATAGGATAACGTTTGCCTTTTGTAACGTTAGCCTACTCACATGGTTGAACTATTGGCAACAAAATCTCCTCCCCTCTAAATGTACAGTCACATGACTAGTAGTTTAAAACAGTGACTCATTCTGAAACCACCCTAAATTTAACTCAGAATTATGTATTCCATAAAAGTAGGTTCTCTCAATATGTGTCAGTCACTTGAAAGATGTTTATTCTGCCTTTCTCGTTGACATTTCCTATAATCTCGTATCTTTCAATGAGACATGCAGTAACCTGTCAATCAGCTGGGGTGGCACTGGCACCTGAGGTGTACAATCAGGTTCCAGAGGTGGCCAGCGCTAGGCAGAGCCCTGGCTCTGATGCTAAGTTAGCAATATTTTCCCTGGCATGACCCGCCCTACACTGCCTGAGATTGGCTCATCAGCCCTCATGCCTAAAGTTAACCAATCTAATCAATGGATGTACCAAGTACAAGCCAATTACAGGCAGAGTAGGGCGGGTCATGGCTTCACCATCCAAGGGGAAAACCTGGGCAATTTGGCTGCAGATATTAGTGAATGGTGCACATCAGGGGGATTTAGAAGTGGGTATATGCAATACTGACTGAAAAATAAGTAGGTATACGCCGTATACCGCCGTATACTCTGGATTACACCACCGCACTTAGGGTGTTAATTTGCCAATCACCATAGGTTCAGGTTATTCTAGTCCCATGTGAATAAGTGTTAAATCAAAAATTCATGTTAAAATACACATTAGAATAATTTCCTTAAAAACCCAAATAATGATTATCATATCTGTTATATGTGTGACATAGTGAAAAACATATTTAGTTACTCTCATCTGTTAAAATTATGTCATTTGATGAAAGACTCCTTGTGTAACAAATGTAACAGAAGTCAGAGAAGAGGGAAAACTGAGGTTGGAAGAAGCTCAAAACTATTTACAGACATCAGTGCCCAAGGAGCCAATATGGGAATTTGCCATATCCGTAGAAAAAAAAATAACTGCATCAAAGCAAGATTAAGATCTGACTGGTGAGTTTGTTGACAAGAAAGCATGAACACTGACTTTTGTGCGGATCTATCCCCTGTGGCAACATGTTCTTATTGTGCTAAAACCTGATAACCTTAACCTGAGAGTTGTACGACTTTTTCATCAACAACTGCTGTGGCCGCATTTGCATATTTTTATTCTCAATTTCCCTTAGTTCTTTCTTTGAAGGATGCTTAAGTTTTCTCCTCCCCATCCAAATAGGGTGTGAATTGTTTCAGATAGAATGCCTCATTATCAAACTAGAAGCTAAACAAGACAGGGCAAGCTGGGTGATGTAAAGTATTCCATGACAAATTTGTGAGGCTGTTTCAGATGACGTGATATTAAACTATAATGCAGTAGGTAATGTTACAATCAGAGAACAAAGAACAATCTGTGGACAGAAACCTGCTTTAATGCTGCTTTCCAGGCAACCCCTAACTCGTGTTTTTCCAACCTTCTACCAGTGAAAATGCACTGGAATGGCAGTCAAACCACTGACTTCCCACCTGTGAACTCGTACTAGATCGATGTACTCCCAGTTTCAAGTTTTGACGTCATGTAGCCCATGATACAACAATGGCGGTGTTCTGTCGAGTTGAGCTGCTCCGTCGAAGTAAGCTACCAGTAGCTTACAGGGTGGGGAAGCAAAATTTACAATATTTTGAGGCAGGGATTGAAAGACAATGTATGACCAATTAGTTTATTGAAAGTCATGAGAATTTATTTGCCACAAGAAAATTTACATCATAGAAAATGTTTTTATTCTATGTGTCCTCCTTCTTTCTCAATAACTGCCTTCACACGCTTCCTGAAACTTGCGCACGTGTTCCTCAAATATTCAGGTGACAACTTCTCCCATTCTTCTTTAATAGGATCTTCCAGACTTTCTCGTAATAGTTTTGCTCATGGTCATTCTCTTCTTTATATTATAAACAGTCTTTATGGACACTCCAACTATTTTTGAAATCTCCTTTGGTGTGACGAATGCATTCAGCAAATCACACACTCTTTGACGTTTGCTTTCCTGATTACTCATATGGGCAAAAGTTTCTGAAAAGGTATGGATAACAGGGTTAGGTATGATTATGACATCAATATATTTTGGTTTCAAAACAATTGACGTAGTGCCTGCTGAGAAAAAACAACTAAATGTTCATTGTAAATTTTGCTTCCCCACCCTGTATATCGACAGCGACGTCTATCGATTGACGCTACCCCGTCAAAACATGCTACCTTAGGTTTCGACACGCCTATCTGAAAATGAAATAATGCTGAATATGGGTAGAGGAAGCTCATTTTGACAGGCTTATAACGTCTATCAAATAAAGCTCCCACTACAGGCAACATATTTATACAGGCTTATAACTTCTATTAAATAAAGCTCCTACTATAGAAACACCATTATTTGCATTATTATCGTCTCACTTAAATATTCTACGTCTGTCCCTCGTGCACATGTAATTGCTTACAGGAACTGTTAACACAGATTTAGTCAGTCAAATGGTAGGCTACCATTATTGGCGTCTGTTGAACTAACCTAAACAATAATCTAAAACGCCATTAACACCCACCTGACCCACATACTTAACGTTATATCATACAACGAGAACTTCCTTACGCTATTATCATTTAACGTCAATATTCTACGTCAATCTTTCGTGCACATAACTGCTTCCATGTTTACTGCTCAAAAGGCACTATTAAAGAAATATACTTACAAAATATGACTCACCTCTGCCTGGGGTAGCACAAATCAATGGGCATTTAAACTGTGAAAACGCTTAGGGGAATGCGCATGCTCAGTAGCGCTAGGTAGCTCAACTCGACAGGTAGGGTGGCTCAACAGGACAGCAGCCCCCATGGATGCAGTGTTTATGCAAATTGTTTATTAAAACCAGGTATTGCTCTGACATTATTTATCTGCAAATGTTCTGCATAATCAGCAGCTAATCTATCGTTAGCTAGTTTTCAGTGCATTGAGTGCAAGAATAAATTAATACTAAATACGTATCCAAATATATAAATAACATAACAGCTTGTCTTGCCTTATGCAATGTTTTTACTCCTCTGCTTCCCTCAAATAAGCAAAGAACAAGCACCTCTGGCGATAGAAATGATTGTAAATGAGCATAACGTACAGTGCTGGTTTGTTTACACCTAGCTACCACAGTTCCTTGCGCTCAGGCAGTTTGGTGTGGCGTGACTTGCCTGGAATGTTACAAAGTCATGAGTCGTGGTTTGAAGTCATGACTTACGGGCTCAAAAACCGGCCTGGAGCACAACATAAGAGTGAGAGAATTTACCAACAAGTACATTATATATTTGACAGATTCCAAAAGCATGAATGAAATACAATTTGAAATACTGTGGTCAATGTTAAAATATCCAATATCCTCTTGAGACTCGGCAATGCATTTTTGTCCTCCACAGTGGACGAGTTTCACTGATTTACTTAAAAAAAAAAAAAAAAAAAATAGAAAATGTATCTGAAAACACTGTTGCATTATACTGTTTCCAATCAAGGCAGTTATTTAATGGAAAAAAGGCAAAACTTACTTTCCTGGGTCTCAGGAGGATAAACTCCTGTCGTAGCCAGAAAAATATTAGTAACTTTCTGCTATATTATAATGTCCAACTATGTGCCAAAAGCAATACTGAAAAATGTCTTCTTTCTATGAAAATGTGTTTACTTTTCAATGATAGCGATACGCACCTATGATGATATGTTACAAAACTACACATAGTGGCAGAAAAAAATATCAGACCATCAAAAGTCATCAAAAACAATGGTGATAAACCAGTCATGCAACTAGCTCTTCTCTGTGTTAATAGCAATGTTTTTCAGTGACTTTAATATCCAACTTTCATAATATGTACAAGTACAGTCGCGGATAAAATTATTAGACCATCAAAAGTCATCAGAAACAATGGTTATGCAATCAAGTACTAACTCCTGTGTGTATCATGTGACTAAAAAAGACAGAAAAGAAAACATGGAATGTCTAAAAGCACTGTTTTTGGCAGTACAATGCCATAGCTCTTGATGTAAGAACTGAAGTGATTTTGGTTATTATCAAGAAAACATGGAAAATGGATAGATATCAGCTCTGAAATTGAGCTATTTTTGTTGTTATCATTATATTTGTCCAAACAAATGTACCTTTAGTTGTACCAGACATTAAAATGAACTAGAAATTGAAGAAAACAAGGGGTGGTCTAATAATTTTTTTTCCGTGACTGTATTGACGTCACGGTGGTGCAGTGGTTAGCACAGTCACCTCACAGCAATAAGTTCATGGTTTTCTTTCTGTTCTCCCTGTGTCTGCATGGGTTCTCTCCAGGTTCTCCAGCTTCTTCCTATACTATTCAAAGACCTGCACCGTCATACTGTAGGTTAATTGTGAAAGGGAGAGTGAATGGCTGTTTGTCTGTATATGTCGGTCCTATGATAAACTGGTGAATGTCTAGTGTGTACTCCGCCTACACTTGTTGCCCTCTTGATCTTCTCAAGGACTAAGCAGATTGGAAAATGAATGAATGAAAAAACACATATTTGTTGAAGAGAGGACCCTGAGCCAACATAAAGGTAAAACTTTGACATGGTCTAAGACACCAGAGTTTTGTGCTGCTTCTTGATGTTGTAACAAATGTAATGTGAAGGCAAAACAGAATAAAATTTGGCAGGGACTTTATTTATTTTAGAACGTTTAACTGTGATCATGAAGGACGAGAGGACTCTGTTTTTATTTTCACTATGAGGTCAAAGAAGCATAAAAAATATCTGTCCTGATACTACGTTAATCTAGTGTAACTTAGATTATGCACAATGAACTTTACTTAGAAGGTGAAAATGAGATTTACTAAGCATCATGTTTCAGTTTGTAGTTTGGAATGCTATGGTTTGGACTAAAACCACATTGTTTACAACATCCTGCTTCACCTCTACATATGAATCTTTTTGCCAGATTGCAGCATTTGCATTCACTTGAATAAATTTTTGCATTTTTATGTGCCTGAATTTCATTGAATTTGTATTAAATAAAGATCGAAGTGCTTTGCGCTGCATGTCTATGACAAAACCTTCTAACCAAAATTGACTGCAGCCTGCAGAAAGCTCTCAAATATTAGCGTATATTCAAGAACCATTCATTTCTGTTAAAAATGAATTTACCACCAATAGTTGAAATAGTCAGAATGGCAGTTTGAGTTCTTGCCACTGACACCAAAAAAAGTCCTACAGGCTCGCCTTTACCTTTGATTCCAGCACACATTAACCATGCTTATCCTTTATGCCATGCAATGCTTTTATAGCGTCACAGTACATGCTACAACATTTATTTCCATCCAGAATTGCATTTCTTTTGCTAAAATCTTGTTTTGATGGTAGATGTCGGACCGTTACATACAGGTTTCTCCTGCACATCCCAAAGATTCTGGTAGTCAATCCATATTTTGATATTGTCCAATCTCTAACCTCTCTATCAAACTGATGGTTGTTTAACCCTATAAAACCATTCGTATCATATTTGCTACACTAGGTTCTCAGACCTCTATCTAATCAACAAGATCAGCCACATCAATACTTTCCATATAAACCTGTTGTATGTGACCCGATACATGTTTTCTGCCCCTGGTGGATCATCACCCCACTGCAGCCAATGGAAGGGCTTTTTTTTGCCCTGTTAAATATGGCCGCTATCATTAAATCATCCAACACATGTTTTGTAGGAAAGTCTTTGGTAATTTTCAAAAAGTTACATTAAAAAGAACATTTACATTGTTATTCAGTCAAAAAATTTAAAAAAAAAAAAAAAAAAAAAAAAAAGAAAAATACTGAAATTATGTTGCCATTCAAGGGAAATAAAGAGGCTGTGAAAAGGACATGAGATGTTCTATATTTTCAAAATATTACAAGTGACAATTATTTTCATATCTTAAGTCAACGTTGATATGCGCAAAAAGTTTCCAAAAATGCCCAACGTATCAAATGTGACACAAAAATATATCATAAACAAAATGATATGGCAAAATTTTTTGTTTGGATTATGTTAAGAGGGCAAAAAAAACATTTCAATTCACTAGTTTTTAAAAGGGTCAGGTTTTACAGGGTTAAGAATGAGAAGATACTCACTGCATCAGTTAGAGTTAAATAACTTGTTTTCGGCTAAAACATAATCACTAATCACTACAGTAATTACCCAATGCAAAGCCCTTACCTATTTGCTTGGATAAATCCAGGTGTGTGTACATAGCAGCAATACTGTAAAGGTATAACACTGAGCAAAGTAAGCAGTAGTAGTAGTGTTGGTGCATACTAAAACCGATTTAAAGCTGAGTGCGCATCAAATAGATCTTATCCGTCAGTAAAAAAAACGTTAACATGTGGGCGAGGCCATGCGAGCTGTGGGGATAATATTAGTACTCACTCTCTGTGTGAGAAGGCAGCACCAGCCTGGCCAGCAGCAGGAGATGAAGAGCTCCCCTGGTGAGAGGTGGAAGCCATCTGAGTCTACAGGCCATGGTCTGACTGTCGGTGTACTCTCCTCTGATCCTCACGCTGCTGTTGATCGGCTACGACTTCACGCAATCATAGAGTGACACCTGCAAGGAAACATGAGAACTGATGTCTTCAATCTGCATTTTCAACTCCAGCTCCAGCCACATGAGAAAAATGTACAAGTATTAACAACGTTTTAACAGTTTCCTTTGTTGACGTCCAAAGCTTTGTTGACACAACATTCCGATGTTGTTGCTGTATAATTATGACACCCATCTTGCTCAATCTCGCCACTTAAATTGAACAATATTTCAATCTGGGGTATGGCTGCTCTGTTCCTGGGTTTTCTCGTTTCAGTCATCTGATCCCTTATTTACGAAACCTCATCTTCTCCTGGAAACCGAGATTTTTTGTTGGTATTTACCTGCCCTTTCCCAATGAAGCCTTGAATGCCAAAAACAAAAATAAATATCCCTTCCACTCATGGTGTGGAAGATATATTATAACACATTCTTGAAAAGTAGAGATTTGGTTTACAAGACCACTACTAACTTGTGATTTCACTCAGACTTTTGCGTCTTATCTTTAAACAGCCCAATATTTTCCCCAAGCCAAATAATGCATCCATCTTCTGAGCCACTTTATCCTTGAGAGGATCTCCAGCGTGCTGGAGCTTATCCCAGCTACCTACGGGCGGAGGTACGGTTCATCCTGGAAATGTCACCAGTTCATCACAGGGCTAACATAAAGAGACAAACAACTGATCACTCTCACATATTTGGACAATTTAGATCAGGGGTGTCCAATCCTGGTCCTCGAGGGCCAGTATCCTGCATGTTTTAGATGTATCCCTCTTCCAACACACCTGATTCAAATAATAAGCCTATCATCAAGCTCTGCAGAAGCCTAATAATGACCGTCAGGTGTGCTGAAAGAGGGAAACATCTAAAACATGCAGGACACCGGCCCTTGAGGACCAGGACTGGACACCCCTGATTTAGATTAACCAATGAACCAATGTCTTTGGATTGTGGGAGGAAGTCTGAGTACCTGGAGAGAACCTATGCAAAATGGGGAGAACATGCAAACTCCACACAGAAAGGTCCTGGTGTTGGAATCAAACTCAGGAACCTCTTGCTGTGAGGCAACAGTGCTATCCACTGCACCACCCCCAAATAATGCATGTGATGTTAAAAATGTACAAAACAACTATTTCCTGACCACAGAGGCTGCAGTGGCTACAATCACCTTTAGTGGGAGTGAGAAGAACACTGTTCTTCAATGTCCTGGGTGCACATAAACAGAATGATAGCTCACATGATATCACTGAGTTAAAGAATATGGTCTCATCTATAAACAAACAGAGTGTCAATATGCAAAACCTGTCTCAAAGACTACAGATGGAGCAGCAACAACTCCTGATTTTACTCAATAGTTGAATCAACAGAAATAAATGATATAAGTGGATGTTAACCACAGCGTATTCTGTTGAAGACAGATGAGATGGCTTAAAATTTGGTAGTGCATCAAGAGTTGATTGGAGAGTCCATAGACCAGACTTGACATTTGCTATGACTTTGTCCCACAAAAAAATTACCATATTGAAAACTACTAAATATACCATCTCTCCTAAATAAAAAAAAGAACTATATATTTGAATAGAAACATTTAAACATTAACTGTTATGCACAAGACACAAAAATATTGGTGATGTCATGATCCTGCTTAATGAATCACCTTTTCACCATAAAATGCATAGATTACAGACAGATAATACAGAAAAAAAAAACACTTGTCTTGAGTGGAAGGGAGCACAGCTGTTTAAATAAAATATTGCATATGAGTGATGCTGTCTCTCTCTGGTGAGCACAGGAACATTTGGACTGTCCCCTGAGCTTCACCACCAACTGGCTGCTCAGGAGGCAGGGCCTGGAGCCAATGGGATGACACAGTACCATCCAGTTGTTAAAGAATTACACCACATGGACTTGGCATGCAAAATGAGCAGTGCATCAAACCCTTTTAC
This sequence comes from Sphaeramia orbicularis, assembly GCF_902148855.1. NCBI lineage: Eukaryota > Metazoa > Chordata > Actinopteri > Kurtiformes > Apogonidae > Sphaeramia > Sphaeramia orbicularis. Next base: position 29,614,694 of record NC_043960.1, on the reverse strand, counting down.
CTAAACTGGTAAAGAACTAACAGTTATTCACAGCTCAGACAGACAGTCTCTGCCTTTGACTGAGATACATGTCTTATACCAGTGTTTAAGTATATAATATACAACACCATCTGCAATTCTACTTCTTATGTAAAGCATATAGAGTTTTATTACTTATTACTGTTATTTTTTATATTGTTTGTTTTTTTGCACTACCTTATGCATGCACATTTTCTTGTGCTTTATCCTGTTGCTACCTTGACCAGTGGATTTCCTTGTTGAAGGATAATAAAGTTTCTTCCATCCATCTTTATTTTCATCCACTTTTCTTCTTTTGTACATCATTCAGAGCTGAACATGAACAGGCAAACCAGTCATGCAACTAGCGCTTCTCTGTGTGCATATCAACATTTTTCAATGACTTTATTATCCAACTTTCATAATATGCACAAGTACAGTCGCGGAAAAAATTATTCGACCATCAAAAGTCATCAAAAACAATGGTTATGCAATCAAGTACTAACTTCTGTGTGTATCATGTGACTAAAACAGAAAGAAAAGAAAACATGATATGCCTTAAAGTGCTGTTTTTGTCAATACAATGCCATAGATATTGATATAAAAACTTAAGTGATTTTGGTTATTGTCAAGAAAACCATGGAAAATGGGTAGATATCTGCTCTGAAATTAAACTCTTATTAGCTATTTTTGTTGTTATCATTATATTTGTCCAAACAAATGTACCTTTAGTTGTACCAGGTATTAAAATGAACAAGAAAGGGAAGAAAACAAGGGTGGTCTTATAATTTCTTCCACGAGTGTATAACATCCTGCAAATTTTTGAGTATCTTGCATTCAAAAGAGAACATGTTTGTCTTAGTCATTTGTGAAAATTCTTACTTATTTATTACAGTTTGGGAGGAGAGGTAATGGTTAAATTCAACTCAAGTTATTATCCTCATAGGGAAATTCAGTCTCTGCATTTTCCCTATCCTAATAAACACAGCAGCTAGCATTAGCAATAATGGTTAGCACTATCACTTAGCGGCCATTGAAGACACTCAGGGACCAACTACACACATTCATCAGTAGCTTGGTCGAGGGTGCTGACAGAAGAATTAACCTATGTATTTGTGTTTTTTGATAGAAACAGGTGGACCGGAAAGAAACCCAGGTGAGGAAAACAAACATTGTGTAAATTCTTCCCGCCTTTTTAGTGGCCACTGTACATGACATGGAGGGGGAGGGCAAGCCGATTCATTGTGCAACTTTACAACCAGAGAATACTTACACTGAGTATTAAGAAAAAGACATACCAACACTGAGCAGATGAAAACTACAGGCTTCTGTAAAGCAACAACAAAAAAGCCTCTTGTTGGTTAATATGGGTGATGGTTTGATATGCTTTTAACAGCACTTCAGTTGAGTGTTTTTGAGTTGCTTTTTTTTTAACACTTGTTATATGGAGAGGATGCTAAGAAATGTAGAAGTGTACATGTCAACTAGGTCCTTACTGATCAAGAGCTAATTTACAGTCAGCTGAATCATTGCCCTCCCATGGGTATATAAAATAAAACACTCCTTAGGTAAACCAAAGCAGTGGGTCATTGAGGATCATCTGCAACATGTTTCTTGGATTTTACATGTGATTAATTGAAACAAATGCATCTGGAACATGAGTCCAGCCCAGTCTGGACGCCTCCACTGATTGCACATCAAAGATGAGTCCATGCTGAGATGGAGCACTGTGAATCCAGGATCAGAGTGATATGGACCACTCCTTTCTAGCTCAGTACACAAACAGATTGCAGAGTGAGCGGTGGTCAGGTTGTACACTCCCCTGATTTTTTCGCAAGGGAAAACCAGAAAAAACATCAACTCCATCACTGTCACCATCCATGCAGATACACACAGGAAACAACTCCATCGCAGACACATTCAGCCATAGTTTGGAATGCTTCTTCTTATACTTGGCAGCTAAAAAACTTTATTTTGTGGAATAGCTTTAAACAAAAAGAACACACCTTCACTAACACAATTCATGAAAGAATATTTCCACTCGCTGTGACTGAAACCCCACTTCAGACTGAAACTTGAACAATTACAGAAACTGTCACACAATGGGTTCAGAGGGAGTTTGAGGATGGTTTCTGAGATGTTTGACGTGTCATTAGGTGTGCAGTGACAGGAAGGCAGGGAGGAGACTAAGTGCTGGGTTTTTAGCAGTATTCCTGGATCAACACAACCCCTCCCTTCTGTTACTATTATCTGCCAACAGTACTGCACAGATGCTGCAGCACTGATGGCTGCAACTTCACTGTCATAAACACTAACCCACCTCAAACATCACAATACATTAACAGCTCTGGAAAAAAATTAAGAGACCACTGCAATTTCCTCTGAAATCAGCATGTCTGCATGTATGACACCCATTCCATTCCTGTGTCTGTTGAATTCCAACACAAGCACAGTTTATTCTACTGAATAAACGCCTGATCCATGTCTTCTTTAAGAAGGAGAAGTATAAAAACCACTACTGTGGCCATCACTGTCTTCTCACAACAGGTAAAAACAGTGCTATTAGTATCACAAAAGTAATTGGAATCCAAAACTAACTATTGAAAACTACTGGACTTGTGCTCTGACAATGTTCCCAAACTCTGAGGACTGGTTTCTTCTATCAGGACAATGCTCCTGGCCTCAGTTAGGTCAATAAAGATGTGGATGACAGACCACCAGATGAAGACCCTGTCATGGCCAGCCCAATCTCCAGACCTGAACCCACTTTGAAAACTTCTAGAGGAACATGGATGGTCACAAGCCATGGAACATTGCTGAGCTTCTTGAATTTCTCGGCCAGGAGCTGCATAAAGTCATCCAACAGCAATGGAGGAGAGACAAGACACGTGAAAGCTGTCACTGAAAATCAGCGTTATTCCACTAAATATGGATGTCTCAACTTTTCCAAAGGTACAACATTAGTATTGTGTTGTGTAGAAATGAATATGAACTGGTTTTCTTTGCATTATTTGAGGTCTGAAAACACTGCATCTTTCTGTTATTTTGACCACGTGTCGTGTTCTGCAAATACATGCTTTAAATAACAATATTTTTATTTGGAATTTGGAAGAAATGTTGTTGGTAGAATAAAGAATAAAACAAAAATGTTCATTTTACTCACACACATACCTATAGATGGTAAAATCAGAGAAAGTGATCATTTTACAGTGGTCTCTTTTTTTTTTTTTTCCAGAGCTGTATTTTACAGACCCTTTTAAACTTTTCAAGCAACCATCCACATGGTTTTCAGCAACCATCCACAAACTTTGCCTGGGCTAGTATAAGACAACAACCAAGTTAAACCACACTAATAACTGGACTAAACTGTCAGTGTAATTAGAAGAGCTTAAATGAGTCATTTACATGCTACATGCCTGACCTTTTTTAATCAAATGCATCATTTTCATGTTACATGCCTGACCTTTTTTAATCACCTCTTCATGCTGTGACAGTGGAAATAATCATGGAAATCAGATTCTTTAAGTATACAAGTCTTGCTGAAAACAGGAGGCTGTCTTTGTATTTGTATGAAAAGACTTTATTATTTCACCTCTCTTCCAAAAATGTCTTCAATAGGTGTTTCTTCTAATGTGAGATCTGCTGGATTATAGTTTTATCATCTGAAAAAGGTGGCTAAACCATTGGTTTCTAAACTCACTCTTTGGTTTTACTCTCTTGTGCATGTAGATGATCCTGTTCCTAACACTACAGCTAAAGAAGAGGTTAGCCACCATACACAAGACAACCATGAAAATAACAGGACTGAATAATGAGTCTATAAAGATCCTTTATGAGAAAGCTGTCATAAACCAAGCATCACATTCTGTATTTGAGCGTCTCCTGTCATCTCCACATGAACCACTGCCTTCAGGTAGAAGTCTCAGGGCGCCCAAGTGCAAATCAAATCACTTGAAGTTGTCATTTGTTCCAGACTCCATTAAGCTGTTGAACTCAGGAACTTCAGTTTGTATAAGGAGTGTGTGATCTGACTGTTGATGACCGTTTTTATGACTATTTTTATCGTGTTATGAACAAATGAATGTATATTGACTGCTATTCTGGTACCTATGCTGTGTGTGGTTCATTTTATGTAATGTAATAGACTGTAACACTGTGCCCAAGATAAATGTGCCTCCAGGGACAATTAGGTTTATTTGATTTGACTTGACTCTCTTATTAATGATGGCAGTAGATCAACTTGGCCACCTGTTGAAAACATGCTCACTGGACATTTGTACAATCTGCTTATCATAGTTCATAGGTATTGTGACAACTAATAATCATATCCCAAGTCATCATGTTTTTAAATGCACAGCAACAAAGTGACACTGGGTCATGGAAATGTTTGCCTTCACTTCCAATTGCAGTGCTTTTAGCTTTGGACATGTTGCTGTGGTGTTTGTATCTGGAAAATACCATGTCTTGAGTTGATATTAACTGGTATTGTTCACTGTGACTGACCTGGTTACAAATGATACTGTTTTCTGTTAAATCCAATCTTGTTTTATAAGACTTAGGCCGACTCCAAGATTCGACTACACCAAATCTGAATAAAATGTGACTGACAGCACACATAAGCTTAAGTATTTAGCAGCACTTTTAACAAATTTAACTCTTTACAGGGTGGGGAAGCAAAATTTACTATATTTTGAGGCAGGGATTGAAAGACAGTGTATGACCAAATTGTTTATTGAAAGTCATGAGAATTTATTCGCCACAAGAAAATTGACATAATAGAAAATGTTTTTATTCTATGTGTCCCCCTTCTTTCTCAATAACTGCCTTCACACGCTTCCTGAAACTTGCGAAAGTGTTCCTCAAATATTCGGGTGACAACTTCTCCCATTCTTCTTTAATAGTATCTTTAAGAAAGTCGACATTGCTGTGTGATGTTCTATTGGTAGCATGTTCTAAAACGCCCCAAATAGCAGAATCCAGAGGGTTTAGATCTGGGCTAGAAGGCGGCCATATACATGATTCCCAAAAATTGCTAAAGTTGGATTTGTTGCTGTTGTCAACAAGTGTTATGGTGTTCTTGTGTAAGATTTTAACTTCAAATCATATTTTACTGCATTTCTAACGGTCTTGTTGTCTACCTCAAGCTCAATTGCCATTTTTCTCATGGATTTGGTTGGATCCTTTAGGATTTTGGATTTGAGAGCTTTAATAAAAGCTTTGGTACATTTTTTGTTGCTTCCTCCACTTCCAGACTTTCTCGTAATAGTTTTGCTCATAGTCATTCTCTTCTTTACATTATAAACAGTCTTTATGGACACTCCAACTATTTTTGAAATCTCCTTTGGTGTGACGAGTGCATTCAGCAAATCACACACTCTTTGACGTTTGCTTTCCTGATTACTCATATGGGCAAAAGTTTCTGAAAAGGTATAGATAATAGTGTTAGGTATGATTACGACATCAATATATGTTTGGTTTCAAAACAATTGACGGAGTGCCTGCTGAGAAAAAAACAACTAAATGTTCATTGCAAAATTTGCTTCCCCACCCTGTACAGACTCAAAAAATTTGGTGAGCTGAAGAAAACATGTTATGCTTAAAAATGAAAGGTTTCTTATTGGTATCTGGATTATTGTAACAGCTAATACTATATGCCTGCAGCCTGTTAGATTAAAATTTTAATGCCAAATCTTTGTAATGAGACAGTTCATCTTTTTTCTGTCAGTGCCTCTCGTTCCTGCTCCTGCTCAAACTCAATGTGTTTTTGATCCTATCAATTTAAGCATCTTATGTAATCCTCAAGTCCACCCTCCTCCTCTCAGCTGCCATTGTCAGCTCGGGTAGGTGGTGTTATCCACTCAGTATTCCCTGCTGCCTTCCAGCATCATCACAGTGAATCCTCCGAAGTCTACCTGCCTCTATCTCCTTACCCGCTACGATACTGGCGAGGTCAAAATTGCTATATGTGAATCCCCAGGAGGAAATAAGCCATTCCCCCACGGTTGCAGTATCAGTTGAATCCTGAGAGACAGAGCTTCCTGAGGAGCTGTGGAGCCCTGCAGCCTCACTGTGAGAAGAGGTTCTATCGCTGCACTCGAAGCCTCCTTGGCAATGCATGCAGTGGACACGTCCAGCGGGCGGTGTGGGTGCTGTCTTCATTGTATTTAATGACATCCAGCTACAGCTTGTTTAATGACATCCAACTACAGCCTTGGCAGTTATGTTATGCTGCTGCCATATGCTTAGTAGGACACATGTCACCTTCATTTGAGAAACATTAGACACACTTAGACTTAATCTGTGTGGACAGCAGCAGAACACAAACAGGCTAGCAAGGTAACACAGTCAGGCTTAATGGAGCCATTTAATGTTGTTTAGTGCACTTCATTAGCAGAGGAGGAATACATTACACTTTGCTTGAGTAAAAGTAAAAATGTTTATGTAAAAAACTACTCAAATAAAGATAAAATATAACTATACTTTGTCCACAGTACAAACTCTATGAGATCTGACATAACATAAACCTAGCATTAGCTTGCTAAGTCCAGCCACTGGTTCCAGTTTTAGTTTCAGGTCTAGTTCTAGTTCTGGTTTTCTAGTGTCGGTCCAAAGCCTGGATAAATGAAAATGGTAGCTTCAGGAAGGGCATCCAGCATAACGCTTCTGCCAAACTAGCCAAGCAAATCATGAACATGACTTCCACACCAGATTGGGCGGTACCCAGGTTAACAACAACCGCCACTGTTCCTATTGAAAAAGAGGGTATCATCGGAAATTGGGCTAATGTTGGTCAAAGAAAGAGAGTAGGAAGATGAAGATAGAGTGACCAGGCAGGAAACGAAGAGGAGATTTATGGATGTGGTGAAGGAGGACATGCAGGTAGAGGATGCAGGAGACATGGTTAAATGGAAGCTGATGATTTGCTGTGGTTACCCCAAAACCAAAAGAAGCAGCCAAAAATAGTAGTACTAGTAGGAGCATTAGCTTGCTAGCTTAATGTGACTTAAGCTGAAATGTACACGATGTAAGACTTGTGCATGGCCTACATACTGTCTGTGCTGTGTTTATTGCTGTTCATTTGCTTTTCTTAGCCATTTCTATGTGCAAGTGGCAGACAGAGGTAACTAGTGGGATAGCAATGTGGCTGCTGTAGAGGAGCAAAAGTGAGGCACCGACAAGCATCACACTTTATATATTAGGTCTTTGCTCAGAAGTTAGCTTAATTCACAAGATGTTATCACTGCATCATGGTCAGCTAATGCACTAATGTGTTTTGAGGTATGTCATAATTCCACCACACACTGGGAATAAAAAATGCACTTAATACATTTTTACGGAGAGTCAGGCCCATTTCTAAGTTAACAGCAGCTAGGGTGGCACACTGTTGCAAATATGGAGATGTAGAAGAGTGACCTTTTAGAAACTGAGAGCGAGCATGAGTACTATCACAGAGTTCTTTATATGGAAATGAGTGTACAAGCTGTTGTCACTGACATATGCAACCAGGACAGTTGTTATTCTAAAACTGAATGGAGCTAAGTTAACAAACAACCTGCTCCCCGCAGAAAACTCCAACACAAACATACATATTGAACTTATTAAACAGTACAATTTTGTGTGTAAAAATCTTCTGAAATTATAGAAAAAAATGAAAACATAACATAGGCTATTTAAAGTTTTGTTGTGGTAAAACAGGCTAAATAGTTTAACTTAAATTTTTACTAAGTCTGAGATTAATTAAGTGTAGTATTAACAGAATACTAATGTCTGGTTTAGAATTAGCAAAATGAACCGGTGAAACAAAATTAATTGGACATAATATGGCTAAAACTAATTTAAGACACTTTCTCTAAGTTTTCTCCTTCATCAAATTGGCTTTTGTGCTGCATAAGTCTTATTGTAGTTGGGAAGAACCCGATTTGGAATTCACTTGGTTGCAAAGTCTTTGTAGCTTTTGTACCTCAGCATTTTTGTGCACCTTACACTACAAAATAAAACTGTCATCATTCTTGGACTTAAGTTTAATGATGAAAAATACAGCCAAGATTTTCAAGGATGTTTAACTCCAACTTCAGCTGAATCCTAAAAGAGTAAAAGTTACACAAAACAATGTTACAGTAACAAGAATAATTGTAATGTTTTACTTCTATAGTTGGATGTTAATGATCACTCAGCCTTAACTGAACCACTTTAGTTTTAATCACAGTCAATCAATCAATAATCAATTTATAGATTGATTGAAGTTTTGGCTATGCTGATTTAGAACATAAACCCTGGGTAAACAATTTTGGGTGAAATGTTTGACTGAAGGTAAACCTTGTAGTGTCTACAGCCAAAGCTTTACAGCAAAACAGACTGAGTTATAAAGTAGCAAATGTATTATTGCTCACAAGAATTTTGCAACATTTCAAGCTGTGGGGAAAATGTAAAGAGTTTCCAAAAAACTCCATGTGAGATGTTACAGTAACAGAGATGATGCACTGCCACTCAATGACTTTATTTTCCAGACAACCATTAGGAGAAATATTTGTTTTGCAGGGAGTGCCTGGAAGGCAGCATTGCTTTCATATTTTTCATCAGTTCATTGTGAACAGCGGCAGGTCTGCTGAGTTAGGGGATAGAATCAGGCAGACCTAATGCCTGAATGTACAGAATGCACTGATATATAGTTCATTGTTCACAGGATTAGAATCAGACAAAAAGCAAAGACCTCACCAGGAAATACAGTTTCACTCTGTCTGTTTTTGATTGACTGGCTCAGTGTTGAGTTAGAAAAGAGAAAATGACAATAACTTACTCTAAAAGTCCAATGAGATTTTCAGATAAATGATACAGATAAGGGAAAAGCGGATGTGAATGTCTGCAATGTTGCTTTTAATCAAACTGACTTAGTGTTTCCTCAGTTTTCATCAATCAGCAGTGAAAAAAGTCTTCACATTAAAAGAAACAATACAACTCCATAAAGTACTTGCCAGAAAGAGCTGCCTTTAATATATCGGCTTAAGAAGATGTCTTATCAGCAAAATAAAGAGAGAATGTCAAAAGAAACTTATTTACAACAACACAAGCTCTGTGGGTATGTGAGAAAATGTTATCACCATAAATGTTGCATATGTTTTACAATTCTCCAGACTCCTGGATGTCTGAACAGTAAAAAGAAACCAATAAATGCTTTTCATTGCAAAAGTACCAAGGGTCACTGTGTTCTGCATTCAGTCAAATCTTCTCCTCAGTTGTTTGACATTCAATTCAGACATGAGTTCGACTTCATGTTTTACTAGAAAGGTGTGGGATGGGATAAGACTTCCCTGAATGATCCTTGGAGTCTGACTGAGACGGCAGCTCTTAAGACTTTCACTAATGAGCATGTAATATGGCTGCTAAAGCTGAGCCAATAAACAAATATTAACTATGGGTTTAATTGTTTTGTCAGTTGTCTGTAATTATTCTGGATTCAACAAGGGGTCCGGATCAATGACTTCATCCCTTACTTACGCTGCGTTTTCACTACGTGGTACTGACTCAACTCGGATACCAGATACTATTCCTGGAGACTGTTTCTATTACAGGATACTACCGACTTTAGAGTACCTGGTTGTCATAGCAACACTGTGTGTAACTTCCATGACATCTGCTCAGAGAGTTGCTAATAAACTTGCTCATTGCGTGTTGCCCCGTCAAGCTCACACTGAATCTTTTCATCAGCAACCAAGGACAGAAATGTCTGAACCTTCTCAACCAACCACGGTGTCGTTTTGCAGGCTCTCTGACCAATCAGTGGTCTGCAATGTTTACACGTCACATTTTAGTATCTCTTCACTGGTATTGTAACCACGGCCAAGCAAGTACTAGAAAAGTAGTACCAGGTACCAGATTCCAGGTTCTTTTATGCCGCGTTTCCACTATGTGGTACCGGCTCGACTCAACTCGGCCTTTTTGTGTTTCCATTACGAAAAAGGACCTAGAATCTGGTACCCGGGACTAGTTTTTTGGTATCATCTCCACCAAGGTTCCAAGACTGGGGACCAGATACTAAAACGTGACGTGTAAACACTGCAGACCACTGATTGGTCTGACAGTTTTCTCTGTGATCTGCCGTTTTACAAAAAAAACAATGCGGAAGTTGACAGTAAATATAGCGGTAGGTTAATCCACATGATGACAGCCCACAAAACTACACCATGGTCGGTCGAGGAGATTCAGTCTTTGGTGGCTGACTTAAAATTTGAGCTTGATGAGACAACATGCAACGAGCGAGTTTATCAGCAACTCTCTGAGCTGATGACACGGAAGTAACACGCCGCATCTTTATGACATCCAGGTACTCTAAAGTTGGTAATATCCTGTAATGGAAATGGTCTGCAGGAATAATACCTGGTACCCGAGTCAAGTCGAGCCGAGCCGAGCCAAGTTGAGCCATGTTGTGTTTAACTTGTGACTTAACAACCCTGCATCGGACATCTGCTGCAGATAGAGACACCCAACATTCTGTGCCACTTTCATGTCCACATGTGTTCAGTGGAGCCAAAACAATAGAGCCAATTGGCTACATGCAAGTATAAAGGGAATAGCAATAGAAAGTGTGGAAAATACCATTAAATTTCATTGTATGTTGATGACATACTTTTATACATGGTGTCTAAAATATATGTAAGAATAGAAGTGATGCCTCTGTCTTTGATAAAATATAACTTCAGTCGTCTTTGCAGGTTCTTCCCACATGCTTACTTCGAAACGACAATCAAGAGTCTGAAAAAGGTAACAACAGGGGCAACACTGACACTGAAGAAAGATTTTGGCACTGTTCCCATATTCCCCATGGAGTCTGGTAACAAATACTGCAAAAAATGGAACACATACAATAATATCATAATCTGGTGTCCTAAAAGTGAACTTTGAGCAAAACATGTAAAGGCTCTTCTGTCTTCTATTCTTTTCTATTCTGTCTTTCTGACTTTCCTGTGACATCAGTTACCATACTCTCCTGGGACAAGAAGATCCTTGTAGTGAGTGATTTATTTAAAGTTAATGCTTTATTATTGTTTCAAAGAGATATTTGATATTCCCAAAGAACATTTCCTTGGTGTTTCATATCCTCTCATTGCTTCTTTGCCTAATATCCTCCCCTATAGTGGTGTGAAGAGATTTCCTTTGGAGTTCAGAAATGAGAAGCATTTCTTATCTTCATTTTATTCACTTCTCTGTTCCTATTCTGGTATATGAGTTGCAAAATATTTTTTACAAATGGGAAATGATTTGAATAATGAATACATCAGTTTGACAGGCAGGTGACTGTAGATGTGGTTAGATGGACATTTACATACAGCAGACAGGCTTCATATCAGTCCTGATAGATGACTCCAAATAAAGCATGCCCTTTCTCCTATATATTAAATGTATATGAAGTAATACTGCACATTTACTTCTCCATTAGTTAATGCAAACAGTCATAAAAGAGGTAAATCTTAAGTCCCTCTAATTCAGCAGACAACATAGGCAACTACATTTTCCTATAGCAGTGTCTACATCAATCAGTAACCACGAAACAAATCTGAAAATGCATTAGACGGCACATTATATGTCAAACTGAAATTGATAAAATGTACAGTCTATTTTCACGTAGTAGCTCTAAGAAAGACCACATCACTTTCTGAAATAAATCAAACTACATTCTGTTACTCAGTGTTTCCATTCATGATACAGACTGTGGTGCACTGCTGCATTCTATTTTGCTCCACCGAGGTCCTACAATGAAGTGAAAATATTCTGGTGAATAGAGTCTCACTTAAGGATGTTTCTAACCATGTAAATTAATTTGGGTATAAAGTTAAAGAACGTTGTTATCAGTACAATGCACAACAATGAAAATTAAACTAACCACACATTTTATAAAGCTAACACCTGTGCACAAAAAACAACTGAACCAAACCCAGAAGCGACAGCCTCTGAAACCAGGAGAAATGAATCCAACTCAATGGGAAAAGATGAGCACAAACAATGGCAGCAAGTCAGCATTTAGTAATGAATCCGACAGATGCTCTATGTGTGTGTGTGTGTGTGTGTGTGTGTGTGTGTGTGTGTGTGTGTGTGTGTGTTTATTACACTTCTTACTTTGATTCCACTCAGATACTCTGCACTGAACGTCCATCTCACTTGGAGAAAAATAAAAACTAAACTGAAACTAAACTACCCTGGTCATGGGGATGCTGTGTTTGTCTGTTTCTGTGCCTGAGCAAAATTCTAAGTAACTACTACTAGTAGTAGCAGTAGTAGTAGTAGTAGTAGTTTATTCGGTCGTTAATTACTTTAAACAACAAACAAAACCAACATATCCATTGTTCCATATACAATGTGACCGAAACAGTTTAGGCTGAAGTTAAGACTTATTTTGCCTAACCCTATTTATAATTTGCTCAATGCTTCCACAAGAAAATGAACAGGGAAAAATAAATAAATAAAGTTAATGTAATCCTTGCTAAATATACAACAGAAGAGAATACATTTTTAATTTTAATTCAGGTAAATCATGTCCTTATCTCAACTACCAATATTGATCCTAGTCTTTTAAACAAGTATTTTCTTTAGTCAATCCTGAGCTCTATATTTTTGAATAACAATTCATTTGTACATCTTTTTAAATGTTTGAATTGTTTTAGACTGTTTTAATCGATCTTTCAGGCCATTCCAAAGATGAACTCCTCTAACAGAAATACATCTGCTTTTTATTTGTTCTTGCCTTAGCTTTTTTAAAAATGCCGGTTCCTTTGAGACTATACTGACTTTTCCTACGTTCAAACATCAACAACTCAACAGTAAAATTTAATAATTAATCCGCATCACTCATAATGTCACAAGTGAACCCACAATTCAATGCAAGGGGGCAACATAAGTTATGTTGTTTATTGTCTATTGTCAGAGGTGGAAAAATCAATAATGAGCATCATTATAATATAATTTTTATGTATGCTGCAGACTCAATTATTGATTCACTGCATTGATGCAGAAATCTGCATTGTGATGCACTGTAGAATTGAGAAATTTCTACACCTCTACTTAGACCCACAGCTTCAGGTATCATTAGATACCTCAGGCTTGTAACAGTTCGACAACTAATAAAAATGCAGGCGTTCATTTACAGCAGTAGTTAATAAACATTACAAAACTCTTTTCTACCTAGGTCAAGGGTAAACATCCTGCTTCTCATCAAACATCCTTTTCAATGCAGTGGCGGCTAAAATCTTTACTATCTCTTCTTCTTGATGCACATAAACAAAAGAGATAAGACACTTTTAGGAGGATGAAGCTGCCTCCCGTTAAAGTGGGAGTCTGCAAACGGAAGTGAACCAGTTCAGGTCATACAGCTTGAACGATCCCGTAGGTCAAAGCAACAACAGCACCAACCATTAACCTTTAACGCAAAGTCCAGGGGAATATTATTATCATCAACATGCACTTCAATAATCCGTATCTGTTTTCTCTCTTGTTTTTTAGCCTTGGTAAGTGTTTCTTACAGAACATTTTTTTTTTTTTTTCCAGTCTCTTTGGGAGCTTTCACATTAGAGCTGTTTGACACTTCTCCTAATCATTGCTTTTTTTTTTCTCCTTCTTTATGCAGTTTTATACAGTGATATTTCAGCACAATAGCTTCATTTTTTAAAAATCCAAAGACTGAAAGATGCAGTTTTAGCCTTGAAATGACAGTAAATAAAAAATGAAAAATAGAAAATTAAAGATTTGTATTTTAAAGAGGTTTTACACTAAACAAACTATCAGCAGCCATGTATTTGGAGTATTGTTCAGCGGGTCCATGGCCCACCCTAAGAGCTGTTGAAGGACACAGAATGCTGTTTTGTTTTTTTTGTTTTTTTTTAAGCAGAATGAACACGCTCCTCAATCACACTGTGGACCAGTGGTTTAGTGGCAGCCTCATCTTCCTCAGACAGACATGCATATACTACACAGGACACATCTCCCACACAGTCATCAGAGGACGAGGGGTGGCATATATCACCATCAGGCCTGTCTAGGGAGGGGGGTGGGGGTACGGACACCCCCCGTCAGGCACACAGTGAGATGAGGAAGCCACAGTCAGCCATACGCAACAACAAGCCCAACATGCTAACACGATCAGAGCTCGTACTCAACACATTCTGCCTTTGTTATGGAGTCTTAAAAGCAGGGATTGGAGGAATTCTAACACAAGAACGCCTAAAAAATTGCACATATTACGTCAACGCCTGGATTTCATGTATGTCCCGTCCATCCAGTGTCAGTCGGTTCAGTGGTTTTAATGCTCAAGTGTTGATTTTTCTAACTGAAAGCAACAGTCTTATGAATGTCTAACACTACACTGCAAAAATCTAAATCTTACCAAGTGTATTTTTCTCATTTCTAGTCAAAATATCTCATCATCCTACTATAATGGACGTTCTGTGTCTGATGCATGTCCTAATGTTGCAGCACAGGAGGGCGTACGGGTGCAGTGCCGCTGTTGCACCATAGGATGGCGCTATCGTACAATGACACCACAGGTATAATGCCGCTGGTACTTAAAATAAGACATAATGACCTATAGAGTAACTTGGAAGTGAGATATAAGAACTTATGTTTAGACAATAGATGTTGAAAATCTTATTTCAAGAATCTTACCAAGATAATTTTCACTTGTTCCATTAGTAGATTTTTTTGCTTGAATTAAGCAAAAAAAAAAAAAAAAAGTCTTGAATTAATCAAAAAAAAAAAAAAAAAAAAAATCTGCCAATGGAACAAGAGAAAATTATCTTGGTAAGATTTCTTGAAATAAGGTTATCAAGATCTATTGTCTAAAAATAAGTTCTTATATCTCACTGACAAGTTACTCTTTAAGTGATTATGTCTTATTTTAAGTGTGATGAGATATTTTGACTAGAAATTAGAAAAATACACTTTTACACAGATAAAATACACAGATTTGGATTTTTGCAGTGTAGAGTCAAAATGAAGATCCACTGCACTCACTTTTATGATTTTAATTGTATGACATAACACCTCTTTATGAGAATGAATAAGCAGTTAATATGATGTATAAAATCTAGCCCCAAAAAGGAAAAAAAAGATACTGACATTTTGTTTTGCTGCTTTACTCGTTTTAAAAAGTTACAAATGTAATTGCATAAAAGAAAAAAAAAAAAAAACAACAGCCAGACCTGTATATAATAAAGAGAAACACACACACAAAATGCGACCAAATGCTGAAAATTAGGTTAGCTTCGCTGAAATTTGCTTGATGATTGTCTATCCACTCTAACTCTGAAAAAGAGTTAATTACCACATACTTCTCTATTTGCTCCTCTATTGACAGCAGCGGCAGATGCAGGCCACTTTACATAAAGTGCTCTTGGATTGCTTTTGTACTTCTCTAATAATGATACTAAAACCATCAGCAGCAAATCAAAGAACTGCATTTCATTTGGGTTGATAGTATACATTCAGTTCAGTCTGCACAGAAGTGGAAATGATGTGCTCGGTCTGAACAAAGACAATCTAAGAAACAAAGACAGGATGTTGAATGGAGTTAATGCAGCAGTGGGACTAGAGCATTCGTGATGAAATAAAAAAAGTTATAAATAAAACTTTCTTCATGGATTTATCATCGACATTATTCTATTGGCAATCATTTTAAATGTACTGTACATTTTTCTACACATTTGTTATACTGGAGAACGTACTGCATTTATACTGTTCACACAGCTAAAGCCTTTTAACATCCACTTGGTCACTGCCTTATGGTTATAGTTACTGTACATTTGAGCCATGTCTGAACTTTGACCTGATGACAGATTGTGTTTTAGCCACATGCTAACACAAATGATGAAACCCAAGGCAACATCTGTATTCAAGGCTTAGAGTTCAGTTTGGATTTATTGGTCATATTGTGCTATTTTTGTTGGTAGTGGTATTTACTTACCCCGCCCCCCTAAGGGGAGGTAAGGGGTATTGGGTTTGGTTTGTTTGTTTGTTTGTTAACACTCTAGCAGCAAAACTATTGGTTGAATTCATACCAAATTGGGTTTACAGATCGCCAGTGACCCAGAATAGATCTGATTACATTTTGGGAACAGTAAGTCAAATTCCTTTTTTTTTTTTTTTTTTTTTTTTTTATGAATCTATAAAATCATTTAGGTTTTTTTTTTTTTTTCCCATTTCACTTATAATGGTCAAAATTTCAAATATCTGTTGCAGCAGAACTATTGGTTAAATTCATACCAAACCTGTGATTGGACAGAGTCTCTTGTCATAAGGTAGATTCTCTGAAGTCCAGTGTACTTTCCTTCCAGACCTCATTTATTGCAATTGTTTATTGCTTAGCCATTTTAGTAATGTACTAATCACCTCCACCAGCAGGTATTGTGATCACTTGGCTTTGTGTGCGTGTTTGTTTGTTTGTTTGTTTGGTAGCAAGATAACTCAAAAAGTTACGGATGGATTGTCATGAAATTTTCAGGAAATGTTGATACTAGCACAAGGAAGAAATGATAAAATTTTGGTGGTGATCGGGGGGAGGGGGGGTACTGATCTGCCTTGGCGGAGGTCTGCGCTCTCCGAGTACTTCTCTTGTTCATTGATTTTGATGGATGTATTTAATTTGTAGATTTACTAAAAAAGTATTTATTTTAAACACTAAATTAACTGGTTAAAACAAATTGTTTGTTATGAAATATAAATTAGCTAAAATATAAATAAGTAAAGATGAAATGGTTAAAAGCATTTGGTTAAATTAAGTGTGAAGTGCTGTATATTGTTTAAAAATTACCTTGGTTTAAAATGTACTAACAAGTTAAGTGTTGACTATTTAAAATGTGATTTTGTTGGTTAAAAATTGTTAAAATGGTAAAAAAAATCTGTTGGTTAAAAAATATTTGGTTGGTTAAAAATTGACAAGATAAATACTGTATTAGAAGTAATTGGTTGTTTAAATATAATTCATTTCTAAGTAAAGTAATTTTTTACATTTAAAAGTATAACTTTTGTAAGAGGTCAAAAAGTGCTGTTTAAAGAAATGTTTATTTGTTTGACTAATTGTCTTTGTTTTTTTTTTGTTTTTTCCTTTGAGGTTTTTCACCTAAAGACACTAAAGTTTCTATAGACTCTAAAGATGTACAAACCACCTGCTTACATTCACCTGCTGCTTCAATAAAAAAAAAAAAAGGAAAAGGAAGTTTATGGACTGGGTCTTTGAGTGACATCCAGTAAAAGTATCCAGTAAAGATAAGTTCTTTCAAGTCAAGATCACCAAAAATTCGAATAGACTTAACAGACATTGAAGTCCAGTGTCTCTCATGTCTTATTTAACCTCAACTATCCACCTCATCTGTGTGGTGGTCTTTTTTTCCACAGCTTTGGTCAACATTGGAGGTTTACTTTGCTGTAATTGAATTAATACCTCATTGTTTTAGATCAAGTATGTTTTAAACCTATTATCTCAGCAGCATCAGCAGTGTCTGAAACCTGACATCAGAATAAAGTAATTTAACTGACCTCAGCTTTGACACCCGGCTCGATCCACCGAGCTGTCAGAACGAACACAACTGAGGGAGGGACTGATACAGAACCACAGAGACAGAAGCACAGACTGAAGAGAGAGTGGCTGCTGAATGGCTTTCATTGTACTCCACTGATGAGCTCCACTTTACAGCCTATAAAAGAGTGTTCCGCAGTTGAAGTTGAAATCCCCCAGCCTCAGTGTTCTCTTAAAAGCTTTCTCTATTGTGTTTTACTCTGCTTCAAGTCCAAAGTCCACAAAGATAAGAGCTGCAGTCATTCAAACGTGCATCAGGAAGCATCGGGGGAGGTGTTGCTGTAGGTGTCAGTGGTGGGGGCTCCGACTGCTGAGACCACCAACTGGATTAGACAACACCAGCAGTGCACTGAATTACCTGGTATCCTTTATACTAATTGCACAGATGTGGTTTAACCCTTTGGTTCCCAACCTTTTTTGGCTCGTGACCCCATTTTAACATCACAAATTTCTGGCGACCCCAGACATTCAAAACAGAGACTTTTTTTTTTTTTTTGCTAAAATTAATTTGTTTTTGATCATGTAATAGTTTGCTATACTATTTTGCACATAAAGGTTAATTTTAGATGCTATTTAGGCTATATAATGTATATTATTATGGTGTAGATTACTGCACAAAGTGAGAATTTTATTTTCCTTGGTCAGGATATGTACAGTCAGTCCAGCTTGGACAATTAATACTGATAAAACAAGAACTCAAACTATGAATTATGAAAGAGCTGCAGCATCTGAAACTGACCACAATGAACATTTGAAAGATAAACAGTACCACAGTGCTTCAGTTTCAGCTTCAGTGTTTGTCATTGTCATTTATGGATTGGAATTGTCTCTCTCAAGTCACCACATATTTTTTATTAATAAATTTATTTCTTTTTATTAATTACTACAAATTTCAGGCGACCCCATTTGAATCCCAGGCGACCCCACGTGGGGTCCCGACCCCAAAGTTGAAAAACACTCAGTTAACCATTAAGGACCAAAACAGCCACTTGCAATTAAGTTTATAATAGTTTTGGATTTTTTCATTATAGTTTAGTTTTATTTAATTTTGCTTAGTTTTAATTAGTTTTTAGAACAAATTTGCTAATTTTAATTAGTTTTTGTTTTTTTCTAAATGCTTAGTTTTAGTTTGTACATATCTTTTATCTTCCTCATTATTGTATTTAAATAAATCCCAGACAGGACTCTGCTGCTTTCTCCCAACTTTAGTCTTCATGTTTCCAGGTAGAGTGGGGACGAGAAGACGACTCTAAACGACAAGTGACGAGAAGTGGCAGACTGTGAAGTGCCGTATGGTGCCGCTAGCTAAAATTGCTTGAGCGAAATAAATCAATTTCATATCCATCCGACATTGACGAAGACAAAAACGAAGGGAATATTATCCATAATTTTTATATGTTTTAGTTTTGTAAGCACACGATACAGTTTCAGTTAGTTATCATTTTTTCTTTTAATTATAGTTTTTATTTATTTCAGTCAAGGAAAAAGTTTGAGTTCCAGATTTTATTGTTTTGTTAGTTTTCGTTAACGATAATAACCTTGCTTGCTACCCATACCACCAACTGATCTAAAATGTGCAATAACTGTAATCCAATAAAAACATGTAAATAACTGGGGTACATTTTTTTCATGGTCATCAGATATGGCATATTTGGACGTTCAGAGGCTCCGCAGTGAACATGAAAAACTAATTTTCTGCAACATTCATTCATCAAAACCCATGTAGTTTGATGAATTACAGTGGTTGCAGACTCTTGATTTATGTTCAGTTAGTGATATATTTAACATCATATTTTTCTTCTGTTTTCTCTGTTTTGATATAATAAACTTTGAATTTAATCAGAACTTTTACAGACATCTGCAGGATCAGTAAATGAAATACAGGAAAATACCAGATTTTTATAGAAAAATGCAAAATGCAGAGGATAATATTCTAATAAATGATGATAAATCATTTATGAAAGGTGAAATTTCATTTGGAAGTTTAGTTATGGACCTTTAAGGGTTAAATAGCTGAACATTGACTACAGAAGCCAATATGTCAGTGCATTGTATTGCTTGTGACATACAAGCCAATTTACAACCGAAACTACACAATATGAGCTGTTTTCCTGAACGGGTGCAAAATGAGTTGCCACAAATCAAACTGGAATTAGCACCTTTTGTTGTATGTGCAGTAAAGACTTTGAAGGAATTTATTAGAACCTGTAAGAATGGAAGTTGCCACTGAATTGACGCATGTTATTCCAGTGAATCATTTTCACAGAGAAACATGCTGTCTTCACCTACCGAATGTTTGTACAGAGGTGGACGGTGTTGAATAATGGACACACGAATGTTTTTACACCGTGTCATGATGTGAAGATGTTGGCTTTTTGGATGTCAAGATCACATCACTTCTTCATTTTATTGGATGGATGGGTGGGTGGATGGAAGACAGAAACTATAAACAAGCATATGTTTACCTGAACTTTAAGAATCAAAAAGATCTTCAGAACAAAGATGGGAAAACTTTGCAAAAACATTTCAGCATAATTTTCATAATCCGACGCTCATATTTTGGCAGTCACTCCCGGGGTGGAGTGGGCCCCTTTTTCAGCCTGGGAGTTTCATGCTCAAACCAGCCCACTTTTTCCATGGAGGAGGAATTTGAATAAATGAAAAAGCAGCTAACTCTTAAAATGCCTTTTTACTGGGTATAAGTTCAGGTATATGTTGGTGAGTTAACAGAAAACACTTTACTTTAACAATATGTTTGATTCAAATTTAAATCAGATCAAGGTTTATAAGGTAAAAAAAATACAATAAAGATGAAAATGTATTTATTTACTTTTGTACAGGAGCAATAAGTTGAAAGTAAAATAATATAAAATTGCATTTTTCTTCCTAACAGAGAGGTGCTCTATTGTCAGGTTTCACAGATCCAGAAAAAATGAAAAAAAAAAGTGGGGGGGCTATATATACATAGAAATATGATATCCTTCTCTGAATTGTCATATTCCTGCTCAACAGGACTGCTTGCTTTGTTTACAGAACATACTGTTCATTACAGTCACATTTCACTACACAGTAAACACTTTAATCTTAATTAACCCTGAAGCTTAAATATAAATGTCAGAGCTTTAAGTGTACCAAGACAATCAGATAGGTCAGCCTTTGGCCAATGGGGATTTGGCTCAACAGGGAGCACCTCAGACTGCAATGCAGATGACCGGGGTTTGAATCCCAGCAATTTTTTTTGCAGATTTTCAAACGTCACTGAGGGCGCCGGTAGGTAAATCTGCTAGGTTTATACTAAACTCTTCAGTAGCTTCATTTTCTTTAACCTGGCCTTTTTGGGTCCACCTGGCCTCTTCCTGCCCTCCATCACCACCCACCGACTTGTGCTACCGCTCCAGAAAAGACGACTCATGGGCCAAACTAACTTAAACATTTGGGAGGGAAGAATTCTCTCAGATTGTAGAACCCATCGAATCTACTGTGATGTAGGGGGCTGCACTGTCAGAGACATGGAGAACGGATGCATAGTTGAATGGAGAATGAATACAAGAAGAAGATTAGAGAAGTGACAGATAAGTGTCAAAATAATTTTTCCCATCCAACCAGCCCAAACTTGAGATTGACATGAGCCGGCCCATTGGAAATCCTCCCGAATCTCCCAATTTGCCACTCCACCCTTGGTCACACCCAGCTAAAAGTATCCTCAAAATGAAGATTTATTATTCACTGAATGTACTCTACTGTGCAAAAGTCCTCGGTCAACATTAAGTTTGTTGGTTTCATAAAGTTCTAATGATCACACATATGTATTTCTCAGTAAATGTATACTGACAGTCAATAGAAACTTTGAGGTAGAAATGTCTGCATATTTCTACTTGTAGGGGGGTTGTAATTATTCATTGTGGATTTATTGATGACTTAGTGCTCGGGTAGTTGAGATAATGATGAGTTGTCATGTTGTCACGGTTCATTGCACATGGGTTGATCTCTTTGCAAAAGTGGACCAAATACACATTGAGCAATACTCAGTGGGTATCTGCACAATTTGAGGATTGGTTTTGAAGGCCTATTTAAAGGCCCAAAAAAGGCCACCATTGTTAGTCCAGTGAACGGCATCATGCCACGTCTATCACGTGAACAATGTCTCCGGGCACTGGGTATGGTGGAGGCCGGTTTCAGCTACAGTGAGATAACCAGGCGTGTGTATGGGCTGTTCCCAACCCACAATCAGAAACCTGGTTGAACGCCACAACACCACAAGCTCTGTTGACGATAAACGGATCACCGCCTGCATCGAAGCAAACAGAGGCCATACCCGGCGTTGACTGTTGTCACTTTGTGTTTGGCAGGTGCCATTTTCTTTAGTTAAGTTTTTTGTTTTGAAATTATTCTTGAAACTTTCGATTTTTGTTTCTGTATGCCAATATCCTAAACAAATGATTCATATGAAAAAATTCCAGTTTAGGGTTTCGAAATAAAAATTATGTCGAAAAATATGGTCTCAAAGTTTTCATTGACTGTGAGTGTATTAAGATCCAATCTGGATATATGTGAAGTATGTACAGCAGTAAAAACTAAAGTTTCAGAGAAAAACAGCCTCTGTAAACCAATGTGGTTCCATTTAGAGTGACCTCTTTGCACTTAACTTGTCTTTAACCCTTAAGTTCAGACAATATGAGATTTATTAGATACATTTTCTGATGGGTTTCATTCAACACATGTCAGATGTTTCTAACTCTTTGTGCTTCTGCTTGTCAAGGGGTCAGAGGTCACACAAAATACTGACTTTAACCTTTACAACCCATTTCCTTCAGTTATTAATGCCTTTTAAGGCTGTGCACATATTTTTTTTTTTTTGTTGTATCTGTAGAAAAGAGAATGGGAAATAAATATGTATGATCATTTCAACACTGCAAAAACAACAAAGCACAGCACTGTGGCACCATGTCAAGCATTATTATGGCTCTCAATAGAAATTTAGTAGGATCGTACAGACACCAATGAGGCAGAAATTGTACTGGTGCTGTAATGAAAGCTTCTCTTCCATCATTAATAAGAATAAAAGAGATCTACAAATGAGGATGATGTAAAAGTCCACAAAAAACAATGCTAAACAAAGCAGTGGCTCATCATTGTCATAAAACTGTCATGTTTGACCAACTCAGAGTTCATGAGTGCATCTGTGAATCTCATCCAAAATGAGACTGAAAAGCAGAATCAGAGACGGCTCTACTTCTGTACTTTACAGACAAATCCCAACCCATCTCCTGTCATGGCTGCCTCCATGGCTCCACCGTGCCCCCATGCAGACACTGATTAGTTCCCCTCATCACTCTGCAGAGACTGAGATACTACGCAGGCAATTTGTCGGCCAGGTTATTCATTTAGTGACGGTCCAGACAGCTGGCAGGAAGAGAGATGGCTGTCAGCCGGCAGCCGCAGCACAAAGATGAGAAGCAGCCTTCAGAGAGCTTTGATACATTAATGCAGTAAAATCAAGTCTAGATCACATCAATCACCAATCATCTCGATCACTGCATTATTCAATGTGTTTGATATCCAACACCCATATTAATTATAGTTTGCCACCTCCATATTCACTGGAGGTTGTTCCTGTGAAAATGCAACACAAAGCAACACACATTCCTTTCAAATATGCATGTTAATAATGGAAATATTCATTGCTATCTTTGGAATTAATATTTAATGAACCTCATGCCTCCTGGAATATTGTATTACTACTACAAATTTCAATTACTATTTGCATGTACAGTATATAATTATTGAATCAATGATATTATTTTATTATGCACTATATTTATTCCATGTGTATTGACTTGTCAAATGAATTTCACTGAAGACAAAAATTAAAATGTATCTTGTAAATATTTTATTCCTTCTAGTTTAGTATTTCTCAGGGCCATGCAACTGATGTCACTACATTAAGTTCATTTTTAGTTCCACCTACACACACTTGACAAGGATGATTGGCCAGAGGTCAGGGCCGTCGCTCCCATTACACACATCACACAGTGTGTATGAGGACATGACATGCCAGAGGGGGCATCCAAATAGCACTGACCATCATATTAATCATAATGCTGAATTTAAAATAAAGCACACCTAAAATATGCACCAGCACAATCTATATTATAAAAGCCAAGTGGCCTCTGTGTGCGTGCATGTATGTGTATCAGCTTTATAACTGATCAACTGGACAGATCTAGCATGTGCCTTTTGGAGGACTAATGTATTTTGGGTCAAGGATCAGACAGGCCAAAACTGCATATTGATACAACCAATACTTTTGGAGTTATTAGTTTTTACAATTACAATGGGTTTATAGGTGGCCTGTGGATGAGTCCATTCACAGCCATAAAACAAGGGGGGGGGGGGCTGGATCCAGATCAACAGAAACACCTGGACATGACAGGAGAACCGTGCCCGGCTGTGATCACACACTAACAAGGTCGGTCTGGTTTTTACTGTTGTCCGGTCCTGCTCCGCCGGTCCCTGGTCAGACCATAGTCTAACATAGACAAACATTTGACTGGAGACAAGGACAACAATGGGAAGAGATTTACAATGGATTTGTGATGTAATATGTACAGAGTGTAAAGTGGTTTTATACAGTGAGTGGATGTGTACAAGGATCCGGTCTATTAGAATACATGTTTATGTATATATTATTTACAGAGGGTTTTATATTGTAATATGTTCAGAAAGAGCAAATTGGAGTTTTCAGCAGATCACTGACCAGAGTTATTGTAAGTCACTGTGGATGGCACTTACTGACAAAAAACCTTCTTGCTTGGTCCTGTGTAAAGGTCTTAAGATGCTTTCATGTGGTACCGGGAATAATAAAATTCACAAACCGTCATGTGCAGTCCTGTGTCAAAGTCTATGGTCCACGTTAATGTCAACACAAAACAAAATGATGGCCATTAGGCCTAATGATGTAAAGCCCTTTCAAATAAATATATAAGGTAACTATGAATCCACTCTTATCTGTTACTTCTGATTTCAGTACAAAACAACATGAGGGCCATTCTATTTTTTCCTAATCTGGGTATTACACCAGTAAGTTTAGCTCAGCTCCCCATTTTATCAACTCTACTGCTTCTAGAACCTATGGATTCCCACAGGTCAGCGTGCTAGTTATATTTAACATTAACGGCAAAACAAGATGTACAAGTCAGTCATAGATAATCATGTATCAATGATGCTGTTGATTAATGTGTATCTGTCCTAGAGTTAATATAGTGCAAAGGGCACCACAATTGTGCTTAATGTGCCCAAAAAGCCAGATTCATCTCTGCTGCTCATATGCTCCCTGCCAAAAAGTCAAATATAGTGATGCATAGTAGTCATAACAAGGCATAGTGTTCATTTCCACTGAAATCGGACCATGCATGTCTCTCAAATGACCAGTGAGCTTTTTTTTTCTTTCCAGTAATACAGGGTGACACAAAAAAACGGGAACTTTTTAACAATCCAATAAAACCAAGAGTAATGGAAGAAAAATATTTTATTCATAGTAATTGAAACCTTAAAACATGCCATTTAAGAAACAATGATGGAATTTTCTTTTTTTTTTTAAATTACAGGGTGACCCAAAAAAATGGGAATTTTTGAAGTGTGTATTGGCAGACATGAGCAAGTGGCAGCAATGCGAGACAGTGACCTTGAGCAAGTAAACACACCCCCATTTTCGTAACCATTGGCGGCTGTGCGAGAATTGTTCGGTAACCGTGTGATCTCAAGATTCGGTAACGTTCCCTGGCCCCCTAGATCGCCAGATTTGTCCGTTTGTGATTTTTTCTTGTGGGGCTATCTCAAGAGTAAAGTGTACACGACTCGACCAAGAACTCTGGATGAGTTAAAACAGAGAATTCAGGATGAAATTCACAGTATCCAAGCTGAGATGTTGCAGCGGTCAATGAGGAATCTCAACAGCAGATTTCAAGAATGCATTCGTACAGGAGGACGCCATCTACAGGAAGTAATTTTTAAAAAATGAAAATTCCATCATTGTTTCTTAAATGGCATGCTTTAAGGTTTCAATTACTATGAATAAAATATTTTTCTTCCATCACTCTTGGTTTTATTGGATTGTTAAAAAGTTCCCGTTTTTTTGTGTCACCCTGTATATGAGAAAGCATTGTTCTTTTGTGGAGGAGTTTATTCTATTTGAGGTTAAATTATGGTGAAGCGTGCATCATCATCAAAGCTAACATGCTTAGGTATATTTATGGGCTGCTATGCTCATCTTCCCTTAAAAGTCATTAGTATAAAGTTGTAGCCAAGGGCACAGCCTCAGAGACATATAATTTGCTGGAATTTGGTCGTTTTTTCCACTAAATTTGAACCAACTAATTGCTATGTTTACATGAACTGAATTCTTCATGAACTCTCACCCTTTTAAATGTGCCCTTACAGTTTCACGTCGACGGTTACCATGGCTACAGGTGCCGTTCTCATCTTTTGCCAAGTTTGCAATGAGAGTAAAATGCATCTGCAGATACCAGAAATTATAGTCAACCTTAAATGTAGTAATGAATTCATGTGATGTATGTAATTTTCAATGAGAATGTACATGTTTTTATGACTATGATGCATTTTGTCCTGTTATTAAAATTTGCTTTGATCAATACTGAAATCAAGTCAAGACAAATCAGATGGATGTATGCCTTATTTCATATTATATAGTTTATGAACACTTTCTTTATGACTGAACCCTTTCAACTTATTTTTGTCTGCAAAAAAAAAAAAGGGTATCAGTAAATATTTTCTGTCAACCAAAAGCAAGTTGGAAAAAACTTACTTGAGCTGGTTAGTGGTTGCAAACAAAAAACTGAGAGAGTAAACTGACAAAAATGGAGAAAATAAACAGACAATTCCATGTCACAGAATGAGGCAGACCAGTAAAGTGCAACTAAGAGCGTGTTCTACAGATAAAAGTTGGAGAACAAACAGAGCTCAGTACCAAATGAGACAGTTTCCTGCATGTCTCTGGGATGGAAAAGGATGGTTTGGGTGAATAATTTATGTCTGTCTAAAAGCCATCTCTCAGCCAATTACTGCCACAGCAGCCCAATTTTCTCGAGGGCCAGTGTGCTGTCGACCTAAACCTCTGCAGTTCTGAACTTTGCGAAACACTGCAAAGCAAGGACTGCAACAACATATGGGAACACAGAGGGAATGGTGGGTACTACAGTGGAGAGTGGCCTCTGAGGGCTGGTATTTCCATCACGGACAGAGGGACTCATTTACAGACCAAATGTAACCAATTAACCATTAAGTGCAGTTTCCTTTGTTATTGCTCCGTGAAAATGTGGAGGGTATGTGTCCAGATGTAACAGAAACACTATCCACCATTTAAAGGAGTTATATATAGTGTTGATATCCCCAAATTCTCAACATCAGGGTGAAGCCATGTACCAGAACCACCAATGAATCTATGCTAAGTATCCACAGACAGTGTTACTCACTGAATAATGTATACATTTCATTGTTTACACACACATGTATTATGGTATTGTAAATGAATACTAAGGTCCACTGGATATAGGGTATAACTTCAACGTGAGTCCTGTTTTTCTTACTCTCTTTTACAACACAACTAACACACTTTATGGCAGCTCAGCTGCAAGCCCCAAGGGACAAACTTCTCAAAACAAAGGGGCATAGAATTGTGTGTTAGGGTTAGGGTTAACCCACACTGTCTGTGGATACTTAACCCTAACCCTAACACACAATTCTATGCTCCTTTGTTTTGAGAAGTTTGTCCCTAACCCTAACTTGGCCAGTCCTCAGTGACATTTTCAGGCCTAAACAAGTTGAATTAACTTTGAAAGGCAGGAACAGCTACCATGGGTAAAGAAATGAAATTGACATGGTGGCCAAAGTGTTAATGCTGTAACCTGGCAATTTTGTGGAAAACAAGATGGATGCCCATTGTCCCCTCCCATGACCTTTGATTGGGTTTAAATCCAAACGCTACTTCGCACAAACCAGTTTTCACTTGGATTGCGCAATTTGCCCCTGGTCACTCATGCATGAAAACCTGGACCTGTAAATTTGGACAAATATCCACCAATCCCCTCCCTACCGACATCCATAAAAGAAAATTCCAAAAATTATCAGATGTGGAACTGGGGGTAATTTTTCAAAATGTATAGTTTTTTTTTTTGACACACCCTGTACTGACAAATAGAGATTGTGAATGTAATGTGCAAAACTGAAGTTAGTTTTAGTTAGTTCAGAGTTTAGGGGCTTCAGATTGTCATCTGAAAGGCCTGTCTGATGGTGACATAACCTTTACGTTGCCCTTCTCTGTTGTACACGTTGATTTCATCAAAATATTGCAGATTACAAATTGAAGGCTGTCGGAGCTTATTTGTCTGATGATTAAAACCTGCAGGACTTATAGAAAAAGTCATATCTGTGATTATTTTGGGCAATACTGTGACTGCAAAAATTCAACAACAAAATAAATGTTGTGACTTTCATTTTATACACTTTCCACAGCAACTCTCTTTGCCCACTGTCACTAAATGTGAAATGTCACAACACAATAGATTCTTACCCCCCCCCCCCCCAATGTCTGATATTAGATTACCCTAAATCCTCATTTTCAGCCTTTTCTAATTATATAATTGCACAAACTGCTAAAGCAATTGTGACTGTGATTTGATTCATAGTGCAGTTTTGGCCACTTGGAGAAGGCTGAAACAAGCCGTGTATTAAAGAAGCGCACATTATATTTCATAAAACCAAAATGCAATAAAACACATTGAAAGCCTTGGTGCTAACTCCAGTAAAGGCTGGTATTACTGTTACAGGGGGTAAAATTAAAATATTTCTCTGGCAGAAAAACCACTGATTACATTTTGTGGTAGGCATTTTAATTACAGCTCCCCATTTTCTATAATTATGGTGTAATTAGACACCAACAATACAATATATTACAGCAAATTACAAGTCGGTGAAACAACCAATGCTGCGGCAAGTTAAACAAATATGGAGTGTCTTTGTTTCTATTTGTTATTGTTGGTTTAGTCAATCTGTAACCTGTCAGTGATAGGATCCTTGGCAGCTAAATATATTTATGCCAACATTTTCTTGCATTCCACTGGGTGTAATGTACACCTCAACAAAGACAGAAGCATTGTTTGTCCACGCCAAAGGCCGCAGACAAAGTGGAGCTTTTAAAGTGACATATCCTGACAGGACAGCTGCTCGCCGACCGCCTCCATAAACACCGTTAAATATGAGCGCCGTTGATCCACCGTGTCTCCAGGCTGAATGGACAGCAGGACGCACACACACACATTTCCTCACGCCTCCATGTCATTGACTTAAATCTACCTCTGCAGACACGTCATAGAGGAAGGGGTTTGGATTGAAGGATGGATGAGTGGGGGTGGGGGAAGTGGGGCAGGGTCCGACCACCAACCACAAAACATGGAGCCGCAAAAATGAAGCAACAGCTGAGATATAAAATAAAGAGATGAAATTCCACCAGTGGATTGTACTTGCATTAACTGCATTAATTCATTTAGCTTAAGGTCAATATTTATTTTATTACATATACTATTGCAAAAAAAAAAAAAAATCAATGTTTAATAGGGCTTAGTGTTTTGTTAGCATTTGTTGGTTTATGGCAAACATGGAGGGATTACCACAAAGAGCCAAGAGGTCAACGTGAACCTATTCTGTTTGAAGAGACTGTGATTAAGCTCCATTTCTTAAAAGGTTTTTTTTTTTTTTTTTGGCTCTTAATCCTGGTTTAGGTCCTCCAGCATTTACTATGTCTGATCTGATGTTTCGATTGAATGATTCTGAGTCTTTGATTCTTTTTGTATTAATTCTTGTGGGAAAAAAAGAGAGAGAGAGAGCTTCTAAACAAAATGTTATCTTGGGTAGATGACAAATTTTTCACATTTTAGTGCAGAACAAAGTAGAAAATAAAATCCAAATACACACTCTAAACACATAGATCAGTAGTTCCCAACATTTTTTGGCTCGTGACCCCATTTTAACATCACAAATATCTAGCGACTGCAGACATTTTTCTCTTGGAGATGTCCTAGCGGGGCCAGGCAGGCAAAGAAATCTTTCCGTTCTCTGTTCGGTCCAGTTTTCTGACTGCGATTGTGTCCGGGCCAGTTGAATGCATGCGGTCACATGATCAGGTCAATCAAGATACGCCCTCTCAGATATTATATCCTGCATTTTATTTGAATTTGATTTTTTATTAGGAAAAGTGTGTGGTGTTTTTATTATAATGAAGTATATCTTGAATCATTAAAAAATATACAGGGTGGGGAAGCAAAATTTACAATGAACATTTAGTTGTTTTTTCTCAGCAGGCACTACGTCAGTTGTTTTGAAACCAAACATATATTGATGTCATAATCATACCTAACACTATTATCCATACCTTTTCAGAAACTTTTGCCCATATGAGTAATCAGGAAAGCAAACGTCAAAGAGTGTGTGATTTGCTGAATGCACTCGTCACACCAAAGGAGATTTCAAAAATAGTTGGAGTGTCCATAAAGACTGTTTATAATGTAAAGAAGAGAATGACTATGAGCAAAACTATTACGAGAAAGTCTGGAAGATACTATTACAGAAGAATGGGAGAAGTTGTCACCTGAATATTTGAGGAACACTTGCGCAAGTTTCAGGAAGCGTGTGAAGGCAGTTATTGAGAAAGAAGGAGGACACATAGAATAAAAACATTTTCTATGATGCAAATTTTCTTGTGGCAAATAAATTCTCATGACTTTCAATAAACTAATTGGTCATACACTGTCTTTCAATCCCTGCCTCAAAATATTGTAAATTTTGCTTCCCCACCCTGTATATTTATTTTATTAGTAATTTTTAAAAGATTTTTATCAATTACTAGAAATTTCAGGCGACCTCATTTGAATTCCCTCGTGTGGTCGTGTCCCCAAGGTCGAAAAACACTGGCGTAGATGATGTCTGTAATCAGTGAAATTAGGACGGCTTCTTGTAGTTTTAGTTTCCATTTCAGACAAATTATGGCTCAAAAATATTAGCAAATAATTTCTTACTTAATCTTTTTAATCTAAATGAGACAGTGGGCAGTTCTATCATTTAATCATTTTCTAAACCCACTTTATCCTCAGTAGGGTCGTGGGGGTCACTGGAGCCTATCCCAGCTACTAATGGGTGAAGGTGGGGTTCACCCTGGACATGTCACCAGTTCATCACAGGGCTGAACATATAGAGACAAACAATCACTCTCACATTCACACCTATGGGCAATTTAGATTACGCAGTTAACCTATCAGTGCATGTCTTTGGATGGTGGGAGGAAGCCGGAGTACCAAGAGAGAACCCACAAAGACATGGGGAGAACATGCAAACTCCACACAGAAAGGTCCCACCCCCATCGACTGGTGTTGGAATCAAACCCAGGACCTTCTTGCTGTGAGGTACAAGTGCTATCCACTTGTAGGCAGCTCTATCAAGTAAAAATATTGTATTCAAGAGGCTATTATTGTTAGAAAAACCTCACGGCACCACTATTTTTCATTTTATTTTAATTGTATAAAGCTGGAAAAACATAGACAAGACTTAGCACTTTACCATACAATTCAGCGGTGTTGCTTTTCCACTACAGTTGTTAAGGTGCACCTCTGTGAAGTGGGTGAGCAGAGGGTCCACTCTTCTCTGTACATTTCAGATGTCATATAAATATAAGTGTTCAACACAGCAGTCATTCCTCTGACTCCTTCCTCTCATATAACTGATATTGGCACAGGTTCAAGCAGCTTAAGTCAGTTTTTTTTTGAGAAATCCACTTGACATTCTCCGGTATTAGATTTGTAAAGAACAGATGGCGATAACGTTCAGTAACTTTTTCAATACAGAAGCACAGGAACAACGGTTTAGCTGCTTAGCAAGTAGCATTTATGTGTTACAATTAAATCACTACTGCTTGTTCATTTGCCTGATAAGAGAAGCTGAATAAAAGTTTGTAAATGAGGAAAAAAAACTGAAATATGAGAATAAACAGTCCACAGATGTAACAGGTAACAATCGAGACATCAATATATATTCAGTGCCAATGAAAATGCAACACTTGAACATTCTTATATTTTTTTAAATCGATGAGGATTTTTATTCCATAAACTCTTTGGAATTAATCATAGGCCATTTCTATACAGTAAAAATAAAAAAATCACATCCAAATTTGCTGACAAAAAATAATGATAAAGAAAGAAACTCAAGGACCCCCAAAACCAAAAGTCACAAAGCGGTCCCGGAGGTGCTGCAGATCAATGTAGCGATCCTGCTGTGGTGTGGTCACACGTGCTCGTCCAGGGCGAGGTCTGTCTGCAGTTGAGCCAGTTTCTTCATGCCTCTGTTGCATCCTGACTATGGTGGACACATTGCATCCAAAACGGCGCGCCACCTGCCGAGCAGAGATTCCGGCCTCCAGGAGCCCCGTAGCATGGCATCTTTGGCCATGTGTCAGTCTAGGCCAGGGGTGTCAAACTCACTTTGGTTCAGGGGCCATATTCAGCCAAATTTGATCTCGAGTGGGCCGGACCAATCAAATAATAGCATAATAACCTATAAATAATGACAACTCCAAATTTTTTAGTGCAAAAAAATAACATTAGATGATGAAACTATTTCTATCCAAAACAAAAAAGATGTGAACAACTGGGGGAAAAAAATGAAATTTCTGAAGAAAAACAAGTGCAGTTTTATCAATATTCTGCCTCAACTTATGATCTCTACATGTGCATTACACATCAGATCTACCAAGGCACAAAACAGGCAGAATATTGTCAAAATTGCACTTATTTTTCTTTAGACATGCCAGGTTGTTCATATTTGTTCAGGTTATTGACATTTTATTATTAAAGGATATCAGAATGTAATGTTATTGGCAAAAAATCTAAGAGAAAAAAATTGGTGTTGTCATTATTAAGAGGTATAATATATTATTTTTCTCACATTAAACTAAGAAGAAAATTAGGAGTCATTATTTCTAGGTTATTATGCTGTTATTTTTGAGTTTGATGCCCTTGACTGTTAATATCTCCAGGGTAATTTTTGCATTTTGCACTTCCTAAATTCATCTCGTGGGCCAGATTGGAACCTTTGGCGGGCTGGTTTTGGCCCCCGGGCCGCAGGTTTGACACCTGTGGTCTAGGCATTGCTGAGTTATTGCAAATGATTTTCGTGCTTTTCAGCTTGCCTTTATATACAGAACATGACCACTCCTTAACTGACCACAGTTCCTTAAGTTGAGCAGTTCATTGCTGAGCAATGAGAAAAACAAGTCTTATGAATGCAGACAAGTTCATTCAAGCGTGACAATAGCTCAACCCGTCTCAGGTTGTTAAGAAATTGTCTGGGATTATCTTATACAGGTGAAATTTAAACATATTGATGCAGCTCAGGAACAATAAAACACTTTCAAGTGTTGCCTTTTCATTGGCACTGAGTATAGATCTCGGTAAGTCCATCAAAACTTCCTGTAAATTGCCTTGAACCTCTGTCCCCTCCATGTCTGATGTCAGATCGACAGGGCTACATTCAACAGTTTCTGTGAACCTTAATACAAGCTGAATAGAAAATGTGAAATAGGCATGTCTCCATCTGCTAGTTTGCTGTAGATAAACAGGGCCTGCGCAGTGTTATTAGAATCTGAAGGCTACATTTCACATAGCTGTAACAAACAGAGCAGAAAAAGTAGAGCACTCTGTTACTGTTTGCCTTTTAAAACGGCTGTGATGTATTTTTCATGCTCAAGTCCGAGGGAAATCCTGTCATGAACCGGCAACGTGTCCAGTCAGTACCTTTACCCTATGTAGGCTCCAACACCCCAGGATTAAGCAGATTAAAAGAATGAATGAATGAGACGAAGGAATAATTTGGTCTCCTCATCACATTAACTGTTATACTATCAGCCGTGCTTTTATACTTTATGAGAATATCCATGACCATATCAGGATCAAACAGCTGTTAAATCTTTGCTACATTACAAAATGGATTTCCATTTCCCCTTAAGCACATTCACACTTTCTCCAAAAAGCTGGCGTAAAACTAATTTGCCATTTTCTATCAAGATTTTCTAATGCAATCCTTCAAAATGTGCAGAAAAATGGAAACTTACCAATGATTGGGGAGTTGTGTGGAGGTTAACTAAGATCTACTTACTGAAGCTACAGGGTAATTCTTCTACAACTGCAACATTTTTCCATTCCTGGCACTGAAAAACCTAAATGGCAACAGCCAAAATACAAACCCAAGGCCTCAAAATGGGAGTCCACCTTCCACTGGCTATGTCCAAAATGAGGGACACTGTGTTAAATGTAAATAAAAACAGAATGCAATGATTTGTAATTGCCATAATCTTATATCTTATTCACAACAAAATATAGAAAACATATCTAGTGTATCATGGGTCATTTTAAGAAAAAAAAAAAAAAAAAAAAAGCACATTTTGATGGCAGCAATACATCTCTAAAAAGTTGGGACTGGGCAACAAGAAACTGGAAAAAGTACATTTTGCAGCTTATACCACAAGTTACAACTTTACTACTATGGTCCTACTATTCTTGTTTATAAGCAGTTGGTACGGAAAGTATTCAGACCGACTTACATTTTTCACTATTGCGGCCATTTACAAGAATCATTCAAGTTCATTTTTCCCCCTCAAATGTACACACAGCACCCCATTTTGACCAAAAAAACAGAATTGTAGATGCAGATTTATTTAAAAAAAAAAAAAAAAACGAAGAAAAACTGAAATATCACGCGGTCACACATTTTCAGACCCTTTACTCAGTACTGAGTAGAATCACCCTTTTGAGCTAATCCAGCCATGAGTCTTCTTGGGAATGATGCAACAAGTTTTTCACACCTGGATTTGGGGATCCTCTCCAGTTCTGTCAGGTTGCTTCACTGATGGGATTGTATCAGGCAGGTGATCAGCAGTGCCTGGTTTTCTCTACACATACTGCTTAGAATTAAGGCCAAAAAGTTCAATCTTGGTCTCATCAGACCAGAGAATCTTATTTCTCATAGCCTGGGAGTCCTTCATGTGTTTTTTGGCAACCTCAATGCAGGCTTTCATTAATTACTTTTCCATTGGACATCTGTGCAAAACTTTGCCGATATTTACTACACGTCAAAAAAACAGAAGTGCGTAATGTCGGTTTTTCCATTAAATCACAAATACGAGGATTTGTTTATCTATTATTGCGAGATGACACAAGAAGTCATTCCATAAACATGGTGATGAACATAAATATGGTGTTGCTTTACAGATATATTCATTATTATTATATATTGCCCCTCTACCTCACACTAAATTAAAAAATGATTGGGTTTCCTGGTGTATCTGCATATACCATGACATGTAGTTTCTTCTTCTTCGCTTGTTGTCAACATCCGTTTTTTTTTAATTCACCTGACTAAGTTGCAAAAAACGTCTTTCCATTGCAGTTTTGCGTGATATATCATTTGCGCTGCACCCAAAAAACCACCTCTTGCCAGCACAAAAAATTTTAATCGGAAAATTAGATTTTTAGCAAAATTGTCGTTTTTTTCCATTAGGTAAATTTTTATGATCAAGTAATATTTGCGCAATTTGAGGGTCAATGGAAAAGCGACTATTGTCTTGCACTGAGGAGAGGCTTCCGTTGGGCCACTCTGCCACAAAGCCCTGATTGGTGGAGGGCTGCAGTGATGGTTGACTTTCTACAATTTCCTCCCATCTTCCCACTGCATCTCTGGAGCTCAGCCACAGTGATCTTTGGGTTCTTCTTTACCTCTCTCACCAAGGCTCTTCTCCCTTGATTGCTCAGTTTAGCCGGACAGACAGCTCTAAGAAGAGTTCTGGTCATCCCAAACATCTTCCATTTAAGGATTATGGAGGCCACGGTGCTCTTAGGAACCTTAAGTGCAGCAGAAATTCTTTCGTAACCTTGGCCAGATCTGTGTCTTGCCACAATTCTGTCTCTGAACTCTTTGGGCAGTTCCTTCAACCTCATGATTCTCATTTGCTCTGACATGCACTGTGAGCTGTAATGTCTAATATAGACAGGTGTGTGCCTTTCCTAATGAAGCTCAATCAGTTTAATTAAACACAGCTGGACTCCAATGAAGGTGTAGAACCATCTCAAAGATAATCAGAAGAAATGGACAGCACCTGAGTTAAATATACGAGTGTCACAGCTAGGGATGTAATGACAACCGGTATAACGATAAACCGTGGTAAAATTGTAGACAGTTAGTATTACCGTTTAAATTCTAATTATCATGATAACCGTGTTTGATTACTGCACTTTTCCAGAGAAAACACCTATATAAAGATCTGCTTTTATGTCAAATATTTGAATATAGTTTTAACTTTATATACCTAATATTTGGAACCAATATTCACTTTTAAAGTCTTTGAAAAAGTTCATTAAGCATCTTTGTATTATTTATGCAATAAATTATATACATTTTTCAAATCGGATTTTATATATTTTTTTGTGTTTTTTGTCCTTTTGTGTTTTTATAGTAGGTTAAAGTGAAAAAAACAGTAGACAGATGATATAAATGAAGTTGTGCTGAAAAAACAGATCCCAAACATGGGTATAGTAAACATTTGTTTATATAGTATATAAAGGCAAAATCAAAAGTACTGAAAAACGGACAAAATAGGCTCAGACCACAAAGGGTTAATATTTGAATGTTTCTGCCAACAGAAGGTACATTGTGCCAATTATTTTATTTGTTTTTTTGTTGTTGTTTTTTTCAAAATACAACTTGGTTAAATTATTTCAGTGTGTACATAAGTACTTTTTGAACATTTTAACCACAATTTCAATAATACTGCGATAATAATGATAACCGTGATAATTTTGGTCACAATAACCGTGATATGAAATTTTCATATCGTTACATCCCTAGTCACAGCAAAGGGTCTGAATAGTTATGGCCATGGTATTTTTCGGTTTTTCTTTTTTAATAAATCTGCAAAAATGTCTACAATTCTATATATACAGGGTGGGGAAGCAAAATTTACAACATTTTGAGGCAGGGATTGAAAGACAGTGTATGACCAATTAGTTTATTGAAAGTCATGAGAATTTATTTGCCACAAGAAAATTTACATAATAGAAAATGTTTTTATTCTATGTGTCCTCCTTCTTTCTCAGTAACTGCCTTCACACGCTTCCTGAAACTTGCACAAGTGTTCCTCAAATATTCGGGTGACAACTTCTCCCATTCTTCTTTAATAGTATCTTCCAGACTTTCTCGTAATAATTTTGCTCATAGTCATTCTCTTCTTTACATTATAAACAGTCTTTATGGACACTCCAACTATTTTTGAAATCTCCTTTGGTGTGACGAGTGCATTCAGCAAATCACACACTCTTTGACGTTTGCTTTCCTGATTACTCATATGGGCAAAAGTTTCTGAAAAGGTATGGATAATAGTGTTAGGTATGATTATGACATCAATATATGTTTGGTTTCAAAACAATTGACGTAGTGCCTGCTGAGAAAAAACAACTAAATGTTCATTGTAAATTTTGCTTCCCCACCTTGTATATATATATATTTTTTTTTTTTTTTGTCAAAATGGGGTGCTGTGTGTACATTAATGAGGAAAAAAATTAACTTGAATGATTTTAGCAAATGGTTGCAATATAACAGAGTGAAAAATTTTAAGGGGGTCTGAATACTTTCCGTACCCACTGTAAATGCAGTTGACATGGGTGGCTTTTGATCAACTGTAAAGTGACTATGTACACAATCGCTCCATCTCTAGAGTTTATTTGATGAAGCTTATTCAGAGGCAGTTTTTCTAAATGGAAAACAATTTGCATTTCAAATTGATTTATATTGTGTTAAATCCCAACGCTTCATATTGACAGATACAAATCCAGGTTTACAGAATTCCAATTCAATACCTGCAGACACAGATCCGCCCATACTCAGCAATATCCCTGAGTCACTCATCATTTCCCTGTGCACCAGCCATCAGCATACTAATGTACCTGCAGACAGACAGCCAGCCCCTCAGCTCTGTCTGATGATAAATATGCCCCTTCGTCTATGAATGATGACACATATTCAAAGAATTCCAGCCCTCTGCTGCGTTCCACTTTACTGTGACATCCAGCCTGACTTAGTGAAATGAAGGCAAAGAGTGGTTGTCTTAGTCCATAACTCTTGTCAAAACAGCCAGTCAGGTGGACCCCCACCGCTGCATTCACCGGGCGTGTCGGGACTCATCCCCTGCTAGGGACCCGACACACAATTGACGTTATGAAGCAGCTCCGGAGGTCCACGGACTGCACCGTCGCCGCTTCAACAATGTGATGGCGGAAGGCTTTTCTAAAGAGCTTTGTCTAATCAGTCAGCCTCTTAGTGGCCAGTCTCACCAGTGTTTAGAATGGAAAGTATGCCAAAGCTCATGTCAGATGAGAATGTTTATAATGAACCATTCTGCAAAGCCTTAGGTTATTGTGAATGACAATAGATAGTAGTTTCTGAAAAAACTATAGATGAGACAAGCTTTGGGTTAAAAAGCTGTAGGATGTGGTGTTCATTACAATTATGCATGTAGCTGTGTTTTGGTTTACTATATTACTTCAATTTTGCTTAAAGTGCATACACTTACTTGAATTTTAGCCTTTATCAAAAAGGTGTTGATGGAAGATGAGAATGCTTCCAAGTGTGTTCTGGCAAAAGAAAGACTTGTTTCTACTTCTTGAAAGAAAAAAAGCAGCTGACTGTGGGAAGAAAAGATGTCTGACAGGAACATATTAATGTGGATGGACGATATCCCACCCACTAAACAAACATGGTGGAAGATAGGGA
Source organism: Sphaeramia orbicularis (assembly GCF_902148855.1). NCBI lineage: Eukaryota > Metazoa > Chordata > Actinopteri > Kurtiformes > Apogonidae > Sphaeramia > Sphaeramia orbicularis. The sequence continues at coordinate 29,576,260 of NC_043960.1, read as the reverse complement.
CCTTTACCACCACCTTTTGACAACACCACTCAGCCTGGTTTATTCAGTCCAAGTCATTTGATCAAAACCTAATTCATTTCAACTTCACAAAAAATGTGCTGATAAATATAGAAACATGGATGGAAGGCACTACTCTGAATACAGAAAAAAGGGTTATGAAGGTTTAAGAAAGTCATTATAAAGAGTTACTTTTCATGTCTGTGATTGTGAATATGAAAGTGATGATGTTCACCAGTGACTACACTAATGAAATAAAAGTTTAGTGATTGGATGGAAATTGCAGAATCTGATGCAAAATTCTCAACTGAGCATAATTCAGTGGGAAAATGTCCTAAAATTTTACATGTCCTCAACACCACACTGATGATCCACTTCATGGAGAGTTCAACATGTAGACTTCTACAAACAATTTACCATTTATTTTTGACAGAACTGACCTTGGTGGTAACAGAGAAGTCTTAAAATGGTTTACAAATACAGAAGCAACGTTATCAACAGAGCTTTCGCTTCATGTTCATTCCTTTCTACCAAAAAGTCCTAACTGCCAATAGCCAAGTCACTGGTACATCAAACCTTCACAAGGAAGTAATTCATTTTTCTGTGCAATTTATTATACACTGTTTAAAAAAGAAAAAAAAAAGAGTAAAAAAAAACAAAAAACTGTATTATTCCAGCAGCAGGGGTGTTGAAAAAATACTGTAAAATAACAGAAAATAACCATCTCATAAAAATACGGTAATTTTCCAAAATTAAAATACAGTTTTTTGCCCTAACTTTACATGAGATTTTGCTTCTTTTTTTTTTTTGACTTTTTAATGTTTAAAAAGAATATTTTCATGTATTAAAACAATCAAATTACCTATAAATAAATATCTAAATAATTTTCAATGAGACTAAGTTGTACAATCCACTGATAAAAACTGTATTTGGACATTTTATCAGTGCTTATACATGTTATACATTCACAAAAATACATTTATTCAACATTTTTGTTGTGAAACTTCCCATAATTACACAAGATATTTGTCAATTAACAAACAAGTCTTGTTAAACTTACAGAACAAATACTTCTTTAAAGGTTAATTGGCAGTAATTTTATCTCATTTTATTTATTTATTTATTTATTTATTTTACAGTATTAAACTTTAAATTAACAGTTTAATCTCATAAATAGAAAAGAAATATTTGTGAAATTATAATACATTTGCAAATGTATTTTAACTGTATTTTTCTGTGAAAAAAAAATCTTTTAAAAAATTTTAATTTTATGGTTATTCACAATTACAGTTTTTTCATGTTATTTTCCATTTGACATGTAAAATCACAGTCTATTTTTGTAATTTCCTTGATATTTTCCTGTATCTAAAAATACAGGAAAAATCTGTAAAATAAACAGTGAAAATTCTGTTAAATTACAGATTTTTTTTTTTTTTTTTTACAGTGTAGTAAGTACTGTTGTAATTAAAGTCTGAACAGAAATCTTATCTGTGCTGTAGTATGACTTTCTAAAGTATACAAAAAAAAAAAAAAAAAATCTTTTCAGAGTTTACCACCACTAAAGGTACAAGTGTGCAATGACTGTCTGTAAGACTCTGGTTTATTATAAATGACACAAGATTTACAAAATCCTGAACAATCCCTTTGAGGATTTCCTTGGTAGCTCCTCAATCTGAGAGGCTCCTTGATGAGTTCCTAGACCCCCAGAAGATGCTGCAGGGAGCCTAACTGGCCTCTGAAGAAGGCCGGCATGTAACTGACTGATTCACAGTAAGAAAAGAAAAAAGACTTGCTTCAGGCTGATATAATAAAAGTCACCTCAAAGCACACACTCTCTTATTGATGAAACACTATGGACGGTTTGCTAATGCTAACACCTAAGCTCTAAATTCCCAATAGCATGCAAAGAATTTTGATAAGTTTTGAAAAGAAAGAGAAAGAATATAAAAATACTGCAAAAAAAGCAGAGGATTAAGTTCCACAAAGAGCCCAGATATGGATGACATCCTAAATAAATTAGGCTATTAAATAAAATGGTAATAAATTCCATTTTGAACTTTGCTTTTGGAACTGGTGGTAGAGGGAAGGGACTTTCATTCCTTCATCAAAGAGAGGGGAATGCATTGAAATGCTCTCTTTAAAAGGCAAACCCATTAACAGTGTTAATGGCAACTTCAGTTTGATCTACCCAACTGTGCTAAAAGGTTCCACATAGACTGCAGACTTTATAATGTGTGTGTGTGTCAGAATACGTAGCCACTTTCCGCTGTGTTTCAGCCTTTGTCTATCAGTGAAAACACAACACATCACTGAGCTGCTTGTGAAGTATTCATCAGAAAGATAAGAGGGCACAAAGCCTCGGCGCTAATCAATTAATACATGCGATGCCGCACAATAACCTGGCAAACAAGCTCCAATCTGCAGTGCAAACTACACAAAGGCAGGATTAGCTCCATTAGCACAGGAATCTCAGAGGCAATTAACCTGTGGTGTGCAAAGCCCTCTGTCGGATTCCAGAGGAGGACCGCGATACGAGGTGGAGCAGGAGGAGGAGGGGATGTACCCATGGACGGCTCTCGATGCAGGGGTGAAAAGCAACATGTTAGGTACAGAAAACAGTGATGAGGTGATGACCCCATCCAGCAGCCGACACAACACATGAACGGCTGCTCAACAGGAGGGGGAAGCTACAGGAACGGTCACGTCTGCTGATCCACATGGTGTCCCTGCTCCTTAAAAACACTGTTCCTGAGGATGTGTTCACTTGGATTGATAGATCTGCTTTTTCAGCAACACCAAAATGTCAAAATAGAGTTATATCAGTGGTGCTGTCTGGTATAGAAGGATATGGGTGTCTGGGTCAGCCTTGCAGAAAATAGATGAAACTTGTAATTCGACTGATTATTATCGCAGTAGTGATCAAAGTCCATGTCGGAATGTGGGATCATCAGTAGGCCGATATGGCATCGTATTTTTCTTACAGGAAGTTAGAAATGTGTAAAGAAAACAAATAGCATAAGACAACACAGTCGCAAGAATAAAATGCTATATTTGTGTATACCCCAGATAGGTGATAAAAGGATGATTATCATGATAAAAGAGTTTCATTTACTTTCAAGCATTATTCATTTTTTTGTTATCACATATTCTTTTTCATGTTCTTTCTTTCCCAACACCTAGTGTGTTAGTGGCACTACTGCATAAGATTATTAAAGTGACCTCATTACATAGCTCTTAAAAGACATATATGCAGTATTTCTACTTTCAAATGACTTTAAAGCAGGGGTGTCAAACTCATTTTGGTTCAACTAAATTTGATCTGAAGTGGGCCGAACCAGTAAAATGTATATATTATTATGTTATTATATGTCAACTCCAAAATTTTCTTTATGTTTTAAAGCAAAAAAAAGTAAATTTACATTATGAAAAGATTTACATCTACAAACTGTCCTTTCAAAACATGTGAATAACATGAACAAACAAAAAAAAAAAATAAGTGTAATTTTAACAATATTCTGCTTCAGTTTATCATTTACACATGTACATTATAACTTACAGATCACAGTGGATCTACCAATACACAAAACATTTAATAACAAACAGAATATTATTAAAATTGTACTTACTTCTCTTAAGACATTTCAGGTTGTTCATATTTGTTCAGGTTATTCACATTTTTTGTGAAATTAATCTTTGTTTTAGTGTAAATACATGAAAATATTTACATTTACAAAGAGAAAAATGTGGAGCTGTCATTATTTCTATGTTATTATGATAGCATTTTACTGGTCTGACCCACTGGAGATTGAATTGGTCTGAATGTGGAACCGGAACTAAAAGGATTGTTAATATCATAGTGTAATTTTTGCATTTCATAAATTCATCCCAAGGGCCGGATTGGACCCTTTGGCGGGCTGGATTTGGCCCCCAGGCCACATGTTTGACACCTGTCTTTTGAAGTATTATTAGAGCTTTGACAATACAGCAAAGGTGCAGATGTATTAGATTGTAGATATGAATGAATATATTTACATGTACGGTCCAGTGAATTTATGTAACCACTAGAGGGAGTAGTGAGTCACTCTGCTGGTCTAAAACTAACGCCACTGGGCCTTTGACCAAAGAGTCAGAAAGTGACGTGATGACATGAGAACCATTAAGAAACAACCATTAGAGTTATATAAAGTGACAAAGTGATAAAAGCTACAAGCACTGGACTGGACTGAGCCCTAAATGAACAGAATGGAGTTCGATTATGAGACTTATGAATGTCTAAAGTTATATTATGTGACGTTATGATCTTTGCTAAGTTCACTGTTTGTTCATCCACAGTTCTGACCTAGTGTTGACGATTTCAAACAGATGTTCAGTTTTGCTACTGACAACACAAACTGTACAGAACACAGATGTGGTTTGTAGTTTTACTGTGGCTATTTTCTGTCTAAAAACAGAGTTGAGTTAACACAGCTATAATATAAACTATCACCTTATGCAGTAACCTATGTGAAGATTAGTCCTCAGTCCTAATCTACCATTTTTAATTTTTTTTTTTTTAATTTTATTCAACCTTTATTTAACCAGGAAAAAAGATCCCATTATGATTAAGAACCTCTTTTCCAAGGGAGTCCTGGCCAAGAAGGCAGCATGAAATATAACACACACTTACCACATACAATAATTTACAGGACAAGTCGAAGCTCAGAGACCCCAGAATGTGAAAAAAACAAAAACAAAACAAAAAAAAAAAAAAAAAAAAAAACAATGCAAAATCTTGACTGTAATGATACTTGGCAATGGAGAGATCCACAGAGTTCATATTCAAATATATATATAACTTAATATTAATGAGTTTTAAAGTTTCACTGCCAAGAGTGCAACTATTTTAAACAGTTTCTAACACACTTTTGGTTTTCCAGGCCTCTGGCTGATCTCAGACTCATAACTGCACATATCTGTGTTCTGATTTGAATAATTTTGAACTTTACTTCATTCTTTTCTTTCTGCAGAGCTGCACCACATGTTAAAGTCAGTGCTTTGCTATGAAGCTTTATTGTCTTTATTTATCCTTACCATCTATGTTTATGTTCTGTTTACCCTCTGCTGAGCTGGGAATAGAATTTGCTGAGAAACATTTAGCCACATTAGTCCAACAACGCACATGGTACTTGATATTTTACACAGTTGGGCAGAATATCTTATTTACAACCTGTCATGAATATGCCCTGACCGGATAGCAAATAAAACATTCAGGAGGATAGCTTTAGGATAATAGTAAATAATTAATGCACCGAATACCTTAGGTTTAAGCCTTTATCGGGCAAGTGACTATTTTTGGTCATTTCTGCACACAATACAAGACAGTGACAGCATCAGTTACAGTGAGGACAGTGAGTCAATAATCTCAGGTCCAATGTGGTCTACAGGGTCTGTAAGGTCCACCTCTGCATGAGTGTACCTGCTTTGTTAGGTACCATGAAGTAATGGTACTAATGTAAGGAATGATGTTCAAAGGGATAATGTGGATGTGGACAGGGGTCTGGATCAGCACTTTGCTCTAATGTCTGAAAAACGTTGTTATAATGTTCTAAAATACATGTTCCTTTTACATTACATGAGTTTTTCTTGGATTTTTTTCTATATACTTCTTGGATATTTATTTATTTATTTATTGCCACTTATGGGCAAGGAACCAAATATGATCCCCAGGGTTTCCGCGAGGTCTTAAAAAGTCGTGAAGTTACAAGTCTGCATTTAATACATTAAAAAAGTCTTTAAAATGTAATAAAAAAGATATGGTAGGTCTTAAGTTATGTTGCCATAAACTTGTTGGTTGTATTGTGTTTAAATGTGTCTGGGAAATGTCCAAGTTGCAAAGTCAACTCAATACTACCTTAGTCATTTATACTGAAATTAGGAACCGATTATCGCTAACTTTGCAGCTCCCGGTGAGAAATGACTCGGAACGGTGGGAATCAAGGTGTTGGAGTAAATAAATACTTTTTTCTAAATTCTCTGAGTCACAAGTTTTTGCCAGTGTGGCCATGAAATAGGCATTAAATTCTGTTCTAAGTAGTCTTAAATAGGTCTTAAAAAGCCTTAAATTTAACTAGTAGAAACCTGTAGGAACCCTGAGTAACTTCACTGACCTTGATTTTTTGTTTAAGACAATAAACAACTTTTGAAAAATTTCACAAAAGTAATGAAGTCTTGTTATGTCCTGCAATAACAAATTAAGGTTGAAATTTTGAATTTCAGAGCATTTCTATGAGCGCCCTATAAAGAGTTAAACAATGCATTCAAACACTAAAACTCAGAGGGTTACATAACATCAACAATAGGAATGTAAAGTGTATAAAGTCCTTAGAGGGTACAATGTTTTGTAGTGTTTCTAGTGACTTACTAAACTAATAGCGTGTCTGGTGCAAAAGACTGTGGGATTAGCTGGTGATAATGGTCCGGCTGAAAGACATAAACCCGGCTGCCTGAAATGTAAGCACTCCCCAAAGACCGCTGCGCTCTCGGCTGAATAACTTTAGACGACGACTTGTTCAGTGTGAATTCTCAGCAGAACGCATCAGTCCGCTGAAAACGACCTTCTTCACTGTCGGCCTACTTCAGTCTCACACATTCTCAGCAGCAGGTAAACGGAAGCAGCGACACCAAACACACTGTTCTGTGCAGAATAAGAGCATGTATTCATTTAGTCTGAGGAGATTTTCAAGAGCTTGTACTTAAGTAAAGTATTCACAATAAATGCTTCTTCGTTACGGAAAAAAAAATAAAAATCTGTCATAATATGAAATGATCCTTTGTTACAGACTAAACCACTTAAATGTAAGGATTACTGTATATAAAGAATATTTTTAGCATTGAGTTATTTATTTTTTGCCTGCTTTTAATATTTGTTTCCTTGTATAGGTGCATTTACTACTATTGTACTGTGTAAATATAGCTGCAAGAGGCAATAAATGGGCCTAAGCAGGGATTACACTTAATGTATATTTGAGCTAATTAGGTGACATTTTTACAACTGTGTATTATAAAGTTTGCATTTATTTATTTTGACAAACAAAATGTATTAATATAAATGATTATGATGAAATAAACAAGATCAATATGTGTTACTTTGGCTCTAATGTCTCATTGTCTTAACTCAAAAAACCTATGAAAAGAACAAACAACACTGATTTATTTACTTGTACATAATCATATCTATCCTTAATTAATAACGGTTCAATGTGAAAACCGAATACATACATATAATATATATAGTGAAGTTGAAGTATTACTCAACTATGTTTTTGTTTTTTTTTTAATTATTATAATTTCACTGTCGGCTTAAGAGGAATTCAACAAAGTTATGCATTAGACAAGGTTTCCGTGTTTCTTTTCCTGATAATAATAATAATAATAATAATAATAATAATCATTATTATTATTATTATTATTATTATTATTATTATTATTTCTATTGGCTCGGAAAAAAACACACACACACACACACAAAAAAAAAAAAAAAATATATATATATATATATATATATATGTGTGTGAGTTGACTTCATATTGTCTTTACAGTCATGTAGTACACATTTCTTTTAACTATATATATAAAAAATATTTTGGCAGCATTTTTTCTGAGGAAGCTCTCCATTGTCATTGTGATTATTTTGTCATTGCGTACAACAGTGTGAATTGCTGCGAACTACAAATTAACTTGCCTTAAGTGGCAATTTTCTGACGGTTGGACACTAGAATCTCTGGAAATAGCAATCACTATGTAATTGAAAAATTAAAGAGAAAAACATATACTTGTACAATCCTTCACAGTTTCTAAGAAAAGAGTGACTCATTTTTGCATGACATGTGTGCATCACATGAGAAGCAGAAAAGATATAAATACAGTCACGGAAAAAATTATGAGACCATCAATAGTCATCAAAAACAATGGTTATGCAATCAAGTACTAACTCCTGTGTGTATCATGTGACTAAAACACTGTTTTTGTCAGTACAATGCCATAGGTATTGATGTAAGAACTGAAGTGATTTTGGTTATTATCAAGAAAACCATAGAAAATGGTTAGATATCAGCTCTGAAACTGAAGAAAACAAGGGTGGTCTAATAATTTTTTCCATGACTGTACATTGTAAAAAAAAACCTGAATAACTCATTGAATTACCCTTCAGCTTTAAGAAATGGTAATTCAATCAATATTTTCATTATGATAGGGGTCATAGATTGAAGTTTGTCACTGCTTTATATGTTACTAAGTTCAATTTAAAAAAAAAAAAAGGCGAAAGGCTTATTTTTGTGTCATGCAATCTGTCACTAATTCAGTACTTGGTTACATGTTAAAACAATGATGGAATATAATCGATTTAGCCAGAAAATGACAAGATGAGATGGGAACCCCTATGAAACAACTTTTAGATTCAAAGAAAGTGACAAATTAATAAAAGCTACAAACACTGTTATTGTTTTCACCATTGGACACAGATCTAAATGAAAAGAATGGAGTTTGATGCTGAAATGGCAGCATTTCTCCCACACAGCGAAGATAATAACTTTATACCTTGATAATCCTCAGAGTCAAACTCACCTAAGTTCACCGTTTGTTGATCCACGGTTCAGACAGAAAATGGAGGTGATGTGTCATTTTACTGTGGCTGTTGTCAGTTTAGAATCAGAGCTAAGCCAACAGAGCTATAATGTAAACTATCGGCCACTGCAATAACCTACTTGAAGACACTCCACACTACAAAGTTACAGCTCAGAAACCCTAAAATACATGAAAAACAATGCAAAATCTTGACTGTGATAGTATTTGACAAAGAATTCATTCATATTCAAATGTATATATATGTCTGTACATTAATGTGTTTTAAGCTTCACTGTCAAGAGTGTTTCTAACATGCATTTGGTTTTCCAGGTTTCAGTAAAAAATGTAAAAGTCTTATTTGTGTGTCATAAAATCTGTCAGTGATTCAGTGATTGGTTATGTGTTAAACAATGATTGGAATGATATATGTGCCTGAATTAAACAATTTTATATAGAGCTGCAACCGATTAATCGACTCAAAGTGATCCAAAAAAGTCATTCAACCACAATTCTCCTGAATCAACGCTTTGTTTCCTTCATTTCTCTGCTGTTAAACATTGGTTCCCATTTTGTGTTTTACACGGACGCTTATTGTGACGCACAAAGAAACTTCAATTCAGGAAAACTGCAATAGAATATTTCCCTTCAATCAATTCGAGTCGATTAATCAAATCGAGAATTTTAGCATTCGCTTCTAGCACCTAATCGATTAATCAGTCGCAGCTCTAATTTTATATTATAAAAGCCAAGTGGCCTCTGTGTGTGTGTGTGTGTATGTGTGTGTCTCAGGATTCACAAAAAATCCAGAAAGAGCTGACTGCTGCAGTTTGGCATACTTATGTATTTTTCATCAAGAAAGACAGTAGCAAAAACGACAAGTTGATAGGACCAATATTTTGGGAGATATTAGTCATTTTGGAAAACAACAGCCTTACAATCACGTTGCTATGCCCAGAATGCTTTGGCGGTGACTGCTGGACAAATGCAGTACAGCATGCACAAAAATACACAACAGCATTAAAACTACCACATCTAGAAACCGTGGATCCCCTACACATTACTGACATTTAAGGTGTTATCAGAAGGATCCGCTTCAACTTTGACAATAAAACAGAAAATGAAGGCATCAAAAATAATTGTGGGATGATGCAAATGATAGGTGGAAAAAGTACAGTTGTAATCCTTTCTCAGGGCTGTTGTGTCAAATACCAGCGTTTTTCCACTTTAACAACAATCTACTAACACCCCCCCCTCGGTCCACCAGCTACAAAAGGAAATTTTTTCCACACTATGCAACATTTATCACCATTTCAACTCTAAAATATCAAGCTTTTCAAGGGCACTTTTGCTGTTTTTTTTTTTCATAAAACAATTTGCCATTGTTTGATAATGTGCAACACAAATTGATAGAACCTGCCCATTTCTGAAACAGAACAGGAGAGGCAATTTAGTGATGCTTGAGGGTAATTTCTGTGAGTCTGTGTTAGACCTGAATGTTGGGAAACCAAAATCACCCAGTAAGTGATAAGTTTTTTTTTCCTCATACCTCAGTAAAATCCACGTTACAGCACATTTGAACATCTGATCAGAGGTGAAAATGGCTGATAAATACACTGTAAAAGAGGTAAAAACTGAAATCACTTACGGGATGAATCAAACACCAGATCGAGTACTGATTCGCACTGACTGGCGATGAATCATTTATCAAGCGATGAGTCTGGTTGATGCTTCAAGCTAGAAACAGTAGGATTTGCTGCTTCTTTGAATAATGAAAATCTGGTTTTAACGCATAACAACAACATGAAAACATGACACGTATATGAGTATAATAGTCAGCGGTTAATGAATAAGTTAAATGTATGTATTTTTAATCTCATTTAAACTAAAGACTTGCTTAATCGGAGCTGAACGCCTCAGATATTTGCAGATCTTATTTTGTGTGATGCAGTTGTTAATATGACTTATTTAACTTCCCCATAGATCTTCACTATTTTTGCATCTTGTTTTGTGCTCCCAGGCTCCGTAGAAGGTGCATCTTAAGTAGTAACTGATGTCGCCTCAACACTTGAACATTGTTTAGAAAACTGCTTCACGGATAAAAATAAATATTAAAACTCTCACCACAGGCTTTTGTTAATGAAAAGGACGGTTTCGTTCAACTCTTAGGAAGAAGCTGCAGTAAAACAAAAGGCATCAAACAAACCCAGACAGCTTTTTTTTTTTTTTTTTTTCTGTACTGAATCACCTAAAGTTTCACTCCTGCAGGCAACGTCTTCAGTCGACTCTTGTTTGTTCATTCTTTCCTCTGTTTTCTCTGCTTGCGTGTGAGAGAGCATGTGTGAACAACTCATCAGGGTCTTTTGTAGTTAAGTGCAAAATCTGGAATCCTTTGATGAAAGATTGCGATAAGGTGATTTTCTGAGATTTGCGAGGTGCTTTCAGTCATAACAGTCAAGTCATAATGCAAAAACAGTCTTGGGAGGCACGCAAACAGGTGGCTACATTCAGCATAAAAAAACACATAAGCCACTGAGCGCTTACCTGAGTCACGATCCATGGAGAAAAGTAAAGTTTCCTAAGTAGAGTTGAGTTCAGCTCCTCAGAAAGTGTCAGAAGTATTCCCACTACAAAGCCTCATAAAGTAATTCCCCCCCTTAAAGCAGGCAGAGTGTGCAGCCTAAGGGGGAGGACGAGGTCAGCCACAGGTAGGTCTGGTCTGGGCTCCTGATCTGAACCTCTGCTGGTCTAGAGTGGGTCAGTGCTGCTGAGTGAGCTCCTGAGAGTGGAGTGGGAGTGAGAAGCCCCCACTAGCGCTGTGAGCAGAGCCGGACACTCAGCCACTCAGTGCGTCTACGTGGATGATGTCACAGGTGTTGGGTTTCAGCTGGAGGCTCAGAGGCGGGATCTGAGACGCTGCTGCTGCTGCTGCTGCTGCGGGTTTGACCCAATGCAGGTAAGGAAAGCCCCCCCAGTATTCACCTGCTGGTACTAAGGGAGGCTGGATGTATTGGGGGGGGGGGTCTGTCAAAGTCTAATGATAAGAGAGTCTGACATACAACACTTTTAAAACTTAAAACAGTGGCTCTTAGAAAAGCAGAGATGCACTCATTTTTAACTGATGTGCATTTCATCACCCATACAGGGTGGGGAAGCAAAATTTACAATATTTTGAGGCAGGGATTGAAAGACAGTGTATGACCAATTACTTTATTGAAAGTCATGAGAATTTATTTGCCACAAGAAAATGTACATAATAGAAAATGTTTTTATTCTATGTGTCCTCCTTCTTTCTCAATAACTGCCTTCACACGCTTCCTGAAACTTGCGCAAGTGTTCCTCAAATATTCGGGTGACAACTTCTCCCATTCTTCTTTAATAGTATCTTCCAGACTTTCTCGTAATAGTTTTGCTCATAGTCATTCTCTTCTTTACATTATAAACAGTCTTTATGGACACTCCAACTATTTTTGAAATCTCCTTTGGTGTGACGAGTGCATTCAGCAAATCACACACTCTTTGACGTTTGCTTTCCTGATTACTCATATGGGCAAAAGTTTCTGAAAAGGTATGGATAATAGTGTTAGGTATGATTATGACATCAATATATGTTTGGTTTCAAAACAATTGACATAGTGCCTGCTGAGAAAAAACAACTAAATGTTCATTGTAAATTTTGCTTCCCCACCCTGTATAGGCCATGGGTTGGCAACCTTTGCAATCTATAGAGCCATTTTAGGACAGAAAAAGAAACACAAAACTGTCTGGAGCCAAAAGATACCCTTAATTTCAGTTTCTATGCTCTGTATATCTGGAACAAACTACCAGAAAATATCAGGTCTGCTGAGAGTCTGAGTTCTTTTAAGTCGAGGTTAAAGACTCACCTGTTCACTGCTGCCTTTGACCAAAAGGCTTTTGACTTTTTACATTTTATATTCTGTTTTGAAACTCTGCACTGCAACTCTTACTTTAATGTATGGTTTTTTTTTTTGTTTTTTTTTTTATTTTATGTGTTGTTTTCTTACTTGCTGTTTTTAATCACCTTTTACATATTTCTTTTATAATGTTTTAAATGTGTTTCTTTTTATTTGAATGTCCTGTGTGAAGCACCTTGAATTGCCTTGTTGCTGAAATGTGCTATACAAATAAACTTGCCTTGCCTTATACCAGACCTGAGCATTGTAAGGCCCAGGGGCCACATGCGGCCCGACAGCTGACCCTAACTGGCCCACATGAGGTCATTGGCAAATTAAAAGTCAATGCAAATATGTATCATCATAACAGACATAATCCATACAATGCCGCTGCTTTATTTTGAAGGATTTGCTAATTTACCGTTTTTTTCACACATACTTTCTGTTCTTGCATAAGGCTTATGCACTGATTGGTTTGTTGGTCAGTTTCAGCTCATGAAGTTGTCAGCTAACGCCAAAAAAAGAACGATTGATTCTGAATGCAGAGTTTTTAACAAAACATGGACTTGTAAGTCTTTCTTTACTGAAGTCAGAGGTAAAGAAAAAGAAAAGGAACTGCGATATGCAACAAACAAAGCTGGATGCATTTATAGTTTTTCATGTCAAGTTAATGTGGAGCTGGTTTTGCACATTTTCGAAAGTCTTTTTGTGAATATTCATTAAATAGTTGTATTCTGTGCTCCACATTTTCATTTTATTATTGTATTGTTGCATTTACTGTTTTTGTATTAAAGTGTACATATATATGTATATATATATATATATATATATATATATATATATATATATATATATATATATATATATATATATATACATATATATATATATATATATATATAGAGAGAGAGAGAGAGAGAGAGAGAGAGAGATTCACCCTTTCATGCATAAATTATTAGACCCTCAATCAAGATTTTTTTTCCTGAGTGTTTTTATTCCTCTTTAGGCATGAAAAAAAAACAATGTGATTGTTTTTTTTTTTTGTTTTTTGTTTTTAAATCAACCTGTTTTTCATGGAGTTACAAAAATGTCCACTCAGCTACACCATGAATTTTATTCTTGAAGCAAAGAAACATGTATTTAAAACCCAATATCATAAAGTGATATGAAAGCAGTGAAATGAAACCATGTTTAATGCAGCTAATCTGATGTTTTCTCACATTTAAACATATTCTAATACTAGTCATTACTCACTCCATGGAGATAATATGCAAAAAAATTGAAAGTTGAAATTTTCAGGAAATGTTGATACTACAGTTCATACTGTTCTCTTTGGCCTTTTAACACTCGTGCAGTGTTGGCATTTTGTTTCTGTTTTTACATTTTAGCTTGTTTTATTTATCTTTTTATTTGATTTTAATGTTTTCTTTATGTTTTTATTCATTTTTATTGTGCTTTTAGTCTTCTGTACAGCACTTTGGTCCACTGTGGTTGTTTTTTAAAGTGCTTTATAAATAAAGATGGATTGGATACTGGCACAAGGAACAAATGATTAAATGTTGGTGGTGATTGGGGGGGGGGGGGGGGGGGGGGCTGATCTACCTTGGCAGAGGTCTGCACTCTCCAAGTGCTTTTCTAGTTTATTTGTTTGTTTTGATGATGCCTATGTCACCATTATGTGTATTTTTTTCATTTTTTAATTTATAGCGAACAAGTGATGTATTAATGTTGTCTTTTTTACGTTTTGTTTCTGTCACCTGCCTAGGGACTGCAGATGAAAAGTAGTTATTCTTACTAATTCTGACATATTTACATGAATGTATTTTTTTTTGCACAGCAATGTTCATAAATGTGCATTGTCCCTATTAAATAAACCTACAAATAAATAAACAATGGGTTAAACTGGGCTTTGAATCATCAGGATTGAGTGATGAAAACAGTAATAACAACAGAGGATTTGAGACCCTGTGAAAAAAACATCACATTGGGCCCAATATTTTTTTATTTTTTTTATTTTTTAGAAAGACTAATTTTCTGCTATTTTCTGCTCACCCAGTCCCACCCCCACCCCTTATGACATCCTCTGATAACAACACACATGATAACAAAATAACAACATTTGTCAGTTTCAGAGAGAAACTTTTTATGCTCAAGTTTTTGCCTCTTTTTTTGTTTGTTTGTTTCAATGGGAGATAAAAACTTTTTCCAAGTTAAAAATAGAGGTGTTGTCAAAGTCACATAATGACCTCTGGCCATTGAATAAATAATAAAAAACCGAGGGAGCTTTGGTAAAGTTAAATCACACACAATGTTTTGCTGGACAGCTTTTAGCTATAATTATGGGACAGGTTTTCCCATACAAGGCTTATGCAACTGACAATATAAATGTCTAGAGTTGTGTCAATCTTGTATTGATGATGACTGTATAAAGTTTTCTGCAACACAAAAAATCTCCTACTGTTGGACAATTTGATCCTGATGAATCCTGGAGTTGTCATCTTAAAATATGTCTGTGTCATCAGCAAAGAAAAAATCCACTGATGTTTAGACCTGGTTACTCGGTATCTTCAGGTTCAGCTGAACTCATTTAATGGACACCTTATATTACTGACCCAAGACCTGACCAACTGAGCCAACCCCGGATCATAACACTGTCCCCAGTCTTTATGTTCTCTATCAAACTTAGGATTGTTTAAGAAATGAAAAACTATTCCCTGCATCAGCAATAAAACAATAACAAAACTGTAGATTTTAACACAGACTAGTATTCACATCCCATTTCTAACCAAAGGTAAATGGTGTGTTAATTTCTTTTTATTTTGTATTATCATTTGTCATCTAATTCTCTTATTTTAGTCCTCACCACAGTGTTTTCCTACTTTTTGTACTGTTTTGCACCATATCATTGTCATAACCTTATTGCTAAACATTAATAGTATTCTATTTTGACCGACATGTGCATTTGTGTTACTTTGAAGGTGATTGGTGATTGACCTAGCATTTCTTTTGATGGTAGATAAGCTGCTCTGTCCTGTCTCACCTGTTGTCCTGGGAAGCCCAAGGGGGCACAGAGATTGATTTGTTTCTTTTGGAGACAATGCAAGAGCCTAAGGGGTTAAGCTGCCATTTCAGAGCTGAGTCATTAGCACAAAAAGCCTCAAATAGTCATGTCTCCACCAGCGTATTTACATGCAGATTTTCTGATGTATTGCATTAGAAAAGATGGGAAAAAAGATTAAAAAAAAAACAAAAAAAAAACAACAAAGATTTTAAATTGGAGTTAAAAAGAAAAATGATGAAGAGTAGTGGTTCTCAAACTTTTTACAGTGGAGTACGCCCTGAATTATACATCAGTATTTTTTTTAGCCAAGTACCCTTAACCCTCCTTTCAGCATTTTCGATTGAAAAAATGAGGCAAAATTTGTTCCTGAATCAAAGGTGTCTCGTTATAAATTTCAAAACTTTGTAAACAAACAACATATAATTAACTTTAATATATTAAAAATAAGAAATATTTATAAGCAAGTTTTGTGTGAAAAATATAAACTGAAAAGTGCCCTTTTTCACAGATAAGAAAAATAAATGAAATAGTCATTAATGAATAAATGAACCTTTCATCAACAAAAAATAATTACTCAAACTTTTTGGAATAATATAAAAAAGAAATGTTCTTAAAATATTACCAAAGCTTAAACAAGATGACAGACAATGATTATATTAAAAATAAAAATACTGAAATGAAATAAAGTCAGTAGTGTCAGTTTTAATATATGAATGTATTTATTGTGTTTTATAATTCAGCATTAATTCCCATTATGTTTGCTCCTGGAGGATTCTGTTGGGTTTCTGTAAATTGGCTTAGAGTCTGGTTTTGACCAACTCTATATATAAAGTGTCATGAGGTAACTTTTTTGTTGTGATCTGGCGCTATATAAATAAAATTTGATTAATTGAGTGATTTGATTGGTTTTCCCCTGTAAGTCAAATGCATAAATATAAGCATAAACATATTTATTTTGTATTCAGAACATAATGACTTATTTAATTTATTCAAGTACCCTTTGGGTTTCTTCCAAATGTCCCCATTTGAGAAAGACTGATGTACAGAACATTTAACTCACATGGACCACATTAAGGAAGAAGAACTCGTACCTTGACAAGGGACCAAATTATTCCCTCACCCACCTAGCATTTAATTCCTCAACTCTGTTATTATTTATTATTAGTGTTTTCCCATTTATGTGACATTTTAAGAGTTTGCTTCAAATTCTCCTGACATTTACGCAGAAACGTGGCATCAGAAAGATAAATAATTAATGTATGTGAATAAATTCTAAATAGGAGACAAGAATATGTAGAATATAATTCACCGCCTGTTTCAAACTAAAGGAAAACATTCAGTCCTTACTCTCATGTAATTTTAACCATGTATTTGTTGTTTTAACCATGACGATAATTATCATCTAAGTTTAAAGTTAGCATGTACTGTTAAAGTTTAACAGTCCATGTCTTTATCAGTAACTTAAAAAACAGGACATCTGGTTCAAGGCTCATGTTGTCACTGAACAAACTGTCAACATGCAGTAGTCATCACCAGAGGATTCAATCAAAATGGAAGTTAAATAACGTGCAATGATGCTTTAGACAAAAACATAAAGTGCTGTGCAAAGTAGGATTATACTTTTGCAGTTTTTAGGAGACATTATTGTTTTTTATATCATAAATAGCCTGCTAATACATAGCCATCTTACCATTTATTTACCCCATCATTTATGGGCTCAGGCTCAGTTGGTAGAGCGGGTCGTCCAATAACCGAAGGGTTGGCGGTTCGAATCCCGCTCTGTCCTAGTTAGTCCGTTGTGTCCTTGGGCAAGACACTTCACCCTCCTTGCCTCCAGTGCCACCCACACTGGTGTATGAATGTAGGCAAAATGGCAGCCACGCTTCTGTCTGTCAGATGTAGTTTACCACCACCAGAGTGTGAATGTGAGAGCGAATGAATAATGGGTCAATAATGTAAAGCGCTTTGGGTGTCTAGAAAGGCGCTATATAAATCCAATCCATTATTATTATTATTATTATTTATCATCTCTGGGGTTCTGGGGTATTTTAACCCCCCCCCCCCCCCCCCCCAAAAAAAAAAATAAATAAAAAATAAAAAAATAAAAAATGGGGGAGGCAAAGGATATTGTTTTTGGTTCGGTTTGTTTGTTTTTTTGTTTTTAGCACTGCAGCAGCAAAACTGTTGGTTGAATTCATTTCAAATTTGGTTTATGGATTGCCAGTGACCCAGAATAGATCTCATTACATTCTGAGAAAAGTAGGTCAAAGTTCAAAATTTTTATAAATTTTTAAAATCTTTTTTCCCCATTTACTTATAATGGGTGAAATTTCAAATATCTGTTGCAGCAAAACTATTGGTTGAATTCATGCCAAATTTGGTTTATAGATTGCAAGTGACCCAGATTAGATGTGGTTAAATTTTGGGGGAAAGTAGGTCAAAGTTCACATTTTTTATGAATTTTTAAAATATTTTTTTTTCCTCCCATTTACTGATAATGGATGAAATTTCAAATGTCTATAAAAACATAAATTTTGTTTCAAATTACTTCAAATATGTCACATATATAGAAGCAATTAATATGCTGACATCACACGCATAAACATAATGACATCAGCTGGATCGATACCAAAAGAGTCTACAATACGGGCAAGGGGCGGGGTTTGTTGTACGTGGAACTACTTGTTTATGTTTTTCTTCTTTGTTTCTATATTAAGTTGTTGAATTTTTGGAACTTCTTCACATGGTGCAACTACCTGATTATTAGAGGTGATAAATATGTGAATTTGAGGAGAATTTCTTCATTGCATATTTGCAGTAGCTAAAGACTTGAACTGAACAGTCTTATGTAATGTTTGGTTTTGTTTGTACAGGTTAGATATATTACATTATATGAATGAAATGAATAATCTAACTGTACAAATACTGTGCTGTATACGCTCGTCCTGTGTTATGTATTGTAGTAGAATGCATGTAAATGTTGTAACATTATGTAATGTGCTAGTATAGTATTTTGTGTATCTTGTTAGTTATAATTGTCCATTTTATTGTATGTTGACAGGTGTCTGGATAAGCACTTATGTTCTAATATTCTAAAACCGTTGTTACAATAGCAGTTGGCAATGCAAGAAATGACATTTAGTTGTGATGCAGATGTAGCTGTATATTTAAGTAAGCCAATTATGGGTCCGACGTAAGCTAATGGGGTTGATGCATCACACTCCACTGTGTTTGATTGTTTTGATTGTATCTTATACATGATTGTGAGTCATTCATTAGATGCTAACACTGCTAATGTGCTGTGCATTAATCCCAATTTGCATCTTACTTTAACATGGTAAATGAAGCACTAAAAAGAACCTCACAGGAGTATTCACCCTCTTCAGGTATATATGTCTAATACATGGAGATAAACTTCTTCATGGCATTAGTTTAACATCCAGACAGTGTCATTCTACCCAGATGAGTCAGTTGGACTTGGCTCAGTTACCTAATGTTTAGTCAAACTGCTTTACAAAACTCAAAAATGTGATTTTACAAAATAAGAAATGGTTTCAGTGGGTCCATTTTCACTGACAGGCCTACAATGCTGCTCGTCCAAAGAACCAACCAAACCTATATGATTATCAGCGTTACTGAATAGAAAACAAGCACACTGACACATTTAAAAGTCTATAAAAATTTACATTTGTAATTTTTAGAAGAAAATTTACTTGAATGTCTTTCAATCATAAAAGTGTTGATTGTCCATTGTTGAATTCATGGATTGCTGAACTCTCATTCTGCACAGCTATTGAAAGGCTCACGTACACAATTAAACAAAAAACTCATATCCGCCACAAGATATGAAATTCATTTCTAAAATTTTTAAAATCAAGACCTGATATCTCATCATCATAACTTATAAATTGAGACCATACCCTTTTTTTTCATTAAATAATGTTTGATTACACTGGTCAACAACAAATTTATTGTTTAAGTTTTTTGAGCTGATTTAGGATAATTTTGGTGTGCTGAATCCAAAAATCACATTAATTTTGCTCAATCAGGTCAACTTTCTGAACTATGCTACATATTGGCTTTTTTACATTTTTGCTTACATTTATGGGCATTTTCACATCATATGATACAAAATTCTTTCATATTTCTTGCAATAAACAAGTTCTGAAGATTTTACTTTTGCCAATTTATGATTAATGTTTTTTTTAATATTACAGGTGAATGAAATGGCTTCGACTAGAAGATCTTGCAAAAATAAGCCTGACGTATTCTGCTACATCTGCGGTGAATACACCATTGTACCTAACTGGAATCAAGTCACAAGTTTCATAAAGTGTGCTCACCAATCTTATTTTGGTATTAATTATTATATTTTTGTGAGAAGATTAAATTTTTCAAAATCAAATTAGCAAAAAAAAACCTGACCTGATTGTGAAAAACAGATGTCATTTTTGGATTTAGCGGTGCAAAATGGTCCCAATTTAGTTGAAAAAACCTAGACAACTTGCAAAAAAACATTTTTTTGTAACCCAGTGTTATGTATCAGATATTTAAAAAAAAAAAAAAAGGATATTGAGAAGTATTCAAGTCACTATTACTTATATTGTCTGTCAATTAATATTTTGTTATGTTATTTACTTTCACAGCTGTGTCAAAATTCATGTGGGTGGGTGGGCGGGGGCTATGTTCAAGGGATACCCACACAATATTTTCAATTAATGTCAGAAAATATATGTAATGTGTTAAAACCTAAATATAGATGTGTTAAAAAAAAAAAAAAATTTCAAACAATTTCAATCCACCAAGCATTTGTCGAGGTCTTAATCTGAAAACTACACTGAACAAAAATATAAATGCACGACTTTTGTTTTTGCTCCCATTTTTCATGAGCTGAACGTAAAGATCTAAAACTTTTTCTGTGTACACAAAAGGCCTATTTCTCTCAAATATTGTTCATAAATTTGTCTAAATCTGTGTTAGTGAGCACTTCTCCTTTGTCCTTTGCTGAGATAATCCATCCACCTCACAGGTGTGGCATATCAAGATGCTGATTAGACAGCAGGATTATTGCACAGGTGTGACTTAGGCTGGCCACAATAAAAGGCCACTCTAAAATGTGCACTTTTACTGTATTGGGTGGTCCAGGGGGGTCAGAAAACCAGTCAGTATTTGGTGTGACCACCATTTTCCTCGCACAGTCTTCTTCATGAATTCTCTGAAACAGCTTTGGAGATGGTTTATGTTAGAGAAATGAACATTCAATTCACAGGCAAAAGCTCTGGTGGAGATTCCTGAAGTCAGCATGCCAATTGCATATTCCCTCAAAACTTGTGACATCTGTGGTATTGTGCTGTGTGATAAAACTGCACATTTTAGAGTGGCTTTTTATTGTGGCCAGCCTAAGGCACACCTGTGCAAAAATCCTGCTGTCTAATCAGCATCTTGATATGCCACACCTGTGAGGTGGATGGATTATCTCAGCAAAGAAGAAGTGTTCACTAACACAAATTTAGACAGATTTGTGAGCAATATTTGAGAGAAATAAACCTTGTGTGTACACAGAAAAAGTTTTAGATCTTTCAGTTCAGCTCATGAAAAATGGGAGCAAAAACAAAAGTCATGCATTTATATTTTTGTTCAGTGTAGTAAATAAAGTACAGAGATGTAAAAGACTCAAAATTTACCACAGAACTTACTAAGGCAGAAACCTGCAGCCATTAATACTACCACCAATCACAGAGCTTATGGAGCATCAGAGGAAACACCCAGAAGTAATTATTTTGAATCTTGTGACTTCAAGTGGAAACATGGCACTTAACCACAGATTTTAATAACATCCTAGTACACATTGCAGATTGGTGTATTTTATTGGTTGGTTAAGTTTAAGGAATGCCAGTCCTTGTATCAAGTTCTGGAAAGATGCCATGCTAATCCTCTAACCCAAGTCTGGAAAGATGTGATGAGAAATGACATACGATGTGTTTTTAATGTTAAAACCAAACCACAAACACTTCCCTCAATAGACGTCCTTCTGATTTTGAAGAGCAAATCCTCCAGTGACAAATTACAGTTCTTCAGGACAAAATCAATATCTGAAAAAATATTTGCCTCGAACATGGGTCAACATCAGGGAGCATTAAGTAAGATACATGTGGTGATTCTGATTACAAGATAAAAATCAGGACATTTTAACCGAAGCATACATTTCCCCCTTTAACAACCACCTTCTGATTATGGAGCACCAAAAAGAAAAAGAAAATCCTCCCCTGACAAGAAAACATTTATGAAGTTGTGTGTGTTTTGTTTAGAAAATACAACTGTAGTTTAAGCAAACTGATTAAAGTTCATGAAAACCAATAAACTATGTCTCAATACAGAACAAATTAAGCTGAGTCACAATAAAACACAGCTGTGATAAAGAAAAAAAACCAAAAAAAGAAATCATCCAAATACAGATTTTACTTACTCCAAAGATGCTCTTCGCTGTCGAAGCTGGAAATCTCAAGAGCAAACATGAAGTTGTGCAAACTCAAGAATTTGTCTGTTTCAGTTTACACAGAGGATTTGTAATGGCTTTCATGGATTCAGGGGTCACGACCTTCGCTCCAAAAATGCAGCACAATGGAAGAGAAAAAAAGAAAAGTACACTTTGGAGTCACAGGGGTTTTCTCATATGAAAAGAATGAGCAAGCACAGAACAAGACAGACACAGTATGGGTGCGGTATTTGTCCATATTTTCCTCACAATTAAATCTAGAGAATAAAACTCAATGAGCAATAATTACTTTAATTCAGCTGGAATGTCAGAGGCGGAGATCTGACTAGAAATTTTTTTTTTTTTATACCTAATGTCTGAACTGCAACAGACACAATACATACTTAGAGTACACACCTCTGCAACCATTGAAGACACTGGTTAGTTTAGTTTTATTTTGAGCACACAGAACCATCAGATAACAAAGAATAATACAATATGGTCAAACACAATTTTCGGTGCTCTAAAAGGAGTAGGAAGAAGTATAATTTATAGACTCCCACCGGCTTTTTACAAACTAATAATTAAATGAATTCCACTTCCTTTGCTTTGTTAATACACTTTATATTTATATATATGTATGTAACATCCATACAAAGCATCCACATACACTTTTTTAGTCGCTTCACACACAGATTTACATAATCAACCTTTTTTAACTCTTTCATGCATCGTGGTCATTACAGTGGACAGCTATTCTACAGCTGTTCTCTTGTACATTCGTGGGTTTTGTTGTTTTAGTTCATATCAGCCAACACAGTGGATGCTTATACATCATCCCATAAACTGCAATTCATCCCATTACTGTAACTTTACTGTTCTTGATAAACCTGATCTTCAGTAACATGTTTCAGTGTAAATCAATTGTTATTTGTTAGACAAAAAGTTTTTTTTTTTTTTTTTTGCATATTACCTCCATGAAGTGAGTAATAACTAGCAGTAGAATATGTTAAAATGTGAGAAAACATCAAATTAGTAGGACTAAAATCTTTTCATTTGTTCTTATCCCACTTTCTGATATTGGGTTTTAAACACGTTTCTTTACTTCAAAAATTAAACGCATGGACATTTTTGTAACTTCATTAAAAAAAAATCAATTACTTTTTTTTCATGCCTAAGGGGGGATAAAAACAAGAAGAAAGAAAAAAAATCTTGACTATGGTTGTCATAATTCGTGCATGAAAGGGTTAATATAAACTATCATATTTATATGCACTTTAAATATTTACTACAACTACAATCATTAATAAGGTTTCTTTCTGTTAAAATGAAGTTTTTCCTTTGCCGCTATCACCCAATCATAAGTGTTTGCTTCTGGAGGATTCTGTTGGGTTTCTGTAAACTGGCTTCACAGTCTGGTTTCAACCAGCTCTATATGTAAAGTGTCAGGAGATAACTTTTGTTATGATTTGGTGCTATATAAATACAATTTGATTTGATTTAAATAAATGTGATAATATTTCCTGTATTAAGTCATTCATTACAAATAGGCACTACACAATAATATCTTACTTTAAACATTCTTCTATATTATAACTACTTATTCAGATAACGTTCTATATTTTGTTATTATACTGGATTTATACATCCTTTTAAATGCACACACTGAAGAAGACATTTTAAAGTTTTGATCTAGATTATTCCACAGATGACTATAATGTCTATAAAGTCTTACTGTACATATGAACTTCAGACTCCAAATGTGAAATTAACCCTTTCATGCATACTGGTCACTACAGTGGACAGTTATTCTACAGTTGTTCTCTAGTATATACATGGATTCTGTTGTTTTAGTTCCATATCAGCCAACACAGTGGACGCTTATGCATCATCCCATACACTGCAATTCATACCATTACTATAACTTTGCTGTTCTTGATAAACCTGATCTACAGTAACATGTTTTAGTGTAAATCAGTTGTTAATTATTAGACTGTAATTACCTTTTTTTTTTTTTTTTTTTTTTTTTAAACAAAAAGTTTTTTTGTTTTTTTTTTTGCATATTACCTCCATGAAGTGAGTAATAATTAGTATTAGAATATGTTAAAATGTGAGAAAACATCACATTAGCAGCAGTTAATGTTTTAATTTCATTCTTTTCATATCACTTTCTGCTGTTGGGTCAAAACACTCTGATGGGACATTTTAGAGACAATTTGACAGATTAGTGTTGCTAAATGACCCACATTTTTACTTTTAAATTCATTTTTGCTTCAGTTGGACCATGAGGAATTATCCAAAAGAAGGAGCTACATCATATTGAAATAAATGTTTGAATGTCAATCAATTAAAGTTCGCTCTCTGACAGGACATTACTTTGTTTTGACCCTATTGGGTTTTAAATACACGTTTCTTTACTTCAAAAATGAAACACATGGTGTGGCTGAGTGGACATCTTTGTAACAGTGGCGATTTCTCATAGACTGCAAGGGAAGCCTGGCTTCCCCTAAAATTACGAAAATTAAATGGTTAAATATGTACGGTTGTGTTGACATTTCACTGACTACAAATGTGTTAGAACATGTTCATCTCAAAGACGAGTTCGTTCAGAATCAGCTTTATCACAAATCAGCAAACGTGATGTTGTTCACTTCTCATACATTCCCGTTGCGCTGTTTTCTCATTCGATCTCTGCTCAGTGCATTTGTCCGTAGACTGTGGGCGTCTCTGGGCTTCAATGGGACTGAGTGGAACAGTTTTTTTCATTGCCTCAAAACTGGACGGTAATTGGATAAATGCCACGATGTTGTCCCGCCCCCCGGACGCCGGGCGTCTCTGAGGGTGAATGGAGCTGTGGGCGGAGCTCGGCCGGGCTGGACGCCAGAATCCCACGTGCTGATTGGAGGATCAGTCGAAAGGCTGAATCCCGTTTGATTGACAGCTATTTTGAGATCTCCTCCTTCACTGACACAGTTCAGTTTAATACCGTCACACATTCTGCTGTGAAATCAAGACAGAAACCACTACGAAATTACTCGTTCATTTCTTGCACTGTAAATAAAACACACTCATTGTACTTCCTTGTTTCAATTTAACATAATTTCAGCGTTTTCTTGTTTCAGTTACATAATTGAATCATTTCTTGTTCGAGTTTAATATCATTTTGTAGATAGTTAAATCAATCAAACTGTCGGCTAGGTCGGAGTGAAAGGAGCATCTGTAGTTTAAAAAGACTGAAGTCTTACACCCACAACACAATGGGCCAAGGCAATCTAAGCAGCCTAGCTCTGATGGACATTCAGAGGACACTGGTCCAGTCCCTGGAAAAGACGCCTACTTGGTACGATAAGGTTACTGACCTTCTTTTTTTTTTTTAAAGGAACGGAGGGCCGAATTTATATTTAAATAACTTGACTTTTTTTTTTTTTTTGATGTAAGCCGACAATGAGCTTCCCCTGTCTGAAAGACGAGCAGCCGCCACTGGTTTGTAACTACATGAAAAAATAAAAAACTTGATCACATCGTTTTTTTCATGCCTAAGGAGGAATAAAAACACTCTAGACAAAGAATCTTGACTAAGGTTCTTATAATTCATGCATGAAAGGGTTAATGAGGGAAATTCAAGATAAAACCCTACAAATAAGAAGGGTGCGTGTAACAGACTTTTTTTTTTTTTTTTTTTTTTCACACAACAGGAACTGCACGGTTCAGCACAAACAAGTTAGTCAATGGCATCAAGTGAACACATCCCTCTCCTTCCACCACTGCTTTGACAGGTAGTATCCATTTCCACTGAACATCACAGAGCACACTTTCTAAAGCCTGC
Organism: Sphaeramia orbicularis; assembly: GCF_902148855.1. Classification (NCBI taxonomy): domain Eukaryota; kingdom Metazoa; phylum Chordata; class Actinopteri; order Kurtiformes; family Apogonidae; genus Sphaeramia; species Sphaeramia orbicularis. Next base: position 29,550,389 of record NC_043960.1, on the reverse strand, counting down.
CAGCTCATGTTTCTCATAAACATTTATAATTTCAGCAAAATGAACTCCTGCAATTTCACAGGGTCAAAAGACACATCAAACAAGCTGTAGTTCCCCCTGAACGTGAACGGCCACCTGGTAGAGGAAATGCCTCCGTTCAGTTACAAAGAGCTGCCTGGAGTCTGTGATCAGAGACATGAGTCGACTGTTAAGAGGCCGCTGAAATCACAGATTCAGAAAATGTCCCTGGCCTGAGTCACTAATACTGGATTGGAAATAATCTGCGAAGACGAAAAAAAAAACAGTTTGAGAAAATTCTTGAGGAAAAACTGAGTCCTAGACAGCTTACAGGAGCTGAATGGATGGTTTTCCCTCCAGGACAGATCTCTGACACCCCCTTTAGGATCGGGTTAAACATGTGAAACTCCTGACTGAACGCCAACCCCCACACATGCACTTGCCTCTAAAACACTCCCTGAAACCAGCGTATTGTTCACGCAACACTACTTTCCTGCAGGTCTGCTCCACATCAAACCCAGCAAGAAGTTCAGTTTCTCCAAAATCAGACAGAAGAAAGTGAAAGTCTTCCCTCTGCTCAGCAGCCGTAGGTTTGACCCCACTTGCTTGCTGTATTGATCAGCTGATCGATACTCAACTTGACAGCCAGATTTCATTGCTTGACAAATTGCTATTTTTATTTATTTATTTATTCATGTATCTTTCAGAGGGTTTGAGGAGTTGCACTGCCACGACATGCATTTAATACAAAACAGTTCAGTTAAAGATTAAAGAGTCAAAGTTAAACAGAACATGAGCTGTAAGTGTGGATTTTTCTACTATTAACATGTTTACCATTGAGAACATTAGGACACCCTTCTTTTACAGGCTTATACTACTGTCATATAAATGGAGATGCAATATGTAGCCTGTTTACTGATCATACTTAAAGGGGTTATATGAGATATTTCTACTGTCGCACTAAAAAAAATTAGTGGTTAGAATTCAATAGGGTGCTTAGTAGGCCTGTAACGGTACACAAAATTTTCGGTTCGGTAGGTTTTCGGTTTTGAAAGCCACAGTTCGTTTTTTTTTTTCGGTTCGGTACGGGAAGAAAGAAAACCCCTCAAAATGTCTTTAATGCATTTATGAATTTTTTAACATTTTTCCCAAAATTTGTGGAGACAACAGAATATAGAAAAACAGGAATACTATAATTCTGCTGCTACAAATCAAATAGAAAATAAAATAAATAAAATATTACTAAATGTATTTTAAAAATTAGTATTGCACTTTTCCCTGAAAGGTAGTTTTGAATAAAACAAAAATCTAATCACAGTTCTGTCAGTTCACATTCTGCGGAAAAATAAAAAAAATTCCACATGAAGTGCAACATTAACAAGAGGACAAAGTCATATTCTCTTTTAATAAACTGAAGAGCTACATGAAAACAAAATTAACCAAATTATTTATTTTAGGATAGTGAACAAACTGTTTAGGACACTTTGTGTACTTGTGTGTGTGTGTGCAGGGTGCGATTTGTCAAAAACACAAGGGGGGTGGGGTGGAGGGTTGTCGGAGCTGAGGGGGGATGTGGTCCATAACTAACGTAACTAACGCTGGCGTGAAACGAAAGTGAAACTTTACATACTTTACATGTTATACAGCGTGTGTGTGTGTGTGTGTGTGAGAGAGACAGACAGACAGAGGTAGTGGGTTTTAGAACTACTGTAGTTCCTAGGGGCCAAACAGCGTTCGTCTTATCTTCTCTTTCCTCGTTGTTGTCTTTCACCGAGCCCTGATGTGATTCCAAACTGGACTATAATGATGGTGGAGGGTCTTCAGTCTCTTCCTTCCAGGTTCACATATTTGTTGTTTTTTTAACCTTATATCAGCTGCTATTTCATATTTCGGGTCGTTGTGTGCTAGTTCCATATGTCCATGTAAAACTTGCGTGGATTTAAAGTTCCGCATCAAATGACGTCTTTCGTTCTTTTTTCTTTTTCTCAACATACTGTGCCGTTTCAGTACAGCTGTGTACTGAACTGAACAGGTGTGTACCAAAACAGTTCGGTTCGGTATGTGTACCGTTACAGGCCTAGTGCTTGGAATAAAAAACTCTTAAGTTACAAAGGATGCCACTGTATGATAGTGTAAGGATATGGACAGAATGTTTGTAGACCACTGGATTTATGTGACCAGTAGAGGGAGTAGTGGGCAACTGTGGTGATCTCCCATGGTGAGGAAAACTAAAAGTAGGGCTCACAAAATGAACATGTTAATGCAGATTAGTCCATCATCATGATTCATTTGATTAAAAATTTTAACGCAATTAATCCATCTGCAGCACAGAATGACTCTGAACGTCTCTGCCAACGCATGTGGGGCAGTTTGTCCAAACAGAGTTAGCGTCACGCATGTCCAAATGGGCAGTTGATCCGGTAGCGACAGGCAGCAGAACCAAACCATAAAAATGGAAGACACTAAACAGCATGTTGGTCCTCTGGATGGAAATATAAGGACAAAAAAAAATTGGACAGAACAGTTGTTTCAAGTTGTTTTGTTGAAACTGTTGAAACATGTTAAGTGCATATTTCTTTCTTGAGTCTGTTTGCTCATACAAAATTAAATGTGATTAATAAAGATTAACCCATAAGGACCCAGTGTGACTTTTGCAGCAGTTGCCAAAGGAATTTTTTCTCTCTATTTAATCTTTCCTAAGTGATTTATCACCATTTATTATGACATTATCCTCTGAATTTTACCTTTTTTCCAGTGGAAATCGTGTTTTTTCCTGTGTTTAATTGACTGGTCATGTAGATGTTCATAAAAGTTCAGAGTAAAGTCAAAGGTTACTATACGAAAACAGAAAAAAACTGAAAAAACTCAGACTCTTCAGTATAATCTATCTTTAACTGAACATAAACCCAGTGTCTCTATCCACTGTCATTGATCCAACTCCGTGGGTTTTACTGGTGAATCAGTGTTGTAGAAGATAACTACGGAGCCTCTGAACGTCTAAATGGGTCATATCTGATGACCATGAAAAAATGACAAACTGCATTTTACACCCATTACTGGCATGTATTGATAGAATTAGTGGATCAACAGTTCAGATCAATAGATGTTTTTGGTTGACAGTGAATGTTTGGGTCTTTATGGGTTAAAAATGAATAATATTAAAATGTGATTAATTGAAATTAATTGACAGCAACCCTGTGATTAATCTGATTTAAAATTTTAATCATTTGACAGAACTACTAAAATGAAAAAAAAAAAAAAAAAGTGATGAAAACTAGAGGCATTGTTATTGTTTTCATCAGTGGATACAGCTCTAAATTCAAAGAATGGAGTTTGATTCTAAAATTGAGTGTATGAGTTTTAGCTAAATTCACTGTTTGTTGATCCACAGTTCAGACTAAACTGTGACAGTTAAATGATTCCAAACAGATCTTTAGTGCAACAATACTGACAACACAAACTGCACAGAAAACAGAGGTGATATACTGTATGGTTTTACTGTGGCTGTTTTCTGTTTAAAACAGAGCTAACAGAGCTATAATGTAAATTATGGGCTGATGCAGCATATGAAGATTATAAGACAGTGTTAAAATAACCAGCTCTGAGTTTGTTTTTTAAATTAAAAAAAACTTGATGATGCCATAATACAGATGTGTGTAAATGATGAGCTTTAATCTTTATTCAGTGAGCGATACAGTCTGTGGATCCATAGTACTTTAAATGTTTATTATTATTTCTTCCTAAAGTTAAATTTTTGATTCTGAATTAAAGTTGAAGAGACTAGAGCAGGGGTGTCAAACATACGGCCCGGGGGCCAAAACCGGCCCACCAAAGGGTCCAAACCGGACCGCGGGATGAATTAGTGAAATAAAAAACTTACACTGAAGAAATTCACAATCAAGGATGTTAAAATAATTATAGGTCAATTGAATCTAGAGTGGGTCAGACCAGAAAAATACTATCATAATAAACTATAAATAATGAAAACCACAATTTTTTCTCTTTTTTTTTTTAATTGTAAAAAAAAAAAAAGTAAAATTACACAAAAAATGTTATATTTACAGACTAGCCTTTTACTAAAAATGTGAAAAACCTGAACAAATATGAACAATCTGAAATGTCTTAAGAGAATTAAGTATAATTGCACTAATACTCTGTCTTTTATTAAATGTTTTGTGTATTTGTAGATCCACTGTGATCTGTAAGTTGTAATGAACATGTGAAAATGAGAAGCTGAGGTCAAATAATGGCATAAATTGTTAAAATTGCACTTTATTTTCTTAATAAATTTCATTTTGTTCATGGTTGTTCATGTTTTTCACATTTTTTTAAGTGATAGTTTGTAGATGTAAACATTTTGATAACATAATTTTACTTTTTTCCATTCTAAAACATAGAAGCTAGACATACAAATTTTGGAATTGATATTATTTATATATTCTTATGTTATTATTTTAATCATCCGGCCCACTTCAGGTTATTTTGGGCTGTTTGTGGCCCCTGAACTAATATGAGTTTGACACCCCTAGACTAGAGGGTCAACTAAACCAGTATCTGCAACAATATTGTCACAGTTATTACAATATAAATAAGAAAATGAAACTAAAATTAAGATTTTTCAAGATTTGTTTTTTCCATGTCACATGTTCATGGTATGAGCATTGGATGACAAATGACAAAGCTTTTGGAAAAAAAACTGTAACATCAGTTCTAAGCTCACTCACTGGTTGATTGTTTAGTTCATGGTAGTTTGTGTGTTTTGTCTTGATATGTGGGTAAGTACCCCCAACCAGAGTTTGTGTTAACCAAAAATATTCCCTCATTAACAGATTCGGAATATCTTGAAGGCCGTCCGTCATTTTGACAGATTCAAATACTGAGGTTAATCTACCAAAGAAAGTTTCACACAACACTGTGAACAGAACCTGGACCAGGATCACTGGTCTGTCTGTCTGTTAACAAGGCTTCACACAGTCCAGTCCTGCGTCCTACCTGTATATATAAAACCCTACAGCGCCACCGTTCACAACTACACTGAAGACAACACCACAGAGTTCTGCACTGGGTTGGGTATCTGACTGGTGGTTAATCCACAGCCGGTTTGTTTTATTTTGAAGTGAGCGTCACCTCTGTTTACATCCAGCCAATGACGTCATTGAGCAGCACAGATTAGAGATTCATTGATGGCGTGCGTTTTAGCCAAAAATAAAGCCCTTAAAAGTGAGTTACAGTGTGTTTAATCATGGGTCGGGTCGGGTTGCGGGTCTAATGTATGCAGGTACGGGTTTGAAAAGTGGACCTGTGCAGGACTCTGTAACACCATTACTTCTGTCAAATGACTCATTAGTTCACCTGTAGTAGACCCCCTGTCCAGTCGATGGCCAGTGTGCATATTAATCAGTCATGGTCAAGTCTAGTCTCGTTGTTCAGCTGATATTAGCTAAAATTATATGTTACTTTGCTAGCGTAAAATGTCAAGACAGCCAAGTCTACTTAGTTATTTTAAAAAGCCCAGTAATTGTGATGGCATTGATAAACGTGATGAAAAAAGAGGGACTGATGCAGTGGAGGACAAGTTAGTAATAGTGATAACACTGGTCAACAACAAATTTATTGTTTAAGTTTTTTGAGCTGATTTAGGATAATTTTGGTGTGCTGAATCCAAAAATCACATTAATTTTGCTCAATCAGGTCAACTTTCTGAACTATGCTACATATTGGCTTTTTAACATTTTTGCTTACATTTATGGGCATTTTCACATCATATGATACAAAATTCTTTCATATTTCTTGCAATAAACAAGTTCTGAAGATTTTACTTTTGCCAATTTATGATTAATGGTTTTTTTAACCCTTTCATGCACTCTCCACTCCAGTGGACAGTTCTTCTCCAGCTGTTCTCTTGTATATTAACGGGTTTTGTTGTTTTAGTTCCATATCAGCCAACACAGTGGACGCTTATGCACCATCCCATACACTGTAATTCAGATCATTACTGTAACTTTACTCTTCTTGATAAACCTGATCTGCACTAACATGTTTGAGTGTAAATCAGTTATTTGTTAGACAAGGAGGTTTTTTTTTGCATATTATCTCCATGAAGTGAGTAATTACTAGCATTTGAATATGTTAAAATGTGAGAAGACATCAGATTAGCAGCATTAAAAATATTTTTATTTCATTGTTTTCATATCATTTTCTGATATTGGATTTTAAACACTTTTCTTTACTTCAAAAATTAAATGCATGGATATTTTTGTAACTCCACAGAAAAAAAAAAAAATCAATTGCATTGTTTTTTTCATGGCTAAACACTGAAAAAAAAATCTTGACTAAGGTTCTCATAATTCGTGCATGAAAGGGTTAATATCACAGGTGAATGAAATGGCTTCGACGAGAAGATCTTGCAAAAATAAGCCTGACGTATTCTGCTACATCTGCGGTGAATACACCATTGTACCTAACAGGAATCAAGTCACAAGTTTCATAAAGTGTGCTTACCAATCTTATTTTGGTATTAATTATTATATTTTGTGAGAAGATCAAATTCTTCAAAATCAAATTGGCAAAAAAAACCTGACTTGATTGAGAAAAACAGATGTCATTTTTGGATTTAGCGGTGCAAAATGGTCCTAATTCAGTTGAAAAAACCTAGACAACTTGCAAAAAACATTTTTTTGTAACCCAGTGTAATGTTTATCAGCCACTAGCAACTACAGGGTGTCCCATAAGTCTCCATACGTAGGAGACATAATACATTCCATACATATATGGTTCTAACATGTATTTCTTTATATTTCTTCTTTATAGTCTTTCAGCAGTAGAGGACATGCATTGAAATGTGTTCCCGACAAAATGGCAGTCATATAGAGCATATTATATAAATAACAATGGTTTATGTCAAGAAACGTTTATTTTTCCTGTGTATGGAGACTTATGGGACACCCTGTACAGTTACTGCATCACTGAGAAGGTTTTGAACATTAAACACTACTAAATATATCACATTATCATTAAAAATTACGGACAATAAAAATGTTTCGCGCAACCTCTGCCCCCAGCAGGTCCTTAAACTGCTCCACAGGCATCTGAAGGAAGTGCCTGAACCAGGAAATTGGAACATATAAACACAGGTAATTAGCACTCGTCAGGTTGGAGAAACTTGTGTGTAAATTTTCCATATCACTGCACCTTATTTAGACATCACAGTGGAGAGAAAAAGGCTTTAAACCTGCCAACATTCTTTAAAGTCTGATTTTACTTTCATGACATTAGGGTAAAGGGACATGGCAGCTCTGTTCTAATTTACCGTTATATAACAACCATTATCTGGAGCCTGCATGTTCTGATAAATTCATCTAGCTGTTGACTTCACATATCAAATAATGCTAACTCTGTAGCAACTTTATTTTTAGAATCTGTCATATCACAGCCGAAGCTGAGTTAATTATTAACATTATCAGAGAATGGGTGTATCCGGGCCCTTTTGTTTGTTTTTATAACTAATGCTAATAAAAGTTAACAGGTTTTGACAAGATTAATTGCTGCTCATTAATCAAAAACCAAATAAAAATATGAATTAGTGACACATAATGCACGAGCCTCTTCAGACATGTAATGTAAGCCTCTGCTCAGTGGTCTTAAAGAGGTAAAAGCCCAGGCTGAGTCAGAAATAAGAGTCATTTCTCACCGTATTAGTACAATCATACAACTAAGTGTTGCTTTTTAACCTGGATGTGAGGAAAGGAAAACGTTTTAGTCTTGTAAGTAAGTACAAATTAGAGTGACCTGAATAATACAAAGGAAACTATTCCTTTTTTAGAATTGTCTCAGGCTCCAAAAATATTGATAAAGAAAGATAGAGATTTTTATTGTGTTTAGGACTGAGCATAAATACTTACCTACAGAAGCCTTAGGGGGCTGGCCGAGAGGTAACGCATGGACAGCCTTGCTACATTTTGGTTTGCCCTTTCACAACTATTTATGGTAGAAATATAAAGGATTTTGCAGGGAATAATGAGCACTTTTAGGTGTGTGACTGAAAAAAAAATGTTTTAACCTAATTTTCTCACTTAAAATTAGCAAAAACCCCTCAGTAACAAATGGACAGAAAATTAACATCTGTTTTTGACCACTTTATAAAACCTGCCTTAAAGTGCAGTTCCAATTTCTTTACTGTTGGTTCTCTAGGGTGTCTCTTTTGCAAAACAGTAAACTTTGTATTTTTTCAGCATATAAGGACATAAAATGGAAAGAGTTTTGCTAAGTGTTTTGGTTACGAATGTACGCTGGAGAATAATTACAAGTTTTAACTGTTCATTCAGCATATTTAACCCTTCTCAAATGATTTTCTTCCCTATATTTAACATTTCTTAAATAATTTGTCACCATTTGTTATGAAATCTTCCCCTGTATTTTGCATTTTTCCAGTGAAAATCAGGGATTTTCCAATATTTAATTTAATGATCACATAGACATTCATAAAAGCTCAGATTAAACTTGAGGGTTATTATATCAAAAAACATAGAAAACTAAAGTAAAAAGTGACTTTTTCAGTCAAATATATCATTAACTGAACATAAAATAAGTGTCTACGACCGCTGTTATTTTTCAAACTACATGGGGTTTTACTGGTGAATCAGTGTTGTAGAAGATGACCGTGTTTCCATGGTAACGACAGAGCCTCCGAACATTCAAATGGGTCATATATGATGACCATGAAAAGATGACAAACTGCATTTCACACCAGTTATTTACATGAATTGATAGGATTAGTGGATCAACAGGTATTAAACAGATGGTTTTGGTCGCTAGTGGATGTTTGGGTCTTTATGGGTTAATATCTACAAACTCAAATACCTTAATAAACTAATTAATACATTTTAACATATATTTGTCTCAGTTTATTAGATATTTGTAACCGCTGTAAAAAGAGTAGGAAAATGTTTTTAAATGGACCAACTTATCATACAGGGTGGGGAAGCAAAATTTACAATATTTTGAGGCAGGGATTGAAAGACAGTGTATGACCAATTAGTTTATTGAAAGTCATGAGAATTTATTTGCCACAAGAAAATTTACATCATAGAAAATGTTTTTATTCTATGTGTCCTCCTTCTTTCTCAATAACTGCCTTCACACGCTTCCTGAAACTTGCGCAAGTGTTCCTCAAATATTCGGGTGACAACTTCTCCCATTCTTCTTTAATAGTATCTTCCAGACTTTGTCGTAATAGTTTTGCTCATAGTCATTCTCTTCTTTCCATTATAAACAGTCTTTATGGACACTCCAACTATTTTTGAAATCTCCTTTGGTGTGACGAGTGCATTCAGCAAATCACACACTCTTTGACGTTTGCTTTCCTGATTACTCATATGGGCAAAAGTTTCTGAAAAGGTATGGATAATAGTGTTAGGTATGATTATGACATCAATATATGTTTGGTTTCAAAACAGTTGACGTAGTGCCTGCTGAGAAAAAACAACTAAATGTTCAGTGTAAATTTTGCTTCCCCACCCTGTAAGTATAATATACTGTAGGTCCAATAAAAGAAAATCAAAATTATGCTTTGAATTGCACTGATTGACGAAGGATGCAAACATAAATTTATGCTGAATATGATGCCATCTAAGTATTTTTTTTAAAACATTTCTCTAAAAAATAAATCTTGTGCTGAACACTAGAAGTAATGTACTTTCCAAATATATAAGTCTTCAAAAGGTGATTTTAAATGTATTTTTAACCCTCCCTTAGCTCAGCCCCTTAGGTCTGATTTACTACATTTTTTCATTGTATCTCACAGAAGACATTGCAGAATAATAATGCTTATTACAGCATTAAGGCTTCAACACAGTATTGGACATGATTATGTTAATGAGTATCTTCCATACAGAGCCTTTAATGTCTGTATAATTCATTCCTGCCCTGTAAAAATACAGCTTCCCCAACCACTCACTGTGAATTTTTAATGATCACAAGGATGACCTTAAGTGGTCTCATTTTGTGGCAAACTTGGAAGTCGTTCTACTTCCATCTACCTCAAACTTTTCATGAATGCCAATATTTAGCCATTCCACACACAAAAAAAAAAAAACACTTTAAACATCAGTTTGACATATTTACCTGCACAGGAGTCACTAAAATAACTTCATGAAATGACTCTTTAATCAACTCGCTCCTTTGAAATGAAAAACATCAAACTGATTACTCCTGGTAGCTTCTACCACAGTTTTTCTGGACATAAAACCAATGTCTGCAGAATAAATACATCACTCACAACAGAGAATCCAGGACAACAGAAAATAACCTCTGCCTAAAATGAAATATGCCAGCATGAAGATAATGTCAGTCAACGGGCCAGGCATCATTTTCTGCTTGTCATGGTGACTGTTGAGTTAATGACAGGAAGGCAGACATGTTTCAGAGCGGTGCCTTATACCATCTGACTGAATTCTCACACTCTAGAGATTTATACTCTACCAGCGTGATGCAGAGTGCCATTATCCTTCATGGAATGCATTAACATTTTCTTTCCCTAATTACAAATACAGCCTGTGTTCATGAGCAGATAATTAAAGGTCTGTCTGAAGGTGTCCTGGTGACTGCCTGACAGCCAAACATAACGCTCTGTGTGCTGCTCTTCAATCTAGAGTTCTGACAATCTGTCCAATCACACCTGCTTATGCACCTCTTAATATTTCTCTTTTAGAGCCCTTTACTTCCTGCAGATGGTCCTTCTGCAAGTACTTGTTAGAGTAAGAGCAACTCTGGACATGTAATGGGAAACACATAGTATGCAAATGAGCGTATCATGTCAGAACTGGGGTTGAAGTGCACGAACGGAAAGCCATGCACAAGAGTAAGACTGGAACTGAGGCCATATCCTGAGAGGAACTAAACACCATGGAGCGCTGCATCATGTAATAACGGTGCAACATGTAATAATGTAGTGATTTTTCACCTCATTATGTAATAACGACATATTTTGTGATGAAATTCTTGGACGCATTTTGTAATAAACTTTGCTGCATTTTCTAAGAACTTACAGGGTGGGGAAGCAAAATTTACAATATTTTGAGGCAGGGATTGAAAGACAGTGTATGACCAATTAGTTTATTGAAAGTCATGAGAATTTATTTGCCACAAGAAAATTTACATCATAGAAAATGTTTTTATTCTATGTGTCCTCCTTCTTTCTCAATAACTGCCTTCACACGCTTCCTGAAACTTGCGCAAGTGTTCCTCAAATATTCGGGTGACAACTTCTCCCATTCTTCTTTAATAGTATCTTCCAGACTTTCTCGTAATAGTTTTGCTCATAGTCATTCTCTTCTTTCCATTATAAACAGTCTTTATGGACACTCCAACTATTTTTGAAATCTCCTTTGGTGTGACGAGTGCATTCAGCAAATCACACACTCTTTGACGTTTGCTTTCCTGATTACTCATCTGGGCAAAAGTTTCTGAAAAGGTATGGATAATAGTGTTAGGTATGATTATGACATCAGTATATGTTTGGTTTCAAAACAATTGACGTAGTGCCTGCTGAGAAAAGACAACTAAATGTTCATTGTAAATTTTGCTTCCCCACCCTGTATTACATATGTCAACAGTTATTACAAAAAGCAGGTATAGCACTTGTTTTTTTAAATGCAACAATATGGTGCTTTATGTAAATAACCATCGAAAACCATTTAAATTGATGCCTTAATTGGAAAAACCATTCAGCAGAACAACATTAAGCATTCTATCTTAATTAAAATTCAGTTTAAAAAACTAGTCGGATGTTTCATTGGTCAAACCTAAATCAAATGTAACTGTATTCATTATAACGGAGAATGTGTTTGCCAGCTGGAGACAAAAGCTGCACTAATTAAGTATTACCGACAAGAAACTTACTGGTGCACTGAAATTTTGGAAGACTTACACACATGCAATCTGGATTATGTCATGCAAATATTACACATGATACAAAACACAAAAAACACCAAAACAAATATAGAGAACAGAAAATAAATCTGTATTCCGGCTCTATTTGTGTGTTAATGCAACAACGGGGGATAAAAGTAAATGAACATCAAACTGCCTATTAACAAAAAGATTTAGAATATTTCCAATGAATGACCAATGAAACATCCGATTATTTGTTCAAACTGAATTTTAATTAAGCTGGAATGCTTAATGTTGTTCTGCTGGTATGATGGTTTTTCCAATTAAGGCATCAATTCCAATGGTTTTTCGATGGTTTATTACATTATGCATCCAATTATTACATTTTTTAAAAAGTGCTAGACTTGCATTTTGTAGTAACTGTTGCAATATGTAATAAGTTATTACAAAATGTGACAAATGTTATTACAAAATGTGACAAATATTACAAAATGTGACAAATGTTATTACAAAATGTGACAAATGTTATTACAAATGCATTCAAGAATTGTATCACAAATTACTATTACATAATTATTACATTATTACACATTGCACCATTATTATTATTATTATTATTATTATTATTATTATTATTATTATTAGATCCTTATGTTTGATTAAGTACTAATTTGTTTCATTGGAGCAAATTAAGAAAGTGTCCCATAACCCATAACAACCATCTACTGATCAGTTTGTCATCTTTTCATGGTCATGGTCAGATATGACCCATTTGGACGTTCAGAGGCTCCGTAGTTACCATGGAAACACAGTCATCTTCTACAACATTGATTCACCAGTAAAACCCCTGGAATTGAATCAATGACAGTTCAGTTCAGTTACTGATATACTTGCTGTCAGTTTTCTCTGTTTTGATAAAATAACCTTTGAATTTCCTCAGTTTTCATGAACATCTAAATTAAATGTAGGAAATTAAATATAAGAAAATACATGATTTACAGTGAAAAATGCAAAATACAGAGGATAAAATTAGAATAATTGGTTATGAATAAATAAATTAAGGTTAAATAGAACTGATACAAAAGTAGCCCTTGGTGTTTATGGGTTAATATTGTTGTCTGTCTTAGAGGGAACCTTTGTGACATAATCTAGTTTAATCATGTATACTGGTCACTACAGTGGACACTTATTCTACATCTGTTCTCTTGTATATTCATGGATTTTGTTGTTTTGTTTTGTTTTTTTACACATATCTTTATTAAAGTTTTAAGACATTACATATCGTTTCTGACATGAATTGGTAACATTGTGTAGATCTCCCCTGAGTGTAATAGTTATAGTTTTCACGCAATTATCAGTAAATGCATGTTTCTTTGCTTCAAAAATGAAATGCATGGTGTCCACCTGAGTGGACATTTTTGCAACTTCATGAAAAATAGGTTCCTAAGATTTTTTTTATTATTATTATTATTACTTTTTTTTTTTTAAGTTTATTTTTTTTAAACTTTTCAAAAATGTGTTTATTTTTCACAAGAAAATTTTCAATCGCATTGTTTTTTCCATGCCTAAAGAGGAATAAAAACATTCAGGAAAAAAATCTTGATTAAGGTTCTCATAATTTGTGTATGAAAGGGTTAATGTATTAAGATGACTTGGTTTTTCATGCATCTGTTTAACCCTTTATAAAACTGTACTTGTTCTGAAACTACTGGGCAAAATATCAGAATATTCCTTACTCCAGGGTCCTCTTGTTTGCAGATTTCAGCCATGAAAACAGAAAAGCTACTCTACTTCAGACTGGTCATTGACAAAGACAGATGTGAAAAAGATGACCCCTAACATGTTTGATACATCACATGAACAACGGGGTGATTTCACAGACACTGACATAAATAATTCACCACAGCGGCACTTCCAGACTGCAACGCTGATGAGCAACAAGTCACCCTGAACAACAAATGAGCCCTCCAATCGGTGCTATGTTCAATGTCTGGCAAGGTTTAGGTAAGGAAACAAATTAGTCAGGTTTATGGGGAAAAAAATGACGGACCTTTTCCAATGTTAAAGAATGTTTGTCCTCAATAATAAACATTTCATTATGATCATGAACATTTCAGAAATAAAAGAAAAATAAATGCTCCCTTTCACTTAGAAACAGGAAACAAACAGTAATCTCAAATGACCAATCCATTCACACCCATGTTCTCATTAAATACACTTTTATAGACATGTCATCAGTCCTGTCCTGTCGCTCCTATTGTCACATAAATGTTGGAACATTATGTTTTGGGGCATGACTGTAAATAACTAACTATGGGTCATAATAGGTGACTTATATCATATTTATACTTAAGCCTTGCTCACCTTCCACTTCATTCCAACAAATATCCAGTATCTGAGGGATAGGAACAGCTTTAACTTTTTCTTCTTCTTCGTATTATACACTTAATATTTAAATTAACAATCAATTATTAATTTTCTTTTTTGTGTGTATTTTCTTTTTGTGTGTATTATTAGTACTTGCTTCCTTGAATTTTCATTTCTATATTATGTTGTGCAAAGAAGTCAATTAGTAGTAATCAGGAAGCTTGTACCATTTCCATATTTGGAATAAATTTTAAGAAAAAAAGTGTTTATGGAAGTTATCTAACATGTCAGAGTATGATTATCTAAGAAACTATCCCCACTAAAGTAATTGATTCAATTAAAAAGTTGTTTTCTTCACAACAGCTTTATGGCAACATAATGCATGAAGCTGAAAAGTAGATATGTCATTAACTTACAATTATGTCTAATGGTTATAAATGGACTGCACTTATATAGCTCATTTTATACACCTTCACCACTTTACAAAGCCTCACATTCACTCATTCACACACACTCACACACGTGTGGGTGGCTTTCACCATACAAGGTGTTGCCCAGCCCCACTGGGAGCAATTTAAGGTTCAGTGTCTTGCCCAAGGACACTTTGACAAGTGGACAGTTGGAGCCAGGATTCGAACCGCTAATCTTTCAGTCATGGGGCAACCCACTCTACCAACTGAGCCACAGCCGCCATACAGAAGACATATAGGCATAGGTATAGAAGGTATAGAAGATATATATAATATACTGTAAATAATAAACAGAAGTCAAACAACATTTGTAAACAGTAACGGCCTATTCAGTACTCATTACTGTGTCCATTTTACTTGGTTTTGCCTCAATATTCTGTGTTGTAAATGATGTGTTCACAGTTACATGTTTTCCAAGTTTCAACAAAAAGTCCATTTGTTGCCGTTACATATAGTAAAGTATATTATATAGCAAATATAGTAATATAGTATATATAGTAAACATTATTAGACTAAATGTTGATATTTGACAATTTTCCAGTTATATGTTGTTTTTTTTCTTAAGTCTTTTGCCTTTTCTGAAAATAAAAATAAAGAAATAAATAAGTAAATAAATAAATAAATAAGTAAGTAAAATATGTCTTAACAGATTGTTTTTTTAATGTGTACTGGAGCACAATGGTGAAGTTTCAGAATATACATGTCCTTCAGAATGTCCACTCCACATGAACTTCTATGTCCTTGTTTCAAAGGAACACTTCCTGTGTTAATGCTCATTGTTAGTTTCCTTAACAAAAATGCTGGAGAAGTCCATACTGGGCATAATTTTTGACAACTATGTGAATATGGCATAAAAGTAACATTTGACTGAAAGTATTACATTAAAGAATAAGACGCAGCAACCAAAAAGCTGAGACAAACTAGAAGAAATATGAAGGCAGCATACTGACATTTATAAGAAGTAATGGAATGCATCACTATCAAAGGCTGTGGAAGTGAAACACTGCTCTCAGTCAGCTATCTTTCATTTTGCACCATAAGGAGTGAGTAAGTCAAACATATAAATCTTGCTTGAAGTGCGTTTTCCTAAATAAACATTATTCAGTGTTTTAGCTTCTTATCTAAAGCTAAACCCAGACAATGAGCAGAAGAACTAAACATCTGAATCACTGCTTCTGTTGCAGAAACACTGGTCCTGGTGTGACCATAAATTCAGGTTTTTAACAAACTGAGGGTTTATATTTGCATATGCAGAAGAGCTCAGTGCATGCACTTCTGAAACAAGATGGCACTTTTCAATCCAGGCTCATGCCAAGCATTGCCTTGCACATGTTCTCCTGAAAATTATCTGTTGAGCACTAAATTTACATCACAGGGACCCACAAGATGTGTTATTATTTATAATCTGAGAATTTCATAAAATATTTTTGCAGTAGGTAGGGAATACAGACTAAGCACATGTTTATAATAATAATAATAATAATAATAATAATAATAATAATAATAATAATAATAATAATAATAATCTATTATTATTATTATTATTATTATTATTATTATTATTATTATTATTATTATTAATGTTTATATTAAAGCACGCTCTACAGTGGAAACAAAAAGATGGAATGATCTAATCCACAGGTGTCAAACATGCGGCCCGGGGGCCAAATCCAGCCCGCCAAAGGGTCCAGTCTGGCCCTTAGGATGAATTTGTGAAATGCAAAAATAGATATTAAGAAATTAACAATCATTTTAGTTCAGGTTCCACATACAGATCAATTCAATCTCCAGTGGGTCAAACCAGTAAAATTCTTTCATAATAATCTATTAATACTCACAACTCCACATTTTTCTCTTTGTAAATGTAAATATTTTCATGTATTTACACTAAAACAAAGTATAATTTCACAAAAAAATGTGAATAATCTGAACAAATGTGAAGAACCTGAAATGTCTTAAGAAAAATAAGAGCAATTTTAATAACATTCTGCCTGATACTAAATGTTGTGTGTGTTTGTAGATCCACTGTGATCTGTACGTTATAATGAACATGTGGAAATGATGAACTGAGACCGAATATTGTTAAAATTACACTTATTCTTTCAGTTTGTTCAAGTAATTCACATTGTTTGAAAGGACAGTTTGTAGATGTAAACATTTTCATTGTTTAATTTTACTTTTTTCACTGTAAAATATACAGAAAAGTTTGGAGTTGACATTATTTATATATTATTATGTTATTTTACTGGTTCGGCCCACTGCAGATCAAATTTAGCTGAATGTGGCCCCTGAACTAAAATGAGTTTGACACCCCTGATCTCAACAGATACACAAAGGAAAAGGTTCTAACTGAATTCTGACTTCCATAGTCCACAACATTCACTTTAAATCACTGTGCCCTGAAATGTGTAAATACTGTACATTGACAATACATTTAGTTTGACAGATTTTTAAATTTGAAATGTTTTGGTGATGGCATTGTACAGGAATTTTTTTTTGTTTTGTTTTGGGGTTTTTTAGTACATTTTCTAGCAAATTTTTTAATTTTTTTAAGAGTATATACTAACCTTAATATTAATGTTAATCTGGTTACTAACTCGCCTGTTTTCTTCTGTCTGTTTTGTCTTGTGCTGTATGCAAAGCTGCTGAAAACTTGAATTTCCTGTGGGATTAATAAAGTATCTATCTATCTATCTATCTATCTATCTATCTATCTAGTCTGTAGCTAGATCTAGATTAAATTCATTCTATATGGGTGGTTGGTTATCGTTTTTTAGCATAAAGGAAAATTATGAGCTGTTCATAATTCAAAACTATGCAAAAATAAGGGAACATTTTGTACAAAAAAACAAAAAAAACAAAAAAAAACATATTTCTCATCTTAAAACATCAAAAAATAACCTTGGAGTGTGATAAAATAATAGTTTTGATGTTACCATCCATGTCAATGGCCGCGCCTATGGATCCATCTATACATTTTGCTGTGTCTGAATGCGTAGTATGAAACCTACACCATGTGAATTGATATTACACTGTTTATATGTAAACATTACAATATGCAAGGACTGGACACTTTGCCAGTGTAAATATGCCACAATGTAATGCAATCATGACGGCTGGTGATCATGGCCCTTGCGCCTTGGTATTTCAGTGAGTCACACACAGTTCACACACACACACACACACAGGAGTTGAAGGCTTCAACAGGTAAAGGGGGTTTTCTGGAAGTGATGTGTGTTCACTCCCTGACCTGTGTGTCTGAAAACATACAGTTCTGTGCAAAAGTCTTAGGCCGCCTTTAGTTTGGTTGTTTTTCCAGGATTGAAATGATCATATATATTTATTTCTCACTCTCTTTTCATATACAAAAACAAAAAAAAAATACAGGAAATATGTACACAGCCCTGGCAACACTGTCAAGCCTTCAGGCCCCCTTGCCCCGCAGTTTGAGAAACACTGCTATACAGATTATTTCAGATTTCCAAAATTACAAATATCACATTTGTCCTCATTTACGTCACAAATTTAAGCCGGATTCCTCCCCACTATGCTTGAAGTGTAAAGTTGAGACTGGTACCCTCATACACTGCTTTTGGTCTTGTTTAAAGGTGCAATATTTTTGGCAGATGATTGGTCAGGAAATGGAAAAAATATTTTATGTGAAACTCAACTGTAATCCTCTGTTTCTTTTGCTTGGGTTAACTGATCCTGTTGTTGCCAACAAATATCACAAAAAAATATATCGAATTCTTACTTTTTATGCCAGAAAATGTTTGATTGTAAACTGGATCTCAGATCAGATTCCCACCCGGACACAATGGCATAAGACAGTTTTTAGTTATGTTTCCCTTGACTATCTCACATGTCGATTACACCATAAGGATGATGTCTTTCTAAAGACTTGGGAACTTTTTCATACCTATATGGGACTGGAAGCTTCGACAGTTGTTAAAAGGGCATTTGTATTTTGAAATGAAAACATAATTTTTATGGGCCAATTTTTTTTGTTTGTTTGTTTGTTTAGTTGTTCTGTTGATATGTTCTTTGTTTTGTTTATTGTCATTTTGTGAGTGTGTATATAAAGCAAAAATGACAAATATAATTTGAAAAAAAAAACAAAAAACATTACAGTTGTCCCTCACTATAAAGCGGTTCACCTTTCGCAGCCTCGCTGTTTCGCGGATTTTTTTAGTGCAATTTTGCATGCTTTTTTTTTTACAGCGTATGAATGCGCATTGTGTTCTAGGTCCTGATTGGCTAAGTGACTGAAGACCATTGTCAATCCATCTCCTCCATGCCGTGTCTCCTGTACAGTTCAGAATGCGTTCGGCTTGCCAAATTTACATAAATGTTCGATCGCTAGCAGTGTGACTCTGAAGTGCTGCATGTTTGCAAGTTTCCTCCCCGACAAAACCCACAATGTCGACGAAACGTTCTGCATCGACAAAGGCACCTGTGGTCGCACACAAAAGGTAGAGGAAGATGCTAACCATTGCACAAAAAGTTGGACTTCTGGGCATGCTGAATAAAGTGTGTGGTGAGGGGTTTGACAGCCTTAAAACATTTATAATAATTGTAAAAAATAAAGCTGACTACTTCGCGGATTTCGCCTATTGCGGGTTATTTTTACAACGTAACCTCTGCGATAAACGAGGGACCACTGTACAAATATAATCTTACATTTCATGTACTCCATGTACTGGCGACTTATGCGAATATAAAAGTTTCTTTAAGCTCTCCTCAACTTCATGCAGAGCTTCCTGGTCATTTGGGATCAGTCTATGCCTCTGCACTCTTTCCATTAGTGACCTAAAGATGATGGACAATACCTGTGGCAATGCAAACTGAAATCCAGCTACAGATGCTGCAGGAGGATGAAAAAGACATTCAAAAGAACTTCCGTGGTCACTGCATGACTTCTTGGAGTTAGAGGTCAAAGATCATCCCTGATTTCTTCAAATTTTATTTATTTATTTATTTACCTACCAACCTACCTACCTTTATTTAACTAGGAAAACCTCACTGAGATTAAATATGTCTTTTCAAGAGTGTCCTGGCCAAGGCGGGCAGCAGTACAATAAATACTTTCAAGCAGACACAAGCTGTCATACATAAAAACAAAAACGCCACCTCAGTCTCGTTGCCTTTTTCTCTTTACTTTACTCTGATGCAGTCACTCTGTCGCAGGAGATTAATGTGAACAACTGCTGTTGTGTGGATTTGTTGCTGGTATTATTTGTGCTGTTGTTTATGATATTCTGTTCATGTTTTCCTTTCTTATATCTGTCATTTAATAGGTTTTTTTTTTTTTTTTACTTTATAGTAATTTCTTCCTTTTATTCTGCCCAGTTTACTCAGTTCTTGTTCTAGTTATTGTTTCCATTATAATTATCATCATGGTTGTTATTGTTAGTATTGTTGGTATTTTCTTATGAGGGTCTTCACCTTCTTCTTCCTTTTTCTCCCCCTTCACTCTTTCCTTCTCTTCTCCCCCTTTCTTCACCTTCCCCCTGTTCCTTCATGTCAGGTCCGGCATCGAAATGTGGTTCAACGAAACTCATAATAAAGACAGTTGAATTTCAAGGGGAGCCTCATGTACTTTATGAAGTTTCCCTTGGCAAAGTAAATTTGTTCAGCACAAAAAGGCAGCCAGACTACCATTCTGCTGTTATGATACTGGACAAGACAAGTTAGGAAAAAAAAAAAAAAAAGACAGAAAAAAAACCTAAAACAGGTATTCAATACATAAGAACACAAAATCAAGTCAAACCTTCCAAGATGCCTGCCAGATGTCTCCGTCTCTAAGTCACACAAAATCCTCTTGAAAGCGCAGCAAAACCAGATCTTTAAGTTTCAGGTCTTTTTGTAGTTCGTTCCAAGTGAATGGAGCCACAAATCTGAAGATTTTTTTTTCCCCTGTTCAGCTCTAACTTTAAGAACAGACAAAAAGAAAAGATCCTGAGAATGAAACTCATAAGTATCTGTGGTCCTCTGACTGATGTAGGTCAGCAGGTAGGTTGGGGGCAGACCTAAAATAGACTTATAAATTAAAATACACCGGTGACAGCCTGATATTAGAAACTACATGCTTTTAGAAGCTGATCTGTTGTGACAAGGCATTCCTTCAATATTCCAAATAAATTCAATTCTCTCCCTCTTTTACCACTATCTACCACATACTCCACAAATACTTCAAAGCTGGTTCATTTATATACTCTTCTTCCCTAATGTGATCTAAAAGGGAAACTCATACAAATAAATATGCAAAAAGACATGCCATGAAAGTAACTATCCACATTTTTCCAGAGATCACTTTTTACTGTTTTAGTAAATTCCTACAGGAGGTTGTACTGGTATAAAGCATTTGTAAATCTGGCCCAAAGGCTGTTGTGTTCAGTAATATAGTCAAAAATATAATGAAAAACTGTTCATATCTGTCAACATTATAGCAACCATCACAATAAATGTCAAGCTAATGTCTTTTTTTTTTTTTTTTTTTAATTTTAAAGCTGGTTTTTGTTCCTGAAAGAAAATTCTAGTGTTAAATTCTTCTGTTTTTATCAAACACTTGCAGTCAGCTTTGCATTTTCAAAAAGACAACAGTGATAACGATGACAAAATAAGCACGAGTAAAGAAAACCAAGCTCATGCAAAGTAAAGAAACATAACGTGCTATGCAATTTTAATAACCCTCAGCCAAATATAGCATGAGATTCTATTGAAAGTTACAGCTCTATCATTTAGATTAGATTGTCTTTGTGTAAAACATATATATTTATATCCTCCTGAGATTCGGCAAGGCATTTTTGTCCTCTGTAGGGGACAAAAGTTTGACAGTTTTACAACAACAACAAAAAAAAAAATGCTGTCCACTGCAAAGGACATCCCATTAAAAAATAAATAAATAAATAAATAAATAAATAAATAAAAAGAATTTTAAAAAATTATCTGAAAAAAAAAAAAAATGTTGCATTATACAGTTTCCAATCAAGACAATTATTTAATGTAAAAAAGCTAAAATTTTCACTTTCTTGGGTCTCAGGAGGATATTTGAAAGTACACAGATATAACTGCACAAGACCATTTGACCTTGAAAAAGTAGGTCAAGGTCACCTATTTTTAATAGGCTTCTGCTCCATGCCACAGTATAAATTTGGTGCAGATATCTCAGTGCATTCTGCGATTCAGCGTTTCGTTAATTTAGTCTCTACACTAAATTTGATTGAACAAACTTTGATTTTCAGCATCAGATAAGATAAGATAAAACTTTATTGATTCCACCGTGGGGAAATTTAACAGTATACAGCAGCGATATGCAACACACCAGTGCAAAAGAAAGGCGGGTAGGAAATAAACATTCTTAAAGTATAAAAAATTAAGTAAAAAAAATTAAAGATATTTACATAGTGATTGCACATATACATGATGTGATGTGGGGGTGGTGGAGGGTCATTGAACTGTTATACAGTCTGATGGCTGTGGGGTGGAATGACCTATGGAAGCCCTCCTTCTTGTGCAGAGGATGTAATAGTGTGGTGCTGAAGGAGCTGCTCAGGGCCTCTACAGCTCTGTCCTTCCACACCCAACTCAGACTAGCCTGATTTCCTCCTGCAGGATAAATACTCCCTAATGTACCCCTCAGCAAGACATAATCTCATATTCAGCATCTTTGCGTGAATTAATATAGAGAAAAACGAACATGTCAGCACATGCAAGGGACAATGGAAGCTGCAGGACGGTCCACAGGAGAGGGTTGATGGGTTGGGAGGAAGCATCAGTCCGGTGATGTGCTCCGTCGCTAATGCTAACAATCTAAGCCATAACTTGCCACATGACAGACACAGCAGGCTTGTGTATAATTCCACTCACACAGTCAAAAGCACTCCTAATATCCACAGGAATCCGAATGAGTTCATCAGTGGCAATCAGTAGCACCCTCTACACAACACGCTTGATGATCTATGTTGATGATGTTTTCTAGTGCTTCATAACACCCACATAGTCCATGGATGTGCTATCCCAGGGGGCCACAGTAATGAGGTGATAACAACCCACATGTTTGCAAGTGCTGATGCTGCACCTAGGCGATATCACAATGATCGAATGAGCTCCGCATCCACACACACCTGTCTTGGCTACCTGCCTAAATGTGAAAGGAATTGTGTGTATTCACCAGCAAAATGAGGTCTGATGACAGGAGCAGCTGCACATGGAAAGAACACACCAGGAGATGTTTCTGTACTGAGGCTGATTGCGGATTCAGGCTCAGATCAGCTGATCACTGATAGCTCAGAGTAAAAATACAGCACGTCTTGTCATTAGAAATGTGTGTTAGTAAGCAGGGAATGAGGAGGGCGTGAACACATGAACAATAACTGTGAGGCTAAGAAGAGGTAGACGTATAAAACACATAGACCAGCTGTTGCCCATGCAAACCCAAACATACGAGGGCCGTTCAATAAGTTCATGGCCTCACCCAAAACAGAACAACACAGACTGATAATTTATATTTTATTTTTCAACATAATCTCCATTTACAGCAATGCACTTGGTCCATCGATGTTCAAGCATCACCATCCCATCACGAAAGAATGTAACATCCTGTATTATAACAACCAGTATTTCTGGGTGAGGCCATGAACTTACTGAACGGCCCTTGTAGACACCGTGTAGAAAAGTAATAATTGTATTAAACTCATTCCACAGATTAGCACCGTAGCTACTTATGTCAGTGTGTTACAGGTCACATTTAATGGATATCATTAAATCTGAGAAGAGGAAAGTACAGATTGCTTGGGAAGTAAAATTAAAGATAAAATGTCTAAAGGGCAGGGACCTCAGATACAAGACCACTGTCAGTCCTTGGCGTAATTCTAAGAAGGCCTGGTTCCTACTCCAAATCAATGGGAGCCCTCAGGCTCCTGTAGTTCCACCCCTTTTGTCCAATTACGGTCACTTCTGGCTCCAAAAAGCCAATATGATATTGGGTAAATTGCAAACTACTGGCATGATTCCTCTGTCCACTAATTATATACAGTCTATGAATATATCTGAAAATGTTTAGCATATATACTTGGATAACTCATGTATATAACGTCAAATATTTTAAACAGGAAATTTAGAAATGTCAATGAAGTGCAACAGCTCATTTCATTTGGTTGTCAACATTTTCATGTCACGCATTATTGACATTTAATGTTAATTATGGTGACAGTATTCCATTACAGGGTGGGGAAGCAAAATTTACAATATTTTGAGGCAGGGATTGAAAGACAGTGTATGACCAATTAGTTTATTGAAAGTCATGAAAATTTATTTGCCACAAGAAAATTTACATAATAGAAAATGTTTTTATTCTGTGTGTCCTCCTTCTTTCTCAATAACTGCCTTCACACGCTTCCTGAAACTTGCGCAAGTGTTCCTCAAATATTCGGGTGACAACTTCTCCCATTCTTCTTTAATAGTATCTTCCAGACTTTCTCGTAATAGTTTTGCTCATAGTCATTCTCTTTTTTACATTATAAACAGTCTTTATGGACACTCCAACTATTTTTGAAATCTCCTTTGGTGTGACGAGTGCATTCAGCAAATCACACACTCTTTGACGTTTGCTTTCCTGATTACTCATATGGGCAAAAGTTTCTGAAAAGGTATGGATAATAGTGTTAGGTATGATTATGACATCAATATATGTTTGGTTTCAAAACAATTGACGTAGTGACTGTTGAGAAAAAACAACTAAATGTTCATTGTAAATTTTGCTTCCCCACCCTGTACATTGACAGGATATAAAGTTCATATGTCATTTAACATTATTAAGATATTGAAGCTAAACTTTAATACATTACTTGGTCTGTAAACATGAGATCAGACACATTAATGATCGCATTCACCACCACATACATTCTTGTACTTTGAGATGGAGGTGACAGCAATTGACAATGAATGTTTTGCAAAATTTTTCTTTTTTTTTTGTTATTGCTGTTTAGCTTGATGTTTAATTTTATTTTTTACAATGTTTTATTAATGAAAGGTTATATGCACATAGCCACACACTTTGGCTTTGAGTGTAAATCACAGCACACATCTTGGCCTTTGGTCAGTCTTTCACTGATTAGAAAGCAGAAAATATGCCCTATATGTGCAGAAAATGGTACATGGCAACACACTGTACTATGAATCAAACTGTATGTGTAAATGTGACCTTAGATACTGCTGTGGTTGTGTTAGTGTGTTGTCACCAAATGCAAAGTCAGCTTACAACACAAATGTAGCAGCTAGCATGCACAGCATATTAAAGATAAAGGAGGTTATTAATTAGTTCTATAGTTTTCTCACTCTTCTCTGGTCCATCATTTTAGTTTTGTCCCTGTACATAAAAGAAGTTAAACCATGGTAGTTGGAGACAAAAAGCTTTGACCTTCAAAGACTGACATGAGCACAACCCCAACATTGGTTTTCACAACATGGCATCAGCTTGAGTTTGTTTTCACATCGATCTTCCATCACCTGGTGTGAACTTGCAACTATTTGTATCTTTGTATTGACTTTCACTTTGCTTTTTTTTCCACCATTATTCCTCAGTATCACCTCTAACAAAATTGACTTTTATGCTCTTTAAAGAAAATTAATTTGTTAGTGTCAAAACTGTTTTTTATTCTGCAGTGAAGTAAAACACTGTCCAACTTGTATTTGGTCAAAGTTACTCCTGCTCCTGTTAGTGGATGATGAATGTAAAGTCAGGGCATTTCCATTTGTTTTGATTAGTTATTATATACGTGGGAGCAGGATAAATAGATTATTTAGTATCTTGATTGAAATATTATCACTGTCTTGGGCATATATGTCTGTTGTCAGGGTTAGACAATCTAAACAATATGATCAATGCAAGGTGCCCTGAGTGAGGAAAGAACTTGTGAAGATGAAAACATCTCTGAGCGAGTGGATGTGATGGAATTTAAAGAAGCCAGAGATGTGTTTGATCTCTGTTCAAGGCGAGGCATTCATCAAGTTTTGAAGGTGGTGCAGCACTCAAAAGTTTACTTTCTACTTCTGCTGCTGCTCCTCTGTCATCTATCATTTACACTGATACACTGCTGGCAGGAGAAGGTGTCAGGCCAGGAAACATTTTTATCTGACTTGTGAAGACATGAACTTGTTGATACTTGAAACCATCATCTACAGTTTCTGATAGAGCGCATTTGACCACATTTACACTTTACATGTTAACATGATGAAACTGCATGGAGGGTTCTGTGTTATTTTTGTACTATGTATACAGTAAATACTACTGGTATATACTGGGTGGCACGGTGGCATACTGGTTAGTCCTTATTCCTGTTCTCTACTTTACTATTTTAGTGAATTCTCCTGTTGGTGTCCCTGACCGCAGCAGGGAGGTCAGAGTGAGATTTTGGTGGCAGCAGGAGTAGGGGTTTGATTGGGGTGGGGACAGGGGTCTGATCTGACAAATGACACATAAATCATGCACATAAAAATATTTATTTAATTCCGCATTTACCAGTGCATGTGGGCGGCCATGGCTCAGTAGAGCAGGTCATCCAGTAACTGGTTCGAATCCCGCTCTGACCTAGTTATGTGCTGTTATGTCCTTGGGCAAGACACCTCACCCTCCTTGCCTCCAGTGCTGCTACTCGCACTGCTGTATGAATGCGTATGAATGTTCAGTGGCAGTCGGAGGGGCCGTAGGTGTGAACTGGCAGCCACGCTTCCATCAGCAGCTGTGGCTACATATATACAGGGTGGGGAAGCAAAATTTACAATATTTTGAGGCAGGGATTGAAAGACAGTGTATGACCAATTAGTTTATTGAAAGTCATGAGAATTTATTTGCCACAAGAAAATTTACATCATAGAAAATGTTTTTATTCTATGTGTCCTCCTTCTTTCTCAATAACTGCCTTCACACGCTTCCTGAAACTTGCGCAAGTGTTCCTCAAATATTCGGGTGACAACTTCTCCCATTCTTCTTTAATAGTATCTTCCAGACTTTCTCGTAATAGTTTTGCTCATAGTCATTCTCTTCTTTCCATTATAAACAGTCTTTATGGACACTCCAACTATTTTTGAAATCTCCTTTGGTGTGACGAGTGCATTCAGCAAATCACACACTCTTTGACGTTTGCTTTCCTGATTACTCATCTGGGCAAAAGTTTCTGAAAAGGTATGGATAATAGTGTTAGGTATGATTATGACATCAATATATGTTTGGTTTTAAAACAACTGACGTAGTGCCTGCTGAGAAAAAACAACTAAATGTTCATTGTAAATTTTGCTTCCCCACCCTGTAGTTTACCACCATCAGAATGAATGAATAATAGATCCACTGTACACGCTTTGAGTATGCGTTCATAGAAAAACACTATATAAATCTAATCCATTATTATTATTATTATTATTATGTGTGTGTGAGAGAGATAATGTTAGTGATGTTCAGTGTTGCCAACTTGACGAGTTTGTCAGAAAAATCTGGTGACTTTTCTTTTCAAAAGCGACTAGCAACAAATGTAGTGACTTTCTGTGGTGGTACAGGAGGCTTTTATGGCATTTTGGAGACTGTAACGTGAAAGCACATATCGTCTTGCAGTAACTGATCTAGATCATCCTAATGCATTCACAGGCGGTCAGTGTCACAGTAGCCTCCCATCACACATGTGCACCCCCCTCCCCCACTCCTCCAAACTAATGTGCATTGCACAACTTACAGAGGTACTACCGAGTGCGCAATTTAAACCCATTAGTGTCTGTTAGTGACTTTTAGAATAGCCAATAACTACTTTCCTTACTGAGTAGTTGGAAACACTGGTGTTTATTGTACTTTGGTGAGCTGTCCTCTTCTGTAATGTTGTTGTAGCAGGAATATCTAAAGCTTACCCAGATACAGCAATGCTTTCTTTTTTTTTTCTTTTTTGATTAGTTGATGTGTGTCAGATGCCTTCTGAACTCTACAGGGAACCCACCTGATTCCCATCTGTACCACTGTTATAAAAAATAGCAGTGCAACTTGGTGGGTGTTATCCTGGTAATTTTTCTGCATGAGAAATATAAGGTGTGAGCATGTGAACAGATTGAAATGCGAATGTCTCACACCCAATGTGTGACACTTGAGAGCCCTGCCACAGTACTGATGAAGATCTGGAGTTAGTGCCAATGCATCTTCAGTGGCATCTCTGCTCCTAATGTGTGTTATGTGCCAATGCTAACTGCTAATGCTAGTTGCTTTGCGTTATGCTGCGTTAGAGGCAAGCCGTAACTCGTGTTTTTCCAACTTTCTACCGGTGAAAAGGCACTGGAATGGGAGTCAAACCTGTGACTTCCCACCTGTGAACTCGAACTAGATCAATGTTCTTCCGGTTCTGAGCTCTGACATCATGTAGCAATGGCTGCTCCTGTGGATGTGGTGTTTATGCAAATTGTTTATTAAAACAAGGTATTGCTCTGACATTATTTATCTACAAATGTTCTGCATAATCAGCAGCTAATCTAGCGTTAGCTACTTTTCAGTCCATTGACTACAAGAAGAAATGAATACCAAATACGTTGTATATATATATATATATATATATATATATATATATATATATATATATATATATATATATATATATATATATATATATATATATATATATATATATGTATATATATATATATATATATATATATATATTTACAGGGTGGGGAAGCAAAATTTACAATATTTTGAGGCAGGGATTGAAAGACAGTGTATGACCAATTACTTTATTGAAAGTCATGAGAATTTATTTGCCACAAGAAAATTGACAATTTTTATTCGATGTGTCCTCCTTCTTTCTCAATAACTGCCTTCACACGCTTCCTGAAACTTGCGCAAGTGTTCCTCAAATATTCGGGTGACAACTTCTCCCATTCTTCTTTAATAGTATCTTCCAGACTTTCTCGTAATAGTTTTGCTCATAGTCATTCTCTTCTTTACATTATAAACAGTCTTTATGGACACTCCAACTATTTTTGAAATCTTCTTTGGTGTGACGAGTGCATTCAGCAAATCACACACTCTTTGACGTTTGCTTTCCTGATTACTCATGTGGGCAAAAGTTTCTGAAAAGGTATGGATAATAGTGTTAGGTATGATTATGACATCAATATATGTTTGGTTTCAAAACAATTGACGTAGTGCCTGCTGAGAAAAAAACAACTAAATGTTCATTGTAAATTTTGCTTCCCCACCCTGTATAAATAATGATATAATACATTATATATATATATATATATATATATATATATATATATATATATATCCAAATATGCAAATAACATAACAGAACATTAAACAGCTTCTCTTGCCTTATTCGTCATTTCTCCTCCTCTGTTTCCCTCAAATAAGCAAAGAACAAGCACCTTTGGCAATAGAAATGATTGTAAATGAGCATAACGTACGGTCCACCACGGTGATTTGTTTACATCTAGCTACCACAATTCCTTGGGCTCAGGCAGTTTGGCATGACTTGCCTGGAACTTTACAAAGTCATGAGTCGTGGTTTGAAGTCGTGACTTACGGGCTCAAAAAACGACCTGGAACGTTACATTAGGAACATTAGGATGAGTAAAATTCACAGAGCAGATTTTTGCTACAGGGATAATACAGTGAGTTCCCCCTTTAATCTTAATATGTATGTATACTGTTCTGTTTCTATTTTTGTTTTGTTTTTTCCAATACATGTATTGATATTGTTCTCTTCACATGCAATAATATATGTGTAGGAAAAATTATTGGCACTGCTAAAAACATTAATCTATATACAAACATCACACCTGCACTAATGAAACTACTGACTGAATAACTCCACTGAATCCACCACTCAGACACACAGTAAATACAGTTCCTCAAAAGTTACTTGCTGACGCCATATGGAACTTGTTCAGCAAATACATAAAAAATAGCAGTAACTGTTCTGTTCATATCTGTTGATAAGTCATTGTAAACTGGGATGCTGAGACCGGTCCTCTCTGTTACAGCAGTGGGACGTTCACTATGAATCACTATCCTTTACTGTAAAAGACCTGCAGCCTTCTTACTGACACTGCAATGCAAATTTAGTTCTGGTATTAACATATAAAGGTATTGCACTGATTTTGTACCCGTCACTGGCTCTAAAGAGCTATGTGTAGTGTTTGTACTTAAAATATTCAAAAATCACTTAAAAGTATCATGAGAGTGTTTAGAATAAAGCCAGAGTACAGGATGAGGACTGGTGAGAGAGAGAAAAAAACCCCTCAAAATTGATGTATTGCCATTGTTTTTATGTATGTCTAAAGTCAAAGAATAAAGTTTGAGGTGAAATTCACCATTTTTCTTCGACATTGAGTCTACTATGTCCTATTACCATGTCTGCTGTTTGTCAATATACAGTTTTGATTAAACTGATTTTCTAAAAATTTGTTCCATGTTAAGGATTTTTAGGATTTCTTTTCCTGACTTTGACCTTTGACCTAGAATAGCCAGGATTTAATCACGTGTAGTTTAAAAAAAAAAAAAAAAAAAAAGTCTGGATGAATCTTCTAAAAAATTTTAGATAGACAGCCAAACAGACCAAGGTTATAATAGTTTTGGATTTTTCATTATAGTTTAGTTTTAGTTAGTTTAGACTTTTTTGTCTCTAATTCAGTTAATTTTAATTACTTTTTAGAGCAGGTTTGATAGTTTTTATTAGTTTTTGTTTTTTGTAAATGCTTAGTTTTAGTTTAGTTTTATTTTTTTTAGTCTTTTTTTAAGTTTTTTAAAATTTTCTTTAGTCTCCATGTTTCCAGGTAGAGTGGGGACCAGAAGACAACTCTCAAGGACATGTGACGAGAAGTGATGTTCCGTGAAGTACCGTATGGTGCCGCCAGATAAAATTGCTCAAACAAAATAAATCGATTTCATATCAATCTGACATTTACAAAGATGAAAACGAAGGGAATTTTATGCATAATTTTTATACGTTTTAGTTAGTTTTGTAAACACACAATACACTTTGAGGTTTTTTTTTTTCTTTGAATTATAGTTTTCATTTATTTCAGTTAACGAAAATGTTTTTTCAATTCCAGTTTTCGTCATTTCGTTAGTTTTCGTTAACGATAATAACCTTGATAGGAACTTAACCTTAACCCAAATATTTTTTAGCTTCATATCATAATCGCTTAAGTCATATTTTTGGCCAAATTGTGATATCTGCGTAACTTTATTTACACTGCTGCCTCATTTTGCACCATTGGCAAAAGTGTTGAGGATGTTTTAAATTTTGCCATTTTCATCAATTATTTCTAAACAAAAATAAAGAAATAAATACACTGATGGAAACCCAGTTATTATCGACTGGTGAAGATTGCGTTCATTATCCCTTCACATTGTTAAGATCCACGACATAGAGCACAGACATCCCGGGTCTATACATCTGAAGAAATAATGAGTCCTGCTGTTTACTGTATGCAGCCTGCGACGCCCGACCAGAGACACCGTGGCAGCAGCTGTTTTTCTCTGCCTGCTCTTTTTACACCTAAACCAGCAGAAGACAGATGACAGAGCTGCTGCCAGGCCTGACCAGAGGGCTGCACAGCCATGAAAACTACAGGGACGCACCGATCATTACACCGCCGCTAATCCACTAAATGCATCAGCGAGGCTGCTTAGGCCTGCTCCTCCTGTCTCATCACGTTACAGAGCTTCACACTCATTATATGTTCTTTTATCCCATAAGGACCCAGTATGACATTTGTTGCAGTTCCCAAATGAATTTTTTTGTCTATATTTAACCATCCTTAAGTGG
Organism: Sphaeramia orbicularis; assembly: GCF_902148855.1. NCBI lineage: Eukaryota > Metazoa > Chordata > Actinopteri > Kurtiformes > Apogonidae > Sphaeramia > Sphaeramia orbicularis. The sequence goes on along the minus strand of NC_043960.1, from coordinate 29,518,858 downwards.
TTTATCACCATTTATTGTAATATTATCTTCTGTATTTTGTGTTTTTCTCCGTGAAAATCAAGTATTTTCCAACATTTAATTTACTAAACGTGGAAATGTTCTTAAAAGCTCAGAGTAAAGTTGAGGATTAGATCAAAAATACAGAAAACCATTTGTTGTTATATTGTCCTCAATTTTGAGGTTTTCCAGTGAAAATTACAGTTTTTTCAATATTCAGTTTGCTGATCATGTGGATGTTCAAGTTCAAATTAAAGTTGGGGGTTATTATATCAGAAACAGAGAAAACTGAAGAAAGATTGACTCTTTCAGCCAAAATCCATCACTAACTGAACATAAAACAAGTGTGTCCATCCACTGTCATGGGTTTTACTAGTAAATCAATGTTGTAGAAGATGATGGTGTTTCCACGGTAACTACAGAGCCTCTGAACGTCCAAATGGGTCATCTCTGATGACCATGAAAAGATGACAAACTGCATTTTACACGAATTATTTACATGGATTGATAGGATTAGTGGATCAACAGGTATTAAACAGTTCAGATCAGTAGATGGTTTTGGCAGATGGTGGATGTTTGGGTCTTTAAGGTTTAAACAAGCTCACATGCCAGTATTAAAAACTAAATACTACATTGTTCTGTCATTTAGCCTCATTCCATTTTTTAATTAGTTACATCCTGTATTTAAGACACTAAATGCACGTTTGACCTTCTCTGTTGACCCTTTTTATCTTAATCTTGATTAATCTGGATCATATTAACATTAAATATGTTGTATTCCTAATTAGACTCTGTTTGAAAGGTGCAGTGTGCTCATCTGGTGCTGTTTGTGTTTCATCTGTATTCAGCAAATTGTAATTACTTGTTCTACATATATTTGCATTGCAAAATCAACTGCCTGGGCTATTTAAATATAACTGACTTGACAGTAAAACTAGTCATGGTTCTGTTTTAATATATGAATTAAGGCTTTTACACATTCAAAGCCTGACAAATACATGACACAAAAGTGTTAAATATTCATTAACAGATATTTCACATCATAATTTTGCAACACTTGTTCGATAAAAGACTCGGGCAGAAATACTAATGGACTCAACCTCACCTGCATTCAGGTAAAATGACGCACACAGAACAAACTGATGTTCATGTTGCAGAAACTCCTCACTTTACTGGTGGTCTAGTTGTTTACTGATGCTGCTCCACACATTATATTTGACTTTATTATCTTTGTCATTTGTGTGTTTCATCCAAAACAGTATGACTTGAAATCAGCAGCTCTGTGCCCATCATTGTTGTTGTCACATGACTCCTGTTTTACACAAATGCCTGGTTAATGCATTTATTCCTACTGCGAAAGCTCATGGCCTTGTTCTAAAATACATAAATAAAATAAAATATCATGCTGCTTTTTTACTGTGTAATATTTTTGTCATTTTGTTTAGAAGTACTCATTAAGTAAATAACAATTGGGGGAAAAAAAAGTCACGTTGTTCAAAATAGTCACACAAAAAAACGTGTAAAAACCTTCAGCAAGCAGGACTGATGATAGTAGATATGCAGTAAAAAATGCAGTGTCAATATTTCAGAGTCAAGCAATTTTAACCCACATAGAGTATTTTTTTAGCTCTATGAAAAGTAAACCAACTCTAACAGTAGAGTTAAAAGTCAGTGTTAACTTCTGCACAGATGCAGTGTAAAATTCACCTCTATAGAGTGATGATTAGTGCCAGTCTGCTGCATTGCATTGTGGGTACTAGACATTTTACTCATTGTGTTCTATTTTATGTGCAGGGGTTCAAGGGAGGTTTTGTGTTAATGTTTATTGAAGTTAATGTGTCTGTTTTACAACATTTATTGGCCTTTTTATGTTTTTTTTTTTTTTTATTAATGTGACACCATTAGTCAAACCTGTAGGTAGAACAACACCTTACCTGATTGTCACAGTAAAATAATACAGAGATTTTACTTTTTCAAAGGAAAAGCATGTTCTAGGACAGGGGCGTCAAACTCATTTTCTTTCAGGGGCCACATACAGCTCAATTTAATTTGAAGTGGGCCGAACCAGTAAAATAATAGCATGATAGCCAATAAATAATGACAACTTCAAATTGTTTTAGTGCAAAAAATAACATTCAGTTATGCCAATATTTACATTTACAAACTATCCAAACAAAAACGATGTGAATAACCTGAAAAAAAATAGAATTTGTTAAGAAATACAAGTAAAATTTTATCAATATTATGCCTCGACTTATCATTTATACATATGCATTATAGGTCACATCTACAAAGACACAAAACATTTAGTGACAGGCAGAATATTGTTAAAATTCTACTTAATTTTCTTCAGACATTTCAGGTTGTTCATATTTGTTCAGGTTATTCACATTTTAAATGAAAGTTTGTTAACATAAACATTTTCATAATTTAATGTTTTTTGCAGTAAATCAAAGAGAAAAAAAGGTGTTGTCATTATTTATAGGTTATTATGATATTATTTTTGAGTTTGATGCCCTAACTTGCATTTTGCAAATTCATCCTGCGGGCCGGATTGGAACCTCTGGAGGGCCGGTTTTGGCCCCTGGGCCGCATGTTTGGCACCTGTGTTCTAGGATGATTTGAACCCATACAGCAAACTTACGCCCATCACAACTCCCTCCTTGGGAACCCCTGCAATTCTGCAATGTTTCAGTTTCAGAGTAGAGTGACACTGTAGGGTAACACTGCACAGAGAAATAAATATTAACACATTATAGAGTCATTTTTAAACTAAATTTAGAGTAAAAACCCCTTTCCGGGCATGTAAATGGAACTACTGTGCTGTTCTTCTGTCTAAGATTGGTATGATTCTTGATATTTGTATTATTATGTATGTTTTGCTAGTTTGCATATATGTTAAATTTCATTGCATGTTCAGAATAAATCACTAAAATCAAAAAAGCAAATCAAAAATTGCTCTATAAAGTGTAATCATATTACTCTTAACAGTGTGAAAAACCACAGTGTTAAATATTTTTACACATTTCATTGTTAATTTTGACACTGAATTGATTAAAATTAACTTTGACACTAGCCATACAGTAAATTTTACTCTAATTTTGAGAGGGGCCAATTGTTATCTGAAACAGAGTTAAATTCAGCTCTCTAAGAGTTAAACTGACACTCTGTTTTTTTTTTGTTTTTTTTACTGTGTACTTACAATAGTAAGCCAAACCAACTCTATTGTAAAAACTGTTTTTACCAAAAGCTGATATGGCTCCACTTTTGTCCAAAATTTATTGAAACACCAACAAACCACATCTTTACACAGGGTGACTCATCTTCCTTCATAATTTAATCCCACATAGACTGTCCTGCTGGGGGGAATAGTCTGCCGAGCACAGAAATTATATTAATCTGCCTCTGAAAATAGTCCCGAACTAACACTCCTGTTTCATTAATGCCTATTAAAGCAACCAGTTCAAGACAAAAACTCCTGCCAACCAACAGACAAATATTAGGAGTGAGACAAAGCATTAATACAGGAATAGAATGTATTAGTTACTCTTGTCAATACACCAGAAACAAATACCCATATTGTTTCTTATGATTTTCTGCCTTTATTTTATAGACCAACTGGGTACTGACAGGAAATGAGAGAGTAAGGGTATGGAAATGACATGCAGCCAATGGCCTTGGCCTACATTATGCATTTTTTGTGCATCGTATCATCTCATTTGTCAAATCCTGTCAAACAGACATCACAATACAGTGAATAAATGCATTATTATTCTGACGTTTTATACCCCGTCCATGATAATGAATTTGTGGATAGTTGGTAAATGGATGTTTTTCTCATGCACATGTAAGTATGTAAGTGGCATTTTAGGTCACAAAAAGGGATGACTCAAACCCATGAAATCAGTACTTAAAATAACCAGTATTGTCCATGGTGTCCACAGATGATTTAAGAAAATATATCATTTCAGTGTAAAATGTAACTGTCCACTGTGATGAACGTTAAGAATCAGTGACATAATTACAGACAAAATTATTAGAGCATTTCAATGTAACCACATGTTTTGGTTCTTTAAACAACATATCAGGATAAGATAAGACTTCCCACATTGGAGAAATTTAAGTGATACCGCAGAATTTACAGTAAAGTGAGTCTAACAAATATTAGAAAATGCAATGGCATGAGTTGGAGTCATTACTTATTGCAAATAATGCAGTTTTAATTGAAGACTGAATAAGTGTCCAGTGCAGTAAAGTCATGCACGAAAGGGTTAATGATACTAAACAACCCATAATGCAAAGTCTAGTGTATAATACATGAAATATTAATCGGCTAAAATTTACTTAGGGGGTCAAATGAGTGGCCATTTTTGTCAAAAAAAAAAGTTGCAAGAAATGCATAGAACTGTGTTGAAATAATGCTAATACATTTGTGCACAGACTACTGATATTATTTGACAGTGGAAGCTACAAATATTGGGTTTTGAATAGCACGTGTATGTGAAAACTTTTGCTGGTGGATGGACGTGACATTACCCATGATGATCTGGTCAGTACCAGTACTTTATTAGTAATAAATTTATATACTTACTATTGCTAATTATCCTCTTATTCATAAATGTTAGTATTGTGGATCTAAAACAGTAACAGCTGACACAAAAACACAAAATGTGGCAGTGGACGGATGTGACATGGTTGTTACGGATCCCATCATACTGTGATTCCTGTGCAACAACTAGTAACATAATTATTTATTGTATAGTTTATCATCACACTAAAGAGTAAATAACAATATAGAATTGTTATTTCTTTATAAAAATGCTTGTTATTAGAAACCTGTTGATTTAAAAAGTGACGTGTGACATTCTTAATGTATGTATTTGCGTAACATAAGCAGGATGGATCAGCATCATACTCCATATTGCAACCTGTAAAAATAAAACATGTGATATGTGGGATAGAATCTTGTAAGAAAAGTTGGGGAATCTAAAAGAATAGAATATTTGTTTTTCAGGTAAATTCAGTTCAAATATAACTTGGCCATTTGTGACATGAACATATATCATTAATTGTGATGAAATTGGACATTTTTGACCTGAAAACATAGTTCATATGACCATCAACATGTTGCAACAGAACTGAAATCCTGTAAATTTGCATAACTTGCATTTACCAACATAAAGTTCCTTTGGGGATTCACTTACATTGATTTCTTATGCACAAAGACATAATTAAGACCTCTAAGCAAATTTTAGCCGTAATACATTTCATGGGCACTGTGAGTACATGCGCGTACTGAACGCACACTCTTTTTCAAGATACAAGGCTGTTGATGTATATGGTAAAGTAAATGGCTATAGGAGGAGGATGAGAGAACACCAACAGGCAAAAGTCGGACAGGGTCATTCTCCCGCTGTTGGTCCTGTCACCTCCTGTGATTTGTCATTGTCGATGTGTCTAACAAGGCAGCTGGCGAACAGCAGACAGGTATGAGCAGAGAGCGGCGTGGCCCGGAGGCCGACACCTGTCAGCTTAATGCCCTCTGCTACGGGCCGTTCAATAAACTCCCCCAGCAGCTGATGAACGATGTGTTCCTGCCGCCCTCATCGATCTCCAGGCCTAATACAAAATACATCTTACTGCTGTAATGTGACACTGCCCGGCCTGCATCTGACACACTCAACTAATCACACACATATTTCTATTTTTACTTTTTACATTGGCCAATCACTTTAGTTCACATTAGTTAATGTACACATCTGTTCACTGGCATTGTTTTTCTATAATTCAGTATAACTGTGCCAGTGTTTGGATTTTTTTGTGCGTCTGTGTATGTGTGACATGCCATTACTGCTTGTATGTTTGTGTGTCATCTCAGCAGGCATGGTGGATGATCCAGCAGCATGCCGAGCACAGTGTGTGACTGTATTAGCTGTGTTATGGGGACATAAGTATGTTTACACTGTCACTTGTGGGGACTCCGGTTCAGGCTAAAATTCACGTCCCCATAATTGAATCACTGGATTTGAGCGTTAACATTTGTTTTAAGGCTAAATCTTGGTTAGGTTTTGGGTTAAGCCTCCAGAAAATGAATGTAAATCAATGCACCACGATGTTAAGTGATCAAAATAGTGAATTTTTGTGTATTATACACACACAGAAATACACTATGCATAAAGGGCTGTGTATCACATTATGTAACTGTAAATCTGTGGACATGGTCACTTTTCATAACAAAATGTGTGGAAAATTTGAGAGATAATTTAAGTTTAGAGTTTAGATGTCAAACACTGTCTCATAGGAATTACATTCTTTTATGAAACTAAACTATAAAAATACAGAAAATACATTTGATCATACATGTGATTTATTTATTCACTTACTTATTTATTACTGCATTTAACACCTATTCTTCCAAAGCAACACATTCATACTTCATACACCGACTAACAGAAGAGCAAACTATTTAATCATCAAAAAAGCCTAACAACAACATCACTGCATGGTGCAGTGATACTAGTTTCTAGTGTTTGATATCATTTTAAGGAGAAAATGTTGATCATGATGAATATAAATTATTCACAGACAACACATTTTTCTTCTGAAAGGTCCCAAATACAATTTACAACATTGTCTGGTTTTGATGACAACATTTTTCAGTTGTTTAGAGAAATCTACCAAGATTTGGTTTAATACAGAAACAAGTTCTGATAAATAGTAATATCTACTCCTTACCAGGACCTTTTCCAATCCAAACCAAAACACCTACCAGGACAGGGTTAAACTCTGGTCTCCAGTAGCAAAGTCATCAATTTTCACAATCACCACTGAGGAAAAGCAAATGATTTAGCAGATATTTCAGTGAAAAATTATGTTCCCTTGCAACAAAATCAAGGCACAGATTGTACTTGTAGCAAAACATAATGAAGGCAGCTTGATCTTATAAAATGTAATTGGGTTTGCAGTTTTACTTCATATGAACAGAATTTCTTTGAGACAGGATTGTGAAGTTAGGGTAAGTCTCCAAGAAATTAATATAAGTCAAAGTAATCTCCCCTAAACACATGGAAACACAATGTGTGTGTGAGTGTGTGTTGAGGCTGTCCTAGGTTCTGTCATGGAAGTGCAGAGTCAGCTGGAATAGTCGACCATATCAGTTGGAGCTGCCTCCCTCCTCCTGGGATAAAAGCTGCCATAAGCTTTAAACAGCACCCATCATGCCGAAAACAAACGGTACAAGACTGTCTACATCGACACAAATGTCATTGTTTACTTGAAATCTCTAGTGGAATGTAAGTTTATCAAGAATGTTTCTTCAGTAGAATCTGTGCTTTCTCTGTATGCACATTTATATTTGTATCCCCACCATAACTCAGAGGTAAATAATGCATTCTAACCCAGTTATTTAGCCTGGGAACCAGATGCATCTGCAAATATTAATAGGACTGACTTCCACAGAGTCTTGATCATGCTAAACCAATCACAGACACTTATCTGATATGAAGTGAGACTCCTGCGTGACCTGCGTTTTGACCAGTGCTCTGATTGGCTGTTGGACTCTGTCCAGTTGTATCCGGAGACATTTTGGTCTGAGCCTGTTCATAACATCCCATAGAATCAAAAAAGGCCCAAAGTAACTGTCATTTCCAGACTACAAAAAACTTGCGATAGTAGCCAAGCATTCAGATTCCCTAATGTATTTAACCCATAAGGACCCAGTGTGACTTTTATGGCAGTCCCCAAATGAATTTTTCTCTATATATAACCTTTCATAAGTGATTTATCACCATTTATTATAATATTATCCTCTGAATTTTGCTTTTTTTTCCCCAATGAAAATCATCTATTTTCCTATGTTTAACAGATAGATCGTGAAGATGTTCATAAAAGCGCAAGAGTAGAGTCAAAAGTTATTGTATCAAAACAGAAAAAAAACAAGAAAAGTGACTTTTTCAGCAAAATATATCATTAACTGAACATAAACCAAGTGTGTCCATCCACTGTCATTGATCCAACTCCATGGGTTTTACTGGTGAATCAATGTTGTAGAAGATGACAGTGTTTCCACATTCCCTACGGAGCCTCTGAACGTCTAAATGAGTCATATCTGATGACCATGAAAACATGACAAACTGCATTTTACACCAATTATTTACATATTTTGATAGAATTAGCGGATCAACAGTTTAGATCAGTAGATGCTTTTGGTCGACAGCGGATGCTTGGATCTTTATGGGTTTAAATATGCAGTATCAAACGTACTGAAACAAAGCCATTCTGCATAAGGAGGGCTGTTGTTTTAAAATACATTTTCTTGGGTACAGACACTTTTACTTATGTAACATTTAATTCAGGGGTTTTACTTTTCTACAGTGTGGCATTTCTCGTTTTACAGGGGTAAAGGATCTGAGTACTTCTTCCCTCTCCTTGAAACACCATTTCTCCTCTGCTGCTGTCATTCTGAGTGTCAGCAATATATTTCACTCACTGTTGTGATTGAAATGGAGCTGTCGGTCAGTGCTATGGTGTATCCTTGCCAGTATTTTTTTTTTTTCAATTGCTCTTAAAGGAGTGATATTTTGCTTTTTTAAATGGAATTATGCATTTTAAAACATTTCCCTGTGGTCCACATAAAGTGTAAATGCTATGCTTGGGTCTGAATTCTTCATTAATTCAACTCCACAGGTCCATCTTCAACCCTATTTCTGAGTAATGACACCAGAAAGGTCGTTTTGAGCGCTGGCCCTTTCAATGCAAATGAGCCACTTCACGCCCCACCCCTCCAGGTTGTTGACTGTGCTGCTCTGTCTCGTTCAGCCACTTGTGTTCATTAATACAACCAGTAACTGAACATTACAGGTAATCAGAAGTTTGGACATATTTTCAGTATGGACTACAACCGCTGCTGCTGATAAACAATTATATCGTACTCAGAGACTTGTTGGTCGGAAGTCTTGACCATATATGTGCAAATGTTGTGATGTAACTAGTTATAAAACATAACAAATTAAGCAGGAATTAAAATGAGTTGTAGAAATCCACTTGATTTTTGCCAAAAATGAATATAGAATATAGAGGTAGCTTTGCAGCACCTGGAGGGTTCAAATTCAAACTTTATGAACTATTAGGGTCCAAATACACAAATAAATGTACCAAAGATTAATAAAAGTGGGTTTAGCTAAATATGACCCCTTTAAAATACATTCTCTGTGCAGGACATCTTTGTAATGATTTCAGTGTATAAACTGTCTCTACACTGTAACAAGTTTCTGTAGTTTTCACAGCATTATTACTGTATAATGAGCAAATGTTTACTGTAGAACCTGTATACAGTATGTTGCTGTAGATCTGCAAAGCATCATGGGTAAAATTAACTGGCGGGTGAATTCTACAGTAAAATATATTTTACTGTAAATCAAAATACAGTAATTTTGAGCTGGATTTTTTTTTGTAGCTGCCCTCTTTGGGTCATACTACATGTTCAACATTGAATATCCAGAGGAGGCAGCCACATGACTGGAATGTATCCAGAGGTAAGCACGTATTTGTTCTTAATATTCTTCACTAGGGATGGGAGCAAGTATTTGTCATGTGACCACCTACTCCACAAGTACAATACTACTCAAAATGTATCCGATTTTCACAGATTTTCACCGTTCAAACTTTAAAATATTCAGCTTCTTCAGGACATTAGTGCTTGTATTTATATTTTTCAATTTTTTTTAAATATTCAGCTTTTTATGCCAAAAATTTTTAATAGTTTATGGAGAAATCACCACTTCTTCTAGTGCATGATGGCAGCGCCTGCAGCCAATCAAACTTGAAGCACTTTTTGCACTTACTAAGGGTTTTTCCCTCAAGTCTAAATTCTTGCTAATGTTGTATGTCGCTTTGGACAAAAGCGTCTGCTAAATGAAATTGTAAAATTGTAGAAATCTTCAACAAGCCACACTTTCAACTTTTTCAGCTGTATTTTCAATCTTTCTTTTCAGCTCAAAGTGAATTTTAACCACCTAAAGCAAACCCCACCTAAATAAATCAATATTGGTTCTAGAGTGCGCTAAATAAAGGATATTCCCATTTTTTACATCGCCATCAGACAGCCCATTTCTTTGCCATAACATTTTCTCAACTGTATTACTTTAAAAAATCCAAACTATCACCTCAAACAGCAGTTCTTTATTTTCACTCACCATGCAAAAGATAGAAAAGCAAGAATGGCTTGTATTGGTTCCATGAGAAATGTAAGTCTAAAATTTATGTGCATATCACATATCTACATGTCTTTTTTCACTTCATCATTTTAAAACAAAAAGTTGAGTGCTTGTTTTTGTTTTGGAGTATTCAATAAAATACACCAAATTCCCATTTCACTGTAGTCTACTATTTGCTGTGATGCAAAACACATCACCATATTACAGTACCATAATAGCAATTCCAGTACTGTGTGACTGGTACTGTAATGACAATTACAGTATTTTACAGGTACTGTAATTTAATATACAGTAAGTATGCTTTAGAATGTAATACAGCAACTTACTTGCTAATTGCTGCCAGCAAGTTACTGTACATTTCACAGTATCCTTGTTACAGTGTACAGTTTTATTTCATATGTGCATCTAAGTAAGCAGGCTTAAATCAGAACCATGTGATTGGCTTCTTTCCTTCCTGTTATTTGTCTGACTTTCTCATTGGGTCCTGTAGCAAAAACACTCATCAGTATCATCTGCTTGTGACTTCAGATGCTAAAGTGTCATAACAGCAAGTACAAATTTATATTCATAAATGCAGATTGGCTAATACAGAGAGGTCTTCTGGGTGCACAGTGGAGAGGGCTCTCCTTGTGTGATGCAGCAACATCTCTCTAAACCTGCCCATGCAAAGGTTGTTTGCCCACATGCCATTAACCAGCTCACTTCAACCAGCAATAGCCTTTCAAGGGCTCCACTCAGCACCACAGCTACAGCAAATGATGACTATTTACACTGTGCCATGCAAGCAGAATCAGAGTCATGAAACAGAGACAAAGTGTTGCTTTTATTCCCTTTCAGTTCTTTTTCAACTACTGCACAGAGCAGTTTCAATACTTAGATATATTTTATGCATTCATATAATTGCAACTCAGATGTGTAAGAGTGAGGAACATTATCCGGTGATGATGGGCTTATCAGTGTAGTAACACTAAGATTGAGGGTGATTTATGTTCCGTGTGAGAAGCAAAAGCTATTGTCCTGCAAATTTATAGCAATCTCAAACAATAGTGCTGCACAAAAAGGTCTTAAAACCCTAAAATGATCTTGCATTTTTAACTTTTAGTGCCATCATCTTGAAGTAAATGGTTTTATTAATGTGTTTAGTTGGATGTCTGAAAAAAGGCCTGTCCTTAACATACTCTTCTACAACATAAAGGAAGTAATACTGCTCTTATTACCCTAATTTTGAGGCTTTTACATGTCTTAAAGATATTTGCAGACAAGTAGTAAGTGGCCAATTAAAGGTTCATTGTGTAAGGTTTTCAAATGCAAAAGTGGGAGGCATTGAGGAAGGGGAAAGACGTGACATGTAATCTATAAAAATTATAAATTTGAGGTATTTATGTTGAATATAGTAAGTTACAGGTAAATATTTCATTTAACCACTGAAATTCTCTCAGTTATATCTCACTAGTTTACATTTTTTCCCCTTAAAGTGTGATAATAATAATCACATAGAAAATGGAAATATGTTCAATTACTAGTCTGCCTTTACAACCTGGTTGTATTGTATTTCAGCAAACTATTCCATTCAGCAGCTAGATCAGGTTTTACTGAGAGAAAACAGTTTTGTAAAAGTTGTAAGTGCCTGAAACCAAATAAGAAATTGGATGCTTAATGTCAGTGTCAGGGGCCGGAGTGTAGTTAATGAAAACCCAACAAGATGCTTTACTTTTAATGGTGACTTTACACTTCAAAAAACATAACAATGGTTTACATTTGTGAACATCATCTTGCAACAGAAGGGATGGGAACTGATAAGAATTTAATGATTCACATGATACAACCATAGAAAGTGAAACCTAAGATGCTTTACTAATTCCTTTTTTGTCTCCTGCTGTTGTGCACCTCATTTTCCTTTTTCCTACCTTCGGAAACTTTTATTTGAGGGGGCAAGATGTTTGTTGCCCCCCCCCCCCCCCCCCCCCCCCCCAGAGCCAGGCCTGGATGACGCCTTGGTGTTTGCTCTGCTGCTAGATTCACAAGCATCTCTAACTAACGTATTAAACATGTGACATTCCTGCAAATGAATTGCATTCTGTGGACAAATGTTTGAACATATCGGAAGTATTTCCCCCCTTTGAAGAAATGGAGACTTCACCAATGTTACAAATGGCCCTGGTGTCATCTTTTTGCATGAAATGTAGCCAAAGTTTGGAGCGTTTCTGCTTCGACGCCATGTTGGCGATGTTCTAAACCAAAATAATGCAGTGACGTCATCATGCATGTGCAGCAAAGGCGTAATTGATAAGCAGAATTGTTAAGCAGACAGGCAAACAATTCCAAGGAATTGAGCTACTGGGAACCCGTTCTCAAAAAAAAACCCAAACAAACAAACAAAAAAAAACGGTTCTCGATTCCCATCCCTATGCAACAGAGATGAATTTCAGCAGCAATCCAAAATCCAACGAAAAAATCCTGTCTGCTTTTGGTTTGGGGGGGGGGGCTGATGCCAAAAAATGTCAACCCTGGAGCACTCTTTATGAAAAAAAAAAAACAAGAATAGTGTGGAGAGGATGAGAAGTTAAGATGAAGGCGATAGCTAAAAGACACTGAGCATGTGCAAAACTTTACTTCATTTTTTGTGCACACAGATAAACAGTAAAACTAAATTTTAACTACTAAGTTTTCACTTTGTGAATTAATGGTTAAATATTCAAATTATACATTTAGTTCTATTATTTTTCTCTTTTAAGACATCGTAATACAAAAGTACATCTGGGTTTATGGGCGCAGTCAAAAAATAAAGTACTTTTTCACAAGGTAATAAAGGCTCCAATCTAACATCGATGTTGACCTTGAATTCTTATTTTTCTGTGTTTGTTTGTGGAGGCTGAAGCCTGGAGGTGAGCTTTGAGGTTAGTTGATTCCTATCTCCACATCACACCACCACAGTGGGCTGTGTCTGCACCAGTGTCCAACATAAAGCTTATCTTCTTTATCTTCTGTTATTTTAGCTGTCACAAACTGAGGGTGGCTAACGGGCCTGTGTGCCGTTTAACTTGGCTAAGGTTCACAAAAGATAGAAAAAATAGTTCTAGTCTGTGTTTTTTGTTTTTTTTTTAAACCCCAAACAAATATGAGAGTGATTCACGGGGATGATATAGTTCCAACTGGAGCTGAACTCTGAACCTCTATCATCAGCCTTGAGTAATGGGCTGTGCACTGGGCCCCATTTACAACAACTGAGACATCAGCATGACAAATATCACAGGCCAGAAAAAGAAAGAAATGAGGACAAGGTGGAAAATAATAGCAGTGTGGAAGAATGCTCTGCGTCGACCTGATGCATGGTGGCCCCATACGAGACTGGGTGGACTGGTGTACTGGTGTAGAATCCAGGAAGACCTCCAACCTGGACAACCCAGGTAGAGTTTGATTAATGGGCAGCCGTACAGACAGCATGAGTAATCGCACCAAATACTACATGTACAAAAGCACTGTTGCATTAGGCTTTCTGCCAGTGATAAGATCAATTAAAGGCAAAGAATATAACAAGTCCTTTAAATATGACACTGTGTAAAACATTAATAATCTGTGTCAATCAGCACTTTTTAAGTTTGTGGTGTGTCTACCCTGTCCTCAGACTGTATTTGCAGTTTTATTCCATTTTTCTTTTGTTTTGTTGTGTCTGGGATGCTTCTTGGCATCACCTTACAGGCAGTGAGTGTGTGCTTCCAGCCAACAGCAGCATCACCAGCAGTTTACAGTATATATTAAAAACAATTTAACATTGCTTTACTTGACAAATTCAGACACAAAAACAATTTGGTTAGGTTTAGAAACAAGTTGCGGTAATTGCTAAAATAAAGAAGTCAAATCCACTGATCAACCTACAGGCCAATTCAAAGGTGTTTTTTGTTTTCATTTCACTAACCCTTTACGAACTAGAACTATTATTGTGATGCTTTCCAAATGAACTTTTCCTCTATATTTAACTATTCTTATGTGTTTAATCCCCATGTATTAGAATACTATCCCCTGCATTTTGCATTTTTTCAGGGAAACACTTATTTTTATTTCTTTAATATGCAAATATTAATAAAGGATCTGTAAATTTAAAGGTTATTAAACCAAAACAGTGAAAACTGAGGACAAGTGATTATTATTATTATTGCGTATTTTGTTTTTTTTGTTTTTTAGCAAATTATATGATTTACTAAACATAAAAACAAGGATATTCAACCACTGTCATTTGTCAAACTCTATGGGTTTTATTGGTGAATATGTTGCAGAAGACAGTGGTGTTTCCATGTTTACTACAGTGCCTCTGGATGTCCAGCTGGGTCTTATGAGATGCTGAAAAGCTGAGAAACTACATTTTACTTTAATTATTTCAACATAATGATAGGACTAGAGGTTCCAAAGTTATTTAGTCGATCTTTTCAGTTGTTTAGGTCTTGCAGTTAGCCACAGAGGGTTGCTCATCAGAAAAACAATACTGCTCTGATAAGCACAGTTTGATTAAATGAGCTCTTTTCATATTTGCTGTAATATTTTAGCATATATAGTATAACCCTGAACTCACAGGAAACAAAACTACAACAACCTCGTAATGAGGCTACAAACCCTCATGGTGTTGACACTGTTAACATTAGGTCTTAAATGTTCCACTTTCTTCATTAGCTTGTCTCTAATGTATGTGTTTTCTCTACTGCTGAACAGGTAATGTAGCATGGGTTCATCAAAGTTTGTTGTATAGAACAGAAAACAGTCGCCTGCCGTATCTGGGGACAAGGTTAATGAGAGCAGAGCTAATGGACAACAACTAAAACAATGAGGTAAAAAAAAAAAAAATCCCCAAAAACTAGAGAAACTGCAGAGTTGCTGATTCTTCTTCAGGTTTGAAGAAGTCTCTTGGATGAGAGTCAAAAGAGCAAAACTAGTCCAGCTGAACCTAGAAAAACTACCAAGAACAATGACCTTGGCAAAGGAGAACTTACACAAACCAAATTGCTGATATTTGTCCACTGGTTCTTCATTTCATCATAAGGTGAAGTTTCATCAACTTTATATACCAGTGTAATCAATACTATTCATACATATTTTACTTACTTAACTATTTATTGTTGTATTATATTTTTTGTTGTATTTTTTCTACTATGTTCATTGTTGCACTGTGGGCCTAAGAGTTTTACCATTTCAGTCTTCTATATATGCTGTATATATGGCAAAACTGACACAAAAGCTGACCTTGACTTTGAAAGAATCATCTCTGATTTCATTCATTCATTCATTCATTCATTCATTTTCTGAACCTGCTTTATCCTCATTAGGGTTGTGGGGGTCGCTGGAGCCTATCCCAGCTACTTATAGGCGAAGGTGGGTTACACCCTGGACATGTCACCAGTTCATCACAGGGATGACATAGAGAGACAATCACTGTCACATTCACACCTATGGGCAATTTAGATTAACTGATTAACCTATCAGCGCATGTCTTTGGATATTGGGAGGAAGCCGGAGTACCTAGAGCAGGGGTGTCAAACTCATTTTGGTTCAGGGGCCATATTCAGCTAAATTTGATCTCCAGTAGGCCGGACCAGAAAAATAATAACATAATAACCTATAAATAATGACAACTCCTAATTTTTGTCTTTGTTTTAGTGTAAAAAAAAAACAAAACATTAAATTATGGAAATACTTACTTCTATAAACTATCCAAACAAACAAACAAAAAAAACTGAAAAAACTGAAATTTAAATAAAAAAACATAAGAAAATTTAGTGCAATTTTAAAAATATTATTCCTCAACTTATCATTTCTACATGTGCATTATGGATCAGATCTACAAAGACACTAAACACTGAGGAACAGGCAGAAAAATTGTTAAAATGGTGCTTAATTTTCTTTAGACATTTCAGGTTGTTCGTATTTGTTCAGGTTATTCACATTTTATTGTTACAGGATAATTTGTAAATGTAAATATTTTCATAATTTAATGTTATTTTTTGCACTAAAACAGAAAAAAAATCAGTTGTTTGGCTTAATTCAAGATTTTTTTTACTTAATTGAAGATATTTTTGGCTTAATTGAAGATTTTTTTTACTTAATTGAAGATTTTTTTTGGCTGAATTCAAGATTTGTTGCTAAATTTGAGATTTGGGAAGACTGTGGAATTTTTGTACTTTGCAAAAACATCCCAGGGGCCGAACTGGACCCTTTGGCGGGCCGCATTTGGCCCCTGAGCCGCATGTTTGACACCCCTGACCTAAAGAGAACCCACGTAAACATGGGAAGAACATGCAAACTCCACACAGAAAGGTCAAACCCCCTAGGATTTATTTATTATTAGTTTATTTGACAGGGACAATGCTCATTCATCAACATTACTCTAAATGTACCAGAGTTAGCCTAATGGCTATTTTTCATCTGTTGTCCCTGGACAGATGTTAGAAACTCACTGATAAGACACTAAAATGCTGTTGTTAAATAACCTTGTCAGATTTTATTGATTCTACAATACACTTATATAATATAGTTTATATTGAGCCACAGTAGATTTAACTGGTGACAAGCTTAAGCAATTGTTTGCACAGTAGGTCTACAAATGAATGAACACTATCTGCTGAAATTGGTCTTTTTATCTGATTTAAAGGCCATTTACAGTTATTCAGCAGATACAGTTTTTTCTAGTTTTACATATAGCCAAGAAGAACGTGCTTATTTCACTGGCAGATTCTTTAATAGTTATTTCTTGCTGACAAGATTATCTGAAGGACATGTGGTGTCTTTCTAGTAGGCTTGGCTTTGCAGCGTATCTGTTTCCATTCCAATTCAGCTATGAGAGTGTGACATGAAATGAAGTGAAAATTCAGCATTTCAGATGTAAAATAATTAGATAAATTGTCTCTCATTAGTATTAGTCGTTTGTCAGATGCACTGGTCCCACCGCATTATAATGTGAGACTGGTGCATTTTTTTATTATTCCTTTTGTCAGCACAGAGGAAACTAAGCACAGATACAGGTGCTTCAGTGGCAACATCCCCACAGGAAAGAATTTCCAGCTTAAAACCTTCAAAGCCAGCAAGCAATTCTTCCCTTGGTGAATGCATTTAGAGAAGAATCCTGAAATCCTTCAGGGATTGAAAGTGGCTAACACCCCCACACCTGCAAACAAACAAAACAAACATATGTCTTGCTGCTTTAATGCTACATTTTAAAAGCTGCTTCGACAACTTTTTTAGTCTCATAGAGAGAGCTTTACTTTGGGCTAATCAAATCCCCCCCAACATCCGAAAGCGGCCGAAAGTATGCTCCACATGTAGCCCTTTACCTGAGGGATCAGACTCTAACCTAGTGTGCTACAAAATACCCTGTATCAGCTATTCTAAGTCCAGTACGGATGTGCAGCACAGGAGCCGAGAGTATCTGTTAAATCCACTCCAAATAAACTGTATCAGGCCATGCAGTATAAGATATGAGGAAAATCTGTGGTACAAAATAAATACTGAGCTGTCTATGAAACTAAACAGGTTCTGTATTTGAGCTTCAATAAGAGTTTTGTCATAATGAATCACTCTAACAAAACTTCACATAACTGCTCCAAGGACTTTACTTTTATATTATAGGCAGTCCTTTGAGATGTATTCATAAAGCAGCAACAATGAAAATATAATTCATTGAGAGACTGAATCTTAGTTCATGTAGCAGCAACTGAATATTGGAAAAAAAAAAATAACAGTCTTAAAAGCATCAAGTTACCTATAATCCCAACTGCCATGAAATAGCAAAAATAAAAACAAAGTGGCTATTGCCACAGTACTGTGGAACTACTTTCTCATTTATCTGTTACCACAGAGCCAGTCAGAGCCCTCATTATCTCATGTGTAGACTGGTCACCTGTAACCTGCTCCCCTGCTGCCACAGTACTGTGGAAATAAGCATCACACATGCCATGTACCTATCGGGTTGAAGGAAAAGGCTAGAGGACCAGTTACCAGAAGCTGGTTTGTACACCTATTTACACTTTCAGTTTCAGCATGCAGGCAAACATGAAATGTGGCAACTGTTTTGCCTCATATGACGGATTTTATCTACTAGAGTTTTTGATGAATATAAATCTGCCACTGGGATAACATTCAGAGTGCAGAATTCAGCTCTGTGGCAATAGACAAACTGATATTTTGTGCCACAGTACTGGGGAAGTACCCATTGCCATAAAAAAACCCAAAAAAGTCATATTATGATGGTGTTAACATCGTTATTTAATGGTCACTGCATACAACGAAAAAAAAAATACTACGAGAAATCTAAACTTTACATACATCTGCTCTGAATCAGTTGATAAGTTTGTAGACATGAAGGGGTTTCCCATTGGTTGCATTTCTTTCACACAACAAACAATAGGAGCTACTAAAGCACATCACTGTAAAGCATTCACTTTCACATGGTCTAATGTGTCTGAGGTGGAATCAAGTCAAAGAGGAAGACTTTGGACCAAAAGCTGCTGTGAAAACACCTGAAATGCCAGATTGGGAAAATGTTTATCCTTGATGTAAAATCAAAACAAAAAAATAAAAAATGACACTGGCCCAAATACATAATATAGTAAATGTCTTGATAAAAGAGGTGAAAAATGAGTCATACCTCTGTGGTGCATTTTTTCCAAACAAAAGCACACAAAAGAAGTGCCAAAAACTGTCAGAAATTTCTAAGGCTGTCTCTGATGTGTATGTGCTTTCATGACATCTAACTGAGCTTCTCATTTTCTCTTCCAACTGTCATAAGAATGTGCTGGTGGAGCATCAGAGCACCCCCATTGTCACTGTGAGCAATATACAAAAACAGTGCACCAGAACACGCTACTAATCAACCTTTAATTATTTTTTCATGTCATGTCATCACTAACACTGTGGTAACACAAAAGAAGACTTTGGGAAATGCTAGTTTTATTCATGAAGTGGCCAAGAGAACCAAGAGACGTCCACAGAACACAACATTGCATGACCAACCAAGGATTAAGTGGCATAAAAGCTTCCTGGAAATATTGGCTTGACCCCCTGCTGTTTGTATATGTGTAATTTATATGCTTCATGTCACAGTGCTCAGACGAAGACACAAATAAAGCGGAAACTACTTAAAGAGCATCTCTTCAATGAAAATGTCACTCGGTATGACGTCCCAAAGAAAGCCCTGATAAAAGATTCCACATGATGACACCCCAAACAGCCTCCCAAATGCCAGTATAGAGGATTGAGTGTACCATAAGGCTAAGACGCATCTCGTCATATAATAATTATCATTCATCATTCAATACAGCCAATTTAGACTCCGTCTGAACATTCACAATAATTATACAATCCATCTTTAATGCCTAATTTATAAAATATAAAACCAGCAAAATCCTCCTCATTATCATAATGATTCATAATTATCATCTGTAGACTGTGAACTATGAAATTCACAGTATGTAACATCTGCCACTAGGAGTCTCTCAATCAAAACACTAACAAAATACATAGTTTGAAGCACAGACAATTTATCTGTCACTATGTTGGCATTTTGGAATCAGAAGTTACTATATTTGGACAAAAAAGGGGCGGAACTACAGGAACCTAAGAGGTAAAGGTGAGCTAACGCTAAATGCTAGCTTACTTATTTAGTAAAACAGTAAACTTCACACGTCAAGGTCCTCCATTTGCCCTGATATACTATTTATGGAGAAAAAGTTAAAATATAGAGGACTAGATCACGTATGACACTAGAATGAGTCCTAAAATTTAAAAAAATGACTGCGGTATTTTTTAGAGAGAAGTCCAATATGAGTAGGAGCTTTTTGAAACCATCTCCAGCAGCTAATCAGTGGTACCAGACCTGACTTAATTATTAGAACTTCTGATATGTTAGCATAAGATTCATATTGGAGCTGAGGTTCTTACCTTTTGGTTTGGTTTCCCTCTACTTTCAGGTTAATTTCAAGATTATTTTATTAGCTCTGCCAAGGAACGGTGGAGGTTCTGTTTTCATCTGGGTTTGTCTGTTTGGTTGTCTGTCTGTTAGCAAGATAACTCAAAAAGTTATGGAGGGATTTGGAGGAAATTTTCAGGAAATGTTGATACTGGCACAAGGAACAAATGATTGAATTTTGGTGGCGATCATGGGGAGGGGACTGATCTGCCTTGGTGGAGGTCTGCGCTCTCTGAGTGCTTTTCTGGTTTGTTATTAAATCCTTGAATGTTCTCGACCCTCCTTCCATCTCTGAGGTTCTTCGCCCTTTTGTTCCTGCTCGATCCCTCAGGTCAGATGAACGGCTTCTCCTTGTCGTACCGAGATCTAAGTTGAAGCTCAGAGGGGAAAGAACCTTTTCTGGTGCTGCTTCTAAATTATGGAATGACTTCCCTTCATTATCCATTTCTAAAACTCATCTTAAACCCTTTTTTGCTCTTTGACTTTAGACCCAGCATAAGACTCTGCTCTTGTTTTACTGTTTTTATTGTTTTATATTGTATTTTTTATCCCCTTACTGCCTACATTATACGATTATAGGAAAAAAAAAATATATGTGTGTGTGTGTGTGTGTGTGTGTGTGTGTATTGTTGCAGACCCTAAATTAAGAATTATTATCATTATTATTATCATTATTATTATCATTATTATTATTATTATTATTATTATTATACACCTACAATAACACCTACATAAATTAGTGACACAAGGCATATTGTTATAATAGTAATTAAACAGATTTTCCAGTCTCAGGTATGTAGATGATTTTATTGATGCCGTTTTTGATCACTTCCTCCAGTCAATGATCCAAACAAAACAAAAATGATCCAAAAATCAGTAGAATGTCATTAAATGAACAACACCACTATAGAAAAAGGGTGTTGAAATTGATTGAAAGAGTGTTGAAAAGCCTCTCATTACAAAACCAGTGGAATATTGAGGCAAATCCATGATGGGATTAAAGTTACGTTTTTACACCTGATCTACAGCACTTTGTTTCAGCAGTGGCTGCTCTTAAAGTTGAGTTGAGAGAGCTGAAGGCTGGTGAAGTTGCATGAGGTGATGAGGGTTGTTGCTTCCACTACCTTTGCAGATGAAAACCAATCTGATGTGACTTGATCAGGAAATACTTGTACAAAGTAACATATTACCTCCTCTAAGTCCACATCAAACCTTGTATTCAGGAGGAGGGACACCATTCCCATCCTGGTTGGGACTAGAGATGTAACGATGTAAAAATTTCATATCATGGTTATTGTGGCCATCGGTTATCATTATTATCGCAGTATTGTTGAAATGTGCTCAAAATGTTCAAAAAGTAGTTATCCACACACTGAAATAATTTAACCAAGTTTTATTTTGAAAAAAATAAAATAAAAATAACATGCACAATCCCCCTTAGCGGAGACTTTTTTTCTGCATTTTCTGCGGACAGGTTGACCATCTTCAATTAGTTTCCCCTCAGCATTCTTAAAAAATCAAAAATACGTCCAGACTTCAGACTTTGTACTTTTAGTGGGGGGAAAAATCTCCGGAGCGCTGTCCACACGGGTGCCTTCCGCCATGTTTTCAGAGGCCAAACATTGCAAACTCTGCATGCGTGCCTGGAGTGCTTCTCCAGGAAATGAGCAGTATCACCGTGACTTTTTCAAAGTGCTGTAATTAAACATGGCTTTAATGACACTTAGAATTTGAAGCGGTAATACTAACTGTTGTGAATTTTACCACGGTTTATCATTATACTGGTGATTGTTATATCCCTAGTTGGGACACTGGATTTGGTCTTTTTCTTTGCCAGTCTACGTGTATTTTGTGGACTTGGAGAAGGCATCCATGTGCCTGGGTGTATCCTGTGGTGGGTGTTTTGGGAGTATGTGTTAACATGCTCAATGCTCTGGGCTATAAACTAGAGCAAAAGCATGAGGGTTCAACCATGGCTGCCCTTTAGTAACACAAATCAACGTTATATATAACTTAAGGCCTTATCAATTTTAGATATTTTATTTCAATATTAATTAATTTAAAACAGAGCATACATTGTGATTCCCTGTGTGTCTCAGGATGATGTCAGTATTGGGTATTGCATGGCGTATACTGTCCCTGAAGTATCTTACTGGGTCCCGATTGCTGCTAAAACGGTTACGAGGTGTTAAGAGAGTTGTAGAGCTCCATCCCATCTGCAGCTGGCTGACCCCACCGATTCAGGCTATAAAAGTATACTGTCGTCGTCCGAGGCTCCTGGGATAGCCTCGTTAAAAGCCACATCAAGCAGAGAGTACAGAGAGAGTGGCTCAGGAGGACTGAAGGTAAGGCCCACAATATCACACAACTAATTAAAGTGGCAGCAGGACTAAAGGGCACAGAGAGGACAATGACTGGCTCATTATTTACTATTCTTTATCTCAGCTTTAATGGGAATACCATTCCCTAATTGCAACAAATTAGTCTTGCCACAGGTCCACAGGGCTGCACATTAATTCATTAGCAGGTTAGACCCTGGCATCTCAAATGTCTATCTCTCTCTGCCACTTCATTGTTTCTCACACCAGATTTTTTTTTTTTTTTTTTTTTCCTGAAATCAGAAGCACAGAGCTGATGTTTTATAATCAGTGTGACCCTTCAAAATAGCTGCTGGAGTCTGGGTCCATTACGCTACATGCCTTGGAGAACCAGTGTAACTCAATTACCCTTTCTCTTTGTATAAAAAATTCATGCTGACATGTTTCACAAAAACATGAATGTCGGCAATAAACTTGAATAGAAGTGAGGAGTCGGTTCATTTACAGCAGAGCCGGGTAACGTTATTTTCCATTTTGACTCGGGTGAAGTAAGTGTAGGGTCATATGCGGACAACTGAAACATGAAACACGTAGTGACATGACAGATAGGACTTTACAATAGGATATCTACAGGCCCAGAAGGCCTAGAAACATTCCGTTTCAAAATGTTGACTTTTTAATGGCTGCATGTAGGGCTGGATTATCTCACTATCATAGATTGTGATCAGTCTGACATATGCTTTATCTCTCAGAGGAATAGTACAGTCTGTTATAGAATTAAATAAATAATAGTTCTGTCAAAACCTTTCCTACTCAGCTGACATTTGTTTTATATACTGTGTTTACCAGTATTTTGAGTATTTTGAGTATTGCATTATGAGTTTGCAGCATTAATGTCACAGGTCGTGAGTTTATTTCAGTTCATTGCATCAGGTGTGTATTTTTTGACACCTCTGCCAATGAGGTACTCACATCATCATGTGTGTCTGTTGGTTTGTTTGTCTATTGGACTATAGGGAAAGGACAAACCCATTTAATATCCATTTTCAAGTAGATCCATGAAAATAAATAAATGAATTAATGGATGAATGAATAATAAATAAATACATTAACTCTATACTAGGTGTCTCAAATTCATTTTCTTTCAGGGGCCACATTCGGCCTGATTTAATCTCCAGTAGGCCGGACCAGTAAAATAATAGCATAATAACCTATAAATAATGACAACTCCAAATTTGTGTCTTTGTTTTACTGCAAAAAACCCCATTAAATTATGAAAATACTTAAATTTATAAACTAGCCAAACAAAAAAGATGTGAATTACCTAAAAAAAACCTGACATTTCTTAAGAAAAATAAGTGCAATTTTAACAATATTATGCCTCAACTTATCATTTCTACATGTGCATTATGGATCGGATCTACAAAGACACTAAAGACTCAGTAACAGGCAGAAAATTGTTAAAATTGTGCTTAATTTTCTTTAGACATTTCAGGTTCATATTTGTTCAGGTTATTCACCTTTTATTGTTACCGGATAGTTTGTAAATGTAAATATTTTCATAATTTAATGTTATTTTTTGCACTTAAACAAAGATAAACATTCAAAGTTGTCATTATTTATAGGCATTGTGGAATATTTTTTTCACATCAAACCGAGAAGAAAATATGGAGTCATTATTCTTTGTAGGTTTTTATGCTGTTATTATTTTACTGTAGATCATAATGGTCTGTATGTGGAACCTGAACTAAAATGAGTTCGACAGTCCTGACTGTGGAATTTTTGCACTTTGCAAATTCATCCCATGAGCCAGATTGGAATCTTTGGTGGGCCGCATGTTTGAGACCCCTGCTCTATACAGATATAGAGTGATATGATACAAAACTTTAAGCAATTATAGTGTAGAGCTGTGGAAATGTGTCACATCCAGAAGATTCTATTAATATTTAATGAAATATTTACATTGATTCTGAAACAGAGACAAAGGGCTGTCATTTTATACAATTTGCGAAAAACATCTGGATTTGAAAAATGATCGTCCAAACATGAGTATTTTTACATGTTTGTTACATGTTTGGATGGAGACACTTGTTTTATGATCAGTTATTGATATATTTGCTGAAAAGTCACTTTTCTTCAGTTTTAGATTAGAAATTTGAACTAATATTCCAAACAGTGTGTCGTCAAAACTACATCTAGGCAGCATGGTAACTTTAGAGATGATGATCCTAAGTATAGGCTGATTAGAGTCTTCTCCTGGTGATAGTTAAATGATCTGCATCAGAGCTGTCACTGAATCATGTCTCAAGACTAAAAATTTGAGATTTATTTCTTTATTTATATTTATATTTATATTTATTAGCAGTGTGACTACAGAACAAATGTTATTGTATTTGAACTGGCTCTCTGTTAAAAAAAAATGATTACTTCATTCACTGCTGGTTTTCTTTAGAAATATTATTACAACAAAAAAACATCCATCTTGCACAAAAATATTTGTTTTAGTTCAGATAGACATAGTAATGCAACCAGGCAGGCATCCAGAGGCAATTTTATACTACCCAAATCAAGAACAAACACAATGAAATGAATGGTAATATACAGAGCTCTGCAAGAATGAAACTAACGGAACACATTACACTAGAAACCTGTAAAACGAAATTCAAGAAGTTAGTCAAGAAGCATCTATTGACCATAAATGATTAATATCTGGGCTAGTTGAATATATGTACTATATATACTATACCACTGCTGACCTAAAAGACCTCTTGTGTCTGTATTTTGTCTGTTATTTATCTTCTTTCATGTTATGTTGTATGTGAAAAATTATTTTGTGTGATTATATTGTATGTTGTTTGTACTGAGTAGTTGTAAAGATTATTGTAAGGACCCCAGGAAGAACAGCTGTAGCTATGATACAGCTAATGGGGATCCTAAAGAAAGAAAGAAAGAAGAAAAAGAAAGAAAGAAATTCATAACTTCAGCTCTGGCATTAGATGAGATACTCTTAAATAGAACAGATAATTCTTCACAGTTTAACACAGCTCATGTACCACGCAGTCAGAGGTACAGCTGTGTATAAACACTCATCCAAAATATTAAATACTATCAGCTGTTTTGGAATGGACCATAATGACCTGCAGTGTGAACCTGCAGCCTTTGATGAACAGCCAAGTCTGGTTAAAAGACTTCAGTGATTCGTTCTCACACAAATGAGCATCAGTCTGTCCTTGAAAAATTATCTTCAGCCTCAGCCAGTTTATCATCAGTTCAAGATCATGTGCTTTAATGTTGTGGAATGTGCATCCCACCAAATTAAATCAACTTTTCTCATTCAGCGTTGGGAGAAGAAGTTCAGACGACAGATTCTTTTGACTGAACCTTAACAGAACCAGCTGCTAAAAAAGCTCTAGAAAGTAATCTGGCACAGACTGTTATCTCTACACTGTTACCACCGAAGTCCCAAACCAACAGAAGTGGGATTATGTGTGTATTTTTGTAAGATATAAACTTGTGTAGCAATAGTTGCATACCACCTGTGTTGTCAAATCATACAATGAATTTCATTAATCTGTTCTTATGTCGGGTGGTGCAGTAGATAGCACTCGTGCATCACAGCAAGAAGGTCCTGGGTTTGATTCCAACACCAGTTGTTGGGGGTGGGACCTTTCTGTGTGGAGTTTGCATGTTCTCCACGTGTCTGTGTGGGTTCTCTCCAGGTACTCCGGCTTCCTCCCACCATCCAAAGACACGCACTGATAGGTTAACTGATTAATCTAATGTGAGAGTGATTGCTTGTCTTTATATGTCAGCCCTGCAATGAACTGGTGACATGTCCAAAGTGTACTCCGCCTTCACCCATAAGTAGCTGGGTTAGGCTCCAGCGACCCCCCCCCCGACCCTAGTGAGGATAAAGTGGGTTCAGAAAATGAATGAATGTTCTTATGTCACCGGTGACAGCTTGTCTGTCACATCACAAACATGATGTCTAAGTGATGCCATGAGGGAATTCTTCAGTTGTAGCCTCTTAAACCCGCTTGTTCCTCACACCAAGGGCAGTGGTAGTTCTGTCTGTGTTGCCATGGTAATGTTACGTGATGTTTGCAGCAATGTTCTCACTCTATGCATCCACACAACCAGTCGAATGTCAGCTAAAAGCCCAACGAAACCAACTGTCAGACAAGAGAGCACAATCCAAATAATAAGTAAAACACACTAACGGTCTGAGATGAGCATACGTTATGAATAATTTCATGAACAACAGAGCAATAAGACAAACTTTGCAGTGCTAAGGTAACACCAAGCACATCCAACAGTATGTAAGTATTATGTCTCTATCAATAAAACTTGATGTTCGTGACAAAGAAAAACAAAAATAAAAGTCGCATCATGAAGCGATGGTTCGGTATTTTGTCTGACCTTTGCTGTTTTCTGATCATAACTTGGTTTCATATAAATGGAGCTTCTGCTTTTAGCTAATCCATTGTTTTGTGCTACATTGAAATTATTCCAATTAACAATTCTCCGGGTTTAACTTAAAGCAAACATCACTTAAACTGATTACATGTTAGTCCACGGTTCTGGACAATGTGACAAATTTTAGGCAAAAACCGAGAACGCACAGTATTTCACACAGGTCCATAATAGGATAAAATGATAACTTAATGACATTTTTATCTCCAAAAGGTTGCTATACATTTGTTTAAACTAGGGCTGTCAAAATTAATGCATTAACTTAGATTAATCCATCATCATGATGAATTTGATTAAAAATTTTAACGCAATTAACCCATTTGCAGCACAGAATAACTCTGAGTGTCTCTGGCAATTCATTTTGGGCAGTTTGTCCAAGTAGAGTTACCGTTGCACATGAACAAATGGGCAGTTGATCCAGTAGTGACAGGCAGCAGAACCAACCCATAAAGATGGAAGACACTAAACAGCACATAGGCCCTCTGGATGGAAATATGAGGACAAAAAAAAACCCAAGACAGAACAGTTCTTTCAAGTTGTTTTGTTGAAACTGTTGAAGGTGTTTAATAAACATGTTAGGTGCATATATCTTTCTTGAGTCTGTTTGCTCATGCTAAATGAAGCGCAATCAATTAATATACAGGATGGGGAAGCAAAATTTACAATGAACATTTAGTTGTTTTTTCTCAGCAGGCACTACGTCAATTGTTTTGAAACCAAACATATATTGATGTCATAATCATATCTAACACTATTATCCATACCTTTTCAGAAACTTTTGCCCATATGAGTAATCAGGAAAGCAAACGTCAAAGAGTGTGTGATTTGCTGAATGCACTCGTCACACCAAAGGAGATTTCAAAAATAGTTGGAGTGTCCATAAAGACTGTTTATAATGGAAAGAAGAGAATGACTATGAGCAAAACTATTACGAGAAAGTCTGGAAGATACTATTAAAGAAGAATGGGAGAAGTTGTCACCCGAATATTTGAGGAACACTTGCGCAAGTTTCAGGAAGCGTGTGAAGGCAGTTATTGAGAAAGAAGGAGGACACATAGAATAAAAACATTTTCTATGATGTAAATTTTCTTGTGGCAAATAAATTCTCATGACTTTCAGTAAACTAATTGGTCACACACTGTCTTTCAATCCCTGCCTCAAAATATTGTAAATTTTGCTTCCCCACCCTGTAGATAAGAAAATTTAATGATATTTAATTGTGATTAATCAAAATTAATCCACAGCAACCTTGTGATTAATCTGATTTAAAAAAAAAACAACAACAATTTAATCATTTGACAGCACTAGTTTAAACATCAACTTTACTTTGCTTTCATGCATATTGGTGTACAGTAATGACATCTTCCACTTCAGCAAAAATACATTCCAGTTAGGACAACTTCCATCTAAGCAAACTTGTTAGTATGGCTCTGTTCTGGGACCTCACTGTCCTTTCACACAGATAGATATAGATAGACTGAAAGCCCAAGGCAAGGAGAGCAGCAGCAAGACCGCTACAGGAAACAGAACAAAGCAGAGTGAAAATCAATGAAAACAACATGACATTGACGTATCAAAACGGATTTAAACTGAAGTTCGTGGTATAGTCATTGAAAGTTTCTGTGCAGCTGATCTGTATTTCTGTTACAAGTCATAATATTGAAAAACATCACGGGTTGCAAAAAAAAAAAAAAAAAGACAACCAATCAATTTATTCTGACCTCAGAGTGGATTTATGCATGTGTGAGTGGAAGGACAGAATTCACAGTAAAAATGGCAGCAACATAAGTTTGGTAAGAAGCTGTTATAAAGAAGGCTATGAAACTGAAAGTGGTAAACTGTGTGAATGTGACTGTTTGGATGTGCACTGTGTCCCTATGAAGGAGTAAATGAATCCACACGTCAGGGACAAACTCAGGGGTTGGTTGTAGAGAACCTGACAGTGAGCGACAGGCAACTGGAAACCAAGAGTTCCATTTCTAAGCCGACAGTAACTGGCACATCTCAAACAGCAGAGGAAAGGCAGCGAAGAACCTGAGAGTAAACGTTACAGTCTTCCACAAAAAAGTGGCCTTCGAAAACAATTATACATTTAATGATTATTTTTCCACACACATTTTGGTTCTATAATGTAAATACTGTCGAATGAGTTTATTCTAATTTGGTATAGGCCTATTTTGTTCATTGTTCTGGCTTGAAGTCTAAGGAAAGGAGTGAGTATTTAAAATGTTATGTTAAGTTATTTGATGATGAGAATAGAGGTGGGATTAAATACATTTTTCTTCTTCCCACTCCTTTTAAAGAGTAAATAAATGTTTTTGGAATTCTGAACTTGCATGTATTCTGTAAATGCTCGAAATAAACCAATAAATGAATGAAATGAATCATGGATGACGGCAAGCAAAACAGTTGTTAGCTTAGTTCACTAATGTTACAAGTACATACAGATTTTCTACAGTGAACATTTATATTTGAGATTTATTTATTTAAAATTACTTTTAGCCAAGGGCATTACAAGAACCTGAAACATCTAATGTAGGTTGGATAGGTGTATACACCCGTGTACAAGGTCAGCACCAACACATTTGAGAAATGGACACATACCAGTGTAATAGTAAAATCTGTTTATAGAGAATCCATTTGAACAACCCAAAACATCACCTTTAACCCATAAAGACACAGTGTACTTTTAAAATATTTTTTTCTTATATTTAACTTTTCTTAAGCGATTTATCACAATTTATTATCACATAATCCTTGGTATTCTGTGTTTTTTCAGTGAACATCAGGTATTTTCCTAGACTTAATTTTAATATAAGTTACTGATCATGTAGATGTTCATAAAAGCTCAGATTAAAGTTGAGGTTCATTGATCAAAAACAGAGAAAACTGAAGGAAAAGTGACTTTTTCATCAAAATATATCATTAACTGAACATAAACCCTGTGTGTCCATCCACTGTCATTGATCCAACTCCATGGGTTTTACTGATGAATCACTGTTGTAGAAGATGATGATGTTTCCATGTTGAATGTCCAAATGGGTCATATCTGATGACCATGAAAAGATGACAAACTGCATTTCACACCAATTATTTACATGTATTGATAGGATTAGTGATTCAGAAGTTTTTAAACATTTTACATCAGAAATGGTTTTGCTCTTTATGGGTTAAATTAACTAAAGTTTACAATATAACTTGTTGCTGGTCAGCTACATAAGTCTTTACATTTGTGTCCAGTAGTATCTGAGGCATTCAATGTCCATCAGAAATACTGGTGTTTGAACCTTTGTAGTTATTTTTGTATTCCAGTTTGTTTTATACAGAGATATTGTCTATAATGAGGGTCGTAGGGACAGAATTTTTTTTTTTAAATGAAAGGAAAATATGAGTTCAGAAAAACATCCATATTAATGCAGACAAGGCTGTAGACACAGTTTCTTTGTACATTTTACAAAGGAACCCTTTTTAAGTCAATGTGACATTTTACTGCTATGTTTATCTTTTCTTAAGGCTTGGCATGCTGTTCCTCTGATGCTGCGACATTGGAGGTGTTGCTCTGTGGCCTTGCCCAGCAGTATGCAGGGCAGCAGCAGATTGCTGGGGCCCAGACTCTGCCAGGCTCAGTGGGTCACATCCCCTCAGAGCCCAGGCCAGGCTGCCTTGGAGTCAGAAGCCAAACCTCCCGCCACCGGGTACGTCACGCCCTCGGAGGAACGCGTCCAGCACCCTGCCAGCGCTCGCCTTATTCAGCTCACAGCTGACTATACAGGCACATCATGTACTGGACATATGGTCATGATTCATATCCGCCAAAAGAAACCACTCGTCTGAAAAATAAGCTGTACGACCTCAGAGTAAAGACACAGACAAACCCAGATCATGTTCTAAATGCTGTCTGTGGAGTGTTCCTGTGTGTCCTCATTTTAGATGAAATTATAGTGTCATAAAGCGTACAGAGAGGTTTCACTGAGCTCCATGATATTTTACGACCACATCCACAGGGTATCTGAGTGCACCGCTCCAAAACATTTAATTGGATGACAAATTTCATTTTGTGATTTGCTATCTTGGTAAAATGAATTGATTTTGGATAATAGTGCTTATTTTATTTTTCCCCTCTTTTTCTTCCTTCCTTTCGTTCCTTTTTTTTTTTTTTTTTTAGATTCACTCATTGGTGCACATCCTACTATGATGCACGTTCTGTGTCCGTCCAGCGCGGCGTCCGATCGATGTTACAGCACAGGGGGGCGTTTGTATGGATTTTCCTCAGCCTTCACAGGCCCGATCGCCGCCAAACTCACCAAATGAATAGAAACATTACCTGACTGTCTACAACACACAATTTTATGTCCGTATTCAAATGTTGTGAGGTATGCTGGGTGATTTTAACAGGGTCCCAGCTCACCATAGACCAGGTCCCAGCTCACCACAGACCAGGTCCCATCTAACCTCGGAACGGGTCCCAGCTCACCACAGACCAGGTCCCAGCTAAGCTCGGACCGGGTCCCAGCTCACCACAGACCGGGTCCTAGCTCACATCGGACCAAGTCCAAGCTCACCACAGACATTCACAGGCCCGATCACTGCCAAACTCACCAAATGAACAGAAACATTACCTGACTATCTACTAGCTACAATTTTCTGTCCGTATTCAAATGTTGTGAGGTATGCTGGGCGATTTTTGCCTCTCATGCTATCGTACAATGACACCATGGGTACAATGCCGCTAGTATTATAAATGGGCAAAATGGGTGATCTATGTGGACTGACCCACTTTTGGAGCCAGATTCAAGGTTATTCTGTTTTTTGGTCCCAGATTAGCTTGGGTAAACTAGTGAGATGAGTGCAAACATAGCCGAAAGTTGAAATAATTCAACATTCACCTGAACGTACAGGTCTGACAGCAAGTGTACATAAGGTATGTGTGGAATAACAATAACAGTTATCTGCAGCACTGGAGGCAAAAAAAAAACTGTCTTTCATATCATCTAAGTAAAGGATGGGTGTTTTTTTTTAAAGTTTCTCTCAAGCCTCTCCTTACCCATTTATCATCTAAACAAGAAGCACCTTGAGCAAATCCCTTCAAAACACTTAAATCCAGTTGAATGTGTTGGTTATCCACTCCTCCTTGAATTAGTCACATCCCTGCTTGGTTTCAGTCTGACCGCCTCCACCTCCACCTTTGACCCTGCTGCTCTAACCAGCCGATACCCTTGGTTTTAGATGCAGCTGAATCTAAACCATCTGCCTGAGCATCATGAAAGGTAGAAAGAGAGAACTTATAATGATACGATGTTTATTTCCATATGGATTGGATCTACAATTCAAGCGTAAATGCCTTTCCCTCGGCTACATTCGCTCTTTTCAGCACAGATCCTCTCTGTATGCTGGGAAGGTATGAATGTCTCCCAGATCTATTCAGGATTTTTATTTATTCAAGACATATTTAAATGCCACATACTGCTTTTTCACACGTTGCAGAAAATTCCACCGCAAGTGAATCGACCGTCTGTAAAAGGTGAGCGTTTTAGCTGACAAGATGTGACAATATGTTATAAATGTAGATTTGTGCTTAAACAGTTGATGGAAACATAAGCTGATGGCATCAACAGAGATAGACCCAGGTGGACTTTTGTTTGCAACACTTTTGATTGTTACACATAATGGACTATAGAAGATGACAGCATATTTCATGTGATGATGGAAAAATGTGTATGTTTCATATTGTATTCCAATGTTTATAATGCTGGGTGTAAATCGCTCACTTACCATTAATATTTGAGGCATTTGAGAGCTTTGTGTTCATCCACATGTATAAAGGCAACACAGACAAATATGGAGAAGATGCTAGAAATATCACAGCATGTTGTATATCCTTACACAAGTCCTTTTTGCCCCTTGTTCAGTTATTCAGTTCATGCATCTAACAAAACAAAATCTAAATATATTTTCTCACATGTGATAGACAAAAAAAATCATCACATTTTTACATTTCAATGAGCTGCACTGTACAAAATGCTAACTGTTTTGATCTCTTACATTAATTTTCATTACTTAACTTGATTATTGTTCAGTATTGATAATTGCTACTGATCATTGCCACTGTCCTATTTGCGATTATATATGTATGCATACATATACACATCATTAAAAAAAAAAAAATACCCCAAGTATTGATTGTTTGCTTTTTGCACCTGATGTATCTCAAATGTTAAATCAATAAATAAGAAAAAGAATGGAATAATGGAAAAGTCATAAGTAATAGATTTATCTAACTTTGCAATGATATGGTAAATGGTAAATGGACTGAACTTATATAGTGCATTTTCTACACCTTCATGGTGTCCAAAGCGTTTTACAATTCCTCACATTCACCCATTCACACACACACTCATACACCAGTGGGCGACTGCTGCCATGCAAGGCGCCGCCTGGCCCTACTGGGAGCAATTTAGGGTTCAGTGTCTTGCCCAAGGACACTTCGACATGTGGACAGTCAGAGCCAGGATTCGAACTGCCGACCCTTTGGTTATTGGACGACCCGCTCTACCATATATATATATATATATATATATATGTACATACATATATATATATATATATATATATATATATATATATATATATATATATATATATATATATATATATATATATATATATACACACACACACACATACAGGGTGGGGAAGCAAAATTTACAATATTTTGAGACAGGGATTGAAAGACAGTGTATGACCAATTAGTTTACTGAAAGTCATGAGAATTTATTTGCCACAAGAAAATTTACATCATAGAAAATGTTTTTATTCTATGTGTCCTCCTTCTTTCTCTATAACTGCCTTCACACACTTCCTGAAACTTGCGCAAGTGTTCCTCAAATATTCGGGTGACAACTTCTCCCATTCTTCTTTAATAGTATCTTCCAGACTTTCTCGTAATAGTTTTGCTCATAGTCATTCTCTTCTTTACATTATAAACAGTCTTTATGGACACTCCAACTATTTTTGAAATCTCCTTTGGTGTGACGAGTGCATTCAGCAAATCACACACTCTTTGACGTTTGCTTTCCTGATTACTCATATGGGCAAAAGTTTCTGAAAAGGTATGGATAATAGTGTTAGGTATGATTATGACATCAATATATGTTTGGTTTCAAAACAACTGACGTAGTGCCTGCTGAGAAAAAACAACTAAATGTTCATTGTAAATTTTGCTTCCCCACCCTATGTGTATGTATATATATATATATATATATATATATATATATATATATATATATATATATATATGTATGTATATGTGTGTGTGTGTGTTTGTTTTTCTTTAATATTTTCCTGTTTTAGCAATTTATCATGCTCCTAAATATTGCCATGTGTCCTGTCTGAAATGTCTTAAATAGTAAGTTAGTAGGATCTGTGTTTATTGTAATTGTATTAGAAGCAACAGGGTGTCTTAGTGCTACTGTAACTGGTTATGGGGATGTTTATTTCTGTTTTGTTCTCTAGTTGCCACCCTGTGGTTAGTTAAAATTAACTGTGCAGTGCAGATTATTTTTTCTGCTAAAAGATCAATTTTGTTTTCATTGTCATTAAGAAACAAAAAGGAAAGTTACTGTCCAACAAGAAAATGTAAAGCATGGAATGAATAAGTTTAGTTGTTTGCTGAATAATTTGATTTGACAAAAACTGTTCATGCAGGAGAATCATTAATGAAAATAAACAACTGCTTCCTGAAGTTCTCTACATTAATTTCATTCACAGCTTGTTTGTGCTACCCAAAAGCGAGTGTGTTTGTGTTAGCAGATTTAGGCTTTTGAAATCAAGTGTCAAGTGTCAAAACTACACATGGTAAAATTTGCACACCTAGCTGCACGGACTGCCAGACAAGCGTAGAGCAGACATTCATGTGTCCCAGAGGACTATTCATGATCCCTTGACTCTTCATCTGGGTCTATTAAGTTTAGTACACATATCCCCGTGAGGAAAAATCCACATTCAGTGAACCAGCAGCATTTGCATGCATTAGCACTGAAAACTCCCAGTTGTGTAGGTCAGAAGCCACTCTAGGAAGTTTGTAGCAGGTACACTAACAAATAAAAATAGACTAGTTCTTTCCAACACAGTAAAAAGACTTCACTTTATGTTCTATTCGCTGTGACATCTGTTTTAATGAGTGTCGGTAGCCACAGATGCACATTGTCGGTTCTTTTATGGCATCAATCCCATTTACAACTGTTACTTTACAGATAAACACAAGTATCTCTATTAAAACACTTTCAATGTATCCATCTTTTACTTGTGTTGAGGCTCGCTGCTAATCTGAATAAAAACCATCAGCGTTCTGTTAAAGACTGAAAAGCCCCCATTCCCGGGAGGAACTGAGCATGTGCTAACATTTACATTCATCCCACATCCAGTTTGTGACATTCAATTTGTTTCTGTAAACATATTAAAATCCAATTTTCTCTTCCATCAACAAAATGTAGATAGCCACATCACCTTGTCTCATTATATTTGCATCCTTTAAGGTAAATACAGCCGTCTCAGTATGGACTTATAGCTTAATACTGTCAATGAGACGGAGACAGATTGTATTTTAGAAATTATGATTAAATGTTTATTATCCAGCATCCTGAGGATCATTCCATGACGTTATCAGGACAGTTTGTTCCCCTGTTTAGTGGCCAGTTTATTATCAGTGGTCCTGTATCCATTTACAGCTACTAATACTGTATCATTCAATTTCAATCAGATATTATTGCCTATCATTAACTCTTTATCAGGCAAGTGAATATTTTTTGTAATTTCCACACATTCCAAGACAGTGACATCACCAGTTCTAGTGAGGACAGTGAGTCTCCAATCTCAGGGCCAATGTGGTCTACAGGATCTGTTAGGTCCACCTCTGCGTGACCAGTGAGTGTACTTGCTTTGTTAGGTACCATGAAGTAATGGTACTAAAGTAAGGAATGATGTTCAAAGGGATAATGTGGACGTGGACAGGGGTCTGGATCAGCACTTACGTTGGACTAATGGTAGAAAAGTCATTTTCTAACGTTATCAAATACAAGTTCCTTTCACCTTGCATGGGTTTTTCTTTGTGTATTTTTTTTTCTTTTTTTTTTTTAGATATGCTTCTTTTTGCCACATATGGGTAAGGGACCAAATATGGTAACTTTACCTTGATTTTCTACTTTTTTTTTTTTTCTAATTTCACAAATGTAATAAAGTCTTAAGTCCCCCAATAACATATTATGGTTCCGATGTTCAGAGTAATTCTATGAGTGAACTATAAAGGGTTAAAAATCAATCTAAATATTTCCAGATAAAGAATGTGTTTACTACTAGGCGTACACAGGGTTTAAAACAACAACTTAACACTGTTCCAGTCAGCTTACATCTGAGTCAGTCCAGACTTGTACATTATACGACGTTTGAAGGAATTGAATTAAAGGTATTGAATTTAGCATAGCATGATCTCTAGCAGGTCATGAACTCAAGCTCAGCCCCACAATTCTTATATATAGAGTAGTTAAGATCAATGCCAGCGTACATCAGCTGACGCCTCACCTGACTCCCTTCTACGAATCCAATTGAAAAATCTAATTCAAGGCACCATATTTAGAGCTTCGCCTTCTGCTGTCTTTGATGCTTCTGCTGCAAAACAATTTGTAACTATCCATCCCAGCTTCTTCTTTAACTGCCATGTCTGACCATGGTTTCCATGATTTCCATCAGTTACTTCAGCCTGTTGATTTTACTGATAAAACAAGTGATTCCAGGAACAACAAACCCTGTCCCTGGTATGTATTGTAGATTATTTTGGCATCGATCCAGCTGATGTCATCATGTCCGTGTGGTAATGTCAGCATATCAATAAGCCTATATATGTGCAAAGTTTGAAGTAAATTGATGAAAAATTGATGTTTTTATAGGCATTTGAAATTTTGCCCATTATAAGAAAATGGGAGAAATAAAAGATTTTTAAAAATTCATAAAAAAATCTTAACTTTGACCTACTTTTCCCAAAATGTAACAACATTTATTCAGGGTCACTGGCAATCTATAAACCCAATTTGGTATGAATTCAACCAGTAGTTTTGCTGCTACAGATATTTGAAATTCCGCCCATTGTAAGTAAATTGGGAAAAAAAAAAAAGATTTTTAAAATTCATGAAAAAAATTTACCTTTGACCTACTTTTCCCAAAATGTAAGGACATCTGTTCTGGGTCTTTGGCAATCTGTAAACCCAATTTGGTATGAATTCAACCAATAGTTTTGCTGCTAGAGTGTTAACAACCAAAAACAATACCTGTCGCCTCCCCTTCAGGGGGCAGGGTAATAACTGCCATACTGTAAGTAAATGGGAGGTTTATATTGTAACTAAAATACAAATGCAGATCCATGTCATCCAATCGCCACAAAAATAGGCCAATCTGACATAGTCTAAGTCATGATATAGTCCCTGATGCCTGTTTGATTTTTATTAGTTAGCGTTAGTTTTCCTCACTTTTTGAGACCAACCCAGTGACTCACTACTCCCTCTAGTGGTCACATACATTCCCCAGCCTCTCAGTGTGAATATACTCAGTTTATATCTCTGTAATCCTTTACACTGGCGTCTTTAGCATTACTTCAGGAGCCTTTTATCTCAATACAAATGAAAATTTAAGTCACATTTGCATATTTTAAAATAGAAATACTACATTTAACCTCTTTAATTTCAAATGGGTCCATTCCCATCAGCCTTTTCTAAAATAATATTTCAGAATATGCATTAAAAAAATGTTAATGAATACACAACCCACTGTCCTACTCTTACTTTTTACCAACTACATCAGCAGAATATTTGCTAACAGTAGTTTGCTTGTATTAGTATAGCTTATCTGACTACACTGTATAAATAGATAGCATATACACATACTGTTTAACTAGATAGATAGATAGATAGATAGATAGATAGATAGATAGATAGATAGATAGATAGATAGATAGATAGATAGATAGATAGATAGATAGATAGAT
Source organism: Sphaeramia orbicularis (assembly GCF_902148855.1). Lineage (NCBI taxonomy): Eukaryota > Metazoa > Chordata > Actinopteri > Kurtiformes > Apogonidae > Sphaeramia > Sphaeramia orbicularis. Next base: position 29,480,875 of record NC_043960.1, on the reverse strand, counting down.
AGATAGATAGATAGATAGATAGATAGATAGATAGAGTAGGAGCTATTTGTCAGTTCAGTTTTTTGCTTAAAGTTAATTTACCTTTTTGTTTACCAACTTAGTATTTTTTTGCTAATTGTTTAATTTTTGTTTATTTTTGTTTGTTTAATATTTAGAATATATTTTTGGATTTTTTTATGGTTATTGCTTTCATTCTTTAGTATTTAGCATCTTTTTGTTTTGTGTTTTCTTACTGGTTTAGACCATGGGCACCTGGGTATAAATAGGGAGCACAAAGTTAGACCAGCATGCACCTGGGTGGGACTATGGTTTTTTTACCAGACAATCAGACAGATCAGACAAGGCCTTAGTTGTTGTTTGCCTGTAAAATCTTGAAAATAAACCACTTGAACTACACCTATGATATGGACATTGTATTTTTGACTGCGTAAACCACAAACCCATGGTGCATCTAGTGGTTATTTGAGTTCTGTTAAAGTCTTAAGTTCAGTCACCTTTAAGTTGATTTAATTTTGATGACAAATAGCCGCTACAGATAGATAGATACTTTTTTTTATCCTTTGCAGGAAATTATTTGATTACAACAGCAGTAAAAAAATAAATAAATAAACACACTGACCCATACCATCAGAAAACCTTAGACATTAGAGACACAAGGTAAGAAGATTGCAGCTTGTTTTAAAAAAGAACACAGATCATGCAGTCCTCGAGCAGAAGGAAGACTTTACTACACAGGACTCAAACTATATTGTAGTTAGACACATTAGTTGAATGTGTCAAGACAGATGAATGCAGAGGTTCTTTGTAGATCATGGTAAAAATATACAAATAATTACTTGGTAAATACACGGTCAAAAGAGAAACCACATGAATGAAACTGCAGACGGCTAATCCAACTTCCCCTGAGCAACTACCTAAAATACAGGTAGATTTCTGTCCATCACATTCTAACCCAGTACTTAACATGAAGGAAAACTAATTCTACAATCACAGCTATTAACAACTTCTCACAGCACTTCCACCAGTTTGTTGAACAAACACAACAGCAGCAGCAGTGTGACTTCAAATAACTGCTCTTTAGAATATAAAATGACCAATTAGTTCGTCTCAAAACTAAAAATCGTCTTTCCCTGCCATGCATCTGAATACTGATGAAAAGATGGTTTCGATGAAAACACACGCATGAACTTTGAAGTATTTCAACACAGAGTAAATAAATCTTCAGACTTATTTGCGAGGCTCTTATTCATCCTCGTAGAGTTAAACATTAATTAACAACAAATTTGGATGAGAAGCTAAACAGATTCATCAGTATTCAACAACACAGTCACTAGACTTCCATGTGTGGCAGCGCTGAAAGATAAAGATCCACTGAGCAGCCGCAGCCAACTACTGAATGTGAAAAGATTTAGAAACATATGAAATAATAAAAAAAATGACTGTATCAACGGTACCATATGGACCAGAAATGTCACCAGACTGCAGCGTCATGATGGGCAGGTGTTCCGTCTTTGTCTTTGTTCTTTTGTTTTTGCCATCCCTATTATTCCTCTGACATCCCTCTCATATATAACACATGACAGTGATACCACAAAACAAAAATTAAAAACTGAGAAAAGATCAGAAAACATCAGGCCATTGTTCAGCCCTGTCAGAACAGGTCATTTTTCTTTGACCTTTTGAAGATAATTACTCCCAGTTGATGGAAAACCTGATTTTTTTTTTTTTTTTTTTAACCGCACTTTCAGCAAGGACAAAAGTAATGGTGTAGAATGATCTGTTATTAACATTTGGGACAGCTATTTTTGTTTCTCAGACAGTGTTTTCTGAGTTTGATGAAATCAGGCCAGACCTTCCCAGTATTTAACCTGCTTATTTTCAGTAAATGGCCCCAGGATGTGAAATGAAAACAGGATACAAATGCTCATAACAGCAACCATGTGAGGGAGTCATCAGCAGCATAACTCAAAGGTTCAGGGTAATATAAAGTAGTGTCCTCCTGTGGCAGCTGGTGCTACAGAAAACTGAGGATGCAAGAAAATATGAACACCAAAGTAAAGAATTTGTGTGTAGGGTTAAATGTTTCAGTCAATCTTGTCATAGGACTTTGATTTTTTTTAATAATCTTTTTATTAGGGCACATTTTCGGTATACATATCCTTTCAGCACAGGTATAAACATGTCCAATTTTCCAGTTTTACAAAAAAACAACTAACAACAAACAAAATCTGAAACTAAAAAAAAAAAAAAAGAAAATAAAAAAGACCCCCATCCACATTGGTCCACATTCACTTAATTACCAGTGTTACAGCTGTTCTATTCTGTTATGTTTTCTATAGATGTACAAAGGCTTCCATGTAATGTAAAATTTCTCGGTTGACCCTCTGAGAGAAAATTTGATCTTTTCCAGTTTCAAGAAAGTCATTACGTTCGTTATCCAGACGTGTTCTGCTGGAGGTTTAGGCGACTTCGAACGTAGGAAGATACATCTACAGGCAGTTTCTGTGTGGTGAACTTAGGAGGACTTTGATTTTAATGTTTGATTAACCCTCAAACCTCAGGCATCTGATCTAAAATGTTTAACAAGTGGTGCCAGGCACAACAAACCCCGCCCCTCGCACATATTTCACCCATTATAAGTAAATGGGAAGATTTTAAAAATTCAAAAAAAAATTTACCTTTGACCTACTGTTCCCAAAATGTAATGAGATCCATTCTGGGTCACTGGCAATCTATAAAGTAAATTTGGTATGAATTCAACCAATAGTTTTGCTGCTACTGACGTCTGAAAATTTGCCCATTATAAGTAAATGGGGAAAAAAGATTTTTAAAATTCTGGCTTAAAACCACCAGGAATGACATAGAACAACGATTTAAGAGTGTAGACAAGAAGCCACAACATTAGTCGCTTTTCCATTGACCCTCAAATTGCGCAAATATAACTTGCACATAAAAATTTACCTAATGGAAAAACAACAATTTCGCCAAAACTCTCATTTTACATTAAAAGATTTTGCGCTGGCAAGAGGTGGTTTTTCGGGCGTAGCACAAATGGTATATCACACAAAACTGCAAAGGAAAGACCTTTTTTCGCAGCTAAAGTCAGGTGAATTTAAAAAAACGGATGTTGACATACGTTACAACAAGCGAAGAAGAAGAAACATGTCGCGGTATGTGTGGACACACCAGGAAACCCAATAATTTTAAAAAAATTTTTAGAACGGGATAGAGGGGTAATGTATAATAATAATGGATATATCTGTAAATCAACACCATATTTCATTCTTTGCCATGTTTATGGAATGACTTCTCGTGTCATCTTGCAATAATAAATAAACAAATGATCGCATTTGTGATTTAATGGAAAAAACGACATTACGCACTTCTGATTTTTCGACATTTAGTAAATATTGGTAAAGTTTTGCACAGATGACCAATGGAAAAGCAACTATTGAATGTACATTAGAACGTCATTTTCTGTATTTTTTTTTTAGTTTGTCTTTCATTCTCCACTTCTTGTTTTTAGGCTGCTTTTTGACATCTGGTCGGGGACAAAAGCACAATAACAACAACAAAAAACATATTGAGCTCATTTATAACTTCTTATATTTTTGTTAATTAATGAACACTATCCCTGTCAAATAAGGCAATAAATACAAGTAAAGTTGACTTTTATTGTCCTTTTAAGGACACTCAAACTCTATATTTTATTCTGTACATTGGTCAAGTGACAGGAGAATTAACCTAGCATACATGTTTTTAATAGCAGGCTAATCTGCATGACAACATGGGGAGGACATGGTCTTTTTTGGGACAAACTCCAAACATAAAGGCTCTGGTCCAAACTTGTTGCCAGTGTAGACTGATCTCATGAATTTGTATTGTATGTCACGCCAGTTCTAATGGCATTTGGTTTGCTATACGCACGCATTTTTGACCTTTCACGGGTTATTCAACGCAATTTGACCACATGTCAATTTTTCCGGTTGACATAACCCTAAGCCCTAACCCTCAGTGTGTGGTATGTGACGCGGTGTGACCATACACGTGGAAAGCTTATAATGTGCACAGAGTCACAATATCACATTAGCCAGTGCTAACCACTATGCCACCGTGCAGCCCAAAAGTATGAATGTGACTCAACAAAGGTGTGATTTTGAGCAGTTATCTCCATGAGATTACAGATATATGACTTCAGATCAGAGGTGGCCTGTAATGGAGTGGCTGACCATGCCACTGCAGAATCCAGACACTGTAAATACAATTATTTCACATATTTTTGTGTTTTCCTGGAATCGGTTCCATTGCGTAGTCTCCAGTTACATGCTTTGGGATCTCCAGACTGCAGTAATTTGTTCTAATGTGATTATTTTTGCTGTGTGTTGGCATTATTTGATGCTGTAATGATACAATTCCTCTGACCTCTTAGCTAAACACATTGAACATGTTGTGTTGCTTCGTGGCAGTCAGTAACACCAAGCCGAAAGCAGCATTTACATTTAGTGCTCGGAAGGATTCCTGTTGGTGTACGAGCTGAGAGGCAGCATGATGGGTATTATAATTACAAGGTAATACAATCAGCCCTGTACAAGTGAGGAAGGCTGGAATCATTACGGTGCCATTATATGGTTTATTTGGAGATATTAAACATGTTAATTTGATGTTTAAAATGGGACATAATGGCCCAAACTGTTCTACAATTCACTGATTATGCTTCACCTGCAGCCAAAGGAGAGACAACAATTAAAAGAGTGACACTGGGCACAACATGCTGGCATCACTGCAATAATGCTATTTGACAATTAGTGCACAAATATACATCTATTTTATGTTGCAGCGGTAATTTGTACAATAATAATCTGGAGGTTTTATTCAACTTGAACTTTGAGCCTGTTTGTGTTGTGACATTAAAACAAGTGATGATTCAAGAGGTTCTTTGTGTCCTACAAAACAATCCCCAGGAGGATCCTCCAACCAACAATGTACAACATCTAAGCCTATTTCTAATTCAGAGGTTTGCATCTGCAGTTTTCTCTTTTCCAAATTAGAAATATATACAAGAAAAGTTAGGACAACTCTAAAATAAATACGTGTGTAATGACTCCAGATGGAAAGAAGTTTGGAAATGACTGAAAAATAGCTGCTGTTCACTTTGGTAGAATGTAATATGTTAGCAGAATACAGACAAGTATAAAAGAGTAAATGCATTGATAGAGTCTAATATAGACATGAATCCAGTTTTCATGATTCAGAATGCATTGCTACAGACAAAATGACAAAAAAAGTAGTGAAAAAAAGAGAGAGAGAAAGAAATGTAAATGAAGTGTAAGTCTTCAGTGTAAAATACCTTCAAGTAAAGTGTAATTTTAACCCATAAAGACCCAGTGCTACTTTCGTGGCAGTTCACTAATACAATTTTCTCTATATTGAACCTGTCTAAAGTGATTTATCACCATTACTTTGCATTATTTCAGTGTAAATCATGTATTTTCCTATATTTAATTTACTGATCGTGTAGATGTTCATTAAAGCTCAGATTAAAGTTGAGGGTTATTATATCAGAAACAGAGAAAACTGAAGAAGGTGACTTTTTCAGCAAAAATATTAATAACTGAATATAATAATAATGGATTAGATTTCTATAGCGCTTTTCAAGGCACCCGAAGCGCTTTACATTATTGATCCATTATTCATTCGCTCACACATTCATACTCTGGTGGTAAACTACATTTGTAGCCACAGCTGCCCTGGGGAAGGCTGACAGAAGTGTGGCCCTCTGACCACCACCAAACATTCATAGGCATTCATACAAGTGACTGAGCCATGGCTGCCCCAGTATAAACCCAGTGTGTCCATCCACTGTCACTGATCCAATTCCATGGGTTTTACTGGTGAATCAACGTTGTAGCAGATGACGGTGTTTCCACGTTCACTACGGAGCTTCTGAACGTCCAAATGGGTCATATCTGATGACCATGAAAAGATGACAAACTGAATTTTACACCAATTATTTACATGTATTGATAGGATTCATGGATCAACAGGTATTCAGCAGTTTAGATCAGTAGATGGTTTTGGTCGACAGTGACTGTCTGGGTCTTTATGGGTTAAAATAAAAAAAATAATAATATACAATAGTGGGGAAAAGTTTTCAAACACCCTTCAAATTTTACACAGTCTCAAATACTGTATCATCAAGAAATTTTTGTGGTAAAATCTTTGAGTTTCAAAAGGTGTGACCGCATCAGACAATACAATCTATAACTCTGTATATCCTTATTTTTTGTACATATTTCTGATCTGTAGTACAGAGTTAGCTTTTGTATATTTCAGTAGATCTAGAAGTACTTTATTAGTAACATATGTGTATTTAATATTCTATTCTGGAGCCTTTGCACATGCCTACATTTTACTTAAGCTCTTTTGTGTAATATTTTTTATACAGTCCTTTTTGTGTTTTTGCTGCTAAATAGAACAGAGCTGCAAAACTGACTTTCATTGTCTCTGTGACAGTGACAATAAAGATCTATTCTATTCTATTGTCAATGATTTTTTGTTTGTTTATAGTTGACAAGAAAAAAATATAACTAAATTCTCAACAGTTTTCAACATGTCATGTCCTGGATGTGATTCATTATTGTGCTGAAACAAAGTTTGACCTCGGGTTTGGAGAATGGTACAATAGTTGGCAGGGTTCAGTAACTTTAGGCTGATCCTTAATGTAATATATCACAAATGTAAGGGGTGAACAAAAACTTTTTTCCACCACTTTAGGCTTTTGCATTTGAATTATGTTATAAATGAAGCTGTTTAACTAATTCAAAGTGGCCTTTTCAATGCATTTTAAAGCGAAGACACACCAACCCGATTTTTGGTGGTCGGATGTCATTGGGCAGGCTGGCGAGGTCGATGACATGAGTCTGCTTGGTGTGTTCTGAGCGATTGGCCGTCATAAGTCTTTTCAGCCGATTCAACATGTATAATCGGCCACTACCAGTCGTTCAGTCGGACCAGTCTGATTGGTGGAGGGATAGCCCTTGACTAGGGAATCAGTGAACGAGAAGTTTCCATATGAATCCAGTTATGCCAAGGTACTTCACACTATTATTGTCTTCTAGAATAGACCATGAACTGCTCATATTGTATCTCAATGAGTGCCAGTCAGTGTTGCCTATGGACTTCATTCACTCCATGAAGTGAACACTGTTAGCACTGTTAGTATAATGCGATTTCTCCTCAGTTTTCACTTGCAATATCTTTCTTCTTCCACAAGAAGAAGCCCTAGTGCTGACAACACCAGCATCTTCGTATTACTAGCCATCCGTTCATCGAGTACAAAAACAACAACCCTTCTGGACTACTCAACACTCTCTGCTGACAACTATGACTAACGACAGCGAGCTCTGTGATTTAATCTAGAGAGATGTTCCGTCATTTCCTGTTTTATGTCTCACGCAAGAGCAGAACTTACACTCAAGTCGGTAGTTGATTTGGTGTGTTCTTCATAGGGATGCACCAATACCGATACGAGTATCGGCATCGGCTCTGATACTCAGTGTGTGTACTCGTACTCATACTTGTAAAAGACATCCGATACAACTGCACCGATACCACTTACGGCTGTGTGACATTCACAGTTCAGTGCAGCAGGTACACGGTGGTGGAATAATGTGTGGGGAGTGTCAAGAGTGTGGAGATTTTTCAAAATAAATGACGGTGATAAAAGGAACGATGACTGCAAGTAACGTTAAAGACACAGACAGATCCGGACGCAGCGTTCTGTCCGTCCTCTGCGTACATTCCATCCGTTTACTAGGTGCTGGCGGATGGGTAAACAGAATGAGAATACCAGCAGGTGTACAGAGCGGTGCGGACCGCCACCAACAGAAGTGAAAACGAAACTTATCACTCATTTCTCTTTTCTCTACCTGCTGAAGCTAACCTTACCAGTGAAAATGCTGCAATATTAGTATCACATTAGTGTTACCTCTGTCGTCTCCATGTTCGTTATTACTGACTTTCTTCTTCTTCTTCTCAAAAAACTTTACTTTTCTTCATGGTATTTGTCCAGTATGGTTAATTAAGAGCAGCGCCCCTGGTGGATTAATTGAGAAACGCTCATTCCAACACATTAAATGTCAGTAGCAGCACTTTTTTCCAGTCAGACTAATGACAATGACAATAAAGCACATTTACAAAAGGAACTAAGAACTGGAATGGGATTATTAAGTACTCGTATTGGTACTCGGTATCGGCAAGTACTCAAATGTAAGTACTCGTACTTGTTCTGGAAAAAAATGGTATCGGTGCATCCCTAGTTCTTCACACATTTTTGACCGTGTTGGGGAGACAGGAGCCAACTGATCAGTCAGGCTACCTTTTCTGGCAACAATTAGCAGTTGGGTTGGTGTAACTTCACCCTTACATAACACTTAAAGGTGGGGTAGGAGATCTTCGAAAAACGGTTCGAGCAAGCTACATTTTGAAAATACTCAATTCAGAAGTCCAAACCCCTTTCTTCACACCTCCAGAGCACTGGGACATGCAATGCTTGTTCTCATGGGTTTACGAGTGCGGCACAACAACAATTCACCCGGCTCCGGCGGCCCCGGCTCTGTCTCCGGCGACTCCGGCAGCCCAGGCTCTGGCAGCTACGGCTCCGGCCCCGATCCATGCATACCTCATTCAGTCTCCTCCCACACCTCTGCTCTTACAGAACAGCCCCAGTTCAGACCTATCTGGCCAACGTTACATTTCCTCGTGATTTATGTTAGTGACAAAACAGTTTGCCGATGAACTTTGCATCCTAATATAACTAATATAGCCAAGCTCTGGCTCTGGCTTTGTTTCCTGAACAAGTGCTCAAAGCTTCTGAGAACGAAGGATTCATGCACGAAGAGGGGGGAGGGACAAATGGCAGTTGAGTGTGATAGACATATCACCGTTCAATCATTTTGATTGGGCGCTCAAAATGATTGGATGGTGTTTTTCAGTCCTGTCCGTTCCACTGGTGACTACATTTTTTTATTTTTGTGTTAGAGCATTTAATTAATTGGTTGTAATCGGGGTGTGAAGGGGATTTTAAGCAATATAGTAAAAAATACTCCAGGAAAACATCTCGCACTCCGCCTTTAATACTTAATTCATACTTCATTTCAAAAACAGCCACAAAAACCCTAAAAATATTATTCAGATTTTGTATCTAAGCATTTGCATTCACTCTTGATGGGAATACAATCCAATGATATTAGCTCCGTGTTTCCACCTTGCCTAACATAACACTATGGTGACTTCACCACCAAGAGACACACGTATCTGGAGACAAACTTCAGTAAAAAGTGACTTGTTACTGTTTCCAAAACTGTGAGCCACACCAGCGTTACTGTGGAACAGTGGAACAGTGGAGAGGAGAGGAGTAAGCTCTGCTGGGAGATTTCTTTGTGTCACGATGGATTCTGGGGGCCTCTGTTCAGGCAGAGCTGTCAGTTTGCAGGAACATAGTATTTGGCAGCAGCACTGAGACAAGGGAACCCGTTTCTGTACAGGGCTTTCAGAGCTCAATATGTGCTATCAGTCAGAAACAGACTCACAAACTGTCAGCTTCCTCTTAAGACAATGCACACAAGACTGAACTGTGAACAACCACGACGGAGCTCATCGGCCTCACTACCTACTGTCACAGCTACATGTAACCCCAAACCACATGTCAGGTATTTGTCACTCTCTGAAGAGACAAATGCATGAGATGCCTCACCCACACACACTTTAGGGAACAATAAATATAAATAGAGTTTTGCCCTCATCCATCTCCAGCTCCTTATAACCTTGAGTTGTTAAAACGAGCAAAAAAATTCCTGATAGTTTCTAGAAACATGTCTAATAGACTGTGGACCGTGATTGGTTATTAAAGCTGTCAATCACCCATTTTCATTAAAAAAAGTTACTGAAAAGAAAGACAAAATCACCTCTGAAAAAAAGAAATATTGGACGTATGTTTTGAGTTTTTAGGCAGACAACACTTTAAAAAACGTGGAGGCTGCAGGATTTATTGACAGAGGAGAGGCGATCAAGATGTTCTGGTTTCAGTTTTGGGGGGGCTACAGAGAGTTGAAGACCCACCCCTTCCAGAGTGACCCATGGGAGCTAACTTTGCAAAAAAAATATAAACAATAACAAATATACATTTTTGATCCCGTGCCACCATTTCCACTTAATGTTTCTTAAATTAAAAGAAAGGTGCTTTATGTGATGAGTATCATTTAAAAACAAACCTCCAGTTTTGTGTTGAACAAATTAATCGACTGCAATTTTACATACAATCAGTACACTTCAAAATCTGCAAAACAGCCACTTTCTTGGCAAATTTGACCTAAATCTTCCAAAGCGAGGTGACAAAGTATTAAAAAAAGGGTGAAAATTACAGCAGTCTAATTATGTTGAAGCTGCAGAGATATCATTAGCAACTGTGAAAGATCGAGAACAAAGACATACATCACCTCTGCAACTTCCAGGTGTTTAGTACTTAAATTTATGTCTCATAGATCAGTTTTACCACAAACTGTGACTGTAGTGACTTGTAAAATTATCTTTTACATTGACAAACTTACGTGTAAATTATGGTGTAATTCAAATGGGATCAAAAAATGACTTTTCTCTACATTGTGATATAGTTTTATATTGTTTTTTTCTGAAATACAGTCCCATGAGGCACAATCAGAGGGGACTTTAACTCTGTTATGGTTTCATCTTTATAAACAGTGTATTGACTCATCCATTCCCTATTTTTCACATCCTCCACTCCTCAGTGTTTGATTGTGAGCCCACAATCGATCTCTGTTCACTTCTTCAAAGGATGTTTCAATTCCCTGAAATGCACATTGTGGACTAAAGATGTGCAAAAGAAATGCAACACAATCCTGGATTATTAAAAAAACAGCAGAAACAGGGCTTCATAAATGAAAGTTTCCTCAATTTGAGGTTGTGTTAGTTATTTAAAATGATCAAAAGTGCAATCAAGCTTATGTGTGCTGAATAAAAGATAAAGTAAAATAAAATCATCACTCACTGGTAACTTATGCAGTGTTGTAAACTGAATTAAAAGTTAATTATAAATCTACATAAGAACTCATATGACAGATCATAAAATCCAGCAGTACAGCGTAACAAAACTAACACACAGATGAAGTATTTCCCCGATGTCTCCTTTAAAATGATGGTTGTGAGGCGAGGAAGTCTCATTTTGTTAAATGCCTGGTGGTGGGATGTGAGGACCGACAGTTAGAGAATTAGGAAGATGGGTTTGTGTGCAAGAGAAAAAAAAAAAAAAAACACTAGTGTTCAGGGGATAGTCATCGGATTGGTCCTCACCAAACCATGCAGCGGCTCCCTGTAGATAGAATCAAAGCTCAGTGCATCAGAAAACTCAGATAGAGCTCACACTTCATCTTTAGAGGTCTGGAATGCACATGTTGAGGCATATAATTGTTAAAATGGCACTTATTTTTCTTAAGAAATTCCAGGTTATTCAGGATATTTACATTTTTTGTGAAAGGATAATTTGTAAATATAAACATTTTCATAATTTTATTTTACTTTTTTGCACTTAACCTTTTATCGGTTACAGTGAGGACAGTGAGTCAACAATCTCAGGTCAAATGTGGTCTACATCAGGGGTCACCAACCCTGGTCCTTCAGAGCTACTATCCTGCATGTTTTAGATGTTTCCCTCTTCAAGCACACCTGACGGGTCATTATCGGGCTTCTGCAGAGCTTGACGATTGGCTTATCATTTGAATTAGGTGTATTGGAAGAGGGAAACATGCAGGATAGTAGCTCTTGAGGACCAGGGTTGGTGACCCCTGGTATACAGGGAACTAGATATGGTAACTTAACTGACCTTGATTTTCTACATGACAACAACCAAATTTGAAAAAGTTTCACTGAAGTAATAAAGTCTTTTTTATGTCCTCCAATAACACTAAGGTTGAAATTTTGAATTTCGGAGTATTTCTGTGAGTGCCCTATAAAGGGTTAAGTAAAGAGGAAAATTTGAATTTGCTCTAGATTTCATCCTTCCAGTCACGTGGACCTGGAGTTGAGATGATTTTGTCACACATTTAGGGAAGGCAAGGGATTTTGGTTCAGTTTGTTTGTTTAATTGTTTGTTAAAAATCTAGCAGCAAAACTATTTATTGAATTCATACCAAATTGGGTTTATACATTGCCAGTGACCCACAATAGATGGGGTTACATTTTGGAAAAAGTAGGTCAAAGTTAAATTTTTTAATGTATTTTTTTTTTTTAATCTTTTTTTTCCTTCCATTTACTTATAATGGGTAAGATTTCAAACGTCTGTAAAACATCAATTTTGTTTCAATTTACTTCAAACTTGGCACATACAGTATATAGAGGCAACTGATATGCTGACATCACCACATGACAACATCAGCTGGATTGATGCCAAAATAAGCTACCATACGTGCAAAGCCCGGGGTTTGTTGTGCCTGGCACCACTTGTTTTTCATTTGCATTTAGCCCCTCCTGGATCCTGTCACCAGATTCATATTCCTCCACATCTACATTCTTTCAATGGAAACATAAGTGAAAATCCAAGGAGGAGTTTATCTTTTACGCAGTGACACTGAAGATAAGATGTGAAGGTGTTAGATGGCTGTGCAACTTGCCAAAAATGTATGATACCTTAACTGTGGTTTATTTATTATGACCATGGTCTGATCTTTCTTTCTATATAAACAACTGTTATCCACAGATAATGCAAAAAGGACACAGTTTCTTCATTTTGTTGATGAAAAGAGTCCAGGGCTTTGATTTACATTCACAAGAGACAAAAATCCCTCTGCATGAACTCATCTAAAATAAATGAATAGCACCATGTTGTTAACATTTCTTGACCTACAGAATAATCTGTAATCAACAATGTAATTTTAAAGGACTAAAATAAAGGCTGAACTAATTAATAAGTAAATTCTTGAGCTTTTCAAGTATTTTCAGATTCATGATTATACTTATGTGTCAGTTAACCCTGTCTGTTAACACAATGAGTATCCATGGAGCGACTTGTATCATGTACCTATAAAACCTCTCTTGTTATGGATGGATGACAGCGAGGACGTTGAAGTCACAATTCCAAGAAGCCCAGATCTAGGTGACAGCATCTCCTCTGTGATAAGGTGGAAGAAAACCAGCTCAGCAGTCTGCGGGGACACTGAAATCTGAGCTCAAACCGTCCAGCAGACTGTGAGGCAGCCAATAAATGTCAGGAAGTGATTACAGTCTGTGGCCCCTAATGAGCGATAAGGGAGAGAAGAAAAGAACAAGGGGCCTGAAATTCAGAGCATGACACTTTATTTTATCCAGTCTGCTTTCTGTGAATCACACTCACACTTTGAGTTTCACTGCATCCTCACATCTCAGAGAGTGAGGTCATTGGTCAGTTTTGATCATGCTTTGTTTTCATATATGGAGTGATGCCTGTACCAGCAAGTTGTGTCATGTTGATTTATGGATTTTTTTTTTTTTTTTCATAATTTTGCAGTTAGGTTTGTCATGCAATATTAATATTGATGTTGGATTAATGAAGTCTCATGTCAGCACATATAAATAAACTGATGTTCTGCTCACTCATCAAAACAGTGTCTCCATTGAAAACATCATATTGTCACAATATTTTCCCCTTGTATAACACTGTGGTTAGCCGATTGAATATGATGGGCCATCAAAGGCTACGTTCACACTTAAAGCTGTGTATCAAGGTTATAATAGTTTTGGATTTTTCATTATAGTTTACTGTTATTTAGTTTTGGCTTTTTTTCTGTAATTCAGTTAGTTTTAGTTTGTTTTTAGAGCAGGTTTGATGTTTTTTAATTAGTTTTCATTTTTTTCTAAATGCTTAGTTTTTGTTCAGTTTTAGTTTTGTCATATCTTTTATCTTATTTGCTGTCGTATTCAAATAAATCCCATACAGGACTCTGCTGCTTTCTCCCAACTTTAGTCTCCATGTTTCCAGGTAGAGTGGAGACGAGAAGACGACTCTAAACGACAAGTGGCGAGAAGTGACGGACCATGAAGTACTGTATGGTGCTGCTAGCTAAAATTGCTAGAGTGAAATAAATCGATTTCATATCAATCCGACATGGACAAAGACGAAAATGAAGGGAATTTTATCCATAATTTTTATACGTTTTAGTTAGTTTCGTAAACACACAATACAGTTTCGGTTAGTTATCGTTTTTTCTTTTAATTATAGTTTTATTTCAGCTAACGAAAATGTTTTTTCAATTCTAGTTTTCGTCTTTTCATTAGTTTTCGTTAACGATAATAACCTTGCTGCGTATGACTTTCATCACCTATTTTTCACCTGAATCTCTTCCCTCACAATGAACAATTTTGAAGTGTACTCCACCATTAACAATCCATATGTTTAGAAACAGAGCTGGTAGGTCACTTGGGCATTTTCGGAAATTTGTCGCGACATGCACTGTGGGAAGCAGAGCTCCACGCAGCCACAGTAGCAGTAACATATAACGTGTTAACCACTTCCCACAAAGCACGTCACAACAAATTTCCAAAAATGCCCGAAAGACTTACAGATTTGTGATATTTAGGCTATGACTTGGGTTTTACAGATTTGATGACAAATTGGTGCCAAAAGTCATACACAGCTTTAAGTGTTAATGCTCAATTCTGATTTTTTTTTTTTTTTGCTGAAATCTGTTCTTTTGGATGAAATGGGACATGACCATTCAGCCTGAAGTCACATTGCTAAACATCAGATATGCATCTGTTTTAGGATGTCACGTGAAAGTGGCTAGAAATCATATTATTGCTCTTTGGCTACATTCACACTGCAGCCAAAAGTGGCCCAAATCTTACTATTTTCCCCATGTCCATCTCATATCAAATTTTTTCTATGACAATCTGAACATCACAAATCAGACTTATTCAAATTTGACCCAGACCACTTTCATATGTGCTCCTAAATCAGATGCTTTGCAGTGCGACTTCAATTGGACTGGTCATTCCATTGGACTTTGATGTTTACTGTAACAGTTCTGTGCTGGAGGAGGCTGGACAAGGCAAATCCATATTTACATCTTCTGTGCAGTCAGGTCACTTCAGGGACATCGACTATTCATACGCAAGTCAGATTTAAATTATATGAACAACCATGCAAAAAAAATCTGATTTCAGCAAAATATCTGAATTGAGCATTAAGACCATAGCCTTAGTTGATAATTAAAGCCCTCTACAGAAAAACCCTGATGATAATTGTTATTGGTTTTCAAATATACAAGGTTTCTTGTAGGTCAAACCTCAGGGATCGGTTTCATCGGCGGGCTGGTTCATCTCATTTTTCATGCAGGCAGAGCATCACTATTTTATGTCCAGTATATTTCATACTCTCACTGTGATTAAAAACATCATAAATGACACTACAAGAAGGAGAGAAAACCATGACGATGAACCAGAGACTAAAGAAAAAACTTGAGCAGATAATAATTCATTGTTTTGTGTGTATGGAGGGGCTTTCACTTTTCTAGGTGACTTTTCCACTGTAGGTATCACCTAAGCTGACCTAAGTTGGGCATAGCTTTGCCACCAGTGTTTTACACTTGCACAGTAGGTATAGGACTTCTTCATCATGACCGGTTGTCATAGCGACACAGCATAAACAATTGTGGTGTCATCATCTTCAGCACCACTGTAGCTACAACAGAAGTGGATGAAACTTAAAACTAAGTTAAAATTTACAAAGTCAGATTTTATATTATTTTCTACAGTGAATATATCATTGTTTCGACTACAGATCTGTGGTCAGTTTATCGAGGTAGAGCATAGTCAGACATTTGCTCTAATGTTTTCCAAAACTTCATGCCATCGTGGCTGTGTCTCAAATGTCCTCATTTGATAACATGCATGCTTACTGACGCAGCGACGATTCTGGATTGATTATGATCTGTGTATTTTAATTTTACATCAGATTCAGTATCATTTTTGGTTCTTTGGTGAAAGTAGCTCCAGAAATAGTATCTAATATTACCTGGTGGTCCCTGCTCTCCCACAATGGAAACGCCAAAATCTATAATTTGTGCAATTTTATGTCACATTTAGTATCACTTAGGCTGTCTTGGATCTGTGTAAGTTGACCTTAGATACAAGGAAAGAAGGTTCCTTGATCTATATAACTCATAAGGAAGGCTGATGATAATGAATATAGTTACATTAAAGAACTGTAAGTGCATGGTTAGATTAAGGAAAGATTCAGGGAATTGGTGAAATAAAGACAAGATCTGCAATGACGTAATAAAATGAATGTACTCAGTCATTTAAAACAAAACACCCACTTTTCTGAACACAAACACTTTTGTCAGCTAAACCTACACACCTACGAGATGTGGAATGTGATCTGCAGTCTCTGGTGGCCTATTGAGTCAAAATAAAAGAATTTGCTGATCCCTCAAGGACAAATTCTGTTACTTTGCAAAAAAGAAAAAAAAAAATGCAAAGGCACTGATTACACTTGGAGCAAAATGTAGAGCAGACAGTGAGTAAAAGAAATGGAACTGTATGAATGGAATTTTAGTGAGGCGGGGTCATAATATCAGATAATATGAACTGTATAAAATTCATCCCACATTTAATCCCAACAGGACCATGACTTTTAATATTGGATTTTTAAGGCATTTCAACAAAATAGTTCAACTAGAGATCACCATTCTTTAGGGGGAAAAAAAAAATCACCTAAGCCTCATGAATGCCTGAGAAACACTCCCTATCCAACGTGATATCATGACTCTGCGTAAATATATGTAACACACCAATTGACCGTGACATGTTATCTGTGTGCATTATAAACTTTCCATGTGCATGTTCATGCTGGTAGTAGCCCCCGGTCCAACCTGAATCGATGCATCAAATACCCCACACTGAGGGTGAGGGTTATGTGAACCAGAGACGTAATTGCTAGTTAGCCCTATAACGCCAAATGTATCATATTTGATACATGAGTTTTGAAGCCCTCTACATAATCAGTGAGATTTTTTTTTTTTTTCTGAAAAACCTGAAGTTTACAATTAGATACATGCAATACATGGAAAATCCACCAGAGGGATTCGTTCACCAGAGGCCTTTCCAGTGACACTACAAGATTGTCATTAATGAGGAAGGAGGAGGAACTTTGCCAGTTTCGAAAAGGAATTATCAATTTGTTAGACATATTTGTGTTATACACTGGAAAAAAATCAAAATCTTACCAAGTGTATTTTTCTCATTTCTAGTCAAAATATTTCATCACACTTAAAATAAGACATAATGATCTAAAGAATAATTTTTCAGTGAAATATAAAAACTTATTTTTAGACAATAGATCTTGAAAATCTTATTTCAAGAAATCTTACCAAGATAATTTTTCACTTGTTCCATTGGCAGATTTTTGTGCTTGAATTAAGCAAAAATATATTGTATTGATGTTTTTAAAACCTGTTTTTGGACTGACTTTTTCCAGTGTATTGCGTTTTTGTTTGTTCAAAAACAATAATATTTGAGCATTGAGACCTGATGTATCAAATATGATACAAAACTGAAACTCATACATGGAAATTGATATATTAAAAAAAACGTTTGGGTTGTTCAGAAGGACTAATAAAGGCTCCAGTTTCAAAGATCTGGAGTTTTCTGTCAATGATTTAATGGTTCAGACTTTACAGGGTTAATGTAAGCCAATGGAGGCTAAATGGCATTGAATAACACACGAAAGGTTGAAAATGCGTAGGTATAGCACGCTAAATGCCATACGA
This sequence comes from Sphaeramia orbicularis, assembly GCF_902148855.1. Classification (NCBI taxonomy): domain Eukaryota; kingdom Metazoa; phylum Chordata; class Actinopteri; order Kurtiformes; family Apogonidae; genus Sphaeramia; species Sphaeramia orbicularis. Next base: position 29,463,059 of record NC_043960.1, on the reverse strand, counting down.
CTCTGTGAACATACCTGAGACACAACAGAAAAGCAGAATCAATGCAAGCAACTCGTGTTTTGTTCAGTTCCATAAAGAATTTAAAAAGCACAAAAGCAAACAGGCTTTGTGGGTCAGGTGGGTCACGTGAACGAATGAATGGATGATTGAGCTCATGAGTGAAATGCTTTCTAGTTCTTAAAGGCTGTTTGGACCTAAAAGCATTTGACATAAGGGTCAAAGCACTCATGGTAAAAATAAATAAATTTGAGTTGCGGATGCAGGAACACCTTCATCCCCTTCTTTCCTTTTGTGTCGTATTATAGCTCCGGTCTGTATATACTGATGCGGCGCTGGACAAAAAGCTGCGATAAGAGTGCAGAATGACCGTTCATCCTTGTCCACACGGTATTAAAACACAGCCTCCTCCTGGCAGCTCACAAACAACATCTCCTGTGTCATAAATTCACTTGCTCTTTTTTGTTCCATATCTTTCGCAATTTATGGCTGAAATAAACTTGAACTGTGGCCATGAAAATGCTTATATCCCCGCCAGTAACACGGCTAACTGTTTGTTGCATCGCCAGCCATAAATCAGCCGACGGTAAGCCTGTCTTGGCCAAAGTCTTTTCAGATCCATTTACCACTGATAATGCCCGCTGTTCCAGGAGCCACAGCCACATCCCCTTCATGAATAAGCAGAGCTGCCCAGTCTGTCCTCCAACCTGAAGCCCCTCCACTCACCGGAAAACCACGAGGGAGATTTAGAAGTCGCTGCAATAATGACGAAGAGGACGTACTTTTTCCAGATACATGACCCTCCTTAATTCCTCGCTAAATGTTTCCGACCTCTAAACTGCCGCCCACAGCTCGGATTTTTCCCACAATTTATATAGGCGTGATGCTGCAGATTGACAGCAGTTTCCTGGCAGTGAGTACAACACCCAGGAGTAAACAACTCACTTATACATCTATTAAGCAGCTGTACAGATTAATACTATCTGTGTAATTGACAACACAGTGAAAAGTTCCATCTTCTAAAACAGAAGGGTCAAACTTGTTTTCTTTTGGCCCAATAATATGATCTGAAGTGGGCTGGACCAATAAAATATCAACAGAAAAAAGTGGAATTACATTATGAAAGTACAAAGACTCCTTAAATATGTGAATAACATGAACAACCTGAAATTTCTTAAAGGACCCAAAAGTAGGATTGTGGCCAAAACTGGTACTGCAATCACATTCAAAATACTGTAGAGCGTGGTATTCCCTCTGCCTCCCCCCAGAATAGGGGTTGCCAGATCCAGCATGAGCATCTACTACAAGGAGATACCATGGATATAATTGTTAACGAAAACGAACGAAATAACCAAAACTAAAATTGAAAAAAACATTTTCGTTAGCTGAAATAATTAAAAACTCTAATTAAAAGAAAAAAACGATATCTAACTGAAACTGTATTGTGCGCTTACAAAACTAACTAAAACGTATAAAAAATTATGTATAAAAATCCCTTAGTTTTCGTCTTTGTCAATGTCGGATTGATATCAAATTGATTTATTTCGCTCCAGCAATTTGAGCTGGTGACACCATATGGCACTTCACAGTCTGTCATGTCTGGTCACTGGTGGTTTCCATTCGTCTTCTGGTCCCCACTCTACCTGGAACATACAGACTAAAGATGGGACAAAGCAGCACAGTCCTGTCTGGGATTTACTTTAGTGATGAGTGGGGTCACTGTACGTGTGTGAGTGACAGAGACAGAGCGGAGCTGAATGACAGACAATGTCAGACAGGTATTTGAACTAGCATCCAGGTAAAGACTGGAGAGTTTATCATCATGAAAAGGCCTTTCAGGCCCTTAACTGCACAGTTTAGAAGAGGAGAGAAGAGGAGGATGAAAACTAATCCAATTACAGAGGTATGAAACCTGTTAGAATGTTAAAAAAATAGTTTGATGTTACTAGCTACAGCTAGCTGAAGTGAAATGAAGCAAAGTTGGCTAATAATGGAACTGGAGATGATTAAGATATGACATATCTGCTAAGGTGTGGTTTACTGCTGCTGAACTGGGTTATATATGTTTATATATGTTTCTGTCTGGTTTAACTGCTGGGTAACTGGTTTATATATGTTTCTATTTGGTTTATCTGCTGGTTAGCTGGTTTATATATGTTTCTATCTGGTTTAACTGCTGGTTAGCTGGTTTATATATGTTTCTATCTGGTTTAACTGCTGGTTAGCTGGTTTATATATGTTTCTATCTGGTTTAACTGCTGGTTAGCTGGTTTATATATGTTTCTATTTGGTTTAACTGTTGGCTAACTGGTTTATATATGTTTCTATCTGGTTCACTGCTGGTTAGCTGGTTTATATATGTTTCTATCTGGTTTAACTGCTGGTTAGCTGGTTTATATATGTTTCTATCTGGTTTAACTGCTGGTTAGCTGGTTTATATATGTTTCTATCTGGTTTAACTGCTGGTTAGCTGGTTTATATATGCTTCTATTTGGTTTAACTGTTGGCTAACTGGTTTATATATGTTTCTATCTGGTTTACTGCTGGTTAGCTGGTTTATATATGTTTCTATCTGGTTTACTGCTGGCTGCTTTGTGCATCTCCTCTCACGCTTCGCACATCATTGCATTGTTTTCACATAAGTGACGTTGTGTATGGATCACACACACACACTCAACCTGCTATAGGGAATTTATACATCATAATGAACATGTGTTTGTGTCTCTGCTCAGTCAATGAGCCGCCCTAACCCGACCCCCAAATAAAGTGTCCAGGGTAACCCACTGATCCGTGCCTGACTAATTTCTTTGAATAGGATGGTGAGGAAGACAAAATATATGAAATAACTACAACTAAAGCTAAACTAAACTAAAACTAAGCATTCAGAAAAAAAACAATAACTAATAAAAACTAGCAAACCTGCTGTAAAAACTAATTAAAACTAACTGAATTAGAGAAAAAAAAGTCAAAACTAAATAAAACTAAACTATAATTAAAAATCCAAAACTATTATAACCTTGATGTGAAAGTGACGAGTCCTACACCAGGCCCAGTCTCTTCACATGGGACACAGTCTTGTCTCCCAAGGCCAGGCCACAGTATCTTCTCCTGCCCAGGCTGCGGTCTCCACACCCCTAACCCAGGCAGGAGAAGAGACCATGGACCAGCCCCGGGAGAAGACATCGCGGTCCGGGCCTGCAGTCTCACCACCCAGTAAGAGTCGTGGGAGACCACATGAGAGCCGGCGTCTTCAAATTCTTCTCCACTTTCAGCCATCTCCATGTTTAAAATACATCTCCTACAGATATTCCTCGTTTTGTTTGTCACTTTGTTGCGACATATTTAGGAATAATAAGAGGCCTTTTAGGTTTAGTAACGTCAGACATTTGTGATCAGAAATGTTCCAGCTGCAGCTCAGTGGGAACTGGCAACCTGGATGTCCAAACGCTACTGACTTCGTGATTGGCAGATAGGTGACCAAAACACAAAATGACAACATAAATATTACTTGTGGCCTGTCACTTAGCTTTTCAAATGTGAATATTCTGTCTGTGATATCAGTATTTGAAATGAACATGAATCCTTAATGTGTGGTGACAGTCAGTGCCATTTTATGATTACTTAGAATATAATTCTTACATACGGCATCTTTAAGATAAATAAGTGCAATTTTAACAATATTATGTCTCAGTTTTTTTACACAGTCATTTACACATGTACATTAGAACTTGCAGATCACAGTGGATCTACAAATACACAAAACATTTACTAACAGCCAGAATATCGGTCAAATTACACTTAATTATCTGAAGACATTTCATGTTCATATTTGTTTGGGTTATTCACATTTTATTGTGAAAGGACAGTTTGTAAATGTTAGCATTTTTACTTTTTACTCTAAAACAATAAGAAATACTTGAAGTTGTCATTATTTATTGGTTATTATGATAATATTTTACTGGTCTGACCCACTTTAGATCATATTGGTCTGTATGTGGAACCGGAACAACAATGACTTTGACACCATTGATTGTTAATCTCTTCAGTGTCATTTTTGCATTTGACAAATTCATCCTGTGGGCCAGATAGGACCTTTTGACCCTTTTGGCCTACAGCCCGTATATTTGACACTCGTGATCTAAAAAGAGCATTTTACATAATATCGACTGTGTTACTTGGATAATAAGGAAATGCTGGTAATTAACGTATCTGGCATGTGGTGTCTGGTAAATGTTTACACTAAATGCTTTCTGCTAAAACATCTGATATTGTTCTACACCAACAACACAATTACTGAATATGAGTGCTTCTATGAAACTGGGTTCATTTTGGTACCTGGCACTTTGCCAAATTTTAGACCCAATAATAAAGGAAAAATTTAGACATATTTTCCCCCCAGGATGTACCTAATGATGACTGCAGATAAATGCAAAAAAAAATTATACTCTTGCTATGAGCGATCCCAAAATTAATGAATTTTTAATCAAATATTGGGCCCAAATTGGGACCACAATTGGAACAGGAAAATTTACCCCGGTGTCAGTGCACTTAATCTTGAAAACATGGCTTGAAATGGTCTTATATACCACTATAAATAAAGACTGTGTTGAATTTGACGATCCTAGTGGTTTTTCTAATCCAGACATGTGGGTTTTTCATTAATCTCAGTCTCATTCCAGGTTTCGTGCATAACCCATCGTGTCCACTTGTGTTACATGCGGAACCTGAACATTTAAACACAAATAAAGTGAGTGATTTTGCAACAGCGGTCATTTTTGTGAAACACCCTGCCTTGCATATTTACTTCAATTCCTAAAATGTACCTGTGAGAGAATAAAAAAAAGATATTTGAAAAAACAGTAGCACATAATTTCTGTGTCCTTATTACTGTGTTACATGTGGATCTTTGTATAAAAATAATCTAAAAATATGTTTTATCTGCAGAATAGTTTCTCTTTTATCTCATTATTTATTTTTAAAACAGACCCAAAGTGCTTTTGCTTCTTAACATTAGTCTACATCTAGTTTAAATTTTTAGCCCCCATATCCTGTTTTTAGGGACCAGTTTCATAGAAGCACCCATATTTTATGGTTATGTTTAGGGAGGTTTTGAATAGAAGATGAGGAACACATCAGGACACAATTTATAAACCTCTAAACAAAACCATCAGATGCAACAACTGTACAATTCTGGACTAATGTACACATTTACAAATAACTACAGATGATGCGTAAAACGTAAAAAGGCAAGTCACATAAACCCACATTTTATTCACAATAGAAGATATAAAATGCTAAAACTGGGGAAATGCATATATTTAAAACACAATAAGGTAACAAGAAATTGCATTTATAGTGTCATTTAGTCCAATAGCAGATGCCAATACCAATGTTCTTTTCTGTTTATTTTATGCTTATTGCGTTATATTTATTCCCCCATTTGTGCCAAAGAAATGTTCTTTATATAGATATAGATTTATTGAGCTGTGTTAAAGTCTCCTATCCTTCCATACTTCTTTGAGCACAAATCCAATCAAAGAAATTAAGAAAAAAGAAAGACTAATCTAAGACAACAACTACACTACCATCTGTAAAAGGGAATATCGATATCAACACAGATATAGTTTGGAAAGAAAATATAAGCCGATGAATGTGCAGCTGATATTTGGGTGCATCTCTAATTGTCACACCGTAATAAATAACACAGTAAGTTGCTCCTAAAGGCATGAATTGGGATTCATTCATTCATATTTGGAACCATTTCATTCTCAGGAGGGTTTCAGGGATGATGGAGTTTATTCCAGTGTCACAAAAACACAATATTAAAATAAAATGTTAATTATCTTTTGTGTTTAGGCCATGGAAATAACAGTTAAATTGTGGTTAGACACACAAAAAAAAAAAAAAACTACATAATGGTTGGTTTATTATATAAACTTATTTTTGGATGTAAACACTTGTCTCTTATATTTATGTGATTTTTTTATATACCATTATAATCCCCACAATGCCTTTTTCCCCTCCTTCAGATCCGTTAACCCATAACAACCCAAACATCCACCGTCAACCTAAACCATCAACTGATCTAAACTGTTTAATACCTGTTAATCCATTAATCCTATCAATCCATGTGAATAATTGGTGTAAAATACAGTTATTCATCTTTTCATGGTCATCAGATATGACCCATTTGGATGTTCAGAGACTCCATAGTTACTGTGGAAACACCATCATCTTCTACAACATTGATTCACCAGTAAAACCCATTGAGTTGGATCAGTGACAGTGGATGGACACACTGGGTTTATGTTCAGTTAATATCTTTGCTAAAAAAGTTAGTTTTCCTTCAGTTTTCTCAGTTTCGAATATAATAACCCTCAACTTTAACCTGAGCTTTTACGAAAATCTACATGATCAGTAAATTAAATATATAAAAATACTTCATTTTCACTGAAAATTGGCAAAGTACAGAGGATAATATTACAATAAATGGTGATAAATCAATTAAGAAAGGTTAAATAGAGAGAAAAATTTAGCTGGGAATTTCCACAAAAGTCACACTGGGTCTTTATGGGTTAAAAGACTTGGCCTATAGTGTTTTTTAATGAGGTTCCAGTGGAAAAAAAAAACATGGCTTTCTTTATGCATATTTATCTTTTTTCTAATCATAAAAAAAAATCGTGTTTTTTACACTGCAAAAAATGTAGTGACACTCAGGTCCTGTTTATTGTACCTGTGTATGACTAAACCTATATGGAGATCATGCATTTGCTGTCCTTGGAGCCAGACTGTGGAATAATCTACTATAAGGAGAAGATCAGCAAGCATCCTCTTTGTTCAATACATATTTATGCTTGAATTTTAAGTGCTGTTTACTTGCTCTGTATGCTTTGTGATCAGTTCTTGTGTGTTTTCCTCTTGTAAACCACTTTGTAGTTCCGGTTAGAAAGGTGCTATATTAACTTCCTTGCTTACAAAAATGCTCTGAAGCCTACACGAGTCTTGAGCAAATTGAATCAGTTTACAATGTCGTCTTTGTGTTACTACCCACCCAGGTGTTAAAGTAGGATCTGGATTGCATTGGTGCCGTGGGGAGGAATGACTCCCAGATGAATTTATACTGTGAGCAGAGCCTGTCCTGACCTCGACGGAGCCCTGAGCGAAACTCTCTCCAATCTGAGCCAAAACTGTGGGCACAGTGGGTCTGACTGATGATCCAGCATCTCCTCTACTGGTAAAGCTAAATATTACACCTTAATTACGGACGACACCACTTTAATCAGTGTCAGAATGAGCCTCCTGAGATGTTTTCAAATATAAAATGTTTCCATGCCTTGGCTGAAGACTCTCCTGACAGATGCCTATCCATGTTCTGGACCATACCTAGCTAATGAACATTTTAGGCTCAGTGTGAAAGGAGTGATTTTTGGCTTTTTTTAAAATGGAATTATGCATTTTAAAACATTTCCCTGGGGTCTACATAAACTGTAAATGCTATGCTTGGGTCTGAATTCTTCATTAATTCAACTCCACAGGTCTATCTTCAACCCCATTTCTGAGTAATGACACCAGAAAGGTCATTCTGAGCGCTGGCCCTTTAAATGCAAATGAGCTACTTAACGACCCACTAGGGGTGTGAGAAAATATCGGTTTTGCAATATATCGCGATATTTCATTTCACAATACTGTATCGATATTAAAAAGTATTGATATTTTTCAGTATTTACTCAAATGCAGATATAGTGGAGGTTCATTTTTGTTTGTTTTTCTTTTTTGTTTATATTTTATTTCTTATTATTTAACACACTTTTATTAAATAATGCTAGTTCCTTGGTTGGGATTGCACAAAAATAACACTGGGTTACAAAAAAATGTTCTTTGCAAGTTGTCTAGGTTTTTTCAACTGAATTAGGACCATTTTGCACCGCTAAATCCAAAAATGACATCTGTTTTTCTCAATCAGGTCAGGTTTTTTTGCTAATTTGATTTTGAAAAATTTGATATTCTCACAAAATTGATTACATTTTTGTGACTTTGTCAGTTGATTTTTTATATAGTTCTCACCCAAAATAGGTTTTAAGAGAAAAAAAATCATTTTCTAACAGGATTCCTGTTAGGTACAATGGTGTATTCACCGCAGATGTAGCAGAATACGTCAGGCTTATTTTTGCAAGATCTTCTCGTCGAAGCCATTTCATTCACCTGTAATATTAAAAAAAACATTAATCATAAATTGGCAAAAGTAAAATCTTCAGAACTCCTTCATTGCAAGAAATATGAAAGAATTTTGTATCATATGATGTGAAAATACCCATAAATGTAAGCAAAAATGTTAAAAAGGCAATATGTAGCATAGTTCATAAAGTTGACCTGATTGAGCAAAATTAATGTGATTTTTGGATTCAGCACACCAAAATTATCCCAAATCAGCTCAAAAAACTTAAACAATAAATTTGTTGTTGACCAGTGTAATGTTATGAACTAATAGAATATGAACATTTGAACAGGATCTTAAACTGTAATGTCTGTAAAACATAATTTAAGTTTAAACACAGGAAAATTTTGTGATGTAGCATTAGATCCTCTTCTGATCAAATAAAAATGTGTTTAGTATTTCTGCATATTTCTGGTGTAATTCAATTCTTCAAGGAAATCATTTAAAAAAACAAACAAACAAAAAATTGCCTTTTTAACAGTATCATGATATATCATGATATATCGTATCGTGATCCTAGTATTGTGATTTGTATTGTATCGCCAGATTCTTGCCAATACACACCCCTACACCCCCTCCTGGTGGTTGGCTGTGCTGCTCTGTCCAACAACTGAACATTTTAGGTAATCGGCTCAAAGTTTGGACATATTTTCAGTATGGACTACAACCGCTGCTGCTGATAAACAATTATGGTGCACTCAAAGAAATGTCCGTCAGAAGTCTTGACCTTACATGTGCAAATGTCGTGATTTAACTAGTTATGTATGTAACAAATTAAGAAGGAATTAAAACAGGTTGTAGAAATCCACTCAATTTTTAGCCGGAATGAATATAAAGATAGCTTTGCAGCACCTGGAGGATTCAAATTCAAACTTTTTGAACTATTAGGGTCCAAATACACAAATAAATGTACCAAAGACTAATAAAAGTGTGTTTAGCTAAATATGACCCCTTTAAAGGACACGTTGTCATCCAGAGTTGCCTCATTGTGTTGTTTTAACCATTAAAGACCTAGTAGTATTTTGAAGAAACTTCCAAATAATTTTTTCTCTACAGTTAACCTTTCCTAAATGACTCATCACCATTTAGCTCAATAAAATCCCCTGCATTTCTTTTTTTCCCTAGTGAAAATCAGTTATTTTCTTATATTTAATTTACTAGCCCTACGTAAATTTAAAGATTATTACATCAGAACAGAAAACTGAAGATAAAGGGCCTTTTTCTATAACATATATCATTGACTGAATATAAAAACAACCGTCTACAACCACTGCAATTGGTGAAACTCCATGGGTTTTATTGGTGAATCAACGTTGCAGAAGATGATACTGTTTTCACGCCTCTTGGCTTTTTGGAGGCAATTCATGGATTTATTATGCGATGTGTGAGAAATACAGGTGGACTTAAACCCTTACAACTATCTTTGTGGTGATTTCTGAAAGATTTTTTTCCTGTACATTTAACCTAACATTGATTGCAATATTATCTTCTGTATTTTTCATTCAAAATCAGGCATTTTCCTATATTTACTGATCATGTAAAAGTTTAGAGTAAATTCAAAGGTTATTATAATACAAGAGATAAAATGTGAGATCAGCAAAATGTATCGTAAAAGTACTGAAAAAACAAGCATCTATAACCACTGTTTTTTTTTTTAAATCAAACTCCGTGGGTTTTACTAGTGAATCAATGTTGCAGAAAATGGATGTGTTTCCATGTTTACTACGGAGCCTCTGAATGTCCAAATGGGTCATATCTGATATAGGTGAAAAGCTGAGAAACTGCATTTAACCTGAATTCTTTACACATATTGGTAGGATTAATGGTTAAAAAGTTGTTTCAACATTTTAGGTCAGGATGGTAGGATGCTTTTGGTCGGTGTTGGCTTTTGGTCGGTGTTGGCCCCCTACCCTCAGGGAGGAGGTATCGGGTTCTGGGGAGCCGAACAAACCGGCTTAGAGACACTTTTTATCCCTGGGCAATAAGACTTTTAAACAAGTAAACTTGGGGTACTTTTTTAAACTTTTAAAGCTCTTAAGTTTCAACTGTTATGCCTAAATATTTATTTTAATATTTTTATAATCACTATATTATTTTAAGTCTTATTTATATACTATTGTGTTTTTATCTTGTTTATGCCGGATTGCACTGGGGGGGAGGCCTGCATAATTTCATTGTAACATGAGTACAATGACAATAAAGTTTATTCTATTCTATTCTATTCTATTCTATGTGCGCCAATGAGAAGCCCCTTCTCACCTGGGATGATCAGGAGTGTTTTTTCTTTTACGTTACTGTTCCCCAACATTAGGGATGTAACGATATGAAAATTTCATATCACGGTTATTGTGACCAAAATTATTTGACGATTATCATTATTATCGCAGTATTATTGAAATTGTGCTCAAAATGTTCAAAAAGTACTAATATACACACTGAAATAATTTAACCAAGTTGTATTAAAAAATAAATAAATAAATAAAATAATTGGCACAATGTACTTTCTGTTGGCAGAAACATTCAAATATTAACCCTTAGGGGTCTGAGCCTGTTTTGTCTGTTTTTCAGTACTTTTGATTTTGCCTTTATATACGATATAAACAAATGTTTACTATAACCATGTTTGGTATCTTTTTTTTTCAGCACAACTTCAACTATATCATCTATTATTTTTTCACTTTAACCTACTATATTAACACAAAAGGACAAAAAACACAAAAAAAGTATCAAATCTGATTTGAAAAATGCATATAATTTATTGCATAAACAACACAAAGATGCTTAATGAACCTTTTCAAAGACTTTAAAAGTGAATATTGGTTCCAAATATTAGGTATGGAAAATTAAAATTGTGATAAATTAAAACTATACTCAAATATTTGATATAAAAACAGATCTTTACATTGAGTTTTTTCCCTTAAAAGTGCAGCAATCAAACACAGTTATCATGATAATTAGAATTTAAATGGTAATACTAACCGTCTGCAATTTTACCGTGGTTTATCGTTATACCGGTAATCGTTACATTCCTACCCAACATCAAACCTGGAGAGGATGGAATACATTTACGTGGCTGGCATTCCTGCAACTGACTCTCATGTTGTTCTTGTGAGGATAGTTCTGCTTTAACCTATAATCCAAACACTGAAACCTGCTTTGAAACAGGTCCCTTGTGTAATTTGTAGGGAAACTACTCAACTTGCAACTGAGCGCATAGTTGAGTGTGGGATTACTCTCTGATTTGTTCAGTGAAAAGAAAGGAAATAAAAGAAAGGAATACCAAGCTGCAATACACAGAAAGATGAGCCTGATATTATTGTTGAAGTATCTATATTGTGCGCTGCAGGTATTTTTTGTGTGTATTTCTCTTGGCACTTTAAGCAATACAATATGTTGTTGACATGATGTTCTGCATGGTAATTTGCTTGCTTTGAACAGGAGGATGGGGGTGTTTGATGATTGACTTGAAAAATCATTTCCTTTTGTTTACATAATTGTAAATTGACTGCTGGATGGACCAAAGAAATCATTCAAAGAAAGAATGGCAGCTCTCTGAAAGCTATGGTACAATAAGAAAACAATAATAAAAATATACTGACAATACTTCAACAAAAGTATTCTGTTCGTGAATGCATTCGCTATGACATTGTTTACACCATGAAATGCTAAGTAAATAATAACAACTACAGATGCAATTAAAGTGCTTCATATCTGATTTACCGAGCAAATCTAAAGTTACAAACTAACATTAAATAGAAAAAAAAATGTCCTGCTGTAATATATTTAGCCTTTACCTTTGATTATAGGATACATTCACTGTCAGATTGTTTCAGACAGTTTATGCAATATCACAGTGTTTATTTTCTTAATTTTCTGGACTTACAATGTTGTTGAACCTAGACCTGACCATGTGAATCAACTTCAGATCATAACACTGCCCCCACAGGCTTGTACTGTAGGCACTAGGCATGATGGGTAATCACTTGTCACCCTGATGCCTCAATCACTCTGGAACAGGGTCAGTCTGGACTCATCAGACCACATGACCTTTTCCATTTTAACACAGTCTAATCTTAACCTTCTATCAAACTAGTGGTTGTTCAAGAAATGAGAAGCTACTCACTGCAGCAGTTACAGAAATAAGTAGAAAAGCACTCAGAGAGCGGACTGCCCCCCCCCCCCCCCCCCAGTCGATCACCACCAAAATTTAATCATTTGTTCCTTGTGCCAATATCAACATTTTATGACATTTTCATCCAAATCCATTCATAACTTTCAGAGTTATCTTGCACACAGACAGACAAACAGACAAACCAACACCGGCAAAAGCATAACCTCCTTGGCGGCGGTAACAAGCGATGCCAGGCACAACAAACCCCGCCCCTTGCACATATTGTATCTTATTTTGGCATCGATCCAGCTGATGTCATTATGTCCGTGCTTGTGCTGATGATCAACTGCCTCTATATATGTACCAAGTTTGAAGTAAATTGAAACAAAATGGATGTTTTTTTAAACATTTGAAATTTCGCCCATTATATGGGAGAAGAAAAAATAATTTAAAAATTAATAAAAAATGTGAAGTTTGACCTACTTTTCCCAAAATATAACTATATCTATTCTGGGTCACTGGCAATCTATTAACCAAATTTGGTATGAATTTAACCAATAGTTTTGCTGTTGCAGACATTTGAAATTTCGCCCATTGTAAGTAAATGGGGAAAACAAAAAGATTTGAAAAATTCATAAAAAATTTGAACTTTGACCTACTTTTCCCAAAATATAACCACATCCATTCTGGGTAACTGGCAATCTATAATCCAACTTTGGTATGAATTCAACCAAAAGTTTTGCTGCTAGAGTGTTAACAAACAAAGTAACAAACAAACCAAACCAAAAACAATACCCCTTGCCTCCCCTTTGGGGGGCGGGGTAGTTATCCAATGGAAAAGTCTGAACTATTTTCTGAGCCTGTTTCTGTGCATTAGTTAGGGTTAAAGAAAATTTGCTGGTAAAACATCACTGCAAAAATCACTACAGTAATTATGCAACAGAACGATGTTACCAAGTTGCTCAGCTAAATCTAGGAGGCAACTTTTCTTTTTTGTCCGGGCATTGTATTTAAAAAGACAAAAAGGTATCATCCATGAAATAGTCAATCAGCTGTATTATATGTCTGCATGTATGCATTAGTCACAAATGCCAGAGCACCAATAGAGCCCAATATATCACCTGTAATTAAAACTAGATTAGACTTTATTAATCCTTTGGGCAGAGCCCTCAGTAAAATTGTATCATTACAATTTCCAAAACCAGCACAACACCAAATATACACACAAGAAATACCACAAGAAAAAGCAATAACATAACATTAGACAGACAGACAGACAGACAGACAGACAGATAGATAGATAGATAGACAGATAGACAGATAGATAGATAAAAATAAAAAAAAAACTACAGCCTACTACAGAAATCAAAATGGTGATTCGGAATGTATTAATTAAAAAAAAAAAAAAATCGATGCACCTCTCTCCAAAATACATAACTGCTCTATTAACATAGACTCCTCAGCTTAGTTCATTTTCAGACCTTCCTCTGAATCCAGTTTATGTGTTGTGCTTTTTGTCTCCTCTGATTCAAAGAGTCTAGCTCGGTGATCTACATTTATTCCAAACCAGACTTGAACATTGTGAACCCATCCAGCGTATACCTACCAATAAACTTCACTTTAAGAAGGCGGTGATGCATCAACCCAGTGGTAGACTGAATAATGAAGTAAAAACTAAATACAGCCTGATATCAAGGGACAGATTTATCATTTCTCTGACAACAAACAAGCCTGCCACGATGACTTTCTACCTGCTGGCAGTACGACAGACTTCAGCTGAACATAAAGAGGAGCTCATGAATTATTTAAAGATATCACATTCATTCCATTATAAGACATTAGATGCCATTACTGTTATTGCACGACTAGACAATAGTACAGCCGACAAGACGTCAAACAGGCCAAACACAAGCTTCAGTGAGCCTACAGTAAATAAGACGTCCTGTCTTTATTAGGTTTTATGCTGACCTTAGAGCCTTAAAGACAAGCTGACATTCAGTAATAACTGTTGTCAGAACAAAGAAATCAATGCTGGTCTCTAATAAGAACATAAATATAAATTATGTTTCTTTGTCATCAATTCCATCTCCCATACCAACCACTCTGGTGCTCTGTGTTCGTCTTCCTCACATTTGTCTCTCCGTTATTTTCTGTTAAGCGACCATTAGTGAAACTCAACACTTCCTACAGATTTTTCACTTTAAAACTTTTACAGGAAAGGAAGCGATTAAGCTGTTTGAGTTGCTAGAAGGCTTTTAATGTGAGACACATGTGAGCAGGAAAAGGTTTGTTTTAATCACAGTGGTTTAACTTTTAACAAAAGAAACAAGGGTAAAATAAAACTAATAAAGTGGAATGAAAATGACATGACATTTTAATGGACATAGTGCAGTGGATTTATCGAGTAAACTGTGGCAGCAGAGTTGAATAATAATAAACTGCATGTACTTAAACCACTTTACCGACATTTTGCAGTAGTCTGCTGGCAATTCAACTGCATTCACATTTGCATAGTCATTTGAAGTAAGTTTTAGCCAATCCTCTGTAGTGGTGACACTTCCACTAAAATGCTTCTCGAAGTAAAGGAAGGACCTTTAACCGCATCATTTCCTAAATGCAAGCCCCGTGTGTGTTCCAACACAATAAGGTTCTAGTGTATTTTCTATTATAATGATATCCACTGATCAGCCATAATATTATGACTACTGACAGGCACAGTGGTACTAATTTTGATCATCTAATTTCAATGGGACCTGTCAGGAGGTGGGATATATCAGGAAGCAAGTGAAAATGTAAAGCTCAGAGTTGATATGTTGGAAACAGCAAAATATGCAAGAGTAGAGATTAGGGATGTAAACAATTAATTGACTATCAATTAACTGTCAATAAGAATTTGCTCAATTAAATTGCAATATTGTCCATTGCCCTTTTCCATGGTGGTGTATGTGGTGTTGACAGTAGGGGGTACAACTGCCTAAACTAGGCTTCATCATTAAGTTTGAATAACAGGGGGAGTTGTCTGTAGGGATGGGAATCAAGAAAATAAGACAAATAAGACAAACGATTCCAAGGAATCGAGCTACTGGGAACCGGTTCTCAAAAAAGAACCGGTTCCCAGTAGCTCGATTCCTTGGAATCGTTTGTCTGCCTGCTTAACGATTCTGCTTATCGATTCCACCTTTGTTGTGCATACACAATGATGTCACACGTACACTGCATTGTTTTGGTCAGAACGTAGCCAACATGGCGTTGAGGCAGAAACGGTCTAAAAAGACGACACCAGGGTCACTTACTTGGAACACTGGCAAAGCTTCCATGTCTGATACTCAGCGGCCTTGTGAATGTAGCAGCAGAGTGAACGCTGGGCCAGTTCCAGTGTGGGCAACAAACATCGTAACTCCTCAAATACAAGTTTCCGAAGGTAAGAAGGGAAAGGAAATGAGGTGCACAACAACGGGAGACAAGCCGAGCCGAGTCGAACCGGTTCCACATAGTAGAAATGCGGCAATTGAGGGATTAGTAAAGCGTCTTTAGTTTCACTTTCACTGTATGCCCCCCGCCCCGAACCAGGCCAGCATCATCTGTTATTATTATTTGTACATACTGTATATGTTATATTTTCTGTGCAGAGATAGAAATATAAAAGACAGTTAATGCAAACACACCTGTTTGTACTCTTTTTATTCCCTCACCCAGTGAGAATCGATAAGAGAATCGATAAGGAATCGGGTCAATAAGCAATATCGATAATGGAATCGGAGTCGTTAAATTCTTAATGATTCCCATCCCTAGTTGTCCGCCTGTTCACACCTGTCCGAAGGCTGCCAGCTTGTCCGCGCTGCAACGCCGCAGCCAGGATAGTCATCGAACCAGATCGTGGCATTGATGAGTTAGAATCGGGGGCTGAAATTAGTGATGCAAAGTCAGAAATGCCCATTTCTTCTAAACTGTCCCTCTTCAGATCCATTTGTTTTATTGAATTTCTCTGCAGAATTTATTTTGTTGTTCTACATAAATGTCATTGCCTGTACTGTATCCCCAATGGTTCAATAAATTAATCATTAAGGAATATGACATGCTTTTTTCATGAAGTATATAAACAATATTTAGCTTTTATTCTTATAGACCCTATTGAAAGAGAAATTCAGGTTGTCAGGAAAATCGCCGCTTATCAATTAATTATTAATAAATTGATAAGGTCAACTAACTAATGATTAATGAATTAACTGATAATTTGAATCCCTATTAGGGATCTCAGCAACTGGTCCAATCACTGAGTCTGAGCATCTCCAGATTTTGTTCTTTATTCGGAATATAAAGTGATTACCTACCAAAAGTATCTAACGAAGAGCTGAATCCCAAACAAATTGAGCATCTATGGGATCATAACATTATTACCACCTGTCTAATATTGTGTAGGTTCCCCTTTTTCCATTAAAACAGCTCTGAACCAAGGCCTAGACTCCACCAGGCTTCTGAAGGTGTGCTGTGGTATCTGGACCAAGACCTTAGTAGTAGATCCCTGAAGTCCTGGAAGTAGAGGTGGACCTCCATGGATCAGATTTATGTGTCCAACACCTCCAACAGATGATCAACTGACCTGAGATTGGGATGTCCTTTCTTAGTCCATTTTTGATCACTACTAACCACTACAGACCAGGAACAAACAAGACCTGCAGTTGTGGAGATGCTCTGACCCAGTCATCACCGTTACAATATGGACCCTTATCAAAGTCCCTCAGTTCCTTACGATGCTCATTCTGCTGCTTCCAACACATCAACATCGAAGACTAAATGTTCACTTGCTGCTTAACCACTGAAATTAAATAATTTGTGTTCCAGTTTATGTAGACCACAGGGAAATGTTTTAAAATGCATAATTCTATTTAAAAAAGCAAAATATCCCTCTTTTAAGTGGTAGTGGATTGGATTAGAGCTGCTGGTTTGCACTTTAAAGGGTTGCCACCAGGTGACAGCTTTGCGTCTCACCTCTCTCTCCATTCTGATGCCATTTTGCTGTGATCTTGTTGTGCATCAGTTCTCATGTTTCTCTCCTTTTCCCTGCTACTTCAGTTGTAACACCATTTGTCGTTTCCAGGTTTGTGCTCATTCCTCTGTATTCAATCTGTTGCAGTACTGCGTCTTTGAATCCATTAAACAAATCCAGTTGTCTTCCTACCATTTGGAGCTTGTGATGATTAAAAGCACAGGAAGTGAATGAAGTTGGTAATTAAAATAACACTTCTTCAACTAATGAGAAAGACATGTTTGGCGCCAGTGTTGCACTGCTTAAACAGACACTTCAGACACTTAAAATCCTAACCTACTGCAGGTAAAACACTTAACATTGTGTTTGAGTTAAAGAAATTAACTCGGTCCCTTCTGCCAAATTGGAGCTTCATTAAAAAAAAATAATGACATTTTAGTAAACATGCATACAGACTCTGCTGTTGTTGATTTGTTTGGACCCAGAAATGACTTCTACAGCTTAGACTGAATAATGATATATTTAACATAATTCAGGTTTCCAAACTGGCAGTTCCCTGTGGTGTTGTAAAACTACTTTATTTATGGCATTTTACTCCTGTTTAGGTTTCATTTAATTGCTTTTCTTTTTTTTTTTTTTTTTTTTTTTACTACATTAGCTGTTTAAAAAGCAGGTTGTTCTATTTGTTGTTTTGGTTGTGCTCACCCTGGTGTTGTACTACCATTTTTAATTAAATAATCATTCTTTGGACTAATGGACAGACACTTGCAGACACTGGTCTTCCATAGGAGCAGTGAACAAATAGAGCCAGTTTTTACTCTATGCTCAGTTATGCTCTATGTGTTTCTGGGACAATTTTTAAGTATGCTTTTGTGGATCCTTAGCAATTCCATGCACTCCAAGTTACAGCAATCCTATCATGATCTTTTTAGAAAAGCCATTAAATTCACTGGTGCAACTTACATTTAAATGTATCTTTTTACTGCACTTGTGAATGTATTTATTAGTACTTAATTGTACTATACTGACACTAATATATTGCTGACTTGCAGTTAAGGCCTTCATTTGGTGTTTCAAAGTGTACAACAGATTCTACTCTGCTGTAAAAGTATTAGGGCCTGATTGGTTTGATGT
This sequence comes from Sphaeramia orbicularis, assembly GCF_902148855.1. NCBI lineage: Eukaryota > Metazoa > Chordata > Actinopteri > Kurtiformes > Apogonidae > Sphaeramia > Sphaeramia orbicularis. The sequence continues at coordinate 29,444,615 of NC_043960.1, read as the reverse complement.
TGAAATGGCTTGATTTGATTATGAGGATTATAAAAGTATAACATTTTTATGTGAAGTTAATATTTTTGTGATGTTATTAGTCACTTTTCCATTCACCCTCAAATTGCGCACATATAACTTGCAAAATTTACCTAAATTACCTAAAACAATTTACAATTTTGCCAAAAGTCTCATTTTTCAATTAAAAGTTTTGTACTGGCAAAAGGTGGTTTTTTGGGCCTAGCGCAAATGTTATAGAATAGAATAGAATAGAATAGAATTTGCCATTTGCACAGATACATAGCAGTATAGGTACAGTGGAATTCTTGTGCGTTTCCCTGAGTCACGGAGTTGGAAAAAGACATGAATAAAAACATAAACAAAACATAAACACAGCTAAAACATATAAAAACAGTGCACAGACAAACATAAATACACATTTGTAAAACAGAGTACTGATCAGAAAAGATAGTGATAATAATAATAATAATAATAATAATAATAATAATAGTACTGAAAGGTAAAAACAAGTTATTGCACACTTGTATTAAAGGGACTGGAACGTAGAGCAGGTTATTGCACATTCAGTTAAGATATATCACATGTATATCACGCAAAACTGTAATGGAAAGAACTTTATTCGGAACTAGAGTCAGGTGAATTAAAAAAGCAGATGTTGACGTATGTTACAAGTGAAGAAGAAGAAGAAACATGTTGCGGTATGTGTGGATACACCAGGAAACCCAATCATTTTTTAATTTAGTATGAGATAGAGGGGTAATATATAACAATAATGAATATATCTGTAAGTCAACACCATATTTACATTTGTCGCCATGTTTATGGAATGACTTCTCGTGTCATCTCGCGATAATAAATAAACAAATCATCGCATTTGTGTTTTAATGGAAAAACTGACATTACGCACTTCTGTTTTTTTGACATTTAGTAAATATCTGTAAATACTGATGTGACTATTGTCTCTAAGTTCATTGTTTGTCGATCCATGATTCTGACCTTGGATGATTTCAGTTTTTCAAAGCACCTATTGACAACACAAACGGAGGTGATTTTTTTATTTTATTGTGGCTGTTTGTCTAAAAACAGAGCTAAACTAACAGAGCTGTAATGTAAAATACCAGCTGATGCAGCTCGTGAAGATTATATAGTATAGTATCATTTTGACAGTCAGTCAAAATAATTGGCTATGAGTTTCTGTGTCAGGAACAGAGCTTGATGATACCATAATACAGATTTGTGTAAAATATGCGCCTTATATTTAATTCAATGAGTGATACAGTCTGGTTGCCATAAGTGTATTCTGGTACACAACGTCTCTTTGGTGTTCAGAGTTTGTAATATCAATACTACATATAGCCCCTTTGAATTTAAGAATAAGCTTAACTGATCATAACTCTGTCTGTCATGCACTGTCATTTATACATTTTCTAGCTTTAGTTACGCAAAATACATTTATCCGCAGAGTAGTTTTACTATAATTCATCTTCTTCCAGATTGAAGCTGTTGGTAATCTGCAACAAAACATAGGCGCAGACCTCAAAACAGTGAGGCTACATGATAAAATATGCTAAAGTGTACATTTTCGTATGGGTTTTTGTAAGTCAACAGAAAAGAAAAACACAATCTATCACTGCTGTAATATAAGCATGAATAAATTAAAGCAGATTCCATAAGATATCTGCTTTAAAAAGCCACAAATACCACATTATAATACACAGAGACATCAACATTCTTGTAATTTATGTACAGTTCATGTGAATAAAATGTACAGATGACCCGTCTGTCCTTATAGCTATAAAGTGAAACTTCTTTTATAATTCCCACCTCTGAAAAAAAGACAAGCTTTTACAAACCATCTTGCACAGAGATTTTCACAGAGCACAGCCCACTCAAACTGCTTTAATGCCTCCATGAAATGAAACACACTTTGGAATAACATCAGAGAGATCTGTTATCTTAAGATGCACTCACTAAATTGTGATTTTTAGAGCTGAGGTTCTTTTAGTCTTTTTCACGAGCATTTAAGAGAAGATATTATTCCCAGGAATGAATCTAACAGTAGAATGAAACCTGTTTGATTATGTGTCCAGAAAACAAATGGCACGAGCGCCGCTTCTTTGTGGCGCTGACAGAATATTTTATTAAACACAGTCATTCACTTCAGTTCCAATCAGGTGGACATGTCAAGGCCTGATAGAGCACTCTGTCCTCCGTCTCCTTTATAACTGGCCACTTCAACACCTATCTGCGTCCTGTTAGAGGGAGGCACAATAAAAGCCCCATAAAAGACACTCTATACACTCGCCTTTACAGCTTTCATATTGCTACTACTGACTCTCTGCTGCACAGTCATAAATATCTATCCTTATTACATAACAGGTCACTGAAGATGGATCGCGTCCCTGTGAATGACTGGGTAATGCTTTACGTGAAATATCGCTCATGAGGTAAAATGAAGCATCTAATGCAGCTAATAGGATCATTACTGGAGCACAACAGTCATTAGAGCACAGTGTGATATACTATAAGTCGCATTAGGCTTTCTTTCGTGTTTTCTGGAGTAACAGACTATTACTATACATTAACCCTTTCATGCACAGTGGTCACTCCAGTGGACACTTCTTCTCCAGCTGTTCTCTTGTATATTCATGGGTTTTGTTGTTTTAGTTCCATATCAGCCAACACAGCACCATCCCATACACTGACATTCAGACCATTACTGTAACTGTGCTGTTCTAGGTAAACCTGATGTGCACTAACATGTTTGTGTGTAAATGAATTGCTAATTGTTACCTCTGCCAAGGGACAGCATTTTTTTGTTTGTTTGTTTGTCTGTGTGCAAGATAACTCAAAAAGTTATGGAGGGATTTTGATGAAATTTTCCGAAAATGTTGATACTGGCACAAGGAACAAAAGATTTAATTTTGGTCTTGATCTGGGGGGACAAGGAGGGATGAACTGTGATGAAATTTTCGGGAAATGTTCATACTGGCACGAGGAACAAATGATGAAATTTTGGTGGTGATTGAGGGCAACAGATTTTTTGTTTGTTTGTCTTTCTGTGTGCAAGATAACTCACAAAGTTATGGAAGGATTTTGATGAAAATTTCAGGAAATGTTAATACTGGCCCAGGGAACAAATGATTTAATTTTGGTGGTGATCAGATTAGCTGCATGAAAAATGTTCTTATTTCATAATTTTCACACAGTATATCACTTTCTGATAATGTGATTTAAATACATGTTTCTTTGCTTCACAAATTAAACACATGGTGTCCAGCTGAGTGGACATTGTTGTAACTCCACAAAAAATAGGCTCATTAAAAGACATTCAATCGCATTGTTTTTTTCATGCCTAAAGAGGAATAAAACACTCAGGTAAAAAATCTTGACTAAGGTTCACATAATTCATGCATGAAAGGGTTAAAAAGTCACTGGGTCATGTGGTCGTACTTGAAAAGTGCATGCATAACTTGAGGAATCAGAGGGTTTTAGCCACCATTCCAACGAAAGATAACATAGAAGCAAAAAATAATCTACAAAACAACACAAAGTGAATCATACAGCTACTTTATCATTATTATTATTGCTATTTTTGTCACTTTAGCCCAGTGTTTTTCAACCTTGGGGTCGGGACTCCACATGGGGTCACCTAGAATTCAAATGGGGTCACCTGAAATTTCCAGTAATTGATAAAAATAAAAACTTACTGATAAAAAAATATATGGTGAGTTGAGAGAGACAATCACAATCCATAAAAGACAAACTCTGAAGCTGAAACTGAAGCACTGTGGTACTGTTTATTTGTCAAATGTTCATTGTGGTCGGTTTCAGATGCTGCAGCTCTTTCAAAATTCATAGTTTGAGTTATTGTTTGTTCAGTATTAATTGTCAGCCTTGTAAATCCAAGCTGGACTGACTGTACATATCCTGACCAAGGAAAATAAAATTCTCACTTTGTGCAGTAATCTACACCAGTCCATAATAACATACATTATATGGTCTAAATGTCGTCTAAAATTAATGTTTCTTTGCAACATAGTATAGCAAACTATTACATGATCAAACACAAATTAATTTTAGCAAACAAAAAAAAAAGTCTCTGTTTTGAATGTCTGGGGTCACCAGAAATTTGTGATGTTAAATTGGGGTCATGAGCCTAAAAAGGTTGGGAATGACTGCTTTAGCTACTTTAACAAACTTGTTTATATTTTTATGTCTTTTTTTCTATTGACACATACTGTCTTGTGCTGCTCTACACACTTGAATTTCCCCCTTGGGGGATCAATAAAGAATATCTTATCTTATCTTATCTTATCCAGTTATAACCAGGTGTCCAGTGTTAAAATCTATCACACTTTATCACACCTAAATGGCAGATAATGGTGACATCCAAACATCCATCAAAATGACATATATACATGAAATGTGTAGATATAAATAGATAACGTTAAAAAAAAAACTGCAGAACTGTTGTATTTATGCTATGACAATGTCACGACTAAGGTTTGTTTAGCCTCAGGCACAAGAATAAGTGTCAAGTGTTAAAAATATCTTGGTCAGGTCTATCATAAGAAGGTTAGAAGACAAACACTATATAAACAAATTATTTACCTTCCGTTGGTGTTTAAGTCCACAGAGTTTGTCTTTATTTTATGACCAGCATTGATAAGGGTCTCAGTCAAAGCAGTTGTAGGTATAATAATTGATGATAAAGTGAGGTAGAATGCCATTATAGTAGATTTTTTCACCATCTTTGCCATGAAAATCAGGCATGAATGATGAGATTATGGATAAAGTTTTATCCACATTATTTATTGATGTATTCTGCTTAAATGAACTGGCTGCAAGTAATGGACTTAAAGATCATATGTGTTGTGTTTCAGCCAAACTAAAAGAAATCTCCTGTTAGTCGCCTAAGAAATTACTAAATATCAAAGTAATGTGAGTCTAAGGGCACATATTACTTTGAGTTGTACCCTCCAGTGAAGCAGTGGTCTGATGTCTGATTACATTATGTGCCAAATTTCTTGCTGTGTTAAACTTAACACTACAGAGATAAGACCAAAGTCAGAATAGATGGTGCCAGGCACAACAAACCCCACCCCTCGCATGCACTGTAGCTTATTTTGGCATTGATCCAGCTGATATCATCATGTCTATAAGAGTGCTGATGTCAGCATATCAACTGTCTCTATATATTTTCCCAAGCTTGAAGTAAATTGAAAAAAAAATGTATGTTGTTATAGACATTTAAAATTTTACCCATTATAAGTCAATGGGAAAAAAATTAAAATATAATAATAATAATAATAACAATAATAATAATAATAATACATTTTTTTAAAAATTGAACTTTGACCTACTTTTCCCCCAAAAAATTTATCACATCTTTTCTGGGTCACTGGGAATCCATAAACTCAATTTGGTATGAATTCAACCAATATATGTATGTATGTATGTATGTAACCAATACAAGCAAATGGGGGAAAAAAAGATGTTAAAAATTCATTTAAAAAAATTGGAACGTTGCCCAACTTTTCCCAAAATGTAATCAGATCTATTCTGTGCCACTGACAATCTATAAACCCAATTTGGTATGAATTCAACCAACAGTTTTGCTGCTAGAGTGTTAACAAACAAACAAACCGAACCAAAAACAATACCCCTTGCCTCCCCTTCAGGGGGCGGGGTAATAAATGGAATCATCCTTTGCACTTGTATTAAATTTCACTCCTGTCCTCAGCCAGGAACTCTGATGTATTTCTCCCTGCTTAAATTCTGGCAGAGTTTCTAACAACAGTTATTTTTAGTAGTCATTTTTCAATATAAACTGAGTTGTGGAAAACCCACATCACTTTTTAAAAAACCCTGTAATTCATATCTGTCTCATTTTCAGTTAAACGTTTGACATCAGACCAGTAATTAACAAAACTGAAACATGTGAAACATTTATATTATAATAAATGCTTTTTATAATTAAATATTTTTTGCAAACAAATGTGGTCATAAATGTGTTCTCTCTCTGTAAAAGCATCTTCTGCTTGTATTTTTACACAGGGCAGCTCTGCCTCCATAATAGCTGCTGGTGGCCATGTTTGCTTGTCAGAAGCATTTGTTTTCCTGCAGATCCTCCTGAGTGTTAGCACAGGCTACAGCAGCAGGTCTGCTGGTGGTTGGATGCCGCTCTGATTTGGAACAAGTTGAGAATGTGACCACATGGCCAAGTGCAAATATCTGGCAGAGTGTCATTATAAATACAAAGTGTGGGACAATCTACAGTATTCCAGCCCTGCTGTCCATTCACAAAGAGCGCAATAATGCAATAATAAGGATTTAGGACACGTATATATACAGCTTCTACACTTTTACTATCATAAAACAGATCCGATGATATGTCCATGTATCTGTCAAACACTTAACAGCTGTCACACCACACATCGAGGACAAGGTGACTCTTTCTTGTCGTGTGACTGTGTTATCTTGAAAATACAGGTAAAATACACAAATCTATTTAATTCACTGGCTTAAACTTCACATAATCACACAAGCAAGCAGGAATTTTAAACACTGAACCATCGTCCAACAACCAAACACAGCATCTGTTTGTCACTGAGACAAATGTTAATGTAGCAGCGTACCCATCATACTGTTCTACAGCCAGGATGTCTGGGTATGAAGTAAAGAACATGGATGGATGAGAAGAAGAGACTGAGTCTACTCTACACAAGTCATAAATAAGACAGAGCAGACCAACAGTGGCATTCAACAAATCAAAACTTAATCTCGATGTCATATAAACCACCAAACAGCAATTAGCATGACCAAATTCAATACATCCTGTGGGTGAGATTTATCTGAGTCCTCTGATGTGACCACTGAGGTAAACAAACCAACAAATAGGCTAACTGTCAAACATAGGAATGTAGAGGTTTAAGTGACTTATTTTACAAGAATAAGCATCTTGTTGTCTCTCATGACTTGCGTAAATATACACAACACTTTTAATTGGCGTGTTATCTGTATGCATGATAAGCTTTCTGTGTGTATGTTCACACCGTTATTAGCCCCCCGTCCACAATCTGAATCGATGCATCAAATAGCACACACTGAGGGTTAGGGTTAAGGTTAGGGTTAGGGGTGCGGCTTATGTGAACAGGAGATCTTGCTGTAAATTGACGTGCGAACAAATAGCATTGAATAACACATGAAAGGTAAAAAATGCATGCGTCTAACACACCAAATGCCATAAGAACTGGTGTGACATACATTTAATGATATCAGTCTCCTTAGTTCAATCCACAAAATTCACAAAGTTCTATTACGTGGTGTTAGGAAACTTTAATCAGCAGCTCAGTCAACCATGCATCCACTGGAATATCTAGTAATTCACTAAATTAAGTCATTTGGGATAAATCTTGGCACAACTGGTGCCAGGAAGTGTATCCCTTTAGGCTGAGACACATTTCTCTGTAAACCTCTTCCTGTGATATTAAAATACAAAAGTTACATCATGTTGTTGTTGATGGTGTTTCAGATGAGTGAGTCTTATCTCTGATCAAAATGAAAATGTAAACTACAAAGTTAGAGCTGGATTTCAGACACCAAACTCCTTACAAAATATTATTATATATATATATATATATATATATATATATATATATATATATATATATATATTTTTACAAGTGTAAAATGTGACAAAATTATGCAGTTTCATTACCAAACTGAAATGGAGGCTCATATGTAAAACTAAGAATTCCAAGCAGTTATGTCAGGTGAGTTGCTTTAATATAGACTCAACTCTACTTTACCTCATTGTGGCCCAATGCTAATCTCTACCTTAAACCCTAAATAGTCAGCCCATAGGTTTTACTGATGTCAGCTGGTCAGTGACTTCATGTGAGAGGCTGTAAATAGGGATGCACCGACTGCAGAGAGATCAAAGACTGGACAGACATCAGAGACTGGACATGGAAACAAGAACTGTAACAGTAATGAAAAGTGAGGCATTACTAATTTGATCGCTATTATTGCTATTTTTCCCCCTTTTTTTCTTTCTTCCTTTTCCATTCTGTCTTGAACATTTAGTTGTTTTTTTTTTTTTATTTTATTGATTGATTTAAATTCTTTTATGTTTTTATTGACTCTGTTCTATATCTCATCCCAACTTAGTTTGACGAAGCATATCCTCTCCCAAACACACACACACACACACACAAAAATACATATGCCTTCAGCACCTTCAAACTTAAAATGCTATGAATCCCTGCTTGTCTGTCTCATCATGTCTTCATTGTCTGTATGTAATGCTAGTATGTTGTCCTTCACGTGTAATGTTCTGTCTTGCATCACTCCATAAAAGAAATAAATTAAATTAAATGGTCAGTACATTTAGTCTCTTTATTTAGTTTGTTTTTTATTTATATTTATATTATAAATATAAAAATAGCATTTAGTTCATATATATATATATATATATATATATATATATATATATATATATATATATCCGCGTTTCCACTACATGGAACCAGTTCGACTCGGATCGACTCGGTATTCCTGGAGACCGTTTCCATTACAAGATACCACTGACTTTACAGTACCTGGTCGTCATAGTGATGTGGCGCGTTACTTCCGTGTCATCTGTTTAGAGAGTCTCTGATAAACTCGCTCGTTGCATGTTGTCTCGTCTGAATTTTTACGTCGGCCACCAAAGACTGATTCTCCTCAACCGACCATGGTGTAGTTCTGGGCTGTTATCATGTGAATTAATGTACCGCTATATTTACTGTCCACTTCCGCATCTGTTTTTTGTAAAAAATTTGGGCCACAGAGAAAACTGTCTGACCTATCAGTGGTCTGCAGTGTTTACACGTCACGTTTTAGTATCTGGTCCCCAGTCCTGGAACCTCGGCGGAGGTGATACCAAAAAAGTAGTACCGGGTACCAGATTCCAGGTCCTTTTTCGTAATGGAAACGCAAGAAAGGCCGAGCCGAGTCGAGCTGAGCCAAGTCGATACCACGTAGTGGAAACGAGGCATATGTTATCCTTTGGGACTTCCCTTAGTAAACATGTGTTTTAATATCACTGTAGGTCATTTAGGCAGCAGAATGACTTTAGGATGGTATCTCAAAAACCCTCTAACCCTCAATTTAATGATTTGATGGTAGGTCAGACCTCAAGACCCTTAAGGACTTAACCAGGAACGTGTCCCAGGGTCCATGAGTTTGTCTATATGGACGTTGGGACGGTACATCGTATCTCCACAGGTTAACAGTATCAACACCTGTATTTAATGAATCAGTGTGTAATTCAAAATTCTGAAGTGGTTAGAAACATAGTTTTCTGTAGCCCAAACTCAGATTTTTACAGGATTTTCACTTTAAAAAAAACAATAAACCTTGGAGACATTGTTAGGGAACATCAGCTCTCTATTCTGCCCAGTCCAATAACATGAATTTTACTGTTACTCCTATCAAAAATATTCAGTTTTGACACAGCCTCAAACTGTTGGTGAAGAAAGCTTTGGCATTCCGAGAGCATCCAGGGGCGCGGCGAGGTCACAGCTCCAACACTGGAAGCTATTCATCCATATCGTACAGCGGTGTGAACCGGCAAGGAGAGCGCTTTCAATGGGCACATACACAAAACTGGAAACTTTATATCATTAATCACATCATTTCTGTGACTCGACGAAACTTTCCACTTCATTTTGTTTTTCTTTACTTTGAACATGAGTGTGTTCTCTCAATGGTACGGCCGAGTCATGAGCCCTCTGCTCTGAGGTCTAATTAACAGACTCAGCTGTAAATCGCATTCTGACAGGAAAGGAGGCAGCGGAGGTAGAAAAGACAGAACACACACAGCAACTTGAAAGGAGGATGTACACGAGAGACAGTAGAATACCAACAGCATGTCATCCAGAGACAACAAACAGGTTAACATCAGACTTTCAAGCCAAACCCATCACTCTTCTGCATCAAACCAAGCTCTGACAAGTAGAAGAAACCCTGCACTGACAACATGAATATTAACACTGACCTCTTATGAAAACACAATTTTTGCCTTGTTTCTTGAAATTCAATTTCTCCTCTTCCAAACCTTCAGTTTTGTGGACCATAATATGTTTCCCTTCCCCATCCCTTTATTACCATTTCTCATTTTCTCCACTTCATGGTCTAAATATCTGGTGTAGAATTTTAATGTTGTGAGTGCATTTTAAGGAGAAAAATCCAACATTCAATTTGCGTGCAAATACAAACTCCATCTACTAAGGCTGAATTATCAACTGGGCTGAATTATCTAAGGAGGCCCAGGGAGTTCTATGTTCATTTATTGGTTCACAGTAGGTTCATGGAGCTAATCTCATTATACTACAAGATTATGGGTTTTAATTTAGTATCCTATCTTGAACAGAGGCGCTGTATCATCAAGATGGCGCCTCCTGTAGATCACTGGAAAAACGCCCACTAGGTCGGACTGAGAATCAGACCTCAGGTGTACACGTGCTGTAAAATAGATGCCCAGCATTCACTGAATAAAGGATGCTGATATGGACACTGTTTGGATTTCTCTGGAGGTAGAAGTGACCATATTTGGAAAAGAGGGTGGAGCTGAAGAAGAGGGAGGGATCAAACCAAACATGAGCCATAATACTAACTAGGAAATGCAGAAATGGAAAGTGAAATTTCCCCATGGTGGGATAAATAAAGTCTTATCTTATCTTAACTATTTCATGCATGAATTGTGAGAACCTTAGTCAAGATTTTTTTCTTCAGTGTTTTCATTCCTCCTTAGGAATGGAAAAAACAATGCGATCGAGTTTTTTTTTTCGATGGAGTTACAACAATATCCATGCATTTAATTTTTGAAGTAAAGAAACGTGTTTAAAACCTAATATCAGAAAGTGATATGAAAACAATGAAATAAAAACATTTTTAATGCTGCTAATCTGATGTCTTCTCACATTTTAACATGTTCTAATACTAGTAATTACTCACTTCATGGAGATAATATGCAAAAAAAAAAACCTTCTTGTCTAACAAATAATTGATTTACACTAAAACATGTTATTGCAGATCAGGTTTATCAAGAACAGCAAAGATACAGTAATGGTATGAATGTCAGTGTATGGGATGGTGCATAAGTGTCCACTGTGTTGGCTGATATGGAACTAAAACATCAAAACCCATGAATATACAAGAGAACAGCTGGAGAATAACTGTCCACTGTAGTGACCTATGCATGAAAGGGTTAATTGCAGCAACTAAATGTTGATGTCTAAAGATGTGGAAAAAGTTCAGTGTGTGGCATTTAGTGATATCTAGTGGTGAAAAGACAAACTGCAGCCAACTGAATACCCCTCCCTTTCAAAATGCATGTTTCTGTGAGGTGATAAAAAGAGCAATTTCCGACATTTCCAAACAGTAACTAATCTTGCTTGTTGCTGGATAATCAAAGTCAAAGGTGAGAAAGAAAAAAAAATGTACACACAAGCATAGCTCCCATATATATCATTATTTGTTGTATATAGCTCTCATCGGTAGTTTAGGAATAGTTCTTGTATATTTCAGCAGTTTTTGTAGTACTTTAGTAGTATACAGGCACGGGAAAAAAATGTTAGACCATCAAAAGTCATCAAAAACAATGGTTATGCAATCAAGTACTAACTCCTGTGTGTGTCATGTGACTAAAACAGACAGAAAAGAAAACATGGAATGCCTAAAAGCACTGTTTTTGGCAGTACAATGCAATAGATATTGATGTAAGAACTGAAGTGATTTTGGTTATTATCAAGAAAACATGGAAAATGGATAGATATCAGCTCTGAAATTAAACTGTTTGTTGTTATCATTATATTTGTTCAAACAAATGTACCTTTAGTTGTACCAGGCATTAAAATGAACAAGAAATTGAAGAAAACAAGGGTGGTCTAATAATTTTTTCCGCAACTTTATGTATATTTAATATTTGATCGTGTTTCATACATTGCTTACATTTTCCAGTATTTTGTGAGATATTTTATACAGTCCTTTTTTGCACCAATTGTTTTTGCTGCTAATTGAATTTTCATTGTTCCTGTGACAGTGACAATAAAGATCTATTCTATACTAGAGTTTATTTCAGCTGTGCCACTGTTGCTTCTTTTCTTACTTCATAATAACTACTAATTCGTGCAGTCAAACATAGTAGGTGATAATAACATCCCTTGAGGCTAAATAGCATCCACTATAAAATGGAAATAAGTCAGTTCTGTACTGTAGAAACATGGCATGAAAACATGAATGGTGAGCCAGTCCCACTGTAGATGTAAACACCTCTAAGGTTAAAAGAAAAAAAAACAATTCTTAAATAGATATAGAGAGATAAAATAACTAGAACCTTTGAAACCCCTCCAAATCTTACACACTGGACCTTTAACATACATGATACATGTAAGAAGTGGTACAGTCAGTTTGATCTCCTCTTTTTAACTTTTTTTTTCACTTCAATCATAAATAAAACAATCCATGTAGTTAAGTTGTTTCTTTTTGTTGTGCCGTAGTCCACCAAAGTTAATACAGTTAAGTGGAATTCTCAGAAACGTAGATCAAATATGTAGGGTTGTTAGTGTTAAAAGTTGTTAAAAAGTACATTAATCTCATGGTAATATTTTAATATTTCAACATTGTGTTTGTTATTAAACTTTATATCATGATTTTATATGACTAGAAGTCTGCACTGTGTGTTTTACATTGAAATTTGATCAAATCCAGCATCCTAGCTTGTAGGTCTGTAACGGTACACGTACCGAACCGAACCGTTTCAGTACGCACCTGTTCGGTTCGGTACACCGCTGTACCGAAACAGCACAGTATGTTGAGAAAAAGAAAAAGGAACGAAAGACGTTGTTTGATGCGGAACTTTAAATCCGCGCAAGTTTTACACGGACATACGGAACTAGCGCACAACGACCCGAAATATGAAATAGCAGCTGATATAAGGTTAAAAAAACAAAAACAAATATGATGTGAACCTGGAAGGAAGAGACTGAAGACCCTCCACCATCATTATAGTCCCGTTTGGAATCACATCAGGTGCCGGTGAAAGACAATAACGAGGAAAGAGAAGATAAGACGAACGCTGTTTGGCCCCTACGAACTACAGTAGTTGTAAAACACACTAGCTCTGTCTGTCTGTCTCTCCCTCTCACACACGCACGCTATATAACATGTAAAGTATGTAAAGTTTCACTGTTGTTTCACGCCAGCGTTAGTTATGTTAGTTATGGACCGCACCCCCCCCGTGTTTCTGACAAATCGCACCCTGCACACACACACACACACACACACACACACACACAAGTACACACAATGTCCTAAACAGTTTGTTCACTATCCTAAAATAAATAATTTGGTAAATTTTTTGTTGTCAATGTAGCTCTTCAGTTTGTTCAAAGAGAATATGAGTTTGTCTTCTTGTTAATATTGCACTTCATGTGGATTTTTTTTTATTTTTCTGCAGAATGTGAACTGACAGAACTGTGATTAGATTTTTGTTGTTTGTTCAAAACTACCTTTCAGGGAAAAGCGCAATACTAATGTCTAAAATACATTTAGTAATATTTTATTTATTTTATTTTCTGTTTGATTTATAGCAGCAGAATTATAGTATTCCTGTTTTTCTATATTCTATTGTCTGCAAAAATTTTAGGAAAAATGTTCAAAAATTCATAAATGCATTAAATACATTTTGAGGGGTTTTCTTTCTTCCCGTACCGAAACAAAAAAAAAACTGAACCGTGGCTTTGAAAACCGAAAACGTACCGAACCGAAAATTTTGTGTACCATTACAGGCCTACTATCTTGTATCCAAGTCCTGCTCATCTCATCAGATCTGTGCTACTTGACACGGCAATGAGGCGAGTCTGTAAAAAACAAATTCAGGGTATATTTGTAGTGACATGAAGGACCAAGTCGGCTCTGTGAGAGTTCTAACATGCATCACGGGGCTTCAGGTAGAAAGATGAGCTCCCTGTAAAGTGACTGTGATCATCACTGAGGCACAACACTGTCAGATCCAGTACAAATAACAGCGTTAGCAGTAAGGTCAACTTGTATAAACACATTAATAGACTTGGTGGACTAATTGGCAAACTTACGGACCATATAATGCAATACAATTCATGCCATCTGCCGATTTAGCTAAGTTATGCTAACAGGCTGAATATTCAAATTATAATGCCTAAAAGTATTTATTGATGAAAATCTTTTGACAGATTTTGAAAGGAAAGCAAATGTTTATATAATATTCAGAAGCTTAAAAAGTCCAACTTAACAGGTGAGTAAGGTGAATGAGCTCATGGAAAATATTTGATTTTAACATTTCAAGACAGAAGTTGATGTTTTTAAGAGTAAGGGTCAACTGGAGTTTTGTTCTGTTTTTTTTGTTTGTTTTTTTGAAGGACCCAGCATCTAGGAGCCATCAGATCTACAAGGTTATTTAAAAAGAATGAACCGATTTCATGACGCATTGCTTCTGTTCTCAAGCATCGTCATGGAATGAGTCAGTGACCGTTTGAAAGAGGAGTTTTTGAAGTTTTGGAATGACCTTAAACATCGAATAACAACAGCGATCAACTCAATTGATCATGATATGCTGATACACGTCTTCGAATTCTCTTATCGCACTCATGTTGCCTGTGCTGCAGCATCTGACCACATTGAACACTTGTAAGACAGGAAATAACAGCTGATTGTGAGTACTGTAGAATACTTGTGAGCTTACTAGAGTTTTCTATTACTTTTCCATTAAAATATTGCGTAATGAAATTGCTTCCTTCCTTTTGAATAACCCTGTATTATACGCCCACATTAGGTGTAAATTCAAGCCATGGCTGTCTCCCCTTAGGATCATCTCATAGAAAACAGCTCCTTTGTGCTACTAGTGGTCAGAAACTCCATGGGGAAACTTCAAAATAGTAGCCAACGTTCCCCCCGGAGACAATTTCTTTTAACGTGAACAAGTCACAGATGGATTTGAAGTGTCTGTGTGTTCAGGTCTGATGCTTCTCTTCTGCTGAAATGTCCCTCAGCATGTTGCAACTCTCATTGACATCTTATTTCTACCAGAATATGTTGCATTATATCAGCAAGACACTATCGAAACCTGCAGAGACCAAACAGCTGTCACAAACATCTTTCTTTTTTTTAATATATATATTATATCTGCAACCATCATGCTCCACTGTGGGGAAATCGCAGGTCTGCCAATGGCTGATAGGATCTTACCTTTGCTCTGAGGTGACATGAAACAACAGCTTTAGCAGCCAAAGCAAACAATAGAGAGTATTATTGAAAAGCCAGCTATTGTGGTTCAGTTCCATTCTGGGAATGAAAGGAGACAAACTGGACTGTTTTGTAGATAGGTCAATCAGCCCCAGGAACAATACCATGGCATGCAAGAGACAAACTGGATTCAGCCATCCAATCATGTCAGGAAACAATAAAAGGCCTGTTGCTGTCGAATGAGTCGACGTTCCGCAGAAAGCTACCTTCTTTACCTGAGAGAAATATTGGTTCCACTATTGATAACCACACAAAAGATACATGGACACAACTACAATGGTCCAACAACATTCCCCAGAAAATACTGTATAAAAAGATTGGGAGTATGGGTTTAGTTTGACCAAACACCTGATCTGATTCACTCAACTGCTGTGGGAAAAGGGCCTCTGTCAAGGGAATACAGGGAAGTCCTTCTACATCCAGGGTTTTTCTGCTGCTCTGGGAATTGAATGGGTGACTCCTCTAAGGCTGCTACTACCCAACACAGTTTTATACATCCAAAGCCAATCCAGATAGTCAGAATCAATTAATCTCTTCATTATTTTTTAATTAACGTATTAATAGGAGTGGGCAATCTGATGGTTTCATATCATGAGCGATCTTAATTTGCTTTTCAGAGGAATTGTGCAGATCGTTTCATTAAATGAATGAATAAAGAGTGCCAGATTTTTCTCCTGTGGGCTACCAATGCCCCTTTCCCACTGGCAGTATCTGCTCAGCTCACCTGGACTCAGCACAGCTTTTTTGGCATTTCCATGATGTGAAAGGGCCGCCAGGGAGGATCACATATTAGTGCTATTCCCACCTTTGCTGAGGTTCCAAGAAGCCTGAAGCAATATTCATTGTAGATGTGGAAACGTCATGGCATGTGTCATCATGTCATACTGTGGAATACCAAGTCAACCTAGCTACAAATCCCTCCACAAATGTTACAGCAAATTCCAATTCAGCTCTATCTTCATAAACTGACCATAGAATTTTAAATATAACTAACGCTATTCTCACCTGAAAACTAAATATAACTTCATTTTGGAAATTAAAACTCTTGTGGCTGCAGTCGCATTGACGACATCAACATAATAGTTTACACTGCGTCACTATGACAACCGGCCATACTGAGTCAGTTCTATGTCTAGAGTGGGAAAACTGTGTGCTATAGTGGCCAATCTGAGCTAAGTTGTACCAGTTCACGGTGCGTTCAACTGAAACCAGCACTGGACAAGTAGCACTAGTATCCTACTGAAAGATTAGAGGCAAAAAAAACCTAACACTGAGCTAATGAATTTCGAGGCTCACTAGCCCTATGATAAAAACTTACAGGGTTTTTTTTGCAACTGATCAACTAATGATGGAAGAAGTAGGGTCTATGTACCTCAAACATGAGGGATGGGACAAAATATAATGATTTGCAGGTCTAGATTAACTTATTCTATTCTGTTGCCATTATACACTGCACAGCCAAAACAAAAAAAAGGCCTTTCCTGGATTTAACTCACCAAATAATTCAGATCCTTCCATTCGATAGTTATTTCCATCTACCCCAGTGGTTCGCAACCTTTTTTGAACAAACGCCCTCTAACATCCTCATGCACCCCCTGCCACTTCCCCTATCCCCGAAAAGTATTTGCGACCGCGGGGTGGGGCGGACGGATTGAGAGCCATTGAGAGCACAAGTTATTTGTAATCACGCCCAAAATCATATTCATGTACAAATGAACAAAGTTTGTTCATGTTCAGATGTAGATACTAGGGATGCACCGATACCACTTTTTTCCAGACCGAGTACGAGTACTTACATTTGAGTACTTGCCGATACCGAGTACCGATACGAGTACTTTATAAACCCATTCCAGTTCTTAGTTCCTTTTGTAAATGTGCTTTATTGTTGTTGTCATTAGTCTGACTGGAAAAAAGTGCTGCTACTGACATTTAATGTGTTGGAATGAGCGTTTCTCAATCAATCCACCAGGGGGCGCCGCTTTGAATTAACCATACTGGACAAATACCATGAAGAAGAGTAAAGTTTTTTGAGAAGAAGAAAGTAAGTAATAACAAACATAGAGAAGACAGAGGAAACACTAATGTGATACTAATATTGCAGCGTTTTCACTGGTAAGGTTTAAAAGCGAAGCTTCAGCAGGTAGAGAAAAGAGAAATGAGTGTTACTTTTATCACAGTCATTTATTTTGAAAAATCTCCACACTCTTCACACTCCCCACAAATTATTCCACTGCCGCGTACCTGCTGCACTGAACTGTGAATGTCACACGGCCATAAGTGGTATCGGTGCATTTGTATCGGATGACTTTTACGAGTATGAGTACACACACTGAGTGTAGGAGCCGATGCCCGATACTGGTATCGGTATCGGTGCATCCCTAGTAGATACTTATACATGACTAACAGTAGTGGCTTTTCCACTGGGTATCTGTGCAAAACTTCACCGATATTTACTAAATGTCGAAAAAACAGAAGTGTGTAATGTCCGTTGTTCCACCAAATCACAAATGTGATGATTTGTTTATTTATTAATGTGAGATGACATGAGGAGTCATTCCATAAACATGGTGATGAACATAAATATCACATTGATTTACAGATGTATTCATTATTATTATTAATTATTATTATTATTATTATTATATATTACCCCTCGATCCCGTACTAAATTAATAAATGATTCAGTTTCCTGGTGTGTCCACACATACCACGCCATGTTTCTTTTAAAAACTCTTCTTCACTTGTAATATCCGTCAACATCTGGGAGTTTTTTATTCACGTGACTCTAGTTGTGGAAAAAGGTCTTTCCATTGCAGTTTTGCACGATATAACAATTTTGCTACACCCAAAAAAACCACCTCTTGCCAGCAAAAAAACTTTTCAGCAAAAAACAAGAATTTTGGTGAAATTGTCGTTTTTCCATTAATCAAATATTCATATGCAAGTTATATTCGTACAATTTAAGGGTCAATGGAAAAGCGACTTACAACTAACACCCGTGCCTGAGCGCCCCCTTCTCAACTTTCTCATTCACAACACCCCCTGACATTGTCCCAGCTTCTCAATATTTAAACCACCATGATTTCACTAAATAATATAAAGACTGGACTGTGTTTCAATGGAAATAGGTCATGCGGTCTGATGAGTCCAGACTGACCCTGTTCAAGATTGAAGACAGATGACATGAAGTCATTACCCATCATGCCTAGTGCCTAGAGTATGAGCAAGGGGGGGCAGTGTTGTGATCTGGGGTTACTTCAGTTGGTCAGGTCTAGGTTCAGCAGCGTTATGTGTAAAAATCTACACATATAAATGTTGTGACATTGTATAATCTTATTGAAACGATGCCACAGTGAATGTATCCTACAATCAAAGTTAAAGGCTAAAAATTTTAGAGAGTGGGATTTTTTGTCTGGATCTGATGTTTGTAAACTTAGATTTGCACAGTAAATCAGATATGATGCCCTGTCATTGTGTCTGTGCTTGTTATTGTTTACTGCATGGATCATTCATGCCGTTACAAATCTCTGATTAAGGAATATGTTTTTCTTTGAAGGTGCAGCAGCAGGAAATGCAACCTGCTGTAATCTGATCTCATCGTGAAAACAACTGTGGCTCCAGATGAATAAAAACAGAGCATACAACATTGGCTCTCTTTGATGTTTACAAGGAAAAAAAAAAAACAACAAAACAGGATGTCTCATCTAAAGAGACATGGCGAAGAATTTTCATGTGAGTGCAGACCTGCAAAAAACATCCTGACATAGTTTGTGAGTGCTAGCCAAGCCAATGGTCTCAAGTGACCCTCTGACTTCATTAGACTGCAGATTCTGTACTGGAACGACACAAAGCCAGAAAACTCAGGGAATGCGAGTTTTTGTGGGGGGTTTTTGACTGGAAATAATGTGATGAGAAAGATGTTAGCGGCGTCAGCAGTGTTTACCTGACAGTCTGGTCTCAGCACGTCAGTATAAGGTGTTGGAGCAAATGAGTTGTGCATGATTCTCTATACGGTTCTCTACTCCAAATAGCAATGTTGGTGACGTTTTATCACACTTACAGGTGCAGATTCCCAAGAACAAAGAGGGTGACAGAAGATGAGGAGAAGATGAGATAAAGAGCATTGTCTGTTTTAATCAGAAAAATGCAAACATAGAATTGTATGTATTGTGACAGTTCGGAAAAAGCAGAGCTAGACTGTCAGCTCAGTCACAAATTATGTTTACATGTGTTTTGCTGACCGATTTTTGGCTTTTTTTTTTTTTTTTTAAACACTCAATTGCCCTTCAGATGCCAGGAATACTGAGCAGTAGCAGGTGGACTTGCCACTGTGGAAAGTTTGGCTGTTTCAATTGGACACTTTAACAAGAGGTGGTTTCAACGAGAGGATCGAACTGTATTTTTGTACTCACGATTTATGTTCCACTACAGTGTGAGCAAAACATAATATTCATGTATTTTTATATTTCATATTCAACTGTGATGATTAACTGATTAATTGGTTATTTGTTGACTACACACTTAATCATCAACTATTTCGATCAATAATTGTTTTTTGTGTTTTATTAAGGTCAAAATCCTTACATTCTATGATCTTAAATGTGAATATTTTCCGTTTTCTTTCCTCCTTTGTGACAATAAACTGAATGCTTTGGGCTAAACAAGACATTTGAGGACATCACATTGGACTTTGGGAAACAATAACACTTTTTTACATTTTACAAACCAAACAACGCCATTAAATAAAAAAATACAATCACCAGATTAACCTTCTACTAGTTTCAGCTCTAAGTTGATACAATACCAAGGAGCAGCTAGAAAAAGTTTAATGACAACTCTGGACTAATGTGAGGTGAGAAAGAAAAGACTGACACCGACTGCTGATTCACTTTTGGATTTAAAACTGCAAATGTTTCACAGGGAGCATAAGAGTGATAGACATAAAAGGTTTTCTTTTTTTTAAATATTCTTTTACTTTTTAGTGGATTCGTTTTCACAATATTTTCCATGCTACTGATTAAAACCAAAGAGGACAGATGGATTTCTAGGGGAAAAAAGTTCATTTTCAGTGTTGAATTGCAATATAACAACAGTTCTGAGCTTTTAAGAGCTCCTTTAACTGGTCCCATTTTATGATTATCTTATGTATTTTTATATAATAAGTTTGTAGAAAATATTTGTGACAAAACCTTGCTTCATATTAAAGTTTACGGTAAAAAAAACAAAACAAAAAACAAAAGAACAGATTTGTATTGTTTCAGTCCCTGCTCTGTAAAGTACCCACAATTTACTCAACCCTGCAGAAACATAAAAGGGACACTAAGGCTGTTTTTAGACTGGGTATCTGAGTCCGTTGGACCCCAAAGTCCATTTAATTTTATCAATGTGAAAGCAAACGTTCCACCGTACCCGACTCCAGCTGAGAAGGTAGTCCTGGGTACGGACTGCATGGACTCCAATAAGGAATGTTGCCGTGTGAAAGCAATCTGTACCCGAGACCGAAAGGGACCTAATTGCCATGAGACTAGGGCTGCTCGATTATAGAAAAAAAAAAAAATCACTATTATTTTAGCAATAATTGAAATCACGATTATTAAAAACGATTATTTGTTAACCTTAGAGTTGTTTATTTTTTTCTTGCAAAACAATGTAAAATATACTCTCTAAATACAAATAAAGCTTTTAACCACTAAAACAAAGTATGTTCACTTTTGTACGAAACAAAAAAATCTTTGAATGCAAATAAGTATGCTGTAAATTCAAGTATGTTTCCTTTTGTAAACAAATAGTGCACTGTAATTAAACTGCTATAGACTTGCCATAGAACTGTAGCAATAAAAAAAAAAAAAAAACACTCACGTGAAGTGCAAATTATAAATTCAAGTATGTTCAATGTAGTATGAAACAGTAAATTCAGTGGCGTGCCGTGAGGTTTCAGTTAGGTTAATACGGGAGTTGCAGCGTAAAGCGACTCAGAGGCTGAAGATTGCATTGCGGACGAAGTTGTAGATGGAGTTGTTTTTACGTGTTTTAGTTTTTCATAAGATTATGATACAGGTTGCGGTGGTTAAACTTTAGATGGTTCAAAGGTTTGTTGTGTTAGCGGTCAGTGTGGACACAAGTACAAAACACTTTTTGCACGTGATGTGTTTTTGCTCTTCGTCTCCTTCATCAAACCCAAAGTGATTCCATACAATTGAATTGGACTTGCCTTTTTTGTTTACCAAGCACTTCTGCTGCGATTCTCCTGCTATTTTTTCCAGACCGCTAGGTACAACTTTCCTCTTTGGGTGGACCTGCCGGCTAGCTGACAGCAGTAGCTTAGAGGGGGGCGGGGCAGAGCAGCTCATGGTAGCTTGCGATGCTCATGAATTAAAACAACTCAAAATTAATAATTGTTTTTTCTCGATTACATAATTTTTGTAATCGTTGCGTGTAATAATCGAAATCGTAATTGAATTTCGATTAATTGCACAGCCCTACATGAGACCCTAAATGGCGCTTCTGTTGTCTCCTGAAAAAGCCTCGGATCCACACAGCACGGGCTCGCCTTATCGAATGAACCACTCGGTGATATATCAGGGACTACGAAGCCTCAAAAAGGCTAACAGATTGAAAAGTATTGCCCGTCTAGCCGCCATTGTAGACAAATGAACAGAGCAGTCTCTCAGTTGATGATGTAAGGGTTTGTCACTTCCTCATTTGTTTATAGCTACAGAATTCTTTCCACATCGCCACCTACTGTTTTGACCCTGTAACACCCACTCGTTCTCAGGCACAGGCTGCAGTACGTGCTTGTGAACGCAACAACTGCGGGAAAGGTGTGATCATATCCAGGTACAGCACGGATCCGGATACCCAGTCTAAAAATTGAATTGAATTGAAAATCTTTAACCCTTTCATGCATAGTGGTCATTACAGTGGACAGCTGTTCAGAGATGTTCGCTTATATATTCATGGATTTTGTTGTTTTAGTTCCATATCAGCTGACACAGTGGACGTTTATGCATCATCTCATACACTGTAATTCATACCGCTCATACTAACGTTGCTGTTCTAGATAAACCTGATCTGCAGTAACATGTTTTGAGTGTAAAAAAAAAAATGCTGTTATTACTGTTATTAGACTGTAATTAACAGGTCTTTTTTTTTGTTTGTTTTTCTAAACAAAAAGTTGGATTTTTTTTTTTGCATTTTATCTCCATGAAGTGAATAATAACTAGTATTAGAGTATGTTAAAATGTGAGAAAACATGAGATTAGCAGCATTAAAATGTTTTTATGTCATAGTTTTCATAGAGTATATCAATACATACATATTTCTTTGCTCCTAAATTTAAACCCATGGTGTCCAGCTGAGTGGACATTTTTGTAACTTCATGAAAAATGGCTTCATGAAAAAAAATTCAACAGCATTGTTTTTGTTTGTTTTTTTTCCATGCCTAAAGCCTAATACTAATAAGCCCAATAATATGTGGTGTTCAGTTGTTAAAAGCAAGCAAAAGGGGACCTCTAGTGGTCAGAATACGTGTCACTAATGTATGTTTTGTCCTTGCGGCGTTCCCGTAGTCAGTTCGGACATAAGAAGGAACTAACAGACACATTTCTTTCACTCTGTTTGTATGGCCCCAAAAACATTTGCCTGTGAGTATTTTATGCTCAGTTGTTGTAAGAATGAATAGTATACAATATCTCTGATGTGAACCTTTGTTGCTGGATAAAAAGACAATGTAAATCTTAAACTAAGCTGTAAATGTTAATCATTAGCGTGTCTATGGATTTTACCATTCAAGTTAGCATCGAGCTAAATCGACTGCTAATACAACAATCACATCGTAAATGAGTAAAGGTTAGTTCAAAGGCTGGCATATTATACCTAAACACAACCAATGAATTTACATAAACTTAGCATGAGCCTGCATAAAGAATTAGCAACCCATCTCCGACTGCTAGCATAAACGAATTAGCTTAAACATGTTAATAGCACATTGTAATGAACACATCCAAAATAACGTCATAAACATGTTTCTAACGGCACGTTTGCATGTGAAATTATTTAGCAAACAACAGAATGATTGATACATACAGGCGTTGAACTGCAGGAGTTACACAAAGTTTGATTCATTACTTGTAAAGTTCGCTCTTTTCTTGTACACACAGCACTGGCGTGTGGAGCGCCAAAATAAAAGCATGAGTTTCAAACTAAGAGTCCGTATGTATAAATCAACTAATACTTGCTTGAAAGGCAGAACAATAATAAAACGGCGTTAACGTGAGATAAAAAAAAAAATAATAAATTGTCGGCGTTATTTAATGAATGCGTTAACGCGGTAATAACGTGTTAACTTGCGCAGCCCTAATAACAACACTCCAGAAAAAAATCTTGATTACATTTCTAATAATTCATGTTTGAAAGGGTTAATGTCCCCAAAGGGCAATTTGATTTGCAACAAGTGTACATATCTCACATATCACCAAAACAATCAATCTCACAAAGTACAATAAATTCAATAAATTCAATAAATACAGTAGATAAATAAATAACTCATCATAGTTAATGGTGCATTGTTCCCAACACCCGTCCTAAAAGCAAAAGAAGGTTCCTGGGCAGAACCAGAAGCGGCCTGGTTTTGGTATGTGGGGTTCTGTGGTCCCTCTAACCTTGTTGAAAATGCTGTATATACAGAATGCCAAAATCTAACAGCTCTCACCACCCATATGTTTTCATGCTTGTTCATCCCTGAAATTACACACAATTTATCACTGTGGAGAGGAGGCTGAGTGTGAGCAGAGATGGAGGCCGGCCCACAGACAGCTGTGATACCAGCCGCCGCACACTCAGATGGAACTGTGATCGAGACACAGATACACAAGTCTGAAGTCGTATTCAGTCAGATGGCGATCGCTCGATCCGTTCATTCAACATGCAGCTGGAAAGGACAGACTGATTGATTTTAGAATCAGAGGGTATACATTTACGATGATCAAAGCTAAAGTAGTGTGGCAACGGCCTTTTCAAGAGGGAAAATTATATTAAAGTGACATGAAAAAACACCTGTACTGTAGCTTTTCTTTTTTTTTGTTACATCCCCTTATTAATAGTGTTTTCTATATAAAAATACTAACGCTGTTAAAACTGGTGAGTCCAATGACGTGTTTATAATAAATTAATAATCATCAAATAATTAACACTGTACAACAGAGAAACGCTGTCCTGTTTGTGTCCCATCTGTACTGACTTGCAATTTCACTCTGTTGTACACATGTATAGTCTGTAGATTTTTTTTGCTTTTTATTACTATTGTTATTTTTTATTTTATATTGTTTGCTTTTACACTATCCTTATGCATGTACACTTTTCTCTTGCACTTTAATCTGTTGCTTGACCATTGAATTTCCCCATTGTGGGATCAATAAAGTCTAATCTAATATAATATAACTAACTTTAATCATTAATATCAGCCTTTTTCTGATGTTGTATCAAAGAAAGATGCTTTTGTATGTATTTTTTTCCTACCCTAATTGAAAGTATCTAGATTTGATTACAAGTTTGTTAATATCAGTACAAATTTACTTCAAAAAAACAAAATACACCTAAAGAATGGCCCAAACATTTATTTCATATAAAATCTATGTACTATATTAAGTGTTTCTAAGAACTGATACAATACAATAAAGAACCGACTGATGCTTTATTTACGGAGCTCTTCTTAGACAAATACCAGTCAAATATCTGATGTAAAAACACTGGCTCCACTTGTCTTTTTGTACCTGATAAAATGTCAGATGCAAATATTTCATGTGAACATGGCATTTTCATTTTCCTGGATAGGGTTTTTTTTTTTTTTTTTTTTTGGGTGATTGGTATTTGTGCAGAAAAATCACAAGTGCAAATATTGGCTATGGGTTATCACCTGATAACAGTGGTGGCCTGTGGATTATTTTGAGTAGTGGGGGCAGATTTACTGGAAAGAGTTGTGTTTAAATGTCAGTATAAGACTGACAGCAACACATCAAACACACAAAAGTTCCATTCATCCGTGTTGTAGTGGAGACAGTGTTTATTTTAGTGCAATGCCAGGGTATGTTTGACTGGATAATACTGGGCTACGTACTGGCATCAATCTACAGAAACAGTGGCTGATATGATTTATTATATCGTGAAATAGTGTGATTTTTTCAAGATAAAATAAAAGGTATCTAGTTGTAGTTTTGCAGTTCATGGCCACTCTTTGTAAAATGTTTTATTCCAATCACCTATAGATGTGAGAGTGGGTTTGTTAGCCCCACAAACGTAATAAAAATTTGCAGCTTTTAACGTAATAATCCACAAATAATAACTTTCCCACAAACGTAATAACAGTTGCCTACCATAAACATAATAATTACTTTTTTTATTACATTATATTAACTCTTAATCTGCCCTGAGCATAGTAAAGAGGAGTTAATATTTATTTTGTTGTTTTTTGTTGTGTTTTTTTCTCTCTCTTTTTATGTGTTTATTAGGTCTGTAGGTTTGTTGTATAAATTATTTATTTTTTGTATTGTGTCTGTATGGTTCCTTATGTCTAAGTACACGTTTATGTAAATGTATAATTTAAAAATTTTTTAAAAAAGGAAAAAATTATTACTTTTGTTGGGATTTATGACATTTGTGGGACAGTAAAAATCTGAACTTTCCAAAATTGTAATAACTTCCAGAAAATGTAATAAATTAGTACATCACATACAGTTAAGTCATGCATTTGTGAATATTCATTCACTGTTCTTTTTCTTCCCATTTATTCTTGTCCTTTGGATACTTGCTTTTTTATTAGAAATGTTGCAGTTACACCACATGGTACTAATTCTAGATAAATTGGTCTTTAATTACAAATACAAGTGGAGGAACAAAACAGAATGGGCAAAAATGTTGTAAAGGTTTTATTATACAGTTGTGCTCATAAGTTTCCATACCCTAGCAGAATTTGTGATTCTTTGGCCATTTTTCAGAGAATATGAATGATAACACAAAAACTTTTCTTTCACTCATGGCTAGTGGTCTGGATGAGGGAGAATGTGAGAGCAAATGAATAATGGATCGATAATGTAATGCGCTTTGGGTGTCTAGAAAAGTGCTATATAAAATCCAATCCATTATTATTATTATTATTATTATTATTATTATTATTATTATTATTATTATTATTATTATCATCATCATTATTATCATTATCATTATTATTATTATTATTATTATTATTATTATTATTATTATCAACCAAATGTTTTTTGCTCTTTTTAAATCATACTGACAACAGAAACTATCCAAATGACCCTGATCTAAAGTTTCCATCCCCTAGTTCTTAATCCTCTGTATTGGCCCCTTTAACATCAATGACAGCTTCAAGTCTTTGGTGGTAGTTGTGGATGAGACACTTTATTTTCTCAGATCCTAAAGCTGCCCATTCTTCTTGGCAAAAACACCTTCAGTTCCTTTAAGATTTTGGGTTTTCTTGTATGAACTGCATGTTTGAGACCTCCCCAAAGTGGCTCAATGATACTGAGGTCGGCAGACTGAGGTGGACACTCCTTCACCTTCAGTTTTTTCTGCTGTAGCCAATGACAGGTGGACTTGGCCTTGTGTTTTGGGTCATTGTCATGTTGGAACATCCAAGACGGTCCCATATGTATTCTGTCAGGGTATGTAAACTTATGAGCACAACTGTAAAAGCTTCAGTATGAACTGGATATTGTTTATTCTCATTAAGTACAACGGAAGCCTATGTTTGAACCATGTAAATAAAATGTCTGGTTTATGATTATGATAATGGAGAGGGTAGGAGCACACTGTGGGAAAATGAGGTATTACGTTTGTGGTAGGTGACTGTTATTACATTTGTGGGATTATTACGTTAAAAGCTGCACATTTTTATGACGTTTGCGGTTTATTACATTTGTTGGAGTTATTTCATTTGTGGGGTTAACAGGGTCAAACTTCAGTCTTTTAAAATATTTCTTAAAGTCTTCGAGTGTGTAGTAGACAGAAAGACAATATGGTAGAAGTTGCATAGTTTCCACAAACAAAAATATTTTTTTAATTTTGGTTATTGTCTGATTCAAGCAGACACAACAATAAGAATCTAAATAAAACTGGAAGATTTGGTGAATAAAATACAACGTTTGTGACATATGTTTGAGTTCCAATAAGGTGAAAAAATTACATCCATTTTAATGCCCCCTACAGGAAGGACTGTTTAACAAGTTACATTTCCAGTATTTTTACCTCTGCCAGGAGGTATTGTGCTCACTTTGCTTTGTGTGTTTGCGTGCGTGCTTGTTTGTTTGTTAGCAAGATAACTCAAAAAGTTACGGACAGATTTTCATGAAATTTTCAGGAAATGTTGATACTGGCACAAGGAAGAAATGATTAAATTTTGGTGGTGACTGAGGGGGGCAGATCTGTCTTGGCAGAGGTCTGCGCTCTCCGAGTGCTGTTCTTGTTTTCTCTTCTCTTCAATTTTTAGAAGTACATTTTAGATCACATGCCTTAGGTTTGAGGGTTAGTCAAACATTAAAATCAAAGTCCCCCTAAGTTACCACACAGAAACTGCCCGTAGATTTATCTTCCTACGTTCGAAGTCGCCTAAACCCTCCAGCAGAACACATCTGGATAACGGATGTAATGACTTTCTTGAAACTAGAAAAGATCAAATTTCTCTCAGAGGATCAACTGAGAAATTTACATTACATGGAAGCCTTTCCTCTCTCACTTTGATAAAACATCTATAGAAAACATAACAGAATAGAACAGCTATAACACTGGTAATTAAGTGAATATGGACCAATGTGGATGGGGGTACTTTTCTGTCTTTTTTCTTTTTTTCTTTTTTTCAGTTTAAGATTTGTTTGTTACCGTCTGCCAGGAGGTATTGTGATTGCTTTGCTTTGTGTGTTTGTTTGTTTGTTAGCAAGATAACTCAAAAAGTTTACCGATGGATTTTCATGAAATTTTCAGGAAATGTTGATACTGGCACAAGGAAGAAATGATTAAATTTTGGTGGTGACCGGGGGGGGGGGGGGGGTGGGGGGGGGGGGGGGGGGGGGGGGGGGGGGGGGGGGGGGGGGGGGGGGGGGGGGGGGGGGGGGGGGGGGGGTTGGGGGGGGGTGATCTGTCTTGGCAGAGGTCTGCGCTCTCCAAGTGCTTTTCTTGTTTTCTCTTCTCTTTACTTTTTAGAAAAAGAAATGGAAAAAATGAGTAATAGTGTTCATCTTACTCTGCATCCGTCACACATCACTTATCTGCAGAAAAAGGACACACCACAGTGGATGTGTAGCTGTATTTCTGCTTGAATCAGAAAGACCTGACGTTTGTAACAGTCTTATTGCTTCCTGTTTGGTGCTGAGAGAGCACATCTACTGATTGTTTAATGTATTCACATGACTGGAGACGAGGAAGAAAGTTAAAATGTGCAAAAATAGGGAGTCTATCATACATCAGGACACAAAAAACCGACATTAGACAGCTCAGAATGAGTTGATCACAGCTGAACCCTTTGTAGACTGGCGTCGCAAATTTACCTCAATATTCCCTTGTTTTTGTAATGAGAGGCTGCTCACCACTGTGAGATATACATACAGCTCTGGAAAAATAAGATCACTGACCACTGCAAATGATCACTTTCTCTGATTTCACCATTTATAGGTATGTGTTTGAGTAAAATGAACATTTTGTTTTATTCTCTAAACTACCGACAACATTCCTCCCAAATTCCAAATAAAAATATTGTTACTTACAGCATCTATTTGCAGACACGACACATGGTCAAAAGATGCAGGTGTTTTCAGACCTCAAATAATGCAAAGAAAAAACCAGTTCACATTCATTTCTAAACAACATAATACTAATGTTGTAACTTGGGAAAAGTTTCAGACATCAATTTTTCAAAGCGATATCATGAATTGCATACAGATAACATGCCATTTTGATTGGCGTGTTATCTGTGCGCATTCTAAGCTTCCATGTGTATGTTCACAGCGCATCAAATATCACACGATTAGTGGTAAGGGTTAGTGCTTACAGGTATGTAAACCAGAGATCATGGCGTACACTGACACGTGATCAAATGGTATTGAATAACATGCAAAAGGATGAAAATGCATACGTATAGCACGCCAAATGCCATAAGAACTGGCGTGACATACAATGCGATTTCATGAGATCAGTCTGAATATTTAGTGGAATAACCCTGATTTTCAATGACAGCTTTCACGTGTCTTGCCTCTCCGCCATTACTGTTGGATGACTTTATGCAGCTCGTGGTATAGAAATTCAAGAACCTCAGCAATGTTCCATGGCTTGTGACCATCCATGTTCCTCTAGTAAGTTTTCAAAGTGGGTTCAGGTCTGGAGATTGGGCTGGCCATGACAGGGTCTTCATCTGGTGGTCCATCATCCACACCTTTATTGACCTAGCTGAGGCCAGGAGCATTGTCCTGATAGAAGAAACCAGTCCTCAGCGTTTGGGAACATTGTCAGAGCAGAAGTCCAGTAGTTTTCAATAGTTACTTTTGGATTCCAGTTACTTTTGCATTACTAATAGCACTGTTTTTACCTGTTGTGAGAAGACAGTGATGGCCCCTAGCCTGTGGTTTTTATACTTCTCCTTCTTAAATAAGACATGGATCAGGTGTTTATTCAGTAGAATAAGGTGTGCTTGTGTTGGAATTCAACAGACACAGGAAATGGAATGGCTGTCATACATGCAGACATGCTGATTTCAGAAGAAATGCAGTGGTCTCTGAATTTTTACATAGCTGTATGTTATCTGGTTGCTAATGATCCCTGACGTTCATAGGTCACTTTCAACACCTGCCCAACAACGGTATTGTTAACTTCATGACATTCTACTTTATTACTATTATTACATTATTATTTATGTTTTATTGATTATGTTTTAATTATAATTGTGTGTTTTTTTATCTGTCTCTTTTCCATTTTTGTAAAGCACTGTGAATTGCCCTGTGTATGAATTGTGCTTTACGAATGAATCTGCCTTGCCTACTGATTTTTGGATCATTTTTGGTTTTTTTAATTGTGGCTTCAAATAACAGATCAACAGCAGCATCAATAAAATAATCTACATACATGAGACTGGAAAATATCTTTAATTCCAATTATGACAACTGTGTCAATTATGTCTAATTTCACTAGTTTGCATCATAGTTCTTCTATGTGTTAGTCAAATTAACAAGGATTTGTGTCAGAACAACACCACATTTTTTTTGTAATTGTAAATACAGTTACAGAAAAAATTATTAGACCATCAAAAATCATCAAAAACAATGGTTATGCAATCGAGTTCTAACTCCTGTGTATATCATGTGACTAAAACAGACAGAAAAGAAAACACAGAATTCCGAAAAGCACTGTTTTTGTCAGTACAATGCCACAGATATTGATGTAAGAACTGAAGTGATTTTGGTTATTATCAAGAAAACATGGAAAATGGTTAGATATCAGCTCTGAAATTAAACTCTTATGAGCTATTTTTGTTGTTATCATTATATTTGTCCAAATAGATGGCTCTTTAGTTGTACCAGGCATTAAAAAGAACAAGAAACTGAAGAAAAAAAGGGTGGTCTAATAATTTTTTTCCACGACTGTAAATTCAGGGCCTCAACTCTAGCAAAGCTCATGACTTAACCCCACCACCACCACCATCATCATCATCATCATCATCATCAAACCACCAAAGAAGTAAACATCTTTTGGTAGAGTGGTGTCCGTCCCTCTTGTAGACTCCATAAAATGTACAATCAATGCCAAGGAACAGTGAAGCAGATGTTGGAATTTCCTATAATGTGCCACCCGTCTGCATGTGAAACACTCCTGTCATTCAACATTCAGTCCTGAGTCTGTTCCAGCCTTCATCAGAGACGCACAGTCATCATCATCATCACATCCACTCTGTTGCATGGGGCTGAACTTCTCTCTGCAGAACACCACCAGGCAGGACGGAACACACTCCTCCTCTCCACCTCCTCCTCCTCCTCCTCCTCCTCCTCCTCTGTGTCTGCATCTTGTTTGTATGACTCCACCTCCTCTCCATCGCCTCCCTGCCCTCACTCCTCCTCCCTCCATCTGTTGCTCTTCTTCACTCTGCTTACCTCACCCCTTCTTCCTCTCCATGCTGCTTAATTAGGGCTCAAATCCAGGTGAACTGACAGCCAATATACGTGTCACACAAAGTCGTGAACTCTACTAGTTCTGCTTATCTGCCTTTTTTTTTTTTTTTTTTTTTTTTGGTTTTTAAACCAGTCAGATTTTTTTTTTTTTTTTTTTTTTTTTTTTTTTTTTTGCATCTGATAGCGCGAGTATTTTGCTTTAGACTTTAACTGCCAGAAGAATCATTACAGAGCACTGTGAGAGGAAATTGTTGTTTTTTGGTTTGTTTTTTGTTTTTTTTTAAGCACAGAAATGCACTGGGAGCCACACAGACAACACAACAGAGATGGGTGAAGAGCTTGTGCTGCAAATACAGCAAGGCACCATACTGTAGGCCTGCACAAGCAATTTCAGCTCTGAAGCTTTTATTATAAACTATAGAAATGTGTCCATGACCTTAGCTGTTGGAGATATAAGAAATAATGTACCTGGAAGACAAAAATCACACCCAGACCAACCTGCAGACACAAGACCTGCTTTCTTCACCACAATCAAACAAGCTTTTTTTTTTTTTTTTTTTTTTGCACGAAGGAAATGCAATATCATCAGTGCATAAAAAGCTGATTGATGATTTTTTTTTCTTCTATAGTCTATCTTAGTCACATATATCTTGGTGCATATAAGCAAACAAAAACTAATAAACTGCGCCGATAACAGACATAAATCAAGTGTCACTCTTTGTTGCGTGGATTTAACCTAAGAATTTTAGAGAGAAAAAAAAAAAAAAAAAAAAAAAAAACGTGCGCACTGATTTTTACTGGTGAAAATTGTTCCATGCACAGCACAAGTCCAAGCACGAAGCATGATTAAATTGCGACTATGTAATAAAAATATGTCGCACCTATATTTATTTTCCGCTCTTTAGCTTTAGGTTGATATTAGATTTGCTGTAAAAGTTGTCATTTCATAACATTTTTTTTTTTTTTAATCTTACATTTGGATGGAAATAAGGATCATGCCATTATATCTAATTTCATAGAGAGCGTGTGTTTTCTATTGGCATCATTTATTGCATTGAACTGATTAATGGGTGTCATGGTGTCAGTGCAGTCTGTATCGATAAAACCAAGTGTTGAAGGACTTGTGAGTGTGTCATATATTCCTTGGCATGCAGCATGTCCAGCTCCATAAGTGCACAGATGTCACCAAACAGAGCTTCACATCACTTTACGCCAGCAAATCAAGAAAAGAAAAATAAAAAATGTCCAAACTCACCATCATCTTCTAGGGTTTCCTTTTACGCGGTGGTTTCAGGGAGTAAAACAAAAGGACAGAAGCGCAGGGATGTCCTCAGATTAGACACAGTTTAGGAAAGACTCTCTTAATTCCTCCAGTCCCGGAACACTTCGTATGATCCCCCCCACACAAGAGGTGAATTGGGCAAAAAAAAAATAAAAAATCAAAAATAAGGGTCCGTGAATGCACCGTGAGGAGTGGAGTGTCGGGTAAATCCTCGCTTGATGCTGAGGCTGAGCTGGACAGTTTTTGTTTTTGTTTTTTTTTTTTTTTGGTCACTCGGGCTCGGTTGGTGTTCCCGGTAACCCCAGCTGTATCCTCTGGATCCCTGTCCGTCCGCCGCGGCTCCTCTCTCTCTAACAGACCCAGCATCCCCAGCACTTCATCCATATACGCGCTCGGAAGTAGTCGGCCACCTTCGGCTATCATCGGAAACGCTGGAGTACAGAGAATACAAGTACAGAGAATAGGCTGTTAATGACGTCCAGCACACATCGCGAGCTTGCATTTGATTTTTTTCTTATTTATGTCCTTTTTTTTTTTTTTTTTTTTTTTTTTTTTTTTACACACACGCATCTTGCAACAACATACTATTTTGTATCCTCCCTCTTGGTGATATCTATTATTTACGCGTCTTTATAACACCTGAAAAATACATGTGTTTCTTGACTGAGCACAAGTCAAACTTAAGTGTTTTTCTTTTTTTTTTTTTTTCCATCCAGGTGCCCTTGAGCAATAAGGCATTTAAAGCCACTCCAGAGGATGCTCAGTGGCAGCAGTTAGCAGTTGTACTGTATGATAGAGCAGAAGTGCCATCTATAGTTACAAAAAGAAAGAGGAAAAACAATCTGATCTCCTGATAATAAACTAAATATTAAGTTTTGAGTTGAGCATATACTAAGTCTGTAAAGTTATAATGCAGGGGGTCAACTCATTTTAGTTTAGGGGCCATAGCTACAGCCTAATGTAATCTCCAGTGGCCAGACCGGTAAAATAATAGCACAAAAACGGATTTTTAAAAAACATTACATTTCCAAATTGCTCTCTTTGTTTAGTGCAAAATAATAAAATAAAATTATGAAATGGTTTACATTTGCAGACTATGTTTTTCAAACACAAAAAAAGAGAATAACTTGAAAATTTCTTAAGAAAAATAAGTGCAGTTTTAATTATATCCTCCTGAGACCCAGCAATGCAATTTTGTCCTCTGTAGGGGACAAGAGTTTCATAACTTAAAAAAAAAACAAAACTCCAAACACCACTGCCAAAAAATATTCCATAAAAAATAAAAAAATAAAATAAATAAATAAATAAATAAATAATGTAATTGTACTGTTGCATCATGCTGTCCTCAAATCAAGACAATATTTAACGTTAAAAAAAAAAAAAAAAAAAAAAAAAAAAACTACTTTCCTGGTGTCAGGAGGATATCATGCCTCAACTTATCATTTCTACATGTGCATTACAGATTCCAGTCGATCTACAAATGTACAAAACATTTAGGAACAAGAAATATATAGTCAAATAATCACATTTTGGAGAGTTTGGAACTAAAATGAGTTTGACACCCTCAACTTTTACCATATTCAGTGTCAATTTTGTACATCATAGGCCAGATTGGAACCTTTGGTGGGTCGGTTTTGGCCCACAGACCATATGTTTGATGCCCCTGTCATAATAGTTTGAAGACTGACCTACTATGTATTTGATATTGATATTGAAAATATAAGTAATCACTAAAATCGACAGTGGGGAAATGGAATCTATAGACATCAAAGCAGAAATTAATGAAGTTAAAAATAAAAAATAAAAAATCATAAATAAAGGCCTTATTAATTTCATTCAGTTCCATTGTATGGGTTTGGAACAGAACAGAACACTTGTCAATTGTCTTCATGTTTTACAATCACTATATTGATCTATCTTTCAGGATTTATTGAGCGAGCAGGGTAAGATCACCCATCATTAATTTGAGACCATCTGGAGTTGTAGGTTGTGGCTTATCTAAAGTTGTTATTTCCATTTTCAGTGGGAACAGAAGCCTTTGCTTTAGCGTCAGTGTAAACCATATTTTTATATTCCTATGGGAAATTAAAAGATGCACGGAAACAGCCAGCAGTTCAATACTGGAATTACACATCTTTTCCCTATCACACACCGTTGAGCAACACTGTATGTTTACATAGATGCAGACCGACCCCCCCCCCCCCCATGATGCTTTCCAGTGAGTGCAGGGTCCCTGTGAAAGCCTTATGGGACAGCCACACAACAGTTCATTCCATTAACCATAAAGACTCAGTGTTACTTAGTGGCAAGTTCCAAATACTTTATTTTTTCTCTATATTTAACCTTTCTTAGTGATTTATCACCGTTTATTATATTATCCCCTGGCATTATATGGTTTTCAGTGGAAATCATGTCTTTTCCAATATTACTTTACTGATCTTGTAGATGTCATAAAAGCTCAGATTACATTGAATAAACATTTTATCAGACACAGAAAACTGAAGAAAAGTGACTTTTTCAATGAATATATCAATAACTGAATATAAAAGCAAGCATCTCCATCCATTGTCATTTATCAAACTCTATGGGTTCTACTGGTGAATCAGTGTATACAGTAGAAGACAACAGTGTTTCAATGTCCAAATGGGTCATATCTGATGACCATGAAAAGATGATAAACTGCATTTTACACTAATTATTTACATGTATGATAGGATTATTGGCACAGAAGTTATGAACCTTTTAGATCAGTCGATACTTTTGGTTACGGTTGGTGTTTGGGTCTTTATGAGTTAAATCAGTGTTCCAACCTTTTTTGTGGCTCGGACCCCCATTTAACGGGCACAAATTCTGGCAATCCCAGACATTCAAAACGGAGGCATTTTTTGGGTTGAAATTACTTGGATTTTTGATCATGTAATAGTCTGCTATACTATGTTGGAATAAATGTTAATTTTTGCGGCGGACATTTAGTCTATAAAATGTATATTATTATGGACGGAGGCAGAAAAGCCAGGTGTAGATTACTGCACACAAGTGAGAATGATGTATTTTCCTTGTCAGG
Organism: Sphaeramia orbicularis; assembly: GCF_902148855.1. NCBI lineage: Eukaryota > Metazoa > Chordata > Actinopteri > Kurtiformes > Apogonidae > Sphaeramia > Sphaeramia orbicularis. Next base: position 29,408,773 of record NC_043960.1, on the reverse strand, counting down.
ATAGTACAGTCAGTCCAGCTTGTATTTACAAGGCTGACAATTAATACTGAACAAACAAGAACTCAGACTATGAATATGAAAGAGCTGCAGCCATCTGAAACTGACCACAATGAACATTTGAAAGATAAACATTACCCCAGTGCTTCAGTTTCAGCTTCACTTTGTCTTTTTGGATGGGGATTGTCTCTCAACTCACCATAGTTTTTTTATTCGTAAGTTTTTTTGTTTGTTTGTTTTTTTTATCACTTGCTAGAAATTTCAAGTGACCCCACGTGGGTCCCGAAAAACACAGTTAAATAAAGTATAAAATACTGCTGTTAGAAAATGTTTGATTTTTTAAAAATTATTATTACTTTAGGAACAGTAATGTTTCATAGAAGATGCTGTGTCATGTAAAATGTCTATTCCACAGCAGTGATCATCATACTTCAAGCCACTTAACCTGTGCATTTTACAGTTAATAAGTCAACACTAAGGACATACATGTACCTACCTTAAAAGCAGACCAGACCTTTTTGTCCAGGTGCGTTCAGATGAGCCCATGTGTCACTGTGATTAGTCTGATTCTTGAAATCCTTGAGGATAAAATACATCTTGCTTGAGACTAAATATTGTCACCTCTGGCTCCACAAAGCCAAAACACATCGCATTTAACTGAGGATCAACTGTCTGTAAGCACACCTATGGGAAAATGTCTGCTAGAGAAAAACAGAGCAATGATTTGATTTTATCCACCTGTGTCTGTTTAGACTCCACAGAGGTGTGTTCAGAAGAGTCATTACAGAGGAGAAAGATTAGACCAGGGGTCACCAGTCCTGGTCCTCCAGGGCCACTACCCTGCATGTTTTAGATGTTTCCTCTGCCAACACACCTGACAGTCATATCAGGCTTCGCAGAGGTTGATGGTAGGCTTATCGTTTGAATCAGCTGTGTTGGAAGAGGGACACATCTAAAACATGCAGGATACTGGCCCTCGGGACCAGGATTGGTGACTCTTGGACTAAATAATCAGTCATGGTCTCCATCTCCCAGGCTGAAAGATGAAATAAACTACTAAATGCCAAAGGTTGCATTTCCTTGAACGGCCACTAGAGGCTGGCTCCAAAAATGAGTCATGTAAGTCTTATGTGGGCGGGTCCAGGAATGAAAAAGACCCAACCCAGCCAAAAATAAACACAAATAAAATAAAATGAAGAATAAATGTAATTATGCAATTAAATCCAGTTATTACCTCCGCCAAGGAGTTATGTTTTTGCCAGGGTTTGTTTGTCTGTCTGTCTGTTTGTTTGTCCGTTAGTGTGCAACATAACTCAAAAAGTTATGGACAGATTTTGATGAAATTTTCAGGGTTTGTTGGAAATGGGATAAGGAAGAAATGATTAAATTTTGGTGGTGATTGGGGGTGGGGTGGGGGACGCAGACCAGAAAATTTCATCAAAATCTGTCCATAACTTTTTGATGGACAGACAAACGGACAGACAGACAGACAAACCCTGGCAAAAACATAACCTCCTTGGCGTGGGGGGGCCACTGATCAGCCTTGGTGGAGGTCTGCGCTCTCTGAGTGCTTCTAGTTGGGTGATTTTATTAGTCAAGATGAGACAGGTTTATTTACATTACCTATTTACATTCATGCACAACAGTAATTCAGTGTGCTTCAAAATAAATACATGGAACATCCACAAGAATATCATAAAAATACACCAATTAAAGAAATACAAATAATTAGAAAAGGCAGAATAGATAAAATTCTAATAGTTAGCACTTCAATTAAAGAATGTTTATAATTATAAACAAATATGAATGTCCTGATTTAACAAACAAAAGTCACACAGTGAAATAAGAATTAATGAAGTTAAATCACAGATACATGAGAAGTGATATGTTTTCTTGGATTTAGAAATATAAACCTTAGGGACAGATGTAAATGAAGTTTGTTTCCTGTTGTGACAGAACACAACACCCTGCTTCTAGTCTAATGTATCTTTGACTTTTCTATTGAATCCTACTGTCATGTGTGTCAGTGTGTTACTGATCTGAGGACGTGACCTTTCTCTTCTTGTCAGACTGTTCCATTCACAAGAGAATGATCAAAGAGGAGGACTCATCTTCAAAGGAAATGACTTGGAAGGAAACAACAACTAAGGAAGGAGTGGGCGACTCGAAGACAGGAAGTAATCCGACAAGGACACACAAGGAGGTAACTTACAAAATAAAACAGGAAATAAGGTCAAGGTGACTTTTTTGGTATCCGTAGGTAGACTTGTTCTGCAGTCTGGAGAGGGCATTTCAAATGTTATACACAAAACATTAAAAACACACACCACATGTGTTTAACATATGTTCTGGTCTTGTCCTAAACTCAGTATTTTTTGGGCCAACATTTTTGGTGCTTATTCAACAATGTTTAAAAAAAAAAACATGTTGCCTAATCCCATGACTGCTTTATTCAGACTCAGACCTGAAACCTGCCCTCTTGAGAGTAAAGCTGCTGTGATCATAGCATTTTCCTCCTTAATTGCACACGTCTCATTCTGCTCTCCTGGAAGAAACAAGCACCTCCAAACTTTACTAGATGGATTAGAGACACCATGCACTTCCTTAACTTGAGAAAATTAGATATACTCTTAAATGTTCTTTGCAAAAATTTAGAAAGACCTGGATATCCCTTCTTAGAATATTATGAGAGTTTACAAGAACCACTGAATTAGGATGAAAAACTGAATGGCGAGACAACCCCCCCCCCCCCCTTTTTTTTTTCCTTTTTGTTTAATTTGAAACTTTTGTCTTTTCTTCCCCTTTCTTATTATGGTTGCCTTTTTATTTTCTTATTTGTGATTATGTCATATTTTGGGCACCTCTTTTGTAATTCTTTCATAATTAAGAGAATTAAGTCCTTGTAGATTCAAACTCAGTAGTACTAGTGGGATAATTGGGAGGGTAAGATGGGGTGGTTGGATGGGCAGGAAAAGGGCATATTCTCCTTACAGTTGTCCTCATTTAAACAATGTATGCACCCCATTTTTTATTTTTTATTTTTTACAGAAACACTGTTACTGCATATGTTCATTGAAAACTTTAATAAAAACTGTTAAACTAAAAAAAACACCATTTATTGTAATATTGTCAAGTTGTTCTGTTTTGGTTTTTTTTTGCTGTTTGCCCCAACTTGGAAAAGGCGCAAACGTCTGGAGGAGGTTTGGGCAACTGGACTTCACTCAAAAGATTCCCAGGACGACTTTTTCCTCTTTTTTTTCTCTCTTTTATTAAAGTTCAGGGGCACAGGTCATTTGGATGCACATACACTGAATGCTGTAATGGTCTTTAATCTTTTAGGTGGAAAACCTCTAACAAAACACCAAAACAAACCATTAATTGACCAATAAGTACAAAATGCTATAAATACAAAATCACAATTATATAGAAAAATAGATATTTACATATAGATCAAATACAACACAAAAATTATTTAAATTGATTAACAGAACTGTATTATATCTATTTAACACATCTGAATAAATAGAACAGAACACAAAAAATCTAATTAATTACTCAATTAACAATATTTAGACCCAACAAAGTCACTACTTTAACTATAACTAACTGACATAATTAGACAACTGAAATCCTGTACCAAAGCAATTTACATTTAAAATACATGATCATATTTAATATAAACCACAAATAACCCTACTGATTAACAAAAAAAACACCCACCGCTGCAGTTACAAACAGGCAGCTTTAAGTTTAACCCTTTAAACCCCATTTGCGCTCCGGTGCGCTCACACACAACAGCACATTAATGTGAGACTATCATTATGATTAAATAATCACAGTTCTAGTGCAGTACGTAAACTAAACATTTCATAAATAGTCTCACCAGCTGCCCCTCCACAGTCTCCAAACATCCGTTGCTCAGCAGTCTGAAGTTTGCATAGGAGCCGCAGCGGCGTCTGCTCCGCCCTTTTATCAGTTGCTGCTGCTGTCTCATTGGAGACACCTGTAGCCTTTCAGCAGTGTGCATGATGACACAGCGCACAGCTGAGCCCAATATGGTCCTGATTGAACTGATCTGTGCTGTGGCCTCTGAATTTCATACACTCTTTTTTCCTTTTCTCCATGTTTTCCCCCCTGTGAATTAAACCCATTGACTTTACAAATATTATCCTCTGTATTTTGAGTTTTTCACTGAAAATCAGGTATTTTTCAATATTTTAATTCACTAATGATGTAGATGTTCATAAAAGTTCCAAATTAAAGTTGAAGATTATTATATCAGAAACAGAGAAAACTGAAGAAAAAAGTGACTTTTTCAGTAAAATACGTCATTAGCTGTACATAAAACAAGTGTCTCCATACTGTCATTGATCAACTCCATGGGTTTTACTGGTGAATCAATGTTGTAGAAGATGACAGTGTTTCCACATTCACTACAGAGCCTCTGAACGTCCACTTGGGTCATATCTGATGACCATGCAAAGATGATAAACTGACAAACAGGTACTAAAGTTTTTACATCAATAGGTGATATTGGTCACCAGTGGATGTTTGGGTCTTTATGGTTAAAAACAGCACAGACCAAAGACAGTGACAGACACTCCCAGCGGCTCACTGATCATGGTTTAAAACAAACTAAAATAAATAAAGTCATTAGATATCACTGAAATACCAATATAAAACCTGTTAAGAGCATGATAAAAACATAAAGATGTGATATGATACAAGGGTTAAACCTAAAACGATGACAGAACGTACAGAAAGACTACACACCAGAAAGTTGCAGAAGTGACGTCATTGAAACTAAAAATGATCAGACTGTAGTGATTTCAGCCTCTTTTAGTAGTTTTATAATTTTTTTCCCTTCCCTCACATCAAACAAAATAAAATAAGAACAATGAACAAGATGAAACATACAGGGCTTTTTTGGTGTTAATACCTTGTATCACATAATGACTTTACTCTCTTTACCACAAACTGCAACTTTCCAGACTCATAAAATTATGCGTTAAATATGCAAACAACATATGTATAAATGGTGGCACAATTAAAAAAAGGATAAAGAAAATAATAATAATGATAATTTGTTTATTCATTTATCACCATTGACTATAGAACATATTTTTTCTGAAATTAGGTCTCATGGGACACAGCAGAAAGAGCAGGACCTCAGTTCTTTATATCCAATGATTAGCATAACTTAGCTACTTCTGCTAATGCTGACATTAATTTGTATTTAACCACATGGTTTGTCGCCTAACCTGCTAATTACTCTACTGATTAGTGTGACCATATGCTACACAAAGCTGACACAAATGCATGTGTGAATATATCAAGTAATTGAACTATGTGTGTGGGGTTTTTTGTTGTTGTTTTTTTTTTTTTACATGAAAATTTAATCTGTGTGGTCTGTTTTTTTTTCCTCAGTAAGTTAGGGTTTGTGAGCTTCCCCCCTCGCCTTTGCCCATCTGTACACTCTTATGCAAAAAATAGGTACTTATGTCTCCAAAGAAAACAAGAATACAAATGGAATAAAAAATCAAACTTAAATCCTCAAATGTGAGGCCAAAGAGGCGTTGTTGGCTTTTTATATTAGTCTGTGCTGTTACAGGAACTAGTATCAGTGTACGAGTCAGAGTGGACTTACAGACTAACTTATTAGAGACGTTTTGTGTGGCTGGTGTAAGGGTCTGCAGCTTATAAAAGTAAAGGTTAAAATCTAAGGAAGGTGAGTTAGTGAACAGAAACAGAGTGACTAACCAGCAGCATTGCAAAAATCTAAATCTTACCAAAAATAATTTTCACTTTTTCCATTGGCAGATTTTTTTTTTTTTTTTTTTTTTTGCTTCATTCAATTTTTTTTTTTTTTTTTTTTTGCTTGAATTAAAATCAGAATCAGTTTATTTGCCATTTGCAGAAAAACTGCATTGGAAAACGAGTTGCAAGAGCTCAGCATAAAAATACATAAAAGAATAAGGTAAAAAAAAAAAAACAATGAAAAATGACATGAATAACAGTAATAAAAACACAGGTGTCCCCGTAGATCAACCGACACTCACTTGGACAAAGTGCATGAATATAAAGTGCGTTATTAAGCAAAAAATCTCCCAGTGGAACAAGTGAAAAAATATCTTGGTAAGATTTCTTAAAATAAGATTTTCAGATCTATTGTCTAAAAATAAGTTCTTATATCTCACTGAAAACTTACTCTTTAGGTGATTATGTCTTATTTTAAGTGTGATGAGATATTTGGACTAGAAATCAGAAAAATACACTTGGTCAGATTTAGATTTTTTCCAGTGAGCTCAATTGTGAAATGAGATAGATAGATATAGATAGATAGATAGATAGATAGATAGATAGATAGATAGATAGATAGATAGATAGAATAGATAGATAGATAGATAGATAGATAGATAGAAGATAGATAGATAGATAGATTAAACATGAGTAAAAAAAGAAATACAACACAAGAGCAATCACTATACACTGTAACATTCTAAATAGAAATGTAAAAGATCGAAGATAGAATCTGGATAATAACTTATGTGCTGAGATAGAAGTGTAAGGTGGTAAAACAAGTTGCAATATTCCAAATGGGGAAGGTGCAAAATGACATTTAATACAAAATACCATTTAAAGATTCAAAGATTGTTCTTACAGTTATATCAGTGGTTCCCAGTCTTTTCTTGTCGGGCCCCCCCTTTGGAGAACGAAAAATCTCCAGGCCCCCCCCCCCTCAAACCCCAACAACACCGTAACAATGGTGCAATTATAACTTTTATCGAAAGAAACATCAATATTGTAACAATACTTTTAGATTTTCCTTGAATAATTTTTTGTTTCAAATTAAAAACAACTTAGATTTTTGCTTGAACAATACAAATAAACTCAACAAGACGCCCCCGAGATAATTTTTTTCCAAATAAAATAGGAAAAGCACAATTATCTTACAACTATAAACAATAAAGTTAGTTTTTTTTCAAACACAAGCAAATGCTGGCAACAAAGGATGAACATTTTCACCAATATCAGTGGATGCAATGAGCCCATTCCATTGCACATCTCAGAACATTAAAGTGCAAACTGTACAAACTGTTCAAAAACAGAAAACACTGCACATTTTTCTTTTCCAATCAAAGCCGAATTGCCTTGACAAATCCTTGGTCCATTCTCCAAACCTACACTCTGACATGGTGACAGATCACCATAGCAGTAGATTTGTTTTGTTGTACGTCCCTAAAATGAGTCCAGGGTGCGCAAACGCTAAAGCAGTATTTCCAGCCTCTACATGTTCTAACCTGACGGGAAAAAAAAACCCACCAAGGAGTGATCCCATGTCCCCCCGACAAGCCTTCACCCCCCCTCTAGGGGCCCGCCTCGCAGTTTGAGAAACACTAAGTTATACGATCTATCAACACAGATCAGCATTTCACAGAATATATTATGATTTTCTTTTGATTAATAAACCAAATAAGATGTCTCATGGTGTTGCACTGCAGTGTCTCTGTACACAACATGTCAACTGCATAATCAGGATATTACTGTGTTATTCTATGTATTGATTAAAATTCTTTAATAATATACGACTCAGGGGAATGTGATGGGATGTGTTTTTAAGCTTAAATAGACACTAATAAAAGAACTTATTCTGCATACTTGAGGGTAATAGCGTTGCCTTGAGGAAAAAATACAAATGAATACAAAACAGGTTGCCTGATCAGATTGAGATTCATATTCAGAGTTGGGGACAGCATGGCTGTCTACGATAACATTAGCTTTTACTGCACAGCTGCCTGAGGCTACAGAGCCATTCATTACCAAGTTGAAACTGAGGTTGTACTGTTTGCTGGAATAGTAAAGCAGTGTTTGAAGCGTGACTACTGCATGTAAATCCACTGGTCATTAGAGTGAAACGAATGATTGATTGTAGAAAAAAGATTACATTTGTTGTAGCAAATGTCAGCACACCGTACATACAAACAATAGCACTGATTTTAATTGGTTTATTTCCCACAATCCACCATTTTCCACATCATCTATTTGAAGTAAATATGTGGTTCCAACCAACCTAGCAGCCATTTTTTCCCAGTGGCCATTTGTGGCATTGGAATGAAAAAACAACCCTCTAGCCTTAAAAGCACTTTTCCTAAAAACCACTATTCCATAAACGAAACCATATGCTGGTTAGACACCTCCAGCTGCGAACAAAGTTGGTTATGAATCTTTGAATAACTTTTCTTTTTTAACTAGGGTGCAGTTTGTTAAATTTGCAACAAGCCGAGAAGAAGTCATTTGAATGTGTGTGACTCCTGTAAACCTCTCGGCCAAGTGGGAAAGTGTAGGTTGAGCTGAAACGAAACAAAGAAATAAAGTTGGCAAGTCATTTTTGCTTCATGCGCCCAGAATACAGCGTCAGTGTTGCTCATTTTTGTGATTGCTGATCACTATGTTTGAAACCATAGACTATACATCAGAGGTGTTCCACTTCTCTTTAATAAAGGACTGAAAATATTACACAGAGGGTCATGGCCAAAAACCAAATGTGATATTACATTAAATTACAGGCCATAGATGATGATTTATTTTGCAGGAAAGTAAGCCTGTAATCTAAATTAAAGTTAAACAGTAACAGTAATCACTGATGAAAAGAAAAGCACCCATACACTTCTTGACCTTCATGACACTTTTCTGCCACATTGAAATAAAATATCAAAAATGAGACAAAATAGTGCCATCGTACATAGAATAAACCTATGAAATTAAATATGGGAGTTTAACAGCACTGGGCTGCTCTGAAACACATGCACACACTTTTGAAAGTTTAATTGCCATCACAGTTAGGGTTTTACTAACTAAGTAAGAGAGTAAGTATGAGCTTGTCAAATGTCATAACAGACTCAGCAGCACAGAACCACAAAACCATTCTCTAAAGCAGCTAAACATTCAACGTTATCTGCAAAAGGAAACCATTCTTGCTAAACTGTCCAAACTCTTGATTTAATATTTAATGTATTATATTTGAAAACATTTAAATAAGCACATGAAACGCCAAGAAAATGAAGTGTAAATAAACTTACCTTTTTTTTTTCACCCTAGAATCCAAATGTGTTAACTATATGCGTATCACAAATGTAACACACTGTCAGTACAAGGGTAAAAAAACTGGCTAAATTTCCCTTTCCCCGTGGGTCTGAATATAAAAAATCAGATTGCACAGACACCAGTGTTTACAGAATTGCTCGAAGTGTGTAATTAAATAGTAAACTGAGTGTAAAGTGGAGAATGTGCAATCAGTTTGGCTCTTTGTAAATGCACTGGCAACAAGTGTTAATGGTTTGAGACGCCATGCTTCATGAATCAGTGTTAGTGTTTAATCGCTCAGAAAATGCATGTAAAGTACTGGATGGTTCTTTGAATGAGCAAAGCACTTTTAAAGGATCAAATGTAATCATTAAGGTATACACAGTTACATCCAAACATAGTTCATTTAAACTGTTTCTGCAGGATTTCCATAAGTGTGTTGACATGTACACATCTATTAGCTGTATAGCTGGGTCAGTGGGGCTGACTATGCAGCAGACATCGGGCAAGAGGCCAGGTGCACCCTGCATACGTCTGACCCAGGACGGAAATAACTAGATGACAAAAAATTTGTACTCTGGGATTTTAGACTCACTAATGTAAGTGACCTAACCCAAATGTCTCTGGATGAAGCAGAAGCTCAAGAACCTGCATGTCTTCTAAAGCACTAATTGTCAACTGGTGGGTCTTGACCCAAAAGTGGGTCACAAACTTGTTTTCAGTGGGATGCGGGCCTTTCCCTGGGGGAAAAATAATGTTAAGAAACAAATCTTGTGGTCTATTACCCCGCCCCCCAAAGGGGAGGCAAGGGGTATTGTTTTTGGTTCAGTTTGTTTGTTTGTTTCTTTTTGTTAACACTCTAGCAGCAAAACTAGAGGTTGAATTCATACCAGATTGGGTTCATAGATTGCCAGTGACCCAGAATAGATCTGATCACATTTTGGGAACAGTAGGTCAAAGTTACAATTTTTATGAATTTTTAAAATCTTTTTTTTTCCCTCACACTTAAAATGGGCGAAATTTCAAATGTCTGCATCAGCAAAACTATTGGTTGAATTCGTACCAAACTGGGTTTATAGATTGCCAGTGACCGAGAAAAGATGTCATTACATTTTGGGAAAAGTAAGTCGAAGTTCAAATTTTTTATGACATTTAAAAAAAAAACTTTTTTTTTTCTCCCATTTACTTATAATGACCGAAATTTCACATGTCTATAAAAACATCAATTTAGTTTCTGTTTACTTCAAACTTGGCACATATACAGAGGCAACTGATATGCTTACATCAGCACATGCATAGACATGATGACATCAGCTGGATCGATGCCAAAATAAGCTACAATATGTGCAAGGGGCGGGGTTTGTTGTCCTGGGCACCACTTGTTTTTTATGGAGCGGAGCACTGTCCATTCACACCCCAACAGAAGGTGGCAGTAATGCACTGTAATGCTAATTAACACCAATAATTTCACAGCATAAAAGAAGACCCAAAAGTGTCTATTCAGATCATGTCGTAACTCAGGTCTGACAACAACGTCATCAGATATGGTTTAACCTACACTGAGGACAAAAATCTCACCATGTTTAATTCTTGAATAAGTGACTGAATGCATTTTTTAAATTTTTTTTTTTTAACTAGGTGCACTTTTTAGTTTTGGTTAAAATGTACCAAATTTCCTGAAATTTTCACCCAAATCCATCCATAACTTTTTGAGTTATCTTGCACACGGACAGACAAACAAACAGACAAACCAACGCCGGCAAAAACATAACCTCCTTGGCGGAGGTCATAAGTCAGGACATCACTGGATCTCACCTGTGGACCCTCATATCCCCCTGGTCATTAAGTTGTGACTCGTTTTTACCCCTCGTTCAACTTCTGGCCGACGGGGTATTGTAATCGCATTATCTGAAGAATGCATTTAGACATCTGCACCAAATTTATACTGTGGCTGCATCTTGGCATGGAGCAGAAGCGTATTGAAAATAGGTGACCTTGACCTACTTTTTCAAGGTCAAATGGCCTTGGGCAGTTATAATATCTGAGTACTTTCAAATCTAAATATTTATGTAATAAGTTTTACAACAACGATAATCTAATCTAAATTATAGGGCAGTAACTTCCAACAGAATCTTACCCTATATTTGGCTGAAGGGGATTAAAAATGTGCAGCATGTTACGTTTATAGAATTTAGACCAATTACAAATTATTATTAATTATTGCAGTCAGTAATTGTTAATTAATATTTCCCCAAAACAGGCTGGTTAACAAATTTATTATTTCATAAACAACATTTGAATATGTAGTGTAGTCATAATTACATAAATGTGTTTTAAAATAGGAAAAGGAAAGAACAAAGCATATAAACTGTTTTCACTTAATACAGTTATGAAAGCTGTTTTCATTCTACATTATTTTTTAGTCTCCGTGGTTTGATGTGAGTAGTTAGCGTTTCAGTCTCTATAGATTCAGAGTTACGATACTCAGCACAACACCTTCCTTTTCAACATCGTTCATTCATTCATTCATTCATTGACTGCTTTTGGGTCACAATGCACCTGCTAAAGAATCTTATCATAAATGACATATATAGGCTATACATAAACAACAGAAGCCAACAAGAGAGGAAGAGAAAGGCTGGATTTCTAAGAAGAGGATGTAAGACCTCTTTTTTTTTATTCATTACATGGTCAGTAAAATGTGTTAATCATGAATGAAGCCAGACGTTAAGTCCAGCTCACCTTGAACTACTTTACAATAACAGCAATTATAAGGACATTCAGACGAGCAGGAACAATTACAGTAAACACAGAGTTTATATCCAAGGGCAACAACTGTCAGTACCACTGACATCTGACCATTGACTCTGAGAAAAACCCATTTTCAGTTGACTTCCATTGAAGTTCTCTCCGTAAACACTACAACAATGCATTTTTTTCCAGAGTCCTTTTCTCCTGAGGCAATTTATCCAGAGTCTTTGATAGGTAACCTTGTAAATTATCACTCTGTTAATAAAGTTTTGTGGGGAACAGAGTGCTTTGATGCTGCTGTGTGGGTTTCATTAGGATGTGACTGACAGCTTGTTTCCCTATTTAGTCAAACTATTCAATTATTAAATAAAACATTTTTTCCTGATACAATGCCCAACAGTTTTCATAATTAAGTCACAAACAAGACCATTAAACACTGTTAAAATTTTTTTAATTAGGCTTTCTTTTTTACTTAACTAGAAATACTCGATCTGTTAACGTAATTAGCGACATTAGCTAATATTAGTATTAATCCACGTTGCATTAGCTTATATCATATGTCTGCTAACCTGCTAAGTAGTGTTGTTATTTGCAATCAGTTTTGACACATGTAACATTCAACAAGTAGCTGAAATTAGATGATAACACTGTGTCAACAACAAATTTATTGTTTAAGTTTTTGAGCTGATTTAGGATAATTTTTGGTGTTCTGAATCCAAAAAATCACATTAATTTTGCTCAATCACGTCAACTTTCTGAACTATGCTACATATTGGCTTTTTAACATTTATGCTTACATTTATGGGCATTTTCACATCATATGATACAAAATTCTTTCATATTTCTTGCAATAAACGAGTTCTGAAGATTTTACTTTTGCCAATTTATGATTAATGTTTTTTTTAATATTACAGGTGAATGAAATGGCTTCGACTAGAAGATCTTGCAAAAATAAGCCTGACGTATTCTGCTACATCTGCGGTGAAAACACCATTGTACCTAACAGGAATCCTGTTAGAAAATGATTTTTTTTCTCTTAAAACCTATTTTGGGTGAGAACTATATAAAAAAATCAACTGAAGTCACAAAATGTAATCAATTTTGTGAGAAGATCAAATTTTTCAAAATCAAATTAGCAAAAAACCTGACCTGATTGAGGAAAAACAGATGTCATTTTTGGATTTAGTGGTGCAAAATGGTCCTAATTCAGTTGAAAAAACCTAGACAACTTGCAAAAAACATTTTTTTGTAACCCAGTGTAATCTTTAACTTAGCCTGACCCTTGAACTTCCAGCACTGTTTGTCCAAATATGGTCACTTCTGGCTACAAAAAACAAACAAAACAAAAAAAAAAGCTGTAAATGACAAAAATAAACAAAACATAAACACTCAAAAGGGTAGTCTAAAACTAATGGCTGACCTCCATTTGGCTACCGTTGTACATATCAGAAAACCCACTGGAGCCATCTACTGTACTGCACTGAATACATTACATGAAATAAAATGCAGCCTGAACTCTGGGTTTTGTTATGTACATGTCAGTGAAGCAAAAATATTATAACCAACATGTTTTTGCTTCTTTCATAGAAATATTAAAAAACCAGGTGCTGGTGAAAAACAACAGCTGTTCACAGGTGCACAGTCAAAGAGATACAGTACATTTGCCACTGCGCTGCATTTGTGTATTTATTGTGTGTTTCAAAAGACTGAACTGCACATTTGCAACCACTGTAGAAAAGTAAGAGGCTAAAGTTCACCTGTGCACACAAAATGTCTTGTTGATTTACACAGCAGCATATCCACATAAACAATGTGTCTGTATTATGTAGGTATTTAATACTGTAGTATTTGCATTTCTTTGAACCTACTTCATTTTACCACCTGATGTTTTGCATTTTGTGAAAAGTTTCAGGGGAAATAAATCATATTGATTTTCTGTACTCTTGTTTGTCACTCAAGAGTACAGCAAACATGGCAGACAGCATGAGTTGACAGCTGAAGAAAGAAATGCAGGAGATATAAATAACTCATCAAAGTTTGAGAATCAGCACATTGAACTTGTTTGGATGTTAATATCTGTGGAAAACAAAAGAAAACACAAGCTGTCCTCAGGCCAGCAGTGGGAGAGAGGATCTCCCCCCAGGGTGAAGCGACTGCACAATGAGGGAGTTTATTTATACAGCATCACACACCGGGCCCAGGTGGAGAACTTTGCCCTCTGTTAAGCACCCGTATGACGACAAGAATAAACAGGAACACCTAGTGCCCTGGATTCTACCCACTATTGTCAACATACCTGTAACACAATGTGGCTTATGCTCATAGCTCCAGCGTTGCTTGAAAACTATTGAAAACACACCACTGGGCCTCATGGTTTCTCATGTACCATATTCAAGGTGGAGTCCTTGCTTTCCACTGTTGGTCATGCACTCCCAATACCTGTTTATGTTAAAATAAAGCAGAAACACTGTTCTTACAAAACCAAAGGAACACGAACAAAACAACTCAAACACCTAAAAATGATCTTCATTTTTAGTGACAGTGTTGGATCATCCCTGAACACATGGAATGATCACCTGTTTTGAGATGATTTTAGGGTGTTTTTTTTAAAAATAATCATCTAAGTATCTTTATTTAGATTCAGCACTTTTACTTTACTTGGAAGTTGAGTGTCAAGATTTGACGACGTCACTTGTGTTGTGCATTTTTTACCTGGAAATATACCAGAGATTGTGTCAGAAAGCACATTTCAGTTACCACACCTAGTCTATCACTGGTTGAATTTATAAGACATTTAACACTGGCCAAATGGAAAGACAACAGTAGGATTTGAACCAGCAACCCATTTATCTGTAGGCAAATGCTCTACCACTGAAGTTTACCCCACAAACTGAATGACCTTTTTTTTTTTTTTTTTTTTTATTTTGTTTGTAATCTGTGGCTGTCTTGTTAAAATAGAGGGAGGGACAGAACACCTTGTTTGAACAACTTCGCACAAGGTACTTTCTGTAAATTTTTAACTGACACCTCTTGATCTGTAGTCAAATGCTCTACCACTGAGATATACCCTCTCTGCCAAGACAACAATAATAAAATAATATTATGTAATGTAACCCTCCACATATAATATAACCAGGTTTAAGAACAGTTTCTATCCAGAGCTATGGCTGCTCTGATCCAAACCAAATAAAGATGGACACCTTGTATTGTAATTACATTCTGCTACTATGTAAATAGTAACTAAACCCATACTCAGAACATTGCACTACTCGCTTTACTGAAAAAAACCTGACACTGTTGTTGTTATTGTCACCTGTACATCCTGCACATTTTGATGCTGGACTCGCTTGTCACAGCGCTGTATTTGTGTATTTATTGTGTGTTTCAAAAGACTGAACTGTACATTTACAACCACTGTAGAAAAGTAAGAGGCTAAAAGACACTTGTTTACACAAATGTCTTGCTGATTTACAAAGCAGTATATCCATATAAACAAAGTGTTTCTGTCACGTAAGTATTTAATATTGGAGAGTGTTTGGATTGCTTTGAATGTACTGCCTTATTTTGCCACCTGATGTTTTGCATTTTGTGAAAAGTTTCAGGTGAAAAATATTATATTGATTTTCTGTGCTCTTGTTTGTCCCTCAACAGTACAACAAAGAAGGAAGACAGCATGAGCTGACAGCTGTAAGTATTTAACTGACTCAAAGATGGCAACAGGGTATCCAGAACTGAACTGGAGACCTCTTGATCTGCAGCCTGCTCTACCACTGAAGTATACCCCCTCTGGTACTGATCTATTTAAAAAAAAAAAAAAAAAAAAAGATTTTGGGGTGTTTTTTGATGGCTGGAACAGATTAATTATATTTCAATTCATTTCAATAGGGAAAACTGATTCGTTAAAAAAAAACAAAAAAAAAAAAAAGGCTTGAAAGGAATTAAATGAAAACTGTCTTCAGTTAGTTATTTGTTCTACAGAGGATTATTCAGTAATGGCTAATATGTCACAGTGAAGTTGATGTTTTGAATATAAAATACAATTTATTTCAGTGTATTGTATTGTTGTCACAGCAGCCTTGACCTTTAAACTTAGGCCACTGATCAGCCTTGGCGGAGGTCTGCACTCTCCGAGTGCTTCTAGTTGAAGTTTTCTCAGTACAAGTGCAGTGCTGACTGGTCCTTACAGAAATCTGAAGCAAGCATGGGTGAATATTAATCGCAGCTAGCACCGTACAAAAACAACACAGAACAAAACAGAACAAACAGACTGTACATAGAACGATCCCTCCTCAGTCGTTGCCAGTGCACTAGACATAGTAAAGGGTCACTATCACAACAGAACCCTGCACGAGGAGTATCGTACTTTCCGGACTATAAGCCGCTACTTTTTTCTCGTTTTGAACCCTGCAGCTTATACAGCGATGCAGCTCGAGTATAGATTTATATGCACTAACAGCCTCTAGGGGGCGCTCTAGCAGGCAGCGCAAAAGTGAGACAGACAGGTGGAAGAGGTGATGCGAAGAGGAGAAGTTTTGATCTTAATTTTTAACAATCATTTTGCGTGTCATGCACAAACCCTCGTCATGGAAAACACACGAAGAAATACATATTTTGCAGCTTTTAAGTTAAAAGCAATCGATGTGTCTGTCTAAGAAGGAAATAGAGCTGCAGCACAGTAGTGCCATTGAGCAACAACGGAGGAGAGACGCAGGTGTGTGACGGAGCCTTTCTGAGGATGTACAACTCCAACACTGAAGAAGACGACTGCAGTGGTTTCAATGAGCAGAAGGAAGATGACGATAGAGATCAATGACTTTTCTGTTTTTTTTAACCAGCCTGTTTCTGCCATTTTACTACGTTATAGGCACTGTTTGGAAAAACGCAGTTAAGGTATGGAAATAACTATTTAAATAATCTTTCTGTTTACCATCTTTCTGTGTAAATATCTCATGTCACAACGTGGACACCTGCAGCTTATAGTCAGGTAAGTAAGTATGAAGGGTGCAGCGTTGTTAAACTGCACCTAAACCTCAAGCATTTACAGGGTCTGGAATGTTTTTAGGAAGAGACCCCACACTTTCTGGAATTTCCCAACAAAAGATCAGTTTGACAAACTGCATCGCTAGGTTAACACTAAGCACATCCAACAGTACTAGTACTATTTCTCAACCGCTAAAATTCACTGAACTTTGGCTATCGTTTGTTGCTAATCCACTGTTTTGTGTTGCATTGAAATGATTCCGACTGGAGACAAACGGCCCTGGGCGTACATTAAACGACCTCTGAGCTGGTTTTCAACAGGTCGACAGGTTCCGTTGTTGACATTACACCTGTGCTTTTCCTGCCGTCACACGTACAGATGACTGGTGGAAAAAAGGTCTATTTAGGCGACGGCACAGCTGAGTCGGAGCACAGCTGAAGCTCATTACCAATTAGTCAGTTGAACTGTCCTTTAAGAGAAGCCAGAGCAGAGCAGAGGGCTGCAGCAGGGCCACCACTGCTGCACTGTGTTCTTTGTGCAGAGTGGCCTCTTTAACTAACTGGCTGTCTCTGTTCTGTTCTGTGCTGGGTGTTTGTGAGAAACCCTGGGAAACCAAGTGGAGACAGAGCCGACATACAAGCTTGGAAACACTGGAGGACTGAGTTATAGCAGCCTTTAAGATTCGTCATTTGCATCTCATGCCCCCTGGCCCTCATTTATCTGTCATAGAAACCAGCTCGGATTCATGTGCAGAAATCCTACGACAGCAAATAGATGCATCTTGCCAGTCCTAGCATATGAATCACCTGGTGTTGATAAGTGAAAACAATCTAAACATCACATCCCTATTTAGGGTGGTGAACACTTGCCTCAAAGTAAGAGGGTCCTCGGACTCCAGCTTCCTCCAACCGACACACAACTTTACAAGTTAACTGGTAAATCTGAGCGGCTGTTCACACAGAGACACATTTAGGAGTATACACAAAAGTGATTTTTTGTTATTCTATCTCATCCACACAGACTTATCTTTTCATGAGTCTGAATATGCTAATATTTTATCCTAAGTCCCAAACTGAACAAATCTCAAAACACCATCCTTCCATTTCTGTGATTACAACTCATACCCATCTTCTCTGAAATGATAACACCATAGCTCCACCTCTCCCTTAACCTACATGCAGTAACTCCTGGGGCGCCGTAAAGGGGGTAAATGTGACAAATTCATGGGTCCCAGCATTTCTGGGGGGCCCATAGAGTAGTGGAGGGGGTCCAGTGGATGTAGGTTAGAAAAGTGGTTCCCAACTTTTTTCGCCTAGTGACCCAATTTTAACATCACAAATTTCTGGCGACCCCAGACGTTCAAAACGGAGACATTTTTTTTTGCTAAAATTAATTTGTTTTTCATGTAGTAGTTTGCTATACTATGTTACAAATAAATGTTAATTTTAGACGACATTTAGTCTATATAATGTATATTATTATGGACGGAGGCAGAAAAGCCAGGTGTAGATTACTGCACAAAGTGAAAATTTGATTTTCCTTGGTCAGGATATGTACAGTCAGTCCAGTTTGTATTTACAAGTCTGACAATTAATCCTGAACAAATAATAACTCAAACTTTGAATTATGAAAGAGCTGCAGCATCTGAAACCGACCACAATGAACATTTGAAAAATAAACAGTACCACAGTGCTTCAGTTTCAGCTTCACAGTTTGTCATGTCTTTTATGGATTGGGATTGTCTCTGTCAACTCACCATATATTTTTATTAGTAAGTTTTTGGTTTTTTTTTTATCAATTACTAGAAATTCCAGGCGACCCCACGTGTGGTCCCGACCCCAAGGTTGAAAAACACTGGGTTAAACTTTGGGAAAATTTCGTGTAAGATCTGTTAAATAATAGAGGGATAGAAGCTGGGAGTCAGACATTGAAAGTATGTTAAGTTTCACTTTCGCTTCACGCCAGCATTAGTTACATTAGTTCTGGACGGCGCCCTAACTGCTGACTCCTACCCCACATACACCCCCCCCTGCTCTGATAGATCAACAAGATACCTAATCTTATGAAGGGCCCACAACGTTTACCTTTCATGGGGCCCATAATTGCCAGGAGCCCCAGAGTAACACCAACAGCACTAACAGCACATTCACCCAGTTCGCTTGAATCAAGTTAAATGTGCACACTGCAAAAAATCCCTGCTTGAAATAAGCCTAATATTAACTAAATCTGGTCAAATTGGCTTATACTGAGCAAAAAAAAAAAAAAAATCTGCCAAAGGGGTAAGAAAAAGATTGTTGGCAAGAATTCTTAAAACAAGTAAAAAAAAAAAAAAAAAAAAAAAGGTTGATCAACTAAAAAACAATAATGTACCTTAAAATAGACAAAAATGCAAGAATTTTAGCAAACAGTGCTTAGTATAAGAAATAAAATAACCTTGATAGTAGCTGGAAAATCTTATTAAGAAAAAGATATATTTTTTTAAATAACAAAATTTTTCTTCTGTAAAACATTCTTGGCAAGCTTTTTTCCCTTATGTTTTTGTTTGTTAAAAAATAATAATTTTTGACCATTGAGACCCGATGTATGAAATATGATACAAAATTTAAACTCATACATGGAAATTGATATTTGAAAAAAAAAAAAAAAATTGTGATCATTCAGAAGGACTAATAAAGGCTCCATTTTAAAAGAACTGGAATTTTCTGTCAATGATTTAATGGTTCAGGCTTTACAGGGTTAAAAGAAAGAAAACAGAACCTAAAACACTCATCATCACATGAATAAAATAGTTTGCTAAACATTGCACATTGTCTGTTTAAGTTGTTGAATACTGATTGTTTAACATTTTAAACTTAGGAAGCGATGAATGAGATTCTGTTTCCTTGTAAGTATCTGTGCATCATCTGGCATCAGATTAATTGCACCTTGTTTTATTTTTTTTTTGTTAACTACGATTGGTTCTGTGTTTATCTCCATAGATCAAAATTTATGTTGAAAACTTCCTCTAGCAAATCAAAATAAACAGAAATTAATTGTAGCACCAAAAATACAAGTAGTCATGTTGATTTGTAAAAAATAAATGAATAAATAAAAAAGTAGGATATGACACAAAGCATAGAACTTGCCAAAATATTTTATCAGCGACATATTTTTGGCTCATGAATATATATCCACATATGGTTACATGCCAATCAGAGTATATCAGCCAGATTTATTTAGCCACACCACGTCTGCTCTGACTCAAAACTTGAAAGCTGAGATCTATTGTGAGCGTAGGCCCCACCACAATCAGATTGATAATTGATGAATGTATCTGTACTTCTGTCATGTGTCTGATAGATCTGTGTGTGCATGACTATGTTTCTGTAGGGTTTCTTCCTTTTTCCATTTCTATCCAGCCTTAAACCTGCAGTGCTTGATAGTTTGTTTGTTTTTTATGATCAATGCGCATAACATCCATAGTTACCTTTCAGCATATTGCAATTCAAGTAGTCTGAGTGGAGACCAGACTTCAATTTCACTCTTTGGCAGTATTGTCTATAGAAAATCTATTCTGTGATGCAGATTTTGACTGATTGCAGGCATTTTCAGATGGATGAGAAAGGACATGAAGCCACTTTTCTATCAAAGATGGAAATGTCAGCTCATTTTATCCACAAATGCAGGTTTAAGGCTCATGCAAAGAAAAAGCCATATGTGAACAAATGGTTAAGAAACAACAACATCGTCTTTGAGTCAAAGCTCATTTAAATGGACTGAGGCAAAGTGGAAAAACGTTCTGTGGTTAGATAAAACGAAATTTAAACTCTTTTGGCAAACGAGGGATGCATCCTGTGGACAAAAGCAAACAGAAACACACTATCAGCACTCAGTTCACAAGCCTGCATCTCTATTGGCAGAGGGGTGCATTGGTGGCTGTAGAACATATATCATATCAGCATATCAGGAAAGAAACCACCTGTCCTGAACTACATATGCAGGTTTTCATCTTTTTCAGGCAAGACCTTCCATGTCGACATGGTAGTACTAAACTGCATACTGCATCTATTACAACAGCATGGGTCCAGATGCTGAACTGGCCTACCTGCAGTTCGGACCTTTCATCAACTGAATACATTTGGCACACCATCAATGAAAAATATGCAACATAAAAGAATGTCCATCCCCCAAAACTCCAGCAACCGATCTCTTCAGTTCCCAAACGTTTGTGGACTGTTGTTAAAAAATAGGGAATGCTACACAGTGGTTAACATGGTGCTCTTTGCAGCTTTTTGGAAAATGTAAAAATGACCTCAGGCCTTTATTTTTCTAATAAAGGCACATTTTCTCAGTTTAAGTACTTAATTTCTATATATTTTCTCTGTTCTGTTGTAAATAAAATATGAGTTATCTGAGATTTGCATTGTGTTCTGTTTATATTTACATTTTGCAGAGCATCTTAACTTTTTAGGATTAAGGGTTGTATATTTATTATTAGTATTGTTTTTGGTTTTGTTTGTTTCTCTGTTTGTTAACACTAGCAGCAAAACTATTAGTTGAATTCATACCAAACTGAGTTTATAGATCGTCAGTGACCCA
Source organism: Sphaeramia orbicularis (assembly GCF_902148855.1). Lineage (NCBI taxonomy): Eukaryota > Metazoa > Chordata > Actinopteri > Kurtiformes > Apogonidae > Sphaeramia > Sphaeramia orbicularis. Next base: position 29,387,382 of record NC_043960.1, on the reverse strand, counting down.
CAACAGATTTCATTACATTTTGGGAAAAGTAGGTCAGAATTTAAATTTTTTTATGAATTTAATTTTTTTTCCCCATTTACTTATAATGGGTGAAATTTCACATGTCTGTAGCAGCAAAACTATAGGTTGAATTCATACCAAATTGGGTTTATAGATTGCCAGTGACCCAGAATAGATGTTGCGTTACATTTTGGGAAATGTGAGTCACAGTTCACATTTTTTATGAATTTTAAAAATCTTTTATTTTCCTCCCATTCACTTATAATGGACAAAATTTCAAATGTCTCTAAAAGCATACATTTTGTTTCAATTTACTTCAAACTTGGCACATATACAGAGGCTATTAATATACTGACATCAGCACACGCATAGACATGATGACATCAGTTGGATCAATGCCAAAATAAGCTACAATACGTGCGAGGGGCGGGGTTTGTTGTGCCTGGCATCACTTGTTAGTCTTTTGATTTAGACCAAGAAAAGAAACAGCTTAGAATGCACAAAATAAACTCTGGCTACTGACAATAAATAACACTAATGACAGTGCTTTGTGTTTTTAGTGTACACCATGGGGAGGTCAGTGGCATAATCGACAACTTCATCACAGGATGTCATTGAACGTTACACACAGAATCACATTCAGTGTGTAATGAATCACAATTTGAAGTTGAACCCATAAAGACTCAGTGCTACATTTGTGGGAGTTCCCAAATGAATTTTTCTCCATATTTAACCTTTCCTAAGTGATTTATCACCATTTATTGTAATATTATCTTTTTTTTTTTTTTTTTTTCAGGTATTTTTCTATATTTAATTCACTGATCATGTAGATGTTCATACAAGCTCAAAGTACAGTTGGGGGTTATTAAAGCAATAAAAAAGAAAACTGAAGAAAAAGTGACAAAACTGAAGACAAAGTGACTTTTTAAGCAAAGACATCATTAACTGAACATAAAAACAAGCATTTACAACCACTGTTGTTGATCCAACTCCAGGGGTTTTACTGGTGAATCAATGTTGTAGAAGATGACGGTGTTTCCATGGTAACTACGGAGCCTCTGAACATCCAGATGGGTCATATCTGATGACCATGAAAAGAGGACAAACAGCATTCATTCATTCATTCATTTTCTGAACCCGCTTTATCCTCACTAGGGTCACAGGGGTCGCTTGGAGCCTATCCCAGCTACATAGGGGCGAAGGCGGGGTACACCCTGGACAAGTCGCCAGTTCATCGCAGGGCTGAACATATAGAGACAAACAATCACTCTCACATTCACACCTATGGGCAATTTAGATTAACCAATTAACCTGTCAGTGCATGTCTTTGGATGGTGGGAGGAAGCCGGAGTACCCGGAGAGAACCCACGCAGACAAGGGGAGAACATGCAAACTCCACACAGAAAGGTCCCACCCCCCGTCGACTGGTGTTGGAATCGAACCCAGGACCTTCTTGCTGTGAGGCACGAGTGCTAACCACTGCACCACCGTGTCGCCCAACAAACAGCATGTTACACCAATTTTTTGCATGTATTGATTAAATTAGTGCATACACAGGTATTAAGTATTGTACATCAGCAGATAATTTAGGATCACTTCATGGGTTAAAGATGTTATGGTCTGGCATACGGTACATGCTTGTGTGTGCTTCCACCTAAGAAATAGTCAGTTCCTGGTGAGAGTGAGTTACCAAATACAGTAAGGGTAGAAGTGAGGAAAATAGTCAAGAGCCTTAAGAAGGAAAGGCGAAATTTACTTTACCTCTGGCTTTTCAATGGCACAGAGCCCACAAACAGGATTCAAGGCTTTTTCATTTTTGTTTTCCTGGTCCACTCTGCAACACCCACTCACTATAACCAATCTGACCCACACCTACATCACACATCAGCATACAGACTGCTGCACCTCATATGATGCTGATAATGCTCGCTATAGGTCTGTGCATAATTCTACCTTCACATTTTTACGCCACATTTATTAGATGGTATAAATTATGAAAAATATGGCCTTTGTACTTCCTATTATAAAATTATAAATATGCAAATGTGGCCTTTTGGTAATTTCTACGGCTGTGTAAATGGTTTCAAATGCTTTATGGAGTATCATTTTCCATTAATTGCCTTATTTGTGTGCTTGTGATTTCAACTTGTGAATTTATCATTGTTTTCTATTCCGTCCCTCTCATTATCCACAGTTGCTCCTGTAATATGCAGTCACCTCTGTGTTATTTATTGTTGCATTACCATTGTGTTATTAAAAAGGACAAACTTTTTTTCTTTATTTATTTGCCTGCCTGAGTAATGCTGATCCTGTGCTTGTTTTTAATGAATTGCCAGACTGAATCAAATAATCCCATTTACAAATATGATGCACTTCTACTTTCCGTGTCGGACATGCAGCATTAGCATCACCTGCTATGTTTACATGTAGATCACAGTTACACACAGTTATGGACAAGAAATTCATGTTAGAATGGCTCTAACATGGACCTTTTTTTTGCAATTTTAGTGGCCACCATAGAGGAGGGTGAGGGAGGGGGGGTTTAGTTGTAATCTGCAACTTCACTGCTAAATACCACTAAATAACATACCGAGAAATGTGTTTAAGTAAAAGTATGTAACTCAGTAATGTGTATTTGTACAGTTCATGACAAAAAATCATTGCACAAGAAAATATTCCCTCATTTATACAGCAATTCATCATATTAAATTAGATCATAGCATCTGTAGCGTCACTGCCCTGTGAGAACCACACATGGGTAAAAATAAATCTTTTCATGGACTTTCATGGAAAAACAGGATTTACATTAACCTTTGTTATAAATAGGGATGAGAATCGATACAAATTCAATGATTCCGATTCCATTATTGATTTTGCTTATCAATCTGATTCCTTATCGATTCTCTTATCGATTCTCATTGGGTGAGGGAATAAAAGAGTACAAACGGGTTTGTTTGCATTAACTGTCTTTTATATTTCCATCTGCATAGAAAATATAATATATACAGTATGTACAAATAATAACAGATGACGCCGAGTCCGGTGTGGGGGGGGGGCGGGGGGGGCAGTGAAAGTGATACTTCAGATGCTTTACTGATTCCTCTATGTCTGCCATTATTGTGTACCTCATTTCCTTTCCCCTATCTTCAGAAACTTTTATTTGAGGGAGCACAGCATTTGTTGCCCGAACCAGAACTGGGCCTGGATGACAGCTTGGTGTTCACTCTGCTGGATTCACAAGCGTTGCTAAGTAGCGCATCAAAAATGTGACATTCCTGTAAATGAATCACAGGACAAATGTTTGAGTATATTGGAGGGATTCCAACCTTTAGAAGACATGGAAGCTTTGACAGTGTTCCAAGTGTCCCTGGTGTTGTCTTTTTAGACCAATTCTGCCTCAACACAATGTTGGCTATGTTCTGACCAAAACAATGCAATGTACGCGTGACGTCATCACGCATGCGCAACAAAGGCGGAATCGATAAGCAGGCAGGCAAACAATTCCAAGGAATCGAGCTACTAGGATCTGGTTCTCAAAAAGAAATGGTTCTCGATTCCCACCCCTAGTTACAATGCTAATTAGCTAAGATAAAGGAGAAGAATTTTAAAGTCAACACAGTGCATCTTTCAATTTATCACAGTCAAAATCAACAATCAGGAGACATATGGTTTTCATTGGACAGGACTGGATGAATCTACAACTACCGTACTTTCCAGGCTACTATAAGGCGCACCGGAATATAAGCCACACCTGACTATAAGCCGCAGGTGTCCACATTGTGACATAAGATATTTACACAGAAAGATGTTAAACAGACAGATTATTTAAATATTTATTTTCATACCTTAACTGCTTTTTTCCAAACAGTGCCTGTAACACGGCAGTAAAACGGCAGGAACACAGCTTTTTAAAAAACCCAGAAAAGTCATTGATCTGTATCTTCATCTTCCTTCTGCTCATTAAACCACTGCAGTTGTCTTCTTCAGTGTTGGACTTGAACAGCCTCAGCTCCGTCACACACCTTCTCAGTCTCTCCTCCGTTGTTGCTCAATGGCACTTCTGTGCTGCAGCTCTATTTCCTTCTTAGACAGACGCATCGATTTGTTGTAACTTCAAAGCTGCATCATATGCATTTCTTTGTGTGTTTTCCATGATGAGGGTTTGTGCATGACACACAAAATGATTGTTAAAAGTTAAAGATTAAAACTTATCCTCTCCGTATCACCTCTTCAACCTGTCTCACTTTTGCGCTTCCTCCTAGAGTGCCCCCTGGTGGCTGTTAGCCCGTATAAATCTATACTCGCGCTGCATCACTGTATAAGCCGCGGGGTTCAAAACGAGAAAAAAGTAGCAGCTTATAGTCCGGAAAGTACGGTAGTCAATATTACAACTGAAGCACTCAGAGAAATGTAGGCATATTTGCCTCTGAGATGTACTGGAAAATAGCAATAAAAATGTAGAAAATAGTTCTACATCTGAAGTGTTTGTACTAGGGATGCACCGATACCAATACCAGTATCGGGTCCAATACTCAGCACGTGTACTTGTAGAAGAAGACAAACCCTTACCTATCTGTAAGCCTGTTTGAGGCAAAGAGAAGCAGCGTGACCTTCATTGTCCCTGATATATCACTTAGTGTGTTAGAGAAATATGATATTAGACTATTCTCTGTAAATACCAGGTGTCCAGAACATGAGTCATGGATGGGTTATGATGGCATATCCTATGAGAAAGCATCCAGGGTATGTCTACCATTTCTCTACATGTTCTTTATTATGTGTTTCATAATTCTTCTTCATTCTTCGTAGTGTTCATCACATTCATTATCTACATGTTTTCTGTCTCGTGGTGCCAGTTCGGGGCCTGTTGCTCTTGGGGAGATCAGTCCATAGTGTAGGTGTGAGAAGAGTACAAACGTGGTCACTGAACCCATGCATCACCATGTTTTGGAAACCTCAGCCAATGGTGAACTTGATCAACGTCATTATGTTTGGACTGTTGGACCAATGGTTGTATTATCCATATTCTTTCATAAGAACTTAGACTTCCTGGTGTTAGTCAGTCAACTGCTGCATCTTGTTGTATGTACTTGACTCCTTGCCGCAAGTAAATTCTTCTGATTCCAGAATCCAGTGACTCTGTCTTGATTCTTAGATGGTATCTCAGAATTTTTCTTTCAGAGTGATTCGGTGGATAAGGCGAGGCCGTACCACGTGGATCCGAGGTTTTTTCAGGAGACAACAGGAGTGTCGTCTATGGTCTCGTGGTGATTAGCAGTGTACTGTACTGGAGTCCAGGCAGTCTGGACCCAGGACTACCTTCTAAGCTGGACTCGGGTACGTCACTCAACCACAGAACGGTTGCATTCACATGGATAAAATTGAGTGGACTTTGGGGTCCAGCGTACTCAGATATGGACTCGAGTACGCTGTGTGAAAACGCGAGAAAAACGAGTTCAGAATAAGAATAGAAAAATCGTTCAGTTTCTTCAGAAAAAGTTGCATTGGGTAGATTATTCTCTAGTATTAACAGACATCCAAACTCAGTCTTTTCCTTCTATGCAGATATTTTACATTTTTGTTTTGACAACCATCATGTACTGTCTGATTTCTTTACCCTGTGGCTCTCTGCCGATGCTCACTGCTTCCAAGTGAGGACATAAGTCTTCAGAAACAGCTCACAGTTGTTTCTATCAACCAAACAGAAGGAAGAACTGGACTGAAATTTTGGAGACTATTTTTAGGCAAGGATTAATCCACAATTGCTGCTTTTCTGAGTCTACCCAGTGCACATGGGATTGAGGAGAAAAGTTAAAGAAAAGAAAATGGTGAAAAAGGGGAAAAGCTAACTTACAAAAGCAGTAGTCTCTTATCAGTAAGTCTGAATTCCACTGCAGTAATTCACATATACAACACAGAGTTAGACAAGGCTACAAAGAGCCACCATGGAAATAAAACTATAAGCAAAGCAATCCAATACAAAAAATCCGAAGGTGAAATCATGAATGGATAGCAAATGTTTGGGGAAAAAAAGAGGCTTAGGAATTTCTGAAACCATTTCTTCATACAATTAAATCTGAACGAATGAACACTTGAATGTGTTATTTTATGTTTATGTTTATGTTTACGCATTTGGCAGACGCTTTTTTCCAAAGCGACTTACAGGGGAAAACCAATTAAATCACTCAATCAATCAAATTTTATTTATATAGCGCCAGATCACAAAAAAGTTATCTCTTGACATTTTATATATAGAGTTGGTCAAAACCAGACTCTAAGTCAATTCTACAGAAACCCAACAGAATCCTCCTGGAGCAAACACTTGTGACTGGTGACAGTGGCGAGGAAAAACTTCCCTTTAACAGGCAGAAACCTCGAGCAGACCCAGACTCCTGGAGGATGGCCGTCTGCCTTGACCAGTTGGGGTTAAAGAGAGAGAGTAGAGAAGGGGAAAAAGAGAGAGCGATAGAGATAGGGACTGGGGGAGAGGGGGAGAAGGGGGGAGTAGGGGGAGACACATGGAGGCGGTTGAGGATAAGTGAGTGGTGATGATGAGGGCAGGGAAGAGGCCGGACCACCGCAGCAGGTCCAGAGATAATCGTGAAAGAATCTGTGGTTGTCCTGGGAAAAACCTTATTAGAATATTTAAAATGGAATTTTTGAAAGTGCTAGGACAGGAGGTGCTCTCGGAAGAGCTGGGTCTTCAGGAGCTTCTTGAAGATAGGCAGGGATGACTCTGTTCTTGTAGCACTTGGTAGAGCGTTCCACCAACATGGAACGACCCATGAAAAGAGCCTGGATTGTCTTGTACAAGGTCTGGGGACCACCAGACTACGTTCCCCAGACGAGCGGAGTGGTCGTGGGGCGACATAAGCTTTTATTAGTGCACCTAAGTAGACAGGAGCAGACCCACGGAGAATTTTGTAGGCTAGGATTAAAGATTTGAATTTGATGCGGGCAGCTATGGGTAGCCAGTGTAACTCAATGAGTAAGGGGGTGACATGTGCCCTTTTAGGCTGATTGAAGACCAGACGCGCTGCTGCATTCTGGACCATCTGTAGTGGTTTGACAACACAAGCTGGGAGGCCCGTTAGAAGAGCATTGCAGTAGTCAAGACGGGAGATAACCATAGTCTGCACCAGGAGCTGGGTGGCCTGTTCGGTTAGGTATGGCCTGATCTTTCTTAGGTTGAACAGAGTGAAACGGCATGATCGGGTGACAGAGGCAACGTGATCCGTGAAGGTCAACTGATTATCAATCATGACTCCCAAGTTACGTACTACACTGGTAGGAGCCAGAGGTATGGAGTCAATAGTGATGGAGATGTCCAGCTGTATGGTTGGCTTAGCTGGGAAGACCAGCAGTTCAGTTTTGGACAGGTTCAGCTGAAGGTGATGGGCTTTCATCCATGCAGATATGTCAGAGAGACAATCTGAGATCCGCACTGAGACTGTGGAGTCATCAGGTGGGAATGACAGATAGAGCTGGGTATCATCAGCATAGCAATGATATGAGAAGCCGTGTGAGTGGATGATCTGACCGAGTGAGGTGGTGTATATGGCAAAAAGGAGGGGGCCCAACACAGAGCCTTGGGGGACCCCCGTGGTGAGGCGGTGAACTGCTGATGTGTGCCCTAGCCAGGACACACTGAAGGACCGACCAGTGAGGTAAGATTGAAACCAGGAGTGTGCGTGGCCTGTGATGCCCATGTTCCAGAGTATGGATAACAGGATATCATGATTGACAGTGTGAAATGCTGCTGATAAGTCCAGTAGAATGAGTACTGAAGACTTGGCTGCTGCTCTAGCCTCTTTCAAGGCTTCTGTCACAGACAACAGAGCCGTTTCAGTGGAGTGGCCGATTTTGAAGCCAGATTGGTTGATGTCAAGGAGGTTATTTTGGGAGAGAAATTCTGTGACCTGTTTGAAAACAGCCCTTTCGATGATCTTAGAAAAGTATGGGAGGAGTGAGACTGGTCGATAATTCTCCACTTGAGTGGGGGTGAGGGAAGGTTTTTTGAGTAGTGGTGTTACCTGCGCTTGTTTAAATACTGTAGGAAATGTTCCTGAAGTCAGTGAAGCATTAATCACATGTGTGATTGGTGCTGTGATAGTAGGGGCAACAGACTGTAAGAGGTTGGATGGAATAGGGTCCAACAGGCATGTTGTAGGACGGCTAGAGGAAAGGAGTTTAGACACCTCGTTCTCTGTGAGGGGAGTAAATGAGGGGAATGACGCAGTTGGGCTTTTATCAGTTGAGTTAGTAGTAGCCATAGTCAGGGGAGAAGAAGCAGTGTGTGATGATGATGATGTTGAAGAAGGAGGTGTGCAGTCTATGGGTGGATCAGTGAACTGACTGCTGATAGTAGACACTTTATTTGTGAAAAATGAAGCAAAATTGTCTGCTGTCAGATTAGTAGTGGGCGGTGGAGGTGGAGGGTTGAGTAGTGTTTTAAAGGTTGAGAATAGTTTCTTGGTGTCGGTGGCAGAATGAATTTTGTTATTATAGTAAGCCTTCTTCGCAGCAGTGACACTGGATGAGAAGGATACCATAGTGACTGGAATGTGATCAGGTCAGAAGAGCTTTTTGTTTTGTGCCATTTTCTCTCTGCGGCTCTGAGGTTGGTACGCAGCGACCGGAGGTTATCATTGAGCCATGGGTGGGACTGGGAGGATCGAGCGGGTCTAGTAGATAGAGGGCACAGATTATCCAGACAGGAGCTAAGTGTAAAGCACAGAGACTCAGTGGCATCGTTAACCTCTAAGGAGGAAAAAGTGCTGGGGGGAGGGAGAGCGGAGGCTACGACAGTGGAGAAGTGGGTGGGGGACAAATTGCGGAGGTTGCGGCGGAAAGAGACCATGGGGGAGGGAGCAGAGTGTTTTTCAGGGAGAGACACACTGAACTGAATGAAATAGTGGTCAGACAGGTGTAAAGGTGTGACTGTGAGGGCATCTGTGATGCAGTTTCGGGTGAAAATGAGATCGAGCTCTTTACCAGCTTTGTGGGTTGGAGGACTGCAAACCCGCTGTAGCTCAAAAGAGAGTATTAGTGACATGAAATCTGAGAAGCTGGGATTGTCTAAGTGGATGTTCATGTCACTGAGGACTAGCATGGGGCAGTCATGCTCTGGGATGGAGGAAAGCAGAGTGTCAAGCTCATCAGGAAAATCACCCAGTTGCCCTGGTGGACGATAAATGACAATTATGTAAAGTTTGACTGGTGCTGTCACTAGGATGGCATGGTATTCAAAGGAGTTGTATTTGACTGAAGGTAGGAGTTGATTGTGTTTCCATTTGTTGGAAATTAACAGACCCACACCACCTCCTCGTCCAGATGGACGAGAGGTATGAGAGAATGTGTGGCTGATAGAAAGTGCGGCTGGGGTTGCATTGTTTTCAGGCGTAATCCAGGTTTCAGTGAGAGCCAGGATGTCCACTGTGTGATGGTTGGCATAGGCAGCAATAAAATCTGCTTTGTTCACTGCAGATTGGCAATTCCATAACCCTATAGAGAAGGACGCACCAATGACTGCGGTGTATATTAATGGGCGGAGATTGGTGATATTACGGTGCCTTTTAGCAGTGTGAAACCCCATACGTGAACCGAAAATAACAGGAATAGGATGGTGACCAGTAGAGAGATTGTTCCTCAAAGGTGAGCTGGTGTGAGTGAGGGGTGTAGCTGTCATTAGTGAGGGGCTGGGAGAGGAGGAGAGATCAGCTGGGGTGGTATTCAGTCTGACTACAGACTGTACAGGAGACTCTGAACGTGGTGATGTTTGATGTGACCAGCAGGGGGAGCAGGTGACTGCAGCAGAAGACGGGGAGCGTAGTCACATAGGTGTGGGAGTGGTTTTAGTCTGGACAGCGTGTTGAATGTTTTGAGCCAGGACGCTGCTGCCTAGTGTAGAGGGGTGGACGCCATCGGACTTGTAGAAGGAGGAGCGGTTCCAGAACAGATTAAAGTTATCAATAAAACTGAAGCCGTTCAGAGCAGAGGCGGACTGGAGCCAGGTGTTCAGGCTGAGGAGTCGGCTGAAACGGCCCACACCACGGGCAAAGGAGGGGAGGGGCCCGGAAATGAAAACAGCCTTCCCGGATCTTTTCAGTTTATCAAAGAGGTTTTTTAAAATGAACCTTCGTCACTTCGGACTGTTGAAGAGAAGTGTCATTGAAGCCCACGTGAACTATGATCCGGGTAACGGTGGACGGCAGTGAGAGCAGCAGCTGAGGGAGTTCATGGAGGATGGAGGTGACGGTGGAACCAGGAAAACACCTGGTTATGGCGTTAAAGAAACGGACGTTACGGATGATGGAGTCCCCGAGGATAGCGGTGGTCGGAGGGAAAAGTGGTCGAGGAGACGGTGTTGAAGGTGAAGGGTTCCTGGTCTCTCTAGGTGGACATTCCACGGGTGGACCGTCGGAGTGACGGCGGACGGCCTCTCGGAGAAGGCGGCGCCGGGCAGAGGAGCGGACGGAGGAGCGGGGACCCTTGTTCGACGGCTTTACAGGAGGACCGGCTTTAGGACCGTCGCCGGTAATCAGTTCGGTGGCAGCCACGGAGTCAGCAGGAGCCGTTTCGGGACAGAGCCAGGTGGGATGGGGGGCGCACCAGCCGCGGGGGGAGGAGCCGGAGCGTCCTCCACGGACAGGACGGCGAAGCGGTTTGATGTGCTGATGGTCGGCGGTGGTGAGTCTTTGCTCGTGTTCTTTTTGCGGCCACGAATCACCACTTCAGACCAGGGTGTAGAACACGGGGGGCGAGAACAGGCAGAGGAAGGATCCCATAACACCGTATCATCCCAGGAGGCTTTGGGCTTCTCTGCGCTTTTCAGAAACAGACTGGACAGTGTGGGAAGGCGGCTGGAGAAACCACAGAGCTGGGCATTTTTCTCCTCGAGTTCTGCGGAGAGGCGCAGTATTTCCTCTTTGAGGTCCGCGATAGTTTGGTAAGCCTTTACCAGGGTTTTGTTGGCTTCGACAAGAGGACTATCTCCGGCTGATGAGGATGACGCCATGGTGGAAACAGCGAGATACCGGGCAGAGCGCGGGAAGCGATGGGTGACAACCAGAGGTAAGGATCCACTGACAATACTGACCTGCCCTGATGGAGGTTTGGATTGATGGCGTCAAGTTAAAAAGACACGGTTAAGAGGTTAGGTTCAAGTGAGTAAGCGTTGAAAGGCAAGAAATAAGTAGTTAAAAGGCTGGATTTCTAGGAGTAGATCCGCCGGCGGTTTGACAGACGCCACGCATGCGCAGGATACACACAACAAAATCAAATCCCTGAATCAAATGATCAACAGATAAACAACACTAAAAAAAGAGTTTATATGAAATAGAACTACTTTATGTAATTTAAGTGTTATTTAAAACTATCTAAACTATTTTATCTATCTGCATGCACATTTTTGTTGCACTTTGTTCTGTTGTTGCATTGACCAGTGAATTTCCCCATTCATATTGGGATCAATAAAGTCTCATTTAATCTGACTAATTTAACTGAAAATGAATGGGAATAAGTCATAATTTATTTCCTAACCCGTTTCCTTACATTTTTGGAAAAGTAGGTCAAAGTTAAAATTTTTTAAATCTTTTTTTTCCCCCCTCATTTATTTATAATGGGTGAAATTTCAAATGTCTGTAGCAGCAAAACTATTGGTTGAATTCATACCAAACTGGGTTTGCTTATCATGGGCGAAATTTCACATCTATAAAAACATCAATTTTGTTTAAATTTACTTCAAACTTGGCTCATATGTAGAAGCAATTGATATGCTGACATCAGCACACGCATATACATGATGACATCAGCTGGATCAATGCTAAAATAAGCTACAATATGTTTGAGGGGCGGGGTTTGTTGTGCATGGCACCACATTTTTCTTTGTTTAACACTTTAGTAGCAAAACTATCGGTTCAATTCATACCAAATTGGGTTTATAGATTGCCACTGACCCAGAATAGATGTTATTATGTTTTGGGAAAGGTACGTCAAAGATCACATTTTTAATGATTTTTAAAAATCTTCCCATTTACCTATAATGTGAAATACATGTGAGGGGCGGGGTTTGTTGTGCCTAGGGCAACTTGTTTGAATTAAATCAGTTTCATTTCATCCTTGTTTTTCATCCAAATCTGATTAAAAATGCATGGCATCTGACAATCACAGCCTATAGGAACAGGTCTATATTTTTAATACTTTCTACAACTAGAATACTGAGTCGGATGGATGCAAAGCGTAAAATACTTGTGATAGTTGACTTATGAACACAACATTTATTTCTTACTTCTGAGGAGATGCACGTGGAAACCAGGAGGAGCCACACTGCAAAAACACACAGGGGCTGGAACAGAAACACAGTGGCCATTTGCGTCTTTGATCGCTACGTGCTTCTGGTAGGATTGTGTTATTTACTGACCTCCACCGACAGTGATCACCCCCTAGAGTTTTACATCTAAACTGTGAAAACACACATACACACACCCCTTTTTTAAACAGTGAACAGCGTTGTCCTGCTCTCTGATGGAAATAGGAGCAACCCTTCTGTAATTTTCAATTGTGCAGATCTGTATCACACATCAAAAGAACTCAACAGTTCGACAGATAAGACTGTTCAGATGCATTGATTAAGGTTAATTTGTCATTTGTAGACATAATTACTTTTTACAGTTCAAGTTGGCTCCATGTAACTAACATATGTAATTTATGTATTTTAATGCAGGAAAAAAAACAGGCTGATCTTTGATGGTTTTATTAAATGTGTACATGATGAACCATGAGAAGGTGCATGCAACACAAAAAACACACTTTGAGATGAATAAGAGCTAATAATAAAATGTTATCTAGAGTAACAAAGGTCAAGTGGTTTCCTATAGAATTCAGTTAATATGAATAGGCCACAAATTCTAAAATCTCAATGAAAAGATTTGTGTAAAAACTACAGGTTGTTGTTACTTATTTCCCAAACCTCAGCTACTTAAAACTGTTGGTTTTGAACACATTTTGTGACTAAATAGATTTTTCTTTCAATCTGATAGACTCCTTTGAAGCATGCACCATAGAAATCATTAAAATATTCAAAACAACTGTTGCATTAAGGAGAAGACAAAACTATAGTTAAGGTTATTTTGATTCACACAGAAACAACTTGGTTAGTGTGAGGGGAAACATGGTGGTTGAAGGAAATAAACATGCTAACCCCACGTACGGGTCCTCAATATTTTTTCACAAAAGATCCACATTTACTATTTACTAGGGATGTCCGATAATATCAAGCCACCGATATTATCAGCCCGATATTGGCATAAAAATGTAATATCGGTGAATATCGTTATCGTTTTTTTTGCCTATTGATAAAGCACTTTGTGACTCTGTCTGTGAAAAGTGCTCTATAAATAAAATTTACTTACTTACTTACTTACTTACTATCATTAAAACCGATAAAATAATGCCTTGATTTCGCCAGCATTTACCGACGTGTAAATGAAGCATTGTTTGTAGCTGAAAGAAATGTGTAGTTTTCAAAACTGTACAGTAGAGTTGCCACACTGTAATAGACTCATGGAGGGAGGGAGAGAAAATAAATAAATATGGCATTTTTTCCACAACTTAAGTTGAAGTATGTATTCTTTGCACAGACAGTGTTTACATTTTGAAAGCCTTGTTGCATTTGAGAATGCATCCAATGGGGCATCACAATAAAATTAGGCATGATGTGTTAATTCCATGACAGAAGATATGTGATGTTACCTAAAATTAGTTTAATATCCCACATATATCGGCAGCGGTATCGGTAGATATCGGAATCGGAAATTAAGCGTTGGACAATATCGGCATATCGTTTTTTGGCAAAAAAAAAAGCCAATATTGGACATCCCTACTATTTACTACTATCAAACCTACCGAAGTGCCCCCCTGCCCCCACCACCACCACCACCCCCCCAGCCGGCATGACTTGTGCAGTAGGCATCACATCAGTTTAACAATCAGAAGGTTGTAAGTTTGAGCCTCACATGTGCATGTGTTTTGCAACTATATTGCAAATATATGTACTATTTGTAAATAATAAGTATGCATGTACAGAAAAAGACATTTAAATAGCAGATACTCTTATTTCCTGTTTCACTTATCCTATCTTATCTTATTTTATCTTATCTTATCATGGAGGTGGTAGGTGCAAAAAGATTTTCAAACAGGAAGTGTAAGTTGAAGTATTTCACCTAAAACGTGCACATTTTTACAAATTTGTCCATTTTCATGCACTGTTTCATTACAGCTGAGTCATATGATTCTGTTAACAGTTTAAGTATCACTTTAAAGAAATCTCTGGCGTTTGAAGGAGGTGCCAGGTTTTCAAGCTGACAGAGACATGATTGGAGGCACCAACTGTGGCTCGAAACTGACGCCAATGATGAATGAAGAAGACGCCAATGAAGAAGAACACGATGGAGACGTATAGTACATACAGTACTGCAAAGAAAAAAAAAACCTGGCTCCACTGACTTCCACTCTCCCTAACTGCGAAGAACATAAATGACTCTGATCTCATTCCCCCTCTAATACCTGTACTAAATTATTCTTGTGTTGAGAAGATTTTCGAGCTGATAGAAGGCTGCGACAGACAGCACATTCGCCTGTAGAGTTTGACTATCAGAGCTTCAGTTTATTGAATAAAGCAGGATGTCCTGGACTTCAACTGAACTGTTTGATAAAAGAAAAACTGATCCAACTTTGAAGCTAGTGCCATCAAAAACTGTACCAAACATGTACTGCGTGTGGTAGATGGATCCAGTGAAGAGAAGTTACTGAAGTGTCTGTCAAACTCTGATGCAGTGGTTTGAACTTGCTGAACGGCATCATGGTACATCAGTGGATGTGTGTTTTGAAAGCAGCACAAGCCCTTGTGGTTTAGTTTGACTGTGGTTAGAGCTGTAATTCATGCTGAAAAGAGTAACAATTACTTATGTTTTTGCCTTTTTGGACATTTTAAGTTAATTTCATTCAGAAATAAGGAAAGCAAAATCTATCAGACACAATATCTCTAAAGAGTCTGAAAAATATGTCACTGCAGACAACAGTTGACAAAATCACATCATGCATTTACATGTGCCACCATCTGTGGTTGTTTTTCTTTCTGTTTTTTTTTGTTTCTCAAGAATGTGAATATCTACTGTTTTGCTGGAAGAGCAAGTTCAGCTCTTGTATCTTTCTTGGACCTGTGTCCTGTGAAACCCCCACTGATAGGTTGTGTGTACAATTTTATTAAAAATGGAATTTCAAATGTCCTTCTATTCTGTGTGAAAATAGAAAGTCTACAGCTTCTTCTTGTAATATGCTTTTGGCTCAGACAGTCTCACATTAGAATACACTGGACTGTGCATCATCACATTTGGCTCTAAAACACAGTGTAGTGGGATTAATGTGCAACAAGTGTGGGTTAAGTGTTCTGTTCATTTTCCAACATTGAACAAACCTGCCTACCTGGCAGCTCTGGAATACAACTTGTGAGTACATTTGGATTTACTCATTGTTCTGCACTTTACTGTGTATATGTTCTTGTCCTCCATCCTCTCAAAAACACACAATTTCATCTTTTTTTTCCTAGTATTTTTTTTTCCTAGTCAGTGTGCAGAATGAAATCTGTGCAGGGTTTGGCCTGTTTTATATTCATCTGTTTCTCTGTGCTCAGCTTAAGGTCGGTGCAAGAGGATTAATGTTATCACATATTTTGAAAGCAATCATGATCTGCAACTTTCACCAAAACACTGTGGAGATTTGACGCTTGAATCCATCCACTGGCTACTAATATATTCAGAGTTTACAGATTTTGAGACTGGATTTCTTAATAACTTTTTTTATAACTGAACTTCCATGCAGTAGAGCACCAACTGTGGATTCATTTGCACTGAAAACAATCCTCAACAAGTGGTGCCAGGCACAACAAACCCCGCCCCTCGCATGTATTGTAACTTATTTTGACATCGATCCAGCTGATGTCATCATGGCAACGCATGTGGTGATGTCAGTATATCAATAGCCTCTATATATGTGCCAAGTTTGAAGTAAATTGAAATAAAATGGATGCTTTTATAGACATTTGAAATTTCGCCCATTATAAATAAATGGGACAAAAAAGATTTGAAAAATTGATAAAAAAAAAAATTTAACTTTGACCTACTTTTCCCAAAATGTAATCAGGTCTATTTTGGGTCACTGGCAATCTATAAACCCAATTTGGTATGAATTCAACCAATAGTTTTGCCGCTAGAGTGTTAATAACAAAGAAACAAAGGAAATGAACCAAAAACAATACCCCTTGCCTCCCCTTCGAGTAACAAATACATTTTATCTTCTTTTCTGTCACTTTAGTACTAAAAGCTGCAGTTTCTCAAATGGCCACTTGAAGCTGGTTTCAAAAGCAACTCAATAGAGGGAATGCAGATACCTCACTTACCCCCTGGGCCACGCCCCTCTAAGTCAGACTGAGTGGCAAAAACAAACCGGCTCAACATGGTGGAGTATAGAAGTAACTACAGCGAGACCGGGAAAAATGTGGAATATAACATGAAATTAAAGACAATTAGACTCGACATGGATCCATACAAGCAACCAAACAACAAGTGGTCTACGAACATTGATATGTGGCCGGAAATCACCTATCCTGACATTTATATGAACCTGATTTCAACGCCGGGAAAATCCCCAATGCAAAGGCTGAAAGCATACAAAAGACAAAGAGTTGTTGACATCCTCGTCATCGTTAATTAGAGGATTACAGCTGGTGAGTGCTTTCAATTCAACATACTATTGTTTTGGAGGTTTTATGTCAGTGCAGATGTATTTTCTTGGCGGTGATTGCCAAGGTAAAGGCCCAGCAGTAGTGCTCACAGTTCACTACTGATTTACTGGAGTTGAACCCTTAGTATTGACCCAAGTGAGTGGATGATCTACTGGTACTGTGGATACTTAAGTAGAGTTAACATCAAATACTTGATACAACACAGCTACAACAGCTTTGTGCTAGAGTACCCCCTTATTTGGAAAACTAGGTTAGCCTCAGTTTAAGCTAGTTTACAAATTATGTAGAGCACAAAGTTCAGAATCACACAACTGAAGACGAGAACGTTTCAGTTATGAAATCTAGAACTAAATGACAGATGCTAACATTAAGAGCTTTACGAAGAAGTAACGTTAGCTAAAACGATATGTAATTCAAGGTATGATTTTACACAAGAACACAGCATAAATTAACGTTATCTGACATGAAATGGCAACCACAAATCCAGGTTTCGTTGCCTGGATTCCAGTTATTTCTACGAATTGCAGCGATCCATCTGCTTCTTCTGTCTTTGGCTTTAGGTCGCCGCTAAAACGATAACTCCAAGTGCTTTTTAAACCTATTTGTGCGATCAATGGCACAACAGCTCTTCCCCATTTTTTAGATTGTTCTAAAGTTTTCGCAGCATTCAAGCCAAAGCCGCTACTCATCTCCCTCTTTCTGCCACTCAGTGGACATAACCGCGGCGACTTCCACTAGCGGTGACGTCATGTACATACCCTCTATTCCCATGGATTTATGTCTGCAAGACTTAAGGTCTAGACCCCAAATGGGTCACAGAGCTTTTTTTTATTGAGTCGCAAATTAGCAGAGAATAATACAGTATCTGTCAAAACTATAATATGTGAATTTATTTCAATGGTGAATTAATGTTGATCTCTCCAGAGCCATCTAGAACACAGAGGAGAAACCTGACATGAAATTTGTAACTACAGAAAAATGTTGTATGAAAAGGGAAATGACATAGAACACACAACAAGATAAAGACAATGTAGAAAGGTGAAAAAGGTGTAAGTGGCACGAAAACTGCAAGATGTAAATGAAATAGGAGACAGAACAAGATAATGTAACAAGAACACAATGTTAAAGACATGATAAGAATTTTAAGGTCTAAGGTTTTCAGAGCTAAGCTAACAGAGCTTTGATGTAAACCAGGGGTCACCAAACCTGGTCCTCGAGAGCTACTATCCTGCATGTTTTAGATGTGTCCCTCTCTCAACACACCTGATTCAAATAATAAGCCCATCATCAAGCTCTGCAGAAGCCTGATAATGAATGAGGTGTGTTGGAAGAGGGAAACATCTAAAACATGCAGGAGAGTAGCTCTGGAGGACCAGGTTTGGTGACCTCTGATTTAAACAAGTGGCAAACTGTCAAAATAACTCTGTCGTAATTTTGACTAAATATCAAAATAACCATAGTATAGATGTGTATAACATTAAACAATAAGCTTTATACTTTACTCAGTGAGTGATACAGTCTGTGGATACATAATGTTGATTTGTTGGTGGGTTTGGTATTTGTAAGTCTGTTCTGGTACACAACTTCCCCCTGCTGCTGACAGTTTGGGATATTAGTACTAGATATAATATAGTACTGAACATCAATGTATGACTAATATAAAATAGTATAACTAACTAAAGAAGCTTCGCTGGGACCGTTCTTTTTCTGTTGTTGCCCCAAAGCTCTGGAACCAGTTGCCCTTAGATGTTACACAGGCTCAGTCTCTGCCTGTCTTTAAATCACATCAAAAACGCACTTTTTCTCGTTGGCTTTTAATCAATGAGTGAGATGGGGTTTTTTTTAGATTTCTTATGCTGTTTATACAAGATTTTAATTTGTCTTTGTTTTTATGATGGTTGTATTTTGTTGTTCTTAGCCTGCTTTGCACCCTGTGTTATCACTGTTTTTACTTATTTATTTCCTTGTTTTGTGATTCGTGTATGGCACTTTGACTAGCTGTAAAGTTCTTAAAGTGCTTTATAAATAAAGTTGGTATGGTATGGTAACTAACACTTGATTTGACATAAAATGATAATGACTAATATAAGCCTCACACTGTTTTAAAGATTAAACTGTATAATACACTGATGATTTACTTCTAATAAATACACATTTTAATCATAAAAACATCCACTCTAACATCACAGTGTCTTTCATAGAGACTATGAGTAAAAGAGTGACAAGGAATGTATATGGTTCTGTCCTTGTCACCTCAAAAAGTACAGTGAGGTAAATAAACATTACATTACATTGCATATAGCAGACGCTTTTATCCAAAGCGACTTACAAAAGAGAGGGTCAAATCAAGCATCAGTGTATAAGCAAAACATTAACAAGTGCAAGAAAAACTGGGTGAAATGCAATTGTAGCAACAGGAGGACTGAACAAAAAGAAAGAAAGACAGAAAGAAAGGGATTTGTTTAAGGAGAGAAGCCAAGTCAGGGTCAACTTTATATATAAAGCACTTTAAAAACAACACAGTTGGCCAAGGTGCTGTACACAGACATAAAAACAAATAAAACATATAAAAGAATGAATAAAAACAATAAAAGTAATAATACATTTAGACAATAAAAGCCAACCCTGCACACTGAGTTAAAAGCCAAAGAGAAAAATATGTTTCAAGAGAGGATTTAAAAATAGAAACATAACCTATTCTAAAGTTTATGTGCAGTAGGAGCCAAGAGAAAATAGATGCCATTGACAGACAGAACATACATTAGAGTCTTATTCTTTGTGACTAAATGTGAAATAAGATCAAGCGTCCTGACTTTGAGCCTCCTCCACCATAATCTGGATTTGCTCAACATGTATGAAGTCATGGATTGCATGCAAAATCTAGCATTTTACAAGGAAGTGGATTTGTTTTTGTTTTTTTGTTTTTTTTTGGGGGGGGGGGGGGGGGCTTTAAATCTTAATAAATAATAATTTTTTCAACATTTAACCTTTCCTAAATGATTTATCACCATTTTATTATATTATGCTCTACATTTACATTTTTCAGTGTAAGTTTTCTGTTATTTAATTTCATGATCATTAGATGTTCATAAAAGTTCAGAGTAAATTCAAACATTATTATATTAAAACAGAGAAAACTGATGGAAAAAAAAAAACATTTTCATCTAAATATATGAAAAACTGAAAATAAAATTGAGGATTCATAACCATTAATTCACCAGTAAAGCATAAAAAGCTTGACAAATGGCAAAGTTGCATAAAAAAACAGTTTCCACATTTATTTTGGAGCCCATGAAAGTCCAAATGGGTCATATCTGTGTATAAGTGCATTTTACCTGAATTATTTACCTGTAATGTTAGGATTAATGGTTCAAAGGTTATTAAACATTTTCATCAGTAAATGCTTTAGGTCATTGAAAATTAAAGCTTAGTGACCCCAAACTATTTTCCTAGGAATAATAAACTCCACTTAGCCATTGTCCCATGGGTCAGGCTGTAAACTCCAGGCATCAAATTAAAACATTAACATTAACCTGTGGTAGGTTTAAGCAGAATTCCTCTAGCTCTGAAAGAAATCAATGCATCCAAGTACAAATACAAGCAGGTCTGCAGTAGCAGGTCACAATGAACAGAGTATTCTGCCAAAATCCACATCTGATACAACCAGCTTTTACTGCATCTTTTTTGAGGGTGTGTCTTGCTCCTCACTGCGCATCCATTAGGGACAATATAACAAACAGCAGGATGAGACTGTACAACGGAGATCCATTATGATTTTTGAAGAATTTACTAAGGTTACAAAAGTTTTACAGGGAAAATTATCCACCTCTGGAGACCGAGTATAAGCAAATCAAATTTACATGAGGAAGGAAGGTCACAGTGGAAGAGGAAATGAGTCAAATAAAAGGATTTTCAAAGACAAAGACACTCAGATGAAAAACAAGAGTTTATCAAACTTTCATTACATGTTATTAAAAATTGCCAATATATGTTTGTTCCTCATATGCTAAATTAGTGAGGCATTTTTTTTCTGTTGATGATATTTGAATAATAATAATCCAAATTTTTAAAGGGGCTCTATGTAGTACTGATATTCTCTCTCAACAGTAGGAGGAGACCACATTTAGGACTAGGGATGAGAACTGGAAACCAGTTCTTTTTTAGAACTGGTTCCCAGTAGCTCAATTCCTTGGAATCATTTGCCTGCCTACTTAACAATTCTGCTTATCAATTCCGTCTTCGTTGCACATACGTGATGACGTCACACGTGTGCTGCATTGTTTTGGTTTAGAACGTAGCCAACATGGCATCGAGGCAGAAACGCTCCAAAGTTTGGCTATATTTCAGATGAAAAGATGACACCAGGACCACTTGTAACACTTGCAAAGCTTCCATTTCTTCAAACGGGGGAAATACCTCCAATATGTTCAAACATTTGTCCACACAATATGAAAATCATTTGCAGGAATGTTACGTGTTTGATACGTTACTTAGCGACGCTTGTGAGTCTAGCAGCAGAGCAAACACCAGGGCGTCATCCAGGTCCGGTTCTAGAAGAAGCAACAAACGTCTTTCCCCCTCAAATAAAAGTTTCTGAAGGTAGGGAAAAGGAAAATGAGGTGCACAACAGTGGAGGAATTAGTAAAGCATCTTAAGTTTCACTTTCCCTTTGTACGGTCGTATGGTGTGAATTGTTAAATTCTTTCATCCCCTGAACTGGGCCTGGCATCACCTGTTATTATTGTTTGTGCAAACAGTATATGAAATATAAACGACAGTTAAGGCAAACACACCTGTTTGTACTCTTTTATTCCCTCACCCAAAGAGAATCGATAAGGAACTGGCTCGATAAGAAAAATCGATAATGGAATCGGAATAGTTAAATTCTTATCAATTCCCATATCCGCTTAGGACTAATAAAACCACCAGCGAATCAACAAACAGAATCGCACAGTAAATAGAATATAAAGCTGATTGTTTACACACATCTTTATTACGATATCATCCAGTTCTCTTCTTCTAATTAAAACTCCTAGCTGTCAGTCAAAATAACACTGCGTCTTAAAATCTTCACGTTATGTCAGCCAACACATTATAGCCCTGTTAACCAGTGTTAATCAGTAAAACCATAATTCACCTCTGTTTTCTGTACAGTTTTTATTGTCAACATCTGCAGTAAAGTTTGAAATCATCCAAACAAGGCCAGAACAGTCAGTTTAGTCTGAGCGGCAGATTGACAAATGATAAATTTAGTAAAGATAATAACATCACATGATAATCTTCATAATATATTCATAAGCCTCATAATCAAACTCTTCTCTGTGGAAGAAATGCTGGGATTTCAGCATCAAACTCCATTCTTTTCATTTACAGCTGAGTTCAGTGGTGAAAACAACAGTGTTTCTACCTTTTAGCATTTTGTTACTTTCTTTTGCCGCGTTCCACTACATGGAACCAGCTTGACCCGGCTCGACTCGACTCAGGTACCAGGTACTATTCCTGGAGACCGTTTCCATTACAGGATACTACCGACTTTACAGTATCTGGTCGTCATAGCGATGCAGTGCATTGCTTCTGTGTCATCTGCTCAGAGAGTTGCTGATAAACTCACTCGTTGCGTGTTGTCTCGTCAAGCTCATGCTGAATTTTTACATCGGCCACCACTGAATCTCCTGGACCGACCATGGTGTAGTTTTGCGGGCTGTCATCATGTGGATTAACCTACCGCTGTATTTACTGTAGATGTCCGCATCTGTTTTTTGTAAAATGGTGGGTCACAGAGACAAACCCTCTGACCAATCAGTGGTCTGCAGTGTTTACACGTCACGTTTTAGTATCTGTTCCCCAGCCTTGGAACCTCGGCGGAGGTGATACCAAAATACTAGTGCCAGGTACCAGATCCCAGGTCCTTTTTCATAATGGAAATGCAAAAAGGCCGAGTCGAGTCGAGTCGAGCTGGTACCACGTAGTGGAAATGCGGCATTTGACTCAAAAATTAGTTTCTTAGTGGTTCTTATGTTATCTTGTAACTTTCTCAAGGTGACTCACTACTTCCTCTAGTGGTCACATAAATCTGCTGGACCGTCATGGTAAATATATTCAGTCCATATCTCTATAAACCAATACATTGCCATTTTTTGCATGACCTCAGAGCTCTTTACTCTAAACACTTTTCTGATAATTTTAGGTCAATTTTTGATATTTGACAGCTGAAATACTATATATACCAATTTATTCAGGACTGAACTGTGGGCAAACTGTGTATTTTCTTGCTAAGTTTACTCTGTTATTATTTAGTCAAAACAAAGGGTTTAGATCTAATTTTTAAAACCTCCCACACTGATTTCCAACACGTTAAACTGTCATTGTTTTACAGCACTCTGAACTGTAAGACAAACTGACTGTAGTTTGAAAAGCTGAAAACAACACAATGTTTTCTGTGTGGGTGTCCACGAGAACTCAGAGTTATTCTTTATCTAAGTAATATGATTTTTATTGTTGCTAATTGTTGTTGGAAAACAAATAAATAAAGTGTTAACTTGTTTACAGTAAATGCCTGTTTGTTTAATTAGTACATTTTTTTTGCTCCATTTTCAATGTGTCAGAACCATGTTACGGTCAAACACAAATTAACATCAGGTCACTCTTCTTTGTTAACTTTCAAGATGTAAATCCATGAAATATTGATATGATCTAAACATAGCAACACAGCTTCGATGGTCGGAGTGTGTTTGATTTGAGATATGCAAATCATCAAGCACTGAATAGTCAATAATATTTACAATGCAGAGGCAGTGGGCGATATGTATTTGTACCCATCTCTGAATATCATTCAACACCAGTGATTGTCCATGTGCATGATGTGCAGTATCATTAAGATATATTTCATAATCCGAGTGACTGTCACCATGTTTACACACAGAAAACACTCCGGTTGGTGCATGCGGTTTATGACCAGTGTCTGATTCCACATTTTGATATAACACAATGATTGTATTCTGGTCACAGTGATAAATATTTTCCTGTCCTCAAGTCCTACCATGTCATCTCTCAAGTGTCTCTACCCTTTCATACCCAGATGATGGATTATTTGGTGCTATTTCCTGCTCTGAGATTCACAGTCTCTCTTTTCTTAGTATATCCGCACTGTACCTCTCACTTACTGAAGTCATTTACATACATATGTGTTATATCACTTTTTCATCCATCATTCTTTTGCCTCTGACTTTCCCTCCATCTCTCTTTCTCCCTCTGCTAAAGTGTTAAACAAGCTGCTGTCATTATAGCTGGGCTATGGGCTGAGAGGCCTGAGGAACACATAAACTGATTAAAACTCAACAGTACAGAGGAAGTGGAACATGAAATTAAAGAGCAGTGATAATGCCAGAGGAAAAAGCAAACAGAAAGCTGTGTTCGGTCGGCTTGTTTGGCCTGCACTGTATTGACCTGACCTTAACAGTGTGATTACAGCTCAGTGTTGGATGTCTAGTGCCCACTCATACCATTAGGAGGTCTAATCTATCTCATATGAGTAGGTGTTTTCTGTCCAGTGTTATTCTCACAGCCATGATAATGTAAAGTTTGACTGACAGCATATAAACTGTCTCCTCCTACTGAATCCCCATAAAACAAACAGGTTAGTGGAGAAGGGGATTAATACAGTCCATTATGTACTTCCTGTGCCAGCTCCATAAGTTCAAAGTGCCAAAGAAGCTGAAAATACATGTCTGCACTGGACGAGCTGGTAGAAGTCTTGAGGGGGAGGGGGGTTGTTTGGGAATGTCCCAAAACCACGTAAAGTGACTTGAAACTATCTGAGGATGTTTTCACACCTGCAGCCTTTAGTCTCGAATCAATCCTGCATTCATTTTCTCCTTGGTGCAGGTCGTTTTGTCAGGCGTTAACACAGTAAACTTTACAGTTTCATTTCCAGGATTGTACCTGATTCACAATGTTTCACTGTCCATCGGTGTGTTCCTTTTTTCTATATCTATCCATAAGTACAGGTTCGATGGTTAATGTCACATTTCTACTACGTGGTACCGGCTCGACTTGACCTGACTCAACTCTGCCTTTTTGCGTTTCCGTTATGTAAAAGAACCTGGAATCTACTTTTTTAGTCCTTGCTTGGCCAAAGTTCCAAAACGGGTGAAGAGATACTAAAATGTCACATGTAAACACTGCAGACCACTGATTGCTCAGACAGTTGTCTCTGCATCATTGTGTCATCAATGCGCAACACACCATTTTAAAAAAAACGGATTTGGAAGTTTACAGTCAGTATACCGGTAGGTTAATCCATGGTGAATGCTGGTAAAACAACACTGTGGTCAAAGTTCAAGGTTCAAGGTGACTTTATTTGTACCCGTGGGTAGATTTGTTTTGCAGCAAGCTTTCGCTGCGTGCGCACGCGCCCAACACAAATCCTTCGAAAGAATTACAGTGGAGATAATGCAAGCACATACATCCCATACATAAGACATTATAAACACAGTACACGTGGTCATGTGGTGGAACTTTTTCAGTGGATTTGGTTGTGGGAGGGGGACAGGAAGAGAAGAAGAATGTTGTGAGGCAGACGGAGATGGGGGTGGGGGGGTGAGGGTTAAATGCTTGTATGTGGTGAGTCCTTGAAAGTCTGTTTGTGTATGAAAAATTAGAGACTCAGACTTCTGTCCTTTATCAGTTCATTCAATCCTGAATCTTGACCTTGGAAGGATGAGGAGTCGGTTGAGGAGGTTCAGACATTTCTGTCCTTGGTGGCCGACGAAAAGATTCGGTGTGAGCTTGACGTAGCAACATGCAACGAGTGAGTTTATCAGCAACTCTGAGCAGACGTCATGGAAGTTATGCATAGCATCACTATGACGTCCAGGTACTCTAAAGTCAGTAGTATCCTGTAATGGAAACAGTCTCCAGGAATAGTACCTGGTACCCGAGTCGAGACAAGTCGAGTCGAGCTGGTACCACACAGTGGAAACGTGGTATTAGACCACATTTATTAATGATATGATCAGTGATGATAACAGTTACAGGCAGTGGATAAGAGTTTCCTCCAAAGAATGACTGGGTTCTCCCTTAGAGATAGAGTGAGGAGTTCCGAGTAGAACCCAGGCATCTGGTCATAGTGTCTCCTAGACGACTGACTGGTGAGGTGTTTCAGACATGTCCAGATGGAGGGAGACCTTGGGACACACTAGAAGGATTATTTGTCTCAGCCGGTCTGGGAAGACCTTAGTGTCCACCTGGAGGAACCAGAAGTGGCTGGGGAGAAGGAAGTCTGGGCTTCTCTGCCATAGCGGATGGATGGATGGATGTCAGCCCCATTAAATACTACATACATATGGGTGAGAGTGAGCAACAGTTCTCCCTTTGACCATTTCTATGACTGGCTTTTTTTATTTTAACTCCAACTACAGTGTGAGGTCATGTTTTCCACTAGGTCACAGGTGTCAAACATGTGGCCCGGGGGCCAAATACGGCCTGCCAAAGGGTCCAGTCCGGCCCTTTGGATGAATTTGTGAAATGCTAAAATTACACTAAGTTATTAACAATCCTTTTAGTTCAGGTTCCACATTCAGACCAATTCAATCTGAAGGGAGCAGGACCAGTAAAATACGATCATAATAACAGAAATAATGACAACTCCAAATTTTCTCTTTGTAAATGTAAATATGTATTTACATGAAAACAAAGTATAATTTCGCAAAAAATGTGAATAACCTGAACAAAAATATGAACAACCTGAAATGTCTGAAGAGAAGTAAGTACAATTTAACAAGATTCTTCCTGTTACTAAATGTTTTGTGTGTTTGTAGATCCACTGTGATCTATAAGTTGTAATGCACATGTGTAAATGATAAACTGAGGCAGAATATTGTTTAAATTAGACTTATTTTTTCAGTTTGTTCATGTTATTCACATCTTTTGAAAGGATAGTTTGTAAATGTAAACCTTTTCACAAAGTAAATTTACTTATTTCGTTCTAAAACATAGAGACAAATTTGGAGTTGACATTATTTCTATATTATTATGTTATTATTTTACTGGTTCGGCCCACTGCAGATCAAATTTAGCTGAATGTGGCCCCTGAACTAAAAGGAGTTTGATACCCCTGCACTAGGTTGTCCACGTTTATAGTCTACATGAGCCAACACAGTAACAACACTGAGTGGAGTATCAAAGATGGGCTTTAATAGCCTAACTTCCAAACATTATACACACTGCAGAACATCAATAATCTCAAGTAACTTGGTTTAAGTGCAGTTGAAAAGTTGATCTTCTCTTTTCTTTAGCCCTCATGAATTTTTCCTCGAACTGCTGTTTTTCATAGAGATTCATAAAAGCTAAAAAAGGCACTGGGCACAGTTTTTTGGAATGAATTAATTTCTATTTTTGTGTCTTTTTTCTTTTGGTCTTTCTTTTTGTTTTGCTTTTTTTCCCTCTATCTATCACACTTTGGTTTGATTCAGTAAATAAACACAGTTAGAACTAGAATCACTACGGCTGACCTGCCTGCTGTGCTAGACCTGGATACCTCATGGGCCATGAAAAGGGCAGGAGGTCACTGCAGACCCCTCAGTCCTACTGTGCTGCTCAACACTGTGAGCCAAAACACCCACATACAACAGCTTCTTTCTCCATGTCATTTTATGGTCAGTTCAATCTATAGAGAAATTACAATTTCCACATACAACCGTGTTTATATTTATTTCTAGTAATGTCCACTTCTCACCTGCACATAGTCTCTCTTCCTTGGTAGAAATGTTTCTCTCTATTTATGTTTTTCAATTGATTGTCCTCCACTGTACGTGTATATTTTGTTGCTTTACTGTCCTTGTTCCTGTGAATTTGCTTTATCCATTGTACATTGAGAGGCTCTGAAATGGAAGTGCTTATGTGTCCAACACACTCAACAAAAGGAAAAGAAAATGTAGGCCTGCTATACTACTACAAAGCAGTTCTCATACACAAAGCTTTGCAATGTAAACCCAGTCATTTATTGGAAAATGTGCAAGAAAAATAAACCAATTGAAGTTCCCATGAACCTCATTTCAAGTCCTAATGTTGTATTAAATCTCAGCTTAGAGATGAGCAAGCAGATTTTTTTTCTGCAGTAGTCTGAGGCCTGTGTTAAAGGCACATATTGCAATATGTAACATTGTATAACTAGGGATCTTTCAATAAAATCAATAATAAAAAAAATACTTATTGTCACCATAATTTCCCATTTATATCTGTCTTATTTCATTGCAGGTGAGGTAATGTGTTGAAGTTTTGTTTTTTGTTACACATCATGATTTTAAAGAAATGGCTGGAAGTAACATTAGCTAAAGAATTATTAAATGCTACCTTAACAAAAAACTAAACTAATCTAACGATGATTTAGTAGGCCTGTAACAGTACACGTACCGAGCCGAACCGTTTCAGTACACACCTGTTAAATTTGGTACACAGCTGTACTGAAACGGCACAGTATGATGAGAAAAAGAAAAAGGAACGAAAGACGTTGTTTGATGTGAAACTTTAAATCCACGCAAGTTCCACATGGACATATAGAAAGACGCGCACATTGACCCGAAATACGAAATAACGGCTGATATCAGGTTAAAAAAAAACAACAAATATGATGTGAACCTGGAAGGACAGACTGAAGACCCTCCACAATTACTACAGTCCAGTTTGGGATCAGTTCAGGTTCAGGTGAAAGACAACAATGAGGAAAGAGACGTTAATAAGATGGACGTTGTTTGGCCCCAATGAGCTACGGTAGTTCTAAAACACTTACTCTAGCTCTGTCTGTCTGTCTGTCTCACGCATGCTGTATAACAGAGGAATGGAACCCGTAGTTGGACATTGACAGAATATAAAGTTTCACTTTCTTTTCACGCCAGCGTTTGTTACGTTAGTTATGGACCCCCCCACCCCCCTGGCTCCGACCAAAACAAAAAAAAAAATCCCCCCAACAAATCGCATCCTGCATGCGCGCACGCACATACACAAAATGATCTAAAGAGTTTGTTATCTGTCCTAAAATAAATAATGTGGTTAATTTTTTGTTGCCAATGTTGCTCTTCAGTTTGTTTAAACAGAATACCAGTTTGTCCTCTTGTTACCTCCGCCAAGGAGGTTATGTTTTTGCCAGGGTTTGTTTGTTTGTCTGTCCGTTAGTGTGCAACATAACTCAAAAAGTTATGGACAGATTTTGATGAAATTTTCAGGGTTTGTTGGAAATGGGATAAGGAAGAAATGATTAAATTTTGGTGGTGATCGGGGGTGGGGGGGCTCACGGGGGGGCCACTGATCAGCCTTGGCGGAGGTCTGCGCTCTCCGAGTGCTTCTAGTTAATGTTGCACTTCATGTGGAATTTTTTTGGTATTTTTATGCAGAATGTGAACTGATTGAACTGTGATTTGATTTTTGTTGTTTGTTCAAAACTACCTGTCAGAGAAAAGTGCAATACTCATGTTTAAAATACATTTAGTAATATTAATAATTCATTTTATTTTCTATTTGATTTATAGCAGCAGAATTATGTTCCTGTTTTTCTATATTCAAATTTTTCAAAAAAATTGGGGGAAAAATTTTCAAAAATTCATAAATGTATTAAAGACATTTTGAGGGGTTTTCTTTCTTCCTGTACCGAACCGAAAAAAAAAAAAACAAACCATGGCTTTCAAAACCGAAAACGTACCAAACCGAAAATTTTGTGTACCGTTACAGGCCTATGATTTAGCTAGTAATATTACATTGCTATTTAAATTAAGTTAGTTTGTGGTTTGTGGTATATAAATCTATCATTAAATTTGCTCTCCACTGGTTGTTTAAAAATGTTATGGAAATATAGGACTTAATTGTTCATGTAAGCTGAAACACAGTTACCAAATCCAATCTGAAATTATAATTGGAAATTCCATGTTTTGCCGTCCAGCATCTGGTGACCCATATTATTTTTGTCCCTATTTTGTGAAGTAGCATTGAACTGGATCAGCCTTTTTCAAGATTTTCCAGATTAGCAGATCAGCATTAGCAGTACCTACAATGCTTTGAGAGTTTTAGTTTTGTTTTGTTTTCATAGATATTTTGTAAAGCAAAAATCATATGGATAGAATTTTCTTCAAAACATGGACGAGGAAAATATTCTTTTAGAAAACTTAAAAAAAAAAAGTGTTATGAAAACTAATGTGCATAAGAAAAAAATATCTCCTTGTGATCTTTAAGATGTTGCATTTTATCTTTTCACTTAAACATTATGTTTAGGTGAAAACTACTGGTGGTTTTTTGGTAGCTATGGTGGGGAAAATGCGTGTTGTTCTCCAATGCCCTTTACATGTTTCTTTCAGTATTGCTCATCGTCCAGACTTCACTGTGACACACTTGATGTCGGTTTTAGCCAAGCTCTCCTCTTACATTGTGTGCAGAATGCTGTGGTTCTAGGAACAGGAAAATGCAACAGAAAGCACATTTTCTGCCTCAATTCACTGGCTCACTATATGTTTTAGGATTGATTTTTTGGGATTTCATTGTTTACTTATAATTACATGCGTTAATATCTCATTACATGGGCCAGCTGCGTCCTATCTTGTTGACCTTCTCCAACCACTCTTCACTTCAGCATCTCTGAGGTCAGCTGGCCGGCTAGTCCTGGATGTTCTTATTAAATTAAGGCTGAAAATGAACATTAGGCTGTAGCCCATGTTTTCTGCTTTTCAGTCCCATCATAAAACCCATTCTTTGACAATTGTGGTATATTCCTTTTATCTCTTCACGTAATCTTTCTTTCTTCAGCTATTGTTAATTTTAATTGTGTTTTATAAATGAATCTGCATTGGATTTGGATTTTCCTGCCATTGCCGTTTTCCTTGTCTCTTTTGTTCGTCAGCTTTTCTATCTGCTCTTCTTGCTTAATCTGTTCATCATGTAAATTCATGTTCCATCAAGTAGCGAGGAACGGTGTCCCACACACACAAAAATAAAAGCATACAGTCCTCTTAACCCACACTTGAAACATCTTTCCTAACAGCACTTAAAAGCTGTATTCAGGACCAAGTATATCCTAAAATCCACCATGCCGATAGGATTACATACCGTCCAACTGGCACCCGGGCTGTATTTAGCTGCTTTACCAGCTGTCAATAATAAAGAAGAAAAAAGACCACTTTAAATATTTCAGACCTGGATTGTATTAGTCAAGAATAAGATTTTAAGAAACTTTGCGTAAGTTATTTAGCACTACATGTACCTGAAAGGATCTCAGCACACTAATGTTTCCTTAGCTCATGCAGGTTATTTATCTAATAAACTGAACCAAACCACTGTGCTCTGTTAAAGTAGAAGTCAGTGTTCTCTGATTTCACATCATTCATAGTCTGTTCTGCCTCTTTCAGTTGTGCCCTATAGAACATGTTACAGTCAATAGTCACTTTTCCATTGACCCTCAAATTGCACGAATACACAGGGGTTGGACAAAATAATGGAAACACCTTCTATGATGCCACAATGTTAGGTGTTTCCATTATTTTGTCCAACCCCTGTAACTTGCGCATAAAAATTTACCTAATGGATAGTGATGGGACTTTTGGCTCTTTGAAAGGAGCTGTTCAATCAGGAGCTGTTCACTGAAAAGAGCCGTTCAAAAGACTGGCTCTTTTATGTTTTTTGCATTATTTTGAAACACCAATGTTTTAATGACTAAATAGGCTACATGTGATGATTGACATTACATTTTAAAGGTGTTTAATTGGCGCGGCAGTAAGTATTATCTTACCGTAAAAAAAAATAGTTAGTTCAAATGTGTGGGCTTAATACATGACATGAGAGGTGACATTAGGCCAATTTGACAAAAAAAATCACGGTACATTATGTGGACTAGTCTGTAGGCTAAAAATGAAGAAGAAAATAGAACATTTTCTAATGAAATAACATTTTATTCTCCTCAAAACAAGAACAATAAATGTGTGTAAACATATAGAAAAAATTGTGCAACACAACACTGATTAATCACTGCAATTACTTAAATAACTGAACTATAGTGCAGTTCTCAGAACAAGAACAGTACGCTGGTAAACATACAGAAAAAATGCACAAAACACAAAAGCCATTTATCATTGCAATTACTTAAATACCTTAACAACTGTAGTGCATTTTCCCTCAGAACAAGAGCAATAAATGTGAAAAAATTATTTGTTGACCCAGACTTAAAAGATATATATATATTTTTTGCAAATATTGCAAGTTGCATGCCCATCTTTTCTTTCTGAAAAGTGCATCCAAATCCTACTCCTTTTTCTTTGGCTCATTACTCACAGGTGGTCACTCACTCACTCTAAAACTTTTCTCCGGTTTCGACCAGTCTTCCAGCTCTGCCTCCTCGAGAATGCTCACCTCAAGCTTCAAACTCTTGTTTTTTTGCTAACTTCTTGCCATGAGACATGCGCAGTGCACAGGTACTCTTTTTTCGAACATTCTCCTCCTGCCCAATGCCTCCCCAGTGACGCTAAATCAACAGGCAATCGGATACTCCCTCCTTAAAAAAAAAAAAAAAGAGACAAAGACTCGGTTCCCATTGTTCATTTCAAAGAGCCATTCAAAAGATTCGATTCGTTCGTGAACGTCACATCACTACTAATGGAAAAAGGACAATTTCGCCAAAAGTCTCATTTTTCGATTAAAAGCTTTTGCGCTGGCAAGAGGTGGTTTTTCAGGTGTAGCGCAAATAGTATGTCACGCAAAGTTTCGATGGAAAGACTTTTTTCCGCAACTAGAGTCAGGTGAATTAAAAAAACGGATGTTGATGTACGTTACAACAAGTGAAAAAGAAGAAGAAGAAACATGTCGCAGTATGTGTGGACACACCAGGAAACCCAATCATTTTTTAATTTAGTACAAGATAGAGGGGTAATATATTATAATAATGAATATATCTGTATATCGACACCATATTTACATTCGCCGCCATGTTTATGGAATGACTTCTCATGTCATCTCACGATAATAAATAAACAAATCACCACATTTGTGATTTAATGGAAAAAATGACATTACGCACTCCTGTTTTTGTTTTTCGACATTTAGTTAATATCGGTAAAGTTTTGCACAGATGTCCAATGGAAAAGCGAGTAATGATAAAAGACCAAGTTATATTTTATCCTGTTTGAGTTATGCCACCATTTACACATATGATGTTTGTTAATTTAAAAGATAATTTTACAAGTCAAGAAGGTCACACAAGTCTGAAATCAGACTGTGAAATCATGTAAATAGAAAGACTACACATCCGAAGATGTCTCTTGAGCCTCAGAAGAATCAGACTTGTAGTGATATTCAGCTTTTAAATACTTTTTCACCTTGCTTTTGATGATTGAGATAAAATGTGCTAAGGTAAACGTGGCCAAGTTTTGGTTCACGTGTGACGAGAGCAGTCAATTGAACAAAAAGAAACAAAAAAAGTTTCTTTATTATTGTCACCACAAACCATGACTTTCTTTGCTTGGAAGATAAAATTTTAAGATGACATCGTGTGTAAATGGTGGAATAATTGAGACAGGAATATCTATTAGTTTGCACTGAACAATCAAAGTGTTATTCTCACGTCAATTTTGTGACTCTTATTTAGGGATGTCCGATAATATCAGCCCAACCCAATTATTATTGGCCCGATATTGGCATAAAAATGTAATATCGGTGAATATCGTTATCGTTTTTTTTGCCTATCATTAAAACCGATAAAATAATGCCTTGATTTCGCCGGCATTTACCGACACGTAAATGAAGCATTGTTTGTAGCTGAAAGAAATGTGCAGTTTTCAAAACTGTACAGTAGAGTTGCCACACTGTAATAGACTCATGGAGTGAGGGAGAGAAAATAAATAAATATGGCATTTTTTCCACAACTTAAGTTGAAGTATGTATTCTTTGCACAGACAGTGTTTACATTTTGAAAGCTTTATTTCATTTGAGAATGCATCCAATGGGGCATCACAATAAAATTAGGCATGGTGTGTTAATTCCATGACAGGAGATATGTGATGTTACCTAAAATTAGTTTAATATCCCACATATATTGGCAGCGGTATCGGTAGATATCGGAATCAGAAATTAAGCGTTGGACAATATCAGCATATCGTTTTTTGGTAAAAAAGCCAATATCGGACATCCCTGCTCTTATTAATACCTCATCTGGTTTAGCATTTATCTCTTTTTTTTTTTTTTTACCACAAATTTCTTGCTTTTATCTCAGAACATGCTTTTTCTCCTATTAAATTTCTATTTGGTAACTATTTTCAACCATTTTCTTTGAAATTCCCATGTCCTATTGCTCATTTTTCACATCACAGTTCAAATTGTGCAAAAATCCGATTGATGTACAGAAGAAACAGTAACCTGCAGAAAAGACTAAACTAAAACTACTGCACATACAAATGTAACAAAAATAAAAAGCGTAACTGCAAATAAAAAGTGAAAATAAATAAATAAATAAAGAGAAATCATCAATCAATATCAGCAATGTGAACTTCAAGATGATTTATCCAGACTCAAGGGGAGAAAGCAGAAAATGTGGTCTGATGATGCTGCTGCAGGAAAGGTCAGGGTGTCATTAAACCCTTATGAATCATCCTCCCTTTTGTAATCTGGACAGCAGATGAAAAGCAGAACACACTGACATTATCAACTTCCGACTCTTCTAACAGCAGAGGAACCATTAGTCCAAAACAACGGCACATTCTCAACCAAATACTTACATTCACAATATTCAACAAACACGTCAGCACCGGTGGACTGATGTTATTATGTCGCCTAACATACTGTACTCAGGTTAAATAAACGCAGAAAGACAGAAAAACAACATGTACTTTCAGAGGATTATGACCAACGGTAATTATTCACCATGTTGCACAATTTATTCTTTCCACCTCACACTCATTTTCAACCTGACCAAGGGGACGTTTATACAATCTCATATTACACTTGATACTCATGTTGTCCCGTCAAAACCTGTATTCCCATTTTACACTTCCAGATGTAAATTTAATTAAGGCCGCATGGTGCCTGCTCACTAACAAACCCAGTCATGCCACAGCCATGACATCCGTGGTCTGTAATTGAATCACTGGGTGTAATTTGTTTGAGGTGCTTTCCGCTGACTCTGATAATCACAGGCGTTATTGTGTTTGCATTGAAACAAGCAAAGTGAAAATATGCTTTAATTGAGATTAATTTCATTCAAGCAGTCATTTGGAAAGCCGCAAAAGCAGTTTGATAGAATGTGTCATCGGGCTGACTCTGTGACTGGATTACAATAGGTCCCTGCAGAATGAAGGACGGCCTCACTCCACTGACCACCGTAATGTAAGTCAATACACAAACACTCTTCGCAAATCTAATCAATTCATTTGCAAATCTCATAGTGTTAAAAATAGCTAATAGTCTACCATTGTCTGCCCATTTAACCCATAAAGACCCAAACATCCACCATCGACCAAAAGCATCTACCCATCTAAACTACTGATCCACTAATGCAGGGGGGTCAAACTCATTTTCTTTCAGGGGCCATATTCAACCCGATTTGATCTCCAGCGGGCCGCACCAGTAAAATAATAGCATAATAGCCTATAAATAATAACCCCAAATTTTGTAGTGCAAAAAATAACATTAAATAATGAAACTGTTTCTGTCCAAAACCAAAAAAAAAATGTGAATAACTGGAAAAAAAACTGAAATTTCTAAAGAAAAATAAGTACAATTTTATCAATATTATGCCTCAACTTATGCATGTGCATTACAGACCAGATCTACCGAGACACAAAATAGGCAGAATGTTGTTAAAATTGCACTTATTTTTCTTTAGACGTTCCAGGTTGTTCATATTTGTTCAGGTTATTGAAATTTTATTGTTAAAGGATATCAGAATTTAATGTTCTTTGCAATAAATCAAAGAGAAAAAATTGGTGTTGCCATTATTTATAGGCATAATATCATTATTTTTCTCACATTAAACCAAGAAGAAAATTTGGAGTCATTATTTCTAGGTTATTATGCTGTTATTTTTGAGTTTGATGCCCTTGACTGTTAATATTTTCAGGGTAATTTTTGCATTTTGCACTTTGCAACTTCATCTCACAGGCCAGACTGGTAGCTTTGGCGGGCCGGTTTTGGCCCCCGGTCGCATGTTTGACCCCTGTGCACTAATCCATGTAAATAATTGGTGTAAAATAATAATAATAATAATAATAATAATAATAATAATAATAATAATAATAATAATAATATTTGATACCTGCTGATCCACTAATTTTATCAATACATGCAAAAAATTGGTGTAACATGCTGTTTGTCATCTTTTCATGGTTATCAGATATGACCCATTTGGACGTTCAGAGGCTCCGTAGTTACCATGGAAACACTGTGATCTTCTACAGCATTGACTCACCAGTAAAACCCATGGAGTTGGATCAATGACAGTGGATGGACACACTGGGTTTATGTTCAGTTAATGTTGTATTTAACTGAAAAAGACACTTATTCTTCAGTTTTCTCTGTTTTTATAGAATAATCCTTGAATTTACTCTTGAGCTTTTATGAACATCTACATGATCAGTGAATTAAATATAGAACTAGAAAAGCACTCGGAGAGCGCAGACCTCCGCCAGCAGATCAGTCTCCCCCCTCCCGATCACCACCAAAATTTAATCATTTGTTCTTTGTGACAGTATCAACATTTCCTGAAAATTTCATCAACATACGTCCATAACTTTTTTGAGTTATCTTGCTGACAAACAAACAAACAAACCCCGATGAAAACATAACATCTTTGGCGGAGGTAAAAATAGACAATCCGTGTATCATTCGTTCATTAGTTTTTCAATTTAAAACCAAAAATCAAATTCATTTTCAAAACCAGAATGAAAAACGGATAACGGTTCATTTTTCCATTTCCCGATTTTGTGCTCAAATGAAAAATGGAAAAAACGGATAACAACCGTTTCATTCGATTTTGCTATTTTCAGTATAGTTAGGGTGTCTGACCCAGAAGTAGTCGTTACTAGAGAAAAAATAAACAAATGGAATCATGGCCGGACTGGAGGAATATTTGGCTATAATTAAGCAGCTGTTTGATATGTATGGAAGCGTATTGCATTCACACAAAAAAATAAATTCGGCTCTGTTTTTCTCAATTAACAAGATAATTTTCTTGTTAATTCAGAAAAACAGAGCCAAACTTAATTTTTTTCAGAAAACAGTATCTCATTCATTCAGCAAAAGAGCCGAATTTATTTTTTTGTGTGAATGATATATGCTTCCGTATCAAACAGCTGCTTAATTATAGCAAAATATTTCTCCAGTCCGGCCATGATTCCATGTGTTTACTTTTTCTCCTGTAACGACAACTTCCGGGTCAGACAACTGAACTATATTGAAAATAGCAAAATCGGATGAAATGGTCGTTATCCGTTATTTCCATGTTTCATTTGAGCACAAAATCGGGAAATGGAAAAACGAACCGAATCCGTGTATCATTCATTCATTCGTTTTTCAATTTAAAACCAAAAATCAAAAAACACTTGTTTTTTTGTTTTTCATTTTCAAAACCACAATGAAAAATAGATAACGGTTTGTTTTTCCAGTTCCCGATTTTGTGCTCAGATGAAAAAATGGAAAAAACGGATAACGCCCATTTCATCCCATTTTGCTATTTTTAATATAGTTAAGTTGTCTGACCTGGAAATAGTCATGACTAGGGGAAAAAATGAACAAACGGAATTTTCCGAATTAATGAGATACTGTTTTCTGAAAAAAATTAATTTTATTTTTTTAATTTTTTGTGTGAATGCAATACGCTTCCGTACGTATCAAACAGCTGCTTAATTATAGCAAAGAATTCCTCCAGTCTGGCCATGATTCCGTTTGTTTATTTTTTCCCTAGTAATGACTACTTCTGGGTACTATATTGAAAATAGCAAAATCGGATGAAACGGTCGTTATCCGTTTTTTCCATGTTTCATTTGAGCACAAAATCGGGAAATGGAAAAACGAACCGTTATCCGTTTTTCATTCTGGTTTTGAAAATGAAAAACAAAAAAAACGAGTTTTTTTTTTTTTTTTTTTTCATTTTTGGTTTTAAATTGAAAAACGAATGAACGAATGATACATGGATAATAGATGATTTTCACTGGAAAAATGCAAAATTCAGAAAATAATATTCAAATAAATGTTGATAAATCAATAGGAAAGGTTAAATACAGAGAAAAAATTCATTTGGGAACTGCCGTAAAAGTCACACAGGGTCCTTATTACTCACCAACTGAGAATTCCATGTATTCTAGTATTTCTCAGCTCACTGTTTTGGAGGATGCCCTTCGGTAATGTCATGGATGTTTTGTTTTCTTCTTTTATACAGTATACTCTGGTCTTAGGTACAGTTCCAGCTCCATCATGTGACTCTGACACACCTGACAAACTCTATGCAATGTCATCTCGTTCACAATGACTGCATGCAGCCGGTGTCCTTCAACGAACAGCGTATAATGTGCAGTTCTAATTTGATGAGGTCATGCATTTAACCTGTGCTCTCCAGCTCAGTGTGTCTGCTACCACTCCCTCAATGTCTCTCCTCTTTCTCTGTGTGTGGGTGATTTTGTGAGTGGAAGCAGGTGTGTTTAGAGTGGAATTCCACCAGATGCAACCAGTCAAGATTTTTACAAATACTTCAACTTGCCATTCTCACCCTCCCAGACCTTTAAACCCATTTCAGGTACTATTATTGTACTCAGAAAAATGTGTTTAGCTGTTAAATATTACTTGAGTTTAGTTTCTACAGTAACAATCTGTTCTCCAACTCTTGTACAGATCTGCCCACTCTTACTCCAGTCCATACCGTATCTGTGGTGCTCCTTGTTTCCTACTCCCTTCTGCCTGCTGCTTTCCATGCAGATCAAATCCTGTCAAAACAAATGTAGAGAAAAAGATGTAGTAAACACAAAACTATCCAATGCATTTTGAGAATTGCAAGAACTGCCATATCTCAGCATACACATCCAATTTTACGTGAAACACTGTCACCGCCTCAACTTAAAGGAGTGATCTTTTGCTTTTTTAAATGGAATTATGCATTGTAAAACATTTCCCTGTGGTCTACATAAACTGTAAATGCTATGCTTGGGTTTGAATTCTTCATTAATTCAACTCCACAGGTCCATCTTCAACCCTATTTCTGAGTAATGACACCAGAAAGGTAGTTTTGAGCACTGGCCCTTTAAATGCAAATGAGCCACTTCATGCCCCACCTCCTTCAGGTTATTGGCTGTGCTGCTTTGTCCCATTCAGCCAACAAATGAACATTTTAGATAAGCAGCTCAAAATTTGGACATATTTTCAGTCTGGTCTACAACCGCTGCGGCTGATGAACAGTTATGGCATATTCGGAGAAATGTTCGTCGGAATTTTTGACCTTATATGTGCAAATGTTTTGACGTAACTAGTTATAAAATGTAACAAATTAAGAAGGAATTAAAACAGGTTGTAGAAATCCACTTGATTTTTGCCGGAATTAATATAAAGATAGCTTTGCAGCACCTGGAGGGTTCAAATTCAAACTTTTTGAACTATTAGTGTCCAAATACACAAATAAATGTACCAAAGACTAATAAAAGTGGGTTTAGCAAAATATGACTCCATTAAATATAATAGTCATAGTACGACGAACAACACTTTATTATTTTCGTCAAAAAACTAAAACTTAATATGGCCATAGCCATATTAATTTAAATTAATTCATATAAACTCAAACGGATGTTAACTGATACAAATACTTTATCAACTAGAAGCACTCGGAGAGCGCAGACCTCCACCAAGGCAGATCAGTGCCCCCCCCCCCCCCCGATCACCACCAAAATTTAATTCATCCATCACCCATTGAGTTATCTTGCACACAGACAGACAGACTTTTTTTTTTTTATTTATTTTTTATTTTTTTTAATTTTATGTGTTTATTTTTTTGTTTCTGATTTTTTGTTTATTTATTCTTTTTTCTGTTGTTGGTATTATTATTGTAATTGTTTTGTATTGTGTGCTGTTGCTGATTTTTGGTTTTGTGTTGTTGTGTTGAGTGTATGTACATCCTGTTTGTTGAGTGAGTTGTGGGAAATTGTTGGTGCTTTGTTTTTGTGTTGTTGATGACCCCAGGAAGAGTAGCTGCTGGGGTATACAGCAGCTAATGGGGACCAAACTAATAAACTAAACTAAACTAAACAGACTAACAGACAAACCAACGCTGACAACAACATAACCTCCTTGGCGGAGGTAAAAAATATTAAAATTATATAACTCATTGTATTGTGGCTACCTCCGCCGCTACCACTGCCACAATAATACTAGCAAATTAGGCTACTGGTATTATTATTATTATATATTTTGTATTATTATAACAATTATTATTTTCCCCCTCACTCCCCCCTCTTTCTTTCTCACTTTCATTCACACCCCCCTCTTCCCCTTTTTGCTATTGCCCCTAACCAAGCTATATTGTTTAGTTGCTCTTTACATATATGATCTTTTCCATTGTAATATGATGTTGCCGTTGTTGTTGTGTGTCAATTCACTGTCATTATTGTTGTTGCTTTTGGTTTGTTTATTTGTTTGATTGTCCCTTTGTTTATATGTTGTTTTTCTGTCTACAATGTCTTGCTAACTATCTCTACTAAAAAATGAATAAAAAAAAAACAAAACTAAAACTTGTAGGACAAAGAAAGTCTCCATCATTGTGTGTTTAACCAATGTGGAACCAGTTCTTAGAAGATATGCACAAAATCTGGCAGAAAAGAAAAGAAAAAAAAAGATGACACATTGCATGGCAGTTCCATAATGAAGACTGCAAGGACTACAAATCTGCACATGTGAGTCATGTTGGCCACACATCACAGTTAAAAAAAAAAAAAAGATCTGCTGATTACAGATGGTCATGTCATTTCCTGAGATGAACAGCACTTGTATTACAATAACTACTGAAAGCAAATTATAACCCAACCCATTTCCTGCATGAGCTTTTGGGCTGTTTGGAATCTCAGATGACTCTTCCCCTGATTTCCAAAGGGAAAAATCTACTTTTTCTCCAAATGAATCATATCTGCAGACTTCTACAGCTGCTTTTCAGACAAGATGGGAACTATGAGAACTAAAATCTGTTATTTGACTAGCAAAATTACAAAAAAAAACCTGTCCAACTTAATTAAATTTGAAAACAGAACAGACAATAAAAAATGTGGAGAGAAAAGTGGTTGTACTGCTTGTGAGTTCTCTTAGGTGACACTCACTATCCCATACTTTGAAAACCCCTGGTCTAGTACATATTGTACAAATTGCTGTTCTAATTTTGTGTCTTAACCCTTTCATTCATAGTGGTCACTACAGTGGACAGCTGTTTAACCCTTTCATGCATAGTGGTCACTACAGTGGACAGTTATTCTACAGCTGTTCTCTTGTATATTCATGGGTTTTGTTGTTTTAGTTCCATATCAGCTAACACAGTGGACGCTTATGCACCATCCCATATACTGACATTCAAACCATTACTATAACTTTCCTGTTCTTTTATCTAAATCAATTGCTATGTGTTATTAGACTGTAATTAACAGAGGTTTTTTTTGCATATTATCTGAGTGAGTAATAACTTGTATTATAGTATGTTAAAATATGAGATAACATCAGATTAGCAGCATTAACCCCCTGAGACCCAGGAAAGCGAAAATTTTAGCTTTTTTCCATTAAACAATTGTCTTGATTGGAAACCGCATAATGCAACAGTTTTTGTTTGTTTGTTTGTTTTCCGAGAATTTTTAAAAAAATTATTTTCATTTATTTATTTTTTTTATAATGGAATGTCCTTTACAATGGATAGCATTTTTAAAGTAAAACTGAAACTTTTGTCTCCTCCAGAGGACAAAAATGCATTGCTGGGTCTCAGGAGGTCAAAAATGCTTTTATTTCATAGTTTTCACACAGTATGTCAGTAAATGCATGTTTCTTTGCTTCAAAAATTAAACGCATGGTGTCCAGCTGAGAGGACATTTTTGTAACTCTATGAAAAATAGGTTCATTAAAAAAAAAAAAAAAAAAATCAATCACATTGTTTTTTTCATGCCTAAAGAGGAATAAAAACACTTGATTAAGGTTCTCATAATTCATGCATGAAAGGGTTAAAGGTGTTCTCTTGCATTTTCATGGATTTTGTTGTTTTAGTTCCGTATCAGCCAACACAGTGGACACTTATGCACCATCCCATACACTGCAATTCACACCATTACTGTAACTTTGCTGTTCTTGATCATCAACTGCAGTAACATGATCATCTGCAGTAAGATGTTTGAGAATAAAAAAAAATGCTAATTGTTATTAGACTGTAATTAACATTTTTTTTGTGCACATTATCTCCATGCAGGTATGTTAAAATGTGAGAAAACATCAGATTAGCAGCATTAAAAATGTTTTTATTTCACTATTTTCACACAGTATATCAGTAAATACATGTTTCTTTGCTTAAAAAACAAACAAACAAAAAAAAAAACGCAGGGTGTCCAGCTGAGTGGACATTTTTGTAACTCCATAAAAAATAGGTTAAAAAAAATCAATCGAATTATTTTCATATCTAAAGAGGAATAAAAACACTCAGGAAAAAAATATTGATTAAGGTTCTCATAATTCATGCATCAAAGGGTTAATAGAGTGTTATATTATCAGAGCTATATATGTGTTAGTATATTTAGAGCTTTATATATTTACATATTTTCTTTTTCTGTTATACTGATAATTTCTTTCCTGCTACTTTTTATTCTACTTGAATGGAGCGATTTCCCCCTGGGATTAATAAAGTATTCCGATTCTGATGATTCTGAATACCATGCCGTTAGTATTACCCATAGGTGCTCTTCAATCCAAAGCCAATAGTATCCTCACACAATGGTATCTGTTTTCCCATTCCATAAATATCCTCCCTGCTCACTGGCATGGAAACCCCTGAATACCAGGTTTGCCGCCTCTGGAGATAAGAGAGGGGACCCACACCAGTTTAGCATGACAATTGTGTGTATTTTATTGTAAGAGTAAACATAGGGTGCGAAAGCAAAAAGAACATGAGATATCGGTGGTGGATGTTATGGGCTCGGTGTGAACAGATCAAACCAGAAGGTGCTGAGCTATGAGAGGAGGAGAGAATAATGACAGAACTTAAACAGGCTTTATGTGGA
The DNA here is from genome assembly GCF_902148855.1 of Sphaeramia orbicularis. Taxonomy (NCBI): domain Eukaryota; kingdom Metazoa; phylum Chordata; class Actinopteri; order Kurtiformes; family Apogonidae; genus Sphaeramia; species Sphaeramia orbicularis. The sequence continues at coordinate 29,344,344 of NC_043960.1, read as the reverse complement.
GATCCAAACAGGTGGCTGCATCACCCCATGACCCCTCCTGTCTGCAGTCTCCTACTGAGGAAAACATAAAATAAAATATTTACAAGTAGAATAACCAATGTATATCCATGGAATGTGCAATACACCTCTATACACACCTTACAGTACAGTCTAAATGCAGAAAACAGAACCTCAGCTTCTACCTAAACAAATGAGAACTGGTTAAATTCAAATTAAAGAACAGTAAAAATAAAAACAGCAACCAAAACAAAGTGATACATTAATAAAGCCCCTTAAATAAATGGAAAAAGATTAATGTTACATGTAAAAATCCAAACTGAAGGATATTTCCTCAGAGCCTCAGACTATTCTGGAGAAGGGAACGTTTGGAGTGGTAGTAACTTTTGTCGCCATTTTTCTCCCTTTTTCATTTTGCAAATTTTCTTGAGTTAAGTTAAAATCCTTGGAAGAACTAAGAATCCAGCTGTAGGGGATCTGAGGATCTGTTGAGTTTCGTATCTAAACACATGCGTGACAGATAAATTGGTGCCAGGCCATTATCTGATATAAAAACTGAAAACTTAAACTCAATTTCTCACTGGTTTTAACAGGCGACATCACATCAGCTCTATCCTGGCTTCCCTCCATTGGCTTCCGATGTGTTTTAGAATTGATTTTAAGATTTTACTGATCACTTTTAAAGCCTGAATGGGCCTGACCCATGGCTATATAGCTGAGATGCTAGTTGACTACGAGCCAGTACGCAGCCTTAGATCCTCCTGGGTGTTCCAAAGTCGAGGTTTAAATCTAAGGGTGACCACACCTTTAACATCAGGGCCCCTCGACTTTGGAACGGCCTGAGCGAGGAGATAAGGCTTGCGGAATCAGTGACATCTTTTAAATCACTTCTTAAAACATATTTTTATAGACTTGCCTTTATGTGATGTCTGTCCCTTTTTAATTTTTAGTTTTAATTTTAATTGTTTAAATCGGAATTTTATCCTGTTTATTTATTAATTTATATTCTCGTACATGATGTTGTTTTATCTCACTCCTTCATTTTTACATTGATTGACAGCATCATGTTATCCCTGCCCTCTTTACTCTGATTCACTTAATTTATTCAAACTGTCATGTTTTTGCATTTACTGTCCATATCTCTTTTATTGTGTTGCTTCTGTTTTAGTGTTTTCACTTGCATCTTGTATCCTGCTGTTGTGCCCCTGCTTTGTCTGTCAAAGCACTTTGTAAACTTTGTTTTTAAAGGTGCTATATAAATAAAACTATTATTATTATTATTATTATTATTATTATTATTATTATTATTATTATTATTATTGTTGTTGTTGTTGTTGTTAATAATAATAATAATAATAATAATAATTTTATAATCAATAAGGAACAAGTGCAGTGGCAGTAGGTTTTACGTATGCTCTATGTTTGGTCCTCGTCTGTTCTGTTTTTTTTTTATAGAACAAACAGGAGCGGTTAGCAATAATTGAGCCAAGAACTAATAAAAGCATGTGTAAGTGTCTCTGCATCAGCCTGAAGGAGAACTTGTTTAACTTTAGCAACGTTATGAAGGTGATAAAATGATTGTCTGGAAACATGTTTTATGTGAGATGCAAATCTGAGACAAATGTGCAGAAAATTCTTGGCTGTTCAACCTGGTTCTTAGGATACAGGACTGAGGACTTCAGTTTAATGGATAGTTTAAAGTATGATTTGCTCATTATTTAGCAGTGTTGGGAATAACGGTGTCAAAAACAGTGGTGTTACTAACGCCATTATTGTTTTCCTGTAACAGGTAATCTAATGAATTACTATTTGAAACGTTAGAACGCCATTACCGTTACCAGCAGTGAAATGTTGCATGTTACTATGCACTGATATCTAAACAGCTGTTATCCGTCCTGGCTCGCTCAGCCAGGCACAAGAGGTGTGACATTTGCGAACGAGTTGAATCTTTTGAGCAGCTCTTATCAGTGAACAATAAGAACCGATTCATTGCGAGCCGTTCATTTACGAGCCGTTCTTATATTCAGATTGCCCACACTGCCTTCATGTTTCACCTGTGTGTCCATGAGTCTGAGTTGTCCACGCTGCCTCCACCTGAATGACTACTGACATGTCCGAGTTTGAGTCGTCCGCAGCACACCCCATTCACTTGAACGCAGCTACGTGCGCAGCTAACTTAGGGGAGGAGTTATCAGTGAGAGTCTGACTGATTGGACTGAAGACATTTACCGCTATAGGAGCCTGAAAAAAGTGGAGATGTGGGATTAACTGGAGGAGCATGTTCTTCCTATAAATGTAGATATGCACTTATGTGGTGGAAAAACCAGGCCCTGGTTGACCCCAGCCGGGCCCTGGTGGACCCCAGCCTCACCACAGTCATGGTATGAAGTACCTGTCTGCTGTTCTACTCTATGCAACTGGCCCGTGGAACACGCTCAGAAATCAGTTTCCTTTTACATATTTGAAGGTTTTTCAAAAAAGTAATGCAATAATTACTTTCCCTGGTAACTTATTACATTTATGAAGGAGTAATTCCATTACTAATTCAATTACTTTTTTTGGGAAAGTAACTAGTAACTATAACTAATTACTTTTTAAAAATAATTTGCCTAACACTGTTATATAGTACATTAACCTTGTAAAGGGCACTCATTGAAATACTCAGAAATTCAAAATTTCAACCTTAGTGTGTTAGTCTCCCTTCTTTTGCCATTAAACATCTGAGCAGCACTTGCTAAAAAGTAAACACATGGAATAAAACGACTGTTAAAAGGTCATAAACTGACAAAAATCACTCATATTCGGTATTTACAGCTTAAAAATTTCTATAAAATCTCTCTGAATTGTTGTATAGCGTTATAAAAACCAACATGTTTCTTGACCTCATTGAGGCATGGGATTGACCCCATATTTAATGTTTGCGGAAATGACCAAAAATAGCCACTTGCCCGATAAAGGGTTAATACAACTGTACTCCTTATCCCAGGTGCTTCTCTAACAACAATGATATAATAGCCGCTCATTGGCACTGGCTGGTATTAGCTGATATCGGCCTATAGACGGTATGCACATACATCACTTCCCCCCTGGGCCACGCCCCTCTAAGTCAGACTGAGTGGCAAAAACCAACCTGCTCAACATGACGGAGTATAGCAGTAAACACAGCGAGACCGGGAAAATGTGAAAAATGAAATTAAATTAAGGACAGTTGGACTCGACATGGATCTGTACGAGCTACCAAAGAACAAATGGTCCACGAGCATTGACGTGACCTGAAATCATGTATCCAGACATCCAGGGTGGAGGGGATCATCACTATTTTTACCTGAAACAAATATACATGGTTTCATCATTACTGACAACCAGGGGCTAAAACTGGGCAGAAAACCAGCTGATCCAAAGTGCATTTACAGTAGACCGTGTACTGACTCCAGTGAATATATGCATGATCTACTGTACTGAGGAGATTTACCTCTAATTCATATCTAGTACTTTATACAACAGAGCTACACCTGCTTTGTATGAGCAGCGTATGATTTTATTCTTGTAAATTATATTTTTCCCACCTGTTTTTAAATTCCGACATTATTCTTGTAATGTTATAGCTTTATTGACGTAATATGACAACTTTAATCTCATAAACGAATGACATTTTTGTTAAATTACGAGTTTATTTTTTATAACTACGACTTTATTCTCATAACATTGTGATTCTTTTTTATTCGACTTTATTCTCATAAAATTACGGGTATTTTATGACTTTAAACTCGTAGTGACAAGCATTTTTATTTTCTTTATGTGATCCTAATACGCAGTCGTAGCTTTATTCTCCAGTTCCCCCGTATTTGGAAAACTAGGTTAGCCTCAGTTTAAGTTAGTTTACTAATCATGTAGGAGCACAAGGTTCATAATCACAAAATGAAGACAAAAGCCATGAAAGATCTGATCATGAAACAAAGAGCTTTACTAAGAAGTAACGTTAGCAAAAACAATACGTAATTTAAGGTATGATTTTACCCAAAAATACAGCATAAATTAATATTACCTGACACCAAACGGGATCCACAGATCTAGGTTTGGTTTCCTGGATTTGTGGATCCATCTACGTCTCTTTTCTTTGTCTTTCGGTGCCTGTAAAACGATAGCTCCGACTGCTTTTCAAACCTGTTCATACAATCAGTCGCACAACAGCTCTTCCCCATTTTTATTAAACACTGTTCTTAAGTTTAGACAGTATTGAAGTCAACGCTGCTACTCATCTCCCTCTTTCTGCCCCTCAGTGGGCGGAACTGTGGTGGCATACCCTCTATAGCAGTATCTGCATATAAAATGTTTTTTCAATGATGGCAGTGGTAGATACTTACCTGTTGTGTCATATTAAAAATGTTTTCATTCATTTATATTGTTTTATTGTGTTCATTCAAAGATAATATGAGGAAGGCAGAAAGGCTGAAATAATTAAAATATGTCTTTATTAGTACCACAAGGGGAAATTCCAGATTATTATTTTAATATTTCTAATGAAGATTTCATTGTTGAGAAGGACAGATTACAACAACAAAATAAAGGAATAGAAAGTAACATGTTGGCCAAAATGTTGTTTTAAATATCCAGCAATGCATGTTTGCCCTCTGTAGGGGACACGAGTTTCACAACTTTACTTAAGAAAAAAAAAAGAAAGCTGTCCACTGCAAAGGACATTCAATAGAAAAAATGTATCCAAAAAAAACCCCAGTTGCATCATGCTGTTATGTAATGTAAAAACAGCCAAAACTTGTACCTTCCTTGATCTTAGGACAAGGTTCAAGGTTTGAGTTGCATTTTAGTGACATTAAGGGCAAAAATTCAAGTTCTTGGTTATGGACTGAAAATATATCAGTTTAGGATCAACTTTTCTCAGGAATCTGAATCTGAAATCATGTATGCAAAATCTTTTGTGGTTTTCAAATCACTGAGCCTTGATTGACACAAGGTTGAAACAAAAAAAAACATGAAATTTGGCCTATACACTACTGGATTTAACCATTTCATTTCTGTCAAAATCAAACATAGCATGCTTTCTTCTCTTCATCCGTGAGCTTTGAATCCTCCCCAGGAGGCCTTCCTTCCTCCACCCCTGGATGACTTTCATCTTGGCATCTTAGCCCTATTCAGTCAGTCTGAAATTTAAAAAAAACATATCAATTAGGCATTACTCCATAACGTGTGTAAGAGTTGTTTTATTAGTTTAACTATAAACTGATCTATAGAAGCCTTCCTAAAGGGATTCTGGCTGGTTAAACTGGCTTCATCATTGACAGAGCAAGTCATAATCTAACAAATTGGTGGGCAGTTTCAAAAACGAATATGAAAATTTGGTTGTAAAAAAAAGCTTGACCTCACTTTAGGAAAGTAAATAGGCCTAAATAATATAAACTAATTGTAGCCCATGTAGGTGGGCATAATTGATAAAATTTTGGAGGCTAGATATTGAAAATTGAGTGAATGCAAGTTGTTTTTTTTTGTTTTGTTTTTTTTTTACAACGATATGTATTTTTTTCGCAAACTAAAAACTGATGGGGGTAGGGTTCGTAAAAGTAATGATTTTACTTGTCTAATATTAGAATATACTTAATTGTTGGGTAATGCTTTATTCACAACAGAAAAGAAAGAATGGTGTCTAACACAGGGTGTCCCATAAGTCTCCATACATAGGAGACATAATACATTCCATACATATATGGTTCTAACATGTATTTCTTTATATTTCAGATAACCCAAAGAATGCATTTGAATAAAGTGCAACGAATTGAAATCATCCTGATGGCCGGTTCAGCAAGCAGTCGTATGGTTGCAAGCGCATTTAACAGAAAACATGGGACGAGTATCACACACGACACCGTGGCAAAAGTTATTGTCAAGTTCAAAAAAAAAGGGAATGTTTTGGATCAATTTGTTCCCAACAAAATGGCAGTCATATAGAGCATATTATATAAATAAAAATGGTTTATGTCAAGAAACGTTTATTTTTCCTATGTATGGAGACTTATGGGACACCCAGTACATATAGATTTATGATAATATCAACTCTACATAAAGAATTATAAGTCAAATTCTTACTTTGAAGCCAAAAAATCCAAACAAAATTGTCACAGGACGTCTTCTGAGGAACTGGCTGATATGACGTCATTGACTTTGAACTGAAATCACTGAAACTGATATTCAAAAGGCCATACCATAAGCTCTTCTTCTAAGGTTAAAAGTAAGCAAGTTCAATGAAAATTTGCAAGCAGCAACAGGATTAATATGGGTTTTCAAATTATTTGTCACTGAAAAAGGGTAATTTTTGCCCACTTTTCAGCAAACATCATGCAAAAAGTCACACAAGGACAAGTGATACACATTTTTTGATGGTGTATTCTGAAAGTATACAATTTTTCCAATAAATTCAACACAAGACACTGCATGAAAGGTATACATTTATTCCACAAAAATTTTTTTCACAATAATGTTACAATAATGACACTCAAAGATTCAACCTTGTCTTAGGAGCACACAGGTATCAGTGGATCCCTAGTACAGATTACAGACTCCTCCTACCGTCTGTGCTGATGCACCACTTCTGTGTGACCCACATTTACCTCCCTTTGGTTGATAACTCGGTAACACCTCAGACCGGTCGATGGACTCAACCTGTCTCTGTGCCTTTTCCTTCACCCGCCTCTATCTTGCTCTGACTACTTGAGGCAGATGGTCGCCCACCCTGAGATCTGTCTGAGATTTCTTCCGTTAAAGGGAGTTTTTCCTTCTCTCTGCTGCCAAGTGATGGCTTCTGGGTGATTTTATGGGTTTTTCTTCTGTATAATATTGTCTTGGTCCTCATTAAGATCTTGGCATTACCACCCATTTCAATGTTGAGCCTGGTTTTACTGCCTGACATTTCCTTCATGCAATCCCTATCATACTTTATAAAATGGCTTTAGAACAAAACCATCTGAAAATGCACTTTTTTGAGAAACCTTTTTAAAAAAATGTGTTGTTGAATGCTAAAGTTGTGGGGAAAAAAATTATGAGACCACCCTTGTTTTCTTAAATGTTTTATGCATTTTAATGCCTGGTACAACTAAAGGTACATTTGTTTGGACAAATATCATGATAACAACAAAAATAGCTCATAACAGTTTAATTTCAGAGCTGATATCTAGACATTTTCCATATTTTCTTGATAATAATAATAATAATAATAATAATAATAATAATAATAATAATAATAATAATAATAATAACCAAAATCACTTCAGTTCTTACATCAATATCTATGGCATTGTACTGACAAAAACAGTGCTTTTAGGCATTCCATGTTTTCTTTTCTGTCTGTTTTAGTCACATGATACACACAGGAGTTAGCACTTGATGGCATAACGATTGTTTTTTAAGACTTTTGATGGTCTGATAATTTCTTCTGTGACTGTATTTGTAAAAAGTAATATAGTCCAGAAACATTGTATTATTTATTGGGTTCCGTTAACAAACAGCATTCTGAAAGAAAACAAGATTTTTAAAAATGTTCTCAAAAAAAACTGCATTTTTCAGATAGGAGGAGTTGTTTTTAGGCCATCGATGCATGGCCTGGACCTTCCCACATGACTGAACATCTTCTAGTTTTCTGTCCAATCCAATAATTCAGCCTGTTTCTCCTATGAGCACCTCTTCACGCTCTATCCATCCTGCTCACCTGCATCTCAAGATCTTCACAGACAATTCCATTCCAAACATTTACCCACTTCACTTTCCACATCTTTCCCCTTGCATTTTCCTAGCTTATTCTAAACCCATCCTGCATGATGATTATCCGTGGTCCATTTAACTCTATCCCCATGTAATGCAATAATGTGTTCAAAATGTGTTGTTTTTGAGCAAGCTGCTGTTTGTGATAAAGAGGCTGGGGAGCAGTGGTCCGAGAGGGGCTTCTCCTTAGTAAGTCTTTGCCATCTTCAACACATGGTGCTCAGTATGAGAAACCGTGATGACCCTGATCATACTACACTAAGGGCTGGATCTACTCAAGGTTTACATGTGTGAAAACTTGTGCAAGCTCATTGCACACACAAAAAAATGTATAAACTGATTTACTAACTGCGCACTGAGGGTTGCATTTTTCAAAGGTGCAAAATAGCGCGTCTGCATCCAGTTAGTACATTTGCCACAATGAATGGGCAATATGGGGCACTTACATGCAACTGTGCTTGTGCTGGGAGGAGAAAATGTAACTATACTAATTTAGCACGCACAAAGTGATTTATCAAACCCAAAAGCAATATTGATTATTGAAAATGCATCTATATACAGGGTGGGGAAGCAAAATTTACAATATTTTGAGGCAGGGATTGAAAGACAGTGTATGACCAATTAGTTTATTGAAAGTCATGAGAATTTATTTGCCACAAGAAAATTTACATAATAGAAAATGTTTTTATTCTATGTGTCCTCCTTCTTTCTCAATAACTGCCTTCACACACTTCCTGAAACTTGTGCAAGTGTTTCTCAAATATTCGGGTGACAACTTCTCCCATTCTTCTTAAATAGTATCTCCCAGACTTTCTCGTAATAGTTTTGCTCATAGTCATTCTCTTCTTTCCATTATAAACAGTCTTTATGGACACTCCAACTATTTTGAAATCTCCTTTGGTGTGACGAGTGCATTCAGCAAATCACACACTCTTTGACGTTTGCTTTCCTGATTACTCATATGGGCAAAAGTTTCTGAAAAGGTATGGATAATAGTGTTAGGTATGATTATGACATCAATATATGTTTGGTTTCAAAACAATTGACATAGTGCCTGCTGAGAAAAAACAACTAAATGTTCATTGTAAATTTTGCTTCCCCACCCTGTACATATTTTTTTTCTCAATATCTTTATTGAGTGTTTCATATAACACACAAAAAATATAGAAAAATAATACATACAAATATAAAGCAAGAGGCTGGAGACATGAATGGAAAGTTATGTCATATGTAACAAAAAATAAAATAGTTTCTGTTCCTTCACACATATAACAGGAGTCTGGGTATGCTCGAGGTTTCTGCCTGTTAAAGGGAAGTTTTTCCTCGCCACTGTCACCAGTCACAAGTGTTTGCTCCTGGAGGATTCTGTTGGGTTTCTGTAAATTGGCTTAGAGTCTGGTTTTGACCAACTCTATATGTAAAGTGTCATGAGATAACTTTTTTGTTGTGATCTGGTGCTATATAAATAAAATTTGATTGATTGAGTGATTCAATTGGTTTTCCCCTGTAAGTTGCTTTGGAAAAAAGCGTCTGCCAAATGCATAAACATAAACATAACATGTCATTATGAACAGCCAAATATACAAAGACACAACCCAGCATAGACAAGCACGTAAACAAACAGACAGTGCTGTCTTAGACAAAAACAACCATAACAACAAAAACAACAGGGGATGGGGTCATATCATACATAAACAAAAAAAAATCATATATAATACATAGAAATGAGAGTAGGAGGAATCCCCCCAAAGGCAGCATCCAGTATTGTTTTGTTTTTGTTTTTGTTTTTCATTCCACCACAGTAGCATCATTATCATCAAGTGCATAGTAATTCAGGTAACCTGCTGTGTGTTGATCCATACTGTACTTTCTCACTCATGGTCCACCAGGCCCTTCAACACAATGGAAGTTAGTCTACTACCAATATAAGTCAGGAATGGACACCAGATTCCATAGAAAACTTGAGTCATACATCCAGACTTGTATATTAAGTATTCCATGGGTAGCATGTCAAAAATAACCTTATGCTATCCAGCTGTTGTGGGGGAAAACTGTGTATGTATTTAACACGTCTCAAAGGGAGGTGCAAACATTTTGTATGTGTAATTGCGCACACATGGCTGCGTTTAAAACAATGAAACGAGATGCAGAGAGCACATTTTTCACCCTTTTGTGAACATTTTTGGAACGACGAAAGAAAAAAAATAATAATTGAGACGTATGCCTACACATTTTTGGTTAACAATTTAGCCCATCCCAGTATTTCACTCCCCTACCCAGTTTGTACTCTTGTGAATACAACTTTCATAAATTGGTCTGTGGTTGAGAAAAAGCATAATCAGTCAGGCAGAACAACAGTATATTCTGTGCTTGAGAAGCTGCTTAGAGCGTCTCAGTACATCTCATGACAATTCTAGCAAATTTTTAAATGTGCGTTTTTAAAGTTGCTTAGTACAGGGGTTGGACAAAATAATGGAAACACCTTAAAAAATCAACAAAATATAATTTAATATGGTGTAGGTCCGCCTTTTACGGCAATTACAGCCTCAATTCTCCGAGGTATTGATTCATACAACTTGTGAATTGTTTCCAAAAGAATTTTAAGCCATTCTTCAGTTAGAATACCCTCCAACTCTTTTAGAGACGATGGCGGTGGAAATCGACGTCTTACTTGAATCTCTAAAACTGACCATAAATGCTCAATAATGTTGAGGTCTGGGGACTGTGCCGGCCATACGAGATGCTCAACTTCATTAGAATGTTCCTCATGCCATTCTTTAAGAATTCTATCTATATGGATTGGGGCATTATCATCTGGAGGTGACGGTGTTTCCATTATTTTGTCCAACCCCTGTATATATACCACAGGTGCCAAACATGCGGCCCGGGGGCCAAATCCAGCCCACTAAAGGGTCCAGTCTGGCCCCTGGGATGAATTTGTGAAATGCAAAAATTACACAGATATTAATCATTTTAGTTCAGGTTCCACATTTAATCTCATGTGGGTCAGATCAGTAAAATACTATCAGAATAACCTATAAATACTCACAACTCCAAATTTTTGTCTTTGTAAATGTAAAAATTTTCATGTCATTTTACTGTATTTACACTAAAACAAACTATCAGTTCACAAAAACATGAATAACCTGAACAAATATGAACATTTTGAAATGTGTGAAGTGCAAGTTTTCCCATATTCTGCCTGTTATTAAATGTTTTGTGTATTTGTTGATCCACTGTGATCTGTACGTTGTAATTTATACGTGTAAATGATAAACTGAGACATAATATCGTTAAAATTGTACTTAGTTTTCTTAAGAAATTTCAGTTTGTTCATGATATTCACATTATTTTAAAGGATAGTTGATAGATGTAAACATTTTGATCACATAATTTAACTTTTTTCGCTCTAAAACATAGAGGAAAGTTTGGAGTTGACATTATTTATATATTATTATGTTATTATTTTACTGGTCCGGCCCTCTGCAGATCAAATTTGGCTTTATGTGGCCCCTGAACTAAAATGAGTTTGACACCCCTGATATATACCATGGAACCTGATGAGAATGCTGGAAGGCCCCCTATCCCAGTCCGCTTTGCTCTGAATGCTAAAACACATACAGTAAAGGAGGGAAACAATACAGCTGCAAGACAAAGACATGATCACTGAGTCATGTGACACCCCCTGTGGGTATTTTCACAAGATCCTTGTATATTAAGTCATTTTCTTCCCATTAATCCCATGTGGCACCTACTGATAGTTAAAGATGACACTTTAATTAATATGCATAGAGAAAAAACTGCATCAAATATATACGTATATATGTGTGGGTGGGTGCATTTTCAAGTGTATTTGTCAATCAGTTAAAAAAAAAAAAAAAAAAAAAGGAAGCAAATGCAGTGTTGAAGTATATCGATGAAAAATCCTCACCCACAGCTGTTACTGTTACTTCCAGGTTAACCCAAACATTGTTGTCTTACTGTGGGAGGAATAATGAAAAACTCTCAGCTTTCCAAACTCCCAGTAAGACGAGTGAGTCAAAAAAGAGTCAACGGCATGTTTCACAGTAACAGTGACTTCCCCTTAACATAAGCTGACACTAAACCTCGCAGCAATCAATGAGTAAGCCGGTTGTGGAAAACAAAAGAGCATCATCCTCTGGCAGGAGGACAAACGTCAGCCAACACTTGGTTGTGATACGAGCGCACAACCCATGGTGACTTTTAGGTGTTAATTTGAAGAGATCAGAGGGTGGGTAAAACGAGGGCTGACACAGACTGATACTGCCACGATGCTGCTTCAGTGTATGAAAAGTAGTTTTTCCTTTAGCATGTCTTATCCCTTGTTAGCTGTGTGCATCCACTGTTTTTAGTAGTAGTAGTAGTAGTAGTAGTAGTAGTAGTAGTGTACTTCAGTGGCGGCTGCTCGTCTTTCAGACAGGGGAAGCTCATTGTCGGCTTACATAAAAAAAATAAATAAATAAAAAAAAAGAATTAAGAAAATGCTCAGTGACCTTATCGTACCAAGCAGGCGTCTTTTCCAGGGACTGGACCAGTGTCCTCTCAATGTCCATTAGAGCTAGGCTGCTTAGATTGCCTTGGCCCAGTGTGTTGCAGGTGTAAGACTTCAGCCTTTTTAAACAAGAGATGCTCCTTTCACTCCGACCTAGCCGACAGTTTGATTGATTTAACTATCTACAAAACGATATTAAACTCGAACAAGAAATGATTAAATTATGTAACTGAAACAAGAAAACGCTGAAATTATGTTAAATTGAAACAAGGAAGTACAGTGAGTGGGTTTTATTTACAGTGCAAGAAATGAACGAGTAATTTCGTAGTGGTTTCTCTCTTGATTTCACAGCAGAATGCACGACGGTATTAAACTGAACTGTGTCAGTGAAGGAGTAGATCTGAAAACAGCTGTCAATCAAATGGGATTCAGCCTTTCGACCGATCCTCCAATCAGCACGTGGGATTCTGGCGTCCAGCCTGGCCGAGCTCCGCCCACAGCTCCATTCATCCCCAGAGACGCCCGGCGTCCGGGGGCGGGACAACATCGTGACATTTATCCAATTACCGTCCAGTTTTGACGCGATGAAAAAAACTGTTCCACTCAGTCCCATTGAAGCCCAGAGACGCCCACAGTCTACGGACAAATGCACTGAGCAGAGATCGAATGAGAAAACAGCGCAACGGGAATGTATGAGAAGTGAACATCGCGTCCGTTGGTTTGTGATAAAGCTGATTCTGAACGAACTCATCTTTGAGGTGAATGTGTTCAAACACATTTGTAGTCAATAAAATGTCAACACAACCGTACATATTTAACCATTTAATTTTTGAAGCCGGGCTTCCCTTGCAGTCTATGAGAAATCGCCACTGGTGTACTTGTATTTAGAGCACATACAATCATGAGATAACCAAGAACCACACAACGTGGCCAAACACAATTTTTCTGTGCTCAAAAAGGAGTGGGAAGAAGTATAATTTATTGACTCCAACCCCTTTTTACAAACTAATAATTAAATTAAATCTGCTTCCTTTGCTTTGTTGACACACCTTTTCTTCTGTATATTTTTATAATAACACAAAACATCCACACAAACCATTCACATACACATTTTTGGTCACCTCACACACAATCAGATTTCTATAATCAACCGTTTCTTAATATAAACTATAATATTTATATGCACTTTAAGTATTTACTACAAATACAATGATCAATAACTGTGACAATATCTTCTTATTGTGACAATTAATTAATTACAATAATAGCTTATTTTATGCGTACTTCTATGTTATAACTAGATATTCACTTATTCAGATAATGTTCCATATTTTGTTATTATAGTGGATTTATACATCCTTTTAAATGCACAGATTGAAGAAGACATTTTTAAGTTGTGGTCCAGACTATTCCACAGATGAACCCCTCTAACAGAGATACACTGGCTTTTTATGTTTGTTCTACACTTAGATTTCAGTTCCCCTTAAACTATAATTACTTTGCCTGGGTTCAAACATCTCCTATAGACTGTAGGGGAGCATATGTTCATGGGCTTTATACATTATGATAAGAGTATTAAGGTCAGCAAGATCATGCAGTTTTAGGGCATTTAATTTTATAAATAGGGGATTTGTTGGAGCTAAGTACTGTTTTTATAGTCTTTAGTACATTTCCTTCTATACAGTTTGAAGGAACTTCCTCCCAAAACTACTCTTGCTCTTCGCAGTCTGCATTCACTCTAAATTTTAATTACATTACGTGATTTTTTTGAACTTACCATATCTGTGCACATAGAAGTAACCTTCCTAACCCTCCATATTCTTTAGCAGACTGCATAAAATAAAACACTGCCCTGGTTAATTTTTAATTACCTGAACATAGAGCCCTGCTCTGCTAGGCAGCATCGTAATGGCTCAGATGAGATATCCCCTTGCAGACTCTTGAGAAAACAGGGATGGGCTACGATATCACTAGACTCCATTTCACTGGAAAACAAGCTTTTTGGTGGCAGCAGTCCTCTCTATTGACTGCTTCTTATCTCCAGTCCTGAACAGCTTACCCAGCTGTTTCTATTCACCCTGTTATAATCCTGGGAACCCGGCATTTAAATGAAGTTACATTAAAAACATTGTCTCTTTTATATATGTATGGTGTGTTGGGCTCGAAGTGAACAAAAACCATGAAAAATAATGACAGTGTGGCCAAAACCTGCTTATCCTTGAATGGCCATTCGAGGTCATCTAGACCCCCATGATAAAACCCTATGATAAAATGGCCAATTAAAGCAAAAATAAATATGTCTACAGACTAAATAGCTGATTTTCCAATTGTATTTTAATATAAGTCATCTGTTTAATTATTTTAAAAATACTGTCGCGGAAAAAATTATGAGACCATCAAAAGTCATCAAAACAATGGTTATGCAAATAAGTACTAACTCCTGTGTGTATCATGTGACTAAAGCAGACAGAAAAGAAAACAGTGTTAAACGTATTGTATTAAATGGTAGTTGAATGTGACTTTAAATTTTACAATGTCAGGTGAATATCATACATCACACATCATGAACCAAAATGGAGGAGGAGAGGAAAAGTAACATCATTAGTTGTCTGCTTAATCTTTACATTACAAAGTTGTTTTGCTTGAAGAGTCTTTTTATTTTTTGCAAGTCTTAAGTTATATTCTGAGTTTTATTTTCCAACTGTATCTTGTATTTTTATTTTAAGAGGTACTGAACAGTCAGGTTTGATTCGTGTGTGTGGTTTTGATTGAACAAACACCTGCCTGTGATGAACTCAGAGCAGAGGTCATATTCTACCTAAAAGATCTGTTTTTACAGCTTTAGAAAGTAGTTGTGGTAAAGAGAGCGTAGAGCAGAAAAAACTGAATATGAACTCTGGGATTTTTGTGGTCAAGACATGCTAGCCTAACAGTGCAGGTACTAAGCAAAAGCGGTGCACATGCAAAAGCATGTGCTTTTCTTAGAATTAGCTTATGGAGTGACTGACGTGTTCTGCCCAGTAACTATGATTAACCAATAATAAGCCTACGACAAATAATGTCATTGAATAATGGGAGTCTCCAAAAGTCACTAAAGACTATAAAAAGTAATGAAGGAGACTCCCTCGGTGTGCTCCTTTTTCCTTGTTTTGACAAGTGTGTGTTTTATAGAGAAACTAGTGGTAAACTGCCTTCTCTGATAATTCACAAGTTTTGATTTTTGTAAACTTTTGCTGTTTTAATAAAACAGATTCTGGACTAACCTTTTTTAAAACTCAACCCTTCTCTTGGTGAATTTTTCTTCATTCTCCTGTTGTGTTCCCCTGACACCAACTTCAAGTGGTAAGTCCTTTTTAAAATGTAGTGAACCCCCATCTCCCAGCAGTCGGGGTTTTTACCCTAGCTCTTTAGATTCTACTGGGCTCCTGGGCAGATAAAGAGACATCACTTAGACGTTTCCTAATTTCGCGAAGGTACACTTCCGGTGGAACAAATATGGAAAATTTTGGAACAACAGTCTCTTCCTGAGATCCTTGAGTCTACGTGCTTTTACAATAGAATCCCTAAAAACACTGTTTTTGTCAGTACAGTGCCATAGCTATTGATGTAAGAACCGAAGTGATTTTGGTTATTATCAAGAAAACATTGAAAAGGACTAGATATCAGCTCTGAAATTAAACTCTTATGAGCTATTTCTGTTGTTATCATTATATTTGTCCAAACAAATGTTTAGTTGTCCCAGGCATTAAAATGAACAAGAAGTTGAAGAAAACAAGAGTGGGCTAATAATTTTTTGCACGGCTGTATGTATTGAATCTGAACGGCAAGCATGTTTAAGGGCGTGGATCCACTGATTGATTGACAGGTGTTTCTCTGCTGACTTTGACTTTTGGGTTTTCTGTTTATTCTTCACCTTTACTTAATCAGGTAAATCATTTGAGAAACAATTGTCATTTCCAAATTATTATTATTTAATTAATTTACAAAAACTTGTTCTACTGACTAACAGCTATGTTATTGATGTGGGTAAGGAGATACTTAAACAAGATAATAAAATCATGAATTCTGTTGCACAAAGGTCAAGGGGTAGTTTTACAGGTAGTTTATTATAATACTTGGTCTGTTTGTGTTACTTATGCAGGTTATATAAGCTAAATTTGGCATCAGTTCAGAGTTGGATTATATACTAGGCAGCTGTGGCTACAAATGCAGTTTACCACCACCAGAGTGTGAATGTGAGAGCGAATGAATAATGGATCCTCTGTATGCACTTTGAGTATGGATTCATAGAAAAGCGCTATATGAATCTAATCCACTATTATTATTAAATGTATTTTTCAATTTTATCTGTATCAGCATTTGCCGAGATGAAATTATTACAATGTTAGTTACAGTGTGGCCTGTGTTTTCATTAAGTCAGCGGTACCGTTAGCTTGATCTAGCCCAGCTCCACCCTCTAATGTGGTCACTTCTAGCTCATGAAAACTAAGATGGACATGGCCAAAAGAGTAAACTCAATGCTTTAAAACTAGAGGGAGTCATGTCATTGTGACTACATGATAATACATATCACATTTATACAAATAATGCTCTAAGCATTTACAAAGAGGCAGAAGAACTACATTCTGTCTTGTGCCTGAAGGCATCAAAATGCACATGGATTATTAAAGCTGTCATGCATATTGCCAAACAGTTACTCTCCAGCTAATAAGTCCTGCAATTTTATGATATTTCAGTAATCAGTAGGTTTTTGTAAGGATTATTCCATTGATTATTTAAGAAATACAACAACAATTCTTATTCTTATTATTACAAGTAGTTTATTATTATTACTATTATTATGATTATTATTATTACTATTATTGTTGTGTATGTAAAGGAATGTGAAAGCCTTAAACCTGATATCCAATATGGATTTGTTGTAATTCCTGACACAAAACCACAAGAGGCAGGGTTTAATTTCGACCATGGAATGTGGTCTAAGACATTGAGACGCTGATCTGCACTTGTCATCCCACTGAATCAGGACATTTTAATGTGGCACTTAAAGCATCCATTCCCTTACCTTAGCCTTTTTTTATTTACATCTTACTCGATCTCAGTGAGGGCAGTCATACCAGTGAATTGAGGAGCCAGCTATTATTACCACATAATCCTTCATATGACTTTGAAACTTCCATACATATTAAGTAATCTAAAAGTCTTGGAATTACTGCAGGAAAAAAAGAAATAAGCAATTAAAGTCAATTTCTGCTTCTACATGAATGAACCTGTTTGCCCTGTGCTGTATTCAAATAGCCTCCTTGGCTGTGCTGGAGGCACCACAAGCTGCTTGGGGACCACTTTACATCCCTACAGTTGATGCATTAAATCTCACCCACATGCTAATCTTGTCCCGCTGGAACAAGCAATGTAAGGGTAAAGGCAACGTATGGAAATGATAGGATGTGTTACATGAAGACACAATACTCAGCAGCAAACTGGCATGGGCACAATGAACTGTAGGGCACGTTTTAAACAACTTTTAATACGAAGATTAGTTCACATTCCTTTGCAACATTATTAAGAGATGGGCACATTAACAAAAACAATCAGTGCAGTTTTATATTTGTGCCTCTTTGGACTTTGTCTTCATTTCCTGCAGAAATGCTCCTATGAAAGGCAGAGTGATGACAAGTGTTTCAAGCCAAAACTAAACTGGGAACTCTGTGGGACCCAACCATCAGCTGAGACATCCCATAATAGTCAAACCTCATTATTAAAAGCCTTGCAATGGAGATCAAGTCTGACAATAGAAATAAATTGTAAACCATCAGGTTCAGCGCTAGCACATATGAAATGGGTGACCCACCAGCTCTGAGCAGGGCATTTACTTCACTTACTAAGTGTACAATTACCATGATCATGCTTCAGGACAGAAATAACCTATGATTGGTAGACATACATTCTCCATTCATCACTAACCTCCACTGATGCACATGTCATCCTCATGTAAATACCACAAGAGCAAAGGTTACTGGATAAATTAAATGGTTGAAAATCCACTTAAAATGCATTTAATAAAGTACAGTAAGGGGAAATGCTATATAATAAACGATAAACTGCCACTTCCACAGGCTATACAAGAAATATGACTAAATCACATACTGCTTCAGTGCGTAATAAGTAGTGGCATCTAGTGGTGACTATAACTAACGGAATATCCTCTGCTGGTGGCCTCATTACAGTCACTATTGATCATTCTGGGCCGGTTAATTAAGTGGATATCCACTCTGGTCTGCTGCTATAAAATGAAAAAATAAGAAGAGGAATTTGGATCGAATGCACACAACATGGATTCTAAAACGACATTCCAGTCACTCTGTAGATATAAACAGCTCACCCTAAGGTAATGAAAACACAATTATTATTTCCAGGTGATTACACAGCAATGAAAACATAATTATGAATATTACATTTCATTTCTTTAGGAATGACATTATAATTGGAATGATTAGATTTCCTACATCTCTCACTTTGAAGTGGTATAGTATATAATTACAACCATATGTGTATTCATACAGAAATGCACAATTAGTAAAGTGCAAATAATTCCACTGTGTACAAAACATATCAAGGTGGATACGAGTACATGCATCTATGAACTCGTCAAACTGGACCAGCTGAAAATGCAGAGTGTGATTGATATAATATTAGAAATGTCATTAGGTGATTGACAAGTGAAGTAAGAAAATTAGATGCTGGCTGCTCATTATGTGGATGTCATGACTCCAGATCTGTCTTTCATAGACTGTAGCTTCAAATTGCGTCATTGAAGCGATATGGTGGCCCATTTTAGCTTCACTTATACTAGGGATGCACAGATAGCACTTTTTTCCAGACTGAGTACAAGTACAAGTACTTACATTTGAGTACTTGCCAATACCGAGTACCAATATGAGTACTTAATAATACCATTACAGTTCTTAGTTACTTTTGAAAATGTACTTTATTGTCATTGTCCTTTGTCTGACTGTAACAAAGTGCTGCTACTGACATTTAATACATTGGAATGAGTGTTTCTCAACCAATCCACCAGGGGGCGCTGCTCTGAATTAACCATACTGGACAAGTACCATGAAGAAAAGTAAAGTTTTCTGAGAAGAAGAAAGTCAATAATAACAAACATGGAGACTAGGGATGGGAATTGAGAACGGGTTCTTTTTTGAGAACCGGTTCCCAGTAGCTCGATTCCTTGGAATCGTTTGCCTGCCTGCTTAACGATTCTGCTCATCAATTCCGCCTTTGTTGTGCATGCGGGATGACGTCACACGTACGCTGCATTGTTTTGGTCAGAACGTAGCCAACATGGCGTTGAAGCAGAAACGGTCTAAAAAGACGACACCAGGTCCACTTACTTGGAACACTTGCAAAGCTTCCATGTCTTCAAAAGGGTGGAATCCCTCCAGTATCCTCAAACATTTGTCCCCAGCATGTGAATCATTTACAGGAATGTCACGTATTTGATATTCAGCAGCGCTTGTGAATGTAGCAGCAGAGTGAACGCCGGGCCGGTTCCAGTTCCAGTGTGGGCAACAAACGTTGTAACTCCTCAAATACAAGTTTCCGAAGGTAAGAAGGGAAAGGAAATGAGGTGCACAACGACGGGAGACAAGCCGAGCCGAGTCGAACCGGTTCCACGTAGTAGAAATATGGCAATAGAGGAATTAGTAAAGAGTCTTTAGTTTCACTTTCACTGTACGCCTCCCCCCCTGAACCGGCCTGGCGTCATCTGTTGTTATTATTTGTACATACTGTATATGTTATGTTTTCTGTGCAGATGGAAATATAAAAGATAGTTAATGCAAACACACCCGTTTATACTCTTTTATTCCCTCACCCAATGAGAATTGATAAGAGAATTGATAAGGAATCGGATCGATAAGCAATATCAATAATGGAATTGGAATCGTTAAATTCTTAACAATTCCCATCCCTAATGGAGACGACAGAGGAAACACTTATGTGGATACTAATGTTGATGCTGATGAGGGTAGTTGTCATAAATCTGTCAGTAGTTTTTCTCTAACTCACACAGTCACTATTTGAACAGATCCTCTACCTCCACGGTTCCCGGTGGTATTCTCCATCTGGGTACGCATCCACGAGCACCTGGAAAACGGATGGAATGTACACAGAGGACGGACAGAATGCTCTGTCCATATCCATCTATGTCTTAAATGTTACTTGCAGTCAGCGTTACTTTTGTCAGCGTCATTTAGTTTGAAAAATCTCCACACTGCTGACATTACTCCTCCTGCTGTGCTTAACTGTGAATGTCACGCTGCCGTAAGTGGTATCGGTGCGATTGTATCAGAGTACTTTTATGAGTACGAGTACAAGTACACACACTGAGTATCAGAAGTATCGGACCCAAGACCCGATACTGGTATCAGCATTGGTGCATCCCTAACTTATACTTAGCAGGATGGAGCAGTGTCCGATCATCCATCTTTATATACAGACTGCTGATTGCCTCCTTCATTATTGTGATACCATGACAAAAAATGAATGACCTGCTTTAGTCCCAAAGAAGTATAAGAACTTCTTTTCCAGTCAACAGTAAATAGTGTGATATTCCATAATTACAGGTTAAGGTTAACTTCATTTTACATCCCTATAGGGAAATTCAGTCTCTACGTTTTACTCATTCTAATATGCACGGCATATACCATTAGCATTAGCGATTAGCATTAGCACATTAGGAGTAGTGAGTGCCATTGACAAACTCCAGATCTTCGTCAGTCCATTGGTGAAGGGCATCCACAGGAGAATTAACCTATGTAAACCTGTTTTGAAGGCTGGAGGAACCAGAACACAACACATATAGGCCTCAACAGTGTATAAAACTACCTCACACCATCGACTGGGATAATTAAGCCACATTAAAATCCAATTGAAAACTAAGGCAAATTATATGACTTCATTTTAGATTTTTAATTTTATGCATATGGGTCCAATCAAGCGGTAACACGTGAACACATTTGGTGTTCAACAGTCTCTGTCATGTAAGCAGAGTAACTTATACGCACGTATTCTACATATTTGAGTAGGTATTTATAAGCACTTTAACAACAAACTTGAAATAGACATCAGTTTTTTTAACCTTTACGCAAACATTCAAAACATGCAGTTCTCGACAGAAATTGATATCAAGTAGGACAAAACCTTTTAGATATTATGTTCAACTATACTGAAAATAAATTTTGGAGTAAAATATTGAAAAGTCTCTGTTTTATTGACATGAGAATGAGGTAACACGTGGACAGGTTGCCATAGTAACACATGGATGACTCTTTACCATTGTATGCATCACCCAAAATGTTGACTTATTTTTTTAAAACAACAAACTAGATATAATCACAATGATATATTTAATGTATTTAACACTAACACAGTGTTGGCAGTCCATACTGATATAAGTAAACTACAAATAAAGAGTCATTTCTCAGTAACAGTTCACAGTCTTTTTAAATGTGACACATTGAATACATTCAAATTTTTTACATATAAATTTCAGCGTCAAATTCGAGCTATATTTTTATGTCTGAGGCATGACTATGGTGTTAAAAGTATAATCAATAAAATCGGTTGTAAGTTTTTTTTCTACAGGTGGTATTTTAAAAAGGATAACAGTTCCACAAAATAGAGATCTTTAGCTAAAAAAAAATTAGCCCACTTGATAAATGATGTGTGCAAGTTTACTTTTTCATGTTGATGTTCACTTTCGCTTGATCGGACCCACATACGGTGATGAGGTCGATGCCAGTTATGTTCACAAAAATATCTGAGGTCTTTGCTACAACCTGAATATCAACATGATCATTGTGGGGAGTTGGCTTTCTTTCCCAGACTTAACTGGATTAACCCTTTCATGCATACTGGTCACTACAGTGGACAGCTATTCTTTAGCTGTTTTCTTGTATATTCATGGATTTTGTTGTTCTTTTCGTTGTTTGTTTGTTTTTTTAAACATATCTTTATTAAAGTTTTAAGACACTACACGTCTTTTCTGACATGAATTGGTAACAATTTGTAGATCTCTCCTGAGCATAAACCCCCAGAATCACAAGCCCTCTCCATAGTTTTCACACAATTTATCACTAAATTCATGTTTCTGTTCGTCAAAAATAAATGTGTGGTGTCCAGCTGAGTGGACATTTTTGCAACTTAATGAAAAATAGGTTCATAAGAATTTTTGTTTTTCATTATTATTATTATTATTTTTATGTATTTTGGAATTTTTTTGAATTATTTTTTATTTTATTTTTATTATTTTTATTTATTTTTCAGAAGAAATTTTTCAATCGCATTGTTTTTTTCATGCGTAAAGAGGAATAAAATCACTCAGGAAAAAAATTTGATTAAGATTCTCATAATTTGCGCATGGAAGGGTTAAAATACTGAGGCACATTGGACCAAACAGTCAGCTCTCTAATGGTAAAACAAAAAAACAAAAAAAAAAGTGATTTCCCTTTTGTCAGTTTGGTAATGAGTCAAACCAACAGTATATTTTGATAAATAAACCTGTATATACCTGCAGGTCGCTATCGGTTGCTCTCAGTACGTGTAGCTGTTGTGGATCTGGGAACTTTGTGAATAACTTTGTGAATAACTTAATAAAACATTTTTAATTATGTAGTTCTGATTAAAATATTATAGCAGGTTACATAGTTATGTAAAAACAACCATCTTCAGACTTTGTTGTTTGAGGTAAGACATCCTCTCAGGGGGGAGGAACAAATTAGCTATATCCAGAGGAGGTGCTACATAAATTAGATGCAAATACGATGCTAATTCCATACAAAGCGGACCATATGCCAACACAAATTAACATCATATGGCAGCAGGTGTGCTAGGATTTTATCGGCAGGTTGTTGTTATGTTTACACGAGTTGGTATGAAATGTTTTTATTGCTTACTATGTAGGGGAAACTGTCAGTCGCCTGAGTTTCTGCTTGTAGGAGGTTGGTTAGAAAGTCTTGCAAACTGTAAAGTATTATAGTAGACTTCCTCAAGTTATAGGAGTTTGAGAAAAATCTTGTGACATCAAATACTATAGGGTCATTTTCTAATTCTTCACCTTCTAAAGTCCTTGATCGTGATCCATCATGTAAAAGCAACATGACACATATCTGCATTATACAAACCATGCACTACTACTCTATATAAGTTGATACTGTATTTATGTATATAGAGTTTATATGTATATAGACTCTTTTTTTTTTCTCATTTTACCCTTTTTATTTTTTATTTTTTTAATTACCTCCGCCAAGGAGGTTATGTTTTTGCCAGGGTTTGTTTTTTTGTTTGTCTGTCTGTTTGTTTGTCTGTCTGTTAGTGTGCAACATAACTCAAAAAGTTATGGACAGATTTGGATGAAATTTTCAGGGTTTGTTGGAAATGGGATGAGGAAGAAATGATTAAATTTTGGTGGTGATCGGGGGTGGGGGGGCCCACGGGGGGGGCCACTGATCAGCCTTGGCGGAGGTCTGCGCTCTCCGAGTGCTTCTAGTTTTATCTTGTATTTATCATCTATCAGAAAGACAACATCTACCGGCAAAGAATTCCTTGTATGTGTTTACGTGCTGTTTCTGACTCTGCACTGGAAAAAATCCAAATCTTACCAAGTGTATTTTTCTCATTTCTAGTCAAAATATCTCATCAAACTTAAAATAAGACATAATCACCTAAAGGGTAACTTTTAAGTGAGATATAAGAACTTGTTTTTAGATAATAGAGCTTGAAAATCTTATTTCAAGAAATCTTACAGATAATTTTCACTTGTTCCATTGGCAGATTTTTTTTTTTTTTTTTTTTTTTTTTTGCTTAATTCAAGAAAAAAAAAAAAAAACCTGCCAGCCAGTGGAACAAGTGAAAATTATCTTGGTTTCTTGAGATAAGATTTTCAAGATCTATTGTCTAAAAACAAGTTCTTATATCTCACTGAAAAGCTATTCTTTAGGTGATTATGTCTTATTTTAAGTGTGATGAGATATTTCGACTAGAAATGAGGAAACAAAGACTTGGTAAGATTTGGATTTTTTCTTGTGTGATTTTAACCTTGTATAAAAGTATCCTCCAGTGATAGTGTTACATGATCAATTATGCGATAAAACATATGTGAATTTATTTAAAACACATGTACAACATCCTTACACTGCCCACTGAAAACATTTGCTATGTGGTAAAATGAATTAAAACATAATCATATGTTTTACATGAACAGTCACAATGCAGCTTTTACTCACATCATATTTAACTGATGCTGTGTTAAAATGATGGTTCTAAGGTGAGGATGTGTCATTTCACTAGATCACATCTCTGGTAGAAATAACTAAGACATGACGGAGATGAATTAAGCTTAAGAATTGAGAAAAGTGGTTTATATGATTGGATTGTTATTGTTGGAGGATTAGTCACTGCAGCGGTGGAACAGTGAGAGAATGACCGAGCATCGACAGACAGATAGCAAATCCATGATAAACTATAAATAAAAGAACCTTATCAATCATTAATGAAGCCAGTAACAAAGTATTGATGTACTGGTGTCAGTGATCATAGAGACACTGAGGTGTGGAGGGGAGGAACTTTGACACATTACAGAAAACAACAACAACCATATTAGAGTAGAAGGAATGGGTCAGGACCAGAATGGAACCTGGGCCCAGATTTTAAACAAGCAAGGCAGGAAACTAGTCAAGAGTATAAGGGCTGACGACGTCCACATCACTGTTGCTCTGTTAAAGAACCATAAGAACTATTTACAAAGACATCTCAGTAGAAAACACCAAAGGGCCCTCTGTCATTCCTTGCCTCCTCGAAGGGATATTGTTTTTGGTTCGGTTTGTTTGTTTCATTGTTTGTTAACACTGTAGCAGCAAAACTATAGGTTGAATCCATACCAAATTGGGTTTATAGATTGCCAGTGACCCAGAACAGATATGGTTGCATTTTGGGAAAAGTAGGTCAAGGTTCAAATTTTTTATGATTTTTTAAAATCTTTTTTTCTCCCATTTATTTATAATGGGCGGAATTTTAAATGTCTATAAAAGCATAAATTTTGTTTCAATTTACTTCAAACTTTGCACATATATAGAGGCAATTGATATGCTGACATCAGTACATGCATAGACATGATGACATCAGCTGGATCGATGCCAAAATCAGCTACAATACATGCGAGGGGCGGGGTTTGTTGTGTCTGTCACCACTTGTTTCATTTTATTGTTGTATCTGTTCTATATGTGTATACTGTGCAAACTATCAATGTGTGTGCTGCACTTTTATTGTACTGTAATTTATTATTTATGTAGGGTTCTTTTCTCTGTTTCTGTTCTTTGAATTTTCTATTGTTGACAACATTCATTCATTCATTCTTTCATTATCTGAACCCGCTTTATCCTCACCAAGGTTATTATCGTTAACGAAAACTAACGAAATGACAAAAACTAGAGTTGTAAAAACATTTTCGTTAACTAAAATAAATAAAAACTATAATTAAAAGAAAAAAAATGATAACGAACTGAAACTGTATTGTGTGTTTACAAAACTAACTAAAATGTATGGAAATCATGAATAAAATTCCCTTAGTTTTCATCTTTGTCAGTGTCGGACTGATAGGAAATCGATTTATTTCCCTCGAGCAATTTTAGCTGCTGGCACCATACGATATTTAACGGTCCGTCACTTCTCGTCACTTGTCGTTTAGAGTCGTCTTCTCGTCTCCACTCTACCTGGAAACATGGAGACTAAAGTTGGGAGAAAGCAACAGAGTCCTGTCTGGGATTTATTTGAATATGACGGTGAAGAAGATAAAAGATACGTTAAAAAACTAAAATTAATACTAAAACTAAACTAAAACTAAGCCTTTAGAAAATAAGGAAAACTAATAAAAACTAGCAAACCTGCTCTAAAAACTAATTAAAACTAACTGAATTAGAGAAAAAAAGTCAAAACTAAATAAACTAAATTATGATGAAAAATCCAAAACTATTATAACCTTGATCCTCACTAGGGTCACAGGGGTCGCTTGGAGCCTATCCCAGCTACTTATGGGCGAAGGTGGGGTACACCCTGGACATTTTGCCAGTTCATTGCAGGGCTGTTGAGAACATTTGAAGAAAAAAAAAAAAAACATATCATCATATAATATCATATACAAACATCACAAACATATCATATCATATAATGTCACCATTTGTGACATCATTGCCGTGCATAAGTGGGAAGTACAGCAATACATAAATGAACAATTAATTAAATTAAATGATTTTCACTAACCACCTGCGTGAGCCAAAATCAAGTGATAAGAACACCAGAATCTGAAAATTCACACCTTCTGTGGGACTCTCGTGATGCTGTTGGAGAAGTAAAACCACTCTTCTTTGCGTCTGTGTTGAGCCACAGATCAGACCAGTAGACTGAGGTCTGAGGAGCAGTAAATACAGTCAGAAACAACCACATATTTAACTCAACCACTTGCCAAAACATTTTATAAACAGCCAAATCCTTTCATCACAGAGTCCAGAGAAGGGACTAGAACTGTTGAATTACAACATGCTGAAAGGTAATGATGGATTTTTTGCCTCATGATGCTAAAAATCTAATAAACACTGTTTCTTTAACCCTCATAGACCTTAACAGCCATCAGCTCCCACAAGTATCAACTGACTGAAAATATTTAATACCTTCTGATCCACTAATCCTATCAGTACTTGTTAATAATTCAGACAAAATGCAGTTTCTCAGCTTTTCTTCAGCCTCAGAAATGATCCATTTGGATGTTCAGAGGCTCTGGAGTGAATGTGGAAACACTGGTCACTTTTCCATTGACCCTCAAATTGCACAAATATAACTTGTGCATAAAAATTTTCCTAATGGGAAACCAACAATTTTGCCAAAATTCTCGTTTTTCAATTAAATGTTTTTGTGCTCGCAAGAGGTGATTTTTCGGATGTAGCGCACTTGGAATATTGCGCAAAACTGCAACGGAAAGACCTTTTTCCGCAACTACAGTCACGTGACTAAAAAAAAAACAACAACAAAAAAAAGGATGTTGATGGATGTTACAACAAGTGAAGAAGAAGAGTTTTAAAAGAAACATGGTGCTGTATGTGTGGACACACCAGAAAACCAAATTGTTTTTTAATTTAGTACAGGATAGAAGGAAATATATAATAATAATAACACTGGGTTACAAAAAAAAGGTTTTTGCAAGTTGTCTAGGTTTTTTCAACTGAATTAGGACCATTTTGCACCGCTAAATCCAAAAATGACATCTGTTTTTCTCAATCAGGTCAGGTTTTTTTGCTAATTTGATTTTGAAAAATTTGATCTTCTCACAAAATTGATTACATTTTTGTGACTTTATCAGCTGATTTTTTATATAGTTCTCACCCAAAATAGGTTTCAAGAGAAAAAAAATCATTTTCAAACAGGATTCCTGTTAGGTACAATGGTGTATTCACCGCAGCGGGAGCAGAATACGTCAGGCTTATTTTTGCAAGATCTTCAAGTCGAAGCCATTTCATTCACCTGTAATATTAAAAAAAACATTAATCATAAATTGGCAAAAGTAAAATGTTCAGAATTCGTTCATTGCAAGAAATATGAAAGAATGTTGTATCATATGATGTGAAAATGCCCATAAATGTAAGCAAAAATGTTAAAAAGCCAATATTTAGCATAGTTCAGAAAGTTGACCTAATTGAGCAAAATTAATGTGATTTTTGGATTCAGCACACCAAAATTATCCTAAATCAGCTCAAAAAACTTAAACAATAAATTTGTTGTTGACCAGTGTAATAATTATTATTATTATATCTGTAAATCAACCTAATATTTAAGTTTGTTGCCATGTTTATGGAATGACTTCTCATGTCATCTCATGATAATAAATAAACAAATCATTGCATTTGTGATTTAATGAAAAAAATGACATAACACACTTCTGTTTTTTTGATATTCACTAAATATTGGTAAAGTTTTAATCAGAAGTCAAATGGAAAAGGCACTTCTGTAAACTTCTGCAACACTGATTCACCTGTAAAGCATGTAGTTTTACAAATAATAAAGGCTGTAGATGCTGGCCTTTGCAGAACAATGACTTTTTCTTCAGTTTTCTCTGTTACAATATAATAACCTGTGAAATTATTTTGAGCTTTCATGAACATCTGATTCACTGTTTTCACTGAAAAACTCAAAATACAGAGGATGGTTTTATAATACATGGTGATAAATTGCTCAAGAATGGTTAAAGGTAGAGAAAAAATTTCATTTTGACATCCTCACAAAAGTAGTTCTAGGTCTTTAACCCATAAAGACCCAGTGCTACTTTTGTGTCAGTTCCCAAATGATTTTTTTTCCCGCTCTATTTAACTTTTGTTCAGTGATTTATCATCATTTATTATAATAACATCCTCTGTATTTTGCATTTTTACAGTGAACATCTTGTATTTTCTTATATTTAATGTACTAATCATGTAGATGTTCATTAAAGCTCAGACTGAAGTTGAGGATTATTATACCAAAAACAGAGAAAACTGAAGAAAAAGTGACTTTTTCAGCAAAATATATCAATAACTAAATGTAAAAACAAGTCTCTCCATCCACTGTCATTGATCCAACTCTGTGGGTTTTACTGGTGAATCAATGTTGTAGAAGATGACAGTGTTTCCACGGTGACTACGAAGCTTCTGAACATCCAAATGGGTCATATCTGATTACCGTGAAAAGATGAATAACTGCATTTCACCTGAATTATTTCACTATATTGGTAGGTTTAATGGTTCAGAAGTTATTAAACATTTTAGATCGGCAGATGAATCTGGTGGCCAGTGGCTATTTGGGTCTTTATGGGTTAAGGGTTAATAACAGTTTGGTCTGTTCTCACCTAACAGGGCATATACCATACATGTCCAACAGTGGTTCAGATCTGGCCTGTAGGCCTTTTACTGCTGTTCTGCTTCATGCCTTTAACCATTTACTGACATCTATAAAAGCTGCCACTGTGTGACATTTGGTTGGTGACATTGGTTAACCTTAACCTACAAAGCTCTTCTAGGTATGGTACTGTCATGCCTATCCTCTTTTCTCCAAAGATCAACCAGTCAATTTTCTTTACGGTCTTGTGATTGGTATTATTTGAATGTCCCCAAAGTTAGAACTGAATTGGGGAAGTGAGCTTTTAGCTTTGCTGCCCCCTTTGCCTGGAAGACACTTCAGGTAGAGCTGAAAATGCCAGAACTCATGTCATTTCAAGCTTTTTGCTCCATCTTATGGACAAGACAGCGAGAGTCAATTGGACTGTGCCTGGGTTTTTAAATTGCTGTGACCTAAACTACATTTTGCACTTTATTACCTGCACCTAAAAAAAAAAAAAAGACCAGTGGCCCTGTAGCTTACCGGCACTTCCTATCTCTTATAATGGGGAAATTTTTCAAAGTGGCACCAAATCCAGAATCAGATCCGGATCCAAATATTTTCACTAACTTTTGTTGATATCATCATAAAGAAGCTGTATACTAAGTTTGAAGTCAATTGGAATTGTAGTTTTGGAGAAGAAGACTATTGAAAGTTTTGTAACGGACGACAGATGACAACAGATGATGACAGACGACGACAGACGACAACAACAGACAATGATGACAGATGACGACGACAGACGACGACAGACGACGACAGACGACGACAGACGACGACGACAGATGACGACGACAGACAATGACAGACGACGACAGACGACGACAACAGATGATGACGACAGACGACGACAGGCAGCGACGACAGACGATGACGACGACAGAGGCCACGTGATGACAATAGCTTACAGCCTATCGGCCGGTAAGCTAAAAGACTGTCTCACTTTTCTGTTACTATATTATTACTGTTTGTTTTAATTTATTGTTACTACCTGTCTGTAAAACCTGTTTTCTTTCTTGGCGTGTGCTGCTGACCTCTTGGACAGGTCACCCTTGTAAGAGAGATCTCAATCTCAATAGGATTCTATCTGGCTAAATAAAGGTCTGATAAAAAATAATAAAAATTTAATTTGATACAATAAAAACACAACTGTTATAATTTTCAGATGAATATGCTCTATCAAAAACATAATAATGAATATTATATTTCATGTCTGCTGTTCAGTCCTCAGTCCTGTACACTGATCATTTCAGGTTCTGTGAGACAAGAAAGAATGATTATGAAAATATAGACAATATCTACTCATATGTTGTTGTTTTTGCATAGGTTTACTTATTATTGTTGTAGCTTATGCATTTAATTGTATATTTACACAATATACATACAGCAGAGGCCTTGATTGTGGTGAAAGTGGCACCCCCCTCCTTCTCCTCCTCCTCCTTCCCTACTGTTGTACAAATCCTAAAACAAGCCACCAGATGGTCTCCCCCAGGATACAGCCACTGAGGGGATGTACACTGGGAAAGGCAGCTAATATTAGACATATTAGAGCATTTCTCAAGGTACTTCCACTGACAGATGGTATGAAAGCTTCTTTGACTCACAGCGCAGCGTAAATGAAATCTAACCGAGCAAAGCGTGCAAACACAAAGGAAATGTGTCTATCTAAGGCATAAATTGTGGAGATATAGTACATGTTAAACTGGCTCACACTAGAAGATAATTGGGCAGATTGTGAGTCTGACTGCTCTGGGCAAACAGCGGGGCGTTCCAGATTCAAGGCAGGTCAGAACCACATCATCTGTCCTACGAGTCTATAATGTGAAAGACGGAATCTGAACCTTCTAGACTGGAATCAGGAAAGTCCAACTGAAGGAAGTATCGGCATGTTATTAACATTAACTTGTAGCATCAGTTTGCACAATGTTTAATCTGTCCCGCTCATCCCGTAAAATATAAGAAAAACCAAAAAACCCTACAACAAAGAACACAGATATCATTAAATATAATCAAACTGTCTTGTATTAATCAAAAAAAATTCTAGACCAGGGGTGTCACACTCATTTCAGTTCCGGGGCCACATACGATCTCAAGTGGGTCAGACCAGTAAAATACTAGAATAATAATTTATGTGTCCGATCAAGTGAAAGTGAACATCAACATGAAAAACAAAATTTGCACACATCATTTATCAAGTGGGCTAATTTTTTACCTAAAGATGTCTATTTTATGGAACTCTTATCCTTTTTAAAATACCACTTGTAGAAAAAAAGTTACAATTTATTTTTTATGGATTGTACTTTTTACACCATAGCCATTACTCGAATTTGACACAAAAAATTATATCTAAAAAATTTGAAAATGTATTCAGTCTGTTGATTATATAGATGATTGTTAAGTTTCAAGTATTAGATTTTCATTATTTTGTGAATATTATTGATATTTATGAGTTTGAACATTTGTGAGCTGCTTAAAAGGCCCTGTCCACGTGTTACCACAAAAATACCAATTTTTAATTTTCAAGTTACTCATAATTCAGATATTTGACTGAAACTTTCAGAAAGTAATGATCTTTTCATCCATTTTGGGTGATGCATACATTGGTAAATCGTCATCCACACGTTACTATGGCAACCTGTCCACGTGTTACCGCATTCTCATGTCAATAAAACAGAGACATTTCAATATTTTACCCCAAATTTTATTTTCAGCATAGTTGAACATAATCTCTAAAAGGTTTTGTCCTACTTGATATCAATTTCTGTTGAGAATCACGTTTTGAATGTTTGCGTAAAGCTTAAAAAAATGTATGTCCGTTTCAAGTCCATGTGTTACCAAGCAATAATTTGACATTTTTCACCTAAAAATTGTATCTCCCCAAATATTGTTATACATAATGTTAAAGTGCTTATAAACTCAAACCTACTCAAATATGTATAATGAATATGTACAGTATAAAGAAAGCTTTTAAAAATTCTGCTCCCAATGCATGGAACAACCTACGGAAGGACGTTAAACTGAAGGAATGAGTCTCTTTTAATACATTCAAAGTCATTTAAAATCAGTGGGAAAAGGACAAATGTGGATGTAGATATTTTTCCAATTGATTGAATTGGGTTTGGCTTTGAGATGCTTTCAACAAACATTGTTGTTCTACTTGTAGTACCTTTCAAAATAATGGTGATGTTTATATATATATATATATATATATATATATATATATGTTCTTTTCAGTTTTAAGTTTGTTTTTATTATTGACTTTCATTGTGTTTATGTATATTAGTGTGGATGTATGGCTGTGATTTCCATTTTGCGGAACTTCTGCTGCTGCTGCTGTCTTGGCCAGGACACTCTTGAAAAAGAGATTTTTAATCTCAATAAGTTTTTTTTTTTTTTTCCTGGTTAAATAAAGGTTATAAATAAAATAAATATAAAAATAATACATGCATATAAGTTACTCTGTTTGCATGACAGAGACTGCTGAACACGAAATATGTCCACGTGTTACCACTTAATCGGACCCTTATGAGTAAGGACAACTGGAAATTTTTCTCTTTGTTCCAGTGCAAAAAGTCAACTTAAAATGATGAAAATATTTACATTTACAAACTATCCTCTCATTTAAAAAGTGAACAATGTGAAAGTCATTATTTATAGATTATTAATAATGATAATGGATTGGTTTTCAAATGGCCCCTTTTACCACCATCAAACACTCATACACCAGTGAGTGACACTGGAGGCAAGGTGGGAGAAGTGTCTTACCCATGGTCACAACAGCACATGACTAGGACAGAGCAGGATTTGAACCACCAACCCTATGGTTATTGAACAATCATCTACAGTATGTGTCAGCAACTTCAACACGACCAGACTGCAGTCATTTTCACCTCTTTTAACACTTTTTCACCTCCCTCTCAAAGATTGAGGTAAAGATCCAGGCAGATGTTTTGATGTGTATCACCAAAACAGTATGTTTGTTTACTCTCTTTGCCACAATTTACAATTTTCTTGTCTCATGATGGCTCATATACCATTATGACTTAAAACAAGGGTATGTTTAAAAATGGAATGACCAAAACACACTCTGCCTGAACTACCAGTCCCACTGTTATATGCTCTTAAACAGTGAAAAGATGACAGTTTTGCAAGTAAAAAAAAAAAAAAAAAAAAAATTTTGCAAAAACTGAAATATACAGATGTTCACTTCTTGATAGGTGGCTTTTTACACCCACCTTAAAGTGGGTGGCAAAAGAAATCATCCATATTCATAAACCAAAGAACTGACAAACATCTCTGCATAAACCAAACATTCACAGGGGAAATATTTTGTGAAAAAGTGAAAAAGTGTAAAGTGATCAACCCTGAACAAAAATAACATCAGCTACTTGTCTGATGCTCGTACACGTGCAAAAGTCTGATCTGGTGCTTTTATCTCATCATTTCATCCTCATTATAGAGAGGAAACAGCGAACAGCTTCACTTTGAACTATGGTCAGCTGCTCACTTCACACCACTGATGTCATAACACATACTGAACATATGCCTCCATACAAAGGTGAAATCTCATCATACCATTTTTTTTATTTATTTATTTTTTTTACAGTACTTGTGTTAAAATCTATTTTGCAGATGATACTTGCACCTACATCAGAACACTTCACGAGTGTATTTACAGCCACCTAGGTGAATATAATTGCACAAACTATTTATACTTGTGTATCTGTACCCATCTTAAAGCCTGCCTAACAATAAATTAAACATTGTGAAATGTCTATTTTTCACCCAAACCCTAAGCTTTTCCTAAATGTAACCAAACTGTGGCTAAAAATCCACTATTTCAGGTGAAAGTCTTATGTATATTCCTGACTTACTTATAATATTGAACATTTTTTTGTGTGTGTGTGCTTGGGTTTAAGTAGCTGAATACCTGTCTTGTGTCTATTTGCATCTTGTTGTGAAAAGACACTCTAAATCTGCTTTGTGTCATCCATGCTGCATTCATGGAATAATTTACAGAATGACCTGAAACTGTCAGAACTTGTTACTTTTGGTGTAATGGGTGGTGTACAGGATGGAGGACCCAAATGCAACACACTCAGATGAACAGTTCCAAAAGCTTTTATTAAATATTACACAGGTACTGATCAGGCTGTGGGAGAGCTCAGGTGGGCAGGTGCGTAGCTCAGGATCAGCAGGGGTTTGAAGAGTCTAAACTGCGGAGAAGGCAGGTGGATCCCTCACTAAGGCGATGCAGAAAACACAGATGTGGATAAAAAAATTAAAAAAAACAGGCTCAGGGAAGCCAGGGACGGCAAGCGCCACACCATCACAGGCAGATGAGAGACCAAGGCAGCTCCTGTAGTCAGAGACAGAAGGCTGGTCAGCAGAGACAAAGAAACGTAAACTGTTGTGGTGTTACCTGTGACACCAAAGCTTTGAAGCATGTGTCAAAAAAAATGAACCAATTTTCAGTGAATGAATGAATGCATTTATTTTTGGTTTGGTTTGTACATCAATCATTGCACTTAGTACAATAATTATAATAAACATAAAAAAGGAATAGGCTACAAGCAAAAGTTTATTATTTTTTGTCTATCATTTTCACCTGATACACTGCTTACATTTAATTTAATGTGTACAGCATTGAGCATCGAGCATTCACACCATAAACAGAAAAAAAATCAACAACAACAAAAACATATCTACCATCTTAATTAAATTTTCCTAAATAATTTTAAACTTAACCTCCTAAAACCCAGGAAATGTCAGCAAATTACGCACTTTTTTTGTTTTTTTATTAAATAAGTGCCTATATTGAAAACATCATGATTCAACAATTTTTTTCAGATGCAGTTTTTTGATTTTTTATGGACTGTCCTTTGTGGTGGACAGTTTTCTTTTCTTTTCTTTTTTTTTTTTTTTGTGTAAAGTTGTGAAACTCTTGTCCACAAATGTAGACAGAAAACCCATAGCTGGGTCTTACGAGGTTAAGGGTAATCTGAATAAACGTTAGATCCTATTTAAGACGCCCATGTAAACACCTTATTCCAGTTGAAAAAGAATAGTTCAGATCAAATTTAAATCTGAATAAAGTCACTGGTTTAATCCCCTTTTTATTCTGAACTAAATTATTCCTCGGACATGTAAACCCTTTATTCCGTTTGGACTTTATTCCTGCCATTCTGCACATGCTCGTTGTCTTGTCCTGTCACGATGACGCACACATTCTGCGCTGGCGGAAGAATATGCAATGCAGTCTAGTCAACCCAAACCGTTCCAGTGGGCTATTCTGATGGGATCTACCAGCCTGGAAAACCCTGAAGGAGGAGTTCACCACTTGTTTTTTTATTAATTCATTTGTCATGCACTAATGAGTTCGATAAGTGGGCAAATCAGTTTGCACTGCAGTGCACCAATTGCCTTGTTCTCGCAGCCCTTCCGTTAGCTTAGCTTAGCCTAGCTTAGCATAATGGCTTCATTCCTATGGTCAGATGTAGCCAGGCTTTTATAGGTGATTTGTAGTATTTTATGAGTGATTTTGTGAAATTCAGTTCTCCCTAATCATTACTTTAGCCCAGTGGGGTCAATATGATCACAAATTGAGGCTCAAATCATGGTGATGTGACTTACTGCAGTAATAAAATCTTGGGAAATAAAAACTAATGCAAAGCTAAAACAGTAAAGCAAAGCTAATTTAGTGCATGCATCCCTTCCAACAAAAAAGATTTTCCAACTTCCGTCAACACAACAGTCCCAAGATTGTATGAGTGCAGTAAGTCGCAGATCTAAAGAAATAATTAGGGAGAATCGGATTCACAAAATCACTTACAAAAGACAACAAATCACCTTTAAAAAACTGGCTATGTGTGAACATGGAAATGCAGTGACTATGCTAAGCTAAGCTAACAGAAGGGCTGCGAGAACCGAATAAACGTTTCTCATGTAAACCTTTATACGGGTTTAACATTCCCATGTAAGCAGAAGAGAAAGTCCTTTAGTTCCGAATTAATTTATTCTGGAAAAATAAATCAGATTTAAAAAACATCCTCAATCGCTTCATTCCTACGGTCAGACGTAGCCAGGCTTTTATGGGTGATTCGTACTATTTTATGAGTGATTTTGTGAAATTCAATTCTCCCTAATCATTACTTTAGTCCGCTGGGGTCAATATGATCACAAATTGAGGCTCAAATCATGGCGATGTGACTTACTGCACTAATAAAATCTTGGGAAATAAAAACTAATGCAAAGCTAAAATGGTAAAGGAAGGGCTGCGAGAACAAGGCAACGTGAGCACTGCAGCACAAACCCTTCTGCTCACTTAACTACCTCATTAATACCTCATGTAAACCTTTATTTGGGTTTAACATTTCCATGTAAACAGAAGAGAAAATACTTTAGTTCAGAATTAATTTCTTCTGGAAAAATAAATCGGATTTAAAAAACATCACGTAACCGTACCCACTGACTGATTTCCACAGCCAAGACAAAGGAGAAACAGAAGTGAGACAGGCTGGACTTTTACTCGGTGGACCTGCGTTCCGGAATCAAAGGGACAGTGACACAGCGCAGCGTATAGTGTGATGTATAACTTGTGCATTGGAAATATCTCGAGCATAGTGTTGGTTCTTAAAACAACAATGGAGGACGAACAGAGCGCAGTGATGTTTATTTTAGCAGTGCCGAAGTGAAAAGAGCTTGTAGATCTTGGAGTCTCCCCAGTTCAACATCTTTCTGGTCATGTTGATACGTTTGTTTACTGTACGTGGCCCATGCTCATTTTTTGTGAATCATCATCTCTACAATTAGGAGTCATTTTCAACATTTTTGTTTCCTACATGTTATTATACAGCCTGTTTCCTGACTGTTTTTCTTTGATAAAGTTCAGTCCAAATTTAAAAAAAAAAAAGTCTATTATTGTATTTATTATGCTTAAATGCCTTTAGTTATTTACTTAACCCATAAAAACCCAAACAGCCACCGACAACCAAAACCATCTACTAATGTAAAATGTTAAATAACCTCTGAACCACTAGACCTATCAATATGTAGAAATATTTCAGGGAAAATACAGTTTGTTGTCCGTTCGTGGTCACCAGATATGACCCATTTGGGCATTCAGGGGCTTTAAGGTGAATGTAGAAACACTGTCATCTTCTACAACATTGATTCACCATGATATATTTTGCTGAAAAAGTCACATTTTCTTCAGTTTTCTCTGTTTTTGACATAATATCCGTCAACTTTAACCAGAGCTTTTATGAACATCCACATGATCAGTGAATTAAATATAAGAAAATACCTGATGTCCACTGAAAAAAATGCAAAATACAGAGGATAATGTCATCATAAATGGTGATAAATCACTTAAAGAAAGTTAAATATAGAGAAAAAAAAAATAAAAACATATATATATATATATATAAATATATATATATATATATATATATATATATATATATATATATATATATATATATATATATATATATGGAAGTGCCACAAAAGTAGCAATGGGTCTTTATGGGTTAACAGCTTATTTTTCTGTTTCATGGTAACCTCTTGTTTAGA
Source organism: Sphaeramia orbicularis (assembly GCF_902148855.1). Lineage (NCBI taxonomy): Eukaryota > Metazoa > Chordata > Actinopteri > Kurtiformes > Apogonidae > Sphaeramia > Sphaeramia orbicularis. Next base: position 29,306,531 of record NC_043960.1, on the reverse strand, counting down.
AGTGAAAGAACACAGACAGACCTTTCAGCGCTGTGTGATGATTAAATTACTGTAAATTATATTAAGTGAATAACATTCATGCGTGTCATATTATCATTCTAGGTCACTTGTGTGCACTGGTGCTTGGGACATTTTGTCAATATATTACCTCTTGTCAAGTTAAGCTTAACAGAATTGTGTCAGTTGGTTTCACTGCACTTTGAGGTAAGACAGATGTTTATTACTGAATACACACTGGAGCCTGTACATTAGGGCTTTTCAGGAATAATTTCAGAATCATGTCACTCTTTATTTGTTCATTATAATGATTAGATGCAGTATGATATGACTCTGGGTAGAGCTGGAACAGGACTCATATAAGATTAATTTATTCACAACATTATATGTCTTATCCACTGGACCAGCAGAAAATGTGTGATTGTAAGAGCATGCTCACACAGTCCCTTTGATATCTGATGGGTCACTCTTACACATAACATAGGGAAATCTAGGGAAAATTAGAGCGAGGCCCAGATCCAAAATAAGCTATGATGGGAATGAGATGATTTGCTGAAAATGCATAAATTTAGGAACACAAATATGTCCAGTTCACTTTAATAATGATCAACATAATCATCCAAGAACAAGGGATTACAGGGTCATAAACCAGCAGATCTGATGAGGTTCAGTAATCTATGAGCAACACAGACACAGCATGATGCAGTTAATCTTACAAATATAAATCAGATTTTTATTCATGTGTTTTTCTACTTAAATAATAAGGCAACACAAACCAAAGGGAAACAGAAAGAAAAAGATGTTTTCTGCTGTAGAACTGGACCAGTAACCCACATTTATTCTATGTGGTGCCAGTAGTGGCAGCTGGTTCAAGATTGATTGTAACTGTTTTTCATTTTATTATTACTTTGTAGGCATCTTAGTAGAGTTTCAAAACTCATTACGATTGCATACATGGCAATGATAATAATATGTTACATTATTTTGGGGGGAAGCAAGAAAATAGAATAGACAGCAGTCAACAATGAACTGATAGTGTGTGTTGACATGCCACAAGCCTGTATTTTAGTGTTTTCTTTTTGCTTTTTTAACTTACCGGCCAATAGGCTGTAAGCTATTGTCGTCATGTGGCCTCCGGCAGTGTCGTCTGGTGTCGGTTACAAAAATTTCAATCGTCTTCTTCTCCGAAACTACAATTCCGATTGACTTCAAACTTGGTATACAGCTTATGTATGATGATGTCAACAAAAGTTAGTGAAATTATTTGGATCTGGATCTGATTCTGGATTTGGTGCCACTTTGAAAAATGTACCCATTATAAGAGATAGGAAGTGCCGGTAAGCTACAGGGCCATTGGTCCTATTTTTAGCTTACCATCCGACAGGCCATAAGCTATTGTCGTCATTCCCCATTATAAGAGATAGGAAGTGAATCGATGCAATAACTCAGTAAATATAAATGATATCAAGTGTAAATTTCTACAGTACAGCCCTGAAGGGGAGATGACCCAAACATAATGTCCACATGCTGATCAGGATCTTCTTCTGGATCCGGGAACTTATGGAAAATTTAACATGGGCTCTTATGGGGAAAAATTTTCAATCGTCTTTTTCTCCGAAACTACAGTTCTGATTGACTTCAAACTTGGCATACAGCTTCTTTATGATGATGTCAACACAAGGTATTGAAATTATTTTGATCCAGATCTGATTCTGGATTTGGTGCCACTTTGAAAAATTTCCCCATTATAAGAGATAGGAAGTGGATTGATCCAATAAATCAGTAAGTATCATTGATATCAAGTTGGAATTTGAATTTTTTACAGATCTGATTGGAAAATGACCAAAACATGGGCTATTTCTGTAATAGAATAAATACACATAACTGGGTGATAATAAATGGCATCTGGATACATTTCCCAAAGCTTTTAATTTGGCCGGTAAGCTACAGGGCCATTGGTCCTATTTTTTCTCTTTGGCGTAAGTTATGACATGGAACAGAACATATGTGAAAGCAAGAATTTGTCATAGTTCACTCCTGCGTTGCCACAGACCCTTCCTCAGAGTCATTATCAGCTTCACCTGCTGGCACTGCACCTGGAGCACATCACCATCAGGGCTCTATGTTAACAGCTCCTCTGTCCAGACCATGGCAGCTCATCCACAGATCACCACGGCTTCTCCACAGACACAACTGGACTCTGACTTCATTCTTCACTGCTATAACCTGGACTTTATTCCATCATCCACGAATCCTGTCATGCTACGGACTCTGCTACTATTTCCACCCTCAGGTTTTTTGTCAATAAAACACTTTATTCCCTTCAACACCGCGTGTTTGAGTCCAGTCATTCACTCTGTCATGACAGAATTTATTCAAGCCATTTGGCAATTTCTGCACCAGGGGTCGGTATATCGAGACGATAAATTCCCAGTTGCAGATGACACCAATAAGTAACGCAACATCACAGGAGTGAAAAATCTACCAGAGGTGACTCAAGCACGAATCTAATTTCTACGTACTTTATATTACGTTTAGTGACATATTTTCACATTATCTGTTTTCATTAAAATTTTCTATCAAATTACTATAATAAGTATTATTTATTAATGAAGGATATGTGACATTATTTTAAACCAAGCCATAAACATTAAAGTAAACGACCCTTAATGTTGAATAAAGTAACTGTTTTCACAGAATTTGAACATTGTTGAAACATCTGATAGAATCTCAATCAGAATCTGCAGATGTGTAGAAATGATTGTTGTCAAACAATTAAAATCTTTAATTGGATTAATCACAGGGTTGCTGTGGATTAACTTCAATTAATCACAATAAAATATCATTCATTTTTTATCTAAATTAATCATGTTTCATTTTGCATGAGCAAACGGACTCAAGAAAGAAGGGAATATACATGCACTTAACGTGTTTGTTGCAAGCTGGGGGACGTGTTAGCCAAAGTGCCAGCAGAATCCCTGACTAATGTATGCTTCGCATTAATGTGGTATTTTAAGATGGAAGTGCTTCGGTGAAAAGAAAACTTCCTGCAGAGTGTGTATAATACTTCATGTTGGTTGACTGTTCCGTCATGGGGTTTTTTTGTCCTAATATTTCTATCCAGAGGGTCAACGTGCTGTTTAGTGTCTTTCATCTTTATCTTTATGGGTTGGTTCTGCTGCCTGTCACTACCGGATCAACTGCCCATTTGTTCATGTGCAACGGTAACTCTACTTGGACAAACTGCCTGAAACATGTTGTAAGAGATGTTAAGTCATTCTGTGCTGCAGACGGGTTAATTGCATTAAAATTTTTAATCAGATTAATCATGATGATGGATTAATCCACGTTAACACATTAATTTTGACAGCCCTGGTAGAAATACTTCTACAGCCACTTTTACACAGGGATCCTGGAAAAAAGGCGAGATGGTGATCCCACCTTTTTTCCACCATTGACTGATTTCCACAGCGAAGCCTAAAGGTGGCCATACACTGTGCGATTTTAGAGACGATTTCTCACTCATTTGACTATTTCTGGGATCGGGCCAGATGTGCCTCTAATCGTGTGTCGTGCTTCGTGCAGTGTACATGGGGTAAGGAGAAGCGGTTAACACCTCACGACCACTTCACAACCAGCAATCGTGTGTTCACAAGGAAAACGTAGCTGTTTGAAATCCTGCTTGCTCCTCATGAGGGTATCGCACTGTCAAAGCAGTGCCATGAGTCGATGGGGCTCAAATTCTCACACTGTGCATGCACGAATACAATATTAGCCAGCTACTGTAAGCTAATTCTAAGCCTACAGTAGCTGGCTGTTGGCCTAGTGCAGTTTAGCTGTTGCAGCTTACCTCTAGTTCCCTTTGCTGCAGGACTGACAGCCCATACTGTCCACGTCAGGACAACCAATTCCTGCACCAAACATGTCGTCGTCTTTTCTTATTTTTTGATTCCCCGCAGATAATGGCACATATTGCCAAAGCAGCTCATTGGTTTTTGTTTAGCACTACCGTTTCGTGACTCACGCCAATACACAATCGTCTATGCACTTCCGGATTCCTTCGTATTTTAACGTTATATTTCCGGATACAACACTGGAACGTGTGGTGCGTCCTCTGGTGTATGGTCCTACAGTGTGAGCAGTCAGGTCGCATACGAGCATCGGTCCGTACAGTGTGAGAACATGAATTATGAGCCTGACTTTATGATTGATTCGCACAGTTTGAGATGGAGCTGCGTGCAACGATCGAAATAATTGCACAGTGTATGGCCGTCTTAAGGAGTAACAGAGGTGAGACAGGCTGGACTTTTACACAGCGGACCTGCGTTCCGCAATCAAAGGGACGGTGACGCAGTGCAGCGTATAGTGCGCATATGGTGACACTGGAATGGAGTTTGCCCATGGTGGCCGCCGGTTCCGTGCCAAAATAGCATGTAGCCGCAGCACCAGTGGCACAGTGCTGCCCTGACATGAGCTGCGGCACCTGCAGCATCCCTGGCACATAGCCACAGTGGCATCACTAGCATGTAGCCACGGCAGCCGTGGCATCCCTGGCACACCTAGGATGGCTGCCACAGAATCCATGCCAGTGCCTCCATATATGCCCGCTGTCTCTCAGGTCTGCCGGTCGCCATCATCAAAACGTCACCTTGGTTGTGGAACAAAAGGTGTTCCTTTTACATAGCGTTCCAGAATCATGAGTCCACCTTTATCAGGGCTCTGTTACTACCTCCAGAGGTGTTACAAAGCCACGATAAAGGTGGGACCAAATGATCCACCATTTCGTTTTCACAAATGTCGTTCTGGGATAAAGGTGAAATATTCCCATAACAGAAGTGCTGTGTAAAAGAGGCTTACATTTCAGAGCTTGCAATTTTGTACTTGAACTTGACAAACTTGAACTTGACTAGTAATTGTACTTTGAGTAAAATTTCAGTACAGTGGTATTTTTTAAAACTCATCTCTGTACTTCTATGTGACGTAAACACTCTACATACTTTGGCCAGCTCTACATAATGAAGATACGATGTATGTTTATGTTTATATTTATATAAACATAATATCAGGGTTGTGTAGTTGTAAGATTAGCAGTGTGCCTTGAATCTAGTGAATTTACTGTTGTCCTGTGCAGACCACCCATACAAAGCCATATCTGTATCTGCTCAGGCCTGGTTACTGGAGCATGGGGAGCTAATCTTTGTGGAAATGCAGCTGTTAGCAGCAGGCTGCACGTATCTTCCCACTACACTGTGACAGTAATCTCTGTGGGGTCACCAGCAGCAGGAAATCGAGCTTAATTCCCTTTTGAACTGGCATGCTTGCTTTGAATAGTAATGTTTATTTCTGCGTAACAGAGATTCTGGGCTGCAGTTATTTATACTGGGCATGTCCAGGGCTGGGACACAGCTGACCCTGGAGCTGTTAGAATGGGAAACACATGGTGCACATTGGAATTACAAAGGGAAGATGGTTCACCAGAGGGTCCAGAATGGTACCTTTACAGAGGACTTGCACTGGTTATGTTTTATCATATGTTTTATCAACATTTAACCCAATTACTGGAATGTATCATCTGTCATTCATGAGAAGCCTGTTTTCAGTTCATTGCCACAACCAGCAAATTAATTCAATTATTATTTAGATGTTCAGTGTGTATGCTTTGTGCATGCATGTGTACACATAAAAAGTTTGAGTCTTTTTTGTGCTCAGAGCTAGCTGTTGTTCAAAGATCATGATTAAATCTTCTAGCTTTTGATAAAGACTAGAAGATAACAAGAAACACCAGAATGCAGCATGAAACACATGGTGACCCTGCCTGACTCTACATTCATTATTCATATGATTTCTCTTTTTTTTTCTGCTGTTGTGGCAATTAAAACCTGGTGATAAACAGTAAGGTGGACTTTCATGTGTGTACATGAGTGACAACCATTATGTTCTGAATAGACCGTCTCGCCTTTTTACTTTTTTAAATGCTTAAAATTCCCTTTCCAATACTTAAACACAACTACAGTCTATTCATTTACCAATGTGCCTTATTTAATAAACCTTCACATCTATGGAGGTTGGAAAATAACTCCACTCTAACTCCTGTACTTTGCGTCACCATCCACCTTCTGTGTATTCAGAAATGGTAAAAAAAAAAAAAAAAAAAAAAGCTGTAACAACCAGGATGATTAAAACACTGTAATGCTGATATTTATGGTTCAGTAACATTAACATTATAAGCTGTTTTCAGAAACATAAATGAGTTAAATCATAAAGACCCAGTGCTACTTCTGTGGCAGTTCCTAAATGAATTTCTCTCTCTCTGTTTAACCGTTCTTAAGCCATTTATCCCCATTTATTATAATACTGTCTTCTGTTATTACCCCACCCCCCAAAGAGGAGGCAAGGGGTATTGTTTTTGGTTCAGTTTGTTTGTTTGTTTGTTAACACTTTAGCAGCAAAACTATGGGTCGAATTCATACCAAATTGGGTTTATAGATTGCCAGTGACCCTGAATAAATGTCATTACATTTTAGGAAAACTGGGTCAAAGTTTACATTTTTTATAAGTTTTTAATTTTTTTTTTTTTTTCCCCATTTACTTACAATGGGCGGAATTTCAAATATGTGAAGCACCAAAACTATTGGTTAAATTCATTCCAAATTAACTTTATAGATTGCCGGTGATCCAGAATGGATCTCATTACATTAGACAGCAGTAGATCAAAGTTAAATTTTTTTATGAATTTTTAAAATCTTCCCATTTACTTATAATGGGTGAAATATGTGCGAGGGTCGGGGTTTGTTGTGCCTGGCACCACTTGTTTTGCATTTTTTCAGTGACACTCAGGTATTTTCCTATATTTAACCCTTTCATGCACACTGGTCACTACAGTGGACAGTTATTCTCCAGCTGTTCTCTTGTATATTCATGGATTTTGTTGTTTTAGTTCCATATCAGCCGACACAGTGGACACTTATGCATCATCACATACACTGCAATTCATGCCATTACAGTAACTTTTCTGTTCTTGATAAATTTAATCTGCAGTAATATGTTTGAGTGTAAATCACTTGTTTGTTATTGTTATTAGACTGTACTTAACAAGGGTTTTTTTTTTTTTTGTTTTTTTTTTTTAACAAAAAGTTTTGTTTTTTTTTCTTTTTTTTTTGAATCATATCTCCATGAAGTGAGTAATGACTAGTATTGGAGTATGTTAAAATGTGAGAAAACATCAGATTAGCAGCATTAAAAATGTTTTTATTTCATAGATTTCACACAATATATCCGTAAACGCATGTTTGTTTGCTTCAAAAATTAAATGAATGGTGTCCAACTGGGTAGACATTTTTGCAACTCCATGAAAAATAGGTTCATAAAAAATGTTTCAATTGCATTGTTTTTATAATGCCTAAAGAGGAATAAAAACACTCAGGAAAATAAATCTTGATTAGGGCTTTCATAATTCATGCATGAAAGGGTTAAGTCAGTGATCATGTAGATGTTCATTAAAGCTCAGAGTACATTCAAAGGTTAATTTATCAGAAACAGAGAAGACTGTAGAAAAAGTGACTATTTCCAGCAAATATAACATTAATTGAACATAATCCAAGTGTGTCCACCCCCAGTCATTGATCCAACTCCACAGGTTTTACTGGTGAATTAATGTTGCTGAGGATGATGGTGTTTCCATGTTCACTACGGAGCCTCAGAACGTACAAATGGGTCATATCTGATGACCATGAAAAGACGACAAACTGTATTTTACCTGAAATATTTCAACAAATTGATAGGTTTAGTGGTTCAGAAGTTATTAAACATTTTCGATCAGCAGATGATTTTGGTCACTATTCACTGTATGGGTTTTTATGGGTTAAAATCATTGTGAACAGGCTGTTGTTGAGAATGATCATGCAGAGGTTTAGCCTATTTTGGGCATATTAAAACCTCTCCATTCCCACTGGATCACCAGTGAACCATCTGCAATTTTGCATTAAATACATTCAAGTTTCTGCAATAAAACATGAATATATAATTAATAATATAAGCATGGTAGAAAGCTTAGATTCTCTGCAACTGAGTCACTATGATTATTTTACTGTATTCCTGAACACCAAACTATAATCAGTGAAAGAATCACTTGGATAGCGATTGAAGCTAATGAAACTAGTGTATGCACTTCAGTTTCTATTTCTGAAAATAGAGGTTATTCCATTTCAAATGAGGTGTCATGATTCATTTTGGCCTTGTGGTTCTTCAGTTATAAGCTTTGGAACTTGGTATGGTAAATGCGAAAAATTATCACAAATTATGTGGGCAGGAACAGATTAAAAAAATATTTTACAATAATTTACTGTATATAAAACCCATATTTGTCTTAGTGTTGGTTCAGACAGGACATAAAATGAGGCTTTATCCCCCAGTTCAGTTCATCTGTGACAGCAGCTGATCTCACTGCCAGCCCTGTCTTCTATGTATTTAATTGTTTAATCTCATTTATGATTCCATGTTTACGCTGCTTCCTCTGCAGGTCACCTCTATCTCTTTTTCATGCCGTATCTGAATTAAAACTTTGACCTCTGAGACATTATTCCAGGTAAACACGCTGCTGTGAATTTGTGTCTGTTTCAGTTAAAAGCTGCTGTGAGTATGTGTTTGTGTTCCTTTTCTTCAGTGGTTTGGTTTTACTGTTTTAGGGTCAAAACAGGTGGAATAACAGAAAAGGACAAAGAGAGGAATTGAAGATTTACAGGTTTTTACTAAATAAGGCAATCAGAATGTACATCAATAAGATATTTAGGATGTTTAACATGAATTGTAAACTGGAACACACTGAACAACAACAAATATTAGAATTTGGGCCCAGTAGTTTTTGATTTAGGGCTCTGTTTTTTTCTAAATCCATGACTGTCTGAAATTTTTGGCACCTGGTTGAACTCCAAAAAGAAGTTAGACGGTTAAAACTCTGTAAACACACAATTATAAATAAATAAATGAAAAACACTATAACACTGCAAAACACAGTAAAAAAACCCCAAAAAACCAAGTGGTGCCAGGCACAACAAACCACACCCTCACACATATTGTAGCTTATTTTGGCATTGATCCAGTTGATGTCATCGTATCTATGCATGTGCCGATGTCAGCATAGACATAAGTCACTTCCATTGACCTTCAAATTGCGCAAATATAACTTGCGTATAAAAATCTACCTAATGGAAAAACGACAATTTCACCAAAAGTCTCATTTTTTGGTTAAAGGTTTTTGCGCTGGCAAGAGGTGGTTTTTCGGGTGTAGCGCAAATAGTATATCACGCAAAACTGCAATGGAAAGACCTTTTTTTTTTGCAACTAGAGTCAGGTGAATTAAAAAAACAGATGTTGACGTACGTTACAACAAGTGAAGAAGAAGAAGAAACATGTTGCGGTATGTGCGGACACACCAGGAAACCAAATCATTTTTTAATTTAGTACGAGATTGAGGGGTAATATATAATAATAATGAATATATCTGTAAATCAACACCATATTTACATTCGTCACCATGTTTATGGAATGACGTCTCGTGTCATCTTGCGATAATAAATAAAACAAGAAAAGCACTCAGACAGACCTCCACCAAGACAGATCTGTGCCCCCCCGATCACCACCAAAATGTAATCATGTCTTCCTTGTGCCAGTATCATTTCCTGCAAATCCGTCCATAACTTTTTGAGTTATCCTGCTAACAAACAAACACGCAAACAAACAGGCGAACACACAAAGCAAAGCAACCACAATACCTCCTGGCGGAGATAAAAATCATCACATCTGTGATTTAATGGAAAAACTGACATTGCACACTTCTGTTTTTTCGACATTTAGTAAATATCGGTAAAATTTTGTGCAGATGTCCAATGGAAAAGCGACTATCAGCATAGACAAATTTCGCCCATTATAAGTAAATGGGGAAAAAATAAAAAGATTTTAAAAATTCTTTAAAAATTTGAACTTTAACCTACTTTTCCCAAAATGTAATCACATCTATTCTGGGTCACTGGCAATCTATAAACCAAATTTGGTATGAATTCAACCAATAGTTTTTGCTGCTAAAGTGTTAAAGAAACAAACTGAACCAAAAACCCTTGCCCTCCATTTGGGGGGGCAGGGTAACAAAAGGAAAATGGCGTAAAAACAAAAAAGCCCAAACATCTATTTTACAGCAAGTCGGTCTCACTGCTCTATGTTTTACCCCCCATTACACAGGTGGTGGTGGTTTTGGTGGTGGTGGTGGGGTGTCTATGGAAAGAACAAGGTCTGTTCTATCAGTGTGTTTTGATTTTTTTCCTATTGATCAAATGGTTGAATTTTTATGAATATTTAAAATAAATCATACATTCAGAGTGCTCACACAGACACATCAGGAGCTATTAATCGTCATCACTGATGGTAGGAACATGCTGCTGCTCTCCCTGCTTTAGGTTTTCCATGTACGACAGAGCCATACTGTCAAATCTAACATAGATCTTAATAGCTGAATGTTAAGTATGGTCTGTACAAATAGTTTTATGCATGTAGTCCTAGGCCTGCTGAGAACTGGTTTATAGCACTTTCCAGGTCCTGTCACAGAGGGGCTGCAGTCTGAAGGCTCAGTAGGGGAACATCAGGTAGAAGCAGCGTCCCCGGCCCAGACAGAGAGATTCATGACTGGCCCATCAGTGCTTCTGTGAGCGCTGTGCCAGAATGTTAGGGAGCTGATTAACTCAGTACTGTAACTCTGTACCACTCGGCTACAGATGATAAATAACTCAGTGGGAAGTGTTGGCAGCGCTTGGCCTTACATTAATGCAGGGTCACCTTGCTACAATACAGTCCTCCTTTCTGATTACACAGACTTGCTGTTTACTTATTAACCTAAGGACCCCCTCCACTCAAAACTGTGTCTGTTTTTGTTGCTTCTCTGGCCCGTTTCACTGTGAAGAATGATGTCAGCGGGCCTGTTTCACATTCATTCGTTCACATGGGTCTCAGTTTAAGGTGTGTACCAGCATGATTTGTGACACCACAGCTCATTAGGTGCCCGTCATGCATCGTGTAGAGGGCAGACTTTTAGAGGGTCAGACTTTATCTAACTGACTCATGAGACCCCCCTAATTCACCACAGATGTTATAAATACTCGTGACCACATGGTGACATACTTACATGCATTATTTCTTTTCAGATGTGTCCACATTGTCCATACAGTCCAGATAAAAAATGTAATATCCCAGGAATGACTGAACAGAATGTCTTAAAATTTGGCTCAAATATTAACTTGGACGTTTGTTTTGGAGGTTGTGTCAAGGTTGCTCTGACCTTCAGTCACGGTTCAGCCCATAACTTATCCGCTAAAACTTGCGTAGAGGTTTTATTTATGTCTTTGTGCATAAGAAATCAATATAAGTGAATCCCCAAAGGAACTTTGTGTTGGTAAATGCAAGTTACGCAAATTTACAGGATTTCAGTTCTGTTGCAACATGTTGATGGTCATATGAACTATGTTTTCAGCTCAAAAATGTCCAATTTCATCACAATTAATGCTATATTTTCATGTCACAAATGGCCAAGTTATATTTTAACTGAATTTACCTGAAAAACAAATATTCTATTCTTTTAGATTCCCCAGTTTTTCTTACAAGATTATATACTTCATTCATTCATTATCTGAACCCGCTTCATCCTCACTAGGGTCACGGGGGTCGCTTGGAGCCTATCCCAGCTACATAGGGGCGAAGGCGGGGTACACCCTGGACAAGTCGCCAGTTCATCGCAGGGCTGAACATATAGAGACAAACAATCACTCTCACATTCACACCTATGGGTTATTTAGATTAACCAATTAACCTATTAGTGCATGTCTTTGGATGGTGGGAGGAAGCCGGAGTACCCGGAGAGAACCCACACAGACACGGGGAGAACATGCAAACTCCACACAGGAAAGGTCCCACCCCCCGTCGACTGGTGATGGAATCGAACCCAGGACCTTCTTGCTGTGAGGCATGAGTGCTAACCACTGCACCACCGTGTCACCCTATATCCTACATATTACGTTTTATTTTTACAGGTTGCAATATGGAGTATGGTGCTGATCCATCCTGCTTATGTTACGCCAATACATACATTAAGAATGTCACACGTCACTTTTTAAATCAACAGTTTTCTAATAATAAGCATTTTTATAAAGAAATAACAATTCTATATTGTTATTTACTCTTTAGTATGATGATAAACTATACAATAAATAATTCTGATACTAGTTTTTGCACAGGGATCATTTGTGGAAACGGTGACATGGCTGCCGAGCATCAGTATGATGGGATCCGTAACAACCATGTCACATCCGTCCACTGCCACATTTTGTGTTTTTGTGTCAGTTGTTATTGTTTTAGATCCACAATAGTAACATTTATGAATAAGAGGAGAATTAGCAATAGTAAGTATATAAGTTTATTACTAATAAAGTACTGGTACTGACCAGATCATCATGGGTAATGTCACGTCCGTCCACCACACATAAAGTGTAGAGGCAGGTCCTTCCAGAGCCGTAGTGCTACAGCTTTAAAGGACCTGTCAACACGTGTGCTGAAACAGGTGTGTGGAACCATCAGCAGGTGCTGTTCTGAAGACCTCAGGCTACGAGCCCAGCTGTAGGGCTGAATGAGGGAAGCAATGTATGCAGGGGCCTGGCCATGTAGAGCCCGGAAAGTTAGCACCAGAAGTTTGAAATGAAAACGATATAAAACATAGATAGATAGATAGATAGATAGATAGATAGATAGATAGATAGATAGATAGATAGATAGATAGATAGATAGATAGATAGATAGATAGATAGATAGATAGAAAATAAGCAACAATACGTGCTAGGGGCGGGGTTTGTTGTGCCTGGCACCATTTGTTTGATCATATTCTCAGAGGGTTACAACTTGTATCGACCATCTTCACTCTTTCTTTAACCCTCATCCTTGCAAAGATCATGGGTCACATGATTTTTCACTTGAATGCGAATCCCAATCATTGAGCATTTTTACTGTTATGCACATATTTTTCCTGATATCCTCTAAAACAGGGGTGTCAAACTCATTTTAGTTCAGGGGCCACAGTCAGCCCAATATGATCTCCAGTGGGCCGGACCAGTAAAATAATAACAGTGGAAAAAAGTAAAATTAAATTCTGATAATGTTAGCATCTATGAAAATCTGAATAACATGAACAACTGGAAACATCTTAAGAAAAACAAGTCCAATTTTAACAATATAGAATTATTATTACATTTTTTTGCTTGATTCAAGATTTTTTTTTTTTTTTTTTTGCTTAATTCTATTCTTTTTTTTTTTTTTTTTTCTTGATGAAAGATTTTTTTTGACTTAATTCAAGATTTTTTTTCTACTTAATTCAAGATTTTTTTTTTTTTTCTTAATTCAAGATTTTTTTGGCTTAATTCAAGATTTTTTTTTTTTTTTTTTTTTACTTAATTCATGATTTTTTTTTTTGCTTTATTCAAGATTATTTTTTGCTTAATTCAAGATTTTTTTTTGCTTAATTCAACTTTTTTTGCTTACTTCAAGATGTTTGTGGCTTAATTCAAGAGTTTTTTTTTTAATTCAAGATTTTTTTTTTTTAACATCTACAAAAATCTGAACAACACGAACAACTGGAAACATCTTAAGAAAAACAAGTCTAATTTTAACAATATTCTGCCTCAGATTATCAGTTTATCATTTATAAATGTGCATTACAATTTACAGTACAATTACAAATGCATGAAACATTTAATAAGAGGCAGAATATTGGTAAAATTGCATTTACTTATCTAAAGATATTTCAGGTTTTTCACATTTTTTGTAAAACAACAGTTTTTAATATAAGCATTTTCATGTACCGGTAATTTTACTTTTTTTACACTAAAACAAAGATAAAATTTGCTGTTTTCATTATTTCTAGGTTTAATATGATAGTATTTTACTGGTTCTGATCCACTTGAGATCTAACTGGTCTGTATGTGGAATCAGAATTAAAATGATTTCGACATCCTCAATTGTTAATATCTTCAGTGTCATTTTTGTATTTCACAAATTCATCCTAGGGGCCAGATTGGATCCTTTGGCGGGCTGGATTTGGCCCCCGGGCCGCATGTTTGATACCTGTGCTCTAAAATAAATTAATAAATTAAAAGCTGCAACTTTACTCGTCATTCAGACGCCTGGGTGTTTAGTCATCGTTCTGAGTTCTGCATCACAGTGCGATGCTTCTGATCTGGGAGTTGTAATTGAGACTTAAACATCAGCACAAATTAAAGTTAAACTAGTCGTTTTTCTTTTGACTTTCCTAAATTTCCAGGGTGACTTTTATTAATTTATTTTTCAAGGTTTTTAGTTAACTTTAGGAGCAACTGAGAGCTCCCTAGGCTGTTCTGAAACTTGTGTTGAAAAGTTGACTTGTAATTTATTCATTTTTAACACTTGAGATTTTTTTAAATTTTTAACAGTTTCAAATATTTTTATTATATATATTTATTTTTCATAATTTCCACTTTTGTTCTCTATGTTCCAATAACAACACAGTCAATATTCTGGGTGTGAGTCTGTTACAGTAAGTGGAAGTTCTACATAACAATGTGAAAGTTATTACAAAATACAATACCCAAAATATATGCCTCCTTTGAAGTATGCAATTAAGAATAGCCTCTGTTTTAAGCACAGAAGAATAGACAAGATAGTGTTAGAAGTCAACTGAGCATGAAAAAAGACACTAAAGATGTCTTATAGGTCCCAGAATGAGGAAAAAAAGGAGCTTAAGAAAATGAGAAGGAGGCATTTAATGAAATAACTTCTTACTTACAATACACCAGCAATTTCCTACTGTGTGTGACTGTCCCTGAACTAAACCTCCAGGCAGTGCTGTCACAGTGGTCTGCAGTAAACTGACTTATATCATCAACGTTTTGTTTTGATTGGAACTAATTAACACAGTCTTCTGTCACAAGCATCATTTATACTCTGCATCTGAAGATAAACCAGTGGAACGTCCACGTTAGACAGGATGGGAAACCAGGATGAAGACACTCTTTCTTTCTTTCTTTCTTTCTTTCTTTCTTTCTTTCTTTCTGTCTCTTTTTTCTTTCTTTCTTTCTTCTGTCTCTTTTTTCTTTCTTTCTTTCTTTCTTTCTGTCTGTCTGCCTTTCATCTTTCTGTTTGTCTTCCTTCTTTTTTCTTTCTGTCTCTTCTTTCTTTCTTTCTTTCTTTCTGCCTTTCATTCTTTCTTTGTCTTCCTTTCTTTTTTCTTTGTCTCTTTTTTCTTTCTTTCTTTTCTTTCTTTCTTTCTTTCTTTCTTTCTTTCTTTCTTCTTTTCTTTCTTTCTGTCTTTCTTTCTGTCTGCCTTTCATTCTTTCTGTTTGTCTTCCTTTCTTCTTTCTTTCTGTCTCTTTTTTCTTTCTTTCTTTCTTTCTTTCTGTCTGTCTGTCTGCCTTTCATTCTTTCTGTTTGTCTTCCTTTCTTTTTTCTTTCTGTCTCTTCTTTCTTTCTTTCTTTCTTTCTGCCTTTCATTCTTTCTTTGTCTTCCTTTCTTTTTTCTTTGTCTCTTTTTTCTTTCTTTCTTTCTTTCTTTCTTTCTTTCTGTCTTTCTTTCTGTCTACCTTTCATTCTTTCTGTTTGTCTTCCTTTCTTTTTGTCTGTGTTTCTTTTTTCTTTCTGTCTTTCTTTCTGTCTACCTTTCATTCTTTCTGTTTGTCTTCATTTCTTTTTTCTGTCCCTCTGTCTGTCTTCTTTCTTTCTTTCTTTCTTTCTTTCTTTCTTTCTTTCTTTCTTTCTTTTTTCTGTCTTTCTTTCTGTCTGCCTTTCATTCTTTCTGTTTGTCTTCCTGTCTTTTTTCTTTGTCTGTCCATCTTTCTTTTTCTTTCTGTCTGTCTGTCTTTCTTCTTTCTCTCAGTCTTTCTTTCTTTCTTTCTTTCTTTCTTTCACATATTGTTTGTCATTTAAAGGTTTTCATGAGTTTAAAGGTATCGCTTCATTTCCTATATATGTGTTAAAGGACAATATCAGTGTTTTTAGTTCACTAAATAATGTGCACTCATAATTAACATTTCCAAAGTGATGTGAGATTTAGAGAATAACATAAAATTCAAATTTTGACCTTTTCTTGTTTTTTTTTGTTTTTTTTTTTATCACATCTGTTCAAACTCTGCTGCTTTTTCTCAAGTAGGTCCTCAGGTTTTCATAAGGAACAACTGTTATTTTTTCAGCCCTTGTAGTACAAAAGCAGATATTAAACACCTGCTGCACTCACTTTCCTGTCTCAGTCTCTGCTGTTTTGGAGCATCCACTGATGTGTTTGCTGTATACTTTGCACCTGAGCCTTTTGTTTCTGACAATGGTTCTGTTGTCCAACAACAGCATTAACAGCTGTACATCAGATAGAGTACATTTTATTCAGTAAACCAAAATTCAGGAAGTCGAACTCTTTGAAAGCCTTTCTGAGACGATCATTATGAAAGTAGAAATTAGCTGTATTGGTTCTAGACTTTTGCCCATAAAGATTGAATAAAAAATATTTTTTCTCTCTTCTCATGAAATGACTGTGACAATGTGATTTATTCTTGACAGAAAAAGTGTAATTGAGACTCAGTATGTAACCATTACACCTAGTCGAAGGTGATTATTAATAGGAATGAAAAAAAAAAAGAAGTGGCTACTGACAGCACTATGGCACAAAATATCGGTTTGTCTATTACCACAGAGCCAATCAACACCCTCGTTATATGTCTAGACTAGAATGGTGCCAAGGGTGCTGGTAGGTAAAATCCGACAATGATATAAATCAGTCACTGGGACAACGTTCAGAGTGCAGGATTCGGAGCACAGCACTCAATACACTGAACTGACACAGAACTGAGAAGTCACACAGCACACTGTCGCATCTAACATGTAGCTCCGCCCACCTTCTCCAGCCTCAATCTCACTGACTGCACAGAGAAAAGAACACCATAAAACAACATATAGAGCTTTTACAACAATAATTCCTATTCTATTCTATATACGATCACTAATTTGTCATTTCTTCCATCAGTTGCCACAGTACTGTGGTAACAAAATGCACAAAAGAATGCACTGAAGTATACACCATATATCACCATAGTACTGTGGCAACAAGAGGTTAATGAGTTTATGGAACAGTATCCATGATTGGTTCTAGTACAGAAACTAACATTTGATTGGTCTGTGGCAATAGACAAACTGATATTTCATGCCACAGTACTGTGGCAGTAACCATTGCCAATAAAAAAAGGAATGTGAAAACATCCATCCATCCATCCATCCACTATCCACCACTTATCCGGGGCCAGGTCGCGGGGGTAACAGTCTAAGCAGGGATGCCCAGACTTCCCTCTCCCCAGACACCTCCTCCAGCTCTTGCGGGGGGTCCCCGAGGCATTCCCAGGCCAGCCGAGAGACATAGTTTCTCCAACGTGACCTAGGTCTTCCCCGAGATCTCCTCCCGGCGGGACATGCCCGGAACACCTCCCCAGGGAGATGTCCAGGAGGCATCCGAAACAGATGCCTGAGCCACCTCAGCTGGCCCCTCTCGATGTGGAGGAGCAGCAGCTCTACTCCGAGCTCCTCCCTGGTGACTGAACTCCTCACCCTATCCCTAAGGGTGCGCCCAACCACCCGACGGAGGAAACTCATTTCGACCGCTTGTATCTGGGATCTTGTCCTTTCGGTCATGACCCAAAGTTCATGACCATAGGTGAGGGTAGGAACATAGATTGACCGGTAAATCGAGAGCTTCGCCTCTTGGCTCAGCTCTTTCTTTACCACAACCGACCGATACAGCGACTGCATCACTGCAGACACTGCACCGATCCGCCTGTCAATCTCACTCTCATGCGAATGTGAAAACAATTTTATTCCAACTTTACAGGCAGTAGTAATATAGCTTGCTGATAATTTGAGTTTGGTGGCTCCATTTTTCAGCCTACATTTATTCTCTTTGCATCATGCTTTTAGAACCAGCTCACATAACTAATGATTAGAAGATACAACTAAATGTGGAGAGAGTGCAGGCAGACCTAAGTAGAAGTGCAGGAGCTGAGTTTCATCACAAAGTGCATCCTATGACGTTTTATTTGGGTCACCCTGCTCCAGACTGCCCAAAAATCTGTTTAGTCTGTTTGCAATCAGCTTATCAGAAGGTCATATTCAGAAAACAGTCACGATACACGCAAGTTTAAGAGATGCTACTGCATAATAGTGAACATAAACAGACTTTGATCATGGAAAAGATGACATTTCAGCTGACGAATAATGCTTCAGAGTTCTTTGTTTCTTCCATTACTGTCTGAAATTAGCATTTAATCAGTGACTGTTAAGACATGTCTGTGTTATCTATGACAAGAAGAGTAGGAGCTATCTGAACATCACATTTTAAGTCTGAAACTTAAAATTTATTGAAATTTATTTAGATTTGTCATCACTTCAGTTGACTAAACATGTCTATTTTTAAAAGCTAATACATATCAACAATAATAGTTACTTGTGATTCCTGTGGTTTTTGAAGTCTGTTACTATTAGCATCCCTTAACTTCCAAAGTAAAAGCAGCCTGGTGTATTTTTATAACAGCCATATACAGGAAGCTGTCTGTGTGAATGGGCTTTGGCTCAGTGTGTGTGGATGTGACAGTAGCAGTGTAATGGAGCTGAGTGTCTCCAGTGTGGCAGTCCTAACCCAGGATCTCTGCCGGTCAGGTCCTTCAGGAATACTGGTTTTCATGGCTCTGAAATATAAATTTGTCAAAGTCTGGATTTGAATTACATATTAGCCCCACTCCAGCCCATCTGAAGTTTCTGTCCTCTGTCTCCTGCACTGCCCTGCAGAGGAAAGGATACCCGGCTGGCAACAGAGAACACTGAAAATAATCTTCTGTTCCTCTCCCTCACCATTTCTCCTTCATACTGTACCCGCTTTGACTCACACTTTATCTCACAAACACATACAATCCCTTTGGTGGTGCATTTCCTCAGCAGATGTCAATGTGAAGGTCAAATTCAAGCACTGCAGAGGGCTTAAATGTGCAATATTTACAAATAAGTCTAACACAAAATTATTCAGGCAATGCACAAAAAACTTTTTTTTCATTTTATAGACTAAAAGGTGATTAGTCAGTTGTTAGCTTTAGCCATGAAAATGTGGTTAGCCGTACATTTGTGCACATATGTTTGTTGTTTGATTTAATTTGATCTCTGAGAATTAAAGAAGCAATGTGTAAGATTTAGGACAATCTCTTTTGGAGAAATTTTACATAAATATATACCACTGCTGTCAAACAGCTAAAATTTTAGTCAGATTAGTCACAGGGTTGCTGTGGATTAATTTAGATTAATCACGATTAAACATCATTCATTTTCTCTTTTCTTTCTTTCTTTCTTTCTTTCTTTCTTATTTTCTTTCTTTCTGTCTGCCTTTCATTCTTTCTGTTTGTCTTCCTTTCCTTGTCTTCCGGTCTGTCGGCTGGTAAGCTATTGTTGTCATGTGGCGTCCGGCGTCTTCTCCAAAACTACAATTCCGATTGACTTCAAACTTGGTGTATAGCTTCTTTATGATGATGTCAACCAAAGTTAGTGAAATTATTTGGATCCGGATCTGATTCTGGATTTGGTGCGACTTTGAAAAATGTCCCCATTATAAGAGATAGGAAGTGGTTGGATGCAGTAACTCAGTAAATATAAATGATATCAAGTGTAAATTTCTACAGTACAGCCCTGATGGGGAGATGATCAAAACATAATGTCCACATGCTGATCAGGATCTTCTTCTGGATCCGGGAACTTACGGAAAATTTAACATGGGCTTTTATGGGGAAAACATTTCAATCATCTTCTTCTCTGAAACTACAGTTCTGATTGACTTCAAACTTGGTATACAGCTTCTGTATGATGATGTCAACACAAGGTATTCAAATTATTTCGATCCGTATCTGATTCTGGATTTGGTGCGACTTTGAAAAATGTTCCCATTATAAGAGACAGGAAGTGGATTGATCCAATAAATCAGTAAATATCAATGATATTAAGTTGGAATTTGAATATTTTATAGGTCTGATTGAAATATGACCAAATCATGGGCTATTTCTGTAATAGAATAAATACACATAACTGGGTGATAATAAATGGCATCTGGATACATTTCCCAAAGCTTTTAATTTGGCCGGTAAGCTGTGTGTGTGGCTGTGTTTCATTTTGCATGAGCAAACAAACTCAAGAAAGAATTGCATGTACGGGGGGGGGGGGGGGGGGGGCTGAAAAGTTCATAGCCTGACTAAGAAGGAGTTATTCCACAGCAATGAAACTTGGCATACATTAAATTCAACCCTTCCTGATACTAACTGCATGGTTTCCTTCCAGATAAACCCCAACTGGAAAAATAATTTAGGACTTTGAAAAGTACTACTACAGACATTTCATGAAAATGCTTGCTTTTCACCCCTCCCTCATTCTCCTTACCCCTCTTGAATTCAGCTTCCCAGTTTCGCACAGTTGATAAAGCTGGAGCATCATCCCCTATAGCAACCATGTCAGCATGAATGTCCTTGGGGGCTAACCCCTTTTTCTGTAGACAAATGATAAGACCACGGTGCCACGGATGGTTTACAAAATGTCTCTGGTACTGCTTTTCAAAGCCCTAAATTATTTATCCAGTGTGGGTTTATCTGGAAGGAAACTATGCAGTTAGTACCAGGAGAGGTTGAATTTAATGTATGCCAAGTTTCATTGCTGTGGAATAACTCCTTCTTAGTCAGGCTATGAACTTTTCAGCCCCCCCTTCGTATATGCACTTAATGTGTTTATTAAACACCAACACTTTCAACAAAAAAGCTGTAAAGAACTGTTCTGTCTTGGGTTTTTTGTTCTCGTATTTCCATCCAGAGGGCCAATGTGCTGTTAGTCTTCCATCTTTATGTGTTGGTTCTGCTGCCTGTCATTCATTACCCAACTGCCCATTTGTGCAACGTTAACTCTACTTGGACAAACTGCCTGAAATGTGTTGGCAGAGACTTTGGGAGTCATTCTGTAAAGCCCTTTGAGATAACCTTGTTGTGATATTGGGCTATACAAATAAAATTGAATTGAATTGAATTCTGTGCTGCAGATGGGTTAACTGCGTTAAAATTTTTAATCAGATTAATCATGATGATGGATTGATCCGAGTTAATTCATTCATTTTGACAGCCCTAACATATACATATATACATATTCATGTTTAATCCTAGAATCTGAAAATAAGAATTGTACTTGTTACCCTAGAATGAGGGGTAGCTCCTCTAGACTTTTAATTAATGTCTTTCAAGACTCATTTCAGTCTCATTTAATAGGTGATCTGGTGTCCATCTATATTTTTCCTCCCATCAATAAGATCCCAGGGCAAATAGAAGCTTTGATGTGAGCTGTGTTGGGCTATGATTGACAGGTTGTTATGACAGCTCCCTTGCCTGCAAATTCTCTCTTTCAGAGTTTTGGTTTATTTTATAAAACACATTTTTTTACTGACAGACAGCTTGACTGTAGTTGTGGTTTCTATGTCCCATTGAACAAGGCAGTAATATGACGTTATGTAATGCTTGATGACGTTAACTGTTTTACCAAGTCAGTAATGTGGCATTTAACATTAGCTCACTTTCATCCCTCTGGTTACCATAGTTACCTCCACTTTATCCAAATATGGTCACTTCGGGCAAAACACCAACATGGTGATGGCCAAAGTGCAAGCCACTGGCTTAATAATAATAATAATAATAATAATAATAATAATAATAATAATAATAATAATAATAATAATAATCGTAATAGTAATAGTAATAATAATAATGGATTAGATTTATATAGCACTTTTCTATGAATGCTCGAAGTGCGTACAGTGGATCCATTATTCATTCACTCTCACATTCTCCCTCTGGTGGTGGTAAACTACATTAGTAGCCACAGCTGCCCTGGGGCAGACTGACAGAAGCATGGCTGCCAATCTGCGCCTACGGCCCCTCAACAACACACAATGAAAACACCCCACCAGTAAAACCAAATAGAGTTCGGGCTAGCTGACACACCACAGACCGATAATGATGTAAAAAATTACAACTAATATTAGCTAATGAAGCAGACTGTAACTAACAGGCGTGGTGTTGTAAATATATCCTGGTACATGTTATTACGTATGTATTTGCACTTCCATTTCACCTATTGTTTTTTTTTATACTGCACTAATGTCTTTGTACTATTTTGTCTTTCTGTTCTTTAATCTGTAAAAGTTCCTTACCTGTACGCACAAACATGGCCCATAAAGCTGATTCCGATGTCTTCAAATGTTTGTAAACAATTGTTACAAACTTACTCACAGAGACTCGTCTCACAAAGCAGACGTATCGCTACATATTGTTAGTACTGTTCCACCTCTGCATTGCAAATTATTTGGTTCTTAGATTTAGAAGTGTTAGTTAATTTATCTTGTTTTAAGAGTTAATTTCTTATTTTAAGTGTTCAGCTGTACACTATAATCTTAAATCAGCACAACCTTATCTTTCTTGTCTCAAATAGGCAGGAAATCTTAAAATTATGGTGGCCCAGAGGTGCAACAGGCCAAAAAATTATCCACTAGACGAAAAAATTATCTACTACAAGAAAAAAAAGAGAACAGCCTAAAAAAATTATCCACTAGATGAAAAAAATTATCTACTACAAGAAAAAAAAGAGAACAGCCTAAAAAAATTATCCACGAGATGAAAAAAATTATCTACTACAAGAAAAAAAAAAGAGAACAGCCTAAAAAAATATCCACGAGATGAAAAAAATTATCTACTACAAGAAAAAAAAAAAGAGAAAAACAGCCCCAAAAAATTATCCACTATAAGGAAAAAAAAAGAGAACAGCCTAAAAAAATTATCCACTAGACAAAAAAATTATCTACTGTAAGAAAAAAAGAGAACAGCCCAAAAAAAATTATCCACTAGATGAAAAAAAAAAATCCCCTATAAGAAAAAAAAGAGACCAGCCAAAAAAATTATCCACTAAAAGAAAAAAAAAGAGAACAGGCAAAAAAAATTATCTACTAGCCCAAAAAATTTTTCACTATAAGAAAAAAAAAAAGAACAGGTGAAAAAATTATCTACTACGAGAAAAAAAAGAGAGCAGCCCAAAAAAATATCCAGTATAAGAAAAAAAAACATCATCCACCTTTTCAATTACGGGGGCGCTGTTTACCCGAAAGGTGCCTTGCTTTAAAATTAAGGCCACCACAAAAATAAAAGGATAGGCTGAAAAATTTTAAGGCTTTCGGCTAATGTGGCTAATGCTAAGGAAGTACCCCACCGGAAGTGGAGGTCGTGCGCTAAAAAATAAAGTTATTTTAAAATATAGATATTTCCATTAATATAGTTTGCAAAGCAGTTAAATGATTAAATACGGTTCCAGTGTCTGCTCAAGGTTAGGCATGGGCGTTAAATGGTTAAGGTTAGGGTTAGGGTATGGTTGGGGTTAGTTTTCAGTGGTAAATGGCCCTTGTGTGCACTGTGTGAAGGTTCGTTGCAAAGCTAATGCTAACGCGAAAAGTTGACGGCAACTTTGTGAACTACCAGTGCGAGTAAACAATTGTGTGATTACGGTGTTGAATTGTTCAACTGCCTGACATTCAATATCATTTTTTATGAATATTCGCTACAAGAAGTTCTAAAATTATTTTATTTTGAGAGGAGGAGAAGAGGAGCTTCCTGTGGAGCTCCACTATCATGGCATCGCCCATTTGTTGAGAGACAGCAAGTGCATATTGCGGCGCCGACACCTCGTGCTGTGGCACCTCGGCTGGTGCCGCGAGGTACCGTGGCACCTCGGCTGGTGCGGCACCACGGTTGATGCCGCGAGGTGCCGTGGCAACTCGGCTGGTGTGGCACCACGGTTGATGCCGCGAGGTGCCGTGGCACCTCGGCTGGTGCCGCGACGTACCGCGGTACCACGGCTCGGTGCCAGGTACCCCAGCACGGCACCGCGTACCATGGCTCGGTACCACAGCTCAGCTCGTTGCCAGGTGCCGAGGCACTGCGGTACCACGGCACACATCTTTATCTCCACAAAATGTCCTTCTTGATCTAGTGTTAGTGAAGACACTCCATTTGAGTTGAGGAGGAGAGGTCTACCTGCAAACAAATGGGCAATGCCATGATAGTGGAGCTCCACAGGAAGCTCCTCTTTTCCTCCTCTCAAAATAAAATAACACAAAGTTGCCGTCAACTTTTCGCGTTAGCATTAGCTTTGCAACGAACCTTCACACAGTGCACACAAGGGCCATTTACCACTGAAAACTAACCCCAACCATACCCTAACCCTAACCTTAACCATTTAACGCCCATGCCTAACCTTGAGCAGACACTGGAACCGTATTTAATCATTTAACTGCTTTGCAAACTATATTAATGGAAATATCTATATTTTAAAATAACTTTATTTTTTAGCGCACGACCTCCACTTCCGGTGGGGTACTTCCTTAGCATTAGCCACATTAGCCGAAAGCCTTAAAATTTTTCAGCCTATCCTTTTATTTTTTGTGGTGGTCTTAATTTTAAAGCAAGACACCTTTCGGGTAAACAGCGCCCCCGTAATTGAAAAGGTGGATGATGTTTTTTTTTTTCTTATACTGGATATTTTTTTGGGCTGCTCTCTTTTTTTTCTCATAGTAGATACATTTTTTCACCTGTTCTTTTTTTTTCTTATAGTGAATAATTTTTTGGGCTAGTAGATAATTTTTTTTGCCTGTTCTCTTTTTTTTTTCTTTTAGTGGATAATTTTTTTTGGCTGGTCTCTTTTTTTTCTTATAGGGGATTTTTTTTTTTCATCTAGTGGATAATTTATTTTAGGCTGTTCTCTTTTTTTTTCTTACAGTGGATAATTTTTTTTGGGCTGTTCTCTTTTTTTTCTTGTAGTAGATAATTTTTTTCATCTAGTGGATAATTTTTTTAGGCTGTTCTCTTTTTTTTTCTTGTGGTAGATAATTTTTTTCATGTAGTGGATACTTTTTTTTAGGCTGTTCTCTTTTTTTTCTTATAGTGGATAATTTTTTAGGCTGTTCTCTTTTTTTTCTTGAAGTAGATAATTTTTTTTCATCTAGTGGATAATTTTTTTAGGCTGTTCTCTTTTTTTTCTTGTAGTAGATAATTTTTTTCATCTAGTGGATGATTTTTTTAGGCTGTTCTCTTTTTTTTTTCTTATACTGGATAATTTTTTTGGGCTGTTCTCTTTTTTTTCTTGTAGTAGATAATTTTTTTCATCTAGTGGATCATTTTTTTAGGCTGTTCTCTTTTTTTTTCTTGTAGTAGATAATTTTTTTCGTCTAGTGGATAATTTTTTGGCCTGTTGCACCTCTGGGCCACCGTATAAAATGGAGTAAATAACTGTTAAAATAAGATATATATTACATCTCTCCCCCAAAGTCTCATCAAAATAATGTTGTTTTAAGATTCAGTTACAAAGTCAAGTTGCTACAATCAAGTCACACAAAAATCATCTGAAAGAAACAGTGTATTTTTGCTCTGACTTAAAGCATGCACTACAAAAAATGAATCTGAAGAAGTGACAGCAACTGACTATTGTTCAACCAATTATTGTTATTTACAGGCTTAAAACATGGCAAAAATGATAACACAGTTTAACATGACCTTTGACTAATTTAAAAAATTCCTATGGCCACTAGGAATCTCATAGAGACATGAAACGAAAGCCAATTTTTTTTTGTCTTTCGCTCCCATGTTAAATTTCTGTCACTAACATGTTTGACAAACTCCATGTTCCCACAATCACTGCTAATTCAGTTCTGACTTTTTTCCAGATATTATACATCAATATGTTCAGAAGATTCACCACAAATCTCACCTGCAAGAAGTTTTGAAATAGGATGTACGGTTATGGATTAATATCAGTTTGTTCGAGGTGGTTTCTTAGTTAATTTAACATGGACATCCATGTCTCCTCAATAACGAGTAGCAAATTGGTTGCTTGACACCACAGTGGCTGTTTAGTTCAGTAAGTAAGGCACTGGACTCTGATGAGGTTCTATTTCTGGGTTCTATTTCTAGTTGAAGTGGTCATTTTTAGCTGAATCAAATGGTTATTTTGAGGCTGTAAAAAGCTAAATGTTAAGTAATCTCATCTTAAAACCAGCATTTATGATTTTATTAAGCCTTCTAAATACATCAGTAGACATGCTTATTTCAAGAAATCTTGTCAAGCAAAATTATCTTCCTGCATGGACAGATAATTTCACTTGTTTTGAGTACCTTTTTCCTGAGATTTAATGTTTTTATCTTGTTTTTAGACACCCTTTTTTGCAGTGTGTAGACATAATTCTGCAAAAGTGCATTTGCAAAATAGTGTCAAGAGAAGTTGTTTTGATAGAACATATTGTATGTGCATGAGTAAGCGTGTCAGGGTATTAAAATGACTAAACCCCTACAAAAAAAAAGCATGAACGCCATATGTTTTTGTCAAACCCTGTCTTTATCATGGTGTAGTTGTATCTCGGAAGATGTTATTCTTTCATAGAGTGAGGGGGATGTTTAAAGTGATGACGGATAGCAGAAGGAGGAAGAATGACAATACAACACTGTCTGATGGAAATATTGACTCCTTCCAAAACCATTTTTGTCCAAATCCTCCAAACACGCTTTCTTCTGCTGTGAAGTTGACCGTCTTCACATTGTTGTCTACAGCGGTGACTTTCTTTTGGAAGCTGCCTCAAGTGGACATTTTAGTTACTGTGTGATGATGAGGCACTTCAACAGCCCTGGAGGTGTCCGTACAGTTTTTAGAGGCCACTGCAGGTTTGCTAATATGCTTAAAATAATCTCTAATAAAAAATTAAGAGTTTGGGGCAGTTTTATTTGACTGGTAACTATTTTTCAGCTGAGATTTAAATGAACTGAAACCAGGGACTGCCTGGAAGGTTTGAAATTCATTTAGAGAGTGATGGAATATGGTCAGCAGACGTGAAGAATCCAATTTGTAGTTAATGGGCTAAAACAGGCAAAAACACTAGTATGGTGCTTTTAATGTTACATTAGTGCACACATTGAGTCAGCTAATGTTAACTAAACAGACATGGCTTCACAAGTTGGACAGCTCTGTGTTTATATCTTACATTATGGGACTCTTCTACTACGTGTCTTGAAAAGGACAAACTTATAACCTGCCAACAATATCAGATGTAGATAGTGATGATGATGATGATGATGATGATGATGATGATGATTATATGGGGTTATTTACGGTCAAAAGAAATTTCGCAGTTCAAGTAAATAACCAATGAATAATAGAGGATTTAAGTTTATATCTCCATAAAGAAACCAAGCCATACTTTTGACATTCTTCTATCATGTCCCCAATAGAACCCCATGCTGCAGGACCTATGTAATACTTCTAAATTTTACACTTTGTCTGCTTTGTTATTGACAGTAACTCAAACCTCCACACTGAAGTTCACATCCACTCTTTGTCTCCCACTAACTGGAACATAAGATGGTCCTTCAATAACACAGGACTCACTCTATCTAATGCCGCGTTTCCACTACGTGGAACCAGTTCCACTTGGCTCGGCTTGGCTCGACTCGGTATTCCTGGAGAGCGTTTCCATTACAAGATACTACCGACTTTACAGTACCTGGTTGTCATAGTGCTGCAGCGCGTTACTTCCATGTCGTCTGCTCAGAGAGTTGCTGATAAACTCGCTCGTTGTGTGTTGTCTCGTCTGAATTTTTACATCGGCCACCTAAGACTGAATCTCCTCGACCGACCATAGTGTAGTTTTGGGCTGTTATCATGTAGATTAATGTACCGCTATGTTTACTGTCCACTTCCGCATCTGTTTTTTGTAAAACGGCGGGTCACAGAGAAAACTGTCTGACCAATCAGTGGTCTGCAGTGTGTACATGTCACGTTTTAGTATCTGGTCCCCAGTCCTGGAACCTCGGCGGAGGTGATACCAAAAAAGTAGTACCGGGTACCAGATTCCAGGTCCTTTTTCGTAATGGAAACGCAAAAAAGGCCGAGCCGAGTCGAGTCGAGCCGATACCACGTAGTGGAAACGGGGCATATGTCTCTGTGATATCCCACCAGTTGGTCAGTTAAGGAGACCAGGTTTATATTTACCACTGTATTCCAGGAGAGTTGCATGTTAGTGGTGTTTGACTATGTTGAATGGTCTACAGGAGGCTGACCATTCATCCATACAACCATCATGACAAACCCATCATTCTGAATGGAGTAACTGGGAGCAGCAGTCCAAGCTTAGTCGCCTCACGAAGCAGCAACAATGGATTTACAAGCACCTAACATCCTTCCAGTAAAGGAAAAGGGTTTA
This sequence comes from Sphaeramia orbicularis, assembly GCF_902148855.1. Lineage (NCBI taxonomy): Eukaryota > Metazoa > Chordata > Actinopteri > Kurtiformes > Apogonidae > Sphaeramia > Sphaeramia orbicularis. The sequence continues at coordinate 29,278,141 of NC_043960.1, read as the reverse complement.
TCTATCAGCAGAGTCATCTCAGCAGTCTCTGAGTGGTCCCATAAAACAGTCTCACACGTCAGTGTGCAGGCAGTGTGTGATGGCCCAGTGTTTATTTGTGGCGATGGTGGGTCCAAATGCCATAATTTGATGTGTAATTAACAACAGAATCAACAGGAAAAAGTCAGGTGAAGTTCTAGGTAACAGGGTATTGAGTAGTTAGTAGGCCTGTAACGGTACACAAAATTTTCGGTTCGGTACGTTTTCGGTTTTGAAAGACACGGTTCGGTTTTTTTTTTTCGGTTCAGTATGGGGAGAAAGAATCCCCCTCAAAGTGTCTTTAATACATGTATGAATTTTTGTAAAATTTTCCCCCAGTTTTTTGAAAAATTTGAATATAAAAAAATAGGAATATAATTCTGTTGCTATAAATCAAATAGAAAATAAAATAAATTATTAATATTACTAAATGTATTTTAAACATTAGTATTGCACTTTTCTCTGACAGGTAGTTTTGAACAAACAACAAAAATCAAATCACAGATATATCAGTTCACATTCTGCATAAAAATACCAAAAAAATTCCACATGAAGTGCAACATTAACAAGAGGACAAACTAGTATTCTGTTTTAACAAACTGAAGAGAAACATTGGCAAATAAATTAACCTAATTATTTATTTTAGGACAGATAAACTCTTTAGGCCATTTTGTGTACATGCGCGCGCGCGTGCAGGGTGCGATTTGTCGGGGGGATTTTTTTTTGTTTTGGTCGGAGCCAGGGGGATGGGGGTGGGGGGGTCCATAACTAATGTAACAAAGGCTGGTGTGAAACGAAAGTGAAACTTTATATACTTTCAACGTCCAACTACGGGTTCTGTTCCTCTGTTATACAGTGTGCATGTGAGAGAGAGACAGACAGACAGACAGAGAGAGCAAGTGTAAGTGTTTGAGAACTACCGTAGTTCCTAGGGGCCAAACAACGTCCGTCTTATTAACGTCTCTTTCCTCGTTGTTGTCTTTCACCGGGACCTGAACTGATCCAAACTGGACTGTACTGATGGTGGAGGGTCTTCAGTCTCTTCCTTCCAGGTTCACATCATATTTGTTGTTTTTTTTTAACCTTATATCAGCTGCTATTTCATATTTCGGGTCAATGTGCGCGTCCTTCAATATGTCCGTGTGGAACTTGTGTGCATTTAAAGTTCCGCATCAAACAACGGCTTTCGTTCCTTTTTCTTTTTCTCAACATACTGTGCCATTTTGGTACAGCTGTGTACCGAACCGAACAGGTGCGTACCGAAACGGTTCGGTTCAGTATGTGTACCGTTACAGGCCTAGTGGTTAGCACTCGTGCCTCACAGCAAGAAGGTTCTGGGTTCGATTCCAGCACCAGCCGATGGGGGTGGGACGTTTCTGTGTGGAGTTTGCATGTTCTCCCTGTGTCTGTGTGGGTTCTGTCTGGGTACTCTGGCCCCTCCCACCATCCAAAGACATGCACTGATAGGTTAATTGGTTAATGTAAATTGCCCATAGGTGTGAATGTGAGAGAGATTGTTTGTCTCTATATGTCAGCCCTGTGATGAACTGGCGAAATGTCCAGGGTGTACCCCGCCTTCGCCCCTGTGTAGCTGGGATAGGCTCCAAGTGACCCTAGTGAGGATAAAGCGGGTTCAGAAAATGAATGAATGAATGGTCAGGCATTTTGGTTAACATTCCTTATAGACTATAGGAGTATTATAAACTTTTTACTTCCCAAATGATTGTAATCATACACTAATTGTTGCTTCATTGTAAACTTGTTGATAAAGGTCATCTGTTGTATTTCTCATTTGCATTATGTAGAGGTACACAACAAACATGTTGTTGTGCAATGTTGTGCAAAGTGGTGGAAAGACAGACCAATACTGACCTCCCAAAAGTCACATGTGATATGTGATTATTTATATCTACAGAGTCATTGTTGAGTAGATGAATGCAGCGAAATACAAACAAATCCTGGAAGAAAGCCTGATAAAGTCGGTTAGAAATCTGCCAGTTTGTTTTCTATCAAGTCAAAAGCCAAAGCTCCATAAGAAAGATTCTGAAACAACATCTGTCCACTGGGTCAGTCAAGAATTTGTGCTGCTCACTTTTGTTTTCTTTTTTTTTATCAATATTGATGCAGCATGAAAACTCAGTGTTAAAAAAAAAAGTCATAAAATTGTATCTCTCTCAACATTGGAAAACTTTAGGGGTGTTAGGTGAGTACTTTTTATAGATGTCATATATAAAACACATGTGATGCAGAGGTGCTGTCATGAAAAAGACTGAGCCTTTCTTTAAAGGAATGAAATCCTTTTTTCTTTTGTCTGTTTTCTTTTGTCTCGAGGGAGTTTCTAAAATTTGCTCAGCACCTTTGTTCGCTCTCACCCTAAAGCTGTTTCCAACACAATGATTCAGAGACAGAAATCTGCCTATTCCCCCAACATAGCAAACTCTAGAGCAGCACATTTTAATCGTTTTGACTTCGAAACAGTTTGTAGCAGTATTTTCTCTTGTATAAACTTATTTTATGGACACAGTCCAGTGACTGCAGTCGTGGGGGATCTCAGTACATTGTTCATCTTTTGCTCTTAAATGAAGACAGAGAAACAGAAAACTCTTCAGGTTGAAGCAGTATATTTGAGAGCAAGGCTTCCAAATAGTTTCTGATGAAGTATAAATGTTGTTATTGTGACCAGTCTAGAGGGTATGATACGCTGAAGATACAGAGCAAGGCTTAGGTTGTTTTGTTTTTTTTGTTGTTTTTTTTTACATTTTTCCATTTTTTGCCAGTGGGAAACCAGGGGGTTTTGAAGAGGCATTGATCTCCACAGGGAACGCAGACCAGGTAAACTGTCTAGCTGACTGGAAGTGGAACAGAAAGCTGATGACAGGAGTTTATAGGAAGGAGGATGGAACAGCGGGTGAATAGCAGAACAGACAAACCAGGTGAGGAACAGGTTGGAAATAGGTCAGGCCAGCATGGCTCAAGATACAGGAAGCCATGTCTGAGGTGCAAGCAGACTAGGTAAATACCAAATAATGGGAAGGCTGAGCAGGGGTTTGGTAAATAGGAGGCTGATTCAGTGACATACTCAGCAGAGGCTTACGATACAATTTTTGAGACTCGAGATGCACTTGACCAAGACTGACAAAGGGTTCAACTTGACTTTAACTTGGGGCAGATGATTCTACAAGTCATCCTGCTCTCGAAGATAGTGAGGAGTCACATTTGACTTTTGAAACATGATTGGGTGACTTCTTATCCGTGAGGGTCACTCTAGTGAACCAGCCTCCATTAGAAATGAGAGGCATAGAGGGAATGATGAATGCAATAGACCATTAAAACACCACTCACCTTTGTATCTCATTTGGGAAGTTTGAGGTCTATGTTTTTAGGACCAGATTTTGTCCTTTAATTCACTCCAGAGTTCAACTGCATTCACACCTCCCCAAATGAACCAAACTATCTTAGGAAATGAACTCTGGTCCATTTAACCCTTTCATGCATGGTGGTCACTACAGTGGACAGTTATTTTCCAGTTGTTCTCTTGTATATTCATGGGTTTTGTTGTTTTAGTTCCATATCAGCCAACACAGTGGACACTTATGCATCCTCCAAAAACACTGCAGTTCATACAATTATTCTAACTTTGCTGTTCATGATAAACCTGATCTGCAGTAACATGTTTGAGTGTAAATCAGTTGCTAAATGCTATTAACAGTTTTCTGAAACAATTTTTTTTTGTTTTTTTTTTGCCTATCCTCCTGAGACCCAGCAATGCATTTTGTCCCCTGTAGGGGACAGAAGTTTGACAGTTTTACTTAAAAAATGCTGTGCATTACAAAGGACATTCCGTTAAAAAAAATCAATCAACAAATAAAAATTATTTTTAAAATGTCTCTGAAAAAGCTGTTGCATTATGCAGTTTCCAATCAAGACAATTTTTTTATGTAAAAAAGCTAAAACTGTCAAATTCCTGGGTCTCAGGAGGATATTATCTCCATGAAATGAGTAATAACTATTACAGTATGATAAAATGTGAGAAAACATTAGCAATTTAGCAATTAGTGGCATTAAAAATGTTTTTATTTCATAGTTTTCCCACAGTATATCACTTTCTGATGATGAGTTTTAAATACATGTTTCTTTGTTTCAAAAATTAAATGCATGGTGTCCAGCAGAGTGGACATTTTTGTGACTCCACAAAAAATAAGTTCATAAAAAAAATTAATTTGCATTGTTTTTTTCATGCCTAAAGAGGAATTAAAACACTCAAGAAAAAAATATTGACTAAGGTTCTCATAATTCATGCATGAAAGGGTTAAAGTGGACCAACGGCTCTGTCATGAATATACTCTTAATATGAACTCAAATTCACTTTCCTGATTTTCACCACAGAATCTTAACTTACTTAGGGTGAAGACACACCAACCCAATTTTTGGCAGTCGGACGTCACCAGGCAGTCTGGCGAGGGTGGTGACATTAGTCTGTTTAGTGTGTTCCATGCGATCGGCCGTCGTTAATGCCATCGCTATTGTTTTCAGCCTGTGTAAGTGGCCATTGGTGGAAGGATAGCCCTTGACTAGCAAATCAGAGCACGAGAAGACCGGAATCTTTCTTCTTCCACAAGAAGAAGCCTGACAGCTGACAACACCAGTATCGTCTTATTACTAGCCATCTGTTCAACGAGTACAACAGTTCCTCTTGACTCCTCAACACTCTGCTGACAACAAAGACTTGCGACAGAGAGTTCTGTGTTTTGGTCTAGAGAGATGTTCCGTCATTTCCAGTTTTTTTTGGGCCACAATACAGATTAGTGCCACTTGCTGTTATGGAGACATTACTTGCACAAGCGCAGAACGTATGCTCAAGTTAGTAGTCGACTTGGTGTGTTCTTCGCACTTTTTTGACCGTGTCAGGGAGACGGGAGTCGACTGATCACTCAGGCTACCTTTTCTGGCGACGATCAGCAGTCGATTTGGTGTGTCTTCACCTTTAAGACTTGCTTGAGCCTACTGTCATGACCTGGCTCAAAAGGTCACAACAAAAAGAGGAGACAACACCATGTTAAACTTTACAAATTATCTTTATTGAAAATATTTAATCAAATTGAATAATCAAACAAATCTTAAATAACTCAGTTGAACCAAATTAAAGATCTAATTATATGAGGTGTGGAAGTCAGTTAAGTCAGTGGTGTAGGATATGCAGGAGTGAAAATAGTGTGTGTGAAAGTGTTATAAGTTGCAAGGGAAAAAAATGAATTAACGTAACCAAACATAACTCAACAAAAGCTGTGGATACCTGGGAGGAGATCAGGTCAGGGAGAGAGTCAGAGAGAGAATGAGTGTGACTGGAGGAGCTTAAATAATCTTTGCCCACCGGGCCCAGGTGTGCAGCATTACCAACGAGCTGCAACTCACAGTCACCAGCTGGAGACACCTCCAAGCTGACGTCACAACCCAACAGTCATCACACTGCTAACATATTCCCCTCCTCACCTGTGGTGGTGAGAAACACTGAAGGATGACAAAAACAATGAACAAGAAGGCTGGCTCATTTATTGGTCAATGCAGGAGAACGTTCATTTCTTCCACATGGAAACAAAACATAAAGCTGTGTTGTTGTCTGCTTACTGCATTTGTTTCACTTGGACCAAAACCTACATATTTAACCCTTTCATGCATGAATTATGAGAACCTTAATTACCTCCGCCAAGGAGGTTATGTTTTTGCCAGGGTTTGTTTGTTTGTTTGTTTGTTTGTTTGTCTGTTTGTTTGTCTGTCCGTTAGTGTGCAACATAACTCAAAAAGTTATGGACAGATTTTGATTAAATTTTCAGGGTTTGTTGGAAATGGGATAAGGAAGAAATGATTAAATTTTGGTGGTGATCGGGGGTGGGGGGGGCCCACGGGGGGCCCCATTTCCAACAAACCCTGAAAATTTCATCAAAATCTGTCCATAACTTTTTGAGTTATGTTGCACACTAACGGACAGACAAACAGACAGACAAACAAACAAACAAACAAACAAACCCTGGCAAAAACATAACCTCCTTGGCGTGGGGGAGGCCCACAGGGGGGGCCACTGATCAGCCTTGGTGGAGGTCTGCGCTCTCCGAGTGCTTCTTGTTAAGATTTTTTTCCCCTGAGTGTTTTTATTCCTCTGAAGGCATGAAAAAACAATGTGATAGATTTTTTTTTTTTTTTTATGAACCTTACAAAAATGTCCACTCATTTGGACACCATGTATTTAATTTTTGAAGCAAAGGAACATACTGTCATACTGTGTGAAAACTCTGAAATATATATATATATATATATATATATATATATATATATATATATATATATGTATACATATATATATATATATATATATATATATATATATATATATTTTTTTTTTTTTTTTTTTTTTTTTTTTTTTTTTTTTAAGTGCTGCTAATCTGATGTTTTCTCACATTTTAACATACTATAATAGTAGCTATTACTCAAATAATATGCAAAAAAAAAAAAAAAACACAAGTGTCTAATAATTAATTTACACTCAAATATGTTGCTACAGATCACGTTTCTCAAGAACTGCAAAGTTACAGGAATGGTATGAACTGCAGTGTATTATGGGATGGTGTCCACTGTGTTGGTTGATATGCAACTAAAACAACAAAATCCATGCATATACAAGAGAACAGCTGTACAGGGTGTCCCATAAGTCTCCATACACAGGAGACATAATACATTCCATACATATATGGTTCTAACATGTATTTCTTTATATTTCTTCTTTATAGTTCTTCAGCAGTGGAGGACACGCATTGAAGTGTGTTCCCGACAAAATGGCAGTCATATAGAGCATATTATATAAATAAAAATGGTTTATGTCAAGAAACGTTTATTTTTCCTTTGTATGGAGACTTATGGGACACCCTGTAGAATAGCAGTCCACTGTAGTGACCACTATGCATGAAAGGGTTAATCTGTATCAGAGTTCACATTCACTCTACTAAAACAAACCTGACTATTCAATCAGGATGTACCCTTAAAGGTTCAGACATACTTGTTCAACTTACTTGTTTCCTGCATATGTGTGACTTACTCCTGCTTCTGCTTATCAGACCATACAGGGAAACAGCAGAGGGTGGGTAGAACATTCACAGGATCACAAACAGAACTCGGATCAGTTTATATATCTGCATAGAACATACTCTGCCAGAACCTATCCAACACAATAACATGTCCGTGTGTGGGTCAGAGCTGGCATGCATGGCTAGCATCACACTGTGAAAGTCAGAGCATGATAAATGGGCTAAAGTTTGACTTTGGAGAAGGAAACATGGTGCAACACATGCAAAACTAATACGCTTGCCACTAGTCATTAGTCATCTGCTTGTTTTGACAGTTAAGCTTTCCTCTGGAGAAGATGTTTATTTGATGATGGTGTCAGATAGGGCAGAGAATGTTCACCAGGTAACTGATTGTAGATGGCATTATCCTCTCATACAGATTACTAAAAAGATAACATTTTAGGCAAATACACTCATAACCTTTATATAAATGGGCAGCACGTAAAGTCTCTGTACTCAAATTCCCATGGTCAAACAGCCAATTACAAAAGTATAATTATCATAAAATTATTCATTCAAAAATGGTAGATTTTCTTCACTTGGCTGATATTTGTCTTTGTTACAGCTTCAGGGACAAAGTTTAATCCAAGTCTTCTGTCCTTCAGCCATTCTTCACCTCATCTCAAACTCAACCCAAAATCAAAGTGATGGATCAATCAGCGCCAGAAGAAGCTTTAGAATTACTTCACCTATGCTTTTACCTTTCCTGTCATCTATCATTTTTTCTTGTGTTTACAGGCCAGGCACAGGTTGATGTGAGGATGAAAGAAAAAAAAAGCACAGGGAGGTATACATTTCTAATTAGAAATATGAGTCCTTACCTTAAAATAAGTACTGCTGTTACCGGAACTAAGACTTTTTGAAGATGAACTGAGCAGCCAATAATCCACCACAAAGACATGAGATGTGTGTTTGCTTCTACCTGAGCTGACCTTCACTGATCAGACTGTCACGCCTTATCATCGACGGGTCTTTGCAAATACATAGGTCTATAACTTTTATACAGGGTGGGGAAGCAAAATTTACAATGAACATTTAGTTATTTTTTCTCAGCAGGCACTACGTCAGTTGTTTTGAAACCAAACATATATTGATGTCATAATCATACCTAACACTATTATCCATACCTTTTCAGAAACTTTTGCCCATATGAGTAATCAGGAAAGCAAACGTCAAAGAGTGTGTGATTTGCTGAATGCACTCGTCACACCAAAGGAGATTTCAAAAATAGTTGGAGTGTCCATAAAGACTGTTTATAATGGAAAGAAGAGAATGACTATGAGCAAAACTATTACGAGAAAGTCTGGAAGATACTATTAAAGAAGAATGGGAGAAGTTGTCACCCAAATATTTGAGGAAGCGTGTGAAGGCAGTTATTGAGAAAGAAGGAGGACACATAGAATAACTAGAAAAGCACTCGGAGAGCGCAGACCTCCACCAAGGCTGATCAGTGCCCGCCCCCCCCCCCCCCCCCCCCCCCCCCCCCCCCCCCCCGTGGGCCCCCCCATGCCAAGGAGGTTATGTTTTTGCCAGGGTTTGTTTGTTTGTTTGTCTGTCTGTCTGTCTGTCTGTTTGTCTGTCCGTTAGTGTGCAACATAACTCAAAAAGTTATGGACAGATTTTGATGAAATTTTCAGGGTTTGTTGGAAATGGGCCCCCCCGTGGGCCCCCCCACTCCCGATCACCACCAAAATTTAATCATTTCTTCCTTATCCCATTTCCAACAAACCCTGAAAATTTCATCAAAATCTGTCCATAACTTTTTGAGTTAAGTTGCACACTAACGGACAGAAAAACAGATAGACAGACAAACAAACAAGCAAACAAACAAACCCTGGCAAAAACATAACCTCCTTGGCGGAGGTAAAAATATTTTTTATTATGTAAATTTTCTTGTGGCAAATAAATTCTCATGACTTTCAATAAACTAATTGGTCATACACTGTCTTTCAATCCCTGCCTCAAAATATTGTAAATTTTGCTTCCCCACCCTGTAAGTCATTGTTAATAGCCTAAAGTGACTTCTTTATGTGTTTAACCCTTTCATGCATAAGTCACTCCAGTGGACAGTTCTTCTCCAGCTGTTCTCTTGTATATTAATGGTTTAGTTGTTTTAGTTCCATATCAGCCAACACAGTGGACACTTACGCATCATCTCATATCCTGACATTCATACCATTACTATAACTTTGCTGTTCTTGATAAACCTGATCTGCATTAACATGTTTGAGTGTAAATCAGTTGTTATTTGTTAGACAAGAAGGTTTTTTTTTTTTTTTGCACATTATCTCGATGAAGTGAGGAATTAATAGCATTAGAATATGTTAAAATGTGAGACGACATCAGATTAGCAGCATTAAACACTGTAAGCCCGGATAAGTAGAGTTTACTCAAAAAATTTGAGGCAATTGATTGCACTTAAATGATTTGAGTAATGATCGACTAATCAGTTGGTTTAAGTAGGTTCAACTTTAATGCTAAAAGTATTGAACTTAAACTATTACAGGGTGGGGAAGCAAAATTTACAATATTTTGAGGCAGGGATTGAAAGACAGTGTATGACCAATTAGTTTATTGAAAGTCATGAGAATTTATTTGCCACAAGAAAATTTACATCATAGAAAATGTTTTTATTCCATGTGTCCTCCTTCTTTCTCAATAACTGCCTTCACACGCTTCCTGAAACTTGCGCAAGTGTTCCTCAAATATTCGGGTGACAACTTCTCCCATTCTTCTTTAATAGTATCTTTAAGAAAGTCAACATTGCTGTGTGATGTTCTATTGGTAGCATGTTCTAAAACACCCCAAATAACATAATCCAGAGGGTTTAGATCTGGGCTAGAAGGCGGCCATAAACATGATTCCCAAAAATTGCTAAAGTTGGATTTGTTGCTGTTGTCAACAAGTGTTTTGGTGTTCTTGTGTAAGATTTTAACTTCAAATCATATTTTACTGCATTTCTAACGGTCTTGTTGTCTACCTCAAGTTCAATTGCCATTTTTCTCATGGATTTGGTTGGATCCTTTAGGATTTTGGATTTGAGAGCTTTAATAAAAGCTTTGGTACGTTTTTTGGTGCTTCCTCCACTTCCAGACTTTCTCGTAATAGTTTTGCTCATAGTCATTCTCTTCTTTCCATTATAAACAGTCTTTATGGACACTCCAACTATTTTTGAAATCTCCTTTGGTGTGACGAGTGCATTCAGCAAATCACACACTCTTTGACGTTTGCTTTCCTGATTACTCATATGGGCAAAAGTTTCTGAAAATGTATGGATAATAGTGTTAGGTATGATTATGACATCAGTATATGTTTGGTTTCAAAACAATTGACGTAGTGCCTGCTGAGAAAAAACAACTAAATGTTCATTGTAAATTTTGCTTCCCCACCCTGTAAGTAGAAAACACTAAAAGAAAAGTTATTTGTACTTTAATTCTGTTGTAAAATCAACCCCACTATCCAACCATTCAACTCAGCATTTTAGGTTACACTGACTAATGTTCTCAATTGCAGCCAGATTAATTTATCATTGATTAAACAACTTTTTTTAAGGTAATCAAACTCAAAATCCTATTACTGACCCAAATAGTTATTAACTCGTTCAACTTAATATATTTTAGCATGACGAGAAATTAGCTCGCTTTCATTTATCACTACAGGAAGTACTTTTATTTTGACAAGACAGTAAGATTTCCATTGTGCAATAACAGTCTTAGATGAACAGGAAAGCCATTGTTCTTCCTCTGGCTCTGACTCATGGTGCAGCTCTACAAAAATACAAAAACAAACACAAAAAGGCCAATAAACACTGCCATACACACATTAAATCCAAATTAACTCTAACACCACAACCCCACTGAACCCCTGCACATAAAAATAACACATTTTCAACAACATGCCCAATACCCACAATGCAATGCAGGGATAAAAAGGTGTGGTCATGACTAAAACTTACTGATTTAATTCCATTCAGCTTAAACTTTTTCGTACTTTCAACTATGTCGACAAATTAGTAGAATATACTTAACATTTTATAGTAACATCATAAAACTTAAGTCATTTAAGTGCATTGTAATTAAAGCATTTTAGTAAATACAAATTCCTGGCTTACAGTGAACATGTTTTTATTTCATTGTTTTCATATCCCACTCTGATATTGGGTTTTAAACACGTTTCTTTCCTTCAAAAATTAAATGCATGGATATTTTTGTAACTCCACAGAAAAAAAAAACTCGATCGCATTGTTTTTTTCATGCCTAAGGAGGAATAAAAACACTGAAGAAAAAAATCTTGACTAAGGTTCTCACAATTAATGCATGAAAGGGTTAAAGTAAAATCTTAACAACAACAAAAAATGTAGTAGTAATAACTGAAATTGTTTAGGAGTTATTAATGCACTTCAAATAAGAACATACCTAATTTGTGGAGGGGAATTAGAAGTCATTGCCTTCCAAAACTGTTACAACTTTAATCCTTTTTGTCCTCCAAAATAACCAGTAAAATTATGTCTTGGTGATGCTTGACTCGTTCAAGCCAAAGGTGTGTGATGTGCATAATAAAAAGAAGAAGAGGAGGAGGAAGTAGATGAAGACAAAGAAGAAGACAAAGATAAAGAAGATGAAGACAAACATGATGAAAAAGATAAAAAAAAAACAAAAAAAACAACAGAAGACAGAGAAGATGAAGACAACTAAAAGGAAGATGACAAAGAAGACAAAAATGACAAAGTACAGTAAAATTAGAAGATGATGACAAAGAGAAAGAAGAAAATATCAAAGAGGAAATGAAGGAGGAGGAGGGAAAAGACAATATAGGAAACTGAAACGTAGATAAAGAAAATTTTGTTATACATAGGCCTAGTACTGTGTAAAATTACAATAATACAACAAAATGACAGAAATAAAACAATAAAACAAACTTACTGTATAGTTTAAATATCTTTTTTATGGATTTTATTTGTTTCTGCACAAAAATCAAGATCAATCAAAATATTGTGTCATTGCACTGATTTCTTGTAGGGGTATGTTTTCATTCATACAAACCAGTGGCGGCTGCTCGTCTTTCAGACAGGAGAAGCTCATTGTCGGCTTACATCAAAAAAAAAAAAAAAAAAAAAAAAAATTTCAAGTTATTTAAACATACATTCGGCCCTCCGTTCCTTTTTAAGAAAATGGTCAGTGACCTTATCGTACCAAGTAGACGTCTTTTCCAGGGACTGGACCAGTGTCCTCTCTGCTTAGATTGCCTTGGCCCATTGTGTTGTGGGTGGAAGACTTCAGTCTTTTTAAACAACAGATGCTCCTTTCACTCCGACCTAGCCGACAGTTTGATTGATTTAACTATCTACAAAACGATATTCAACTCAAACAAGAAATGATTAAATTATGTAACTGAAACAAGAAAACGCTGAAATTATGTTAAATTGAAACAAGGAAGTACAATGAGTGTGTTTTAGTTACAGTGCAAGAAATGAACAAGTCATTTCGTAGTGGTTTCTCTCTTGATTTCACAGCAGAATGTGCGACGGTATTAAACTGAACTGTGTCAGTGAAGGAAGAGATCTGAAAATAGCTGTCAATCAAACGGGATTCAGCCTTTCGACTGATCCTCCAATCAGCACATAGGATTCTGGCGTCCAGCCCGGCCGAGCTCCGCCCACAGCTCCATTTACCCCCAGAGATGCCCGGCGTCCGGGGGCGGGACAACATCGTGGCATTTATCCAATTACCGTCCAGTTTTGAGGCAATGAAAAAAACTGTTCCACTCAGTCCCATTGAACTGCATGGACACCCGGCGTCTACGGACAAATGCACTGAGCAGAGATGTATGAGAAAACAGCGCAACGGGAATGTATGAGAAGTGAACAACATCGAGTCTGTTGATTTGTGATAAAGCTGATTCTGAACAAACTCGTCTGTGAGATGAACGTGTTCTAACACATTTGTAGCTAATGAAATATCAACACAACCGTACATATTTTACCATTTAATTTTCGTAATTTTAGGGGAAGCCGGGCTTCCCTTGCAGTCTATGAGAAATCGCTGCTGATACAAACCCATAAATTCGATTTTGTGTGATTTCTCAAACATTTCACATCTTAATGTTCAGGTTTAAACAGCGTCCTGGATGGAACTCACAGATTCCATTTGCATAGTGTCTTTATTGCTTTGCCTGTTCAGCACTTTCACCAGTTCTGCAATCTGGACAGACTCCTGTGCCCAGTTACTGCTGCTAATATGACGTTCAACAGAGGCTATTCTTGGAAGACTTTTAGCAAAGGGTCAATTCAGTTAAAGTCAGATTACAGTGGATGTCTGACGCTGAAAACTAGGACTCAAAAAGTATTGAGAGAAAAAAAATAAGAGCAAATTAGTTTCAGTTAGAATACAGGGGTTGGACAAAATAATGGAAACACCTTAAAAAATCAACAAAATATAATTTAATATGGTGTAGGTCCGCCTTTTGCAGCAATTACAGCCTCAGTTCTCCGAGGTATTGATTCATACAACTTGTGAATTGTTTCCAAAAGAATTTTAAGCCATTCTTCAGTTAGAATACCCTCCAACTCTTTTAGAGACGATGGCAGTGGAAATCGACGTCTTACTTGAATCTCTAAAACTGACCATAAATGCTCAATAATGTTGAGGTCTGGGGACTGTGCCGGCCATACGAGATGCTCAACTTCATTAGAATGTTCCTCATGCTATTCTTTAACAATTCTAGCTGTATGGATTGGGACATTATCATCTTGAGGTGAAGGTGTTTCCATTATTTTGTCCAACCCCTGTATATCGACATTTTTTTTTGTTTTTTAGTTTGTGTGGATGTATTTTACACATCCTGCACCTACACACTGCCTCTGCCCTTACACCCTCCACCATCTTCCTGCTTCGTGCCTCTTGTTTTGCTTTCTGCAGCATCTGTCTCTCCTCTCTGGATCACAGATTGCTTTCTGTTCTCTCTCCCTGACAGAGCTGCTGCGCTGGTTCTGGCATCTGCTCCAGTTTTCTGCACGACTTTGCAAATTTCAGAGTATTTGTTAGAAAAAACACCTTTGCTTTTCTTGGTACTGATGGTGATTTCTTAGTCAGATCCACATGTAGAGGATTTTTTTTTTTTTTTTTTTTTCCGATTTACAGTACATTACATAAGAACACCAAGCCAAAGTAAGTTGTCATTGATAACTTTACATACTTTCTAAGTTCTACAGATACGCTTGAGTCTAAAAATCAAATCTAAATGTCTCTGCCTGGTAAATTCACACTTGTTTTTGTTTTTTTTTTTAACTTAATTAGGCCCGAGCCCAGACATACATGTCAGCGAGGGCCTATTAAAATCGCATGGTTCTGTTATTATTATTCTGTCACCGCTTTGCATGCAAATTTGACCCCCTGAACGTTAACGAAAAGTCAATTTTATTTGACCAAAAATTCAAGCCCGGCGAAAATGAATTTTTGTGACGTCGCCAAAAAATTTTTTTCACTAAATGACTCAGTGGCGCCCTCTCAAAAATCAAAATATATTACGCGGATGGAAGCCCTCCCCAAATGTTTTTCCACGTACAAACATGAAACTTGGTACAGACATAGGCCATGGTAGGACAAGTAAAAAATTACATTATGGCCCCGCCCTAAACCCAACAGGAAGTCAGCCATATTTTTTATTTAGTTTTGCTCATATAAATACACAAGTAATTTTACATACATAAACATATGTAATCAAACATGCATACATTAAAAAATATGGATATCTGCAGTAGATATTGATTACAATTAGTCACAAATGAAATGGCACTATAAAGAACACCCCCCCCCAAAAAAAAAAACAAACAAAAACCATACATGTAGATGACCACTTTTGAATGCTTATTGCATTAAAAGGTTACTCATGGGACTCCATCTCTTTGTAAATAGCTGTCCCTGAATTCTAAGTATTTAAGTAATTTGCTCCATCTGATAGAGCGGATCTAATTTGATTACACTGGGTTACAAAAAAATGTTTTTCACAAGTTGTCTAGGTTTTTTCAACTGAATTAGGACCATTTTGCACCGCTAAATCCAAAAATGACATCCGTTTTTCTCAATCAGGTCAGGTTTTTTTGCTAATTTGATTTTGAAAAATTTGATCTTCTCACAAAATTGATTACATTTTTGTGACTTTATCAGTTGATTTTTTTTTTATATAGTTCTCACCCAAAATAGGTTTTAAGAGAAAAAAAATCATTTTCACCACAGATGTAGCAGAATACGTCAGGCTTATTTTTGCAAGATCTTCTAGTCGAAGCCATTTCATTCACCTGTAATATTAAAAAACACTATTAATCATAAATTGGCAAAAGTAAAATCTTCAGAACTCGTTTATTGCAAGAAATATGAAAAAAATTTGTATCATATGATGTGAAAATGCCCATAAATGTAAGCAAAAATGTTAAAAAGCCAATATGTAGCATAGTTCAGAAAGTTGACCTGATTGAGCAAAATTAATGTGATTTTTGGATTCAGCACACCAAAATTATCCTAAATCAGCTCAAAAAACGTAAACAATAAATTTGTTGTTGACCAGTATTATTAGTTTGTAAAAAGGGGGTGGGAGTCAATATATTACTACTACAACTACTACTATGACTGCTACTAATACTACTACGACTAATACTACTACTATGACTACTACTAATACTACTACTATGACTACTACTACTACTACTACAACTACAACTACTACGACTAATACTACTACTACTGCTACAACTACTGCGACTACTACTAATACTACTACGACTACTACTACGACTACTACTACTGCTACGACTCCTACTACTATGACTCCTACTACTAATACTAATACTACTACGACTACTACAACTACTACTACTACTACTACAACTACTACGACTACTACTAATACTACTACGACTACTACTACTAATACTACTACTGCTATGACTACTACTACTATGACTCCTACTACTACTACTACGACTAATACTACTACTACTACAACTACTACGACTACTACTAATACTACAACGACAACTACTACTAATACTACTACTGTCATGCGTCGTCGTTTGTGTTAATTTAGTTCTGGGTTTTTGTTTCTTCCAGTTTTATTTTGGTGATGGTAGTTCTCCTTCCTGTTTAGTCTGCACTCTGTCAGTCTTGTCTTGTCTGCCCTTCCCCTTCATTGTCTGCACCTGGTGTCTCCCTCGTTATTGTCCACACCTGTTTTTGATCCCTGCCTCCCTTATATATTCTCCCTGCTCCCTTTGTCTCTTGTCAGTGCGTCGTTTCTGTGATCTTGTGAAGACCAACCTCTGTTAAGTATCTTGAACCTTGAATCTTGACCCTTTTGTTATCTTCCTCAGGTTTTAGTTTATACAGAGTACGTTGTACTTCTCTTTTAGTTCATTTGGTTTTTTAGAGCACGTTGTGCTTCTCCCTTTGTTAACCTTTTGTGATTTTGAGATTTTTTTTGTAAAATAAATCTTTTTTTTGACCACTGATCCCTTCGTCTCGATGCATTTGGGTCCACACCTTGTGATGTGTCGTAACAGAACGCACTGACCAGAATGGACCCAGCCGAGACAGTATATACTGCTGTTGGAGCACAAGGACGTCGGCTCCATGAAGCTGAAGCACACCTCGCTGCTCTGAGCCAAGCAGTGCAGCACCTCATAGAGCAGCAGCGAGGAGACCACGAAGATAAAACAAATCAAATTTTGAAGATTAACCATACCATGCAAAGGATCCTGGCTCACCTGGAATCTGGGAACCACGTTCCTACCCAGCCTGTCAGGATGGTTCCTGCGGCCTCATCGATGCCTCCGCCAGCTGAACCCACCGTCAGTGTTCCTCCCCGCTCCTCACCACAGCTCGCCCCCCCTGACAAATTCTCTGGACAATCAGGTGACTGCAGAACTTTTATTTTTCAATGTGACCTTCATTTTAAACTGTTCCCCGTGATTTATGAGACAGAATATACCAAGCTGGCATTCATCATCTCTCACCTCACTGGACGGGCAGCGGAGTGGGCTACGAGCGAGTGGGACCGGGGGTCCACCGCCTGCCAGTCTGCAGAGGCTTTCTTCGTCGCCCTCCGACGGGTATTCGACCACGTCGCTCCCACCCGTGAAGCGGTCCGGAGGCTCGAGAACCTACGCCAGGGGGACCTCAGCGTGGGAGAATATTCCATCCGTTTCCGCTCAGCAGCTGACAACACAGATTGGAACGATGCGGCTTTGAAGGACGCATTCCGCCGGGGCCTGTCGGGAGTCCTTAAAGATCAGCTGGCGCCGCTGGAGGAGCCTCCAGACCTGGACTCCTTGATCACTATGGCAACCCGCCTGGACATCCGCAATCGGGAGAGGGACCAGGAGCGACGCTACGAGGATGGCGGGAGCTCGTTTCAGTCAGCTCTCCCATACCCATCCACATCAGCACAGAGACCCTACGTTCCTTCGGCGCCTCCTGCTGGAGAGGAGGAACCGATGCAGTTGGGCCGCACTCACATCTCCCCAACTGAACGGCAGCGCCGTCGTCAGGAGGGGAGGTGTTATTACTGTGGTAAGCAAGGACATCTGAGGGCGGCCTGTCGGGTAAGAAAACCTCGTTCCTCTCCAGAACTTCATGATCTCACAAGCATACACCCCCTTCCTAGTTCACCCAGACGCACTCTGACTCCAGTTATGTTTATTGTACATAATAGCAGGATAGAGTTGGGGGCTTTCATAGATTCAGGGGCCGATGAGAACCTGATGGATGAAGCTCTAGTAAAAAGCCTGAACTTAAAGATGTGTGAGCTTCCCTCTAAGGTTACAGCTCAGGGTATAACTGGGGTGGAACTTTTTCAAGTCTCCCATCACACAGAACCCCTGCTAATGAACATAGATGACCACAGTGAACTGGTGGGATTTCAAATAGTAAAGTCTCTTGCTCACCCCATTGTGCTAGGACTCCCCTGGCTAAAAAGACACCGTCCCTCCATAGACTGGGTCACAGGCAGGATCGAGGCCTGGGGAAAGGATTGTAAGGTAAACTGTGTCAGCAATACACACAATGTAGCCTCTGCTTCCTTTCCCAAGCACCCCATGAACATGCAGAATCAGGGGAATTCAGAAGTTTCAGACTTATCCAATGTACCTTCCCACTATCACCACTTGAGGGAGGTGTTCAGTAAAACTCGGGCATCCTCTCTTCCTCCTCACCGGGACTATGATTGTCCCATTGATCTGTTGCCTGGGGCTCCCATTCCTAAGGGACGCATGTACTCTTTATCGCAGACTGAGACTAAAGCTATGGAGGACTATATAGATCAATCACTTAAGTCCGGGATTATTCGACCTTCCTCCTCGCCAGCGGGGGCTGGTTTTTTCTTTGTAGCAAAGAAAGACGGTACTCTCCGCCCATGTATAGACTACAGCCCCCTTAATGAAATCACGGTAAAGAACCGCCATCCTCTGCCACTAATGGCGTCTGCATTCGACCAATTACAGGGAGCAAAATATTTTACTAAGTTAGACCTAAGGAATGCTTATCACTTGGTCCGCATACGTGAGGGGGACGAATGGAAAACTGGTTTTAACACGCCGTCAGGACATTTTGAATATTTAGTCATGCCGTTCGGATTAGCGAACGCTCCAGCCGTGTTTCAAGCCATGGTAAACGACGTGCTACGGGACTTCTTGAACCGTTTTGTGTATGTTTATCTTGATGACATCTTGATTTTTTCAAAGGATTTAGAGTCCCACAAGCAGCATGTCACTCAGGTCTTAGAACGGTTACTCGAGAACCAACTGTTTGTGAAAGCAGAAAAATGCGAGTTTCATGCCACCTCTGTAACTTTCCTTGGTTTTGTTATTTCCCCAGGAAAGGTGGAGATGGATCCCGCTAAGGTAAAGGCAGTGAGAGATTGGCCTGTCCCAGATTCTCGTAAGAAGGTGCAACAGTTTTTGGGTTTTGCAAATTTCTACCGAAAATTCATCAGAAACTTTAGCTCAATAGCAGCTCCCCTCCATGCATTAACCTCAGTGAGTTCTTCCTTTGTCTGGTCACAACAAGCTAACAAGTCATTCGAACGCCTTAAACTAGCCTTTACCTCAGCCCCCATACTCACCATTCCTAACCCTGAACTGCAGTTTGTAGTGGAGGTTGACTCCTCCAATGAGGGTATTGGGGGGGTTTTGTCACAACGTTCCCCCCATGACAACAAGCTCCATCCTTGTGCATTCCTTTCACGCAAACTATCATCTGCTGAGAAAAATTATGATATAGGAAACAAGGAACTGTTAGCCGTTAAGGTGGCCCTGGAGGAGTGGCGGCACTGGTTAGAGGGGGCCTGGTTTCCATTCATTGTATGGACAGATCACAAAAACTTAGAATACATTCGTAAGGCAAAACGTCTGAATTACAGACAGGCCCGGTGGTCATTGTTTTTCAATCGTTTTAATTTTACCTTGTCTTACAGACCAGGTTCCAAAAACGGTAAGCCGGACGCCCTTTCTCGTCTATATGAGCCAGTGCCCAGGGCCAAAGACCCGGAACCCATCCTTCCACCTTCCCATGTGGTCGGAGCGGTCAGCTGGCCTATAGAAGATCAGGTCAAGCGGGAGGCCAGTGTGAGTCCAGCACCTAGCAATTGTCCACCTAACCGTTTGTTTGTTCCCTCTTCACTGAGGTCGCAGGTCATTCACTGGGCTCACACCTCTCTGCTGACTTGTCATCCTGGGGCTCGCAGAACTTCGTTTGTGGTTCGCCAGAAGTTCTGGTGGCCAACTCTTGACCAAGATGTCAAAGCTTACGTGGCTGCCTGCACCATCTGCGCCCGTAATAAAACCTCCTCCAGGCCACCACAAGGTTTGCTTCACCCTCTGCCTGTCCCTAGTCGACCATGGTCAGACATTTCTCTTGACTTTATCACAGGTCTCCCTCCCTCTAGGGGTAATACTACAATATTAACTATTGTGGATAGGTTCACCAAGATGGTTCATTTTGTAGCCTTACCTAAACTGCCCTCAGCTAAGGATACGGCTAAACTTCTTCTTACTGAAGTAGTCAGACTTCACGGTATACCTAAAGATATTGTTTCAGACCGGGGGCCCCAGTTCTCCTCGAAACTTTGGAAAGAGTTTTGCTCTCTCCTAGGTGCCACAGCCAGCCTGACATCGGGATACCATCCACAATCGAATGGGCAGACGGAGCGCCTAAATCAGGAGCTCGAGACCTGCTTACGTTGCCTGGTGTCGCAGAATCCGGCATCCTGGAGTGAGCACCTGACCTGGGTGGAGTACGCCCATAACACCTTGCCTACCGCTGCTACCGGTCTGTCCCCTTTTCATTGTGCCTATGGTTTCCAACCGCCTTTGTTTCCTAGTGCTGAGAAGGAGGTGGTGGTGCCGTCAGCGCATAGCCTGGTAAGGAGATGTCATCGGGTGTGGGCTGCTGCCCGCAGGATTCTCATTCGCAATGCCTCTCGGATGAAGATGGTGGCTGATCGCCGGCGGCGCGCGGCACCGGGGTACAGACCGGGGCAGCAGGTTTGGCTCTCCACCCGGGATCTTCCTCTCAATGTGGAATCCAGGAAGCTCGCTCCCAGGTTTGTTGGTCCATTCCCAGTCCGTCTGCCCAGGTCACTTCGTGTACATCCGACCTTCCACGTGAGCCGTCTCAAGCCAGTCATCCAGAGTCCACTGGTTCCTCCGGTCACGCCTCCTCCTCCGCCTCGGATTATTGATGGGGGTCCAGTCTACACGGTCAAGAGACTTTTGGCAGTCCGAAGGAGGGGCAGAGGTCACCAGTATCTGGTGGACTGGGAAGGATATGGTCCGGAAGAAAGAATGTGGGTTCCTTCAAAAGACATCCTGGACAAGCAACTCATCAGGGACTTTCATTCCGGACATTCTGCCTCTCCTGGTCCGTCAGGAGTCGGACCTGGTGGGGGGGGTACTGTCATGCGTCGTCGTTTGTGTTAATTTAGTTCTGGGTTTTTGTTTCTTCCAGTTTTATTTTGGTGATGGTAGTTCTCCTTCCTGTTTAGTCTGCACTCTGTCAGTCTTGTCTTGTCTGCCCTTCCCCTTCATTGTCTGCACCTGGTGTCTCCCTCGTTATTGTCCACACCTGTTTTTGATCCCTGCCTCCCTTATATATTCTCCCTGCTCCCTTTGTCTCTTGTCAGTGCGTCGTTTCTGTGATCTTGTGAAGACCAACCTCTGTTAAGTATCTTGAACCTTGAATCTTGACCCTTTTGTTATCTTCCTCAGGTTTTAGTTTATACAGAGTACGTTGTACTTCTCTTTTAGTTCATTTGGTTTTTTAGAGCACGTTGTGCTTCTCCCTTTGTTAACCTTTTGTGATTTTGAGATTTTTTTTGTAAAATAAATCTTTTTTTTGACCACTGATCCCTTCGTCTCGATGCATTTGGGTCCACACCTTGTGATGTGTCGTAACAACTACTGCTACGACTACTACTACTATGACTCCTACTACTAATACTACTACAACTACTACTAACACTACTACTACTACTAACACTACTACTACTACTACAATTACTACTAATACTACTACTACTATTAGTACGACTACTACTACTATGACTCCTACTACTACTACTAATACTACTACAACTACTACTAACACTACTACTACTACTAACACTACTACTACAATTACTACTAATACTACTATTAGTACGACTACTACGACTACTACTACTACTACTACTACTTTCGGCTGCTCCCTTCAGGGATCACCACTGCAAATGATTTGCTTCCATCTGACCCTGTTCCCTGCATCTTCTTCTTTCACATCACCTACCTGCATTTTTTAGTAGAAAACATCTACAAGCACCAGAAAAATTGCATTGGAGTATATTCCCCTATCTGGTACCTGGATTAGCCCATATTTAAGATCTGTTGCTTTCACATAGTTGGGGAAGTTCCACCTCTCCTTGAAGAATGGGGTGGTTTTCTGCAAATCAGCAGTATCTGGTAGAAGCAGATATTCATCCACCAGGTTTTCCCAAATGCATTGGATCACATCTGGTACAATATCCACTGCAGAGTACAGTTGCCACTTGGTAACTATATTTAGCCATGGTGTTGGAGTACCAGTTTTATTTGCACCTAAACACTATCCTCACACAAATTGCCAGACACTCTGTAGGAAAAAATGACTCTTATTAATTTGACCAGATCCCTGAGATGTTATAGATCGGATTTCCCAAAGCAGTGTGTCAGCGTGCCAAATATTGCTTCTCCACACTGGACAGATTTTTGCTACTGGCAATAGATGATTGTAAACAAAGTGGAAGCTTTATGCTTGACAACAACAAAATGACATTGCAGATGTAAAACAAGTTTGGAGACTATTGCTATTTTGCTGTGTCCTCTGTGACTTTTTCAAACTGTGTCCAGTAGCAAGCACCGTGCAAATCACGTTGTGTCTGAAAGGGCGACAAATGGAAAGACACAACAGCATGAATAATGATTTCCAACAACTGGAAAGATAACAGGATGCATTGAACGGTCCCTGAGCTGCTGTGTGATGCACAGAAAAGGAGCTTTTGGTCAGGTGGGGTTCAAATGTGAATCCTACAATGTGCTGAAGCTGTCCTCATCCATTATAAACAAGGTGTTATTTAGGGTCACAGGGCTCTATGGTGAATCACATGGAATAGTGAAACACATTGCATAGCACAGAGGGGACCGTGGGTGGTGTCAGTTACAGCCCACTGCAGATCAAGTGGACTAGAGAGGTGAGAAAGGGGTAGGGGTCAGTGGATGCTGCGGCGGTGGAGGCACAAAAAAATAATTCACAGACATAGATCCAGCAGTGCAGCAGCAGCAGCTCACAGGCACAGGGACATTTAGACACTTTGATCCAGAGTGTTTTCTATTTTTAAAAATGCTGATACACTATATACTGTATGTGTGTTTATATGCAGCCACTGAGCTGAACAGACTCACTAACTACATAACAATACCCGCTGAATCATTAATGAACCAGATGATTATTTTAGAAAGTTATATCAGAGAGTAAGTACAGAGTTGCGAGGGTGAAGGTGAGGCCCAGAGTGTGTGAGGGTCTCCAGGGCAATTAAAGAAAAGAAACAGATGGCAAGAAAGACAGTCCTCTCCCTGGTGCTTCCTCCTGCACCGTTAACTGGACGTCCAAGTACATTTCCCAAGAAACATTATACAAAACTAGAAGCACTCGGAGAGCGCAGACCTCCGCCAAGGCAGATCAGCCCCCCCGATCACTGCCAGAATTTAATCATTTGTTCCTTGGGCCAGTATCAACATTTCCTGAAATTTTCATTCAAATCCATCCATAATTTTTTGAGTTGTCTTGCACACAGACAGACAAACAGACAGACAAACCAGCGCTGGCAAAAACATAACCACCCTGGCGGAGGTAAAAATAGTATGGAGCATGTACAAACACACCTATAAGTGCAGGGGGAAAGGGGGGACTGAAGCCCCTCTGGTCTATGGACCATACAAACCCTGCAGACTTTTTCCTTTCAGTTGTGTAAATGCAGGGAATTTTAGTCACAATTTCACCACTTCATGATTCTCATGTTACACAAATATTTAGAATTAACATTTCATTTTTTTAAATCATGTAACAGTCAGTCATCGAAAGTTGTGTTTAACAGTTGCCAGTGGTTATTAAATATACTGTTTTACATTGAAATATAGTCCAGTCTCTGCTGTATTTTAACTAACCACTGTCTTTTCAGTTGCTGATTAATTTTAAAGAAGTGAAATGATAATGATTTATCAGATTATTTGTCAGTTTGTACTAGGGATGCACCAATACCACTTTTTTCCAGACCGAGTACAAGTACAAGGACCTACATTTGAGTACTTGCCGATACCGAGTACTGATACGAGTACTTAATAATCCCATTCCAGTTGTTGGTTCTTTTTGTGAATGTGCTTTATTGTCATTGTCATTAGTCTGACTGGAACAAAAGTGCTGCTACTGACATTTAATATGTTGAAATGAGCGTTTCTCAATTAATCCATCAGGGGGCGCTGCTCTTAATTAACCATACTGGACAAATACCATGAAGAAGAGTAAAGTTTTTTTGAGAAGAAGAAGAAGAAAGTCGGTAATAACAAACATGGAGATGACAGAGGTAACACTAATGTGATACTAATATTGCAGCGTTTTCTCTGGTAAGGTTTAAAAGCAAAGCTTCAGCAGGTAGAGAAAAGAGAAATGAGTGATAAGTTTCGTTTTCACTTCTGTTGGTGGCGGTCCGCACCGCTCCATACTCCCAGTGGTATTCTCTGTCTGGGTACGCATCTGCGACCACCTGGAAAACGGATGGAATGTACGCAGAGGACGAACAGAACACTCCGTCCGTATCTGTCTGTGTCTTTAACGTTACTTGCAGTCAGTGTTACTTTCATCACCGTCATTTATTTTGAAAAATCTCCACACTCTTCACACTCCCCACACATTATTCCTCCTCCTCGTACCTGCTGCACTGAACTGGGAATGTCACACGGCCTTAAGTGGTATCGGTGCATTTGTGTCAGATGTCTTTTACGAGTACGAGTACACACACTGAGTATCGGAGCCAATGCTGATACTCGTATCGGTATCAGAGCATCCCTACTTTGTACCATTAACTATGTCTAATTAGTGGATGAAGAAATAGTGACGTCATCCAGTGGATTCTGAAGCATTGTTTTGAATTAGTTTGAATTTTGAGCATGACTATGTTGGCTTTTTGGAGGCAGAGGTGACTATATTTGGGTAAAAGGGTGAAACTATGGGAGCCAGAGGTGAGGCCAGCTAATGCTAAGCACTGTCTTACTGACTCTGTAACACAGCCAACTTCATCAAACCCTGTACAACAAAGTAAACCAGTGTTTTAGAGGAATCTATTAACCACAACTACAGTGGATCTGTGTCAGGAAAAAAAAAGAAGAGTTTTCTTCAGCAAAATAACTTTGAAATCTCTATTTACTGTTACATCCGATTAACTCAGAGATCCAGTAAAACAGCAAAATAGACCAGAGTGACTCCTAAGGGGAAAAGTTGATTTTTACAGTTATTCTATGGGAGCCACACCCAGTTTCATTTTCAGCGGTACAACTTTAAGATGCATTTTTGGCCAAAGGTTTTAGCAATGATACAAATTATGCTTTTTGCTAACTCTGCTTCCATGTGTTTCTGAGGTACAAGGAAGAATAATCCTCAGAATTCTGGAAGTTTCAAGGAACTTTATTAACAAATAAATCAAATGTATGGAAAAAGTCAATTTATGTCACTGCCAAAACTTTTGTATTTCCATTGCATCGGCTCCACATTGGAGCTGAGGTCCTCGCCTGTTGGTTTGTACAACTTCAACACAGCTGTGTGACATTATCCTTTAGTAAAAACATATGACTTTGACACATTAAGCAGAACTTCGGTGAAAAATGGCCTCTCTGTGAATATAGTCAATATATCTTCTGTGTCACACTGACCAATGGCACCTCACCGGTAGATCATAAAATACCTCAAATAAAAATATTTTTAATGTAGAAGAGCACTCAGAGTGTAGACCTCTGCCAAGGCTAAGAGTTTACTCCTCTTGGTGTACAACAGTGGTTCTCTGCTGGTTTGGCTTTGGGACTCACTATCAGCCCTCACTGACAAGGCGCTGATGGTGTGTTTTGAACCTGAGATGATACAAGTTTACAGACAGAGAAGACATGTTTAAAGATAAACTAAGACGACCAGCAGGTGGTAATGCTAAATATGGAAATATTTCTTTTAACACTAAATTTGGTACATTTTAACCAAAGCTAAAAAGTGCACTCAGTTAAAACTAAAAAGTGCATTTAGTCACTTTTTCAAGCATTAAACACACTGAGGTTTTGTCCTCAATGGGTACGGTTACATGATGTTTTTTAAATCTGATTCATTTTTCCAGAAGAAATTAATTCGTAACTAAAGTATTTTCTCTTCTGTTTACATGGAAATGTTAAACCCGAATAAAGGTTTACATGAGGTATTAATGAGGTAGGTAAGTGAGCAAAAGGGTTTGCGCTGCAGTGCTAACGTTGCCTTGTTCTCGCAGACCTTCTGTTAGCTTAGCTTAGCATAGTCACTGCATTTCCATTGTCACACGTAGCCTGTTTTTAAAGGTGATTTGTTGTCATTTGTTAGTGATTTTGAGAAATCTGATTCTCCCTAATTATTTCTTTAGATCTGTGACTTACTGCACTCATACAATCTTGGGACTGTTGTGTTGACGGAAGTTGGAAAATCTTTTTGTTGGAAGGGATGCATGCGCTAAATTAGCTTTGCTTTACTGTTTTAGCTTTGCATTAGTTTTTATTTCCCAAGATTTTATTAGTGCAGTAAGTCACATCGCCATGATTTGAGCCCCTTTTTTGATCATATTGATCCCACCGAACTAAAGTAATGATTAGGGAGAACTGAATTTCACAAAATCACTCATAAAATACTACGGATCACCTATAAAAGCCTGGCTACGTCTGACCATAGGAATGAAGCAATTATGCTAAGCTAGGCTAAGCTAACGGAAGGGCTGCAAGAACAAGGCAATCGGTGCACTGCAGTGCAAACTGATTTGCCCACTTATTGAACTCATTAGTTCATGACAAATGAATTAATAAAAAAACAAGTGGTGAACTCTTCCTTCAGGGTTTTCCAGGCTGGTAGATCCCATCGGAATAGCCCACTGGAATGGTTTGGGTTGACTAGACTGCATTACATATTCTTCCGCAAGCGCAGAATGTGTGCGTCATCGCAACAGGACAAGACAATGAGCATGTGCAGAATGGAAGGAATAAAGTCCAAATGGAATAAAGGGTTTACATGTCCGAGGAAAAATAAAAAGTGGATTAAACTAGTGACTTTATTCGGGTTTAAATTTAATCCAAACTATTCTTTTTCAGATGGAATAAGGTGTTTACATGGGCATCTGAAATAGGATCTAACCTTTAATCAGTTTAAACCAGGAATAAAAGTTGTCATGTAAATGCACAGAATGTAGGAAAAACCGTATCTGATGTAATCTGTGTCATATCTCAGTTTCTCCATGATATGAATAGACGCTTATGGGTCTTCTTGTATGCTGTGTTAATTAGCGTTACAGTGCATTACCGCCACCTACTGTTGGGGAGTAGGGATGGATGGCGCTCCATGAAAAATAAAGCACGGAATTTGTTTCTTAACATAATTTTTTGCCCAGATAAAGACCCTCAACCCACTGAAAATGGGTCGTGAAAAAATCGTGACTCACCAGTTGACGATGACTGGTCTACAAATCACTAATCTCAATCACTAATTATAACTCAGGTTTTTCTAATTTTGTCAGTTGACACCACTTATTAGTTTAACTGTTAGTCACTTATTTCAGCTTTAAATATTATAGTTATAAATTCATTCATTATACAAGAGGAAAGAGGAAATCTTTTGCTTCAGTGTAAACATAACAATAAATGAAAATAGTAACAAAAAAAAAGGGAAAAAACTATATGTTACCCATGATGCTTGTCATCGTGTTTTTGTTTTGACCCTAATCTC
This sequence comes from Sphaeramia orbicularis, assembly GCF_902148855.1. Lineage (NCBI taxonomy): Eukaryota > Metazoa > Chordata > Actinopteri > Kurtiformes > Apogonidae > Sphaeramia > Sphaeramia orbicularis. Next base: position 29,250,456 of record NC_043960.1, on the reverse strand, counting down.
AGGCCTGTCCTAGTCCAGACCAAGGTGTTTTGTATCTAAACTTAACCAGACCTTAGCCATGACATTGCCGCTGTCTGAATGCAGCAGCAATTTTGTACATTTAAAGGTTATCGGTGGTGTTTTGTGTCATATCACCCACTGCCTGTTAGGCACAAATCAATCACATGCTGCTGTTTATTGTCTCAGTAGGTTTACACAACCTATGTACACACGGTATATGGTTGATGAGGCTGAACGACTTCCAGCCTTGGAAACCACATGTAAAGAGAACTAATATCACATGACTGAACGCTGCTGTGTGCTGACACAGGACTTTCATTTGCTGATAAACATCCTAAATGCAGGACAGGACAGCAGTGAGTAAGGACGAGCTACCAATGAAAACAACATACAGGACTGTGCAAAAGTCTTAGGCTCCCTTTAACTTAGTTGTTTTTGCAGGGTTGAAATTGAAACAATCATACTTATTTATTTCTCATTCTCTTCACGCATAGTAAGAAAATACAGGAAATATGTGCACAGCCTTAAAAGATACACAAAGAACTCAACTAAATGGGTAGTAAATGTTAAAGTCAATATTTAATCGGGGTGTGTTTTGGCAAGAATCTGGCGGTACAATACAAATCACAATACTAGGATCACGATACGATATATCACAATATATCATGATACTGTTCATATGGCAATATTTTTTGTTTCGTTTCTTTTTTTAAAGATTATTTTCCGGAAAAACTAATAGTGCAGCATTTGGATAAATAAAGTTTTAACACGTGGCTTCACCAGTACAATAAACCACACAAATAAATAATGTTTTACAGACTTTACAGTTTAAGATCCTGCTTAAATGTTCGTATTCTATTGTGAAAAGAATACATAGCGTTCAGTCCCTGAATCATCCAACATCAGAACATTATTTTTGCACATTCCCAATAAAAAAAACAAACAATTACCTCTTTCAGACAGTAAAAAGTCCTTTTAGGATGCTTGAATTATCCATTATTTTACAAAACAGCGTTATCAACTAAAAAAAACAAAAAACATTTATGACCAGCAATATCACAATAGTACTTTTATAGTATTCAAACAACAGAACAAAAAAAAAAAAAAAACGTGAATATAGAAATAAAAGAGCTGGAAAAACCAAAACAAAAATGAATCTCCACCATGTCTGCATTTGAATAAATACCTAAAAATATCGATACAGTATTGTGAAGTGAAATATCGTGATACATTGCGATACCGATATTTTCTTGCACCCCTGATATTTAATGTGACCTCTGACCCCATGACAAGAAACAGCACAAACAATTAGAAACATCTGATATGCACTGGAAAAAATCAAAAACTTACCAAGTGTATTTCTCTCATTTCGTGTCAAAATATCTCATCACACATAAAATAAGATATAATCACCTAAACAGTAACTTTTCAGTGAGATATAACAACTTATTTTCAGACAACAGATCTTGAAAAATCCGTTGGCAGATTTTTTTTTTTTTTTTTTTTTGCTTGAATTAAGCAAAAAAAATCTTGAATTAAGTCAAAAAAATCTGCCAATGGAACAAAAATGAAAATTATTTTGGTAAGATTTCCTGAAATAAGATTTTCAAGATCTATTGTCAAAAAATAAGTTCTTAGAGATTTTGACTAGAAATGAGAAAAATACTCTTGGTAAGATTTAGATTTTTAGAGTGTGCGATGAATGAAACCTGGTATAAAACATTGGAAAATAATGCAGTAAATCTCATATTGCTTAAAAAAAAAAAAAAAAAAAAAAGAGTTAAAGACATGTTAAGTGCAAAGGGAGATCACACTAAATATTAACACATTGGTTTCTAGAAGCTGTTTTTCCCTGAAACTTTTGTTTTTACTGCTGTACATACTTCACATGTATCCAGATTGTGTCAGAGTAGTACATATGTGGTCATTATAACTATACATTATAAACTAAACCAACAAACCTAATGTCAGCCTAAGACTTTTGCACAATACACATCAAACCCTCACCCTAATACCAACACTGTTTGCATTGAGTTTTGTGGGTTGTAACAAGAAAATATCTTTCTACAAATCTGTAAAGTGCAGAATGTCAATCAGCCAAATTAGGTCGGGCAAAGATCCAAGTCTTGCTGAATGATCCATGTATTTAATACTCGTAGCCGAAACCATAATCTTTCCTGGAGTGAGATTTTTAACAGCAGATTTTCTCATAAAGTGATAATAAAACTTCAACATATTGCATGCGGCCTCGGGGCTGATGAGACAACAGAAGAGGAGCAGATGCTGCCTGCAGCCCACTCACGGTCTGGAGAGGTTATAGTTTTGAAAGATGAAACTGGGGGCGCAGTAACAGACTGTGGGTCCCAGGAGAGGATACTGCATTAGCAAAATGCTTCTGTGAATCCATACAGTGGTACAGAGCTCTGCAGACCTACTCTATTCATGCATTCATAGAAGAAACCATCATTAGTCAACAGCTTCAACAAAAACATCTTATTTCATATTCTGGGAGTTTTGCAGCTTCTACTCTAACTATACTGACAGTCAATAGAATCTTTGAGGTAGAACTGCATATTTCTACTTGTAGGGGGGTTGTAATTATTCATCGTGGATTTATTAATGACTTTGTGCTCGGGTAGTTGAGATAATGATGAGTTGTCATGTTATCACGGTTCATTGCACATGGGTTGGTCTCTTTGCAAAAGTGGACCAAATACTCAGTGGGGATCTGCACAATTTGAGGATTGGTTTTGAAGGCCTATATAAAGGCCCAAAAAAGGCCACCATTGATAGTCCAGTGAACGGCATCATGCCACGTCTATCACGTAAACAACGTCTCCGGGCACTGGGTATGGTGGAGGTCGGTTTCAGCTACAGTGATATAGCCAGGCGTATGTATGGGCTGTTCCCAACCCACAATCAGAAACCTGGTTGAACGCCACAACACCACAGGCTCTGCTGACCATAGACCGCATCCAGGGCTAGAGAGAGCAACAACTCCCAACCAGGACCGCTACTGTTGTGACTTTGTGTTTGGCAGGTGCCATTTTCTTTTGTTAAGTTTTTTTGTTTTGAAATTATTCTTGAAACTTTCGATTTTTGTTTCTGTATGCCAATATCCTAAACCAGGGGTGTCAAACTCATTTTAGTTCAGGGGCCACATTCAGCTAAATTTGATCTGAAATGGGCCAAACCAGTAAAATAATAACATAATAATGAATAAATAATGTCAACTCCAAATTTTTCTTTATGTTTTAGAGTGAAAAAAGTAAATTTGCATTATGAAATGGTTTACATTTACAAACTATCCTTTCAAAAGATGTGAATAACATGAACAAACTGAAAAAATAAGTGTAATTTTAACAATATTATACCTCAGTTGATCATTTACACATGTACATTAAAACTTACAGATCACAGTGGGTCTACAAATGCACAAAACATTTAGTTATAGGTAGAATCTTGTTAAAATTGTACTTATTTCTCTTAAGACGTTTCAGGTTGTTCATATTTGTTCAGGTAATTCACTTTTTTTTTTTTTTTTGCAAAATTATGCTTTGTTTAAGTGTAATTACATGAAAATATTTACATTTACAAAGAGAAAAATTTGGGGTTGTCATTATTTATATGTTATTATGATAGTATTTCATTGAATCCTGCCCACTGGAGATTGAATTAGTCTGAATGTGGAACCTGAACTAAAAGGATTGTTAATATCTTAGTGTAATTTCTGCATTTCACAAATTCATCCCAAGGGCCAGACTGGACCCTTTGGTGGGCCGGATTTGGCCCCCGGGCCGCATGTTTGACACCTGTGTCCTAAACAAATGATTCATATGAAAAAAATCCAGTTTAGGGTTTCAAAATAAAAATGATATCGAAAAATATGGTCTCAAAGTTTTCACTGACTGTGAGTGTACTTCTGCACAAGGATATTTCTTCTTTAGAAAAAACACTTTGTAAGAAAGTTTACCAGTGCTATTATTGATTAATTGAATTCCTGATGAACACTTGATTTCTTGTGAAGGACGAGTTCTTCAGTTCATTGACAATACATTTAGTTTTTGTACAGATTTTTAAATTACAAGTCTTTGCCTACAGTATTGTACAGGAAGTTTTTTTTTGTTTTTTGTTTTTTAATTTAGTTCTTTAGCAAGTTTTTTACAGTATATACTAACCTTAATGTCAACCTGGTTACTAACCTGCCTGTTTAGTTCTGTCTGCTTTTGGTCTTCTTGTGCTGTATGCAAAGTTGCTGAATACTTGAATTTCCCTCAGGATTAATAAAGTATCTATCTATCTATCTATCTATCTATCTATCTATCTATCTATCTATCTATCTATCTATCTATCTATCTATCTATCTATCTATCTATCTATCTATCTATCTATCTATCTATCTATCTATCTATCTATCTATCTATCTATCTATCTATCTATCTATCTATCTATCTATCATCCTCATCCTCGTTACCAAACCTGTTGTTATTCACTGTCAGAAACGTAGTGTTTTACATCACACCATCAACTTGCACTACAGACGTAAATGAGCTTTGACTAAACTAGAACCTCATTTAGAAATGATCTGTTTTGACATTGTTGTATGTCTGGAAATGATTGAACTCCATAGAAAATATATTTTGTTTCCATACTTTATGGGCTGGATCTACTAAAAGTTTGTGTGTATTAAAACGTATGCAAACTCATTGCACACGCAAAAAAATTTACAAACTGATTTACTAACAGAGCAAAATAAGGGTTGCATCTTTCAAAGGTGTAAAATAGCGCGTCTGCATCCAGTTAGTACATTTGACACAATGAATATGTAATATGAGGCATTTACATGCAGTTGTGCGTTTGCTGGGAAGAGAAAAGGTAAATATATTAATGTAGCACATGCAAAGTGATTCATCAAACCTGAAAGCAATTTTGCTCATAGAAACTGTGTCCATATTTAACACGTCTCAAAAGGAGGTGCAAACAGTTTGGATGTATAATAGCAAACACATGGAAGTGGTTAAGAGATATCAGAATGATGAAACGAGATGCAGAGAACGCATTTTTCACCCTTGTGTGAACATTTTTGGAGTGACGGAAGAAAAAAATAATTGAGACATATGCGCTGCCGCATTTACAGTGGAGTACCCCCTGAAATAGACTTTATAAACCAAGTACCCCCAATTCTCGCTTCAGCATTTTTGATTGAAAAAAATTAGGCAAAAATTATTCCTGTACCACAAATTTTGTCAATTTTTTTTCAGTCAAAACAAAAAAAGTTCCAGTTCCATAGGTGTGAATGTGAGAGCGATTATTTGTCTCTATATGTCAGCCCTGTGGTGAACTGGAGACATGTCCAGGGTGTACCCCGCCTTCGCCCATAAGTAGCTGGGATAGGCTCCAGTGACCCCCGTGACCCTAGTGAGGATAAAGTGGGTTCAGAAAATGAATGAATGAATGTTCCTGTGCCAAAGGTGTCTGCTTTTATTTTCAAAACTTTGTAAACAAACAACATATATTTAACTTTAATATACAAAAAAATGACACATTTTTTAAAGTAAATTTTGTGTGCAACATATAAACTGAAACGTGTCCTCTTTCATGGATAAGAAAAATACATTAATTGGTCATTAATTAATAAATGAACCTTTCATCTACAAAAAAATAATTACCTACTTACTCAAACTTATTTTGAATAATATAAAATAAAAATGTTCTTAAAATGTTCACAAAGCTTAAACAAGATGATTGACCATAAAACTATTACATAAATGTATTTATTGTGTTTAATATTTCAGCATTAATTCTCATTCTTTATTTTGTATTTGGTACATGATGACTTATTCAACGTATTTTTCAAAAAAAAATTCAAGTACCCCCTGGGAGTACGCAGACCCCACTTTGGGAACCCCTACTTTATATATCATTAAAGCACCGAACAAGAAACCAAAACCACTTATGAAGCTGTAACTGTGTCCTTATTCACATGAGTTCAATGAAACCATCAGTGACAGAGTGAGTCATAGAAAACTGTTTGAAGAGTTTTTATTAAATCTATGGGAAAAATTTCAAATGCTTTTGTTAATTTGTGTTGCTTTCACTATTTTTGAACTGTCTGTGTTTAACAAAAAAACTGATTTTCTCAGATGTTTAACTTTAGACATATTTTTCTTTTGCTACAGTGGTGACTGATAAAACAACTGAAAAACTGTTTTCATTTCACATTTCCATTCATCTTTTCCATTTATAACCTACCTTTAAATAGAATCATCTTAAATTTCCATTTCAGACATGTTATAAGACACAATAAAAATGCTGCACTTTGAATTGTTTTGTTTATTTTTCTTCATGTGTTTTTTTTTCCTCCATTAGATGACTGTTGTTCTGACTGAAATGTTAGAATCATGTTAGAATCTGTAATAACGTAACTTGTCAAGTTATATAATAATGCTTTAAATTACCTGACATTTCTACAGACATACATTTTAGATTTCTAGAGGATCTATTCATAATATTTCTATTTTAAAACATTAAGAAGTTACCTAAAGTTATAATGACAGTGTGAAGAAACAACAGTTTTGACGAAGTTAGAATGGAAATGATCTACTATTAGACCTCCTTTTTAACACTGAGATATTGTAACATCCTGTCTATTCTCAGTCCCACAAGAGAAAATGAATCACGATGTTGTTTGTGTTGGTGTCATAGTCATAATATGTGCTAGATTGGGTCAGCAGGATCTACTCTGTTGAGATTAACTGCTGTTAGTTCAATAGAACTTGATAAAACAGAGCAAAACTACACACAGAGCAGCTCCTTCAGACTCCAGTGTGTCTGCAGTGTATCAGTCTGTTAGTTTATTATTTTGAATCTGAAAGAATGTGTTAACAAAGTCACTTCTTAGGTGTTTTTCCATTAACCTGTAAACTCTGGGCGTTTGTTTCCAGTCGGAACCATTTCGACGTAACACAAAACAATAGATTAACCCTTTCATGTATGAATTATGAAAACCTTAATCAAGGTTTTTTTCCCTGTGTGTTTTTAGTCAGCTTTAGGCATGAAAAAAACAATGTGATTGAGATTTTTTTATGAACCTATTTTTCATGGCGTTACAAAAATGTCCACTTAGCTGGACACGATTTAATTATTTGAATTTTTGAAGCAAAGAAACATGTATTTACTGATGTATTGTGTGAAAACTATGAAATAAAAAAAAAAAAAACATTTTTAATGCCACTGATCTGATGTTTTCTCACATTTTATGCTAGTTATTATTCACTCAAATAATGTGAAAAAAAAAAACCTTGGTGTTAAAAAAAAAAACAAAGAAAAAAACTGTTAATTACAGTCTGATAACAATTAGCAATTGATTTACACCCAAATATGATAGTGCAGATCAGGTTTATCAAGAACAGGAAAGTTACAGTAATGGTCTGAACATCAGTGTATGGGATGGTGCATAAGCGTCCAGTGTTGGCTGCTATGGAACTAAAACAATGAAACCTAAGAATATACAAGAGAACAGCTGGAGAATAACTGTCCACTGTAGTGACCAGTATGCATGAAAGGGTTAAAGAGCAGATGTTTCATTCCTATAAAACTAAGTTATGATCAGAAAACAGCAAGTGTAAGACAAAATCTGTAATCATAGTTTTTTACGTTTTTCTTTTTTTTGTATTGTCTCGTTCAGTGAGTTTTAGTGGTACAGAAATATTATGACACATTTCCACTACATGGAACAGGCTTGACTCGACTCGGGTACCGAGTACGATTCCTGGAGACCGTTTCCATTACTGGATACTACCGACTTTAGAGTACCTGGTCGTCATAGCAACACTACGCGTAACTTCCGTGACATCTGCTCAGAGTTTCGGATAAACCCGTTCATTGCGTGTTGCTCTGTTAAGCTCGTGTTGAATCTTTTCATCAGCCATCAAGGACAGAAATGCCTGAACCTCCTCAACTGACCACGGTGACGTTTTGCGAGCTGTCACCATAGATTAACCCACTGGTATATTCACTGTAAACTTCCGAATCTGTGTTTTTTAATGGCGTGTTGGGCATTGATGATGCAATGACACAGAGACAACTGTGTGACCAACTGGTAGTCTACAGTGTTTACATGTGACATTTCAGTATCTCTTCACCCGTTTTGGAACCTTGGTCGAGCAAGGACTAGAAAATTAGTACCGGGGTGCAGGATTCCAGGTTCTCTTACGTAATGGAAACACAAAAATGTAGAGTCAAGTTGAGTTGAGTCGAGTCGAGCTGGTACCACGTAATGGAAACGCAAGATTACTTGTGCTGTTGGACCTGCTTATGTTAGCTCAGCAATGCAAAGTTTTTCTCATTGGTCTTTTATTTTAAAAAATTATTCATGACATGATGTAGATATTTGCTGGTTTAAGCGCACTCTGGGGGAGTGGCTTCTGTTTCAGATGTGTCCGTTTACGGCCCAATGAGGTAAATGGTCTGAACTTATATAGCATTTTCTACACCTTAATGGTGCCCAGTGGTCCTCACATTCACCCATTCACACATTCATACACTGCTGCCATGCAAGGTGCTGGAAAGCAATTTAGGGTTCAGTGTCTTGCCCAAGGACACTTCGACATATGGACAGTCGGACACTTCGACTTGTGGACAGTCGGACACTTCGACATATGGACAGTCGGACACTTCGACATATGGACAGTTGGACACTTCAACTTGTGGACAGTCGGACACTTCGACATATGGACAGTCGGACACTTCGACATATGGACAGTCGGACACAGGATTCGAACCACCGACCCTTCGGTCAAGGGACGACCGGCTCTACCAACTGAGCCACAGTCCACATGTGTGACCCAGTCCTCCTCCGTCACACTCGCCAGTCTGGATGGACCTCCTCACCCCCAGCACACGTACCCCCTCAGCAGTCTGCATGTACCCCCACCCTTCTGCATGCCCTCAGACTGGAATTACATCAGCAAATGGATGATGTATGATGGAGCTCTCCTTCACTGTGACTTTCCCCAAGGTTTCTCTTTTTCCCACTGGGTTTTTTGGAGTTTTTCCTTGCTGAGAAGGAGGGTCTAAAGATGGGGGATTGATCCATTTGCTTCACCGACTGTTTCCTAACTGATTACTTGACTGTTTATTTTCACTGTGTGTTTTTTATGAGTTTAACAATTCTGTAAAGCCCTGTGAGGGGACTTTGTTGTGGTATTGGGCCCCATGAATAAAACTGAATTGAATTGAGCAGTTAACTGACATTTTTTCTGGTTTACATGGATTTATAGCATGTGTAAATTGCTACAAATGCTGTGAAGCATTACTATGGTAACACAGTCTGAACTGATGGGTTTAAGAGGCTTCATGTTGAGTCAATTTGAAAGAAACTTTTGAAAAGTGGCAAAATGAAAATGCAAACTGTATAATTTTCCATAAACTGGTGAGAGTGAATAATCTGGGCTGCGTTGTGTTGCCGGCAGGAGGCTATGTTGCACACAGCTGTAACAAACAGTTAAAGAAGCAAAACACTCCATTCGGGTTTTTTTTATTATAAGGGCTGTAATGTCTGATTTTTTTTCCACAGGGAACACAGATGAATATTTCAGTCTCCCCATCAGTCCACACTGACTGTTCTACCAGACATATTTTCCCATTTTATTGGAATATCTCACAAAATGCAGCAGCAACTGATCAGCTAGCTGATCAATCACTAGCTACATTAGAAGTGTTTCCATTTCCTCTATGCACATCTACTCTTTTATTGGGAAAAAAGGAAACTAAACATCTGCAAGAAAGTGAAAAAAAGCAAAAACATACCTAATAACACAAACTAAGAGACTCACACAAAAGAAAACCAGCGATTCCTGTCTTTTGAGAGTTAAAATGATTTTTATGATGGGATTCTAGAGGTTTTATTAGACCTTCAGGTCTCCAGTTCCCATTAGAAAGGGCTGTCTGACAGTAACACAAAGCCTGGATCTTACATTGTTATGCCCCCGGCTAGGGGCCCCTAGGGCATAGCATGAATTAGTGGACACCTTTCCTCACTCCCAAGCCACAGAGAAAACCCCAGGATGCAGGTTGTGCATTTTAACAAAGCGGTGATTTACATTTACATTTACATTTATGCATTTGGCAGATGCTTTTTTCCAAAGCGACTTACAGGGGAAAACCAATCAAATCATTCAATCAATCAAATTTTATTTATATAGCGCCAGATCACAACAAAAAGTTATCTCATGACACTTTATATATAGAGTTGGTCAAAACCAGACTCTAAGCCAATTTACAGAAACCCAACAGAATCCTCCAGGAGCAAACACCTGTGACTGGTGACAGTGGCGAGGAAAAACTTCCCTTTAAGACGCAGAACCTGGAGCAGACCCAGACTCCTGGAGGATGGCTGTCTGCCTTGACCAGTTGGGGTTAAAGAGAGAGAGTAAAGAAAGAGAAAAAGAGAGAGCGATAGAGATAGAGATAGAGACTGGGGGAGAAGGGGAGAGTAGGGGGAGACACATGGATGCAGCTGAGGATAAGTGAGTGATGATGATGAAGGCAGGAGAGAGGCAGGACCACCGCAGCAGGTCCAGAGATAATCCTGGGAAAATCTGTGATAATCCTGGGAAAAACCTTATTAATATATTTAAAATGGAATGTCTGAAAGTGCTAGGACAGGAGGTGCTCTCAGAAGAGCTGGGTCTTCAGGAGCTTCTTGAAGATAGGCAGGGACGCCACTGTTCTCATAGTGCTTGGTAGAATGTTCCACCAACGTGGAATGACCCATGAAAACAGCCTGGATTGTCTTGTACAAGGTCTGGGGACCACCAGACAACGTTCCCCAGATTTATTTACAAAGTGTATAAAGACAGGTAGTGAAAACTCAACAAAATGGCAGCTTGGTCTTCAGGGTGGGCTCAGGCCAAAATAAGAAACATAACTTTACTAACCCAGGAAACCAGGCTGACCTGCAAAAGAAAAGAAACCAAAACACAAAGTCTAACCTCCCTTACTTAAACATGAGAAAACGAGCCAAAAGAAAATGGCAGCCCACCCCAACTGCTGCAACCAGGAACAACAACAGTATGAAGATGGTTTTGGTAGTGGAGGAATGGCGACAATGGACCGGCCCAGCTCTGTCATCTTTACAGTTCCGCCTCCGGCTGGCTGGTCCAGTCCTTGTGTGGGATCTGGCTCCGCACCTGCAGCACATCAACCACTCATGCACAGGCAGAAGGACACACCCACAGATTGACCCCTCGACCCACCTATGGGTCATAACAACATATTATCAACACTGGCTGACAACATCACCTCCATTTTCTTTATGGTAAAATGATGCTACCCTCTGTTGATAACAGAAGTAAATTTTTTAATCTTAATCTTTTTTTTTTTAATTGCCTACTTTCCTAGATGTGATAGAAGATGTGAAGGTTATTCCCCAAGCAGGGCATTTTTATACCCATCGACTGTATATTTCAGGTGGAATAATAAGTTTTGTCAGGTTATTATATTAATTAAAACAGAGAAACAGTCTTAATGCCCTTGACAGAAACTGTAGACACAATGTCATTATATATACAGTTGTAGAAAAAATTCAGAGACCACTGCACTTTCCTGTGAAGTCAGCATGTCTGCATGTATGACAGCCATTCCATTCCTGTGTCTGTTGAATTCCAACACAAACACATTTTATTCTACTGAATAAACACCTGATCCATGTCTTATTTAAGAAGTATAAAAACCACTACTGTGCTCATCACTTTCTTCTTACAATAGACAAAAACAGTGCTATTAGTACTGCAAAAGTAATTGGAATCCAAAAATAACTATTGAAAACTACTGGACTTCTGCTCTAACAATGTTCCCAAACTCTGAGGACTGGTTTTTCTATCAGGACAATGCTCCTGGCCTCAGCTAGGGTCAATAAAGGTGTGGATGACGGACCACCAAATGAAGACCCTGTCATGGCCAGCCCAATCTCCAGACCTGAACCCACTTTGAAAACTTCTGGAGGAAGATGGATGGTCACAAGCCATGGAACATGTCTGAGCTTCTTGAATTTCTCTGTCAGGAGCTGCATAAAGTCATCCAGCAGCAACAGAGGAGAGCCAAGACACGTGAAAGCTGTCATTGAACATCAGGGTTATTCCACCAAATATGGATGTCTGAACTTTTCCCAAGTTAAAACATTAGTATTGTGTTGTTTAGAAATGAATATGAACTGGTTTTCTTTGCATTATTATCTATGCCAGGAGGTATTGTGATCACTTTGCTTTGTGTGTTTGTGTGTGTGCGTGCTTGTTTGTTAGCAAGATAACTCAAAAAGTTATGGATGGATTTTCATGAGTTTTTCAGGAAATGTTGATTCTAGCACAAGGAAGAACTGATCCGCCTTGGTGGAGGTCTGCGCTCTCCGAGTGCTTTTCTTGTTATTATTATAATTATTACATATAAAAGATAGAGGCACAACAACAACAGACAGCTGTATTTCAGCAGCTCTCATAAAGGCACATGCCCAGTGAGTTGAATAAAAGTCTTTGTCTGATGGAAATGTCAAAGCTGGGTCATTAAGACCTGTCAGATCCACTGTGAAACTTCTGCTCAGCATAAGAGGGATCTGCAAATAGTATTCATTACACTCTCTCAAAGCAGTAAGAGCTGTTCACAGTGAGTTTCTTACAATTCCTTTAATTACAATGTGTAACAGAATAAACTATGATAACTCACATTCATGAATGCATTTCAGTTTTTTTGCTAAAAATGGAGCCCTTGACTAGATTGTGCTCTTGAAGGGCTTTTTCTAAGGACTGTTTTTTATTCCCTCCAGGATTTTGACACCAGAGACCAGAGTTTCAAATGCTGGTTTCAGGTAATAAATGCTTTGTTTACCATCAGGAAAATATTGTGGCTTAAATTAATAAACACATTGAGAAATGTTTAATCAGGGGTCAGTATAGTAGTGTAATGAAGTGTGCAAAATGAACAAAAGGAAAAACTTAAAAGAATGTGACCAGATTTGTAGTTGCAGATACCAATCACAAACCTCTGATGTTGCTGTCTAACAATGGCTTTTTAAAGAGATCACCAAAACTTATCCAGAAAGATATGGACAAATTAGGGCATCCACCTCCCCAAATACTAGTCCAACACCAACCTGTGCAACCAGGCAAACAAAAAACAAAGCCTTTGAGAACGAAGGAGAGGAGCAGCAAATGCAGAAGATGTGCATATATATATATATATATATATATATATATATATATATATATATATATATATATATACACACACACACACACACACACACACTTAGAGTGCTATTTTGGACATTACTGTGAATTTGGTAACTACCTACTAATGATTTATTATGGTCTGTGAACATGACCAAAGGACCACCACCAGAATGTATGTGATTACAGTATATGATATGAAATGATTACAATGGTGGTGATGAAGGTGATGGTGGTGATGATTACAATGATACTAATGAACAGTGATGATGATGATGATGATGATGATGATGATGATGATGGTGGTAGTGATGATAATGGTGGCTGATGGCAGTGTTGACTATGGTGATGATGATGACAATAAGATTGGTGGCAATGATGAAGATGATAGCTGATGATGATGACAATTGTGGTAATGATGAAGATGGTGACGATGAAGATGATGACTACAATGATAATGATGAAGACAGTAATGGTGATGATGACGGTGATGGTGGTGATGATGAGATTGGTGGCAATGATGAAGATGATAGCTGATGATGATGATGACAATGGTGGTAATGAAGATGGTGTCGATGGAGGTGATGATTACAATGATAATGATAAAGGCGGTAATGGTGATGATGATGATGGTGATGGTGGTGATGATGAGACTGGTGGCAGTGATGAAGATGGTAGCTGATGTCAATGATGATGATTATGATGATGATGCGGATGATGATGGTGGTGATGGTGGTGGTGATGGTGGTGGTGGTGGTGATGATGATGGTGATGATGATTGCGAGACTTCATTTTTCAAGGGCCCGCTGCAGTTCCCAGGCTCAGCTGACCACCAGTAGAAGGTGATAGAGAGAAGAGGGAGAGAGGGAGGGAGGGGCAAGGACAAGAAGCAAAAACAAACCGGTGTGTAGGGCAGGTTGGTAATTGTAGGCATGTGAGAGGAAGGGGAGTGTTTGAGGTGTGGGTCTGCTGCTGAAATCCAGTTGAATTACCTCCAGTATAAGAGTGGAATGTTAGGACAGGGGTAGCATACAGGAGAATTTTGTCATTTTCAACTGCTAACAGGAAGTAGATCTTACAAATGTTCCTCTTTGCTCTTCAGCAGGTTGTTCACATGTGTGACTGTAGTTGAAAAGTTTCTCTGGAAGCACCAACCTGTCAAACCCAAAAAGCACATGAACTGTTTTTTCATGGTTGGAGCAGTCCATTTCAGAGCAGAATGGCCTTTTGCATCAGATGCTCATGCCCCTGTCCAGGGTACAGCTTGTCATGTTGCCCTGACAAACTCACACTTCAGCAGGTTGACAGTGAAGCACATCTCAGCCAAGCAATCAAACCGTGCACTGACATGAGCATTTCATATGTCACTGAAAGTAGCCGCTGTGTGTCATCTAAATAGAGTGTGCAGCTGTCGAGACCAGACACAACTATGTTCATGTGGGTTGAAAGTGCAGATTGCAGGTGGATTACAAAGACCAAACTCATTATTATGTATTCCTACAAACCTGAAGACATTATACATTTTCCTCCCTGGAGGCGAGAGGGGAACTTGCCAATTCCATTTGTGGAAGTGGGAACTAATCAGGTTTGGTGACTTCCCTGAATTCTCTGGAGTCTGTACAAGATCTGGCCAACTTAGACTCAACAAACAAGGTCACGACCTCCTCAGGAATATGTGCATGTTTCACTGATGGCATATAAAGCTTCTGTCTGACAAACAGCAGCAATCCAGGACAAAAATGATGACACACAGGGTTATAGGCTCACATTCCTGTAGCTTAGCTATGTTTTCTCTCCATTACCTTGAGTTTATTAGGTGCACATCTATATAAATGTTTAACCTGTGTCAATATTCTATGTTCTTTCACATGGTGTGTCACCAAACAAAGGTGGCTACCATTTAACCCTATAACGCCAAACGTATCATATTTGATACATGAGTTTTGAAGCCCTCTACATGATCAGTGTGATTTTTTTTTCTAGAAAAACCTGATGTATACAATTAGATACATGCAATACACAGATAATCCACCAGGGGGGAGGAATTTGTTCACCAGAGGCCTTTCCAGTGACACTACAAGATTGTCATTAATGAGGAAGGAGGCAGAACTTTGTCAATTTTGAAAAGGCATTACCAGTTTGTTAGACATGTTTGTGTTATATTATGTTTTTGTTCAAAAATAATAATATTTGAGCACTGAGACCCGATGCACCAAATATGATACAAAATTGAAAGTCATACATGGAAACTGATATTTAAAAAAAAAAAAAAAAGAATTTTGGTTCTACAGAAGGACCATTAAAGGCACCAGTTTCAAAGAACTGGAATTTTCTGTCAATTATTTAATGGTTTAGGCTTTACAGGGTTAATTACCTCCACAACTTCAACGTTTTGGGACACAGACAAATGAAAAAACAACCTCTTCAAATTATGCAGGGTCGGTTTTTTGCAGTTGTTCCAACATTTCATTTCATATTTTATGTTGGGCAGCTCAGTTGGTAGACCAGGTTGTCCAATGACCATAGGGTCGGAGGTTCAAATCCTGGCTCCGACTATCGAAATGTCGTTGGGCAAGGTATTGAACCCCAAATTGCTCTCAGTAGGGCCTGGCAGCACCTTGCATAGGGACATGGCTGCCTACTGGTGAATGTGAGGCTTTGTAAAGCGCTGTGGAGGGTGTATAAAATGCGCTGTATAAGTGCAGATCGTTTATATTAAGCAGATGCCAAATTTTGACAGATATCGGAATGAGGGACTGAACCCAGTGCTCTTTTACCTTGAACAGCCTCATGAACAGACAGCATCAAATCAACCTTTAACACTTCCTGACTCTGTGTATAATAAGAAGAAACAAGTTTAGGATTCTTTTACGCTGTTTTAACACCTGTGAAAAAATATGTGTTTAAATTAAAGCCTTGCTCACTCTAACACATAGTATGTCAAAAATGAACACGAACTGTGATAAAGCCTTAAGTACTGACTGCAGTCACCACACACAGTGTCAGTGCGTAAACCTTACCAGAAAAGCTGAATAATAACCTTCTGCAGGCCATGCTGACGGTTGTAATAGGGCAAATCTAAACAAATAAGCCTATGTTTGTAAAATAAATGTTTTTTTATCAATTGGAGATGACAACAATTAACATTTAATTATTAATTTGGTCAAAATGCAATACAGGTATTATTATTGATGACAAAATGTAAACGTATTTGGGATTTAGTTGAATATGATTTTCCCTTTTTGGTGACAGAGCTGGTTATACAGTGATGAAATGCAGAAGGATGAAGTCAGCCTGAAACCACAGTGTCTTCTTTTTCAGCTGTTGTGTGAAAACATACAGATGACCAAGGCACGCAGAGAATCACAGATCTGTGCCAAAACTGGAGATGCTATATTCATATATGGAAGAAACAGTAAGTTAATGCCCTCCATAGTGCGCCTCAGAACCAGGGTATGTAACATTTGAGCACTGTAAAAAACAAACAAAAAAAAGATTTATTGATTTATCTTGTCAGTCATAAATCAATAAATCTTTTTTTTTTTTTTTTATTTTATCTTGTCAGTCGGTGACACGGTGGTACAGTGGTTAGCACTTGAGCCTCACAGGCAAGAAGGTGCTGGGTTCGATTCCAACACCAGTTGACGGGGGGTGGGACCTTTCTGTGTGGAGTTTGCATGTTCTCCCCGCGTCTGTGTGGGTTCTCTCCGGGTACTCCGGCTTCCTCCCACCATCCAAAGACATGCACTAATAGGTTAATCGGTTAATCTAAATTGCCCATAGGTGTGAATGTGAGAGTGATTGTTTGTGTCTATATGTTCAGCCCTGAGATGAACTGGCGACTTGTCCAGGGTGTACCCCGCCTTCGCCCCTATGTAGCTGGGATGGGCTCCAAGCGACCCCCGTAACACTAGTGAGGATAAAGCGGGTTCAGAAAATGAATGAATCTTGTCAGTCATCGTGTTGCTTTCACAAAGTCAAATCAAGGTAAACCAATGAGTTTGATATAACATCAGTAACATTAGTAAATCTGAACAGAGGTGAGTCAACAGATCTGTTTTTGAGGTAATGTTTAGACAATAACGATCTGAACCAAAAACACAGAAGTGGCATTGTGTTCTCATTTTTACATCTGTGTTTAGTTTTTTTTGGGGGGGGGGGGTCTGCATGCAGACAGACACGCAAAAGTGTGTGAATTTTCCTATTTATGTATGTAGTATGCACACCAGGTGGCTAGGTGGCATCACCACCACCAAGACCAAGCGCCTGCATAGAACCTTTCTTCTTCTCTTCCTGTTCTCTCCTAGCACAAAATACAATCACAAAACAGGAAACACAACAACAACAACAAGATTTGTGACAATTGCTGAAACGACTCTTGGATGTAAATTAGAGTGGCTAGGGCAACTTGATGGTCCGTCGCAGGGAAATAATCTGACATGTTGTTTTTCTGTTTTGCATTTTCAACCCTTTTGACGGTGACACGAGAGAGGAGCATTTTCCACTCTGGAAGGTGGTTTTACTTTTTTGCGTTTTCAACCCACAAAAATGATGATGAAATATTTTTGTTTTCATGCAAGAGCGGTGTCATGTAAACTGGACTTTAGTGAATGAAAAGACAAATTTGCTGTAACATTCCCATTACACAACAGATGAGACAGACACTGCCTACTCATTATTACTTTGCACACGTTCTGTCACTATCTATTATGTACATATTGTATATTTACACTGATGTAAATATTGTCTAGATATATGATTATTTTCTTATTTCCTGTTTCATATTCTTTACTGCCATTATAACAGACCACCTAGGTGTCTTCATTTTTTCTTTGCAATAAAAGTGTCAGAAAATGTCTTTTTTTGCCAATTCTTTTGCATCTTTGTTTTAAGGAAGAACTTAACTTTCAATAACTGGTCATTAATTATCATTATTATAAATAATGAATGCTGTAAACAGTGTACATTAGTAAAAAAAAAACAAAAAAAAACGACTTGAAGTTTTTTTTAGCATATGTATTGTCAGAAACAACTGTAAATATCCATAATGAAATTTTGTGAGTTTGCAGAAATACACTTTCAACTGTTTTACATCTGCTCAAATATTTTTTGGTCTTGAACATTCAGTATCCATATTATAGCTTCATATTTTTTGTTATTTCCAGGTGTTTTTTTTTTTTGCCTGTGTGGAAGTCTCTGAAACAGTTCCTTTCCACTTGTAATAGAGTCCCACATTGCTGCTGTAAAGTGTTATATAGTGTTGGAAAGCTCATGATCTCAGCTTTGTGATACCATTTGTATTTTGTGAATAGAGTAACTTTAATTTAAAGAGTAATTTTAATGCTATAAAGTGCAAAATGCAGCACCGGAGACACTGTAGTTGTTAAAGGATTAATATATTGTGCTGTTGGTTTGTGATGATGCTGTAACACAACAATTTCACTAATGAGATCAAGAAAGCATATCTATCTATCTTTGTATATACATTATTTTAGTAAGACTTGACACAACATAACATTAAAAAGTTTTATAGTTAACGGTTCTCATGTAATCAGCGTTATATTGCAGTAACTCACTATTTCACTTTTAATTTCAATGGGAAAGGATGAGCCAGAGTTTCCGGCATCATTACTTGAGACGTACACTCCTAATGTGTTGTAAAAATTTGTAAAAATGACATTAAAACACAGTCTTTCATAATGATCCACAAAAATTCAGCAAATGAGCAACATTTCATGATTTTTATTCAATTTCTGTCCGTCTGTATATGTTTTTCCAGGAGTCATTCTTGTCTCTTTCGATTTATTTGGACCCACTGTGATGTTTTGATGAATTATTCCTACATTAATATGATTTTAGGGCTCACTGAGGCATTAGATGTCTGCCGTTTTGGTGCTGATTGATAGGTATGTTGGACAGCTCACTGCCTGCCAAATTGGATTTTTGGAGCTTGTGGTAATTGAACAAAACATATTTTTTCTTGATGCTCAGCTCTAGTTGGGATTTAGAGCTTTCACTTACTAAAGTAGAACTGAAGTTTAATGCATTTTTAAAAATCCTCTGGCTCTGACCCCTTTGGCTACAAAAAGCCAAATTTGAGGTTTTGTGCACTTCAACTTCACACTAAAGTGGCTCCGTCCTTAAACACCAGAACAGGTCAAAGGTCAACTAAGCAGGTTACCTCTTTGAATTTACATTTAAAGTCTGTATTTTAACATTATTACAACACCTACATGATCATAAACTCAAGTATTCCCACCTTCCCCAGACAGACTCACTCTGTAAACACTGAAACTACAATATTCTTTGCATGTTAAATAAGACACTGACTGCTTTCTGAACTCCCTGAACGGTAACTTTTAACCACCGTCTTTTTATTGATTTAGCTGAAAATGAAAAAATTGCAAAGATTTTATTACCTTATAAGAAAGATACAGTCAAAATACAGAATAATGTTCCTTGTAATATGATTTTACTAACCTAAAAAGAATGTAACGTGCTAATAATTACTGTTTTTTGCTTTAACTGGGCACACTGCAAAAATCTAAATCCAAGTGTATTTTTCTCATTTCTAGTCAAAATATCTTATCACACTTAACATAAGACATAATCACCTAAAGAGTAACTTTTCAGTGAGATATAAGAACTTATTTTTAGACAGTAGATCTTGAAAATCTTATTTGAAGAAATTGTACCAAGATCATTTTCACTTGGGCTTGAGTTCTATGCTTTCCGTTTGTTTAAACAAGCATGGCGGGAAAAGTGTTTTCGAGGAAGATGTGGTGACACATTCCCAGCGTGAAGCCACCACAAGCAAAAAGGAAAAACAAGGAAGTAGGAGACGAACAAGAAGTGGAACAGGCAGCTAAACGGAGTAATGTCACTATACCACGTTTCAAAGAAAACTGGAGAATTAACAAGGGTCACCATCATTGGCCCTGGCTGACTTACGACTCGACCAACAAAACCATGAGCAGCAGCCTTTGCCGCTAATGCACGAAGAAGAAACTGAAGCAAAACGAACACGAAGTTGGAAAGTATTAAGGACCATGAGGAGTCAAAATGCCAGTAGTTGCTTTTCCACTGGACATCCGTGCAAAACTTTACAGATATTTACTTAGATGTCGAAAAAACACAAGTGCGTAATGTCGGTTTTTCCATTAAATCACAAATGCGATGATTTGTTTATTTTTTATCGCGAGATGACACAAGAAGTCATTCCATAAACATGGCGACAAACGGAAATATGGTGTTGATTTACAGATGTATTCATTATTATTATATATTACCCCTCTATCTCGTACTAGATTAAAAAATGATTGGGTTTCCTGGTGTGTCCGCACATACCACGACATGTTTCTTCTTCTTCGCTTGTTGTAACGTATGTCAACATCCGTTTTTTTACTTCACCTGACTCTAGTTGCGAAAAAAGGTCTTTCCATTGCAGTTTTGCGTGATATACCATTTGCGTTATGCCCGAAAAACCACCTCTTGCCAGCACAAAAACTTTTAATCGAAAAATGAGAGTTTTGGCGAAATTCTCATTTTTCCATTAAGTACATTTTTACGTGCACGTTACATTTGCGCAATTTGAGGGTCAATGGAAAAGCGACTTGTGACAACGTTTCCCTTTTCCTGCAGGTTAAATGGAACGTTCCTGTTAAAGCTGTGAGACAGACATTTGTCTCACTCAGTCAATGTAAAAGGTTGCACTTTATTTGGCCAAAATGGGTTTTTTTTGTGTTTTTTTTTTTCATTTTAACAAACATACAACAAACAGTGCATATATCAGATCCATGCAACCTGTTGACTACAGTCACAAACATTATTATGTTTACAAAAAAGAAAAAAAAAAAATTATACAAAATACAGAAATCTGAGCATCCACCTTTACAAGCCACAGTGGTAACTTTTTCAGTTGTTTGCACTGTCCTCCAATAAATTTAGATTCTTAGCGTACACAATGAAAGGATTCCAAACACATTCAAATGACTCTTGTTTGCCCTTAAGAATATAGGAAATTTTTTCTAGTGGAAGGGTAGAGAGCATCTGCCGTATTAACTGACTAACAGTTGGTTTATGAGTTCTTTTCCAAAATAATGAAATGCATTTTTTAGCAATAAGTAGACTGAAGTCTATAAAAATCTGTTCATTTGTTGTATATTTATGTAAAAGGTTGCACTTGTGAATATTTCTGTTACATGATGATGCAGCAGTCACCTCAAAATGAAATATAACCTAATAAAATAGCAAAAATCTAATTTTATCTCTACATAACTATATTCTTTTAGTGATTCTTAAGTTGGATTTTCATAATAAAAAGTTCTGGTAAATATTTTAAGTCAAATAAGGCATGATTTTTTTATTTGGCTGGTGAAAAATATTTTTGGCCGGTAAATTTTTGGAGGTCGCTAGCCAATAGGAGGTTACAAAAAGGTAATTTTTCAATATTATATGAAACAAAAATTGTGATCACAATTTTGTTTTTGATTGGTCAGTATTGACATGGATTGACTATGATGCATTCCAAAGAAAAATGTATCACTAATTAAAATTCAGAATGTAAAGCTGGACCCTTGTGTTCATGTTCTTATGTTAGAAGGCTTTCAGCATTCATATGTAAAGTATTTGTGAATTTATAAGGTGCACCTGAATGCACCATGAAGCCACTGCACCTGTTTGTCACATTCACCTGTAATTATGAAGCAAAAACATGTCAGATATATTTTTATATTTTTTTAAGACAACTCTAATACAAATATTTCCCCGCCAATAGACTAGATAGCCTTTATAGACTTACTTACTAAATGGAAAATCCTGTGCTGAATTGCAGGTGCAGCTGTGTGACATACTAAAATGTAAAAGTCTACATCCATAATAGTGTTTTCATTAGTGTGTATCATTATTTTTTGTTAAAAGGGTCATATGTTCCTAAACCCACATTTATTAGTCTTTGGTACATTTATTTGTGTGTTTGGATCCTAATAGTAAAAAAAGTTTGAATCTGAACCCTCCAGGTGCTGCAAAGCTATCTTTATATTCATTCTGGCAAAAATCAAGTGGATTTCTTTAACCCGTTTTAATTCCTTCTTAATTTGTTACATCTATAACTAGTTACATCATGACATTTGCACATATAAGGTCATTTTTGCCATAATTATTTGTCAGCAGCGGTTGTAGTAAAAACTGAAAATATGTCCAAACTTTGAGCCAGTTACTTAAAATGTTCATTTGCTGGTTGTATTAACGAACTCAAGTGGCTGAACGGGACAAAGCAGCATAGCCAACAACCTGGAGGGGGTGGGGTCATGTGCATTTAAAGGGCCAGCGCTCAAATCGACCTTTTTCGTGTCTGAACTCAAAAATAGGGTTGTAGATGGACCAGTGGAGTTGAATTAATGAAGAATTCAGACCCAAACATAGCATTTACAGTTTATGTAGACCACAGAGAAATGTTTTAAAATGCATAATTCCATTTAAAAAAGCCAAATATCACTCTTTTAACTTATAATGACCCCTTTATAGCTACAGTTCGTGAGTCCACTTTCACACATTTTTCGAACATGTTGCACCAACAGATAAAGTAAAGCTTGGCTGCAGAGCGACTCTTTCATGTTTTTACAATGAGCTGCTGTTCTCCTTCATGCTTGTAAAGTCAGACTCAGGGAACAGCATTCACCACCCACTGCTGAATACCATTAAATGTTAAACACTAGTCCTTTATCATGACATGTTTCACATGTGGACTCGACCTGCTGTGTGGTGATACAAGACTACAATCAGATCAGTTATTTAACATATCTGTCTTTAGACCTAAAAACACCGTTCTTCAGCAGTCATGGAAATAACAAAAGCATTACAAGTAAAGAAGTGTTACATGTGTTTTAGAGAACCTTATTTCGGATTTTCAAGTCCTAAAAGTAGCTGTTCACAATCAAGGTGTACAAGTATATTTGCATCAGTTATTAATCAGTATCGCAAAAAGATACCCCCAAAACCATTCCCAAAATGTTTCTTTGGCCATCTTATTACTAGATCTTGCAATCCTCCAAATCTGAAGAAAATCGGATAAAAACTGATAAAATGGCGACCCAGTGAGCATGAAAACATGTGCACAATTTTATTGTTATAAGAGAGCAAAACATTGTACATAATGTTTTGTAACACAATAAATAATTACTTCTCAACTCCTGTTTCTTTTTTATTACAAATCCACACATCACATTGCTTTTCATTTATTGATCATTTTTGTTGAACAGCTGTTTGATTATCAATTCTTATTTTCAGTATTAAGACAATCAACCATTTTGTTCTGAAAACCCTTCTTTTACAGCCCTTTAATTGGAATAATAGAATGGAAACCTGTTCTTTCAGTATTATTATGACTAAATATGCACAACTAGACAGATTTTGGTATGCTCCCTGGCTGCAGAAAATTTGGTAACAATGTGTCAAACGGATGTTTACGTCGAACCGTATGTTTTCAGTGGTACGTTGTTCACCAAAATTCATGTAGTGTCCACACACCAATATACTTCCATCAATAATATTGCATATATGTCTTATAGATATATTGTTATAACTTGCTCACAAATGTTTATTTACTCTTGTATCAGGAAGACTTAGTTAAAGATCTAACAGAGGTGCAACCATGTGGTAAGCCAGATTTCCATTCCAATCTTGTAGAGTCCGTACACCATATTCAAAATATGTGGGTCTGATTTTAATGTTTCTGTCAATATATGGAATTTTTCAGCACGCATGCTTTGGACACAACATGCAATAAACAGTGCATGATTATCCTGAGTGCTGAAACACTTGTTTATCTTTGTAGGCATTAAATATGGAGGCTATTAGGCTGGAGTGTCCGTACACTAAATAATTTCTGATTTGACAGGGGTACAAGCCTGCGAAATTTTTAGTAGACACCATAATACAAAAATATTTTGGACTTTAAAAGAGAAATATCAGACAAATAAAACGGCCTGTCTGATTTTTTGATAGAGCATTATTATTTTTTATCTATATGTGCACCCTTTCTGGTACCCTTGATTGTGATCAGGCCGTGTTGTTTTCTTTCAAGAAATCCCGCAATGGAATTAGCGTCATACTGTGTAAGTGTAACTTGTTACCTCTTGCAAACTTTCAGAAATAATGAGCTATGTGCTATCTCTGAGTCTCTGTACAAAGTGCTAAATTTGATTTCCCATCTTATGGAAATACGGTACCTGTAAAATAAAGCTTTAGTGTCACATTAAGCCAGCGCTGGGAGCTGGGCCACCTGCTGATGGAGCAGCCGAACCATAAAGCCACGAACAGCCACACCTCGCTCCATACGAGGACTAAGTGACACATGTAATTTACAGCTGTGCACAGCGCTCAACGACTGAGGCTGTGTTCATTTTGCTTCAGTGAACATGGAGGCCTCCCCCTGCTGTCCCCCAGGCAGCGCTGCACAGACACGACAGACTGTGAGGCCGTCAGCTGGATGCCCGCTCTCATTTCACATGCAAATACAAGAGGACACATTAGGCCTAAAAGTGGGTGTCCTTCAGTTTCCCATTAGTAGGTCTGTTGTGTAAGTAATCAGCTGAAGGTTTAATGAACACACTCTGACACAAGCTTTCAGAGATCTGTGGAGATCAGTGTGATGTGTGACACCGGAGCCCAGCATTCCTGTGGCGTCAGAACGAACACACATTTATTTACTTGTTCTTGAGGATGTGCCATCAGATGACATGCCTGACACAGTTCACTGGACTGAGATGGTTCTGTCATCATGGCCTTCGAGCAGCCTCCGGGGCTGCAGCTGAAACGTTGCTTCTGTTCTTTCCACACAGGCTGGTAGAGTGCGTCACTGCTCACTTAGAAGTTGAAAGAGAAATCAAACCGGTGGCAAGCTGCGCTCCTTTTCCAGTGTCATCTGCGGAACGATTGCACTGAGCTATTAAAAACTTACTTTGTTGTTGTCAGATTTATCACATTATATGCAGTGTGTAGTTGTTTTTTTGTGTGGATGGACATAATGACAGTTGTTACAAGATTTAGCTGATTTTAACTCGACTTGTCTATGAATCTAGAGAAATGACTCATATCAAGGTTAAGTGATGATGATTCATACAATACAGGGAGTCGCTTAAACTGATGCTCCATTTTACAATAATGTATCAAAAAAAATGGCTTATTCTGAAATGTTCATGAACGATCTTGAACAAACGATAAACACTCAGTGCAGACATCTACAGCTCTACAATTCTGTTATTATGAAGATGGAGACAGCAACTGAAAACATTTTTCCCCATAGCTGCTAAATTTCTGTTGGGAAATGTTTACGAGTGGTTTAAGTTACCAAGCATTACATATTTATTTGTCAAGTTGTCTCTTGGCACCACAGATGGGAATTGATAAGAATTTAATGATTCTGATTCCATTATCCGTTGTGCTTATTGATTTGATTCCATAGCAGTTCTCTTAGCGATTCTCTTTGGGTGAGGGAATAAAAGAGAACAAATGGGTTTGTTTACATTAACTGCCCTTTATATTTCCACCTCTGCACAGAAAATATAATATATACAGTATGGACAAATGATAATAACAGATGACATGGGGCCCGGTTCCAGATAGTCATATATGAGGGGGCAATCACAAACGTTATAGGAGCACATGCCAGTGACAGAAACAGCGACGAGGGCGGGGTCACCCCATACAACCATACAAAGTGAAAGTGAAACTTAAAATGCTTTACTAATTCCTCTATCTTTCCCGCTATTGTCCACCTCATTTTCCTTTTTCCTACCTTCGAAAACTTTTACTGGAGGGGGAAGGATGTTTGTTGCCCCTCCTACAACCGGGTCCTGATGATGCCGCTAGATTCACAAGAGTGGCTAAGTAACATATCAAACACATGACTGCAAATGAATTGCATGCTATGTGAACAAATGTTTGAGTATATTGGAGGTGTTTCCCCCCTTTGAAGAAACTGAAGCTTTGCAAGTGTTACAAGTGGCCCTGGTGTCATCTTTTCATGTGAAATATAGCCAAACTTTGGAGCGTTTCTGCCTCAGCGCCATGTTGGCTACGTTCTAAACCAAAACAATGCACCACATGTGTGACATCATCACAGATGTGCAACAAAGGCAGAATCAATAAGCAGAATTGTTAAGCAGGCAGGCAAACAGTTCCGAGGAATTGAACTACTGGGAACCGGGTCTTTTTCAGAACTCGATTCCCATCCCTACTTGGCACTGAAATTAGCAAAATAAATTGAACTTGACTGAAATGAATCATTCATGTCTTTGCCATTTCTCAACTCTCATTATATCAACAAAAAAAAGAAAAAAAAAAAAAAGAAACTGCAAAAAAGAAAGTTACTTTGAAATGATGAATATTTCAGACTCCATTTGTAGCAGAAGGGTCATCTGCAGTGAACTGTTAGATAATGGTGATGTGGTTATGTGCCATCAACAGTTATGTGTTTTTTCTTTTCTCATAAAGCCCATTTATTGTGATTTTAACAAATTAATTACTCAAGTGTCAAGGACTGACCCGTACACTAATTAAAGGAAGGCTCTCACATATAGTTGAGGTCAGACATTTATAAACCATTCTGAACATGAAATAATCATTCTGTTCGCACCACTGCTTTATTCTGATAATGTGACATTTCAGAGAAAGAGCTGAGAGAAATGTCATTCCAGCTTTTATGTAAATGTACATTTGGTAATATACTGTACAAATATACAAAATGTAAAGAGGTTTACATGGATGAATTACTTCTTTTCCCAGACTTTCTTGGTTATTAAAATATGTGATAAACCTGTGCACTAATTAACCTTCAACTACTGGAAACTAAAACCATCTACTGATCTAAAATGTTAAATAACTGTTGATCCACTAATCTTATAAATACAATGAAATAACTGTGGTAAAATACAGTTTGTCATCTTTTTATGGTCATCAGATACGACCCATTTGGACGTTCAGAGGCACCGTAGTGAACATGGAAACACTGTCATCTTCTACAACAGTGATTCACGATTAAAACCTTTGGAGTTTAATAAATGACATTGGTTGGAGAAACTTGTTCATGTTGTTTGCCGAAAAAAGTCACTTTTTCTTCAATTTTTCTGTTCTGATACAATATCCTTTGAAATCACTTCAATGGAAATCTACATGATCGATAAGGTAAATATAGGAAAATACCTGATTTTCACTGAAAAGTGCAAAATACATAGGGTAATATTATAATAAATGGTGCTAAATCACTAACAAAAGGTTAAACAGACAGAACAATTGATTTGGGAACTGCCACAGTAGTAACACTGGGTCTTTACAGGTTAATGTGCAGTGAACTCATATTAAGTTTTACACAAATATCCAAAGGGTGACATTCAGACTTATTCTCATCTCAACCATCAACTGTATGAAAAAAGTAGACAGAGCTACTACAATAACCCCGCTAGATCTCATTAGACAAAAAAAAGTTTGCAACAAGTGGTGCCAGGCACAACAAACCCCGCCCCTCGCACATATTTGGCATCGATCCAGCTGATGTCATCATGTCTATGCATGTGGTGATGTCAGCATATCGATTGCCTCTATATAGTATAGTCTGAAGTAAACTGAAACAAAATTGATGTTTTTATAGACATTTGAAATTTCGCCCATTCTAAGTAAATGGGAGGAAGAAAAACATTTGAAAAATTCATAAAACATTGAAACTTTGACCTACTTTGACCCACCTAGTCCAGCTGTCCTCTCTGTCAGACATCTATAACACCAGGTGTCTGCGCAGGGCCAGAGGCCACACAGCCTGTTCTCACTGTTGCCCTCAGGGAAGAGGTACAGCTCTATCCAGGCCCGCACCTCCAGATTTAACAGCATGTTTTACCCAAGTGCATTATGGGTACTGAACGCATTATAGTGACAATACCTTAAATAAGGATATACATTTAACATACATCTACAGTGTTCAGCCAGGGTCAAAGTGCAATATATTTATCTCTGCTGTTTCTTGGTTGGTTGACATGCTTGTTTGTTTTATTCTATGTATATATTTCAGTGGCTGCTATTTGTCTTTCAGAGAGGGGAAGCTCACTGTCAGCTTACATCAAAAAAAAAATTTGTCAAGTTATTTAAACATAAATTCAGCCCTCCGTTCCTTTTTAAGAAAATGGTCAGTGACCTTATTGTACCAAGTAAACTAGAAAATGCTGAAATTATGTTAAACTGAAACAAGGAAGTACAATGAGTGTGTTTTATTTACAGTGCAAGAAATGAACAAGTTATTTCGTAGCGGTTTCTCTCTCGATTTCACAGCAGAATGTGTGACGGTATTAAACTGAACTCTGTCAAGTGAAGGAGTAGATTTCAAAATAGCTGTCAATCACATGAGATTCAGCCTTTCGACTGATCCTCCAATCAGCACGTGGAAGCCCAGCGTCCAGCCCAGCCGAGCTCCGCCCACAGCTCCATTCACCCCGAGATGCTGAGCATCCGTGGGCAGGACATTGTGGCAGTTATCCAATTACCGTCCAGTTTTGAGGCAATGAAAAAAACTGTTCCACTCAGTCCCAGTGAAATGCATGGATGCCGAGCATCTACAGGCAAATGCACTGAGCATAGAGTGTATGAGAAAACAGCATGTATAAGAAGTGAACAACATCAAGTCTGTTGATTTGTGATAAAGCTGATTCTGAACGAACTCATCTGTGAGATCAACGTGTTGTAACACATTTGTAGTCAATGAAATGTCAACACAACCATACATATTTAACCATTTAATTTTTGTAATTTTAGGGGAAGCAGAGCTTCCCTTGCAGTCTATGAGAAATTGCCTCTGATATATTTACACTTTTCTTTTAAACTGTTTTGCACTGCACACCACAAGGGAGTTGTCTCTTTTAATTTCGTTGTACATATGTATACAATAAAGGCATTTGATTTGATTCTACTTTTCCCAAAATGTAATCACATCTATTCTGGGTCACTGGCAATCTATAAATCCAGTTTGGTACGAATTCAACCAATAGTTTTGCTGCTACAGACAATTGAAATTTTGCCCATTATAAGTAAGTGGGGGGGATTTTAAAAATTCATAAATAATGTGAACTTTGACCTACTGTTCCCAAAATGTTATCAAATCTGTTCTGGGTCACTGGAAATCCATTAACCCAATTTGGTATGAATTCAACCAATAGTTTTGCTGCTAGAGTGTTAACAAACAAAGAAACAAACAAACCAAACCAAAAACAGTACCCCTTGCCTCCTCTTCGAGGGGTGGGGTAATAACTGAACATTGGCTTCACTTTGGAGTTGAGCTCTATCCCACTTGGCCTGCGTTCAGCTCTACTACAACAGCAGCACTGGAAAACAAACTGCCATGAGCTTGGAAACAGTTTTTGTGCTAGTGGTAAATATAAGTGGTATTTTTATTCAAAGGACTGTGGAGCCTGGATGGACCTATATCTTTCTGTATCACCTAAAATGCCTTTTTATACTTTAAATACTTGCTGGTGTGGAGCCTGTGTTGTGTGTCTGCACTCTTAGTGTGTGATGTAAAGTTTGGACAGGCCACATAAGCTGTGAGAACAAGGAGAGGGTAGGAAAGAGGAGGAAAAAGCACTAAAGCACCTGAGCATCTCAGAGTCTTGATCTCGTCTTTCTTGTTGTTGAGACTGAGTCTGAGATCTATAGATCCTCTGCACATGAGAGCAGACGAGGCTGACTTTACTGTGAGCCAGTATCAGAGAGATGACAGCAGAAGGCAGAGAGTGGCTTTAGGGAAGAGCTCAGGGGAAGCTGGAGGAATAAGCCTCAGATGTCATCAGCCTTCTTCACACGGACTGGTGACAAAAGTCACCTCCAAACAGTTCAGCAGGGAGTGAATGTGAAAATGAGATGAGGGGAGAGGAGAGCAAGAACACACTGGAGTCTGATCTACTGGAGATGATTGTTTTCTGGACTTGAAAAACTTTGCCGATACATCAAAGCGACAGACAGGAAAGAAAAGAAAAGCACAGAATGAGACAGAAAACCCACAGAACTGTACCTTGTACGTATATGATTACACCAGTACTGCTAATACCAGATAAATCTGTGTTGAACTGTACTTAAGGTCTGATGTCCACAAGTAATGTTTGTTTGTTTTGTTTTTTTTAAGTCCTGCTGCACTGTAAGAATTTGCTGGTATTCTTACTTTAGCAGGACAGCCATAGCACCTGAGTCAAATAAAAGCCATCAGTAGTAGGAAAAATACTTCACTTTTATTTTTTTCCACACGCCCAAAAAAAAAAACAAAACAGACAGACAGCATGTTTCCCCCTTCCACAGACCCAGGAAAAATGAAGAACAATTCACAAGGCTCCAGACCCCTTTAAATAGGTCTGGCTCAAACTACTAACCTCCCAACCACAGGTGGACTCAGTGTAGATCAGCTTTAAGTTTCAAATAAACATGCACCTCACTCACACCTACCTACAAAAATAAACCTAAACATCAACCTTTGTATTCCACATAATGCATTCTCCCCCCTTGTGACACATTTAATTATTTCCTTCCCCTGCTAAACCTCCCCTCCCTTTGGGCTACATGGTCTGGTCTGATCAGGCAGACCTTCTACACCTGGCCTGCACTCACATGGGCACGCCTCCATGTGAGGGCCCCACCCACCGGCCTCAAAAGGAAAAAGAGAAAACAAAATGAAATGAGTAAACTTTAAGTGAGGACAAACTAAACAGGTACTGTCTTAGCTGTCAACACAAAAAGTGATCACCAGTAACTCAGGTTGATAAAATTAATAAAGGGTTAAATGCAAATACTAAATAATTAAACCACATAGGTATGAGGTGGATGGCATACACCTGATTAGTTGGGGGGGGGGGGGTCACTACAGCTCCCTCACATGCACATTTGGATAGATGCAGGGTTAGGTGTACAGACTATAAAATACAGTATTGCTTATGTTTCAGGTAAATGTAACTACATGATATTAAGTTCCTTTAACTTCGTGACTCATACAAAAAAAATTGCCAATTTGCGCATGAATTTTGAGGAAAAAAATCAATTATTCATTTTTTTAAGATTTGTTTTATTTAGAAAAATGATATCGTAATCGGCTCAGTTGTTGGGGGTAAAAAAACAACAAAACACTTGTTTTAGAAAGAAATTCAAAAAGTGTTATTCGATTGTGGCAGTGTATATGGAAACCTTGAAGTTTTTTTTTATAACTTTTAACTTTCAAACAAACTTTATTTCATACATTCCACAAATATATATTTTTAAATTCACAAATTTATGCCTTTTCTGTCACCATTTATAGTTGAAAACATAAACTCCAGACATGATGTGTCAGCTCATAATCTGATGGATCGTGGTACATTGGTAAAATATTTTCTTTAATAGCTCATATGTGTTTCCTACGGAAGCGTATTGCATTCACACAAAAAAATAAAATTCGGCTCTGTTTTTCAGAATTAATTAGATAATTATCTTGGAATTATGAGAAAAAATAAGTAAAAAAAAAAATAAAAAATTGGCTCTGTTTTTCCGAATTAACGAGATACAGTTTTCTGAATTTTTTTTTAATTCAGCTCACTTTTTCCGAATTAATGAGATACTGTTTTCTTAAAAAATTTAAATTTGGCTCTGTTTTTCCAAATTAACAAGATAATTATCTCGTTAATTCGGAAAAAAACAGAGATGAATTTTATTTTTATGCGTGAACGCAATACGCTTCCGTATATTTCAGCTGGATTTCTGTTTTTGTTCAAAGTATTCTCTGAATTGAAAACAGGTCACACATATCTGTGGGAATGAAAAATGTTACATGAAAAAGTATTTGTTATTAGTGATGCTACAGCTATTCCACAGCAAATCCTGGAAAAATAGAAAAATAAAGAACACAGTTATCTTTTTTTCTATTTTTCTAAATTTTGATTCATCTGCCCCTGCCTTTCCACTCAAATCCAATGACAGATCCAACCACAGCACATGACAATTTCTTTGCAGATAATATTAAATGATAACAGATAATGAATACTTTACAGTTATCACTCACAAAAGATGATACTGAGAATGCTGTAATTCTTCATCGATGAGATACACTTAATATGAACAGGGACGCTCAAC
Source organism: Sphaeramia orbicularis (assembly GCF_902148855.1). Taxonomy (NCBI): domain Eukaryota; kingdom Metazoa; phylum Chordata; class Actinopteri; order Kurtiformes; family Apogonidae; genus Sphaeramia; species Sphaeramia orbicularis. The sequence goes on along the minus strand of NC_043960.1, from coordinate 29,218,105 downwards.
AGCACTGTGTCACATATTGTCATGAAATTCAAATGTACTTTTCAACCGCACAAAAATGTTTCATTATCATTTTTATTTTTTACAGCACATTTGAACAAGAATTATCTATCTATCTATCTATCTATCTATCTATCTATCTATCTATCTATCTAGCTATCTAGCTATCTATCTAGCTATCTGACACATCCATGACTCATAAACAGTATCATCACATCAGTCTGACTCTTTCATCCTTAAACTGTTCACACATGGACTCAACAGACCACAGAATACTGTACAAAAGTATCTTATTCTGAGTTTGGTGGCCCTTTTTATAATTTTCATTCTTAAACTCCACTCAGCAGCAATGAGAAAGGCCGTTAGGTGGCCTTGGTGGATCATCCCACTCTGCAAAAACTGTCTCTGCTGATGTAGAACGTCTGCTCTGTGGAAGGACACAAGCCGGTGTAGGAGATGCGTTGGGCTCATCACGTCTAAGCTGGTGACACCAGATACAGATCAGCTAACAGTAGCTGTAATATAGTGCATTCAGGGTCATCTTCACTGAATATGGAACAATACACAGAGGAGATGCTGTCATGGAGGGCGTTTTTAACTTTATATGTAACCCTCAAAGTGAGAGGTGCACGGATTCTTAAAAAAAGAAACAAAAATGTAACTGGATGGAGGGCTGCAGGACAAACATAAATACATGTTGTTTTTTTTAAAGATATTATTGTGATTTGTGTTTTCTGCTTTATAGAAACAGTGATAGCAGAGAAGAACAGAAAATGTGGGATGACATACAGCAAAGGACACGATCCACTGTGGAAAAGATTCATCCTTGTACAGGGTTGTACAGTCTGTATAGTAGCTGAATTACCCACTGTGAGAATCAATTACCGTATTATGTGAAATTACATGACATCACTTCACAGGTTGCATTCTCTCGTGTTGATGACAGGTCTAGGCCACTCAACCTTTTTCAGTTCTCTCAGCTGTACTTTAAGGAAACACGGTAAGGCTACATAAAGGATAATTTACAGTCATTAATGTAAAACAAGGTCATTATGGTGGAATAAAAGACAGAAAGATGAACTCAGACTTGCTTATTACACTGACCAACAATTGTGTGTCCTAAGCCCAATTCTCAGCTTACCAACTGAAAATGACATTTCCTAAATAATTGAGGTATATTTAATTAACAGTGATATTTTTCTCAAAAAAACATGATCAAATGTACTATTTCAGAGTAAATTCAACTAGAATAAAGCAATAATAATAATAATAATAATAATAATAATAATAATAATTTTCAGCTCTGCTAAAAAAAAAGATGAAACAGATGAAAGCAATCAAGTCTGCACAGATATTGTACATTAATGAGATGAACTGGAAAACAGGCATCCAAAGTACTGGTTGGCTGTTTTCCAGATATTTGATAAAGTATATGACTTATCAGAATCAGAATTAGCTTTATTGGCCAAGTATGTGAACACATATAAGGAATTTGGCTTCAGTTTTTCTTTTCTCATGACGTACAATTTCAACATAAACCCAAACACACTTAAACATAGACCTAATATAAACAAACATTCAACTAGAGACAAGGACAACAATGGGTTGAGATTTACAGTGGATTTAAATTGTAATATATAAATAGACTTATATAAATAGGTCTATTTACATAGGTCTATAGATCTATATATACATACGTCCATAGACCTGTGTGTATGTATAGGTCTATTTACATTTATTGAAGGCTTACACTTAAAGGAACCTGAAAAGTGATTGTAGTCTAATGTTCAGTGTTTTTAGGTAGATCCTGTGGCTCTGAGACAAACATTCCTTTTGACTACAGCAAATGTTCTCATCATTTCATAGAATTTCACACTTTGACCTGTTACATTACATTACATTGCATTTAGCAGACGCTTTTATGCAAAGTGACGAGTTACTGCATCTTTAACTCTTCATCAGGCAAGTGACTATTTTTGGTCATTTCCAAATACATTAATAGACAGTTCCAGTGAGGACAATGAGTCAACAATCTCAGGTCTAATGTGGTCTACAGGGTCTGTAAGGTCCGCCTCTGCATGAACAGTGAGTGTACCTGCTTTGTTCGGTACCATGTAGTAATGGTACTAATGTAAGGAATGATGTTCAAAGGGAGAATGTGGATGTGGACAGGGGTCTGGATCAGCACTAATGTTGGTCTAATGTTCTAAAATAAAAATAAAAAAATCATGTGTTTTTCTTGATTTTTTTTTATGTTTACTTCTTTGATTTATTATTATTATTAGTAGTAGTAGTAGTAGTAGTAGTAGTAGTAGTATTTGCCTCTTATGGGTAAGAAACCAAATATGGTAACTTCATTGACCTTGATTTTCTGCATAACAATAAAAAAATTTGGACCATTTCACAAAAGTAATACAGTCTAATGTCCTCCAATAACCCACTAAGGTTGACATTTTAAATTTCAGTATTTTTATGAGTGACCTATAAAGGGTTAATCCATGAGTGAAGTGTCACTGCTTTTATCCTGGAATTATTAAGAACCAAAGCCTTACCGCTCCTCGTTCGGCCCCATGAGACCTTATTTTGGAAAAAAAAAAAATATTGCATTGAAGTCAATGACAAAAGTTATTTTTTGATCCTGTTTGACTTCACCCATTATTTACACCTTTGATGTTTGTCAGTTTAAAGGATAATTTTACAGGTCAAAAAGGTCTATGACAACACACAAATACTACACACCCAAAACTCATGGAGATGACAAAATCAGAATTGTTTCTGACTGAAGATGCCTCTGCAGCTTCAGCATGACCAGACTGTGGTGATTTTCACCTCTTTTAATACTTTTTCACCTTACTCGCAAAGTCTAAGGGCAGCGGTGAGGTTGGTGGTGGTGATGTGTATCAAAGATGCAGTCCATTCAGCTGTTAAACACAAAAGTTGTTACCATAAAAATGCTACTTTACTTTATTTGCCACAAACTGTAACTTTATTGGTTCAAAAATTATCTTTTAAATGGACATACTTCCTATATGTAAATGATGACATGAGTCAAAGAGGAACAAACAATTACACTGGTCTACAATTTTTTAGAAATGATTTGCTTCAGACATTAAATGTGCTAAATGTTATGTATTTTAATAAGATTAATTGGAAAATAAATGACAAAAGTGCCGGTTTGCTGATGTTTTCAAGGTATATGATAAAGTGTTATTACGCATATATATTGGTTTATGTACATTTATATAATAGTTTTATAAATCTTCCACTAAATAGAACCTGTAAAGTGAATGTATTCTAATGTGCAGACAGTGTTTTGAAGTAGATCTTGTAGCTCTGAGACAAATATTCCTTTTGAGTCAAACCCATTCTCTCGTTAATTCTTGAGTTTCACATTTTGACCCAAGGCTGTATCTTGGAAAGTTCAGCCAACCAGCATTTTTGACTTGATTTTTCTTTATCAGTGACTCTCATGTGGTAAAATTTCATTACTTTTAATCTGGAAGCATTTTCCTTGTAGACCAGTGCTACTAGTCTGTCCATGAATGAAACCACCATTCATATTTGTTCATGAGTACACGTCAATGCATCTTTTCATAATTGGATTTTCTTTTCAGAAACAAAAGAAAACTAGTGGTTAATTTATTGTCGTTTTAAAATGGAAGAATTAAAATTGAATTTCAAGGCATTTTTCTTTTTCAGGGTCAAAACAGATAAACCAAATTTTAAAAACTCACTGATTTTCGGTTCATACGAAATCTGGACATCGTAGACATGCTTCCTCCCCGAATGTCTACAAACTCCAGATTTCATCCAAACTGAAAGATTCGTACGAACCCATCATCTGTACGAATCTTTGTGACCTAGGCATTATTGCTGTTTCCTTGAAATTGACAACATCCGGTGTCAGAGGATGAAAAAAACAGGCATTTTTGGTCCGTTTCTGTCAGGTAGGAACTTTCTTTTTTTTTTTTTTTTTTTTTCAACTTTATATTTTTATTGAACACCGCCACAGAAAAATACATGTTCCAGTTGTTACATTTGTTTTTTTGGTTCTTTTTTTCATTCTACTGGATCATAAGACAAAGACAACAATGACAATGTAAAAGAAACAAGTTTTCACAGTTCCTAGCCCAGATGTACAGGTTTTCCACCCTCACCTAACCCTGTTCCTCATCCATCACCTATAGCCATGGTGTCCATCAATCCACAAATTGTGTTTTGGAGTTTCAACATAAAAGTTATCTTTTCCATAATGAAAATTTTCCTAACTACTGACTGCCATTTACCAAATGTTGGGTGACTAGCTAAGAAAGCTATTAGAGTCATAAACAAAGCTGGTTATCTCCAATCAAGTAATCCACTTTTTGTAGAATGTGGTTTACTAAAATTTCTTGACATTGTATATTTAAAAACAATGGAATTTATGTTTCGCGTTAAAAGTAAACACCTTCCTTTGTGTATTCAGAAAATTTTTAAGTTAAGAGAAGGACATTATAATTTAAGAGGGATGTTTGTGTTTGAAAAATGTAAAGTAAGAACAAATGTTAAATATCACAGTGTTTCAGTTATTGGTGTCAAGCTATGGAACGAACTGAAGGATGAAGTGAAATTGTGTAGCTCACTGTTGAGTTTCAAAAAGAATTTAATTTGTCAAAATTATGAAGGGCTATGAGAGTAATATGATTACAAAATAACTTATTACACTGAATGTAGTATAATTTAAGTTTAAGTATTTATCTGCTGCAACTTAAGGTGTGGACATGGACTAAGGATGTAAATAGGAGAAGCAGAAATAAGCCTCCGGCTTCAGCTTCTTCCTTTTTCAGTTACAAAATGTGTTAATTTTATGTTTGTTTTTTTAATATGTAGGTGTTTTGTTTTGTTGTTTTTTTTAATATGTATGTGTTTTGTATTTTGTATTTAACTGAAATAAACATTCATTCATTCACCTTTTCTAAGCCAGTTTAGAGTTATTGAGTAACTGTCTTTTTTGTTATTAGAAAGAGAACTGAAAATCAGTCCATTTTTAAAATTTGGTTGATGTCTCTTGACACTGAAAAAGAAAAACATCTTGAAATGCAATTTTAATTCTTCTATTTTAAAACAAAAATCAATTAACCACCAGTTTTACTTTTGTTTCGGAAAAGAAAATCCAATTACCAACAAATACACTGACTGGTACAGCGGCAAGGGACTCCAACTCTATATTTTGCTTGGAGATCAGTGACTTTCCATTATTTATACAGCTTATTGAGCAGAGATTCACTGAAGAAATCGCTAATTTGACCAAAATATCAATATAAAAATGATTTGGTTGGTCTGAAAATGACTGCATGATTTTTCCTAAATAAAACAATCCATTAGAGTAATTGAAAGAATACATGATACAACAGGATCTGAGAAATGCATAGGCTAACAAGGGGCTGTTATTTCTAAGGTGCCACAATCAGAAAACAAGAACTGAGAAGCAAAGCCATGTAATAACTTTAGATACAGTATAATATTCTATTAAAAACGTTCCGTCTACAAATTAGAAAAACTACTGCTGAATTTATCAAGGGAAAAAAACACAGTTGACAATTTTTTTCTAAATTGTGTGTAATTAATGTGTCACTGCCTCTCCACTCAAATCACAATGACAGATACAAACACCGCTCATGACAATTTTTTTGCAAATAATATTCAAATACCCTCTATTTCAGATGATGAATAATTAATGGTTATCACTGACAAAAGATTATACTGAGAATATTATGCATAATAATAAAAGGATGCTCAACAGCACTGTCGCACTTTATCCATCCATCCATCCATCCATGATTATAATACAGCACAGTCAAAAAAACCCCTGCATTTTAGACATCATGATGCTTTTTAGGTCTCTCTCATCTTATCAGGAAAAAAACTGAAACCACTGAGTCCACTAATGGAAAAGAATATGAACTATGATGCATATATGACTCATAAACAGCAGCATCAACAATCATCGACAACCATCAGTCCTAATCTTTCATCCATGGACTCAACAGAGCACACAATACTGTAAAAACATATCTTTACCATTATTTTTAAGTAAATAAATAAATAAATGGTGGTCTTTGGTCCCTAAACAGGTCCACCTTATGAAATGTTGACTTCCAGTAGATTCCTTGCACACATGAAAAGAATAAAATAAAAGAATCACACCTCTCTTTCCAACTTTCCAAATATCAGGTTTTTGGTGCTCTTCAGTGATTCACTTTATCATTCCATGTATTTATTTATGTCACAGATCCTTTTTAGACCTGTGTGCAAATCGGAGTAGCCCACTTTAACCATTACTCTACACCAGTGGCGGCTGCTCGTCTTTCAGACAGGGGAAGCTCATTGTCGGCTCACATTAAAAAAAAAAAAAAAAAAAAAAGAATTAAGAAAATGCTCAGTGACCTTATCATACCAAGTAGGCATCTTTCCCAGGGACTGGACCAGTGTCCTCTCAATATCCATCAGAGCTAGGCTGCTTAGATTGCCTTGGCCCATTGTGTTGTGGGTGTAAGACTTCAGCCTTTTAAACAACAGATGCTCCTTTCACTGTGACCTAGCCAACAGTTTGATTGATTTAACTATCTACAAACAATATTAAACTCAAACAAGAAATGATTAAATTATGTAACTGAAACAAGAAAATGCTGAAATTATGTTAAATTGAAACAAGGAAGTACAATGAGTGTGTTTTATTTACAGTGCAAGAAATGAACGAGTAATTTCGTAGTGGTTTCTCTCTTCATTTCACAGCAGAATGCGTCTGCGGTATTAAACTGAACAGTCTCAGTGAAGAAGTAGATCTCAAAATAGCTGTCAATCAAACAGGATTCAGCCTTTCGACCGATCCTCCAATCAGCACGTGGGATTCTGGCGTCCAGCCCGGCCGAGCTCCGCCCACAGCTCCATTCACTCCCAGAGACGCCCGGCGTCCGGAGGCGGGACAACATCGTGGCATTTATCCAATTACCGTCCAGTTTTGACGCAATGAAAAAAACTGTTCCACTCAGTCCCATTGAAGCCCAGAGACACCCGCAGTCTACGGACAAATGCACTGAGCAGAGATCGAATGAGAAAACAGCGCAACGGGAATGTATGAGAAGTGAACAACATCGCGTCCGTTGGTTTGTGATAAAAGCTGATTCTGAACGAACTCATCTTTGAGATGAACATGTTCTAACGCATTTGTAGTCAATAAAATGTCAACACAACCGTACATATTTAACCATTTAATTTTCGTAATTTTAGGGGAAGCCGGGCTTCCCTTGCAGTCTATGAGAAATCACCACTGCTCTACATCTGCGCCACAGGCCCACCCCTGACCTGGAGGCTTGTCTTGTGTGTTGCTTTTGTGTTTAGTGTTGGTGCATGACTCACTGTGTAAACTCTGCAAACAAAAAGCATGTCAGTGTGCAGGTAATCATGAAGCCGGTGTAAACACAACCATTTTGGCTCAGTGTCTTGTGTGTGAACAAAGACAAGGAAAAATTTTCTCATGGAAATGTTGTTTTCTACTAATTTGACTGGAATAATTTAATATTAATGCTCGGATTGTTAGTTTTGGAAGAAAAAGAGACATCCAATTCCCAGAACATATGAGAATTTCCCAAGTTGTGTACCAACAAATAAGCTGTAAGGCATCGTATCACTTTATACCCTTTATGAACAGATTCTTATGACATACAGGATTACAGAGTTTTTGATCTGCTTTCCAGACATTAGTGTGTCCAGAACAGAGACGAACAATCCACATATAGAAGATTTTATACAGTGTGTTTCAACTCAGAAATGACTGGATTGATTTTGGCAGGTTCATGTTAATTTCTTTCATAAATCTTCATTTCTATAAAAGAAGATGAAGTAAAATGGCCTCTTTATCATGGCTCAGTGGTGACTAGCAACTCACTGCTCTGCTCCTAATGTGTGCTATATGCTATACGCTAATGCTAATACTGTGTTTGTATTAGGATGGTAAAAGGCAGAGAACTAATTAGTGTGATGTGTCAGCTGATAGTTTACATTAAAGCTCTATTTTTTAACAGAAAGCAGCCACAGTAAAACCACAAATCACCAAAATTTTCTGCACAATTTGTACTGTACTGTACTGACAAAACAGTCTGGAAATGGGCCGATCGCTGTGAAGTATGCACGATCTATTCTATACCAACTATTCTGCTCTCCTTGTGTGTATCCAACACAATTTAGCAGTAAGCCTAACTCCTTTGGAAAATAGACGCTGAGTCAGAATGTAGCTTCCTTAACTCCTTCATTTATTTAAGACATTCCAAATGGAGTAAAACTGTAAAACAAAAGAACTGACCTTATATAGCTAGAGTTAACTTACTTTGTGTAGAAACGAAAAAAATGAATGGCTAGTCTCACTAATCAATTGACTACCATCAAATTCTAACAGCATCAAAATACACATTTCAAATTGAGCACATTCATCAAATAGAGTAAAAATATGATTGTACTCTCATAAGAAAATGTAAACTTACAGACGGTGATGTCGACGGCACACAACAAAGATGGATGGCGGTGGATAATAACGAGCAAAGGCAAATGTGCTCATTTACACTCTCTACTAAACAAAATGGCCAACTTCCTGTCCTTACTTCCTGTCTAAACTGGCCCTTCAAAATAAAAGTCAACATAATGAAACAATGGAAAAACAATATTTTACAAGCCAAGGGGCAAAACACCAACCAATCACAAGTCTGGGGGGCGGGTGTTTTCCAGTGCATCAAATCCATCTAATTATTTTTGTCGTGAGTCGAAGTCAGTTCCAAGTTCGCAAATCTCTTTACAACGGTTATTTGATTCAAAAATAAGGCTTGAATTACAGATTATACTCTGTATTCTTAAATTTCTTGCTCAAAAGCGACAATAATCATTCACCTAGGTTTCTACTCCACCACCACCAACGCACCCCATAATGGAAACATGCTGAAGTTTGTTGACATTGGGGATCTGCTCATCGCACAATTGCGTCACATCCGTTTTATCTGTGATTGGTTTACTCGGCGATTGTTAGTCCCGCCTTCATATTTGGATTCAAGCCCCGCGAGTCCAGATGGATTTCTGATTGAGAAAAACGGATGGCTGGCCAGGCTAATGAAACTCATCCATGTAGAAGAAACACTGGGATTTCATCATCAAACTCCATTCTTTTCATTTAGAGCCGTGTCTAGCTTTTATCACTTTGTCACTTTATTTGACTCTACAAGTTGTTTCTTGGTGGTTCTCATCACATCTGGTTACTTTTTCATGCTTTGGTCAAAGGTCCTCTGGTGATAGTTTTCTTCACTATGGGAGACCGGCACAGTGACTCACTACTCCAGTGTTTTCAACTTTGGGGTCAGGACCCCACGTGGGGTCACCTGGAATTCAAATGGGGTCACCTGAATTTTCTAGTAATTGATAGAACTAATAATAATAATAATAATAATAATAATAATAATAATAATAATAATAAAAACCCTTACAAATAAAAAAAATACATGTTGAGTTGATAGAGACAATCCCAATCCATGAAAAAAGACATGACAAACTGTGAAGCTAAAACTGAAGCACTGTGGTACTGTTTATCTTTCAAATGTTCACTGTGGTCAGTTTCAGATGCTGCAGCTCTTTCATAATTCATAGTTTGAGTTCTTGTTTGTTCAGTATTAATTGTCGGCCTTGTAAATCCAAGCTGGACTGACTGTACATATCCTGACCAAGGAAAATAAAATTCTCACTTTGTGCAGTAATCTACACCTGGCTTTTCTGCCTCCGTCCATAATTATATACATTATAAAGACTAAATGTTGTCTAAAATTAAAGTTTATTTGAAACACAGTATATTACATGATCAAAAACAAATGCATTTTAGCAAAAAAATTGTCCTTGTTTTGAATGTCTGGGGTCGCCAGAAATTTGTGATGTTAAAGGTCCCGTATTATGCTATTTTTCAGTCATGTCATATAGGTCTCAGAAGCCCAAAAACATAGTATTTAAGTTTGTTCGCCCCAAAATCATCCTTTGTTCGGAGTTTCAGCGGTCGAAAAAGTCCCTCTCACTGCCCTCCTCAAAACAGGCTGTTTCTGGGCCTGCTTCCGGGTACGCAAATGAATGCATCTGTCCACGCCCACTCCCCCTCCCCCCTCTGGGAGAGGACGCGGCTTCCGCTAGCAGTACTACGCGCTAATGTTGACTGAAGCCATGGCTCTCTCGTCTACAATACACATGTCTCAGACAGAACGTCTTTCCAAACACTGGCTTTCTTTGCCTTGAGGCGTGATTGAGCCCCGACGGAAAACGGCGGTGTTGTGTCGGGTTCGTGGACCTGACACGGAAAGACGCCTGTCGCCACTAATGCAGGCAGCTGCTAACAAGCCTGATGCTAACTCTACTGATGCCAACCACAAAAGGCCCGTGTTCAAAGGAGTTCTGTTGAATGTCTCTGGATATTATCAGCTCTTGCATGTTAACGGGGACGCAAACGTTAGCAGCAGTAACCGAGCTATGTTAGCTGCCATGCTAACGTTCACATCAACACCCACCAGCTTATCCGTAATGTAGGGTTATGCAGTAAAGATACAAAAAAATGATAAGAACTTACATCTGCCACACTTGTACTTGGGTCACGAAGCGTTGGTACTGCGTCCTTCTTGATTCGGAGTCTTTGTGCTAAGCCGGAGCTGTATGGGCCCATGTTCGAAAAACACTCGTCCGTGAAATGCCGGGCACACACATACAAGCGTTTGGGAATGTTGTTTGGTACATGACCATCACAGATAGAATCCAGACACTTTTTACGGAGAGGCTCGGAAGTGGGGAGCAAAAATAAACTATGGTGTTGGTGTGTGCAGCCAACAACACCACAACTTGCGTGTCTCGCCTTCGCCATGTTTGTTGTCCAAGAGGTACTATGCCAGGGCGGGGCTCGCTTTGCCAGGGTGGGGGCACAGTCAGGGGGAGGAGTTAAATCCGCTTATGTCGTCATAAACGGAGCCAACTCAAACTCGCTCGTTTGAGCAGGCATTTTCACAAACTGTGGTGTAGCAAGGCAGGGAGGAAACAGACAGTTTTCAAATTCGAACCTCATAATGAGGCTACTGCAACACACACTACTATAAGAAAACTGTCACAAAGTGAGATTTGCATAATACGGGACCTTTAAAATGGGGTCACGAGCCAAAAAAGGTTGGAAAACACTGCACTATTCCCTCTAGTGGTCACATGAATCCACCAATTGGTGTGAATATATTCAGTTCATATCTCTACAACCCAGTACATTGATATTTTTGGCATAACATCAGAGCTCTTTCTTCTAAATACTCTAATGATAATTTTAGGTCATATTTGAGAGTAGAAATGCAACCAGAAATACCAAATATAGCTCCATTAAACTGAAATCATACACATAAATTCCTTAAATTTCTTCCTGATGTAAGTTAGATTGAGTTGGTTCAGTGTTTTAGTCAGTATTAAAATCATGTCCCTTTAACCCTTTCATGCATGAATTATGAGAACCTTAATCAAGATTTTATTCTAGACATTTAGGCATGAAAAAAACAAAACAAACAATTATGCGATTGATTTTTTATGATCCTATTTTTCATGGAGTTACCAAAATGTCCACTCAGCTGAACACCATGCGTTTAATGTTAGAAGTAAAGAAATATATTTACTGATATACTGTGAGAAAACTATGAAATAAATGCTGATAATCTGATGTTTTGTCACATTTTAACATACCTGCATGGATATAATATGCAAAAAAAAAAAAAACTAAAAACAAAAAAAAAATTGTCCAACAATTCACATTTTTTTTTACACTCAAACATGTTAGTGCAGATCAGGTTTATCTAGAACAGCGCAGTTACACTAATGGTGTGAATGTCAGTGTATGGGATGATGCATAAGTGTCCATTGTGTTGGCTGATATGGAACTAAAACAACAAAATCCATGAATATACAAGAGAACAGCTGGAGAAGAACTGTCCACTGTAGTGACCACTGTGCAAAGGGTTAAAACACAGGGGCCAAAAATGCGGCCCCGGGGCCAAATCCAGCCCGCCAAAGGGTTCAATCTGGCCCGCGGGATGAATTTGTGAAATGCAAAAATTACACTGAAGATGTTAACAATTAATAGTGTCAAAATAATTTTAATTCAGGTTCCACATACAGACACATACAGTCCAATTAGATTTAAAATGGGTCAGACCAGTAAAATATTCTCATAATAACCTATAAATAATGACAACCCCAAATTCTCTTTTTGTTTTTTTTGCTGTAAAAAAGTAAAATTATATGAAAATGTTTCCATTACCAAACTATACTTTTACAAAAAAACGTAAATAACCTGAACAAATATGAACAAACGAAAATGTCTGAAGAGATCTAAGTGCAATTTTATCAATATTCTGCCTGTTACTGAATGTTTTGTGCGATTGTAATGCACATGTGTAAATGATAAACTGAACAACTTGAATTGTCTTAAGAAAAACAAGTGCAATTTTAACAATATTATGCCTCGGTTTATCAGTTTATCATTTACACATGCGCATTACAATCGCACAAAACATTTAGTAACAGGCAGAATATTGTTAAAATTGCACTTGTTTTTCTTAAGACAATTCAAGTTGTTCATGTTATCAGATTTTTAACGAAACTTTGCAGCTGTAAACCTGATCGTTATATAATTTTACTTTTTTCACTGTTGTTATTTTACTGGTCCGGGCCCACTGGAGATCATATTGGGCTGAATGTGGCCCCTGAACTAAAATAAGTTTGATACCCCTGCTTTAAAAGTTGTTTGCACGATGTCCACGATTAGCCCCTATGACATTCACACTACACATCCTGAACTAGTCTTCAGTATCAGACTTTAAAAAGTCTTAAATCTACTGTAGCTACCTCACCACAACAGAGCTGCAGAGATAAGTCAGCTAATTCCAGATAACAGCTGGTCTTTCATGTTGCCCATCAATAAGTCAGCGTTTGAACAGTGTAATAAGCAGAAATCTTCACACAAGACACTGCGATAAGAAGGAATTTTCAGAGCAGTATATGGTGTATGTTGATCGTTTATATATAGCCTGAGTCTTCAATCAGAAAAGACTCCAATTCCGAGAACAATTCAACCAAAAACAATATATTATCTGATTAAAAACAAGTGTTTGAGTTTCCTTTATCTTTATTCAGGGATTGAATGCTGTTTTAATTACATTTTATATTAACCAGACTGATAAACAAATCAAATCTGATGTCTCTGTTTTGAAAGGGAAGAGAAGATGTATGTTTTTAGAGGTGGCATCGACTAAAGGAGCTGTTATTCGAATCCAAAAATATAAAAATATAAATGCACTGCTGAAGTAAAGCCAGGTTAAATATGCAGGATAAAATGTTGCCTTGGGTAAAGCCTGATTGAAGGAATTTCCTTGACAAATGATAAACATGAATTAAATGAAAAAACATGAAGAAACACATGAACACCTGTTAAGGAATTGAATTTACAGTATGAAGAATGAATGCACAAATACTCAGAAATGCACTACTTGTTTCTTGTGCTAAATTCAGTTCAGTTTTCATTCATACAGCACCAATCATTATACCTGATTATCTCAAGACATTTCATAAATTCAGGTCAAATCCTTAAAAACACATAAAAATATAAATATTCACTAACGTCAATCTAAAAATTCGTGTTTCCTCTTCTTAATGCATGAGCTTAAAAGCTTAAGAGGCAAAGTAAGTTATTAAGTATGAAGCACTGGGGAAGCTGTGAAAGAAGTAATGTGTTGTCACTAATTGCATTTCCTTTTAGTTTTTTTCATGAACATTTGCAATTTGTGCATGAAAAACCTCAGTGGAAACACACACACACACACACAAAAAAAAACCTCTTGGTCCCATTATTTTTGAGAGACATGGCTGAAAAGTGTCAGGCACTATTATCCCAATTCCAAAAAAAAAAGTGGAAAAATGTAAATGTATGTAAATATAACACAATGCAATGATTAGCAAATCTCACAAACCGATTTTTTATTCACAATAGAAAATACTGAGTACATCAAGTGCACAAACTGAAAGCAATAATTCAGTAATTTTGAATTTGATGGTAATAACATGTCTCCAAAAAGTTGGGTCATGGGACAACAAAAGGCTGGAAACATACAGTACAGGCCAAAAGTTTGGACACACCTTCTCATTCTTTGCATTTTCTTTATTTTCATGACTATTTACATTGTAGATTCTCACTGAAGGCATCAAAACTATGAATGAACACATGTGGAATTATGTACTTAACAAAAAAGTGTGAAATAACTGAAAACATCTCTTATATTCTAGTTTCTTCAAAGTAGCCACCCTTAGCTCTGATGACTGTTTTGCACACTCTTGGCATTGTCTTGATGAGCTTCCAGAGGTAGTCACCTGAAATGGTTTCCCAACAGTCTTGAAGAAGTTCCCAGAGATGCTTAGCACTTGTTGGCCCTTTTGCCTTCACTCTGCGGTCCAGCTCACCCCAAACCATCTCGATTGGGTTCAGGTCCGGTGACTGTGGAGGCCAGGTCATCTGGCGCAGCACTCCATCGCTCTCCTTCTTGGTCAAATATCCCTCACACAGCCTGGAGGTGTGTTTGGGGTCATTGTCCTGTTGAAACATAAATGATGGTCCAACTAAACGCAGACCGGATGGAATGGCATGTCACTTCAGGATGCTGTGGTAGCCATGCTGATTCAGGTTGCCTTCAATCTTGAATAAATCCCCAACAGCGTCACCAGCAAAGCACCCCCACACCATCACACCTCCTCCTCCATGCTTCACGGTGGGAACCAGGCATGTAGCATCCATCCGTTCACCTTTTCTGCGTCGCACAAAGACACGGCGGTTGGATCCAAAGATCTCAAATTTGGACTCATCAGACCAAAGCACAGATTTCCACTGGTCTAATGTCCATTCCTTGGGTTTCTTGGCCCAAATAAATCTCTTCTGTTTGTTGCCTCTCCTGAGCAGTGGTTTCCTAGCAGCTATTTGACCATGAAGGCCTGATTCACGCAGTCTCCTCTTAACAGTTGTTGTAGAGATGTGTCTGCTGCTAGAGCTCTGTGTGGTATTCATCTGGTCTCTAATCTGAGCTGCTGTTAATTTGCGATTTCTGAGGCTGGTGACTCAGATGAACTTATCTTCAGCATCAGAGGTGACTCTTGGTCTTCCTTTCCTGGGGCGGTCCTCATGTGAGCCAGTTTCGTTGGAGCGCTTGATGGTTTTTGTGACTGCACTTGGGGACACATTCAAAGTTTTTGAAATTTTCTAGACTGACTGACCTTCATTTCTTAAAGTAATGATGGCCACTCGTTTGTCTTTACTTAGCTGATTGGTTCTCGCCATAATATGTATTCTAACAGTTGTCCAATAGGGCTGTCAGCTGTGCATCAACCTGACTTCTGCACAACACAACTGATGGTCCCAACCCCATCAATAAGGCAAGAAATTCCACTAAGTAACCCTGACAAGGCACAGCTATGAAGTGAAAACCATTTCAGGTGACTACCTCTTGATGCTCATCAAGAGAATGCCAAGGGTGTGCAAGGCAGTCATCAGAGCTAAGGGTGGCTACTTTGAAGAAACTAGAATATAAGAGATGTTTTCAGTTATTTCACACTTTTTTGCTAAGTACATAATTCCACATGTGTTCATTCATAGTTTTGATGCCTTCAGTGAGAATCTACAATGTAAATAGTCATGAAAATAAAGAAAATGCAAAGAATGAGAAGGTGTGTCCAAACTTTTGGCCTGTACTGTATGTGGTACTAAACAGAAATAGTTGAAGGAATATTTTACAACTATTGAGATTATCTGGCAACAGGTCAGAGAATAATTAAGTATAAAAAGAGCTTCTTAAAGTGTACCTGTACTGTTGATGCTTACAACATTAACTGTGCTTTGTGTATTCGTACTTATTAGCAAGAGAGGTGCAAAGTCTGTAAAAACTCACCATAAATGCACCACACTGGACCTTTTTATCATGTGAATTACACGTGTGGGCAGAACCTATGGGGAGCGGTCACTGCCGACCGTAAGCGCTGTAGCAGCCGCTGTTTCCAGGCGATGAGTACGAGTAAACAAGCAGCAGTCAGTGAGCGAGACTGAGTGGAAACCACGTATTCGCACTTGTTGTTTGTGCAGCCATAAGCTTCACACTCCGCTATTTAGTTACATGCAACCCAGTACTGGCCGATAATGTGTCGTCTTATGCCGCGTTTCCACTACATGGAACCGGCTCAACTTGACTTGGCTCGACTTGACACGGGTACCAGGTCCCTATTCCTGGAGACCGTTTCCATTACAGGATACTACTGATTTTACAGTACCTGGACATCATAGCGATGCGGCGTGTTAATTCCATGTCATCTGCTCAGAGAGTTGCTCATAAATCTGCTCATTGTGTGTTGTCTCGTCAAGCTCATGCTGAATTTTTACATTGGCCACCAAAGACTGAATCTCCTGACTGACTGGTGTAGTTTTACAGGCTGTTATCATGTGGATTAACCTACTGCTACATTTATTGTCAACTTCCGCATCTGTTTTTTGTAAAATGGTGGGTCACAGAGACAACTCTCTGACCAATCAGTGGTCTGCAGTGTTTACACGTCATGTTTTAGTATCTGTTCCCCAGTCTTTGAACCTCGACGGAGGTGATACCAAAAAACTAGTGCCAGGTACCAGATTCCAGGTCCTTTTTCATTATGGAAATGCAAAAAGGCCAAGTGGAGTCGAGTTGAGCCGAGCCAGTACCACATAGTGGAAACGCAGCATTAAACTAGTGTTTGCTGCACGGGGTCATTGACCAGTCCATCGCAGTCCAGGTAATCGCATAACACAAGTCTGCATCACTACCGGTGCTGGAACAGCCCATGAAGGAGGCAACACGTTGCTGACCATGTCTCACTGACGGAGCAGCGACTTAGTACTGATGTGTACTTGACAACAGGCCATAATGTGAGTTACCTAATGGAACCGCTAGGGTTATACATAATCTTTTGAGATAGCTAACAGGTACCCTTTAAAGAGAAAGAGTCTCTCAGTAAAGATGGGCAGAAGTTGACCAATCTGGAAAAGCTGCATCTAGAATAATGTTCCTCAGTGTAAAATTGTAAAGTATTTGAATATGTCATTATCTATAGCACATAATATAATCACAAGAATAATATAATCTGAGAATCTGGAGAAATCTATGCACAAAGGACAAGGCAGAAAATTAATAATGGATGTCTGTGATCTTCAGGCCTTTGGGCAATACTGCATTTAAACCAGGCTGGATACTATAATGGAAATCACTGCGTGGGTTCTCTGGAACACTTCCAGAAAACCTGTCAGTGGACACAGTTCACTGTACCATCCACAAATGCAGGTTAAAGTTCTATCATACAAAGAAGAAGCCATATGGGAACATGATTCAGAAATGTTGACATCTTCTCTGGGTCAAAGCTCATTTAACACGGACTGAGACAAAGTGGAAACTGTTCTGTGGCCAGACGAACTGAAATGTGAGACTCTTTTTGGAAACTATGGATGTGTTGTGTTCCCTAAAGATCACATACTCCGATGGTATGGGGGTGCATGAGTGCCTATAGACTGGGCAGTGTACACATCTGGGCAGAGGTGTCAAAAGTATTCACATTCAGGCAGAAGTATAGATACTAGGGTTTAAAAAGACTTCTGTAGAAGTTGAAGTATCAGCAACTCAAGCTTTTTACTCAAGTAAATGTGTAAAAGTACTAGTTTCAAAACTACTTAAAGTATAAAAGTAAATGTAAGGGGGAAAATGCCATTAGGACAAAAGCTTAGGCAGCGCCTCAGGGGCCTATAGTACACTACCCCACCTCCCCAAAAAACATTTTTTAAGGTCATAATGACTGTAATGTTTGGTTTGTTTTTATTATTTTAAATTATACATTTACATGAACATGTACTTATACATAAGGAAACACACAGACACTATATATATATATATATATATATATATATATATATATATATATATATATATATATATATATATAAACAAACAAAAACACAACAACAACAAAACAAGATAAATAATATTATCAACTCCTCTGCTCAGGGCTGATTAAGAGTTAACACTATTGGCCCGTTGTGTGATTCTCTTTAAGTGGAAGGAACCTCTGCACCCACTTTTGTGCAATGGGTGCATGATTTACCCTTCTTTATAAAGTTGGAAAAGATTAAGTTTTCCGTTCGTGGACAAATTAATTTGTTTTATCAACAATGGAATCCTTTTTTCTCTACTGTCAACAAGAGTGTCCTGCTGTCTCCTCTGTCCTTTTGATGGAGAAATGTGTTGTTAGTATACGTTATAATGACTATAATGTTATATTAAAACATTAATGTTGAAACATTTGGGCTGCACTAGTCTACCTGTTTCAGCTGCATATATGCCCATTGAAAATGAATGCATTTTAGTCCAATGCAAATGTATTAAAGAACCATATATGTGTACTACTGAGCATTAACATGTGTTTCATGAAGATATGATGACTAATTGCCTTTAAGTATTAGAATGGTGCAAAAAGTTAGGTGTGATGGATCGTGTACAAACCAATAGGGTTTCAGAATGGTATATGTTTATACTTCTCATCCAGCCACAGTCAAATTCATTCTATCCAGATGGTGTGATTTATCTGGATAGTTTTTTTTTTGTTTTGTTTTGAACAATAACAAGCCGGAATGAAATAGGAGTAATGAGGCTATTTTAAAAATGTAAGGAGCAGAAGTAAAAAGTCAGCTGAAAAGTAATTACTCTCATAAACTATAGATTACTACTATAGACTACTTAAGTAAGGTAACAAAGTGTTTGTTCTTCCTTACTTGACACCTGTGCATCTGGGAAGGCACCAGCAGAGCTGAAAGGTATACAAAGATTTTACAGCAGCATACTCACATTCAGATGACATCTACTCCAGGGAAGGCATATTTCAGTTAGACATACTACATTGTATACTGTAACAATTACAACAGCATAGCTTTGCATGACTCCAGATGCTGATCTGGCCAACATCCCTGTCCCAAAACTCAAGTAACTGGTAAAATGACATTTACAGACCAACAGAGGCAAACATGGCCCTGTCCTAATTTTTTTTTAAAGATGCCATCAAATTGTAATTGTGCCAACTGTGCTCGTGATTCCTATTTAGCTGTAGTTGATATCTTAACTTCTACATCATTAAGTTATTCATTCATCATGTGAGCACCACCAATATACTGCACATAGCATAGTCATTTAGAGTTTAGGTATGCCTGTTCATCATTAAATGGAAAATGGCTACCCTCTCAGCTCCCTAAGATGAAAACAGCTGAAGGGAAAGAAATCCAAAAGGTGTCATCGTACAAATACTTTGGCATTATTATCGATGAAAATCTGTCCTTTAAGCAGCACATTGAGCATCTAGTACATAAACTAAAGCTAAAACTCACCTTTCTCTTCAGAAACAAATCCTATTTCTCTGTTCATACAAGGAAACGATTAATTTCTGCTACTTTTTTTTTTTTTTTTTTTTTTTTACCTATGATGATTATAGTTAACTCCTTTTTCTGAATGCATTTGAATGTCTCTTCAAAAAGCTGGACACTGTCTACCACTGTGCCTTATGTTTTATGCCTGGCTGTGGGAATCGTGTTCACCATTGTACTTTGCATGCTGCGGCTGAAATCCCTTCTCTGTATGTTCGCAGGTGGTTTCATCAGTTGATTTTCATTTGCAAATGTATTCTCGGGCTCCTTCCATCTTACCTCTGTACTTACATGCAGAAAAACCAACAACAGTGTGCTCTGCGTTCACAGAAAAACATACTGATGGTGGTTCTTAGAGCCAGAACCGAGTTGGGTAAGACTGCATTTCAATATGCTGCCCCCTCTGCATGGAATGACCTGCAAAACAACCTAAATCTATCTGAACTTGTTACTATAGGTGATTTTAACGCAATTTTAAAGAAGTGTGAAATCATTAAGCTTGGTCAATGTAATTGTTTTTAAACTTGCACAAATGATTGTTTTGTAACTATCGATTGTAAGTTTATGTGTTGATTACGTCTTGTTTTGTCAGAAACTGTGTGTTATGCAGTGTTTCTTGGCCTGGTCACTCTTGGAAAAGAGATTTGCAATCTCATTGAGGCTGTTTACTTGTTTAAATAAAGGATATATACAGTAACGAAAAAAATCATTAGACCACCCTTGTTTTCTTCAATTTCTTGTTCATTTTAATACCTGGCACAACTAAACCTAGTGCATTTGTTTTTGACAAATATGATAACAACAAAAATAGCTCATAAGAGTTTAATTTCAGAGCTGATATCTAGCCATTTTCCATGTTTTCTTGATAATAACCAAAATCACTCAAGTTCTCCCATCAATATCTATAGCATTGTACTGACAAAAATAGTGCTTTTAGGCATTCCATGTTTTCTTTTCTGTGTGTTTTAGTCACATAATACACACAGGAGTTAGTACTTGATTGCATAACCATAGTTTTTGATGACTTTTGATGGTCTAACAATTTTTTTCCACGACTGTACATATTACATCCTAGATTAATTTGGTTGTCACTAAAAAAATCTAAAAAAAAAAATAAAATTGTTCTCTATGTGCTCCAAAAGGACATTCGTTATTATTATCCTTCCTAAACCGCATTTGATCCTTTCTTACATCCAAATATGAATACTGTTTTGAGTGAAGGAGGACTGCTTGATGAGAGGAGCATATTTCAGCCTTAGAGTGCCTCATATTGTGTATCTGATTTATGTGTTTTTTTCAAATAATCATCCATTTTAGAGGATTATGTAGCACAATACAACCCCAAACACAATACAACATACAAAAAGCTTCTTACTGAATCCTCACACAGGGGATATTCTTCATCTTTTGAGGGTACTTCCTCTTATCAGATCATTCCATTAAAAGCCTATGTAGTCTTTCAGAACTGCAGCAAACAGAATGTTATATACTATATTTATTCCTCAGTGGGTCAGTCCATAGGCTAGTACTTCAGAGCTAAATCCTTGCTTATGGAGTGTTTCCTCTGAAAACCATCTTCTTTCATTATTTGCATTCAGTGTCTTTGTATGGGAGCACTTAAACCCTATCTACTGTTTAAGGCTCAAACACTTAAGAATTCTTTAAAAGAACTCAGCCACAAAGAGAAACCCATTCCTCTGAATCATAAAGCTTTATGAATTAAACCCTTCAGTATGTGATTATACGATGATTCTTGCAAGGACAGAAAACCCATTAGACCATATTTAATACCAGGGAGCATTCCTTTTTCTCCTGTACTTCATTAATTTGATTTTATAAGGCTCAGTGCTGGTCATTGTGAGGGTGAGGGCAAAGAGTTTTACCTCCTTTTCAGAATAGGACCAAATACATCATAAGTGGTGTTGGGGAACTTTATCTATGGTGAGAGGTCATTACAAAGCTGGTATCAGACTTGTATGGACATCAAAGGGCTGCAGCTGAGGCTTGAAACTGAATGAAGTATCTTAGGAGAAAAATAAAACAAAACGCTGACAGTCACTAGATGCTGTAATCAGTGATTCATTAGTTCTTTTCATATTCAATTGAGAATCCACAATCAGAAAATTAAAAAATGACTTGTTATTTCATTATTCATGTACAAATCAAAAATCAAAAAAACAAGTTGCTTTTCATTCTTTCAATTGTATGCACAAATGAAAAATTGGAAATAAGCAAATGGACTAAATGTCGGGTTTCGTGTTGACATTTTTGATATTCGATTCGGTATGACCCAGAAGTTACTAAAAATTCAACCTCTGCTACATCTTGTTTGAATTTTTAGCCCCTCTGTCCTGTTTTTAGGTACCAGTTTCACAGAGGCACCAAAATACCATGCACTCAACCAGTGTTTTTCAACCTTGGGTTCGGGACCCCATGTGGGGTCACCTGAAATTTCTAGTTATTGATAAACAAAAACAAAAACAAAAAAAACATACTAATAAAAAAATATATATATGATGAGTGGGGAGAGACAGTCCCAATAAATAAAAGACATGACAAACTGTGAAGCTGAAACTGAAGCACTGTGGTTCTGTTTATCTTTCGAATGTTCGTTGTGGTCGGTTTCAGATGCTGCAGCTCTTTCATAATTCATAGTTTGAGTTATTGTTTGTTCAGTATTAATTGTCAGCCTTGTAAATACAAGCTGGACTGACTGTACATATCCTGACCAAGGAAAATAAAATTCTCACTTTGGGCAGTAATCTACACCTGGTTTTTCTGCCTCCATCCATAGTAATATACATTAAATAGACTAATGCTGCGTTTCCACTGCGTGGTACTGGCTCAGCTCAACTCGACTCGGCCTTTTTGTGTTTCCATTATGAAAAAGGACCTGGAATCTGGTACCTGGTGCTAGTTTTTTGGTGTCACCTCCGCCGAGGTTCCAAGTAATACTAAACGGAGACGTATAACAC
The DNA here is from genome assembly GCF_902148855.1 of Sphaeramia orbicularis. Taxonomy (NCBI): domain Eukaryota; kingdom Metazoa; phylum Chordata; class Actinopteri; order Kurtiformes; family Apogonidae; genus Sphaeramia; species Sphaeramia orbicularis. Next base: position 29,195,590 of record NC_043960.1, on the reverse strand, counting down.
TGCAGACCACTGATTGGTCAGACAGTTTTCTCTGTGACCCGCCATTTTACAAAAAACAGATGTGGAAGTGGACAGTAAATATAACAGTACATTAATCCACATGATAACGGCCCAAAACTACACCATGATCGGTCGAGGAGATTCAGTCTTTGGTGGCCGATGTAAAAATTCAGACGAGACAAACCGCAACGACTGAGTTTATCAGCAACTCTCTGAACAGACGACATGGAAATAACGTGCCGCATTGCTTAGACGTCCAGGTACGTAAAGTCAGAATTATCCTATAATGGAAATGGTCTCCAGGAATACCGAGCTGGTTCCACACAGTGGAAATGCGGCATAAAATTAATGTTTATTTGCAACATAATATAGCAAACTATTACATGATCAAAAACAAATTTATTCTAGCCAAAAAAATGTCTCCGTTTTGAATGTCTGGTGTTGCCAGAAATTTGTGATGTTAAAATGGGGTCACGAGCCAAAAAAGGTTGGAAACCACTGCACTAAACCTTTAAATATCGGAATACTGCAGAACGTCCATTGTGTCACACCCTGCTCCTTGAAGGAACAGACCTGAGGAAAGGCTGCTGATGACCACTCCACCATTCAGAGTCTATTGGCGTACTCCATCACTGTGTGGTACAATGGCTGCACAGCAGCTGACAAGATAAAGCTGCAGAGGGTCATAAGGTGAGTGGAGATGACTATTGGCTGCCCTCCTTGGATGACATCACAATCTCATGTTGCCTTTCCAGGTCCAGGAAAATCATTAATAACCACCTCCACCCAGGACACCACCTGTTCAGCGTGCTGCCTTGGGGAATGAGATACACGACCCTAAAAAGCAGAACAAACAGACTAAAAACTGACATTTTTATCCATGGTCAATCAGGACACCTAAGTTCGATTCCAACTACTAACTTTCTGTACTTCTAGTCTAATGTGCAATATCATTATATGCAATAAAATCAGTTATTCAATAATATCCATCCACATAACAAGTGGTAAAACTAGTAAACAATTAAAGCGGTTCAGGAGAGAGACCTCTAAAGTCTCCATGCAGCTGACGAAGCGGCCTGAGGTGGGCTCTGATAAACCCTGAGGTCCTAAATGCAATGACATAAATGAATCTTTTTGGTACTTGAGGGACCCTGTTGCTGATCTCTGCCTCAATCAACTGAGTTGGCAGTAAGCCCAATTTACCCATCCTAACAAGCTTGGCCTTGGGATTCTGGTGGGATGAGTGATGAGATGAAATTGGAGTGCCATCCAGGGAGAAGTGGAATTCATCTACTCTGTGGCTGTTGGCCTCAAACACATTCTTGCTCAGGTGATGTCCTTTGAGAATCCATGTGACTTGGTGTCCACTTAGTGTAACTCAGTGGCTGACAGGCAAGAAACAACAGCCAGAGGTGCTGGTGGCAATATGCCTTGTCACAGTGGGTGTGTGTGCCTTAACCTTCACCTTGTCTGTTACCTTTACAGTGGAACATCTCTGGGTTTGTGTTTATTTATTTACCATGGACAATGGAGTTAGCATAGATCAAGACAAGCATGAAATCGAATATGTCACACAAGGCATCTGCAGCCATTACTACATCTCATCCTTTGTTTCTGTTTGGCATTTTACACAGTTATACAGTGAAATATAATTAAAATATACAGCTTTCACTGACAGAAACAGGAAGTCAGTGTAGTGACTTTACAGAGCAGGATGCTGGTGGAGTTTTTTTTGTTGGTTTAGCATCTAGACGTTTTAGGGCCCAAACTCTTATGTCTAGTGTTTTGTTTTTGTGAAATGGGTGACCAAGTTCCCACCACAGTGGATGTATTTGGATGCTTCTATGAAATTAGATACATTTTGGTACCTGGTATTTTGCCAGTTTTTTAGACCCAATCATAAAAGAGAAATTTAGACATATTTCCCCCCAGGATGTACTTAATGATGACCTCAGATAAATGCAAGAAAATTAGACTCTTGCTTGGAGCCATCCCAAAAATAATGAATTTGTAATAAAATATTGGGGCCAAAAATAGGACCAAAATTGGGACATGAAAAGCTACCTAGGTGTCTGGAAAATATGGCTTGAAATGGTCTTATATACCACTATAAATAAAGACATTGTGTTAAATTTGATCATCCTTGTGGTTTTTCTAGCCCAGACATGCATGGTTTTCATGAATCTGCAGTCTCATTCCAGGTTTTGTATGTAACTCATTGTGTCCACTTGCATTACATGCAGAACCTTCCCAGTTAAATGCATATAGGTCGCGAATGATTTTGCAACAGTGATCATTTTTATGAAACACTCTGCCTTGAATAATTAGTTTGATTCCCAAAATGCGCCTATGAGAGAATAAAAAGATATCTGAGAAAAATAGCAGCATGTAATTTTTGCGTCCTTTTGACCGTGTTACATGCAGATTTTTGTATTAAATATAATGTAAAATAATATAGAAATGTGTTTTATCTGAAAAATAGTTTCTCTTTTATCTCAGTAAGCATTTAATTTTAAAATAGATGCAAAGTGCATCCAAACTTGCTTCATAACATTAGTCTACATCTGGTTTGAATTTTTAGCCCCTCTGTCCTGTTTTTAGGGACCAGTTTCGTAGAAGCACCCAGTTAGGACTTTCATTGCAAAAGATAATAACAGCTGTGAAGTACCTGTAATGTGCAGCAAATGGAGTCTTTTTTTTTTTTTGAGTGAAAGGTGCCTAATAGAAGACATGATGTATGATGTGTTTAACTGAAAGTGGAACTGGGTATCATTCATTCATTCATTCATTCATTCATCTTCTGAACCCCTTTATCCTCACTAGGGTTGAAGGTGCTGGAGCCTATCCCAGCTACCTATGGGCAAAGGCAGGGTACACCCTGGACAAGTCACCAGTTCATTGCAGGGCTGACATATAGAGGCGAACAACCAGTCACTGTAACTAGATATCATTTATAATCAAATGAAAGGAAACTCAATAAAAAAATCAATTGGGAACATACACAGAAGAAAAGAAGTGGAAGAACAAAACCCAGAGGAACTCCACAGAAAAGGTCAGAAGGAGGAAGAACACCACTGGATTCACTACATCTGATCATTGCGAATTTTTTGAGTCCATTTACAATTATTTTTCACCTTGAAACCCAGTGACAAAACCAAGTGACAGAGCAGAACTTAACATAAGTACAACATCTGAACAAGGAGGAAATAATAGAGTGAACATCAGGTCATGGCTGTGTTCCAAATGACCTTCTACCTACTACTAACATAGAAGCGTAGCATTTATGAAATCTTCTTCACATATGGGTCCGATTAAGCGGTAACACGTGGACACATTCATGTTCAACAGTCTCTGTTTACTGGTTTTGTAACATCTCTGTCTTTTTGTCTGCTGTTTCTCTTTCTTTCTCTTTTTTTCCTCGGTCTCACTCTCAGCCACACCTCCTCATTGCTCTTTCTGTCACACCTCCTCATCAGTTGATTCCCCTCACCTGTGAGCACACCTGGCTCATTAGGTAGAGGGTTTATATTCACCTCTCTCTCCTTTGTTCTCTGCCAGATTGTCTTCTACTCGTGAGAAACTTTCCAGCGTTGTACCTACCTGATTCCTTGTGTCTGATCTTGTTCGTCCCTGACCTGCTCTGCTGCCCGTCGTCTGATCCCCGTCTGACCCGTCTGCCTGGTTCTGCCTTTTTGTCCGTTTCCCTGGTGCTCGACCTGCCCTTTGTCCCTGACCACGTCTCTCCGCCTACCGCCTGGTACCGACCTGTTTCCGCCTCAGACCCTGCCTTCTGTCTCAGCCCCACTGGACTCTACGGACCCCCGGTTACTGGACTATCTGCCTGTCCCCGACGCCCCCCCTTGCCTTACCCCTGTCGGATTACTCTGAGTTTGTGACTGTGTTAAAAACTGTAACTGTTGTATTGAACTCCTGTTGCTACTACATAGCTTCAGTAAAGGTTTACAAACTCATACCTTTGTGTCGGTCTGCTTCTGGGTTCCAGTTGTACCCGTTACAGGTTTACTGTCTAAACCAGACTTAGAGAGACTTATCTACACATTTATCTCTAGCAGGTTAGACTACTGTAACGGTCTTCTCACTGGACTCTCTAAACAAGCTGTCAGACAGCTGCAGTACATCCAGAACGCTGCTGCTCGAGTCCTGACTAGAACCAGGAAGTACGACCATATTAGTCCTGTGCTCATGTCTGTGCACTGGCTTCCTGTCGCTCAAAGAATAGACTTTAAAACAGCTCTGCTCGTTTATTAGTCTGTCCATGGTCTAGCACCAAAGCACATCTGTGACATGTTGGTCCCATAAGAACTATCTCAGACCCTGAGAACCACAGGGACTTGTCTTCTGCTGGTGCCCAGGGTCAGGACTAAACAGGGTGAAGCTGTGTTTCAGTTCCATGCAGCTAAACTCTGGAACAGTCTTCCTGATGACGTCAGACTGGCCTCTACTGTGACAATGTTTAAGTCCAGGCTGAAAACAGCTGTGTTCAACTGTGCATAGAACAACTGAAAGGGTTCTGTCTGCACTCTGACCTTTTACTTTGTTTGAATTGATTATTATTTATGTTTTATTGATTATGTTTTAATTATAATTGTGTGTCTTTAATCTCTCTCTTTTCCATTTTTGTAAAGCACTGTGAATTGCCCTGTGTATGAATTGTGCTATACAAATAAATCTACCTTACCTTGCCTGTCATGTAAGCAGAGTAACTTATATGCATGTATTATACATATTTGAGTAGGTATTTATAAGCACTTTAACATTATGTTTAATAAGATTGGGGGAGGTAAAATTTTAGGTGTAAAATGTCAAATTCCTGCTCGGTAACACGTGGACTTGAAACGGACATCAATTTTTTAAGCTTCACGCAAACATTCAAAACATGTGGTTCTCAGCAGAAATTGACATGAAGTAGGACAAAACCTTTTAGATATTATACTATGCTGAAAATAAAATTTGGAGTAAAATATTAAAAAGTGACATGAAAATGTGGTCACACGTGGACAGATTGCCATAGTAACACATGGACAACTCTTTGCTATTGTATGCATTACCCAAAATGTTGAATATTTTTTAAAACAACAAACCAGACATAATCACAATGCTTTATTTAATGTATTTAAAACTAACACAGTGTTATTTATAACTTGTGGTGGTCCATACTGATATAAACTACAAATAAAGAGTCATTTCTCTGTAACAGTTGTGGTGGAAAATGTACTTTTTATATTTTGTACTCGTTATATTTTATACTTTTAATATATTATACAGTTAGTACATCTTCTTTTAATGCTGAGTCACTGTTCATTATGTGTGATGCTTACAGAGTTTCTCTGTGATTGACTTCTCAATAAATGCATTTATTTATTTTAACTCTAACTTTCTCTCCTCCTCTTTGTGTGTGGGGTATCAGTTGAACATTTCCACAACACAGTTCACAGATAGTCTTTTTAAATGTGACACAGTGAATACATTTTCCAGTGTTTTAGATATATTTTTCAGCATCATATTTGAGCTATATTTTTATGTCTGAGGCACGGCTATGGTGTAAAAAGTACAATCAATAAAACCAGTTATAACTTTTTTCATCAACAGTTCCATAAAATAAGATCTTTAGCTAAAAATGCGTCCACTTGATAAATGATGTGTGCAAATTTACTCTTTCATGTTGATGTTCACTTTTGCTTGATCAGACCCGTATTTACCATCACTCAGTTTTGGATCTAAGAGTAAAACGTTAAACTCTTACAGCCTTAAAAATTGCTTATTTCGAGCCTTTTTTTTTTTTTATCAGAGTAAATACAAGATGACTGTGTCGCAGCCATTTCATCCAAGTATATATCGTCTTCATAAAACCTCGATCAAGGTCAGTCAGTTGTTTTAATATCAGGTTATTCTTCCCTTTAAATTATTATATTGAATTTTACAGCTTTATCCCAGAGTTTATTGTGTTCTCTTAGATATAAACTTTTTTATTTATGATGTGAAATGTGAAATGAAATGCTAATTGCGCCACTAATATTATGCTCAGTTTTCAACAATAGGCCTGTGGGAAGGTTGTATCGGTCAGCTGTGAGCACCCAAGCGCAGCAGGGTTTTATATTTTTTCTAAAGAGAGTGTAAGTGTATTAGAAAACAAAAAAAGTATGCTTGCAGACAGGGCATGAGTAAAAAGGCTGTCAGTATTTGAAATGAGCCTCCCGAGCAGTATCCCAGGAGCTGATGATGGGACAATTTCGCCAACATTTTCAAAGGCCTTTAGCGGGAAATAACCTACACGCTTATCATAATAGAGACATCTTGAAAATCAGACCCCTCTGACATGAACACGGAACACAGGCCCTGCACAAATAATGTCTTATGATCTCAACAGGCTTGTCTTTGTAGTCACTGTCATTCCAGTCAAATTGTACCCAGTGTTTTTAAATTACTCCTCCGCTGCTGCGATCCCGCATAAGAAAACAATTTGACGGAGTTGGATTTTTCTGCAGACAGACTGGCTTTTGCGTTTTGTGCTTCACTCTGAAAGTAATTGATGTTCTCTCAAGATACATCTTTCAAAGTTAGAGTGGAAATTTCCAATCAAATAATAAAACAAAGAAATAGAGGCAACAGAGGAACGCTGGGTTTATATAAACACATAATGCAAGCAGAGGTGGAAAGCAGCACATTCATGACTGAAAATACAATAGTGTACAATAGTGAAGCATCAAGGGTTTATTAACCTAAGCTACATAATGGATTATAAAGTTCTTAAAAGTCAGATTAAAGCAGTACCTCTGCAGTTTTGGGGGAGAATCAATATTTTTTCCAGTTAACAATGGCTCAAACGACTGTGGATTGTTAAAGATGTTCCTTATACCCATGAAGCTGTGCAGGTTCCTTAAGCTCTGTGAGGTTCCTTTCTGTCTTTCATCTCATTGTTTTATTCCAGCGCTTTGCTTTATTGCTTTGGTTCATGCTCACAGCTCTCATCCACCTCTTTTCCAGTCGCAGCAGGGAACAGTTGTACAAAGAAAATGCTCTTATAAAGTAAAGCCAATGGGCAAAACATTACCAGCAAAAAAAAACATTAAGGGTGTAGGATCTAAGGGGCTCAAAATAATATAAAACAGTGGTGCCAGGCACAACAAACCCCGCCCCTTGCACGTATTGTAGCTTATTTTGGCATCGATCCAGTTGATGTCATCATGTCTATGCATGTGGTGATGTCAGCGTATCAATAGCCTTTATATATGTGCCAAGTTTGAAGTAAATTAAACCAAATTTATGCTTTTATAGACATTTGAAATTTCGCCCATTACAAGTAAACGGAAGAAGAAAAAGATTTTTAAAAAATCATAAAAAAAAAAAAAAAAATTAACTTTGACCTACTTTCCCCAAAATGTAATCACATCTTTTCTGGGTCACTGAAAATCTATCAACTCAATTTGGTATGAATTCAACCAATGGTTTTCCTGCTACAGACATTTGAAATTTTGCCCATTATAAGTAAATGAAAAAAAAAAAAAGATTTTAAAAATTTACTTAAAAATGTTTTTAACTTTGACCTACTTTTCCCCAAATGTGATCAGATCTATTCTGGGTCACTGGCAATCTATAAACCCAATTTTTTAATGAATTCAACCAACTGTTTTGCTGCTCGAGTGTTAACAAACAAACAAACAAACAACCAAAAACAATACCCCGTGCCTCTCCTTTTGGGGCACGGCAATGACATGTAAATAGTTTTACAAATGTACTGAAATCAAACTAAAAATAACTTAGCAAAGATAAGACACTGAGGGGTAGGATTAAATAAGTTTATACTTCTTCCTACTCCTTTTCGACCATGCAAAATTTAGACTTGTATGTACTTGAAAGATAGATTCTGTCCATTTAAATGTTATTTTGTTTATGTCTTAATTTGCTTTGTTTTGTCTTATTTTCTTTGCATGTTCGAAATAAATAAAATTAAAAATAAATAAATAAAATAATAACATCATATAATAACTTTATACTGTCATAAGCTTTAGAATCAAACTCACCTTAATAGAAGAAATACAGTGATTTCATCAGCTCCATTCTTTCCTTTTGTGTCCAGTGGTGAAAACAATAACAGTGTTTCTAGATTTTATCACTTTCTTTGATTCATAAAGTTGTTTCTTTATGTTTCTCATCTTATCACTTTCTGACATTTTTTTTTTTAAAGTTCCATGATGTTAGTGTTCCTCATCAGCAAAGTGACTCACTACTCCCTCTAGTGGTAACAAAAATATGTCGACCTTTGGCATGAATATATTCTGATCATATCGCTACATTCTCACACATTTATTGTCTTTGGCATAACTTCATACCTCTTTTTTCTCACCACTCCAATAATAATTTTAGGTCATTTTTAACCCATAAAGACCTAATGCTAGTTTTGTGTCAGGTCCCAGATTAATTTTTCTCTCTATTTAACCTTTCCTAATTGATTTATCACCATTTATTATAATATTATCCTTAGTATTTTTGCATTTTTCACTGTAAATCATGTATTTTCTGAGATTTAATTTCCTATATCTTATTTAGGTCTTCGTGAAAACTAAGAGTAAATTCAATGTTATGGTATCCAAACAGAGAAAACAGAAGAAAAAGTGACTTTTTCAGCGAAGATAGCAATAACAGAACATAAAACAAGTGTCTCCATCCACTGTCACTGATCCAACTTCATGGGTTTTCCTGGTGAATCAATGTTGGAAAACAGCGGTGTCAAACATACGGCCCGGGGGCCAAATGCGGCCCGCCAAAGGGTCCAGTTTGGCCCCTGGGATGTTTTTGCCAAGTGCAAAAATTCCACAGTCTTGAATTGACTTAAGCAAAAAAAAAAAAAAAAAAAAAAAAAAGTAGCTTGAATTAAGCAAAAAATCTTGAATTAAGCAAAAAAAAAAAAAATCTTCAATTAAGTAAAAAAAAATCTTCAGTTAATCCAAAAAAAATCTTCAATTAAGTAAAAAAAAATCTTGAATTAAGCCAAAAAAAATTCTTCAATTAAGTAAAAAAAATCTTGAATTAAGCCAAAAAACAAATAAATAAATAAATTTTCAACTAAGTAAAAAAAATCTTGAATTAAGCCAAAAAAAAAAAATCTTTGTTTTAGTGCAAAAAATAACATTAAATTATGAAAATATTTACATTTACAAACTATCCTGTAACACTAAAATGTGAATAACCTGAACAAATATGAACAACCTGAAATGTCTAAAGAAAATTCAGCACAATTTGAACTATTTTCTGTTTTCTGCCTGTTACTAAGTGTTTAGTGTCTTTGTAGATCTGATCTATAATGCACATGGACAAATATGAAGTTGAGGAATAATTCTGTTAAAAATTGCACTAAATTTTCTTACGTTTTTTAATTTAAATTCCAGTTTTTTCAGTTTTTTTTTTTTTTTTTTGGATAGTTTATAAAAGTAAGTATTTTCACAATTGAATGGGTTTTTTTTTACACTAAAACAAAGACAAAAATTTGGAGTTGTCATTATTTATAGGTTATTATGTTATTATTTTACTGGTCTGGCCCACTTCAGATCAAATTTAGCTGAATATGGCCCCGGAAAGAAAATGAGTTTGACACCCCTTTTGTTGAAGATGACAGTGTTTCCATGGTAACTATGGAGCCTCTGAACATCCAAATGGATCATATCTGACGACCATGAAAAGAGGACAAACTGCATTTTACACTCACTATTTACATGTATTGATAAGATTAGTTGATCAACAGGTAAAAATATTTAATATCAGTAGATGCTGTTGGTTACCAGTGGATGTTTGGGTCTTTATGGGTTAACATTTGAAATATAGCCCCTTACACCTAGAAATTTGTATAAAGTGCATAAAGTAACAATGGTTAGAGCAGACTGATGAAACCAAGTTATTCCTAATTCTCATCCGTAACACAAACCCTTCACAGCCAACTTTTTTCTTTTTTTTTTTTTTTTTTGACATTCAGGTTTGCATTTTAAACAGAGCTGAAGTGATGCAGATAAATAATCCAAGGAAATTTCATTTATTTATTTGCATCTTCATCAGCCACTACAAAAGGAGCAGCTGTTCCTATTCCTTGGGTCTGGGTCTTGCATCATCATGCAAAATATCATGAATATTCCATAAGGGAAATAAAACAATAATGCAACAAAATCCACAACACACGTTACTGTTGAATGTAAAAATGCTGTTTTTCAGAGGTGTAGGACGTGTTCACTGCAGAAACTAAAAGCTCAGAGACTAATAACTTAAAATTGAGTGAATCCAGTGTTTTTGCAATGTAGGACACCACAAGAGTTTAGTAATAACATATAGATTTAGCAATTTTAGTTTTTTTTATTTGTCACATTCTCCTTTATGACACAACCTACTTTTGTTATGTGTTAAAACTGCAAACCTATTATAGATAATCCACTGACCAGTAACATGCAGCAATAGACACACAAATCTTCTCTAGTTCAGACCAAAAGCACATTTTGTGTCATTTCTCTGAACAACAGACAGAATACACCAGAGGATTTACTGCTTCACTCTGATTTTAAAATTCATTGAGTTTCTTTTTAACAGTAGAACAAACCTCGTTTCAGCCGTGAACAAACAAGGTGTCGCCTGTCAAACAGTCCCAGCCTTGTCAGAATCTAATCATAATTATGGAAGGTCAAAGATGAGCTCATACAGACGTTTCTCTGCTGCCTGTGAAATCCAATGTGATTCCACCCTCTTGCTAAACTCAGTGTGTGACAGAGTTTGTGGTGTGTTGGCAGAACGTTAATCCTCCTGGGTCATGTGGCGCTGAGCCTCCAGAGGCGCTTACTGCTTCACTTTACAGCGTAACCTGCTTCTGTCAGGGTATTTATACTTCACTGTGGCTTTATTTAACAATACGAGTTAACTTTCTGTTAACTGCTGTTATTCAGCAGTTTGGTTGGAGAGGAGGGTGGAGGGTTTGTTATCATTCAAGACCCACAAAGCTCTCATATTTAGTTTGAACTGCACAAAACACAGATGCCTTTACTTATACTGGTCCTGTTTGGTCGGCTTGTATCTATAGTTTTTCAGAATGAAAATACAGTTATATACATGTTCCTTTAGGAGGTTGTGTATTAACCCAATAGTTCAGAAATAGGCTGTGAAATGGGCATTAAATTGTGTTCTAGTGTAGGCAAGGCAAGGCAGATTTATTTGTATAGCACAATTCATACACAGGGCAATTCACAGTGCTTTACGAAAATGGAATAGAGACAAGTTAAAAACACACAATTACAATTAAAACATAATCAACTAGAAGCACTCGGAGAGCGCAGACCTCCGCCAAGGCTGATCAGTGGCCCCCCCGTGGGCCCCCCCACCCCCGATCACCACCAAAATTTAATCATTTCTTCCTCATCCCATTTCCAACAAACCCTGAAAATTTCATCCAAATCTGTCCATAACTTTTTGAGTTATGTTGCACACTAACGGACAGACAAACAAACAAACAAACAAACAAACAAACAAACAAACAAACCCTGGCAAAAACATAACCTCCTTGGCGGAGGTAACTAGAAACACTCAGAGAGCGCAGACCTCCGCCAAGGCAGATCAGTGCCCCGGATTTGGATGACAATTTCAGGAAATGTTGATGCTGGCACAAGGAACAAATGATTCAGTTTTGGTGGTGATCGGGGGTGGGGTGGGGGCACTGATCTGCCTTGGCGGAGGTCTGCGCTGTCTTTTCTAGAAAAGCACTCGTAGAGCACAGACCTTCGCCAAGGCAGGTCAGTGCCCCCCCACCCCACCCCCGATCACCACCAAAACTGAATCATTGTTCCTTGTGCCAGTATCAACATTTCCTGAAATTTTCATCCAAATCCGTCCATAACTTTTTGAGGTATCTTGCACACAGACAGACAGACAGACAGACAGACAGACAGACAAACCAACACCGACAAAAACATAACGTCCTTGGCGGAGGTAATAAAACAAAAATAATAATCAATTTAAACAAAGTAAAAGAGAAGAGTGCAGATAGAACCCTTTCAGTTGTTCTATGCACAGTTGAACAGCTGTTTTTTCAGCCTGGACTGAAACATTGTCACAGTAGAGGCCTGTCTCACGTCATCAGGAAGACTGTTCCAGAGTTTAGGTGCATAGAACTGAAATGCAGCTTCACCGTGTTTAGTCTTGACTCTAGGCACCAGCAAAAGACCAGCAAAAGTAGTCTTAAAGGAGTGATATAATGCTTTTTTTTAATGGAATTATGCATTTTAAAACATTTCCCTGTGGTCTACATAAACTGTAAATGCAGTGCTTGGCTCTGAATTCTTCATTAATTCAGCTCCACAGGTCCATCTTCAACCCTATTTCAGAGTAATGACATCAGAAAGGTCATTTTGAGCGCTGGTCCTTTAAATGTAAATGAGCCATTTCATGCCCCACCCCCTCCAGGTTGTTGGCTCTGCTGCTTTGTCCTGTTCAACCAACAGCTGAACATTTTAGGTAATCAGCTTGAAGTTTGGACACATTTTTAGTATGGACTACAACCGCTGCTGCTGATAAACAATTAAAAAACTAACCCTACTCCGAGATGTGTTCGTCAGAAGTCTTGACCTTATATGTGCAAATGTTGTGACATAACTAGTTATAGATGTAAGAAATTAACCCTTTCATGCACAGTGGTCACTACAGTGGACAGCTATTCAAAGTTGTTCTCTAGTATATTCCTGGATTTTGTAGTTTCACTTGCATATCAGCCAACACAGTGGACGCTTATGCATCATCCCATACAATGCAATTCATACCATTACTGTTCTTGATCAACCTGATCTGCAGTAATATATTTGAGTGTAAATAAATTGCTAATGGTTATTAGACTGTAATTAACAGAGTTTTGTTTTTGTTTTTTTTTACTGTTTTTTTTTTTTGGCATATCTGAGTAATAACTAGAGACACAGGAAAGGAAAAGTTTTGGCTTTTTTACATTTAATAATTGTCTTGATTGGAAACAGCATGATGCAACAGTTTTTTCAGATACATTTTTTTTTTTATTATGGAATGTCCTTTGCAGTGGCCAGCATTTTTTTTTAATAAAGCTGTAAAACAGATTAACAGCATTAAAAAAAAATGTATTTCATAGTTTTCACACAGTATGTCGGTAAACGCATGGTGTCCAGCTGACTGGACATTTTTGTAACTCCATGAAAATTAGGTTCATAAAAAGAAAAAAATTCAATCATATTGCTTTTTTCATGCCTAAAGAGGAATAAAAACACTCAGGAAAAAAATCTTGAACAAGGTTCTCATAATTCATGCATGGAAAGGGTTGAGCAGGAATTAAAAGGGGTTGCAGAATTCCACTTGATTTTTGCCGGAATGAATATAAAGATAGCTTTGCAGCACCTGGAAGGTTCAAATTCAAACTTTTTGAACTATTAGGGTCCAAATACACAAATAAATGTACCAAAGACTAATAAAAGTGGGTTTAGCAAAATATGACCCCTTTAAGTGTAATTTTTGCATTTCACAAATTCATCCCTCAGGCCAAATTGGACCCTTTGGTGGGCCCGTGGGCTGTATCTTTGACACCCGCGCACAGGGCCGTAGCACCAAATTCTGGGCCCATACACAAAAACTCCTGATGGGCCCCCACAACCACCCCCCCATTCCCCCCAACACACACACACGTCCACCCATCTGCCAAGGGCCTTACCCACCGACACAATGGCTATACCACAGGGCAACATTATGATTTAACCATAATTCACAAGTCTGCTTATGCTACTGTGTGAGAAAACACAACCACACAAGACTGTATTTACCCATTATATTTCCTGAGTGAACAAGAATGGGCCAAATTTTTCAATAGCCTATAATAATATGTCATAAAAGGTAACTAAACAAAACATGACTCAGTAGTCATTTTCCTGTAAAGATACAAAAAAGGCAAAAACAAACAGATTTGAACAAGTATTCCAAAAATTAAAATAGCACAATTCTATCCATTCCAGTTTACTCTACAGAAAATGCCCATTGCTGGCAAAATCCCTGATGAAGTCTTTAAAGTCCAATGCTCTCGCCAATGTGCTTTCAATGGAGAGAACAGCCTAACAAGCAAGGTGCGTTTCTCAAACTCCGTGTGGAGTGAACCATTTTGCGCTTTTCTCAAGGGCTGTTCACAGAGTAGTAGGCTATACTTTTTTTGGAATACAATAATATACCAATATATAAAATCTAATGCATGAAGCTTGCATATAGGTCGATATTGATCATGTAATTTAGTTGAACAAAAGGAAAAAAAAAAAAAACTTTAAAAAAAAATAAAAATCTTAACTTCCCATTGGCTCCCCTCTCCCTTGGCCCCTCCCCACAGCTGTGTAGGTTAACACCCCTGATCAACAGCCTGATCAACTTTTTTAAATTTATTTATTTATTATTATTATTATTATTATTATTATTATTATTATTATTATTATTATTATCTTTTTTTTTTTCTGTTGTTGATATTATTATTGTAATTGTTTTGTATTGTGTGCTGTTGCTGATTTTTGGTTTTGTGTTGTTGTGTTGAGTGTATGTACATCCTGTTTGTTGAGTGAGTTGTGGGAAATTGTTGGTGCTTTGTTTTTGTGTTGTTGATGACCCCAGGAAGAGTAGCTGCTGGGGTATGCAGCAGCTAATGGGGATCAAACTAATAAACTAAACTAAACTAAACAGCCATGCCCGCACACTAAAGAGTCTTTCTCAGCATCACTGTCATCACCTTGAAATAACAGTGACAGTTTAGGTAAAAGTGGACCCTAATCAGGTGATTCCCTTCAGTAGACAATTTAAAGGACGTCATCACCTCCTTAAAAGTGAATAGCGGTGTTTGTAGACGAGACTGCAGTAAATTCACGTGTTTGCCAGCAGCCGGAGGATGCCAGTGTAAATGACACAACAGCCGTTAAACCACCATTATCAGCTGTTGTCAGAGGTGCAACCATGTTAGCATTTGCATACATTAGACTAAGTCAGCAGGGCTGTTTGCTCAGAGATAATGAAGCCAGCAGTGACTCTGGACACCTGTAAAGGCAAGTGGCAACCTAAAACAGCTCACCTATCTCACAGTTCAGCACTACACTTCAAATGTTAATCTTTTGATGACACGTTCAGCTGGAGGCCAAATATTGCCAAACCATATATTTGCAAAGCTACAAGCAATATTAACCAGAATGCAATAAGCTCTCCAGGTTTACTGTATAATCCGCACATCTCAAAGCTACGATTTGGTTTGGGAGGTGATTATTTTTATGACAGTGAATAAAAGTATGTGTAATGTGACAGGTGCCACACAGAATGACAAACCCACAGAGAATAATCATCTTCTGTTTCTTTAAAACCAGACTTTTTTAAGCTTATTTCAGTATTTCAGGGTTTGGTTTTTGTACGGTTTACTTGCATCAACTTTTTTTTTTTAAATATAGCTGCCAGATGTTTTTAGTGAAAACAACCTCTGATTTATCCTCTGTTATGTCTTGTAGCTGTCATTTAGGGAATGTAACAGAACATTTAACAGCTAAGACGTTTTCCATCAGGAGCTTCTAAAATTAGACCTACCTTTGTTAATTATCCTTAAACTTCACTCCAGTTGAGTGCAGTTTCCGTTAGGTATTTGGAATAGATTTTTTTAATCAGGATTAGCACCCACCAAAGAAGTAGCTGAAATCTGGGCAATATTAAAAACAAAGTGCCACAGGGCATGAGTAAAGACGATAATAAGACATAATCATAATCCTCTGAACCACTCTATTTAAAGGTTAAACTGAAAAGGAGCCAAGCTCAAATAATAGTAATATCCTTTGTCGGAAGGGAAAAGTATACATATGTATGACTACTGTTGGGAAAGTACAGAGATGAAGTTCTGCACCTTCTATTTGTACCTCAGGGGACATTATTTGGGGTGGGAGGGTGGGGGGGGGGGGGTGTTGCATTCAGTGGTGAGCACTGAATGCATTATGCCACAATTTACATGTTGCTCATGTTGTTGTAAGTTGAAAGTTTTAGGTCAGTGGTTCCTAACCTTTTCTGACTCGTGATCCCATTTTAACATCACAAATTTCTGGTCACCCAGACATTCGAAACAGAGATTTTTTTTTTTTTTTTTAACTAAAATTAATTTGTTTTTGATCATATAATAGTTTGCTATACTACATTGCAAATAAACTTTCATTTTAGATGACATTTAGTCTATATAATGTATATTACTATGGACAGAGGCAGAAAAGCCAGGTGTAGATTACCGCACAAAGTGAGAATTTTATTTTCCTTGGTCAGGATATGTACAGTCAGTCCAGCTTGGATCTACAAGGCTGATAATTAATACTGAACAAACAAGAACTCAAACTATGAATTAAATGTAGAATTAAAGATAAATAGTACCATGGTGCTTCAGTTTCAGCTTCAGAGTTTGTCTTTTACGTATTGGGATTGTCTCGCTCAACTCACCATTTATTTTTTTATTAGTTAGTTTTTATTTTTATTTTTATCAATTACTAGAAATTCCAGGTGACCCCATTTGAAATCAAGGTGACCCCATGTGGGGTCCCGACCCCAAGGTTGAAAAACACTGCTTTAGGTAAAGCTATCATACATAAACAGAAAGGCAATCTCTGAACTGATTTAAGGTGATTCTCACTTGTTTTAATACTTTTCAGCTCATTCTTGCAGATAAAGGGGAATTGCGCCAAAGCGGTGGCTGGTTTTGTTTTGGTGGTGTGCTTCATTGAACACTTCCTGGATTTCTTGACACATACTTCTTGGCTTCGGCACAGTGTTTCCCATCATTAACACGTACCACATGCAACACAGATGCAGTCCATAGAGATGTTTAACACAAAACAACAGATTTCTTTATTATCTTAGCCAAAGACTGTGACTTCCTTGGCTTCGAAAATGGTCTTTTAGGAACCACACTGGAAAAAAATCTAAATATTACCAAGTGTACTTTTTTCATTTCTGGTCAAAATATGTCATTATAATTAAAATAAGACATAATCGCCTAAAGAGTAACTTTTTCAGTGAGATATAAGAACTTATTTTGAAAATATTGAAAATATTATTTCAAGAAATCTTACCAAGATAATTTTCACTTGTTCCAATGGCAGATTTTTTTTTGCTTGAATTAAGAAAAAAAATTAGATAGATAGATAGATAGATAGATAGATAGATAGATAGATAGATAGATAGATAGATAGATAGATAGATAGATAGATAGATAGATAGATAGATAGATAGATAGATAGATAGAATTGCATTGTTTTGTTTCTTAATTAATTAATAAAAAAAAAAAAACTGAACATCAGTGTGATATATATATTATACACTGATGTTCAGCCATTGTTTTTTTTTTTAATAATTAATTAAAAACAAAACAATTATATCAAGTGGAAATGCAACACAATGGGGGTCCAGTTATTCATAAATACGTCTGTTTTCAATTGTAATACTGCAGTAGTGTATTCCCTGTTATACGCATCCTGAATTCTATCCCTCAGTTGGCCTATTGTGGGAGGCTGTGACTTTAATGAGCAGGCTGTTATTACTTTATTTGCAATTAGCAAGAGTATTCTAAGCAGTTTTGTTTGGCTGTTTTCCTGAAGGTTCTCAGGTTCTGTGCCCAATATAAAATACAACGCTTCCAATGGTAAGTCTATGAACACTGTTTTATTTCTCTTTGTATGTTTTGCCAGTATTCTGATAATTTTGGACAGTCCTGAAATATATGTGTGTGGTCTCCCACCAAACCACAACCCCTCCAACACAGACATGAAGGACTGCTCCACTTCGGTGTATTAAGTGGTGTTCTAAAGTATAAAATTGAAGTTTAAACAAGTTTTCTTCAAATAAATGGAAACTTCAGCACAAACCATTGGCCAATACTTTACCAAGCCACAGCCAGTCACAGTCCTATACACTGTTGTCCATAAACTTGGAATAATTTTGTTCTCAGACACATTTCTGTTTTTATTCCTATTTATACACATCCGTAATCAGCTTTGACCAGGTACAATGATGACATATTGAGTCATAGTTACACTTTATTTATCAATAATAAATCACAGGATCACAATCATTTCATGAGAAAAGGTAAAAAAAAAATATATATTCTATTCCAATTTAATGGACATCAATGTGTAGACAAGCCTGTGATGAAACTTTAATGACAGCTATCAAGCAGACGTTGCAAAGGAAAGAGAAAAGATAGAACTATTTAAGTGTTGAATCAACCTGTTTGTTGCAGTAAAAGTGTTGAAGTGAAGTCTCTCAAATGTCCTCAAAGTAAGCATATAAGTATCGTTGCTTCAATGTAAATGTCAACAACATCTTGAAACATCATGACAAAGTTTCTAATTTTTTTTTGTCTATTTTGTCTTTTATATTGTTTTCATCTTGTTATGATTGTCATGTATTACATCCAGAGATGGATACACCAAGAATTAGCATTTTTTCTCTATTGCTGTTCTACCCATCTAGATTGAAATCAGCCATAGTGTTAGGAACAGTCCCCTAAAATATGTTAAAACTAAAGTTACAGACTTTTGTTTGACCACGTGAGGAGCACAAAGTACAAATATGTGTAATAAAAATAAGCAGCAAAAGTAAAAAGCTGACGAAAATGGCAAAAATCACAGATAAAATAAAAACAAATACTCATGTAAAGCACAGATGCATAAAATTTCTACGCAAGAACAATATTTTACTTAATAGATTTGATGGATACGCCTCAATTTGCTTTTAGGCAACAACTAATTGGCACAATCACAGAATCTTAACAGTTAAATTTCTACATATATGTATATATTCGTGGGCAGTCACACAAATAACTGAACTTGCTAAAAACATGACTAAAATCAAAATGCTAGTTAAATACATTTATGAAATGAAACTACATTTTTATTTTTATTTTTTTTTATCAAATACAGATATTTATTCAAAAGTGTAGACATGTGCATAACTAGTTTTCATACTAAACGTGAAATTAGATCCTACCATTATAGATGTTACAGCTTGGCCAATACTAATTAAAGGTTAATATCAGACACTATTATTATAACATATTGATTTACTGGGTAGTATATTCACATGAAGGTCATTTCATCATCTTTACATTCCCACAATAGAGAGCGGTCGATCTAGTTTCTAGTAAAATGGGGCTGATTTACAGATACATATACAGATACATAATACAGAGCTCCAGTCTCATATTTCTAGATCTATGGTCTGATCAGACTCCTTGTGGTTGTTCGTGTTGCCTCTGTGTCGCCTGATTTTAACGCTTTATATGAGTTAACAAAATAACAGTAGCTGAACTTACAGAGTAAAGAAACAATGAAGAAGTTTTGATTCCTTAAAACGTGCCTCAAGAATTATTCGAAGTAATAGATTTATAGTAATATTATCTGATGTTAAATATAAGCAGAGAAGTTAAATCTTTATCTGTGAAGTATCTTTATCTGGGAAGTGTAATGTCACCATCAGCCGGCACTTAAAGTGTAATTCTTCTCCTGTTTTGAGCATAATTCACTCAACATGTGACTGAGATGGAGGTGAAGAGGATGTGAGTGTCCAAGTGTGGATGTGAGGAGTGTTTCAGGAACATCTGCATGAAAGACAATCACAAGACACTTACAAAAAACAAAACCATATGAGGCTCTGAAAGGGCTAGTTTGAGTTTTTGCACTTTTTTTTTTTTTTTTTTTTTTTTTTTTTACAACCAAAGAAAGGCATACTTAAAAAAATTTGATCTGTTTATTTTGTGTGTGCTATGTTTAGAATCTTTATGTCATTCTTTCTTGTCACCATGCAATCGTTTCCGACAGGGACCTGAAACCCAGAGGCCTCCTAAACTACAGTTCACTGTTACTGTCACCATGCTGTTTTGATATGTGACCAGGTGTTGTCGTTTGGGTTGTTTGTTAGATTTTATTTGTAACGTGAAAATTTTTGGAATTAAACAAAAAAAAATCAAAATTCCACTGCTCTTTATAAATAGATTTGAAGTTGGTATTCAGATCACGAGGAAAGTGGAAGTATTTTTATTATGTCACTCACATAAACAACTAAGAAACACAGTTATCGCTGAATGCTGAACCCAAGAAGAGAGAAAAGTCTGTTTGTGTCACTGCCAAAACTTTTGGGTTCCACATTTGTGGTTCAACTGAGCCTTAATCTTATAATTAAAAACTTTAGTGAGTCTAAAAACATAAAGTAACAGTAAAACACTGAGAGGGATCAATTAACAGCAAAATGACTAATACAAACCATAGCTCACGAAGATTTTGAGCAGTGTACTATTAGTAACTGTGAATACTGTGTATATCAGGGGTGTCAAACTCATTTTAGTTCAGTTCCACATTCAGCCCAATTTGATCTCAAGTGGGCTGGACCAGTAAAATAATAACAGCGAAAAAAGTAATAATATATTATGATCAGGTTTACATCTACAAAGTTTCTTTAAAAATCTGAATAACACGAACAACTTGAATTGTCTTAAGAAAAACAAGTGCAATTTTAACAATATTATGCCTCGGTTTATCAGTTTATCATTTACACATGTACATTACACCTTGCATTACAATTGCACAAAACATTTAGTATCAGGCAGAATATTGGTAAAATTGCATTTACTTTTCTTAAGACATTTCTGTTTGTTCATATTTGTTTAGGTTATTCACATTTTTTTGTAAAAGTACAATTTGGGAATGTAAACATTTTCTTTTTTTTTCTTTTTTTTCTCCTCTTTTATGGGCTCAGCTGGCTGACAGGCAGCTGTCTGTACCGATAAGGCAGCAGCCGACACCAACTGTACTCCCAGTCATCATTGCCCATTTTTCTGACACCTTTGCTTGTGTATCCTCTTTTATTTGGACATTTTACCAGGGAGTATCTCACACTATTTTTTTTTTTTTCTACTTGTCTTGTCCAGCGTCCTATCAGCAGAATGGTAGTCTGGTTCCTTTTGGTGCTGAACAAATTTGTTTTGCCAAGGGTAACCTCATAAAGTATATGAAGCGCCCTTTGATATTCTACTGTGTTTATTATGAGTTTTGTTGAACCACATTTCGATGCCGGACCTGACATGGTAGGTGGGGGGTGGGGGGTGGGGGTAGAAGAAGGGGAGAGAACAAGAGAGAAGAAGGTGGCGGAGACCCTCACAAGAAAGTATCAACAATACAAACAGTAACAACCATGGAGACAATTATAATGGTGACAATAACTGCAACCAGAACTGAGTAAACTGGGCAGAAGAGAGAGAAAAAAACAAAACAAACAAAACTACAAAAAACAACAACAACAACAACAAAATACATAAGACCTATGAAATGATGGATATAAGAAAAGAAAGCATGAACAAAATATCGTATACCACGTTCGCACAAATAATACCTATAACAAATAATACCAGTAACAAATCCACACAACAATGTAACAACAATGTAAACATTTTCATATAATTTTACTTTTTTATACCAAAAACACATGAAGAATATTTGGGGTTGTCATAATTTATAGGTTATTATGATAATATTTTACTGGTCTGACCCACTTGAAATCTAATTGGACTGTATGTGTCTGTATGTGGAACCTGAATTAAAAGGATTTTGAAACCATTGATTGTTAATATCTAAAGTGTAATTTTTGCAATTTCACAAATTCATCTCGTGGGCCGGATTGGACCCTTTGGAGGGCCGGATTTGGCCCCCGGGCCGCATGTTTGACACCTGTGGTATATATGAAAATTGGGAGGTCCGAAGTCTGCGCATGCGTATTCACCAAACCGGAAGCATGCTGCTGGTCATGTGACAATAACAAACTCTGGTCAGACTCAGACAGAGTAAAAGAAACTACTCTTAGGTTTATTTATTTACTGTTGTTTTTAAAGAAAATACGTACAGGTTTTATTCCCGCTTGAACGTATGTTAAAGAATGTTACTCGAACAAATTACGAAAGTGACGTCGCTTTCTTGGCACTAACGGAACTTACAGGCAAAAAGAAGAGTGTTTGGGGTACGTTTTTGTTATTTCTACCATTTTTTTTTTTTTTTTTTTTCATAAATCTGTCAATACTCACTTGTTTCCTTACACTGTAACAGAGCTGCGTCAAACCCATGCTATGTTTTGTTAGCTAGCTAGCGGGCAGTTATCGGGGTAAAGTCCAGCTCCGTCCGTCTGTCCGTCCGGAGGGTCGTTGACACCGCCATGCCTCCGCTCAGGTTCTGCGCTAACATCTCCTGGTTGTTCACGGAGCTTCCAGACTTCAGCCAGAGGATATATGCGGCTGCCTCCGCCGGGTTTCAGGCGGTCGAAGCAGCCTGGCTGTACGACTCCGACCTCCAGGAGCTCCAGAGAGCCCGGGAGGCCACCGGAGTGGAGCTGGTCCTCATCAACACCCCGCCGGGTAAATACAGCCTGTACACACCGGGACGGACCAGCAGCAGCTGTTCCTCCAAACACCACTGATATGAGGAGTATACCTGATAAAAAAAGGACTGTTCTGTAGTCATGATTTACCCATAGGTTCTCCTAAATGAGCTGCGTCTGGCTTAAGTTTAATTATGTGTGTGTGTGTGTGTGTGTGTGTGTGTGTGTGTGTGTATGTATGTGTGTTTGTGTGTGTGTGTGTGTATGTATGTATGTATGCATGTATGTGTGTGTGTGTGTGTGTGTGTGTGTGTGTGTGTATGTATGTATGTATGTATGTATGTGTGTGTGTGTGTATATATGTGTGTTTGTTGTGTGTGTGTGTATGTATGTATGCATGTATGTGTGTATATGTGTGTGTGTATGTGTGTGTATGTATGTATGTGTGTATATGTATGTATGTATGCGTGTATGTATGTGTGTGTGTGTGTGTGTGTATGTATGTATGTGTGTATGTATGTATGTGTGTGTGTGTGTGTGTGTGTGTGTATGTATGTGTGTATGCATGTATGTACGTATGTATGCATGCATGTATGTATGTATGTAGACATGTATGTATCTATGTGTGTGTGTATGCATGTATGTATGTGTGTATGTATGTGTGTATGCATGTATGTATGTGTGTATGCATGTATGTATGTATGTACACTACCAGTCAAAAGTTTGGACTCACCTGATTTCACCTGATGGAATTATGTAGTTTAAAAGAGTGTGACATAATTCAAAGCATATTTTCTATTTTAAATTCTTCAAAATAGCCACATTTTGCTTTTATTCCTGCTTTGCACATTCTTAGCATTCTCTCGATGAGCTTCATGAGGTAGTCACCTGAAATGTTTTCCATAAGTCTTGAAGGAGTTCCCAATGATGCTGAGCACTTGTTGGCCATCTGTGATCCTTCTCATACCATTTAAATGAGAAGGTGAGTCCAAATTTTTGGCTGGTAGTATATGTACACCTCAAACAAAAAGTTAAGGATATTTTTAATTATTGGGCTTTTTTTTTCAGTTGGGATTTCTTGCACAGCGCTTTTTACTTCTTTGTGTGTGAATTGAAACACATTTTTTAATAACCAGACATAGTTGTATTTACAAATGGCAAAAATGACAGAAAAGGAAAAAAAAAGGAAAAAAAAAAAAAAAAGCATCCTTAACTTTTTGTTTGTGGTGTATGTATGTATGTATGCACAGTAATAAAACTTTACAGACTGTGACATATGCATTCATTTTCAAAGCAAGTTAATCAGTTTGCACAAGAATAATAAACCATAAAATTATAAATAAATAAATAAATAAAATTATTATTATTATTAGTATTAGTAGTAGTATTTTAATTATGTTCATACAGGTGCTTGAAATCCTTGAAAATGCTTGAATTTCAATGTGTGTTTGCAAGGTCTGAAAAGTGCTTGAGTTTCAGTTTAAATGCTTGAAAGTGCTTGTAACTCTAACTCTGTGATTTATTTATTTATTTGTAATATTAACTCTACCAGGTTAGATGGCAAGCCAAAGCTACTTACAGAGAGGGGATACACTTTGAAAAATAAAACTTTATATCAAAAAAGAAAATTACCCGGTGCTCTCAGGTTGACTCCAGGTACATTTATGTCTTAATCTTTGTCTCGGTGCGAGTGTGTCTGAAGAACGCCAAGTGGCTTTCCTTTGTTTGGATAAAACTTTGTGTTCTCTTTTAATTTCTAAAGTTTTTACTATTATAAGACATAATTTTTGATGTTTATAGCATAATACAATGTACATCATTGTGATAAAAAGGGAAAAAAATAATCCTAAGTATATGTATTCCTGTAGATATGTATTTTACCCTAATGATAAGGTATCATGCTGGAAAATTTTGAAAATGACCCTTAAAAGTAGTTGAATTTGACCTTGAAAAATGTGTATGAACCCCGTGCTTCTAATCAGGTCAAACAATATTTCCTTTGGTTTTTTTTTTTGTCTTGGTATTATTTATCATGAGACCTTAAAGTCGTCATCTCCCTAATGACTGTACTCTGTCTCTTTCCAAAAACCACAATTCCCATGACACCATTTTCAGGAAGTGACATACATGTGCCTACATTGTTTAAGCAGGTCGAATCCTCATTGGCAAGTTTCATACACTAGAAATAAATAAAATACAATATATAGTAATTGAAGTATGAGCTCAAGAATTATTTCAGTGCACCTTCAATCAACTAATCAAACTTACTTATATAACATCACATCTTAACAAAAGTTATCTCATGACACTTTACATTTAAATTGCATTGAGAGGCAATCACATTGACTATCGTTTTCCCAGTCCTAAAAAACTGACTTAAATTTCCCTAAAGTGTTGATCTTTCTTGTCATACTAAATTTTCACCTTGTCAGAATATTTTACAAGAAGTTTTGTCTGGTCAAAAAAGTTCAATAACTTAAAAAATGTGCTTTTCTTTAAGAAAGTCACCTGCTTATTGTCCGTTGCCTACAGTCCTACAGTAAACTTAAATAAATAGGACATTACAATAGAAATGCATTAAACATATTGGAATATTTGATGTTTTTATTCTTTTGTTTGGCCACTATTCTAAAATTCTTCATATTCTTCTTATTTTTGAGTCCCTGAGCTTGGCCAGTTCCCAAAAGAAGTTCAATATTCTGGTAGAATGCTAAAAATACAAAGGAAAAAAAAAAAAAATCACAGAAATTACAAAGCTGAAGTGTTACTAGACACTAAGACTGATCCATAAACAGTTGAGGATAGTAATTTGTCGGTTGTGGTGGTGTGTTGCAGGAGATGTGAAGGCAGGTGATCTCGGTCTTGGAGCGGTTCCTGGAAGAGAAGCTGAGTTCAAACAGGGTCTGGATCTGGCTGTGAAGTATGCCAGAGCTTTGGAGTGTAAAAGGTGATCCTCCCACACAGTACACAAGCCCAGAGGTAAAAAACGAAGTATGACAGAATCTTCCTTGGCTTTGGAATGCACACATTTGTCTGTTAAAAGCCAAGAAAGTTTATTTGTAAAGAAATGTTCACTATCAAGCCTTTTTATAGGGTTCAGTGTAAAACAGATAATGAGGACGAGATGTAAAGGAAAACCAAGGACTTATGAAGACAAGCAATTACTGAAATGTCATAATGCAAAATAACATGGAATAAAAACACATTCAGTGTAAGTGACTAAAATAACTTTGTCATTGTCATTGGTATAAAGGATGTCTTTCGGCTTTTACGGTAAAAAATTTGAGTTGACGTTCAAAGAAATTGGTTGTTGGTTTTCATGTTCAGTTTAGACCTTGGGAACTGTACTTTTACTCACAAGTGCATCACAGAAAATTAGAACAATGTGGAAAAGCTAAATCTGGTTACAGTTAAGTTAATGCAGCATTCAGGCTGTAGTTTTGAGTTTAAGACATTATTACACTTGAGTATTCAATACTATTTTCAAAAACACTTTAAATTAATCATAAATTAGCAGTTCACATGTATGTTTTGTGTTTAACCCTTTCATGCATGAATTATGAGAACCTTAATCAGGATTTTTCTCCCCTGTTTTTATTCCTCTTTAGGCATGAAAAAAAAAAAAAAAAGCAACTGACAGCTTTTTATGAACCTATTTTCCATGGAGCTGCAAAAATGTCCACTCAAATGGATACGATGCATTTAATTTTTGAAGCAAAGAAACATGTATTTACTGATATACAGTGAAAACTATAAAATATAAACACTTTTAATGCTGCCAATCTGATGTTTTCTCATATTTAAACATACTCTAATACTAGTTCTTACTCACTTCATGGAGATAATATACAAAAAACCCATTTTGTTAAAGAAAAAAATGATAATTACAGTCTAATAACAATTGATTCACACTCAAACATGTTACTGCAGATCAGGTTTATCAAGAACAGCAAAGTTACATATGCATAAGTGTCCACTGTGTTGGCTGATATGGAACTAAAACAACAAAACCAATGAATATACAAGAGAACAGCTGGAGAAGAACTGTCCACTGTTGTGACCAGTATGCAGGAAAGGGTTAAACTCACAGCCATTGATTCTATCTCTCACTCCAATGTAAGCTTTTTCTGCCCAGATTTAATACTTATGGTGTTGTGTTCTTTACAAAGCAGCATCAGGGGGACCAGGTGTTCCACTTTATGAGTCTCATGTTCCACGTATTGAGACAGTGTCACACGTTTTGATTTTGAAGGAATAAATTTACAATATAAATCCACTGTAAATAATAAATACATAAACATATATATTTTAATAGACCGGTTCTCTGTACACATCCACCCAGTTATTCATATTTATCTGAACTATGCTGTGGCCAAATAAACCTTCTAGAGACAAGAAAATAAGTTCAGTATATAAATCATCAACTATTCTCAACCTGTTGTTGTCCTTTTCTCTTGTTAAATGTTTGTTTATTTTAAGTCTATGTTTAAGTGTGTTTGGGTTTATGTTGAAATTGTACATCATGAGCAAAGAAAAACCAAAGCCAAATTCCTTGTATGTGTTCGCATACTTGGCCAATAAAGCTGATACTGATTCTGAATACTTGACATTTCAGAAAATCAGAGAACACAGGGAAAGCTTTTGCAATGTCACTGTGAGATACAGAGTTTGATACAACACTGGGATTAAGACTGAAACAATAACTAATAGTTGTCCAGCTCCCCTTTTTTGTCAGTTTTGTTTAAATGAAAATGCATATACATTTAAATAAATGGGAGGGTCAGTTGTCACATAAGCCTGTAAGAGCTGTTTAAGCTTCCTTTTCTTCTGCTGTATTTTCTTAACATGTTATTTGGTAAAGTTGGATTGATTGACTGATGTATTTATTTCGAATATGAATGTCAAAAAAGAAGAAAAATAAATAAAAGATTTAAACATAAGACATACAATACATATTTGAAAAGGAGTGAGAAGTATAACTTATAAACTCCCACCCCTTCTCCTTAAATAATTAATAACAATAATAAGCTTCCTAGTCTAAACATATCTATACTCTAATGCCTGATACTTACTGTTACATAATTTTGTTTCTGGCTTCATATTATTACAAACAAATATAATTTACATAAATACATAATATAGTAACACATATGTATTTAGATACATATAAGTACGCATACAGGGTGGGGAAGCAAAATTTACTTTTAGTTGTTTTTTCTCAGCAGGCACTACGTCAATTGTTTTGAAATCAAACATATATTGATGTCATAATCATACCTAACACTATTATCCATACCTTTTCAGAAACTTTTGCCCATATGAGTAATCAGGAAAGCAAACGTCGAAGAGTGTGTGATTTGCTGAATGCACTCGTCACACCAAAGGAGATTTCAAAAATAGTTGGAGTGTCCATAAAGACTGTTTATAATGGAAAGAAGAGAATGACTATGAGCAAAACTATTACGACAAAGTCTGGAAGATACTATTAAAGAAGAATGGGAGAAGTTGTCACCCGAATATTTGAGGAACACTTGCGCAAGTTTCAGGAAGCGTGTGAAGGCAGTTATTGAGAAAGAAGGAGGACACAGAATAAAAACATTTTCTATTATGTACATTTTCTTGTGGCAAATAAATTCTCATGACTTTCAATAAACTACAGTCTACAGTTTGTCCAGAACTCTGCTGCCAGGCTTCTGACCCGCACAAACAGGAGAACCCACATCACTCCCATCCTTAAATCTCTCCACTGGCTCCCTGTTCTATATCGTCTTCATTTCAAAATTCTTGTGCTAACTTTCCGGGCCCTACATGGCCAGGCCCCTGCATACATTGCTTCCCTGATCCAGCCCTACAGCTCGACTCGTAGCTTGAGGTCTTCAGGACAGCACCTGCTGATGGTTCCACGGACCTGTTTTAGCACACGCGGTGACAGGTCTTTTAAAGCTGTGGCACCACGTCTATGGAATGACCTGCCTCTACACCTACGGTCCATGGACTCTGTAGAGAGCTTTAAAAAACACCTCAAAACCCTCCTGTTCAAAAAGGCTTTTTAGTCTCCCACCTGACCCAGGGCCACCACAAACTGATTACACTCTATGTATTCATCATAAAGTACTCCATGTGCCCCCCCCCCCCAGTCTCTCTATATCTCTATCGCTCTCTCTTTTCTCCTCCTTTACTCTCTCTCTTTAACCCCAACTGGTCAAGGCAGACAGCCATCCTTCAGGAGTCTGGGTCTGCTCAAGGTTTCTGCCCATTAAAGGGAAGTTTTTCCTCGCCACTGTCACCAATCACAAGTGTTTGCTCCTGAAGGATTCTGTTGGGTCTCTGTAAACTTGATTTGATTCTGATTTGAATTGATAAAGCACTTTGTGACTCTGTCTGTGAAAAGTGCTCTATAAATAAAATTTACTTACTTACTTACTTACTTAAACTAATTGGTCATACACTGTCTTTCAATCCTTGTCTCAAAATATTGTAAATTTTGCTTCCCCACCCTGTGTGTGTGTGTGTGTATATATATATATATATATATATATATATATATATATATACACACACATACCACATTCTTGTACATCTTTATAACACCCAGTGATACCCAACACCTTCCTCATCCCTGTACCTCTTAAAAATTGTTGTCTTGGATTTAGATACCGAATACACAAACCCTGTCCCTCAACAAACGTAACACACCCACATTAGTCCACGCCAACACACTCTTTGCATATGAACAGTACTGTGCAAAAGTCCTAGACCAATATTAGGTTTGTCAGTTTAGTTAAGTTCTAATGATCACACATACTGTATATGCATTTCTCAGTTTCTGTATTAAGGTTCAGTTTGGATATATGTGAAGTCTGTACAACAGTAAAAACAGAAGTTTCAGGGAAAAAACAGCTTCTGTAAATCAAAGAAGTAGTATTTAGTGTGGCCTCCATTTGCACTTAACATGTCTTTAACCTTTTGTTCAGACAATATGAGATTTATTGCATTAATTTTCTGATATTTTATATCAGGTTTCATTCAACACGCCAGATGTTTTTAACTGTTTGAGCTGCTTCTTGTCATGGGGTCAGAGGTCACACTAAATACTGAATTTAACACACATTTTGTTCGGTTTATTGTGTGGCTTTTAAGACTGTGCACATATTTCCTGTATTTTCTTGTATCTGAAGAAAAGAGAATACAAAATAAGTATGTATGCTCATTTCAACCCTGCAAAAACAACAAACCTAGAGGTGGCCTAACACTTTTCCATAATACTGTATACTTTTAAGATATTGTCATTTAATCACCACATGCATATCTTTGTATAATTTTCCTAAGATTAAAGAAATGTAAATGACATTTTATTTTTCACTGTTGAAAAATATAGAATTATAATCCCTGGATCGTAATACATGTCATATTGTATTTTACCAATTCACAAGATTACAACGTGTTTGTAATGTCAGTAATGTTACACATGACTCATACATGTTGAATATTTTGTGTCTGAAAAGTGTAACACAAACTGGTTTTTTTTTGTAGGATTATTTTTTTAGCCAATAACAAACAGTTCATAGTAAGTTTAGAAGGAAAGTTCTAGATGGTTCACACTGAGAAACATGGATGTTGCAACACAGAGATGACTGGAGGAACAAACCGTGACAGAAAGAGGAACAGCAGTAAGCCCGGAGAAAATCATAAAAAGAGCCAGTTTGACAAATTTCAAGATGCACTTGTCGACTGCTGAAGGCACATGGAATTGGAGGTGCAACTGTGGTCTTTTTAGTCAAGACTGCAACAAATTTCAGCTTGAATGTGTTTTTTGCAGCAGCACACAGCAACTCTGTAGCCAGAAAACCCACCGTCCACGTCCTGCTGAAGACCAGATAGCAGAGAGACGCAGAGAGACATGAACATAAAGGAGTGGTGGGGCGGTCGGGGACTTGAGCGGCTCACAGTGTCCTCAGTTTGACTCCTCTTATGGCATGATGTTCCCCATGTTCCTGCTCTTTTACTGTCATCCCTGTGTCGTTGACTTCCAAAAGTACAGAAGAACAAGAGGCAAATGCTTTATCTTACAAGGAAGAAAAAAGATAAAAGAGTTGGATGTCTTTTAGGAAGGCGCAAAGATAACGACAGTAAAATGGGGGAACGCTCCATGTCTGATCGATTTTTTAAAGGTGATCTGCACATGTGCTAAAATGGGCCAAAGTGTTTTAAAGGTTCATTGTGCTTTATGAGAATTCGATTTCCGGAAATGGAATGTCATTCAAAGTTATTGAAGAATTCTTTATCTAAGAAAGAAATGTCCTTTTCCACACAGTCTGCTATGTTGCATCGCCATCTTTCTACAGGAGCCTGGAACAGACAAAACGCTATCATTATTTTTATATTTATTTTATTTTTACCCCATCCCCCCAAAGGTGAGGCATGGGGTATTGTTTTTGGTTCAGTTTGTTTCTTTGTTTGTTTATTAACACTCTAGCAGCCAAACTACTGGTTGAATTCATACCAAATTTGGTTTATAGATTGCAAGTGACTCAGAATAGATTTATTTATTTATTTGTTTAGTTACAGGAAAGTGTGTATTGGCATTAGTTACAAAGACCAAAATGCATGCACCAGATTTAACAGAGAAGCTAATTTCCATCATTTCCATAGATGTCATTACAGCTTGGGAAAAGTAGGTCAAAGTTAAAATGTTTTCTGAATTTTTTTACATCTTTTTTTTTTCCCATTTACTTATAATAGGCAAGATTTCAAACGTCTATAAAAACATCACTTTTGTTTCAATTTACTTCAAATTTGCTACAAAAATAGAGGCAATTGATATGCTGACATCAGCACATGCATAGACATGCTGACATCAGCTGGATTGATGCTAAAATAAGCTATAATACTAGTGAGGGGTGGGGCTTGTGCCTGGCACCACGTGGTTTTTGTTTTTTTTATTTAATTTTTTTGTGGGATAGGGGTATTCAGGTGGTTACAGTCTGCAGCTTCGTCTCTAGACGCCACTAAATGTTACATACTGGGCTTTAAAAAAGTGGTACCATGTGCTTGTGAAAATGTTCTTTACTTTGTATCATTTTGCACTCAAGAAAAACATGAGCCAAACATAACAAACTGAAGAGGAACAGAGTGTAAGTAGGACGACCATGGTCACCTAGCTTTATCAAAATTAAAAAGAGACATCTTGACAGATGGGAGTGAAGTATGATGTGATGAGTCTAAGCCCTGTTGATGGTAACAGTGGTGCTACACTGGGTCATGTTTCCCATGTTTTATGTTCAGGATCCACCTGATGGCTGGAAGGATTCCTGTCGGATCAAACAGAGCAGCAGTTGGCAAGGAGATGGAGGCCATTTTTGTGCAGAACCTAAACTATGCAGCCGACCTTCTGTCTAAGGTACGAAACCTCTTATTTCCAAGCACAGACTGTATATGAACTAGGGCTGGGCGATATAGAAAAAAAATCATATCACGAATTTTTTCATATCAGACAATATCAATATGTATCACGATATAAATCAAAACGCTATTTTTGTCAAGTTTAAATTTTCCATCACTCATATGTTAGTTCTGAAGACGTCAGAAGGTTATTTTTGATTTAAATATGATTTATTTTCTGTCAGAGGTTGAACATGACAGATGTGCTGAAGAACATTATACAGCTGTTACAGATAAATAAAACAGTTACATATATTTTAAATTAAACTAAATGTCTGACCAGCAGGCAAAAGCTTTCAAGTTTTAAAAGAGAACACAAACAAAACAGACCATTTTCTTGAAACAATGCCAGGGGTATATACATGGGGGTGTGTTCCGTAACTGGTGTAAACCGGAAATGAAACTTAACATGCTTTAAACATCTGACTACCAGCTTCTATGCCGCACCCTACCTTTCAGTAACCTGGTCGCCCGAGTTCTCAGTCACATTTCCTCTTGAAGGCACACTCATTACCTCCCGCTGCAGCCCAAACATTAGTGTGTGTGCTGTGGCTGCTCTTACACCTGTGCTGTGTGCGTCAACCTAACTTGACATGGCTCTGGTGTGATTGGTTCGGTGCAGCGCTACTCAATTATGATTGTCTGTTCTTATGTCTGTCAAAACATGGGCCAGTGAATTCTATCGAAATTGTATTGAGGATGTCTCATATGTCTATAGAGAAAAAGTTATTTCATGATATATTGTTATTATTTTATCGCCCAGGCCTAATATAAGCACGCACAACATGACGCTGTTTTCTGGCATTGAGTAAAAATGAAGCCACATTGCTGTAGCTGTCTGAAAAAGTCTACATTAACATACTGTGATCACAACAGAAAACTGAATATTGGATGTGTAGTTGGAGTTTTTAGTTTGGCTGATGACCAATACTGCAGCCAGAGGGAAAATATTTCAGCTTCGCCTTTGGGGAGCTATCACTGTGTCTGTTCATCAGAATCAGTCACATTTTTTTCTTTCTAAGACTGAAACTTGAAGAAAATTCATTTTTAAATATAAAACCACATTATTAATAAAAGGAAGTATATTTATGACTCAAATGGTATTTACTCTACTGATGTTTCATATCATATTTTGAGTGTTAAACACAGATTGCGTCCTGTGAACTGCAAATTTGCAATAAAACCAGCAAAGTCAGCACTGTCCATCACATTGTGAGGCATTTTTCTTATCGCACTGAAAGAAACAATTACACAATCTAATGATATTTGAGTTTTACAAACCTGAAGAGTGGCTAAGAGGGAAATAATGCTTTATATGCACTAATATGTATGTGAATTAACAACAAAAATGTGCTCCAGGTTCACAGATGAATTTTATTCCTGTGAATATGAAAAAAAAACAAGTGGTGTCAGGCACAACAAACCCCGCCCCTCGCATATATTGTATCTCATTTTGGCATCGATCCAGCTGATGTCATCATGTGTGCTTTTGTGTGTACATTTGTGTGCTGATGTCAGCATATCAATTGCCTCTATATATGTGCCAAGTTTAAAGTAAACTGAAAGAAAATTGATGTTTTTATAGACATTTGAAATTTTACCCGTTATAAGTAAATAGGAGAAAAAAAAGAATTAAAAAATGCATACTTTTTTTTTTAACTTTGACCTACTTTTCCCAAAATGTAATGACATCTATTCTGGGTCAATGGCAGTCTATAAACCAAATTTGGTATGAATTCAACCAATAGATTTGCTGCTACAAACATGTGAAATTTCACACTTTATGAGTAAGTAGGGGGAAAAAAAGATTTAAAAAATTCATACAATTTTTTTTATTTTAACCTACTTTTCCCAAAATGTAATCACATCTATTCTGGGTCACTGGCAATCTATAAACTAAATTTGGTATGAATTCAACCAAAGGTTTTACTGCCAGAGTGTTAACAAAGAAAGAAACTGAATCAAAAACAATACCCCCTGGCCTCCCCTTCGGGGGGGGGGGGGGGGTAATAAGTAATTATTGTGGTGCTTATTATCAGTATTTCTACTCTGCTTCACATTCAGCCACTTACTGTCATATTTCCAGGTAGAAACCACATTAGTGTGTGAAGTGACCATTATGGAGTAGTGCTTTGACCTGTGTTGCTATCAGCTGATTGTACATAATGTTTAACACTGGAATCACATAAGTAAGTCATAATGTGTTCAGTTCCAGAAAATAGACTCTGCACAGTCTGTATTTCACCACAGTAGAAAGCATGGCAGAGTGAGAAAGAAAGAACATAATGAATCAAATGTAGTAGTCCTGTTACTCTCAGGAGCTTTGATTTCAGTTCCAGTGACTTTAAATGAAAGTAACAGCTCATTTTACAGTGTCTTTTTTTTTTGTTTTACTTGAAATGAGACAACTGATATAAGTGTCACTTTTTTTTTTTTTTTAATAAGTATATGGAGTCGCGGTGTAGGTGTAAGATTCTGGTTTCCATTTTGAGATCATTATGATGAAAGATGAAATAATAACTGTGATAGAATCCAATCTCAAGGCGTAAGCTACCTTTACACTAAGTTTTTGAGTCCTTAAATTCTTAAAAAACATTTCCCAGGTTGTCTTTATCCTGCTGTACCTGAAGCGCCACAGCCCCACCGTAATACATCATGGCATTGTTTTGCATTTGGGATTTTTAGTCTGAATTCAACACTGAACTTGTGTTAATACAATACTGGAAACACGAGGGAACTGACATCGGTGCAAAAAAAAACCCCCCAAAAAAACAAAACACACTTACACTACCAACACCTCCAAGGCTCATTCTTTTACATATTATAAACATAGCACACAAAGACAAATATGGAAACTGCTGCTATATTTATTGAGTCAACAGTTCCAGCATGTAAATAGAAGAGTGAAGATCCAAACAACATGAGAGGAAGTACAAGAGTAAAATAAATATGTCTGTACATAGAGATTGTATTTACAGAAGAGTATGATGTCAGAGTTGGGGTAACCTTTGACCCATAGGAAGTAAAATGTCATCACTTTAGGATAGGTCTTTCTGTAATTGGAACAGCTCTGTACTTGTGAACTTTCTTCTTTGTTTCTGTTGTATTTTCACCATCAGGTCCCTAACGTATTCCCATAATCCACCACAATATGTCACTGGATTTGAAAACTATTTACATGTCGTTACCCCACCCCCCGAAGGAGAGGCAAGGGGCATTGTTTTTGGTTCGGTTTTTCTTTGTTTGTTAACACTCTAGCAGAAAAACTGTCAGTTGAATTCATACCAAATTGGGTTTATAGATTGCCAGTGACCTAGAATAGATCTGATTACATTTTGGGAACAGTAGGTCAAAGTTTACATTTTTTATGAATTTTTTTTAATCTTTTTTTTTTTTCCTATTTACTTATAATGAGCGAAATTTCAAATGTTTATAAAAACATCAATTTTGTTTCAATTTACTTCCAACTTGCTGTCAAGTCTACACAAGTCAGCAACCGGTGCATCCTTGGTTTAAGCTAGCAGACAAGAACAACAACAACTTAAATGGAAATGTACTTGGGCTGCGACTCATGATGTTTCAGGAGATCGCAAGAACGCGTGCTGAGAAATGGCCTTTGTCTTCTACAGATCATTTCGTAAATAGAAATATGAATTCTCGAGTTATGATCAAATATATTTTTATCCAGAGGCAGTGAGGATGATGAACTCCTGCTGAACTTTGAGCCCAGAATGCACTTTTAAATTGGCACTTTACTGCTGTGCACTTTCTAAATAATACTTTCTTTTTAGTTATTTATCAGTAATTTTTAGGGGGGGTGTTATCGTTATTGTTATTGCTATCTTTTTTATGTCAGTATTTTATTATTTTTATTATTTCATCAGTAACTTATACTATTTTTACTAAATGCTGCTGACAGTCTGCTGCTGAGTACAATATTTCATTTCTGTGTATTTTTATATGCTGAAATGACAAATAAACTTGAATCTGAATCTGAATCTGAAATATATGTTGAGTGAATTCACAGCAACCTTGACTTTTGCCACTAAAATCTATTCAGGTCACCCGTGTCCAAAAATCCTGCAAAATTCTGTCACATCTTTGCTGAAATGTGACATTTTTAGATGTGACAGAGACAGGAATTAAACATGGGCACATCCAGAAACAGGTCCAACCGAAGAGGAGGTGTTTCTGTGTCTATTCTGACTGATGCTTTTAATGACAGTCTTGTGTTTCTTCCAGGAGGGAATCACTGGTCTGATTGAGCCAATCAACACCAGAATCACCGACCCCAGATATTTCCTGGACTCTCCTCATCATGGTAAGACTGAGCTACAAACGTCACATTGAACGGCTCAATGCTGACGTTGTTCAATGATTCTTCAAATAGTGTCAGTGTTGACACTTACGCTGAGCAAATCAGGCAAAAAAACACAATGAAATATAAATAAAATGTATGTAACACAGTTAAGACCAGTCAATGAACACCATTACTAATTATGCTGAAGAAGGTTTTAAAACGAGACTGAATTCAATGTTGATCTACCTGTGTGATGCATCATATGTAACGGTGTGTGTTTTGTTTTTTTGTCTGTAGCTGCTGCGATTCTGGAGAGAGTCGGGAAGCCCAATATCAAGCTGCAGATGGTGGGTGTTGTGGAGAAAGTCTTTTTTTTTTTTTTAAACAAAATTTCAATTCTGGAGTGTCTTTCAGCCTTAATATATGCAGCACTCGGCAGCAGAAGTGATTATTTGATTATTCGTGCACATCCTCAATCATTACTTTGAGTAAGTTATTATTGTTAAAAAATTCTGATTCTGGAGAAGGTTATGGAAGCTGAATGTCAGAGTGGAGATGGCGGGTGTTGTGGACAGGATGAAGCTGTTGAATTAACAAATGTCTCGTGTTTCAGGATGTGTTTCACTGGCAAATAATGGACGGAAACCTGACGCAAAACATGACCAAGTATTTGCCCCTGATTGGTGAGTACTGATAAACCAACTGTTATTGGGAGGCAAGGGATATTTTTTTTGGTTCGGTTTGTTTGCTTGTTTGTTTCTTAACACTCTAGTAGGAAAACTATTGGTTGAATTCATACTAAACTGGGTTTATAGATTGCCAATGACCCAGAACAGATCTGATTACATTTTGGGAAAAGTAGGTCAAAGTTCAAATTTTTTTGAATTTTTAGAAATCTTTTTTTTTCCTTCATTTACTTATAATGGGTGAAATTTCAAATGTCTGTAGCAGCAAAACTATTGGTTGAATTCATACCAAATTGGGTTTCTAGATTGCCAGTGACCCAGAATAGATGTCAATACATTTTGGGAAAAGTTGGTCAAAGTTAGAATTTTTTATGAATTTTTTTACATCTCTTTATTTTCTCCTATTTACATATAATGGGCGAAATTTCACATGTCTATAAAAACATCCATTTTGTTTCAGTTTACTTCAGATTTGGCACACATATAGAGGCAATTGATATGCTGACATCGGCACATGCATAGACATGATGACATCAGCTGGATCAATGCCAAAATAAGACACAATATGTGCGAGGGGCGGGGTTTGTTGTTCCTGACACCACTTATTAGAGACTGGGTTTGTAGTGGATGGTAACAGAATGGTTTAGTTTAGGACTTCAATGCCACACTTACACTGCAGGTATCAGTCTGACTAGTTGTCATAGCGACACATTGTAAACTATAGTGACATCATTAGCTGTAGAGGAGGAAACTTAAACATATTAGTTTGGTAATTAAATAGTCAAATATAAGATTTTATCAGGTGAGAATGTGGTTGTTTAGACTCAAAATTTGTTGCTGATGTTTCAAAATAATTTTATGTTACGTTAAGTATTGCTTCAGCCTTGGCAAAGGGCTCACATTAGTGGGAAAGTGGCATTAAATACAGAAAAAACAGGAAATTAAATTAAATGTCCTGTGTGTCGCTAATATGGAAGTCCATTTCTCTCACGCTGATCGAAATAAAAGCTCCTCTAAACCACAATAATGACAGACAAATTCATTTTGAGGTATTAATTATGAGTAGTAAGTTTGTCAGTTTTTTGAGGTACTAAATAATTACTATGGATTGGCGCTATATTTACCTTAAGTCAAATGATTCAAACAGTTTAGGTCACGGGTGTCAAACTCATTTTAGTTCAGGGGCCACATTCAGCCCAATATAATCTGAAGTGCGTCGGACCAGTAAAATAACAACAGTGAAAAAAGTTAAATTACATTATGATAATGTTTACATCTACAACGTTTAAAATCTGAATGACATGAACAACCTGAAATTTCTTAAGAAAAACAAGTGCAATTTTAACAGTATTCTGCCTCAGTTTATCATTTACACTTGTACATTACAACTTACAATACAATTACAAGTACACAAAATATTTAGTAACAGGCAGAATATTGGTAAAATTGCATGTACTTGTTATTCATATTTTTTGTAAGACAGTTTAATATAAAAATTTTCATGTAATTTTACTTTTTTACACTAAAACAAAGATAAAATCTGCAGTTTTCATTATTTGTAGGTTATTATGATAGTATTATACTGGTCTGACCCATTTGAGATCAACTGTTCTGTATGTGGAACCTGAATTAAAATGATTTTTACACCATTGATTGTTAATATCTTCAGTGTAATTCATCCTATGGGCCAGATTGGACCCTTTGGTGGGCCCAATTTGGCCCCCGGGCCTTATATTTGACACCTGTGGTTTAGGTCAATGAGTTGTCACGTCAAATTAACATGTATCCTCTAAGCCACAGGTGTCAAACATGCGGCCCGGGGGCCAAATCTGGCCCGCCAGAGGTTCCATTCCGGCCCGCGGGATGAAAGTGCAAAAATCAACCTGAACAGTCAAGGTGGTCAAAATAATTTTGGTTCAGGTTCCACATACAGACCAATGTGATCTCAATTAAAAATAACAACACACTAACCCATAATTAATGACAACTACAAATTTTCTTTGTGAAAAATTATGTGGAAAAAATTTTAAGTGAAAAAAATAACATAACAGTGTGAAAATATTTGCATTTACAAAACTATTCTTTCACAATAAAATACAAATAAATACATAAATAAAAACAAAGATGAACAACCTGAAATGTGCAGTTTTAACAATATTCTGCCTGTTACTAAATGTTTTGTGCATTTATGGATCCACTGTGATGTGTAGTTGTGTTAATAATAAAAGATGTAATATTGTAAAAATTGTTCAAATTTTAGTTCCAAACTCCAAAATTTTAACAATATTCTGCTTGTTACCAAATGTTTATGTAACACTGTGTGTAAATGTACATGTATAAATAATAAGTTGAGGCATAATATTGTTAAAATTGCACAAATTTTTCAAATGAAATGTCTGTTTTTTCAGGTTATTCACATCCTTTCTATAAAATGTAAATATTTTCATAATTTAATTGTTTTTTTTTGTACTAAAAGAAAAATAAAAACTTGGATTTTTCATTATTTATAGGTAATTAAGTCATTATTTTACTGGTCTGGCCCGCTTGAGATCAAATTGGGCTAAATATGGCCCCTGAACCAAAATGAGTTTGACACCCCTGCTCTAAGCAAACCCAACTAATAATATTTTTTTAAAATACAGAGTGGTTACATTAAGCATACACTGTTTTAACCCTTAAAGCACCAACGTTGCAATATTGCGACAAACAACATAACTGAATGAAACAGACAGCTTTTTGAAATCTTGATACCAAAATTGAATATAAAAAAAAAAACCAAAACTCTGGTGTCTAAATGGTTAATACACTGGTCTACAAGGAAAATGCTTCCAGAATAAAAGTAATGAAATTTTACCACATGAGAGTCACTGGTAAAGAAAAATCAAGTCAAAAATGCTGGTTGGCTGAACTTTCCAAGATACAGCCTTGGGTCAAAATGTGAAACTCAAGAATTAACGAGAGAATGGGTTTGACTCAAAAGGAATATTTGTCTCAGAGCTACAAGATCTACTTCAAAACACTGTCTGCACATTAGAATACATTCACTTTACAGGTTCTATTTAGTGGAAGATTTATAAAACTATTATAAAAATGTACATAAACCAATATATATGCGTAATAACACTTTATCATATACCTTGAAAACATTAGCAAACCAGCACTTTTGTCATTTATTTTCCAATTAATCTTATTAAAATACGTAACATTTAGCACATTTAATGTCTGAAGCAAATCTATCTATGACTGAAACTATGATGGTGATGATGACGATGATGATGAAGCCCAGTATTGTTAACTAAAGACTGTGACTCACAGTGCGGACATAAAGGACACTGTGCAGTAGAGTTACGATGATGCGTCCTCTCCCTCCTCAGGTCACGTCCAGATCGCTCAGGTTCCAGGTAGGAATGAACCCGACAGCGCCGGAGAACTCAACTACCGCTACCTGTTCAACACGCTGGAGAAGCACGGGTACCAGGGATACATCGGCTGCGAGTACAAGCCACTGGGTGAGCGCTCTAATATTTACTACCATTAATAGAAGACCCGTCTGGAAATGTCCCCTCATTATCCTTGTGTGGTTTAGGATCCACCAGTGAGGGTCTGGGCTGGATCAAACACTACTGGACCCACAGGGAGTGAGGAGCAGCAGGGATCTGCATCAGTGTTATGGACATTTCAGTGACAGGGTTTGAATGAAGGACGCAATTTCTCCTTTTGTACTATCCCTGGATGATGGACCTTTGATATAAGTAGATAAAAAAAAAAAAAAAATGAATAGAAGCCAAATGTGTTGTGTATTCAGTTTAATTTTGGGGGGTTTCACACAGTTTCAGTCTGTACGTGCCTTAAAGTTTGTCACATGACCATAAACTCATGACGTCAAGGTTCAGAACCAGATCTTGTAGTTCCTCAGGACAAGAGTCATGATTTAAAGGGTTGTCAAG
The DNA here is from genome assembly GCF_902148855.1 of Sphaeramia orbicularis. Taxonomy (NCBI): domain Eukaryota; kingdom Metazoa; phylum Chordata; class Actinopteri; order Kurtiformes; family Apogonidae; genus Sphaeramia; species Sphaeramia orbicularis. Next base: position 29,154,815 of record NC_043960.1, on the reverse strand, counting down.
GTTACTGTTGCCCATAAAGTTGGAATAATTTTCTTCTTAGACACATTCCTCTTTTTTATTCCTATTTCTACACCTTTAATCAGGTGTATCGATCACATACTGAGTCCCAGTTACACTTTATCTGTCAAGAATAAATCGCATTGACGCAATCATTTCATAAGAAGAGAGATAAATATTTAATTCCAACTTTAACTCCGCCTGTTTTATAAAGAATAAAGTGCATTTTAAAAACCCTGTGATTTTGATATATCAGTAAAACAGCAGTTTGATTTGTTGGTTTAACAACATTATAGTGTTTCTACAGTCATCTTCAACAAACCTGTCATCACACGTCTGTGTTTGTCTTTAGTCAGAAAATAAAACAATGTTGATCTGTGACGTGATTAATGTCCTGTAGGAGAAAAGAGCTACGGTTAACGCTTACATTCAGATCACTCTAATAAGTGTTAGTTATCCCGTCCCCCGAAGGAGAGGCAAGGGGTACTGTTTTTGGTTCTGTTTGTTTGTTAACACAAACACCACACTGGGTTTATAGATTGCCAGTTTCCCAGAATAGATCTGATTACATTTTGAGAACAGTAGGTCAAAGTTTACATTTTTTATGAATTTTTAAAATCTTTGTGTTTTGCCCATTTATTTTTAATGGATGATATTTCAAATGTCTGTAGCAGCAAAAGTATTGGTTGAATTCATACCAAATTTGGTTTATAGATTGTCAGTGACCTGATATAGATGTGCTTACATTTAGGGAAAAGTAGGTCAAAGTTCAAATTTTTCATGAATTTTTAAAATCTTATTTCTTTCATTTACTTACAAAGGGCAAAATTTCAAATGTTTATAAAAACCTAAATTTTGTTTCAATTTACCTCAAACTTGCCACATACAGGGTGGGGAAGCAAAATTTACAATATTTTGAGGCAGGGATTGAAAGACAGTGTATGACCAATTAGTTTATTGAAAGTCATGAGAATTTATTTGCCACAAGAAAATGTACATAATAGAAAATGTTTTTATTCTATGTGTCCTCCTTCTTTCTCAATAACTGCCATCACACGCTTCCTGAAACTTGCGCAAGTGTTCCTCAAATATTCGGGTGACAACTTCTCCCATTCTTCTTTAATAGTATCTTCCAGACTTTGTCGTAATAGTTTTGTTCATAGTCATTCTCTTCTTTACATTATAAACAGTCTTTATGGACACTCCAACTATTTTTGAAATCTCCTTTGGTGTGACGAGTGCATTCAGCAAATCACACACTCTTTGACGTTTGCTTTCCTGATTACTCATATGGGCAAAAGTTTCTGAAAAGGTATGGATAATAGTGTTAGGTATGATTATGACATCAATATATGTTTGGTTTCAAAACAATTGACGTAGTGCCTGCTGAGAAAAAACAACTAAATGTTCATTGTAAATTTTGCTTCCCCACCCTGTATATAGAGGCAGTTGATATGCTGACATCAGCAGACGCATAGACATGATGACATCAGCTGGATCGATGCCAAAATAAGCTACAATATGTGCGAGGGGCGGGGTTTGTTGTGCCTGGCACCACTTGTTAATACTGTAAAAAAACCCTTAAAATTTGCTTATTATGTGTAAGGAAGGCTGTTAAAGATAAATGACTTTCAATCGGGTGGTCTTAATCACTCTGGAGGGGTTTATTTTACAATGACTGCCCCACCGTCTATCAGAATCGGCTTTATTGACCAAATCCGTACACACATACAAGGTTTATCCTTAGCTCTCAACAGTGGCGGCTGCTCGTCTTTCAGAGAGGGGAAGCTCATTGTCGGCTTACATCAAACAAATTATTAAGTTAGATCAAAAAAACACAAGCCTGGAATGCTGCGTGGGTATCATTGGTCTTCTTTCCTAGCTTCTGGTGCTCATCAGTGTTGGGATCCAAATACTAGTTGTTTGTAAAATGGAGGCACTCAGAGTAGGGCTGAAATTAAAAAGCCTTTATTAAAGCATGGCCCATAGGCCGCAACGCGTCGGCTCAGTTTTTATTTGTTTGGCCATGCTTTAATAAAGGCTTTTTAATTTCAGCCCTACTCTGAGTGCCTCAGTTTTTACAAACAAATTGTTAAGTTATTTAAACATAAATTCGGCCCTCCGTTCCTTTTTAAGAAAATAATCAGTGGCCTTATCGTACAAAGTAGGCGTCTTTTCCAGGGACTTGATAGCTAGTTCACTCCGACCTAGCCAACAGTATGATTGATTTAACTATCTACAAAACGATATTAAACTCGAACAAGAAATGATTAAATTATGTAACTGAAGCAAGAAAACGTTGAAATTATGTTAAATTGAAACAAGGAAGTACAATGAGTGTGTTTTATTTACAGTGCAAGAAATGAACAAGTCATTTCATAGTGGTTTCTCAATTTCGCAGCAGAATGTGCGACGGTATTAAACTGAACTCCGTGAAGTGAAGGAGTAGATCTCAAAATAGTAATTATAATTTTATATATAATAATTTTTTCTGTGGTTACAGTATTTAATTAAGAAACTGATAATTTGACAAAAACACGACGCATCTTTTATTCCTCCTACTGAAGTAAAATCTGATTCTAATGGTAGAAACAGCAGAGGGTATCACTGACTATAATTAAAAACAGCAATTAATAACACAATAACTGTTAACACATTGTTAACACTTAGAAGAAGAAAACAGATCTCACATTAAATCTGGAAGTTGTTAACAAATGTGAGCTTTACTGTTTGTAAATGCCTAAAGCATGGATTCATTTAAAACGTCAGATAGTTCAACTCATAAATATGCTTGGAATGTTTTCTATATGAAGTTCATACAACTTTGTGGGAGCCACATCGCATCGTTGTTAAAAAGTGTTTTATATCCTTGTGTGTTTTGCCTGTGGAGGTTCTGGGAGGTCACAGCAGGACGTCACAGGTGGAGTGACAGTGGGTGTGGGCTCAACACCTTCCACCAAGACGCTAAATTACTCCAAATCAATAATCTTCAATCCAAACTACTCGTGATGCGACTTAACGGAGTGATAGTTTGTTTTTTTAAATAGAATTATACATTTTCAAACATTTCCCTGTGGTCTACATAAACTGTAAATGCTATGCTCTGGTCGGAATTCTTCATTAATTCAACTCCACAGGTCCGTCTTCAACCCTATTTCTGAGTAATGACACCAGAAAGGTCATTTTGAGCGCTGGCCCTTTAAATGCAAATGACCCCGCCCCCTCCAGGTTTTTGGCTGTGCTGCTCTGTCCCATTCAACCAACAACTGAGCATTTTAGGTAATCAGCTCGAAGTTTGGACATATTTTCAGTTTTTACTACAACCGCTGCTGCTGATAAACAATTGTCATACTCTGAGAAATGTTTATCGGAAGTCTTGACCTTATTTGTGCAAATGTCATGATGTAACTAGTTATAAAATATAACAAATTAAGCAGGAATTAAAACAGATTGTAGAAATCCACTTGATTTTTGCCAAAATGAATATAAAGATAGCTTTGCAGCACCTGGAGGGTTCAAATTCAAACTTCTTGAACTATTAAGGTCCAAATACACAAATAAATGTACCAAAGACTAATAAAAGTGGTGTGTCTGGCTATTTAGAGTCAAAAAAATCTACATTAGCATGCTAGATTTCAAAAAATATATTCAAGGCACACTGTAGGATTTGTGTAAAAATAAAATGCCTTTATTAGTTCATGACAATCTTTAAAATCTCTAAAAAGTCCCGATGAATACCAGAGGTTGCAACACGTTGGCTGTATTTTAAAGATTGCCATGAACTAATAAAAGCATTTTATTTTTACACAAATCCTACAGTGTGCCTTGGATATATTTATTTAAATCTACCATGCTTATGCAGATTTTTTTGACTCTAAATAGCCAGACACACAAGTTTCCAAAGAGCACCTATGGATCATCACCAAGAAGAAGACCCAGCAGCACTTCCACTCTGTTGGATTAGACTAATAAAAGTGGATTTAGCAAAATATGACCCCTTACATTTTTTGGATTTAAAAAAAAAAAAAAGAAAGAAAGTCACATTTTTGTTTTCATTTACATTCTCTCTGTGGTTTGTAGCAGCCAATAACGTAACATCTACCAATAACATAACCATTTTAGCTGTTTTAAATATAATAAAACAAATAACCTAATAAATTGCCAATAATATAATAAAATATTTGACATAATTAAGGACAAAAAAAGCTGCATAGTATGTATCCAGGATGAATGAATATGATGACTATGCATCCATTCAGGTACAGTTCAATTAATTTCTTTTCCCCCTACACAGCTGCAAATATATTCTCATACATCTCCACTGGCACATATGATGAAATTTGAGAAAGCAATAACAATTATAGCAGACAATGTTCACTCCAAAAAATATAAAAATAAAAAAGGCTGTAGATATAAATCTTCGTCAGTGGTAGAATGACAGCACCTTGATGACATGGAGTATTCTTGCATCACCAGTAAATATTACTGCAGTAGTAAAGGTAACATAGGTTCCCATCTTTTGGTAAATAAGGTTTTCTGAAGCCTGAGCAAGTATGTGATCTGCTCCATCTGGTAAATATCCCAAACTTTTTGAATCAATGTATTATATGAGGGAGGTTCTGGTTTCATCCAGCTGATGGTTACAGACTTTAAAGCAGCGGTGAATAATATACCTATTTTTGATGACTGAACTGCAAAAAAAAAGTTATTTGCAAGAGATGCAGTTCTATTTATGTATTAGTACATTTATCAGCTGCAGTCAGTACATTTTCAAAGGACTCTTACAATGCTAGGCTAATAGTGTAATAACCAGTACAGGGTGAGTCAGAAAAAACGCTCTTTTCATTTAAAGAAATTGTACCACTGAAATGGAAATGCTTATTTTTCTTTTGATCATACAGTCATATTGATGTGGTTATTGAGCATGTCTGGCGATTGAATCATTGATTTATGGCATAGCATAACAGAGGGAATGTCCATTGTTTATTGTGCACCGAAATATCTGCCAACACAGTTTATGCCACCGTGAATGAAATTGAAATTGTCAACCATTACAGCATGTTTACTCGCCATCAAAATGTTTTGTCTCAACGAAGTCGTCCGGCACGACCTTCAACCTGGCTACCATTCAGATTGATGCAAATCTGTGCTCGTTGTCGCATCTCTAACACAGCTCTTCTCGCCATTCGTGTTCGTCGTAGGGCTTGGATTTCTCTGCACATCCGTAAACTGTGGTCTTGCCATGATGAAAACTCCCTGGGCACTGTCATGTAGGCCTATGTCCTGAGTGTGAAAGCAAAGCCCCGACTCCTGTAATTGTTGTCAATTTCAAGTTTGTTCACTGTGGCATACATTGTGTTGGCAGGTATTTCAGTGCCCAATAAACAATGGACCTTCTCTCTCTTATGCAATGCAATAAATCTATGACTACATCACCAGACATGCTCAATAACCACATCGATATGACTGTATGGTCAAAAGAAAAATCAGTGTTTCCGTTTTAGCAGTACAATTTCTTTAAATGGAAAGAGCGTTTTTTCTGACTCACCCTGTATAATATATTAACATGTCCCATTATTGGCAAAATGTTATGACACTGACTCAAAACCTTTATTACAGTTATTGTTTTTTGCTTTATTACACATAAATTGGCCAAAATTATCGTGTTATTAGCCATCATTATATTATTGGTTGCTACGAGCTACTGGTCAAAAGTGACAAATTTCTGATCATTACTGCAAATACTGTGTAATCTAGTAATAACTACATTTATTAACTTTTATTTGGTTTAACTTTCGTTTTATTAATAATACAAAGTTAATAATAAGCATCTTTGAAGAATCTATAGGGGCCTTTTTACGCGTTAAGTACATTTTTAATGTTCATTGTCGTCAGATATGACCCATTTGGATGTTCAGAGGCTCTGTAGTTACCATGGAAACATCGTCATCTTCTACAACATTATTTCACCGGTAAAACCCATTGAGTTTGATCAATGACAGTGGATGGACACTGTTGGTTTATGTTCAATTAAACCTCTTTAGCCCGATTTTTTTGGCCCGCGGGCAAAAAAAATTATATTAATATTCATCTACTATAAAAATATAATAAATCAGGACAATGGATGTTTTTTTCAACTTTTGCTCAAAGTTTAGACCCTAATGTTAATAAAAGTACATCAAAAGTGTATTTTAGTGCAAACTTTAATGTTCAAACATGATTTTTAATCTTTGTGGGGTGAAATATACGCTATTAAAAATCTCCGACACAAACAATTAATTTATGCATATCATCGTCAATCCAGCTGAAAAAAAAACAGGCGAGGATAAAAAATTCTAATTTCTCTTTTAGTTTGTTACCGTTTACTCAGGCATAGTAATAGATACAATATTTTAGACAATGGGAATAGAGTCTATGAGGTCTCTAAATGTCCACAGACACCAAGAACATCCATATGAACCTTATTACTGTGGAGTCATTCTTCATTTACTTTGGGTATGTCTTTTTAGGCGTTTCTCCCCTGAAAATATGGTCAGGGTTAAACAGGTTAATGATATATTTTGCTGAAAAAGTCACTTTTTCTTTAGTTTTCTCTGTTTTTGATATAATAACCCTTAACTAATCTGAGCTTTTATGAACATCTACACATTAAATATAGGAAAATACCTGATGTTCACTGAAAAAATGTAAAATACAGAGGATAGTGTCATTATAAATGGTGATAAATATTTAAGAAAAGTTAAATATAGAGAAAAAAAAATATTTTAGAACTGCCACAAAAGTAGCATTGGGTCTTTATGGGTTAAATAAAGGTCAATAACATTAATAACAATAAATTAAATAACACTAACTGCAAGGACTTTAACCTGATGCTTCTGTGTTATCATAGTCACAAAATCACATTCATGAAGTCAGAAAACAGAAAAACCAATATGTGTGACAAACATTCCCTTCTGTCGTCAGTTCTTCAAATTAAAAAAAAAAAAAAGCGAGAAAGTAGAAACGACACAGATTGTCATGAATTCTACAGGTTTATTTAGCATTTCATACATACTGTATAAAGTGCTGTGTATGTACATATTATACATTATACAGTTGCAGTCCAAATGCTAAGGGCTAACTTTGTACAGGTCACATTTTCACGATGGATGTCCAGTGTTTAACATTCCGACTGAATCCTCTGAGTGCTGTTTGACATTTCTAAATAGAACATCCACAAAGCAGCTCAAATATGGGTTTGGTTTCCTTCCAGTGACAGTGTAAATATGAAACGTACAGCTGTTGACTATACGGATATGGAGCCTTCATGTTTGCTCTAACAGTCGGAGCTGGCCTTCTGCCCTCTGGTGAAATGAGGTATGATTACCAGCCGCACTCCTTCACACTCATCATCCTCAACATGCTTCGGAAACACTCGGCGCTGATGACATGTGGCATGCTATTATGCAAATGAACAAAGTTAATATGATGCCATTTACTTGTTTATGAAAGGCAATTGTCACATTTTTTTCCAAACTGACTGAGGCACTTTTGACTGCACAACATCACAGGTGTGTGTGTGTGTGTGTTTCCAGAGCAGATGGAACAATGGCATACACACGGCGACTTCCCAAAGTAAGTTCAGGATGGGAAACAAACCAAGAAAGGCACTTGAGGACACCGGATATGGCAGTGGGCTTCAAGTGGGGAGGACGTTTGACACTTGGGGGAGTAGAACAGAAAAGCCGTCCCACTGCAGACCGACATGTTGGCTAGTCCCTCGCTCATCCGAAAAACACTGACGCGGTGTGGAAAAAGCTAGCGGAGGGCTATCGGAAGGCACAACGAAACTGTGGAGTCGCAAACGTGTGCCTGTTTTACATTAAATACTAACCATCTATTGTTATTTAGCGTTGTCTGCCGACCGTAAGCAGCAGCTCGTGTACATTTAGAAGATTCTCACTTCTACGTGTTGAGGTGAAACGCAGTACTGATAGTGTTTCTCCGTCTCCGTCAAGTCAGCGTGGTTCATCTACAACAGGGGTGTCAAATTCATTTTAGCTCAGGGGCCACATTAAGCCTAAATTGATTTCAAGTGGGCCGGACCAGTAAAACAGTAGCATTATAACCTGTAAATAATGACGACTCCAAAATTTTTCTTTGTTTTACTGCAATGAAAATGAAATGATGAAAATATGTACATTTACAAACTATCCAAACAAAATGATGTGAATAACCTGAAAAATAAGTGCAATTTTAACGATATTACACCTCAACTTACCGTTTCTACATGCATATAACAGATTGGATCAACAAAGGCAAACATTTTTAATAACAGAAAGAATAATGTTAAAATTTCACTTTTAAAAGTTCAGGTTTTTCACATTTTATTGTTAAAGGACAGTTTGTAAATGTTAAAATTTTCATAATTTAATGTAAGTTTTTATACTAAAACTAAGAGAAAAATTTGGACTTCATTATTTATAGGTGTAATGTAATATTATGTTTTTCACATTAAGCTAAGAACATTTGGAGCCAATATTTATGCGATTATTTTAGTTGAGCTCACATTGTTCTGTATGTGGAACCTCAACTCAAACGACTTCGACATCCTTCATTGTTAATATCTTATGTGTAATTTTTGCGCTTTACAAATTCATCCTTTGGCGGGCCGGATTTGGCCCCCGAGCCGCATGTTTGACACCCCTGATCTACAACTACACACTCCAAAAACCCTGAGGACCCGACTCAACAGGGTGTCCGGTCCAGACTCTAGACCGGATTGTGCAAAATGTAACTTCAACTCTCTGTCTTGGGTGGATCCGCACCCTCCTCCACCTACAGGGGTCTGTGAAAACACACAGATTAAACCCACGCAAGGGGTTATGGGAAAGCGTCACGTTAGCCTGCACCTCAACCCAAATTAATGGGTTGATCTGGCTCATGTGATAACGCAGGTTTTACTTTAACGCTGTACAGGTTGGTGTATAAATAAAACAGATGTAGTATGGAGATAATTTCCTGACAGAATTTTACAAATAACCTATGATTCACTGACGAAACACGATGTGGTGTGAAAATATAAAACACACAGAAAATGCTTTTTTGTTTTGCACATTTTCCATTAAACTTCAGAAAAAAATACAGCAGATCTTACCCTTAAAATAAAAATATTCCTGTAAACAAACTATATTTTCACTTTACGCTGACTTTTTTCTTAAATGTGTTGTGTAAGTTGTCCTCCGCAACAGCAGGTGGCGCTGTCAGAAAATAACAAAATTTTAGGTTTACTTTTAGATATTACACAGAAATTAACATTGAATTTTGAGTTGTCTGACCCCAACTTTTCCACATTCATACCTAAAAGACACAGTTAGTCTTTAAGATCACGAAGAAATCAATTGAATGCATCCCTACATATGGTAACTTACAGTGGGAAGCGAAAATATATATAAATGTACGAAAATGTCTGAAAATAAACTTAATAGGGGAAAAGTATTCAGCAGAACTTTGACTGAACACCAGGACTTTCAAACCAACTCATAGGAGGATGAACTACGCTGGACATTTGTGCGAAATTTGTCAATACAAACAAGTACAATTACACCGAGAGTCATGTGACACTTGAGGCCAGAGCTCCTAAATATAAAAGCCTTCATGTGCTGACTCTTGATTCTTCTCTTGCCAGAGATTAAAGCTGTGGGAACCAGAAGGAAAAAAAAAAAAAAAGAAAAAAGAAAATACATGCATTCTTTCTGCAGCTCTTCCCTTTTCGTCCGAATCTACAGAATAAATATAGATACAGTTGAACCTGATGATGTTTCATGCCATTATGGAAGAACAAAACCACTTAAGAATCGTTCACAAATTATATTTGATGGAATCTCATGAGTGAAAGGTAATTTTTTTGTATTATTATTATTTTTTTAATGTATCAAGTAGCTTTAATAAAATGATTGAGGGGATAAATATCTTACCAAATTGATGACAATGGGAAAATTCTGTTTTTAGGATCTAGAAATGGGGTGGGGAAAAAGGCTGAAGAATATGCTGTATTATGATTGAAAATCATCTTACATGTGAATAACCGTGGAAAATCGCAATAAAACGACGATTGAAAAAAAAAAAAAATTAACATCGACAGACGTGGCTGCAGTAATGGTCTGTCCTGCTGTGTGGCCCAGTCATTACTACTTGCAGTTTTAGTTTTTTTTGTCTTTATAAAGTAAATATGTCTTTCTTTTGTCACTCTGAATAAATACAGGGTGTATTTCTTAGGTTACATTTTACATTTGCAAGCCACGATGTGTTTGTTTGTGAATCACAGTCTATTTGTAAAGGATGTTTGCCTTCTTGGCTCCTGGCAGTGAATTATCTCCATACTTCTGTGCATCATCCTTCTGTTGCATTTCATTCACTTCATCAAACTGTAAAAAACACTGGACACACAGGCAGCTGTCCTTCGCACGCAAACACACTGTAAAACTATGTCAAGTATCTGTCTGATGGTTTTCAGTCAACTCGCCCACATTTTTGGGGGAGTTATTTATATGTCATTTACAGTCACAGGGAAACTGGTCACATAGTTGTCAGGTTTGGTTTGTTGAATCTCAGATGCTTCATCGGTTAAGTATGAACATCTACCAGGACAACCAGCTGTAACTGGGCCTTGCATAAATAAAATGAGCGGTAAGACGCTGCTCTTAACGCTTCTAAACCAGGGCCAGAGAGACCTGGACCCACACACCCACCCGTCCTCCTCCTGCTGTGGATCCTGGAGCCAGATGGGTCAGTGTTCAGCTCTACAACAGTCCGGTCCAGAGGTTGTAACAGGCCGTGTTGATGACCGACTCCAGGTGGTGGTACATGGACACGAGCTGTGGCGGAGGGCTGCTGCTGTTCTGAGGCTGGGCTGGCAGCGGCTCCCGGAACACCACCTTCAGACTCTGCAGGAGACACCGAAGCACACTCAGGACAAAGTAAACAGCAACTGATAAAATGTGTCGGGTCAGTTTAGAACAGGGGTGTCAAACTATTTTAGTTCAGGGGACACATATGGGCTGTATTGTTTATTACCTCCGCCAAGGAGGTTATGTTTTTGCCGGCGTTGGTTTGTCTGTCTGTGTGCAAGATAACTAAAAAAGTTATGGATGGATTTGGATGAAAATTTCAGGAAATGTTAATACTGGGACAAGAAACAAATGATTAACTTTTGGTGGTGATCGGGGGGGGGGGGGGGGGGGGTTGTTTATATGGATCCGCACTAGCTTCCACCGTAGTGGCTGGTATTCTTCCTGGGGTCCGTTAAAATACAAATACAGTTTACAAAATACATACATAAATAAAAACACATTTACAATTCATTGTTATAATTAGCAAGCTGAAAATTTCATCTCAACACATAAACCTTAAACATCTTAACTTTTGCCTTTACATATAAATACTGTGTGTGGCCTCTGAACTAAAACCATCTCAAGCGGGCCGGACCAGTAAAATAACAGCTTAAAAACTTAGAAATAATGAAAACTCCAAAGTTTATTCCACCTTTTATAGTTAAAAAAAAAGTAAAATTATAATATGAAAATGTTTACCTCCGCAAACTAACCTTGTAAATGTATGTTTTTAAATGATGATTCCGGGCAAAACGTTAACCATATGCAAAGGTTGCTGTGACTATCTTCATGTACAGTGGCTAAAAAGATGTTGGCAGTTTGATGACAACAGCTGCACTCACTCTCCGTGCATCAATAGATGTACTCTTTAATACAGATGTTATTTCTGGAGCTCTGTTGCCAAGATGAATGGAGCAGGCCAGTGTGTGCTCAAAGCTAGGAAGGAGCCACTTGATGTAGCTCAAGCTATGATTTAACTCCTTATTATTATTTTGTACTTTTATGTATTTATTTGAAATATACAGCATGTCGTGAAATTTAGAGAAAGATCTGTGGGATGGGGTTGGTTAGGGTTAAAGGGCTCTAAAACATGCAGGTGTTCTGTGTTATTTTTCTTTAATATTTTATTGTTTTAGTTAGGACTAGTGTCTGCCAGTTTTACATAGTAATGATACACGTATGTATGTGTATACTTGTGTACATGTGTTTATATGTATATCTATTGTTATTTATTTATTTCTTGTTATTTCTGTGATTTATATCTTTGTTCATGTCTTGGCACATGTATGTGTGTATGTTTATATTTCTTGTCTGCAGTGACAGACATGTTAATCTGCACCTGCTTTCCAATAAAAAAAAAAAAAGAAAAAAAAGGTGAATAACTGGAAATTTCCTAAGAAAAGTAAGTACAATTTTAACAATATTATGCTTCAGTTTATCATTTACACATGTGCATTAGAACTTACAGATCACAGTGGATCTACAAAGACAAAACATTTAGTAACAGGGAGGATTTTGTTAAAATTGTACTTATCTTTCTTAAGAAATGTCAGGTTGTTTAGATTATTCACATTTTATGGGAAAGGATAGTTTGTAAATGTGAACATTTTCATCGTGTAATTTTACTTTTTTCATGCTAAAACAAAGCAGAAAATTTGGAATTGTCATTATTTATTGGTTTTTATGATAATATTTTACTTTTTACCATTTACAAACTCAGATTGGACTGTATGTGGCCCCTGAACCAAAATGATTTTGACACCCTCGACTGTTCATATCTTCAGTGTCATTTTTTCACAAATCCATCCCATGGGCTGGTTTTGGCCTGTGGGCTGTATGTTTGACACCACTGGTTTATAAACTCACTGTTTTTCCAGCTTGAGTGTCCAGGAAGACCAGAACGAAGCAGTCTGTGACCTTCTGGTTGAGGACCGCCTGAAACAAGACGATATTAAAGACTTTATGAAGCAGCAGCACAAGCTTTTCTGTTTTATTGCACAAACATGAGATTTTTAATATCCAAGTTCATCAAGTAATTAAAAAAACCCCTCCATTTCATGCATGTTCAGTTATTTATAGCTTTGAAATTTTTATCAGGTCAGTTTTTGTTTCAAGTTTAGTTTTGATTAAAATCACAACAGTGTATGTTCATTGCCTAGTTTTAGTTTAGTTTTTATGTATTTTTTGAATTAGTTTTATTGAATAAATGAATAAAGACTTCATTTATGATGTTGAAAGTGGCAGGATGAAATGCATAGCCTCAAATATTTTTCACACAGACTACTACTAAAAAAATACGATTGTGTTTTCATGAACAAATCCAGAATAAAGGATGTGGACATTTGTTTGAGTTGAGGTTCAGATATAGAGTGAGACTGCAGGAGGTGGAATTAAACTGGAAGCATCAGCAGTCGGTGGAGCAGAGGAGAGTCTGTCATCCACATGTTAGCCAGAACCTTTTGATCTGCAGTTTTTTTCCTCATGTACAGTTGGAATCCTCCATCTTGTGAAGGATCCCATAATGACACCACTCAAGATGAAAATAACCTATCGAGGCTTTTTTTCCCTTTCAACACTGAGCTTTGTCGATTTGAAACACGCTGTTGTTTTTTCAGCAGAGAAGAGCAGGAGCTGATCCATCCCCTTCAGTTGTTTCATCAACGGATCTGTTTCTGAAGCAACTCAGGCCATGTATGTCTGACATGAAAAAGACTAAAGCCCTCTCACCAGATACTGAATGCCGTTGTCGTCGAAGTGTCTGCAGCTCTGAGGGAACCGGTTCAAGAGGACTTTGATCAGACTCTGGTACCAGGCTGGACTCATGGTCAGGAAACAGTCCTACATAAGGTAACAGAGTGTGGTTATAGCAACCGGCTTGATATTATTCATGAACCTCAACAACTTGACTCAATACATGTAAAAAAGAAGCCATTTTAAAAGTTCAGCCACCTCAAGTTCATGTTTTTATGTCAATACTAGATCATGTCCAAAACTGGAGTAACATTTGAGATGCAACAGAAGTAAAGGGTAACAAGTAAAGTAAGAAGAGTTTTACCCTTTCATGCATAGTGGTCACTACAGTGGACAGTTACTCTACAGCTTTACTCTTGTATATTCATGGGTTTTGTTGTTTTAGTTCCATATCAACCAACACAGTGGACACTTAAGCATCATCTCATAAACTGCAATTCATACCATTATTGTAACTTTGCTGTTCTTGATTGGTTCTTGAGCGGAAATCAATTGTTAATATTTATTTTTTGCATTTTATCTCCATGAAGTGAGTAATAACTAGTATTAGAATATGTTAAAATGTGAGAAAACATCACATTAGCTGCATTAAACATGGTTTCATTTCACTGTTTTCATATCACTTTATGATATTGGGTTTTAAATACATGTTTCTTTGCTTCAAGAATAAAATTCATGGTGTAGCTGAGCGGACATTTTTGTAACTCCATGAAAAACAGGATTTAAAAAAAAAAAAAAATATTCAATCACATTGTTTTTATTCATGCCTAAAGAGGAATAAAAACACTCAGGAAAAAAAATCTTGATTAAGGTTCTCATAATTCATGCATGAAAGGGTTAATAATACCCCCAGCCTGAGGCACAACACTTTGCCCCTCCTGCTCACTTATTTATGAATTTTGAGTCGAAACTTTCAATCTTTTTAAAAATGTTTGGAAAAAAATAAATAAATAAATAATGCAAAAACGGAGCAAAAGGCACATGTAAAGAACATGTGTCCAATTTATAAAGAATCAGGTGAACAGTGTCTGAGAAATGGGTTGGACAAATTTTCTAAGTTGAAATTTGCAAAATAAATAAATAAATAAATAAAATTGAGATTTAACCCTTTCATGCACAAATTATGGGAACCTTAGTCAAGATTTTTTTTGTTGAGTGTTTTATTCCTCCTTAGGCATGAAAAAAACATTCTGATCAAGTTTTTTTTACTCATGGAAATACGAAAATGTCCATGCATTTAATTTTTGAAGTAAAGAAACATAAACCCAATATCAGAAAGTGAGATGAAAACAATGAAATAAAAACATTTTAATGCTGCTAATCTGATGTTTTCTCACATTTTAACATATTCTAATGCTAGTGATAACTCACGTCATGGAGATAATATGCAAAAAAAAAAACAAAACAACTTTCTGTCTAACAAATAACAATTGATTTACACTAAAACATGTTACTCCAGATCAGGTTTATCAAGAACAACAAAGTTACAGTAATGGTGTGAATTGCAGTGTATGGGATCATGCATAAGTGTCCACTGTGTTGGCTGATATGGAACGAAAACAACAAAACCCATGAATATACAAGAGAACAGCTGTAGAATAACTGTCCACTGTAGTGACCAGTACCCATCAAAGGGTAAAATTCAGCCATCAAACTCTGCACCTGTAGTAGTGGTACAGAACATATGTGTGAAATTTGAAAAGAATTGAGTGAATAGTGTTAAAGAAATGAGAGGGACAAAAATCTTGGAAATAAATAAATCAGTGTGTATGTGAGGTGGAGGCCTTCAGGTGTAATCCTACCAGCTGTGGGTCGATCTCTCCCACCGAGCGGCTCTGCACGGCCTCCAGCAGCTCCTCCAGCTCGCTGAACGACAGCTTGGTGAGCTTCAGTTTGTCCAGCGTCAGGTTCTCTCCGTGGAACAGCCTCCTCCACAGGTTGTCCCTGCGGCAGTGGCCCATGGCTTGCTCCACGCTGGTCTGAATCTTTCTGCGGGCCGACGCCACCTCGTTGTTGAGCAAAGGGAACGGAGGGGAGGGGTAGAGCAGCCCCCGAGGGTCCGATCCGGCACCTGTGAGCCCCAGAAGAGGGTAGAACTCGTTGCCGTCGCTGGGGGCTGAGGTGGTTGGGGGTTCAGGTGACTGTTCCTCCCAGAGGTCTTGTTCGGCGCCGTGCAATTCGGCTCGGTCAGGGGGCAAACGACCCCCCGGCTCTGTAGGGTCACGGTGGATCTGAGGGAGCTTCTTAAAGCGCTGCATGTCAGCGGTGAGGCGAGGGAACAGCTCTCTCTGACTCGTCATGATCACATAGAACCGCAGCCTACAAAGGCGTTTAGTCATAAGAGGACAGAGATTTTAGAGCCTGACGCAAAAGAGCCAAAGAGCTGCTGTAAAGAACAACCGCTGCAAATACAGAGCAGCTAATCAGTGCTGCCCATAAATATAAGGCAGCATGGTGCTAAATGTTCTCCCTGTGTCTGCGTGGTTTTTCTGGCTTCCTCCCACAGTCCAAAGACATGCACTAATACAGCTGCGAAAAAAAATATTAGACCACCCTTATTTTCCTCAATTTCTCATTCATTTTAATGCCTGGTACAACTAAAGGTACATTTGTTTGGACAAATATAATGATAACAACAAAAATAGCTTTTAAGAGTTTAATTTCAGAGCTGATATCTATCCATTTTCCATGTTTCCTTGATAATAACCAAAATCACTTCAGTTCTTACATCAATAGCTATGGCACTGTACTGACAAAGACAGTGCTTTTAGACATTCCATGTTTTCTTTTTTGTCTGTTTTAGTCACATGGAGTTAGTACTTGATTGCATAACCACTGTTTTTTTTTAATTCAAATTTTTATTCAGAACAGCCTCATTACATATTACGCAGGACATCATTGGAACAAAGTGCACCGATCTTTTTATTATTATTATTATTTTTTTTTTTTTTTTGAAAAAGAAGAAAAAGGGTGTCAATATTGCTCACTGAAAGAAAAAAAAAGCAATTTTTGAATCTTTGTTACATGAATAACTAGGGGTGTGTATTGGCAAGAATCTGACGGTACGATACAAATCACAATACTAGGATCACGATACGATATATCATGATATATCATGATACCGCTAAAACGGCAATTTTTGGTTTATTTCTTTTTTTAAAATCATTATTTCCTGGAAGAACTGAATTACACCAGAAATATACGCTAATATTAAACACATTTCTATTTGATCACAACAGGATCTAATGCTATATCACAAAATTTTCCTGTGTTAAAACTTATATTATGTTTTACAGACATTACAGTTTAACATCCTGCTCAAATGTTCATATTCTATTAGTTCATAACAAACATCATAACATTATTTTTGTGCAATCCCAACAAGGGAGCTACCATCTGCCTCTCTCAGACAGTAAAAAGTGCTTTCAGGATGCTTCAAATAACCACCATTTAACAAAACAGTGTTAAATAATAATAAATAATACATAAACAATAAAGAAAACCAAAAAACACAAATGAACCTCTGCCAAAGCTGCATTTGAATTAAATACCTAAAAATATCGATACAGTACTTTTTAATATCGATACAGTACTTTTTAATATTGATACAGTACTTTGAAATGAAATATCGCGATATATTGCAGAACTGATATTTTCTAACACCCCTAGGAATAATGTCATATAAACATAGACTTTGCAGTGCAGAACATAACAGAAGAGTGATTTGTGAAGATCAGTGCTTTTCATGGTCATCCTACTTTGTAGAAAAATAACATGACTAGTAATACAGATTATATATGCAAACAAACATATTTACATTTACTTACACACACTCACATATAACCATTTTTTTCTGATGACTTTCGATGGCCCAATAATTTTTTCCGAGACTGTAGGTTAGTTGGTCAGTCTAAGTCAGCCGTAGGTGGGAATGTTAGAGTGAATAGTTGTTTGTGTTAATATATCAGCCCATTCTTTTCCGTCATAAATTAATGAAGGAATAGAATGATTGAATACAAATAGCTCCCAACGTGTGTTTTTATGGTTAGTCTGATATTCAGTGATCCAAATCTTATCTATGCATGTACTTGAGTAAAGAGTTATTTTTTAGATGGAGAGGCTGCATTTTTCCTGTTCCAAACTATCAATATATCATCCTCTATCCACTAACAGGCAATTTTTTGTAATTTCAGTCTTCTGTATGTGCTGTACAAATGGCAAAATTCATAATAAAGATGGCTTTGATTTCAAAAGTACCCTAAAATGCAAAAAAAAAAAAAAAAAAAATTGTAAAGTTAGGTTTTCACTCTAAATGCTCTCATGAATGACAATAATAACCAATCACTTAAAATGTCATTAAAATACAGTTTTTTCATCATTTTCAATAAAATCTGAATGCAATAAATCACCTATAGTGAATAAAAAATGATGATTAATATTATAAAGAGAGTTTTTTCAACAAAAACATGAGGTTATTTTTTTTTTAACAGGACTACTTTACTCATATGACCTTGTTATAAAATACAGTCCACGTGTTTTGTATTATTTTATCAGATTAAGACACAAGATTGATGAACTGGGCTGTGATTTGCGAAAATACACAGGGAAGGTGAAATGCATTGTGGTTAATGTATTTCACTTGTTTTTGATACTCTTAATTAATGAATAAGGGCTGTAAAATTGTGTATAAGACAATTCCAGACTAATTTATT
Organism: Sphaeramia orbicularis; assembly: GCF_902148855.1. NCBI lineage: Eukaryota > Metazoa > Chordata > Actinopteri > Kurtiformes > Apogonidae > Sphaeramia > Sphaeramia orbicularis. The sequence goes on along the minus strand of NC_043960.1, from coordinate 29,136,484 downwards.
CTTGATTATTTTTAGGTTCTATTGTTGGTCATTGATTTGTGAGTGTGTCTATCTGTTTGTCACTCTGTCCATCCGTCCCCATTACATTTAAAAACAATTCTCAGGTCTTTCAAGCCAGACTGATCGGACACTTACAGACTGTTAAAGCTGAGATCTGGCTGATCTAAGATTATTGGATGCATTTTTGATATAACACACCTTGTTTTCTAAATCTTTTGGAGGACATCTTGACATGATATCATGATATCTTATTTTTAGAGTCAAATCCAAATTTGTCTTTTCAAAAATGTGATTAATGAATAAAAACCTGACTCTACTGCCTTGGTTGGAATCAGACCAAAGTAACTGTAGATCTAGACACCTTAGAAAAGTTTTGTCCAGCGGTAATGAGAATCTGAACGGGTTGATAAGCACTAGAATATAAAACAGTATCTATCTCACTCGCTGACGGTGCTGCTGTTACAGTAATGTCATCCTCTGGTCTCACCGATCACTGTATAATTATTCCACGCTCTATGTCTTCTTAAATCTCCTCTTTCATATCTCCTTACCTCAGCAAATGCCTCTCTCCGTCTGACTGCTCCTCAAATGGAGCGGCATTATGGCATACCACGAGGGACACATCAAAGTCATCATGATGGTGCAGGCCCTCCAGGTCCTTGTACGAGCCCGAACTGTGGGAAAAAAAAAGAGGGTGGGTTGTAATGAAGCAGCTCATAGTTTTATTCAGTTTTTTAGCTCACTGGCCGACAGGCTATCGGCTACTGCAGGATTCCTACAGGTTTCTACAAGTTAAATTTAAGACTTTTTAAGTCCTTTTTAAGACTACATAGAACAGAATTTAATGCCCATTTCAGTCTATTTCATGGCCATACTGGCAAAAATAAGTGATTCCTAGAATTTAGGAAAATGTATTTGTTAACATCAGCGGAGATTGAATATTACATACATACTGTAAAAAAAAAAACTGAATGTTCTATGATCCAGGCTTCCTACACATTTGAAATTTCAAAATTTCATATTTTTTACAGACCCTGATTTCCAGATGTCTTGGCAAAAAATAGTCCAACCAGCCAACCGGCCTTATAATGGATTGGAGGAGGATAAGAGCAGAAGGAAGGGTATTCAACCTGTCAATCTGCCCAAATGTTTTCTGGGACGTGTAGCCTACTGTATGTGCTCTCACACTAACATTTTAGCTACGCTAGCAAGTGCCTTAAAAAAACAGATGGATCCATTTCTTATTTTTAGATAGTCATAATTTTATGTTTTAGAAAATAGAACAGTGGTAACAGTCTTGGAAACATGAATACTTTTCCATACATCTGTTTCATTTTCCATACTTTTCCAGACCTGGAAATTTATAAAATCAAATTCCATACTTTTCCATACTTTTGTAGGAACCCTGATGATCATTTCACACCTGTGGCTACAAAGTTGGCAATAATTAGTTCGTCATTTCAATATAAATTGTCGGGCTGGAACAGGTGGAGCTGAGTTGTTAACGTTACTTTCTTTACAGCTTGGACATTTAACAGACACAGTTAAACACAACACAGAGAACTAGTTCATGGCAGCATAACTTAAGACCTATCATATCAAATTTCATACTTTTTAAAGACTTTACGGTATTATTTGCAGATTTGTAAATTCAAGACTTTTAAGACTTTTTAAGACCCCGTGGGAACCCTGTATTGTGAAGGTGCTGTCTGTTGTCGTCACCGTCGTCACCGTCTTCATCTTCATTCGGAATTTCTTCAAACATGGCAAAACTATGTGTTGGATTAATTTCAAATTTTATGTGTAGCTTCCTTGGAACAATGTATACATAATTTGTTGACAGTTTTGAGAAATATAGATTTTTCAATTTTTGACGAATTTTTACAATATTATAAATTTGCCTGGAACATGGAAGTGGTCAGAGATATTAACCCTCCGGTATCCGGGTGCTCCTTTTAGGCACACTTTGCACTTCGATTTAAAAAACTTCATATTATTTTTCACAATTTAAATAAGGTTAGAATTCAAAAGTTGTTCATTTTTGCACGATCTTTAAAATTCTGGCCACCAACTAAAATTTGCACATTGCAAACACAAGACAATTACAATAGTAGCATCTGTCTCCCAAGTGTGCCTAAAACGCACTATTTCTTCCATTTGATATGTATGATTAGGGCTGACCTTGATTTACAAAAATAAGATCAAATTAGAGCAGAAAAATAAATCAACATATAATATTTAATTGTTTGATTTATAGGTGTACCTTTTTGGAACACTTGGTGACAGATGTTAGTATTTTTGAACATTTGATCTAGCACCAAAAATAATAATGCAAATTAACCAGTGTTGGAGTTATTCATTGACCTGTGCCAGGATGAAAAAATCAAATAATATGTGATCCACTTTTTATGTAGTATATTGAAAAAAAATAATTTTTTGTGTTTTTTGCATCCAAAAAAATGGTTTGTTTACATTACAAAAACAGCATTTAAAGGGTTAAAAAATGTGACAATTATTGAGTATTTGGTATTTTTATTTACGGCTCAAGTTGATGAAATAGAAAAAAGTGTAAAAGATTTAAAAACAAACTGTACGAAAAATTTTTTTGACATTATTCCACAAGTGTGCCTTTTTGGCACACTTGGCGCTTAGGGGCCTTGCTAGACGGGATACCGGAGGGTTAATAGAGTTACTATTGAGCACCAATAGGAAGTCATATATGGACTTTTATTTAATTTGTTGAGTCATCCTCCAGTGAAAGTACCACCCACTTCTATTGCATCACGACCACAGGACTCTAACATAGCAGCAGAACCTGCCAACCTCACAAATTCAACTTGTTATTGATTCTTGATAGAATATGCCGGTGAGATACAGGGCCATTGGTCCTGTTTCTATTAGTGTTTGTGGTCTGGTTCGTACCTGTTCCACAGAGCTACCAGTGCGTACTCGTGTAGGTCAGACGTCCCCTTCTTGTTGTCGGTGGTGACAGCCGCTTTGGACATGCGGAGGGGCTTCATGCCGTAGGTGCTGGCGTGGTCAGTGATGTAATTGTAGAGCTGATGAGCGGTTATCATCCCCGTGGAGATGGAGAAGCTCCCTGATGTGCGCAAGATCAGAGATGTTCACAAACAGAGAGAGGCCGTCATAAGATGTCTCTGCTGCCCACCCACGCTGCTTAGAAACCCACAAGGAAGAAAAATATTCAAATATCTTTAATCTTTTCAGAAGAAGCTGAATTAAAGCAGCCGATTTGGGATTGAACTCTGCTTGAACCATTTGAAAGTTGAACAGGATTTTCTGTTAGCCATTCGTAACAGTGGGATTTTTTTTTGGTTGTGTTGTATTTTTACCCTATTAAGTGCTGATCCTTTTGTAAATTACAGTTCCATTCATAAGATTTCTGTGCTAATAGACAGCTTTGATGTCTGTTTTTTTGACTGTGACTGACAGACAGCCTACTCATCTATTGCGTTCCACAGATTCTGGACGTGTACAGCTTCTATTTATTGAATAATTGAATGAGAGTGTATTTTTTTCCAATAACAAGACTGATGCTGAAAGTTTAAAACATGGTTCAGACTGTGAGCGATAACTCTAAGCTTCAAACAGACTCCAGTCCAAACTACACCTATTTGTTTCAAAAATAAAAAAATAAGGTGTGTCGGTTACTGAAATAGACATAAAAATGAGGCTTTGAATGAAAATGCCTTGTGTGGTTATAAGTTATTGAGAGAATGTTTTTGGAATTTGTCCATTTATTTCACAAATAAGCCTTATGTTCTGTGAAAATATGAAATATATCTTCCCCTTTTTTTTAGGTGTGCTATTGTTACGGCACTTCTTTTCAGGATCACCTTGAAAAGGACAGAATCTCAGGTAAGAGAAAAACAATTCTTGATAAATAAGTCTTAAAGTTCTCAAGAGAAAAAGATTCAGCAAATCTATTAACTCTGTCCGTTTGCTCTGACAAGAAGGCTAACATAACTCTCCTCGACTAGGCCAGCACGATAAACATTACAATGAAGGAGAACTAACATTGAATCTATTCAAAACAGAACTTAATTTAAACATTAACAATACTAAACTTGCAAATCCAGTTTTAAAACAAATGAAAAATATCTGAAATTTAAAAGAAAAGTCATGACAAAATTAAAAAGGCAAAACTAGTACTATCTCATTTTATGCAGATGAGATCCCACTTTATAGATTTTTATAACTATCTATGGTGTAAACATTGGCTATATTGATATATGGTACTAAACTGCTAACAAACCATCAAGAAATATAAAGGATTTGTAAATGTAAAGTAGCACCACATGTACCAAAAGGTCGACCATAATAGAAGTGTTTGGGGGGCTTTGTTCCAACAATCACTATGATCAAGACAAATAAATAAAACAACCATCTGAAAGAGACATGGCAACACTGTGTAAAGCTGTTTTTTAAGCCAATATTCGGTGAAATAATTGTTTGGGGACAGTTTCAGCGAAAGTTCCTGCACCTAATGATGAGTAAGATCGTCACATTTAGTATTCAACCCCACAATCACTTCGAGTACTGACACATAATGAGATTTTCCGGCCCAGTCACCTTGGAAAACATGGTTGCGTCCAAATTTGGGGATATCTGGGTGATTGGAAATGAAGTCGTCCAAGAAGTCGGTGAGCTGGTAGCCCTGGCGCAGCGTCATGTGGCATCCGACCAGATACTGGTGAACCACTCGCAGGTGGAAGTCGTAGCTGAAGGAGTGCACGTGCATCAGGTCCCGCACTTTATCGCACTCCTCGGTGAACAGCATGGAGAGCTAGAACAGAACGGACGCGATCATTACTAGCACAGAACGACGAGCTGATCACAGTTTGTCTCCGGGGTAAAAGAAGCCACAACTAATTTCTCAGCTGCTGAAGGTTCCCCATTTTCCCAAATTGAAGTCTGGCCATTTTTACTCTAAAGAAGGAAGGATGACTCTGGAAAGATGAACAGAATCTGCCAGACAAGGCCTTCTCTGAATGGTTATCTGTCTAATCATCCATTAGCAAAGCTGCTTTGCATTTGAAGGGGAACACCTTGCTGTTACAGCTGCTCCTATCACGGGCTGCTTTGTGCCGTGCACCTTAAGGCCCCGCTGCTCTGCTACTCCCATTGCTCCTTAGCGAGAGCCTTTTGTAAGCAACTTTGATATCAATCACATTCATAATGGTATCTTATTTAATTAAATCCTACATCAAAAGGAGGCTGACAAAAGCTTGAATTACAAATGCAAATGGCTGCACTGAGAGGCTGCGGTGTGAAGTTAATTACGAGTTTACGGGTAGAGCTAAACGCCACTCCCACCTCCACTTTCATCTGGACCATTTGCCTGGAACGTATACAAATAGGCTTTAACAAATCAAAGTCAGGGGGGTTAAAAAAGGACAGTGTAGCACCTTTATCCTGTGAAAACTTTCATCTCTTTGTCAGTATCTGAAACCTTTCCACACCTTTTGCTGGCTTGACACATGTCCAAATTGGAGGAACACTAGCAAAAGGGCAGGAAACTTTTATCATAGAGATAACAATGAAAAGGAATATTCATTTGGCACAGTGTTGAAAGGATGAACATTAACTTTTTCTTTCCCTGTGGTGTTCCAACAGTCTGGCAGACAAATTAAGTGTGACCCTTTAGCTTGATATCTATAGAGCCAGGAAGCCACTGGGACCGCAGACATCTCCTTCGCTCAGAGGTAGAACATTTCTTATATGTGTCCTCTTGACAATCAGCCTAACATTTATTATATCCTAACCTGTAATTCCAAACGGTTCACGTTCGAGCTAATTAAACACTATGCGCAACTTTGACAGGAACAAATTGTTAGGTTGAGGTGCAGGGCTGCAGCTCGTCTCCTGTCAGCCCTGCTCGGTAGAAGTGAAATTAATGACAGTGACTACAATGACAAGAAGAAGCTGCAATCATCTGGGTCATCCAAGAGAATACACATAGCAAGTTGATTGGAAAAAAAGGGCAGGAAAGCTTAAAAACAGACATCACATTCAGGTCTCTGAGGCACATGGCTGCAAGAGGAGTTTAGTAAGAAATAAAAAAATCAATCCATCAAGTAGATTTTTTTTTTTTTTTGCAGGGATGACGACCCCATGGGTAATTTCATGGAAAAATAAAGAAGATTCAGCTTGTAATATATAAACATGGTGAAGTATAGCATTTAAAGTGTAAATTCGTAACAAAATGAGTCATTTTAATATAGTGTTTACAATCTGTGGCCAGTGTGATACCAGAGCCAGTGCTGATTTTATTGATTAAAAACACAAGCTGTTAGAGTCTGTTAACAGAACAAAAATGCATTTTTAAGTTTTTATCCATTTGAGACACAGAGAAGTGTCAGGAAATTGGGCACAGGAGAGAGGTGAATAAATTTTAGTTTTAATTCTACTTAAATATGTACCTAGATCTTAAGAGGAAAACCACAGCTGAGTAAAAAAACAAAACCTCATCATGAATTAAAAAGAATGACTTTACTTTCACTGGGATGTTGTCAGTGCTTGGTAATTAGAGTAGAAATTAGGAATATGCTTCATTTTCCATCTGGGGGCAGACATTTTATACTTATAAATATGGAAGAGAAATTAGAGGGAAAAAAATAAGCATTGCAGATGATCGTTTCAAAAACAATTAAAATAAAAGAAATGAAATGAATCCAAAATGCACAAAAGACTAACAGATCAAAAGTTATGACGCTGTTGCAGTGCAGAGGAATGGCCCGTTTCAAGTAAGAGCAGGTGAAATAAAGCTTTATCCTTGATTTAAATCTTCTATTAAAGTTGAGACCTCGACTCATCACGAGGCTGTTTCGGAAAGAACAGTCATGTATAACAGCTGCTTTAAGCCCCTGAACACAAGGCTGTGCTGAGGAAAACAGTGAAGCAGTAGATATGAACGGGGGTCTTGTGTCATTTTAAACATAAATCCATAATTTCCCAGTGTATTTTTTGCGCTTGGTTTTTAGTGTTAAGCTATTAAGTAAAAAAGAAAAGAAAAGAAGAAAGAAAACAGCTTCCGTCTTTTAATTTCTCTTCTTGTCAAGTCCTCTAGTGATGCAGAGGGACTGTAATTAGTAAAATTAGTGAGTATGTGTCAAATTTTATATCCTCTGTCTAATTATAGCAGAGGAGTATTGAACCTAGGGGTTTTTAGATAATACACTGCCATTGTGGGTACCAGATCTACTCAGAAAGGGTCCTGCATTTATAGATCGCATCTCAAAGTCTGATTGGCTCAGAGCCTTTAAGTGTGTGTTGGAGTGACGCTGTGACCTGCCTCTATTGGCCAGTTGACTTTATAGACTTTAATGAGCTAATGATTTTAATCAAGAAGTCCTGGAGTGTTCAAGGATACAAGTAAAACAACATTACATGTAAAGTTCCATAGCTAATGATGGCTAACACTAGTATTAGATACTAATCTTAACTGATCAAGGTCAGTAGCTGCCAACCTAGAGCCTATTTTATTCCTCTGTAAAGGAAGTTTTCCTCTCTGCTATCACCCTGGGATTAGATGTGTGGGGTTTCTCCTCTGTATCGAATTTTTTAAGCCTTGATTCAAATTTATGAATTACCTTGAGATAATTATGTATTTAACACTAGCGCTGTATAAATAAATCTGCATTGAACTGCATGACAAATATGTTAAATTATGTTAATGTAGGTTACTATCAGTTTGGGCTAACAATGATACACTTAATCAGTGTAATGTTAAGTGTAATATTGTAATAAAATGGCAGACATATTTCATGGTCACTGAAATCACCTCGACTTAAACTTGACCAATTTTAGCTAATTATACAATGACGGTGAAGGATAAATATGGCTAGTGCTGAGGCTGTATATTCAATGGTTTCAGCACTAGCTAAAGTTAGCCGCAGCTGCTGACAAGGAAACGTCGGGCCACTTAAAGTCATTAGTTAACCACAGCTGTCATAAATAATAATAATAATAATAATAATAGTAATAATAATAATAGAGCTCCAAAGCTAAAGCTAAACTCGTGTGCTAATGTAGGCTAATGTTAGGCTAACAGTGAGGAGAGTTATGGCCATTAGCATTAATATTCACGGTTAGTAAAATTAACTTGATCTAAACTTGACCCACTGTAGCTAATATTACAGTCACGTGAAAGATAAATATGACTCCTACTGAAGCTATATGTCAGTATTCAGAAGTAGCCATTAGCAATATGTGTTTCTCTGATGAAATTATATATTATTATATACGGGAAAATCAATGATGATATGTTCCCAGTGCATCCTAGCTAGAAAAGTGATATAGCTACCATTAGCCTGTTTGTCATTGTAACATGGCTGAAAGGGACAGAAAGACTGTAATTAGTATTTGTAGGCTAATGCTGGAAATAATGTAATAAAATGGCAAATGTCATTTTTCACGGTCACTGAAATTAGTTTGACTTAAACGTGAGCTAATTTATTCTAACGTTATAATCATATTGACAGATAAATATAAGTAGCTACTGCTGAAATGGTACAGCTATTACCTGTTTTTAGCGTTAGGTATTAGCTGCAATTAACCATAAATATTCATAAAAACATGTTAGTCATTAGCAAATTGTGACTGTAATCAAATTAATTTTATTTTACATATAAAGGATTATACATAATGCTAGTTGGTGTGGTAATGTAGCCTTTCTCTCATCATAGCCAGACAGGGTATGTGTATAATAAAATAGTAAATATATTTCATGGTCATTGAAAATAACATGGATCTGTGTTTGCTGATGTTATATTATGTGTAGCTAATGTCATGTTTTTGACAGTAGCTATTAGCCACTGTAGTTAGCATTGTTATCTACAAAGGGATGTTTGGTAGTTGTACATCATTAGCTCATCACAGCTGTCAAACCAAAGCTGACGGTCCATTTAAAAGGCAGGGAATACCGCCTTTACAATTTACATCATAATGTGTGATATAATCTGTAAATGCAGGATGTCAAGCCAATAGGCACTATGTACAGCCCCATACTACCTGAACTTAAGGCAGCTCCTTTATTTCCTGTCTTTCATTATTGGACACACTGATTAATCCAGGTGTGTCTGCTACTTCTTGTTATGACTACTGTGGTCAGACACATCTGGATTAATCAGTGGATACGGTTACATGTTTTTTAAATCTGATTTATTTTTCCAGAAGATATTAATTCGGAACTAAAGTATTTTCTCTTCTGTTTACATGGAAATGTTAAACCCGAATAAAGGTTTACATGAGGTATTAATGAGGTGAGGTAGGTAAGTGAGCAGAAGGGTTTGCGCTGCAGTGCTCACGTTACCTTGTTCTCGCAGCCCTTCTGTTAGCTTAGCTTAGCATAGTCACTGCATTTCCATGGTCACACATAGCCAGTTTTTAAAGGTGATTTGTTGTCTTTTGTAAGTGATTTTGTGAAATGCGATTCTCCCTAATTATTTCTTTACATCTGTGACTTACTGCACTCATACAATCTTGGGACTTGTGTTGACCGAAGTTGGAAAATCTTTTTGTTGGAAGGGATGCATGCGCTAAACTAGCTTTGCTTAATCGTTTTAGCTTTACATTAGTTTTTATTTCCCAAGATTTTATTATTGCAGTAAGTCACATCGCCATGATTTGAGCCTCAATTTGTGATCATATTGACCTCACCAGACTAAAGTAATGATTAGGGAGAACTGAATTTCACAAAATTACTCATAAAATACTATGGATCACCCATAAAAGCCTGGCTACGTCTGGCCATAGGAATGAAGCGATTATGCTAAGCTAGGCTAAGCTAAGCTAACAGAAGGGCTGCGAGAACAAGGCAATCGGTGCACTGCAGTGCAAACTGTTTTGCCCACTTATCGAACTCATTAGTGCATGACAAATGAATTAATAAAAAAACAGGTGGTGAACTCTTCCTTCAGGGTTTTCCAGGCTGGTAGATCCCATCAGAATAGCCCACTGGAACGGTTTGGGTTGACTAGACTGCATTACATATTCTTCGGCCAGCGCAGAATGTGTGCGTCATCGCGACAGGACAAGACAATGAGCATGTGCAGAATGGCAGGAATAAAGTCCAAACAGAATAAAGGGTTTACATGTCCGAGGAATAATTTAGTTCAGAATTAAAAGGGGATTAAACCAGTGACTTTATTCGGATTTAAATTTAATCCGAACTCTTCTTTTTCAGCTGGAATAAGGTGTTTACATGGGCATTTTAAATAGGATCTAACGTTTATTCAGATTAAACCAGGAATAAAAGTTGTCATGTAAACACACGGAGTGTGTCCAATAATGAAAGACAGGAAATAAAGGAGCTGCTTTAAGTTCCGGAAGTAGTGGGGCTGTGCATAAATCCCATCTGGCACCTATAGCAACACTGTCAAATAAAAAAGAATTCCAACATATCTGCAGTCTCATCTAAAGTTATAAGAACAGCGGGAGTTTTTGGCTTCACTTCATTCATAGTGATGTTGGATTTTGGAAGTAAGACTAGAAGAAAGTCTTAATGCCAGTCGATTCCCTGCTACCGAAGATGAAAGAAGGAATACTGTCAGATTTTGAGAGAAAGGATTGAGGAAACCAAAGAAGTTGCAATGACACTGAGCGAATCACAAGCTGAGACACCCACGATACCCATTCCAGCAAGCACGGAGACGGACAGAGGAAAAAGAAATCACAGGGGAGCTCGACTCAGGCCTAAACCTAGACTTTAAATCCATACTTTATATGCTGTGGCTCCTAGAAGCACACTTCATTAGAAGACGAATCCAATCCAGGCCCAAAGAGAAGAGAAAAAAAAAAACAGATTTGAAAGGGAAGAGACCAGCACTGATGGCAGCAAGCAAAGCAATGGGGTGAGGGGTGAAGACTGATTGTAGATAGACACCCCTCCCTTGAGAATGGCTGGGACATACCGCACAGTCAGATACGGGGGTGGCATCTGGAAACGGCTTGCAACGGGGTTTGGTGAGGAGGCTGCCCTGATGGAGAGATGACATGAGGTGGGACTAGGCAGACACACACACTCACAAACACACACACATGGACAGATGGAGGGAAGGACGACTGGAGGAATACTACAGCAATACATGACAGCATGGTTTCTCAAAAATCCAAAGACTTACAAATTACAAACATACATTAGGATGTCGACTGGTACCGAGAGGTCAGTATAGGAAAATAATACCTGAAGTTGATCATGCTATTTTTGTGAGTTTATATATCCAGAAGAAATGCATTTCTAAATTTACACTGACACTATGAGATGTTTGAACAATCCAGAAACTGATAACACACACAGTTTATACACTATTGGGTTGTACTTCAGATTTACATATCCTCTGCATTTGCAGTATTCTTGTTTGTTTGTTTGTTTCAGTGTATTTGCGGTGTGCTGCTGTGCTTGTCTGAATGTTACATATTTGCCAAATGTTTTTCTATTCACTTGTATTTTCATTTTTATGTATTTGCTGTGTGTTTCTGTGTTTTTGTGTATGTTGTGTACTTGTAGTGTGTTTCTAATGTATGTTTGCAGCAAAATTCCATGTGCTGTTTTCTCTGTGGTCACAGCCTGTTCCTGTTTTTGTAAGTTATGTATTTATTGTGTTTCTGTATTTGTCTATTGTGTATTAGTGGTGTGTTTCTATATTTGTGTGTTATGTATTTGTAATGTGTTTCTTTATTTGTTGTGTATTTCTATATTTGTATTTTGTTTCTGTAATTGCATGTTATGTATTTATTGTGTATTTCTGTATTTGCACATTTTAAATTTATTGTGAGTTCCTGTACTTGTGTGTTATGTATTTATTGTGTGCTTCTGTATCTGTTCATTATATATTTATACAGTGTTTCTGTATTTGCATGTTATATATTTATTGCGTGTTTCTGTAATTGTACGTTATTGTGTGTTTCTTTAATTGTACGTTATATATTTATTGTGTGTTTCTGTAATTGTACGTTACATACTTGTACTGTGTTTCTGTATTTGTACATTATATATTGTGTGTTTCTCTATTTGTATATTATATATTTATTGAGTGTTTCTGTATTTGTACGTTATATATTTATAATGTGATTCTGTATTTGTATGTTATATTTTTATTGTGTGTTTCTGTATTTGCATGTTATATATTTATTGTGTGTTTCTGTAATTGTACATTATTGTGTGTTTCTGTAATTGTACATTATATATTTATTGTACATTTCTGTAATTGCACATTATATATTTATACTGTGTTTCTGTATTTGTACGTTATATATTGTGTATTTCTGTATTTGTACATTATGTATTGTGTGTTTCTTTATTTGTACATTATATATTGTGTGTTTCTGTATTTGTACATTATATATTTATTGTGTGTTTCTGTATTTGCATGTGTGTGTTTGTCAAGTTGCAGAACATGTTTGTGTTTCTCAAAATGATGCACATGTATTGTCAATACTGGTGGGATTCTTTACATCTATTTGCTTGTGCCTTCTACAGTTGCTGTGCCCTGATCTCTCATACATTCAGCAGTTCTGATGTGTTGTCATAGTTACTAATAATGTTTTTCCATTGTGTAAATGTAGCAGTTTATGGTGTGCAGCGAGCAGGTGAATGACTGCTGTTGTACACTAGATTCCTATGATGTGCATATTTTTTCTCTTCACTAACATAATTAGTATGACACATTCTCCACCGTGTTCTTTGTGTTAAAACATGGCCTGCATGCAGTCGTTGGCACCAGCTATAATTTCTTTTAATCCGTTTAGTTGCACAGGCACATTATTACCGAGTATATTGCTGAAACCCATGTGACTTTTTAAGTATCCAGCTCTGCTCGTAAATAATGAGTAATTTTTCTAGTTTTTTTTTTCCTGCTATGAGGCTGTAGAAGAAAAAACATGTCAACCATGGTGCAGTTAAGTGAGCTACTGCATGTGCTCTATTAGTACGATGCAGTAATTTGACACAATAATCATGACAGCGTGATAGTGGGACGTGAACAACACCAGGAAAATGAGGTAACCGGAAATCAAATCAATATTTACATCCACTTGTCTTGCTGTCACACAGCAAAAACATCTGAGCATATGTAAGGCTATTTGAAGCAGGTTGTCTTATCTGTTGGTTCCAACACCAGTCGATGGGGGTGGGACCTTTCTGTGTGGAGTTTGCATGCCCCCCCTTGTGTCTGTGTGGGTTCTCTCTGGGTACTCCAGCTTCCTCCCACCATCCAAAGACATGCACTGATAGGGTAATTGGTTAATCTAAATTGCCCATAGGTGTGAATGTGAGAGTGATTGTTTGTCTGTATATGTCAGCCCTGTGATGAACTGGTGACATGTCCAGGGTGTACCCCGCCTTCACCCGTAAGTAGCTGGGATAGGCTCCAAGCGACCCCCGTGACCCTAGTGAGGATAAAGTGGGTTCAGAAAATGAATGAATGAATGAATGTCTTATCTCTTCCTCAGTTTGGAGGCAGTTTTCCATCCTATTAACAACTAGAAAAGCACTTAAAGAGCGCAGACCTCCGCCAAGGCAGATTAGTCCCCTACCCCCGATCACCACCAAAATTTAAACATTTGTTTCTTGTGCCAGTATCAACATTTCCTGAAAATTTCATCAAAATCCTTCCATAACTTTTTGAGTTATCTTTCTACCAGACAAACAGACAGACAAACCCCGATGAAAACATAACCTCTTTGGCAGAGGTGATGATTAAACTGGGCACATCCCATCTAATGACTGCACTGTGGAACTAAAATGGAAACCGGGTGTCACCAAATGAAATATTGTTTTTCTTCAGATTTATCTTGAGTTGTCTATTTGTGATAATATTATACATTTATTTCTACAGAAAATGATGTGTTGGGATTTTAAGATTCAGATTCCAGACCCTGAATAGAGTTAAATCCATTTTGTTCTTCAGATTTTTCTTCAAATTTGTGAACATTGCTGACCATGTGTAGACTGTGTTGTCATCTGAACTGACAGAAATGCAAACTGTTGCACACACTCATGGGTATTATCTTGCCTAATTAGTCCCACTCCTAATTTTTACATGTTAATTACTGCATGCAACATCACCTATAGCACCATAACTGATGACACTTTGCAGCTTAGTTTAATCCAGAATTTCACAATTTTATGGAAACACAACATTTGCTGTCCGGATTAAAATATCCCAACATGTACAATTTATAGATCTCTGG